>NC_088385.1:45652500-48140000 GCF_037993035.2 Macaca fascicularis | reverse complement strand
AAGGACTTTCTTGTTTGTAACCAGCAGCTGCCACCAAAAATATCTTTATTTGTGGCCAGTGTTGAAGTTATACATAAAAATTTTAATCTGTCCTATCTATATTGAAAGGCAGTTACCAGAGTAGCGATATTACTTGTGAGCATGAACTTCTGTTTGTGGAGTGGCCAAACTCCATATGATGAGCAAATGAGTATATCACATATGACTATGTTGATGCTATACTGTGTAATCTAATTATGTATTTAATATGTGGACATGTGTACACTCATACACATTTCTGTTATGGGATGTTAGCAAGCTGAATATTTCATTATTCAGCGTGGTAAAGTGAAAGAATGTTTGTGCTGCATGTTTCTAAGCCTGTCAAGATTTTCAAAAAAATTATCATCTTTTAAGATGTGTTAAGAGTTAATGTTGAGGCCAGGTGCAGTGGCTCATTCCTGTAATCCCAGCACTTTCGGAGGCCGATGCTTGTGGAGCACTTGAGGTCAGGAGTTCGAGACCAGCCTGGTCAACATGGTGAAACCCCATCTCTACTAAAATTACAAAAATTAGTTGGGTGTGGTGGCAGGCCCCTGTAATCCCGGCACTTTCAGAAGCTGAGGTTGGTGGAGCACTTGAGGTCAGGAGTTCAAGACCAGCCTGATCAATTTGGTAAAACCCCATCTCTACTAAAAATACAAAAATTCACTGAGCATGATGGCATGCACCTGTAGTTGCAGCTACTCAGGAGGCTGAGGCAGAAGAATCACTTGAGCCCAGGAGGCAGTTGCAGTGAGCTGAGATTATGTCCCTGCACTCCAGCCTGGGCGACAGAGCGAGACTCTATCTTTAAAAAGAAAAGAAAGAGGCTGGGCGCAGTGGCTCATGCCTGTAATCCCAGCACTTTGGGAGGCCGAGGAAGGTGGATCACGAGGTCAGAGTTTGAGACCAGTCTGACCAATATGGTGAAACCACGTCTCTATTAAAAATACAAAAATTAGCTGGGCATGGTGGTCCCTATAATCCCAGCTACTCAGGAGGCTGAGGCAGGAGAATCAATTGAACCCGGAAGGTGGAGGTTCCACTGAGCCAAGATTGTGCCACCGCACTACAGCCTGAGTGACGGAGCAAGATTCCATCTTAAAAATATATATATATAAAATACATATAATAATAATAATGTAGAGAATACGAAGATAATTAAACAAATCTGTAAACTGAAAACAAAATTATATCAGGCAGATAAATGACATGAGTGTAACATAAAAAATCTAGAATATATTGAGCTTGTTTTTGTAAAATGGGAAAACGACAATAAAAATAATATAATAATCACACTGTGATCTTTCACTTATTATGAATCCATGAGTAGAACAGCAGTTCTACTCATTTTTCTTTGTTTTCTCAGTTTCAAACGGGGTGCTTGGAGTATATTAGGCGTTCAAAGTTTTTAGTTGAATGAATATGTGACTTCAAGGCAAAAATGTCAATAATCTCAAACTATGCTATGAGAAATGTTGCACAAGTTATGCTGTGGGAAATGTGTCAACAGCAGCCATAAGACCAAGGATAATCTCTATGATTATTCAGAATATACAGGTGTAATCACGCCATCCAGTACGCAAATAAAACTGATGGTTTACATCACATCATCTTCATCCTATAGTGATAGCCTAAGTATTCAAATAGATACATTAATATTTTAAAGTAAAAAAAAATTACTTGTTGGGGAGGCTACCTCAGTTTGTTTTCAGCTGGCATATTGAGAGGCAACACACATTTTTTACTCTGAAATTTCTGCAGTGAGTTTGAAGTAGTGCCTGGGTCAACATTTGAATACTACTGTACTGTATTCACAATGGTCCCCAAGCTTCCCAAACTGGAAATGGAAAATCATTTTATTTATTCCCTCTGCTTCATTTGAGATGACCATTTGCTCTAAAAAATTACCATGACAGAGATGTTTGATTAAACCCTTTGATTTTGTTTTCATCTCCATTTATGGTTACACATTAAAAAAGAACAAGCAACATCTCAAATCATGTAGTTCAAATTGTTGGCCCTACCTGCTCCACCTCATTGGCAGTGGGCTGCATTGCTTCACTATGCTCTTCTTCCAACATCTCCAAGTTTAACTCCTCTAAGAATTCATTCCTTTCATCTTCCAGCCAGCCTTCATCTAGCTGCAAAAGAATACATTAGTACATTATATCATGTTAGTGAGAACTCATGGTAAAATAGAGTAAACTTAAATGGCCGGTGCCCGACGAGTTCCTTTTATCATAATGATTCTCTTCAGAATACCAGCCTCCCATGGTTCACCTTTCAGAAAGAAGAAAAAATGATAAAAAAAAAAAAATTGGACTCTTATGCCTTTTATCCTTTCCTGAAACAGGGCTACAGATTTTCTCTCATAACCAAGTAAATCTCACAGCACAGAACATTACCTTCTTTCAAAATGTATGAAAAGCATCCTGCATAATCCACAGCTGTCATGCTCATTACCTCCAACAGTCCCGTGTTAAAAGGACTGCCGTGCTACTAATAGGGCTATGAGACAATTGGGCTTTTTTCTTTAACAACAACCCCCAACGAGACTGCATACAAAGTGCCCCGCATACGCTCATGCTATCCTCATCCTGCTTTTTTCTTTTTAGGTGGGCTCCCATATTAACAAGATGGCTGCTTGCCACAAAAGAATCTACAGACAACATTTATTTTGTCTGTAAAGGAAGGAAAATTCTGTTATTCTTCTCAAAAAAAAAAAAAAAAAAAAGGAAAGGAAAGCAATGTCACTCCATGTCTATTTTAATTCGTTTTCAAGCCCAATTTTATAGGAAAAGCACCACAGTGGATGTGACATTTAAGGGTGGTGGAGTGGTGTGGGGCGTGCAGGGTTTTGTTTATGGGTGCTGAAAACAAGTATTCTTGTAGGACTCTTAACGCAAATTAAACTGAACAAATCCCTTCGGCTTTTCAATACAAAGTGAAGTGGAAAACTAGTGGTTACCTGGCTAATATGATCAATGTTGACAGTACAGATAATTTGCCTCAAAGTGGATTTTTGGAGCTGGATTACATAAATTAGCTGTCTATGCTGATTAAATTAACTGGATTATTGTCAAAACTCTGCATCACTCTGTACAAAGAAATAGCAGCATTCTAGTGAGCAAACATGGATAATAGTTTGAGATATTTTCACCACCAGTGAACTGGCAAAATAAGCTTTTAAACATAACTGGACTTCTACAACTTAAAAACAAACTAGAAAGGACATTAAGCTGCACCAAAAGAGGCATTAGCATATATGTATCATCTTTATTAATATGCAGGCAAATCATAGATTTTATAATATCTATTAAAGGCCATGTAGAACTTCAATGACCTCAAATTTAACTGGGGCCCAAAGTGCTGGCACATTTGTTCATCCTCATTTATCTTAATGTGGCCTGAATAAGTTGATCAAATGCCTTTGACTTTGATATGCAGATGAGCTATGATAATTATGCCAACTAAAAATGTAAATTCGGTCCAATTGATAATTGTTCAAATTTTACATTCTTTAATCTTTTTCAAGTATCATAAAGCTACAAATGCCAGACCTCATAAAAAATTACTTAAAATGGGGAGTGCTTACTTTTCTCAAACACATCAAGGAATTTTTCTTTAGGTCAAAATAAAGTATTTTCTGACACTGATATAGTGAATGATGAAACAGAGTTTTTTGAGGATTAAATGAAGTGGTGGGGAAAATAAAGAGAAAATGGTCAAAATTAATGATTTCCCGTAACTCTTTTCTCATTGAGTAATCCAGTAGATTCCTGAGTTGCCAGCCATAGTCATTATATGTCTGTTTTGATAAGGCTTTCTTTTAGGCTGGAGGTGCACACAGCCCAATTAGCAAAGGGAGATTCTTCTTGCTCACTTCCTTCCTCTCTCCTATTTCCCCCTTTCTACCTAGCTGTGCATTCACTATAGTCTGAGTCTAATGTAATGGCAGAGACAGACATCTCCCTTGAGCTGAGATGTGGGAAAAGAGGGATAGTCATTACTAAGAGTGGGGATCTATCTGCACCAAAGGGGGCCACATGTGGCATTTCAGAGACAGGAACAACCTACACTGTCTCAAAGGTATGGCTACAAGTTCTTATGAGAATCCTCTCTGCCCCAGTGTCTTGCGGGAAATAGGACAGAAAAGCAATATCTTTAATGGTCTCTGGAAGAAAATGGGCAGAAAATGAAAGAGAGTTGACAGGAAATGAGGAAAATGAGTTATTTAAAAATATTGCACAGATGCACAATACTGCCCCTAGCAACTCTGTAGATCATTTCCAAGAATCTAGAGAGTATTTGAAACATTAAAAATTAAAAAAAAAGCTAGAAAAAGCACACAAAAAGCTTCCACATTCTCCCTGAATAAAATATACATGCAACAAAAACAAAACAAAACCAAACCAATAATGAGATACAATGAGTTCAATGGAAAAATATGGGTGATATAAAAACAAGATTTTTTTAGTGTTTTTTTTTTTGCCACTTTATAGCATGCACTGATCAAATTACATTTTTAAAGTATGGTCTTAAAATGTATTTCTTTTCCTGATTTCCATGGAAATCCGTTTTTTTTTTTTCTATAGGCAATTAGCTTCCTTCCAGTGGCATGAAGGTTTCTTCAGGATCAAGGGGTTAATGCAGATCGTAATTTTGACAGGCAGGACAGCATCCTATGGAGTCAGACAACCATCTTTCATCAAGTGTGGAAAGGGAAATCTCATTTGAAATTTCATCCTTCAGCATTGACTCTTTTGGAGGAAAAGTTCAGAAGTGTAGCCAGATATTCAGATTTTCCACTGGTTCTACTCAGCGTTTGTATTCCATCAAAGATTAACAGGATCTGGTCTTATGTCATTAATTTCTATTATTTCTACAGCCCATTATGGCCACTATGTGGCATAGTTTAAGGAAATGCTTAGTTCTAAATTAATGACGTTCTCTAGCAGTTACATGGAAAGGGCAGGGAAACCACATTATAACATAAAAATATCTTCTCTACAATAGAGATGGCAACTTCAATTTATCATAAATTTCACTAATGTGCATTTATCCCCTTTATTATGTTCTTTTTTGAAGAAAATGGGAGCAGTGAGATAACTGGGTTGAGAGATTTCCAGATAATTGGTATAATTTCATATGCATTTAAAAATTCGCTCCCATATAGGCAGTGTGGGGGTTGTGTGGGCTTGTTTCCCCACTCCTAAGACCTCAGGTGTGTAAGTTTACTCTGCCCCAGACTATGGCAAACTTTATGGGAACCATTTAGAATGGGCAAGGGCATAAAGGAAACATATGCGGAAAGGGTGATCCTTTATAACCACTATATTCAAGTCAGGATTCAGTCTGACACTGAAATACACTTACTCAATGTAATTTATAGATAGTATGTAGTTACTGAGTCTGAAAAATATCAGATCAATAACCAAGGAGACAAATGGCAATATAACTAACTTTACTCAAACTACTGACAGATGGATAGACTGGTGACAATGTATTGTCCCTTCTGCCTTGTGGTGAGAGATAAAAAGGATATAAAAGGAAGCCCCAATGGTACTTTTCTTCCACCATTACCTTTCCTTTACTTTCATGACATCTTCTTCCATAAAGATCTAAAAAATTTATTTAGAAGCTATCAGTTTGTTTTTGGCTGGACAATTGTTTTGGTCACACTAAACTTGGAAAAAATTCATTTAATATACATGGAACCAGATCATGCTATACAAGACATTTGAATTGATAAAGTTATTTGAAAAAGATTTAAGTTGATGACTAGGTAGGCTAGTGTTTCTCTCATGGAGATTCTTCCAAGAGACCTTCATATGCCATTTAAATATTTTCAGACGGAAACCTAAAGCAAGGATTCACACAGAATTAAAAGGATCTATACAGCCATTTTTCATTTGAGTATTTATTTAAGTAACTGGAAAATTGAAGGAGAGAATCACAATTCAATTTGGTATGCTTTTCCCCTCTTAAAAGGGATATTTAGCTGCCATTCTATGGAGCAATATAAGGAAGTCTTTAATGTATAATATTTTTGACAAGTTAGGAAAGATCAGTCTTCACTGTATTTTGTATACCTTAATTGCTTTCATATGTATTTTAAAAATTCGCTCCCACATAGGCCATCTGGTGGATTATGTGGGGAGAGATAACCATGATAATGATTTAATAGAGAATAGCAGATAATGAATATAAATTCATTCACGAATTTACACTCAGTGAATTCAATGAATATAAAGTTCAGTCTCAAGACTTTTGATCTCTGTTCTGACCTGAATCTCTGGCCTTGCAACAAGCAGCACGATTCTCTTACACTCATCGTTAGACAGCAAGGCCACGGCTTCTTCTCGATTCTGGACATCTTCCCCATTTATCTAGTAAACAAATGAGAGTGGCACATTAGTTTCCATTTCCACAATGCTGCACACAATAAATGGCAAATATCAGCTCATTTATGGTAAATGTATGGACAATGAAGCTCACACAATGGGCTCATCTTCAGCCCCTCAGCACAAAGTGCCTTCACTCAATTACGCGCTTACTGTAAGAGCCATATCGATCCCTGAAGGATGGCGGACATCAGAGGAAGCAGTTATGTTCATAAATGTCCAACCTGCGCCCTGGCAACATACATCTAGCAACACAATTAACCAGCTCCTGACAGGTGACGTTCATCTTTCTTCGCTCAGAGTAATGGAAGTGTCACTCTGAGATAATAGTGCTGGGGGAAGAAGGACTGGCAATACCACAACTGAAATCTGTCATCCTGCACGCTCGCCGCGAGCCAATTAGAGAGCTGCAGTATTATCTCTCACCAGGCAATGCTCCCAGGCCACTGCTGATTGCATTTTTATTTAATCATTTCATATTTGTGTGTGGGTCTGACTCAGTTGCCCAAACATCATCGTCAGGATAAATCTCAGTGTTTAACTGATCAAAGTAAAGTAACATTCTCATCAATACTCCACTTCCCTTCTAATATTTATCCATTTCCTAAAGCATAAAACTAACGAAATATCTTCAGACTCATCTTTTAAATAACTTTTAACAATTTTTTAAAAATTAACATAGAGTAAAATTGAATTTTTAAAGTAATGATGAGTGAAAGAAACCAAGCTTGAGTAAACTTTAGATTTCATGGAAAAGATTCCAGTGGCATTAGAAATAGATCTTCTTACTTTTTCTAAGTTCTAAAGAAAGAGTAAATGAGATTTGTAAAGTTTATTTTTTTAAACCACATTTTCATGTGCAAATATATTTAGCTCTTAATTGACAAAACATTTTCCTTTGGATATTTAATGATTATTTTCTTTTATTGATTACTAACTCCATAGAGACAATAAGATTTTTGATCCATATATGTAATCAAATAATGTGGAAAGAATTTACAACTAAAGAGGTCAAGTAATTCTGTCTAAAATAGTATTAATTACTTGAATAAATTAAACAGATGGAAAATGTGGCAGCACTGACCATTCCTTTTTCAATAATTAATCTAATGTCTTTCACTAAGGACTTCTGCTAAAAGCATAGAGTAGACTATTGAGGTTTTTCTCCTCATAGGTCTCTGGGTTTCTGGCTGATACATGAGGACAGACGTAATTATCTGAAAACAAGCCCAGGAATTTCAACTTTGGACCATAATAAACAATCCTTATTCCTACACTCTTATATGTATTTAGTGCAAGGAAAGCAGACAATGATAATAAAAAATATATATATGGGTACAAGTTGTGTTTTCTTACTCCAATCACTGTCATTTCTCACTTGTATACATAGAAAGGAAATTCAGTTGTTGTAAGTTTCACATGCATTCCCCATTTGTTTTTGCAATTCACAAATAAAATTCATTAAATTAGGAAACAGAAACTATGATTCCACAATGGGAAATAATGACTGGGAAGGATATGTCGTGGTTTGTCGTAAATACCTCTGGAAAAATATGTGTGTACTAACTCCAAGGCTTTTTTTCTCAAATAAAGATAAATTGGCAGTGGTGGATTCCACTATACCTCCCCTACCCTCTCTTAAGTGTAGTTTTAAAATAATGACTTTGCAGTATTTACTCTATTTGCACTTTGAGGGCTTATGTCTGTTTCATGGTAATTGTTAGTAATATATTTGTAATGCATCTATTTGTCTGTCAAATATGAACCTGTTTATTCATCTCTTCTCCACTACAGGCACATCTGATCCTGAGAGAATTCAATTGGGTGATCTTACACAGCTTACCTTCATCTTTTCTGTTTGAAATATACTTCTCACTTCTTTTTTTCCTAGTCTCCACTTGACTATATATATATATATATGTGTGTGTGTGTGTATATATATATATATATTTCCTCATTCTTCATCTGAATTTCACTTACCATTAATCTAAATAGTTATTCATGTTAGTCTAATGCTGCTATTATGTTTGCTATCTTAAAATGCATATAATAATAGTGCCTTGCCCAGAGGGTCTTTATAAGGATTACATGAGTTGATATAGGTAAAAATCTTAAATAGCACCTGGTACATAGAAAGTCTTCAATGTTGGCAAATATTACTGTTGATGTTATTGTTATTGTTGTTATTATTATCATAATTTATATTTTAATCCTTAGTAAAGACAAGTCTCTTTCATACTAAGTAAAGCAAATAGAGTGAAATTTATGGAAAGTAATTAAATGCATAGTAGTAAACATGGTTTTATTTTAAAAGATATCTACCTCATATGTATTTCTAACCCTTAGAGGACCATCAGGAAATAATGTGGTTGCTTGTCTTTTAGTTTCTTTATAGTTGGTATTCATCTCTCTCCCCTGAGAACTCATTATGACCAGAACTATGTTCTCTGGTCCTGGCAACAATTAGTTCTTATTTTGGGGCAACAGATCATTTCTTGCAGAAACACTTCTACCTTCAGGATCATACCTCAGATGAAATCACTGCCACAGAAACCTGACATTAAAATGTAATTTATTATTTCTTTTAGAAAATAAGTGCCACACTTTAGCCAACCACTTGATAGATGCTATTGTACTCAGGACATTAGTTTTATACCCAAACTGATACTGGGACAAGAAATGTAGCCATGGGTTTCAGCAAAGATACCTCTCAAGGAATGAAAAGAATTGAGGAACAGAATCAGATAGAGTTTTCCACCTTCGGTTGGTCTTGGTCCTGAAATAATGGCTTATAGTTACAGGATTGTTTGTGGGAATGCAGCCTGCTGTGCTGGGAAAATACCAGACAGACATGAAAGTGGAGGACCCAGCAATAAGGGAGGGAGACAGATGAGTAGTTATGTTACATAGCTTAATGGAGGACTTCCACTTTAGGAAAACAGAGGGAAAGAGAACCAAGGAAAAGACAGCAGGTAGGGTTTTTTTTTTTTTTAACATAACTGTCTCATTTTCTGTACATCGCCATATGTAAATGTTAGTTTCAGAATGGATATTGCCTTGGCTAAGAAGAGATCTGTGGTACTTATATGGATAGATCTTTCAAAATCTCACTGTAGGCCCAATCTCCTGTATCTGTGTATGAGTGTGTTTTGTATGTGTGTGTGTAAAGTCCTAAAAGCTTAGAAATGAGATGTAATATAGCTTTTCTCTTCCATATACCAATATCTAGGTTTTTTCTATTATTGTACCAAAGGTAGGTGGGCAACTCAAATTCTTGACATTGAACCATCAATGGAATTTCTTAGGAAAACTCAAGAATCTTAGGCAATAAGAAAAGATTTATTTCAAATGTGTTTATATTTTACTATGGAGACAAAGGAGGTGATCAAAGTATGGAGACCTAGATGTGGAAAGAACAGAAATAGTGGGGAAATATCCAAAGGGAAGAAAGTGAAAGAATAAGAGAACTAGGGTATTAGTTTGTTCTCACGCTGCAATAAGGAAATACATGAGAATGGGTAATTTATGAAGGAAAGAGGATTAATTGGTTCACAGTTCTGCAAGGCTGGGGAGGCCTCAGGAAACTTACAATCATGGAAGAAGGCACCTCTTCACAGGGTGGCAGGAGAGAGAATGAGTGCCGAACAAAGGGTAAAAAAGTCCCTTATAAAACCGTCAGTTCTTGCAAGAACTCACTCACTATCACGAGAACAGCATGGGAGTAACTGTCCCCATGATTCAATTACCTACCACTGGGTCCCTCCCATGACACACAGAGATTATGGGAACTACAATTCAAGATGAGATTTGGGTGGGGACATAGCCAAACCATATCAACCAGTTTATGTGTAGAACAGAGAAATGAAGAGAGAGCCCATTAGAAGTCCTGTTGTTTCACTGTTTGAGTTCTTGTAAAGTTTTGTCAGGAAGTCATCCTTAGGAACATGATTGAGCTTTTGGCCAACATGAGATTAGGCTGCTTACATGGAATATTACAGGTTTACCATCCCAAGGAGAAAAGGAGAATATAGCATTGCCTCTTTGGAAACTCCTTGGAAAGCTGGTCACATATGTGGTCTTTTACTCTTGTTATCTGACTCAGAAATGCCATATTCAGCCCTGAAATTGTGTGAGAAAATGTCCTCTGATTAATTCCTGGAGACATTTGATATAAGTTCCTGGAAATGACACAGCAGACAGAACTGTGAAGGAAAGAAAAAGAAGAACTTTCCTTGCAAACTAAAAACACAGTAGAACCACAACTATTCTCAGGAAGTTGGTTTCTGGTTTCTCTTCTGCACAATCCCTACTGTATAACAATCCCCTTTGTGTGAGAGCACGTGTGTGTGTGTGTGTGTGTGTGTGTGAGTGAGATGTCACTGGGTGAGGTCACCTACAGACCCATAGTATGCTACATTAAGAAAAGTTTGGCTACACAATGAGGGCAGGGCCATTGACATACTTTACTTAGGTCAAATGAACAGAAAATTAAAATCACAATTGCTCTTAAGGGATTCATTTAAATAAAAGCCATCCGAGAAACTTTAAGGATAAGAGGTAAATCCTCTGTTTTTCCCATTCTCATCTCTCTGGGAAAGGAGTCATTAACTGCTCATTACAGGGTATCCCATAATCTCCTCATCAACCATAAGGGAGCTATTTGTCTCTGGGTACAATTTTGTCAAAGTGTTACTTAATATAATTTCATAATCACCCTTAAGACTCTTTGTTTCCTATGTGTGCAGACAGAATTGTATTCTAGGTTTTTTTAGTGGGACATGTATTAAGTGTGACATGTTTGTCACAGAATATAAAGTAATCAGGCAGAAAACAGCACTTCAACATCCTGCTATTGTTTCCTTAGTGAACCTAGACCATTAAGGAATGCTTTATTATCTAGTAGGTATTTTCTCTAAAAACTTATCTGCCCACAATATCCCTAAGGATTTGGAAGTGTCATAGCATACAGTATGCATGTATGGAAACACACCCACTTTATTTCTATCCAACTATACCCACAGAACAAATGAATGAAATTTTAATAACTGTATTTGTGTATCTAGCCTACGGAAAAGTGCTTAGCTGGGAACTAGGAAGGGAGCCAGGTACAGTAGAAAGTATGAGATGTGAAGTAGCTGGCAAGAGGAAGACCTGCCCGCTGGCAACAGCAAGGGAGGAGTAAGAAAAATGACACAATATAGACCTAATGCATCTGCAGATGTATCCAGACAAGGTCATTTCATGTTGGGGCACAGGTTTTCCAGACTTTCCAATCACTGAGCATTTGACTCTATTATAGCATTCTGGAATGAATGCTGGGTATAACATGGCTCTGAGCATCAAATGATTACATTATTTTCAGTATATTTTACTGGAGATGTTAACAAGGTGAACAATATATTTAAAATGATTTCAACATTTAAAAAATAGTAAAACATTTTTGAAGCTTTTGTTATCTGGATGATACATGAAAATGGTCCCTTTAATTTCTTGAGGAGGCTATACAAGCAAAGCTTTCCAACAGATGTTACTCATCTATCCTATCATTCTCTCCACTGAATACCCTGGTTTCATTCATTGATTTATTCATGTGCATGTGTTAAAGATGACAGAAATGTGGTGGCCAACAAGACTATGTCTTGGCTTCCTGGTTCACTTTTCCTTCCCCCATGTATGACAGACATAGCTCTGTTTTGTTTACTGTAGATCACTATTTAGGGAGCTCATGGAAGGAGAAATTATAAACTTGAGGTTTTCTGATAACTAGTGGGAACCCAAACGATCATTAATTCACACTTTGTATTCTTTCCCGTTTGGAGCCTTAGCAGAAGGTCCATGGTGAAAAAGGAGCTCTGCACTATCTAGCTAGAAGAAGAACAGGCGGTGAGGAGGTGGTGTGATTCCATGAGTGTTGTCCTGAATAAGGGAGAGAGCTGCAGAAGGCTGGGCAGGACATGTGCCCAGGCAGCGCAGGCAATGTTACCATGACAGTGTCACGCTGTACCATAATCATCTGTGTATGCTCCTGTCTTCCTAAACAGAGACGGCGTGCTCCAAATGCTGGACAATAGCTTGTCTATTTTTGAAGCCCTGGTTTTCAGATTCCAAAAGTGTGGAATCCAAAACAAAAACAAAAACAAAAACAAAAACAAAAACACTCTCCAGGGGTCTGTATCCAACAAGGAGAAATAGGAGCTCTGGAACTGTGGCAGTGACGTTTTAACAGCTTATCGCTCCCTGGATTTAGCATTCAAGTCCTCTTCTCTGTTTCACAGTTGTGATCAGCAGTGAAATTCCATCCCAAAGGACCTCTGGTCTTATCTTGGGGTTGATCTGTTTACAGGAGCTGGGGACCTTGTGTGTCTCCCTGCAGCCATTCTTGTGTTTTTGAGACAGTGTCTCACTCTATCATCTAGGCTGGAGTACAGTGGTGCCATCTCGGCTCACTGCAACCTCCGTCTCCCGGGTTCAAGTGATTCTCCTGCCTCAGTCTCCAGAGTAGGTTGGATTACAGGTGCCTGCCACCATGCCTGGCTAGTTTTTGTATCTTTTAATAGAGACGGGGTTTCACCATGTTGGTCAGGCTGATCTCAAACTCTTAACCTCAGGTGATCTGCCTGCCTTGGTCTCCCAAAGTGCTGGGATTACAGGCGTGAGCGACCGGGCCTGGCCCCTGCAGCCATTCTTTATGGGAGAGGACTCAGAAAGGAGAGAGCAAGCAGGTGAAGGCAGGTTTAGGATAGAAACTGGCTTTCAGCTATTCCTGATTTGGCCTAAAACTCTCTTTCCAGCCTCACATCCCTCCTACAGTCTGCTTACTATGTCTCACGTAAAGCTGAAATGTAATCAGTCTCTATGTTTTCACATTTCCAAGTGGGGAATAAAACACATTCTCCTTCATCTCCCAGCAACTCATTAGTAAATACAGTAGTGCACTACACAATAACTTTTCAGTCAACAATGGACCGCAGATAAGTCAGTGGACCCATAAAATTATAATACCTTGCTTTTACTGTACTTTTCTATGTTTAGATACATAAAGACTTACCATTGTGTCACAATTACCTACAGTATTTAGTGCAGTAAAATGCTGTACAGGTTTGTAACCTAGGAGCAATAGGCTATGCCAGCTAGGCTAGGTGTGTATGTAGTAAGCTGTACCATCTAGGTCAGTGTAAGTACACTCTCCAATGTTTACACAACCGGAAAATCATCTAATGACATTTCTCAGAACATATTAAGTGACGCATGACTGTAGTTGAAACTTCTTCAAACTTCTAGAATTTCATATAGCAAAGGAACATCTAGATCCATGTTCACTTAGTTTATTCTGGAAAAGGCAGCAATAACTGCCGCTGCTAGTAATAATAGCCATTAATATTTATTACGTACTTATGCACTGTGTTAAGCATATTGTGTGCATAATCTCATTTCACCTTCACAACAATAATAGGTTACTATTACCATTTTTTTTAAGACGAGGAAATAAAGCTTAGGATGAGAGGAGGTTAGGCAATGTGCCAAGCAAGCTGGAAGAGAAGTCAAATTTGACTCCAGAGATGGGATCTGAATCACTAATTAGTAGCTAATCACTCTTAATAAATCACACCATCCTTAATAAGTTTTACATGATAGCATTTTTTTTTTTTTTTGGTTTTGTAGATGTTAATATCCAAAAGCAAAGACAAATTTTTTTCTCAACAGTTTACAAGAAACAAAATAAGCCGGGCGCGGTGGCTCACTCCTATAATCCCAGCACTTTGGGAGGCCGAGGCGGGTGGGTCACGAGGTCAGGAGATCGAGACCATCCTGGCTGACATGGTGAAACCCCGTCTCTACTAAAAATATAAAAAATTAGCCGGGTCTGGTGGCGGGCGCCTGTAGTCCCAGCTACTCGGAAGGCTGAGGCAGGAGAATGGCATGAACCCGGGAGGCGGAGCTTGCAGTGAGCGGAGATTGCGCCACTGCCCTCCATGTCGGGCGACAGAGCGAGACTCTGTCTCAAAAAAAAAAAAAAAAAAAGAAAAAGAAACAAAATAAAATAGTAACTTTGGACAGACCGTGGGAAACTAAAGGAAATTACTACAGCACCTACTTGCAAAATCCGATCCCCTTCTCGAATCCGGCCGTCTTTGGCAGCAATGCTATTTGGGTCAACCTGTAATAAAGAGGACATACATCTTCAACTGAATATGAAACATTCCCTCAATAACTTAAAAATATGGTTTTAAAATATATTTTGAAAAAACTATTGCAAAATTCTGTGTTGATTTATGACAGTGCATGCCATATTTCTCTCCATCAAAACTCACTGATTCTAAAAATGCAAATGAGCTATTTTAGAATGAACAAGAATAAAATTGTGAGGACTAGAGCAGAACTTACTCTGAAGACCAGTTTTCCACCCTTCCTCTTCCTCTATTTCTTCCTTCCTTTTTCCCTTCATTCTTTTTTTTTTTTTTTTTCACATTCCTTCATTCATTTGTGTATCCCAACTGTCACACATGCTCTTCAGTTGACGTGAGATGATAGTAACACCAGGACTCTCTGGACCCAGGAAATTTACTTTCTATGAGATCATTTTAAATCCTGCTTTATCTGTCTTGGTAAAGCTGATAGCTACAGTGTAAGTTCATCCCTTTTTTTTTTTTTGTTTGTTTGTTTTGTTTTTTTGAGACAGAATCTCGCTCTGACTCCTAGGCTGGAGTGCAGTGGCGCGATCTCGGCTCTCTGCAACCTCCGCCTCTTGGGTTCACGCCATTCTCCTGCCTCAGCTTCCCAAGTAGCTGGGACTACAGCACAACCGGCTAATTTTTTGTATTTTTAATAAAGGCGTGGTTTCACCATGTTAGCCAGGATGGTCTCAATCTCCTGACCTCGTGATCCACCCGCCTCCGCCTCCCAAAGTGCTAGGATTACAGGTGTGAGCCACCGCGCCTGGCCCAAGTCCATACTTATTAAAGATACTTATGTCTCATGGACATATTAATTTATAAAGAAATTTACAACCTATATTGCTCAAGAAACACACACACACACACACACACACACACATCTGATCCATGCATTTAATTAGTACCACTTTACATGTGGGCTAAAGTATATTTACTACATACTATTTTAGAATGTATAGATATTTAAGGCTCTATTAGGAGGTTATCAGCATTTTAATGGGCTAAATTTGAGTGATGACTTACAGTTTACTGGGGGTAATTTCATCTATCAGATTTCATATGATGGCTTCAAACTTTATTTAGGCTTGTTGCACCAAAGCTTTATTTTTAAAGCAAACTGTTTCAAGTGTAGCATAAGGTTGATGCATTCTATCCATATGTTAGATATTACTTTCTTATTAGGGGTGCCAACTAATAATTGAGTCTTAAATCATCAATCAAGAATAAATGACACTATAATTACGTGTAAGAGGTAAAAGGAAAACATTCCTTCCAAGTACATATGTTCAGATCCTGTGGCTTCTTTCTCTTCCCTGAATAGTGCAGTTCCAATACTGACATATTTCAATAGTAAATAGAGACTTACTAGAAGGAAGTGAGGGGTGATTCATGAACTCTATCCCATTTAAAAGCCACTCACAATCTAAAGCCTCATCTTTAGAACTGTAATCAAACTAATATTAAACTTCTACCTTCCTACCTCTGTACATATTACAAAAGACAATTCCACAGGTGTTTCCTTATACTTCCTTACCCTAATCAGAGGAATTATCCTAATTGCATATTTAAAAGAACTACATAAGTTGAATATTATCTGGAGATTTTTCAGTCGCAGAATCCAGTTAGTAAATTTTTTGGTAAAGGGATAAAGGGTAATATTTTATACTTACAGAGTTGTATTGTTTTCTAAATGCATTAATTACTTTATCTCTTCCATACTCTAAGCAAGTCTATCAAAACAATAAGATAAGCATTGTTATACTCACTTTCTAGTTGAGAAGGCTGAAGTTCAGTATATTAGGTAATGTTTTCATGATTATGGCCAAGAAAACTTGGAACAGCATAGAGCAGCAATTAGTATCTAGTTCGTCTAACTTCTGCATTTATATATAAATATATATACATGTATGTTTTGCACATATAAGTATGTACTTTTTAATCATAAGCATATTTAATTTTAATTTATTTATATTTAGAGACAGTGTCTCATTCTGTCACTCAGACTGGAGTGCAGTGGCACAATCCTAGCTCACCGTAACATTGAACTACTGTGCTCAAGCAATCCTATTGCCAAAGCCTCCTGAGTAGTTAGGACTATAGGCATATGCCACCATGATTGACTAATTAATTTTTTTTTTTTTTTTTTAGAGACAGGGTCAAACTCCTGGCCATAGGCAATCTTCCTGTCTTGGCTTCTCAAAGTGTAGGGTTTATAGGCATAAGCCACTGTGCTCAGCCTTAATTTTTAAAAACACACCTTCCTACTTCACATAAAGTAACGCTTTTTGTGAGTTTTAAAAAATCATCTATTGTAGTAAAATTTGCTTCACAGTCTTTAAAAGGAATTAACACTAACAGTAGCTCGCATTTTAGACTCTCTCTTGTGTATTGCTTCTTGGCCTTTGGCTAAGATCAAGTGTAGAATCTCATTGTGGGGTTGAATAAAACAAACTAATAGATGCACTCACTGGGCATTCAAATGTATCAATGCCATCAGCAGAGTAAAAGATGTGATTATTGTGAGTAGTAATTTAAAACAGTTAGCCAGTGCTACTGTTAATAGAACTCATAAGAGACAGTAGAATGGAAGGACAGATGTTTGAGGATCAAAAACTTTGATGGACTTGCTGCATTCTTATGGGAATTTATTCAAATTTGGAATTCAAAAATGTTACCACTTTTGCACTTTTCCTTGCTGGGATTCTGGGGTGAAAGTATTCACATTAAACAAGCTGATAATAATTACATTACTTGGGCAGCATGATTTACTTTCCTAATTGAAAGTGACAAGTTTTGGAACATGGCCAATTCTTCACATTTAAGCCTCTTAAGGAAGGGTTTTCTCACTGTGAGTCATTTCGCTCTGTTCCTCTGGTCTCCCTCTTCTAATTTCCCCTCCATGGCGTTTCTTACCTCGCTGACATAAATGCCGGTGTCTTCTTCATCATCTGTTCGGTAACAGACTGTCAGGCCCAGCTTCTCTTGACTGCTAACACGACACAACTCGACCTCCTGAGAGAACAACACACACAGATGACATTTATGTCAGAGAGAAAATCTGCAGCAGAATGGAGAACTCACTGATATTCTTTGGGTCACTCTGGCAAGTATTAATAATTATTGCCCAACATTGGAAATTAACTTTTTGTTTTTACCAGTATTATTCAAATGTTCTTTCAGCATGGATTTCTATGAAGTTAAGCCAGTGTTTTATATTTTTATTGTAACGTTGGAGATACACAGCTGTTTGCATCAAGCTGTCAATATAAAATTCCTTAAAAATTACACAATAATGTATAAATCAAATACATGCATACATCAATACACTGGAATCAATAAAATATTTGAGAATCTCAGAGTTGGTGGCAAAATGTTCATAAGAATATGGAGAGTTACTATTACATGTTTTTATTTGTATTATAAGAGAACAAAATAAGTTCAAAAAAAAAAAAAAAAAAGACTATACCAAGCTGTTTCCATCATTCCTGCTCTGGAGTTCTATACAATATGATAATAAGCAAGTGTTTTGTACAGGTTTGACCAAGGTTTTCTATTATTTTGTAGAAACTGTCATTCTTGGAAAGAAATGGGTTCATCCAGGCTGAAGGGAGAGACATCAAAAGCCACTTGGGGCAGAGGCAATGATTCAAAATGAAGCAGTAAATGAACAAGAAAATACATTTACTGAAACACATGGCTAAGGGCTTGAAATGTCAGTCCTCAGGTAACGTATATTGAATTTATTTCCTGATTTATGTTCAGCAAAATAATAATAAATTTCAGTGTATTTCAGTTTTATATGATGAAGTGGACTTGTACTACTTTCAGAAGCAGATGACTTCAGGATAAATTACATATTTCCAAGGATTAAAACACAAATTAGCACACTAATTATGGAGAATTTATTCCTATTGGATGGAGAATATAAGACCCATTAGTAAATAATCGGATGAAGAAGAACAATGTCTATTTAAATTAGAAGTGAAGTCTGGATCAATTTCTAGCACTCAGGCTCTGTGGGAGCTCTGAATATGTCTGAATTTGCTTAATGCTCTTTCTCCGGAGCCTAGAACAGGATATTTCAGTGTGGGCACTCAGTAACAACTAGCTGAAGGGTGACTAATTTTATTTCAAAAATCTTTCCTGGTGCACACAGATTTTTGTAAAACCATAAGTAGGTAGTCTTTCCTCTTTGATCGGAAATAAATGTGTGTGTGTGTGTATGTGTGTGTGTAAAGGTTATGAAAGTTGATAAGAATAGAGTGCTAAGGTCTAAATGTTTGTGTTTCCTACAATTTGTGTTAGGGTTTCAACATATTTTACCTACCAAGAAGATGGGGCCTTTGGTAGGTGATTAGGTTGTAAGGGCTGCTGAGCTCTCATGAAGGGGATTAGTGACCTTATAAAGAGTCCCCAGAGAGCTATCTTGCCTCTTCCACCACGTCAGGACACACACAGTGAAAAGGTGCCCTCTATGAGGAACAGGCCCTCACCAGACCCTAAAACTGCTGGTTCCTTGATCTTCGACTTCCTAACCTGTAGAACTGTGATAAATTTATTTCTGCTGTTTAGAAGCCACCTTGTTCATGGTATTTTATTATAACAGCCCAAATGTACAAAGACATAGAGTACTCATTTAATTGTCTAAAATCTGAAATAGTTACCAGTACAAAATGAAGGAAAACCTACTTAACTTCAAACAGGAGAATACTTCCCAGAACACTCTGTTACATTTGAGTAAATATCCTCCCTTTCAATTTTGTATTTCAATGAAGTCCTTGACAGTGGATAATAACCTGTATAAAAATGATGCACCATACACCATGAGTAAATCCTTAGCAAGAGGATTTGCTCTCATAAACTCCAGTGACCAATAATTTCACAGATAATAGCAAATAAAACTAAATTTAAATCCTCTATTCTGAGATAAGTACTGCAAATTAGTGAAATGCATGAAACTAAGAAGAATGCTGACTTTCTGTCCGGTGGACAAAGATACTCTATTTTATAGTGCTTAAAAAGGTTATAGCGTAGGCTGAACAGTAAAGAGAAAAGGTGACACATCCTTTTACCTAGATGTAGACTGGGAAACAGTGAAATGATTTAGCACCAGAAGCAAAAATGTACACATCAAGCAAAGGTCTTTTCAAAACTGGTAATAATTAATGCCTCCAGAGGGAAACAATACTTGACTAAAACTGCAACATTAGGAAGGAATTATAGCAACAAAACAGCTTCAATTACAGCAACAAGGTATACAGTTGAGGAGTATCTCTTAGTGATTCCTAAGAGGCCAATAAGGAAACCTACACACTCCATAAGGAGTTGAGATTAGGGCCTTTAAATCAACACAAATGAGGAGCTGTAGCCAAAGCTGACATCCACTGACTTTCAATGCCCTAGCAAAGCATGGAAGCAACTCTCAGTATCGTGAGAAGACATTTTCAGGGGGGAATATTCTTTTTTGTATGTTTTCTCCACATTCTCAATGGCGTACCTTCACTTTGGTGTTTGCTTAGAAGGCGCATATCCAACTGTTTTGCAATAAAATTGAGTGAATATATTAAAACAAAAAGGGCAGAATCTGCCTATAATCCTTCAACACCACAAACCAAAGCACTAACCCAAGAATCTCAGAGGAAAGGAGACTAAGGTCCTCAGGTCAAAGTAACTTTTCAATATTTTCCTTGTGTTGGACCAAACCAAAACTGTGAAACAGGTCTCAAAGTTATCTCCATGGTCTTTGTTTCCAATATTCCCCTTGGTAAGACACTCAACACCCTCCTATTTCTTTTCAGCTGCTTGGAGTCCCAGAGGTATGAGTATTATAGATTTGCCATTTTGCTTGTCCCCTAACAAAACCTGGCATTCAGTGTGATTTTTCGTTCTCTCACAGTTAACTCTTGAGACATAAAAATAATTAATACATAAATATCTCTCAAAGGAATCATCATTAACAATTACTTAAAATGTGACCCAATCAGGCTTTAGTACATATTAATAAAGGCTGCAAATACAAAGCCTTAATGCAAGGGACTAAACCCTTGGGAGAAAGCCTTCAGGCACCGTAAGAGACCAAACTGAGATTTTTCTGGATCCCGCAAACCATCTCACACCAGTCCCAAGTGTGAAGTTGTATTTCTTGGCTGAGAATGTCTCAGATACTACATAGTTTATATTAAAACACATAAACATACATTTTAGAATCAAAGTTCCCTTAATTCTATGTCAAAATAACTTATAAGCAGCTACCCGTAGACAATTTTGTTTGTAGGAGGCAAAGGTGGCTTTATAAAGACTCTGATTATCTGAAAGGAATTCTGCAGCACAGGTTTAATTAAGTATTCCCTTCACAGGACACATAAGCCTCTGACTTCTGAAGAAACAACCTCCTGGTAATAGAGAATGTTTTCCCTAACAACTTTCATACCTTTCCCTCCGTCACTTGGAAGCTGTTTGATGAAACACATAAAAGTGAAATGCTACCTCTGCACATTTTCTCCATGGAGACAATTCATGAGTGTATACAAATCAAAGCTAAGCCTGCATGGATGGCAGCACTAACCATCCATAAGTCATTTGTCACTAGAGTGAAAGAATCACTTCACACACCTGGTGAAACTACATTTATTTTGACTTAAATGTACTTCAAGACGTGCTGTTCTGGGGACGTGTCTAAAGTCCTTTGAAAAAAATCTAACTTCAGCATCTAATATTGTGAGAAATTGATTATATATAGGGTGAAGGTCGAGTAGAAGATTACAGTTTGTTATTAAAGCTTGCTGTGAAACATCTTTCTAATCATAGAATGACACAAATAGGATTTTTACATAAATTGGTTGTACTCCAGTGGTGTGGAATTTTTATATTTTTTTGTGATTGAGTCTAGGGAGAAATGAGAAACTTAAGAAAAAAAAAATGCCTTCTAGATAGAACTCTGTCTTACTGGAGAAAGAAACAAGGGTTGACACTGCTTAAAAAGCAGTGACTTTTTAAGTAGCATTGTTCCCAAACTTTAAAGAACACTTAGGCCCATGCATGCCATAAAGATTTTCCTCTTCATAAGAAAATTCAAATGCAGTCAGCACTATTCAAGTCTGAAGAAGATCTAGGGCTAGACAGGTTAGTCATTTATATCAGTTGACAACAGGGGAATGTAGGGTCTTTTATGTCCATATTTTTACTATTTTCCTGGTTTTCATTTATTAGACAATATATGCACTTTTACTCAATCTCAGTGTTAATCATATATCATCTTATATTTTTTAATGTTGATTAGTAACTAGTGAAATATCATGCCTTGTTGTTCCAATAAAACATTTATTTCAAAAAAGGAATCAAATGAGAAATATGAACACTTTAATCTCCACAGCTAAGAGAAAGCTAGATAGTCTGTTATAAAAATATTGTTTCAGTGTCATTATCTCCTGCATAATGGAATCTGGGGATAATACTTAGTAAAAAATAAATCACAAAAATCCTGGAATATCAAATCCCTCTGACAAAACATTTCAGGTTTGCATTCTCCAACTCCAAATTATTCATAACAAGTCGCTGCAACTAATAATTAAATCACATTTCTGTGGAGACATAAGGGTGAAAGTTAAAGCTTATGGTCATGTCTTTTCTGTAACATCCTTAATCCCGCCTCTTTATTTGACTACTTCTTTTTCAATGGTCTTCTGAAATATGGGCGGCTTTTAACCTCCAATTTCCCATTCTTAGAATCAGAGACATTCTTTGGGAAAGAAAGCAGTCACATTTCTCTAGGCCCAGGTTGGCTGCTTCTCACTATGGGCTGTGAATCCCCTTAAGAAGTCATAAATGACCTATTTGGAGTAGATTTTATACCTTAACAAAGAAAGAAACATTACTTTTGCCTCTACTGTTAATGGGGGAGGAAACGAACTCATGATGCTGGCAAACAATAGTCGATGTCGGGAAATCTGGGCCAGGAATAGAAAAGAGAAACATAAAATTGAAGTGAGAAGTGATCCATACATTTTGTTTTTATTTTATTTTTTTAATTCTGTTTTTGAGACAGTCTCACTGTGTCACCCAGGCTAGAATGCAATGGTATGATCTTGGCTCACTGCAACCTCCACTCCCGGGTTCAAGCGAGTCTCCTCTCTCAGCCACCTGAGTAGCTGGGATGACAGGTGCCCACTACCACACCTGGCTAATTTTTGTATTTTTAGTAGAGATGCTGTTTCACCATGCTGGCCAGGTTGGTCTTGAACTCCTGACCTCAAGTGATCTGCCAGCCTCAGCCTCCCAAAGTGCTGGGATTAGAGGCATGAATCACCATGCCTGGCCATGATCCATAAATTTTGTATCATTACTTCTGCTGTAACAACTACTGACCCAGGCAGACTGCAAGGAAAACTTTCCTAGAATGGGCTTCCACCCCAAAGCAATCTGTCTAAAACAAAGAACAAAGGTATAGGAGGAAACCAGGAAGACACTTCTGTTTACATCAGGAAGGTTTTTTTTCCCCGCCTTCTCTATTTTGCTTGTTGTATCTTTTGAGGAAATCGCAGTTACTTTGTTATTTGTTAGCGTCATGTGGTTTACCTTCGAAAGAATCCAGAATCCAAGGTTTTTCATAGTTGATTGTTGAGTTTTTAGCAGATATTAAAATGATCATTTATTAGCTTCCTAAAGGTATTGCTAACTATCCACAGCCATATGTGATTTGATTTCCTGACTCATATGTCAGTTTTTGGGAGGTCTCCATCAAAATAGTTCAACATGCCATAAGCAATGTGTAGAAAAGACCATTCATAAAATGTCATTTTCATAGATGCCTTATTTTTAAAATAGCAATGTTAAGCACTTCACTTCCTGGTCAGCTCAAATGCTCTCACTCCAGCACTTCTGTTCTCTCGCTAGAGCTTGAACCTGTTGACCCTTCCCATTCTCACTGTCAATAATTCCCTCGAGCCCACTCCTGTCTCCTGATGCAGCTTGAAATTCACAGTTAGACATAATATCTTTTTTTTGGCTTTTAAAATAACCCTATTTTTAAAAAGTTAATATGTGCATTATAGGAAACTGAAAAACACAAGAAGCAAAGAACAAAATCATTCACAATCACAAGCAGTTTATAGTTTGACAAGTTCTTCTAGGTCCTGTGCATGTGTAGGCACAATATTCAATTTTACGGGACTGAGATCGTACAGTACGTATCATGATTTTTTGCACATCATGAATATTTACCAATTCAAAATCCCAAAGCTATATGAGTATTTTGATAACCAAGAATACACTACACCAACTCAATCTGTTAAAAAAATGTAATCTTGCCTTTCTTGGAACAAAAATTTCATAGAAGACAAAAATAGCAACACGCTTCTAGATAAAAAGCATTGGCAGAGTTCCGAAATCCTCAACTCTGCTGTTCTCTTTGTCCACTGTATCATCCAGAAAAAGGTCAATTGCGGTTAAGACCAAGTATTCACCTCCCTGCTTCCCCAGCTGAGCAGCGACATGGTCCCAGAGGGGATGCACACCATGATGACCATAGCGACTGCTTTCCCTTTAAGTTCTTTACTACAAGTTGCAAATGGGCAATCCATGCTGCCCAACAATCACATTCTACTTTCCTTGCCAAGTTGCTGTTTCACATGCTAAAGGAACTAGTGTCATAATTCCTCCTCTTTTTTCAAATTTCCAACAAAAACCACCCACTCTTAGTTGATGACCTTATCTCATAGTTCACTGGATCCTAGTGGATTATTATGACCTCAACTTTCTGCCCTCCCAGTCAGGTATCTTGTACCTCTTCTGTCTGCAGTTCTGCTACCATGCCCTTCTCTCTCTTCATGATTGGCCAGTCATCTTGTTCTAGATTTCATGGAGGAAAAATAAACCATGGAATGGAAACCTCTGTGTCTTCCCTCCACTTATCAATCCACATGCATTTGTACGTAGAAAGACTCTCTGGGCTGCCTTTCTATACAGTGAAAGAAAAATCCCCAATCCTACCAAAGGTGAGTGCCTCTACTCATGCTCTGTAAACCATTCCTTTATTGTTTTTCAAGAATTTCTCTCATGGAATTATTCCTTCTTATCCTGTATTACTCATTTCAGTATCCTCATTAGATTACTCTCATTGTCACACATACACGCGTGCGTGCACACACACACACACATATCAATATGGGCTGGGGCAGAGGGAAACCTTGTGGACATGGTAGTCAGCTCTAGGTTGGGGGCTACTGGAAGAATCCAGCAAACATTGAAGAGATCATAAAATTAGTCTTGGTGTTTACCAAGGTAATTTCCAGAGAAGCACTGACCATGCAAAGGCACAGAGGTAGGAAACAGCATTTCACATTAGAGGAGCTTTACATAGTTAATGTGTGAGAAGCTAAGAGTTTAAGGTTGGGCTGCATGAGCGGTCATGGTGAACACTAAAACTGCAGAGGTAGGCAAGGGCCAGATCATGGAAGGATGACCACATCCTATTAAGTAATTTGGGCTCTTTGCAAAAAGTAAAGGGGGGCTATTACAAAAGAATTAAAACTATCATATTTGTAGTATAGAAAGATGACTTCAGCACTAGCATAGTGGGTGAGTTGGAGGGTTAAGCGAATGTTACCAGTTCATGCAAGAGAAGCTAAGGGCTTGAATGCAAGCAGTGTCATTGTTCTATCAGTTCTTAAACACAGTTATCACTATTTCCATTTGATAGATGAAGAAAAGAAGTCACAGAGAGAACTTGGGCCCAAAGTCACGCAGCAAGTCGAAAGTGGAGCTGGGATTCACATTCTAGCTAAGGGACATGGTCTTAATTCTGAATAGTATGTTCCTCTGACTTCATAGTATATTGCTCTTTCTCATTTTTCAGCTCTCAGTTTAACTGCTAGATGGTACCCTTGTCCATCACTCTTTCTGAAATAAGGATCCTAAAGTCCTGTATGAAAATTGCACTGATGCTTAGTGGCTTCTTGGCAATTATGAGCATTTATTTTTCTTTCTTTTTTTTTAATTAGAAAATTTATATTTCATTAAGATGTTTAGTTTTAAAATTACCTGTTTACTGTTCTCTAAGAAGGTCCTTATCTGTTATGTCTGTTGTTATATCCCACAGCCTTAGATATGAATAAAAGAAACTTGTTTCTTTGAGGATGGCACCTTATCTTCTTTTTCTTAGCATTTCTAGTATCAGCAGAGGACTGAGAGCTTATGAGAAGCCCCACATGTGTTTGCTGAATTAGTTAACTGCTAAAGTGAAGTTGGGTGTAGGGTATAATTGCTTTTGCTATATTTGTACAGCAGCATAATTGTATTAGATTAAGTATAATATGTTCAAAAAGCTGTACAAACAATAGATGTGACCTAGTCTCTTATCTCTGCCAACAAGAAAAGTAATCAAAAATGAACTGTAAAATTAAAGCAAAGTTATCTATGAAGTTACTCATTCTAAGAATTCCTCTAGCATGTTCAGTTTTTACATATTCACTTTACTCACTGGATATTTTCTTAGCACCTGTTACATGCTATGGATCACACTTGGAAACTTCTTATGTCCCAAACAAACATTGCTCTAAATGATTTGTGAATAACGTCTCATTTAATTGTTAAGAATCTGATAGGGTAATACAGTGCACAGTAGTTATTTCTGGTCCATCTAGCATTTATTCACTGGCTTTTTGGAAACATGACCCTAAATTTATTTTGCAGAATTACACCTTTTTCTTTCTAGTTGATGTGTGTGTTCAGGGCTGATTCCAGCTCCAGGGCTCGGCTTGTGATCTAGGGATTAGCTAATAAGTGCATTTTATTTTACTGGGTATAGTGATCATTTCAAAAATGAGTATTATTTAGTTCAAGCCCATCAAAATCAGACTTTTGTTGAAACTATTAGGAAAAGAACACTTGTCTTTTCTATTGTATTTGAACCACAAAAATCTAGATCAGGAGTAGCTCTAAGCTTTATCATGCCACAATATATAGACCTTGAGGATGGATGCAAAAAAGGGAATAAAAGCCAAAGATGGATAAAGATTGAAATTTAGTGCCACTATTTGAGCCCCTGCAACAAGTTATATCTAAAACAATAAACCTTTGGAAATTTTAGCAAGGAGAGCCAATAAAACTCCTTTTTTCCTTAAGCATTTGTTTTCAGTCTTCTGTTTTTTGGACTATAGTCCCAATTTCTTTTGGTAGATATTATCTACAAATTTTATGTTATAAATGAGGAAATTCAGAGCCAGCATTGAGTAATTTATTTAAGGTCACTAAGCAACTACTCATCAGAATCAGAAATTGATCACAAGATTCTCTCTCTCTCTCTCTCTCTGTCTCTCTCTCTCGCACACACACTTTTTAACTCTGAAGATTGCTTTTTCAAGAGATGCATTCTTATAGTCCAGTGGTCATTTAAGAGCTCGTTGTCTATAGATGAAGGCTTAAGCACATAAAGAATTCACTATAGTGCAATGGGATATGTGGTAAAAGATAGATGGGATGAATCAAGAGGCAAGATGAGCCACAAGAGGGGATGCTCCAGAGAGAAGCTACTATTTACATGGAGGGTGAGAAGTTCAGTGTTGGCTACCACGAAGAGGGTTTAGGGATATATTAAGAGAGGATACTAGAGAGGTGGATTAGGACTGATTCCTAAAAGGTCTCATAACCAAAGTCCTGGGCAGAAAAGGGAGAGGGAGGCCAATATGCATAAACTGTGACTTTCCATCTTATATAAAACATAAGCAATTATAAAATTAGAACTATTTACAGAAAACAAGAACGTGATTTTCTGGTATTTAACCCAAGCAGAAGCATACATTTCTTCTATTTTATCTTTAGTATTGATTAGATTTTTTAGAAAAAAAAAGTGATTATAATTTACTTCCTATAATTATTTGGGAGGGAATTTTAGATACAATCTAACTTGCCTTCTATCTTTTATAAATTGAAGTGACTTACCCACATTCATCTGACAATTTAGTGGCAGAGCTAAGAGTAGAAACCAGGCCTCCTGACTTTCATTCATTTGCTCTTTTTTACTGTTACTGTTCTGATACTATTCTTTAATCAAGTCATTCTGACCTGGGACTGAGGTCTGGGGGTTCATGGAAAGGTGTGTGTTGGGGATGGCAGAATCACTGAATGGGAGAGAGATGCTGAATGAAGTGTGTTATCCAGATGAAATGTGTGGAGGCGGGAACAAGGTGGAGACCCTCGTTTGTTGTGATGTCAACTGAATGAGGGTGGAGAGCATAGAATTCTTAGGAAAGCAAGGCTTCAGTTGAAAAGATCTTTACTATTCTTTCAACCTTTAGTGTCTGCAGCAAATTTAAAAAGAAGAAAGAGCAGACCTCACTTTTATAGAAAAGAACTGTCCATTCTTGGAGAGGCTCAAATCCCTTTTGCAATGTCCATAGTGCTGCTTTCACCGGGCCCTGCAGTCTTTATTGCATCTCCACTCTCAGCATTTGTAAGCTGTCTTTCCTTTGAATTACTGAAAATAGCTTTTCAAAAGAGAGTGTTAACAACCTTCTTTTGACATTAGCTATGTGCACTCTGCGAAGTAAGCAATCCATAAGGACAGGGTGGCCCTTTGTGCTGTAGTTGTCTCTGATTCGATGACTGCACTTCTTGGTTACATCTGCTATTGTGCTTTTGAGTTGGCTATGTTTTCAGCAAAGGAAATCAGCTAAAGAGATACCACCTACTGTTTGGGATATCATTTTATAGTTTAAAAAGTCACTTTGAAGAGGTATTCACTTCAGAAAGGCAAAATACCTTTTGCCTAAATATAAGGGCAGATATAGACAATCGATAGCTACTTCGGGTGGCAGAAAGATAAATGTCAGGGATAAAAGTAAAGTCTAAACATTTGCAAAATGATCCACAAGAGTGCCTTCAAGGGAATTTTTAAAAATAGAACTAGAAGAAGTAATACATATCAACTTTGGGTGACATGCTACGGTGGTAAGGGTTATCACTGCTTTGGGAATTGATATCATTGACAGCAAACGTTTTGGACTATTGGAAGCCCTGTTAAACATCTGGCACAAGAGTTGAGACACTGCCTAGCCCTTGAGAGGTAGAATACATGGGTAAGAACAAAGGGACAAAGTAGGCAGAATTAAGAGTTACAGTGCTGGAGTGCAACAAAAAGGCAAGAAGGAGAGTCTATTCAGGTTTGCTAAGGCCGAAAGACTGCTCCAAAGCACACAGAATTAATAGAGAGGCTAGATTTACTGTAAAATTGAGCAGGAAGTCAATGAAAGAAAAGAATCTGGGGCATGTTAACAAAAACTAATTTTTGAACTTGCATAGAGATGTTAATTTAAATTTATCAAATAATATTCCATTTATCATGCTTTATGATGGACCTATATGCTGATAAGCAATGACAATCATTTGCAAAAAACAGTGCAAACCTACTGTTTTCTTCATAGGTGGATCAGATTGTTTGTGTTACATAGAAATGACCAAGATTTTACATAGAAAACATTACATGGAATGCATATGTTCCTGAAGGTAGATCAAAGAAAGAATATTTTTGTATTATTGTATTTTTATACTCAATGCTCAGACATTTGTTGAGAATATCACAAAATAATAAATTAAATCTCTTAGATGCCCTAGTATGACACCCCTAAAATACAGTATTTTCTTCTAGGGTCTGATGGTCAGTGAGAAATTTCATCTACAAGATTAATTATTAAAAAATGCTTGGAGTTTCTCATCTTCAGATTAGTACCACAGTGTATAATAACAAAAAATGTCATTGTAAATACATAATGATTAATCATAAGTAATGGGCTGATGCTGAATTGATACATGATTTCCAATTTGGTAGGTTCTACATCTCGTCACTGGTCATAATTCCAAAACATTTAAAAAACTCATTTAATAGCACGAATTCTGGATTTTTCCTTTTCTATTCCTTCTTTTTAGAGCCAGCTCTCCTAGTTATTTTTAAATGCCAGTCTATTATGATACATGAAATGCATTACATCTTCATTGTACTGGCAATAAAATTTTAGTAACATGCATTAAAACCAATTAGTAGACCTGAATATCTCCTGATCTGATGAATGAGAAAGGGAGGGTCTACATTTATCTATTTCAGATATTATACATTGAATTCCAGACTGGGAGATGCCTGTGTCTATGTTGACACAACAGAGATTTGTCAATCCTCCTCAGAACTTTTCTTTATTTGAAAAGCATTCAGGAACTTTTCCAGCGTGTGTTATTAAGAAAACATAAAAGGAAGATTAACAAAGAAGAAGAAGAATAGAAAATAAATAACCCTGTTGATAAGATGAACTTCATTTCTATCAGCTGGTTACTGAAGCAGGAAATAGAGGCTTTTGTAATGACGAAGTGGGCTATTCCTGCAATGTTTTCTAAGCTATTTTATACTGAGGAGAGGGAGCTTTTCCTGGGGTCATAATAACAAGAAAAGGTACAAGACTTAAAGCTGTCAAGATCCTATGAATGTAATAATAATTGTTACCAAATTGCTTTTCTCTGTTCTTTTTCTTGTTAGGTAAGGTGATATTTTAATATAATTAAATATGTTCAGACATTTCGGATCTAACCAAATAAATTAAACAGTAAAGTAGATTTATGAAAAAATATAACAAAAGATCACAAAATATTGATGTTAACTTTAGTGTTTTAGTCACATTTCAAATCTTTTTTTCCAAAAAACTCAGGATATTTTAATATTTAAACAAGCAGGAAGATACGCACTTTAAATATATATACTCTTAGAAGAGAAAAAGTCATTTTGAGGAGATATGTCCATTCTGGAGGAGAATTAGAGGAGCTCCCACAAAATATATATATTATACTATGCATAATATATATACACACATATAACACTTATTGGCATAATTGGATGTGAACATACCCTCTAAGTTTGATTATAACTAGTTGCCTGCACCTCCTGGGTTTATAACTAACAGCGGACTGTAATGTTTAACACTGACATTGTGTTATCATCTATTTCACAAAATGCAAAATAAATGATGGTACAGACTTTTGTGCACTGTTAAATTTTCATAAGAATGTATATACTGTCACATATATATATCAATGATTTATTCTAGATAATACAGTTCTTCCAGTGACTGGTGCATAGTTGTATAATTGTATGTTTGTATAATGATGACAATTTGTGTCAGTTTAAAGAAATTTGAGTAGTATTTTATAACATTTGAATATATGATTAAATTACTCATCAAATTAATTTTAATGTTTAATGTATTTAACATATTTATTTATTAAAAATGTTTAATTTTTTTTGCCCAACAATTATATCAACTGTTTTTTCCTTGGGCCTTTAAAGAGTAGACATGTTTCTCTATTTGTTGTTAATGGATCTATCTGATCATTTGGCCATTTGAAATTAATTTCAATCCCTGCATTATCTATTCTTCATTCTGGTTTAGTAGCTACATGCAAAAACATGGATCATCGAAATTAATCCAAGTATATCACATCTGTTCACTACTGTATAATTTATAATAGCAAAGTATCATGAATATCCTCCATGTCCACAATATGAGATTTCTTAAATAAGTAAGGAAATATCTAAACAATGAATTTTATGACTCTGAAGAACTTCTATAAAAAGGGAAATGATCACACATGTGTATAACATAACCTCATTCTTCAAAGTCTTGTATTCACAGAAAAATTTCTATGTGGAAATAGTAATTATCTCTAGTTGCTGTTATTATGAAGATGATTACTTTCTTTTTAATATACCTTTGTATTTCCAAACATTTTTGCTGTGACCATATAGTTACTTATGATTAGAAAAGTTAGCATTATTTTAAAATACAAATAATTATCCTTAATAAAATAAATAATGGATACACCATAAAATCTGCTCATCTCTTTTCTTTCTCTCCTACCCGATCATCTTGTTTACTGGAAAATATTAATTAGGAATCAAGAAAAAAAGTGGAATTTGATTGATTCAGTGGAGTGCAGCCAAGTTTTTCAGCTGACAAGTTTAGTGCCTGAAGTTCTTTCTGTTGGCACCAGAACCAGATCTTCACATGAGTGGGTTGGTCTTAGTGATTCTTCACAGATCCTATCTTCTTCCTAAGCTGGTTAATGACCTTATCATCTTGCCAGTCATCCAGGTTTAGGTCTTCTCTTCAGAGTTATCTTTTTCCCCTTCCTTTCTACTTTCTCTGTTGCTGCTACAGTCTAGGATGACATAATCTCTTTCCTAACTGTTCTATCTCCTTGAATTCATCTGGTACATTACTGCCAGATGAATCTCCTTAATATAAGTCCTTAAACACATCATTACATGCTTACAGCACTACTGAAGTCCAAACTCCTCAGACCGACACTATAGGCCCTCTGTAATCTGATCTCAAACAACATTTTCCCCAAATCTCCTACTATTCCACTCACGCATCTGACGACGTAACCAATCTGAAGTAGGAACCACTCACCAACGCTGTTGTAGAGATTCCTCTTCCTCCTCACAAAAAAATGTATGCCACTTCATTTACTATCTGAATTAAAATTCTACCTATGATTCAAGATGTAATGAACTATGGACTTCCAAAGGGTAGAGCAAGTGTATTCAGCTTTGTATCTCATTGTTGATTATAGAACTTTGCAAGTAAGAAGTGCTCATTGCCCATTTGCACACATTTCAAACCACGTGTTTACCACAGTCTTTTTTTTTTTTTAATCACCCAGAAGTGCTCTTCCATCCTCTGAGTACACAGAGATCTCTGCATCTCTATCTCAACACATATCATACTTGAGCTTAGAGTGTTTTAATGGAAGACAGGGACAATCCCAGCTTAAGGCCCTATACAATGCTCAGACCAGTAGTTACATCAGGACATGTCTAGAAGACTAGTATAAGGACCTGCTAGGACCCATATGAAAGAGGGCTTAAGAGTCTTTTTATGGAAAATAATACTGATATTCAGGAAACAAAGATTCAAGGAGTATTACTCAAAAACATAGAAGTTTCATATTTGCCAGTATGTATTGCTGGGTACTATGAAAAACATACCTGCTGAAAACAGTTAATGATGCTTATAAACTTCTTTTTGTTAAACATACTAATAAGATGATAAAATAACAGTAAATGCTAAGAGGACAAAACAAATGAGTGAAGGTAAGAATTTGAAGAAGAGGAAAACTCAAGAAAGTTTTTTTTTTTTAACTTTTCAATATATGTTATTTTTTTTCAGGCAGTTTTAAGTTCACAGAAAATTTAGCAGAAAGTACAGAGATTTTCCATCCTTCTTTCACACAGGCATAGCCTCTTCTATTATCAACATCCCCCACCAGAGTAGTGTATTTGTAACAGTTGATAAAATTACATTAATACATCCTTATCTCTCAAAGTTCATAGTTGACATTACGGTTCACTCTTGGTATTGTACGTTCTGTGGGTTTGGACAAATGTATAGTGGCATGTATCTACCTTTACAGTATCCTACAGAATAGTTTCACTGCCCTAAAAACCCTCTGTGCTCCACTTTTTCATCCCTTCTGCTGCAACAACCTCTGAAAACCACCGATCTTTTTATTTTCTCCATAGTTTTGCCTTTTCATGTAGTTGGAATCATACAGTATGTAGTCTTTTTAGACTTTCACTTAGTAATGTGTATTTATGTTTGCTCCATGTTTTTTCATGGCTTGACAGCTTATTTCTTTCAGCACTGAATGATATTCTATTGTCTAGAGGTAAATCTAGTGCATTTATCTATTCACCTACTGAAAGACATCTTGGTTGCTTTCCTGTTTTAGCAATTAAGGAAGTAGATTTAAACCTTGAGCGTATTTACTGATTTAAGTGATCCTAAGCCTCAATGTTGACAGTTTCATAGAGCATGAAGGACAGGAGACAAAGCCCAAGGTGTAGAGTCTAACAAGAGACCACGAGAATGAAGCTGGGAACCTGACAGCTACACTCTTAGTGAACAAGAAACACAACAGACCCCTCCCAAGGGATTGTAAAGAAAATTGTTGCCTTAGTCCATTTATACAGCTAGGACAGAATACCAAGACTAGGTAATTTATAATACAACTTAAAAGAAATTTATTTGCCTCAAGGTTCTGGAGGCTGGGAAGTCTAAGATGGAGGGGCCAGAGTCTGGTGAAGAACCTCTTGCTGCATCATCCCATGGTGGAAGGGCAAGGAGAGGGCAAAAGAGAGACAGAGAAAAAAGGGACCAAACTCACAATTTTATAATGAACCCACTGCTGTAATAACAAACCCACTCCCATGGTAAGAACATTAATGCATTTGTGAGAACACAGCCCTCATGGTCCAATAGCCTCTCATTAGGTCCACCTCCCAATGCTGCTGTATGGGAGATTAAGTTTCCAACACATGATTTTGGGGGACACATTCAAACAGTAACAGTTGAATATTATACATTTTGGCCTGAGCGAAAAGGAAAAAAGTCTCACTTGAGAATGTGCCAACAATAAACTGGCCCTCACGCAAACCTCATAGAAGTTTGCAGTTCAAATTCACACTAACTGTGAACTGTGTCTAAAATAGTTCAAGCTGATAATAAAGCTTAAAAGACTCCTAAGAGGGTAATATCCTCAGAAGTCTGGCAGAAACAAACACACTTTCTACCTGCAGAAACCCAGGGTCCCAGAGATAAAGTTAAAATGAGCTTAGAGTCAAATTTCACAAAACACACAAAGAAACAATGCATCATGAGTGACATCCAGCAACAGAAAAAAGTAGTCAGCATAATTGCAAAGTCATTAGAAATATACAGAGATTTAATATAATAGAAGAAATATAAGAAGGGATTGCAAATATAAGTAAAAGTTAGTATAAAAATCACCAACATGAAGAAAGAAGAACTTATAAACATGAGAACTATAATAATTGAAATGAAAATTTAATGGCTGCATTTAACCACAGGTTGGACATACCTGAGGAAGGAAATTACTCAACTGGAAATTAGTGAACTAGAAGATAGATTAGACAGGATTATCTAGAATGCACACAAAGACACAAAGAAATAAAAACTAGGAGACAGTAGTTATGAAATATGGAGATAAAGACAGAATATTATGGAACTGATGAAAAGTGCTAATCCACAGATGCAGAAATAACCCTCTTTACTATGTATTGTATTTATATTATGGATCAGTAAATACATGGTGGAAAGATACCTTTATTGTGCTGAGACAAAACATCTGCAAACCCAGAGTTCTATACCTAGGGAAAGTATCTTTTTGGAACAAAGGCAAAATAAAGATATTTTCAGACAAACGAAAAACCTAAGTATTTTGCCAATAGCAGACTGTCACTAAGGGAAACTTCAAAGACGTACATGGATGGAGCTGGAAGCCATTAGCCTCAGCAAACTAATGCAGGAACAGAAAACTAAACAGCGCATGTTCTCCCTTATAAGTGGGAGCTGAACAATGAAAACCCATGGGCACAGGGACGGGAACAACACACACTAGAGCTTGTGAGGAGTGAGGGGAAGAGGGAAGGGAGAGCATCAGGAAAAATAGCTAATCCATGCTGGGCTTAATACCTAGGTATTGGGTTGATAGGTGCAGCAAACCACCATGACACACGTTTACCTATGCAACAGACCTTTACATCCTGCACATGTATCTTGGAACTTAACAACAACAACAAAAATGTTAAAAAGAGATATGCAAATTCAGAAGGTAAACTCAGATGGAAGGTCTGTGGTTTAAAAAGGAATGAAAAGCAAAGAAAATCTAACCAAATCTGGAATGTATATACCAACTTATAACGAGTATAATGGCTTAAAAAGTTAAAATAATGCCGGAAGGAATTTAAATGCCTTTGAAGGTAATATATAAATCAGCCAGAGAGTGGATACAATTTAAGTGTTCCTGAGTCCTTTTATTGTTTAAGGAAAGTAAAAGAATTAATTAATTATGAAATGGTTAAGCTAAAATTTCTAAGATAAGCACTAAAGGAATACAAATAGTATATATTACTTCTAATTCAGCAGAGAGGAAAAAAATGGGATGAGAAAAATAGTCAACCAATTCACATAAAAGATTTTTAAACAGGGAAGAAGAAACAGAAAAGGCAAAACAAGAGAGACATAGTATGATGTGATGTAATCAAATACAAATTTATAAATAATTATAAGTAAAGAATTATAATAAGTGTAAGTAGAACAAAATATAGAAAATGACAAAACGGAAATGTGAACAAGAACCACCACCACTTGCAAAGCAATAATAATCCAGCTATACAAAAAATGTATAGGAAACACTTGTAATTAGAAGCTTCATGAAGTTAGAAGAAAATCATCTAAAACATAATTCAGAAAAGTTGAAAGTAAAAGAAAGGCAAAAGATATGCCACAAAATACTTAGAGAAAGCTGGTATAGCTATATTTTCAAAGAAAAATATTTTTGGACAAACAGCACCACAGTAAATAATAAGGGTTACTAAATTTTTTAAAAAAGTTAAACTGAGGCCCGGCTCAGTGGCTCATGCCTGTAATCTCAGCACTTTGGGAGGCAGAGGCGGGCGGATCACAAGGTCAGGAGTTTGAGACCAGCCTGACCAACATGGTGAAACCCCGCCTCTACTGAAAATACAAAAATCATAGCCAGGTGTGGTGGCATGTGCCTGTAATCCCAGCTACTCAGGAGGCTGAGGCAGGAGAATTGCTTGAACCCGGGAGAGGGAAGTTGCAGTGAGTTGATATCGCGCCACTGCACTCCAGCCTGGGGGACAGAGCAAGACTCTGTCTCAAAAAAAAAAAAAGTTGAACTGACCAGGAAGAAATAAACATTTCTGAACTTGGATGCACCTAACTCATGATCTCGAATTGTAGAAAACAAAAATGACAGAATTAGAAGTAGACTTTGACAAATCTATTAACATAATAGTAATTGATAGATCAATTAGGTAATATAGTTTAAGCATGTAGATGATTTGAACAATATGATTAACAAGCTGATCTAATGTATAGCTATAGACCATTATCCCCAATAAATGCAAAAAATATGTATTTTTTCAAGCATGAATCTTTCGTGAAAAAGGTTCTCCTCAACATAATAATAGCAAACACATTACATTTAATTTGTACTAGGCAGTGTTGCAAGCAATTTAGAATACATTTAATTTTCACAACAATTCTCAGAGTTTGGTATATAAATATTCCCTTTTTATATATGAGAACACTGAGGCACAAAGAGGTTAAGTGATTTTTCCAAGGTCATACAATCCAAAAATGGAAGAGCATGGGATTTGCAAAGTCTGTACTCTTACCTACTATGTAATATTGTAGAAAAATATGCACTACTTGGGAATTAAGCTAATAAAAATGTGTAATCTTATGGAGAAAATTATAAAATCTGTTGACAAATATTAAAGAGGACCTAGAGAAAACAAGAGCTCATGTTCATGATTTGGAAGAAACAATGGCAAAAAAAGTCAGTTCTTCCTAGATGGATGTATAGATTCAAAATCTATAACGTTATACACATGCAAAGTTAATTCAGAAATGTATATGAACTACCAAAGGACAAAGAATAGTGAAGATATTTGTAAGAAGAATAAAGTAAGAGGATTAGTCAGCCAGCTCCAAGACTTCTTATAAAGATATAAAACTATTTAAGACAGTGTAGTATGACACAGAGTTTGACAAAATGACTAATGGGACAGATTGGAGAGACCAGAAACAGATTCACACATATACAGAAACTTGATTTATGATAGAGTTACAACTACATATTAGGTAAAAAAAAAAAAAAAAAAAAAAAAAAAAAGACTTTCAATTAGTAGTACTTAGAGAATATATCGTATATATCAGAAAAATAAATTTGGGCCCCAAATTCTAACCACAATAAAAACAATTTCTGTGGGTTAAAAATTTAAAGTAAAAGGAAAAATTGTTTTGAAAAATTTAGAATACAATTAGAAACTACTTTTTCTTTGCAAAAGAAGGATTTTTTAGACTAGATAGCAGAATCAGGAACCATAAAAATTAATATATTTTACTGCATTTAAATCAGGAATTTTGTTTATGATAAATACCATAGAAAAGCAAAAAACAAGTCACATGCTGGGAAATAGTGTTTGTATTTGCAGCACATGAAGGATTGATTTAAAAATATATAAAGAGCTAAAAAATAAATAAACAAAAAAACAGTCCATATAGAAATTAGCATTAAAAGAAGGAAGAAAACAGAACAGGCCAATAAACATATTGAAGTGATGCGGAAGTGCTGGGTAGAAAAGAGCATGGTCCCTTTAAATGATACAGAAATGGGGAAGGGAAGTGCTGGGGAGGGAATGGCATGTGGGTAGCTAGGGCTCCACCCCTACGGACCTAGTTGAGAATAGGCATTTTTATTTTCCTGCCCAAATATTTCATTCCCAAGACCACCCTGGCCTGCCAGGGCCCCATCCTGGGCCTATAAAAGACCAAGACCCTAGCGGGCAGACACACAAAAGGCTGGACCTCAAAAAGAGCAGATTGGCGGAAGAAGATACAAGCACCTGCATGTTCAGAGAAACACATGGGAGGAGGAACACACAAGCAGCTTGACGTCCAGAGGACCTCAGAAGCACAGGCAGGCACCCGCACTCCAGCAGGCCCTCCACTGGCAGAATGACATGGAGTTTGGCTGAGGCGGTTGGAGGAGAGCCCAGGGAGCTGAGTGGCCCTCCTCCAAGGGAAAATCATCTCCCCTCTGGCTCCCTTATCTGCTAAGAGCTACTTTCACTCAATAAAACCTTGCACTCATTCTCCAAGCCCAGGTGTGATCTGATTCTTCTGGTACACCAAGGCAAGAACCCGAGATACAGAAAGCCCTCTGCCCTTGCAACAAAGTAGAGGGTTTAATTGAGCTGGTTAACACAAGCGGCCTATGGATGGCAAAATTAAAATAGAGCACACTGTAACACACGCCCACTGGAGCTTCAGGAGCTGTAAATATCCACCCCTAGACACTACTGTGGGGTCGAAGCCCCACAGCCTGCTGTTCTGTATGCTCCCCTAGGGGTTTGAGCAGCAGGGCACTGAAGAAGTGAGCCATACCCCCATCTCACTCCCTGCCAGAAGGATAAGGGAACTTCTCCCATTTCAAAAGGATCCTTGATATCATTAGATATTACGGGAAGGAAAATTTTAAACCAACTGGAGAAAATTAAAAATCAGGGAAATCATAAGTCCAATCATGCCCACCCAGTGTTTGTGAGAATGTGGTGCTCTGGGAGCACCTCCACATAATTAGTGTGAGTTAGAATTGGCTCAAGCACTAACTTCTTAGTAAATATATTATAAAGATCTGTATATCCTATGCCCAGGAGTTACCCCAGAGAACTCTATTAATATGCACCAGTCTATGCATAAAAGAATGTTCACAGCACATTGTAATGTTACAAAACTAAAACACTCAAACGCCCACCAAGTGAATACATAAACTGCACCATTTTTAAAATTGTTAATCCTATATAGCAGTGAACACGAGTGATTTCCAGCTACACATTACAACTTGGATGAACTAGGAACTAGGTTCAGAATTTTCAGAAAAAAATAGAGGTTTCAGGAAAACCATACTGTATTCAGTATTTTTGCATGTATATAAACATGCAAAGTTAAACAACACATTGTTTAGAGCTACAAACTTATGTGGCACAATTATAAAAATAACCAAGATAATAATCACCATAAAATTCAAAATATTGGTTCAGGCATGCACAGAACTGCAATGTGATGATCATGTTCTTATTCTTTTTCTAAACACGAGTGTTGGGTAGACGGCATTCACTGAATCTTTGTTCGAAGGCAAGTTGATATTGTAGCATTGTATTTATCACTCAGAGTATTGTAGATCTGCCATTGAAGTCTTATGCCATTGTTCTAAAAGTATAATAGAGAAGTAGTGAAAATGAAAGACCCATTTCCATTCTTGATAACACCAAAAGCATAAAGACAGGCACAGGTTGCTGCTTCTCCTTGAGGTAATTGTTGGAACATGGCATGGCATTACACCGTGATCTGGGCAACCTGTCTGAGCTAGTCAGAAGTGTGAAGAAGGAAAGACAGTGGGCATCAGAACATTAGGTCCAGAAGAGGATATGATCAGCACAGTTGAAGCCAGAGAGAAGGAAAATGTCAGATTTCATGGAATAGCAACAAAAGAGGTTGAGATCACATATGACACATACCCTGAGGACACTCACAATCTTCTGAAAGGATTTTGAGGAGTGCCTTGAGGAACTCCTACAAAAACATGGAAAAGGGTAGAGTCAGGAAAATAGTTTTATAACTACCTGAGGTTGGCATTTTCTACTGGGCAATTGTTATTTGTGTACTTAATAATGAATAATAGATATGAATTTACTGTGGCCACAGAGTACATGTCTTTTATCCTAGTAATACCTTACAAAATGTAAAAGAATAAACCCTTTTTGCACAAATGCCTAAATCCAACATAACTTCTATAAAACAACTTTAAGTGTATCTGATGCTAGATATTAGGGATATCATCTTTTTAAAAAAAGGAAGCTGCATGGTTATAGTAGCACTAAAGTGCTCTTGAATTACTCTTCTAATACTATTAGGTGTAACCAAATTTAACTCAATATCTAATCTAGGACAAGCATGGCCATGGAAAGAGACCTGTGCAAACACATGTTTCCTTCAGCTTATAAAAGGAACGAGAAATGAGTGTAATAGAGACAGTAATTTAGGTAAACTTGGAAATCCAGAAATTCACACATACATACACACACACGTGCACATGCATGCACACTCCTCTTGAATATATACCAGCCCTAGAAAGCTCAGTCCTTTTCAGCTTGGCAATACCACTGGTATCCAGCACCCCAGGAAGTCACTCTCTCTGAATGCTCCTGGCTAAAATGCAGAGATTCTGCAAATTACTTCTGTAATGGGCAATGGAGAGGAAAAACTGGATGAAATTCAACATAGGAAAAGCCAATTTGAGTACTATAAAATGTTTTCTAATGATGGAGTCTATTAGGTCTTGAAATAATCTCAGCAGGAGAATGTGAAGGCTGTATTAAAAAAAGGACTTAAAAACTCACAATAAAAATTTTGATTTAAACTGTCAATAGGGCAAATGTCTGCAGCAGATGAAAGGCAGGACCTTCAGAACATTACCAGGGTTATAACACTTTTTGAAAACTTACGTGTTAAAGAAAAAACCTTACAATTCACTGCTGTGTGCTGGAAAGTAAAGGAAATTGTAGTTTCAAAGAACTGTTATTTTCTTTCCATAAAAAAAATCAGTTTAATCTTAAAAAATATGTTTTCTCAATGTAAACAATGCAAGGCAGGATGGTCTGGAACTAAAAAGCAGTGGATGTGAGTCTGCGATAATTAGAGTTTGTCTAATATCTCATGGTTTCAAAAACAATTCAAGAATTTTTGAGTTTCCACCATAAATGGAAGTTTTGCTAATGACCACACAGTGGACAGACCTAACTCCTGCTGTTGCTCTATTAAGAATTTGGCACTTTCCTTTCTAGGTTTTACAAGCAATGTGTTCATGTACGTAAATAACCACAATCTCATTTGTAAAGAGAAAAGAAAGAAAAAGTTTATTGTACAGAGTGCACTGTGGACTTCGCATCAGCCCTGGGGGGTCCTCTGAGACTTTCATTTCTTTCTTTCACAAAAGCAGAAGATGAAGTTTAAGTGCCTTCCTGTGTATTTAATTTAAAAGTACCAGCCACTCTATTGTTCAGAACTAAGTCCTAAAAAAAGACAAACAAACAAACAAACAAACAAACGGCTCCTTATTCCTCAGACACCATCTATGCATGAGATGATGAACATTTTAGGATTTTAGAAGTAGGCACTACCATAATCCCGTGGGCCTTTCTATTTCACAGAATTTACTACCTTTTTTGCTAAATGCCTACAGAGGATTGGTGAAGTTCATGCCTTCTCTTTTAAAGCTATTGAAACTCTTCTCTTTTAAAGCCTAATGAAAGTAGCCTCTTTATTCTCCTCCTGCACTTGCAGACTAGTCTGGAATGAATATCTCACATAGGTAGGCATAGCCTCAATATGTTCAGGGGCTATTTGGGTGGAAATAGAAAAGTCTCAGAGTGAGATAGAACCAGTCCAGAGGTAAACGGACTGCAAATCCTGGCAGCTGTGCCGTCACAAATAAGCCTGCATTCCCCACTGTCGTCTCACCTATCAATTTTGACAGGTGACTGTCTTGGCTCCTTTGAACGTTTATCAAGGGGGACAAATTGTGCTGAATGCCAAGTTTGCCCAAATGACTTTGGTCAGTGGTTGGATATGAAGAAAATTTGGCTCATAACCACTTGTCATGCATGGGAAAGATAACAGTTGACTTAAATAATGTGTGCTTATTTTTAAAAGTCCCTATTTACTTATTTGACTCTATCCTCTTCTATTCTCAACACCTTAGTTCTGGTTCTTTTCATATCCCACCTGGACTATAAAAATTGGCCCGTCATTTTGTTGCTTTTCTTTGGGTTTTGTTCCTCCAAATTCCTACAAAAATGGGTCTATCTGGAATGCTAATCTGACCTCCATCACACCTCTTCTGATATGGAATTGTCGTCCCATTATCTGTAGCGTAAGGTCCAAGTTTCTCATTATGAAAAGGCTTTTCCTTATATGGTCCTGCTCATGGTCCAGTCATGTTTCTTCACTTCTTGTAACATAATTCTCCTGTTAGACTGACCTATTTGCATTTCCTGGAACCTCCTGTGCTTGTTGGTGCCTTCACACCTTTCCACTTGCTCTTGCCTTAAATGTCTGCCTGTTCAAAATTCTGCTCAGGTATAATTTCCTCGATCCCCATTTCCCAAAGAGTCTGCCACTGGCTTCTCTGTTCCACATCTGTATTTTATTATTATGAATGTCTCATGGTAGTGTAATTATATATGTCTTCCTGTTTCCACATCTACATCTAACAGAAGACAGTGCCTTATTTATTTTGGCTTACCAGCATTGAATCTGAAATACTGTAGTGCTCAAAAATATTTATTTCTGAACTTAATTGGGTCACTATGGCTTTCAGAGAGCTGAAAGGAAAGCATCAGTATATTACAGTAGAAGTGGAAGTCATTTCAAAATCTCTGGATGTAAAAGCAAAATTTAGTAAAGTATAAACAAAATTTTAAAACTGTATATTTAATCACATATTATGGGAATACCATGATCTATGTTTGTATGCATAAGAATTACACCATGAAGTAGCACAATTTTATATCTTTGACTACTTATGTGCATAAAGTTGTAAAACTAAGGACTGAGACAGATGTCTGATAGTAGGATGTGTGTGAAACTTAAAAAGAAGTGAAAAACAAATATTTTATAAATATTTTCAAAAATTTCTTCAATTTGTAGTTATTCCTGTTTAATAAGAACATTAATTTATTTTGTCAGGACTTTCTTTATGCTCCACATTCCAACAATTACCATCATGTTTTAAAATAAGCAAGGCAACTCTTCAGCATTGGAAATTACGAGAAATCCCTGGAAAATGAAAAGCAGAAGGGATTATGTTAAAGCCCGAAGCTAAGGCAAGATCGAATGAGAACCAGGAGGTTTATTCTCCAGCACCAGTGAACCACAGAGTGTCTGAGCCTGGAGCTTCCAGACAAACGGAGTGAAGGGGTGCCATGCGCACTGAGGATTCCTCTAGCTCCATCCTCCCCGCCAGCTCAGAATGCCAAGAGCCACAGTCAGCTCGCTTAAGCCTCCCCATAGCACTAAGACATATGGTTTTAGTAGCCCCACATTTAGATACAGGAAACTGAGCTTTAGTCCAGGTAGAGCTGTACTAGAATTGGAAGGAAGGGCGCTGTGGTATTATGGAGGCAAAGGAGAAAGAGCCTCTCAGGAACATGCAGATGGCCAACTGCACCAGGTGTTGTTGAGATGATAAGGTAGTAGAAGTAGGACTGGATTTGGTCATTCAACTATTACTTATCATCCTCAAATCAGATTTCAATGGGTTGAGAAATAAATGAGATTTTAAAAAAATGGCAGAGAATAAAAGTACTATTTTACGATGTTTGGGAAAAGGAAGAATAGAGAATATGAAAGTCAAATATACAAATGGGCTTAATTTGAAGTTTTTTTTAAAAAATGAAGGACACTTGAATATATTCAGACATACTATGCTTCTCAGAGCATTCTTCCTTGTGCACGGCTCAGAATCATGTTTCAAGTGCTTGTACTCAGATCTTATAATCCACAAGGTATGGAGTTTCTTTTCCATTTTTTCCTTTCTTCATATATTTTTTTCTTTCTTCAAATATTCTCCACTGTAGGTGATGAAATTGAGACAGTGGTTAAATGATGGAATAGAGATATCTATCTACATCTACATACATAGATGTATCTATGCCTATATCTATCTAACATATCTGTATTCCATCATTTATATGGTTTTATATGTGTATATATGGCGTATATTTGCAGTAAAAGTTTACATATACATACATATATATTTACATATATTTCATATATGTGCCAGCCATATTACACGTTCTTATATATTATCTCATATAATCCTATGAAACATGTATTATTAATATTATCTTTTCACAGATAATATTAATTATCTGAGTGTCAGAGATGTCTCACAAGTACTAAGCAGCGAAGCTTAATTTGAGTTCACTTCAGGCTGATTCCAAAAATAGTGAAATATAATTTCTCCTCAAATCAGCGATACAATTAGACCTCTAGTTTGTTGGTAATACAATTTTGAAAGTCTGTCTTTGGCCTTTTTCTCTCCCCTGGGGCTCTCCCATCCATGCCTGATATCTCCCTGAGTGCTGTATTGCAATAGTGGCCCACTCAGCATCTTTATATGCATGTCTAAGAGGCCTCTAAAACCTAATGTGCCCTAAAACTCCTGAGTTTTGCCTCCTAATCCCCCACACTACACTTTCCCTCCCTCAGTTTTCCTCCTCTTAGGAAATAGCTATCTAATAGCTCAACTTCAAAAATGAAGAAGCGAAGAAGCTGCTTTCAATTCCTTTGTTTTCCTTATTCCCATAATTAGTCAATCAGCAATAATGTCTGTCATGTTTCAAAAATATTCACTGACTTCTCTTCCCTTCTACTAACTGACCAAATCACCATCTGCTCTCACCTGAATTAGCACAATCACCTCCTACCTACCACCTTTCTCTGTGTCCTTACCAAACTTGACAGTGTATTCACCAAAAAGCAGGCAAAGTTATATTTTTAAAATAGAAATTAAAATAAAATAAAATATAAAAATAGAAATCATGCTATTTCCCTCTTAAATCCCTATAATATCTTTTTATTTCACTTATAATAAAATCCATAAGCCTTATGATTTGCAAGGTCCTGAATTATCGGGCCTATAATTCTCCTCTGTCTTCTATAAACACCATTCCAACAACTCTGGCCTTTTTCTTTGCGTAGTATATTGAGCTCCTTCTTTCCTAAGGGACTTTGAACTCTACACTTTTCCTTCATGTAGAAGAGCATCTGCTCTGGAGCCACGCTACCACAATGTGAATACCAGCTCCTCCACTAACCCACTATGAGTAGTTCTTGACTTTTTTCTGCCTCAGTTCCTTCGTATGTAAAATGAGAACAGTTATAATATCTATCTCATACTGTTGTAGTAAAGTTTTTCTTTTTTTAAATTATACTTTAGGTTCTAAATGAGTTAATATGCCATTGGGATTTTGATAGGAATTGCTTTGAATCTGTAGATCACTTTGGGAAGTACAGTCATTCTAACAATATCAATTCTTCCAGTCCAGGAACATGAGATGTCTTTCCATTGATCTGTGTCTGCTTCAATTTATTTCAATATTGTTTTATACATTTCATGGTACAAGTCATTCACCTCCTTGGCTATACTTATTCCTAAGTATTTCGTCTTTAATGCTGTTGTGAATGAAATTGTTTTCTTAATTTCCTTTTCAGATAGTTCCTTGTTAGTGTATAGAAGTGCAACTAATTTTTGTATGTTGATTTTGTATCCTTCAACTTTACTAAATACGTTTATGGCATAGGTTGTGGTGATGATTTCATAAGTGTATACTTATCTTCAAGCTCATCAAGCTGCATACATTAAACATGCACAGATTTTATATGCTCTTACCTCTATAAAGTGGCTTAAAAATGAGTACATGAGTCAATATACACTAGTGCTTTCCAGCAAGGGATAGTTGTTGTTATTGGCGATGATTATTGTTCCCTCTGATCTTTGTGTGGGTGGATCTTTCTTTCAGTTTTCAGCTTTCAGAGAGGCCTTCTTTGGCTATTCTGTCTGTATTTGTCCCATACTGGAATTTCACACTATTTTCTTCCTAACACTCTCTTCATCTGAGATTTTCTTCTTCTCTTAGTTTTTGTTGTCTTCTTCCCATTTTGAATACAAACTCCAGGAGAGCAGTGGCATTGTGTTGTTGGCCCCTGTGTTCCGAGTACCTGAGACAGTCTCTAATATGAACTAGATACTTAATAAATATTTGGTGAGCAATGCGTGAAGTCACAGGCTCCAACTAACACTTAAAGGCTGACATTCTTAGCTCTGAACTCCACTGAGCTCACTATCTTCAGCTGTAGCTCCATGTGTCCATCTGTGTTCTAGACATTTCCATATGAATGTTCCCATGTCTCAAATTGTCCACAAGCAAACCCATAACTATGCTCCTTCTCCAGCATTTTCTTAGTCAGCAGCATCTACATGAAAGGGACCTTTCAGCTCATTGGGAAACCTGGCAGCCATTTTTCTCTCAGGGCCATGAAATGATGGCATATACCCGAATATATACATATCTACCATGTATGTGCCAGTCAGGACTACATGTTCTCATATGTTATTACATTTAATATTAACAAATACATGTTATTAATACTATCTTCTTTTCACAGATAAGGAAACTGAGGCTTAGAGAGTCTGATTTGAGTGCACTTCTGGCTGACTCCAAATATACCTAAATACAACTTCTCCTCCAATAAGAATGATACAATTAGACGTTTAGTGTCTTGGGAATAAAAGTTTTTGAAGGAATGACTTGTAAATTAATGGGCAGGTTATTTATAGGGAAGAGTAATTGAGGACTTAATGAGGGGAATTTATTTCATATAGTTGGAATATGAGCAAAATAATTTGGGAAATAGAAAGTCTTCTAGAATCCTTTTCACATGATTGATCTGATATTAATCAGCTATTGATCATTTTGAATTATAATATTATGAATGTCTATACTTTATTACCATACAGCTACGCACATGTTTAAGACCATTAAGGAAAGTGACAGGAAATGACCCTAAAGCTAATTTCCCAACACCTGAGAAAACTCCCTGAGAGAATGTATGGCTTTCTTTTCTTTTGGCAGACATAAATAGAACCTGCATATAAAATGGCCAGTCCAGTTTTGAAGTGGTGATAATGTTAATTCATTTCCTTCTGTGAGAATCAGATAGTAAAACTAATTGAATATTCACATGTGCTGCCACCTACATGAATTAATCTATGTCTGTGAGTTAGTTTATCCATCCTACACTCAGGTATGTTGCATGAGAGTGCATTCCTAAACAATATTTTAAGGTGAATAAATCTAAAAGCACATCATTTGGGAGACTTAGACCTTCAAGTTAACCCAGAAGAAAGTAAGTGATGGAAAGTCTGCTGGTCATGCGAATTATCTGAGGGAGACAAAGAGGTTTGGAGTCCCTTTCACTTTCATTTTGGAGGGAGAGATTTTTGTTAATTTCTTTGTCTATCAGACAGGAAGAGATTAAACCATTATTAACTAAAAACACTTAGTGGTGTCTCCACACAGGGAATCAGTTTTCTTTTGAATTTCACAACTGCATTGCTCACATGCTCTTAAAGCATATTTACAACCTTTGCTTAAAAGGATTTGTAACTGTCTTTACTTGGCAGATAGCCATGTACAAGTCAAAGGAAGGAAAATTCTTTAAGGATTATGAACTTCCTGGCTGCAAAAAAGGCTCAACAGCTGTCAGTGTATCCTCTAGTTACTCATAAACATTTCCTTGGAAAAACATTATCCTTCCAATGGCTATTTAGGAGTCTTAGACTTCTCTCATAAGATAAACCACAGGTAATCACATAATATGTAGGATGTATTAGTTTTAATTCGTTTATAAAAACAAAGTGAAATATTATATCCTCTTGATGATTGCACAATCTGGGAAAGAACACATACTCAATTACATGCCAAAGGGGAAACTGAATAATGAAATACCAATAACAAGCATACAATACTTTTAAAATAGTAAAAAAAAAAATCATTTCTTAAGAGCAAGAAGAAATTCTTGCCCAGCATTTTCCATTAACTAGCTGTGACAGTTGAATCTTTAACCTTCACAGGCTTCAGTTTCCTCTGTCAAGTACATCTGATGTACTTCTCTAGCCTTCTTATGGTTCATATATACCATGTCAAAGTTCTCTTCATTTTAATTCTCTTTTGTCCAAATATGATATAATCGTTTTTAATTCATATGTGTTTTTCCATTATTTCAAATTTCTATCTCTAATATCTCTTATTGTGCCTTGATTACTAATAATTCTTTTATATTAAAGAAGAACTCTATTCATCTTATAAAATGTACAACTTTTTTTCTCCCTAACAAGCTTTCTACAGCAAATTCCTATTTGGTAACTGCTTCTTATGGAATCCTTCACTTCCTACTGAGAAGAATCTGGGACTTTAAAAATCTGCTATTCTCAAGAGAGCAAAAAGAGCAAACGGTTTCAATGTGTTTTACAGAACGAAGAAAAAGTCTCAGATTTAACTTACGTTTTGTTACTATTGAAATGTTTTATTAACAAATAGAAATATGAAAAGAGAACATCTGTAAGAGGGCAAGAACAATGAAATGAAAGCACAGGCAAAAGAATATTTGAGAGATTGGTCAATTTTAACTTTGGTTGGTGAATAACTGCTGCTACAGAGCTCCAACTTACAATTAGATTTCGGTTCCAAAACTGTGGCTTCTATAATAGCTTGCATCAACACCAAATACAAATATATGTTGCCTTAAATGTCCTATTTTAAGTAATTAAATCTGGACATTTAAAATCCAACAATGTCTAGAAGTGCTGTATCTCAGTTCAAGCCAAGTGATTATCAGCTTTGTGCCTTCATCTTCACATTCTCCTAATCTGTTTCATTTATGATGACTACAGGTGTAGATTATTTGTTGTTTTATTAAAAAATATTACCGTCCAGTGCTTCATCTGTAAACATCATTATTACTGCTGACATCGTTCTCTGTGTTTGAAATGAGACAAAAGATTTATTTGCTCCATCAACACATTTAAAACATGCTACCAGCCAACAATGAGGCCGAGTTAGAGGCTGTGTTTGTGTGTGTGTGTGTGTGTGTGTGTGTGTGTGTGTGTGTGTGTATTTAGGCACGTTTACTGGAAGAATAAATAATAATTTTAAAGTTAAACTACCAAAATGTGATCATCTTTTCTCTCATATTTAATTTGAAGAACAAAACAACTTTTTGAATAAGTGAGATGTATATCCAAAGAGTCTCAGTTCTAAACCCTTTTCGAGATTTATGCTTTAGCTTTGCTAGCCTGCAAGTGTCTTTAAGATTTAGTCATTGCTTCAATCATTCTATCATGTACAGAGTACTTGGAAGAGAGGGATGCATAAAACAAGGTCAACCATACTGAAGAAGGTTAGAGACTTTTGGTGGAACCTAAAGTAAGGAAAAACAATAATCGCACATAAGGCAAATGGAAGAGAGGGCAGAGGCCAGAATCTAAGCATCTTTTTAAAGGAAGAATCCAGTACTTCTTTAAGTGAAAAAACTGTAACTATATGTTCTGTTTGTCAAATATTTAATAATCCAAAAAACTTTGTTTTTTGTTTTTGTGTTCTTATTTCTACCTCCGTCACGAAATCAATGGTATAGAACAGTGTGGAGGAAGAGAAGAGGGAATATTCCAGGCAGAGGAAAGCAAGAACAAAAACAAAAAACCAAGAAAATGTCATCCTTGGGGAACTGCAGGCAGTTTGTGCGCAGAAGCACAGCATTCCCACATCACACTTAGATTAGTGGGAGGTGAGCACAGAGAGGCAGATGGGAAGTGCCTCATATGCTATGAAGTTTACGTTTCATTATATAGGCCTGAGTTTTCCAAACTGGAATGTCAGGGGAGCCAGAAAACCACAACTTAAGCACTTTGCCTCTTCCTGGAGTATCAATTTGTGAAAGTGGGGGTGTGGATACCACAATATATCTACTAAAAGGTAAAATGCAAACTTCAAAAAAATAAAAAGAAACACAAAACCGGCATGAAATTGTTCTTTAGGCCTTACACCCAGACTTGGTGGGCTAAGACCCCTCATGTTCCTCATTATTCCTTTAGGAAAAAGCTCTGAAGAGCATTGGTAGAAGCAATAAAAAATCACTGAGGAATTTTCAGCAGAGGAGTGACACGATCATTCATAGTAAGAAAGAGATGGTGATGGCAGAGAGTAAGATCAGGAAGATGTGAGGAGGCTACTGCTTCAGAGGAATGGGGAGTAGGGCCTGGCTGTGAAGATGCACCAGCCTCAACTGAGAACATTTCGTTAATGTTGGAGGTGAGAAGTAGGAGGGAATCAGGGCTGCTCTCGGCTTTCTGGTCTGTGCCACTTTACCTGGAAAGCAAGTTTGTTTGAAGGATTAGAGGTGATCTCTAAAGCACGTAGTTGAGAGTCTGGCAACACAGTAAATGCTCAGAACACAGTAACTCTTAGCATTGTGCAGCTGATGAGGCTGTTAAACAAGACAGGATAGAAGAACAAGTAGATTAGGGGCAGAAGCATGCTTAATTTAGGAGGCATTTCATTTCCTGATTTCATTTAAAATATCCTTCAACTTTGAAAATTCAAATCTCTTAAAACTTATCTTTTTTTTTCAACCTTATGCGTATAGACCTATATTTGAATATACAGTTGAGATGGAAGTAGGTATACATTAAATATTAACTATAATGTTAAGCCCACTTACTATGTTGATGAAACTATATTATTTCCATAAACTGGGTATTTATTCCAAGCATGTTTTATTTATTTATATAGAGTTGGGGGTCTTGCTTTATCACCCAGGCTGGAGCACAATGGTGTGATCAGAGCTCACTGCAGCCTCTAACTCCCGGGATCAATAATCCTCCCACCTCAGTCTCTTGACTAGCTGGGACCACAGATGCACCAAGGCCAGTTAATTATTTACTTTTTTGTAGATACGCGGTCTCACTACATAGCCCAGACTGGTCTCAAACTCCTGGCCTCAAGCTATGCTCCTTTTAAAATGTGCTTTAAATAAAAGTTATATGATAATAAAGGAAATAAGCCCACTTAATACTAATAATACTATTCTCATATATTGCCTGTAAGAATATAAATTAATACATCTTTTCTTGGAAAGCAATTTTTCAATAAATATTTATCTGAAGTGTCATAAACTATTCTTGTGCATTGATACAATAATTTTACTTTGGGAAAATTTTCTTAGGGAGATAATTCTGAAATGCAGACAAAGACCTATGCATAAAGCAATTAACTGTAGCTCTTAATGATTTAAATAAAACCTGGAAAAAAACGTTAAAACCCCCCAAAATGACAAAATTGCAGTCATACAGTGTACATAGAAGAGGAAAACAAACACAAAATATAAACTGTGGTTATCTTAGGTGGTATAATTGCCATCACATTTTAAAATTGTATTTTGGACCTCAAATGCATAGATTGGATTTACCATACATCTGTACTGGTTCTCTTTTATTTATATTCAATTACATTGAACTGGATTATTTAATAGACAGTGAATATTGGTAAAGGCAGCATGTAATCAGAAACCAGAGTATTACCAATAGCTTATGCCCTTGAAGGAGAACTGTAAACCTAATATAAAATATATAACCTTTAGAATTCCATTCATTCATTTCAGAGACAATGTGATATAGTGAAGAAAAAATTCAAACTAGGATTATTTTCTATATTTTTGAATCAAAAAATATGTATTATGTGTAAATAAAGTAATTTATTTTCTAGTTTTTACAGACTGCATCTTCCATTTCAAATTGGTAAATGCATATGAGCTCACTTGCTCTGAATGCTGAAGCTAAAGTCAGAGATAATACAGAGAGGTGTACTACCTGATACCAATTGAGACATATTGTACTACACATAGACCAGATCAGTGTGACGCCATGTGAGTGTGTGGGCTTTCTCTATAACAACTAAAAAAAATGTAGGTTGATATGTTTAAACTGTGAAAATACTTGTAAAAATTTTTAAAAATTTGACCATGAATTTATCTCACTTTGCTTATGTGAGTTACATTCTAGAAAGAGATGCAGACTAATCAGTCCACAGCTAACACTGGTTGTTCCCGTGGAGCACACAGGTGGAATATGATTCATTCAAGAGACAGATCTAGAACTGGGGCCAGACTCCTAGTCTGCTTTCCTTCCATTTTATTCTACTGCCTCTGAAAAGAACATTAGAATCTTTAATATGAATTTTGCTTTATATTGGAAAAGACAGCTCTCCTTTTTCTGCCACTATGAAAACAGTCTTTGAAGGCAGAATAGAAGTCACTGGAAAATATGATTTGATATGCAAATATGCACCTTAAACACAACCTTTCACAAACACCTTTAAGTAATGCAAGGAAATCCTCTGAATGTGTATCATAAGTATCTTCAAACAAAAATTGAATGTCAGCATTTTGATAAAAGTCATAGACGTAGTATAAGGAATCTTTATTTCATATCTAGATCCCTGGTAAAACAAATGTGCCCATGGTTACCTGGTTTAATAACCAACTTGGAAGGTTCAATTTGCTTTTCATTGTTTTCTTAGGAAATAAGGTTTAGTCTTGTCACAATCAGTGAGGCAAAAGACAGATTTGCTTCTTATTTGTTTTATGAAATTACATGAACAAATTAATAGCAATACTAATCTTGTTTCATTCAGTAAGAAATCTGAAAGAATTATAATACTTTGGTAACTGTTGCCAACTTTGTGGCATTTTTTTTCTAGTCACTCTTTAAGTAAGACCTACAAGAAAACAAAAAGTAATCTCAATTTAGGAAAATCATGCAATTTAATAAACTTAGGTACTAAATCTAAGAAATTCTGCTTGGAATGTTAGGATTATACAACATGTAATTATGAAGTAACAGTCTCAATTAAAGTTCAGCAAGCAAAAAAACAGAACAACCACATAACATATTGTCTAACTAGGATACTTTCGAAAGTAAAAAAAAAAAAAAAAAAAAAAAAAAAAAAAAAAAAAAGCTGTTATTCATAATGAGCCATACACCACGACTGTTTAGGGCAAACCAGGATGTATAGTTATCCTAACAGACCAGAGCCCCCATCATTCTTTAACTACATAAATTAGCATGTCTATTTACCAGGATTCACCAGCTTACACATTTGTGGTAAAACACACATATATTCCTCGGTAAAACAGAAACAATAAAAATCCCAATTTTCTTCCTTTACAAGCTGGCTCAGGTATACACTTAAATCCATTTCCTCTAATTACTAGACAAATTGATATCCTATGAAAAAAGACTTTCTCACTTTATTTCAAATTGTTATTGTCCATCAGCCTTCTTCTCCTCTCCCCGAATTTAGCACTTTGTACTTGTTTTGGGGACTTATAAAATAAGAATAGTAGCAGCAATGTTTATTCATTCATCACACAAATACTACTGAGGGCTCACTGTGTGCCAGGGCATGTGCTGGGCCCTCCTGGTGATGTGCAGGTAATTACAAGAGGTCACTTCTGTTATGAAAGACTATCTATTTAGAAGAATATACAAGTACATAAATGACTATAGCCCTCGGCATAATCTAAATGACAGAAAATATTTACAGAAAGCAGTGTAGGAGTTCAGTGGTGGGAAGGATCGTGGTACATGGCTGAAGGACATCATGGAATGCTTCTGATGTAATGCTTTACTCTGTCTTTGAATGATAGCAGAGATTGTCATAAAAGCATTCCAGAGGCACAACAGCCCATCAGTAAAGGCACAAAGAAATGAAAGCACACAGCTTCCTCTGTTCTAGTCTGTTAGGATAACTATATATATATATTTTTTACTTTCGAAAGTATCCTAGTTAGACATTGAGTATTGTTATGCTGTAGAGTTTGACCCCAAGATGCTGGAAAGGTGAGGTGGTGAGAGAGTTCCAAGTACCCTCAATGCCAGGCAGAGGATTTTAGAGTTAATTCAAGGAACAGAGTCATACAAGATGATAAACAAAGGAGTAAACCAATGAGAGGCACACTTGAGAAGGTTTGATCTGGCAGTGGTGAATAGGATAGATAACCTGCAGAGACCAGGGACGGGCCACAAGAGACCAAAAACTAGCCTAAAGGTACAACAATGTTGGAAACAAAGGGAAGGCAGCAGTGATAAGGAGAAACATGCCACAGATAATCTGGAAACACTAGTTCCAATAAATGATAACTTATTGGTTTGGCTATATGATTAAGATTCTCATCTGACATATTTAAGAAAATGGTGGTGTCATTAATAGGCACCTCAGTGAACCAACTCCAGGCTGACAGAATACCATCTTATCTTTAATGCTCAGGTAATAAAAATATTTCCGCACTTCATCCAGATCAGTTTTCAATTCAGTAAATTTCCCAAAGGAACGGCACTTATGTAGGTGATTTTTTTAAATGGATGATTTTACTGCCCCAGTAGTAAGTGGTATAAAATTATTTTAGCTATTTCATTAATAATTCTAAAATGTGACTAACAAGCGGAAGAAAAGGGACTAAGTGGAAGACATTCAGTGAGTTAAACAAATCTAAATATTCTACCCTTTTACACTCTATACACTATTTTCTCATTTATCTACTTTGACACACAGATAACATATGGTCTCTTTGTCAATTATGTTTCATACCCATCATGTTTCTTCCATCATTGGCTTTCAAACTCTTTGATAGGTTTGCCTCTCTCAAGATCAGAGATGGACAGAGCCATCTCTGGGTGGACAGAGACAGCCCCAGCTGGTTAGTGGGGGAGGCACTTATTTCCCCATCTGTTGCAGTTTTTCTCACATATACTGATTGAGCCCTTGGTCAACAAGTAATAAAGGGGGTACAAGTGTGGATTAGAGAACATGCCAAATTTGTACCAAATATGAGATTCTATGATTTTATAAGGTGGCCAGTAAAGATAAATTTTCAAGGAGTCCAATAACTTTCTACTACATTACTTATTTCTCCCTATTTTTCACCCTCTTTGCCCTTTCCTTAGAAGTGTTTGAGACAAAAATGGCATTAGGATCAAAACTCCTGACTCCAAGAACAAATACCTGCTGGAAAGCAAGAGGGCATTATAACTGGACAGTGGTCCCAAGTTCTTTTCCACTTCCCTTTGTATGGAAAAGAGGAAAGGGACTGAGTGGCTCAGAAGTTGGTCCATGCAGACAGCAATGGGAGTCCTCATTTATTCCTTCATGAAATATGCATTGAGCACCCACTGTGAAACAGACCGTGTGATGCAATAAAGCTGCTGCCCTCAGAGCCTTGAGATCCATATAGCTCTATAATGCATCATGCTAGGGACTTGTTTTTTTTTGTTTTGTTTTGGTTTTTTTCAATACTGGCTTCACAAATCGTGAAGTTGCTCAAAAAATATGATGGAATCTAGGTAATAATTATCTTCTTGTTATTTTTTGAATGAAAATCTCCTTGATTCATGATTCTCTTTTCTTTATGTAAGAGAGAGATTATATACTTAAAGTCTCACAAATATTCAGCACATATTTGCAGAGATCCAGCTCCAGGAAATACATTTTGCAAAATGACACTTCTTAGCACAGCACAAGGGTTTACTTATGCTTTGCATAAGGACGGCCAAGAGGAAGCTAATTAATATGCTAAGTGCTCACTTCTATTTATAGACACTGGTCCAAGTTTGGTTTTTGGTTAACATGTACATGGAACTCTGACATGTATTTATCCTCTCTTTTCCACTTTTAATACCTCTTCAAGCAAAGTTCTAAATTTTTTTGGCTTACATTTTTATGATATTGGACGCATACAGGGTACTTATTTCAGCCTTTTGTATATGTTTCTTTACCTGATCATTGAGGGAGAAGTAAAAATGATTTCCAGTGGTATTTCTAAGTGATAAAAATCTACAGGCACAGAATTGTTGCTTGTCTTGACTAACACGATGTTTTATACGATCTAAATTTTGCAAGTATTGGTTTCTGACCCCTCTATCAGCATTAGCATTGACTTTTGAGAGTTAACGGCAAATGCTGTAGACAATTCAACATCTTCCTTGCACTCAGGCAATTGCAAACATATCTTTATTAGGAGTTGGGCAAAAAGATCTCTGTGTTTCTTAAAACCGTTCCCTTTAAATTATTTCTAGTAGAGATTGGATTTGAGATCTGCCTCTGACTTGCTAAGGATTATTTATGATTTATTTCAACCTTTAGCTGGCTCTAGGGGGGAAAAATGAACAAAGTTGAAACTAAAAGGAGGAGAAGCTTAATCCTTAGTGAAATTCCAGTGGCATGGAACACCCTGACTCTTATGATGGGTGCATTTTTAAATTTTTTATATGTTTATTTTTTCTCAAAAATAAAATTAAACTCATTTATCATTTTTAATTAGAGAACAAGTATCATCATTTTTTAAAGAGAACAAATTTCAAGCTGTGAGTCTTTTAAGGTAGACTGGTCCTCTGAGACTTTTCTGAAGCACTATGGGGAAATTTTAAACCCAGTCAAATATTTTTCTTAGGAAAAGTGGTGATAGGTCATGGTGAAATACGGGTGTCATTAAATTTTCATAGAGGTTCTTAACACACCAGAGTCACCATAACATGGACACATTGACTATAATATCTCCAAACAAGCATTTGCTTGTCTGCCATGGCTCTGAAGGGAGCTGTTACAGTCCGTCAATGAAGTAATCTGCATGTTAAAAAGTCCCTAAATATGTATTTACAAGATAGTCAGATCTGTTTTGGTCTGTTGGGTTAATAATCCATGTGCTAAGTCTGTATATATGTACTCACAAGATATACAGATCAGCTTTGGTTCACTGAGTCAATAGTAAGTAGGTCTTTAAAAAGGCGCCTAAATAGCTGCATAGTTTGTATTTCAGCAAGTTCAGAAATGCAGTCTATATACTATAAGCTATTTCTTTTAAAGTGCGGATGTATTGTTCTTTTTCCAGAGGATGCCAAAAGGTGTGCCTCACTCTAACCTGTAATATTTTGCCCTTAAAATCTCAGAAGAAAATTGTCATAGCACAAACTATATTAAAGCTCTGAGGCATAGCCCTCCAGGCTGGGGTGGATGCTGTCCTAGATTATGTCATACATATTCCATTCACTATCACTGTTCAGGTCAAATCCCCCACTCCCTGTCAGCTGACTTTGCTTCCTTCCTGTCAGTCTCAGCCCAGCAGCTAGAGTAATCCTGTATGGCCTTCCTATGTTCCAGCAACTTCCCATTTCAGAGTCAAAGCAACTTCCTATACCACGGTCAAAGCCAAAGGCTCCTCAAGATATGCCCTCCTTTCTCAGAATTCACCCCTTCCACTCTCTTACTGGCCTCTTGGTTACTCCTCGTACACTCCAGCATGCTTCTGCTTCAGGTCCTTTGCACCTGCCCTTCCTTCTTTCTGAAAATCTCCTTTCACATGGCTAGATCTCTTATATTCTTTAGCTCTGTTATGAGAGAAGTCTTCCATGACCACTCTGTGTAAGACAGCAACATCCGGTAACACCACTCTTATTATTCTCCATTAGTACTTCTCACCATTGAAAAGAATATGTCTTTACTTGTTTGTTTATTGTTGACCTCCTTCTCCTAGAAGCTCCTTCCACTGGGGCAGGAGCCTCCTAATTCCATGCTTAGATAACTGCCTGGTACATTTTAAGTCCTCATTAAATATTTATGGTACAAATGAACGAAAGCAGATGCAAAAGGAGTCTTCTTTCTGCTTCCTTGATTTCCTGGTTGTGCTCATGTTTAGGTTGAAGAGGAATGCGTATCTCTTTCGGAGCTGAAGCCGCCTTCTTGGCCATTAAACCTCAGTTTCCTGTAATATTCTCTCAGTGGCACAAAACTGGTACTTCCTTAAGGTGCTCATCCATCCTGTTCCTAGAGCTATAGGGCTCTGATGAAGCTCCTAGAGGAGCTAGGGTCATCTCAGCTGGTCACAGAAACATCAAATCAGTCTGCTTCTAGGTGCAACAGTAAAAGTGCAACACATAGACAGAAGTAGCATTTCTAAATGTCTTCACTGAGAGCCTAATGGTGTCCACCATAGGCTCCAATGATAGCAGTGGACTGACTGACTAGATTTTGCAGTTTAATCTGATGCAGCCACAAGGGATGGCATGTGCCACTCTATGTGTGTGTCACATAACGGTAACAGACTGAGGAGTACTGGGCAGAACCACTATTCTCTCTTGAATCTGGTAAATTTCTCTGGAGGTATTATCCCATGCCTTCACTCCCACCTTTAACCATGCATGTTGTTCTCAAATGCATCCTTTCTAATGATTGAAAACTGTCATAGCAACTCCTTCCTTATTTGAATTTCACAGGAGCATTCTTTATTTCAATCACTCAGAAAGGGGGCTTTGGCAACGGAATCACAGCTGACAGCAAATTAATGACTATGATGCTGTGATTAGTTGAGATTACAGGCTACAGAAAGCTTGTCTGAGAATTCGCCACTGACATCATCCTGATGCTGGCTTCTGCTGGGGATTAATATTGGCCAAAAAAGAGGATGTGGTTCAGCTACAGTAAGCTCCATAGAAATGTAAAGAAATCTGTCTGTACTGTAATATTTCAATGACATGCTTATTAATTAAAAGGGCTTTTACTATTAACTTGCTTAGCCTAAACAATCTTCCTCCTATGCCCTCTCCCAGCACACTGACTTATTTTAATAAAGCTTTAAGATATCCAAATAAAAAGTTGAAGTGATATAGATAATTCCAGTCCCCAAACCCAAAGTATTCAACTAAAATATAATTCATATATTTTAATATATATAACTAAAATAATTCATAAGAATCTTGAATTATTTGGATAAGTCACTCAATTTTATAATTTATTTTACGTGAATAGACAAAGCAATGGATATTGTAATGCATGCCAGGGTCTGAGTAGATTTAGAAAATAAAACTTTTCAATCAACTTAATAAAGAGGAGATACAAATTTAACATGAACAACACAAGAATGACAAAACCATCTATTCAGTTACCTGGTGTCATTTCACATCCTTCTAAATTTTGGCTGCAAAGAAATAATGATTTCTGTAATCCCTAGGAATGACTTTTGTGGGGAGAAGATTTCAAACAAATGTCTATTTGCTTTAGATGAGCTTCCTTATTTGATTTCAGATCCTCCTAAGGGAAGAGATTTCAGGATTTCCTGGTTGTAAAGTGGAAGAGAACACTTAGCTGAACTTGTATGACATCACCTGAAGCATTAAAAGGGCAGGTGATCATGAGTTCTCTGCCTGTTTACCAAAGCTTCCTTACTTCCTCAATCTATTTTATTTTTAAATGTCAGAGTAGTCTGAAATCTTTCAAAGATATACAGGCTGCAGAAGTAGAGGAAATATTAGGATACATTATTTAACTTTTGTGAGAGCTTTAAAATAATTAATGAATGGACTTTTGAATTGTTATATATCACAGAACAGATATTCTAACATTAGACCATGTGAAGAATAAATATAGTTTAACAACAAAGGGCATGAGGCCATCTCTATTTCTAGGAAGTCTGTGAAATGACTCGTTAGAGTACATACCAGAGGCACAAAGAGAATATTACATTTCCAAAGAATACAATATAATAAAATTTGGTTTATCAATGAAAATTAGAATATTATACAACAAATGAAAACAGTAAACACAATCTTTGTTTTAAATACATTTTTCAAAGTCTACTTGGAAATCCACATATATTATAGAACAAATTTTTAAAATGTAGTGGTTGTAATATTATTTATTAAAAAGCAACAAAATGAGAGCAAATTATATGTAAGCTTATACTATAAAGATATTTTCCAATATACATAAAACACTGGAGACACATAGCTAGAACAAATAGTATCTGAAAGATCTTACTCTAGATATGTAATAGACAAGACATTTCTCACTGTAATAAATTAATTTCTTTGTTATACAAAACCCCTCAACCATAACTTCATGAAGAAATGTGAAGTGGTGTGAAAATGATCTTACCTCATATTCAAAATCTTCTGTTCTGTCTGCATCAGCAGGCAAGCTGGAAATATACTCATTGTCCTCATAAAATTCATGCTCTATTGGATGCAGAGAATGGCAGCTATGGGGAATATAGCAATATGATAGGCATAGATTAAAAGGGTTGTTTTCAAGATTAAAACTGATTTTAGAATTTCACTTTAGTTTGCTCTGCTTTGGAATAAGACCTGTAGTGATCTAGCCTTTAAACAAACTACAGCTCAGAAAAAGCAATCGCTTTCCTTTCTCCCTCTATGGGAAGTCCATCGGTTTGCAATTTCTGTGGAATAAGGGCCTGTGGTCAGAGTTGTATTCTGTGGAGACTGATGTGAAATCTCTGACAGTCCATGATGCTTTATTGATACTTTCTGGCCTGCTTCCATTCCACCGAATGTGACAAGCTCGACACGTGGGTGTGTGGCATTTGAGATTGCAGTCTACTCAAAAAGGGGTATTTGTCATAAAGCACTAACAATTTCGTAATTCACAGCTGCAAACTATTTTTTGAAAACCATTTTCAAAAGCACATATTTTTCAGACTCTAAAATGTTCTCACATTGTACCCTCCCCTCTTTCTTAAGATCCCCCTTTCTCACTCTCCCTCATAATGCACATTTTCTCCTCTTTGATCAAGGACATATACACAAGTATTAAAGAGCATTTATGGAAACTCCTATGAGCCGAAAGGTTTCATAATACCTTTAGAAAATTCTTCGTGACGGTGAGAGCAGATTACATTAAGGAAATGAGGGGATATGAGGTGTTGCACGTGGCTTTTATGTATTTCAACTTTTAGGAAATATTTTAAATAGTTTGTAAACATGTTATTCAATTTATTATGTTCTGATATAAAGACCACACATCGTATCATATGAAAACTAAGAATAGTTTAACAGCAAAGGGCATAAGGTCTTTTCTATTTCTAAAGACACTGAAAAAGCCTAAATATAATTGACTAGTTGGTTGCAGATGAGACCTCTAAGCCTTGACAGTGTGGACCTTATTGAAAAATTGGAGACAGCAGTATCAATTAGTTCTCTTCTCCCTTGCTGAAAGGCAAGAGACCCATCCTCATGCCCTCATACGATGGTCAGCATAAATATTCTATCAGCCTCTCCTCACTACTATCTATGGCTGTCAGCTCCACACAGGTCTAACTAGTGTAGGTCAGAATGGTAAAGTAATAGAGGCAGCACCTTGCCTTGTGTCTGCCAGATAAATCTCCTTGCTTGAAGCTGAACTGGGTCCACATAGCCCATTTGAGATGTAGGAACATTGAAGTTTGCTGCTTTGGACATCTGATGTGTTTCCCTTGTCTTTCAGATAGTAAGATGGGAGCCCTGCTGTGAGGAAGACTTTATTCATTCAACGTTTATTCAGTGGCTACCAGATGCCAGGCCAAGTGCTGGAAATATGTTGGTGTACAAAATCCAATTCTGCCCTATTAATTGGGGAAAGCAGCAAAGTGGGAATTTTAATACAGTGCAATAATTAAGGAAAACATATAGAACCTTGGGAGCACATGGTAGGGGGTGGACCCACTGCAGCCCTAGGAGGTTTTCTAGAAGAGGTTGTCTCTAAGCTAAGGTCTGCAGCACCTAGGAAGAGCAGCAAGATGCACTGGCTAAGGAAGTAGGCATTGGGGTCAGATCTCCTAGGCCTAGAAGCCTGGCCCTGTCACTTTTTTGCTATGTAATCTTGGCCATGTTACTTAATATCTGTTCCCTCATCTTAGACGTAGGATGTTGATAATATAATGCACTCCATCATGAGATTATTGTGAGAACTAAATGAGTCGATAAATGCAAAACATTTGGAATAATACTGAAAGCATGTTAAGTTAGCTAATACAAGCTAGCTATTATTATTCATTCAAGGAAGTATTGGATGGCTACTATGTTTTAGGCGGTATTAATGAATATTATATATTTGTTTCGTTGCTTTTTCTTCAACTACCCCTGTAGAATATAAACTGTAGAAGGCAATGACTTTATTTTTGTTCAAAGTTTTATGCCCAGCATCTAGTTCCAATGCCTGACACATCCGATTTGTGTCTGACACAAAGGGCTATTTAAAAGGTAACGGATGAATGAATAAAGAGATACCCAAGACAAACAAATCCCCTACCCTCCTGGAACTTGAAGTCTCAAGGAGTGTTTTCAAAACTTGGATGCACATTAGGATTGCCTAGGGAGATTTTTGAAAAATTCCGATGCCTAAGCCTTAATCTAAGAATTCTCATTTAATTGGCCTAAGGGGTGATTCAGGTATTGATACAGCTTCTAAAATTTCCCAGGTGATTCTACTGTACATCTGTGACCCACTGAAACAGGCGTATGGGAGCCAGCCATCAAAGGGCAGGAAAGTGGCATGAATCAGATCTATGTTTTACAAAGTAGAGAGCAGATTGGAGTAGGTGATGAAAATGTAGGCTAAGGAGACTATTGCTCTTATAAACTCTCAATGTTTGAATATTTCCTAGAAAGCTCACAGAACACAATGAATTGGACAAGCGTACTTCTAAAACTGTTCAAGTAGGATTATTTGAATAAAATCTCTCTGACTTCCTTTAAATTGGGCAAAAATCTGGAGGAAGTATTCCTTGAATAGATCTTTATTTGATAGCACTATATTTACTCTTTGACAGCCAAGATCCTTTGTTTATATCTCAATATATTGGGTAATTGTTTTCTTCAGAGAGTTGCACTTTAATTAAATTAATTTCCTAGCTTCTCTTTAAAGAAGAGAAATGCAAGGAAGAGAGAGAGGTGGCCCACAGAGGAGAATGTGGAGCTAACATGCCACTTCCACATGAGTCTTAATAAGGTTTTTGGCAGCTTTGGTGAGAAAAGTGATTTCCCTGACCAGTGTTCATGAGTAGCATGAGGCTTTTGACAGCTAGTAATATGAAGATGAACTAATCAGAGCCAGAATTTTTCATAGCAGCTAGCAAGTATGATTACCCAGGTGAAGCAACCATGTGGGTTAGGGAGAGTAGCCAGCAGGGACCACTGAGAACTAATTGCACATATCTAAACAGGGGAGACATTTTCCAAACAGAGCTGGGAAGCCTGTCTCCATAACTGTCAACCTGCTAGGGGAGCTGCTTCTTTCCAACATCTGCTTTACGTGACAAATGGAAACAAACAGGGCTTTGGAAGAAATGACAGAAAAATACCTGTCTGAGAGCAGGAATGGACAGATGTCTGGCACTGGAGGGGTAGGTGGCCGAAGCTTGGCCAGGGCCATGATGTGTTCGAAGGTGATATCCGTCTGAGTGCTGGCATTCATGAGTTGCACTTCTGGAGCCATCCCATAGGCCGGTCTACTAAGAGGTGTTCGCCTTAACACCTGCACCACAATGGGCTCCTTGGCATTGCGAAAGGCTTCCACTGCCTCTTCGTGGGTGGCCTTCGAAAGATCCTTCCCATTGACCTACAAACATATGAGGACGTTGTTTATCTCAGAGGAAAGATCAGAGAGGCTGTCGTGATAGATTAATAAAAGGTAGAGAGAAAGGTTTCAACCAGCTCTGACATGAATTTTGTAATGGAATATTTAATCAGATATTAATATTTACTGACGTCTTTACCAACATGATGAAGTACCTGAGATTACAACAACAATTACTTCTGTATCTTTATAAAGTATCTGGAGTTGGTTAACGAGTAAAACAGCAGAACTATTAGTAAAGATTTAAAAATTTAAGTAACACATCTGCTTCAGAAAAGGGTCACCGAAGTCTTCGGATGGAGGAAATGTTAAGTATGTCATACTTTTTCATGATTTATCAATGTCTCTGTGAGATTTTCAATATTTAATCAAGGTCTTACTTGCCTAAAATCTAATTTTTTAAGGTATTGTCAAATTTCCTCCATATTCATAATGTTTTAATCCAAGACCATGTGATTGCCCATGTGCATTTTATCCTAAATCCTCACTGTTTGAAATGTGGTCTGTGAACCAGCAGCATCAGCATCATATGAGAGATGATTAGAAATACAGAATCCCTGGCCCTACCCTGGATCTACTGAATCAGAATTGGCATACTTACAAGATTCTGACTTTATATTTATATTCACTGAAAGAATCACTGCTCTAAAAATCCTCTGAATGAATATATTATGTCCCCACTGGTTACTCGTTTTAATTCATACCAATTCATGATTCTCCACGGTAGCTCTAGACATTACAGAGAAAGAGGTGAAGTCTGCCTTTGTCCTCACTTCTTGCTTCTCAACAGGGGCACAAACCATTGTCATTTGGGAGAGAAAAATTATTCTTTTTGTGGGACTCTCCTATGCCAGCTTACCAAGGGCCAGGAATGTTTCCCAACCTTTGTGGCTGTCAAAACACCTACACACTTTCCCTAACAACCTTGTGGTAGGCAATACAGACCACGCTCACATAGTTGTCAATTTAATCCCCTAAAATGAGTCCTGATAACACAGCCTTTTAGTGGAAGTTGTGTTTTAATAAAGGGCTCTAGAATCCTGAAAGAGTTTTATGACTCTCGCCCCAGATGAATCAATAATGCTGTTTTTTGCAGATATGAAGAGCTATCTAGTGGCACAATACTGTGCCTAATATCCCTGAAATTATACCATTTCCAGACAGCAAACTAAGCCACCCGCCTGTCGGTGAGGCACCGATAACTGTCACGCACCAGCAAACCCTTAGAGATCCCTGGGTGCCTAAAAAAGAAGCAAAAGAAGTCACTGAGTTGCAGCTGTAGAGAAACTGCTGACATTCAGATGAGCACATTCTCTCTCCCTGAGTAGACAAGGAATATGTGTGTGCTCAGAGCAAGTGTGGGGCGTTTTGGGGTAAATGATACAATGGCAGGTAGAAATCATCACGTCATGTAGAGACAGGCTTAATGACCTGGAGGAGCTAATTTACTCAATGGACCCTGAAAGAGTTAATGTGCCTTCAAAAAATGAGCAATTAAACTTCTTCAACAGCAAAATATGTCCCAATTCAGTTCTTGCTCTTGAATCACTAGTAAGACAGGCCAGGTGGAGATCTGACTGGGTGTTTCCCAGTGTGAACACATTCACTAATCTATGTATTCACTGTTTGATACTCTTTTCCATGAACTAAACTTGAAAAATTATCGCTGAGTTTTCATTGATACACCTTGGAATACCTGACTTGGGGCACATGAGGGTATGTGGACATGAGACACCTATGGACATGATCACACTCATTCCTTTAGCTCCTGCTGTATGACAGGTGCTTGAGCCGGAGCCACTACTGCCTCCCCTGAGGACATGTAGACAGCAGATGATAGAAGAAATCCCAGAATGAAAAAGCACAACATAAAATCTAGCCCCTCTCATTGAATAGTATCATCCCCTGTGTTTCATATTGTGGTCAGTATTTATAAATTCCAGATTGTGGAAGATAATCAAGTGGTAGGTAAAATTGCTCTGTGAGAATTGATGCAGTAGGTAAAAATTGCTCTTTTGTCCCCAGCCTTCCTGCTTCATGATGTACCCTCAGTTTAGTGAAGATCTGTTCCTGCAGGATCCTACACCCTTCCCTCTGTGAAAAGAAATCTCAGTCACACAGTCTGTTATCAACTATTTATTTATTTATTGAGATGGAGTCTCGCCCTGTTGCCCAGGCTGGAGTATAGTGGCATGATCTCAGCTCACCACAACTTCCCCTCCTATGTTCAAGGGATTCTCCTGTCTCAGCTTCCCAAATAGCTGGGATTACAGGCACGCACCACCATGCCAGGCAAATTTTTGTATTTTTAGTAGAGATGGGGTTTCTCTATGTTGGCCAGGATGGTCTCTAACTCCTGACCTCGTGATCTACCTGCCTTGGCCTCCCAAAGTGCTGGGATTGCAGGCATAAGCCACCACCCCTGGCCTTATCAACTATTTAATATATCTACTGGAACGGTGCCAACATGTTATCTTTTCCTATAAGCCCTGTATCAAGAGGAAACCCTAATAGTGGTAGAGGGAAATAAGACTACTTTTTTGAGGGACCTTTATGCAGTATCTGAAGGTAAAGGGAAAAGCTTGTGACCAGGGTTTCTTCCAGTTGTACATTAAATTCTACTAATGCACAAAGTGTGTCAATAGGTAATAGATAGATAAATGCCATTCATCTATTTTTTTCCCCAAGACAAGACAAGGCTCATTTTTCCTCAGCCTTACATGTTAATCTAGTCCTGGTGTTCAGAATATTTATTTGCTTTAGTGATCTTCGAAGCAACAGCTATTTTAAAAATGTAAGATTCCTACTGATAATGATTATTTACCTGTGTTACTGTAAGATAAGTAGGATTGCTTTTGCAAAATCCAGAAGATTATAGTGTTTTGTGGAAATATAAAATTTATTGAAAGGTATTTTAGGTTGTGAAATCATTATTGTAATGCTTAGTATATGCAAACAATATTAGTGTTCATGTGTCAAGATCAATGGCTATTGATTATATGACTTATACACTCATTTATTTATTATCATGAAATTTATATGCAAATTTCATTCTTTTCTCTAAGAACAATCAAATACAATCTTAAAAGGACAGTCAATGTAATCTCAAGATCTTACTTCCCTATTGGAGAATGCTCTTTTCTTCTAGTTATCATGCAGCTGACCTCTATTTTCATAAGCTATTTAATATCTCTCAAAGTAAAGAAGTCTATGACCTTTAAAGGCTCTACTGTTACACATGATCGCTTAGAAAATGCAAGCATTGATGATACTAAATACTTTTTTTCACTTCACTTGAAGTTCATCAACATACTGTTAGCCTACCAAAAGGTCACCATTTTATATATTATGCCTTTCACAAGAAAAGAAAAGAATCGCTTAATTGGGATTTTCTGGCAATTGCTCTGCTCAGTTATCATCAGGTGCAGCTAGAGAGAAGAATTATATGGGAAGAATATCTACAGTTTTCTAGGAGAAGTTTGTGAACAACAGCAAAACTTCCTTTTTTTCAAGTGATTTGTTTTTAAACCAATAACAGATATTTGGTGCTTCATATTGCCATATTGCCAGATCCTTACGTATTATTCTATTTCTTTACCACTATATTTTCTCCCTTCATTCCACCTTCCTTTTTTTCCTCTTCCCTCTTACTCGTTTGTCTCAATCTTACATTTAGTTTTGTATGGATGACATAAAGTTTTAAATTGTTTTGTGAGATGAGACTAAAGATGAAGAAACTATCCACTAAAGGAGTCCCATTTAAAATAGGTAGTTAAGGGTAGACACCCAATATTTTTGGGTGTCCAGTAAAAGGTGGGAAGATCTTTTGCGAGAGGAATACAGATGAGTTGATTTTCAGGAGAAAAAAAAACCACATGAATATGGTTAGGAGCAAAACTGAGGGAAGAGGGTGCAAGGTAACTTGATTACTGAAAAAAAAAAAAAAAAAAAACAAACCCATGTGTTACGGAGTTTGAGTTTGCATGCAGAAGGATTTTAGGAAAGATCGCAATTTGATTTAAGCATACCATAAGAAAAGAGCCTTTTTCCAAAAGGGTTGTTAAATCGAATGATTGAGAGGTAGGGTGTCATAACAAACAGCAGTAGTATATGCAATAATTTCCTCTATTGCCATAACTTCTGGCGTTTTGATAGCTGTGGCCCAGACTGATTTGGTTCCACTGTAACCAGGCAACTAGTGTACAACTAAAAAGATTCGTGCGATTGATATTTGATAAGAGGCTAGTAGTCCCGGTGGGAAGACTGGACTCTGAAATGATGATTTAGCTACCGGACTTGAGATAAATAAAAAAGCAGACACATTATGCAACAAGGGGTTATCAAAATTGGCAACAACAAAAAAAGAGGAAAGGATGATGCCAATGAGAGAAATTCTAGGATAAATAGTGACATGTGGTTGTCCCGAGACAAACTAAAATGTAGGATTCGAAAAAAGTGGAGAGAGTAGTCTTAATCATTCTTAATCATATGAAACTTGAAGCAATTATAAGATATATATTCAAATGAATTAACAAGTAAACATATGATAGGAAACTAGAAGAAAAATTGATCATAGGAAACCATTTTCTGAGAAGGTCTTCCCCTTCTCCCTGCACTTACCAATTCAGATCAGCACAAATATCCTTAAAGATTAGATATTCAAGTGATGGCTTGTATTACACACATATAAATTTTTAGAGATACAAAAATAATTATCTTGTTTCTAAAAAGTTATTATTTCTCATTATATTGATAGCATAATCTTAAGTGGATAAAGAAAAAGCAATCACTTTTCAGTGATCAATGCAAAAGATGTGCGAATACATTTCTTGTGGAAGATGGGCTAATTAATCCATAAGCAACTTGTGAATGTTAAGTAAAGAAGAGAGCTTTTCATATGTAAACCATATCATAGTAATGTTTGATGAAGCCTCTGTTTAATGAATAATCTACCCTTTTGGATATCTGGGCCTTTTGCAAAATCTGGGCCATTCTTCAATTACTTCCCCAGAGTGACTAGTGGTCTCGGTTTAGATTTGAGCTGTTCCCCTTTGATTATTCCTTCCAATCCAACCACATGCAAAATTTTCTTGGATATCAAGAAACAAACAGTCTTTTTTGTTTTTCTTTTGAAGTGCTAACAAGTGCATGAATAACTCAGTCACTCTAGTGAGAAGCCATTTCTAGAGTCAGCTGTTTGGGAATGATGAGGGTTTCCAAACCCCCACGCCTTTCATGAGAAATAAGGGCTTCTAAGCATCTATGACTTTTAAGGGAGAATAAATTTAAGAATGTGCCATAAAAGAAGCATAGAATTCCAAGGATTAGGGACAATTGATATAACCAAATTTCAAATTGAGGATAAGTATAAAATACTTGCGTATTATAATTCTGGTTGGACATGATCCTGTACCTGGTTAGTCTACAAGATCTCCCACCCTCACTAGTAACTGTGGAATTAATTTTGACTGAAGTTCCTAAGTGACACAGAATAAATTCTCTATTTGATAATTAGGGAGGTGTTGCCAAAGCACAATCTGGTGACATTTTACAGAAGGAAGAAACAATGTTTAAATTGCTGCTAAAATGTTTGGTAGAGAAGGAATTTAAGATAATCTGAACCTTATATTCATCAAAACACTTGTCAAATACAATCTTCAAATTAATTTTAAGAAATTTCAGCACACTGTTTTTTCCTAAACTTTGGTATGATTGACTCTATTTGAACATTGTTATATAAATAGAGTATAGCATAGTGTAAAATGTATTTATAATGAAAAGAAGTCACATAATAGGAATCTGCAAAATTGTATGAAAGAAACCTGACTAAAATTAACTTCAACCTTTAAAAAAAGGTTATCAATAAACAAAATAATCACTGGTATGTAGGTTTGTGTTCATCATATAATTTCAGAACCTATGTACATAGGAAATGTTAGATCACATCAACCCTGAAGTCCATTTACTCCAGTATTCCGCTTTTGACAGTGCTATAATTGCATTTTTGGAAGAGAATATGGTGATTATTCCACGTGACACAATGAGTAGACTTATCCTAAAGTGATTATGGGGCTTCTTCTGCTTTTCTGTCTGCACAACGAGAGACTGGGAGCTTCATTACCCTGGGTATGGGGTGTTGCAGCTTCCCTTAGTTCCAAAATCCCCAGGGACTTTGCCAGGCAGCTGGCTTTCTCAGACAAAAGAAAATAAGTGATATCTAACCCAGGCAGCCTGAACCTCCAGCAGTCTGTTCTCTTACTGACAATGTTCCCTGTAAGACAGAGCAACAAGAGTTGAAATACAGACCCACCATATACCCACAGTTTTTGGTCCCTTGCTTGACTGTGTATTGCTGATTCCCGACTTGTGTGTTTCCTTAATGAAGACTGTTGCCTTACCTACAACTTGTGACATTTTGGGATTTGCCTCTACCAATCTGGTTTAACATAACATCCATTTACAACCTAAGATAATTGAATGCATTGGAAATGCTTACGTAATGTAACAGTATTGAATGGAGGACTCCCAGCACCCCAATGAGCTAGTGTAAAAGCCTATTATTACATTTAGTTAATAGACTGTGACACTGAGGCTACAACAATAGTCCAGTATGTTGCGTCTGTTCCCTTCTACAGAGCACTTTGATGGTAGGGCATTCTCAAGTGCAAGCAGGACTCATTTTCAATTTTTCATATGAAGAGGTTATGGATCCATTATTTGTGAACTCATCCAAACTGTTCCTGAACCAATGAATAATTTTGGTTATAGGCAATCTTGATGTATCTGTCACAATTGCTTTTTCCTTTCATTATCTTTTCCTTGTCTTGTTTTTTTTGTATCCCTCCTTCTGTATTTTCTCTTCCTTTCCTTGTTCCCACTGTCACACTTCTCTTTTAAGCTTTCCCATCAAAGCACTTAACACCTTTGAAGAGTACATATTTATATGAATTATTCCTATAGTGAAGAAACATGTTATGATATGTTCTGATTGTTACTGAGGAAAAAAACTAAAATGAATACAACATAGTTTTATTAACCTCTTTATAAATAAGTTTATTTCCCCTCACCTTAATGAAAGAAATGGAAGTTTTTGCTTTTGGGCACATGAGTTGGTTCTTTGGTTTGTCTTTCAGATCCATGATCTGCTCTTTTCATCCAGCTCTGTGTCTTGGCACCCCTGCCTGACCCAGGATCTCTACTTTTTGTTGTTGTTGTTGGGTTAAGCCAATGGTTAGAGAGTATTATAGGTCTTTATCCAGTTCCCAAGACTCTAGCTCTTGCTTGGATCTGCTCACAATCCTGACTCACCTTCCCTCTCCAGGTCTAGTGGTAGTAAGAACATCTCTCTCTTGCTGTTCCCTAGGTTCTTTATCTTGACTCTGCTCATCCTTTGTAAGCTGTTCCATCATTAAACTTTCTTCAATTAAACCCTTTGATTATGCTATTTGTTTTCTTCTGGGACCCTGAGTGATATAGCTAAGCATGAAACTCTTCTGACTTTAACAAAACTGTGGCAAGAGCTAAAATTTGTTATCTTTGCAAATTAACTTTACTATCAAAAGTAGTTGCATCTAAAATGCAATTATGAGTTTGTCAGATTTAGCAAATTTACACATTTTAAGGGAAATTTAAAATATAATTTTTATTGAGATCATAGAACAAAGTATTTACATAGTTGTTTGATGTGTACAGTTATTTTGTGGAATATCCCTGCTATGATTTGAATGTGTCCCTCAAAGTTCACATGTTAGAAACTTAATCCCTGATGCAACAGTGTTGAGACTTGAAAACTTTAAGAGGCGATTAGTTTGTAAGAGTTCTGTATTCATGGATGGATTAATGCTATTATCACATGACTGGGTTCCTGATAAAACAATGTGTTCGCTCTCCTTCCCATCCCTTTTGCTCTCTGGTGTTCTCTCTTGCCATATGGTGTCTTCCACCATGTTATGACACAGAAAGAAGGCCTTTGCCAGATGCTGGCACCTTGATATTGAACTTAACACCCTCAAGAACTGTGAGAAACACATTTTTTAAAATTATAAATTGCCCAGTCTGTGGTATTCTGTTATAGCAGCAGAAATCCTTCCATTTGGGTGTGTCTAATGTTTGTCTTGATTAGACTCAGGTTATGTATTTATGTATTTTGAGCAGGAATGTCCAGAAGTGGTGGTGTGTCCTTTTCAGCCTATCCTATCAGGAGGCATGTCATGTTTATTTGTCTATTACTGGTGATGTTAACATTTATGACTTAATGAGAGAGAGAGAGAAAGAGAGAGCGAGAGAGAGAGAGATTGAGAATCTAAAGCAAATGTAAAATGTTAATCAATGTTAAAATTTGGGCAGCCTAGGTGAATGATATTTGAGAATTTTTATACTATTCCTGGAACTTAAAATTATTATTTTTATTCTCATAATTTTTTGATGTCTGAAACTGAAAAAAATAAAATGTTTCAAAATATTGTTATATTTATTATTAGTTAAAAATAGATCCATGCTGTAATCATTTAGAGTTCACAAATAATTATAAGGAATTGATAGATGAATAGCTTCCTGTAAAGTGTGTTTCTGTTGCATATCTCTAGAAAAACAAATTCCCACTCTACTATAAGTGTCTTTTTTTCTCTGTGTGCACATGCACACACACACATCCCTACAAGCAAAAAACACAGATTTGTGTCACCTACTTTATCTTTGTCATAACAGTTCATCACTGAATATCACCTGATATCCTGCTCTCCAAGCTGAGCTATTTAAAAAGATAGATGGCTGCCTCCTGGCTAATTGTGGGAGTTCTTCATTACTACAAAAAGACTTTTTATATCTCAAGTGACTCTATACGCAGTGAAAAATGACTCAAATCTTTGGATAAGATCCCACTGATGAAACAGTTGGATAACAACTACTTGCTGACCTTTTACTTCCTAACATAATACTAAACTGATGTAGGTGATTATTAATAAACCTATTCACTAAGTTCTGACATATCAGATCCAAGTATTTAAAACATAACAAGGAATTCAGATGGAGACAAAATTTTCTGTAACAGGCCTAAGGATATAAAGGTATAAAGCATATATAAACACTTGAAATAAATTCAAATTATTTCAATGAGAAAAAAATGTCATTGTCATTAAACAACTCAGATTTCTTTAAAAAAAAATCCTGCAAACAACACCAACAACTGAGGATTTGGACAGAGCTATTCATCTTTCATATCCATTGAACAAGAGGAAATGTGCTCTTAGCCCTTGGACAAGATCTTTTTTGTCCCATCTTTGTGATGAGAGCATAAAAGGATGTAGAAATTAACCTTGTGACTTAGCCACACTAGCACGTGCTAGAAAATACCTATTTATTAAATAAAAGAAGTAAATTGTACCACATAAAGGAATAGGAGATAGTGAATTATTTACCACAAGAAAGAAGATGGTCAAAATAAGAAAGAAGATGGTAAAGTATCTTCACCAGAGGTTCATTGTACCCTATCTATGAGAGCAACATAATGCTTCACTATTTAAATGCTTCTGTACAAAACACACTGCATTCAGTGTTTTAAGAAACTGACAATTGTGTTTAGTGCTGTAGTTTCAGGGCCTAAAAATGTGCTTGGCGCATACTTCAGAATAATTATGTGTTAAATAGCTTTTCATATATTTCTTTGTCAAGAACCATGTTTAAACAAATATGATTGCACTTGTCACTAAAATTACCCATGTTCACAATGCAAACTGCATTACATTCACTTCCCAGCTCCATTCTGTAGCCCAGTTGTCCACATTATTCCTTTGACTTAAATATATTGTACAAATGATTTCGGAGTGGCAAGCAAAGGTCTGGGCTGCTCTGCTCTTAAGCACCTCAATGCCCTGTCATTCATTGTGATAGCAGAAAAGAGCATCAATGTGGGAATCACTCAGAACTGGGCCTAAATACAGTTTTTGGGACTAGCTGTATGACTTTGAGTAAGTTATTGAAACTCTCTGAGCCTCTGCTTCTTCATGTGGAAAAGGGGATAATAATATCCACTCAGAGTTGCAGATAGGATCAAATAAAAACAAAGCTAGGGCAGCCAGCACAGTGCTATGGTGGTGATCCATAACACTTCCTTCCCTCCCTCCTTCCTTCCTAAGTCTTAAGTGACAGAGATGAGGCTACTCTCTGGGGATATACATTACATTCCTGGCAGTGGCAATGACAGTAATACTAGTTATCACTGAGTGAGGACTCATGGAGTGCCAGGAGCTGAGCCAAGCCCTTGGCCTATATTATCTCAATCACATCCAAGAACAGTCATAGGAGGTAAGTATTTTATCCCCATTTGAAAGTTGTGGAAGTTGAGTGTAAATGAGCGTAACAGGCTGAGCAAGGAAAGGCACCTGCTCTCACAATCTGGGAAAAACAACATATACATCTATAATTGTAACCAAACTCATAAAGAGCTAAAAGGAAGGTATTAACAGCTCTGCAACAGCACAAAGCACTAACTATGCCTGGGCTCTCGGGATGTGACTCCAGGACTTTGACATTTGAGGTGGGTCTGATGAGATGAAGAACTTCATAAACTGCACAGATGGGAGAAAGCATTCCCCAGGGTTGAGGCATGAAAGAGTAAGTCCTCTGGGCACCATGAGAGGTCTGGGGTGACTGAGTCTTGGGGAAGAAGTTGTAGAGAAAGACAGCTTTAACATAGATCCCAATGTCCTCCATGGGTCATGGTAAAGGATTTTTAAAAAATACCTTTCATCTGAAAAGTAGTGTGGCCTCATTTAGGTTTAGGGGTATAAAACTTGGAAGGCTGTGGTGAGATGTAACTGAATGGAAGCAGGGAAACCACTTAGGAAATTAGAGGGAAAAATGATGGGTACTTGGGTCAAGACAGGGACAGTGTGGATAGTACAGTTGGAGGAGGATGAAGAGAACTGTAAAATGGTATCCTGATGCTCCCATTCACATGGATTCCAGTGGGCCCCATGGATTCAGATTTGCAGATTTTCTGTAACAGCCTAGCCTTGGTATCTATTCCCACCAATTAATCCACACTGTGCAGAAATACAAGCTGTAGAGGTTGAATTTTAAGTATACAAAGGCATTCCAAGTAGATGTTGCTCATCCCTTGAAGACTTATGTTTTCAGAGGTTATTTTAGAAATCAAAATTTACTTCTTCCAATATTCTGAAACTCAACTTTTCTAGTTATTACCCACCTAGTCAATTGGGTAACTGTTCCACCATAAACACATTCAATCTCTCCCTTTGTTTCTCATTCTCTCTTTCTCTCTCTCTCTCAGACACACACACACACACACACACACTTACACTTTCTAGGGTCCTCCACCTGCATCATTATACCTTTGTGTAGGATATGAACTCAGAAAGGTATGTTACCAAAGAGAATATATAGAAGTTGCGCAACATGGACATTAACATAAGAAAGTAGAACTTGCATGACATACAACTGTGCTTTTCAATACCAGCATTTTTAACTTAGTGCCTATGCGATGAATGGTATTTCACACCAGTTTGAAATGACAGGACAAAATTTGAACGAACAGCCAGTTTCTTAGGAGAAGCAGGAGGCTTAAATCACTTTCAACAATCAATTCTGCCATCTGAATGCAGCCTGACACTTGTTGAGTTCAGTCGATGACATGAAATCACAGTAGAAAGGCCAAGCCCTAAGGGAAATTCACAAGCTTCTACATCGCAAGTAAAACCGCCTGAACTTGAGCCCATAACCTTCCCAACACCATGCCCTCAACTTCCTCAAATTCATAGATTTAGAAAAGAAATATTTTGTTCTATATTAATGAAATATAGATTGACGCCTAAGGCAAAAAAATAAAGTAAATGCATTTAAAGTAGCAACTGATGCTATTTTCTATAGAATAGTTGGAATTTGCCCCAGTAATGTCATAGACATGGGCATCTCTAAGTGCACCTTGAGATAGATAATAATAACAACAGTAACAAAAATTTGTTGAGTGCTTACTATTTGTGTCATACATGCTGGTTGGTACTGCCTGCCACTACAGGTGCAGATATTATTATATTCATCCCATAGGTTAAAAAACTAAATAGGTTAAGCAACTTGCTGAAGATGACACTATGTGAAAAAACACCCAGGATTATTCTATACATTCATATTAATTATTTTTAAACATCAATAGAATATTATCATAGAAGCTCTAAAACTTGAACAAGATGATTGGTGGGAAGTTTATTCTCCTATTTCCTTTTAGTAAATACAGTAAGTAGTTCATAATATTACAATTAAGTGTTGAATCAACTGCTTGATCCCCATTCATAACCATGTGGATAATTGTTCTAACTTATGTTCCCAGGACAAGGAAACTCCAGCTGCAGAGCGAAAAAAAAAAAAATTCCATAAAATGCACAGGTTAGACCACAATGCTCTCCAAGGATTACCTCAGTTCCAAAAATGTATAATAATGTATGCATATGCTTGAATAAGCATTAATCTCGATGCAGCTTAAAACTTCGGTAAAAAGAATCCCCCCCATTATTTTTTTTAAATATAAGTCAATCAGGAAAAGCTCAGAAAGGAGGTGACTTAGTGCCTGCCAATCTTCCAGCGTAGGCCACCTTTGAGGTAAAGCTGTTGCTGCCTTACAATAATTCAGCAGCCCACTGAGATAAGATAGGACAAAGTTCCAAGTGAAAAAGACCGCCTGGGTTCCTACCTGCTTTTACCTTCGTGGACACAATCACTATGAGTGATTCAAACAGGATTTCCGTAAGACAGCAACTGGAGTGTACGGAGAGTTGTAACCAACTGAAGGTTTCAGGTCTATCTGAGAGCATGTGTGTACAACGAGGCAATAATATTTGGGGCGGCACTTTCTGAAAACCATGTTTTACATGACACTATGTTTGCCTCAGCAAGCAAACAAGGCAGGGCAACAAAGTGGATGCATCTCCACCAAATAGAGTCATCACATCCTTAAATTCAAATTGCCACAAAATTTTTCTATACTAATATTGTTGATTTTATTTAGCTTCATTTGGAAGAGTGGGGGAGAAGGGCACAATTTTGTACATTTACTTCCTTCAAACAATTAACATCTGTATGCTTTTGAAATAATTTTCAGCAGATAAAACAATCCTGCCAGGGCCCAGTAAAAGCTCTCCATTGTTCCATGTCTGCACAAATTACTTTGCATCTCCGATGATTTTATGTACATTTAATCACTAAAGATTAATTACATGGCATACGGAAACCAGTGAAACACTGCAGAGATAACTTCAGTTTAAGTGCACATGCAGCTAACTCGTGGCTTTTTAGAACAATTTTAATTAAAAGTACTAGAAGAATCATCGGGCTGAAAATATTAGGAGCTCTGGGATGGATGAGTTTAGCATAGCTAATTAATTGTATATTTAATCAAAGCAGCCTTTGGCTGTAATTAATAATCTATTTTCCTCTGGTAATAAATATTTAGTTCTGTGAAACAGAATGTAAAATTTGCAGAATGTCATATGCACAGAAGAATGGGACAGAAAACGAGCCTTTCCACACCAGCTTTCAAGCCAAGGTTGATTTTGTTGATTTACAGAGGATGTTGTCTATATCTTTTTCATTCATTTTAAATGTCATCTCATAGTGGCAGCTTACAAATAGCTATTCCTGAGTGACTTGGACATTTCAAAGGTGTAAAGAATAATCCAGAAGGAGAGACTAGTAGAATGCAAAATGAAGTCTGATTTTTTTCTTTCACCACCAAGATCTCATACTTTAGAGAACTTTGGGTAGCTCCATCTTAATACAAACGCTAGGACAGTTAGACTTGGCATTAAACAGTTCCTTCCCTTTATTTCCTTTTACACGGCTGAATGAGACTCAGAGATTTTCAACTCTTACAACCTGGTAAAATGCTCAAATCACAAAGCAAAGTTAAAACACCCTCTTCCTTGCAGAATCATGATGGCTTTCACTTTGAATAGTAAACACTCGTCCCCTCCCAATCTTTTCTGCTCTTAAGGTATGCTATCCATGATAAGAATAGCATAATTTTGCTCTTCTGATCCTTTTCTTAATTTTTGTGAAAGAAACCTCTAATGGGAGGTAGTCACATGCTTTTCATATTATCTATTCTTTCTTTCTTCTCCTTGTCTTCTTGAAAGCAAGATTTAGTTTCAAGAGTTTTACATATAAAAGAAATAAGATAATAAACTAACCTTAGATGATATTTTTTCCCTACTTTCTTCAGATGTTTTAATGTGTAAAGCTTAAAAATTAACTATCACATTGCCATTGCTGTTTTATTTTTTGAGACTGTTATAGTAACAGGTAGGATTTAGAAGTTGTACATATTGAAGAACATGCATTTTGTATGAATCTGATGCAAGTGCTTGATACACTAATCAATTCATAGCATAAGTTCCATTTTTCTGGGGGTTATGTGGTCTTCATATGAATATGTATGAAAGAAACAAGTATAAATTAGGTTATTAAAATTATATCAAGTGAAAATATTTTTATTCAGTCTATACTGGATGTTAATAAAGGTCTAGGAACCAGATACAGAATAGAATAACACACAGAGGCAAAAATTTGCAGGTTTCACAAAGGCCACCAGTAATAATATATCAGAAGTAGCTCTTATTAAATACATGATAATGTATTCAATGCTTAATCAGTTTATAGTATAATGTGTAATTTCCAATAACAACAAAAGTATTAAAGACAATGATCCTAAAAACTGCAGAAAATAGTCTTGTCTTTTTTAGAATTGTGCCTTAGTTGGCCACTCTTGACACAGGCTTTCCCAGTGATCCACTAACGTTATCTATGAAGGCACAGGCAGAAAACATTCACCTGGACAGGGAAAGCCAGTATTCATGGTTTTTGTTTTTTGTTTGTTTGTTTGTTTGTTTTTGAGATGGAGTCTCACTCTGTCGCCCAGGCTGGAGTGCAGTGGTGTGATCTTGGCTCACTGCAACCTCCACCTCCTGGGTTCAAGCGATTCTCCTGCCTCAGCCTCTTGAGTAGCTGGGTCTACAGGCGTGTGCCACCACGCCAGGCTAATTTTTTATATTTTTAGTAGAGACAGGGTTTTACTGTGTTAGCCAGGATGGTCTCAATCTCCTGACCTCGTGATCTGCCGACCTTGGCCTCCCAAAATGCTGGGATTACAGGTGCGAGCCACCGCGCCCGGCTAGCATTCACGGTTACCTTATTTGTCCCAATTTTCACAGAATTTTTCACTTACTGATTGGACTCCACTGACAGTTTAGACAACTTTCTCTGAGGATTCATATATTGGGATAAAATGGGCATGCAGGATGTGCGTGTAATTTAACAGCTATCCCACTGGACACTCAGAAGAGTAATGTGGCAGATGTGCTACTACACTGTAGGGAACCTCAGAGATCCTGGCAGTGCTCATGCTCACCTTGAAATGTTCTGTGCTACTTAGAGTACGGAAGCCTCCTCTGCTCTGTCTTGTTGGAACCTGTGAAAGATTAATCTAAAGACTCAGATATGAATCTGAGTTATGTACTTCTAGGGCTGAGAAGATGGACTTTGAAGGGTGAGACTGCACCAATAGTTAGAGGATGGGAATTTCTTGAAATGTGTGGGGAGAATTGTGTAGTAGAAGTTCAAAGTAGAGGACCTTGTTCCAGCCTGGGTGACAAAGTGAAATCCCCTCGCTAAAATCAATAAATCAATAAATTAATAAATCAATAAAACGAAGGATCTTGGAGAAAAACCAGCCTCAAGACAAGAGAGTCTTGGGACTCTGAGGAATTCATGAGGAGGTGCTCCTGTGGGGGAGATAACATGTAATAAATGCAATAACATATATAACGTATTACAATATATAATATATGCACATATATAAAGAGTAACTAATATGTGAGATAGAGTAGGAAGTCAACAAAAATACGTGAATTATTTCTAATACTTTCTTATGGACATGGCATTCCAAATAATTTTCTTTCAATGTTTGCAAATAATTATGGCAAATGTAGACATGCTAAGAAAGCATGCTTGCAAATTTTTGGATGGTATAGATCTGAAGGAGCAGAATACTATAAACAAAAAGCCTTGGATTCATGGTCAGAAGACTTAAATAGTCATTCTAGTTTCACCATTTGCTAGCAACGTAGACCTGGAAACGTCTCTTAAGCTCTGGAAACTTCAATCCATAGTGAGTTTCAAACACATGTGAAGTCATCACAGATGAGGCGAGTTAGTCTTGATATCTGCAATCTATTTGGCAATGTGTACATTAATTACCACACCAATATTTATCTCACTGCTCACAGGGGTTTTAAGTATTATCCACATCTTAAATAAGAGGCGAACAGTGGTTTGACTTTTTTTTTTTTTTTTTTTTTTTTTTACCAAGGTCACACAACAAGTGGTAAAGCTGAGATTAAAAGTCTTGACTGGCTCTCAGTCTTGTTATGTCAACTGGAGATTTCTCTCCTTTCTTCTCAACCTAATGCCCAGATTAGTTAATCACTGTACAGGATATAGAAAACGGTTGTTAATTTAAACTCAAATATGTTCTCAACAAAATTACTTATCAAAGAATTCAATGATAACAAGAAGCCAGAATCTATTATTGATTCTCAAGTTCTAATGACTATATTTGATTTGAGTATTAATAGAAACCAGAGCCCAGAACTATCGGCTGAACTTGGCCCTTGTGAAATACTCAGTTTGCAGTTTATGGCTAATTGGTGTCAACATTAAATTTTTGCTGATGTCCTAAGCCTTATCAAATGACAGCTTCACAAGGTAAGAGTTCTCTTCTGGGAAAAAAACAAAAAACAAAAAACAAAAACTGGAAATCTCAGTAAAATATTTAAGCTTTATGAAGTCTAAATCTTACAAAATAAAATAATAAACTTAGTTTAGAGAAGGGCGAGTTGACTGCCCCTCACTGCTTATACTAAACCCTGCATGTAAAGTGCTGAGATTCCAAACATGGAGGTAAGTTCATCTACTGCTCCATTACCCTCATGATTACTCTAATACAAGGTGCACAGAGAGGAGCAACTGTGGGAATTATTCTTAAGTGACTGAACTGCCTGTTGAATAGTGCTAGAACCTTTAGTCTGGGATTTCTCAACTGCAGTACTGTTGGCATTTGAGGCTGGATAAGTCTGTTGTAGGAGGCTGTCTTCTGCATTAAGGATGTTTAGTAGCATTCCTGGCCTGTATCCACTAGATGTCAGAAGCACACCTCTGCCCCCACCCAAAACAGCTCCAAAAATGTTTCCAGAGAGTGCCAAATATCCCCTAGACTAGCAGAGGTGTCCAGTCTTTTGGCTTTCCCGGGCTACACTGGGAGAAGAAGAATTGTCTTGGGCCACACATAAAATACACTACCACTAACAATAGCTGATGTGCTAAAAAAAAAAAAAAAATCTCGAAAAATCATCTCGTAATTTAAGAAAGTTTACAAATTTGTTTTAAGAAAGTGTACGCATTTGTGACAGGCCACTTTCAAAGCTGTCCTGGGTCATATGCAGACCATGGGCCATGGGTTAGACAAACTTGCCCTAGAGGGTGAGATCACATCCACTTGAGAACATTTACTTTAGGATTCCTTTGAGTCACAATTTACTCCATTAAAATTGAAGAATGCTGGATCTAATCAGGACCTAGGTTTCCTATAAGAGAGATAAAACACTATAACACAGAAGTTGAAGGATAGAGCTTCACTTGTGTTTCATGGATTATTGTTTTCATTTTATATTTTAAAGGGACAAATTGACTTGGATTATATCTGAATAAAATAGCAAGGGATATTACTTAACAGGGTTTCATTTTTTTTTTTTTCCCGCCAGCCAGGGAAAGATAACTGTGATGGTTGTGGTTCTTCCACTATGGCATTGTCCTGGTGTACAGCCTCAGAAGCTGTCACTTATCTATCAGTGACTGCATGCCAGGTTTCTCGAGCTGCCTTTAATGAGATAAAATTATTCTTTGATGGCAGTGGCCATATGACAAGGATTGAGAAGACAAGGATCCCTGGATTTCAGAGGACTGTCGTTTAGTTATTTCAACAAAGAGTGCATTTCAATAAATTTTCCTTATAGATCTTATTTTCTCTCTCTTATTTAATATTGTAATTTCCTCTAAACTGGTTTTCCAAATCCTTCTCAAGTAGTGATAACCTCAAGTATAACATATGACAACACTGTTAATATGCACTGAAAACTGTTCGAGATTCCATATGCTCTTCTAGAAATGCTCTGCTTCATGTTGATTATCTGTACACTTCACTGACTTGGGCCAGGATTTAGGATGCTGGATAATGGAATGTGGAGAAGATGACAGAGTATAGTTTTGCAGGGCTAAAAGGCAGTGAAACATTGCCAGATTAAAATAATACCTTGTAACATTTGTTCTGAAAACAGTACTTGACTATTTGGTGCTCCTGACATGACTGCATACTGTTATTTTGGATGACGATGGAAAGAAACACACTAGACTCATTGCTTATTCATTCATTCATATATAATGCATTTCTTTCTAGATTTAAAAAGGATACATACATATGTATTTTCAAAAAGGCTATAAAAGTCAATTACTATGTTTACCCAATGAAGAACTACTTTCTTAACTTTAGAACTCCAATTTGGGAAAATTCTCACTTTAAGAAGTAGTAGACATTTTCCATCTTTCCTCATTAAGGGTGGCTGAGCATGATACAGAAAGAGGTGATCAAGTGTGACAGAATCTGTGCTTTGTCTATACTAGTTGCTTCCACCATAATTTTAATTGCTAGATATCAGGGCTTCAGATACTTCAACTAGATGTCAAGAGACAAGCCTTATGAATTAAAGAATATCGTTGGTATATAACCAAACATGTAAATAGACACTTTGCACAATTAGTAATTTTTAGAAACCAATGTATTTTTAGAATTCTCAATATTGAACACTTTTTAATACACATAGTTGAGGTTCTCTGTTTATCGTGTTTCAAGTTCTAGTCTATTCAGAGCTGGTTACAGTAGAATCAAAGGCAAATGATGTTATTAAAACTCAAAGCTAACAGTTATAATTTAAATATAATTAGATGTTGAGACCTTTCTAGTGTGTAATGTTATGCTCCTGTCAAAGCACTGGGAATACTAATTAAGATGGAAAATTAGAAAATATTTTTCCTGAGTCTGGAATTAGTTTCTTCCTCCTTCTTTTCCCCTTCCATTTTCATTCATGAATTAAAAAAAAAACTACTGGGCACCACCCATGTGCCAGACCTTGTTCTAGACACTGAGATAATGTCAATGAACAGATCAGACAAAATCTCTGACCTCAGAATGTTTACATTTTAGTAAGGCAGACAATCAATGTAAAAATACTTCAATTAATTTTAAGCATATGGAAAGTTGATTATGTGTCAACTGCTAGGAAAAAAATATAAAACAATGAGAAGAATTGGGGCAGGAGGAGGGGAGTTGTAATATTTCTTTTGTGGCCAGTGTAGGTCTCACTGAGATGGTGCTAGACATTGGAGTGAAGATTTAGTTAAGAGGTTGAGGAATGCTCCTGCCTCTAGCTGGAACCTAAGGAGAGAAACAGTCATGGCAAAGGCCCAAGGGTGGAAGCATGGAAGCATTCCTGACAAATTTGTGTACCCCAGAAAGGAAGAGAGACCAGAGGAGAGTGAGCAGGGGAGGGGAGTAAGAGATGAGCTCACAGGAATCAGACACCTAGGCCACTCTGTGGACAGGGACTTTTACCTTGAGTTGTTTTCCCATGACACACAACTTTCCAATAAAGCTTTCCCCCCTTTTCTTACTCTGATTTTTTTTCTCTATTTTCATCATTCACATTCCCATTTGGTCAATCTTCCTTCTTCCCTCTCTGCCATTGCCTGCACTTTCCCAGCTGCTACCTTCTCATATTATTGCTTATTTCTCTTGCAATCTTTAGGTAGATCATCCACAGAAATCATGAACTCTCATTCACTGAGTTCTTACTCTGTGCCCAGCATGATGCATTATATAGAATCTTGTTTGATTCCATTTTTGCAATAACTCCCTTATGTTGAGCATTATTACTTCACCTATTTTTTGCATGACAGACAGATAAAGTTTAAGTATCTCAGTTTATGTTGTATAAAAGCAATGAGGTTTGAACCCCAGTTGGGCTGACTCCATACCCAAGATAACACCAAGTTATATTGTTTTCTGTGTTTTTGTATCCCCCAACTCAATTCGGAAAGTATCGCAAACATTGGATTTAACAAAATGGGACTCCCATATTTAATTTTTTCAGTGTTAGAAGGCACATTGGAAGTCATTCTATTTAACCTGCCCTCAATATTTGAGTGTCTTTTGCAATATCTCTGCCAAGTGGTCATCCAACCTGTACATAAAAACTCCTAGTAACAAAGAGTTGAAATAATGCTTTTAAAAAATATGTAGAACTATGATATAACATAGGTCCATGATATTCCATTGTTCTGCCTTACATAAAACTGGAAACTATTGATCGTGATTTTTCACATAATAATATTGAAAAGCTATTGTCACCTTTCCATTTTTTCTTCTTGTTTAAACAGTATATTGTCTTAGTCCATCTCAGTAAGTTTTAAATTTTTTAACTAATTTAGCAGCATACCTTTAGGTGTATTTCTGGTTAAATTGTTTTTTGAGACTAAGTTGTAGCAAAGACACATAAAGGAAACGGTAAACTGTCTTGCCTTTATTTCTACTTCAAAATAAACACAAATAGTAAATTTAGGACCAAGAAATGATTTCTGGATTTTAATCATGTCAGAGAACAAGAATGACTCATATTTTATTCATTTAAAATAGTTCGCTATAATTATCACAGATTTTTAAATCCAAAATGCTGATTAAATTATATTCCAGGTAATAAGCTATTTTTGTTTTCTTTTTTCTACATAATCTCATATAGAAATAAAACAGAGCAGGATTCTGAAGAGAGAGAGAGAAAGAAAGAAAAAGAGTGAGAAAGAGAGAGAGAGAGTATGAGCAATTCTAGATTTCAGTGGTTAATAGTGGTCTCAGATATGTGACAGTAAGAATAGCAACACCTCCGGTGAGTCCTGGCATGCCAAGAATTTCCTGACTTGTCATTTCCGTACCGGAATTGAACCACAGGAATAGCCAGTCTCTAAATTCTAGTCATCTCAGGATAGGTATAGGGGTATACACTGTCTGACTTGCCTTGCACCAAATACAGAATAATGCAGTTTGCCTGCCCAGGGAGAGCCTTCTTCTTGTTCCCTCAATGACCTCCTCTGCCACAGTGCCTGAAAGTCCTCCCTTTCCCTCTATTGCTCTCCCTCAATTAGAAAATAAACAAGCATTTTTTTTCTGGAAATAGCAACACATGGTATTAGCATTTACTGCAACTTACTGTGGATGTGTTTGTCAGATCAACTAATATCAAAACTCTGGTATTCAGAAACCTGGGTCCAGAGCAAATATGTTTTTCCCTGGGGAGGTTGAGGTTGGAGAAAAGGGGCAGATTATGAGGCACGGGATGGATGACTAGGGAGTCAGACCTGGAAAGCTTGGTAAGGACCAGCCTTGGATAGCCAGGGGGAGGTTACAACCTAAAAGACACAAGTCACTTCGTGGTCAGGATTGTAAGCAACCCTGACCTACTACCTGATATTCTTTGGTGTCCAATGTCCTGCAATGAGGGAAAATGTCAACATACCCACAAAGACTATTAGGACAAGAAGCTTCATCTGTGGGTTAAGGAAACAGAATCATAAGGGTTACATAAATAGCCCAAAGATACAATGTTAAGTTTACAGCAAATCTGGGCAGTAGAGATCTATCTGGTTTTTGGACTCCTTGGTTTGGTCAGCGTTATATGAAGTGAGATCGAAATATACAAAACAATGTTTCTCATAACTAACATTAATAAAGCACTTACTATTCACAAGTGTTAAATATCCTGTATACATTCAGCATTTAGTAAGTGAAAAACCTCACTGTGGTGGAGTGCTCCTATTATGTTTTGGGGGCAGGTGAGAAACAGATGCAGTGATTTTAAGTGACTTATCTAAATTCACATAGCTCATTCATGAACAGTCAGGATTTAAATAAAAACTCTTAATTACTTTACTAACATGCCAAACGGCACTAAGGTTAACAATATCAAGTTAGTTGGTTGGTTGCAGTAACAAGAATCCAACACACAAATAATCTTTTCAATCCTGCAATTTTGAGAAAGGTAGGTTTCAAGTTCAAAAATTCACATAGATTTACTTTGATCTCTTATGATTATTTGAGTATTTACAAATATCTTTTCTCAATTTCACCTTGTTCCTCAACTTGTGAGGAAAAATCCTCCCTCAATTTTGCTATAGGACACTAATAAGTTCTCTGTGTAATAGAGATCATTATTCTCTTTCATTTAAAAACAAGTTGATAAACTTTATTAGGTTATCTAACAAACAGGAGGAGTAGAATCTTACACACAAACTCGAGATATTTTCATCTATTTAGCTTTTTGAAAAATGTATTTTTTTTCCAGAGTGGAATCCAGGTTAAATTTAACAAAGATAAAAGATGAGCACAACAAATTTAGATGAAAAGAATGTAAGTTCACATGTCAGATGAAGAGGGCTCTTTTCTCATAAATGCAATGTGTGTACTACTGGACTATGCATTAAGCCAAAGAGAATTTCTACTTGATTGGTTGTTTATTTCTTTTCTTTTCAAGGCCACATTGGAGCGAAGGCTAGATGCTTTAATAAGCTGCCCAAAATCTTTTAAAAAGACTAGCAGAAAGATGCTGTAATTTATGGATCCTGATAAGAACCATTAATTGTCACTCTGTTGCTACCATTTGAACTCATACAGTCGATTTAGTCCGAGTTCTTGTGAGATCTCAGAAGACCATTAAAAGAAGCTGGAGGCTAAGCACAGATAATAGGAGTATTTTAATATTTTTGATGCTTTTACAAAGGAATAGTGTGTCTTACATCAATTCTACACATTGCTCTGTAGCTCCCTACATGGGGTGGGGAAGGGTTGGTAATCTCAGTCACCGTCTCTTTTCTACTTCCTGACAGCTTCTTCTCCTACCCTGGAAAAAGAGAGGTTTAGGATCCTGTTCAAGTCCTCTGGCACTGTAAGAATCCTAAGAAATTTCAAAAGAGACCTATATTATTTTTCACTCTTCTTGATACCCTTCTCTTTTAGTAAGCTTACTGTGTGGGATCTTGTGTAAGTTCACAGAGAGAATGAAAATGAATTGCTATTTTTTGATAACCTTAAGAAAGGAAATTGAAAAATGAAGAAGAAATCATCAACTTTGGTTGTGGAGGTCACCTACTATCTATTCTTTGATACAGAGGGAAAAATATAAAAGGGTAAGAATATTTAAAGACTGAGCTGGAATACAGGCTGTGCTTTAGATCTCATGTAAATTATGTCTCCCGAAAAATTCCACTTCATGACAGCTTCTCAAATGCCACATATAATATATATTATATATATAATTTTTAATGTCAATATTAATTTTCTCAAAAAGTTAAATATTTTTGTTTATATAAATACAAATAATTGCATAATATTAAAAATGTTATTGAAACTCTGAGGGTTGATCCTAGGCTAACCTCTGATGGATGATGCCCTGTTTCCCCCATTCCCTCATACCTAGCCACACTCATCAGAAAGTCAATGCACTTGTGCCATCCTTGCTACCTTTCTTGCTATACACTAAGTATACTCTCCTATCCCATCCTAGTTGGTTTTCTTCTTCTACATGTATCATTAAAATGTTCTGCTCTGAGACTCAGCTGAGGTACAGTAGAAAATATGCTGATCTTAGCCTTACAGAATGGACCTAAATATCAGCTCTCTTACTTACTTAAATTTGATAACACTCTAACCTCTCTGAACCTCAGTTTCTTCATCTGTAAAATGGGAGAATAATATTTATCTTACAGGACTGTTATGAGAAATAAATAACTCAACATATATAACAGAAGCTGATATGGATCCTGCCACTTTAAGTACTTAATGATTGTTAATTGAATGTGAATCTTACCTGGTGACAAATACTATTGGTTGACCAGCCAACAGTTATTTCCCTCTTCCTTTTTTTTCCTTGTTGTAGAATTCAAGTTCTCATCCTAAACTAAATATTTCAGATTTTTCTTTTCCAACTTCCTTGTATATACAAGTGTATACAATCCTACACTGGTCCAAAGTATTTCTATGGGAATCTGCTGAGGTATATCTAGGATTTTTCATCCTGATACCAGAGATAGGTGACAAGGAAAACACCTTCTCCTTCTTTCCACCTTAGGTTTGGCTGTGTGAAGATGTGATGCTTACAGCTGTGGCAGCCCCTTTGCGACAATGAGGAAAAGTCTAAAAGAAAGACAGAGAAGATAACCCAATGCTCAGACATCAGTGATTCACTGATCCAAGCTGGGAACAGTTATTTCTGGAATGTTTTGATATGATCAAAATGCATTTGAAGTCCTCTGTTTAATCCATTTTTGGTGGGGTATGTTAGTTGTTGCCAAAAAGCATTAAAAATGCCAAAACTGAAGTCTTTATAAAATGTTGTTATAATCAAATTATTCTTCTTAATCTGGCAAATTGATCATCATTATCCACAAACATCTAGTAAATGCTTACTCTACGTAGAGAAATGTAATATGTACGACATTGGCAAATAAATATAAGATTCTGTTTCTGTCTGGAGAGGCTCTCGATTTAGTTGTAGAGATTGGGCATGTAAGTAAGAAAGATAAACAGTAATGTAATATAGCATATACTAAGTGAGAAATTACTAATGCAAACAATCAGTGCAGGCTGAAAAAACTCTCAGGATAACTGAGGATCAGGGAAAACTTTACAAAAGACTTGGATTTGAGCTTGTTTTGAAGGGAGGTTTAAATAGCATGTTTTCAAATGGGAAACAAAGAGAAAGCCAGAGAAAGATAGCTGGATCAATGACATACAAGAAGGAAGACTTTTGATATGATAAGACTAATTTACCAAATTCAAGTTTTTCATGTGGAAGAACAGGGAGAGGGAGTAAGGGGCAGATTGGGGTGGTTACCTGCCAAATTAATAAGTTGGACTTGGTTGTATAGGCAGGAGGGTTTTTAGCAAAGAAGTATATGTAGCTTAATTCTTGAGAAAGAGTAATTTGGTAGTATTCTATAGGCTAGGTTGGAAGGAAGAGAAACTGAGGATTGGAGAGCAAATGAGGTGAGTGTTTAAATATGGGTGGTCAGACTGGGAAGAGAAAAAACAGAGGTGACTATGAGCTACTCCTGTTATGATGGGTAATAGGTTCCTGTCACTGATAGGTTGGTACAAATGGATAGATCATGACACAGCTCACAGGCACCAACCTCTACGGGAGAAATATGAGGCATTATGGGAAATGGTGGGATAGATATATTTTGGGGCTCATGCATTTGGAGAAATTCTTACACCACAGTTTCTTCATGTGCAGCTTAATTCATTTATACAGAGGGGGGAAAATGAAGATGTCTAAAATATAGCCTATTAGAAAAAAAAAAACCCTGTAATTTAAGGCTTTGTTTTGGCTTTTATATTTAATTTATCTGACATGTACTGTTTTAGTTTATCAAGCAAAATAATTTTGACTTAGTCATGCTTTGAAATTATCTTCTGTATCACCTGCTGAAATCTTACATCTTCTTCATTCTAGAGTATCAGCATATTCACCTAGACTCACATCTGAGTTGAACAGAATATCTCTTTCTATTCCTACTCCCCTATCTTGCTGTATGTTGACAATTTGAAAAAAAAAAATCTTCCAGGAGAAGAGAAAGTAAGAAATTATAAAATATTTATATAAAAATCTGTATTTGGTAACTGAGCTTAATATTGGGAAAAAATTAATAGCAATGTTGATTCGTTAATATGTTTTTGTTTATTATATTCCTTAAAACTTCATTCAGTAGAAGTAGATACATTGTAGAAACCGTCCCACCAGGCATTTGGGATATGAAATAAAACCCACTACTATTAGCTTTATATCCTCATAGCATGTTATGTTTTGATGTACAGTCCAGAATCAGTCTCTAAAAGATCAAAACCTCAGAAAGATCTCTTACTCCATTGAACATCTATATTCTTAGTATAATAAATAGATATAGAACAAAGAAGTGGGAATACATTTCATTTCAAATATCAACTTGACTATGTATAATATTCCAGCCACTTGGTAACGGAGCAATGAACTAATGTTAGATTTGCATGTATTGTGAATAGGATCAAAACTAGAATGAGGTGACAAGCAAGCTTCACTTTGAAAGGACTCCAGGCCACAGAGACAATAAACAGGCCAGCTGTTTTCTCAACAGGTGGTGGGTAAAAGAAGATGGCTATCATGCATGAGAGAAGAAATTGCTAATATTCCCAAATCATGCCCACAAACTTTTAATTATAACAGCTAATTTACAGAGGAAAAATTCTACACCAATGTTTCATGAGCATTATACAGACTTAAAATATGCAAAGAATTACATCTCTTTACAAGAGATGAACCATCTTGTTTCATGAAAATTACGTTAATTCATTTGATTTAGTTTTATAAAGTTATGGACCAATGATGTTCACTCACATTTAATATAAAAGCTATTCAGAATAGATGAAACAGTCAGGTGGATCAAACGAGTGGTTTTAAGGATAAAAAGTATTTTAAAATGTGCATACATTAATCAAATCACACATTTCTTACATTTTCTGGGCTCTCATATTCTTTAGTGCAAATTTGTTATTGATATCTTGAACAAAGAGACATGTCCACATGTTTCTATAAAGAGATCTATACACATGGGTATTCTGGAATTTCTCTTGTGAAGCTTTTCTTGCATCTAACCCTCTTTCCAAAGAGGAAGCACTTTTCTCTGTGCACAGCAGGAACTCATGTGTAGAGAGGCTTTGGACTGATGATGATAGCAATGATCATGATTCTCATGCAACTTAGAGAACTGCTACTTCAATTTAAATTATTTCTTCTTGCTCACTCTTCAGTGAAAATAGTGAGCAGCTGGTTAACCTCTTTCATAAAATAATCCCATGCACATGAGGAGTTATTCAATCATTCTCTCAGCCATAAAAGAATTTTGAAGTAATAATGGAACAAAGTAAAAGTGAATGGATACATAGTATCATAATACTATCATAACTGTCTGATCTATTGGACTGTAAAAAAAATAAAAAGTACTGTGTCATCTACTTTAGTTTCCTGAAAAATCAATACTATTCCAATCTCAAGAGGAAGTCAACTTTTCTTTCTATCAATCAAAAACAGATACCCATATCCAAGTCAGGATATGATTACATTCTTTTGTCTGTATGCTACTGTATCTCATTAATATGTCATTGGTAAAAGTCATTATTCCTAATCCTGAACTCTTCCTGTCAATTGTGATATTGAGTATTTGGATGGATTTCATTAACAAGAATAAAAACTTACTTTTTTCACAACTACTTGAATTTATTTTGGTGAGGGAGGAAAAGATTGCTTTGGTCTTTATTTTCTTAACTCATGAAAAACTAAAAACACAATTATTTTCCCTTAGAATTTTGATTTGGAACATCTCTAGAAATGCTGACGCTTTGTCATTTTATGTGTGTTTCTGAGGTAATATGGTTTTAACAGAGTTTATCAAGCATTAGCATAGCTTCATTAATTTTTCCTAGGAGATCTCCTGGGATATCGGAACAGTAAGGAATAACGTCATTATGACTATAAAACATCTTAGGATTTTCTTTCTAAATATCATTATTAGGTCATGTTGTCATCATAGTTGTATTTGTTCCTCCATATAAAAGGACTTTTGTAAAACTGTAGAGAATGTGAGGAAAAATTTGTGTCTTGTCAGATTTTAGTTTATGTCTTGGCTTCATGTAAATTGGCAACAGGTGAAAATGTTTTTGAACATATTTACATATTATAATAGGAATAGTCTCTGGTCTTTTTTTTGTAATAAATGAAAACCAGCTTCTCAAATACTAGCATAACTCAAACTAATGTATATATGTAAGCATATTTAAATTAACAGGCTGGGCGCAGTGGCTCGTGCTTGTAATCCCAGCACTTTGGGAGGCCGGGACAGGTGGATCACCTGAGGTCAGGAGCTGAAGACCAGCCTGGTCAACATGCTGAAATCTCGTCTCTACTGAAAATACAAAAAGTAGCTGGATATGGTGGTGCATGCCTGTAATCTCAGCTACTCTGGAGGCTGAGGCACGAGAATCGTTAGAACCCGGGAGACGGAGGTTGCAGTGAGCCAAGATTGCACCACTGCACTCCAGTCTGCATGACATGACAGAGTGAGACTTTGTCTCAAAAAAAAATTAACGTATTATTAGTGTAATAACATTTAAGGTACCTATGGGATAAAATATATTATTGGGGGACACAGAACCAGTGGTCACAAAAAAAGACCAAAGCAGCCACATTTGTCCTCTTATTTATATCATGTAGGTTAATTTGCTCACTGATAAGCAAGAGAATAATATGACAAAATAAATTTAATGCCATACTTACAATGGATGGCCAACATGTCAACAATGCCAAAGTTTTAAGGAAAAATTGTCTCTTACCTGAAAAATGCAAGAGAATTCCAAAGATAAGCATTTCATAATCAAAATTATTACCACATACATGGTAAAGGCGCCTGCAGGCTTTTCATAATGTCATGTTTATTCTATGATAATTTTATTTGGCTGTTTTGTGCGGAGTTGGTCTGTTCACCAAATAACCATCATTTACATTTATATTCGTATTGTACATCATGCCAGTTTTGAACCCATACTAAAAAAAGCTTATGTTTTTGTGGTTCTGTAGTAAAAAGAATCTTTTGCTGATGGCTGCTTCCTTTTAAACAATGGAAATAAACAAAAGGAGTTAAAATACGCAAACTATGCCACAATCGTCCCCAACCCAAACCACTTCCATCCTTTTCACCATCCTTTTCAGCTATCCTTAACAGACATGTGCCAACCTCTTTTCTAGACAATTTCACCTTCAATACTGCTGAGAATCTGCCCACTAATGACCATAATGAAACATGCTTTGTGTGAGAGCCTGTTCATTTATTTTCATTCCCGTGAGTGCCTTCAGAGACCAGAGTTGCAATCACGGCTACTTACTATTTAATTCCCAGCCAAATTTATGGTCAAATTGAAAAATGGAGGCAGGCAGCCTGATGTAGGATGCTTTTGTCTGAAGTGTCCTTATGGAATCATTATACTTGCATTAATCTTTAATCTGCAATTAAACAATCAGTTCTATGTAAAAGATAGCTGCAAACAGATCCCCTGCATGTGTCCTAGACAATATATCTTAATGGGAGGTATAGAGGAAGGGTGAGAGTAAGGTGTAATTAGGACTAAATTCGTCATGGATCCTGCTTCAGTAGGAGGTTATTTATGGAGCTGAAAGTTGCTCATGCAAAATGACTTTTGTATATTCAGATCTTCACTAAATAGCCTCCTTGTCTTACAGTGTGGGGGACTGCAGAATAACAAAACACAAATGCAAGCATGAGAAAGAGGGGAGGAAGCTTGGCTTGACTGATAAATGTCTTGGCAGAAATTGTAACCTGCCTTGCATCTGCAGCTTCCCAATTAAGAGGCCTGCTTTCCAGCTTCCACAGATGCTTAATTGGAGATCAAGGCTGCCAGGCAGGCATGGGAACCACCATCATTATCAGGTAGTTTGAGGATGTTAGGTGCTTAGGCTTGTCAATTTCCTTTCACTATCAGAGCTGTCAACAATGTGTCACCTTCCTGAAAGAGTGAAACACCTGGTTAAGAGGAGCTTTTCATAAATACAGCAAAGCTCTTACAGTAGACCAAAGGTTTCAGGTGTTCCTCGGGTAGGAGCATTGGGAAGGGGAGGCTTTATAGGCCTTTCTGCCTGGCAAAAACAAACATTAGAAGAGGGATAAGTGGGTGAAGCAGTATCAAACAAAAAGGTCATCTGTTTCAGTTTTGAGTGGTCACCTAATTTAGCTTTTGTAAAGAATGGCATTTAAACACCAGTTCATTTTAGGTCTCATTTAACAATTTACAATAAAAATGAGATACAGACCTCCTAATTTTAATCTCTAATTGTGATTCTACCCCTGGTTTGTTATGCTGTTTCTTTAGCAATGCATACATAGCATGGAAATGAGTAGTGTCAGTCAATTTTGCAGAAACAACTATTACTACACATGTAAAGTCAACCTAATAAAGAGAAACAAATCAGGCAGGTAATTTTCATTTCAATACCTTGTTTCTTTCTTTAGATACAAAGTTTTCAAAATCATAATCATGTACTTACAGGGATACTAAAAGACTAACTTCAAGGTACTTTGGGATCTCAAAAGGTTGTCAGTTAACAAATGGCATTCGGATATGCTCCCTGTGTGTGTGTGTGTGTGTGTGTGTGTGTGTGTGTGTGTGCGCGCGCACAAGTGTGGTATGAATGGAGGTTTGCTGGGTGCTAAGGAGGATTTTTGGATGTTGGAGACACAATATCCTCAAGGAGCTGAAATTCTTTACCTGTGAAACTATAGCTTAAAATACAAAGTAGCAAGTGCCAAAAAATGATACAGACAACATTTACTCCTGGAGGTCAAAAGAAGAAAACAAAGGGGAGGAGAGCATAGGAGATAAGTAGAAAGGGATCTGTAAATATTATGTTCAAGATACCATCCAGGTATTGAACATTTCTAATGCATCTCAAATACTACATGCATACAAAAGGAATTACAATTTTCATGAAATTATGTATAAAAGAAATAAAATTTGAACTGCTAGTGTTACGCCATTGACTTGCTCTTTCAGAGTGGTTTAGATCCAGGAGAACACAGGGCCCAAATACTTCGTTATTTATAATCAAGAAATAAAAGTCACTTTCAGTACATGAATGTTCTTATAAGAATTTTCTACAATACTATTTAAAGCTGCAAAGAATTTGTTTCTCCATATCACTTATAGCCTAGCAATCAAGGGCTCTAGATAAACATAATTAAAGACATGAAAGCAATAGTCATATATTGATTCTAACTACTAAACCATTAAGACAATTCTAAGGTAATATTTTGTTAAACATCCGGTGATTTGTTTTACCCTACAATTTTACAGGCTGCATATTTCAGATTTTATTAGGAAAAGATAGAGCTGAGACCATAATCTCCAGAAAAAAGATAAATATGATACCTGGTCCTCATTTTTCTACAATTTTCCTTATAGACTCAAGAGCATAGCTATTATTTTTATCTAGATAATTCTTATTCATTCAATCATATTTATTGAGCATCTATTATGTTACTGGATGCTGTGTTAGGCAATGAGGATTCAAAGGGATGAGAGAACCTAGAAATCATTTCTAGGTAGGAGAAACAGAAACATAAATACATTATTATGATATACTATAACTACACTATTGAATATAAATAAGTATATCCAATGTACGATGGGAAATTCAGGTATCTATATCCAGTAACTCTCTAGATAGTTCTACTTTCATTTTCCAGCCTAGGCACAAAATCTGCCTCAAAATATTCCTTGCAAATTTCTTTTATATAAGATAGTTTTATTTTAATTCTAGCTAGTCAGAATCAATTGTGCATCCTCAGAATCAAATATTTTTCCTTCACACCTATGTTTCATATTTAATTAGTTCTCACATCTGCTTTATTCTTCCTTTATAGGATTTCCCACAGTTTTTTTCTCTGTGTCCTCAGCAATTCTGCCCTAATCCAGGCCTCAGTCATCTCAGATTAAAATGATAGCCATAATCCTCCACCTGACTTCCCACTGAAGTATTTAATAATACTTGCAAGCCACTTTGCATAGATAATTATCCTGCTCAAAACCTTTAGTGTCCCTGAGATCCCCAGTTTCACAGCTATTAGAAGAGTGCATAAGAACACAGACCCTAGAGCAAAGCCTCCTGTGTTTGAATATCTACTCCATCATTTACAAACTGTAAGACTTTGAGCAAGTTAGGAAACCCCTGGGTACCTCATTTAGCTCTAACAGAAAGTGAGAATAATAATAGCACACTCATTGGGTTGTTGTGTAGTTTAAATGCATTCATTTTCAACAAGTGCTTAGATCTAAGCCTGTTGTATAATAAATGCTTTATAAGAGATTAAAAATAATTTTAAAATACAGCCTTTGATAAGACACTTAACCTCTCTGGATCTCAGTGTCTCATCTGTGCAATTGATAATTACTTTCTTCAGTTGGGTAAAACTAGGAAGTCATATGTCAGTGTCTGTCACACAGTAGATACTCAGTATGTGGTGGCTATTATTGGTTGTGATGCAAAGCCCTCGGCCTAACATTGAGGACTGGACAGAAACTACTTTAATTAGTCTTTCTCATTTATCCCTCACTGCATTTAATCTTCACTTTGGCTGGACAATTTCTTATCCTCTTCACAGGCCATGGGTACCTCTGTGCTGTTCTTTTAGTTCCACTCTTTCTACAGCCTAAGCATCTTAACTTTTATTTTGCCATTCATCCAAATTCTACCAGATGTTCAAATCGCATTCAAGGCTTACCCATTTTCAGTGAAGGTTTTTCCTAAAAACTCTGATTCTCAAAGACTTTCCTAAAAATTACAATACTAAGTATTTTGGTTGCTTTGAAAGACTTTATTACACAATATTTATAACTTGGTCACTTAGTAGGTTGGGTTTTATTGGATAGCAGGAGGGGCACTGGGGACAGCTCCACTGCATATAAGAAGTAGAGACAAAGATCAGATGTTGGAGAGAAAGGGCAGCGGGTAGGGATAGAGACTGGTGCTTAGTAAGCAGGTCACCAGGGCCACAGCTGGAGAGATAAATACATAACAAGAGATAATCAACAGGAGTGCAAGCTTGAATCAGCATGAAACACTCAGTGTGTGCAGTTTCCATGGGGCCCATGGCCAGAAGTTAGCAAAATCTGGCAGGAACACTCAGAAGTGTTCTTGGGAGGTACAGTGAGGATGCCATGACCCTTCCTGAAATCCTGAGAGCTTATTCCTGCCCTTGAACATCTATTGGTTTTATAGGAAAGGTTCTTGGAGCCCTGGCATCTGAGCACAATCTCACTCTAAGATTTCCTGAGTGGTATCATTTAAATTTACAGCTATGTATGGTTTGTTCCTATAATCATATTGTAAACTCTCTTATGACAAGGACTATGCATTACCCTTTTTGAATCCTTGCATCTCCCCCTTTATAATTTATGACCTACTCTTAATAAGAAATAATTGTGGTGTTATGTTGGTAACAGTCTGAATCATATGGAATTGTTAATTTGTGATCACTTTTTGACCTCCAAAAATGGTGATTTCATTGGGTCATTTAAATATATTTTATCTATTCTATGAGGCTTTAGTTAAAAAAAAAAAAAAACACTGTAATATCTTACCCAACTTAAGAGGCTAAAGTAACTCCCAACTTCTTTTGTCTTTTCTGTTCTGAAATAAAGTGTATTTTCATTCTATCCACTTATTGGCTGCTCAATAATGGCATGCTTATTTAGCTACATTGCAAAGACTATTATGTAAAAACTTAATACTTTAACATTTTGGTTGTTCCTAGTACAAAAAGAACTTTAGTCTAGTATGGTCCAGAGCAAGGGATGTGATGTTCAATTTCTTAGTTCACATATGATTCCACTAGTTAGCAGTGCAATGACTGCTATTCTATGCCTCAGTTTTCTAACTGCTTTAACTATTCTATGCCTCAGTTTTCTAACGGTTAACATAGAAATGGTATTACTACCATCTCATATGTTTATCGAGACGACAACATGAGCTAGCAACCGCTTAGAGTGACCCCTGGTACTATCATGATATTAACATACAATCATGGTAAAAAGGGACGTGATGAGCCTAGGATACTCCTTTTTAAAAACATTGAACTTTTCTACATTATATGCGTAGATCAAACATCAGACTGTACTCCATTAGTGTACACAATACTGTCAATTAAAATTAAATTAATAAAAAATTATTTAGCACCAAAAAAATTAAAAACACTGTCAGAGAAAATTAATTACTTTTTAATGTATCTGAAGAGGTAAAATATGTCCTGACAAAAATATGTATTTATAAAAGTGTATCTAGTTGTTTTGTCACAGTTGAATAACAAATAGTACGGTGTGATATGAAATATTTCAAATGGAATTGGTCTTTCTAATAACTAATTAATACAGGGCCAGGTGCTGTGGCTCACACCTGTAATCCCAGCACTTTGGGAGGCCAAGGTAGGTGGATCACCTGAGGTCAGGAGTTCGAGGCCAGCTTGACCAACATGGAGAAACCCCATCTCTACTAAAAATACAAAATCAGCTGGTCATGGTGGTGCATGCCTGTAATCCCAGCTACTTGGGAGGCTGAGGCAGGAGAATCGCTTGAACCTGGGAGGCATGGAGGTTGCAGTGACCCAAGATCGCACCACTGTACTCCAGCCTGGGCAACAAGAGTGAAACTCCCGTCTTCAAAAAAAAAAAAAAAAGTAATATAGAATAATATTGTCATTAAATTCATGTACATTTGATTACTTGGACTGACTTATTGATATCAGTTGCCACCTATTGATTACTTTGAAGTTAATTAGAAATATAATTGCTTATGCTAACAGAAAACTTAGTGTATGAAAATATGTTTTTAAAAAAGCAAATTGACTTCTATAAAGAAATTTTTATAAAAGTAGCACATTTTATTTTAAATGGAGCACAATTCTCAGCATATTTTTTCAAGGATTTATGTTTATAATCATCACCCTAATAATTATTATAATTATTATTATTACATAGTTCATCACAAGAGCTAAAGTAAATTCAACATGCATTCATTTATCATATGACTATCTCTGAGTTTCTGTATAAAAATCATCACAATCATCATCATTAACATCATCAAATGGTCTATTCAAATTTATAGAATAATTACTATTTATTATAGAAATTATATTAATAAATTATAAATATTATATAAATAATTTCTGCCTTGTAGAAGACAATATTTTAAAGGCAAACCAATAGATAGAATCATCCTCTCTGCCAAAGTAAAGAATAAATCCTTTTTAAAGCTAAATTCAGCTATCCTAATGTATTTTCAAATGTGGCAACAGAAACAATTTACTCTGGAATTGACTGTATTTCACATTTCTCCTTGACTTCACCTGTTATATGTGACAATAAATAGCAAACAAAATAAACCAATAAACATAAAGACCTTCAGCAAGAGTGAGAAGAAAAAGAACACGATGTTGGTTAACAGAAATTACTCTTTCTCCATTTGCATACTTTCATAATATTTAAGTTGCTTAAGGGAGGCTGCCATAGGGGTGCACTTTGTCATAAGAAAGTTTGTCACTGTAGCTCTGCACCCACAAGTTTCTTAAAGGGGTCATTTCCAACCACCACTGTATTCAAAGTGTATGATTAACTCAGTCAGGAGTGTTGCTGAGTAGAAGGTTTGCATATTGGTGGAGCTAGATGATTTTATGTGTTTATGTGTATTATTACATATTTGTATTGTACATTTTCCCTTATTTTCCAGAACTTCTAGGTTGTTTATTACCTATGGTTGCTATGGCTAGTTCTTCACCAGAAGTTCATGCTGTGCTGGTGTGGGGCTATGGTGGAGGGTGCGTGTGGGTTTTGGCCATGAGGCTCGTTCTTGCCAATAGAGGAAGAGCAGAAGCGATCTGTATCATTTCCCATCAGGACTTTTAAGAAGTGGGTGGGAATTTCTTCTCTCCTGTTTTCCCCTTCTGCTGGCTAGAAGCAGAGGATTCTGAAGCCACAGGGAATGACAGGGGTAGATGGAAGGAACCTGGGTCTCTGAATCATATGGAGGAAGGTCTCCCAACCTTCCAACAACCAACCAACCAACCAACCAACCAACCAACCAACCAACAAAAAACACAAAAACACACACAAAAAAACCCAAACAAAACAAAACGAAAGAGTATCCAATCCCAAGTTAATTATTTTTTTCTCTCTCCTGGAGGAGATTTTTGTCAAAATAAGTCTGAGCTTCCTTGTCACTACCATCACAAACTTATTAAGCATGAGGGTGATTTGTTTAATTGTGTCACTTGATGAATGGTTATAGGTAGAGATTTCAATTGTAGTCACAAATCTGAAAGGATTTGTAAATTTTCTGACAAACCCATCTCAACAAAGCACAGTAGAGACCCAGAAATAAGATTTTAAAGGCCTTCAAGTAGTCAAAATAAAAGAATGCCATATATTCCTAGTGCCAAATGACAGGACTTTCCACAGGGAGACTCTATAAGACCTCACTCTGAGCTCTTTATACTTATTTTACAGATCATTTTAAGAAGCATTTTACTGGGGTTTCCAGTCTATGGCATACAAAATTAGCAGACACACTAATACTAGCAAGAAACAGAACTACATTGATTAATGTGCAGAAAAAAGAAAAAAAGAACTCAAAAAATTAGAAGAAAACTTCAAAATCTATGACAGAATCTATGTAATAGAAGGAACACAGCAGTACAAGTCACTGTGTTTAACTTAACTCGGTGTTCATTTTCATTTACAGCAAAGTCTGAATTTAGAAAATAATTATATCCACACAAGGTAAGATTCACACAGGGTAAGCTACTGGCAACAAGGTCAGTTGAAATTCTTTGATTCCACACATTTGGTTAATATCAAGTTATCCAATTATTTCACTAATTATAGTATTCCTTTTATAACTTCTCAATCATTTTTAGTATACCTTTTTTTCACACATAAATCTTCAGATGGCTATTCAAGCAAAATGATGTCACTTACATATTTAGAAAAAAAGTCAGTGTTCTAAACACTTTCTCCAATTCTGAATGGGAAATATTTCTTTGCCTCGTATCTCACTGTAGCATTCAGGAAACCTAGTTCCACACAGTAACCTCCTGAGAAAAGGAGGGCAAAGAGGAGCAAGGTCAAATGATTTGAGTAACAATTTTATTTTCTTTTTTTGAGACAGAATCTTGCTCTGTCGCCCAGGCTGGAGTGCAGTGGCGCAATCTTGGCTTACTGCAACCTTCACCTCCTAGGTTCAAGCGATTCTTGTGTCTCAGCCTCCTGAGGAGCTGGGATTACAGGCGTGAGCCACCACGCCCAGCTGATTTGATTAAAAAAAAATTAAAGACAAAAAACAAAAGAGTCAAAAAGGCTTATTAGAATCAATTCTGATTATTTTTGGTCACTCTAGATGAGGGGAAGAGATTACAAAGGATATTTAATTTTGTAAACTATGAATGGATGCGAAGGTTTTTCTAACAAGTGTAAGTTACTTTTGTGTAGAGAAAGACCCATAAAGGTAAAAATAATTAATCACAGTTTCTACAACTCAAAAGAAAGAAGTAGGCAGGGTTTTACTTGAGAAAGTGTGGCTATTATCTAAGAATGTATATTTTCAGTGGATGAATGTGAGTAAGCAAAAAAGCACATTTTTTTAGAAAAGGAAATGGACATTTCAGTCTTTCTGGTGGTTTCCCTTTTGGTTAAACTACAGTCAGGAATATCTGTCTTTGATATTATGCTGTTTCATTGTCCACTTCATTTTGGGCTTTGATACACAGAGGGCAAACATACTCGGAAAACATTCCCTCCTACATATGGGTGAGAAAGTTTTCTTAAGACCATGTAAGTCTATGGGAGATTTTTCTAAATATTTTCAGTGATCCAGTAGCTCAATCTAAGGGATAGAGAATTAAATTGGGAGGTCATTCTAAATATTCACTGGCTCATGTTCAGTTTCCATATTCTGAGGGTCAGATGCATATTCTCTCAAATCATCCCTTTCTTCCCTGTGCACAGCCAGTACTTTGTCCACACTCCTATTACAACTTCCCTCACATCTGGGATGTAAATGTTTGTATGCTGTTTCCTGCTTCCATTGAGGAGAAATGTAAGACCTTGGGGTTTCTTTTTGTCATCTTTATTTTCTACCAACAAAATGCAATGTCTGACACTAAGTAGGTGTTCAATACTTGTTTGTTGAGTGAATATAAGACTATCAAAACTTACAGCAGCAATGCAATAAGTAATTTACAGGGGGAAAAGAGCCTTTCAGTAAGAATAGCAACTAGTTTACCAAAAAAGGGGGAACACACCATGAATTATGAATGATTCATGGAATAAGTGATTTCTCATTTTATATTAGCTTTTACTTGGCCAGAAAGTACAGAGTCCCCTGGGGCTTTCTGCATTATGAGTTGGGAGTCACCAGTATCATCAGGCAGTAGATCAAAATTAGCAGGGAAGCTAGAGTCCATGGCTGGCTCTGTGTCACAGTTTTATATTTCTGGTTTGTGGTAAGGTAGGAGTGGATATGTTCAACCTGCAAATCACTGCTATGTTCTGGGCAAATGGTTAAAACCCATCATAGTGACAAATACATCCAATTGCTTCCTCTGAAAGAGTATAGAACCCAGAAAGTCCCTCACATTCAACCTGACACACTCCAAACCTCTTTTCATTTTGTTGTATTGAGTAGGATAGGAATAAAGTGAGGTGAAATAGCATTTCTGCAGCACTGAGACAGGCAGTACAATTGTGAATCATTTCTTAACACCTAGAAAAGACACATGGGGTATTAATTTCAATGACGATGGATTGTGAAAGAATGTACTATTATTACACATATTTTCAGTCAAAACAAACGTTCTCATTTGTTTTTGAGACCAATACTATTAAGCAAATTTTTTTTCTGGGCCAATGTTGTCTATGCTTTTACCATGTAATGAGTTGAAACTCTCCACCCACCAAACTCTCACTGTGTCTACTGTTGCCCTTATATGTCACTGAAAGATAAGAACGATATTTGTGGTTAGGCATGCCACGCTCCCATCAGGAGTGAAGCTATTTTGCGCTGTAATGCAAATGACTGCATTCATCAAAGGAGCTTTGTTAGTTATTCATTGTGTTCCTTATCATTCCATTCCCAAGCCCCAGTCATTCTGCAGCAAGCACAGAGGTGCGTCAGCAGCAGCAGCAGCCACTGTCAAAGGTATCCTTATCAGGCAAAACAGCGTGCACTGGGAATGACCTGCCAAGTCACTGCAGGCTCTTGTCTTCCTACTCTTTTGTGCATAGTGGGATTCTTTGTCCTTATTCTATGATCTGCTTTTCTCAGCATGGTTCATGGTGCAAGACCCATAAACACCTCTGGAAGCAAAACAAAACAAAACACACTGGAAATACAAAGGATTTGTGAAAACACCAGGCTCCTTTTTTCTTCTTTTCGTGCAAAATGAATTACTTTATCCAACCCTTCTACATGGAAAGCTTAGCTGTCCCCCCCCCAACCTTTTTAATGCAAACATAATTATTTAAAGATGTCATAAAACTCTGAGAAGCCTAGTAAGAGTGGAGAGAAGGAAAGCCCAAAGGGATATTGACAAGTTGAGAAAGGGTCATCTAATGTCTCCGACAGAGGCAGGCACAGGGGGCTCTTTTTCATTACAACTAACACAGCTTAACCGAGTTCAACATACCCTCCTCCCTCCTCTGGGGAAAGGTTTTCTTTTTGGATGGGCACTAGAGATTAATCCTTCTGTAATTTCTCCTGCTTTTCTAACTGTCAGGGGATTTGTGTTGGAGATAATGGTGGTATTAATGCCTAACCTAGGTGTAGAAATTGCCTTAATATAACAGGGATCATGAGGAGCACACCAATAATTGCCTCTGAGTGATAGCCCTTAAAGTAAATGGCAATATAGGTGGGCCCACATCAAGCTGTCTTTAATGAAGTTTGGGGCTTTTCTGATGAGATTCCCTACACAATAGGCAGAGAATCAAGGCAGCCTCATGAGTTTTAACCTCTAGCCTGGATTTAATATGGCCTTATTAAACATCCTGGCTAGGTTCATTCTGGCATGAAATGTAATAAAAACGAGGCACAAAATGTTCTGTAATTAAAGCAGTTTGGATAGTATTATCAGATACTTAATAATTAAGGATATTATCAGATAGTGGTGCCGGACAAAGAAGCAAACAATACACTGATAATGAACTGATAATAGCATTGAAACCAAGGCTATTAAAAAAAAAACACTGAAACAGTAATGCATATATTTTGTGAAAGTACTGTGGCATTATAGCTTAAGTTATATAAGTATCACTGGGTGAAACTCTATAAATAAATAGTTGGCAGGAAACTAAAACATTCTTAAGTAAAAATTTGTCACATCCTGCTCCTTTTCATCTCCACTGCCACAGTGAACTGGAGGAAGGGAGAGAGACTGGTAGTTCCCAATTGTCCAGACATAACACAAGACTATGGCAGTGGGGATAAAGAAAGGGGACGAACAAAAGCTATGTTAAAGACTAACAACTGCTAGAACACCAAAGAGACTATAAATGATGTTATTATATTAACCTATCTGTAAGCAAATAAGGGCATTTACTATTGTTTTGATACATAAACTTACCATTCATAATGTTTTAAGATAGTATTTCGCTTAGCTTTTCTTTGGCCAACCAATTTTTCAGAAACATGCATATTTTCTTAAGTTTCTTGATTTAGAAAAAAAGAGTTTAGAAAAACAATAACTTCCAATTGTTAGATGTGTGAAGTAATTACAAGTGAAATCTCTGTGGTTGTTCATTGATGTGTTTAGGTATCAAAATGTAAACATATTTGTCTCTTCCATATTGGCCCAGCATAAAGTCCCTCCTCTCCCTGCAACACAAAGGGCAAACCATGTAAGTAGAAGGGTATTTGTAGGTGATTCTCACGCCCTTAGAGAAAGGAGTAGAGTTAGGGGTATGACAGTTGGCTATTCATATTCACTGTCTTAGGGAATAAAAAGTATGAAAAGTGGCCGGGTGCAGTGGCTCATGCCTGTAATCCCAGTAATTTGGTAGGCTGAGGTGGGTGGATCACTGGAGGTCAGGAGTTTGAGACCAGCTTGGCCAACATAGCAAAACCCCATCTCTACTAAAAATACAAAAATTAGCCAGGCGTGGTGGCAAGCACCTGTAATCCCAACTATTAGGGAGGCTGAGGCAGGAAAATCTGGGAGGTGGGGGTTGCAGTGAGCCGAGATTGTGCCACTGCACTCCAGCCCGAGCGACAAAGAGTGAGACTCTGTCTCAAAAAAAAAAAAAAAGTACAACAGGAACTATAACATTTATTCACTCATTTAACAATGAAATTTAACCCAATGATTCTAAAAAGACTCTAGTTATCATGCAATGTCTTCATTGTCACATGATGTCTTTGCTTGTTCTAAGAGTGATGACTAAATGAACAAGATGAATGAGTTAAAGAGAAAAAGGTGTAAGTTAGTATTTGGCTGTTTTTATTTACAAATTCTCATATGTAAACCCTGTTGCAAAACATGTCTTCAATTTAGAAAACTAAAATTTTATGCCAAAAAGAATAAGAAAAAATACATCAACTACAATTTCAGAATGCATGTAAATTGTGCTTGTAATTTTCTAAATATTCGGATCTCATATCAAGACTGGCTCTTCCCTAGACATTGCTCAATGAATGACTGACTCCACTGAATGGCATCGGAATGGAAATGATGAACAGGACAGATGGCTATTCTGTTCACTTGAACTTGAACTCTTCCGTTTTGCAGAATTGATCAACATAAAAGAGCTGTATTCTTTTTTCTTTTTCTTTTTTCTTTTTTTTTTTTCCTGGAAGCTAGTACAGTGGAAGGCTAGAACTGGGCTAATTCTCTTGGCATGCAGCTGGATTTCTGAAGAGAGCCAGTTGTATCATCTGTTGAATGAGTTTTGCCCCTGTGTTTATTCAGGACTAGACTGACGCATGAGTGCTCGACTATTCTGGTTGAACATGGCTAGTGTTATAGAGTGTGCAGGACAAAGCAGCCACTTCGGGAGGTAACTGAATTCTACTCTCCTGGCATGCTTGGAAATGCAAAGTCAACCTTCACAATAGACTCATGGTGGAAGCCATGAGAGTTCTGGTCATCCTGTGTGCCCCAGAGCTGTTGTACCTCTTGTGGGGGTAAGCTGGCTCCCAGAATCACCCATATGTTTGGCCAGATTGGAGCCTTCTGTTAGATGGAAATGGCTAATCCGTATCTCACTGAGACTAGATCTTTAACTACTGAAAGGAACATGTATTGTCCTCCATTTTATCAGAGGCTGTCTAAGTTCCAGTTGTTTTCTGATAATAAATTCAACAGGAATAGAAAACAAAAATTTACTTACACACAAAGTGGGTGTGAGAAACCTACAACTTCTGTTTAGACTTAAGTGTATTACAGGGCACCCTTCTATGTGAATTATCAAGAGTTACATGCTAAATATAGACGTGGTGACCACCGTGTAGTATTCTATTTTGTAATGCTTTACATCTGTAAAGCACTGTGCACTGTGCCCTGTGAGGATGGTGTGAGTTCTCATTTGTTTATTTAAAGATTATATTATTTTATATCCCCAATGAATAAGACATTCTACTAGATACTGTAGAGGGAAAAAAAGAGTCTTATAGTTCCTTCTCTTGTTCCAAGAAGATTATAACCCAAGGATAAACCCTCAAAATCTGAATAACTCTAATTCAGAGTATGAAGAACTAATTCCAAGACATATAAATTAGGAGTACCACAGATTTAAAGAAAGTAGAGTTGAGGAAGTCAGGAAAAGCTTTGGGGCTGGGTAGGCATCCCTGAAGTGGAGAAAATGTTTCCAGCAGAAACCGTGGAATGCGCCAACTTCAAAAGAAAGTTACAAATCAGCCATTTGTCCAGTTTGGCATTTGTACATTTCAGAGCACAGGAAAATATGGCTTGAGAGAAAGGTGGGTTTGATCATAGTTTTTCAGTCTTAAAATACTTGCTAATCACAACTGATTTGGTGATTTTATAGACAGTTGGAAGCTACTGAAGATTTCTGAGAAAGGAAATGCTATAGTTTGATAATCTTTAAGAATACATATCTGGCAGCGGGGTGGCAAGGCTGTGCCTACATGGACAGAAGCGATCCCAGGGGTCAGGTATTCCATCCCTCCTTCTGATCCTTGAGGAAGTCAAGATGCACCCAGAGTTTGACTGTGGACAGACCACAGTTCTTTTTACACATCCCAAATCCTTTTACATCTGGCCAATCGTTCTTGCTAATATCACTGTTGAATTATCATAATTCTTGTGATAAGACCATTCTTTATTTTTTATAAGACCATTCTCTGAAAAAAAATCACAGAATTACTGATATATAATTGTGTTTGTCAATTTTTTATAATATATTCTCTCTATAGCAAAGGAATCTCCCCCTCATCTAAAATTCACATTTTTTAAACTTGATTTGCCAAAATCTGACATTAATCAATATTCTCTGCCTTTTTCTCAGAGGTTGGCTAGAAAAGATTTCAGAATCCAGGCAGGAGACACTTCCTAGGTCTTCCTAAAGATATGCCTGCATATCCTTAAACATAGTCTAGGAACTCTTCTGAAGGAATGACTAACTGGTGAGTAATTTTTTACCTGGATAGCTTCATTTATTTTACTCAGGTAGAGAGATTAGCAGCATCTTGTGACTAATGATCAATGACTTTTAAACCATGTCAATACCTTTTTAGAGTTAAAGCATAATGAAAACTTAATGAAGGCTTCCTGGTACATTAACTTTCTATGAGAAATATACATAAGAAATGCATGCTCAGCACTTGAGTGACTCCATCTGAGTTTTATAGGTATTCCTGACTTAACAATTTCATTCCACAAACACTGCATATCTATTTTGTAAAAGCACTATATTAAGTAACTCTATGAAATACAAAAATTGTATATGAAGTGGATATTTTCCTCAAGGACCCTTTAAAATGTAAGTTAATTTTCTTGTGTTTAATCCTGAAAAGATCTGAAAATCAAGTTTAGAAAGCAAGCTGAACTACCAGTTGGCAGAACAGATAGGTACCACATAGTCATATCAGACCAAATGTAATCAGAGCTATTATCAAAGTCTAACCCTTGGGAGCACAATGTGAGGTTAATTATAAATGTGAACATGAGTCACATTTTCCTGAACAACTGCTATGTGCAAGCATTATTCTAGGGGCATGCGGAGTTGGGTGAGAGAGTGAAGCAAATATGAGAAGTGGGTCTTGTTCTAGAGGAGAAAGACAGGCATGCACTCAATTAAAATACAAAGCATCTGCTGAAAGTTCAATAAGAGAGGTTCAGACAGTATTATGGATTTTTGGAGGTGAATCCATTTATTCTATTTAGGGCTCTGAGAGGACATCATAAAGTAGATGCCATTTCAGTTGGATCTAAAGGTGATATGGGATTTCTAAACATAAAGAAATAAGGGAAGAATCATATCAATCTTAATCCCAAAATTTTAATATTTGTATTTGGGTAAATCTGGTTACTATATATGAATATCAAAGGCACACTGGAGGAGTAAGCTATCCCTAGGGAATAACACGTGGAGGTGTGGTTGTTGGGAGCCTTGTCTCTTACTCTCTCCAGGAAGGCAACACTGGAGGCTATTATCCTTAGCAAACTAACACAGGAATAGAAAACCAAATACCACATGTAATGACGAGAATACATGGACACATAGAGGAGAACAACACGCCCTGGGGCCTTTTGGTCCCAGGGTGGAAAATTCGAGACTGGAGAGGATCAGGAAAATTAATTAATGGGTAGTAGGCTTAATACCTGAGTGATGAAATAATCTGTACAACAAACCCCCATGATATATGTTTAACCTAAGAAACAAACCTGTACTTGTACATCTGAAATTTAAAATAAAAGTTTAAAAAAAGAAAAGAAAAAGGAAAGTAATACTCATGCAGCACAATGGTTGTTTTATGCTGTAGCTTTTGTGCTTGTCATTTGTGTTGTTGGTAGAATCACGTGGACTCCCTGCAGTACTCGTCAAATGACTCCGGTCTCTCTAAAGGCCAAGACCCTGGGAAACTGCCCCACTTTTTACACAGGGAAACTCTAGGGAACATCACTCAATGCAGAGGAAAAGCTAAAGCTGTGTCTGAAGACAGCCACAGCAGTAGAAAAGACCCCATGTATATGCAGGGATCAGATGGAACAATTTGAAACTCCAATGAACTTTTGCTATCCACTTTGCTGTCCCTTAGACTAGCAACATGAAAAGTGTTCTACTCATGACAGACACATCCCCCATGAGCTTATTCATCTAGAGTTATACGTGCATTTTACAGCAAGACATAACTCTACCCTTTTCTTTCCCACTCAAGAAAGTATAGCGGAATTGAGTAACACTGGGGATTAGAGGACCTCTCTCCTCCTCCTCGTATATTTACATCTACATATATATGGTTTGTGAACACTGAGTACTTTTATACAATTATTAGTAACATATTGTTTGCAAAATATTTCACAACTTCTAAGACACATTTGAATATCTCAAAAATATATTGACACAATTGGAAGGAGACTAAGCTAGTTGTTCCTCCATCCTCCTGCCTTTAAGAAGGCTCTAAGAAGATTGGTATAGGAATCTGCTCTTAAGATTTTCTCAAAATAAACTCCAAGTGAATTCATCTGGAAACAATTTATTTCTTTGCAGACGCAGTTTATTCAAGTCGAACACGAAAAGAAAGTTTCGTTCAGGAAATGCTTCTCTATTAAGCCTCATTTCCAGCATGTTAAAAATTATGCACTACAAAGTTTGAACAAATTAAATATAAGCTTATTTTCATTCATTGAAAAATTAGACGTTTTAATCACTCTACATTTAATGTGCAATATTATAAAAAGTAGCAAGTGTATAATTTTGCCTATTCCTAAAACCTTCCTAACTAGGATATTTATTCAATATAGGAGTAAACTCTTGTTAAAGGTGCAACCAATATATAAATAAAAAGGTAACAGTAAAAACATGTGGTAGGCAGGCTATGTTTATGATCCCCTGACAGAAAATGTATAAATAGGGAAAATTTACCACTCATTCACAAGAGCTTAATGAAGCAGAACTAAGATCCCACACATACTATCTATCAGGTTGGGAACATTGGCAATTTCTCAATTTCATGCAGAATAGCATTGTTCAAGTCACAGCTCCTGAAACAAAGGTCATTTTTTCTCCTTCAGTCAAAACAGTAAAGCTGTAATTGTTCTAGAAGTTTTCATTTTTTTAAAAACTAATGTTAATTTAATGGGTATTTTTTCCCTATACCCCTGAATGTACATGGTGCAGGGCTATGCTGTCTTCAAAAATCAATCTGTTCCATGCATTGTGACATGTGAACTACATTTAATTGATGTTTATTGCAAGGCAAAATGATTTATAGTGTCTAATAAGCATTCACAATTTAAAGCCTGTTGTTCATAACAGCTTCTTGAAATAACAGAATCTTGGGGTATATAAGTCTGTTTATAAAGGCTATTAAAAACATTGCATTTATTTAGCCATGGAATCTAATTCAGCTACCGACAGGATGAAGAATCAAGCACAAGCAAATGCTGCTATGGCTAAGTCTGGTAATGGCTAATTGAAAGGTTGCAGTGGGTAAGAAGGCTTACGTACGGCCCAGATTTTAGACAAAGGCATGCTTCCAATTTCTGAATGTTCATTTATATTTCTGCAAGCTGCATTACTGGGTTGGCCAAAAGAGGCATATGGAGTTTCAACTACTCTTTAAGCTGCACATTTTTACCTTCCACACGAAAACACATTTTAAAATTTGTTACATCAGCTTGGATCACATGCCAGGTCTCAAAACTCTCTTCTAGCACTTCCTTAAGTTGTTTTGAAATGCTGGTATAAAAGGTCAGATTAACAAATCTATGGTATTTGTCTGAATTTTGGCACCCATTCTTCTACTATTCTACAAATCCTTTGAACTCTGATCCCAAACCTAATTCCTCATCTACTCTAAAAGATCTGCCCTTCTTCTATGTTTCCTGTCTCAGTGCCAATGTCCTCTTCCCAGTTGCAGCAATCTGAAACATCAGAAACTTCTGTAACTTCTTTCTCTCCCTAACTCCCTCATGGAAATTCGTCACCAAACTGTGCTGCTCTGGCCTGGCTTTCCTTCACAGCCGTGTCTTCCAAGCCAGCTCTCTGCCCCTACAGAGATTGAGATTTTCTATTGACCTCTAGTCTCTCTTACCTACCAACCTTATCAGTCCCACCTATAGGAGCCTCCAGGGCCACTGTGGGGTACCCAGTGCTCAGTCCACCCTTCTCACCTCCCAGGATTTAGCCAGGCAAAGCTCCTTATTTCATCTGGCAAAAAAGTGGCTATACTCCTAAAAACCAGTGTGAAAATTTCCTGCCCTACCTTGCTAATAGTAACCCTCCCTTATAGCTGAGCATAGATCTGATCTTGCCATTTTTTTTTTTCTGAAAGGATTTGAAGGTTTCTAACTGCATATAAAAGTCATTCTCGGCTGGGCGTGATGGCTTATGCCTATAATCCCAGCACTTTGGCAGGTCAAGGCGGGCGGATCACCTGAGGTCAGGAGTTCAAGACCAGCCTGGCCAACATGGTGAAACCCTGTCTCCACCAAAAATACAAAATTAGCTGGGCATGGTGGTACATGCCTATAATCTGAGCTACTCAGGAGGCTGAGATAGGAGAATCACTTGAACCTGGGAGGCGGAGATTGCAGTGAGCCGAGATCACGCCATTGCACTCTAGCCTGGGCGACAAGAGCGAAACTCTGTCTCAAAAAAAGAAAAAAAAAAAAAAAAGTCACTCTCCTCAGACTAACACCTAGATTTCCCAGATTCGGACTCTCTGCTTTTAACATCTTTACAGCCAGAATGCTGCACCCTCATCAGTCAAGGAATAGTTTGAATTGCATGTTCTTCATGAAGTTTTCTGGTGGTCCCCTTAGTCCAATTCCCCCTCCCTTTTCCCCGCTCTTCTCATCAGTTGTATTTTGTCTCACTATACAATGATTTACCTGAAAGACGTAAAGCCCCTAGAGGGTAAAGGTCCTGTCTTACACACCTCTGGAACCCCACTTTGCTACTGCAATGCCTTGCACCTAGAATCATTCACACTCAGTAAATATTTGTTGAATTTAATTGGATGGTCACTACCAACCCCTGGGTTAATTTACTACTCCTATCACCAAAAAGTTACTAATGCTTTCCATTACTTCTAATAGCTACATTTTAAGCTTATAAATTAAATTACTTTATTTAAAAACAAATGCCATGTTTCTGACATTGGTACAAGGAAAGTAAGCATTGATGGAAAATATCTTGGTCCCCTAGAAAATGTAGATATAACCACATGACTCAAATGGACACAATAATCCCTCATTTTATTCTACTATAGCTAAAAAAAGGAAGAGAAAGAGATAAATCATTGCTTCATGGCTGTAAAGTTTGTTGTGAAGCTTGAAAAAATTTAAATGCTTATTTCAGTATTTGCTAGAAAATCGAAAAGAAAATTGTCTTTAAAATTCCAGCAACTTTTCCTCTGTGAAAAATTTAGTTCGAATTGTTCATTGCATTCCTATCCCACTTTACAAAGCACTTGATAGCAAAATGCATTTCAGAAAAATGCAGCTAGTACTTATGAGAACAGCTGTTTTTCTGAAAAATAATATTTTTGTTTACACAAATTGTACCTAAGTTAAACTTTCATAAAAGATACGATATACTTCAACAGCATAGTGTTTATCCTATTAAAATTAATCAATTTCCACACTTCTTGGAAGGTCTACCGTTTGCTGAGAAGTGGGCTTGGTGCCCTGGGAACAATAAAGAATTAAAAGATTGAGAAATACAATATTTTCACGTGTGAATAATTAGTCAGAGATCCAGTAAGGAGTATGAGAAAATCTATAGTATAATTAGATGCTAAAGGATTTAGCACAGATAAAGGCCCATCTGTATTCAAAGGAAACAATCCTCTCTTCCTGGTATGGACATCACCTTTTGCCCACACACCACAGCTGCAAACTTAGGCATGATGTTTGGTTCTGTCTTCTCCATTGGCCCTTCCATTCAGTTAGTGTCAAGAAGTAATAATTCTAAGCCCTTTCTTTAAAATTTCTTCAGTGTCCTATTTTAACCTTCGGTTCCATTGTCACACCCAATTGCAGAATTTCCTCATTTCTGTATTAACTTCCTCGTTCTTTCCTTCAGATTTATCTGCACCTGTGTGTGACCACACCGTTTAGCCTGCTTGCATGACCCAGTGACCACTCATTATGTGGTTAGGCCAGTTCAAACACCAGTTATGATATTTATAAGGCCCTCTGCACTATGTCTTCATTCATTCATTTACTCATTCATTAAATCAACATTTATTCCCTAACACTTGTTTTATGCCAAGCACTATTCTAGACACTGGGGATATCATTTTTATTGAAACACTAATTTTATTAATATAGAAAGGACCAGCCAGGTACTTCCTGGCTGTGTCTTCTTGGGTTATTCCCTTGCCTAATTCTGCTGGTTTTCTCCTTTACAAAATGGGAAAACATCTTGCCTGCTCTATTTAGGTCACTGGATTTCTGGAGAACTTAAACATGAGGTAGGGCAGTGAAAAATGTTTACAATCTCTAAAAGAATAAAACACCATTCATTCCTTTATAAATTTTGAGTTATCCCGGGGAGAAATATATTCAAGTAATTTAAGCAGGAGGGAAATTGTTTCCAACTGAGGTGTCTGTGGAAGGCTATCAGGATGCAGTGTTCTCTGAGCGAGGTATAACTGGTATAACTGGACTTTGTTCCGCAACCACTGGGGAATCTGTCAAAGAAGCTAGAAGAACAATGTACTGGCAGCAGGGTGGACGATGGCTTGAAGCTTAGAGACTGGAAGCAAAGAGACAGATCAGAAGTTGAGAGAAAATGTGGGCATAATAAATCCAGAAGGTTGGCGGTACAGGAAAGGAGAGATAACACTGAAGGAAATATAGATGAAAGAAATGTTGAAAAGGAAGAACATTAGAATTTGGCAACTTGGATATGTGGTGGTTGAGGGGACAGGGTGAGGGACACACATAAGTAGACAATGTCGACAGTGGTTCCCTAATTAGGATTTACAGTGAGAGAATGGCCTGTAATATCCCTACTGGGAAAGAACAAATTTCTATTTAACCAAGATGGGTTTAGTTTTGAATGGTGAGACTGAAGTACACACATCTTATGGTGAGTACTGAATATGTATGAAATACTGACATAACAGGATGTATTATTGGAGCCAAAATGCAGTAAGGGGTTTGAAGAAGCAGCATTTCATAAGGATAATGAACTTCTCATTAACTTCTCAGATTAATGAACAAGATTTATGGAACAGAATCCTAAGATTGGGGGATAGTTTGAAAGAAGGTTCGGTACAAGATGCTACTCCAATTAAACTGTTATTAATATTGTTATTTTATCATTTATGTTTGCTGTGATAGTTGAAAGGGGAACTGATTTTCTCAGAATGCCCCAGTTGATGATAATTTTTTTGAGTTCTGGAAGTGCAACTCTTTGTATTTGAATTAAATTAATTCATTCTTTATTCCCACTGCTAATACAATGACCTAGATTTCAGGCTGTCAAGATGTGTAAATGTAAAATGATAAGATTATCTTTTTCACAATATTTTAGTGTCAAGATTATTTACTAAATGCTGCTATCTAAGGGAGCTATTTTAGTATTCTAGTTTCTAAGCCTCCTCTTTGTAGGCTATTCCATGGGATTCATATTTTATACTTGCTTTTGTAATTTATATTTCATTTCATTTCTTAAAAAAGCACTACACATTTAAACAAAATTCAACCCCCTAAAAAATCCATAGAGAGAATTTTTAAATGCTAGGATAGAATATATATTGAACTGTAGACTTCAAGGTTTTAAGACATCATTTCTATAGCACTGCATATGATTCGTTAACAATTTCTAGACCCTACACTGTCCAATATAATAGTCTAGCCACATATGGTGACTGAAATTCAAATTAGCTAAAATGGCCAAATGTAGAAGTTCAGTTCCTCAGTTACACCAGCCATATTTCAACTATTCAACAGTCTATGTGGCTAGTGGCTATTGTACATGATGGAACAGACATAGAATATTTCCATTATCACAGATATTTCTATTGGAGAGTGCTGGTTCAGGCCATTTTTTACATAAGGGAAAAGATCTGACTCTAGTCTCCTTAGTTCCATTTGTCCCACAGTTGGTCAAGTATTCGTATAGCACATGATCATTAATATTGCTGAAAATGTGGACCAGCTTGGCCACAGCCAACTTGACAGCTGTTCACAGATATAGTCCTATGGTCAAAGTCCTAGAATAGCTCCTGCCATCCTTGTGACCAGGGTCACATCGGAAGAATGTTTCTTACTTTCCTGTCTCCCTCAAGGGACCATGCTATCTGTACCACTCAAATTACCCCACAGATCCCTGGGTATTCAATCTCCCCCAAGGGAGTTCAGACCAAAGTAACTAGTCTCATTTTTTTTTTTTTTTTTTATTTGGCCACATTTATTTCATTTTGAATTTTGTAAGAAAAGAAAAAAATACATCTTTTTAAAATGTGATTCTATCATGTCTCCTAAGAAACAAGTCAACACTGTTTCCTCTAACTCAAACGGAGGAACCTCTGGAGAGGTGTTGAGACCAAAGCCTGATAGCTGCCAGTGGGCAGCCTTTATTTTCTCCCTCACACATTCAATCATGTAATTAAACAAATGTTTTGTGAATATTGCGGAGATATCTTGCTGTTCTGCAATTTGTTGAACACAAAGATAACATTCAATAGATCCAAGAAAAACCTAGGAAGATTGAGCCTTCCAAAATCACTTTGGTTTTGGCTTCAGCTTACAATAATGGTCAATTTAATTACTGGCTATCATAGAGCATAAAATGAGCCATTGTGATAGCTCATCAGAAGGAAAAAAACCTGACACGAAGGCATCTGATTTAATTGGTTCTGGTACTGAGAATTCACCAAAACAACCCCTGACTATAAACAATGTTACAGTTATTCAATTCATCTTATAAAGATCAAACATTTCAGAAGGAGATTAAATTGTAAAGTGGGCTGAATAACGCACCCTTATAAACAGGAAACTCTGTTTAGTAAACCTGCTAATTAAAGCACTTAATAAATGGAGGGAAAACCCCCACTCTAAATCTCTTGTTGGTACTGGAGAATTTTCATTTACGCTTTCAGAGAAATAATCAATCGAAGGGCACATTTTTCTTCTCTTTGTTCTTTCCCATCAATTTTAATGGGTACAGAACATCAGTCACACCAAATGTAATGGGACAAGAAGATGGATGAGTACATTTGAAGCCACTAGTCACAGGACAGAAAACATCCTGATGAGGTGACCGTGGCAGTGCAGACTTCAACAATATGGTCTGGGCAATATTTAGTAGGTGACACTATGTTGCTACATGATTTGGTATTAGCACTCAGCAAAATCAATCTCCAGACACAATTTATCACATGTCCGCAGGTCACACTTTCAAAGTCACATTCTCAAAATATGCTCCAATGACACACTCTTAATTGCAGAAATGATTTAAACAAGCAGCAAAGTGGATAAAGAGGAGAAGCACAATGCAACCTTAAGGAATCTGACCTTGTCTCGTAAGTGATTAAAATTACTTGGGAAGGAAAATTTTATTATGGCTTAGAAATTATGTCTACATATTACAAGATGAATTGGTGTACACAGTGGATGCTGAAGACTGAGATCCCATTTTCAGGATCAAGGGACTCACTCCCCCAGGGGCGGTGGGCATGGGCTGCTGCAGCTTCTTCCTACTCTGGAAGCTGAATTCAGTCAAAGGGAGTTGCCTTATTCAAAGCTATGCTCACTTCTCCAGGAATAACGGCATGGCTCTTTTGCCTGGCTCTGGACAGCTCTGAGGGGCCATTCCAGCTTCAGAGCTCTCTCTGCCATCAGAACAGCAGGGGTCTCTGTTAAGAGTGCATCATAGTTCTGTATTTTCCTCTGTCCAGCCCTACTACCTTCATTCCCTCCCAGGTGTTGTTCCTGAGACAACTCTCCAGGATTCTCACAAGCAAAACTCTGTCTCAGAGCCTGTTTCTGGGGCCACTTAACCTAAGACAGTATACATAATTAAAACACTTTTCCTTTGCAGCAAATTAAGATAACTGAAATGCTGGACTAAATGAAATACTAACAACCATGGACATTCAGGTTCACAATTAGTTACATACTATTACTTCATTTGGACTTACACAGACGAGGTGTTTTCTATTTAGCTTATTTAAAATTTTAAATTTAAAAAATGTAAATGTATTGCATTTAATAGTTTAAGTAAAGAGTTTGACTCTGTGGGTCTCTATATACCTAAGTAACCCAGTAACTAAAATGTAGCAACATATTCAGGAGCGGGGGTACCATTTGCTAGGCATGATGGCTTCTTATTTGGAGCACTGAAGGTGATATTAGGTATCATATGACCACTCCTTGTTTCCCATCTTTGACGACTGTAATTTTTCTTTCTTTCTTTTTTTTTTTTTTAGACGGACGGAGTCTCGGTCTGTCTCCCAGGCTGTAGTGCAGTGGTGCGATCTCGGCTCACTGCAAGCTCTCCCTCCCAGGTTCACGCCATTCTCCTGCTTCAGCTTCCCATGTAGCTGGGACTACAGGCACTCGCCACTGTGCCAGGCTAATTTTGTTGTTGTTGTTGTTAGTAGAGACAGGGTTTCACTGTGTTAGCCAGAATGGTCTCAATCTCCTGACCTCATGATATGCCTGCCTTGGCCTCCCAAAGTGCTGGGATTACAGGCGTGAGCCATAGACAGTTCCCTGAGGTCCTGTTAGCCACTTTTTTTTGTCTCTTATTCACCTTCTAAAAGCAATAACTTATTACAGGATATTAAAGAAATGAAACCAACCCCATATGAAACATATCAACAAAAGATTCTACATCTCAAATTAATAAGTGCTTTTCCCTCTTTCAGAATTTTCTGTGATCTATGAAACAGATAATACTGGCCAGAAAGCGTCAAATATTTCAAAGCTGCCAAAGCAAACTTCAAAGTGAGAAGCCAGGTTTAAAATGATTTTCTGGTCGTAGCAGAAGATAAGAATGAGGTATCTTTGGTGTGAGAAAGAAGAGGAAAGCACCCCAGAGCCGTCATTAGCACATTGATAATATTGTTACTGGTTGTGCTCCAGGATGCTGGAGGGGACCTGGTGATCATGTTCCTTAGCACAGACAAGGTGTCCATTACTCGGCCAGAAAACGGCAGTCCATCAGAGAAGATCATTTCATCAATGAGACGATCTTAGAAACTGCAAGAAGGCTAGTTATATGCACCATTCACTCTGACTGCTTTTGTCACTCTTTTGTTTGATTTTTTTGTTTGTTTTATTTTTGTCATTGATCAGTTATGAAACCATAATTTCTTCTTCCTGAAATTTAAGACCTACTTACTTTGCTTTCAAGAGACTGGAGGGACACTATAAAAGATCCGTATATTTAACTTACTTTCACCAACTTTTTGTAATAGTTAGTATCCAAATGGAGCCCATAAACCTGAAGAAAAATGTACAGTCACAGACTCTACTTAATACCTGTTAATAACCAACGATGAATATCCATATCATATAAATAAATTGGTAATATTTACACCTTTGTTGAGGTTACTAGTATTTATTGGTGACATTTTTATTCAGAAGGTAGAAATGAAAAAGATTAAATTAAGTCATTTGGTCTATGCCAATTCAGGAGGAGATATTTTCTAAGTTATTTTTAAAAATCTAAATTGCACATCCAAGGAAATAGTATTATATTGAATGGAAGACTGTTATGGTCTGACTTTCTCTCAATTTTATTAACTGTATTAAAGAGAAAGTTAGACTGTAACAGTCTTCCATTCAATATAATACTATCTCCTTGGATAGGAGATTTGTTTGTTTGTATTAAGACAGGGTCTTACTCTGTCACCCAGGCAGGAGTGCCATGGCACAATTAGAGCTCACTGCAGCCTAGATCTCCCAGCCTCAAGCAATCCTCCTGCCTTAGCCTCCCACGTAGCTGAAACTAAAGGCATGAACCACCATGCTCGGCTAATTTCTTCTATATTTTACTTTTAGTAGAGATGGCTTTACTATGTTGGCCAGGATGGTCTCAAACTCCTGACCTCAAGTGATCCCCCGCCTCAGCCTTCCAAAAGTTCTGGAATTACAGGCATGAGCCACCACACTTGGTCTCAATGAATTCTTGAAGTTTGAGTAGATTTATCCTCAGGTAGAAACATCACTTTTGTATCTAGTTCTTAAAATGGCCAACATAAGCAAGACAGTAAAGATACCTTTCCTCCCTCCCTCCTTCTTCAGATTCCCCAGTATCTGAATAAGATTCCAATCTCACATGGCAAATACGGTTAGCATTTTGGTCACAGTTTAAAGCTATTTTGTTTGGAATGGAAAATTAATCTCAGTTAAAATGAATTTTTAAAAGCAGTAACTTCTACCCTGTCTGAGTTGTCTATCTAAAGTTGTATGTGGGGCACTGTGTTAGTTTCTTGAAAAGCTTAATGGATATTGGGTATATGAGGAGAGATTATCTTTACTTTCATTTATTTTTCATGGCTCAAACAATACCCTAGATGTAAAAGTAATAACAAATAATACAAGTAAAAGAAATATGGTTTTGAATTATTAGACAATATATGTTTAGTATATTATTAAATTGGGTTAGCTTTTATCTAAAGCTTAAAGTTTAAATAATGATTCTCATGGTTTTCTTTTTTTTTTTTTTTTTTTGAGACGGAGTCTCTCTCTGTCTCCCAGGCTGGAGTGCGGTGGCCGGATCTCAGCTCACTGCAAGCTCTGCCTCCCGGGTTTACGCCATTCTCCTGCCTCAGCCTCCTGAGTAGCTGGGACTACAGGCGCCTGCCACCATGTACGGCTAACTTTTTCTATTTTTTTTTTTTTTTTTTTTTTAGTAGAGACGGGGTTTCACCGTGTCAGCCAGGATGGTCTCGATCTCCTGACCTCGTGATCTGCCCGTCTCGGCCTCCCAAAGTGCTGGGATTACAGGCTTGAGCCACCGCACCCGGCCAGATTCTCATGGTTTTCTTAGGCTACTCTTTGTTTTATATGATTTTAATTTAGATAATTGCAGTTGAAGAAATTCTCATTTTAATACTATCATAATTATGAAACCCAAAGGCATCATCATCAAATAAAATTTAGGCAATTTCTAGTATATTTTATAATTATCATCTTATGTTCTTTTTATACTAAAGAGGAGTGTATATACAATAAATAATTTGACAATTTAGCCATACCTGGCTATTTCAATGATGGATAAAAACCATGTAAAATAAAAACAAATATATCAAACTATTTTTACACAAAACAGTGAATTCAATTTTACAGCATAGAAGGCAGCAAAAGGAGACACATGACAATTACCAAGTCAAAAATTGATTCATTTAATTGTACACAGATATGTCCTATTTTAGATGCCTTATTTTAATTTTCAACTATGCTACAGACAATTACCATCACTATGACATCTCATGACACTTTATTCCTCTCTCTCTCACACACACAGAACTAATATTGCTCTTTGCACCATAGTTATTTGCATGCACATCCTTTACTCATGTCTGCTGGATAGTAACCCCCTTGAGAGCAGGGATCCCTTCTTATTATGTCATTGTGTCACCTTCATCATCTGACTCTGGAGACAGGATTCATTTAGTATTTTGCCATGTACCTTTACTTGAGAAACATCTGTAGAGGTACTGAGTTAGAGGCTAAGGATGCAGAGATTGAAGACAGGGTTTTTGACCTCCAGAGATTCGGAGATCAGTGAATCTGCAAGCAAACTGAGAAAGCAATAGTATTTGGTACATATTATGACAGAGATAGGCACTGCGTACCTTGGAAAGAGAAAAGAAAGGACCTAGTCAAGTCCAAGGACTCCAGGAAGATTTACTGGAAAAAACAATGCCTGAACCACACTTTGAGGAGTACTACAACTTATTCAGATGAAGAAAAATGGGAGGATTCTAGAAAGAAAGAACAGCTTAGTGTGTTGGTCAGTTTGACAGTTGAATAATAAAAATTCTATTATTTTTTGTCATGACTGGAGATCTTAAGATAAGGTCCTAATATGCTGGGTCTCCATAAACTGAGGTAATGAAATGCTTGGTCTGGGATAAGAGGGACAGGAAGAGGAGCCCAGCTGGAGTGAAGGAAGGGCCAATAATGTTTTGTTTTTGGAGAAAAGCAATGACCGTTTCCTCAATTCTAAGAGGAAGTTCTTCCCAATATCTTATTATTTCTGAAATTGGGATATAGCTTGCAGTCAATATGCGTATTAAAATATGTTTGTCAATCCCACTCCCCCAACTGTTCTTAAATGTGATGATGAACCTTATAATTAAGATGTGTCTTAAAATAGGTGGCATCTTCAAAATCAAGAAAACATAGCATAGTTTCTTTAATGATTTTATTTTCAAACAGAACTCAATGAATACTGGGGACAATCACAAAATGTTTCCTTGGTGAATGCAGTTTTTACGATATCTCCACTCCTATTCTTTGACTCAATTTGTATTAAATACCTGCTCTGGGCCAGACACTGCATGGGATGGTAGAACTGCACAGGAACAGCAGAACTAAATACACACACAGGAGCATCTGACTATACTTCAAGTTTTGAAGCATGATGGAAGAGAATCATTGAGAAGAGTGAACTAACTCTGTCCTGGACTCAGTGAAAACTCCACATATGGCAAACTTTGGATTGAGTCATAAGGTATTAGGGCTTTTACCAGAATAGGGGTGAGGGAGGGGAGGTGGCAAAGGCATTGTAGGCAAAAGGGACTTTGTGTTGAAAGACAAAGAGATGGGAAAAATCACATTGTCTTAAATAGAAAGTTATAGTTTTCTTTGGTTAACATTTTATCTGTTAGGAGAGAATGAGGAAACAAAACAGATTGCGAGGAACTTTTCATAGCAGACATGGATTTATGGAACAGTGGGCAAAGGCTTTCAAGCCCTCAAAAGTGGGGAGTGACAAGTCACTTTCCCATACTGATGAGCTCTCCTAGGTGAGATAATTTCACTGAAGGTGCTAAAATGATGGGGAAAGAAGTAGTAGTGAGGACTTCTCTTCCTGTGCCAAAAAGAGCATCTTCCACAGACCCTTTCAAGGGAAAACAATTTTAAAAGCATCTTTTATTGATTCTCTTACTTCTTTCTTCCCTTCCTCTCCTCTATTCTTTCTTCCATTTTTTGTCTTTATGAAATACTTATTGAGCGCCTACTATATGTCAGATTTTCAATATTTATGGATAAGGTCCGTGGATAAATATGAAATGGGACATTTGTTATTTACAATAAAATGAACATGAACTCTAACATTTGGCAGATCCTGGTTTGAACTCCAGGTGTCCTGCATGCTGACAATATGAATTTGTTACTTGACTACTTTGTGCTTCAGTTTTCTCATCTGTAAAATGGGGACAGTATTACACATCTCACAGGGTCATTGTTAGACTGAAATGATACCCTAACTATAAAAATTACCATTTATGTCATGCCTGTAATGTGTTATACCCTTTAAACATATTATCTCATTTAATCCTCAACAAAACACTTACAGGTTGAGACTAATCAATTAAACAGAAACTCAATGAAGTTAAGTAACTCACAGTGCGAGAGAAGACTGCTTGATTCAAGTCTCTATTTTTTCTTCTATGCACAGTGTTTCTCCCCATGCTGTACTTGGTATTTAGTATGCAATCACTAAAGACAGTAACGCTCCCATGTGCCATCTTACTAAAACATTTTTATTACTTTACATGTTGTCTTAACACTGAGGCTCACAATTCCATAGACAAAGTCAACTTCAAACATTATAAACATGACTCAACAAGGAAACAAAGAGCATACTTGAGCAAATGGCAAAATCTACCTATTGTAGGTCCAGTTAGCATGGCTGAGCTCTTTTAACTAAAGTACCAAGCAAATAATATTTATACATATTCTATGATTAAAATTAACTTAAGACTCTATTTGATTGCATCCTCAGGGTATCTTGTGTCCACTAAGTCCATTCACTTTTGTTTGGAGATCAAGAACCTCAATAACTATAGTTGTCCCGTATCCTAGTTTAGTCTGGCTGTTCTCATTTCCCCAAAATATATCCTATAAGTCATCTTTCTGTAACTTGGCTTTTACAATAAATCCTGGACATCAAACACATTACCTTTGACTAAATGGTATGCAATGATTATGCGGAAGAAAAAAAAAAAAAAAGACCCCTGACTCCTAAACTAGGCCATTCGGAATAATACCCACTGTCTGGCTGTTCCACGAAGCCTCTTAGATGCCCCTTGCTCATAGAGAACTGTCTTTTCTCTGCCATGTCCACTGTACTAAGGTCATACCTTTTCACATTTTCTTCTAATTCCTTCATGATACACTCCTTGAAGATTGGCTTCTTTTTTTCCTTATGCTTCTTTTGTGTCCTGTGTTACTATCTAGCAGAGTCCTGAGCACAAAGCATGTGCAAAATAATTATTTTTGGTATTCAGTGAGAAATGCTCTTTCCCAAACTTTGCTTTACCTAAAAAAAAAAAATCTAAATTCTACCATGATTCAATTATAGAAAAACATTAACTGTCACTGATTACAATAGTGGTCTTTCATCTGCAGATTTATTATTTTTTAAACCGTGCTAAGTAGTTTAGAAATTCTCTTTGTTCCTATACTCTTGGGAAAGTCTTTTTGTTGTTAATAAAGATATCTGAAACAGATCCTTAAGAGGCCTGGGAGTGAGAGGTTAGTTCAGGAAAAAAATCTAATTTGCACTGAGATGAGAGCAAGTTTCCTAAATAAATAAATAAATAAATAAATAAAGCCCTACAATGTTTCTATAAAGCTACATAAAACAGAAGGGAGGGGAAAAAGCAGAGCTTCACAGGACCTAAACAACCATAAAGCAAGATTTACAGCTTGCTACATAATGGCACAAATTAGCAATTAGATGTTATATGTCGAAATACAGGAGAATATGGGGCTGCTACCTTTTAAGCTTTTTGTTGAGGGAGACAATAAACTATTCATAATAACGTTTTAAGGCTAGAATTCCACATCGAAAGTGATAGAATTAAGAAAGAAGAAATGAATACAGCTGGAAGGAAGATGGAGCTGGGACAGGTTATACTGATGACTTTGGAAATGTTGCATTTGGGTATAGAAAACACAGCTGCATTTGAATTATCTATAATTTTAAGTCTGAAGACATGATTGCTACTCAGTGCTACTCTAAATTCACATGAGTCACAAGAAGATATTTTTTAAGAATAATACCTAAAATTCTCAAAGTGCATGCCCTAGGATGGATAATGAGAGAAAACAGTGTCTGGAAAAGATTGAACGATTGAGGCAGATCCTGTTTTGGGCAATGTGCTTACTTTTCCCCCATGAATTATAAGCATGTCAAGAGTATAGAATCTTCATAAAACCACAAGCTGGGGACCTCGTTTGATGGACTACCTAGTGATTTAATTCTTGTGTCTTTCATAATCATTTAATCAGATTGATTGCATACCTATTAAATGACTTGTGAAAATTCAATATATGAAAATCTACTGATATAAAATTAACATACTGGACAGTGATTGACTGTTGTGGGAAGATTCTGCACTATCAATTAATCTTTATTCTTAATTACTTAATAACACTTGTAAAGAAACCACTGTTTGCCAAAGATATGCAGTTCACTTGTTAATACCAGGATTGGAAATGAATAACAAATGTGCAGGTTAAATAATTATGTAAATAAGATCCTGTGTTCTGAAAATATTTTTAACCAAAATTTAAATTAAATAATTTTCTAATGAGGTTATCCTACTTCACTAACAAATTCAGGTGAGTCGAAGAGTCAAATATCTAAGCATATTTTCTAGCTAAGTTTTTAGTAACATGCCTCCCTTGTGTGCAATTTGGAAACAGTGAAAATGTCTTCCTACAGTACTCCATCTAAATAGATATGCAATTAGAAATGGCTGACTTTCTCTTAGGTCTAGATTAATGAAATAAAACAGTGAAAATATAAAGAAATTATATATTTTTAATAAAATTACGACATTTTGATTTTTCTATAAAGGAAGGGCACTTCACTTATTAAACCTGCCTAAATTAATTATAATCATTAAAATATTTATTTTTATAAAAGATCTTTTGCATATCAAAACCACTCTGACATTTAAGATTTTCTTCAAAGGTCTTGAAAAGGAACATTCTAGCTAAATGTACATCTTCTACTTGTTAATCACTATATTATCATACCTGAACATCATAGCTCAAGATGTAAAATCAACTTATCTTACTTTTAAAGGGAAGGTAGTGATAACTTTCATTTTTCATATTCACAATTTTAAATAATTTTGCATTTAACAAAAAGGGCCAAGAAAAGCTTTAATCCAATGATAGCATAACTTCATTTTTGATAATCTGTCATATCTCAAGTTCTTGAAAGTGCTGTGAATCTTCTTCTTTGAATTCACCACTTTTTGGATTATTTTTCTACTGAAATGCTCTGTGATCATCACCAGGTTAGGCTCTCCAGTAAGCCAATGCTGAGATTATAGTGATTATAATGCAGTGTGCAAGATGTTTACTAAGGAGTATTATTCCCTTTGTGGAAGGGACAGGAAGGAACCAGGATTGGGCAGGAGGACTGAACTCTGAGGCCCAGTACCAGCTACAGGGAGCTCTTGAGCTCAAATTGCCTTTCAGAGTGTCCCAAGTCAGGTTTGGGGCAGAAGATGGCCAGACCTGTATACACTTGCATCAATCCATCATTGGATATGGGCCTCCCAGGAAGGGGAATGATGTCGGGTGAGAGACTTTCTGCAGCTAAGACAGTTACAGTGGAGCCGACAGTTAAAGGCTTTTGCTGACAGCATGTCCAGCAGCTGGAGCAAGTCTGTTCTAAAGAGGCATCTGAATAGCACATAGCATATTTTCAAATCCAAAGACACTTGGTTCTTATTATACACTCTAATGCAATTGACCACACTAGCCACTCCGATTTTAAATCTCTCTCCTCTTGACTTCCATAACTTTCTGCTCATTTTCCTTCCCACTCTGTAATAATGTCAGTCTTTTCCTTTCCTTTCTTCTTATTGGCCTGTTTCTCAATGCTTATACCTCTCTTCACTTTTTGGTTCTCCCTTACTTGTCACATCTGCCTGGGTGATCTCATCCAACAGACACATATATGCCAAGTTTTAGTTTTGAATATTCACTCTTCCACTGTCCCTGGACATTGCTTAGATATCCTGCAAATGAAATCAACAATCTCCTCTTCCTTTACAGAACACACTTCCTTTCTTTTATTTCTTCTCTCTGTAAACTTCGTAACATCAACTCAGTCTCAAGAGACAGATACCTATTGAAATTACCTCCTAGTAGGCCTCACTTTTGTTCTCCTTTTATATTCTTTTGATCACTAACTTAGCCTTTTCAGCAGCCTCCTCGTTGGTTTCCCTTGTCGTAGTCCTGCTGTAGTGCACCATCCCCAAATCAAGCCTAATTGTCCCCAAACACACACCATAACCAAATCCGCAATTGAACTCTTATCACAGTTATCTTTCTCCTAAAAAAATGAACAGAAAATCGGAACATGGGAAATTCTTTGGGGTCTGTCTTGAGCACTCTCAGGCCACAGCCAGGGAGTCTGCCTCCTACTTTAGCATTTAGCAACATCTATTGCTTATAGTTTCCAATCCCCAATCCATTGACATCTACTGCTTGTTTGCCACCTCCATGGGCTTTTAAAAAACGCTTTCATCATTTTAGTTTCTTCTCCCTTCTTCTCCCCCACTCGCCAAGCCCCTATCATGCTGAGCAGCACCTTTGCATTTCCATAGCTGTCTGTCAATATCTCTGTTGATTCAATATTTAGCACATTAAATTGAACATTCTCTGCTTATGCCTCTCTTATGCTACCAGACTGTGCATTTCTCAAAAGCAAGGACTATCACATGGCAAAGTTCAGGGCTTGGCACATATTAAGCAATCAGAGCTTACCTAAAGTTTTTGAACTGAACCACATGTCCAGAGTTTAAGATATCTGCTGGGTGGTTGACAAAAGCAAGCCATTTTTATGGTGCGTCTTCACTTGTTATTCTGATATTAAGGAACAGACACCTCATTCTAGCAAATAAAATGGAGGTTTATCATAGGAAGGTATTGGAACTGGGGGAAAAAAGCCATTCTGAGGACTTGCTATTTATTTAGCCTTTCTCATGACCCACCTGCTTCATTTTTTAGCTGTCTCTGATTCTCTTGGTAGGTCAGATCCTCATAGATATGGTGGAACACAAACCCCCAAACTCCCCCACCAACATTCCTTTCTATCTTTGCCCCATTACTAGTGCCCTAATTCCCAATATAAATTTCTGAGACTGAAAAAACCTAACTGAACCCTCAACTTTATGCACAAGGTGCTGGTCCCTGGTTTAATCAGCTGTTAGGTATAGAGTGGAGAGGAAGGCAGAGTGATATGGTCCTTAGCCAGCAGCTGTGGATGGAGCAGTTTAATTCTAAAGAGGCTGCAGATGAGCAGGGGATCTTGGTGAGTCCTAATGAGTGTCTGATGTGAGAATGAAGGTGAAAGGACAAACAAGCACCTGGCCTGCCCTCCAGATGCTTATAATTCACTCAGACATAATTGACTATAATACCAGGCAGGCAAACATGAAAAGGAGTCCCAAGGTGGGAGAGATTAATTTTTTTTTAAAAAGAACAGTAATTGCAGCAATCTCTCTGCACAAGGAGACATTCAAATAACCAGTGATATAAGAAAATAGTGGCAGAGGTGAATATAAGGTGTCTTCCACAGAGGCTGAAGAAATGGAACTAAGTTACAAGGGTCCAAATTGGGAGGCTGACCTTAAGAAAATAGCAAAAAATAGAGTCTGGAGCAATTACAAATTGCATTAGAGGAAGAATAGGAAGAGAGACAATTGGAAAGAAACTTAGAAGCAGCTCAAGAGGGCCTTGAAAACTGGAATAAGAAATGTTTACTTCATTTTATAGTAATTGGGAGCCATTAAACATTTTCTAGAAAATTATTCCAGCAGCAGCCATCAGGGTGGACTGACACAATGACAAAATCTAAGAGGGAAAATTCTTATCATGGTATCAGAGAGAGTTAATAAAAGGAGTTGTGATTGTGGGAAGGCAGGAATTGATGCTGGGAATGTGCACAAATAAAAGAGCCAGGGAAGCCACTGTGTGGGTGGAGAAGGCAGAAGTGGCCCTTTTCATTCAGTGGTTTTGAGTTTTGTTGAAAGCAAAAGGGAGGGTGAGACCTTCACTGGCACTAAGGAACGTGGGAAAAGGATAAAGTTTGGGGGAGAAAGTTAAGGGACTATGAGTAGGGGTTACATAGTACGAGATAAAATAAATATCTGAAAGATCTAGGACAGCACCCAGAGAAGGGAGATTATATGAGATCCAAGAAACGTTCTAGAATAGAGGAGACTTTAGCATATTTAAAACCTATGGAAAGGGATCCTGTAACTCTTTCTTGGTATATTGTGAGGATTAAATAAGATGATGCTTAGGGAAAAGTGCTTAGTACAGTGTCTAGAATATTCTAAGTCCTCACTGTCAGCTGCTTTCAATACTGTTACTTTCAACGCAGGTTCTGTTTCAGTTTCCGTTACTAATTCACAGATGCAGGTGGTGGGGAGACCTCTTAGCTGTGCCAAACCATTCAGATTAATAAATGAACTCTCTGTTGTGCTACTGCATCCACTTAGAAGAGAACAGCAGTCACAGCAGTGACATTGCCTAAGAACTAGTGCTATTCTACTTCTGGTTTTCCTGAGATTGAAGGCAAATTACTTTCTTTACCCTGATGTGGGAAGTGAATAAGAACAGAATCTTGCATATCACAATATAAGATTTAAATGAAATCCTATAAACAGCTTTTTGTTAACAGTATGGTCTTCTAAATATTTGCTCCCAATTTTAACACATTACTGAACACCAATGAATATCCCATCAATAATCGCCATCACGTAATCAAAAAGTTACATTGGATTCATGTGTGAAAAAAAAGCTTTAACGTCATTAGATTTAAGTATTATTATATAATCTTCCTCCGAAATAAATCTGTTATTAGGCCAGAAATACCTAACAAGCTATTGTAGCTCTCTTGGTCCAGAAGGGTATTTAATCAAATTAATAAGAAACAGGCAGTTCAGTTTGTGTCAACAGAAGGACATTGTTCCCACTACCCATTTATTAGTTCATAAGAGGTTAATAAATAACTTACTTTGAATAAAATAAATCACTGCAGATAAAAACTGTGTCCCTGGCACAAACAAAAGTTAATAGGTGTGTAAAGACGCATGAAAACTGCATGGTGTGAAGGTTACTGGATCCAACGAAACCCCAGATTCTTGCATCTGTGTGCATACTGGAGCCTGATTGGCCCAACTCTAGTTGAAAATAATTTTCTTGAGGTGACATTCCATCTCTTGTGCCAATTGAAAGTCTTAGCTCCTCCAGAGGAGCAAAAATATCAACAAAATATAAACTTGACCTCATTTCACACCCAAGCGCACCATTCTGATTGTTTTACTAGACTCCTCAGCGAGCACATTAGGTTTGTTTACTGCAGTTATAAACCAGAAACTGCATTCTATGTGTCCTGTATTATCAGGTCACTAAATCTAGAAAGAAAACGTGGAAAAGTTCAATATCATAATTATTCTATTATAAAGAAATAAACATTGTTGCTGTTGATCATATGTGTCGTAATCGATGCTAATCTTAAATTTTCACATCTCCTGGTAAACTTTATTTTGCCTTAGCTCATGAGGAATAGTAACAAAAGAAACAAAAAGGCAAATGATCTGAGAATTACAATACTTTAAATAAATATGATTTGGGTAATCAGGTGTTAGTGTATGTGCCAGCAAGTTTATTTTAATACACAGCTAGAAATAGGCTTCCAATCGCAAGTCACTTTTGTAAATAGTATCCTCTCTTATGGGGGAAGCTATGTGCCCTCCCGAACACCTGGTTAAGAACATGTTCACTTTCATGTATGCTCTGAGCTGCCTTTCCTCCAAATAAAAATAGAAACTAGTTTGTAGCACCACACGGGGCTCCAGCGTATTATATGAGCCTATCACTGGTTTCCTTTGATATCTTATCTATTCCATTAACTCAATAAAATAGAAGGCAAAGCTGGGGACAAATTGCAGGAGGGCTCCCCTTGGAAAACACATGCAAGACCTTTAAGCTGGGGCTTTAGCTTATCTAATAAAAGCCAGTTAAAGGAAGCTAATACTTCATTTTTCACCCCCTTTATTAAAGATCATAAGTATTGCAACTCAGGAGTAGAGAAAATAAAATAAATATATGGAGGAGTACAGGTAGAGGCAATAAAGAGCGTGGCTTATCTATTTTCTCAAGATTTAGGAAGCACTTGAAGGCAAAACTCACAGAGAAGCATTTTAAAAATCTATAACAAAGGCTCCTGCTTCTTAGCAAATACAGTGGTCCTTTCTGGCTGCAGTAATCCTGCTGGATTTCTTAGTAGAATATAAACAGCTTAACCTAGGCATAATCAGGGAGGATGCCACCTACCACTCTTTCCATATTATCCTTTTATACAAATTTAGTAATTCAGAGAGAGAGAGAAAAAAAGATTGATGAATCCACTCCTCTGCTCCTCCACCACCCAAAGAGAAACAATACTAGAACTCAAACTCTAACAACCAAACTAAAGGAAAGTGTTCCACCTAGAGACTGTTTTCATGAGTCAAAGTGGATGAGAGCTCATCTAGGAAATGAATATTATTTTAGCCTATCCTTGCAAGTTTGTACTAAAAAATGAAGCAAAAGGTATTGCCCCTGGTGTAATTAACAATGTTAATTTTCTTTTTCCTCTCTATGGTGATAAAGCAGTCATTTTTATATTTAATTAATGCAGAGGATCATTTTGGAAACTGGCTAATGAGCCTCTGATCACATTACCATGAAAATGTGCATTAACATTGCAACTGAGGAGGCTGTTTCATGTGTAGCAAATCCACTTTGTAATTAGCCCACTGTGAAATGAATCACGTCAGGGGGAAATCTGAGGGAGCCAGTAGTTAGTGGGTACTTGGCTACTGCTGTGCCATGGGCCACCAACATGCCAAGCATCGTCTTTCATCAGCAATCTTGTCTAAGGACAAATGTAATACTGTGTCACCTTTGGGACAAACTGCAAGAAGGGAGAAATAAACTTTATTTTGCTAGATAAGAAATTTGAACTTGAGCATACACTCCCAGGGGAACCTCCCCCAATAAAACAGTAAGTTAAGAAAATTCTGTGAAAACTATAAGGGCTCAGGATGTAGTTTTCTTATTTGTATTCTGAAAAGCCCTCGGATACACATAAAAGAGACATCTAAATTTATACACTTTTTTCTAGGTCACCTACAGTTGTTTTCATAAGCTCTCAAAATTAATTTCTAGTGCTAAACAAACAAAAACCTTATAAAAAGGAGCCAAGAACAAGTGGTAAGAGAATTTCTTTATCTTCTTTTTCAGTCGGGACAGAGCATATATTTTTTTTCCCATGTAATACAAAATTGCTAGGTCTTCCTCTTAAACCAAAGCACAAATTCTCAATTCATCCAATAATTTCCTCTGGCTAACAAGATTTGGCAGGAAACTTCTCCTGTCTATTGAAAATAACAGAGATCATAGACTTATTAAACCCCAATATTTATGCAGACAATGATACAATTGATTTTCAAATGACAACAGTATTCCAAAATGAAAGAGGTATCTCAAAATATTACAGACATGGATCTCAATGCTACTCCTGTTATGTGACTGACATCTTGGCAGTAGATACACAAAATGTTAAAAAGAATCCCACAGGAAGTCATCTGAAGGGGGAGTGGCAAGGAAGCTGAAAACTGCCACCCAAAACCAAAATAAAAAGCCCCAAACCAGCAAGTCTGCCCTCAATTCTGAAATGTACTGAAAGAAAAAATAAAGCTAGGCAGCATTCATTTACCATCTTACAGACAAAACACAAAGCCTGGCTCTTAGTTGCTGGTATCAGACCCTGCACTCACCTGGGAAACTTCATACAGCAGTTTGTAGTGTTCCTCTCTTTTCTGAAAAGTGCACAAATTGCAGCCCATTCTAAGAAGCAGAGAGAGAGAGCAAATCTTCTAATTTCCCCAGAACTGAAAGGCAAGTGAACTGAAAGGGAATCACCCTCCAGACTTGACTACTGTTTTTCATCAGTCACTTCAGTCCAGACACACAGACAAACCGCTGTTAGCTGGAAGCGTAAGCCAGAGTGGTGTGTAGCAGCATGCTCTTCTTCGCTTTCCCTAAGTATCTTGTACTCACGGATACACACACAGAGTTTCCAGTCAGTTCATGGCAACACTCCCCCGTCTCTGCATCAGTGCACATGACTACACAGATTCCAGCTCATGAATATTAATAGTGCCTCATTGATTATTTATGACAGAACATGTTAGCAGGGAGGGGTGTCATAGCTGCTGCTGATGACAGATGAATATTCACTAATTAAGAAGCAAATGTAGTGTGGTTAAACAAAATTCATTTGTGTCAATACCATCTCTGTTTATTAAGGATAGAGGGGTTCCACATAGGGCATTAAAAAAAACATACACTTAATTTCTCCATTGATATAAGCTTTTAATATGGGAATAAGAAATTCAGAAACAGAAATATACATAGTTTACATCTCCATGCTCTGCAACAAGAAGAAATATTTTTAGCATTATTAAACCTAGGGGAAAATGAGTAGGGATAATTCTTTACATTTATAAAATAAACACAGAAGCAAAGGAAAATTTAGTGGGTGATATGGAAAAGGAAGAGAAGGCAGAGGGGTATCACTGAGTTTTTATTCTGATACTACAAAAATAACTGAATAGTTCATATGTAAAGACCATTACTTACAAAGGAGGAAATAAGGGATATTCTCTTAATTCTAAAGAATATTTGGCAAGTATTAGCAGTTGATAGTTGTACAGATAATTAATATTTTAATTAGATAATGAAGGCCCATCTATTGAGTATATATTTGTAGCATATAATGCATGTAGATCTATATTCAAAAAGTAGATCAACACAATGCCTTTTCTAAGAAAAATTTCAAATGCCTATAGTATTTATGCTACTTTTATTAAGGTCATATATAATATTTTAGAAAGCTGATACTGGCAATATTTAAACTTGAATGTAATGCACAATGACTCCATTTATGATTCTATATTTAAAGTTCATTGTGATCAAAGGTGAACAGAGACTTAAAAACTAAGCTTAGATGTTTAGATAACAGAAGTAATGCATTTAATTTCACACTCTTGCAAATACATGTGTTGTATTGCAAGCTGGCAGTTTTTGTCCCTTAAAGCTATACTACAAACAGCTAAAGCAGATAATAAAAGAAAATTCCTTTTGTTCCCACACTGACTTATCCACAACCTCTGCTAATTAAGAAGTATGTCCCTGTTCCAGCACATCTCTAAACTGGACAGGATAGCAGATGGGTTCCAAAGCAAAAATAATTACTTGGAAACTGATGACTCTGGTTAGGAATTACACTGCATCTCGAGATTTTTAATTGCTCATCACTGAGGTATAGTTACTTTTGGGGGTCCAATTTCCTAAAAGTGCTTTGTCACATGTTTAGAATCGATAACAGGAAATGATTCTAATGAGCACTAATTGTTAACAAATTGGCTTTGCAACTAGCAACACCTCAACACCAGCAAGTAGCAAGGAGATGAACAATCATCTGCTGCTTATCAGTTGTTTCCCTTGGGATGTAATAATCCGATTTTCTGGGCCTAATTTCACCTAACGGCCTGGACAAAAGCCAAGCTGAGAGACCTACATGAAAGTGGCATCATAATTGGTAACAGTGTGTGTGAAAAAAGTTCTCCACGACCTCTGGCAAATTAGAAACCACTTGTAGGAGATATTAATGTTAGGACTTGATTCCTCTATGGAAAGAATGTTTTCAAAAAGGTATTTGAGGTGGACTTTATAAAAATTAATGGTGGCCATGAACATAAGCAATCTCCTTCTCAGGTGCAGCTGTAAAACATACATGTCTGATACTTTTGAAAGTTTTAACTTCTCTAAGCCTCTATATCACTTCCCATGAAGTATTTTCATGCTGGAGTTCACACCCTCAAAGCAAACATTGACTATTTCTTTGAAGGATTCTACATTGCTGAGTTGTGAAAGAATTATTGATTCTCAGATGTTCATACTCTGTATTTTATTTTATTTTTTGAGACAGAGTCTTGCTCTGTGGCCCAGGATGGAGTGCAGTGGAGAAATTTCGGCTCACTGGAAACTCTGCCTCCCAGGTTCAAGCGATTCTCCTGCCTGAGCCTCCTGAATAGCTGGGATTACAGGCATGTGCCACCACGCCTGGCTAATTTTTCTATTTTTAGTAGAGACGGGGTTTCACTGTGTCAGCCAGGATGATCTCGATCTCCTGACCTCGTGATCTGCCTGCTTCGGCCTCCCAAAGTGCTGGGATTACAGGCATGAGCCAACGCACCCAGCCCATACTCTACATTTTTTAAAAAGTCAGATCAAGGAATTAGAGTGCAGTAAGGCAAGGATGGCTCACCCTTCTATCAATGAAAATGTTTGCTTTCTCCACTGATAAAACTCTCTTGTGTGATAGGTTTTGAAAGCTAAGTAAGAAATTTAAATATCAAAGCTGTTTCTTATTGGAACTTTCTTCTCTTTAAATGCAGTTTGCATTTAAAGAACAATTAAACAATCATAGCTTTAAAAATATTTTCTTACTCATCAAAAAGTAAAGAATGAATATTCTAGGGAAGTAAGCAAGTTCAAATAGAAGCTCATCCTTCAGCAGCTCCTCCTGGCTGTTTCCTTTATTCATTCTTAGTCCCTCTTCTTGTGTTTCTATCTCAGGAAGCAAGAGCAGCTTTTTCAGTCATTTATCAAATGCTGCCCTTGGCCCATTTACCCTGGAGAGATTCCACCTTCTGCTTCTAATGGACTCATCCTATAGAACTGAAGAGTGACTTGGAAAAGGGAGATTCATAATTCCAGAGTTCTCTAAATTTCATTAGACTATGAGGGTTAAGTTTTCCAATAACTAAGTGGCTAAATCTTGCATTGGAGCATAAAGTTTGAAGTAAACAGGGACACAAACATTCATTTGAACACTGCCCTGAAAATGCAAATAGAGCGGATATTATTTGTCTTGGGCAATGATAATATGGGATAAAAAATAAGTAGGGAATGAAGGACTATCTTTCCAAGTATCCTTAGAAAATAAACTCATCAAAATGTAAAAACATATGTCGTATGTGTATTTCAAGATATAGTTACTTATTTTAAATGCCTTTAATTTGTGTGAGTTTACTCCACACAAATGCATTGGCATTCAAAATAGGACACATTTGTGAAGATCTAGACTGACGTATAACAGGCTAAACTGGCAAGTGAAAAGAAGAAATCCAACATTTTTCTTGCTTTTTCTGTATAAACTGTACTATGGAGTAGCTAAAGAGTAGATGAGAGGGAGTTTCTCTTTATAGAATTATTCTGACTAATAATTGAAGAATAAATGATAGACTGTCATGCCAACAGTCCTTAATTCATTCAAGGATCTAAGTACTGTGAATGAATGGTGTCTAGCACAACACACTCACACATGCACACGAGATAAGTGTACATTATATGCCACCTGAGACAGAAAAATTGCACAGCCCTTAAATTAGCCTTTCCAAATGTGAGCAAATGTCAGCGAATGCAGGGGACAGAGGAGCATATTAAGGTACACCATGGGGATGCAATCATTAAAATTCAGACTGTCAGCAACACCACATAGACAGGTACGTATTCCAGCTTCAGAGAGAAAAAGAGAAGATGAAGAGGAAGTCTATACATTTAAAAAGATTTTAATAACAATAAAAAGTCATTACTCTCATTACTCTATATTTTCACATATATATATCATTTGGTTGATAAAATTCTAAATAGAAGTAGGAAAATAATTACCAAAAAATTCGGGATGGTGGTTACTCTTTAGGAAGGGACACCAGAAAGTTTCATCATGGCCAGCAAAGTTCTAACTCCTGACAGGGGCAGTAGTTTTCCTAGGTGGTCACATTAAGATTCATTAAACTGACATTTGTTATTGGTGTTTTCCATATTTTTGCTATATTTAACAATAAGACTTAAAAAAGACTAATTGACAAAAGAGGCTGTGCCTATGTCTCATCCCTGGCCGCCAATGTAGTACATAATTGTGCCCCTTCCCAAGAGAGGAATAGAAAACCCAACTGAGCCCATTCTGAATCACGAAGCCCATTGAGCCTGTGACTGCTGTCATACATTTCAGATGATGGCTTGCTTATGCCTTTTGCAATGACGCCAGTGTTCTTTTCCTGTGCCAGTGTGGAAGTTCTGTACGTAACTCCGGTTGATTACCCTCTCTTTACCCTTGCCCCTGTCACGTGCAGACCTTCCAACTCTGCCTGCCACCTACCTTGGCATGTGGCTTACAAATTTCTTTTCTAGTCCCAATCCTGAATTCGTTTCAGGAGATACTTATGTGCTTTTGAATATTAGTAGACATGTAGCTGCCTAACATTTTCTGCAGTTAAATACCTTATACGTAATCATAAAGACAAAGAACCTGAGGCCCAAAGACACCGTGACTTGTAGAAGGTCAAACTGGGTAAAGAAATCTGAACTCAGTTTTCCAATGACAAATTCTGTGGTGGAATTCAATCTCTAACATCCTGAGCTGTCTCTCTTGCAGAGGAAGCTAGAGCTACACTAACGTGTCTTTATTTGATGATTGAGGAAACGGAGGATAGCCCTTGAAAGTGCTGAAATTAAAGAAAATAAAAGAGAATAAATGTTCAAAGACAGACATACCTTAAAATAAGGGGAGTGGCTTGTGGTTAAAAATGTAAACTTTATGTATTAAAATGCTGAAAATTTTTGAATGTCACAGGTAAATATCTTTAATCAGCTAATGTCCCACAGTAATCAGTAATTAGGAGATGTACCTGAACACATACTAGGATGACCAGCTTATCTTCATGTGCCTGAGACTTTGTTGGTTTTGGCACTGAAAGTTTCAAATCTGGAATTCCTTAGTTCTGCACAAACCGGTCATTTGAATACATGATTCTGTTTTCAGGATCCAGCAAAGCTGAACTGCTGTATACATGTCTACATCTCCCTACCTGTACTCCCGATGTTACCTCATCCTGCTTATTTTTTGGAAACCCCACAAATTAAACCATCCACACCATTGTCCAGTTTTAAGGCTCCTTCTTCCTTGTTCTCATCAGCTAGCAGTAACTTCTTCAACTTCTGAATTCTTGGTGCATTTTATCCTTACCTATTTGAAGGCACAAATTACTTCTCCTTCACATCATTTTTAGATGCATGCTTTACGTCTCTTATTGGACTATAAGACATGTAAGAGCACCATTAACATTTAATTGATCTTTGAGCCCCCAAAACTCCTAGCATTGTACCTTTCACATTCTGTGCCTTTAATAAACATATATTGAATTAATGAGTGTAATTGGGAGATGAAAGCATATCTGAGTTGGGCAAAGTGACATAAATTTATGTTTGTAATACACATTAGCAAGGACTAATTGCTATATGACATTTTCCCCCATAGGATTGCTTCAAGAATATTAAAGAACATTCTTAATATTCAAGAATATTAAGTTAAAAGACTGAAAGGCCATGAGCATAAACCATTTTTAATTTGATTCAAATCCATAAACATAAATTTGAAAGTCTATGAAAGAAAAACATCTGTGACAGGTATATAAATGAGTACTGTATGATTCAAATGTGCTTTGTCAGCTGTGTATTTATGTGTATATACTATCTGTACATTTAAATTGACATTCTGCTCTACATATCAGCAAATTATTCACTTATTTATTTCAAAAATATTTACTGTGTATTTATCATATGTCTGGTGGTATATGAATGCCAGATTTTTGTAGTTGTATATCATCTCATTTAATTTTCACTATATCTCTGAGGTAAATATGTCAGATATTATCCTTTATTTATTAATACAGAAATCATTAGATGTTGAGATTTCTAATGCTGCGAAACCTAGAACTATTGTCTTCTGACTCTAACCTAGTTTTATTTTTAACAGCACTGTGCAACATTAACTAACAGCATGAATTTAGAAAGATGTGTCTGCTAATAGTTCCCATGCGTCATCCCCTCCTTGGTTATAGCTCAAGAGATCAATGTGTAAGCAAGCATCCTTTCCGCACTGTGTTCACTGGTTGAACATCTTCAATTTGCATTTACAGTCATTGCTTGCAGAATGAAGAGTGCCTCACCAACTTATGAACTCCCAAGAGTTGTCACAAACATTATTAGACTAGACTCCAGTGGAAAGAAAGGGCATGCGATTTCAAAGAAGAGGACTAGGTTTCTCATCTGAACCTTGTCACTGTCACCTGTATGGGCTTGTACAACTTACAGGCTCTGAGATAATACTTACTCTACAGGCTGACTCTGAAGATGAAATAAGGTAACAAACCTGAGACAGGATTCATGAACTATGAAGTATTCTGCCCTATTGGTGTGCTGGTTAAGCGTGAGTTCTGGGGTCAGTGTGCCCTGGGTCAAGTCTCAGTTTCCCTGATCTCTATTGATGTAATGTGGGACAAGTCATTATTATTTTCTCAATCTTCTGTGTTTCTTGGTTTCTCATCTCTAAAACAGGGATAATAATAGCACCTACTATATAGTTATTGCAAGAGATGAAGTTGCTGTGATGATAGTATGTGTCAAGTACATATGTGCCAAATCCTTGTTGGCCATTAGTAATCACAGGACCAAGTATAATGATAATGATGACCTTCATTTTCAGTTTCCAAGTTGATACGGTTTGGATCTGTGTCCCCACCCAAATCTCATGTCAAATTGTAATGCCCAGTGTTGGAGGTGGGGCCTAGTGGGAGGTGATTAGATTGTGGGGGCAGATCCTTCATGAATGGCTTACCACCATTAAAAAGCATCCAGCTTTTAAACACAAGCTTTTAAACACAAGTGGTGGCACCACTCCCATCTTGCTCCAGCTCTTGCCATGTGAGATGCCTCGTTCCCCCTTTGCTTTCAGTCATGATTGAAAGTTCCCTGCAGCCTCCACAGAAGCAGAAGCCTCTATGCTTCCTGTACAGCCTGCAGAACTGTGAGCCAATGAAACCTCTTTTCTTTATAAATTACCCAGTCTCAAGTATTTCTTTATAGCAATGTGAAAGCAGACTAATACATAATTTATCTTTACAATTTTTGTCATGTTAAATCTCTATTACATTGTTTGAAATTTTATAATTCTGTCCACCTTGTTTGCCGTTGTACACTGTGCTAGTCATTCAACAACTTCTAAAAGGCTTTTTGTTTCCTAGTTCTTTATATAACAGAAATAGTTGCACAGAAGTACTCATTGTGTAAATGTGATGTGCGCGCGCGCACACACACACACATACCCCTATTTTTTTCCATGTAAAGAATGTAATACATGCAGAGTAATAATTATGATGTCCTGTCTCTCTTTCTTTCTTTCTTCTCTTTCTTTATTCATCTTTCTTTCTCTCTCTCTCTCTCTTTTTTTTTTTTGGGTCTCACTCTGTACCAGACTGGAGTGAAGTGGCATGATCTCGGCTCACTGCAACCTCTGCCTCCCAGATTCAAGTGATTCTCCTGCCTAAACCTCCCAAGTAGCTGGGACTACAGGCGCACACTACCACACCCAGCTAATTTTTGTGTTTTTAGTAGAGACGGGGGTTTCACCATGTTGGCCAGGATGGCCTCGATCTCTTGAGCTCATGATCCACCCACCTTGGCCTCCCAAAGTGCTGGGATTATAGGTGTGAGCCACTGCTCCTGGCCTATTTATTTCTTTTAATGCACAATGTGTAAATAAGGCAGACATAAGTGTACTAGAAACCAATAATGGCATCCGAAGCAAGATTTCATGCAATCATAAAACAGGGAGTCCAGTGATATTTCTTTGAGGTCTATTCACGACTACTAATCTAGCCCAGTATAAAGTTAGCTTTCTTTATTTGATCATATAGAGGCCAAGGTACCATGTTTGGATAATGTCACACCATTCAGCAACATCACAGATATTATGTAGGGTTTCCACTGAATGCTACTATCACTATTTTTAGTTCTACAAAAGTGGTCTAGTGAATCTCAGTACAAACTTTCATTCAACTGTATTTATTGAATAGTACTATGAGTACAGCATAGTGATAATACCTAGACATTTTAAAAAATAAGAGATAACACTAATTCAGTACATTTTGTATGCCATTTCCAGAGCTATGTGGTATTAATTGTATTTAATTCCCACATAAACACTCTGAGATGTGCACTATTAATGTCTCCTCTTTGCATGGGCAGTAAATAGGTCACATGAGTAGTAAATGAGGGAGCCAGGATTCAAACCCCAACAATCTGCATCTACTACTTAACCAGTACTTTCCATTGCCTGTCACTCAGATACAGTCATCATTATGACAAATTCCTAGAGGGCCAGAAGAAGGAATTCTGGTGATGTTCACAGCACACTGAGATGTAAGGATTTCCCCAAGGACCAGAATCATAGTCTAAAATTAACTTGCAGGTTCCATGTTGTGTCCTCAAGCATGGCTACATAAAATAGATTGAATAAAACCTAACCAATTTCATAATCTTATTCCACTCCACTGGTGAGTTTTTTGCTGCATTGACTATGTACTGACAACTGTAGAATATTTTTCCTTCTTGGTAATTATTATGGTAGGCAATATATGGGCTGACATTAGGGCAAGTCATTTTACATCTCCGTTTTAAGGAATAGTCAACAGCTACTTAAGGCAGGTAAATTTGGAGGTTTTAAGAAAAGTAAAGGTAGAGATTTACTGATGACTCTAAATATAAATCTCCAGACTTAATTTCCCTCTTAATTTCAGACCTATCGATTCATTGACTACTAACATTTCCATTGGGACTATTCAAAACGTATTAAGTTCTACTTACCAAAACTTAACTCATGGTTCTCTCCCCCCATAACTGCTTCTCTACACGTTCTCCATATCACAGAATGGCCTGACTATTCCCAGGTGCTCAAGTTTGACGTTTGAGCATTTGCCCTGGCTCTTCCCTCTCCCTACACCTAGTGACAAGGCCCTGTCAATCTGAACTGCACAGTCTCTCCTTCCTTCGTTTCATCCTGTCCTATGCCACTTTCCTAGATTCAGAATATCATCTTCTCTCAGCCAGGGTCCTGCATTCGCTCATGAGTATCTGGGGTTTCTAATGGTATGAGGAGCAAGCTGTTGATTTCTTGCTCTTCTCTGCCTATACCCACACATTTATAAGGCCATCTTGTCCCTGATTCCCTGGTTGCAACCCCTCTCACTCTTGCTCGCTCTTGCTGTCATACTCACATACATATACACGTGCACACGCACATGCATGTACAAAAAAGAGAACACAAAACAGAAATTTCTGCTTTAAGAGCGAAGGTTACAACTCTGCTAACATGACTGTCTTTTTGGTATATTTCTCTTTTTAGAGGGTGGACAATTCTGTCTGGTACCATAATACATGTTCATTCCTCTCTCAACATTGGATTCTGCTCATCTATTCAGTCATTATAATGGTAGTGAAGATATATAAAGGTCCCAGATCTCATGGAGCAAACTTTATTGTGAGAAGAAAGCATAAGTAAACACAAACTATGATTATATAACATTTCCAGACAATCACAGGGTCAACACAGGAAATTAACACAGGGTGGTATAACAGGGAGTAACTAGATCATCCTTCTTAGATATTCTATAGCCTGGAATGTGCTTTCCTGTCTGCTTTATTCCCTGCCTGCTTATCTGCATACATATATATAACCAAGTACAGATAAATCAAAAAATGTAAGACAGGTAGGGGGATAGGAAGTAAAGAGATGAGTTTTGTTTTGTTTTGTTGTTGTTGTTTTTGACATGGGTCTCGCTCTGTCACCCAGGATGGAGTGCAATGGCGTGATCTTGGCTCACCACAACCTCCGCCTCCCAGGTTCAAGTGATTCTCCTGCCTCAGCCTCCTAAGTAGGTGAGATTACAAGCACCTGCCACCACACCCAGCTAATTTTTGTATTTTTAGTAGAGATGGGGTTTCCCCATGTTGGCCAGGCGGGTCTGGAACTCCTGACCTCAGGTGATCTGCCCACCGGCCTTCCAAATTGCTGGGATTACAGGCCTGTGCCAGGTGGTCAGGACCTGAAGTTTTCTCTACCTTCAGCATCCTAGAAAATCCCTTATCTGTTGTGTTCCTTGAATTTTCAGACCTAAACCATTCAATTCCCACTTTTTTCCATCATGAAAATGGTCCTCATATGGTTGTCTAAAACATTAGCACTAAAAAATCAACATGCTAATATCCCTTAATTTCTGTGAAATTGATAATATAGAATGTTTAATTGCATACGCATTGTGGCCCAGGACTCCATTATCATCAGAATGAGCGTGTATTCAGATGCTTTTTAGACTTTGAAGTAATCTAGAAGTATGTTTGAGCCTCGCTCTAGAAAACTTGTCGTATAAACTTGAACAAGTTACACGTTGAGGTGTGCTGAAATGCCTCAGTTCCTCACTGTGAAATAAGGATATTCACAGCACCTACCACAAAGGGGTTTTAGGAACATGAACTTTACCCAGTGCCTGCTGCAGGTACGTGTTCAATAAATATTAGTTAATATGTTATAGCTTATAATACAGCCTTGCCAAAGTGTCTAAATTCTAGTATTGTGAAAATATTCCAAAAAACAGGCAGCCATATTATTCCTTTGTCTGCATTTTGGCAAATGTCTAGATGGATACTCTGAAACATCAATTTTTCTCCAGGAGCAGTTGAATTCCTTTAAGATAAAAATGGTTGGTGTCATAGTGACTGGCAGCCAGGGAGAAGCAGAAAGCAGCTATATGGTTATGGGAGGTAGAAACTGGGCCAAGACATGGACCATCCAAGTTCTGCAAATGTTTGCTGAGAACTTCCTATTCACCACACATTGTGCTGGCTTCTAGATCCATGGCACTTAACTAGGGGTGTGTGTAGGAATCAGCTAGGAAGTTTTCCAAGTTGCAAGTGCACAAGCTCGATTCCTAAGGCTTCTGAGTTATTCATAGCAAATCTGAGGTGGGCCTGGGAATATGCATTTTTACACATCCCACAGAAAACTCATTTGTGTGCATCCATTTCTCTCTTCTAAGTCTACACGTAAGGTATTAAATTAGACAAATTCTTGAATGCCTCACATCATTATAATTTCTGATATGCTAGCTTTTGTGATTATGAAGATTATTGGATCTGTTACTAATTTGAAAAGGAAACTAACATTTAAGAAACAACTATTTTGTCTAAAGTGTTTTATGTCTCACAAAAATTCTATGAGATATGTGCAGTCATTTTCACATTTAAAAACTCAGGATCAAAATATTGTGCAATTTGATCAAAGTCACACTGTTAATTGAATGGAGAAGCTGGCATTTAAATTCAAATAGGTTTGATCCTAAGCTCCTGCCTTTTTCAATAAGATATACTCTTCCCATGAGGACCCACTTCATTTAGCATAGTGTCTTCAGTCCTGTGTGCCATGAATGAAGAGTCTGTGGTAGAGGTGGTCTTGAATCAGTCATTGTTTCCTTGTGCAGTTTACCAGACATGTCCTACCCACGGGATGTAAAGGTGAGTAAATTCTTACTAGACATGTGGGACAGGCTGGGATTTAGCTTCTAGGATCAGCTATGGGTTGGGCATGAAGAAGCCACCTGCCCCCCCACCATCTACTGGTGGGATAGCGATTGACCCAGCTGTTGGTGACAGGCAAAGAGAATTAAATGCTGTTTACTGGGTAATGGGATCTGTCCTTTTCCAGTGGATTTAGTTATTAGATTTCAGGGTCCACCTCAGCTTAACTAAGAAGGATTATACATTGATGGATTTAAAAACAAAAACAATTTTAAGAATTCTAAGCTGAAACTACAGTTTCCATCTCAAATGCCCTAAGTGCTTTATCATCACTACTTTCTGCTCCTCATGAAACAGATTTCCCATAAGCAACTAAGCCCCAGACAGGTTGAACTTGGTGTCTAGAGATACTGGAAATCAAAACAGAAATCATATATTTTAGAAAAGTGGGTGGATTTATATTTTTGTTTGATAAATTTTGCATTATGGGAAATCATCTCATTAATACTGAACCCACTATATTTTGATAGGCTTTAGTAGGTTAAAGAAGACCCATTAAAAATCCGCAATTGCTATTGACTGAATTAGATCAACTACACGGTATTTGCGTAACTCCTAATGAAATGCTTTCCAGTTGTTTGCTTAAGTTGAATGAAAAGTGAATCCTCTGACTCAAGTGTGAATGTGGACATATTTTTTTTCTGGCTTTATTTTACAGCACAGGAGACAGTTGTCCTTAGATTTGGTGTCTTATTCTCATAGATGCTTGGAGAAAAACACGATTATGTTTAAAGACCTCTCCTTTATGCATTGGTGTGGAAATTCTGTACAGGAATACCATATGACATATAACAGAACATTACTTGTAAGAAAAGATTGTCCAGTTGTTCCTGGGCCATTGGATTCTTTCCTGGGTCAATATATTTGAATTTTCTCTGCCCCAGTGTGTAGGAAGGGCTGAGCTTTCCTCTTACTCCTTGGCTATACTTCCAACTTCTATACCAGATAGTGCCCAGCTTCTAAGTGACCTTCCTACCAGCTTGTTTCCTCACTCATGTTAGAAAGTTAACTTTATTTTTAGGCCTTTCATTTTAAATTTTGTTTGAGTGTGTGTTTTCGTGTACCAACCTAATGTTTTAAGTTTTAAAAACAAATCAATGGAATCATTGACATTGCTTGATATAATAAGTAATTTAAAATTGATCGTTTTATTTTTCTCTTTTAATCTATCAAAAAGCCTGTTACTGAAAGTATTTTAGTTTTTAATCATATGTTGTGAATGTAGTTTTGATCCATGCCATCTTCCTAATTGTGTCAGGGTCTTTGTGATATATCAACTGACCTATTTTCTTTTCCCAGCCCCAGAAGATAGTGTTTGCCAATGTCTTTGTATCTAAGTGGGGTGATACGACAAGCTGTGGTCAACCAGATATGGGCAGAAGTGCAAGAGCATCATCAGGCCTGGCCTCTTACATCTGCTGCTCTCAGTCTCTCTCTCCACTCACTCCAGGCCTGTAAGCAAAAGCCACCAATGTAACAAAGTCACACAGTGGAAATAGCCTAGACCCCTGACTCACTATCTGGAGGAAACTCACTCAGAGGCGCCTCCTGACTTGCATGTAACCCTTTATGAAGCAAAAATTAACCTTTTCTTCATTAAATTACTAAGGATTTGAGGACTATTTGTTGCCCTAGCATAGCTTATCATGAATAAGACTCAAAGTAAACACTTCTGAGTTCATGTATTAAACAAACATATTTAAATTATAGTTAGCATGAAAAAACTCAACCCATTGAACTAAGCAACAGGTCATAATAGCTTCTAGAGACCAATTTTGTGTAAAGACATACAGCAACATTATCTAGCATGATTGAATGATCATTCACTAATGTCAGTATACAAATTGTTAAGTTTCTCTATACACCATCCAAATTTTCATCAGGTCATGTGTTTATCCATACACATAAGCAATATTTGTTTGCAATGGAGGGAGAACAAATCCAACATAAGGAAAGCTTTATATAATCAAACTAAGTATATGCATGGTGTGTCATATAGAACTAAAGATCCCTTGAAGCAAAATCACTGCCCATTTCAGAAATATTAACTCTCAGAGGCAGTTTGCATTTTAACTGGCTTAAGATGGCAACTGCATAGCAAACAAATATTGCATAAGTAGTTTAAGCTAATTCCTCATCAAGCAATAAATATTTTTTTCACAGACCAGAGTAAGGCTTGCAGGAAACCAGACACAGAATGGATAGCAATTATTAATTTTTAGAGAACAGGCATTTCCAAAACATGAGGTACTTCCCAACATGGCAAGAGTAACGGAGTCATATGAACTTTGGAATACAATAGTCATGGGCTTAAATTCCAACTTTACAACATGAACTACAAGACCATGTTTAACTCTGAGTCTGGTTCTCCATTTGTGAGATAGAGTTAGCAGCTTCTTCCTCATGGTGCTGCTGATAGGATTGATTACCTGAAATGATTGTTCCTCATATATTAACTATCTTTTCCTATCCCAGCTCCCCATAGTCTTATCTCTTTCTGAATTATTTGGAAGAGTTACAATCACTAACTGTTCTAAATCATAATGGCAAAGGATGGCAAGTTCACATCAACTTTTTAACCACTGGGAGTAGGAGTCCAATGGCAAAATAAACAGAAAACTTCTGTTTTGGGGAAAGACTCAGGAATATGGAATTAACACCAGAAGTTGGGGAACACTTTTTTTTGGTAGTATGCCTGTTGCAGGACAATGTGATGCATAAAAGGTTAAAGGTATGGGATTTTAGAGATGCAGCAAAATTTGGGGAAAACTATCCTAGTAGAATGAAGGTTAAAGATATATGCAGCCATAAAAAATGATGAGTTAATGTCCTTTGCAGGGACATGGATGGAGCTGGAAACCATCATTCTCAGAAAACTAACACAAGAACAGAACACCAAACACCTCACGTTCTCACTCATAAGTGGGAGTTGAACAATGAGAATACACGGACACAGGGAGGGGAACTTCACATACCGGGGCCTGTCAGGGGGTGGGGGACTAGGGGAGGGATGGCATTAGGAGAATTACCTAACGTAGATGACGGGTTGATAGGTGCAGCAAACCACCACGGCACGTGTATACCCATGTAACAAACTTGCATGTTCTGCACATGTACCCCAGAACTTAAAGAGTAATAAAAAACAGATTTATCTAACTTAAATTACTCCTGATGAGTACAAAAAATCAACAATCAAGAAACAAAAACCAGAGTTGAGTCTATGTTACCAATTTTTAACCAACAAAGAGGAGTGTTGAACAGAGTATACCAGAAGGTAAGACCCATGTAAAACCAGAATCAGTATATGTAAAAGGAAGGAAGATACTGGAGGGTAGAAGTTTGGCCAATCATCTTGCAAGTGTCTTGGATAAATGTCATAGTGAAAAAAGAAATTTCCATTGTGTGTGCACATGTGTGTATACACGCACACACACATATGACTAATGTGTATGTATATATTTATAAAATTTGGGACATTAGTCTTGGCTTTTGATATGGTTTGGCTCTGTGTCCCCACCCAAATGTCATCTTGAATTACAATCCCCACGTGTAGAGGTAGGGAGCTGGTGGAAGGTGATTGGATCATGGGGGCCATTTCCCCCATGCTGTTCTGACAGTGAGTGAGTTCTTAGGAGATCTGAAGGTTTTAAAATGTGGCACATTCACCTTCATCCGCGCTCTGTCTCTCCTGTCACCAGGTGAAGAAGGTTCTTGCTCCCCCTTCACCTTCCAACATGATTGTAAGTCTCCTGAGGCTTCCCCAGTCATGTGGAAATCGTGTTCCTTCATAAATTACCCAATCTCAGGGAATATCTTTATAGCAGTGTGAAAACGGACATATCATTTTCTAATGGAGTTTTACTGTAATAATGATAACCAATACAAAGTCACTGAAGGGCCAGATAATCTGATCAGTACCTGTGACACACAGCTCATTTGACTGATGATATATTCCACAATTTCTACCATATAATGAACAGATACACACTACTCTCTTCTAATATTAGTTAGCAATATGAAGATAAGTTATGTGTGCATTGACTTATTTTTCTGCTCTAATCATAAATTCATTTAACTATTTCCCTAGGTATGGCACATGATATGGTGTACAAATCAGTGAGAATAAAATTACAAATGAAAGCAAAATTGATAACTCTGTCAGGCCCAAGAAATACCAAGATAATGAGCCAGGAGACTCTAATTAAAAACAATCGGTTAAATTCATCTATTTATTCAACAAGTATTTATTGATACATGTGGGTACTCTGCTCATATTAAATAATTAAATAAATAAATAAATAAATCATCAAAACAGAATTATCAGTAGAGCTCCAGCATACTAATCACTGTGGGGTATTAGCTGGTCAAGAGATGTTTTATATATTGTTTACTTATAAATATATGATACATGTACATGTATTTTATTGTTGGTAATGCTTTACTATTTTTCAGAAAAAATATCATAAGGTGGGATATATTTAGCGGGCAGAAATGGAGGGGCTGGGAAAGAAAAAGTATTAGTAGAAGAAATAGTGAAGAAACAAGTTACATACTTAAGAAATAATGGGAACATTAAAGGGGTAGCACTTATTTAATCCCTCAGGAGAGATGAACTTGACTATGAGGTGAACAGTTTTGAGGGTCTGTATTTGTTCTTTCTGTAGTGGGTAATGAAGAGCTACTAAACGTTTCTGTGTAAGAGAGTGTCAACATTTATTTTATCATTCCAAGAGTGCTAAACAAAAAGATACAAATAGGCTTGGCATGGTGGCTCATGCCTGTAATCCCAGCATTTTGGGAGGCCAAGGCAGGTGGATTGTCTGAGGTCAGGAGTCTGAGACCAGCCTGCCCAACATGGTGAAGCCCCATCTCTACTTAAAATACAAAAATTATCTGGGTGTGGTGGTGGGTAATCCCAGCTACTCAGGAGGCTGAGGCAGGGGAATTGCTTGAACCTGGAAGACAGAGGTTGCAGTGAGCCGAGATCATGCCATTGCACTCCAGCCTGGGTGACAGAGCAAGATTCTGTCTCAAAAGAAAAAAAAAAAAAAAAAAGAAACAAATAGTAGTCTAATAACATTAGGAATTATAAAAAGTAATGATGTTTTACAATACTGTGTAAACAATCTGGAACAGGGAATTGAAAAGAGGTATATGCAGTAAATGAGAGAAATGCTACAGAGATAGGAACAAGAGATTTTGCCAAATGATTGGCAAGTGATAGGAAGAAATCAATGGTGAGTGTATTTACAAGACTGAGTGTCTGGGTTAAAGGCTACATCATCGATAAAAACAAGGAAGTCAGGAGGAAAACGTACTGTGAATAGCGAATATAACAGATTGGAGTTGAGTATGATGAGACTGAGGTGCTTCTCAGAACAAAGATGTTCTTCATGGAGTTGAAATTTTGAATAGAGATGTCAAAGATAATGATATGGATGTGATGATCACTAATATGTATTTAAAACTGAGGCAATGAGTTGGGCATTCAAAGAAAAAGATAGTATTAGGTCTAACATTTAAGTCTCTAATCCATCTTGAATGAATTTTTGTATAAGGAGTAAGGAAAGGATCCAGTTTCAGCTTTCTACTTATGGCTAGCCAATTTTCCCAGCACCATTTATTAAATAGGGAATCCTTTCCCCATTTCTTGTTTCTCTCAGGTTTGTCAAAGATCAGATGGCTGTAGATGTGTGGTATTATTTCTGAGGACTCTGTTCTGTTCCATTGGTCTATATCTCTGTTTTGGTACCAGTACCATGCTGTATTGGTTACTGTAGCCTTGTAGTATAGTTTGAAGTCAGGTAGCGAGGTGCCTCCAGCTTTGTTCTTTTGACTTAGGATTGTCTTGGAGATGCGGGCTCTTTTTTGGTTCCATATGAACTTTAAAGCAATTTTTTTCCAATTCTGTGAAGAAACTCATTGGTAGCTTGATGGGGATGGCATTGAATCTATAAATAACCTTGGGCAGTATGGCTACTAGGTAGTACCATTCAGGACATAGGCATGGGCAAAGACTTCATGTCTAAAACACCAAAAGCAACGGCATCAAAAGCCAAAATTGACAAATGGGATCTAATTAAACTAAAAAGCTTCTGCACAGCAAAAGAAACTACCATCAGAGTGAACAGGCAACCTTCAGAATGGGAGAAAATTTTTGCAATCTACTCATCTGACAAAGGGCTAATATCCAGAACCTACAAAGAACTCAAACAAATTTACAAGAAAAAAACAAACAACCCCATCAAAAAGTGGGCAAAGGATGTGAACAGACATTTCTCAAAAGAAGACGTTCATACAGCCAACAGACACATGAAAAAATGCTCATCATCACTCACCATCAGAGAAATGCAAATCAAAACCACAATGAGATACCATCTTACACCAGTTAGAATGGTGATTATTAAAAAGTCAGGAAACAACAGGTGCTGGAGAGGATGTGGAGAAATAGGAACATTTTTACACTGTTGGTGGGATTGTAAACTAGTTCAACCATTATGGAAAACAGTATGGCGATTCCTCAAGGATCTAGAACCAGAAGTACCATATGACCCAGCCATCCCATTACTGGGTATATACCCAAATGATTATAAATCATGCTGCTATAAAGACACATGCACACGTATGTTTATTGCAGCACTATTCACAATAGCAAAGACTTGGAATCAACCCAAATGTCCATCAGTGACAGACTGGATTAAGAAAATGTGGCACATATACACCATGGAATACTATGCAGCCATCAAAAAGGATGAGTTTGCATCCTTTGTAGGGACATGGATGCAGCTGGAAACCATCATTCTTAGCAAACTATCACAAGAACAGAAAACCAAACACCACATGTTCTCACTCATAGGTGGGAACTGAACAATGAGATCACTTGGACTCGGGAAGGAGGACATCACACACCGGGGCCTATCATGGGGAGGGGGGAGGGGGGAGGGATTGCATTGGGAGTTATACCTGATGTAAATGATGAGTTGATGGGTGCTGACGAGTTGATGGGTGCAGCACACCAACATGGCACAAGTATACATATGTAACAAACCTGCACGTTATGCACATGTACCCTAGAACTTAAAGTATAATAATAATAAAAAATAAACTAAAAAAAAAAAGAAAAAGATAGAAGGAAAAAAAAAAAAGGTCAAGAACGACTCCGTCTCAAAAAAAAAAAAAAAAAAAAAAGAAAAAAAAAAGAACTGAGCTTTTGGATATCCCTAGATTTTAAAATAAATCAAAAGATGAAGGGTCAAGAGAATAAAGACAAGAGTTAAGGTAGTTGCAAATCTGCAGAGATACAATTTCAAACAGAGGGAATTGTCAGTAGGGTCAAGAGAGACTGAGAAGTCCAGGCAGGTGAGCTATGTGGGGAGAGGTGGGTTTACTGATTGGAATGCATCAGTCATTTTTGAGAGAGCTGCTTAAGAGTAAGGCAGAGGGCTACACAGAGTTGAATGAGGAATGGGACAAGTAATGAAGTGGAGGCAGCGGACGAAGACCAGTCTTTCAAGAAGTTTGTAACGGCAAGAAGAGAGATCTAAAGTGATAATTCTAGGAGACAGTAGGATCAAAGGAAGGATTGGTTTGCTTATTTTCTAATAGGGATGAGTTCAAGAAAGAAAAGCCTGAAGATGCTGAAGGGAGACAGAGTACAAATCTAGAAAAGGGGAGAATGGATAGGAGGAAAGGCACAGTAAAGGCAATATGTAGGTACTGATTGAAGTACTTTGTGTTCCTGGCATTTTCTTTTCTTAGGCAGAAGATGATTCTGAGTAAAGATATGGACAATTTAGCAGCGTGGGAAGAACAGAGATTTGAATGAACTCACTTCAGATGTCCTTGCACTCAGTAATGCAGGAAGTGAGGTTATAGTTTTCTTAAGCTTAAATTAAAACAAAAAGAAATAAATCAGGTAGTCAATAAATAGCAAAAATTTCAGTTACTCTGATGCTGAAGAAAATCACGTTTCCTTCAAGGACATGGAAACTGCCTCTTAGAAGTGACAACTTGCTTTGCTTTTGTCGTGATAAAATTTACATCAAGCATATGCAAAACAATTGCAGTTCCAAGCAATGATCTTATAACCTGATGGATGTAAGGGAAGCACCAAATATTACCAATAAGGAGTCTGCATGTGCTGGATGCATCTGACAGCTGGCTAGTTTAATTTAAAATTACAATTTGAACCGATATAGACTTTTTTTTTTTTTTTTTTTTTTTGAGACAGAGTCTTGCTCTGTCGCCCAATCTGGAGTGCAGTGGCCGGATCTCAGCTCACTGCAAGCTCCGCCTCCCGGGTTCATGCCATTCTCCTGCCTCAGCCTCCCGAGTAGCTGGGACAACAGGCGCCCGCCACCGCGCCCGTCTAGTTTTTTGTATTTTTTAGTAGAGACGGGGTTTCACCGTGTTCGCCAGGATGGTCTCGATCTCCTGACCTCGTGATCCGCCCGTCTCGGCCTCCCAAAGTGCTGGGATTACAGGCTTGAGCCACCGCGCCCGGCCGATATAGACTCTTATTTCTTGACAGTCATTAACCGAGAGCCATACAAATGCCATCAATTCTGCAGTAGTCAGCAAAATGCTTTGTAATGATCTAACACTAATGTACCCCATTCCTGTAAACCCCCCATAGCGGCAAAGGTTTACTCTGTAATACTAGTTGGGTTTTCAGAAGCTTACAATCCCTGCCAATGCACCTGCTTTCCAGAATACCATTAGGTAAAAATCCCAAGGCACCACAACCAACCTGGCTTTGGTTACCTTACCGTCTGGTAGAGAAGAAAATTAATGTTATTTGATGAGTCTCTCTCCCAAGATTGGCTAGTGTATAGTTACTGGACCAGCTGTCTAAGGGGTACTTGGGTCTGTTCTAAGCCAACCCAGCTCATTATCTGCAAGGATCCCAAGTCTCAACATAGCACACTAACACACCAACAGCAGCCTGCACCAGCTGTTACACTATTGTACAGGTACTTAACAGGATTACAGCACACGATTTGACAGCAAGTGCTTTGTTGTCCAAGCAGCTTTATGGTGACTCTCACAGAAGCCATCATACTTTGTAAACAGGCGTAAAACCAAAACACCAGATATGAAACAGGTATTCAAGACAAGAAGCCCAGAAGAAAAGAAAGGCTCCTAATACAGGGTTATTGCTAAAGTCCATATAACAAAGGATTTCTCTTTCATTCTCATTTCCTATGGAAAATAATACAAATTAGCATAGGAAAATCCTACTTTATCTCTGAATGGAGTTACATAGCCTTAATCTGAAATCTGCTTTTCTTCTTCTGGCTACGAGAAGCCAAGCAGGGCATCCTATCAAATTGCAAGGGGAGATTTGTCACATTTGACTAGTTCTCAGGCTATGGGTTGTCAGCTAGATGCTGATCTGAGACAGCAGTTACCCCCCAGCTGACACCTACACCCTACATTGGTCACCCAACGATTCTTCTCCAGCCAAACCCTTTTCCCTTGGCTGCTGCTAAATGTGCTCAGGGAAATGGCAATAGATCAACACTTCCTTCGTACATCAGAGCTGTCCTCCAAGGAGGACTGCAGGAAAATTTCTTGGTTTTACATAACAGCAAACGCTTAAATTTCAGGGTAGAAAAGTAGCCACAGGCAAAATATAGTGGCTCTCACAGATTCTCCCATTTAACCATTTAAAATGGGACAAAGTCATGACTATTTAGAGAGATGAAGCTTGCTTTTAGATTTGGATACAACATGATCACACTTTTTTTTAAGTTCAGATTTTCTTTTTAAACTAGGAATACAATTATTTTAGGGCTGTTTTTAAAGTTGGTGTCTGTAGGTACTACCTCCTACTACTTCCTTGTTTTGATGTAAACTGGAATGCCTTTGTTAGTGTTTGAAAATGTATATCACAATACATTTCTTCCAGTTATGCTTTTCAGATAATGCACCAGCAGAATTGATAACAATGATTCATTTAGGATGACTTTCAATTAATGTTCCGTAGAAAGAAAACAATGTTTCCAAGTTTTTCAGTTTAGATTTTAAAGCATGTTAGTATTTTTAAAAAGTGAATACATGCAACATCAGTATACTTTTGTTGTTTGTCAATGTCAGTTATAAATTCAAATAAATGATAATCTGCGGCAGAAATATGCTCATAGAAGCAGGAAAAAATAATCCTATTAGAACTGCATAAATTCTACTTTGCATTTAATGTTCAGTATTTTTATAAAAATATACAAACCTGTAATTACACAAGTGGTACGTTGCATATGTGAGGCAAAGACTACTATTTGTTACAAGGATAAATAATAAGAAAATTAATGAATTGGGGTTTGTGTTATATGACTATCAAGTGAGTTAACATGTTAGGCTGTTTGTCTGTATATATATATATATGTGAAAGTGTGGTGAAATCCTGAGACCCACACAATGTGCCCCTCCCTTACAGTTCAATTCTATTTAACCAACATACACTGTATAGTCTTGCCATTCTACAACATTCTCATGCACTTCTGATCATATTATTTCCTCTACCTTGAATACCATCACCTATCTGAGAACGCAAACTTCACCAGTTCTGTGAACTTTTCTCTTCTTTCTGAGGCAGAATCAAGTGCCTCCTTGCTATACTTTCTCACTACTTTGTAATTATTGCTATAATAGGAGTTCTGACATTGTATCCTTAGTGGTCTGCTGTACTGTGACATATTGGAGTACAAGCATCATCTTTGCGTTCCCAGCATCTTGAATATTGCCTGGTGCACAACAGAAATTCAGTAAGTATTGATGGATGATTGAATGAGAAATGTGAAACTAAAATAGTGGCTAAATTAAGGAAGAACATCATCATATATGACTCCTAAACTATTAGCATTGTCAGTGATTTTGACAATTGTCCTCCTTGAAATTAGGTAATGCTATTCAGTTTGTGTTAGCTATGGCACTTACCACATTTTCTCTGGCCAAAGATAGCATTGCCTATAAAACATCTGGCAATTTAATATCAGCTTGGTGAAAGAGAGGAAAGGAAATACTATGACATTAAAGACATGTCTGAATTACAAGTCTTTTTAAAAACATTTCCAAAAATGTTAAAAATATCTAAAGATATGTTTCTTTAGATTTGAGGAAATATGGCAATTTCCTTTCCAAGTAAGAATATCAGGAAATCATAATGATGAAGCTTTGGAATTCATCTGAACATTCTAAATCTAAAAGTCATAAACAGAGGTTATCTCTTTATTTGTATTACAAACATAAAATAAGGCTATCATACAGAAAGTCAAATTCCAGTTTCTTGAAGAACTCATTCTTTAGATGCTTTTATCACTAAATTTAAACATAAAGGCATATGATGATTTTAAGTAAGGAGTATTAAGGTAGTGTTCTGGGGAAAGTTTACACATATTTGGACTCAGCTGGAGAACCCTGCTGCAGTATCTAAGAATGGACCTAATCCTACATATACTTCAGAACCAACTTGAACAAAACTAGAACATCTACCCAGGGAAGTAAACCAATTCATTCCTTGCAGCCATCACCTGTGGCTAAATCTGTCCAAATTTCTAGCTGTATATAAAAATAAATGTCGAGAAAAGTAAAAGACCATTTTTTTTATTTAGATGGAGTTTCACTGTTGGAGTGTAATGGCGCAATCTCTGCTCATTACAACCTCCGCCTCCCAGGTTCAAGCTATTCTCCTGCCTCAGCCTGAGTAGCCTCCTGAATAGGATTACAGGTGACTGCCACCACGCCTGGCCAATTTTCTTTGTATTTTTAGTAGAGATGGGACTCCACCATGTTGGTCAGGCTGGTCTCAAACTCCTGAATTCAGGTGATCCACCCACCTCGGTCTTCCGAAGTGCTGGAATTACAGCATGAGCCACTGCGCCCGGCCAAGACCAAATGTTTTTAATCAGAAAGAGAGTCCCGTTTTTGCCATTTTTTTGTTTCTTTTCAGAAAGAGGAAAAAGATTATCTTATTTACAACAGAAGAAAAATGTTACCTCTAAAATAAAAATTTACTTACCAGACTTTAAACTACAGTGGATGTATGTCTACAGAGAAAGTAGGAACAAATATGAACATAAATTTTGTACATATGGTCACATTTTAATTCAAATCCTCTTTTTCAATTTACCCTACGTTTAAGGCCTCAAATTTTAATGGCATGATTTGGGAAAAATATTTGTCAGTCTCAGAGAAAATATTTGGGTCTCTATCAATCACACAGTTGTAAAGTCACAGAAGAAAACTGAAATATGGTTTTGCTTCTAGGTCCTGTGTGTTCTGGCTAGACTTAGTCTATTTCATTCTATTTCAAATTTAAAATGAATTCAAAGTATACACATATTATACTTGCAAGCATGAATATAAGACAAAACTTAGAATAATTTTATTTCAAGAGTCAAGATCTTGATTATCTAACTAAATAAGCAGATAGTAAAATGTGACATATTCAGCACATTCCTCCCATGATAAATTACCCTTTGCAAAACTGAAAGACATACTGTAACTCAATGTTAAGGTTGCTATGGCAAAGCATGCCTTCTGGACACAATTTCTCATTTCCAAATAATTATGTTTTATCTACCATAAGGTAACCAATTTCTTCCTTTAGATACTGAACAAACATTTCTATACTTAACTACAATACTTCCCCAAAGTCTGAATTTCACCAAAATGTTGGATGCTTTACAACAAAGATTGTTAGCTTTTAGAAATTTGACAGTGTCAATATTTTCCTATACATAGACCAAGATGTTTGTTCATTAAATTTTTATTTATATATGGGTAGTATATACTGCCATACTCTAGGAGGAAAAAGTAAATTCTGAACCAGTAACTGAATATTACAAAGATATGTATATCTTTGTTTTTTATATATATAACATTTATTACATATATATTACACATAGATTTGTAATATATATTATTTCATATATATAATAAAGTTCCATTGACTTTTCCTCCTAAAAATATTTCAATTCCACCCATATGTCTGCATTTTTTACTGTATCCAACTAGGCTGCAATTAGCATAATCTCTTAACCGAACAGTACAAAACTGGTCTCATATATCCTGCCCGCTTCCAACACTTTCCACAAGTTCACTATAGCTCATCTCGATGGAGGTATATTTTAATACACAAACAAGATCATACCACATCCCTGCTTTAAATCTGCATTGAAGTCCTGGTTGTCTTAAGGTCAAATACCTAAATCCATAACCCTGTTTGCAAGACCCAGCACGATTACAGCCATCTTTTTCCAGCCTGATCTCATACTGCTCATTTTCAGTCACCAGCTTTCACTCAGTTCTTCAAATGTGCTCTTCCCTTGGCCCTGCTAGTCCCTGTGAAAAAAGAACCATTCTCTTTGTCTTGTAAATGCCTACTCATTTTACAGTGACACTTCTGGGACACCTTTCCTCTGGCTCAAAATGATATTATTTGTTTGCTACACATCTTTGTAGCATTTTATATTTTTCCATCATGATAGTTATCACAGTTTTAATTATTTTTGTAAAAATTTGATGTATGCTTATCTGCTTCACTAAGTATGCTCCTTTTAGTTTTTAGGTTTTAGATACTAATAATTTTTTAAATTTGAAGATGGTTGTACATTATTTATTGGAAGATATCCATCTATGTTTTCTTTTCTTCTTTTTTTAACATTTTTTATTTTTTCAGACAAAAATTAAGGGAAAAGGGTTTTTTAAAAATGAACAAAGTCACTGAGAAATATGAGATTATATAATTATGTAAAGTAACCAAACTTACAAATTATTGGCATTCTTGAGAAATAAAGAGAAAAAGTAAACAGCCTGGAAGACATATTTGAAGAATCAATTCAAGAAAATTTCCCTAATATTGCTAGAGATGTAGACATCCAGATGCAAGAAATCCAGAGAACACATTTCAAGTACTATTCAAAATGAGCATCACCAAGGCATATAGTCACCAGACTTCCTAAGGTTAATGCTAAAGAAAAAAATCTTAAAGGTACCTAGAGAAAAAGGTCAGGTCATGTACAAAGGGAGCCCTGTCAGGCTAACAACAGACTTCTCAGCAGAAACCCTACAACCAGAAGAGACTGGGGGCCTATTTTCAGCATTCTCAAAGAAAAGAAATTCTAACCAAGAATTTCATACCCTGCCAAACTAAGTGCGTAAGGGGAGAAATAAAATTTTTTTCAGACAAGCTATCATTAAGGGAAATTATTGCCACTAGACCAGCCTTACAAGAGAATCTTAAGGGAGTTCTAAACATGGAGATGAAAGAATGATACCTGCTACTACAAAACCACACCTACGTACATAGCCCACGGATTCTTTAAAGTAACCACACAATAGAAACTATGAAACAACCAGCTAACAACTTCACGGTAGGATCAAAACCTCATATATCAATATTAACCTTGAACGTAAATGGTCTTAACACCCCACTTAAAAGTCAGAGAGTGGCAAGTTGGATAAAAAAGCAAGACATACCTATCTGCTGTCTTCAAAGGCTCATCTCACATATAAGGGCACCCATAGACTTGTTTTCAATTTAAAAAATGTAAATTGACACATAATAATTGTACATATTTATTCAGTACATAATGAATAAACATTATGTGTGCTGCAACAGGGATCATATCAGGATAATTAGCATATCCATCATCTTAAACATTTCTTTGTGTCGGGAACATTCAATCCTTCTAGCTATTTGAAACTATATAATATAGCATTGTTAACTATAGTCATCTTACAGTGGTATAGAACACTAGAACTTATTCCTTCTATCTATCTATATATTTTATGTACTTTAAGAAATCCCTCCCTATCCGCTGTTTCTCCCTATCCTTCACAGCCTCTAGTACTTTCTTTTTTACTTTTTAATTACATGACAATATTCTTTTAGCTCCCACATATAAGTGAGAACATATGATTTTTAACTTTCTGTTTCTGGCTTATTTTACTCAACATCATGTCCTCCAGTTCCATCCATGTTACTGTGAATGACAGGATTTTGTTATTTGTTATGGCTGAATAGCATCCCATTATGTATGTATACCACATTTTCCTTATCCATTCATCTATTTTTGGACACCATGTTATGGCTATTCTTTTTTTATTTTTATTTTATTTTATCATTATTATTATTTTTTTGAGATGGAGTCTCACTCTGTCGCCCAGGCTGGAGTGCAGTGGCAAGATCTCGGCTCACTGCAGCCTCCACCTCCCAGGTTTAAGCAATTTTTGTGCCTCAGCCTCCTGAGTAGCTGGGATTACAGGCACGTGCCACCACATCTGACTAATTTTTGTATTTTTAGTAAAGATGGGGTTTCACCATGTTGTCAAGGCTGGTCTTGAACTCCTGACCTCAAGTGATCTGCCTGCCTTGGCCTCCCAAAGTGCTCGGATTACCGGCATGAGCCACCACGCCCAGCTTAGTTATGGCTATTATAAAATAGATATTGAGGATTTAGATATTTTACTTGCCCTTCAACATTTGGTATTAATTTTTCTATCACAGTTTTTATTTAAATCAATATTTAGTAATTATATCATCTTAACTATGTATATATGATTCATAGCCACATCATGTGAAACATTCTGATTATATTTCATTACTTATACAATGTCTTGTTTTCCCTGGAGTTAATATTGACCCTCCTTTTTGTTTGTTTACTGAGTATGTATCTATACATCTTTGCAACAGAGACTGATAGATGTCACCTGTTATCACCCATCTCCTTCCAAAGAAGGAGAACTCCCAACTTTTAACTTGGCACATGATTACCCAAAATGAAAACTCCATATATCAGACATGGCCAAGTTTCTAACCAGTGAGATATAAGTAAAATGCCATGTGGCAATTCCCAGGAGCCTTCCTGAAATCACTTCTGGCTCATGCCCTTTGCTAATTTTTCATCATCACCCTTTTCTCCTTCGTGCTGTCTTTCCAACAGATATAAAACAGACATGACTGGAAGTGAAACAGTCGTTTGGACCATGAGTGACCTTGGGAAAGGAAGCCAGGTATGTCTTGTGCACATTGTTCAAGGGGGTCTACAACTACTACATTACAAATAAAATTGTACTTACATATATCCAGACAGGTGGGAAAGATCTACGGGAATTATCAGAGTTTTAATGAGTGGACCCTTACTCTAAAAATATTAATTGAAGTTTATGTAATTCAATCTGTTTATTTTACAAATAAGGAAACTGCCCTAGACATATACCTTGCCTTAACTAAGATCATATATAAATGTATAGCAGACACCGGAGTAGACCTGACTTGACTTGACTAGACTAGACTTGGCCCTCTTCTCTAACCTTTCTTCTCAACTTCTTCATCTCCCTGTCAACAAGCAGAGTTCTTCTTAGCTATAACTACTTGGAAGAAAAAGTTGCTGATTACGTTGAGATCTGAAATTAAAAGTGAAGAAAGTGAAGAGTGAAGGACATAGCTGCTCTATTTTGTTTACTATAGGGCCTTGTAAAGAATTAACTAGGTTTAAAATGAAATGCCTTTTGATGTATTTTACTTGAAATAGCATTCTTGCTTCAATAAAGCAGTCCCCAGAAAAGCGATAACCCAGTAGGATCAAATAAGCCGGAATTTGCTTAACCTCCGAGTTCTCTGGCATGCTAAAAAGTCAAACTCAAGATGCAATATCTGTGCTTTTGTTGATGAGTGCCCAAATAAACAAGGAACTCTGAATCAATTGATTTTTTTTGTCTTTCAGCTGGTTAGAGAAGTCAGTCTTATCAATGACATTTCTCACTCACAGGTGCAAGTTGTACTAATCTAACCCATGACTAAAGCAGAGAAACCTAAGGGGAGGTGGTGTGTCTCTAAGGTGGCACGTGGGACTGCCATCTTTCTCCTTCCTTTTCACTTTTCCTTTCTTAAATGGAAAGATGAAGGAAGTGGGGCTAGAAACGAAGACTAGTACTAGAAATAGGAGAGCTGTACTTATATCTGGGGGTAACATTGGTTTTATTTGTTCTAACCTTCTAGGCATTAGGTTGTAAAAACTTATGCTAGGCTGGGCGTGGTGGCTCATGCCTATAATCCTAGCACTTTGGGAGGCTGAAGCAGGAGGACTGCATGAGCTCAGGAGTTTGACACCAGTCTGGACAACATAGTGGGACCCGTCTCTACAAAAAAAAAAAAAAAAAAAATTAAAGCTCATTGTGGTGGCATGTGCCTGTGGTCCTAGCTGTTCGGGAGCCTGACATGGGAGGATTGGTTGAACCTTGGCGGTAGAGGCTGCAGTCAGTCTTGATCACACCACTGTACTCCATCCAGCCTGAGTGACAGAGTAAAACCCTGTCTCAAAATAGAAAATATCCCCAAAAACCTACGCTTCACTTGCTCCAAATTCCCAAGCAGATTTGAGTAACCCTTTCTCAGGTATCTCTGCACCCAACAGTGAGAAAAGGCATTCTGTCATGTTATGTAATTTCATCCTGACAACAGCCCTTTCACTTTTAAAGATGAGGAAATCAAGGCTGAGACAGGTTTAACAGTTAGAGCCATTAAGCCAGAGTGGGATTCCAAATTAAATCATTCTTTTCATTTCAATGCAGCATTCTTCCTCCTGGATAGGGTACCCGACAGAATATGCTTTTGATTCTGAATGCTAAAGAAAAGACTGCATCATCTGAACTGTGAATATGACATAATATTTTAGCATTTCACTTCAGCCTGGCCCCAAACAACATCAGAAGGCTCAATAGTAAAATGGTTGCACAGTACATATGTTAATTATAGCATTGCCTATGATAAGGAGGTCTTGGTAGCCGCTTATATTTAAAGGAAGACTTATGAACAAGTTTCAGAATATTCATCTTTATTTTTGTAATTATTTCATATGTATGTATGTATGTATGTATGTATGTATCTGTGAGTATGTGTATTTCCCAGCATATGAGAATATGAAAGCTTTTAGGAAATATGTATTGCTTATGATTTCTAAGCAAATACACTAAAGAAGGCAAGACATGACCATGCCAAACAGAACACGAAAAATCGTGTTAGAAAGTATTCTGGGAGAAATCATATATGCTATTGTTCACATTTTTAAAGTCTTTCATTTTCTCAAAAAGATAAAATGTTGAAATAGAGGTGTGTATGCTAGTATGGGTTGAATTATGTCCCTCCAAAAAATATGTTGAAGTCCTAACCTCCAGGACCTTAGAATGTGATCTTCTTTGAAAATAGGGTTATTACAGATGTAATTAGTCAAGATGAGGTCGTAATGGTTTCTGATCCAATAGGACTGGTGTCCATATAAGAAGATAGCCCTGTGAAGACACAGACTCAGAGAGAATGCTAATATGGAGATGGAAGCAAAATCTGTAGTCATGCTGCTCCAAGCTAAGGAATACCTGGGGCTACCAGAAGCTTGAAGAAGCAGTGGAAGTTCCTCCCTAGAGGCTTCAGAGAGAACATGACATCTGACATGTTGATTTCAGTTGTCTGATCTTCACAGTGATAAGGTGAATTTCTGTTGCGTTAAGCCACCCAGAGACAGCCCTATGAAATTAATGTACATGCTAATACTAGTTTTCTCTGAGTTTCATTGAGAATATTGAAAAACATATATTTAAATATCTGGATCTTATTGAGAATACAAAGAAGCTTTTCACACGTTGGTATTTCTGAATCTTCATTTATAAAGTGTTAAATAACTTATGCCAAAAAGAAAAAAGTCTGTCAGAAATTACCTCATATCAGTAAGTTCTACAGTAATGGAATAAATGCATCTAAGAATGACAGATGAAATGTTTCTCCTCAATGCTCCTGTAACACCCTGTGAATCCCTCTGTCTACTTATCTTTTTCCCCAAATGGACTGGTAAGAACTTGAGGACAGATATCTTGTTTTTTTGGGAATTTTGCACCTACCAGAGTACCTGGGGATCTGGTCAAGACTCAATAACTATAGATCCCAAATAAATAAATGAAGGAATAATAAAATAGCATAGATTTTAACCCTTAAAAATATAGCTATAAGAGGTATTTAAAATAAGAGGCATTTTTGTTTTCTAAAAGTATGATAAATTCCCTTTATTTACAGGTTATATTAATAGATAACTTTAAAGGGACATTTTATCATCTTCAACTCTTGTCATAGTTCTTATCTCTATTGTTACATTTAGAAATATAATCAATCTCCTCTTTTAAAATGCATTCCATAACAGAAATAGTTTTGCCTATGATGCCACTTGGATTCTACTTATATATCCGAGTAGGTTGGAAAATGTGTAGATGTTTTGAAAGGAAAAGAACAGAAGTTTTCATTTTTCATTCAAGCAAGCATTAATAATAAAAATGAATATCTTCTGGTCTCAAGAGTAATAAGGAGAAAGAAAAAGAGGGAGAAAGAAAGAGAGTGAGAGAATGAGAGAGAGAGTGAGGGAGACAGAGAGAGATAGAGAGCAACAGAGAGAGAGAGAGAGAGAGAGAGAGAGAGAGAAATGTTTAGGAAGGAGAAAGAAAGAAGAAAAATAGAAAAACAAATAGTTTCTTCATTTATTCAACCAGATATTTGAAAATTTTACAAGAACATCATATTGTTTTTTGGAAAAAGATATAATATTCTGATTTCAAAAGTGTTTAGTAGACCTCAGGTTGTAAGAGAAGCCATATAATCTTTCCATCTTCTGTGCTCATATTCAGCATAGCTCTTTAGGGAACTATTCCTCCTTTGAATAAAATACCATTTCCACTTTAGAAGACTTCATCTCTTATGTTGAAAAGATGATGTTTTAATCAGTTCCCCCACACTTCCACTTTGAGAAAACTTGGACTCCGGAAACTTGCAGAAAGGGAGCTCCACTATGTGTACTTTACCAGAGTGGCTTAAAATAAAAACCTGTTGTGCTAAAAGGAAAGCAATTTACAAACATCTTTATTTTTCTGTTTCAGAACACTTCTAAATTAAAAACAATAAGCTTTTCGTAATGCATGAATCAGTATCTTCTAAATGTCTCCACGAAGGTGAAATATTCCTTTCTTTATATAATACAGAATGCTTAATTTTTCTCTTCTACTCACTTTCTTGGTTTTAGTTCATCATGCTTTCTTATTTGTAATATCCATTTCCTGAAATTATTTCTGACATTTTTTCTAGTTGATAAACACTGTCAAGGTAATTATTAAGTATATATTTCTCTACTCAGCTACCTCGCCTTATTATCAAACATCACACTCTAAAAACTAATTGTATGTTAAGTCAACGGGCTGCATGTTTAAGAATTTTAATTACTTTTCTATGATCACTTTATATTCTGTACATAACATCCAGGTAACACAGCTTCTACAATGATAAGCAGTTTAATTAGAAAGCTTAGATAAGAAAAATGCCTTTTACGTTACCAAATTTGTTCATACCAGTCGCATGATAACTTGGACTCGTCTTTTCTTGCAGAATTTTAAAATGTGAAATGTTAATATTAGGTGAACCTTACTTCCTAACAGTCTAGCAAATGCTTGATTAATATGCCATTTGGTTTTCTTCTCTTTTGTACACGTAAACACTGCAGTTGTAATTAGATTGCAAAACGGAACCTGCCTTTAATCTTTGTGCCAGTCCAAACAAACAAGTTTTTTCTCACACTCCTAACCTGGCACGAGAATCACAACAAATAGACGCAAATGTAAGCTGTGAGCTGCCAATAGCATGCCTGCCCTTTCCACAAACTGTCTCAGAGGATCGCCATTGATTTCCTAGTTATTATGAACATGAAATTATTGAATGACAGATGATAGAGTGTTAGGTCCTACAAGTATTTTCCCAAATGGGTTATCCAGCCAGGGTTGCCGTGGTAACTGTGCTGTTTGACAGACCTTCCCACAAAGAACCCGTTGCTCAGAATTCAGCATCAAACATCTCTCTGCTTACTACAGGCTCATGTTAAATCACAGAACTTAGAATCCTTCTTACAAAGAAAAGAAGGGTTTTCTTGCTGGCTAAGTTCACTCTGTTATCCAAAGTACTAGCCTAAAATGACAGTGAGATATTATAGGTCAGTATTATCCCCAAGTGGATGAGGACTTTGCCAAGGGCTGAAACTTGTACTATTAATAAAGGTAGTGTTAATTCACAGAAAATAAATGAATAGTTCCAAGAGCATAAGGTCCATGGGGACTGCAAGTTCTTCATCATAACACGCAGCTCATTAGGAGGAACAATGCTCATCAATCAGGCATTTCTGGAACACCTAAAGGTTGTAGCATTTCTTGTCAGTGCAATATTCAAACTATGAACGTGGGTCGGGATTGCATTTTTCTCTTTCTTTTGTTGGTGCCACACGCACACGGGAAATAAAACAACATTTTCAAATTAGAATTGTCTTTTTCTTTTGGAGACGGAGTTTCGCTCTTGTTGCCCAGGCTGGAGTGCAATGGCGCAATCTTGGCGCACTGCAACCTCCGCCTCCCAGGTTCAAACGATTCTCTTGCCTCAGCCTCCCGAGTAGCTGGGATTCCAGTAGTAGAGTCGCAGTCTTGCCATATTGGTCCAGCTGGTTTCGAATTCCTGACCTCAGGTGATCTGCCCGCCTCCGCCTCCCAAAGTGCTGGGATTACAGGCATGAGCCACCGTGCCGGGCGAGAATTCTCTTTTTAAGCAATGCATTTTTAAGGGTAATTTTTCTAGTTGATAAGTCTCTTCCCCAATTTTGGGTTCGCACTCAACAGATTGAAAATGAGAAGTCGTAAGCTGGACTGATCAAGATGAGTTGTCTCGAATGACTGTAAAACAGTAATTTCACATCAGAACAACAAATTGAGGACATCACAGTAGCTTGGTAATGATGTAGGGAGCCACCGTCCTGCCAACAGTAGGCATTGATTTTTTTCTTTTATACATTTTTTTGTTTAGTTTTCAACCAAATTGTTTTATTTTTCAACTAGATGTATCATTTCCTCGTTTTATTTTCTTCTCACTCAATATAACGTTGCTCTTAATAAACATTGTGAAAATTAAAGAGCTTTAATATTGTTACTCGTTAGACTTATCTAGTACTTGTATTTTAGTCTTTTGGCAGAATCATCACTCAAAAAAAAGCAGAAGTTAGGTTACATTTTGGATACATTTAATTTTTTTATTATTAACATATTTTGGGTTTTTTTAGTTTTAAATATTTATTTATTTATTTTGGATACAGAAGGTACATGTGCTGGTCTGTTACATGAGTATATTCCAGTCAGGTAGTAAGCATAGTACTCAACAGGTAGTTTTTCAACCCATGTTTCCCCTGCCCCCCACCCTGCTGTAGTAGTCTGCATTGTCTATTGTTCCAATTGTCTATTGCAATTGTCTATTGTCTATTGTTCCAACTGCATTGTCTGTTGTCCACGTGTGTTCAATGTTTAGTTCCCACTTATAAGTGAGAACTGATAAGTGAGAACATGTGGTGTTGTGGGAAGTCAGGGACCCCAAATGGAGGGACTGGCTGAAGCCAAGGCAGAGGAACATAAATTGTGATGATTTCATGGACATTTGTTAGTTACCCACATTAATACTTTTATAATTTCTTACACCTGTCTTTACTGCAATCTCTGAACATAAATTGTGAAGATTTCATGGACACTTATCACTTCCCCAATCAATACCCTTGTGATTTCCTATGCCTGTCTTTACTTTAATCTCTTAATCCTGTCATCTTCGTGAGCTGAGGAGGATGTATGTCACCTCAGGACCCTGTGATGATTGCATTAACTGCACAAATTGTTTGTAGAGCATGTGTGTTTGAACAATATGAAATCTGGGCACCTTGAAAAAAGAACAGGATAACAGCAATGTTCAGGGAACAAGAGAGACAACCTTGAACTCTGACTGCTGGTGAACCATATGGAACAGAGTCATATTTCTCTTCTTTCAAAAGCAAACAGGAGAAGTATCACTGAATTCTTTTTCTCAGCAAGGAACATCCCTGAGAAAGAGAATGTGCCCCTGAGGGTAGGCCTATGAACGGCCCCCTTGGAGGTGGCTATCTTTTACAGTCACAACTGAAGGGATGAAATAAGCCCTGGTCTCCTGTAGCGCTCCCAGGATTATTAGGATGAGGAAATCCCCACCTAGTAAATTTTGGTCAAACAGGTTGTCTGCTCTTAAACCCTGTTTCCTGATGAGATGTTGTCAATGACAATGCTTGCCCGGAACTTCATTAGCAATTTTAATTTTGCCCCATCCTGCAGTCCTGTGATCTCACCCTGCCTCCATTTGCTTTGTGATATTTTATTACCTTGTGAAGCATGTGATCTCTGTGACCCACACCCTATTCGTGCACTCCCTCCCCTTTTGAAAAATCGCTAATAAAAACTTGCTGGTTTTACGGCTCGGGGAGCATCATGGAACCTGCTGACAGTAATGTTTCCCCCAGACACCCAGCTTTAAAATTTCTCTCTCTTGTACTCTTTCCCTTTATTTCTCAAACCAGCTGATGCTTAGGGAAATAAAGCACCCAAGTTAACTATCGGGAGTGGGTTCCCCCAATAATGTGGTATTTGGTTTTCTGTTTTGGCATTAATTTGCTAAAGACTATGGCCTCCAGCTCTATCCATGCTACTGTGAAGGACATGATTTCATTCTTCTCCATAGTATATATGTACCACATTTTCTTTATCCAGTTCACTACTGATAGGTACTTAGGTTGATTACAAGTCTTTGCAATTTTGAATAGCATGGCAATAAATATATGAGTGCATGTGTCTTTTTGGCATAATGATCTATTACCCAGTAATGAGATTTCTGGGTCAAATGGTAGTCAAATTTTTTTCTGTTTTAAGTTCTTTGAGAAATCTCTTAACTGCTTTCCCCAGTGGCTTAACTAATTTACATTCATACCAGTAGTGTATAAGCATTCCCTTTTCTCTGCAGCCTTGCCAGCATCTGTTACTTTTTGACTTTTTAATAATAACCATTCTGACTGGTGTGAGATGGCATCTCATTGTGGTTTTGATTTGCATTTCTCTGATGATTAGCGATGACAAGCATTTTTTCATATGTTTGTTGGTTGTTTGTATGTCTTCTTTTGAGAAGTGTCTGTTCATGTCCTTTGCCCATTTTTTTATGGGGTTGTTTATTTGCTTGTTGAATTAAGTTCCTTATCAATTCTGGGATGAATAGTTGGTGAATATTTTCTTCCATTCTGAAGGTTGTCTGTTTACTGATAGTTTGTTGTGCAGAAGCTCTTTAGTTACTAGGTCCCACTTGTCAATTATTTTTTTTTGCAATTGCTTTTGGGGACTTAGCCAAAAATTATTTGCCAAGGCCAATGTTGAGAAGGGTATTTTCTAGGTTTTCTTCTAGGATTTTTATAGTTTGAGGTATTACATTTAAATCTTTAATTACTTTTTGTATATGGTAAAAAGTAAGGGTACAGTTTCATCCTTCTTCAAATGACTAGCCAGTTATCCCGGCATCATCTGTCGAACAGAGAGTACTTTCCCCATTACTTGTTTTTTTGGCCTTGTTGAAGATTAGATGTAAGCGTGTGACTTCATTTCTGAATTTTCTATTCTATTCCATTCGTCTGTGTGTCTGTTTTTGTAACAGTACGGTGCTCTTTTTTTTTTTTTTTTCAGTATAGTTTGAAATTGGGTAGTGTGATGCCTCCAGCTTAGAATTGCTATTCATGCTCTTTTCTGGTTCAGCATGAATTTTAGAATAGTTTTCTTTTCTAATTCTGTGAAGAATGATATTGATAGTTTGATAGGAAGTACATTGAATCTGTAAATTGCTCTGGGCAGTATGGCCATTTTAATAATAATGATTCCTCTAATCCATGAGCATGGAATGTTTTTCCATTTATTTGTGTCATCTCTGATTTCTTTCAGCAGTGTTTTGTGGTCTTCCTTGTAGAGAGTTTTCACCTCCTTGGTTAGCTGTATTCCTAGGCATTTCATTTCCTTTGTAGCTATTGTAAAGGAGATTGTGTTTTTGAATTGACTCTCATCCTGGACGTTATTAGTGTATAGCTCTCTGGGAACTTTTATCTCTGTGCTCCAATGTCTTTGGAATTTCTTTCACGCTGTCTCATAGATGCCATGCTACTCACATTTCTATGGCCATGTTTACAGTTGGTCTTCCGAATCTGTGGGTTTTGCATCTGTGGATTCAACTAACCACAGATCAAAAATATTTGAAAAAATAACAATACAATAATGAAGAATAATATGAATAAAAATGATACAGCATAACAACTATTTGCATATCATTTATATTGTATTAGGAATTATAAGTATTCTAGAGATGGTTTAAATTATGTAGGAGGATGTGCATAGGTTTTATGCAAATACTATGCCATTTTATATAAAGGACTTCAGGATCAGCACATTTTGGTATTCCCGAGGGCTCCTGCAGCCAACACCGCAATGGATACCAATGGACAACTGTACTCCCTTCTTATCACATATGGCTTACTGCAAATTATCTTTATACTTATCCATTTATTGGGTCTGTATTTTGTTTGGTATTGCACTTTTTGTGATATTTTAGAATTGCATTTCATATGCCCAGTACCAAAAATTAATTAACAAATATTTTGAATGAATAAATTGTGTGCTAGTATTGAATAAAATGTACCTAGCATTTCAGGGGACTCTAGTAAAGATTCTCTCTCACTTATTATCAGAAAAACAATCTCACAACTGTTCTAATTGAAATGTAAAGCCAAATTTTTCAGTAAGGACTGAAATATACTTACTCTTTCCTGTCATTCCAACCCCCACCAGAACCAACCTTGTATTTCTAGTACTTTTATTTGCTTATCATATAAAGAGAATATCCTGTAACTCTTAGGATCCAAAACCTTGGAGTGAGGGGCATATGTGATTTATGTGGAAGACTTTTTCAAAACAGCCAAAATATTTCCTCCCCCATCTCTCACGTTCCTGATGGAAATAGCTCATATTCAACATGTATTTGGGGGAGCAAAAGAGGTTTCAAAATATTTTTCTAATTCTACTGTTACAAATGGTCTTTCCAGCTCACAACTATTTTTTACAAATGAAGTTATGATATGAGAGGGTAGACATGAAAATCAGGGCAAAAAAAACCAGCCAAACAAAAAAGAGCAGATATTTTCCCAAACTTTCACTCCGAGATTTCCTAGCCGCTGTGGCTCAGTATTAAGTGTGTGGGGAGAACACAAGTTCTCATCACATAGCTGGATGGTTATATGCTGCCTATTGCTGTGAAGCTGGGTTTAATTCAAATGAATGAGCAGGAGGAAGACACTCAATCAATTCTGAATTATTAGAAGTTATTATGGCTTCCCTTTTTAGACTTCTAGAAACAGGAGCAATTAGAAATCTGGCTTGAATTATTACGCCAACAGTGAGATCCATGTTATCACAAAATATATCAATTCCCTAAATTTGATGCCACGATATTAGCTTCTCTTTGCAATTTAGCTCATGTTACACACAAAACACTATGTCAGGTGCTGTGTGGACAAATAAGACTTAAGATGCTGACTCTGCCCTCAAAGGGCTTACTTTTTTGTTTGTTTGTTTTCTTATACAAAACAGAAAATAATTTTTTTACCTTTAATCAATCATAAGTAAAAAATCATTGGTGATCTTGACTTTCGAGAGAGTATTAGTGCTCAGTAAAAATATATGTGTATGTGTATATATATATACACACACACGTATACATACATACATACGTGTGTGTGTGTGTGTGTGTGTGTGTGTGTGTGTGTATATATTTTTTTTTCCTGCTCCAGGGGTGGGAGGAGTGGGAAGAAGTTACAAGTGTGGTGAGGGAGTGGCACATCCACAGGGTGTTTTCATGCTGACTTCAAGGGATAGACAAAATTTTTTACATGAAGAGAGAGAAACGAGGGTGGGACCTTGCAGGTGAGGGGCACAGAATGTACAAGGCCCTGAGGAATTTAAGGGGTCACACAGTGAAGAGGGTGAATCATTTTTGGCTGTTTTGGCATAGTCTTGGGAGAACTCTAGGAGATTAAAGATGGAGACTGGGGGACAGATCACAGTCTTTTTGTGACGTTCTACAGACTTTGGACTTCAACTTGCAGATAATGTCATTGTGTTTATGTTGGAAAGGAGAGATTCTGCCGACATCAGAGAGGATAGACTGAATGACCAACAGGAAACATATTATAACAAGGTAGATAAAGTATGGAAAACATTTGTACAAAAGCGAAGACTAGAATGGCAAAGAAGAGATGGATTCAAGAAGCCCTATGAAGGTAGCAGTCTGGCTCAGTGAAAACGGTTGAGGCAAGGAAGGAAGAAACTGAGGAAGATTCTGAGGTTGCTAACTCGATAATTAATGGATAATAAATGTAAGTGAAGAGAGCATTTTATAAATTATACATTCATAATAAACTGTTAAATTTAGCATACAGCACAATGTAAGTGAAACTTTAAAAGAAAACTGAAACATGCTTATTAGATATGTTAGAGAAATTGATGTTACTTTTATGAGCTACTGGAGAGAAACTTTCAGTTTTAAATAGCTTTCCTTAGTTCTTAGTACACATTCATTGTTTCCTGAATAAGGGAAATGGTACAATTTATTCGTTTGGCTATGGTCATGCAAAATGTCAAGTTGGTGACAATTTGTATCTTCATGGGTATTTTTAACTTATTTAGCAAGAAGATCAAGGGAATAAATTATTAGGCAAAACTTGTAACATTTACACAGAATACTTCAATAGACTGTAAGTGGATTTTTTGCTATACACCAAGTACATTATGATTAGCCACCTCTTTGAAAGGTAAACATTTGAGTAATGAGAAAGAATTTTTAAAATGCTTCAATATGAAATGAATGAGAATGTCAACTACATCATAAAATCCAGAATTTAACAATACAATCCAAAAGCCAAATAACAGTCAGGATTCAGGCCTACCTCAAAAATGTAAAGGATATAAATGCAGGAAAGCAAAGGAGGACTAATTTTGGCCAAGTCAGCTGTATTTCCCTGGAATGAATTTAGCTGCTTGAACATTTTTATAAAAAGATGTTTTACGTTACTTGTAAAGCAACATCTGTTCCTAAAGGCACTTTTATAGGATAAGTCTTAATGAAATTATTTTTCATTGAGGGCTAGTTTAGATTCCATTGTAAGAAAGAACCGAATGATGCACTGGGGCAGTTTTACGGAGTTGTCTTCCCCTGACTACATCCCCCCATTCACTCCATATTTCTCCCTCTAGCTGAAAGCTGTAAACATTTTAGGGCTTTGTGATAGTCCCAGAACAAAACAGAACATATGTAGTATATTTTCATACAGGAAGAAAAAAAACCCCAAACCCATGAGGTCCTGATTTCTAAAGTATGCCTTCTGCCCAAAATGCACCCTTGATGGTGCCTCGAAACTGTTGCAAATCACTTAACACAAATTATTCAGGTTTAGATGAATCTGAAGTCCCATCAGAAGAATGTTAGTGGACTATTTCACACAGAGCCCAATTATATGATTTCTATATCATTCCCTGACTACCTACTAAAATTTTGCTGATATTAGCCTATTCAGAATGCCTTTCCGGTATTTAAGTACCAATAGTGTCTACTACAAAATTCATCCATGGTTTCTGTCAGATTTAAGTTAAATGTACAACAGGGAGAAAAAGCTGCTAGAAAACTGCAGATTCAGTGGATAAAGAAACAAAGAGATATATTTGTGTATTGCTCTCATATTCTTGCAACCAGCACCTGAGTTATCTGATGACTGCTTTATAACTGAAGGCTGCTCCAATATCCCTGTTGAAAAGTTGCACAGTAGATCAAGTTTAAAAGAGAACAACATCTTACATATGAAGCTGGTACAGAGGGCCAAGACATTCTCTCTCTTTTCCCCACCCCCTCCTTTTTACTGTGCCCTTTGCAGAATGTATGGAGCCTTCTTCGTCAGGCCGAGAGAGAAGACGCTTCTGCATAAACAGAAGTGATTGGATTCTACCCTAAAAATGAAAAACCCATTGAACAATTAAGGAAGGAATATAAGGGGAAATTATTGATTTCTTTCTCTTGTGTTAATGTCAATATTACATATCACTATAGGTTGAAATACTTTTTTCTTTTTTTGAGACGAAGTTTCGCTCTTGTTGCCTAGGTTGGAGTGCAATGGCATAATCTTCACTCACTGCAACCTCTGCCCCCTGGGTTCAAGCGATTCTGCTGCCCCAGTCTCCCAGGTAGCTGGCATTATAGGTGCCCACCATCATGCCTAGCTAATTTTTGGTATTTTTAGTAGAGATGGAGTTTCACCATGTTGCCCAGGCTGGTCTCGAACTCCACACCTCAGGTGATCCACCTGCCTTGACCTCCCAAAGTACTGGGATTACAGGTGTGAGCCACCACGCCCAGCCAAAATACTTTTAAAACCCTATTAATTTGTAAATTTTTAAGTGTGTACCATTGAGAAAGAAAATAAAAGAAATCTTTAGCAAGTTGGCAAAATAGGCAGAAAAAATAAGAAATAGAATATAGGGACACAATTCACTATTTGAATTTTAATATGCTTATGCTTGCATATGAGTATTAAATATGCATTATATATGTATATAACACCTGTTGACTGATTTTTTCTTCTTTTTTATATACCTTGGTCACTGTTATTTTTGGCAATCAATATGTATTATTTGTATAATTAAAAATAGTGAATAAATTTAATGCATCAATTTAGTGTTTTTGAATTGCATACTTTTTTTACTACATATAATAAATGCTTTATTTTTAGACCTTTCTAGTTTTCTATTTTTTTAACTAAGATCCAATAACTCAAATCCTTAAAAAGTAATTCAAATAAGCAGAAGGATTGATATTTTTGAAAATGCTTGTTTTACAGCTGAGAATGTTTTACAGATGAATTTGTACAGATGAGATGAAAACAGTTTATTTGAATTTAATCTAATAAAATCTTAGAATTAGAGCACTAAGGGAAGAGTTTCAGATTAATTAAGTTATCATTCATGCAACCAAAAAATACTGAGCACCTACTGTGCATCAGACACTGTTGTAATTTCTGGAATAAAAACTTTTATATTATAATTTACATATAGCAGGTATGAAAGAAATGAGAAGAAAAAGCTTTATCGTTGAATTTCTACCCCCTGGGTGACTGAATAGGCTTCAGTTGTGATATAAATTAAAGAAGTGTAACATCTAATTTTTAACAAAAGCACAAAAAAATTACTAAATAGAAGTTACATACAAATTACATCTTGCAGCATTTGTAAATCATTATAATTCTTGATTCAAATCATTATTGCTAAATATATCACCATGAATCTTTTGGTTATGATTTAATCTGTTCATTCTGTCAGGGAGCATTCTGATATTTTGCTAGAAAAGGGAGAACAGATCAAGGTCTTTTCCTTCCTACTTCTTTCTCTTCACTTTCTTTTCTAACTTGAACCACTTTTTTTTTTTGTCTAATCACTGACCTCATCTACACTTTGTCCCACTTTCCCATTCCTTAATGACGTCTTCAGCAAATCGCATAGTTCCCCAGTCACCTTCAGTTGTTAAAAATTATATTTAACGTAATTTAAAACTCTAGTTTCATGACTGCTTTTAATCCACTCTTTCTCAATGCCAGCTAGACTTGTGATTTGGGGGAAATGAAATGAGAGGACATGGGGTCTGCAAATGGGGGTGCATTTTAAAATGTATTATCATATCGAGAGTAGGTCAGTAATAGTAATAGCAGGCAAAATTTCCAAAACATATCAGATGGCTCAGGTTCTTTGCTGGAAGCATTTTATACCTCAATTCTTCACATCATCTCAGAGACCTAAATAGGTTAATAACCTGCCCAAGGTCACCCAGGCCATAGGCAGCAAAGTTCAGATTTGAACTTGAGTTCTTGTGATTCTAATGCCTATTTTTTTAAAACTATGTTACCTCTCTTCTCCATAAGTGGCAATTTTGTGTATCTTCTACCATAAGACACAGCCTCTTGGGATAGGATAACATATAGTCATGTAATAGAGAAAAAAATATAAGTGACTTAAAAAGTAAACTATCACTTTCTAATAATAGTACTATTAGTTCTTCAAGGGCATAGAGACCAATACATAACAGCAAAACTTTAAAATATCCATTGGCTAGAGTTGTTTTTGATTTGTAAGGGTAAGAATAACCCAGAAAACAAAATGAGGGCTCTTAACATTTCTCTGGATTTTCCCCAAAATTTAATGTACTAAAAAAGATTCAATTCTAAAAGCAATTAAATACAGCATTTTTTTTTTTTTTTTTTTTTTTTTGCCCAGCTTACCTTGTCAATCCTATTAGAAGAAACTCTAATTAAGACTGGAAAAGTGGTTATTTTATCTGCCAAATGAAAATAATTCAGTGCAAGTTAATAAGGGTTGGATTATTACTGATTGGCCATTTTTATTCCAGCTTGTTATAACAGTAGAAATTGCTTTCAAAAGACATACTAGTTTTGCCAGGCATTTACAAGCACAGGGCAAAGCAAGAATCTTTTGTTGTGCCTATTTTTGGATTGAAAATAGGACGGAAATCTGCTAGAGTACAAAGCTAAACACATCCTTAGAAATCACAACTGCATGTAGCGTGAAGGGAGAGGGAGGTCAATGAAGTAATTCCAGTATTTTATTAGTGTTTTATTTTAACACAATGTCATTCATTTAACAAATCAAGTATCACTTTGGAATTTAAAGAATTTACAAATACAGTTATCTTTAAAACAACTAAGCATTTACTGCTTACAAGTAGAATATATCCACCAAACTATACATGCTACTTAAAAAATGTATTTTATGGGCAAGAGAATAAAAACTAAGTATTATAAAACTGTATTTGGGAAGTTTTGTTTTTTACTTTACACTAAAATGATTTTCAGTCAGTGTTTCATCAGAAAGTAACAGCTAGCAAGAGTGACTTTAAAATTCACTCTTGAATACCTGACATTCTCACTGTGCACACACTTAATCTTTTATCATTTTCTCCAAATATGTTTCAAAAATACAAAGAAATCACATTGTTTCCAAAATACTTTTCAATATGATTCTTCAGCAATATGAAGAAATCAGAAAGTCTTTACATTAGATCTTCTAGTTAAAGAATATAATACAAACAGACAATGAAAACAGTCATGGATATAAAGAACTATGTAGTTTAATTACAAATGTGAATAGAAGTGTATCTTGGAAGTAGATCTTCCCTCAGTTCAGTTTTCTGATGACATTGCAGCCCCAGCCAACACCTTGATCAAAACCTCACAAGAGATTCTGAGCCTAAAACAGCCAACTATGTTGTTCCTGAATTCTTGACTCATGTAAATTGTGAGCTAATAATGTTTGTTGTTTTTAGCTGCTAAAATTTTGGGTAATTTGCTACACAATAATAGAAAGACCAATACAGATTTTGATGTCTGGAAATTGTGTGCTGCCATAACAACAATAACAACAACAAAAACAATAGCAAACACTAAAATGCAAGAGTAGCTTTTGAATCAGGCAGTGGGCTTTTGGGAGAGTGTTAGCAAGAGCCCAGCATGCCTTGAAGAAACCATCTTATGATCTTTGATAGGACTGTAGAGGATAATTTTCAGGAAAGTGAGGTAAATATCATAGGAAACTAGAGGAAAAATAATACTTATTACGAAGTTGCAGAAAACTTTCACAGCCCCTTTACCTGCAGTAACATGAAAATTAATAAATTGGCTAGTAAAAATGTGATGATCTAATTAAGGTCATTTCCAAGCAAATTATCAAAGATGCTTTCTGGGTTCTTTTTGCTGTTTATAGTAAAATGCAGCAGAATAAAGATGAACTGGAGGAATGACTGGTAAACAAAAGGAGGTAAAAAGTTGATGGTTTTGAAAATTCTTACTCTTTTTATGTGGTACATGATGATAAAATTTAAAAAATGGCTTCTGAGAAAAGATTAAACATAGGGTACTACCAAGAAAACTTAGTTCAAAGATAAAGTAAAGGGCATTCCTATGTAATCTTTTATTAAGATATCAGAAGAATCTAAGGTAGTGTCCTAATATATTATTCAGCTTAACAAAAGGCCTCTAATGAAATCAGTGTGTGTCCAGTCTTCCAAATAAACAATAAAACTTCTAGAAAAATTTAAAGTGCTGTTCCTCAGCTGAAGCCTAAGGTAAAGATAGGTATACTTTGAAGATGGTTTTGAGTGTGACTTTTGTATAATGGTGTGGACACCAGTAAGTCAAAAAAGACCCAAATTTTAAAAGAATTATAAATGTATACACATCATTAGCTTATACTGAACAAAGCAGAGATAACACAAAATGAAATATGACTTTTGGACTTCAAATATTCAACTCGCTGGAAGCAGGAAAAGAAAATGACTCAGCTGTAAACATGTGCAAACTTTCATGAAAAACAGAGGATTATTTCAAGCCCAGAAGATGAAGCCAAGATCCAAGGAAAATCATTCCCAAACTCTGAGACCCAATCAAATAATTTCAGAATCGCTATGGACCACTGACTCCTTTATGGCTCCCATTTCTCCGATTTTTAATCAGGAATGTCTATATCAGTTACAATATACCTGTTGTACTGTTGTATTTTGGGAGTGTGGGGAGCAGATACTTTGCTTTTTTAGTTTCACAGGTTTACATATTAAGAGGGGATATACTCAAGAGGCTATATTTAAGGATCTATAGCAGAAGAGACTCATCCACACCCAGACTTGATATGGATGATGAAGTTCCAAATTTAGAGTTGATGTTATAATGAAATGATACTTTTGGGACCCTGGACAGTGGTGGGTGTATTTAGCATAGTGGGAGCAATGTAAATAATTTGTGGTCAGAAAGTGAACTGCAGTGGTTTAAATAATTATTTCATACTTTTTCCTCCAAAAAGTAGAACTTAATTTACCCTTCCTTGCTGGTAGTATGAACATTCACTTCTAATGAATAAAAAGTAGCAGAAGTGATGGTATGCCACTCTCAAAGTAGGTTATAAAAAGAATGTGGCTTCCGGTTTGGCGCTCTCTCTTTTTTGCCCTTTCTCTCTCTCTCATCTCTCATTCAGTCACTCTCTTTCTCTCTCAATTACTCTAAGAAAAGCCAGCTTCTATGTTATGAGAACACTCAGAAAATCTATGGTGGTGCCTGCATCGCAAGGAACTGAAGTCTCTGGTCAACAGGTAGTGAGGAACTAAGACCTCTAACAGCCACACGAGTGACTGTGGAAGCAAAATCTCCCCAGTAGAATCTTCAGATGAGATTGCAACCTTGGCCAATAGCCTGGTCAATCTCATTAGTAACTCTGAGCCAGCTAAGATGTTGCTGGATTCCTGACTCACAGAAACAGTGAGATAACAATGTTTGTGTTTTAAGCTGCTACCTTTTGGAGCAATTCGTTATGCAATAATGGAAACATAATACACTGTAATTACAAGGTACATTTTGTAGATTCTGCTGTCATACAAAGTCTTACAGATTTCACCTGTATCTCTTAGAAGGCTGTCACTCTTGGAACAGCATCTTTGGGAGTGTCTGGCAATAGACTGAATATATGTATCCCCCTAAGATTCATATACTGAAATCCTAACCCCCAGTGAGATTGGATAGGAAGTCAGGGCTTTGGTAGGTAATTAGGTCATGATGGAGAACCCCTGATGAATGGGATTAGGGCTCTTATAAAAGGAACCCCAGAGAGCCCTCTCACCTTATTTCCACCATGTGAGGATGCAATGAGAAGACAGCTGTCTGCAACGCAGAACAAGGCCCTCACTTAATCTGATCATGTTCGCACTCTGATCTCAGTCTTCTAGCCTCTGAACAAGAGAAATACGTTTCCACTTATAAGCCATTCAATCTAAGATATTTTGCTATATAGTGGCTCAAACTGACTAAGACATGTTCTGATCTGCCATGTAAGATATTTCTCTACCCTATAATTGTCATTGCAGACATGCTACCTGTACCTGGCTACCTAACAGCCAGGTGTTCTGGTTATCAGTTCCAGTTGAGCCCAGCTGCACAACCATCCTGAGAAGGTCCCAGGCATGTGCCTCCTGCTAAGGCACCAAGCATGGGAGTGAAGTGGCCTTGGGTCCTCCAGATTAGCTCACCTTCCAGCCAGATATCGTTAAGTAACCTCAGTCACCCCTACATAGAGAAAATAATCACTCTGCAAGCCTTACATAAATTCTTAGCCACAAAATCATGAGACATAATAAAAGAGCTGTTGTTTTAAACTGTTGTTGAGAACCTGTTATACAACAATAGATATCTAGAACAGTTGCTGTTTTAATTCTAGGAAAAGCATTCTTTACACAGCAATGCATAATAATAAAGGCTACATTTGTTTTTTATTTTAGAAGGGTTTCTAGATCTTTCCCGAGTTCATAAGACCTTAGGAAGCCATATAAAGCCATATATATAATGAGTGAGGCGTCAGTATCCTACCATTCAGTTTTTTAAATATGTTCTTGCTACAACTAATTGGGTTTCACAGCAGCTACACATAGCCATGACAACAATGCAAACCTTTTAAATAAATCTAATATGTTTGTGCATTTACCCAGCAAATATTTATTAGCCTCAGACTAATTAGAGTGTTGAAAAAGAAAATTATTATTATATAACAAATTCTGGTGCTAGGTGTATATACAACTACTGCATGATTTAAAAAGAGGAAAAAGTACTACTTCTAAATACTCACTGCATGGTAAATCCTATAAATTGAAATCAGCACTCAATGAAGGAACCAAAGAGAGGAATTGAAGAATTTAGTGGAATAGAAAATATTTTCATTCCATAGGCACTGGTGATAATGAGAACACTAATGCATTGTTATCATGCTTAACCCATAATGCCTGGGGCATAGCAGGTACCCAATAAGTCTTTCTGAATGAATGACACATTTGAATAAATAAATATAGCATATGGTAGTAGAATGCAGTGGCTAAGAGCATTGCTTTGATTCCTGTCTCAAGGCTAATTGTAAACTTAGAATATTTTCCTCCACTATCTGGGCTACTTTGCCTTTTGGTTTGGTGTTCAAAACACAGCTAACAATAAAATGTTTCTTGGCAGCCATTTTCTACTGTACATGTAGTTTCATCAGGAATCTTCAGGAAAGAGATGGCTGGTGAAGAAGAGGCTTGTAGTGCTCCCACATACTCCAAATATAAAATAATGCCAACTATTTCCAATAGGATTCAATAGGTGATAGCTCACTTTCTTAATAACTTCTGGCATAATTAGGATGTACGTAAGGGAAGAACATTCCAAAAGGAATAATGGTGTGAACACAAGTCCACTGGAAGGAATACCCATATCATATTCTGGTAATATGGAGCCTTCTAGTGCAATGTATTGCAATCAGCAGTTGTGAACCATTGACAAGCTGAGACATCAAGTTAGTGAAATATAGCCAGCCTTTTAAATGAAATATTGAAACCTAATATAATATACGTATATATTATAGAATAGAAAGCATTGAAATGAATCACATGAGATAGGAGTAGGTCTTTTAAAAAATATATTTATTTCTGATGTGTGTGTGTGTGTGTGCGTGTGTGTGTGTGTATGTACACTGAGTCCCAGTGAATAAGCTCTTCTTTCTCTGAGGGTCATGATCAAAGAAGCATAAGAATCATTGTCCTAGAGGAACATCAGTGGAAGCCACTGGGGAATCTTGAATAGCAGGAACCAAAGCCTTTATTTTATTCTTCTATCACAGCAAAGCCTTTAGGACAGATTCATACTTTAATTCACCTCTAAGTGTTGAATTCACAAGAATTCTGATATCAGTACATTTTATGTGACCTAATTTTGCTAAGAATTACAAAAGACAAGTTTCTCCATTTTAGTGAATATGACATCTATAGCATAAAGCTATCCTGTAACTTCTTGTCTTTTTCAATTTTACATATTCTCCTTAAAGCCCTGTGCTACTAAGAACGATTTAATAGGATTTGAAACAAACACCACTCCAGGGCTTCCTCGTCTTCATCACTTGTTGATTTTTGACCGTGACACTTATTCAATTAGAACTGACTCACCAATCATGCACTTCTTCGCTAAAGTCAGCCTTCTCACCCCAGAGAGAAGGCTATTCAGTTAGTAAAGATTTTTCAATGAACCTGGGGCCAAAAAGGAAAAAAGAAATTTACAGTGTTAAAGGATATAAACTTGTGATTGGGGGAGGAATACATCTCAAAGACTACATTTTCCCTCATATTATGACATCCAAGAAATTGGTGGGTTGGAAGAGGGTTCAAAAATAATCATTTCAAAATGTTCCTGATTGTGAGATTATTTAATCTGTTCCTTGACACAGGCCTCAGTAAGTAAGGTGGCTCAAGCTCTTCCCAGTTATCATGTCAATTCTCTCTTGGCCACAGATTCCAGGTGACCAGAAAGTCCACCTTGTCATGTGTTGGTTATACGGTGAGCTTGGAGAGAGCAGGACTTGTTAAGATTGTCAAGTACCATTCATAAATTTATGCCTACGGAGTTGTTCCTCCCTGGAAGGGAACCAAATAACTCATGCTTTTTGAAAATTGCTTATGACAGCTTTTCAGTCTGCTTTAGGCTGGTTCTTTGGGGTGATTTGTATTTTCATATACTACTCATACATTAAAAAATTTACACCTGTCAGGTATTGACAGAGTGCCTCCATCCCTAACCTTCTTCAGGGGGGCACTCTTTGCTTCCAGACATTATCCAAATAAGTTTCTATTAAGAGTGAGGGCGACATAGCAGGTGAAGCATACAAAATATAAAGCATGCGAGTACGGAATTTTAACAAGAAACTAAGTCTTTGGACTTTCTGAGGGGAAGAAAGTTGTAAAACTCTGGGAACACTTGAAATTGCATGTCCAGCCATAGGCTAATAGTGGGGAGAGACCATTATTCTAGTTGTAGTCTAGAATTTACAAAGTTTGTTTTATTGTTTGTGATAGAATCATATTTTCTTCCTACATCTGGGACTTTTCTTAGTATTAGAAAAAAAAAATAAGACTATTCATAGTATCTTCCTTCTTTGTTTTAAAATAAATGACAATAAATATTATTGCCAAGTTGTTTGCATTAGTTATTTGGTTTTATTTGCTTTTGAAATTGCTTGCACCACAGGAGCTTGTAAAATCTTACCTCCTGCAGACCACTGTTACATTATTCTTACCAACAACATACTGGAATTTAAGACTATGTTGAATATTGATGGAATAACATGTTATTTAGCCCAGTTAGAAGGATATGTATGATCTAAACCCCAGAAATCATCAATTTAGAAAAAACTTTTTCTTTTTTTTTTTTTTTTGCTTAGGAGTTCTCAAACACCAGACTACCAGGTGAAAATAACACTTTACTTAGAGAGTATGGCACACACTTCTTTCAGAAAATACCCTCTAGCTCGTTCTCACTCCTTAGATGGTCATATGGGTTGCTTGGGGGTGGGGAGCAAAACAAAATAAAACAACAATAACAAATAAGCAGCGCAATCAACTTGGGAAATGAAATGGTATAGGCAAAACATTAACACAAATATCTCAGGCTGCATTTGATGAAGAAATAATTAATAGTCATTTGAACATAAAAAATTGTTTTTTATACTCATCGTGGTTATAAATAACACCCCAGCAACTCTTCTGGACAGTAATACTTAATTACCCCTGCTCTTAAAGTCTAATAAATGGCTAGATTATCATTGTTAAGAGTACACAATTTGTCAATTGTAAATTAATGTTACTGAAATTATCATGGTCCTCAACTATAAAAAGGGTTTTAATCTCAGGCACCCACCCAAGATTTACCATCCTTTCTTTGCCAATGACATACCAATTGTTGAATTATTGGCTTTTAGCCATTAATTTATCTTATTTTAAGAATAATCTGTCATTTTCGAAATTACCTAACGTAAGAGGCTACTGAAATCCCAAAGTGCTTAAGACTGGATTATTTGTACTCGTGTAACGGTGAAAGTCATGATTATACTCAGTGTTTTGCAGAAGGTGGTAAAATCCAGCAGAACCCGTGAGTGGAAATGTCTGATCACGCTTCCAGGTGAGTCCAACTTCCATTTGACCTCTTTGTGCCCAGCAAGAAGGGCAATAGCAAAGGAGAGTTGGAGGGTTGAGAATTGACAAGTCATAGTCCATAAACAGGGAACAGTGTATGGAAACCTGGGGTCACATGATGCTATAGAGATAGTCAAGTATCTCAGTAGACATTCAACTCACTTTATTTCTAATAATATATCTACACTGCTGAGGGAGTGACAGATTGCAGAGTAGATTGCACTAAATAATTTCTAAATCTCATGAAAATTAAGAAAGACTAATTAAAGTCAAGATAAACATGATATAGTAGATTAGTGGTCCAGAAGCAAGTAGATATGGATTTAAATCTCCCTTAGCCATTAACTAGCTACTTTCTAAATTCCCTTTCATTTATAAATTCTGGAATGGCAAGCTGTACTTGCTTACATTTGCAGACCATCTTTTTGTTCCAAATTAGGGCTTCATTTAAAATCCTAGAGAATGCCTTTAAAAGATTTTGGTAATAAAACGGGATGTGTTTTTAGTATTTTAAACATTAATTTAAATTTACTAACTGTAATTAGATGTTGCTCCATTTAGGAACATATTAATATTCTCATTTACAGTGTTTTTTATATCTTATGATGGGCCTTTCAAGTATACTGCATTTTAGATCTAAGCATTTAAAAAGGAGTCAAAATTCTTAATTTGAACTAACATTTATTTTCTCGTACTTTTTCAAATAATCGTAAGTACCTCCAGAGACATTTAACAATCCAACCATAAGCATCTATGCCTATGACATGTGAAATTATCTCAGCCATCACAGCCAACTTTATAAATAAAGTTTCATCAGTGTCACTGATGAGCCAATCAGTTAGTCATTGATATTTGCTTATTACCATCCAGAGAGAAAAGTACCATGAGTATACATGAAGAAGACATAGTACACTGTTCTTACTCTTAAAAACTTACAATAGCTTTAAAAATAAGACAAATACTCAAAAAAGATACCTAATATTTGAAGGTAACTGGCAAAGATACCATAAACTCAGTAAATGGAAGCTGCATCCTTTTAATTGCTTTAACCAAAAACTGTATAGATACTTTTGACTTTTTTTCTCTCTCCTACGCAAAATCCAATCCTTCTGAATCCATCTTCCAAATTATGCAGTTTCTGAACATTTCTCACCATCTCCATTCTTGACAATTTCTCACCTATACTACCCCAGTAGATTCTGAAACGTATGCCTCCTTGCACTTTTGGTTCCTTACAGTTTATTCTCAAAACAGCAATCAAATCAGAAAAAGGTACAGCAGATATCACAACAAGTTTGCTCAAAAGCCTCCAGTGGAGGCGGAGCTTGCAGTGAGCTGAGATCCGACCACTGCACTCCAGCCTGGGTGACAGAGTGAGACTCTGTCTCAGAAAAAAAAAAAAAAAAAAAGCCTCCAGTAGCTTTCATTTCAGTTACAGTAAAAGCCAAAGTCTTGACAGTAGCCTACAAAACACTTCAAAAATTTGGCTCTTGCAATTCCTCCAACTTTCCTTTCCTTTTTTCTTTTTTAAAAAAATCTTTTATTTTAAGCTCAGAGGTACATGTGTAGTTTGTTACATAGGTAAATTTGTGTCATGGGGGTAGTTGTACAGATTATTTCATTACCCAAGTATCAAGCCTAATATCTATTAGTTATTTTTCCTGATCCTCTCCTTCCAACCACCCTTCTCACTCTGATAGGCCCCAGTGTGTATTGTTCCCTCTATTGATCCATGTGTTCTCATCATTACATGTGGTATTTGGTTTTCTGCTCTTGTGTTAGTTTGCTAAGGGTAATGGCCTCTAGCTCCACCCACATTCCTGCAAAGGACATGATCTCATTTTTCTTATGGCTGCATAATATTCATGGTGTATATGTGCCACATTTTCTTTATCCAGTCTAACATGGATAGGCAATTAAGTTTGCTCCATGTCTTTGCTATTGTGGATAGTGTTGCAAGGAACACACGCATGCATCTTTATAATAGAGTGAGTTATATTCCTTTGGGAATATATCCAGTCATGGGATTACTGGGGCAAATGGTATTTCTGTCTTTAAGTCTTGAGGAATCATCACACTGTCCACAATGATTTAACTAATTTACACTCACACTAACAGTGTATAAGGGTTCCTTTTTCTCCACAACCTCACCAGCATCTGTTATCTTTTGACTTTTTAATGATAGCCATTCTGACTGGTGTGAGATGGTGGTTTTGATTTGTATTTCTCTAATGATCAGTGATGTTGAGCTTTTTTTCATATGATTGTTGGCCGCTGTATGTCTTCCTTTGAAAAGTGTCTGTTCATGGCCTATGTCCATCTTTTTTTTTTTTTTTTTTTTTATGGAGTCTTGCTCTGTCACTCAGGCTGGAGTGCAGTGGCATGATCTCGGCTTCCTACAACCTTCACCTCCTGGGTTCAAGCAATACTCCTGCCTCAGCCTCCCAAGTAGCTGGGACTACAGGCACACGCTGCCACGCCTGGTTAATTTTTTGTATTTTAGTAGAGATGGGGTTTCACTGGTCATGAACTCCTGAGCTCAGGCATTCCACCCACCTCAGTCTCCCAAAGTGCTGGGATTACAGGCATCAGCCACTGCATACGGCCTATGCCCACTTTTTAATGGGGTTGTTTGTTTCTTGTAAATTTGTTTAAGTTCCTTGTAGATGCTGGACAGTAAACCTTTGTGAGAGGAATAGTTTGCAAAAATATTCTCCCATTCTTTAGGTTATCTATTTACTCTGTGGATAGTTCATTTTGCTGTGCAGAAGCTCTTTAGTTTAATTAGATCCTATTGATGAACTTTCACTTTTATTGCGATTGCTTTTGGTGTCTTCATTGTAAAATCATTGCTCATGTCTACGTCTGAATGGTATTGCCTCAGTTGTCTTCCAGGATTTTTATAGTTTGGGGTTTTAAATTTAAATCTTTAATCTGTCTTGAGTTGATTTTTGTATATGTTGTACAGAAGGGGTTCAGTTTCAATCTTCTGCATATGGCTAGCCAGTTATCCCAGCATCATTTATTGAATAGGGAATCCTTTCCCCATTGCTTGTTTTTGTCAGGTTTGTTGAAGATCAGACAGCTGTAGGCGTGCAGTCTTACTTCTGGGTTCTCTATTTTGTTCCATTGGTCTATGTGTCACTTTTTGTACCAGTACCAGGCTGTTTTGGTTACTGTAGCCTTGTGGTACAGTTTCAAGTTGGGTACTGTGATGCCTCCAGCTTTGTTCTTTTAGCTTAGGATTGCCCGTGGCTATTCAGGCTCTTTTTGATTCCATATGAATTTTAAAATAGTTTTTCCTAGTTCTATAAAGAATGCAACTAGTAGTTTAATAGGCATAACATTGAACTTATACATTGCTTTGGAAAGCATGGCCATTATGACAATATTGATTCTTCCTATCCATGAGCATGGAATGTTTTTCTATTTATTTGTGTAATCTCTGATTTCTTTTAGCAGTGGTTTGTAGTTCTCATTGTAGAGATCTTTCACCTCCCTAGTTATCTGTATTCCTAGGTGTTTTATTTGATTTGTGCCAAAGTTTGACTTCTTCTCTTCCTATTTGAATGCAATGGATTTCTTTCTCTTGCCTGATTGCCCTAGCCAGGACTTCCAGTACTACGTTGAGTAGGAGTAGTGATAGAGAACATCTTTGTCTTGTGTTGGTTTTCAAGGGGAATGCTTCCTGCCATTCAGTAAGGTGTTGGTTTGGGTTTGTCATAGATGGCTCTTATAATTTTGAGGTATATTTCTTGAATACCTAGTTTATTGAAAATTTCTAACATGAATGGATATTGAATTTTGTCGAAGCCTTTTCTGCATCTATTGAGGCAATCATGCGGTTTTTGTCTTTAGTTCTGTTTATGTGAGGAATCACATTTACTGATTTGTGTATGTTGAACAAACCTTGTATCCCTGGGATAAAGCCTACTTGATTGTGGTAGATGAGCTTTTTGATGTGCTGCTCGACTTGGTTTGCCAGTATTTTGTTGAGGATTTTTGTATGCATGTTCATCAAGGTTATTGGCCTGAAGTTTTCTTTTTTTGTTGTATCTCTGCCAGGTTTTGGTATCAGGATGATGCTAGCCTTATAGAATGAGTTAGGGAGGAGTCCTTCCTCCTCATTTTTTTGGAATAACAGGGATGGCACCAACTTTTCTTTGTATATCTGGTAGAATTTGGCTATGAATCCATCTGGTCCTAGGATTTTTTTGGGTGATGACCTATTTATTACTAACTCAATTTCAGAGCTCATCGTTGCTCTGTTCAGCGATTCAGTTTCTCCCTGGTTCAGTCTTGGAAGGGTGTATGTGCCCAGAGGAATTTACTAATTTCTTCTATATTTTCTAGTTTATGTGCATAGAGGTGTTTATAATATCCCCTGATGGTTGTTTATATTTCTGTGGGGCCAGTGGTAGTATCCCCTTTGTTGTTTCCGATGATGTTTATTTGAATCTTCCCTTTTCTTCAACCTTACTTTCTACTGTGTTTTCTTTGGTCACTCTGTTCTAGAACACCGGCCTTCAAATAGCCTAATAGCATGCCCACTTTACTTCACTTTAGCTGTTCCTTCTGTCTGGAATATCTTTCCCCTGTGACATTTGCAAGGCCATGTCCATTGTGCTTCCTTCATTCTTTGGCTCAAGTGTTGCCTTGTTTATCTGATCTTCCTTTTTAATTCTGCAACTCCTTCCCAGAATTTCCTATCACCTAAAGCTTAGTTTGTTTTTCTTTAATGTACTTATCATATTCTACGATAGAGTATTTTTTCCTTACACATTTTGTTCATGGTCTGTCTCTTCCCACTAGAAATACTTTCCATTTTTTAAATGCTGTAGGGGATCAGTGTTGTAAATCATACTTGGCATCAAGTAGGTGCCAAGTGGTTGTCGAATGAACGAGTAAATTGATGAATGTAGGATTCATCATGGTGCTTTCTAATGCAATCAGGTGTATCTTATCTGTAAGTGGTAGTAAGAGGAAAGCCTTCAGTTACTGAATTCCTGCCAAGTACCAGGCAGGATTCTAAGTGTTTAGCATACACCACCTTTAATCTTAAAGTCCCTGGAGTTGAGCATTGCTATTACTTCTAGTATTATTATTTCCCTTTTCCTGGGTGAAATTGAGTCTCACCCAGGGCACACAGTTGAGTTAATAGGAGATGTATGATTCCAGTCCACATATGATGACTTTGGCAGAGTCTGTCCTTTTTGCTTTACACTATACAACCATTTGAGAGCTAAGTAAAGGGCCTCACAAGCCAAGAAATAAGAGAGAGTCAACAATTATAGTATACTCATAGTAGCTAGGATGTACTGTCCTAGGAATTAACCCATTCCAAGAGCAGAGGACACCTGGGTCCCTCCAAGATCAATTCTACACTATTGGCAAAGTAACTGATTGTAACAACTTAAAATAACCCAGCACTATTGAATTCTCTTTGAAGACAGTATTAATTCCATTTATACTGAGTTGAAAAACAGGAAACCCCTAAAAGAAAGTTTTTGTCTGTGTTAAATCTAGTGTTGTTAAAGAGAAGAAAAACACTGAGTAAGGAGGATATTACTAGCATTGTTTATATTGTGAGTGGTACAGAAATGTCTACCATGTTTTTCTGTAGCCTGGAAGAAATAGCCTGTAAAAAAGTCTCCAGAGTGAATGGAAAAGGACTTATAAACTGATTACCTTTTGCAAAAACATTATTCAAATTACTTTTCATTGTTATTTAATAAATGAATTAGCAGCCTGGGTGATGGGAGTGAGGGCTTGTCTAAAAAAAAAAATCATAAAAAATTAGTCTCCATAGAATCCTTTGAAACCGGGAGGCAGAGGTTGCAGTGAGCTGAGATCGTGCCACTGCACTCCAGCCTGGGCAGCAGAGAGAGACTCCATCTAAAATAACAAACAAACAAAAAAACTCCATAGTGAAACTGATATTACCAAGTTAAAATTCTCATTCCTCCTTTATCATGATGAACTGATTATTACAGGAGCCTCCAAGGAGGTACCTTGATTACAAGAAATTGACTACTCCATTCCATGAAAAGGTTTTCCCATATATTCCCAATACTTTTTGATAAATAAAGTAACATTTTGGTGTCTGCATTAGTCTTCTAAAACTTGCACTAGCGTAAATCAGCTACAAAGATCTCATTATCTTTTGGCAAAATTAAAACTTATGGGGAAACATTTATCTATAATATAGTATAGTAAGTATTAGAATACAAACATACAAAGTAACAGCAAACATTAATTTCAGAGTTATGAATCCATATTAAAGGAGAAAGCCATACAAAGGAGGGGTTTTCGAATTGATTCTGCAGAAGAAGGAGTTTACTCAGATCTTTCTGGGCTCTGGAGTTCTTTGAAACATTTATCTTTGCTAATCATCAAAACTCAGTATGACTTGGTGCTTATGAATGTATTCTAAAACATACATTTTTATTTAAGTTGGTGCTTTTACCATAAATATATGAATTTATTTCTATTGACAACTTTAAAACGCTCAGCACATTATATTGCTTTTCATATTTCTTTTCAGATTTTCTGCCTTCTTTTTCTCAGAATGCCTCCACAGAACAGCTTTGCTGGAGTCATTTCCATGGCAGAAGGGGAGCAAATTTCTGGAGAATCTACATGGCAAAAACTGATGAAATAGGGTGCTCCAAACTTCCAAATTAGGTGCCAAAGTCCTCATTTGTTGCTCTAAAGAGCAAAAAGGCACAAAAGGTCCTATTTCATTGGCCTCACACATCTGAGGACCTAGAGGCATAATCAGGTGTTGAACAGTCATATCTGAGGCTCAATGCATTACAAAAATCATATCATAAAAATGGAATTCACTTATGTTGCACTTAAATAAATACATTGTGTTCATTTACTACTTTTCTAGGGAAAACCCCAAAGAGAAAAAAAATATGAAAAGGTTATGAATCATTTTATGTTTGTCTGCAAAATGAAAACTGGCAAAAAAACAAAAAGACAAGCTTTGTTCTATATCAGTATAATGCATTTGTTAGCAAATAACCTAAGTAATTTTGTGTATTCTCCAGTATTAGCCCTTTCTTAACACGTTCTTGTGCTGTACAGCAATAAATGGAGATATAAATTAAAAGAATAGTTGTAGAAACACATTACATGCATGAAAAAAGATCAGTACATTTACACCTAAGTCTCTGCATGTCTTTCCCCAGCCTTCCACAAAGCTGCTGAATAGTGTAATGGAAAAGGTGCATATTGGAAAAGCAGAGAGATGGCTGACTAGTACATATGTAAACTTTGCCAAGTAATTTATTCCCTGACAGTCCCAGGGCCCTCTTCTGTATAAGTGCTAAGCCTACTTTGCATGGTAATTCCCTGAGTCAAGATTGTGGCAAGAATAAGAACTTGCCTTTAATAAATAAATATTGATAAATCAACTAATGAGAGGATGAATAAAATAACTTATACTCCAGAAAAGCTTGATGAACTTCAATTTCCTAAATTTGCAATCAGTTACCTTGGTCAGCCAGTGGTCATGCACAGACAGGGAAACTAGTCAGTGACCACACCCAAACACAGGGCAGAGCCCAATCTCACCCAATTGTACAGCACAGTCTGAGGCTCTGACCAATCATAGAGCCCAGACAGAAGCCCATTCCTGAAAATGTAGCAAGAAGCCAGCAGCACTACTTGGCTGGGGAGCACATCCTGGGACCCCAGCTAACTAGGAGTGATAACAGAACCCATTCTGAAGCTCACTCCAATTGCTGAGTCCAACTAGCAGCACCACATGGGCAGGGAGTATAGCCTGTGACCCCATCTGACCAAAGGTGATTGTGGAGCCAAGCCTGAATGCAGAGTTCATCCTGCAGCCCTGCCTGACTGGAGTCAGCCAGTGGTCAAACCTAAACTGAGAGCATGGACAGTGGCCCTACCAAACAAGAGACCTTGACAGCTAGCACTACCTGCCCATAAATGCTACCAGCTGGCCCATCCAGAAGCCCAGGTTGAACTGACTAGAGAAGGGCTTTCCCTGTTAAAGTAAATGTCTAAGGGCTGGAAGAGGTCCTCAAATGTACACATACCAACGCAAGGATCTAGGAAACATTATACCACTAAGTAAATTAATAAAGCTCCAATAACTGACCCTAAAGAAATGGAGATGTATGAACTGACTAACAAAGAATCAAGAAAAACCCTTCAAATGAAGTTCAGTGAACTACAAGAAAACATGGAAATTAAGCAATATTAGAAAACAATAAATGAACAAAGCTAAAGTTCAATAAAGAAAGATAAATATTTTTAAATTATAGAGTGAGAAAATTAAGAGCTGAAGAACACAATGACTAAACTGAAATTTTGAATAGAGACCCGTGATAGCACACTCTAGTGGAATAAAGAATCAGTGAACTTGAAGACAGGTTGTTTGAAATTATCCAGGAAGAAGAGCAAAAGAAAGAATAACAACAAGAAGTGAGTGAAGAAAATCAACAAGACTTACGGCACACCACCAAGCAAAACTATATATCATGGAAATCAGAAGGGAGAGAGAGAGAGAGAAATAGAGAGAGACAGAAAGTTGCAGAAAGTGCCGAAAGTCTGTTTAAAGAAATAACAGCTGAAAATTCTCCAAATTTGGGGTGAGAAATGGACATCCAGATTCATGAGACCTAAATAGTCTTACATAGGTTCAATCCAAAAACGTTTACACTGAACCACATTGTAATAAAATTGCCAACAGTGAAAGACAAAGAGAATTTTGAAAGCACAAGAGAAAAGTGACATCACATATAAAGGAGCCTCAGTTGGACTATTAGAGTATTTCTCAGCAGAAACCTCAGCAGACAATGGGGTGATATGTTTAAAATATTGAAAGAAAAAGATCTTCCAGTCAACCATACTATACATAGCAAAGTTATTCTATAGAAATGAAGACAGAGATAAAGACTTTTCTAAATGAAGAAAGGTTAGGAAGTTCATCACGACTAGAATTGCCTTACAAGAAATGCCACATGGATTACTTCAAGCTGAAATGGAAGCATTAATTACAATGTAAAAACTTATGAATATATAACACTCACAAGATAAGGTAAATATACAGTTAGATTTAGAATTCTTTAATACCGTAATGGTGATGCATAAATCACTTTCAACTGTGGTATAAAAGGTAAAAAACAAATGTATTAAAAAAATGATAATTATAATCATTTGTTATTGAACACACAAAATAAAACAAATGTAAGCTGTAACAGCAACAACTTAAAATGACTAGGGGGAAATAAGTAAAACTATGGAGTTTTCTACATGATCAAAGTTAAGTTTTTATAGCTTAGGTAGGATGTTATAACTATAAAATATTTTATTTAAGCCATATGTTAACCATAAAGGAAACCTGTAGCAAATACAGAAAAGATTAATAGAAAGGAATCAAAGTATACTGCCATGAAAAAGTCATCAAGTCACAATAGAAGACAACAAAAGAGGAAGAAAGGAACAAGGAAACTAACAACAGTCAGAAAACAACTAAATGGCAATAGCAAGGCCTTATCTATTACTTTCAATGTAAGTGAATTAAATTCTCAAATCAAAAGACAGAGTGGCTAAATGGATTAAAAAAACAAAATCCAGGAACCTTGGTGCCCACAAAAGACTCATTTTAGATTTAAGGACACAAATAGTCTAAAAGTGATGGAATAAAAAAAGATATTCCATGCAATGAAAATCAAAAGAGAGCAGGGGTGGCTAAACTTATATCAGAGAAGATAGACTGGATGTGAAAAATGGTCATAAGAGACAAAGAAGGTAAATGCATAATATTAAAGTGATCAATTCATCAAGAAGATACAATAATTGAAATACATATGCATCCAACATTGGAAGATGTAAATATATAAAGCAAATACTAACAGAACTGAAAGGAGACATAAACAGCAATTTTATAATAGTAGGAAACTGTAATAGTAGGAAACAAGGAATAGATCATCAGATGAAAATCAATAAGGAAACAGTGGATTTCAGCAACACTATAGACCAAACAGACCTGACAGATATAAACAAAACATTTCATCCAACAGAAACAAAATACACATTCTTCTCAAATACACATAAAATATTCCGTAGGAAAGATCGTGTGTTAGATCCCAAAATATCTCTTAATAATTGCAAGAAGATTTTAAAAAAATCAAGTACTTTTGGGCCAAAATGGTATGAAATAGGAAATCAATAATAAAAGAAAATTGAAAAATTTTCAACTATAGGGATATTAAACAACACACTCTTAAACAAGAGCTATTTAAATAAAAAATCAAAATAAATAAAAAATTGTGATATGAACAAAAATGAAAAAAATGACATTTATGGAATGTAGTAGAAGTGTTCTAAAAGAAAAATTTTAAGCTCTAAATGCCCACATGAAAAATGGAAAGATTTAAAATAAACAATCTAACTTTATACCTTATGAAACTAGAAAAAGAACAATCAAAGCCCAAATTTGGCAGAATAAAAAAAATAAAGTATTACATATTAAGTAAATGAAATAGAGAATAGAAAAACAATTGAAAAGGTCAACAAAATGAAGGGATCGTTTTCTGAAAAGCTAAACAAAATTGATGAAACTTTACCTAGACCAACAAAAAAAGAAAAAAAAAAGAGAGAGAGAGAGAGAGATAAGACTCAAATAAATACAATTCTAAATGAAAGAGGAGATATTATAACTGCTATTACAGAAATACAAAGAATCATCAAAGTCTACCATGAATATATATCAACAAATTAGACAACTTAAAAAATGAATAATTTCCTGGAAACATATAACCTATAAAAACTGAATCATAAAAAAAGACACAATGATGAATAATGAAATTTAATTGGTAATCAAAAGTCTCCAAACAAAAAAAAGCCCAAACCACATGGCACCTTGGAAAAGCAGACAGACTGCAGATTACTACACATGTGAACTTTGCTAAATAATTTATTCCCTGAGAGTCCCAGTATTCCCAGTATTCACTAATGAATTTGACCAAACATTTAAAGAATAATTAATGCCAATTCTTAAGCTTCTCCAAAAAATTGAAGAGGGAGGTTGGGCACTGTGGCTCATGCCTGTAATCCCAGCACTTTGGGAGGCTGAGATGGGCAGCTCACCTGAGGTGAGGAGTTCAAGAACAGCTTGGTCAACGTGGTGAAACCCCATCTCTACTAAAAATAGAAAAATTAGCCAGGCATGGTGGCAAGCACCTGTAATCCAAGCTACTTGGGAGGCTGAGGCAAGAGAATTGCTTGAACCTAGGAGGTAGAGGTTGCAGTGAGCCATCATGCCATTGTACTCCAGTCTGGGTGACAAGAGCAAAACTCTGTCTCAAAAAAAAAAAAAAAAAAAAAATGAAGAGGGAAGGAGCACTTTCAAACCCATTTTATGAGCCCATTATTACCCTGATATGAAAATTGGATAAAGACAATACAAGAAAAGAAAATTACCAGCCAATATCTCTGATGCACATAGATGCAAAAATTCTCAAAATATAGCAGATTGAGTTCAATAGTACATTAAAAGACTCATACACCATAATCACCTTCGATTTATCCCTGGAATGCAAGGATAGTTCAGCATAAACAAGTCAATAAATACAACCCATCACATTAACAGGAAGAAGAATGAAAATCTATAATGATAATTTCAATAGAGGCTGAAAAAGCATTTAGCATAATTCCACATTCTTTCTTGATAAAAACCCTCAACAAATTGGGTATAGAATGAATGTACATCAACATAATAATGGTCATAGATGATAAGCCCACAGCTAACATCATCTTCAGCAATGAAAACCTGAAATCTTTTCTTTTAAGGTCAGGAAATTGACAAGCCTTCCCACTCTCATCACTTCTATTCAATACAGTACTGGAAATTCTAGTGATAGTAATCAAGCAAGAAGAGGAAATACATGGCATCCAAACTGAAAAGGAACAAGTTATATTATATATATTTGCATATAATATGATCTTATATGTAGAAAACCCTAAAGATTCTACCAAAAAACCTGAGAGAACTAACAAATGAATTCATCAAAGTTGCAAGATGCAAAACAACATAGAAAATTTACAGAGTTCTGTATACTAACAATGAGCTTTCTGAAAAAGAAATCAAGAAAATACCATTTACAATAGACTCAAATCAATAAAATACTTAGGAATAAATTTAATCAAAGAGGTGAAAATTCTGTACACTGAAAACCATATTTTTTTTTTTTTGAGTCTCGCTCTGTTGCCCAGGCTGGAGTGCAGTGGTGCGATCTCAGCTCACTGCAAGCTCCGCCTCCCAGGTTCACGCCATTCTCTTGTCTCAGCCTCTTGAGTAGCTGGGACTACAGGTGCATGCTGCCACACTCGGCTAATTTTTTTGTATTTTTAGTAGAGACGGGGTTTCACCATGTTAGCCAGGATGGTCTTGATCTCCTGACCTTATGATCCACCCGCCTTGACCTCCCAAGAAAACTATAATTTTTAAGAAAGACATTGAAGACAACATAAATAATTGGAAAACTATCTTCTATACAAGGATCAAAAGAATTAATATTGTAAAAACAGCCATACACTACCCAAAGCTATCTATAGATTCAATGCAATCTTTATCAAAATCCTAATGACATTTTTCACAGAAATAGAAAAAAAAAATCCTATCATATATAACCACGGAAGACCCCTAATAGTAAAAGTAATCTTGAGAAAGAGCAACAAAGTTGGAGACGTCAAACTTCCTGATTTCAAACTGTATTACAAATCTATAGTAATCAAAACAGTATGATACTGGCATAAAAACAGATGCATAGACCAATGGAACAGAAAGAAGAGCTCAGAAATAAACCCAGGCATATATAGTCAACTAGTATTTGATAAGAGTGCCAAGAATACACAATGGGGAAAGGATAGTCTTCTCAACAAATGATGTTGGAAAAACTGAATATGCACATGCAGAAGAATGAAATTGAACCTCTGTCTTACACAACTCACAAAATTTAACTCAAAATAGATTTAAAACTTAAATATAAAACATAAAACCACAAAACTCCTTTAAGAAAACAAAGGGGAAAAACTCCTTGACACTGGTCTTGGCAATGACTTTTTGGACATGAAACTAAAAGCACAAACCACAAAAGCAAAAATAAGTTAACTGGACTATATCAAACTAAAATGATTCTGTACAACAAAGAAAAAAGTCAACAAAATAAAAAAGCCACCAATGGAATGGTAGAAAATATTTTCAAACCATATACCTGACAAATGGTTAAAATAAAACTATATTAGAAGCCCATAGAACTCAATAGAATAAAAGCAAATAATTCAATTAAAGAAACAGGCAAAGGGCCTGAACTGACATTTTTCCAAAGAAGACATATGGATGGCCAATGAATACATGAAAATATATTCAATATAAGTGACCATCAAGGAAATACAACATAAAAACCACAATGAACTCTCACCCCACACCTGTTAGGATGGCTATTATCTAAAAAAACCCAAAACAAACAAACAAACAAAACAAGAGATAACAAATGTTTATAAGGATGTGGAGAAAAGGGAACCCTTGCGGATTGTTGATGGGAATAAAAATTAGTACAACCATTATGGAAAACAGTATGATGCTTTTAAAAAAATTAAAAATAGGATTACCATATGATCCAGCAATCTTGCTTCTGGGTATAAATCTGAAGGAAACAAAATCAGTATGTTGAAAAGATACCAGCACTCCCATATTCAGTCTGGCATTATTCACAATAGCCAAGACAAACTAAAAAATTGTGAGATACACACAGACATACATATGCACAATTGTATTTAGCCATATAAAAGGAAAAAAAAGAAGGAAACCCTGCCATTTGTGATGAAATGGATGAAACCTGAAGGCATTATGCTAAGTAAAGTAAATCACACAGAGGAATACAAATAATGTATAATCTTGCTTTTATGTGGAATTGAAAAATATCAGACTCAGAAATTAAACGTAGAATGGATGTTGCCAGGAGATGGGGCTTGGGGGAAATGAGAAGTTCAAAGGATACAAAATTATAAGCAGAAGCTCTGGGAATCTAATGCACAGCATGCTGACAAAAATTAACAATACTGTATTTTACACTTGAAATTTGCCAACAGAGTAGATCTTAAATGTTCTCACCTTACAAATACAAACACACAAATGATAACTAGGTTAGGTGACAGATCTTTTAGCTAACTTGATTGTGGTAATCCTTTCACAATATATAGGTATACCAAACCATTATATTGTATACTTTATACAATTTTGTCAATTATACCTCAATCAAGCTTGAAAATGAAACAGAATATTTAAAAAGAATATTTGTTAACTTCTCAGGGTTTTAATTTCCTCATTTGTAAAGGAGGGATAATAATATCTAGCTTATAGGCTTGCTATTACTATATTCAATGAGTTAGTACATGCAATTCATTGAGAATAGTGCTTTGGATATAGAGAGCTCTTAATAAATTATAATGATATTCAAGATTCCCTCCTCTTGAAATTTCATTCTATCTATCATCTAGTTATATAGCTCAAATGCCATTCTACTTACAAAATTGTATATGATCATCCTTGGCAGAGGTTGAAAGTATGTATTGGCTCTTGTTGAATAGCACACTACCCTGAAACTTGATAGGTTAAAACAATTCACATTATCTTGTATAGTTTCTGAGAATCAGGGGTCTGAGCTTAGCTGTGTGGTTCTGAATTGAGGGTTTTCACAGAGGTTGTAATCAAGTTGTAGACTGAGGCTATAGTCATCTCAAAGTTTTACTGATACTGGAGAATTTACTGCTTATAACCTCGGTCCCTATCAGCTGTTGGCTGGAGACTTTCATTCCTTCCCACATGGGCCTTTCTATGAAACTGTTCTACAGGGTCACTAGCTTCTGCCAGAGGAAGTGACCTGAAGAGAGAGAGAGAGAGAGAGAGAGAGAGAGAGCCCCAAATGAAAAAGACAATGGTCTTTTTTAACCTAATCTCAGAAGAGGCATAACATTATTTCTTTCTTTCTTTTTTTTTTTTTTTAGGTCATGCTATTTTTTTTCTTTTTTCTTTTTTTTTATTATTATACTTTAAGTTCTAGGGTACATGCGCATAACGTGCAGGTTTGTTACATATGTATACTTGTGACATGTTGGTGTGCTGCACCCATCAACTCGTCAGCACCCATCAACTCATCATTTACATCAGGTATAACTCCCAGTGCAATCCCTCCCCTCTCCCCCCTCCCCATGATAGGCCCCGGTGTGTGATGTTCCCCTTCCCAAGTCCAAGTGATCTCATTGCTCAGTTCCTACCTATGAGTGAGAACATGTGGTGTTTGGTTTTCTGTTCTTGTGATACTTTGCTAAGAATGATGGTTCCCAGCTGCATCCATGTCCCTACAAAGGACACAAACTCATCCTTTTTTATGGTTGATTAGTATTCCATGGTGTATATGTGCCACATTTTCTTAATCCAGTCTGCCACTGATGGACATTTGGGTTGATTCCAAGTCTTTGCTATTGAGAATAGTGCCGCAATAAACATACGTGTGCATGTGTCTTTATAGCAGCATGATTTATAATCCTTTGGGTATATACCCAGTAATGGGATGGCTGGGTCATATGGTACATCCTAGTTCTAGATCCTTGAGGAATCACCATACTGTTTTCCATAATGGTTGAACTAGTTTACAATCCCACCAACAGTGTAAAAGTGTTCCTATTTCTCCACATCCTCTCCAGCACCTGTTGTTTCCTGACTTTTTAATGATTGCCATTCTAACTGGTGTGAGATGGTATCTCATTGTGGTTTTGATTTGCATTTCTCTGATGGTGAGTGATGATGAGCATGTTTTCATGTGTCTGTTGGCTGTATGAATGTCTTCTTTTGAGAAATCTCTGTTCATATCCTTTGCCCACTTTTTGATGGAGCTGTTTGTTTTTTTCTTGTAAATTTGTTTGAGTTCTTTGTAGGTTCTGGATATTAGCCCTTTGTCAGATGAGTAGATTGCAAAAATTTTCTCCCATTCTGTAGGTTGCCTGTTCACTCTGATGGTAGTTTCTTTTGCTGTGCAGAAGCTCTTTAGTTTAATGAGATCCCATTTGTCAATTTTGGCTTTTGCTGCTGTTGCTTTTGGTGTTTTAGACATGAAGTCTTTGCCCATGCCTATGTCCTGAATGGTACTACCTAGGTTTTCCTCTAGGGTTTTGATGGTATTAGGTCTAACATTTAAGTCTCTAATCCATCTTGAATTAATTTTCGTATAAGGAGTAAGGAAAGGATCCAGTTTCAGCTTTCTACTTATGGCTAGCCAATTATCCCAGCACCATTTATTAAATAGGGAATCCTTTCCCCATTTCTTGTTTCTCTCAGGTTTGTCAAAGATCAGATGGCTGTAGATGTGTGCTATTATTTCTGAGGACTCTGTTCTGTTCCATTGGTCTATATCTCTGTTTTGGTACCAGTACCATGCTGTTTTGGTTACTGTAGCCTTGTAGTATAGTTTGAAGTCAGGTAGCGTGATGCCTCCAGCTTTGTTCTTTTGACTTAGGATTGTCTTGGAGATGCGGGCTCTTTTTTGGTTCCATATGAACTTTAAAGCAGTTTTTTCCAATTCTGTGAAGAAACTTGTTGGTAGCTTGATGGGGATAGCACTGAATCTATAAATAACCTTGGGCAGTATGGCCATTTTCACGATATTGATTCTTCCTATCCATGAGCATGGTATGTTCTTCCATTTGTTTCTGGCCTCTTTTATTTCACTGAGGAGTGGTTTGTAGTTCTCCTTGAAGAGGTCCTTTACATCCCTTGTAAGTTGGATTCCTAGGTATTTGATTCTCTTTGAAGCAATTGTGAATGGAAGTTCATTCATGATTTGGCTCTCTGTTTGTCTGTTACTGGTGTATAAGAATGCTTGTAATTTTTGCACATTAATTTTGTATCCTGAGAATTTGCTGAAGTTGCTTATCAGCTTAAGAAGATTTTGGGCTGAGACAATGGGGTTTTCTAAATATACAATCATGTCATCTGCAAACAGGGACAATTTGACTTCTTCTTCTCCTAACTGAATACCCTTGATTTCTTTCTCTTGCCTGATTGCCCTAGCCAGAACTTCCAACACTATGTTAAATAGAGTGGTGAGAGAGGGCATCCCTGTCTTGTGCCAGTTTTCAAAGGGAATTTTTCCAGTTTTTGCCCATTCAGTATGATATTGGCTGTGGGTTTGTCATAAACAGCTCTTATCATTTTGAGGTACGTTCCATCAATACCGCATTTATTGAGCATTTTTAGCATGAAGGGCTGTTGAATTTTGTCAAAAGCCTTTTCTGCATCTATTGAGATAATCATGTGGTTCTTGTCTTTGGTTCTGTTTATATGCTGGATTACGTTTATTGATTTGTGAATGTTGAACCAGCCTTGCATCCCAGGGATGAAGCCCACTTGATCATGGTGGATAAGCTTTTTGATGTGCTGCTGAATCCGGTTTGCCAGTATTTTATTGAGGATTTTTGCATCAATGTTCATCAGGGATATTGGTCTAAAATTCTCTTTTTTTGTTGTGTCTCTGCCAGGCTTTGGTATCAGGATGATGTTGGCCTCATAAAATGAGTTAGGGAGGATTCCCTCTTTTTCTATTGATTGGAATAGTTTCAGAAGGAATGGTACCAGCTCCTTCTTGTACCTCTGGTAGAATTCAGCTGTGAATCCATCTGGTCCTGGACTTTTTTGGTTGGTAGGCTATTAATTATTGCCTCAATTTCAGAGCCTGCTATTGGTCTATTCAGGGAATCAACTTCTTCCTGGTTTAGACTTGGAAGAGTGTAAGTGTCCAGGAAATTATCCATTTCTTCTAGATTTTCTAGTTTATTTGCGTAGAGGTGTTTATAGTATTCTCTGATGGTAGTTTGTATTTCTATGGGGTTGGTGGTGATATCCCCTTTATCATTTTTTATTGCATCTATTTGATTCTTCTCTCTTTTCTTCTTTATTAGTCTTGCTAGCGGTCTGTCAATTTTGTTGATCTTTTCAAAAAACCAACTCCTGGATTCATTGATTTTTTGGAGGGTTTTTTGTGTCTCTATCTCCTTCAGTTCTGCTCTGATCTTAGTTATTTCTTGCCTTCTGCTAGCTTTTGAATGTGTTTGCTCTTGCTTCTCTAGTTCTTTTAATCGTGATGTTAGAGTGTCAATTTTAGATCTTTCCAGCTTTCTCTTGTGGGCATTTAGTGCTATAAATTTCCCTCTACACACTGCTTTAAATGTGTCCCAGGGATTCTGGTATGTTGTGTCTTTGTACTCATTGGTTTCAAAGAACATCTTTATTTCTGCCTTCATTTTGTTAAGTACCCAGTAGTCATTCAGGAGCAGGTTGTTCAGTTTCCTTGTAGTTGAGTGGTTTTGATTGAATTTCTTAGTCCTGAGTTCTAGTTTGATTGCACTGTGGTCTGAGAGACAGTTTGTTATAATTTCTGTTCTTGTACATTTGCTGAGGAGTGCTTTACTTCTAATTACATGGTCAATTTTGGAATAAGTGCGATGCGGTGCTGAGAAGAATGTATATTCTGTTGATTTGGGGTGGAGAGTTCTATAGATGTCTATTAGGTCTGCTTGCTGCAGAGATGAATTCAATTCCTGGATATCCTTGTTAACTTTCTGTCTCGTTGGTATGTCTAATGTTGACAGTGGAGTGTTGAAGTCTCCCATTATTGTATGGGAGTCTAAGTCTCTTTGTAAGTCTCTAAGGGACTTGCTTTATGAATCTGGGTGCTCCTGTATTGGGTGCATATATATTTAGGATAGTTAGCTCTTCCTGTTGAATTGATCCCTTTACCAGTATGTAATGGCCTTCTTTGTCTCTTTTGATCTTTGATGGTTTAAAGTCTGTTTTATCAGAGACTAGTATTGCAACCCCTGCTTTTTTTTTGTTCTCCATTTGCTTGGTAGATCTTCCTCCATCCCTTTATTTTGAGCCTATGTATGTCTCTGCATGTGAGATGCATCTCCTGAATACAGCAGACTGATGGGTCTTGACTCTTTATCCAGTTTGCCAGTCTGTGTCTTTTAATTGGAGCATTTAGTCCATTTACATTTAAGGTTAATATTGTTATGTGTGAACTCGATACTGCCATTATGATATTAACTGGTTATTTTGCTCGTTAGTTGATGCAATTTCTTCCTAGCCTCGGTGGTCTTTATATTTTGGCATGTTTTTGCAATGGCTGGTACCGGTTGTTCCTTTCCATGTTTAGTGCTTCCTTCAGGGTCTCTTGTAAGGCAGGCCTGGTGGTGACAAAATCTCTAAGCATTTGCTTATCTGTAAAGGATTTTATTTCTCTTTCACTTATGAAACTTAGTTTGGCTGGATATGAAATTCTGGGTTGAAAATTCTTTTCTTTAAGAATGTTGAATATTGGCCCCCACTCTCTTCTGGCTTGTAGAGTTTCTGCTGAGAGATCTGCTGTTAGTCTGATGGGCTTCCCTGTGTGGGTAACCCAACCTTTCTCTCTGGCTGCCCTTAAGATTTTTTCCTTCATTTCAACTTTGGTGAATCTGGCAATTATGTGTCTTGGAGTTGCTCTTCTCGAGGAGTATCTTTGTGGCGTTCTCTGTATTTCCTGGATTTGAATGTTGGCCTGCCCTACTAGGTTGGGGAAGTTCTCCTGGATGATATCGTGAAGAGTGTTTTCCAACTTGGTTCCATTTTCCCCCTCACTTTCAGGCACCCCAATCAGACGTAGATTTGGTCTTTTTACATAATCCCATACTTCTTGCAGGCTTTGTTCATTTCTTTTTCTTCTTTTTTCTTTTGGTTTCTCTTCTCACTTCATTTCATTCATTTGATCCTCAATCACTGATACTCTTTCTTCCAGTTGATCGAGTCGGTTACTGAAGCTTGTGCATTTGTCACGTATTTCTCGTGTCATGGTTTTCATCTCTGTCATTTCGTTTATGACCTTCTCGGCATTAATTACTCTAGCTATCAATTCTTCCACTCTTTTTTCAAGATTTTTAGCTTCTTTGCGCTGGGTACGTAATTCCTCCTTTAGCTCTGAGAAATTTGATGAACTGAAGCCTTCTTCTCTCATCTTGTCAAAGTCATTCTCCGTCCAGCTTTGATCCGTTGCTGGCAATGAGCTGCGCTCCTTTGCAGGAGGAGATGCGCTCTTATTTTTTGAATTTCCAGCTTTTCTGCCCTGCTTTTTCCCCATCTTTGTGGTTTTATCTGCCTCTGGTGTTTGATGATGGTGACGTACTGATGGGGTTTTGGTGTAGGTGTCCTTCTTGTTTGATAGTTTTCCTTCTAACAGTCAGGACCCTCAGCTGCAGGTCTGTTGGAGATTGCTTGAGGTCCACTCCAGACCCTGTTTGCCTGGGTATCAGCAGCAGAGGCTGCAGAAGATAGAATATTGCTGAACAGCGAGTGTACCTGTCTGATTCTTACTTTGGAAGCTTCCTCTCAGGGGTGTACTCCACCCTGTGAGGTGTGGGGTGTCAGACTGCCCCTAGTGGGGGATGTCTCCCAGTTAGGCTACTCAGGGGTCAGGGACCCACTTGAGCAGGCAGTCTGTCCCTTCTCAGATCTCAACCTCCGTGTTGAGAGATCCACTGCTCTCTTCAAAGCTATCAGACAGAGTCGTTTGCGTCTGCAGAGGTTTCTGCTGCTTTTGTTGTTGTTGTTGAGCTGTGCCCTGTCCCCAGAGGTGGAGTCTACAGAGACAGGCAGGTTTCCTTGAGCTGCTGTGAGCTCCACCCAGTTCAAGTTTCCCAGTGGCTCTGTTATCTATTTAAGCCTCAGCAGTGTCGGGTGCCTCTCCCCCAGCCTCGCTGCTGCCTTGCCGTTAGATCGCAGACTACTGTGCTAGCAGTGAGAGAGGCTCCGTGGGCGTGGGACTCTCCCAGCCAGGTTTGGGATATAATCTCCTGGTGTGCCCGTTTGCTTAAAGCGCAGTATTGGGGTGGGAGTTACCCGATTTTCCAGGTGTTGTGTGTCTCAGTTCCCCTGGCTAGGAAAAGGGATTCCCTTCTCCCTTGCGCTTCCCAGGTGAGGAGATGCCTCGCCCTGCTTCAGCTCTTGGTGGTCGGGCTGCAGCAGCTGACCAGCACGGATTGTCCGGCACTCCCTAGTGAGATGAACCCAGTACCTCAGTTGAAAATGCAGAAATCACCGGTCTTCTGTGTCGTTCGCGCTGGGAGTTGGAGACTGGAGCTGTTCCTATTTGGCCATCTTGCTCCGCCCCCAGCATAACATTATTTCTGCCCTGTTCCATTTGTTAAGAGAAAGTCATTAGGTCTACCCCTTTCTTAGGGAAAAAGGAACTAAATTTCAACTTCATCTGTTGAAGAGAGTAGTATAAAAGAATGTGTGTACATATTTTAAGAACCACTACAATGTCCTTCCTCCCAATTGCTACTTTCAGGCCATATCTTTCTCCTGAGCTGTAGAGATGGTAGCCAACTTCCCTAAGGAAACCTCAGAGGCAGCCTTCAATTTATCCTCTCCATTCATGCTTAATTTCAACCAATCTTCACGTTTTTTCAAGTGTAATTCCTAAATATCTCTTGAACATTCCCATGTTTCTATGGACGTACTGCTATCCTTTCAGTCTAGGATAAGCATTTCTCTGAAGCCCTTGCTGATCTATTGCAAGAGCCTGTGAGGTCACTGCCCCTGTAGAGTTCTGAGACAGAGTAGGCACAAGACTTGTCCCTCACTGGGATTTAGCCCCCATCCCCACTAACATTTTTTTTCCATCTCCAGCAATTACCAGATCGATCATGCACTGCCACCATCCCTGCTGACTGCATTGCCCACATGCACACAAAACCAGAAAAATGACTTATCTTTACTTCATGTCTCATTATAATACTAAACTCCCCTCCCAGGAATGGGCTTATCTGCCATTTTTTTTATCATGTCATATATGTTCTAACATGATTTCTCACTGTGCCTGACTGTCCACCCTGAGTTCCACTCCACACATGTAATGACTGTTCATGTGCCTCATGCATTTTCACATCACCCTTCCTAAAACACTGTAAAGACCTATCCTCAAGGAGGTAGCCAGAGAACCCTCGCTCCAGCGCTGTCTCCTTTGTGTTCAAGCACAAGTCCCTTATAAAGCTCTGTCTGCAGAACTTGCTTGACCTCATGTCAATTTCTATTTCATGGGAGCCCAAGAACCTACGGTGGGTAAAAGTTTTTAAAGTTTATCCTGAATAGACTTCTTTCCAAATTAAAATATCCTGTCATAACATTTCTCTAATCCTTGTCATATTTCTCCAGTGCCTTCAGGATAAAGTCTAAGCTGTCATAAATGGCTTATAATATCTTTCATGATTTAGCCCCTTCTCTAGACTTAACTGTGATCATACCTCCTCAACCCCTCACTCCTCAGTCAACATTTTAGCTACCTATGTGAATAGTTATGCAAATGCATTTATTACCATTAAAAATGCTATTCCCTATACCTTAACCAAGTTTATATCTCTGGTATACCTGACTCTTCATCTATCTGGCTCATCCCTATCATCCATCAGTTTTCCATTATATGTAACTTCCTCTGAGAAGTTTTACTTAAATTCCTTTAATAATAACTGCCCCACACTTTGACATTGAACTGTGTTCTTATTCCCATATCAAACCCAGTCTTGTGATTGCCTATTTAATTATCTACATTTCCCCCCGACTAGACTGTTTGCCTTTCCAGACTATCATTTTCACTGTTATATTACCAAAGTCTAGCATAACATCCACCACATAGTAGAAATACACTGAATAGTTGCTAAATGAATGCATAATAATCAATTTTTTATATCAGGTTTCATAATTACAAGTCTGGGCTACACTGTAATTTTCTGTGTATTTTACCATCTGTACTCAATGTGAAGCACTTTAACGATCTTATCTTTCTTTTTTTTCCCTTTTAATCCCTTATAGGGTATGGCTTTACATCTTTCCTTTAGGGGAAAATTATATGCAAAAATTTTTAAAAGACTACTAATAAAAACATGTACTAGGTCCCACACTGTAGTTAGCAACTGGAAATACAAAGGTGAATACATTCCTCAGGAGACTGACATCTAGCAGGAGTATAGACTTGCAGGGAATAAAGGGAAGAAACTAGGGAAAGTGTACTGAAGCCAGATTTGGATGACTTGCCAGACATAAATTAGCTAGGTTAATTTGGGCGAAGCATTGATGACATATCTCACATTCATCATGCATAAAACAAAGGAGGTCTCCTAGAAACATGGTGGACTACATTGATGAGACCTCACTTCTCACAACACATATATTAAAATGCTGGATTGTGTATAAGCAAGCAAATTTTTAAAGTACATAGCAAGTTCAGAAAACAAACCAAATCAACCAACCAAGCAAATAAACATTTGGCAAAAATAAAGTCAAAACCGAAAAAGCTAAACCCTTTAGGGGATGCCATGATAGCTCAGGCAGTTACAGACTCTTTTGTTTGTTGTTGTTTAGTTTTTCTTTCTTATTTTGCTTGACTACAGAATCCAGGACCTAGTGTTTTAATGCCTTGGTCTCAGATGAGACAAGGAGTTGGATTTAAATCTCACATGAACCAGAAATTGGTAGGGCTGTCTTCTTCCTGAAAAAAGACCAGAAAAAATTCACTCACTGACTCAGAATAGCAGAAAGAAGCCTGCTATTTTCCTGGAATCCTGAGAGGAAAACAATGAAACAATAACATAAAATTTCTTCTGATAAATCAAAATTCCAAGCCAGTGCCATATACAGTTTGTAATTTGAAGTAAACCTTATATTAATAGAGAATCTCAAAGCAAAAATTTAACATAAAAAGTAGTGAAAGATTGGTCCTGGGATATAAATATGCCAACTTAAGAAAATCCATTTAGAGTAATAATTAATATATATAGGATATATATTTATATGTAATATATAATAGTACTCTAGAATTATATATAAAAATCATCAAATAAGCGCTTACTAAAAAACTGTAAATACACATGGAGAGATGAACTACTTTATGGAGAGCCAGTTGATACAGAAAATCATCTAAAATAAAATTTCAGAAAGTGCATATAATAGGGGAATCTAAGAGTATAGAATATGACTAAAACGATCAGAGAAGTAAATGATTGAACCTGAATTTTAAGAAAAAAGAAGAATAACATAAAAATAAAAAGGAATATTTAAAATAGAATAATAAAAATAAACACAGTCAATGACATTTTTTTGAGTACATTAGAAATAGCTAAAGTGAGGAATGCATACACTGGAAGATAGATATGAGGAAATTAAAGAGAAGGCAATACGGAGTGACTAAAAGCAGGTAATTATGAAGACAAAGATACGCATGGTTTAAAAATATCTAGTATAAATCTAAAAGAAGTTCCAGAAGAAGAAAACAGGGAAAATGTGGGAGAATGGTAACAGCTATGAGTTTACCAGATTTATGCAAAAATAAGATTCCTCACTGCAGAAAAATATCAAGCCCTGAGCAGATAAGCAAAAAGAAATCACACTCTAGACATAGTGTTGTATAACTGTAAAACATATGAGACAAAGTGAAATATCTTAAGCAACAGAGAGGAAAGGCAGACTTAGTTATTTAACTGATAAAAGACTTTTCATTAGCAAAGTGAGAAATAAGAAATAATGGATAAATATTTTTAAAAGACCAATGGGAAGTAACTGTCAACTACAAATTTTATTATTGGCTAATTTATTGTATAAGAGAGTGATCAGAAAAATAAATTTTCAGTATGAAAAACAAAATACAAGAATTTGCCCCAAGTAGACATGGTGAAAAGAATTAATGATATTTATTCATTAAGAAGAAAATTGATTCTAGAAGGAAGGAATAGAACTAAGATAAAAGAAGCAACAATGGGTGCAAATTGGTAAGTATGGTGATTATTTCAAATAGCATTGACTGTAAAATCATCAGTTATAATTAGTTTGGGGCATTTTAAACAAGGGGGAAATCAATAGATTAAAAACAATGTGTAATTTAAAATGGTGGATAAGAATTAAAATATCCTAAGGTCCTTTGAGAGATATACAGAAATATTTATTCCAGATTTTAAATCAAGTATGCATACAAAAATTTTAAGACTAATTACTAAGTAATGAAAATGAGATGCTTAATATCTGAAACATGGGAGTAGATCTGGATGAAAATATTTTGATTAATCTGGTATAGAGGAATTGATGGGGTGGTGAAATGGAAGATAGAACATGGCAAATAAAAAATAAAAAGATGTTAAGTTCAGACAATAATTTCTTGTAATAATTTAACTGCTACTTTATAAAGAGTAAACATTATTCTGGTTTGTATTTAATTTGAATAAAATATATTCTATGACTTACATGTATACTTTAAAAATGATATAAATGAGTAAGGACAGAGATTCTGAAATTAAATTTTAAATAAATTAGAATCCAATTAAAAACAATTAAAATCTAATGTTGAAAATGTACACACTTAAAGACTTAATGTCATAAGAAGTTTGACAGAAAAGGAAATTACAAAATATCAATGAAATGAAAATTAAAAAGAGAATTGATACAATGTTAAGTGCAAACAAAATAGGCTTTAAAGGGTTATTAGCAACAAAGAACAATTTTACTTATAAATGAAATGAACAGTACAAGAGGAAAAGGTAACCATATTGATCATATATCCACTTAACTACATATTCTTACAAGCATAAAGAGAAAAATTAAGAGAACTACAAGGAAGAATTGGCAAATCCACAATTATACTGTAAGATTTTATCATATCATTCTAAGAAACTGACAACAGATAAAAAAAGTAGCGTGGGTAAAATGAAACACTGTTTATAGTTCCTAGAAATATTATCTTCCCTTCCCAACAAAGTTCATTTAATAAACTATAATAAAGATAAGGTCATTAGATTACTCAATACTGTTTTTATATGACCACTTAATAGTTGAATTTAACACACACACAAAATTATCTTCATGAAAAAACAATTTCAAAACAGGAAATGAGTACAATCTGGGCAGTACTTTTTAGCAAGAAAAGTTTAAAAATGATTTATTTAAAGTGAAAATGGAAAGTTACCTTCAAGATTTGTTCAATCTTGGGTAACTCTCTTACTTATGTAAATATGAAACAGTATACTTCCATTGTCCTAGGAGGCACCCAGCAGGAAAGTGCAGCCAGAGCTTTACATTTTCATCCAGAGCAGCCACTGACCACCAACCCCTTGGCTCCCCAGACTGCTCGGCACTTGGGAGGAGATGAGCTAATGTACACAGGAGCACCTAACATTCCCTTAAAGAATTAGTAATATCATAATGGTTTGAATGGAGTGAGATAATGCCAACTGAAATCGGCAGGCAAGAAAGATGCCAAAAGCCCCCACCCCAAAAAACTTAGGGGAGAGAAAATGGGGAAGACTAGACTGGGACTTCTGTGCTCAATCTCAGGGCGGTCTTGACTGAGACTTATCTGAAAAATAACAGCTGACAGCCTCTGTTTTAAGTGTGTGTGCATGTGCATGTATATAATTCCTTTAAATCTCACCAAATACTCATCCTTCCACAGCTCGATGAGGAACAGCTATATGACTCTCTCATGTGCATGAGTTTAAAGCACCTTCCTATTTATTCTCTGGCACTATTAGGTGTGCTTAGGAGGGAAATGGTTGAAAGTGAAGCATAAAATCAAAAGCGGAAAACACTGGAAATGCTCAACAGAGTGGAACTGCCTCTCTAGAGAAACCATCCTGTCCTGCACAGAGATCTGGACCAGCAAGGATATAATCACAGCTGTGGACAGAGTGGCAACAAACTGTGCAGGACCTATTTTCAACAGTGGCACCCTGTGGCAGATGGAAGTAAAGGCAGGCAAATGGTGAGGAACTATCTAATTCTTCATCTTTCTCTACTTTGATTTTAAAAGTAGGACTGGGCTTTTTGACCAAGAGGAGATAGAAAGGAAAGCCAAGTACCCTGCTTATTAGATAGGAAGGTAACTCAAGTGGTTTTGGTAAGTATTGGAAAAAGAGGACACTGTATTTTCTACTCTGTACTGTGGTGCATACAGGTTTCATCTGTTGCCTCAGCAGTCACAAAACCAGATTGTTAAACTCGGTGCCAATTAATTCAAGATATTTCTCTCAAAGAATCCTTCTCCCTTTTGGACGTGGCTCTAGGATTTTTTTTGCTAGTTTTTGTTTTCAATAATTAAATATGAGATTTTATATTATAATTAATTTAATTCATAGATTCCTCAAATCCTCTCCAGGTAGAATAATATGTTAAAAATAGTAAACTATTTGAATTTTTTCATAGCTATAATCCAAAATGGAACACACAAAGTACCCCAAAGCTATTTTATGTCAATAATAAGAAGCTCTCATCTTCTGAAAGTGTTCATGAAAGACAAATAGAAAGAAAGAATGTGCACCAATGAGACACAGATTTGCTAGGAAACATAACATTTTTTTCTTTCCTTCCTTCCTTCCTTCCTTCCTTCCTTCCTTCCTTCCTTCCTTCCTTCCTTCCTTCCTTCCTTCCTTCCTTCCTTCCTTCTTTCCTTTCTTCCTTTCTGCCCTCCCTCCCTCCCCCTCCTTCCCTCCCTCCTTTCTTCTTTCCTTTCTTTCTTTCTCTATTTCTTTCTTTCTTTCTCTTGCTCTGTCACCCAGGCTGGAGTGCAATGGTGCGATCTCGACTCACTACAACCTCCGCCTCCCAAGTTCAAGCAATTCTCCTGCCTCAGCCTCCTGAGTGGTTGGGAGTACAGGTGGCACCACCATGCCTGGCTAACTTTTGTATTTTTAGTACTCAGGGTTTCACCATATTAGTCAGGTTGGTCTCATAATCCTGACCTCAGGTGATCCACCCACCTCGGCCTCCCAAAGTGCTGGGATTACAGGCATGAGCCACCACGCCTGACTGGAAACAACATGTCCACCAATCAATTCAAGTTTCAGATCTTAAGCAATGATAGACTTGATTCCTATTTGAGGCCATATAAGTACAGGTACTAGGGAATGTAAGGGACAAAGGTGTTGCACATCCAGGGATTTGTGTGTCTGTATTTTTGCCTCTTGTAATCTCATGGAGCTGAAGTTGCATGCCCCCTAGCCTAGGGAGGAATGGGCTCAAACAGCTCCCCCTAGGTCTAAATCACCTTTACCAGTCTCACAGGACTATCCATGCTCCGTATCACCACCCCAGCCCCGTCTCATCCCCCAACTGCATTGTGGCCCACTCAGGTACATTTCAGATAATTCAGACTTGTGCTAGAGCAATTTGCAAAGACATTTTCAATTAAAATGCAACTCACAATTTCCTAATCTTACAAAAAGATATATTCTATTATAATAACTATAACGTAATTACAATTTATAGTAAATATTAAGGTAATTTTCTTATGGTAGTAAATGCCAAGAGGATCTATTGCCTTATGCAGAATTTTAGAATTTACCTTTCTTTGTCTAACCTTTCTTCTCTTTCAAACCCATTAATACCCATTTTATTGCTAAAGTCTTACTAAAGAAACAGGTTACCTCCAAAAGGAAACATTATGGTATATTCCATTAAACACAGTAAAACTTTAAATTTCACATAAAAATAGGTTATCCAATTACATGGTAAATGTGTCATTTGTTCATTGTCCAGTACACAATATATTTACAGGAAAATTACCAGGAACTTCTCAGCTGTATCAGATCTCAACCTTATATTTAGATGCAGTCATATATTACTGCTGATAATGTGATGTCAGTGAATAGATTGGAATTTTTCACTGTCCTTTATCAAGATAAATTGTTCTGTCAATAGCAAATGGCTGGCAAGTATTAACACTCTGCACACTATATGACTTTTCATTCCCTGCAAAAATTGTATTTAATGCTTTTGCACAAAATCTATGGCCGTGACTATCCTTATTACCTATTTAACTACCTTTTAAAAGGAGGATTTATTTCTGCAAATTAGGACCAGGGTAACAAGATGGTATCATGCATCATAAACTTTAAGTCAATACAAGGCAGGACACTTGCAGTTTGAATGGGAAAATACCTTGCTCTCATCTCTTGGTCATCCAATAGTATTAGCAATCTGTGGTGGGAGCAGCTGCTCAGAGCAGAACTTTATCTTGGCCTCCTTCCATCTCCACTGCCACGATGTCCCACAGTAGCAATTTGCTCATTGGCCTATTACTTTCAATAGGTATTTCAGTAATTGGCTATTTCACACTTGTAAGGCTTGAACTGGCAGAGAGCAAAGGCCAGGCAACCAGTCTGTCAGGGTCTAGCAAGCTGGTCGTTCATCAATTATAATCAGCTTTTACAAGAGTGAGTGAATCCTCTGAAACCTTGTTTGCTCTGATCAGCTTTGCTACCAGTATAATTTGACCCCAAACTGAGCTGAGTCCTTATCTGAAGAATGTAAAAGTTGTTCTACAGTGACAAGCATGTTTGTTTATTCAGACCCCTGGAGAGACTGATGCGGGCTCAAAGAGGGGAAAGGGAATATGTTGATAATCTCAAGAATTCTGGGTTTCTTCTGCTTCTGTAGTTACTTGCTATCTGTCAATACAACACCCTTTCTTTTGCTAAAAATAAACATTCAAAGGGCATCAAAATAATTTATTTCGTAATGATTAATTATACAAGAGAGGGTCATCAAATTAAGAATTGAATTACTGTAAGGTGAGGTTTACTCTGGCCAGAGAGGTTGGGAGTCTTTTGCAATCATGTGCGTTATTTTAGAAATATCTATTTAAATAGAACATACAATTAAAAAAACACACACACATTATAATTACTGAACCGATGTATATGCTCATGTGGACAACCAATTACTTGATTTAATATGATGGAGGCTAAGCTAGAAAAACAGTTTGCTAGAAACTTTAGGTCCATAACAGTAAATCAATATGGACTTCATTCACATATAAAAATAGTATTTTTTCTCTTCTTAGTCATCCCCAATATCTTCTATTATTTCCCATTTTACTGAACTCTAAGAGAACAGAAAAACCTGACACGAATTAAGTTTTCAAGAAAAAAAACCTGAAACATAGATAAGATGTAAGACTTTGCAAAATTCAGATAAGGTGCAACTGCACCAGCAGTTTTAGGTCCTAGGCATGTGGGTCACAGTTAATTTATGTAACTCACCGCAGGGGGCTAGAAAAACTACATTTGTATAATTTAGAAAGAGAGAAAAATGCATCTTAACATACAGGATTTATTTTTTTCTCACCACTGGCATCACTTTCTTCAAAAAGAATAAGACAATCCCTACTTGAAATGCATGTGTACAAAATTACTAATGGAAACAACCATTCTTTATTACAATGTCTGCTACTTGCTATCCACCAGTACCTATGATTCCCGTACTACAAATCCTATACTCTCCCTTCCCAAAGGCCAATTCAGTCTGTTGACCAGCGGATGACAAGGTGATCTGTCATCTAGCAACTGCCTTGAGCACAAATAAAACACACAACCAAAAATGGAATCTATTTAGTAGAGATTTTCATAAAATTTCAACTTAAAAAATGTAAAGGATAGATGATTTAGAAAGCTGTTAGAGATGCTCAAAAATCAATTCTAAATTTTGAAAAGACATGAGTAAAGCTCTTAATAAATCTACCTTCAAAGAGTTATGCACTCTTACTAGTTGAATAAATGAAGTGACACGGACGCATATCTAATTGTAATGCATCACAAGATAATCTGTCAAGCCCAAGTGCTCAGGCCCTGTCACCCTACTTCATCCATTATTTATGTACAACCTTCATTGCCAGCAAAATCCCTATGAGGTGTGTAGCATGGCATTGAACACTGAGGTTCTGCCACTCAGCAAAAACTTTTAGAAAGCATACTGGATAATAATTATTAAACACTGTGTAAATGATCACTGTGGGGAGGGTACATTTAAAAAGCACCAGGATTATCCCAGAAAAAATCATGACACATTTCATTTAGCTGGGCAATACACTGGATGTTCCATACTAACAAAGCTTACTTGGGTGAAACTATAACGCCACCAAATGCCTCTTCTTTGTCAGAGGCCAATCAAATCTCCATAATCTTCTTCCTTTTATTATTATATTAACTGGAAAAATGATAAAGTGAACTTATAACTTATAACACTAAACTTAATAACAACATCTACTTCCATAATAGGCAAGCAAATGAAGGGCCCAGTGCCATTATTTTCTTTCTTTATTCTCTCCTCTTTCTTTTTAAATTGCTAAGTTGAAGAAGTTCCAAAGATGAGGAATTATACACGTTTAACCACTTTCTCAATGCAGAAAGCCTGCGTCTGGCAGTTGCTGGAAGGTAGTCACCATTTTCTGCTCACCCTTTCTACCAGCACACATGGCCCTGCCCCATGTGCTTTTGCTGAGAACAGGGAACTGCTAAATAAATGCATGCTGAGCAAATGCAACCCAAACAAATGAAATCTGAATAAATGCATCCTTAACAGATCCATCCTGGGCAAGTGCAACCTGAACAAATGCATCCTGAACAGATGCATCCGGAACAGATGCATCCCAAACAGTTGCATCCTGAATAAATGCATCCTTAACAAATGCACCTGAACAAATGCACCTTGAATAAATGCATCCTGAACAAATGCAGCCTGAATAATTGCATCTTGATTTTACAATCAGAATTCCACAGTGTTGTTTATTTTGTTTGTTTGCTTATTTTTTCTTAAGGAATCACTATCATATTTCATAGTAAGCATATTTTTTTCAAACATGTTCTTAAATAATGAAGATAAAAATGCACATCTGAAACCATTTTAAGGATTCAGCCAGCTCCTCTGCTTCAGTCATGAGGGGGCAATAAGAACAAAAAGCTGCTCCAGGCATTTAGTAGTAGAAAATTAAAGTTCCTCTAAATTAGGTGGCTATATTCTCTCCCAGTCCAATTACTAGCTTTAATATTTGTCAATAAAATACCAAATAAAAGATTAGTCTCCAGATAAGGCAGCTGTTGCCATTTGGACCCTGTGATACTTCACATTCTCAAACTGTGGTGTGGAAGCTGCTGATTACAGCTTCATATCACTGACAGGTGCTGTAAGGCCCAAATCTTATGGACTTTTCTCTGGAAAGAAAAATTATAATAAAAGAACAGAACATATGCATCATAACAAGCTAAGATTACACAAGATGCTGTTTTAGGGACTTGTCACATTTGAACTTGAGTTTTGGAACATTCTTTGTAATGAATAAAAGTCACAGTGTAGGTATATGATAGCTAGAAGTCATTCTGGTTTGAGGCAGTAACTAAACTGCTTGCCAGAGCCTCACACAATTCCTCCTAACTAGATCACATCTTGTTCCATAGCAGCTGCTTCTCATCACTTCCCTGCACAGAAGGGCAGCGGATTACACGCCTTCGCTATGGAGACCTATGTATCTCCTTGACAATGTGCAGGAAAGCCCACCATGTGGAAAAGACAAGTTTGCTCCTTTCCTTTGAAGATAGATATATGCTAAACTTACAGGATCATTAGGATACCCTGTGAAAGAATAGATTTTCTTTAAGACTTTACTTCCCCTAAAGAAAAAAAAAAAATATATATATATATAATATATATATATATATATCACCTCCATCTTATGTAGCTTTTAAGAGAGCTGCAATTAGGACATAAATTCAAGCTTATTTCATTAGATATAAGGTTCTTATATTTGAAGAGTTTTTTTTTACAATTATTACTTTTAATCAGAAGCCAGCTTCAGTCTTTGAAATCCAGATTCTCTTCTCTAATGTGGATCAAAATAAATTCTCCCACATTGAGAAGTATAAAAAAAAATCCAGGCAAAATAAAGTAATTATAAGTTTATTTTCACTTTGCAAGCAAGGGTGGTAGAGGAGTCTGGGCTCTACTTGATGATTGTGGCAGTACTAACAGTTAATTTAGGATGATGGTGCGACATGAAAATAAAACTTCTTCTGATTGAATTTCAAGGACTCTTCTGTTTAACTAGCTTCAAGAGTCCTTTTTTGATCATAATAAAATTATTTGCCATATGGTTCAGATGCTTGTGATCCCCTCTCAATGAGAGGATTATGCATGAGATAAAATGCCTACTGTAGCTGCAGCCAAGCACACAGCTGGCTCTGATAATGCCAACAAATGGCTTCATCCATCTCAATGTCACGTAGGAGCTGGTGCGACGCGAGTCAGCCCCGAGTACAATTAAAATCTACATCATCTGTGAGAAAGGTGATGGAGGTTCTGACATCAGAGCTGTGCCAGATTCATCCTCTTTCCACAGTAACAGAAGAAACGTGTTGCCCCTTTCACCCCGTCACACTAATGATGTGCTGTGCAGATCCCTTCCTGTGCACATTAAAGGTACTAAATCAAGGGGCCTTCTATTTAAAAGCTTCACCTTTATCTGACATTCAGTAGCTAAGACGTACGTTTCTAAACTTCAGTTGTGTATTCCTTGCTTCTTTTTTTTGTGATGAGATAATGTCATTTATGTCTACCAGTGAAATATAAATAGAAAAGTTTATGATCCATAAGGCCTCATATTGTGGCAATATGCAGAAATTTCCTTGTTTTAATTCCACAATGTTCAACCACACTAATAAAATCAGGTTTGAACATCCATTTGTTCCAGAAAGCCAAATTTTATTGCTAAAACATTCATAACTCATAACAAGCAAGCTCAATATCAATTCAGGGACAAGCATCTTTATCTGCATATTTTAAGTAAAAATTAAAAGTGAAATTTAGGCCGGAATTTTGTTCTTTTTACCATGTTGTATTAGGAGGAAACCTTCCAAATATGTTTCATTAGCATTTCCAATGACTTTCCTTTAAAATTAAGTGGAATAGAAATAAGTTACTGAAAGCTAATTCTGTGATTATTTATTTATGTACTTTTGTTATATACTTTGGTCTCTACTGAGCGATTATTCTTGAAAGACAAAACTGTGTAATCTGTAAACTGGCACACTAATCTTTCATGTAACTGGAAGACAAAAATACTCACACCAAATATGGAAATACATGCTCTAAAGTCAAAGGAAAATCTGTATAAGATGTATAAATGTGTGCAAGCATATATTTGTATATATTGTATATGCATGTATATACATGTGTATGTTCCAAATAATACACACACACACACACACACACACTCTCTCTCTCTCTTTACTTATTATTTGGAATGATAAATAGGTGTTTTGGGGAATTTTTTGCTCTAACTTTGTAACCCTGCAATAAGGTAGAAAACCTCATGCAACAGAAGGCAGATAATCATCAATGGACATATGGACATTAGCCATTTCAGATGGCAACTTTTCCATGCTCTTCCTATGTCAGTTATGGTCTATAATATGAAAAAGGGTAATTTTTAATCAAGTTTCTTTCAGGTAGTCTACTAATGTAAAAATTACACCTTTAGTCTATTCAGTTTATGAAAAATATATAAAATTCATTAATTTTTTTGCACCAAATAAGTCATATAACTCACTAGGCAGTGTTCTGTCATAATTTCTATAGAATTGGTTGTGCTTATTCTAAACCAGTGGGTTTCAGCCTTAGCTGCATGTTAGTATTACTTGTGGTATTTTAAAAGTAAGGTTGCCAGTGACTCACTCCAAATATGCTGGAACTGAATGTCTGGGAGTGGGTCCTAGACTTTTGTGAAAGATTCTCCAGACAATAGCTAAAGCACCATAAAGCACCATGAGAGATGGAGACTTGTATCCTAAACATTGCCTAAGAAGTATTTTATATTTGAATTTCCAGCACCACTAGAATTATTTTATTGGTTACAGATGTTTCTTGTGTTAAGCAAAAGAAATCAGTAACATTTCTGACACAAATTCATCCAATCCTATAAATATTTCTTAGAAGATTATAGTATGTTCAGTTCTATGAACATAATAGCTCTGTGAACATAGCATAGCATAGCTATGCTAATAGCTAGGTATTATGGAGAAATACGAAGGAAATATAAGTCATGGTTTCTATGTTCATGGAGCTAATCATCTTAGGAAAAAGACACACAACAATCTTAACCAAATGTCTTATAATTGTTACATTGGATGATGCTTACAATAATTGTCAAAGAGGCAGCTGAACTAGAAAGGACGAGTGTGCAGGCATATGTTGATTATTCCCCTATGGAAAACTTCACCTAGTATTCCTATGAATAGCAAGATCCACTGCTGCTTCTTAGAAATGATTTTTTAAATTGTAGCACAAAACTTGTAGGAGAAACCTAACAGACTAACAGTTACAATAGAATAGACAAGGTACCTTGCTTTGTACATGTATGAGTCCGTTCTCATGCTGCTAATAAAGACATACCTGAGACTGGGTAATTTACAAAGGAAAGAGGTTTAATTGATTCACAGGTCCACAGTCCTGGGAAGGCCTCACAATCACGGTGGATGGTAAGGGAGGAGCAAAGCCACGTCACACGTGGAGACAGGCAAAAAGAGAGCATGTGCAGGGGAACTCCCATTTATAAAACCATCAGATCTCATGAGACTTATTTACCATCACGAGAACAGCATGGGAAAGACATGCCTCCATGATTCAATTACAGTTGGGAATTATAATTCCCACCTGTATGGGAGTTACAATTCAAGATGAGATTTGGGTGGGGACACAACCAAACCATGTCAGTGCAGTAAGCCCTAGCTTGCTAATTAAAGGTTCTGTTTCTTAACTCCAAATGAAGATTGCCTACGGAATATTGCTTTTCAGAATGCAGTACTGAAAGTGTTTAAGAGGTGGGCAAATCAGTCGATGTATTAATGTAGTAATTTGAAAACAGAAGTGTCCCGTTCTAGCCCAAATTAGCTATTGAAGAGATTTCTAGCTTTTTCAATTTCAATTCCAAACTCTTCTCAACCATAATACAATTAATCAGCTCTTTCCTTCTAAGAATAAAAAAAAAAATTAGAAGTTTGGTGATTGAAAATGCCTTTGAAGAAAGTAGCAGGAATAATAATTCTGAATGAAAAATGGAAAGGCCAGAGAGAAGGAAGGACTTGTGGTAAGTCACCCAGTTAACAACATAATGTAAATAACAACAGAAATGGGCTGAAGTGGTATCATTAAACAATTTTCTAAACTTTGTTAGACAAATCAACCCCAGACCTTTAATCATTAAATTAAATAATTTAAATAAATTTAATAAGTAAAGGCCAATTGTTTCAGAAATGTTAGTAATGGAACCCAGTAGAAAAAATAAAATCTCAGTAACTGAGTGGCTTTTGCTAAAAGAAAGAATCATAACCTAGCTTTGACATGTGCTCACAATATGTAAATGAGCATGCAAATCACTGAAGCAACTGGAAGATGAAAGTGTATACACAAAATAAAATCATCCATGGCTCTGTGCTTTAGAGTCAAAGAAAAACCTTTATAAGATGCATTGAAAGTTGTTAAATATATTCAAGTTTCACATATGGGTGATTTACAGCTGTGGCAGGACAGTCTTGTCACTCAGATTAGTTCAAGGTAAGTAGCTTTGAAATCAAACAGACTCAAATTCTTCCCCGACTCTGTGACTTACTAGCTGGTGACAATGGGCAAATCAACATTTTTCAGCTTCAGTTTCATCTATACAATGGAAAAAAGTAAGTAGATACAAAAGTAAGAGTGTGGAAATTGCCCAGGACATTTTTCTTGACACATTGAAAATTTCACGAAAAGGCAGAACAGTAATGATGCTATTAATAAAATGAATAACTGGGAAATTTATTGGCTAAATATAAGAAAATAGAGTTTAACAAAAATATTCTCTTTCTATGCTGAGGAAATATATATGAGAGTTCTGGTAAACTTAACTGTAATTATTCATTTCAGCATACATAACTAGTAAGGGTTGTTGCTGCTACGCAAAGGGCCACAATTTTGAGGTTGTGATTTTTGTCAACCTCCCATAATCTTCCTGAGAAGAATATCAACTCCTCCTAAGGGAACAAGCTTCTCTGAGGCATTATCACAAATCTGCAAATTCACATGGTTCAAAATGGAATTTTTTTCAGACCTGCTAGTTGTCCCCATGTTTTATATCTTCCCCTCCTCACTCATGATTGTCCCCAAAGCAAGAGGCAGAGTAACAGTATCAGTCATTATCTTGACTGAAGTGAAAGACATGAAAATTTGCTCTTGGGTTTCATGTGGCCTGTTTCTCACTTATCAGAGATTTCATCTCTTAGAGAGAGACTAGAGGGGATACAGCTTGTTAGAAAACTGAGGGATATCCAGGAACAATTCAGAGACTGATCTTGTATCTAATAGCTGGGTACTGGAACATTTTAGTGGCTGCATAGCTGTTGCTAAAACTCAAGCAGCCAGCCAAGGCTAACATGGTCATCAGAGACGAGCCAAAACCTATTGCCTCACAAAATTCAAAAAGTTGTGAGCATTACTGCAGGCCTCAGCAGCCTCATTAAATACTAGGTACAGTATATGCTTAAGCTAAAGCCTATGAATGTAGGAATTACTCATTGATGTAAGATCAATTTGTAAGGAGAAAATTTCGCATATGCTGTCAACATCATGAGGCCAGGGACCATGTTCATTTTGTTCATCTTTGTATGCCTAGCTCCTAGATAAGTCTGAGACCTAGAAGACACTAAGTTATTTAATTAATGAATAAATGAAAATAATACCATACTGGCGAAGAGAATGGGCCTTAGAATACATCAAGCACTATTTATTTAACTTTCCATGACTTCGGTTTTCTCTTATGTAGATGTATATAGTAATATAAATGGGCTTGTTGGGTTGTTGGGATGAATACATTATTTATTGATAGTAAGTAGCGTAGGGCACACAAAAAGTGTTCTAAACATGATATTCTAGAGCATGGTCTTCATGTAGGGGTGTGTGTGTGTTAGTGTTTGTGTGGGTGTGAGAGAAGGAGAGAGAGAAAGAGAGAGACAGAGGCGGAGACAGAAAGAGACAGAGAGAGGGGAAGTTAATGTAAATCTTTCTAGATTTTGGAGCCAGAATTAATAAAATCACCCTTTTAGAGTTCTGTTTTTCATCTGCATAAAAAATTAAAAGCCTTTAAACAAACATTCCAAAATAATTCTCTACTGAAAACAGCTTGAGAGTTTATTAGTTCTAACCCTGATTCCCTGAGGTAAACTGTGGACTTGTAGATTGGTAAACCTAAGTACTTGAAGTGAATCTTAAAATCACTCAACGATGAGGTCTCCCAACAAAAGAATAATGAAATACTAATTTGGAACATTTTTCTGAACAGAATGCCACTTGTTACTCATTCTTCCCTTTAGTTGTTCAAAGACAAAATTGACTCAGTGATGGTGTGAGATCCAACTCTCTACCAGATGAAATCAGTTCTAAAAGGTCATAGTAAAATTAGGAAAGGCAGATGGAAAATGTGCTGATAACAGCTGGTACACCCAAAAGTGTGCACACTGGTGTAATTGTGGTATCAGACATTGCTCTTTCATCTCTTTTCTCTACGTGCTTCTTTAATTCCAGGAGATACAATTATCTTGGTGGTTGAAATTCAATAACATACAATACAAATTGATGGTTGGGAAGACATCATTAGGTTCTTAGCCAATATAGAATTCTTCTTGTCAATGTATACTATCAAGGAATAAGCATGAATACACTCCTGCTTAAGGCCGCCAATATAGATTCTAAAACCCACCACCTTCCAACATTGTTATTTTTTATCACTTCCTCCTACCAATGTTAAAGAATAGAAAACATAAATTATATCTAAAAAGAGGAAACAATAATTTAACTTCTCCTGATTTTAATCAGTTTTCTGATGTTGAATCCAATGGCCATTAATTCAAACTTTTAAATATAATTTTTAAAATATTCTTATGATTCTTCAATTGAGTGCAGTTTAATTTAGCCAGCATGCAGTGTTTCAAAGATTCTCAGTTTCTAAATACTTAGTTTATGTTTGTTCTTACATCTTGGTCCTACATAGATTATTGAATCCATTGCTATATCAGAGAGATATTGGCCAGAGCAACTTCAAAGAGAGTAATTTTTTTTAGTCAGTTCAATTCTCAGAACTAAATAAAAACAAAAGAGGATCTTTGAATGTTCAAGTATAATTTTTCCTTTCACATTTATACTTTTGAAAGTCTATAGAGGTAAGAACCCACTTGTAAAGACAGCGGGGGTGATTGTCATTGTACTGAGTAATGGTATGCACATAATGCATGCATTCATTTGTCAAGCACCAAAAAAACACTCTCTCCTGGTTAGTGGTTTTTTTTTTCCTTCCTGTTAGATAACTATGCATGAAGCAAAAGTTTAATTCTCTGAACAAGCTCCAGAAAACTTGGAGACACTAATACTTTTTGATCACCTTCTTCTATTTCCATTTTTCATGTTGTGGGACTCAGCTGTCTGCTTGCAAGACTACAAAGATTTTGTTTAATACAGTATCAATGTTCTTGGTTTACCATTGACAGATTTGAAAAGGTTGTTAAAAACTGAATGCATATATGCAAATGTTTTGTTATTAAATGGAAACATTCCAAGAACTCAAATGATCCATGTGAAATTTTAATTATAACTTAACAGCTGCTTGAGCTAATTGAAGGATATCAGAAAGGTGATTTCCTTCTCATTGTAATTAAAGAGTTAAGCCTAATTTGCTGTTGTCAGAACAAGACTAAATACCAATCTGGTCTGCCTAATTATATTAAAAGGTAAACAGATAACTACTAGAAAAGGTTAGGGCCCATCCTAACAAAGACGACAGGTTCTCAATGTGTCATGACCACCCCATTCATATTGGAATATGAACGATGACCTTTAAGGAAAATAGCAACTGTTCTCAACTTCTGCTATGAAGGCTGCAATTTCATCTTGCAGCATCATCTGCTCACTCCCTCTGGTAGCCAATTTTATTTTCCTGAACCAGAGTTCTAATTTCTCAGTCCTTTTCCCAAGAGCCCTCAGTGATCTCTTCACTTAAGAGATAAGAAAACAGAGGCCAACAGAGGGCAAGAATATCTTCAAAGTAAACAATTAGTCAGTGGCAAAACAAGACTCTTGATTAAACAGTGTGGTGCTTTCCCCACTATTCTCTGTGCTTTGCATCTACTAACATGGAATTTACCTTGCTCAATTCCACTGCATTACAGTAACGTGGAAATATACATTGAAGTCTTCGGTTATCTTTGTAATGGTATGTATGATATTACTTGCCCTTTGTTCCAGAAGGTCTAGAAAGTTACATTTTTGAATTATTCTACAGGAATGTAATGGAGGAGTGTCATGTGTGAGCAATACAACCTTTAATATCCTAATTGAATGGGGTTAAAACTCTTATTCAGCAGTGCAAGGATCTTAGATGTAAAATAAAGGAATCATTTTATCTAAGCCTGGTATTTTCAGCTTCTTGTGATAGCCTTCCTCACTTATGGGTAGGCCTCCAGAGATTAAAACAGGGAAGTGAAGTTCAGCTGCCAAGAGTTCTGGCAATTCTGATACTTCTTGGATAATTCTTGTTCCCCTTCATTTATGAATTCAATTTCTTTCTATCAGCCCATAATATAAATGTAGCCAGTATTTGTTTCTGTCCTTCTTTTTTCACTTTCCAAAAAAAAAAAGAGACTCATAGGTAAATTCATATGAATTCAGTATGGGAATGAAGAGGGAGAGGTTTATTTAATAATCTTTGGGTTGTTCTCAATGGACACTTGCTTCCTTCCCTCTAATGCAAATACATATTATAAGTGAGGCAAGGTTGAAAACAGAGAATAATTGTTAAACCACAGTTTCCATGTGTGGTCTATATTTTAGCCCTCAGGCATGTCAGGGAAGATTATGGAGAGGACCAATATTCTACAATTCTTCATCAGTGCAATAACCCGTTTGCTTAGAAAAGTAACTGACACATACCTTATTACTATTAAGATTTTGATTATCACTTCTCTAATCTGTGATCAATATGATATTGCTATTACATAATCATGTATTTGTTGCATCTACTCAAACTCAACCTGTCTAACCTTTTCCCTTGCAAGCCAGCTGCCTTGTTAATATGGCCCACTTCTCCTATGTGATCATTCTAGTTACTGTCTCTCAAATTATTTATCCTACATAACCCGGATGTTAATCTTCATAAAGTATCCCTTAGGTAATACCATCCTACTATTCAAAATGCTTTCATATTGGGATAATTCCTATAAATTAAAGTTCAAACTCCTTAGGCTGATATGAAAAGCCCTCATAATCTCATCCTAAATTCTTGCACTTGTTGTAATTCTTAAATGAAGACAACAGAATATTCTAACCGGTTAAAGCAGAAAAGGCAATTGTTGGAAGAATTACTGGGTTGCTTATGGAATTGTTAGGGAGGCAAGATAATTGATTTAGAAAATGGACATGAAACAAGAGAGGCCAGGCAGCCCTTGAGCCATTCTAGAGAGAATACTTCTGCCTCCGCCACTGCCACAGTTTGCCACACCTCCTCACCAACACTGCTTGCTAGAGGTCGACACCAAATGCATTACCATCACTACCACACAGACTGGATGTAGGTGCCCTTGCTCTCCAAATTCATGTCTCATTACAACTGGGTTGTGATTCCAAGTTCCCAGACAAGTCATCTACTTCAGTTGAGCTTATGTCTGTGCCCTATTTTTTGTTATAAAGGCACTGGGTAAGCATGCATCTGGACTTGACAAGCTCAAAAGCAGTAAGGTCGGGCTCCTACCAACGCTCGTATAGGAGGAAATTCTGCAAACACTGGAAAGGAATTCAGATGCCAGGAAAAACAGAAAATAAATCAAAATAAAAAGAGAAAGTGAACGGGTGAGCAAGTGAGAGAGTGGAATTCTAGGATTAACTAATGAAACCATCAACCCATTAAGTTATGGTGCATTCACTTGTTGCAAAAAAAAATCCTATTCTGTCTCATCTTCACAAATAATTAAAATAATTATGAATATGCATATTAAAATATCTAGTATATGACCAACAAATAATAGTACCTAATTAACAAACATTTCTTCCATTCTAGATGAAATGCCTTTCTCTCTTCATTTTCCCAGATCTACCCGACCTAAGGATTTGCTTGCCAACTATCTTGTCCAAGAAGTTATCTTAGAACACCCCAACTTAGTGTTATTCATCTCTTCTAAATTCCTGTTGCATTTAATCCATATTATTCATTATGGTATTTGTCATTTATATTGTCATACTAGTAGCTACCTTTTCATGTGTGTAGTTTTATATCCTCAGATTGCAACCTTCATGACAATAAAGACTATGTGCTATAATTCTTTGTATCAACACTCACACCTATCATTATATCTTTGGGAAAGCAAGCACATAAGAAATGCTTACTGATTGCCTGTTCAGCCAAAAAGTTGGTTTTAAATTAAATTCTGAATCACCCACCTCCACATACTTTCTCATTCATATAAAAAGAAAAGTGCAGAAAAAAATTGGGTTAATAAGTAAGCTGATTTCCTATTAGCCAAGGCCTTATCATAATAAGCTTCTAGAATAATTCTACTCTCATACAATTTTTTTGTTTCACTTTAAAGCATGTAACAGAAGTTTTGGAATGCATAGAGTGAAAGAATTGACAACAATAAGTTTACCAGGGGCAGAAATGCCATGATAAATGAAAAGAACTCAAGGTCTCTTATCCTGAGTAGAACAGGAACTGCCAGTCACCCAAATAAATCACCCACTACTCTCTTGCCACTGGCTCATACTGTTAGCATCTGACATGCTTAAGTCTATTCCATCTAAATCAACAAAAGCACTTTCTTGACAGTCTGTCCTTTGCAGGATGACACCCTCCTTTTCTCTCTTTCTTTTCACAGCCATGCTTCTTAAAAGTGTAGTACATGCTCACTCTCCAAGCTGGCACCATCTCTCCATTTAATCTGTTAATACTGAGTTCACCAGGTAACTTTCATTTGCCAAATCCAGTGCACCTTTGTCAGATGTACCCTACATGACCACAAAGTGTAATCCAATACACCCCCACTTTTTTCAAATAGTTACCTCCTTAGTTTTCATACTATTTACTTGCCAGCTCTACTTTCTCATTTTTATTCATTTGAAAATTGTTATTTATTTATTTATTTATTTATTTATTTATTTTGAGACAACTGTCTCTCTTTGTTGCCCAGACTGATCTCACACTCCTGGGCTCAAGTAATCCTCCCACCTCAGCTTTTTGAGTAGCTGGGATTACAGGCACGTATCACCATGCCCAGTTTATTCTCTTGAGATTTTAAAAAATACCTCTCCTACTTAAATCTACCTGTTTAATATTGAGTGTTCTCCAAATTATTGTCCTTAGCCTTATTCTCTTTGATATGGTTTGGCTCTGTGTCCCCACCGAAATCTCGTGTTGAATTGTAATTTCTGGTTTTGGAGGAGGGACCTGGTGGGAGGTGACTGAATCATGAGGGTGAACTTCCGCCTTGCTGTTCTTGTGACAGAGTTCTCATGAGATATGGTTGTTTGAAAGTGGGTAGCACCTTCCCCTTCTCTCTCTCTCCTTCTGGCCAGGTGAAGATGTGCTTGCTTCCCCTTCAACTTCCACCATGACTGTGTTTCCTGAGGCCTCACCAGAAGCAGAAGCCTGTACAGCCTATAGAACCATAAGCCAATTAAACCTCTTTTCTTTATAAATTACCCAGTCTCAAGTATGTCTTTATAGCAGTGCAAGAATAAATGAATACACTTCTCTTATCTTTTCATCTATTTATATGTCTGAATCCCCCACTGACTTTCAGTCTCTTTACAGAATAAGCTGTTTTACCTATAACACCATACTACTACCTAATAAAGAGGACTCCTCCTTGGTTTTGCTTTGCTTAGTTTTAATAAAATGGATAATAATATTCCTCTGGAATTTCTGACATCATGTCATGTCTACAGTGATTATCACCTAGAAGGTAACGACTCTAATCTATGTCTTCGTGATAGATTTCTCTATGGAAAACTCAAGTCATATATTTCATTGAGTTTTGGTTAAAAATTTAAGATGCTTCTAACAACCAGAATCATGTCCATAACCCAAAACTCCAGAAGAAATGCATTTATTCCACTTCCTGTTGATTAGACTTTTGTCAGATATTGAAGCCTATCTAGAATCAAAGATTCAATACTCTCCAATCAAATTACACTGTGATGCATAGGTCCCTCTCAGGTGTGTTGCAGATAAAGGTAGGGAGGTATTGACTGCTGTTTCTACCCTGATAGGGAGGCTGCTTCTGGGTCAGACAAACTCAAGCCCAATTTTGGATTGATGTCCTCTTCAGTTTCTACTTTCATAAAGTGGGTATAAGAACATGTCCAACATAACTGGGGGGATATATTCAAAACATGTATGTAACTTTCTAAGCTACTATTACTATATTTTTGAAAGTTGTATCTATTGTTTCCTGCATGCTTTGCAAGAAACTATGCTTTATATTTCATTTTGGCAGAAATTTATTAAGCTGAAAATCAGGCACTCATATTCAACTTAAACTAGAATACAATCCCCTTGAGAATGCATTTGTATTTGTTTATATTATTTTGCCGTTGTTTGCATTTTTTACTAACATGTATCAAATTTGAGAGATTTCATAAATAATGAGGTTATTTTGAATCCTTGAGGACATGTTTTTTGTTTGATATATTGAGTGCTTTAAGGACTTTTAAAATCTAGTTTCCTATAGACATTCATCAAGATTAATTACAAACAGTTGTTAATTCCCAGTGCCATCTTGTCTAGGCACCAAAGTCACAGGCATTACAGGTTAATGAAAAACACTAAACTCTGAAATTGCTTCACTTACCCAAGGTACTAGGAACTAATATTAATTATATCAGTAAGCCATGGGAGCACACTTGATAATCTAACAGCACATTAGAGCAATTTGATAGCAGGGGATATGTCTTATTTGTTTTTACAATCCCAGCATTGAACACAGTACCTGTCACATAGGATAAATTAAAGAAATATTTACAGAATGAAGGAATGATATGTTCACCAAACTGATGGAAGAGTCACCTACGTAAAATATAAATTATATCTGCTCAAGCTTTATCAACAACTTTCCACTACCAATAGGATAAAATCTAAACTATTCATTTTTTATTGTGTTGCTCCTATACCCTTTACTCCAACCATGTGGTGTTATTTGCAATTCCTCATATATATTATGCTGTTTATTTCCTTTCTTTCTCGGCATGGAGTGTTCCTTGCAAGCATGTATGCATTTTTCGATAATTAGCTCAAGGACACTCCTTTATGAGGCCCTTTGTGACTTCTGCGGGAAGAAATGACCACTGCATTTTTGTTATTGCTTCCCCATACCATGTATATATACCTCTGTTGTGAAATGCCTCATGGTAATTATGTATTTAATACACAAATACAATAAGTCTCCTCCCAAGCAAGAAAGCTCCTTATTCAATATTATATTACAAGATTCTCTTGTGGTGCTGGTTACATACTAGGAAGTCAATAGGTGTCAAATACAGGGTTCATTAATGTTTACAAAGAAGGACACATGGATTATTAGAGGAGGTAGAAATGCAAGGGCAAATAAATAGTGAGTCTTTCCAGTTACATAAAGCCTGATAAATTAATATTTATTTATCTCAATAACCTGTTTTATAATAGAGACATAGAAATATACCACAAAATATACAGATAAAAATAAATATGGATGGTAAAGTGGGTGCCTATTATAATCTCATATTTGACTATACGCTTTAACTATAGACAATGCAAAGAATATCCTAAACTCAGTCTTCTCTTTTGTTCAATTCACATGTCTTAATCTAGTATATATAAAGTATTTCACTTGACTAAATTGCAGTGGAAATTCCCTTTCTTATAGTCTCAAAGACTACTCTTAAATAATACAGTGAAAAGAAGTTAATCTACAACAGTGGTCCTCAAACTTCTATTTACAGAACATCCTTTACACGGTTAAAAGGGTACTGAAGATTCCAAAGAGCTTTTTGTTAATATAGGTGACAGCTCTTGATAGTAATTGTGTAAAAAAATGTGTAAAAAATTAAAATATATAAATACTTATTTAAATGACCCTAATGACCTTTTCATAGGCTAACATAAATAACGTTTTAACAAAAAATAAATATATGTCACCAAACACGAAATCATGACAAGAATAAAATATTTGTATGAAAAATATGTATATGAAAAATAATTAGATTCATATAGGTTCATAGGTGGAACACAAAGGGAATTTTAATAGCTTTTACAGATAACTGTGGATATTCTTTGATACTACACCAAAACTTGACAAATGGAAATTTATTAAAAGTGAGCTATGATGTGAAATCTGAACCCAGTAGCTTTTCTGTCAATATCCATGGCGTGTCTGTCAATCTTTTATATAAAAATGGTGTTTCATTAAAAAAGTGAGTAATTCAGCCTGCAACTCAATCACACAAGTGCTTTTCCTTGAGACCACCATTATCACTTAAGTATGTAGCGGAGTGCTTTCTGTATGTTTCCCATTTAATCAAACTATTAAAAAGATATGTATTCTAGGGTTGAGATCTAATAAAATTAATAACTTTACTACTTCATCAAGGACATGCTTAAATGAAACTGGCATTTATTCATTCATTCATTCATTTTATTTTTTTTAACTTTTACAGCAAGTCTGTAGCAGTAAGAACATACAACTACTAGCACAGTTTGGTGCCACTGCCTTAATTCAACCTAAGGCATAGCAGTCTTATCCATCATTGCTTCTGCGTAATCAGCAAAATACTCATACAATGAAAAAGGCAAATAATGTCTGAATCTTATTACAAAAATTGTCTTGACTTAGCAGATACCCTGTAAGAGTCCCAGGGACCCACAGAGTTTTCCTAGCCACACTTTTAGAACTGCTGCTCTACAGCACAGAACAGTTAAGATCAGCAATGCTGTACACTCCAGAAACCTAAATACAAGTGGGACTAGTCAGTGGTTTACTTGAACTTTACTAAATAAGGGAAAATCTCCCAAAACTTTACCTTTGTTTTTAATTTATAATAAAAATCATGAATAATATCACTTCTTAAAACCAGGACTAATCTTTCTTCTTTGAATTTCCAATACACATGGTCATTACCTTTCATGTGGTCCCTTTCATATTTCACTTTACATCTTAGTTCTTTGTGTCATGTCTGTTTCTCTTTATTAGGCAAAATTCCTCGGGGCAAATTTAGCATCAGGTTTTAGGAAACGATCATAACTATATAACAGTTACTTACACATATATGCTTTGTTCACTTAACTAATATATCTGACCAAACCAAAAAGAATTAGGTCTATGCCATTATATGCCATTTATAAATGTTTTAAATGTTTAAATGTTTAAATTTTACAGCTAAAGCTACAAAATTCTCAGAAGAAAACCTAGGAGTAAGTCCTTGTAACCTTGAGGTAAGTAAATGCTTTCTTAGATATGACACCTAAAGCATAAGTAACAAAAGAAAATACAGATTAGACTGTAAAAATTTAAAAACTTGTGCAGCTAAAAATATCATCAGAAACCGAAAAGGCAACCCATAGAATAAGAAAAAATATTTGCCAAAGCACATATCTGATAAGGAACTTGTACCCAAAATGTCTAAAGAACTCTTACATGTCAACAACAAAAAGACAAATAACCCAATTTAAAAATAGGCCAAGGATTTGAGTAGACATTTCTCCAAAGAAGATATGCAAATAACAAATAAGCACAGAAAAAGATGATTAGTGTCATTATTCATTAGCAAGTGCAAATCAAATCCACAATGAGATACCACTTCATACCCATAAATATAGGTATAGTAAAAAAGACGATAGCAAGTGCTGAAGAAAATGTAGTGAAACTAGAGTCCCAGTACATTGCTGGTGGGAATGTAAAATGATGGAGCTGTGAAAAACAATTTGGCAGTTTTTCAAAGGGTTAAACGTAGAGTTTAACCTCATGACCCAGCAATTCCACTCCTAGGTATATACCCAAGGAAAATGCAAGCAAATATCCACACAAAAATTCATACGTGAATGTTCACAGCAGCATTATCCATAATAGTTACATGTGGAAACAATTGGGAATGTCTATCAACTGATAGATAAACTAAATATGATTTATCCATGCAATGTAATATTATTTAGCAATAAAAACCAATGAAGTACCAAATACATGCAAGAAAATCAATGCACCTTTAAAACATTATGCTAAGTGAAAGAAAACAGACACAAACAACCATATACTGTATGATTCTATTTATATGAAATACCCAGAATACGCAAATCTATAGGGACAAAATGTATATTAGTGAGAGGTTAGAGGAATGGAGAATGACAGCTAACAGTATGGGGTTTCTTTAGGAAGGACAAAAATGTTCTAAAACTAGATTGCTGTAATAAAACAAGAAACAAAACATATCCAAAACCATTGAATTGTATACTTAAAAAAATTATTTAGTACCATCCACCATCAAGTTTTCAGTTAGATGGTTTATATCAATGCCAAATAAATATAGCAATACTGGTATATCTGTATTTACTATATTAAAAATTAAAATTTAGAACACTAAAACTTAATGCTTAAAGAAAACTTCAAGGATGTCTAATATTATAGCATTTGGCAACAAAATCAATTTTAATTTAATTTATCAACCAAATATAGTTCATACTGTATCTTTTCAGGTGATGCACACAAGATCTGCTTATAAACTAGAAAACATTGGACAAGGGGCTTAATCTCGTGTTCACTTTCATCATCTGTACAATTGGAAACTGGCCATTTCAAGATTAAATGAGAAAACATAAAGTTTAACACCAACTAAATATCCTCCAGTAAACACTAAAAATACTAGTTTTAATAAGACTAATAACTAATATTATTATTGGTAATAAAAGGCATGTAATATATTATCAGAGTGCTAAATACTTGATATTCACTGTCATGCCCTTTCAAAATAAAGATACATGACACACAATCCAATTGGAAAACAGTGATCATTCGTAGAAGTTTATCTTTCAATTTTAATATTTGTACTGTAATTTCAAAATTCAATGAAAAATTCCAATACAAAAACTGGGGGCAAGAGGAAGAAAGGTGTGTGCATCCCCACGCTTTGCTTCCAGGATAAAACACTGTCTAGATCAAATTTTTTTGCAACTCATCTCTCTCTAGCCTAACATAAGTAGATTTAAAGCAATTGAGAAGATAAATGATTCCTCACCAAAAGTGGGAGGGAAAATTAATTTGGGACTGGGACAACAAAACATTCATTTGTCATTACTGCACTGAGGGATCCCAGAAAATGTCTAGAACCCTTTGTATACTGTTTGCCTGTAAGAATCAATGTCTGTTTTCTGCCCTTTCCTTTGTCCATTTCCTCCTCCTGATGCCTCAGTTCATTCTCACTGAAGATTATTAGCAATATTAACCATCCACAGTAGTCGAGTCAGTAAAGAAGTGAGAAGAGGGAGGAGGAAGACACACCGACGGGAGAGGGAGGGTGGGTCATGCATTTGTAAGAACTAATTTGTCTAATATTCAGTAACAAAAGGAACGCGTCTGTGCCGTGCATTAATGCAGCATCAATCGCTGACTAACTGCTCGCCACACATAATGAGAATATTCTCTGGCCATCCCCATGGTCTGTAAAGACAGCTGGGGAGATAATAACCCAAATGGAATTTTTATTTTAATGCAACTCCCATCCTTTAAACACAAAAATGAAACAGATTAAAGTTGGTAAAATGTAACAGCCTTTCATAAAAGCTTAGTGTGATAACATATTTATTCCAGCAGTGATGCCTAAGAGCCTGAAATGTCTCCACTTGATTGTTGGGATTCTCCAGTTTAATGGCCCTTTTCTTTTAGTTCATTATGAGTTGCTTTAGACTCTCCAGTGGTTGTGTCTAATAGCATTGCTCATCTGATTACATTTCAGTAGTTTTTTCTTGAAACATGTTTGAAAAGTTGCACTTTATAATAACTAATTTTATTTTTATTTTAAATCAAAATTGTATCCCTATTGATAATTATGTAAAAATTTAAATATATTTATATCCACATTGCGCATATAATAAATAAAAAATTAATTATTATAAAAGTGCACAAAACCGGCATTATATTTAAAAACAGATCAGCTTCACTGCAACAGCAATATAGGTCCAATGTTAGGGAAAACATTTCACCCAGTTTCCTATTCATTTCTCTACTCTAAAAAACAAAGGCTAGGCAAAAAAGTTTTGTTTTTTTTTTTTTCATTTGTTAGACAGTAGTAGTTTTTCTCTCCTAGAGATAGTTTAAGAATACATTTGAAAACAAACATGAACATGAAAATAGCTTTTGACATTTAATGATTTTCTAAAAAATAATAAACAGCAACTAGGAAATCTACCTGAGCTTGTCTAAGAGTGGGTCATGAGGCACAATGAAATCAGTTCACTAGGGCATTTGATATGTTGTCACTATTAGAAATAATGAACTGTCCAGGCAAGAGTTATTTCCAAAGACACTTTTAAAATGGTAAAGGGGCTGAGAGGAAATATGAAAAATAGCCTAACAATGACAAACAGGAGAAAAATAATTTAATGAGGTCAAGTTGAAAATATAATTTAAGATAAAAAGCCTCATTGAACTCTGCCTGCTATTCTACTGCAACAGAATGATATAATCAGCTTATTTGATCACCAGTACAGATTGTAACTCAGGGAATCTGCTTTAACATGAAGAAGGAAACATAAAATGTCTGTGTTAAAAATGAGGAGAAACCTGAAGTGTACAATTTTATAATATGCATTGCATTTTATTAGACCTAAAATAATTATGTTTTATGATAAAATTATTTTGAGATTAATATATCATAAGGCTGCCGGAAATCTATGATATCTGTACATAAATTGAAATGCTTTTTTTAACTTTCTTGTTTTTATTGGCACATTGTACTTATACATATTTACAGGGTACAATTTGATGTTTTCACATATATATATATATGTTGTATAATGATCAAATCAGGGTACTTAACATACTCATCACCTCGTGCATTTATCATTCATTTGTAGTGAGACCATTCAAAACCCTCTCTCCTAGCCTTTTTGTAATATGCAATACTTACTGATAACAATGGTTGCTCTACTGTGCAGTAGAACACCAGAACTTATTCCTCCTATCTAATTGTAACATTGTACCTGGTATACAACTCTCTCTATCCTCCCCTACCCCACTTCTCCTCTCTAGTCTCTGGTACCAACTGCTTTATTCTCTTCTTCCATGATATAAACTTAAAAATTTTAATAGTTTTGGGCATACAGGTAGTTATTGGTTACATGGATGAGTTCTTTAGTGGTGAATTCAGAGCAGAACTAAAAGAAATGGAAACCAAAGAAAACAAAATGTAAATGAAACAAAAAGCTAGTTCCTTGAAAAGATAAACAAAATTGAAAGACCATTAGTGAGATTAACCAAGAAAAGAAGAGAGAAGTTTCAAGTAAACTCAATTAGAAATGAAACTGGAGATATTACAACCAATACCACAGAAATGCAAAATATCATTTAAGGCTATGATGAAAATCTTTATGCGCACAAACTAGACAATCTAGAGAAAATGAATAAATTCCTGGAAACATACAACCCTCCCAGATTAAATCAGGAAGAAATAGAAACTCTGAATAGTATCTGTCTTTCTGTGTCTGGTTTATTTCCACTTAACATTATATCCTCCAGGCCCATCTATGTTGTCACAAATGAGAGTATTTTATTCTTTTTCATGGCTGAATAGGATTTTACTGTATATATAAACCACATATTCTTTATCCATTTATTGTTTTTCCATTCATTAATTGTTGGATAATTAGGTAAATTCCATATTTTCACTATTGTAGGTAGTGCCACAATAAACATGGGAGTGTAGTTGTCTCTTCTAAGTACTAATTTCATTTTAATTGGATAAATACCTAGCAGTTGGATTGCTGGAGCATATGGTAGTTCTATTTTTTTAATTTTTTGAGAAAACCCCATCTCTTTTTCATAGTGACTGTACTAATTTACAATCCCACCAATGGTGTGTAAGTGTTCCCTTTTCTCCATATATTTGCTAATATTTATTTTCTTTGGTATTGTAGCCATTTTAACAGGATTGAGGTGATATCTCATTGTGGTTTTTAATCTGCATTTTCCTGATTAGTTATGTTGAACTTTTTTTTAATATACCTGTCAGTTTAACATTTTTTAAATATACCTGTCAGTCATTTGTTTGTCTTCTTTTGGGAAATGTCTATGAAGATCATTTGCTCATTTTAAAATTTGATTATTACATTTTTTTCTGTGGAGCTAAGTTCTTTATATATTCTGGATATTAACTCCTTGTCAGATGTATAGTTTGCTATAGTTTGCAAATATTTTCTTCCATTCTGTAGGTTATCTGTTAAGGGTTTCCTTTGCTGTGCAAAAGCGTTTTAGTTTGATGTAATCCCATATGCCTATTTTGCTTTTGTTGCCTGTGCTTTTGGGGCCTTATTTTAAAAATCCTTGCCCAGCCCAGTGTTATAAAGTATTTCCCCTGTGCTATTTTATAGTAGTTTCATAGTTTGGGATTTTTATATTTAAGTCTTTAATCCCATTTTGGGTTGATTTTTGTACATGGTGAGATGTAGGGGTTGAGTCTCATTCTACTGAATGTGAATATCTAATTACCCCAGCACCATTTATTGAATAAACTATCTTTTTCCCAATATACGTTCTCACCACTGTTGTCAAAAATCAGTTGGCTGTGTGTAAATTTTTTTCTGAGATTTTTATTGTGTTCCATTAGTGTATATGTTTGTTTTTATGCCAGTACCATGCTGTTTTGGTTACTATAGCTTTGTAGTATATTTTGGAGTCAAGTAGTGTGATGTCCTCAGCTTTTTAATTTTTGCTTAGGATTGCTTTGGCTGCTCAGGGTCTTTTGTGTTTCCACATTAATTTTAGAATTTTTGTCTCTATTCCTGTGAAAAATGTCATTGGTATTTTGACAGTGATTGCATTAAACTTGTAGATCACTTTGGGTAGTATGGCTATTTTAACAATGTTAATTCTTTAAATCCATGAACAAAATCTATCTTTTCATCTATCTGTGTTTTCTTCAATTTCTTCCATCAATGTTTTACAATTTTCAATGTAGAGATTTTTCACCTTCTTGGTTAAGTTTGTTCCTAGCTATTTTTTTTGGTAGCTATTATAAATATAATTGTTCCATTGATTTCCTCTTCAGGTAGTTCACTATTAGTGCATAAAAATGCTACTGATTTTTATATGTTGATTTTGTATCTTATAACTTTACTGGATTCATTTAATAGTCCAAACAGTTTTTCAGTGCTTTAGGGTATTTTATATACAAGATCACATCCTCTGCAAATAGGGACAATTTAACTTCTTATTTTTTAATATAGATGCCTTTTATTTCTTTTGTTGCCTAATTGCTCTGGCTAGAACTCTCAATATCACATTGAATACGAGTGGTAAAAGTAGGCACCTTTGTAATGTTTCTGATCTTAGAGGTTTTCAGCTTTTCCCCATTCAGTATGATGTTAGCTATGTGTTTGTCCTATATGGCCTTCATTGTGTTGAGGTGCATATTCTCCATACCCAATTTGTTAAGAGTTTTTATCATGAAAGGATGTTGAATGTTGTCAAAGCTTTCTCTGCATCTATTGAAATGATCATATGTTTTTGTCTCTTTATTAATGTGTTTTAATGCATTTATTGATTTCTACATGTTGAACCATCCTTGCATGCCTGGATAAATCTCCCTTGATGATAGCAAATTATGTTTTTAATGTGCTGCTGGCTAGTTTGCTAGTATCTTGATGAGAATTTTTGTATCTATGTTTATCAGTAATATTGGCCTGTAGTTTATTTTTCTGTTGTATCCTTATCTGGTTTTGGAATAAGAGTAACATGGCCTCTTAATATGAATTTTGAAGTACTTCCCCCTCTTCAATTTTCTTGAAATGTTTGAGGGGACTTAGTATTAGTTCTTCTTTAAATGCATGGAATAATTCAGCAGTGAAGCCAATGGGTCCTGGGCCTTTTTTTTTTTTTTTTAATTAAAACATTGCTGGGTATGTTGTAGCAACATATATTTATAGGGTACATGAGATATTTTGATACAGGGATTCAATATATAATAATCACATCAAGATAAAGCGGGTATCCTTGATCTAAAGCATTTATCATTTCTTTGTGTTATGAACATTCTGATTATACTCTGGCTATTTAAAAATGTACAGTAAATTAATGTTGACTGTAGTAACCCTGTTGTGCTATCAAATACTAGATCTTATTCATTCTATCGAATTATATTTTTTGTTCTCATTACCCATCCCTACTTCCTCACCCCTAACCTCACTACCCTTCCCACCTCTGGGAACCATTATTCTACTCTCTATCTCCATAAGTTCAATTGTTTTCAGTTTTAGAATCCACAAGTGGGTGAAGACATGTGAAGTTTGTCTTTCTGTGCCAGGCTTACTTCACTTAACATAATGTCCCCCAGTTCCATTCATGTTTTTGCAAATGACAGAATATCATTATTTTTCATGGCTGAATCATATTCTATTCTGTACATGTACCACGTTTTCTTTATCCATTCATCTGTTGATGGACACTTAGGTTGTTTCTAAATCTTGGCTATTGTAAATAGAGCTACAGTAAACACAGGAGTTCAGATATTACTTTGATATACTTACTTCCTTTCTTTTGGGTATAAACTCAGCAGTGAAATTGCTGGATCATATGGGAGTTCTATTTTTAATTTTTTTGAGGAACTTTCATAATGTTCTTCATAGTGGCTGTACTAATTTATAGCGTAACCACCAACAGCACACAAGGGTTCCTCTTTCTTCATATTCTCACCAGCATTCATTACTACTCACCTTTTTGATACAAGTCATGTTAACTGGGGTGAAATAATATCTCATTTTAGTTTTGATTGGCATTTCTCTGATGATCAGTGATGTTGATCTCCTTTTCATATACCTGTTTGCCACTTCTATGTCTTCTTTTGAGAAATCTGTATTTAGCTCTTTTGCGCATTTTTAAATTGGGTTGTTAGGTATTTTTCTATTGAGTTGTTTGACTGCGTTACATATTCTGGCTATTAATTCCTTGTCAGATGGAGAGTTCATGACCTCCATTCTGTGCGTTGTCTGTTCACTTTGTTGATTGTTTCTTTCGCTGTATAGAAGCTTTCTAACTTGATGTGGTCCTGTTTGTCCATTTTGCTTTGTTGTTTTGTTGCTGATGCTTTTTGAGTATTACTCAAAAAATCTTTGCCCAGTCCAATGTCCTGGAGAGATTCTCCAATGTTTTCTTGTAGTTGTTTCATTACTTTCAGGACTTAGATTTAAATCTTTACTTCATTTTGATTTGATGTTTGTATATTGTGAGAAGAGTCTAACTTTATTCTTTCGCATATGGATATCCAGGTTTCCCAGCACCATTTATTGAAAAGACTATTCTTTCCCGAATGTATGTTCTTGGCATCTTTGTCAAAACCGCATGCACTCTAAATGGATGTATTTATTTCTGTGTTCTCTATTCTGTTCCATTGGTCTATGTGTTTGTTTCTAATGCCAGGGCTGTGATGTTTTGGTCCCTATACCTCTGTAGTATAATTTGAAGTCAGGTAATGTGATTCCTCCCATTTTATTCTTTTTGCTCAGAATGACTTTGGCTGCTTTGAGTCTTCTGTGGTTCCATATACATTTTAGGAAATTTTTTCTATTTCTGTGAAGAATATCATTGGTATTTTGATAGAAATTATATTGAATCTGTAGAATGCTTTTGTTAGTATTGACATTTTACCAGTATTGAGTTTTCCGATCAATAGAATATCTTTCCATTTTTTTGTGCCTTCTTCGATTTCTTACATTAATATTTTAGTTTTCTTTGTAGACATCTTTCACTTCTTTGGTTATGTATAATCCTAGATATTTCCTGGAATTTTTTTTGATGAAAGGTTTTTTGTTTGTTTGTTTGTTTGAGACAGATTCTTGCTCTGTCACCCAGGCTAGAGTGCAGTGGCGTGATCTCAGTTCACTGCCAGCTCCACCTCCCAAGTTCATGCCATTCCCCTGCCTCAGCCTCCCAAGTATCTGGGTCTACAGGCACGTGCCATGACGCCTGGCTAATTTTTTGAATTTTTAGTAAAGACAGGGTGTCACCGTGTTAGCCAGGATAGTCTCGATATCTTGACCTCATGATCTGCCCGCCTTGGCTTACCAAAGTGCTGGGATTACGGGTGTGAGCCACCGTGCCCAGCCTAGAATATTTATTTCTTTATAATTTAATGTTGGTAGCTTGTATGTGTCTTAAGAATTTACAAATTTTTTCCATGTTCTCAAATTTGTTGGCTTATAGTTGTTCTTAATAATCTCTTGTGATCCTTTGTATTTCTGTGATGTCAGTTATCATGTCTCCATTTTCATCTCTGATTTTATTTATTTGAGTCTTTTCTTTTTTTCTTAGTCTAGTTGAAGGTTTGTTGATTTTCTTTATCTTTTCAAAACACCAATACTGTGGTTGGTTGATCTTTTGAATTGTTTTTAAAAATAACTTTTTCATTTGTTTCATCTTTGAGATTTATTTTTTCCTTCCTTCTACCAATTTTGGGTTTAGTTTGTTCTTGTTTTCCTAGTTCCTTGAAGTGCATGGTTAGGTTATTAGAAATCTTTCTTCTTTTTTGCTGCAGACATTTACTGCTATAAACATCCCTCTTAGGACTGTTTATCCTGTGTCCTATAGGTGTTGGTATGACGTGCTTCCATTCTTGTTTGCCTCAATAAATTTTCTAATTTTCCTCTTAATTTCTTCATTGACCCATTGGTTATTAAGAAGTATGTTTAATTTCCATGTTTTTAAGGTTTCTGAAGTTTTTATTGTTGTTGGTTTCTAGTTTTATACCAATATGATCTGAAAAGATACTTAATATAATCTCCATTTCCTTGGATTTGTTAAGACTTGTTTTGTGGCCTAATATATTATCTATTTTGGAGAATAATCCATGTGAAATTGCAAATAATGTATATTTTGTAGCTGTTGAATTGAATATTCTTTAAATGTCTGCTATTTCCATTTGGTGTACTTTAAGTCTGCTATTACTTTGATAATTTTCTATCCAGATCATCTATCTGTCATTGGAAGCAGTGTGCTGAAGTTCTCTATAATTGTTGTATTTTATTCTATCTCTCCCTTTAGATCTAATAATATTTGCTTCATATATTTGGTTGTTCTAGTGTTGGGTTCATATATATATATATAGAATTGTTATATCCTCTTGTTGAATTTATTCCTTTATCATTGTGTAGTAACCTTCTCAGTGTATTTTTACAGTTTTTGACTTAAATTCTATTTTGTCTGCTATAAGTATGGCTACTCCCACTTGCTTTTGGTTTCTGTTTGCATGGAATATCTTTATCCATCACTTTCAGCCAATGTTTGTCTTTAATGGTGAGGTTAGTCTCTTGTTGGTAACATATAGTCGGGTCCCTTTTATTATTATTCATTTAAACACATTATGACTTTTAATTTGAACATTTAATCCATTTACACTCAAGGTTATTATTGATAGGTAAGGTGTTATTCCTGCCATTTTATTAACTGTTTTCTGGTTGTTTTTTAGATTATTTGTTCATTTCTTCCTCTCTTTTTGTTTTTCTCTGAGTTTTGTGGTTTTCTGTGGTTCTGTTTTGTTTCTTTTCTCTTTCTCATTTGTGTATCTGCTGTAATTTCTTTCTTTGTGGTTACCATGGAGCTAATGTGAAGAGTCTCATAGTTATAACAGGCTTTTTTTAAGCCAATAACAACTAATAGGGTCACATAAAAATATTTACATCCTTATCTTTTTTGTGTTTCTTAGCCACTAATTGCAACTGTTGATGTTTTTCATTTTTTTTACTTTAAACTTTCATAATACAGGACCGAAAGATTTATATGGAACCATTATAGCACTGAGGTATTCTGAGTATGATTTGGATTTACATATACTGGTGAGTTGTATAATTTCATGTGTTATTATGATAGTAATTATTTTCCCTTTGATTCCAGTTGTAGTGCTCCCTTAAGCATTTCTTATAAGGCTAGTCTAATAGTGAATGAATTCCCTCAGTTTTTGCTTGTCTGAGAAGGTCTTTATTTCTCCTTCATTTCTAAAAAATAGGTTTGTTGTATGCAGTATTCTTGACTGATAGATTTTTTTTTCTTTCAGTACTTTGAATATATCATCCTATTCTTTTCTGGTCTGCTAGGTTTCTACTAAGAAATCTGCTAATAGTCTAATATGAATTTATTTATATTTGACTTGATATTTTACTCCCGAAGTTTTCAGAATTTTCTCTGTGTATTTAACTTTTGACAATTTGATTATAGTGTGCATCAGAGAGGATTTTGGGAGCTAAATCTTATTGAGGATCCTTGAGCTTCCAAGATCTGAATGTCTATACTTCAAACTTGAGAGAAGTTTTCAACTATTACTTCATTAAATAGATTTTCTGGGCCTTTCTCATTTCTTCTGTCTGACAACAATTTTTTTTTTTTTTTTGCTTACTTGTGTCCCATAAGTCTTATACATTTTCTTCATTCTTCTTTATTCTTATTTACTTTTCTTTTTTCTTCCCCCTCCCCTCTGATGGGTTATTTTAAAAGACCTGTCTTCAGGTTTGGAAATTTTTTCTTCTACTTGTTCTAGACTGCTGTTGGAGTTCTCCATTGTAATTTTATGTCATTCATTGAATTCTTCAGTGCCAAGAGTTCTGTTTGGTTCCCCTAATATCTATCTATTTTTTTGAATTTCTCATTCAGATAATTATTTTCCTGATTTTATTGAATTGTTTATATATTCTTTTGTATCTCACTGAGTTTCTTTATGATGATTGTTTTAAATTCTTTTCTGTTTTAAGCATGTTGTAAATTTCCTTTTCTGTTAAGTCTGTAACTAGAAGTTTATTGTATTCCTCTGGGAATGTCATGTTTCCTTGCTTTCTCATATTTCTTATGTCCCTACATTGGTATCTGCACATCTAGTGGATTAGTGATTTTTTCCATTTTTATGGAGTAGTTTTTGTAGCAAGAGGTTTTTCCTATAGATTGGTCCTAGGATATTAATTGGGAATTGTTGATTGGTTTTGATTCTGGATGGATTCAGCAGTTCGGTCTCCATACAGATTCTTCAGCTGTAATCCTCATCTGTGACATTGGTGATTGTCTCAGCAGCCTAGGCTGTGGGAGTTTGTGATGGTGCTGGCATGTTTTTGCTGGGCATGAGGGTACTGAGTTTATTGTTGGGTCAGACATGTTTGGGTGAAGGGGAACAATAGCTTGTATGGTAGGCTCTCCAGGAGGGTGGGGCTGCTACCTGGCTGGCTGTTGATCCAAGCATGGGTGCAGTAGGCTGGGTGGCTGTGTGGCACCCTCTTTGGTGGGGTCAGGCCACTTCTGGGCCAGCTGTTGTGCTAGAGGTGGGTCCATGTAAGCCAGGAAGCTTCATGGGGCTTTCCTGCTGGGCAGCTCTGCTTGGGGGATAGGGTGCCTCATTGGTTAAGATGTCAGAGTCTTGGTCATTCTCTCAGGCCTAGGCTCAGACCATTCCTCAACCAGGGCATTGGTACTACAGGTACCCACATGAATGTAATGAAATTATAGTGGGCCTCCAGTTTCAAGATGGCACCATGCCATAGCAGGTCATGCATGTAGGTGATGCCAATAGGGTTCTTAGTCTGGGGCAATGCAGCCATGTGCAGTCTCAGCAACTGCCCATACTGTATTTGGAGACTTTGAGTACCAGGCATCCTCCTGCAGCAATGATTGCTAGTGTTTGTGGGGGTAATGGGAACCAGAGGTCCAGCTTACCTTTTCTCTGTAGGAAAAAGTCCACCCTGTCTCCAAACTGATGCTTGGCTAGGGGGCAGGGGGAGAGACAGTGGAGTGCAGGTAGTATGTCTCACTTGCCTCTCTATGGTGCTGTCTTGGATTCCTATGCTCTCCAGCATACTTCTGCAGTCACTCCAGTTAAAATACAGTTGTTCATTATTGTTTTGATTCCTTTTAGTGGGAGGAATAAGTGCAAGGCAACTCTAGCAGGCCACCTTGCTAATATCCAATGCAACTATTTTAAGTATTTGTTTCTTAAATCTGAATAATACTTTTATTAATAAAAAAAAAACTATGAAATGTGCTCTGATCTCATTGAGATTAAGAGGAGTAATTTTGATAATGGGTCCAACAATTGCATCTATATTGTCATCACAAGTTTCTAGGTTTTTTTTGTTTGTTTGTTTTGCTTTTGTTTTTTCCCAAGGTTTGTCTCTGTTGCCCAGGCTGGAGTGGTGTGATCATGGCTCAGTGCAGCCTCAAACTCCTGGGCTCAAGTAATCCTCTTGCCACCTACCGTCCCTGCACAGTAACTGGGACTAAAGTATGCACCCCTTCACCTGGCTAACTTTAAAATTTCTTTAATAGAGTCAAGGTCTTTCTATATTTCCCAGGCCTAGTTTTTGTTTTAAAGTAGTTTTAGTTTCAACATTAAAAATCATCATACTCTTTGCAACAAAAATTAAAATTCCATTATACACCAAGATTGCCAGTTGACTTATTTCGTTAAAAAAGAAGAACAAATATTTATCTATTGTGTATCCCCCACAAGTGAAGAAACAATGGTTAAGTTTAATTTTCTGTAGTCCATACTCAAAACAGTGTGTTTTCCTACTTCAAAATGCACAATTACATTGTAATATTGGATATGCTTTTCCAGCTCTATATCTCCTCATCCTCTTTTCAGAATCACTGCTTTAAAGAGAGACCTATCTGGATCAGAATTCTCCAGAATACTTCTGGGAATTAGATCAGAAGCCTTTGATCCTCGCCTCCAACAGGGTGGGCTGTCTCTTAGTGGTCCCCTATCTCTTAGTGGTCCCTGTCTCTTAATATTCATCCCTTGTTTAATCCCCCTCCACACAATACCAGAGTTAACAATAGAAAATGGAAGAAGAGATGATATGTGAGTTCGAGATGAGCCTGTTGCTTCAGTTGTTCACTTGCTCTTTCTCCTTTGGATCATTTACTCTGAGAGAAGCAAGCTTCCATGTTATGAGCAGCCCTGAAGAAGCCCATGTGGCAAGGAATGAAGGCTTTCAATCAACATCAACAGCCAGCAAGAAACTGAAGCCTTTTGCAAGATCCATATGAATGAGAAAGAAAATGGATTCTCTAGCCCCAGTCAAGTCTTCAGATGACAGCAGTCTTGCCCTACATCATGGCTACAACCTCGTCATAGACAATAAACCAGTGTTACCCTGCTAAACTTCTCCTGGATTCCTGACTCTAAGAAGTTATGAAAGATAATGAGTGTTTGTTGCTTTAAATTGCTCAGTTTGAGATAGTTACGTAGTAATTGATAACTAAATTTCTACTACTTTTCTATAATGAGGAAGAATAAACACAATGCTAAAAAGTGTGTTATATTTCCATTACCAATAGACATGTTCTTTATCTTAGGAACTGGAATTGGTTCAACCTAATTACTATAGCAATTATCTAACTATAGATATGGCCAATTTCCACCTTTTCCTAGTGCATATATTCCTATGTAGTCTATATAATGAAAACCAAGCAAAAACAAAACAAAATGAAACACCTATTGTGACCTACAGCATGTTGACTGCATATACATTATAATGAATCCTTTGAATACTGTTCAAAATGAAAAAATAAGGCCATAAGCATTTTACCTTAATATTGACATTCTGTTAAAAATTCTTAATGCTATTCTTCATGCATTGCTTAGAAATTTCACTAATATGAAGAAATATAACGATTAGAATAGTTGGCACTGGATAAATACTATACGAATGAATGAATTAATTATACTTTCAGGTTACATTTTATTACTGAAATAGAACATTAAAAGATCAGAATAGGTATCAATCAATCCTTTTGAAATAACAAAATTATATACTATAGTTACATACTTATATTTAGACATGATGTAGAAAATGTTCCATCCATTGATTTTCTAATGATAAATAGTCATCTAGACCATATTAGCAAGCAACAATAAAGACAGAACATAGGGGTTAGGCACAGTGGCATGCACATGTAGTCCCAGCTGCTTAGAAGGTTGAGGCAGGAGGATTGCTTGAGCCCAGCAGTTTGAGTCAAGCCTAGACAGCATAGTAAGTCCCCCAGCTCTTAAAACAAAACCAGAAAAAAAGACAGCACATAGGAAGAGAATGGATCTTGTGGCCTCTATGAGGTCATCTATGTTGATGGCCCAGCATCCTTCATTTCCTAGTATTGCTTTGGTCCATTTAAGAGGAGGATTGGTGTCAAAGATGGTTAATCTCTGTAAGATTCCAAGGAATGAATTCATCCTCATCTTTGCAGGTGATCAAGGAAGCTGAAGCCTGGGATCAAGGTCATCTTATAAGTTTTCATGAGAATCAAGAAATGGCTCAGACAAAGAATAGCAGGGATTATAAAAACTGAGATCAGGTGATAATTATTATATAACAAACTGGAAGTCTATGAAATTCCACTGGGCTTCTCTGAAGAACCAACACACATATAAAACCAAAATCTGAGAGCAAGCTCGATTGCGCCTCCAGTCTGTCTCTCGGAATTCTGAATTTTATTTCCCATCCCTAAATTAACAGTTGAGAGCAACATTCAGGGCAAGGTTGGAGGTCCCATCCTCTTTGCATCTGGTTGTCCATTTACTTTCACCTTTTTTTAGTGGTACTGTTCTTCTTCTTTTAGGGTCAAAGCTCTGACCTGGACGGCGTTTACTGTGGGCACCATTGAGAAACTAGAAAGACATGACAGGTATAGGAAAGCAGAGCACTGGTCCCATTTCTCAAGTGGAGAAAAGTTTAAAATTCTCAAATCCTCCCAGTCACACTGAAACCGCTTTTGCAAAATTATAACTGAGGAAACTATGACAGTGAAAAAAATCAGACCTAACCAACTCCATCTTGCTTCTAACTTTTCAGCTGTTCTTGTTCATTCCTGGGTATAGATTGAACTAACTTTGGGAAGGGATTCAGTTCATACTGTGACTCTGAAACAATATTGATAACAGCCCTTTCCCGAAAAGACCCCCTTCTTGTCTGGGGGCCAGTCTGCCTTTGCAGGACTAACAAAGTAGCTACAAGATTAGAAATTACAGTTCAGGGGTCATGCAGCCTCTGGCTCCAAGAGTCTGAACAGCCCCAAATTGCTCCTGGGATAACATCACTATTGTGAAACTTAAGATCAGTGCTGGAGAGATTCTGCAGCCCCTGCCCTGGATGGATCAGCTGGTACCACACATACTGGTAATCTGGCTCAACCAGTTCTGCCAGCCCACCCAGGAACAGAAGACAGCAAGAAAAACTCACTGCGACCCCCATGATTCCATCTCTAACATGACCAATCAGCACTCCCCACTTTCCAATCCCCTACCTGCCAAGTTGTCTTTAAAAACTTTGATCCCTGAATGCTCAGGGAGACAGATTTGAGTAATAATAAAACTCCGGTCTCCTGCACAGCCCACTCTGTGTGAATTACTCTTTCTCCATTACAATTCCCCTGTCTTGATAAATCGGCTCTGCCTAGGCAGTGGGCAACATGAACCCACTGGGTGGTTATGACATTGCATGTACAGAGAAAATTGATGTTCTGAACACATCAGTCACATGGCTACCACGTTAAAATTCTTCTTTAGGTTGACACTTCCTTATATGGAGAACTATATTCTGGGAAGAAATGTCAGTCTGGTGTTTTCATGGAGTTGGCCACTGATTGGACCAGAGATGAGTATCTGACTCAGCAGTAATCAACTTCAGCAATTAGCTCAGCAACTGAGCTGGTCAGTGACTTACAATGGTCACTACAAAAGCAGTGCATTATTCTCTTTCCCAAAACATCTACTTAGCAACCTCTCTCTATTCCTTCCCTTTGAATCGCATATGCCAGGATGAATTAGCCGTTCATTAATACATACATTATTATAGAGGATACATTATTATAGAGGATACATTATAAGATTTGACATATTATTGGCCAGATTTGTTGAATAGTAAGGATAATGGATTGTGTTGCCTCCGCATGCAATAAAAACTTTTGAATGAGAATTGTTAAATGAGGAGGAATGCCTCCTTAATTTGCATATAGATACATAAACCTAGAAAGGGCTATGATTGTTTGTAAAAGAAAACTTTTTTATATGCCTTATCCTAAAAGGAGTTGTTCTGTGCACCAGAATGCTATTTCTCAAAGAAACTCTCATTTTAGTGCACTGACCTTTTATAGTTAAAATTATTTGGATGAATTATATTACAACAAAAGCATAAAATGTGACACAAAATTAAATAACAAGGTAAAGCTACATGTTGATTTTGTTAGATCAAGAGTTACATTTCAGTTTGCTGCTCCAGTAAAATTCATAAGTATACATCTCGAACATATTAACTCTATCTGTTTTTTCCTGAATATTGTGACTATTTTCCCACTACTGAGCAAAGGTCCACAAAGTAATATTAGCCTCTTCATTCTCAGTGCTGTAAACCAGTGGAAAACTAATATCCTGGGCAAACATTATAAATATGTTTTATTGTATACTACGGAGTGTTTGCATATCTTAAAATCTTCAATACCTTCCTTCAACAACAAAGCAAATCAGGTCTGACATCATTAATTAGTTTTTCAAAAACTCAACAATTAACCTAGCTAAGAGTTATTGCTCCTTCTATCTGATTATTTTAATATATAAGAAGAAGTACAACATTTGTGATGTACAATAACATAGAATGATAGCAAATACCTAATGTAAATGATGAGTTAATGGGTGCAACACACCAACATGGCACATGTATACATATGTAACAAACCTGAACGTTATGCACATGTACCCTAGAGCTTAAGTATAATAATAAAAATTAATAAATAAAAAGAAAAAAATAATCATAGCAAATAGGCAAATAGTGATTATTATTATGATTCTATTTCAAACACTTTCTTTGTCAATATACTAAGCTGCTTTAGATGTGTAAATGAATCTCCCCTTTTCACCATTCAGAATATTGCATAAACAGTAGACTTTCACCTAAAATACTTTTATATTTAATATGTTTATAGTTTCATTTTTACCTACCCTATTTTTTCAAGGATGCTCTATCAAGATAATTTTACTTTGAAATATTAGGATAAGAATTCCAAAGCACATCAAAACCATACTGCTGCTTTTCGAAGAAAAGACTGTCACAGACAGAGTTGAAAGACTCACATGTATTTCAGTCTGACTTTTAAATATATAGCAGTTTGAAAAAAAAATCTTATTACAATGGTGGTTTCTATTAGGGATGCTGACAAATTTAACCAATCTAGAACACAAGGTTACAGTTTCGGTGACAAGTGAATTAAAGGGAAATCAGATATTCTATAATCAATGATTTATCTCTTCTCCTCTATTTTAACCAAGGGATTAAATCCAGCCCCAGTTAGTGTAGTTATCTATGATGTGCAAGGCAGACATGATCCATTGTGTCCCCACTGTGAGTGACAGAATGAATGACAGCCTTTGCCAGTCAAAGCCGTGATAAGGCCTGGGTTCTGAGAGAAGCTCCTGCTCCAGAGCCATCTGCATTGTCCCAGCCATCATGTCTGGCAGGAAAGCTGATGTGGAGATAAGGAGGTGATGGTGCTGAGCTTATTTCAGAGAAGGATCTCAGGAAACTAATCAGTGCCATCTGCATTTAGAACAACAGTCATCAATTTGGCTTCTTTCTTTCTTCTTTTTTTTTTTTTTAACTTTTCATTAATGTCCCCCACTGAATACTTCTAAAGCTTCAATATATTTAGTATGCTACCAAAGATGGACTCTTGGTATTCAAGAGCAAACAAAACCAAACTAAACAAAAACACCGAAAAGATCTGAGAATAATGAAAGGCAGAAGCAAGCAGGCCTGTGAAAAATTCTGTTCTGAGGGACTCAGACTGGTGTGAGGCTAGCAAAGACCTTGTTATAGGAGCTCAGAGATTCAAATGCTAATGAAGAGGCAAAGGTTTACTGGAGTCTTGCAGAGAGAAGGGTGGCCTTTGCCCAAGAGGTGTGCATAAATAAAAACAATAACAAAAATACTGCCAATAGAGAGGCAGTCTGCTGGTAATAAGGATCCCTGTCAGCAACTTGAAAGCCCAGTGGAATTAGAAAGAGAGGAAAATTTTGCTTTGGCCCAGGACTGTAGAATGTTTAATTGTTCAAATTCTCGGTATGTTTGTGCACCCCAAAATAGCTAAGTATGAAAAGTATCTTGGTTGAGCCAACACAGATTCTTCAGGAACTCTGATACTCAGATAAAAGCAAAGTTAAATATGATAAACAGTACAAATCATGATGTGCTTGCCTTTGCATAGCTCTTCACAAAAATGCACTCTTTGATAGTATCTGGAAACAGTTAATGCTCAATAGTCTATGAGAACTGAGGAAATTTTCTGATGGAATGCTTTGGGCATAACAACATATTCCAGAATGTATTTTTCTTTTGTCAAATTGCATGTCATTCTGGGGATTGGCTATGGAGAATGGAGTGAAGGCAGAATGAAGGATTGTCCAAGACCTGGATCAGCTGAAGACTGGACAGGAGGTAGAACTCGAGACTGGAATTCAGAATCAAACACGCAGGCAATAAGCAATGACCCCGGTCTGAAGCACACGGCAGAACCTGCTGTCAGACCACTGAGGAACCAAGCTCTCCCCATTCATGGAGCAAGCAGTCTGTTCCATTATTTTGCATTTCACCACACAAAGCAGATAGGACTTTACCCAGGTTCAACGTGGGGGTGGTGGTCATGAGGAGTAGTGAGAAGCTGCTGTGCTGGAGCACACAGCTGCTGAGTAAGAAGCTTTACAGGGAGAGCTGAACTGCCTCTCCATGTCTGCAGCATAAATCCCAGAGACCCACGATGACCTGTCTCAGAACCTTAGCTCATTGCCATCAAAATAGTCCCAGAGCAATCTGAAACTCAGTGAACACACTCTCCTACAGAGTTATTGATTTTCTCAATTTCCAATTAAGGTTTAAGGTGCTGCACAGTGGTGTACAGGTGCAAGCTTTGGAGTCAGGCTGCCAGGTTTGAATCCTAGCTCCATCGCTCACTAGTGTGTGTGACTTTGGCAAAGATACTTAAATTTTGTTGCCTTAGTTTACTAAACTGTGGATAGTGTCAGTAGTTCTTACTTCTCAGTAGGTTACTGTAATGATGGAATGTGTGGATCCATGCAAGGCATTTGAAATAGTAACTTGGCTCCCACTGAACTTGCAATAGCTATTTTGTTGTTATTGTCATTGTGGCTCCACATACTTCAGATCAAGGAGGGGGAAAAACTGTTTTTGTTATGCCCCCTCCTTCTTATTGCCACTTCCAGATTTTATTTTTAATCCTCTTGTAAAACTTGTGATTCTGCCCTCCAAACTACCCCCTTTGAGTAGTTTGTACTCAATTCTTGTCATTGCTCTTGATTCACAAATGAGTTCTGCTTTGGACCCACTCTTCCTTACCATACAAACTTCAGCCAGTAGGCTGATCCATGCAATCACAAGACACCAAAGTTCTTAACCTTCTTATTTCAGAGGATATTTCCCATCACAGTATCTCCCATATCCTTTCTCCTGATCACCTGATCACTTTTCATCATCATCAGAATTGGCACCATCTCCAAATCCTGAGAAAAACATTCTGCCTTGGGACCATATTTCCTCTCCTTTTCTCTTCCTGATTCAATTAAGTTCTCTCCTTACAGTATTATGGTCCTGAAGACATTTAAACCATTGAGTTTTAACCTTCCTTCACCTTCCTCCTATCTTTACCTCTCCAACTCACAGGCAAAAGTTCATTATTAGAATCATATAGGATACACAGTTTCTATCCTGATCCTTTGTACTCTCCTTGAAGAAAACACATTCCAGGTGAACATAACCATCTGCTGTCTTAATGCTCCTTCCCAGGTACTTTAGTGTAGCTGGAGAAAATTATACAGCCTGGCATACTGTTTTTACTTCATGACCTTATATGTCAAATGGGCTCTCAATACTAACCAGAAATTCTCTTTCTCAATTAAACTCACTTCCCGATATCTGAGATGACTATTTCAAGTATTATCCTCCTCATTTCCTACCACAGATGACTATTTCAAATATTATTTTCACTCATTTCCTACCCTAGCTCTTTGACTCATTCTTAGCTAATGTTCCTGATTGATTTCGTTGTGTCCTCACCCAAATCTTAACATTGAATTGTAGCTCCCATAATCCCCATATATCATGGGAGGGACTGGATGGGAAGTAACCGAATCATAGGTTTTATAAGGGGCTTTTCTTGCTTTGCTCAGTTCTCATTCTCTCTTCTGCCATCCTATGAAGAGGTGCCTTTCACCATGATTGTAAGTTTCCTGAGGTCTCCCCAGTCATGTGGAAATGTGGAACTGTGAGTCAATTAAATCTCTTTTCTTTGTAAATTACCTAGTCTCAGATATTTCATCACTGCAATGTGAAAACGGACTAATACAGTTCCATTCTTGTATTTTACTGTGAAAATAGAAATCGCTGAATGCCAACTTCCTTATAGCCAAATCTAAAACTTACTTATATATCCACAGAGCTTCTTTTTTTCCCTCCTTTCACATCTAAGAAATGTAAATGCCAATCTCTTGACAGGTGCTTAGAGACCTTTTCAGTTTCTCTTTCAAGCTCTTTTTTCCCATTTCTAAGTTAAATCCAATAGTTTTAGCCCTTCATATCCATTAACATTATGAGAGATGTAATTGTTTCCAGGTTTATGTGGTCATTGACATGTTTGTATACAGACATGCTCATCTGTAAATGGTCAGATAAACCTACTGAAATATAGACAATGATTAAGAATTTATTTAACATCTTTAAAACCATAAGACAAGTCTTAATGAAGTAGAATAAGTGAAATATTGTCCAAATATACCTGCTACTTCTCAGCTTTTCACAGTCATAAAATTAAAGTTCTCAGAGATTAAATATCCTCTGAATTTATTATGATTGCTTCATTGAATAGATTATACTTCTAAAATAAATTGGAGTAATTTGCAATTTGTGATGTTAATTAGTCTTCCCCAAAGTCTATTCAGATTTTAGATAGTTTGAGTCTGAATCCACTTCAGTAATACTCTCAGCTTTTTGGTCTCGATTGTTATGGAACAAAATAACTATATTAAAATTGTACAATATGTTATACTTTAAAGCTGGATACTGAAAACCTTTTAATGATATGAACTAAATGAAGTATCAAAATATTTCTGAGGTGATTTCTTGAAAGATTATTGCATTAAATGCATACAAAGTCATGCATATTGTTTCAACATTTTTTTCCAGAAAGGCAAATAAAGACTAATTATTCTTACTTTAAGAAACTTAAAAAATAATTTATTCTGAATCACTTTGGCTGCTGGATGGTATTACTTTGACTGTATTTCTTCACTCGCATATTGACCTAATACTTTTTGGTTTTTCTTATTGTAATAACAGTAAGAATAGTAACTAAAATTTATAGAAGCTTATTCCAGCATATTTGTATTGTGCTAAGAGCTTAGACACATTAGATGTTTTAATTTTCTCATGAGCTTTATGGAATAGGTACTATTAAGGAAGATCATAGGAAATTGTCTGTTTTTGACCATATTAGACCTACAGAACTGTAATTTATATGATCTAAACTGATTTTAATATCCTCATTTCACAGATGAGGATACTGAGATACAGAGAGGTGAAACTGATTGCTCAAGACTTATGTCACAGTCAGGTCAGGTGGTTCAATAGCTGGAAAGACTTAAAACCCAGAATGGTGTCTTAGCAACACTTGGAATGTCAAGATAACTCTTTCTTCTAATGGAGAAGTTTGATCAATGACAACTAGTGAGTTCTGCAGCATGGGTTATCAATGGTTTAACTCATTCAGATTTTATAAAAAATAATTTGTCCTCCAGAGTAGCACTCACTATGCTAATTTTGGAAGCATAAAAGTAACATAAAATTGTTTAAACAACACATGATAATCCTAAATTATTTATTGCTATGGAAAATCACATAACAAAGGATTTTTAAATGATTTAGCTTTTCCTTTGAGGAAACATGAAAAAGCACATTATCTCTGTATGCTCAGACTAATCAAAATCCAGCCTTCAGACGAGGAATGTCCAGTGGCTATCATGAGAGAATCAGGTATAAAAGATTATAGGGGAGGACTGAGGATCCATCTTTAGGTGTCAGGTCTGATCAACTTGAGTAAAAACAGTACTTGGCTTGAATGATGGTTTACTCTACAGAAATACTTTCTTTGCATGATGATTTTATATATTTTCTCATGAATATAATGGAGTTGAATTTGTATAAACAATGTCAGATGAAACAACATTCATTAAAAAACCTAGAAAAGGAAGTTAAACAGCAATTAAGAATCTCATTTTGCCTGTTCTTAGTAGTCATTATTTTAGCATTATTCTATAATTATATTAAAGAAAACAATGCATATTAACATTACATTACTACACATACACTCACACCAAAAATGACAACAGATAAATTTATTGTCATAAACAATATGCTGAACCGACTTGAAAATATAATTAGGGAACTGATTAAAAGTGACTAAGATGGCTGAATTAACTAAGCAGAAGAAAATTTCACCAGCTACCATGGGATTTATAAACACATGCTTTGACAAATATTTACTCTTTGATGGACTTTCCTTTTCAAAAATACTACATGGAGAAAACATAGTGCATTAACATATGGAAAGTATCAGCATACAATGTGTAGGTATTAAAGTTCACTTCAGCCATGGAAGAACACATTGAAAACACATTCCTATATTAAACACAGTCTCACCTACTTTAGAAGAATGAGTAGGTGCAATACAAGCAACTGAGAATGCTTCAAAGGAGGTTTTCATCTCTGAGGCTTCCCAAACAAATGAACATCAAGCTATAATACCGAATAACTGGCAGCGGATGCTGTCAAGAAGATGCAATATGATTCTAACCTTACCTGTAAATTTACTTGCAGAGGAAGAACTTTAAAGTTGAAATAGAAGTGAGGAACAAGTCCAAACCCTAAAGAGAAGATAATCACCTCAAGCTCAAGTTTGCTTCCATTCTGTTTTATAGTGTCCAATTTTGTTTAAGTTACAAAAGGCATTAGCGAAGTGTGTGAAAGTTGCTTCCTGGAGTACTGTTGATAATACTGTACTCTAAATCTTCTCCTCCTGGCCAATAAACAAAGTAACAAATCAGAAAAGCCTCACTCCCAGTCACAAAATAAAATCCACTCAATTATGCTTAAATGTCTTTCCCCTGTCTTCCTGAGTCTGGTAAAACTGGTAAGATTTCTTTGTTTTGAGTCACAGATACATGTTATCTTTCTCCAGAAAGAAGATTGCTATATGGAAATATTAAGTCTATCAGTGAAAGCAGTACCATCCTCCATGCTGATGGGCTCTTAGAAAGAACTTAGGCACCTCATTTTTAGTGGAGATCCAGACAGATATAAACAGATTTTTAACAACCAACGTTTTTTAAAAAAGTTGAGCTATTTTAAAAACAAACTTGCCAAATCTGCAGTTGAATATATATTCGATTTGTTTTAGATACAGAGTGTCACTCTGCTGCCCAGGCTTGAGTGCAGTGGCATTCCCATAGCTCACTGTAGCCATGAACTCCTGGGTCTGGCTTAAGCCATCTTGCTTCCTAAGTCTCTCATGTAATTGGGATTACAGGTATGTGACACCAAACTGGGCTATTTTATTTATTTTTTATTATTTGTAGAGATGGGGGTCTGGCTATGTTGTCCAGGCTGTTGTTCTATATTTTTCAGTATTATATACACAATATATTTTTTTGGACACATTTTATCTAGTACATAGCCATCAAATGTCAAAGAACCCCCAAACAATCTTAATCTGCTTTTTGTATAATGTCAGACTCTCATCAAAGATTAAAAACAAGTATATTTATGATTAAAATTTAGATTTTGTTTTCAGTTTTATCTTTCACTGTTCTTTTATAGTGCATAGTTAATAGTTGGGTAAACTATCTCTTGCCTTCTGAGCCCCATTAAATATAGTTTGAATTCCTAATCATATATACTATATTTTTTCATATTTGACTTCATTAGTGTAGCTTTGCTAATATCAGCCATGTCCCAGCATAAACAAAAAATTAAAAATATTTTAATTGCTTCAGTGAGACTAAAACAAATATATTTGAATGCATAAGTATGTATAGAGGAGTGGATATGTAAAGTATCTCAAATATATAGGTATATCTGCATATATATATATACATACACACACACACACACACACACCCCAACATACAGAGAGAGCAGTTTAACATTATTTTATATCGCAGTTAAATACCATGTGTGTTCATTTTTAAAGAGGAAGCACTGGAGAGGTTGTAGTGACTGGTGATTGTGCGTTCTCTAACAACGGAAAGTTAAAAGTGTTAGTAGCCTTTTCAGCCTTAAGCCCCTGGCCTTCTGCACTGTTACAAGGGTGTGCTGATAACTCACATGATTTTTGCTGTTTATCCTCTACTGCACAAGCTACACACAGATTTTATTCAAATTGAACAGGACTCTCAGTTTGTTTGATGTTCACAGCTATAACCACTTCCCCAAAATTAAAGCAGCAGAAATCAAGGTGCATACTCTAGCAGTGATAACAGTTGCCCTGTAAATTCCAAACAATGTGCTACAGCTTAGGTGTCTCAGGTACAGAGGGGAAAGATTTTGCAAAGAAGTAACATCAAAAGTACAGAGAGAAGCTTGTGCTTTAGCACTGTGGATTAACTGCAAAAGGAAAGTCCCCTAAGGAGCAAACCCACAGGAGGATATGCTCAAGCTTGCTGCCAATAGCTAGCAGCTGAAAGAAAGAAAGGGCTATTGGGGGAGAGAGAAAAAAAACAAAAACAAAAAAAGGCCTGAACAATGTAAGCTTGAGGCTGCACTTACCACCCCAAATTAGCAATGGAGAATATGTACTCAAATTAGAAAGAAACAAAGCTTTGGAGAAAACAGCAAGAAAGAGGAATTGCATCTTCAAGAGAAATAGAGATTGTCAATGACTATATTCCCCTGGAGAGAAACTGATTGGAAAAAATGGGGAGAGAAATAATTCAGTTCAGACATTCAGGAGCAAATAATATGTCATTCAGTATTATTTCTTTTCATTTTAATTGAACTTATTTGTCCATATACTTTATTAACACCAGGTTAACCTGTTATATATGAAATTCACTTTAGCTAATGATATTTTACTTTTTCTTTAGATGTTTCAATTATACTCTGCTCTTGTGGGAATTGTTTGCTTCCTCATTTTCCAACTCTAAGCAGGAATACATTTTACCTTATCATGTGTATCTAGTTAGGACTCTTGTAGTTTCATGGAGGAAAATATACTGGGTCAAAGATAACTTCCTGTACCAGAATTATGCTTGATGCTAATAACCGTTGTTGGTTGCTTAGAGCTTCCTGATCCTCTCACCCTTGCTGAGGCCAAGGTATCCTGATCCCACTTGGGACAAATTTTCTACTTGCTTTTTAATCCTTTGCTGCTCAATCTTCAACCTTGCTCTGTGACTCCTGTCACCTGATATCCGCATAGAACAATTTCTGTGATTTAAAAAAATATCAAGATGTGTTTTTAATCAATGGATTTTGAAGTTCATTTAGTGGATAATAACCAGAAAATAGAAGCAAATAGGATAGAAACGATCAAAGTTCACCAGCTGCAATATAGTTAGGTAAACTGTGTGTGTATGTTGTTATGTAAGTGCATTGCTACCGGTTATGGTCAAGAAACATTGAAAGAGGCTGGGCATGGTGACTCATGCCTGTAATCCCAGGACTGTGGAAGGCCAAGGTGGGCCGATCGCTTGAGCCCAGAAAGTTGAGACCACCCTGGGAAATGTGTTGAAACCCCATCTCTACAAAAAAATACAAAAATTAGCCAAGTGTGGCGGCACATGCTTATAGTCCTAGCTATTCAGGAGGCCAAGGTGGGAGGATTGCTTGAACTTGGGAAGTCGAGGTTCTTGTGAGCCATAATATCATGCCACTGTACTCCCAAGACAACAGACTGAGCCCTTGCCTCAAAAAAAAAAAAAAAAAAAAAAAAAGAGAGAGAGAGAGAAAAGAAACATCAAAAGCACTGCTGTGGAAGAGCACTTATCCATGAAACTAAAGAGTCAAAAACAGTCCCAATGGAATTATTGGAAGGCCTTTTCAATGTATTTGATAACATATTTATTGTACTCAATCTTTCCAAGACACACACTTTAAACCAATTTATTTCTTATCACAGTGTATGTTCCATATTGGGAATAATAGCTTGTTTGCTAAAATACATATCTTTTTTAATCACTCTGACTTTTTAATTTCACCATATCTAAGGTTCGAAAATCACATTAACTGAGACAGATCAATAGTTAAACTCTCTAGTAAATGATCTTTGACAGAAACTCTAAATTCTGGGCTTTGAGTGTTGCTCTTAACTAACCCTTAGTTGACCTTCTGTAGAAGGGCCTGTCTGGCTTCCCATAGCTCTCAACCTCCTTGCTGTTGACTTGAGCTTGTTGAGTTTCCAAGACTTGGTCTCCTCCTCCCTAGTATAATCCATCTTATCTTATTTCCTCAGAGATGGCTGGTTACATGTTTTTAAAATTGATTATTATACTATTTCTGATAATCCAGTTAAAGAGGACAATAAGCATGAAGATACTGTAATCACAAATGCATACAAATGAATCTTGGTTCATTCCATTTTCAGAAAAATCCTCAAATTATGCCAAACTAAACACATTGGTACAAACAACTTTCATAGAAATGTTAACTTTTAACATAAGGTTTGCTAATTTTTTAAAGTAAGGATTCAAATGCCACTGAATTGTTACATAGTGATATGACCTAAAATTAAAACCCCAGACACTGGAATATTTATTATCAAGGATACTATATTATAGAGAAAAGGTAATAATCATGGTATTATACTTATTATTTCACAAACATTAATTATACACATTTAAATATCTCCATAGCTGGTCCACAGTTTAAGAGGGATATTTGCTGTACTATATTAATTGATAAGATAGATAGACTGGAGGTATCTGGACCCGTGCTATCTAATAGCAATATAATGTGAGCACAGATGAGAGCCACATATGTAATTTCAAATGTTAAATGTCCTAGTGTCTACCTTTTTAAAAAGTAGCAGGGAACAGGTGGAGTTAATTCTGATATATCTTATTTAACTCCAAATATTCTTACATCAACATGTACTCAATATAAAAATTGATAAGGTGTTTTTATATTTTTATACCAAGCCTTTGAAATCCAGCCCTTTTCAATTCACACTTGTCATGTTTTAATTGTTCAAAAGCCATCTGTGACTATTGACTCCTATGTTGGAAAGCACACAGATCCAGAATATATGACAAATACCACAATTAGTTTTGCACTAACCTAATACCTATTTGGATTTAGAGAAATATGCACCATAATGTTCTTTTAAACCACTTATTCTTGATGACACATGTATGACAAACCAGTTGTTGGATTGTAGAGTTCTGTGTCTAAAAGAAAAATATTGCTATTGTCCCAAAGACACAAGAGAAAATACGTAGTTAACAGATAGACAGTTTTTCAATTAAAATGTGTTTTTCATATAAATTGTATAATTTCTGCTCTTTCATAATGTTTCACAAAAAGTACTAGAATATGCAGTTGTTTCAATAGCTCAACAAGCTGAACTACTGATTAAAACAGTAATCTCTTTCCTGATTTTAAAATATGGCCTAATCTTCAAATACTTGTTTTACTTAGAAATATGCACAGATATATTCTTTTGTAAAGTAAAATATAAATGGAATGTTTAAGGAGACATTTAATAACTTGCTGGTGGTGTCTGTAAAATCTCATGTGGAGGAAAGAAAGAAGGAAAAATCAGATCCTTTTTATTTAGATATGAGTTTTATTTAAGCAATCATTCCATATCATAATGAATCACAGCATCATATTGAAAACACTCACTGTAACAGACAACATCCTATTTCATATATTACTGCAAGTGGGGTTTTGGAAGTTCAATTATAAGAATATGAATGTCTTATAATAGCTAAGTACCTAGAATTCAAAAGAAATAAACCTAAACAGTTGTTTATTTTCAAGGGCCACACAGCTAAAGTTTTGATTATATCTTTATAACATGCTTTCTGTTTGAGCTTAATAATAATATATTAACTCAGGTTAACCTGTCATTTAAAAAAATTAATATAAATCACATCTCTATGAGAAATTTTATAACCAGACTTATTAATAAAATAAAACTAATGTGTATTACTATATAAATGTGCAGAAAATGTTTAGATGTTTTATAATTCATTATTAGAAAAGAAAAAATCAGATGTTCAAACTATGGCATTTGTTACTGTATTAGTGACATACTTTTTGGATAATATAAATAATTTTATGACTGATTTAAAGCATGCATTTCAAATTATATAAAATGTATTATACTCTTCTTATTCTACAACTTGGTTATGATTATTTTTGCTTTTATTTGCCTGAACAATACAATAAGAAGATCAATCTTTTCATTTGGCAAAAATATTACTTTTTCATCTTCTGTTTATCTTGGAAGCAATCAGTTTCAATAACTTCATTGCTTTTGGGCTTTATTCTATCTTACTGTTCTTTTATCTTTTTTTTTAGATGTCTATCAAATTCAACTAAAGGTCTTATGTAAATGTAAGAATGAGGTCAATATTTTCATATATTACTAAGAAGCTAAAATATTTGTATTTTTAAAACTGACTTTGATCTTTCATTTCAATACACATGAATAATTACTTTATTTAGCTATTTCCTTTAAGGCATGTCCTTGCCATAGTACTGTTCCAGCATAGTCCTCCTGTCAATTTGAAGGTGCAACTGAGATGTTAACCTTAGGAGTGAAGCAGAGAACTTTATCCTGCTGGGTGTAAAGGAAATGCAATATTTTGATAAGATCCAGAAAGTTCTAAAGAAAAGTAATGCAACCACTAATCTAGCTGCCTTCATTACCAGCCAGCCAGTGTGGGATGAGTAAACACATTTCTTTACTGGACTGGCCTTATTTGCCCTCTTGCCACATTTTTCATTATCATAGCAATCCAGTAGATACCATTTTCAAAATTTTAAAACAATCTGGTTTTTTTTTTCGAGATTTATGAGAAAGAAAAGAAAATGAAAGAAAGAAACAAAAAGGAAAGGAATAAAGAGATCATAATTCAGATTCCTTTAAATGAAGATATTTCCAATAACTTTAAGAAAATCAAAGTTTCCAGAGTTCATTTTATACATTTCATAATACACTCATCGTATAAAATGAGATCCAGCTATACAGTCTGGAGTACTTTCCTAGTATGAGATCCAAAATTACCCAGTAGAAATTCTCAAAGTCTGCCTACAAAAAGTTTGAGGAGCTGGGCACAGTGGTTCACGCCTATAATCCAAGCACTTGGGAGGCCGAGGTGGATAGACTACCTGAGGTCAGGAGTTTGAGACCAGCCTCGCCAACATGGTGAAACCTTGCCTCTAGTAAAAACAAAAAAATAGCTGGGTGTGGTGGCATGTGCCTGTAGTCCCAGCTATTTGGGAGGTTGAGGTAAGAGGACTGCTTGAACCCAGGGGCAGAGGTTGCAGTAAGCCAAAATCACGCCCTTGCACTGCAGCCTGGGTGAAGAGCAAGACTCCATCTCAGGAAAAAAAAAAAAAAAATTGAAGAAATCTTAACATTGGTGGACCCACCCAGAGGTGTGTTAAGAACCAGTTTTAAATCTATAATTTCTAATATGCTTTCTGGCTGGATAGGTAGTTTGACTGGTTTATAAGCATATCCACCTAAATGAAGGAGAAAACACTAAGTTTTCCAACCATAAATCAAAATATAATTATTCAAATTAGAAAGTTATAATAATTCCAAAATATCCTTGATGATAGCATCTCTGTTCAAGGAAATTAAAGGTTAGTTTGTCACATTTACACAGGCGATCATCATCTTATCATGTCTTCGTTTCCTAAGGCAATATGAGACAGCCTATTTATTTAAAAACCAGTGATTACTCAAACAGGGGCGGAGCAAGATGGCCGAATAGGAACAGCTCCAGTCTCCAACTCCCAGCGCGAGCGACACAGAAGACCGGTGGTTTCTGCATTTTCAACTGAGGTACTGGGTTCATCTCACAGGGGAGTGCCGGACGATCCGTGCTGGTCAGCTGCTGCAGCCTGACCAGCGAGAGCTGAAGCAGGGCGAGGCATTGCCTCACCTGGGAAGCACAAGGGGGAAGGGAATCCCTTTTCCTAGCCAGGGGAACTGAGACACACAACACCTGGAAAATCGGGTAACTCCCACCCCAATACTGCGCTTTAAGCAAACAGGCACACCAGGAGATCATATCCCACCCCTGGCCGGGAGGGTCCCACACCCACGGAGCCTCCCTCATTGCTAGAACAGCAGTCTGTGATCTACCGGCAAGGCAGCAGCGAGGCTGGGGGAGGGGCGCCCGCCATTGCTGAAGCTTAAGTAGGTAAACAAAGCTGCTGGGAAGCTCGAACTGGGTGGAGCTCACAGCAGCTCAAGGAAACCTGCCTGTCTCTGTAGACTCCACCTCTGGGGACAGGGCACAGTAAACAATAACAAACTCAGCAAAAACCTCTGCAGACGCAAACGACTCTGTCTGACAGCTTTGAAGAGAGCAGTGGATATCCCAGCACGGAGACTGAGATCTGAGAAGGGACAGACTGCCTGCTCAAGTGGGTCCCTGACCCCTGAGTAGCCTAACTGGGAGACATCCCCCACTAGGGGCAGTCTGACACCCCACACCTCACAGGGTGGAGTACACCCCTGAGAGGAAGCTTCCAAAGCAAGAATCAGACAGGTACACTCGCTGTTCAGAAATATTCTATCTTCTGCAGCCTCTGCTGCTGATACCCAGGCATACAGGGTCTGGAGTGGACCTCAAGCAATCTCCAACAGACCTACAGCTGAGGGTCCTGACTGTTAGAAGGAAAACTATCAAACAGGAAGGACACCTACACCAACACCCCATGAATACATCACCATCATCAAAGACCAGAGGCAGATAAAACCACAAAGATGGGGAAAAAGCAGCGCAGAAAAGCTGGAAATTCAAAAAATAAGAGCGCATCTCCCCCAGCAAAGGAGCGCAGCTCATCGCCAGCAACGGATCAAAGCTGGACGGAGAATGACTTTGACGAGATGAGAGAAGAAGGCTTCAGTCCATCAAATTTCTCAGAGCTAAAGGAGGAATTACGTACCCAGCGCAAAGAAACTAAAAATCTTGAAAAAAAAGTGGAAGAATTGATGGCTAGAGTAATTAATGCAGAGAAGGTCATAAACGAAATGAAAGAGATGAAAACCATGACACGAGAAATACGTGACAAATGCACAAGCTTCAGTAACCGACTCGATCAACTGGAAGAAAGAGTATCAGCGATTGAGGATCAAATGAATGAAATGAAGCGAGAAGAGAAACCAAAAGAAAAAAGAAGAAAAAGAAATGAACAAAGCCTGCAAGAAGTATGGGATTATGTAAAAAGACCAAATCTACGTCTGATTGGGGTGCCTGAAAGTGAGGGGGAAAATGGAACCAAGTTGGAAAACACTCTTCACGATATCATCCAGGAGAACTTCCCCAACCTAGTAGGGCAGGCCAACATTCAAATCCAGGAAATACAGAGAACGCCACAAAGATACTCCTCGAGAAGAGCAACTCCGAGACACATAATTGCCAGATTCACCAAAGTTGAAATGAAGGAAAAAATCGTAAGGGCAGCCAGAGAGAAAGGTCGGGTTACCCACAAAGGGAAGCCCATCAGACTAACAGCAGATCTCTCAGCAGAAACTCTACAAGCCAGAAGAGAGTGGGGGCCAATATTCAACATTCTTAAAGAAAAGAATTTTCAACCCAGAATTTCATATCCAGCCAAACTAAGTTTCATAAGTGAAGGAGAAATAAAATCCTTTACAGATAAGCAAATGCTTAGAGATTTTGTCACCACGAGGCCTGCCTTACAAGAGACCCTGAAGGAAGCACTAAACATGGAAAGGAACAACCGGTACCAGCCGTTGCAAAAACATGCCAAAATGTAAAGACCATCGAGGCTAGGAAGAAACTGCATCAAGTAACGAGCAAAATAACCAGTTAATATCATAATGGCAGGATCAAGTTCACACATAATAATCTTAACCTTAAATGTAAATGGACTAAATGCTCCAATTAAAAGACACAGACTGGCAAACTGGAAAAAGAGTCAAGACCCATCAGTCTGCTGTATTCAGGAGACCCATCTCACACGCAGAGACATACATAGGCTCAAAATAAAGGGATGGAGGAAGATTTACCAAGCAAATGGAGAACAAAAAAAAGCGGGGGTTGCAATACTAGTCTCTGATAAAACAGACTTTAAACCATCAAAGATCAAAAGAGACAAAGAAGGCCATTACATAATGGTAAAGGGATCAATTCAACAGGAAGAGCTAACTATCCTAAATATATATGCACCCAATACAGGAGCACCCAGATTCATAAAGCAAGTCCCTTAGAGACTTACAAAGAGACTTAGACTCCCATACAATAATAATGGGAGACTTCAACACTCCACTGTCAACATTAGACAGGTCAACGAGACAGAAAGTTAACAAGGATATCCAGGAATTGAACTCATCTCTGCAGCAAGCAGACCTAATAGACATCTATAGAACTCTCCACCCCAAATCAACAGAATATACATTCTTCTCAGCACCACATCTTACTTACTCCAAAATTGACCACGTAATTGGAAGTAAAGCACTCCTCAGCAAATGTACAAGAACAGAAATTATAACAAACTGTCTCTCAGACCACACTGCAATCAAACTAGAACTCAGGACTAGGAAACTCAATAAAAACCGCTCAACTACATGGAAACTGAACAACCTGCTCCTGAATGACTACTGGGTACATAACGAAATGAAGGCAGAAATAAAGATGTTCTTTGAAACCAATGAGAACCAAGATACAACATTCCAGAATCTCTGGGACACATTTAAAGCAGTGTGTAGAGGGAAATTTATAACACTAAATGCCCACAAGAGAAAGCAGGAAAGATCTAAAATTGACACTCTAACATCCAATTAAAAGAACTAGAGAAACAAGAGCAAACACATTCGAAAGCTAGCAGAAGGCAAGAAATAACTAAGATCAGAGCAGAACTGAAGGAGATAGAGACACAAAAAACCCTCCAAAAAATCAAGGAATCCAGGAGTTGGTTTTTTGAAAAGATCAACAAAATTGACAGACCACTAGCAAGACTAATAAAGAAGAAAAGAGAGAAGAATCAAATCGACGCAATTAAAAATGATAAAGGGGATATCACCACCGATCCCACAGAAATACAAACTACCATCAGAGAATACTATAGACACCTCTACGCAAATAAACTGGAAAATCTAGAAGAAATGGATAATTTCCTGGACACTTACACTCTTCCAAGACTAAACCAGGAAGAAGTTGAATCCCTGAATAGACCAATAGCAGGCTCTGAAATTGAGGCAATAATTAATAGCCTACCAACCAAAAAAAGTCCAGGACCAGATGGATTCACAGCCGAATTCTACCAGAGGTACAAGGAGGAGTTGGTACCATTCCTTCTGAAACTATTCCAATCAATAGAAAAAGAGGGAATCCTCCCTAACTCATTTTATGAGGCCAACATCATCCTGATACCAACGCCTGGCAGAGACACAACAAAAAAAGAGAATTTTAGACCAATATCCCTGATGAACATCGATGCAAAAATCCTCAATAAAATACTGGCAAACCAGATTCAGCAACACATCAAAAAGCTTATCCACCATGATCAAGTGGGCTTCATCCCTGGGATGCAAGGCTGGTTCAACATTCACAAATCAATAAACATAATCCAGCATATAAACAGAACCAAAGACAAGAACCACATGATTATCTCAATAGATGCAGAAAAGGCTTTTGACAAAATTCAACAGCCCTTCATGCTAAAAACGCTCAATAAATTCGGTATTGATGGAACGTACCTTAAAATAATAAGAGCTATTTATGACAAACCCACAGCCAATATCATACTGAATGGGCAAAAACTGGAAAAATTCCCTTTGAAAACTGGCACAAGACAGGGATGCCCTCTCTCACCACTCCTATTCAACATAGTCTTGGAAGTTCTGGCTAGGGCAATTAGGCAAGAGAAAGAAATCAAGGGTATTCAGTTAGGAAAAGAAGAAGTCAAATTGTCCCTGTTTGCAGATGACATGGTTGTATATTTAGAAAACCCCATTGTCTCAGCCCAAACTCTCCTTAAGCTGATAAGCAACTTCAGCAAAGTCTCAGGATACAAAATTAATGTGCAAAAATCACAAGCATTCTTATACACCAGTAACAGACAAACAGAGAGCCAAATCAGGAATGAACTTCCATTCACAATTGCTTCAAAGAGAATAAAATACCTAGGAATCCAACTTGCAAGGGATATAAAGGACCTCTTCAAGGAGAACTACAAACCACTGCTCAGTGAAATAAAAGAGGCCACAAACAAATGGAAGAACATACCATGCTCATGGATAGGAAGAATCAATATCGTGAAAATGGCCATACTGCCCAAGGTAATTTATAGATTCAATGCCATCCCCATCAAGCTACCAATGAGTTTCTTCACAGAATTGGAAAAAACTGCTTTAAAGTTCATATGGAACCAAAAAAGAGCCCGCATCTCCAAGACAATCCTAAGTCAAAAGAACAAAGCTGGAGGCATCACGCTACCTGACTTCAAACTATACTACAAGGCTACAGTAACCAAAACAGCATGGTACTGGTACCAAAACAGAGATATAGACCAATGGAACAGAACAGAGTCCTCAGAAATAATACCACACATCTACAGCCATCTGATCTTTGACAAACCTGAGAGAAACAAGAAATGGGGAAAGGATTCCCTATTTAATAAATGGTGCTGGGAAAATTGGCTAGCCATAAGTAGAAAGCTGAAACTGGATCCTTTCCTTACTCCTTATACGAAAATTAATTCAAGATGGATTAGAGACTTAAATGTTAGACCTAATACCATAAAAATCCTAGAGGAAAACCTAGGTAGTACCATTCAGGACATAGGCATGGGCAAAGACTTCATGTCTAAAACACCAAAAGCAACAGCAGCAAAAGCCAAAATTGACAAATGGGATCTAATTAAACTAAAGAGCTTCTGCACAGCAAAAGAAACTACCATCAGAGTGAACAGGCAACCTACAGAATGGGAGAACATTTTTGCAATCTACTCATCTGACAAAGGGCTAATATCCAGAACCTACAAAGAACTCAAACAAATTTACAAGAAAAAAACAAACAACCCCATCAAAAAGTGGGCAAAGGATATGAACAGACATTTCTCAAAAGAAGACATTCATACAGCCAACAGGCACATGAAAAAATGCTCCTCATCACTGGCCATCAGAGAAATGCAAATCAAAACCACAATGAGATACCATCTCACACCAGTTAGAATGGCGATCATTAAAAAGTCAGGAAACAACAGGTGCTGGAGAGGATGTGGAGAAATAGGAACACTTTTACACTGTTGATGGGATTGTAAACTAGTTCAACCATTATGGAAAACAGTATGGCGATTCCTCAAGGATCTAGAACTAGAAGTACCATATGACCCAGCCATCCCATTACTGGGGATATACCCAAAGGATTACAAATTATGCTGCTATAAAGACACATGCACACGTATGTTTATTGCAGCACTATTTACAATAGCAAAGACTTGGAATCAACCCAAATGTCCATCAGTGACAGATTGGATTAAGAAAATGTGGCACATATACACCATGGAATACTATGCAGCCATAAAAAAGGATGAGTTTGTGTCCTTTATAGGGACATGAATGCAGCTGGAAACCATCATTCTTAGCAAGCTATCACAAGAACTGAAAACCAATCACCGCATGTTCTCACTCATAGGTGGGAACTGAACAATGAGATCACTTGGACTCAGGAAGGGGAACATCACACACCGGGGCCTATCATGGGGAGGGGGGAGGGAGGAGGGATTGCATTGGGAGTTATACCTGATGTAAATGACGAGTTGATGGGTGCAGCACACCAACATGGCACAAGTATACATATGTAACAAACCTGCACGTTATGCACATGTACCCTACAACTTAAAGTATAATAATAATAAATAAATTAAAAAATAAAAATAAAAAAATAAAAATAAAAACCAGTGATTAAGACCTATCGGACTCCATCCAAAAAACCAAAACCAAAACAAACAAACAAAGCAAAGGAGTAGATGCTAAAAATGAACTGAATAAATACGTTACGAACTAAATGAATAGTGATATTGACTTTAATTTCTAGGAACTAAGGCAAATGAAATAATACTGGGTTAGTTTTTATTTTTCCATGAGAGAGCACACAGAATCTGTATTTAGAAACACACTGTTTACTAGGAATAATTTCACAAAGGAAATTTCTCTGTCAGTCTATGTGTAAAGATCAATGAAATCTTGGCAATATTATAAATTTCAGCATTTAAAACAGACCCAGAAATAATGTTCAAATGATCCTAATATTAGAAACAGGGAATATAGCACTAAATCTTAACTCAATGAAGGCATTTCTGTGCCACTGAAGCAGTGTAGTCCAGGCACACCACTTCCCATGACTGACCTAATTTAGTAAAAGAGCAGATGGAAAACTAAAACACTAAAGGGCAATTTACTGTTTATCTGCATAATCAGCTTTTGTGACATAAACAGCAGACACTTTATTTTTAAAAAGTGCATATGAGAAGTTTTTGTTTAGTTCACTATTAGGCTTCCCAGTATGTGAGAATAATTTTAGAAATTTATGCTGAAAAATGAAGATTTTACTTTATACTAAAATGTTTCAGGGGTATGATTATCCAAACTTGTAAAAGTTGTAATATATAATTATATGTTATTATAGAAGTGATATATATCTACTGTGAAAATGCTCGAAGATGCAAGCAAACAAAAAGAACAAAATAAAAATTACATAAAATTGTTACCACCTAGAGATAACTGGTGTTAGTTTTGTGGTGTGATTTCTTCTTGAATTTTTATAGTTATAAGATTATTTATTCTAATTAACTTTACTTATGTACTCTGCTGAATTTTAATTCACGGATTGTTATTCAAAAGGAGAGATGAGATTTCTTCTTTGTATTGTCCCTTCCTACTTCATTCAACGAAATATTCACATGTTAAGACTTTTAAAACCATACTGAGTCAACTGTTTCACTGTTGACATCTGCTTCTCTCTGATTGCAGGACAGCCTGAGGTCAACTGGAAATAAGTATGTCTCCCTTCTGACCAGGTGCCTGGAGTCTCCCCATTCAGTTATAGGTCCACTGCCAGAAAGGAGGAACTGATAAGAGGACACCTCAAGGCAATGTGAATAGGGTTTTGTCCTGTGTTCTAACAACATCCCAGATAACAAAGCTCTTCCTAAATTAAGATATAAAACCGATGGCCATAACTGAGTTCTCAGCAGCAAGAAATGCAAACATTTATTGATAAACAAAATGAAAACAAGTGGAGTCTATTTAGTCAGCACACATCAGGAGAGATGAAATATCAACACTGGATCTAATATTGCTCCCGGGACGCATCTAAGGAAACTGGTAGCACCCACACAGGTCTGCGAGTCCAAGAGTCCAATAGCATTCTCAGAAACCCCTCCAAGCCAAGGAAATGTGAAGTGGGATGTCAAGACCATCAGCAATTACCTGGAACACAGTCAAGGCCCTAGTGCTGAAACGTTCTCGCTACCTCAGCCCCCAGGTGGGACTGTGCGGAAGATGTGTAACAGCAGGTACCCGGACAGCAGCTACAAGACAGGCCAAGCAGGGGGCTGCAAGTCCCGGCGGTGGCAGGATACATGCCTAAAGACGTGCAGAAGCGTAGTCTGAAGCCATGCTGCACAGCTGCAGCGGCTGGGAAGCAACAGGAGGGGGCCAACCCGAGACAATCAATGGAATGGCTCTTGTTGCAGAAAAGGGTAGGGCAACCATACGTTTAAAAAGCACTTCTGCGAGGGTTGCAGGTATATTGCACCTGGGGAGCAACCACAGAGTTGCAGGTGAGATAAATCGTTTTTGTAGTTTTTTTACCTCTAGGAACATTTAGTAATGACTTTCAACCTGGGTCACATGACTTTCAACCTCGGTCACATCTGAAAGAACCAAGGTGTCCTCTCTGGGAAAAGAAAAAATTTCAACCCTGGCTGATTTTGGAATTGGTGGGCAGGTTATTCATGAGAGTCCCTGTGTGCTTGTGAGCTTTTGCCTTTCAATGACAGGAGGAGGAAAGAGATTTGTGCCAAGGTGCTGTGGAGAGACAGCAGATGTGGCATTGAGGAGGAGCGGTGGCTGGTTTTAAGGGTCTCTGAAGCAAGCAGTTTGTGCAGAATGAGTAAGGGACTGTATTCATGTGAGGCTGTGGGACTGTGGCCACAAACACTGAGAACCCAGGCTGCCGATGACCTAGCTCATGACAGAGTGAGAGCAGGTGATAGACTTCTCTTCCAACCTCAGCAAAGCAGTCCACCCGCAGCTTGAGTACCCAGGGCATTCATCATTACAGCCACTACTGGAGGCTTAAGTCAGTTTTCAGGGTGCATCAAAGGCAGCTGGAGCAACAGAACATGAATAAACCTTCCAAAAACCCTCTGTGAACTTTTACGGAGGCCGAGGAAGACTTCAAAGGGAGGTTAAGGTCTCTGTTGTTGAAATAAGTGTCAGAATTTAGGCATTAATGTGACCATGATCTCATTTGTACTAGTGAGGTCTGAAGCATTCAAGTTGCATGTGAAAATGTGTATGTTTGTTTTAAGTTACAGATGTTCTGAGAAATTAATTGTACAACATATGTGATAGGGTTTAAGGTAGGTCCTGGCTTGAAGAAGTTACTTATTTCTTCCAGAAACATGGTACAAGGAACTTTACATGTATCTTTCCTTCTCATCCTTGTGACAGGCCACTTTCCAAATTATAAGATGATAATTATTAATGTCCCTGAAATAAGATTCAGACAGGTAGTAATCTATCCATCATCACACAGTTGTAAGTGAAAGAGTCAGAACAGGAAGACACTCCTACTCCTGTTTTCCTGTCCCCACTCACATTACATTTAGATTTCTCAAACAGAGGTGGGAAGGGAACGGAGGTGATAGAGAAAATCATTAGAATCTGGTGTGCTTAGTTTTAAAAAGCACAACCAATAAATCTGCTGGTTTCATTATACAACTGCAGAAAGTAAAGCATGATACAAATGCTATCGGCTAGTACGCGTGGTGGATGATGTTATGTGGCTAGGGAGTCCCTACATCTCACCACGTTGACTTACCACAAGGACCTGGCATATGCAGAAGCTCGGTGAGACACCACAATGTATTAATAACTTGTTATTTGTCTCTGGGTGTTGGGATCATGGTTAATTCTTATTTTCTTCTTTGTTTTCCCAATTTTCTACAATAAGCATGCATCATTTCTAATTACAAAAGTAGTTTCTAAGGGTTCAGTTAATTTTGAAGTTTAATGCATTATTATATTATGGAAATGATTTTGATTGGGTAGTCATAGTGAGAAGGTAGCAAATAGAATTATATATAGGTACTTAAATAAAATGTCTCTTGGAAAAACAATGAAGGAAAACATGCTAAATCCCAGGTCATTTTGATTATCTTCTGAAAACTGATCCCAAGACTCAAATCTAGGTAATAATAAACTATCTAAGCAACAAAGTTTTCCAGCAGCTCTGTTCTCTTTTAGGGTTGTTTTTTAAAATGGGATATTCAATAAATATAAATAAGCAATTTCATGAAAAGTCCATTAATCAGTAAACTACCTATTGTTTAAGGGATACAGTAATGAGAAGAATGAAAGGCTACACATGCCTCCATGGGGAACATCAAAATCACCTGCCTGTGGTTTTTTCAACTTACAAAACCTGCCCGAACATTTCGTACCACCTGCTACTATCTTTTCTCAGATTTGGATACATCAGTGGTTAAAAATGGAAAGCGATTGAAAATCACTCTGGTATGAGTTACTACCCTGATGTTAATGTGTTCAATTCTTCCAGTGTGTGAAGGTGGAGAACAGTGGAGAAGGTGGAACCCAGACTCCATGTATACTGTCCAAAAGTGTCACATTGAAAATAGTAGAAAAAAAATTCTATTAGTGCACTAGGGACAATGTTCATTATAATTTATAATTATTCATAGTAATTATAATATTATTGAGCAAAATTTGAGTTAAAATAATCTCCACAGGGTTTCTTTCTTTGTTTTGCTTTTGCTTCACAAAGGAAGAAAAAAATCTCATGATGGTTAATTTTATGGGTCAACTTGGCTAGTCACAGTTCCCATATATTTGGTTATACCAGTCTAGATATCTCTGAAGGTATTTTTTTAGATGAGCTGAACACTTAAATCAGTAGACTCTGAGTAGAGCAGATTATTCTCCACCCTGTGGGTGGACCTCATCCAATCAGTTGAAGATCTTAAGAGAAAAAAAGACTGACCTTCCCTTAGGAAGACAGAATTCTACCTTCAGACTGACTTCCAACTTGAGCAACATCAACTCTTCCTTGCATCTCCAGCATGCTAGCCTGCTCTGCAGATATTGAATTTGCCAGCCCCACAACCATGTGAGTCAATTCCTTAAAATAAATTTGTATCTCTTTATTTCTAGGTAGATTGACGTTTATCTATTTCTCTCTCTCTCTCTCGCTATATATTGATATATATATACACACACACACACATACACGTATATATGTAGTATACAAATATATATATGTATACTTCTCATATATATATTCTCTATATAGTATACAAATATATATATATATACACACACACACACACATTTTATATAAGTTATGATTCTCTGGAGAACCCTAACATAACAGCCCCTTACTCCCCAGAAGAGCAAGTGGCATTGGGTACTTGATGATTAAAAGCTTTTCCACCATTACAAGGCAAGCTTGCTGTACCTGCCTTAGCCCTTATGTGATGGATAGGAAAATAGACTCACAGAAACATTGAGGGGAGTCAATGAGGTGGAGGCCAGGTTTTCTGGCAAATATTAGACAAACCTCAATGCATGACTGAAAGTATCAGAATTTAAAATGATATTATCAAATTTGGATTCATGAATGCCATACAAAATAAGATTTCAGTTTCTTTCATAGGAGGTAATTGGATTAAATTGCTTAAAGGTACTAACAAGTTAGACTATTAGTGATCTTACAAGCCATACAAACATAGGTACACATGATACAACATCTATTGATGCCATGTATTAGGATCCTCTTGAAATCTACATTTGTATTATTTTCATAGGTGATAATAAATATTTAGTTATGTCTATACTTGCAGCAAATTCCTTGTTCTGGGCTACATTTTTTATTTTACACACACACACACACACACACATACACACATACACATATTTGCCTTTTTCCTCTAGTAATCACACTGATCGCAGAGCTGCTCATTAGAAATGCTTCCAAGATTATTTCTTCATGGTGAATGCTAATCATACAATGAAAGCACCATTCCAACTACTAAGAAACAAAAGCAGATCCTCTTCCTCACTGCTTCCCTATCTTCATTTTAATATATGCTTTTCTCTTACCCAGGATTATTTATTTATACTGACGTGTCTTCTAAACTAGAGGAGTCAATATATGAAAAACAGAAACATTGTAATAACAGATTATGATCACTAGGTACGAACATCAAGAGGAAGAGAGAGCATTCAAGTTGGAATCAACAGCTTTCCTATTAAAAAAAGAAAATGGATTACAGTTCTACCTGTTTTAGGGTTCTAAGAAAGAAAATACATTATTTTAAGACTTATTTCTGAAGGATTTGCCTCTCTCCCTGGACACTTCACCCTACCTCACTTCATAAGTCACACGCTGTCTAGACCAGCTTCAAGGTTCACTCTGAAAAGATTACATTCACAGGGTCACTGAGAGTGAAGGTGGGGGCAGGAGCTTTCAGACTGAAGAATGGAGCTTTGATTTATGTTGGGTTGCAAATTTAGGTACTGACCAGGACTTTCTACCTTTACAATTTAAAAAGCTAGAACAACAGCAAAAGAAAAACAACTTGCAATGCAATTTAAATGAGTATAATAAATTAGGATAAGGGCTGGGCAATTTACCTACATAGTATTTATACATAGTTCTAGAATAATCACTGTACTTTACAAGTACTGCATAATATTGTTTGAAATCCTATCACTGGATCATTCCTCATTTTCCTAGTGTTACAAGCTTATTTATATCAAAATGTCATTTATAATTTATTAAAGAAAATCACAAGAATTATTGTTTTATACTAACCAAGATTACAAATCAAACTATATTGATAACAAATAATATTGGAATCTTTATGCTCATGTTAATTTAATTGCTTATATTTTACTCAAAAAAGGGGCCATAGTGTTTATTTGCTCTCATACCTTTCATATGCAGCTTCATTTAATTCAAAGGTCAAATGCCAATGATGTGGATCAAAGTTTTATAATATAATAAACAAAAGTGGGGAAAAAAAATCAAATGTCAGTTGGCTTTTTCACTATGGTGATCATGACAGTAGAAATAATAAACTAAATTGAATTTTATATACTGGTCGGCAGAGGAGGTTTTCGTTGTTATGAAGTAGGCATGCATAAGAACAAGGACAAGTAGAGTTCATAAAATGTCACTTCACAATGAAATATCTTTTCACTTGTTTCCTGTAGGTTTGGCTTCATAAGCTTTCAGACTGAAAATATGGATAATATAACCGAGTGAAATTCAGAAACACTAAGAAATGCAGACAGATGAATTTCCCTGAACATTTAGGAATATGGTTTTGGCTTAGTGTACACCACTGTATACCATGGAAACAGATCACCTAGAGTCACAATTTCTCCTAGGTGACCTCTGCCTGCATGAGTTACCATTCTTGATGATTTAAAGCTAGTTTTTACATGAATATTTGAATTCTGAAATCTCAAGAAGCCCTTTCTTTATTCTGTTTAAAAAGACTTGCAATGGACATTTACCATAGGAAAACTTAAAAAAAAACTTGGAAAAGAAAAAAAAAAACATAGTGAACAGTCTAGATATCTCCATATTGGGAATATCTGAATGGGAAAAACAAAAGCAAAAAGAATCCTACTGAAAGAAAAAAAATAATCAAAATAAGACAAACCCAAATGACAAGACCTTCACATTTCAGCCACAAAAACGTTCCACTCTCACCCAAATGTTCCACATTCTTTTTGATGTCTATATTTTTATCCATGCATGAAATTGCCCTCTTCCTTCTTCCTTTCGGAATGTTTCTACTCAATACTCAAGACTCAGTTAAAATGCCTCTTTGGTGAAGGTTCCAAACTCCTCTATGGACACTTTTTGGACTATGCTACCACAGCATATTCTACATCTTTAAATTGTACTACTTACAGTGTATTGTAATATTCAAAGTATTTGTTCTGTGACCACCTCTATGATAGGGACTGTGAACTAATCTTGATATCATGAGCACTAAGGAGAGTGCCTAATACTTAGCTGATCCTCAATGAGTGAGAAAGGGAGGGAGGGAGAAATATAAGATTGGAGGATCAGAAACTTAACTTGCTGTGATGAAAAACCAAATTAACTTTATAGGGATCACCTGTGAAAAGAACTTGACAGCATCTGGGCTGCTAGAAGAGGAGGGTATTGAGAAAATACAATTACTTACTACAGGTTATCCTCACCTAAAAGCTGTTCATACTTATAATAATAATAAAACCTGAATTCATTTCTGCAGCTTCTCTGATTATAGAGACATCAAATTATTAAGAATAGGTGGTAATTTCCCAGGTAAGATGTAATAGGTGGTCTCAAAGGATTTGTTTTCTAACACATAAAAATGAATAAACATTTATCTTCTGATATAAATACAAAAGGCATTGGAAGCCCATTACTCTGTTTATACACACAGATACACACAAAACACAGCCTTCAACAATTTTCTCTTCAAAATTGACCAAGATTTGGAGAATACAGGTGGTAGAATGATATTAAAGGTGTTCAGAATCATTCATTGTGTCAAAAATCACTAAATGCTGACTTTGTACCTGGCAATAAAAAGTAGATGTAACACTTCCTCCCGCCCTGCCTCTGAGTTGTACCTGGTCTATTGGAGGGATAGACTTATGACAAGTTCACACAGCAATGTGTGGCTGATGTCCATGGATGGGGCTCAATGAGGAGGAGGAAGAATTCCTTCTCTTGGAGAGTCAGGAAAGGCATCTCAACAGAGGTGCCTATTAGTGAAGATTGAAAAGTGGAGTTCTCAGGGAAGCTGGGGAGAGTGAATTGGATGGGGCCTTCTCGGCACCAGGGCAAATGAGCATAGGTACAGCAGAATGACTCACATGGGTCTTCCCAATAGTGCCAGTACACTGGAGATAAGCTCGGTTTGCCAGCAAGAGCAACTCGTGAGTTTGAACATTTTTCAAAGCAGTAAGGCATGCTTTAATTTGAGTAAATAAATAATAAAATCATACAAAAGGCTTAGGAGTAAGTATTGAATATGTGATGGGTGATTTAAGAGGCATTTAAGAGTGGGGTTCTAAATCAATAGGATAATTTTTGTATTTCTGGTTTGGAGGATAGTATGATAATGCTCCGGTTCACGTAGATGGATAATACAGGGGGAGTGAAGAGTATGGACATAAGGCAATAAGTGTCTTGAGTTTATGTTGCTTATGAGACATTCAGATAGAGATGCCTGGTGGACAGTCAGAATTTCTGGGCATAACACTAAGAAGGGCAGTGTGATTTGGCAATGATGGACGCAGGATTTGCTAGCCTCTAGGGGCTGCAGGAGTGAATGAAATTGCCTAGGAACAGAACATAGAGAAAGAAGAAAAGAAGGTGATATGGTTTGGCTCTGTGTCCACATTCAAATCTCACCTTGAATTGTAATAATCCCCATGTGCCATGAGAAAGACCTGCTGGGAAATAATTGAATCTCGGGGGCAGGACTTTCCCATGCTGTTCTCGTGATAGTGAATAAGTCTCACGAGATCTGATGGTTTTATAAAGGGGAGTTCCCCTGCACATGTTCTCTCTTGCCTGCTGCCATGTTAGATGGCCCTTTGCTCTTCCTTCATCTCCCACCATAGTTGTGAAGCCTCCCCAGCCATGTGGAACTGTGAGTCCATTAAACCTCTTTCCTTTATAAATTACCCAGTCTTAGGTGTGTCTTTATTAGCAGCATGAGAACAGACTAACACAGAAGGCCACACACCCAGTCTCAGGGCAGAGTATGTACAGATAGGCAAAGTCATGTGAGCAAATGAAGATACTACAACACATGGATTTATTAAAAGAACAAACCCAACGTTTGCCACATTGTAAGTTCAGTGGAAAGATTTTGGAAGTCTCTTTTTGCTATAGAGAAACTTGAAATATGTGTGTGTGTGTGTGTGTGTGTTTTCTTTCCCATAAAAGCGGTTTGACAAAGAGGGAAGGCTGCTCATAAATATAAAAATACTCAGAAAAAAATAGAAACCCTAAATGAAATATAATGATCATGAAGTCACTTTGGACAAAATGGAATGCAGTATGCACATGTATTTTAAGTAATACTATTTAAGTTTTAGTATTTGGGCATGGTAGAAAAAGAACCCTAGCACTGACTGAGAAAAACATGATTTCAGCAGCAGGAGCAACCCAAGCTTTCCTCTCACTCAGCTGCCTGGTAGCTATAAAAAGTACTATGCCAAATCATTGGCAGCGAAGAATGTCGTTTTTAAAAAGGAAAAGTTTTTTTTTCAAGTGACATATTTTTATATGCACTATGTTTAAAAGAAATTGCAATAACTTTTTTATAAAGCTAAGCATTCTTTTGTAATACATGTAATAATTTTCTAACATTCTTTCTTTTAAAAGTCACATGATACCTATCAAGTCTGTCAAATGCACACATTTTTACACCTGATATAAATGTATTTGTTTCTACAGAGCATCAGTAACTCATACAGCAAGTAAAACAGTCAATGATTTATATGTATTTTTAAATTTGAATATAATCAACTGAAGTTTGACATTGTATGAAGACATTTTGTGTTCTGTCAGAATAGGCAGAAATTTGGGAAATCAAGTCCCTGAAGTACTAACGACATAATTTTTCATTCTAATTACATCACAATGATTCCTGATATCTCAGTCTTAACATTATTGAATGCAGTAGCTCTCAACCCAGGATACATAGCAAAATCACTTTGTGGACCTTTAAAATTACAGATATTCAGGCCCACCTCAACTTACTGATGTGAAATGGGTATTCGTATATCCTGAAAATTCCAGCATGTGACATCGTACTGCCTCATTCTGAACTCCTATATTGTGTATTGCTGATTAACTTTCATAAGTAAAGGCATAATTTCCCCCACATAAGACTTTAACAGGGATTTTTGTTTTCTGAAAAAAAAAATTCTCATTGCTTATAGCATAGACATCATACCCAACATATATATTTATTGACTGGTGTGGTTTTTAAACAATTTATTAAAACCAAATGAATCTATATAATGATGTGGTACCAGAGGGATAGTTTGGGAGAAAAATTATATAGCATCCTAAATTGTTGACAAGGATAATCAAATTGTTTAATGCTTTCATCTATTTTTGATGATTTGGTGCAGTAAGAGTTTTGCAGATATGAAAAAGATTTTTAAATAGTTGTTATGTGTGCTGAAGTAAATGCATTATTAGCAGGAGGCCTAATTTACATTCTAGATCAGAGAAAGCTGGTAGTAGAACTTTCATATGCTCATGAGATTTAACTCTTAGATCTGTGTATTTCCCTTAATCCTATATGAACCTTACGAACATACAAAAAACCCTTTCATGTGTGTTAGAACCACTTGCCCTAAATGTAAATGAATTCTAAGGTAAAGTTGCTAAAGAAAGTGATAAAATATTTGTAAGAATTTGTCTCATGAATAAAATATTACAACATGGTAGTATTTTAGAAATAGGATAATGTGGGGGAAAAATAAAAATATCCTTTGCTTTTTTGTACAGCTTTCCTTTTATCTTAAGAAATATTTTGTCCTTCATCCTCAAGAGCAACAATTGACACTGATTACTTAGCAACAGTATAAAGCCTGCCATGGTCAAGCTGTGATAATGGAACCATCAGTGCAGTTATAATGTACTTAGATCCTGAGGATAGCACTTGCAAATGAAACTGTGATCCAGGCTAAATCCTCTTTGCGAGTGTGGAAGGGTTAAGAGCAACTGAATAGAGCTCTTTAATACTGAAAGTCACAAGGTGAAAAAAAAAGGAGGATGAGGTTAAGAGTGAGATATGATCTTTAGAAAATTCTACAGATTGTTAACATGTGAAACCTATCACTTTATTATTTTTAGTCCCCAATGGACATTGATAATGTGCAAATTTTAGTAACACTTTAAATATCTGCACACACAAACATACAAACAAAAATGAAAGTTCCTCACAAGGCTGGATGTGGTGGCTCACACCTATAATCCCAGCACTTTGGGAGGCCAAGGTGGGCGGATCGCTTGAGGCCGGTAGTTGAAGACCAGCCTGGCTAACAAGGCAAAACCCTGTTTCTACTAAAAATACAAAAATTAGACAGATGTGGTAGTACATCCCTGTAGTCCTAGCTACTCGGGAGGCTGAGACACAAGAGTCAGTTGAAGCCAGGAGATTGCAGTGAGCTGAGGTCACACCACTGCACTCCAGCCTGGGTGACAGAGTAAGACTGTCTCAAAAAAAAAAAAAAAAAAAGAGAGAAAAAAGAAAAGACAGGATGCAATCTCTCAAATAGTGAAAAGCGATATCTTGCTTTTTCTTTCTACAACCATGTTGGATATTGTATATACTCTATTAATTTTTGTCAGTCTGATAACCAATAATTTCCATTTATTTGATCATTAGTGTGAAGTATTTTTTAAAAATATATTTTACCATTATTCAGTATTATCTGATGCTACTAGCTGTGCCTCATTTTCTATTGGATTGTTTAACTTTTTCTTATTTATTTATTTATTTATATCAAGTCTTTACATATCAGAGCCATTAACTTTATCTGTTATTTATCATGCAGGTATCTTCTAACAGTCATATTTTTAATTTTAGTATTATTTATAGTTACTGGTTTGACTATGTCTCCCAAAAAAGCATGTGTTGAAAACCTACTTCCCAACACAACAATGTTGGGAGGTGGGGCCTAATGAGAGGTGATTAGACCATGAGGGTGGAGTGAATGGATTAATGCTGTTATCACAGACTTTATAAGGGTTTCTTATAAAAGGACAAGTTCAGCCCCCTTCTCTTTCTCTCACTCTCTCTTTTTCTTTCCCTCTCTTTGTCCTTCTGCTATGGAATGACACAGCAAGAAAGACTCACAAGATGCTGGCCCCTCAATTTTAGACTATCCAGCCTCCAGAACTGTGAGTCAATAAATTTCTGATCATTACAAATTAGCCAGCCTATGGTATTCTGTTTATAGCAAACATAAAACCGACTGAGATGGTTACTTTTATTTTTAGAATTTTCAAGTCTCAAGTTAGGTTTCTTGTGGTGCTTAGGAAGGCCTTCCCTGCTGAAAGCATATGCAACCAGATCCTATATTTTCTAGTTCTTTTATAGTATTGTTTTTGAGGGGAGTATTGTAGGTCTTTAATCTAGGTCTCTCATTTTGGGTCTTTAATCCTTCTGAAAGTTTTTTTATGTATAGTTTTAAATAGGAATATAAGCTTTTCCTCCAAAATGAAAATGTGAACATAAAGTATATTGAGGTATTTTATTATAAACATATGTATGAGTGTGATAAATCACATTCTGCATGATGGTTTCTTAGGAAGAAAATAATGAATAGTATTCTTTATTCCTGGAATACTGTGTAAAGTATAAAAACAAACAATATGAATCTAACTACATTGGGTAAACTCTTTTCCTCAAAAACAATTTCCAGAATATTTGTCACTTAAGTATTCAAATATAAGTACATGCTCTTTTTGAACACAAACACGTACCCCAAAGCTTTTAAAATCAGATATAAATATATTCTTGTATTATTTGACATTTGCCATTGTCTAAACTTCTGTTTTCTCCCATTTATAAAGATAATCAAGTTGACAATATGAGATTTATTTCTAGTGCTTAGTTTGGAATTTGAGACTGTCTCAGGATTTCATCTTTGATATTGCTTCCTGATACTTCTTGCTTCTGGCGTTATAATCTAGTTTACAACTGACTCACTTTTTTCAAACATAGAATGCTAAGGTAAACATTGTTTTACACATATGAATAATGTGATATAAAAAAGTGAGAATTATACATCTTCAAATCTCAGGTTCCTCAACTGATATTTAAGGATCTTAATGTCAATTCAGAAGTCAAGGTGAAAATTAAATGAGAGGATATAGGAAAGAGTCCACTGCTGTGTCTTGTACATAGTGACAGACAATAAATACTAATGCATTTACCTTTTCCATTTCTCAAAAACGTGTATATTATCCATGAAGCCAAAGTATGTTTTTAGTTTTACCTTAATAAAAGGTAAAGGGAAAAATGTTAATAACTAAAAATAATATAGAAACATTATAAATTTTTATGTAAAAATTTTTTTATGTTAGAATGTTAGAAAATAATAATATAAATATATATCAATCAGAATTACAGATATTGAAAGACTATGGTTATGGAGTCATGATTTTAAATTTAACCACTTAATAACTGCAGGTACTTGAGAAAAGTACTTAACCTAAGCTTTAGTTTTTGCTTTTTCTTCCATATATAAAGTTGTTGTTTTATTGTTCCATATATAAAGTGGGCAAAATAACAGCAATAATCTCACATAAGTGATGTATAGATTAGATGAAATAATACCTATAAAACATATCTATTATACCAATGGTTGACACATCACAAGGTATCAGTACGTGTAAAGTATTACGATTTCAAATTGACCAAATATGTTTTCATATGTAATCAAGAGTGGATTTCACATGTAATCAAGAGTGGAAAGATTGTTCTCGAAGAAATCTGATAAGAAAAACAGCTGGATTTTGTGAAACTGCCATGGTATAATACAGATAAATGTTTACCAAAAAAAAAAAAAAAAAAAAAAAAAAAAGAAAGAAAAATCTGGCTTTCCAAAGGTCCTTCCTCATGTAAGGATCTCCTCATCTTTTGTTTTACTTATGGCCTCTTAACTATGCCCATTAAACAATAGTGCTATGGACTGAACATTTGTGTCCCTCTCAAATACCTATGTTGAAGCTCTAATCTCCAACGTGATGGTATTCAGAGGTGGGGACTATGGAAGGTAATTAGGTTTCAATGAGGCCATGAAGGAAGGGCCCTTGTGATGGGATTAGTCCCCTTTAAGAAGAACAAGAGAGAGACAGAGATCTTTTGCCCTGAGCACTCACCAAAGAAAGGTCATGGGAAGAGGTAGTGTATAGATATATAACGAGAAGGCAGCCGTCTGCACGCCAGGAAGAGAGCCCCCACCAGAACTCAACAATGCTGTCACCCTAATCTCAGACTTCCCAGCATGCAGACCTGTGAGAAATAAGTATCTTTTGTTTAGGCCAGATAGTCTATGGTATTTGCTGTGGCACCCAAGCAGAATAAGATAGGAATTGGTACTGAGAAATAGGGTGCTGCTGTAAAAAATACTGAAAAAAATCTTGAAGCACCTTTGGAACTAGGTAATGAATACAGACTCATTTCAAGGTGCATGATAGAAAACGTCAGGGTTGCCGTAAAGGGATTATTAAAGGTGATTCTGATGAGGACTCAGAAAGGAAAGAGAGAGCTGGAGAGAAAGCTTTCATCTATTAGAGAATATGAAAATAATCATGTACAGAATGTTGGTAGAAATGTAAATGGTAAAAGCCATTCTGAGGAGGTCTCAGATGGAAATGAGGAGCATCTTAGTGGACAATGAAGAAAAGGTGATCCTCATTATATGGAGGCAAAGAACATGGCTGAATTGTTTTTGTGTTCTAGTGTTTTGTGGAAGGCAGAACTTGGGAGTGGGAGTGTTGAAGGAGTAGCTTGGTTTCTCCTTGGTTTCTCCTGACTGCTTCTAGCAAAACTCAAGAAGAGAGAAATGAATTGAAGAAGAAATTGTTAGGAAAGAAGAACCAGAACTTAAAAATTTGGAGAATTCTCAGCCTATCTGTATTGCAAAAAATGAGAAAGCATGCTCAGAAGAGAACAGTAAGGGTGTGACTGACTGACTGTTGGATACAAAGATTAGTATAGTTGTGAACTGTGGACCAAATCACCCACCCGAGTCAAAACATTGCCAGCTAGAACTGAAGGGGATGGAGGGAGATGGAATGGAAGGATGGCTGTCAGACTTCTTTGACTGTACAGGGCAATAAAAATATTCAGCTTCAAATTTGTGCTATTTTTCAAGAAAAGGAAAGAATGTCCCCAAAGGCAATTCAGAGATCATCAGGGCCACCACCTCAGTTTCAACAGACCCAACAGTCTCTGGACAAAGCCATGGGGGAAGGGCTGCCTGGAGCAATGAGGGTTTAATCCCTGCCCAGCAGAGCCATGGTATAGCCAGGGCCACCACAGAGAGCCACCACTTGAGGGGTGGCTCCCTGAGCCGTGGAGACAATGTTGCCACCATAGTGGGCCTGGGGGGTTAAGTATTAAACCAATAATGATTGTCCTCAATCCTTAGGATCTCATGGAATTTGCCTTGTTATGTTTCAGGTTTATCTGGGACCCATTCTTCCTTTTGATTTTTCCCCTTTGGAATGAGAATGCCTACACTATACCTGTCCCACTATTGTGTTTTTGGAACACATGACTTGCTAGTTTTACAGATTTATAGCTGGAGAGGAATTCTGCCTCCAAAGGAATTACACCTTGAGCCTCAACTATATATGACTTAGATGATATTTAGATGAGATCCTGGACTTTAGATTTAAAAGTTGATGCTGGAATAATGTAAGACCTTTGTTTTAACATTGTCAGGATGGAACAAATGTATTTTACATATGAGAAGGACACAAATTTTGTGGGTCCAGGGGAAGAATGCTATTGATTCAATGCTCATGTCCCCCCCAAACAAATGTATATGCTGAAGACCTAATCTTCAATGTGATGGTATTTGGAGGTAGGGCCTTTGGGAGGTAATTAGGTTTAGATGAGGTCCTGGGGATGGAGTGACCATGGTGGGGTTAGTGCCCTTATAAGAAGATGAAGAGACCTCTCTCCCTCACTACCTTTGCCATATGAGGACCCACCTAAAAGGCAGCCCTCAAAAGATACTAAATCTTCTGGCAGCTTGATTTTGGACTTCCCTACCTCCAGCATTGTGAGAAATACATGTCAGTTGTTTAATCTATCCAGTCTATGGTATTTTATTAGAGCCACTTGAGTTGATTGAGATAAGTTACTAACACTTAATAGTACTTATTGCATGTTTGGCACTGTTCTAAGTGTTTTAATCTACTTGTTTTCCCAAGTCTTCCCAACTTTTCTCACTGTTTCTGGTTTACTAATGGCATCCATCCAGATTTCCAAAGATGCGGTAGATTTGTTGTATGGGTGTAAGTTCAACAGCATTTTAGCAGGAGGGAAAACAGTGAAACGTGTTGGCTTTCCTCAGCCACTTTGAATAGGAAGCAAAACACCTGAGTGATTTTTCTAACACAAAACTGATAATGTCACCCCTCTACTGCATCCATGACAAAGTCTGTTCTCACAATTTATGTCATGAGCCCAGCACCTCCCAGCCTCTCCTCTCCTAACTTCTCTGCAGACTCCAAAACTGGCCAAGCTGCTTCACCACCTTTGCCTTTTAATCTGCTGTTCTTGCCTGTCCGCAATGCTGTGCTCTTTTAACCCACCTAGTAGTGATATTCCCATACTGCAAGGCCCAACCATGTAGTATGTTTATGAAGTATGCTATGCAGTATGCAGTTATGCAGTATGTTTATGAAGGAAGTTTGTGACGTCTCCTCTGACTGCTCTCAGCCAAAGTGGAAGGCAATGTCTTATGCATTCTATGCCTGCTGCATTTTTCTATTGTTGCATTCACTACTCTCTATTGAAATGATTTGTTTGCTTGCATCTCTTATCCATTAGTCATTGAGTTTACCTAGAAAGAGAACCATATCCTATTCACTTTTATATCTCTAGCATTTGGCAGAATGTCTCTGAAGCATGCATTCTCATTGGGGTTGATATCACCTTCAGGGTAGCAAAACTTGTTTCTTAAGACGGGGTTGAAGAAATCTTAGCTCTTACAATGATTTGTGGCTCTCCAAAAGGCTGAAGTAGAAAACAGATATATCATATATCTGAGGTATTGAAATTCCTGGGAAGAGAGCATTGAGTGGGGGAAAATTTGGAAAAAGCTTCGTAGGTGAAGATAACTTAGAAAACAGTTTGAGAAACATTGTTTTGAGATAAGCACTAAATCAAGGTTTATTTTTAGTTTTTAGATTTAGATAAGCACTAAATCAAGGAAGAAATGGATTAATTGAAACTCTGGTCTGATACCTATTATTGTGGTGACTGTGTAATCACTTAACTCCTTTTGATCTAATATCATACAAAGCTGGTAAACGATTAAAGCATACGACATATAGGAAAGCACTTTGTAAATTCAAAAGTATGTAAACAGCATACTCTTCCATGTGTGACTGTATGCCACCAGAATGCATTTCCTCACCTTCTCTACCCAGCAGAGTCCCATTTATCCCTCAGAGAGAATTTTTCAGGTTTTGTGAAGGATTTTCTGACCTCCTCAGGGAAAGCTACACTAGTCTCATAATATCTTTATATGTCTGTGTTCCTTACCTAGAGCATGAGATTTTTGAGCCCAGAGTTTGTGTCTTGTTCATAGTAGGTACTAAAATAAGAGTCAAATGAATTATAAAAACTGAGTTCACACACTTGCATGTCTGCGATAAACAACCTCCCCAGATATCCAGTCACACAGAGTGACAATAAAGAATCTGCCCCATAACGTATCCAGAACTCTGAGCATACTCCGATCTTAAGCCAGTCTGAAAAAGCAAAAGCACATAATTGAAGGCAACCAGCCTTTGGTGGACATGTGGAAGCCTAGGTGCATGCCACAGGTCTGCAAGGATCTTTTCAATCATATGCTCAAATACTGACAGTATTGGCATTATTTTCAAGTAAGCAAGATGATGACAAATCAGACATAGCTCCTCCAACATTTAAATAAAACATAATCTATATTGAGTGCTTAGCTAGATGAAGTCTTGTGGAAACCTAACTGAATGTGAGATTTCCAGAGGAAACAGGCGAGTTCTTCAGTATTTTTATTTCTAAACATCATCTTTTATAATTATATGTATGTAGCCTTTGGCCTATGTAGAGATGCAAAAGTTTTAGAATATGGTTCATAGATAGAGAAAACTTCTGCGAAGCCCGTGGGCATGAGATTGTACATAACTGTGATCAAACCACAGGCCAGCTGGAAATCACCCTTAGGCACTTAGCACAAAAGACTCAGGAGGGCTTTCTCTAAAAATCTCCGTTGTAATTATGCCACATCATATTTTGCCGAGGGCATGGTCTGACTGGTTGTTTTACTGATTTACTGGCCAACACTGACAACATTATAAAAATAGAAGGCTTGTAGTAATCATTGTAACTACTGTGGAGTCTCCCTAAAGACCGTCTCTATCCTGCCATGAGATCATGTGCTTCTAGTGGGTAATTCTTCAGATCATATGTGCCATGGCTCACTGACTGCACTCTATCAGTACTAGGGCCAGTATTAAGGACTAAATACTTGTAGCTTTTAGATTTTCAACATAAGAGTGTGTGAGTAGTGTATGTTTGTTTGTGGGTATGTGTATTATATACTATATGTATATAAAAATATTATGTATATGAAATCAGGCCAGGACTAAAATAGCATTCTCCTGGACAGAAAAATTTATAATGTGATTTACCCTTTAGGATACCCTTAGATTCTAAGGTTCCGTTAGATTAGGTACATCGCATGTCATCCATTATGGAGGGGGGAGGAGTGCAAAATTAACAATTGATAAACTAAGAGTTATAAAAAATGACATACAGAAAACATTTCTGCAAGGCCATGAAATCTCATTGAATAAATGAAGAATTTTTAACAATATAAAGAAACTCTTTTCCCAAAACGCACTGTGCAAATTCAGCATGAATGAAACGATTTAACTTCCTTTCCAGATTATGATTCTGATTCTATAAAAACCCACTCCCAAGAAAACAATTTAAGTGTCTATGAGAGGTATGTAAAGAGCACGTGGCTCTCAATAGCATCCTTACATCTTTAATCCTGTACATCATTACATCTTTAGAAAAATTTTGCACACAAAACATCCTGAAAATATCACTTGATGTTGTACTTTAAAAACTGTGGTATGCACCCCTTCCCTTGGATATACTTCGGTGAACAAAAGGCACAAGAAGCTACAAAATCAACATTATCTTCTGGAGTGGACAATTTCACTTTAACAAGTGATGACTGTGGATATATTATTTTAATATTAAAATATAATGTAGAAATATAAAAGTACACACATTTTTAAGATTAAATGAACTTCAAAGAAATGTCATATTTGAGGTCAGTCTAAATATTCTGAGTAGTTCTTTATGTATGTACAAACAAATATATACACACATATAAACATTTATATATACACATGTATGTATGCATATGCACATATATAATCAGAAACATACACACAAGCAATACACACATACACGTACGTTATATGAAACATTCTATTAATGTTGTAATTGAAAACAGAGGAGGAAAGCTTATTTAGCCGATGCTATATTATAGACTTTGGATGGACATTTAAAATGCATTATCTCAAATAATGACATCAACAAATCTGAACATTAGCATTAGGTCACTTTTAGAGAAGAGCCATGTGAGATTCAAGAAGGTGAAATAACTTGCCTGAGACCACATGGCTAAAATTATGAAGGTTTGATCTCAAATCTAGAATTGTGAGACTCAAGCAAATGCTAGGCTCTTTCCATCCACATTTTGGTGCCAGGGATCCTGATACCTAAATTCTGCCAGCCACTATCTAACCTTGTTTTCTCTTGCTATGCCGCAGTGAAAAAGAAAAAAAAAAAGTTGTTTGGAAAGCATCGCTTATAAAATAGCTGTTAGATTTAGCATTATCTTTTTTGGGGGGTCATAATATGTAGTGTGATTGACTGCAATAAGTTATTGAATTTAGTGAGGTATTACAAACTTCTGAATTATGTACAGGAAGAGATAGAACCCCAATAATGTGACTTCATTCTTCTATAAGGATTATATCCTTATGTCTTCTCCTTATATCTTATATAAAGGTCATGAAATCTGTTCATAGTTGTATTTCATTTGGTACATACCTAAAATAGAAACAACAATCCTCATCATGGCAATAATACAGTTATTCCACCGTTTTGCAGAATAACAAAGAGAATTCTTCAAATATTGAAGATTTGAGAAAAGCTAAATGTATTAAATGTAAAACACTAGAGATCCTCACAGTGCGTATGTGGAAGAAAAGAGTATATTCAAATGGGCATGATGTCTGTCTGTGTTTCCTTTCTCATCATTTCTGCCTCTTCCCCCACCCCCCTTTGAAAGCAAACTGCCAAATATTCACAATAACCTAAAGGGTTTATGATTTTGGGTATATTTTCCAGCAATCATCTACAAGCTAATAACTGTCAAAGGACAGAGATGATATCAAAATAAGGTCAACATTTAGAATTGGAAACAAAAATAATCTATAATGATAAGAAATTCCCCTTATAGATAATCCAGTACTTTAAAAATAACAACAACCCCTTTCACCTTGGCTGCTTTCCTGCAGATATAAACAGAAGCCATAACACAGAACTCCTGTTTTGATAACCTTGATCTCTTGAGTCCACTGTCATTTCAAGTTCTGGGTCTAGAAAGACATATTTATTTTCCCTGAAGCTTTCCATAAAACACAAGGAAGTCTTGGAAGATATAATAGCTCTGAAAAATCACAAAGTTATTTTGTAAAACTACAGGAAGTTTTCACAATGGTCTCTGGGTATAGCTGACCAGTATGTGAAAGGCCCTAGGGATATTTGACAAATATCTTATGGATATAATAGGGAGAATGCTTGAGGTTTTCATTTCCTTAATGTACACGTATCCTGAGGCCAAATGAGTATCTTTATTAGAGGACATTTCTCAAAGAAGAGATAATGATCACAAGGGAAAAAATAAAACCTACATATTATGAAATATTTCTAATATGTGTTTAATTTTAATTGGGCACATTTCTGGGTGTGCCAGACAGTTTATTAAACCGTTTCATATAAAAATGTTATACGTATATATCTCAAAACATAATTAAGAGTTATTTTAATTCTGTTATTTAATATCTGCATTTGAAACATTATTGAACTGCGATTCAGGAAAACTGTTAATTGTAGTACTAAATTTATCAGATGTTGGAACTTTGGCATATCACTTATTGACATAGTACATGTGTTTTCTAAAAGGAAGATGCATAGTTATAAATACACTTATTTCAGAAGTTTTTTGGAAGAGAAGTGTAAATGTCTATTAAAAGAGTAGCTAAAAGAGCTATGCAAAAGCAATGTAACACTGCTATCATTGTTACATAGTATTTTCCTTTTCAGAATGTACTTATCAATAATATATACCTAAAGATGACATAACAGTATACATTATATAAAATATGACAGAAATACATCTATACATTCATAAATACAAGCTTTATCTTGGAATAATACTGGTAGAGGATACTCAGAGATCAAAATAGATAAACAATTGAATAAAGATATATGCACTAAGTCTATTTTTAATAGGGGATGGTGACATGCATCTATTTTAGAAAGAAACGTTGTTCATGAAAGCATCATAAAATAGTATTATCTATCAACTATTATTGTAGTACAAAGATAAAAATAACTTGTATAATATCTTAATATATAAATATACTTATATGGCTTTTAGTGACTGAAATTGCTGAATCTATTCTTGTGAAAGAAGAACTAACTCAGTTTTATAATGTAAAAACATGGTAGGATTATTTACAGTTGTTTCCCATAAGATTAAATTAAAATAATTTTATTACCTGAACAACTACTCTGAAAGTTTTACTCTAGAAGAACTAGCAGATAAAAGGGAAAAGCAATTTTGTCTCTGAAGAGTGTCACTATAAAGAAAGATTATAAGGATGCCATCTAAGCCTAAAAAAACAGGAGGTTATAAAGTAAATGAATTCTGGGCAAGAAAATAGCTAGCATCAACTTGAATGTGAACTTAGAACCAATAATTAAAATAAACTATACAAGTTAATTGTGTGTCCAACAGAAGTGTTCTGAGATTCAAGAAATCTTGATGATTTAATTAGATTACAAAAGAGAGGAAAAATCTAACTCTACTCATTGAGAAAGAGTGTCCAGACCAAGGCTTAATTGCAGAAAATGTCAATTTCTCCCTCCCTCCCTCCCTCACTCCCTCCCTCCCTCCCTCCCTCTCCCTCCCTCTCTCTCTCTCTCTCTCTCTCTCTCTCTCTCTCTCTCTCTCTCTCATTTTACTCTCTGAAACCAAAAACAAGAACATTTCAGAGAAGGTTTTTGACTGATTATTTTTAGGGCTTAAAGCAGTTCGAGAAAATGACTAGCTCTCTTTATTTTTAATAAGTATTTGCCCTAGAATGTTGTAAAATGATGAATTCCTCCAAGAACCTAGGCTCATTCCCTGCTTATTGCTCTAACTGAAGAATGCATGGAGCAACTCTGACATTGGCCTCTGAGACAGCACTCTGTGAATGACACCAGAAAAAAGTGCCGCAGAATAATAGGAATTAGAAAACAAGGCCAAAGGGGGACGCAGTGATCACACAGCAGATTGTTGGTGTTCTAACAGCAATGAGCGAGTGAATCCTAAGAGAACTGACCACCACTAAACCACTTCAAAGTATAGAAGGGGTATATACTGCCTTCTCAAAGAAAAAGAATATTCTCCCCAAATCTTATTAATCAATAAATAATGAGAATTCAAATGTTAATTATAATCTAGAACTTTTGTATTTCTTTCTAGAAGACACTGTACTGGTCTATTTTACCTGTTTGGCTCATTTAATGGTGTTGGAAATGTTAATGGTATCAGAAGTAATTTAAAATAAGCTTCAGCAAATAGGCCTTAGTTTATACATTAAACTTCATTCTAATTTATATCCTAGCTCCATTAGACATCTTTTCTCATCCAATCCTAATCAGGTAATTTATAAAGAAATTTACCACAGAAAGCATATCATTTTAAAACATTCATAAAACAAATAAAATGAAACTTAAAAATCTGTGCAATTGTATCATAGGGGATAAAGCCTATGCAAATATCTAAAAACAAAAAGCAGATTTGACTGGCAATGCAGCTTTGGTATCGTTAAGTCTTCAAATTTATTAATGCAGGATTACTCAACCAGAATAGCACATTCTTAGCCTGGAAAATAGAGAAAGAATGTATAATATACAAATAGCAAAATACGAGAATATACAAAAATAATCTTCAAGCACTACAAATTATAACTGGGAGCAATTTTGAAGTTCAATTATTAAAATATATTTGACCTATATATTAACATATATATACGCATATATATTAAGAACTGTTAATACTGTTTTCCCTGGGGTAAGATTATTGGGAATTTTAATTTCCAACATTGTTTCTATAACATAAAAATGATCATTAAAGATTAAAACATAGATTTGGACTAGAAAATATAAATTGGCTTCTGTATTCTATAGGACAGACTAGGAATGGAGTCTGAAAGGGGTAATGGAAAAACAGTTACGAATTTACTTTGGGAGATTTCAAAGCTGTCACTGTATTAATACAGCACTAAGTCTAAAACAGGGGATTCTCCAGGTTGCTTGGAAATTGTTTTAATCCATCTTCCTCTTCATTCTGGATTCCTGTGTCTCTTAGAGGTTGACTATAATTAAATATCACATTTTCTTTTTTAATGTAATAGTCAGTTTGGTTAATTTTTTGTATTCTTTTACCCCAACTAAATGACCGAGTGCCTGGGAATCACATGGACAAGGGCATAGAGCACACATTACAGGTAGCTGTTTTCCACTGGGGTTGGTTGGAAAATGAAGGGTAAGGAAAGATTCTTCCCTTTCCTCTGAATATTTCATATGTCCCACCAGTGGCACTTGGTAAACAGGCTACATTTTAACGAACCATTTTTTTTCAATGTCCTAGCACCTTTTAGGCCAGCCAGCACTAGTTTAGTGTCTTCCCTCAATTTTAATGGTGTCAGAACTAGTCAAAAATAAGATTCAGAGAACAGGCCTTAGTTTATACATTAGCTTGTAAAAAGTCACAGTACCAGTGAAAGTACTCCTGTGGCCACATAATGAAGCTGAGGTCAAGGACAGGACCAGGGCCAGAACTAGGGCCATTGACATACATTATCCCCTGGGTTAAAGATTTTATTTGTTCTGTGAGATTTTAAAAAATTTATTTTAGTCCAATGTTATTATCTCTGTCCTCTTTAAAATTCAAATATCCTAGTATTACAATTAAATGTTTTTTTCCTTATATTCCATCAACTGCTCAAAAGTATGATATATTTTGGTTTGTTATGCAAAGGAACTTCAAAAAGTTTGTGGAAAATGGAATTAAAAGATGAAAATTCAAAAAATAGAAGCTTTACTTCTCAACATAAACTCCATCAAGTTCAAGACACATTTATAAGTGATGATACCAGCCATTTAGTTCATCCCTGAGAAACTAAGCGTCCTGGAAATTCAACCACATCAGTGTAGTCTTTTTTACACTATTAAGTGAAGAAAAATTGGTGCCCTTTGCAGATTTTGTTTATGTTTTTGTTTTTTGAGTCAGGGTCTTGCTCTGTTGCCCAGGCTGGACTGCAGTGGCATGATTATGGCTCACTGCAGTGTCAACCTCCTGGGCTCAGGTGATCCTCCCACCTCAGCCTCCTGGTAGCTAGGACTACAGGCACATGCCACATGACTGGCTAATTTTTGTATTTTTTGTAGAGATTAGGTCTTGCCATGTTGCCCAGGTTGGTTTCGAATAACTCAAGTGATCCTCCTGTCTCAGCCTCCCAGGTTGCTGGGATTACAGGTGTAAGCCACCACGCCCAACCTTACAGATTTTTTAAGATTAGAAAATAAAAGGAAGTAAGAGGAGCCAAATCATGACTGTGAGGTAGATGCCTAATTATTTCCTATCAAATCTCTTGAAAAATTGCCCTTTGTTGATGAAAGCAATGAGCAGGAACATTGTCATGGTAGAGAAGGATTCTCTAGGAAAGAGGAAAACTTTCTTGAGAATTTTTCTGTTAAACTTTCATCTAACTTTCTCAAAGTACCTTTATAATAAGGAGATGTTACTGTTCTTTGACCTTTCATAAAGCCAACAAGCCAAATGCCTTGAGCATCCCCCAAAAATATTGCAAAGAACTTTGTTCTTGACCTGTCTACTATTGCTTTGGCTGGACCACAGTCACCTCTTGGTAGCCATTGCTTTGATTGTGCTTTGTCTTCAGGATTGCATTGGTAAAGCCATATTTCATCTCCTGTTACAGTTCTTTGAAGAAATCCTTTAGGAGCTTGATCCCACTTGTTTAAAATTTCTGTTGATAGCTCTGCTCTTGTCTGCAGCTGATCTGGGTGCAACAATTTTGACACTCATCAGGTGGAAAATTTGGTCAACATTTTTTGGTCAGAATTATGTAAGCTGACCCAGTTGAGATGTCTGTGGTATGGGCTATTGTTTCTGCTTTTAACCATAGATCCTTTTCAATTATGGCACAAGCAAGATGAAATTGTTCCTCAAAAAATTTAGTTTTTGAGGAAATGGATGGTCTGTGCCTGCAGGCTTCACCTTCAACATTATCTCACCTGTTTTTTTTTGTTTTTTTTTTTTTTTTTTGAGACGGAGTCTCGCTCTGTCGCCCAGGCTGGAGTGCAGTGGCCGGATCTCAGCTCACTGCAAGCTCCGCCTCCTGGGTTTACGCCATTCTCCTGCCTCAGCCTCCCGAGTAGCTGGGACTACAGGCGGCTGCCACCACGCCCAGCCAGTTTTTTTTTTTTTTTTTTTTAGTAGAGACGGGGTTTCACCGTGTTAGCCAGGATGGTCTCGATCTCCTGACCTCGTGATCCGCCCATCTCGGCCTCCCAAAGTATCTCACCTGTTTTTAAAACAAGTTATCCATTTGTAAACTGCTGATTTATTTGGGGCATTGTCCCAAATTTTTGCAAAGCATCGATAATTTCACCATTCTTTCACCCAAGCTTCACCATAAATTTGATGTTTGTTTTTGCTACAATTTCAGTAGAATTCAGGCTGCTCTGACAGGGTCTCTTTTGAAACTGATGTCTTATCCTTCATAGTGCCTCAAACTAGATCCTGTTCTGACATGTTATAACACATTCATATGAGCTTATTTTGTGGCCAAAAGTTTTGAAATTCATACATAATTTTTTCATAATACAGATTTTCCAAGAACTTTTTGAAGACCCCTCTCATATTTAGGCCATTATTTTCTTATGGAGTTTTTGATTATTTAATTTTGGTGAGGGGGTGGTATAGGGATAGTTCATTTCTGTATATTTGCTCTTTGTCTCACTTTCCTAATTACCTTTCTTTTGTCCTGCAGAGAAAAAAAAATGTCTTCACAATTAACAATTTCTAGCTTCTTAGTAATTTTATCTTTGAGTTAAATCAATTTATATTATTTCTTTGTTTTACATTTTCTGAACTTGGGGACTATTTGTGATTTCATGACAATATGGGAACTCTTTGTAATTGACCTCAATGAATTGTTTCCAGTGTTTCTTATATCTCAAATCCTTTTCTTAATTTTCATGATGGTTTGGCCAGAGTACACCTTCGAGTGACATCTTCACAAAGGGTGAGTAGAAGGTAAACTTCTGAAGTTCTTGAATTTCTGAAATTGTCTTTATTTTGACTTATTATTTAAAGACGTCTTCACTGGGTATAGAATTCCAGTTTGAAACATTACCTCTCAAAATTTGAAGGGATTGCTCCATTGTCTCTGCTGTGGTACTAATGAGAAATCAGATCTACTGAGATTTATTTTTTACATGTCTATGACCACGTTTCCCTTTCTAGAAGACTTTAGGCTCTTTGAAGAAGATTCATGTCTTCATTCAGCTCTATGACATTTTCTTTGTTCATTTACTTGATAATTGCCTCCATTTTCTAATTTCTCTCCTTTTAGTATTTATGTTAAGGATATTTAGCCTCCTGAGTTGATTTTCTATGTTTTTCTGTTTAAGAGATCCAAGAAATCTCTTAAACCTTATCTTCCAGGTTTACAATAGGACTTTAGAAAACTGTTTTTGTAATCCTATAATATGCAAAGCTCTGCCTTAATTTCTAAGTATTCTCGTTGATGAAATGTGATTCGTTGAGCTTAGTTATAAAAAGAGGTAATATTTAAGGTAATAGAGTTGTAATCATCTCTATTTTAATAAAGAAACAGTTTCAAAGTACTGTCTTTGTTCTACTATTTTAAGTAAAATAATTTTAAATGATAAATATTTAAAATGAATGAATTCCCTTCTCTCATTTAATAGTCTTCATAAAGTCCTCACAGTTTTCACTGTTCTTTTTATATTTTTATCCATTGAAATCAACCTTGCCATTTATAGTTCATATAAAATTATTAGTAGAAATTAATCTGTTTAGTAAAGAGTCAAGTCAGTATGCTAAATTCAGGTTTTGTTCTACAGCACTTAGTTTCATACATATAATAACATTGGGAAGTATATTTTACAGGTGAGAAACAGCCTGTGAGATGGCAAGTGACTTGCACAAGTGTGTTAAAGGCAAGACTTGCACCCAGGTCTGCCTGACTTTGAAAGTTCATGCCTCTCCCATAACCCTACACTGCAAAGAGAAGAGGAAGTTTCAATGGCATGAAAGTTCAAGGTGAATATTTTGCCTGTGAAACACGTACTCTTGTGATACAAACAAGCAAACTATAGAGGAAAAAAAGAAACAAAAACAGAAACCCCACAACAACATAACTATAAAACTCTGAGCCTATTTATGCAAACATCTTCAAATTAATCCAAGCAACCCTATTGTTTATTGAATGACATGTCTTTGTAGAATACTTAGGAAAAGAGAAGACAGATTCTTGCTTATTTGTAATGGTCATATTTTCCAGCTTTGATATTTAGCATTAGAAACTTGTTTTATTAGCTTTATTTTGCAGTACTGTATCATTCTCCATGATATCTAGAATGAATAATTAAACAGGTAACTGTGAAACACTACAGAAATTAATTTTAAGAGGACAAATGGGATCAGGGAACACAGCATACACTGAATTTTACTGAAAACACCTTCAGCCATTACACTAAATAATCCATGTCACATCTTCTGGTAATTTCCAGAGTGATTTCCTTTTGCCAGGATGAGTTATTTCTGCCTGTACTTAGAGTACAACATACCAGTGATATGCATTAATGGTGAGTTTGCTTTTACAAAACAGGAAGAGAACACTTAAAGATTCTAAGGAAATCTGCCACATTGCTGGCACTTTGCTCTGACAGTCATTCTTAATAGTGGCAGAGAGAGTTGGGGGCAGTCACTGCTTTATGGCTATTTAGGTGATGGCTCTTGATAGAGCAGGAGTGCAGGTAGTAGGGGAGAACTGGAGAAGGTTGGAGTAGGGAAGGGGCTAGGTCAGTCGCTTGAGTGGAGAGGGCTAAGCTTTATAGAGGCTATGGCAGATACAATGCTACATGTGTGTCTGTATTTTTTTCCTTGTCAGCACCCGGAAAATTACATTGCCTAGGACAATTAATTACATGTCCTATACCCACATTCCACCAGCCAGAAGTTAGTCATGGAGTCCCACCTTGCAATGAGGTGGGACTTTTTTTAGAACTGGCCATAAAATAACCATAAAGTAACCTGGGTGACCTGTTCTCCAGCATCCCTCCTATCTCCCATTCACTTCTACCTACCCAGAGTGAGCAGCCAGAAGCAAGGTGCATGTGCCTCCAAGATGGTGGTGGAGCCACAGCATGCACGGACTCCAGAATTCTGAGCCATATCTCAGAAAAGAGCCTCCGGAGAGAGCTGCCTGACCAGAAACATTCACATTGGTCTTTTCATAATAGTGAGGATTTGGAGTTGTTTATTAAAACCCCTAGCCAATTCTGTCAAATGTAGAGTCTAAAACAGTACTTATAATGGTTTGATGCACAACTCTCTGGGACATATTTTCCAAGTTTGCTGAATCTTACTAAAGTGAACGTTCTTCTCCAAATACCTTAAAGAATAAAGACAACAAATTAGCAGCATGCTTCAGCATACTTAGAATGTCATTTTAAGAACTAAAAAGAAGTCTCATGCTTCCAGGCATGGCCGAGGTGATATCATGTATAGTTAAAGTGTGAATAAATATCTGGGCTATCTGGGGTTCTAGACACTAATTCTACCCAAAGGAGTGGCAAAAGGAAGCACAAACCCAGTTGCGGGGGGGGGGGGGGGGGGGGCGGTCCTGAAATATAAGAATCACATCAAGAAAAAACCCTAAATGCATTAACCCTAAATGCATTGCATTAGCTTCAAAAATGCAATGAAAAGTTGTAAGTGAACATTTCTTACAGGACCCTTTATCACTTCCCTCTCTGACCTCTGCACTTTTGCCACTTTTGCCACTTTTTTTCTCTTGGTCTGCACTTCCTGGACACATGTGCTCTCCAGCAACATGAAACCACCTCTTCCTACACATAATGATCCTTAGAAGGCCTGGAATGGTATTCTCCCCTTTCATAAAGATTTTGAGCCTTGTGATGGGAATGAACAACTCTCTCTAGCTGTTTGCTTAAACCTTTGTTCTTCCCATTTTCTTCAGTCCTTCTGTTCACTGTAATTTATAACTTCATAGTTGTAAATATGGATTACATCTTTCTCTTGCCTCAGAACTGTTATGCCTGACCCACTTTTTTCTCTAACGCCTGCTACTCATGCTTTGCTTGTTGCTTGTGTTCCTGCTGATTAATTGATTAACCTCTGCTGAAGACTGCCAAACACAACCTGGGTGGATGCAGATCCTTTGGCCTGTTTTCCCAATGCCAGCATATTTCCAGTTATCCTGGTCCTGGCTTCCTCCCAGTTTGGTACTCAGGGTTCCTGTGCTGAGATTCTTAGTAAGGTTGTATCTCATGTACCAGGTTTGAGGTAATGGGATGCCTCCTTGGAAATGAAATGAATACAATAGGGGGTCTCTATGGAGAAGAATAACTGCAGGATTTGTCCACGCTGCCATAGATCTTCCTCATGGTGTTCACAAAGCTGTCTTATTTCCTTCATAATCTTATTCTCTTCACAATCCTGTTCATAAAACTTGAGCATATGAGGAGTACAAACCAAGACTCACGTAGTTCTGGCCTCACTCAATAACTATAAACATTACATGTTTATAGTGTATTGAGCATCTACTGTGTTTAAGGGCTACTCTTGGCTTTGGGAGGCTTAGGATGAATAATGATTTTATGACATGTAAATAAAGAAAAATAATATTTATTGAGTACTTTCAAATTTTCCAGAAACTCTGAAAGTCATTATTCCCAATTTGCAGATAATAAAACAGATTCAGAGAGTTTAAGTATATATAGAAGTTTATATAGCCACTAAATAAGAAATTAGGGATAAAACTGAATTCTGTCTACATCCAAGAAATGCTACAATGCTCACAAAGGCCTTCACCTAAGCAAATATAAGGTAAGGCTATGACTTTCTTGGCTCTTCCATTTAAATCTTATTCTTCAGAAACATTTCATATTAGAACAAATAATAGTGTTTCTGATCACCAATATCTCAGAAATTATACAACATTTTCAATGTTCATAATGTTCCTAGAAACCAAGTAATATAAAATGTTTATATCTTTATATTATACCTGTACAAAAAGTACATATAATCTAGTGGATAACATAATTCAGATATCTTGAAAGTGTTTTATAAGTTCTATCTTAGAATTTACATTACCCAAGATAAATTGTAGCATGTTTTTTTAAAAAAGCAACTTTGGAAGCAAGCAACATAGATACCATTTCTTTAAAAAGGAGACTTTCATTCTCTCATTTAAATATATGTTTTGTTCAATTTAGAGAGAGATAAATATAGGATTCAAAGAATGTTTAAGGAAATGAATCAAATTACTTAGACATAGAAAATTGTAAATTTTTACAAATGAAAATGAAAAATCTGACACTTCTAAAAGGGGTATTCATGGCAGACCCAGAAAAGGTAATAAATACCTCGTTAGACCATGAAAAATGACCGGTTATTCCTTCTCCAAAAGATTGTTAAACACCTATGTTTCTGAAACTAGGGTAAATATATGAAATTATACCTCATAGGTTTAGTCATGGTCCATTTCAGAATTATTATTCCATGAAAGCTCATTAAGTGATATCAATACTAGGTTTTGTATTTTTCTAGATCTTTCTTCCAAGTTAAAGTGTATATATATATCAGAATGTGTCTGCTGTAGAATACTTATGTATGAAGATGTATAATTTTTCTGAAGGGTGATTTTTTTTCATATATGTGAAGGAATTTTCTGTTTCTTTTACATTTTCCAAAATAAAATGTCAAAAAGGAATTTCCTGGAAAGTGCGATAAACCAGTGACCTATTTACTTTTCTTTTAAAGTGTATTCCACAGAGCAACCAGCTTCAGAATTTCTGTTTTCCAAACAAAAGATGTCTTGAATCAAAGAATTTTTAAAAGCCTTCACTCAATGATGTATAAAATTCCCTATTAAAGCATATTTGATATTTTGCTTTGAAAGTTTTTTTATTAAAAAACTGTCTTCCCTAAGTAGAAACAATGCATGTTAGCCAACCATAGTTCTTTAAATCATCTTTCCTGTGAGCGTATGGTAGGGATGTTAAGAGGATTCTGTTCCAAAGCACAGTGGATCTCAAGCATCAAATTAATCTCCAGCTACACATGAACCTAAAGGAAAGGCCCACCACCAGTACTTCCTATGTACATAGTGGCTTCTCACAAATCAGTAGATAGTCTTAAGCTTAATATTTGATGACATGCCCTACTTGCTGTCAAAATTTCCAAACCTTTCATAACAATTACTGGAGATCCATCATGCAGTCACAATTCCACTTTCTTCTTTAGGGTACACTCACAAAGCAAATGGAAGAGGTAAGTTAATGGCAAAGAACTTTGCACTGCTATTTTCTTCACTAGCCCCACTCTGGAGACAAAGAGAAGGCATCTGTCTTCAAAATTGCTGTCACCATAGTGCTTCATGCTTTCCTAATCTCTATATTGGACTGCAGCAATCTCTTCTGTGGGGGCCAGCTTGGAGGACCCGCTGGGGCAGAACAGAGGCCACACACAAGCCATTTGAAATGCGTGAAAGCCATGCCATGCCTTGCAAGCTGCACTGGTTACATATTTGCTTCAAAATGAAGTCAAGTTGATGTGGTCCAAAAGGCCCTCTATTACATAAACTCTAGTTTCCTTAGAAATTGACCATCTTTATGCAGCTCAGCTGGTGTGCTGCTGCTAATAGTCCTTGCATTTATATTTCAGGGACATGAAGGAGCAGTGGGCCTGAACTGTTATTTCCCACCTGTTTCAATCCATATATTTTTCTGGACTAGTTCAGAGTCTTTTGTATGAAAATCACGTCTCCACCCACATTGGTTAATATACCAGTGGATTAAAATGTACTATTGTTATAGTTTTATGACTCTAATTAGTTTGAATGTTTAAAATGAGCTCAAGTTATAAGTCATACTATTACACTGCAGTAAAAAGTACTGTGTGGATGCATCAAATCACTGTTTTCTTAACTGTTCATGGATGAGCATGAACTTAATATATGAATACTTAGTTCAAGACAGCAGAGGGTTGGGAAGTAATCTTATGCATGAAAAAGAAAGGGCCGAAGTTTTGTTTAGAATTCATTTACACAGTCGTAACATAATAAAATAATGCCAAAATGAAATATCTGTCTCACCTCCTTCAGAGCAGCTGTTGTTTTCCATTTAGTGTTTCTTATAATGTTTTTCAGATCTTTGTTACCGTAGGAGAAAATTGTAATGTGTTAAAATTTCAGGTGTATATTCTCAGCCAAAAGAATAATTTAAAATGGGGCCTTGTCAACATATGTATAAACCATTATGCCTGCTGTTATCCTAGGAGAAATTAATACATACAGAAGGCTTGGATATTTTAACAAAGTTTATATAAACATAATGCTTTAAATCCTACGATCAATTTAAATTCACTACTAAAGAGGCTGGTTTGCTACCATTTGAAATAAATGAGGTCATGGTGAACCGATGGCCATTGTAGTGCCAAGAAAAGCAGTTCCTAGAAAGGTATCCATATTTTTAAGAGGATAAAATAACAACAGTGAGGATTTATTGATTTCTCATCCATGCAAAGATAACTAAGAGTCAGGGTGAAGCGATTTCGAGCAGTTTCACAGTATTACAGAACAACTTTTATTTTTTAAAGAAATACTGCACCATATTGCAAATAGAGATACAAAGAAGAACTACAGTTCCAATTAGGACAAAATCAGCCACTCCAGGCAATAAAACAACAGGAGGCATCACAATATTGATACCTGAGAAATACTGCCACTTGTTATCTAACCATATCACTCACTCAAAACATTACCCAGGAGAATTGGAGCCAGTCTAAACACTTCACAAACCATCCAAAGCCGTATGGCACACTATTCTTTCAGACCTCAGGAGTAAAAGTTAGACAGGGCCTACTGACATACTAAAATGATTTATTATCACAGGGCTGAACTAATGCATTCTGCTTTACAACTCTCCCAGCAGTCCAGGGGAGAGGCTGCGTTTATTACCTACAGTACATAATGCCCGCTGAAGAGCTGTGTATTATTCATAAGACTGCCTTTTTTGTGCCATCATAATGCTGATAAATTATGAAAAAATGCATATTTTATTTCAATTTATAACATATTGTTGTATACACATCAATACATCACGTTGCAGCAGGCGGAGCAAGTATTATTGCTGATAGCTGTTGACATGCTTCAATAGAGCCCAAACAAAGGGGCTTCACCGATAATCCGAAGTCACAACTAGCATTCCAAACAAAAGGTTACTTCTGTCTCTCATAATATTTAGAGGAGATTTGAAGAAATGCCAGTGCTACATAAGGGAGAAACTTTGGTGAAAGTCCTGGGAGATATGTGTAATTTTCTACCCAAATTCACTGAAGGGAGCTGGGGAGGGGGGTCTTTTACACTAAACAATAAGGCTTTTGTAGAAACTGTAGATCGTCAAGTAAAAAACAGGAAGTCTAATTTATGAAAGGAGAGTTCTTCTCAGAGTTTTCTATTTGATTATGTTGCTTTCTCTTTCTTTTCTTGCCTCAGATGGTGAACTGCCTAACTCTAAAGACACACTCTGGGCAGAAGGTCCTGAAAGAAGGCGAGAGATTTTCTATGAACTCTGACTTCCTCTGCAGTTTGCAGTTCTGCAGGTTATTTTCACATTAGTCAAACTGCATAGACAAATGATATTCAGATCTTTGCAAATAAATTTAGTTATTTCCTGTTTTAATTCCATGTACAAAGGAATCGTTTAAATGTAATGAATGAAAGCTAATTTGGATAGAGTTGGTACTTTTAATAAGGGCAAGTTTCTTTTAGACACCAAGAACTCACTTGATACAATTTTGAGCTAAAAAGGATCTTAGAGCTCATCCATTTAGCTACTTTATTTTACAAATTAGAAATCTGAGTTCATGAAAAGTCTTCTCTAGGTTATGCCTCTAGCAGAACCATGACTATGGCTGTAGCAGAACCATGGTTAGAACTCGGGTTTGTCTCTTTCTAACTTAGTCTTTCTGTTATTCCAAGTGCACCTTCTTGGAGTTTAAATTGCAGTTTTATATAGAAGATTTTTGAATGATTTAAATAATGCTTGGATACAATGATCTATTTCTGCTCATCACTACATCAAAAGATGTTGCTGCCTGGGGTCCTCTGCAGACATTAGTTAGAGTAAGAAGGCTACAAAAGCTACCTTAGATGTGTTTTTATGTCTAAGGAAGAAAACTGTACTGATTAAAACAATGAAAACAAGTGGCATCACTTCCAAGCCTAGGTAACATAAAGACCATGAAAAGAAGGTGTAAAAAATTAAATGATTAACGTAGAAAAATATCCCATATACTTTAAAATGTAAACAGTCATAATTTCACATTTATGAGGTGTGTCATAATACATCATCAGAGTCATTTACCACCGTGAAGTCCTAAGCTGCTACTATGAAATCAGTGCCTCTCTGTCCTATGGGTCTTCCGCAAACACCAGCAATGTCCAAAGCAAAGACTTGTAGTGAACATCCAAACATTTACTCTTCCTGGTGTTGACACATGCATTTACACATCCAGACAGTCACTTGTGCCTCCAAGAATAGTGAGTGGACCAGAAATGTTATTTAAACAGAGATTGCCTTCTTTTAATGAAATGGGATTGTGGAACAGCCATTGTACACAAACTTCCTCACAGACCTTAGAATGTGTGCCCAGTTGATCATGCAAACCAGGTCAGGGATTAAATGGGGATTTTTTTTTTTTTTTTAATAGAGTCTCTAAGGAGGTTGGGAGAGTGGAGTAGTTCTCCCTTGGCTGCTAAAGTCTGGAGTGGGCTCCCAACAAAAAAGAAAAAAGAAAAAGAAGAAGGAAAATGATCTGTAAAGGAAAAATAGGACTTTCTGAGTGGTCAGCCTTCTTCTTTAGTGTCTATCTTAGAACCTAAAAGTCAGATTTTATGTTGCTGTTTTTTTCAAATATGTGCACTTTTAATATACCAGCATACTTAAATACAAAATAGTAACACAGAATTTTAGGCAGAATAGTCTCCTTAGCGTGACAACTCTTGTTATGCCCATACTGAAGGGCAGCCTTACCTCCTGTCACATTCCCAATTCATCAAGCAATCAGGAGTTCAATTTTTGTTTCTTATTGACAACTTTGGTATTTTATTTTTTTTTTCTCTTTTTAAAATTATACTTTAAGTTCTGGGACACATGTGCAGAAAGTGCAGGTTTGTTACATAGGTATACATGTGCCATGATGGTTTACTGCACCCATCAACCTGTCATCTACATTAAGTGTTTCTCCTAATGCTGTCCCTCCCCTTGCCCACCATCCCCTGACAGGCCCCAGTGTGTGATGTTCCCCCTCCTTATGCCCAAATGTTCTCATTGTTCAACTCCCAGTTATGAATAAGAACATGCGGTGTTTGGTTTTCTGATCTTGTTTTAGTTTGCTGAGAATGATGGTTTTCAGCTTCATCCATGTCCCTGCAAAGGACATGAACTCATTCTTTTTTATGGCGGCATAGTATTCCATGGTGTATATGTGCCACATTTTCTTTATCCAGTCTAACATTGATGTCCATTTGGTTGGTTCCAACTCTTTCCTATTGTGAACAGTGCTGCAATAAACATATGTGTGCATGTGTCTTTATAGTAGAATGATTTATAATCCTTAGGGTATATACCCAGTAATGGGATTACTGGGTGAAATGGTATTTCTGGTTCTAGATCCTTGAGGAAATTGCCACACTGTCTTCCAAAATGGTTGTACTAATTTACACTCTCATCAACAGTGTAAAAGTGTTCCTCCATATCCTCTCCAGGATCCGTTATTTCCTGACTTTTTAATTGCCATTCTAATGGGAATGAGATGGTATCTCATTGTGGTTTTGATTTACATTTCTGTAATGACCAGCGATGATAAGTTTTTTTTCATGTATTTGTTGGCCGCATAAATGTCTTCTTTTGAGAAGTGTCTGTTCATATTCTTTGCCCACTTTTTGATGGGGTTGTTTGTTTTTTTTTCTTGTAAATTTGTTCAAGTTCCTTGTAGATTCTGGATATTAGCCCTTTGTCAGATGGATAGATTGCAAAAATTTTCTCGCATTCTGTAGGTTGCCTGTTCACTCTGACAATAGTTTCTTTTGCTATGCAGAAGCTCTTTAGTTTAATTAGATCACATTTGTCAATTTTGGCTTTTGTGGCCATTGCTTTTGGTGTTTTAGTCATGAAGTCTTTGCCCGTGCTTATGTCCTGAATGGTATTGCCTAGGTTTTCTTCTAGGGTTTTTAAGGTTTTAGGTCTTATGTTTAAGTATTTAATCCATTTTGAGTAAATTTTTTTATAAGGTGTAAGCAAGGTGTCCAGTTTCCGTTTTCTGCATATGGCTAGCCAGTTTTCCCAACATCATTTATTAAATAGGGAATCCTTTCCCCATTGCTTGTTTTTGTCAGGTTTGTCAAAGATCAGATGGTTTTAGATGTGTGACATTATTTCTGAGGACTCTGTTCTGTTTCATTGGTGTATATATCTATTTTGGTACCAGCACCCTGATGTTTTCGTTACTGTAGCCTTGAAATATAGTTTGAAGTCAGGTAGCGTGATGCCTCAGCTTTGTTCCTTTTGCTTATGACTGTCTGGCCTATATGGGCTCTTTTTTTTTTTTTTTGGTTCCATATGAAATTTAATTAATTTTTTCTAATTCTGTGAAGAAAGTCAATAACAGCTTGATGGAAATAGCATTGAATCGAAATTACTTTGGCCAGTATGGCCGTTTTCACAATATTGATTCTTCCTAGCCATCAGCATGGAATGTTTTTCCATTTGTTTGTGTCCTCTCTTATTTCCTTGAGCAGTAGTTTGTAGTTCTCCTTGAGGAGGTCCTTCACATCCCTTGTAAGTTGTATTTCTAGGTATTTCATTCTTTTTGTAGCAATTGTGAATGGGAGTTCACCTATGATTTGGCTCTATTTGTCTGTTATTGGTGTATAGGAATGCTTGTTATTTTTGCACATTGATTTTGTATCCTGAGACTTTGCTGAAGTTGCTTATCAGCTTAAGGAGTCTTGGGGGTGAGACGATGGGGTTTTCTAAATATACAATCATGTCATCTGCAAACAGAGATAATTTGACTTCCTCTCTTCCTATTTGAAGACCTTTCTTTCTTTCTTTTGCCTGATTGCCCTTGCCAGAACTTCCAATACTATGTTGAATAGGAGTGGTGAGAGAGGGTATCCTTGTCTTGTGCCAGTTTTCAAAGGGAATGCTTCCAGTTTTTGCCCATTCAGTATGATATTGGCGGTGGGTCTGTCATAAATAGCTCTTATTATTTTGAGATACGTTGCATCAGTAACTAGTTTATTGAGTGTTTTTAGCATGAAGGTGTGTTGAATCTTACTGAAGCCTTTTCTGCATCTACTGAAATAATCACGTGATTTTTGTCATTGATTTTGTTTATGTGATGGATTACGTTTATTGATTTGCGTATGTTGAACCAGCCTTGCATCCCAGGGATGAAGCCAACTTGATGATGGTGGATAAGCTTTTTAATGTGCTACTGGATTCAGTTTGCCAGTATTTTATTGAGGATTTTCGCATTGATGTTCATCAGGGGTATTGGCCTGAAATTTTGTTGTTGTTGTATCTCTGCCAGGTTTTGGTATCAAGATGATGCTGGTCTCATAAAATTAGTTAGGGAGGAGTCCCTCTTTTTCTATTGTTCAGAATAGTTTCAGAAGGAATGGGACCAGCTCCACTTTGTACCTCTGATAGAATTTGGCTGTGAATCTGTCTGGTCCTGGGTTTTTTTTTTGGCTAGTAGGCTATTAATTACTGCCTCAATTCCAGAACTTGTTTTTGTTCTATTCAGGAATTTGACTTCTTCCCAGTTTAGTCTGGGGAGGATTTATGTATCCAGGAATTTATCCATTTCTTCTAGATTTTCTAGTTTATTTGCATAGAAGTGTTTATAGTATTCTCTGATGGTAGTTTGTATTTCTGTAGGATCAGTGGTGAGATCCCCTTTATCATTTTTCATTATGTGTATTTCATTCTTCTCTCTTTTCTTCGTTATTAGTCTGGCTCATGGTCTATTTTGTTAATCTTTTCAAAAAATACAGCTCCTGGATTCATTGATATTTTTGAAGGGTTTTTCCTGCCTCTGTCTCCTTCAGTTCAGTTGTCATCTTAGTTATTTCTTGCCTTCTGCTAGCTTTTGAATTTGTTAGTTCTTGCTTGTCTAGTTATTTTAACTGTGATGTTAGGGTGTCAGTTTTAGATCTTTGCCACTTTCTCCTGTGGGCATTTCATGCTATAATTTTTACTCTAAACACTGCTTTAGTTGTGTCCCGGAGATTCTGGTACATTGTGTCTTTGTTCTCATTGGTTTCAAATAACTTATTTATTTCCGCCTTCATTTCATTATTTACCCAGTAGTCATTCAGGAGCAGGTTGTTCAGTTTCCATGGAGTTGTACAGTTTGAGTGAGTTTCTTAATCCTGAGTTCTAATTTGATTGCACTGTGGTCTGAGAGACTGTTTGTTTTGATTTCTGTTCCTTTGCATTTGCTGAGGAGTGTTTTATTTCCAATTATGTGGTCAATTTTAGAATGCAGTATGGTGCTGAGAAGAATGTATATTCTGATGATTTGGGGTGAAGAGTTCTGTAGATGTCTATTAGGTCTGCTTGGTCCAGAGCTGAGTTCAAGTCCTGAATATCCTTGTTAATTTTCTGTCTCATTGATCTGTCTAATATTGACAGTGGGGTGTTAAAATCTCCCCCTATTATTGTGTGGGAGTCTGAGTCTCTTTGTAGGTCTCTAAGAACTCGCTTTATGAAACTGGGTGCTCCTGTATTGGGTGCATATATATTTAGGATAGTTAGCTCTTCTTGTTGCATTGATCCCTTTACCATTATGTAATGCCCTTCTTTGTCTTTTTAAATCTTTGTTGGTTTAAAGTCTGTTTTATCAGAGACTAGTATTGCAGCCCCTGTTTTTTTTGCTTTCCATTTGCTTGGTAAATATTCCTCCATTCCTTTATTTTGAGCCTATGCTTGTTGTTGCACATGAGATGGGTCTCCTGAATACAGCACATCAATGGGTCTTGACTCTTCATCGAATTTGCCAGTCTTTGCCTCTTAACTGGGGCATTTAGCACGTTTACGTTTAAGGTTAATATTGTTATGTATGAATTTGATTCTGTCATTATGATGCTAACTGGTTATTTTGCCCATTAGTTGATACAGTTTCTTCATACTGTCAATGGTCTTTACATTTCAGTATGTTTTTGCAGTGGCTGATAGCAGTTTTTCCTTTCCATATTTAGTGCTTCCTTCAGGAGCTCTGGTAAGGCAGGCCTGGTGGTGACAAAATCCTTCAGGGTAATCAGGCAAGGAAAGCATCCTGAACTGTGTTTTGCAACTTGGTTCCATTCACCCTGTCACTTTCAGGTACACCAATGAAACATAGGTTTGGTCTTTTCACATAGTCCCATATTTCTTGGAGGCTTTGTGTGTTCCTTTTCATTCTTTTTTCTCTAATCTTGTCTTCATGCTTTATTTCATTAAGTTGATCTTCAACCTCTGATATCCTTTCTTCTGCTTGATTTGGCTATTGATACTTGTGTATGCTTCACAAAGTTCTTGTGCTGTGTTTTTCAGCTCCATCAGGTCATTTATGTTCTTCTCTAAACTGGTTATTCTAGTTAGCAATTCCTCTAACCTTTTATCAAGGTTCTTAGCTTCCTTGCATTGGGTTAGAACCTGCCCCTTTAGCTCAGAGGAGTTTTTTATTACCCACCTTCTGAAGCCTACTTCTGTCAATTCGTCAAACTCATTCTCCAGCCAGTTTTGTTCGCTTGCTGGTGAGGAGTTGTGATCCTTTGGAGCAGAAGAGGCATTCTGGTTTTTGGAATTTTCAGCCTATTTGCACTGTTTTTTCCTCATCTTCGTGGATTTATCTACCTTTGGTCTTTGCTGTTGGTGATCTTTGGATGGAGTTTTTGTGTGGTCATTGTTTTTGTTGATGTTGATGTTATTGCTTTCTGTTTGTTAGTCTTCCAACAGTCAGGCCCCTCTTCTACAGTCCTGCTGGAGTTTGCTGTGAGTCCACTCCAGACCCTGTTTACCTGGGTATCACCAGCAGAAACTGCAGAATAGCAGAGGTTTCTGTCTGCTCCTTCCTCTGGAAGCTTCGTCCCAGAGGGGAACCTGCCAGATGCCAACTGGAGCTCTCCTGTATGAGGTGTCTGTCAAACCCTGCTGGGAGGTGTCTCCCAATCAGGAGGCACGGGGGTCAGGGACCCACTTGAGGAGGCAGGAGGCAGTCTGTCCCTTAGCAGAGCTGGAGCATTGTGCTGGGAGATCTGCTGCTATCATTAGAGCTGGCAGGCATGAACGTTTAAGTCTGCTGAAGCTGCACCCACATTCACCCCATCTGCCTGGTGCTCTGTTCCAGGGAGATGGGAGTTTTATCTATAAGCCCCTGACTGGGGCTGCTGCCTTTCTTTCAGAGATGCCCTGCCCACAGAGGAGGAATCTAGAGAGGAAGTCTGGCTACAGTGGCTTCACTGAGCTGCGGATGGGCTCCACCCAGTTCAAACTTCCTGGCAGCTTTGTTTAACACTGTGAGGGAAAACCTCAAGCCTCAGTAATGGTGGACGCCCCTCCCTGCACCAAGATTGAGTGTCCAAGGTTGACTTCAGACTGCTGGACTGCCAGCAAGAATTTCAAGCCAGTGGATCTTAGCTTGCTGGGTTCCATGGGGGTGAGATCTGCTGAGGAAGACCACTTTGCTCCCTGGCTTCAGCTCCCTTTCCAGGGGAGTGAACGGCTCTGTCTCGCTGGCATTCCAGGGGCACCACTGGGGTACGAAAAAAAACTCCCACAGCTAGCTCAGTGTCTGCCCAAATGGCTGCCCAGTTTTGTGCTTGAAACCCAGGGCCTTCGTGGTGTAGGCACCCGAGGGAATCTCCTGGTCTGTGAGTTGCAAAGACCGTGGGAAAAGCATAGTATCTAGGCTGGATAGCACCGTCCCTCACGGCAGGGTCCCTCAGGACTTCCCTTGGCTAGAGGAGGGAGTTTTCTGACCCCTTGTGCTTCCCAGGTGAGGCGACGCCCCACCCTGCTTCTGCTCACCCTCCGTGGGTTGTACCTACTGTCTAACTAGTCCCAGTGAGAAGAACCGGGTACCTCTGTTGGAAATGCAGAAATCACCCATCTTCTGCCTTGGCCTTGCTAGGAGCTGCAGACCAGAGCTGTTCCTATTTGGCTATCTTGTCCAGGAATTCCTTATGTTGCTGTTTTCTACCTTAAGTTCTATAGACTGATGGAAAAAAGAAGTCTTCAAGTTTTGAAAATCTTATATGCCTTGCAGGTGGCCTTTTATTAATCATTATTGTCTCTTTATAGGCTATCCTCAATACTACTATAATTATCTCCAACTCTATTTCTTTGTTTCAACCCATGTCTTTTTCCCTCTATTGAAAACATTAGTACTTCCTTGAAATAGTAGTATGTTTGATTTCTAAATTTTCAGTTTTAAGGAAATTCACATTTCACACAGACTGGAGCCAGGTCAATTAATATTCTTATCTGAGGACACAGAGACTTATTTATGTTAATAAATAAATAAATACAAGCTTTCCTAGAAAAACCAAAATAGAAACTAATTATTTAATAATAGTGGCTCGTACTTATTGCTGGAAACTACTACCCATCTTTAAATACCACGACCATCATTTTTTATAAAATGAAGATGCTGCTTCTCATTTAAGTTCATAAATTGTGCCAATATGTTTTAGCTTTTTAGGTTTTAAAAACTGCCTGCCTACTTCATGTAAACAAAATCAAAGCTAAGATGACTAGACATAATATTTTGACAATTTTATTTTCTCTTTTTGATTGCTTAAGGAAGTTATTCTTAAATAATTTGAGTTTAAGGGAATCTTATAAATCTCTCTAGTTCAGCATTCTTATTTCATAAATGACTTATGTTAAGAATGATTGATTTGTTTAAAGTGTAAAAGAGCATTGGTTCTCAAACTTTACCAACCCAAACATTCGAAAAACACTGTATACCCGAACCCTGAGTGTAACTGGTTTCCCACTGCCCTTTGAGAGTCACTTAACAAGAATCCTAGCACATTGTTATTTTTATGTCACCCTGCCTTTATTTTTAGTGTCCCCCAAATCCTTCTGGAGTTACAAATATGGCAGGATATTTAACTGGGACCTTTTCTTTCTGTTTTGGCTAAAGGCTGAAAGGCTGAGATAAGGGCCATTATCTGTGCATCCTTAGTAAGGGCTCCATCACTATGCAGGGCTTGCTAAAATGGCATCCCAAAACAAATACTGAGACCCTCTGTTCAGTCTACACTAAGAAAATATTTAGAAGTTAGAAAGTTCAAAGGATGGGAGTGTTTGGAGCAGAATTTCCTTAGAAACAGTTGTAGTGATGTAGCATTTTCCACTGTTCCCTTATCTCTATCTTGAGTAAGAGGACTTTCAAGGGAACTACTGGACAAGGTTTAACTTTGAATGAGGTAGAGAATTTTGATTATTAAGAGACTGTTTTTTAATTAAAAGTTACTGAAGCTATGGGACTGCTTTGATTTTTCATCAAAAGCACAGAATAGCTGGCCCCTCTAGCAGGGTTTTAGGGACAGTGGAAGGAAAAATAATGCTTTATATTGCACCCTATTGAATTCTGCTCTTTCCGTGTAATCGTTACACAAAGTAACCTTTTGTAAAGTCAATAAACCTGTTCATTTAACGGACTGCAAAGATTAACTAATGCGTGTACGTTAACCCATCTCAATGATTAACCTGCACAAAAGAAATTAAAAGTCTCCCTGAATTTGATGAAAAACATTATCCTGGTTAGGGAGATGACAACCTTTTATGGTATCTTGTGTCTATGTTTTTTTTCCATGACTTCTGAATATAACATAAGGCTCAGCTTGGAGGATATATCCAATCATGGCCTTGTAAAAAGCCTCCTCTCATTCAGTCTTGTTATCTTATGAGTCATGCATATGACAAAAGGTAAAAGGGATTTGAATTTTGAGTACAGCCAGGGAACAGGAGGAAAAGAATCATCTTAGTGTCCATGCAAACGTATTGAGTGCCAAAGGTCTGTGTTGACTTATAGCTACAGCTTTTACATCCAAGAGCACCATTAGCATAATTGGCTTTTGGATCAGATGGAGGCCATTAGCCTTAAATTCTTTGCCGAGGACTAAAATGTCTAACTAATATCCATTTTATTCTACATTACCTTTCAGTTGCTCACATAAATTATCTTCCTCTCCCCTAGACATAAGAAAAGAAAATCATCTTTATCCATATGGAACCTGTGTGTGTGAATTCTAGCTATAGCCGCTAATCTACCAAAGAGAAATTGATTTCCTCTAACAAACATTACTTTTCCTACACACCAAAGAGCAGCAGAGTCTCTTCAATCTTTGCAACAAGAGCTGTTCACCAGCCTCATTTCAGCTGGAGGTTAGACTTTCGTTCCAGCAGTAACTCTAGATCAGTGTCAGCACAGCTGGGATCACTGATTAGTCCAGCTAGTCTGGTCTACAGAGTCAATCATCCACCCACCTAGACCAGGTGAGATATCACTACAGTGAGCATAAGGTGAGGAAGAGATTGGGATAAGAAGACCGGCCATCTGTTTATAGACATCATACCTGCACTGGTGCATAAGCTGAGTTCACAGCGCTCAGAATGAAAGCTGCCTCTTTCCTCAGTGGGAAATTCGCTTCTGCAGTGCCTGGGAGCTAACATATCCACCCAGAACTCACACCCATTTTATTTTCAGCAATAGCCCTGTAGTTAGGGCAGCAGGATTTTATATCATTGGCCCTATAAATTAACTAAAACTACGTGAAAAATGAAAAGGCTTCATTTGCTGGGAAGCAGGGTTTTTAGTTCCCAGGTTCAGACGTTTGCGTGCTCTGCCATCTGCTGGTTCATGTATAGAATGTTTAAAATTCCTGTGCACTCTCATTACTGGTTTTTGTTTTGTTTGTTTTGCATTTTCATTGTTCTGCTGAATTTATGAAATTGATTTTTAAAGTTGCAATTTAAAAGAACATACTCAATTCATTGCTAGAAGTGAATCTCTTTTAAAGAATTGTTATATTTTAGAATAGATTTAGATTTAGAGAAAAGTTGTAAATATAGTACAGAGAGTTTCCATATATCCAGATTCCCCCCTTGTTACCATCTTACATTAGTGTGGTACATTTGTCAAACTAGCTAACCAATATGCATAACATTATTATTAAAGTAGAACCAAGTCTCTAAGAATGGTAAATACTGCTGACTCTGGTTTATCCAGACAAATATAGGGTAATGACAACAGATGGATAATAAGAGTAGCTAACATTCTTGCCTGGCACTGTGCTTAGTGCTTTACATACATTAGCTGATGTGATTCTTGCAACCTGTAGAATACATATGACTACTTTCTTTTCCCAGTTTATTAGGAAAATAAATCTCATAGTGAATGCTGGCCCTAACATTAAGAGCCGTGTGACTTTGGGCAAGTTTTATTCAAATAACTTCTCATACATTTATTGCAAGGCTTTAATCAATGAATATACACTGGGAAACAGCAGAATCTATGACACATATGAAATATGACATATAAATATGATACATGCATATGTGAAATCTGTATTTTCATATTTCATAAATGTATTCATATTTCATATATTTATATTTTATATGACACATAGAAAATAATCCCCGGGTCTATCTGAGTCTATCTGAGGCCAGGGTCTACTCCTTAAACTGCTACAATAAACTATAATATACTAAAAGGAGTACTTAAAACACCAGAGAACAGCTTATTTGTATAAATCATTTTCTTATATGGTTTCTGCTCTCTTGCATTAGGCCCCTGTTTCTTTTTGGTTCCCATTATCTCCCCATCACCTTCCATGTGAAATTTTAATACCACAAATATACTGTATATGTGTTTACATACTGTAGTTCTTTGGAGGGCCACAAACCATTGTAATATGTAAGCTTTCTTGCCCTCCAAGAACCAATATTTGCCCCTTGGGATTGCTGTCATCCCCATCGAGAATGTCCTAGGCTTCCTATACCATTCACCCTTCCTCATTAATAGCTATGAAACTACTGCTAGTCAACCACATCTACCAAGATAGAAAAGCGTATAAGTCTGGAGTTTCGTCTGCCTGTAACCATTTACCCAACTCTGAAATGCACAAGTACTATCATATTCTTCTCTAGTCTCACATCCTTCACATCCAGCCTGTACATTTTCTCTAAATTATTTCCTTAGATTCAATGAGCCTCCATTTTTTATTTTAAAAAATGAAATACTTTATACTCATCACTGAAACCTTTGTAGTCAGATATTAAAAGTTATTTCCTACTCCTATGGCCATATTTGGTTTTGAATCCTATCTCCTTTACTTACTATATATCTACAGCCTTTTATGTAATAATTCCTCAGAAATGATTATTTTTTAAAAAAATTCCACAATACCATCATAAAATTTTAAGAGAGATAAATAAAAATTACACCAACTGCCTAAGCACAGACCCTAGCATGCAGTGTGTAAAGATGTGGAGCAGAGGGGATCCATTTCCTGCCTGCCTCCCCTATCACTCCACTGAGCTCACTTCTTCTAAGTTTGCTATTCAGGCCAGTGCAAAAATCCTGCCAACAACTTGGCCTTGAAATCATTTAATGGGAAAGAACTGAAAGATTGAATTTTTGGCAATGAAAACTATAAAATGTTGGGACTTACATTCTAGTGGGTTCGTTCAAGTAAACTGATAAATAGATATACGACAAGTGGTGGTAAGCATTATGAAGAAAAATGAGCCAGTTAGAGAGTTATGACGGGGAAGAATGCTAATTTTATAAGGTGGTAAGACAGCGGCTATCTGAAATATGGACTTTTTATCAGAGACTTTAATTAAATGAGGAAATGAGCCACACAGTTCCCTGGGATAACTGTCATAAGGCGTATCCACTCTCCCTTCCAGAGTTGCTTCTGGCATCAGTTTGATCCCATGCCAATCAAGCTTCTCAGCTTATTCATGAGTTAAAATGTTCAGCATCTTAGTCTAAAGCACTGATCCCTGTAGCATCCAGACCACATAGATGCATCAGCTCTCCAGTCCGACACTGACCCACCAATGAGCTCTTGGGCTTGAATCTACCTAATTATACTGTCAGCCAAAATTTTTCTATCTATAATAATTCAGGGGGAGACTTTGCAAATATTTGGGTGATTTCAGAGCATTTTTTTTCCTACCACATTTTCCTAATGGTGAGTCCAGTGATTCAGTAAACAGGAAGGGAATTAATCTTTAACTATCTTCAGATATTTGAAGGTCATGTGCTGTATGACCACAGCAGGCAAAGTTTGAGCCAGGGAATGCTAGCTATGATAGATTTGGCAAAATACAAGAAAACTTTTCCTAATGGAATCATCTGAATAAGAAGCAAGCTATCTTGGGAGATCTGCTCTCCACCATGGATTCAGATATTTCAATGGTGTCTATGGATACAAGAGGTAGTGATAATGTCGATGTTTAACATAGACTTTAGTTGGTGTTTAAAGAATGGCCTCTATTGTCCCGGAGTGTCTATGGTACTATATTTGCTTCCAAAGTATTTTCTAATTCAGAACTTTCAATAATTGAGGCAATCCTTCTTTCTAGCTTAAACTAGGAAGTGTTCGCTAAACATAGAAAGAAGCTCAGCATTTTAAGTGTTTTCCATTTATAATGATCAAATCTATATATTCCTTCAAATTGCACCTTTATGCCATGTAAATTTAAATTTTGAAAGATTCATTATTTTAAGTAATGCTTGGTAGGAAAGAAGTTATATAGTCAACAATTTTAACTACACAATACACACAGCGGTTACTAATAAAACGTATTACTGTTCCATTTTTTAAAAACCCTGACATTTTGAAAAGGAAAATATCAGCTTTACACACACTCATTAGGATGACCTACTTTTTGACATGTGGCTACAATTTACTCTACCACTTACTGGTGAGGTAGTTATCCCAGTACAAAATGAAAAAAATATATAATGTCCTTACTTAAAAGGTTATATGAACTTAACTTAAATGCCATGTCCCACATAGAAGAAGGCAAGACCCCTTTTATGACAAAGCAAAGACAAAATGAGCTCCATATTTCTAGGGTTGCTGACCAAGCTTGCCTTTGAGGACTTTAGATCTTGATGCATTAATAAAAATGATAAATGATAATGGGATGACATTAAGGCATAATTGCTGAACTAGTTCTTTGGCATCTGCTGCCATGAAGGTAAATTTAATGAGAAATAGCATACATTTGGTGATTTTCTACTATAATAAGACATGTTTGCAAATCAACCATAGTGTTTGCAGGTAAACCTGAAAACATGTTTTATCAATGAAAAATAAGATTTTATATTCAGTCATTTTTTAGGTATTCTAAAAACTTCTAAAATTGCTAATTTCTGACTGAATATACCTTGTCTTTAGTGAAACACCTCATTTATTGGTTTCTACATCATTTATAGAGTAGTGTCAAAACTTCCAAGCATAAAAGTTCCTTACTAGCTTCACCCTTTATCACTTCTCCCATCTCTAGGAGATGCCCTATGTGTAAGTTACAGTTAAGGCTGCTTGTAGTTTCTATCATGCTATACTGTTTCATTCTCTGTACTGAAATCACTATTCTTTTCAGAATACTTTTTTCTTCTTTAAGTGTCTGGGGAACTGCATTTTCAGATTTGGTTATAATGACTTTCATGACACTCTCCACAACCAGGTTTGATCATTCTTGCTCTTGCTAGCATACTGTCTTATGCAATCTTCCGTTACTGTACTTACCAAACTGGATTATAACTTGCTTTCCTTCTATGTCTATTTCCTTTTTTAGGAACACTTTGGAAGAAGAAACTGAGTCTCTTTGTTATTTCTATCCATGGTGCCTAATACATTACTTTATTAAAATGTACATTTTTGAATGAATAAAATTGATCCAAATGGATACTCAACACTTTCTTCATTTTCCATACCCATGATTGCTTAAATTTAACATAAACAGACTACTAAATGAAACCCAGACAAGTTTAAGCGAGACATCAGGGAAATGTGCCTTTCAGGAACTGCCAAGACTATAGTTTTCATTGATTGCAGAATTCAATTTCCTCCTAAATATTGTGATTATTAGGACTTTAATGTGACTTCTGGAAATTCAGAGTTACAACCAACAGCATCTATTTTGCTGTTCTCCCACCTGGACAGCAACTTAACCAACTCATCCCATGGTCACTCTAGAGGCCTTTAATTGACAATTTGATGCCACAAAGGGGAAAGAAAGCAGAGCACTTCCTAAGTAAATATGTTATTATAAAATAAAGATAGAAATGTTTTTCAAGCATGGCAAATATTTTTATAACTTCCGAACTGCTCATAAAGTTTTCATTTCTTTTCTGGCAGTCTTGATACATGTGCTTTAAAAGTCTATCCATTTCTTACTAAAAGAGTCAGTTATACTGACTAAACACACCAGTGCCTTTTCCTTGTGAGAAGATAGAAATAACTGATACTATAGGTATATATTTATTGAGGCAATTAAATCCGTGGCCCTTAAAATCAGTCTTAAGTAGCTGCAAAGATTTAATACTCATTTAACACAATAAATGGGCCATTATAGTAATGATGCTTTAAAATTAATAAGTCAAACAGGTCACTTTAGGATCAATACATATGGTCTGTGAAGTATATTTCATACATATTCCATTTAGGAATATTTTATTTGAAGATTCTGATCTGTATGTCTCAACTGGGTTAGAAATTCCATAGCCAAAGAAAACAATATTTTTACCGTTGACTTTAGGCTGATTCACCACATATCATTGGCACTTTGGCTTTAAAACCAAAATAGGTTATTTATATATGAATTTTGTGCTCCTAAAGTAAATATTAGTGGAGGGAAAAAAAGCAAGTAATTAATTGAATGGACATAGACAAAATCTTTGATTTTTATTGTTTATGTGAATTAAGAAAACAAGTTAAATGTTTGCCATTCTTTCATTCCAAAAAATGTACTCTATTTGGTAGAGAAAGGAATTGCTTTTTGAGATATTCTATATGGTAGAGGCTTATATAAACATAGAAATGATGTTTCAAAATCATTTGGTGCCTGTGCAGTATTGAAATATAAAGATCTTTTATGAGATCAAAATAATGAAAACAGGCCTGGCAGCATGTGTTTTATTTCCATATTTCAGATATTCCCTAATGATAACCACAAGGTCCTCTGAGGGGAATGTATTTGTTTTCAATGCAATTGTAATAGAATGAAGGGAAGCTTTCACTTACTAACATGCTGCATTTCTAATAATTCTTTCCATCCACTTGCAAATGTGAATTGTCACCCCTGATTTATGTTCATTAATCAAAATGGCAAATGCATGTGGAGTGCAGAATCAGGGTCCAGGCTGTTGTCTGAAAAATGTGATCAATCATCACTGATTGGCATTTTGAGTTAAAGTATACAAGAATGTGGAAAAATAGATGCTTGCTAGGAACAAAGAAAAGGAAGTTAGGGCCAGGAGGCTAGCATTTTAATTGGCAATATTCAAGGTGGTTAAAACAGACTAGACCAAAAATTCTGAGTTTTGGATTAAGAGAAAATAATTATGCAAAATCCAGGGAAGAATAACTTTTCAAACTCGCTTCATGTGAAAGATACCTTTAAAACAATGCTATAGATGCTTAAAAATGGTACCTGCAGTTGTGATTTAATAAGGTCATGAAAATAGAACTTGACCCATATTTTTTGTACCTAAGGGAAAGTAGCTAAGTGTAATGAGAATCAGCTATTCATAAAACAATGAACTTGAAAGATATTTAATGTATCCTGTCTCTATTTTGTGCTTTGTGTTGGAGGAGTGGATTTATTAAATTTTTTTTTAAATCTCTAGATACAGTCATTCAAGAAAAAATAATAGCTATATTGTTTTAAGCTGATGAGATGAAAATATATTATATACTTTGAGGTTTAGATAATATAAAACACAAAATGAAATATAATATAAAAGCAAATTATATAAGTCAAGTAGAATCATATGTGATGCTACAAAGATTTTAATTTCATATTTATAAAATAATTTATTTGTGTAAAAATGAAGTTTTGACATTTTAATAATCAATTTTACTACTTTGTATTATTTTAAAACAAATTTTTCACTAAATCAGTTCAGGAAAGAGCACTTCTCATTAAAATATTACTTCCCCACTACATATACTGAGTTTTTAACACTCTTACGATGGTATACACACAAAAATTATTTTGAGATTTCTACATAACTAACAAATTAATAAAATGAATAAATTTTGCATATAATCTGCATCATTTCTTCCAGTTGGCTGCATCTCTATCCTGTTAGAATATAAAAATATCAAGAAATAGTTACTACAAAAGTAAGTACATTTATCGTATGATTAATCAATTACTTTAAAATGGTGAATTCTGACTTCTGTGAAGATAAGATGGAATAAAGATTCCAATTTTGTATCTTCACTGAAAGCAAGTGGAAATTTTGAGAAAGCCAAATGTTCTATGAACATGATTTTTTAAAGAAATAAGCCTTTTGTTACACAAGTCATCTATGTGTTTTATGACTTAGTTCCCCTTACTATTAAGTGATAGAATTCAATTTTCTCTAACAACTTTTTCCTTCCAGCTACAAAATTTATTAATCTTTATTTCTATAAATTGCTTAAATTATAACCAGGTTACATGTATTAACAATCTAATTCTAAATACACACACAGACACACACACACACCCACACGCACACACACACACAAACAATAGTTACAATCCAAAAATTATCCCAGATAATCACAGAGTTAATTGAGTAAAATCTATTGTTACATCTATTAGCTCATTTAATTTATAACAATTGGTGATGGGAAAGTAATTATCACTGCTTTAGAAATGAGTAACTGACTCACCCATAGCTGTTAAATGGGCAAACCTGAAACGAAAGTCAAACCCAGGTTTATATGATTCCTAACTCAGTCCACTTGACAACAATGACCCATTAGAATTTATTCAAAAAATCAGAGAGAGACAGACAAAGCAAAAGAGAGAGGTAGGGCGAGAGACATTTCATCTTATATAGCATTGAACTGACATTCTAGAAATGTTTCAGCAATATCGTGTGTGTGTATCAGAATGCTTATTATAGTTTAAAACCTGGTGTTGAATTCATTTCTTCCCCAAGGATAACCCACAGGTCTGTGCATAGCAAGTCTTTATTATTACATCCTTAATCTTTCCATCTTGTGCTTTATTTAAAGTTTGGCTTTTCATCTTTCTTTGGAATACCTCAAGAAATACAGCCTGATACAGTGGAAAACTTCAAAATATGGCATATAGAGTCTTGAACTCTGGGCAGGCTGTGTTAGAAACATGGAGAAACTGATGCCAGGCCTGGCCATGTCTTTATGCCCTGTAATGTTAAGGCTCTCAAATTGCTGAAAGAATTTGAAAATTGTTTTTTACAAAAAGTCTGTTTTGAACAATTTATTTAGTTTAGATCAGAAGTGTTTTCTCTCTCTCTCTTTTTTTCCCTTGTAATTGGGAATGCATCAGAAGCCATGAAATGCCAACTGTGGTAACAAGGTTCTGTTGGAATCAATTATGCTGGGCTGCAAGAAGCTATCTGCTTCCTGTATGATACATAACATCCGGCTTAAATAGTATCAACAATTATAAGCTGCTCTTAAGTTTTTATATAGCTTTCTCTGGGGAGAATTTGTTATTGTCAGTCAGCTGTCAAATGCTTATAGTATGATTAATGAATCATATTTAGATGATTGACAGTGAAAGTCTACTTTATAGAATGTGTCAATCATTTTTATAGTTGCTTTCCATTTTCATGGACACTAGCAATACTGTTCTTAGCTTCAGAACCATTATAACCTCAATTCTGTTTGCTGTAGGCCCCTAGCTACACAGAGATCTGGAGAAGATTTTATTCCATTTTCTTTTACGTTGCTCTAGGCTAAACCTAAATATCCTTGTTTGCTCTCCAAGCTCAAGGCAGGAGCTAGGTGAAGCAGACAATACATTTCAAGTGAAAAATTTATGATTGGGGGTTACTATACAGAATTGTATTATCTGGTTGATAATTTATAAGGCAAGGCATAAAGTGAAATCCCTTAGTTTCAATCATGCAATTTTCCATGTTTTTATCTTTCAATGATTTGCTCTTCGTATCCCTCTAATGTCCTTTCTTCAATTTAATTTGAACTTTTAGAAACACATCAACCTCTTCAAATGAAAGGTACTCCATTAGAATAATATTAACATTGCTAAAAGATGGATATTTCATTAGTCTGACTCTAAAATTCTTTATGTTGGAAAAGAATGTTGTATTTAATTGGAAATTATGATGTGATTTCTTAATGTGCTGGTTCTCTTTAAGTTTCATAAATTATATTTACAATAAAGTTTAACAGACAACTATCTTTGAGGGAAAAAGTTAAGTTTTTCGTATCTGGAAATAATTAAAAACCAAATAATGAGACCATGATAAAAAGTCTAGCACTGGTAATTATAATTTTTGTTAACCTTTATCCTTCAGAGCCTATCTGGTTTAGTCAAGAAAACACATGTGAACAGGAGGCAGACTATGCCATGTCTGTTCTCTTGCTGCTTTTGTTATTTCCAGTGAATCCAGAGACAGATAAAAACACAAGTGAAACTATCTTCGTGCCCATGCGAGGCAATACAATATGAAGGACTGTAAATTTGTGTGTGAGATCCTGCCTCATCTGGCAGCTGTCTGGTTACTGGCAATTCTCTAAACTTCTCTCAAGTCTCCTCATCTGTAAAGTTGACACAACACTACTTGGACCTAGGGGTATTTGGGGATTTCAATAAAATATGTTAATTACGTGGTATGTGACTTGTACAACATAGGAGCTGAGTTAAAAAAAAATCCTCTTTTGTATCTGTAACAGAACTTAGTACAGCAGAAACCTATGCATAGTATGCATGATGTTGCTTAATAAATATTTGTTGAATTTAATTTAATAATGTCAGAGTAGTTCAGAGTAGAGGTCTCTGGCTTCCCCTGGGCCACCATGGAAGCAATGGCAGCCTTAGTAACAGGCTCCTTTGTCAGGATTATTTTTCTTTGGTGAAAGGGATTAACAGAGCAACTTTCTTACTCACACCTCACACCTTCTTCTTCCTTTTTTTTTTTTTTTTGTGTGTGTGTGTTTTTGTTTGTTTGTTTGTTTTATTTTGAGACTGAGTTTTGCTCTGTCGCCCAGAGTGGAGTGCAGTGGTGAGATCTTGGCTCACTGCAACCTCCATCTCCCGGGGTCAAGCAATTCTACCTCACCCTCTCAAATAGCTGAGATTACAGGCGTACACCACCATGCCCAGCTAATTTTTTTTTTTTTTGTATTTTTGGTAGAGATAGGGTTTCACCATGTTGGCGAGGCTGGTCTCGAACTCCTGACCTCTGTAACCCACCTGCTGTGGCCTCCCAAAGTGCTGGGATTACAGGCATGATCCACTGCACCTGGCCCTTTCTTCTTCCTTTTATTGCAACTCCAATTTTTATCAGTATCATGGAGAAAGGACATTTCTAACTTCTGATTCAATGGAAAACCCTGGTTCTCTCTTATGTTTTTTGCTGTTGCATATTCTTATCTTTGTCTTTTTTTTTTTACTTTTTCCAGATATAGGAATGACATTCAGGTTAAAGTAACATGCCAGCTCCAGTTGATTGGTAATAGCTGTCTAGAGATGGGTTCTGATCAATTTCAGTAGGAATGATCAATTAGCAATGTCTGCCATAGGCACAGGAGAGGTAATACATTATGCATGCCAAGTATTTGCCATCTTATCAAAATCCCACTTTAGCTATATTTTTGTTTCATTATACACTGAAAGTCTTTATTTTTTATATATTTTTTATTTTATTTTTTTTGAGATGGAGTCTCTCCCTGTCACCCATGCTGGAGTTCTGTGGTGCGATCTCGGCTCACTGCAAGCTCCGCCCCCCGGGTTCACGCCATTCTCCTGCCTCAGCCTCCCGAGTAGCTGAGACTACAGGCGACCGCCACCACGCCCGGCTAATTTTTTTGTATTTTTAGTAGAGACGGGGTTTCACCATGTTAGCCAGGATGGTCTCGATCTCCTGACCTTGTGATCCGCCCGCCTCAGCCTCCCAAAGTGCTGGGATTACAGGCGTGAGCCACCACGCCCAGCCTATACACTGAAAGTCTTAATCTGTTTTCACATTATCCATATAAGATGATAGCCAAAGTCTGGATAGGTTTGTCTTGGAGAGTCCAGAGACCAACACTACAGTTATGTTTAACTAGCAGTTTGTAGAGCCCGTGAACCAAAGAGTTTCATGAGCAAACAATGCTTTGATGCACTGAGATGGTGGGCTGGTTGTCTAACTGTATAGATGGACAGAAGGATGGACAACCTGATAGAATTCTGGAAATATGTACTACAAAATCTGTGAAAAAATTGGAAAGAGCATTTAGCTTTATAGTATTATCTTAAGAAGTATTCATCAATGATTAACTGATGTATTATTATTAAAAGATAGCATCATTGTCAATTATAAAATAATTGAATACTTTCACAAGAAATAGATCACTATTTTAGAACAAAAATATTTTTTTTCCCACCAAACAAACATATTTCTGGAGATTTACACCGCCTTCACTGATTTGAAAAACAGGTCAGTCTAAGATTATGAGTGGACTAAAAAGCTAAAATGTTAGAACAGCTAACTACTACCCCCACTTCCATTCTTGCCAGAATTGGTCTTTGTGCCATTCTTCTTTAATAATTTCACAGATTTCTTAAAATATCTTTTCCTAAGGTGAGTTCCTGACCTGGGTCAAAGAGTAGCCTGGGATCTAGCTTCCTGCTTCATATTTGCTTTCTGCTGCTCAGAGGACCACTGACTGTAATTGAAAATGTAAATTGCAATCCAGCTCCCAGTATCCAACTAGGTGCACAGGTAAAATGGAATTCTCAGTTCCATTTAGTATCAACACCAAGAGGAAAAAAATGCAATTAACTTATTGATTTTAATATCTCGTTTTAAGTCATGAATGAAGCAACACTGGGTGAAAGCAAATCATTTTATTATGAACTGAGAAGAAAAAGGCTTTGATTTGAATAACTTATTTTCAGCTCTGCATTTTATATAGATATTAGAGCCATCATAATTTATTTTTATTAATTTCTTTTTTCAATGTAAACTATTTCCCCTATGTTTATTTTTATAGTACCCTGATATTTATGGCACATCATTCTGGTTTTCAATTGGTAATAGTATCTTTTACAATATGTTGGTTTAAGTTAAAAACACGATGCAATGAATTAACTACAGTACAAGTGGTACATGGATCTGGCTAAGAAAAAAGTGTGAATGACCTTTGTCTAGTCCACCCTTGGGCTAGTCAGCAGCTGCACATATTAAGAAACAACTGAGGACTGACTCTCAGATTTTGAAGAAAGCAGCACTCCTAATGTAGTTTTTTCTAGTGTTTTCCTTAAATGCTCAATTTTTTTTGATACAATATATTTTAATCTAACCTGCAGGATTTAAGACAGGATTTGAGATCGGTCCCTGATGTGTTTCTGCTGTCACATAGAATGGTTTCTTAAAGTAAAACCATATCCACAACCTATTGATTCTTAATTATATTTGAATTAAATAAAACTTTAAAGCGATGTTAAATTATATAAACTGGTTACATGAGTTCAGGTGTATTTTCGAACTTAGAAATATAACTTGGATTGATGATCCAGTAGAAGTCTTGCATTTATAAACCATGCATGTAAAATATATGCTCTTTAATATAAACGATCAACTTCGAAAAGATGCCCAGGATTTCTTCACTTATATATGTAGATCTCTACATTTTTAAATTCCAAGCAAGTTTGTTATTCATTTTTAAGGAATCATTTTACGTTATATTGTGGATGAAAAGGTGTTTTTACAATTTATTTTAGATTCGGGGGGTACATGTGCACGTTTGTTACATGGATATGTTGCTCAATGCTGAGGTCTGGGCTTCTATTGAACCCGTCACCCAAATAGTGAACATAGTACCCACTAGATAGTTTTTCATTCCTTTATCTCCTCCTTCTTTCCCTCCTCACTTTTGGAGTCCCCAGTGTCTATTGTTCCCATCTTTATGTTCATGAGTACCCACTTGTAAGTGAGATCTGTTTCAGCATTAATTCACTTAAGATAATGGCTCCAGCTGCATCCAGGTTGCTTCAAATGACATGATTTCATTCTAAAAAAGGTTTTCTACAATACAATTGTAGAAGGGACATTTACTGCACCATCTATTTGTGTTTACCAAGTTAAATATACACCTGAAAGATTTAAATTCAAATTTAGAATAATTTCTTTTACAACTCTAAATACAAATGAAAGATTAAAATTCAGCTGATGGTTTGTGTTTCAGAAAAATAAAACACTAATAAAAAACATAGAATTAAATAATTCCTTTTGTTAAGAAGCCTGTTTTCAAAACTCACACAGAGAGACAGAGTAATACTATTCTTTCACTAGTACATTTCCTCAGCTTCAGAGCAATATTATATTGCCCTCTAATGGATTTTTTGAACCACTACAAACCACTACGTAGATACAAAGAAAATAAGAGAAAGAACATATTTCAACTGCAATAACAAATTTCCAAGAGCTATAACTAAGTTCGATTCTAACTACTATTGATATGATACTTTATTCATAATGATTTTAAAAACAATGTCATCATTTTGTAAATTGTATACACTCAGGTTGAAGTTTACCTTCATAAAGCCAAAGTCACTTGATCTTCTTTGCAATTAGAGAACAATTAGCTCTGCCAATAAAATGTTTTCATTATTTTGTTATCATATGAAAAACAATGTATTCATTGTACCTATAGCCTTAAGTAATTATATGGCAGCTAAATGATAGAATTTCGATAAGTTTTTTTCTCTTTCCTTAAACTGGTATATTTATAAATCTGCACATATTGTTAACTATATTTTTAAATTTTCAAATATTGCTGAAATTGAAAGGATAAAAAGGTTAAGTCAAAGGTGTGTTTTTTATGGAGTCAGTTTTTGGCCACAGCTTGATTTGTAGTCAGGGGTGGTCTTCGATCACAGAGGTAAAAGCATGTTGATGGATAAATGTGAACCTATTATCAATACAAGGGGAAAGGAGGAGTCTCCCTCTTATATTTTAAGATGTGGGATTATATATGATGAATATTTTTATTGTATAGTTTATACTAGTAACTCGCTTTTAAATTTAATATAAGCACAAAAATTCATGTGATTGCTAATTCTTATTTTCTACCAACATTTTGCTTTTAACTTATTGATAGACTCTATTTTCATTTTCTTTTGAGACTGAATTTTGCTTTGTTGCCCAGGCTGGAGTGCCGTGGTGAGATCTCAGCTCACTGCAACCTCCGCCTCCCAGGTTCAAGTGATTCTCCTGCCTCAGCCTCCTGAGTAGCTGGGATTACAGGCATGTGCCACCATGCTCAGCTTACTTTTATATTTTTAGTGGAGACAGGGTTTCACCATGTTGGTCAGGTTGTTCCTGAACTCCTGACTTCAAGTGATCTGCCCGCCTTGGCCACCTAAAGTGCTGGGATTACAGGCATGAGCCACCACACTAGCTAATTTCTATATTTTTAGTAGAGACGGGGTTTCACCATGTTGGCCAGGCTGGTTTTGAACTCCTGACCTCAAGCAATCCGCCCACCTCGGCCACCCAAAGTACTGGGATGACAGGCATAAGCCACCACGCCCAGCTATTTTCATTTTCTTTAAGTGAATACAAGATTCATTTTGATAAAGAGTCTTTGTCAGTACATTCCCCCACCACCACCAAAAAAAGATATCAGCATGACTAATTCATCTTATCTGTCTCATTGATACATGTACGTGTGTATACACACATACACATTCTTTTTGCTTTGAGGCCTCACTAAAGGAATCAGGAACAATTTTGAGGAATCACTGAAGTTAATAAATCATCCCCTTTCATGATTTCCTTTACCCAAATACAGACACAAGCACAGTCCCTTTTGATTTATCATTGGTAGCATGAGGTAATCTTCTGTACCATGTATATTTTATTAAATAGTATATACCATGTGGTTTAGATTAGTGAGATATATTATATATATACATATATACCGTACTTTTTATCCCTACTTCAAAAATCAGGCTAAAAATGGTAACTTAATTGACTGACCTATTAATCTTTACAATTTGTCTTCAATTTAATTCTAGAAATGCTGACATCTTATCTTGCTCTAGTGATCTACATTTACCTTCTAATAATTTTATGTAGAATCCATCTAAAATGATATTTAACTATTAAAATTATCTAGCGTATCTAAACAAACAGTATTCAGCCCAAGACTAGTTTCCCCTTGGGTTTTCTCTGTCAGTGATCACTTCTATAGTTTTACTTAACGGTGGTTATTAACCAATAGCAGTTTCACCCTTTCAAAATCCAATCTTCCTTCAAATATCATGTCAAATTCTATGTCTTCAATGGAAGTTGTATCTTTGTATCTTCTAGCCTGTAACTCTACAACCATACTGATGCTATCGCATAATAAATTATTGTAAGAATTACACATTACAACATAACTGAATTTTTTTCCAGCTCCTCCACTTACTTGAATGTTTCTAAAAATCACAAACATTGACTAGTTACTAATTTTTGTATACTCAGGCCACGGGCATTTCATTTTATGAAGACACTCAACTGGAGCTTCTTAAACAGAACCAAATGTATGATAACACATCAGACAAGGGCCTGCAAGTGAACATTGTGGACACATAGGTAACTGTTTATCTCAGTACACGGCCATAGATAGATTGTGGTCATGGTCTTTCAGCAGGCAAAACTATAATGAATGTTACAGCACTGTATCATCAATCAGCGCCACTGGGAAATGGAAAAAGAGTTCCAGAAGTCCTGATTTTGGAGAAGATGCTAATTTAGGGAACTGGACCAGTCATCTGGGAGGCATGAAAGAATACAAATGAAATCACAGGGGGAGGCAATGGAAGGATGAAGATTGGAGGAGAAACTGCAATCACCGGACAAATGTCTAGAGTTTAATGGGGAGCCAGTAAGCCTATCTTCAGGACTGCAGGCTGCCCATTCTGTACCCTTCCCATTCTTGTCCATCACCACAGATACTATTCTCCCCATCCCATGTTCTGTGGCATGGATCTGCCAGCATAAGAATGCGTTCCTCTTTCTTACATTACACTTCATTGTAAATTGTTGGATTTGGTAGAACTGAAGAGATTTCAAAACAATAAAAAGAGAAATAGAACTACTTTGCCTTTGTAAAAGAATGAAATCTAATTTCTTTAATTCCTAAATTTTGATTAAGTCTTCAACTTCTGATGAAGCAGAATTCATTTGTCACAAGTTATTAGATTTCTAACAAGTAATCCACATGGAACGGGGCTTACACATTTTCCCTTAGGTGTATTTTAAAGAAATCTGTAACTGCCCCCTACTAAATACTACAATTTACATTCTTCACAAATATTCTGAATACGTTTTTCGAAATGCAATGAAAAGTAGTTTTTCTTCAATAAAAATTGATATAAATTTGGATGAGAAACTCTAGGGAATTCCTGAAACCCTAGACAATTTGTACATCCCTAATAAACCAAGAGGACAGAAAATCCTATGTCTTTTAAAACTGGGATGTGCTATGGAATTTATGAGGCAACATAATAAATATAGTGCATCTTTCTGCATCACCAATTTAACTCAATTAATAGAAGCATGTTCTTTTTCTAATTAAAAAGGAGAGATAAATCATGGAGTTTGATCTCTGTAAAAACACAAGATTTAAAACGACCTTGACTACAGGGGGTGATATTGTAGAAAATCAGCAGAACCATGGGGTTAGAAGCTCATTATTTTCTGTCAGAGATATTTCAAGTGTGAGAAATATTAATGTTTCTCTGTGGGTGAAACTAGGGAAGTGCAGACTACAGAAAATCCAGATTATGACTTCAGTTGTACACAAGTTCAAATAAGATTCTTATTACTGACTTTAAAAAATATAATAGCACCACCTTGTCTAGACTCATAGTGGACACAACAGACCATCGATTAAGTATTTTGATGGAACTAATAAAATATTAACTTTTCCTTCTTATTTGCTGAAAATGTAGCAAGTATTTTTAATATAAAAAAAGTGTCTTTACTAATAAATAAGACAACCTTAGTTTCATAATGCAGTTACATAAAAATATAATTTTATATGAACTCATGTACAGTTGGAGTCATAACTTAGATATGCTAAATTCTGAATTTCTTGAAGCCCTTAGTTTATTTTAGTTTTGAGATAAAATAAACCTTCACAATGCCACTCAATTGCACTGCTTATTTAAGCAGAGACCACCCACAAAAGATGGCACTTCTCATAACCTTTGTTTAGTGGACACTCCCCACTCCACACATCTCTGCTGTTATGTCAGGGAAACTATACCAAAATGCTGCTAGAAAATAGGATGAATGAAGTATTGTTGTTCCTCTCCTAATACATAAGTCAAAAAATAAAAAATAAAACACATGAAAAGGAAATCTTCCTAAAAATACGATCCAAAGAATTGGCCAAAAGAAAGAACAGACTGAAAGATCCTACTTTTGAAATGTGAATTTAGTTGCTTTCAGTATTTTTGATAGCAAATGCATTAGATTATTTTCATTTACATAATACAAAACAATTCCAAAGATTGCTTCCAGATACTCCAAACCAATAAGTTTGCCAACAGTATTCTAAAAGTAGAAAACGTCCTAGTATGATTCTAAGCTGTTCCTTCAAGGTCAGCGTTCTCTCTTATCAGAAATACAGATGAAAAAGATATCTGTAACTGACACTTCGATTTCTATAGATTTGCTTGCAAAATAAATAGAATTTATAATCCTAGTAAGTGAAGTATTTACCAATGAAGATATCTAAAAGAGAGGGCTAAAACTAAGCCAATTAGCTTAAAAGTAGCCCTCTAGACTAAACTCATTTGTGAACTAATTACATGATGCAAAGTAATCTGTCCGGCCAATATACTCAAATTTTTTTAAGATTTTATTTTTATCTTAAATGCTTAACATAGTTTTCAGACTTGTTTCTCTTGTGTCTTGAAGTTTTGTCCACAGATGTGGTTAGAGTCTGTAACAAAGGTCATCTGAGAGTCTAAGCAGGTACTGATTTAATTCTACCACGAGGAGCAGATCCAACCCTCAGTCTAATTTCATCCAACACAAATAAACACTTTCAAGTGTCAGTGTTTCTTGACATGCTAGTTTTGTTAAAATGCAGCATCACAATATTCAGTGACTGTTTTTAAAAGGCTATAACATGGTGATATTGTGTGAGCAGATACGTAAGCATGTCCATCACTCTGCATCTTTTTCTTAATATGAAAGGTTTCTATGTATTCATGTTTTCATATCTATTTTTTATGTGTCTCTCTGACTCTTCTTTATTTTCTCCTGTCTTTCCCTTTCCATTCTGTCTTTTCTCCTCAATAGGCTCAATATGAAAATATTTAATGTTATTGTTTTCTTATTATGAAATTATGCATCATAGGACCAGTTGAAAATGCTTATAATATACAGATGAAAATAAAAATCAGCCAACGATAGCCATTATTATCCATTATACTTTTGGTAAGTTTGCTTCCTGTCTCTTTTATGTGTGTGTTTAAATGCAGGTTAATTTCTAAATGTATGCAATTGTTTTCAAAATTTATGCTTCAGCCTGTGATAAAGAAGAGTGAGTGTTAATGATTTGCAGTGCCCCCTCTATGTACTACTTACTAGTGTCTTTACCAACATAAGAGCCAAAAAATGAGCTAAAGTCTGTACTTGCCATCTCCATCATCATCATCACCACTCATAATATTAATCAGACAGCACCTCCATCATTCCCTTTTCTCCTTATCTTGCTTTTTCCTTGTGGTGTATGTTACCACCTGACCTATCTCTTAGCTTATTTATTTATTGATCATCTCTCCTACTAGAATATAAACCTCATAAGAACAAGGAATTTGGTGTTTGTTCATCACTACATCCCTAGCACTAGAATAATGTCTGAGCAAATAGCATGCACTCAATAAATATTTGTGGAATACATAAATTACATGTAGTTTCACGTTTTTGGTACTTAATTTTAAGAGAGTAGTTTTTGTATTTTAATCATGCGTTTTATGGTTAAAAAATAATATTTATGAGAGAATAGTTGCTTTTTACCCCCTTTTCTTTTAATAGGGGAGAGAAAAGATTTCTTAAAGCTAATCTACACAAACATAGCTTCTGTCACCAATGACTCTTATTCTAGATTATGTGTAAAATAAGGCATTTTATTTCTAGTATTTTTCTTTCTCTCACTCTTTCTACCTTTCTCTGTTTCTCTCCTTTCCCCCCTCCTTCTATTTGCCAAATAAAAACATTGAGACTGTAGGTATTATTCGTTCAAAAGGCTAAAAATTAAACAATATATAAATATTTTCCTTTGGATACTGGAAGAAAAAATAGAAACATAGAATTTACAATTTGCAACACAATACAAAACAATTTGGGCTTAGAGCATACCAACTGTCCAGTATAATATCTGCCAGCTTCACATTAATAGAATAAATAGTGATGGAGTAACCCTCAGTTAGAAGTTATTACATAGGGAGTAGCTCATTGTCTCTAAATCCAGGCCCTATCACTTGCTGTGTGACTATGCCCAGATCACTCAAGTTCTGGCACTGTTTCTTCATTTATAAAAAAGATAATAATATTACCTACTCTAAAGTTTGTTGAATAGGTTAAATAACATCAAAAGCATTAGCAGAGTAACATAAGTGCTGAATTAATGTTACCTTCTAATATTACTGTTAAATCGATAAACAGGCGAATTTTAAGACACCTGTAGTTCCTTTTCTAGCTGGGTCCCACTCATAGGAAGACAAATAAAATGAATGAATAGGTGAAAGGGGCAAATAAATCACAGCCAATTTCTGTTTGAAAATATTTCCTCCAACTAGAGCAATAGTGAAATTCATTCAAAATAAACACAACTGAAAGACCCAATCTCCTGGCAAATCACTTACTGAATTTCATGATACCACACTTCCCTGTTTTACTCTTTCCTCTCTAGCCATTTCGTTGTGTCCAAAGACTTTCTCCACTTCCACCGACCATTAAATATTGAATTTCTTGGAGATTCTCTTCTTCTTCCTCTAAGGTCTATTCCAGGGGCATCTCATTCACACCCAAGGCTTCAGTTACGTCTCCTATGCAGGTGACTCACCATTGCTATGTTCTAAATCTGTGCTGAATCCCAATCACTAAGGCGATGGTATTGGAAGGTGGGGCCTATGAAAGATGATTAGGTCATGAGGGCAAGTACCCTCATGAACAGAATTAGTGCCCTTATGAAAGAGGCCTCTGAGCTGCCTTGCCCCTTCCACCATGTGAGGACACAATGAAATGTCGGCAATCTGCAACCTGGAAGAGTACCATCACCTGAATCTAAACTGCTAGCACCATGATCTTGGACTTCCCAGCTTCCAGAAAACCATGCTAAGTAGTTATCTTAGGAAGAAAGAGAATTCATTCAGGGGTTTTCAGGAGCATATTTAGATCTACATTTGAAAAGCATTACTTCGGCTGCAATTTGGAGTATAGGTTGGTTGGGGTACTGAGAGGAAGTGAGTATAAGTAGATGATTCAGGAGGCACAGTCCAGGTGATAAATTAATGTAGCCTAAGCTGGGTTGAAGAATGTGGAGAAAAGTGAGTAGGTTCAAGAAATATTTAGAAGGCAAAAGCAATGTAATATGGTGATATGTATAACAGGAGAGATGGCTAGCCAGTTGACTAATTAGAGATGGTTTATGACTTATTCAATTGGATGAATGGACATACCATTCCCTGAGATAGGCAGATGACAGATTTGGTAGAAAAACAGAAGATTGAGATGGACCTTTTGAGTTAGAAAGGACTTGAGACACACAAGAAGATAGCCACAAGAAGATAGCCAGGTAGACACTTGGATATGAAAGTCTGGAGACAGTCATGATCCAGTCAAATGAATGTGTGTCTTAGTTCAGTCTGCTATGACAAATTACTATATAAATTGAGTATCTTGTAAACAACATAAATTTATTCCCCACAGTTCAGGAAGCCCTAAAAATTCAGCTTTTCTTTGCCTTACGTCAAGATAATAGAAAAGAGAAGGTATATGTTGGCTTGTGTACAGGGGGATCAATATATTGCACCAGGTTTCTATAACACATTTTAGCTGTTCCATACTTATTTATTGAATATTCAATTGAATGGAGACATAATCTCAGAGCATAAAAAGTATTTAAGTATTCCCTTTTGGCCAAACTTCTTAAATTTTTTGAAATGAACAAACAATCTTAAATATTTTCCTCTACGTTATACAACATAATCAAAATTTGACTCTGAGATAGTAGGACCTTAGAAAGTATTCAAGAAATTTTTATTCATTTAAAAATATCCTGTTGGGAAAACTGTTTTCCTTTTCCTTTTACAGACTCTTTTACTTAGAATACCACTAAAATCACTTTTATATGACTAGGAAATAAATAGTTTTATTGTGAAAATTATCCTTACACATTTGTCAATGCATTTTTAAAAAGTTTTTTTCCTTAATATTCTCTCAGTGACCATAATTTTCATAGAGAACATGAATCCTCAAGAGCCGATCTGATTTGAATGTGTGTCCCCTCCAAATCTTATGTTGAAATTTGATCCCCAATGCTGGAGGTTGGGTTTGGTGGGAGGTGTTTGGGTCATGGGAGTGAATTTCTCACCAATGGTTTGGTATCCACCCCATGGCGATGAGTGAGTTCTTGCTCTGCTAATACACAGGAGACCTGGTTGTTCAAAGGAGCTTGGCTGCTCCCCTTGCTCTCTCTCTTTGCTCCCTCTCTCGCCATGTGATGCGCTGACTCCCCCGTCACCTTCTGCCATGAGTAAAAGCTCCCTGAGGCCTCACGAGAAGCAGATACTGGTGTCATGCTTCCTGTACAGCTCGCAGAACCACGAGCCAATTAAACCTCTTTTCTTTCTAAATTAACCAGCCTCAGGTATTTCTTTATAGCAACACAAAAACAGACTAATGTAAAATCCTTCACACACACACTTCAGGAAGTTAAAATTTAATAAAAACAAGTTCCCTCAACATCCTCCTCAAGGCATGTTGGTAGACATGACACAAGGCAGAATGTAATCTAATCATTTCATTTCCCTACTTAAAACTCTCCAATTATTCCTACTACCCTGAAACAAAACAAAACAAAACACCACAAAACCAAACAAACAAACAAAACACCTTCCTGTCGAAGTTTATGGAGTCACCACGAACAGCCCCAATTTAGATCTGTTGTCTTGGCATAATTATCAAAGTTTATATTAACCTTTACATATTCTGGTTTGCATGACAAACATACATGTCTTACCTAAAGGACCTGCATGATCTGGCCGCCCTGCTGGTCACTTCAGCCTTCTCCCTCACCACTTCTCCACTGTGCACTCTATACTCTGGCCTCACTCCACCTGTCTCACTGAACTCTGTCCCCTAGATTTCCCCATGAATCATTCCTGCGTCAATTAGTCCCCTTCCCACACCCAGGGAGCCGACTCTTTCTTTTTCTTTTCTTTCTTATTTATTTATTTATTTAGAGATAATGTGTCACTCTGTTGCCCACGCTGGAGGGCAGTGGTGTGACTACAGCTCAGCCTCAATGTCCTGGGCTCAAGCAGTCCTCCCACTTCAGCCTCCCAGGTAGCTGGGACCACAGACATGCAACAGCATGCCTGGCTAATTTTTTTTATTTTTTTATTTTTTGTAGAGTCTGGGTCTCCCTGTGTTGCCCAGGCTAGTCTAGAACTCCTGGCCTTAAGTGATCCTCCTGCTTCCCAAAATGTTGGAATTACAGGCATGAGCTACTGTGCCTGGCCAGAGCAACCTCTTATTAATCTATCAGTTCTCACTTAGACATCACCACTTCTAAGGGCATGGCTGCCTAGGCAATGTGGTCTTACAGCACTGTGACTCACTCACTGCACAGCACTTTAACTTCTTTGTTTTACTGCCTGCATCTGCAGACCTGGGACTGCAGAGGATCTGTCTTGTCTCCCATACTCAGCATAATTTCTGGCACATAGGAAATGGTGAAATGTTTATTACATAAATGAGCATGGGTATAGTGGTGTACTCTCTAATTTGCAACAGGTTTTACATATATCTTATTCAAACAACACTAAATACCAACGTTCCCATAATTATATAAGAAACTATTATTCAGAAAGGTTTTCATTTTCATTTGGGTATAACTGTTAAGCATTTGTAGTTTTGAGTCAGTCTCATTCAAATCCTAGCCCTGCCACCTATTAGCCATATGACTTTGAGTATCTTACTTAGTCTCCCGAAGCTTTGTTTTTTAAATCCTACCTTTTGGGTATTTGGGGAAGATTAAATAATATTATGCATATAAAGCGTTTCGTGTAATATCTTCACTGTGCTAAATAATAAACTGCTGCTGCTTCTGATCTCTGGCAGTGCAGAAGAAAGTGCTGATTTATACTTTTGTCCCTTTTTCTTTTGAAATATTTTTACTTTATATATATGTATATGTTTAAGTGAGGTAAAATGTACATATATAATTTACCACCTTTACTATTTTTAAGTGTACAGTTAAAAGGTAATAAACACACACAGACACATATATATATACACACACATATATAATATATATGCGCGCATGCGCACGCGCGCGTGCGCGCGCACACACACACATATATATATATATATATATATATATATATATATATTTCCTTTTATCTCCCCTCTCCCTCTTCCCTTCCTGGCCTCTGGTGGCCAGGAGTCTACTCTCTATCTTCATGAGATCCACTTTTATTAAAGCTTCTATATATGAGTGAGAACATGCAATAATTGTCTTTCTGTGCTTGGCTTATTTCACTTAGCAAATGGGCTCCAGTTTCATCTATGTTGCTGCAAATGACACAATTTCATTCTTTTTGCGGCTGAATAGTATCTCATTGTGTATATGTATCACATTTTCTTTATCCATTTATCTTTTGATGGACACACAGTTCCATATTTTAGCTATTGTGAATACGGCTGTGATAAACATGGGAGTGCGGGTATACTTTGATATATTGAATTTCGTCTTTTTGGCTATATGCCCAGTAGTGAAATTGCTGGATCATAAGGAAGTTTTAGTTTTAGTTTTTTGAGGAACCTCCATCCTATTCTTCATATTGGCTTTACTAGTTTACATTCCCAGTAACAATAATGGGGTTTCCCCTTTCTCCACATCCTCACCAGGCTCTATTATTGTCTGTCTTTTGGATACAAGCCATTTTAACTGGAGTGAGATGATACTGTATTTGGTTTTGAGTCTTTTCAATAGATAGCACTGATAAAACTGGATAACCGTATGCAGAAGAATGAAACTAGACCCGTGTCTCTTACCATACACAAAAATCAAATCAAAATGGATTAAAGTTTAATTCTAAGCCTGAAACTATGAAACTACTAGAAGAAAACATTGGGAGAAACATTCCAGGATATTGAGCTAGGCAAAGATTTTTTTGTGTAAGACTTCAAAAGCACAGGCAACCAAAGCAAAAATAGACAATTGGGATGACATCAAGTTAAAAAGCTCCTGCACAGCAAGGGAAACAATCAACAAAGTAAAATGGCAACCAATAGAATGGGATTTCTACAGTTTTATCTCAATTCCATGCCCACATTAATGCCACACAATTCCAAGTCTTGCTCTTTCCCACGTGTTCATCTCACTACATATTCATTTGTTCTTACATACTCAATATTCATATTTTCTTTCAAAGTCAACTTTGTTGAGATATGATTTACATACAATAAAATATACCCATTTTAAGTATGTGTTTTGAAAATGTACACCCAACTAACCACCACTATAATTCAAGACCTAAAACATTTTCAGCACCTCAAAATATTTCCTAGTGTTCATTTGTAGTAAATTATTCCTACCTACTCCCTAGTCTCAGGCAATCACTGATCTGCTTTCTGTTAAGACTGTTTTGCCTTTTTTTTTTTTTCTTTTTTCAGACAGAGTCTTGTTCTGTCGCCCAGGCTGGAGTGCAGTGACCCAATCTCAGCTCACTGCAAGCTCCACCTCCTGGGTTCAAGCAATTCTCCTGCCTCAGCCTCCTTAGTAGCTTGGATTACAGGTGTTTGCCATCACATCCAGCTAATTTTTGTAGTTTTAGTAGAGATGGGGTTTCACCATGTTGGCCAGGCTCGTCTCAAACTTCTGTGATCCACCTGCTTTAGTCTCCCAAAGGGCTGGGATTACAGGCATGAGCCACTATGCCTGGCCTGTTTTGCCTTTTTAAGTGTTTCTTGTGAATGAAACTTTTGTGTCTGCCTGCTACCACTCAGGATAACATTTACAGTTTGCGGCTATCAGTGGTTCGTTCCATTTTGTTGTTGAGTAGTACTTCATTGTATGAACATTTACCTGTTTGTGGGCATTTGGGTTACTTCAAGATATTGGCTATTATGAAAAGACTGCCCTCCTATATTTGTGTATTTATTTCTCTCTGTTAAATACCTAGAATTACTGATCATACCATAAAGTATTTATAAGACACTGCCAAAGGTTTCCATTATATTACAATGCTTATTTTACTTCATTTTATTATTTATTTATTTATTTGAGACAGGGTCTTGCTTTGTCACCCAATCTGGAGTACAGTGACTCGATCATGGCTTACTACGTCCTCTATCTCCTGGGCTCAATCAATCCTCTCACCTCAGCATCCTGAGTAGCTGGGACTACAGGCACATACCACCATGCCCACCTAATTTTTGTATTTTTTGTAGAGACAGGGTTTCAGTGTGTTGCTTAGGCTGGTCTTGAACCCCTGGGTTCTAGCAATCTGCTCACCTCAGCCTCCTAAAGTGCTGGGATTACAGGCGTGAGTCACCATGTCTGGCCTTATTGTAAATATAACATTTTTATAATTTGGTTTGCTTTGTAAATGTTTGTTTAATGACTTGTTGACTATATTGTAATCTGACCACACAAGGCCAGTGTGAATGACTCAGGTAAGAGGGAATTGAAATGTTGGATGATTTATCACAGAACATATACAAAGGGTCTTCAAACAGTTCATGGAAAATGTATATTATTTTTAAAATTATGCATGGATTTCAAATTTATTTCCATCAAAATAAACTAATTTTTTATAACTTGTCTGAACAGAATCTAGTTTGAAGAAGTAAGAAGGATAAGACAGTTTGAAAAGAGACCCTACCAGAGCAATATTAACTCTGCTAAAATTGAAGTAAGAACAAATGCCAAATTTATAATGAAGATTGGGAGGAAGTATTGTGAAATCATTCATGCTTTACAAAAAGTTTGTAGGGACAATGCCCCCACAGAAACAAGCAGTTTACAAATGGATAACTCATTTTAAGAAGAGATGAGAATGTGTTGAAGATGAAGCCCATGGCAGCAGATTACCATATCAATTTTTGAGGAAAATAATTCATCTTTTTCATGCCCTAATTGAAGAGGACTGATGATTAAAAGTAGAAACAACAGCCAACACCATAGATATTTCAATTGGTTCAACTTACATCATCAGACTGAAAAACTGAAGTTGAGCAAACTTTCCACCTGATGGGTACCAAAACTGTTGTGCCCAGATCAGCTGCAGAAAAGAACAGAGCTTTTAATGGAAATTTTAAACAAATGCGATCCAGATCTTGAGGCAGTTTTTCAAAGAATTCTAACAGGAGGTAAAACATGTCTTTACCAGTAGAATCCTGAAAACAAAGTACAATCAAAGCAATGACTACTAAGAGGTGGCTGTGGTCCAGTCAAAGTAAAAGTCAAGAGCGAAAGTCGTGGCAGCAGTTCTTTGTGATATTCAAGGCACTTCGCCTGTTGAATTTCTGGAGGGTCGACAAACAATAACATCTGCTTATTATGAAGGTATTTTGGGAAAGCCACAACTTTAGCAGGAAAACACCCAGGAAAGATTTACTAGTGTTTTTCCACCCTATCAATGCTCCTGCTCATTCGAAAGTTTCAATAAGAAATCATTAGGCATCTACCTTCCAGTCCTAATTTGGCTCCTCCAAACTTCTTTTCATTTGCCAATCTTAACAAATCTGTCAAGCACACCCGTTTTTCTTCAGTTTATAATGTAAAAAAGATCCCATTAGCATGGTTAAATTCCCAGGACTTTTAGTTATTTAGAGATGGACTAAAAGGCTGGCATCATTGCTTACAAAAGTATCTTGAACTTGATGGAGCTAATTTTGAGAAATATAGTTTATGTTTTTTTATTTTTGCCTTTTAATTCCATTTTTATACAAACTATTTGAAGTTCCCTCATATGAAAAGAAAGCAAGATGGTGGTGGAATAATCAAGGCATTTCCTGTTAGTATGTTCCAGGAACAACGTTTCAAACAGACACTCTTGCCTTTCTTGAAAATGTTTTTGGAGGGGAGCAAATCAACAAGACTGTACTCATAACAACTGTTTTTCTTATAACACAGAACTCTTCCTGAAAATTAGTTGTTCGTTTTTGCTAAATCATGGAATGAACCAGAAGTACAGACTAGTTACAAAAAAATAATATTTTGAGATTCTGGAGTGGTCAGAAGACACTTTTGTAATGCATTTACAATGATATGTCTGAACACCTAAGTCAAGAGCAAACAAGTATGCAAGTTACCCTACCCATTTTGTCCATAGTTGTCTATACCATCTAGACAAATCTACAAACGATAAGTCTAAAATAATAGTCCCCTTAATTGAGATTTCTGTCTCATGACTATGCGTCCTGGGGTGGGTAAATTAGATTGATTTCCTATAAAACTGGATGGGGAAATTTAAACATACACACATACCCCTTCACTATAAATGAAAGAAAGCCTTATGTTGCCAAATCCAAACTCTATCCCTATGAATGCACTCTGCTTCTTTACCTTCCTACTAGCTTCTACAGTTGGCAATTTAGTGCAGAGTAAGTCAACAGAACATGTCAAAGTGTAAAGTCTTCAAATCAAAGGAAGGCTGCATAATACTTCAGGCCCCAGTAAGTCATCAGCAAAGCACTCTTGAATGATGATAAATCCATTGTTATGCTTCTTAAATAATTAAGGTTGAAAATAATCTGCAATAGCAAGGGAATGGTGTATTCCAGGCATCACAGTTATGTTCCTGTCACCCTACTACTGACTTCTCTCCAGCCTCAAAGTCATTCATTCAGGTCCCTTCTTCCCCAAATCCTTACAATTCAGCAACAGAGCTAGACCACAGGTTTTACAGCAGTACTTTGCCATATTGTCTGGTATCCAAATGGTGTGCAAGTTCCCATATACTAATTTATTTTATCCCAAACAACTTCTTTTGACATGCTATATACAATCTGTACAAGTCACCTTCAACACAGTAATTTTTCCTAATTAGTGACGAGATACCTCTTCATGCAAAATATTTCTTATGGGTTTGCCATTATTTTTAATGGCAAAAATCGCAAGTACTTTTGCACTGACCCAATATATCCCATTTTAAGGTGCCTTTTTTCATACCTACCTGCATGTTCAGACATTGAGTCTTATAATTATCTTTTTGAAGCTGATTCTCTATCTCTTTGTGTGTATATGTGTGTGTATACACACACATGCACATGTGCATATGCATGTATAACATGGTCATTTTTGCTTAGTAATAACCAAGAAGCTTTTACTTCAGAGTAATTTAAGATAAATACTGGGAAATCATAAATGTCCACTAAATCTATCTAAGTACTATGCACACATGGTTCATATAATAACCATGACATCTAAATGCTTTCTGGTTATTACCAAACAAATATTACTTTGTATTCAGGTTGTAATGGGTAATGACATTATATAAATTACTCTGGGATAATTACATTATGCCAAGCAAATAATCTGTATTTTTTGTTTATTTTTAAAATACTACTTCACAATGCAATTATTTATAATAAGATATCTTTTAATATGTGTTTTAAAATCTATTTCACTTCTAAGAATGCTGGTAGAATGCTTTCCAGATGTTTGCATTTTTGGTTAATTGCTATGTATAAAATATGTTAGAGCTCACAGTATATGTCAAAAACTGCACACTGCGATCATTAACATAAATGACCTGAGTTCTTTTTCTGACAGTCTACCATAATGATTAATTACTGCCATTCGAAACTCACAATTTCACGCTGGCTTTCCTGAGTAGGAGGGTAAAATCTTGGCTATTACTGTCCATTACACACTAACTTACTGGATTTAGTCATTGAACTCTAAGTAAACATTTTGCTTTCAAGCAATTAAAATGTTACTTTTCTTGTCATTTGCAGTAAGTCTTTGTTTTCAGCATATAATGTGTAATAAGTAAAACCTATGGTGCATGTGCATGGTGATGAAATGTTTCTTAGCCAAAAGATTTCGGATTCCATTATAGAAAGCCTTGATAACCCATAAGATTTAGGTTTGTAAGCTTCATCTAATACTTTGGGTATTGTTTTGTATGACTCTAAAAGTACTCAGCAACTTGCCAGCTGAGGCATATCCATAATTTTCACACACTATTATTTGCTGAATCAGAACAAATAGGCAAATAATAATTTTCTAAATATAGTTGCTAACCCTCTGGACAACATCAGTTTAAATATCAGAACAAAGTGGTGAAAAGAACCTGCAGCAACTAACATCATTTCAATTCATTGGAGCCTGCTTTGTGCAAGTCATTTCCCGTTTCACCATGACTGCCTAAAACAACAGTCCAATAAATTTCACATCTGTGAACCTTCAGCACATGGATTAATGCCATTGCTTTCTGTAGCTGAAATGCCTGATAATTGTATGCATGTCCCAAGTATGTTAACTTAAACCAGGATCTTCTAAAATCTTAGTTTGAGCATAGATCTTTTAAAATCAATTTCCAAATACCTGTGTTCAAAACTGGCTACCTTAAGCACAAATGCTATTTTTCTTTTTTAGAGTCTTTAAATATTTTGGAAATATAAGTATTTATTAAAAGGATGGGAGATAAATGGCACTTTAAAAAATGGTTACATCAATGTACATTCTATCTTCTATCCAAGCCTACTATGCCAAGAAACATATAACTACATCAATGTACATTCTATCTTCTATCCAAGCCTACTATGCCAAGAAACATATAACTGCATCAATGTACATTCTATCTTCTATCCAAGCCTACTATGCAAAGAAACATATAACAATTAGTATGTTAGAGATTTATCATATTTCTCCAAGCTGGTCACAAGTAAAGCCACGCCCAAGAGGGCAATGAACCCTACCACAGAGGAGGAACATTTGCTCATCACATAAAACATTTTAAAGGAACCCCCCAAATTAAATCAACAACCAATAACATATATTGGGTAATTTCAGTGGTCAGTGTGTGTAAATATCAGCTTGTTAAAACAGACTCTGAAGCCACACTTTCAAAGATTGTGATTCAGTGAGTTTTACTGGGGCCTGAAAATCTGTGTATCTAGCAACTTCTCAGGTAATGCTAGTTCTGCCAGTCTGCATACCTCAATTAGGAGATAATGTAGTAGCCGATATAATAAGCATCTTACTTTCAGAGTTCTCTTCTCAACTATCTATGATACATTGTTCCTCCATACTCTCCAAACATAATAACTTATGTTGTACCTTGGACCATGATTATTTTGATATTAATTCCTTTACTAAATTTTAAATTATTTGACCCTGGAATTTCATCAGCATTATAGTCCTCATAGTGCCTAGCACAGAACACTGGATATATTGGATCTCAATATATTTGTTGAATTTGAAAAAAAAAAAAGGAAGGGATGGATGAATGACACTGAAATTTGTGAAGGCCTGAAAACAAAGTGAGGCAAAATATCCTAGCTGAAGACTCAATACAGAATGACCTCTTAACCTTTCAGAGTAAATGGAAAAAAAAGTAACTGTAGAGAGTATCTATATGGAGCAATGCTTCTAGCTTCCAAAGCAATGCAGAGGTCGTTTTCTTCACTGTATTTCATGTTCGGTGGCATAACAGGACTCATTAGTGGTCCCAAGGCATTAAGAATAACAGAGTTGAACTCAAATTTGCTGTTTTACAACTCTCACTGAATGGGAAAGTTCACAGGATGAAGAACATAAGAGCAGAAACAGTTGCTGTAGGAAAATTGGTTGTGATGTCAAGCCCCTGCAGTTGATCTCACCAAAATGCCTGGAACTCGTTACCTCATCTATAGCTCCAACAAACCACTACAAGTTAACTGAAAAATATTAGATATAGTAATAGTGTCACAAAATGTCACAGGGCAACAAGCTTCAAACATTTTGGATGAAAACTTCCCCTGCACATGAAAGAACTCAATAACAAGAATATTTTTATACACAATTTCCTCAAGAGGATTGGATTTAGATTAATATCCATCCATATCTATCCACACAGCATAATCTGTTGCCAAAAATTTAACTATCTCGTAAAGACAGCTTTTCAATCTAGAGTGAAATACACTGTCGCTTAACTGTACAATTAACTGTACAGTTGAAATACATGTCAATTAACTGTACAATTGTTTTAAAATCTTGATGGGTATATTGGATTAATCAAAATCATATTCACTGCTGATAAAACAAAAATTATTTTTTAAAAATCTATGCAGACAGAGCTCATATTAAATATTGAAATGATAAAAACAAATGACATCAAAGCAAATTATCAAAAAGACATTTTATTTCTCCGAGAAATCTCCCTGCAGTTGGAACATGTCTCCTGTCTACCCAAAGCTCCTCTATCTGCATGCTATTAATTACCATCCTAAATTTTGAAGACTTAAAATATCAGGTGGCTTTTGTCTCCCTGGAGAATAATTCCATATTTCTCCACATTCCAAACAAGATCCTTCACTATTTCCCCAGACTACCCCTCTAACTCACCTTCTACCACCCAGCTCGATTGAGCCACATCTAATGTGTAGCCCAGGTATTGTTCTGTTTCTTTGTAGGGCAGATGTGACATAAGGGTGGGGTTGCCCTTCTTTTGCTGTCCATTTTAACGAGTTCTTGCTTTGATTTCCATGAGGACTCAGTCTAAATACTGTTTCCTCTGTAAAGACTCCTTGTCAGCATAGGAACAGTAACTGCTCATCCATTATATTGTTATAGATTTTTTCACTTTGTATTATGGGAAATGTTGAACATTTTAAAATATAGAAAGAATGAATCCCTATATTCTCAATACCCAGATTGAACATTTATGAACACATTGTTCATGTACAGAAATCATTCCCTCCACTGCATATCATTTTGAAGCCAATCCTAGATATCCAATTATATTGTCCATATATATTTCAGTGTATACAAAACTTTTCATAGGACTTTACTAGAGGGGTTGTCATATCATATTCTAATTAATTTTGTGCATGTCTGTCTTTCCTTGAAGGCAGAGCTCTTATTTTATTAACATTTGAATCCCCAAGAATTGAAATAGTATCAAGCATATAGTCAATATGTGTTTGTTAATAAAATAATTCACTTGTTCATTTATTCATTCATCAAATTTGTATTAAATGCCTAACAGGAGGCTGCACTGTTCTGGGTTCTAGAGATGTCATGAACAAAACAGGCAAAGTCCCTGTGCTCAGAAATCTTCTGCTTGGGGAAGTGCAATAAACCAATATGTATATAATACATAAGAGGGTGAGAATGCTATGAAATACAATAACACACTGCCAAGACGCTAACTAGACAGTGCCCAGGGTAGTAACTGGGAATGCTATTTTATATGGGATAATTGAGGAAAACCTCCCTGATAAGGTGACACTGGACCAGAGATCAATGTGAAGGGAGTGTCAAGACAGTTGTATGCTTGGGTGAAGGCCTTCCAGGGGTAAGCCTGGCATGGACAACACACTGAGGCAGGAGTCTGCTGGACCTGCTGAAGGAACAGGAAGGGTTGTGGTTTGGCAAGGGTGGAGTAAGCAAAGGAGAGAGGTGTAAGAGGTAGGGTCAGAGATGCAGCAGGGGAGCAGATCATGTAGAACAATGGGCAAGGAAAGGACTTTGGATTTTACTGAGGAAAGTGGGAACTCGTTGAACTTTGAGCAGAGGAGTATCATGATTTGACTTCCATCCACAGGAACGCTCTGGCTGTGGTACGGAGAATACATCTTAGTGGCACAAAAGTGGAAGGGAGAGAGACCAGTTAGAAGGCTATTGAAATATTCTAGGAGAGCGATACAATGGCTTAGTGTAGACGGTGAGATGGAATCTCATGTAAGGTGTGGGAACAGGAGACAAGGGTGACTCTGAGGGTTTGGCCTAAGCAACTGGAAGAACAGAATGGCCATTTACCAAGTTGGGGGAGTATTTTGGGGGCGGGAATTGGAAATCAAAAATTTGAGATGTGGGGAATTTGAGATGTCTCTTAGATGTCCAGTTGAAAATGTTGGGAAAGAAGCGGGATTTGGGGCTAAAGGTCAGACCTACACATAAAATATTAGGAGGCATAAAGGCTCCTCCAGCCTTAGATCTGGCTGAGATCACCTGAGAGTAGACAGGAAATAAAAGCCACCAGAGTACTCAGTCTGGAGGCACATTGAAAGATTGGGAATATGAGAGGGAAATGAATGATGTTTGAGTGAATATCTTAGCTAAGCTTATGAAATAAGAGCATTAGTTATAGGGATATCATGTCTTCATATAAAGTCCTATATTACATCTAATGTATTATAAATAGAAATGACAGTCTACTGCTGTGAATTAGCTATTGGGAAGTGTTATCCCATACAGAAACTAAAAAGTCCTGAATCTGTAACACATAGTAAGAAAAATCATTACCTCAAATTAAAGTATGAAATATAATTTTATTTTATTTTATTTGTAGTTAATAAAATATTTATTTTAATTGTAGTTGTGAGCACAAAGGAACTCCAGTAGATCTATCTGGCTTTAAATACGGACTGACTGAAAATATTTTTAACTTATTTAAATGCTGTCATATCACTCGCATGAATAATAACTTCTGGTTCTCAGCTAGTTGCTTTGTCATTACCTTGGCACAACTCCTGAGATCTGGTCATAAACCTAAAGTATTTTAAAATCAATATTTTTCCTTGTTTAACTGACTGAACTTACTAACTTTTAAAATTGTAATTATTCATTGTAATACCAGAACAATTAACCAAGCTGCCCCAACTACTAAAAATTAAAACAAATCCAAGGGGTAATGTCTGTGTAAAAGGTTAAAGTTGAAAATATTACTCAGAGAAGTCTGACCTTGACTATGTCTCTCTATATCTTGCTATGCTTTTCACTCCATGTGCAATCTGCTGATGGTAACAAGAACATTCTTCAGACAAGATGAAGAGATACAAGGAAAATTTCCATTTCATAGGGGAAAACTCTGCTTTCCTCTACACTCAAAAACTTTTTGATCCAAAACTATAGGAGGCAGAAGTAACAGACAAAGAAAATAACAGCAAAGGAAAATACTGAAAAGAATCTTATACCTAGAATCAGATATGACGAAAGCATTAGGACCAACACACACTGCAATTAGGTGAAAAAGAGGAGCCAGAAGTTTATTAAGAAAAAGCTGCTTCTGCCAATTATATTTACCACTGGACAGCAGCTATGCTGAGTGCTATGCTTAGAAGGGCATTGCAATTTTTTTGCTAAGCGCATTCACTCCACAGCTGTGGATAGCTACAGCAAGTGACAGCTGTTCTCCATCCTTAAGAACGTGTTAAGGGAAAGTCGTGTTTTGCAGCAGAAGTTTTATCTAACTGACATTTTGGATGAAGCAAGAAAAAAATCGAAGTCAGCCTGGGCAACATGGCTAAACCCTGTCTCTACAAAGAATATAAAAATTAGCTTGGCGTGGTGGCACCTGCCTGCAGTCCCAGCTACTGGGGAGGGGCAAGGGTGAGGCAGGAGGATCCTTTGAGTCCTCTAGGCTGCAGTGAGCCATGGTTGTGCCACTGCACTCCAGCCTGGGCAACAGAGTGAGACCCTGTCTCAAAAAAACTAAAAGTCGAAGTAAAAGAAATACAAAGGATATTACCGATATGGGAAAGAAATTTAAAAGGTAATCATACCTTTAAGGATCCCTGGAACTCCATTGAAAATAAGATCATATGGAAATAAATTTTTTAAATACAAATCTTCAGGATTCCTTAAACCCTATTGAAAAGAAGATGTCATATTGATACCTACTTTCTAGTCCATTTTCCAAAACAGTTGACTGATATGCTAAAAATAAACTTCTCAAGGAGGGAAAGAGAATTTCAAATGTGATTTGAAAGAGAGTTCTGCAGTCCATCACCTGATGATTTGAACATTTACAAAATGTATCTCAATAGCTTAGGTTAATATGTATATCCATAAATGTTATATATTGGATGTGATGTTAAGAATACTTCACCAGTTGCACAACTATCCACATCATCTCTGATTGAAGCACTGGACAAGGCAGCTTTAAAACTCTTCAGGATCAACACAAAGCACTCTTGTTATTCCAAATTGTACCAAAAATTATTAAGAACTATTAAGATTAGGAAGCATTTTATTCTTGATCTTATGGACACACACACACACACACACACACACACAAAGTTGATTTGGATTTTGGATTTCCATGGACATATTTTACATGAACTGGCAAATCCATCCTTTTCAACTCCATTACAATGTTGACCAGCAACCACAAACATAGTGACCTTCTAACATCAAAATTCCCATCTTACAGCAAGCAGTAGAAGAGCTGACTTTGGGAAAATGGATAGTTCTTTTAGATCATAAGCTTATCAAGCACTCTGTCAAGCCAGTCGTTCGCAATCTATGTAATTTCATTTCTGTTTATAATAGAAGCTGGCAGAACAAGTTACTTCTCTTACCCTGCAGCTGGGAGAACTTTCTAGTTTCACAAAAGCTCGGTTTCCCCAACCCCAGGACTTCAGACTCACTCCTATTCACCCAACATAGAAATAGTCATATGTATTTATAAATGTTCACTTGATTCTAAGATGTCATCAAGCATAACTGACTCTCCTGATTTGTATTAGTTTTTCTGGGAAAACACTACATTCTCTCTTCACTTTCTCTCTTTCTGAATGTGTGTGTAGATTTGAGTAATTTCCTTCATGTCACATTGTTGTGGTCTAAAAAGAGGTAAATACATATTTATCTTACCATAATATATACATGTAGATTTATATGTGTGTGTATGTGTATGTATAATTTTATATGGCCTTTAAAATGTTAGAGGTGATAATTTACATATAGATAACACATGTGCAAGTTTTTATTTTTATCTTGATAAAATACGGATGATGTTTACACTGTCACACAAAAGTTAAAGTGAGGGAGAGCATGATGTAGTTTCATCCTATGTTTAAGTTTTACTTTTAAAATCTCTACTAAAACTTACTTATTCATTGCACTGATAAATAGGATACAAATTATTTCATTTTCTTTCTTCCTGTCTGTGGTGTTTCTCAGATTGTGGGAGTGGACGTATTCTAGGCGCTATGAATAATCTTCTTAGAGATTTCTATTTCCAAGATGGTAGTGACCAAATCTTACCCTTTAGATCAACTGGCCCTCACTTAATACTTGATAAATGAGTCAATGAATAATAGGTGTGAGATTATGCTGGGTATAAGTCAGTGAATGATAATAACAGCACTCTCTGTGGTCCCAAACAACCTGGATCTGTTGGACAGGAAAGATACTGCCAGTAGACAAAGCCGGCAGCCACATGGTCATGGTGAAGTTCTCAGCCAATCGAGCCACGCTACACAGTTCAGTCCAGACGTATTTATTGAATAAATTAATGAATGAGAAAAAATGAACAAGAGATCCCACCCCTTCCTAGAAAGAGGACTGAAGCTTTTTAAAAAATGTAAGATTGGGGTAAATATAAGAAAACCATATAGCTTAACAGGCACAGACTGGCAAGTCCCTACATGTCATGTTTGACCAGGTCAGGCTGGTTATGAGAGACAATGAGTGGTTACTTTTCAGTAAGAGAATAATGGGTGTGTGTGCACCTATGTGTTACCTTTTGCAATTATTTATTCTATGATTATTACTTCTTCTCTAAAAGGACTTTTGGCAAAGAGTTTGGAATGAAGATACGTGTATTTATATTGTAAAATGGAGATTTCATATTTGAAAAGTGTGTCAATTTGGGTTTGTGTAAAGAATCAGGAACAACAGGAATAAGAAATAATTTGAAGTTTATTATAGGGATTAGGCCATAGACAATCGTGGGCACTGGTTGAACAACTTATATACGACCCTTGTGTCTGATGCTGACCTAGTATCAGTGGGGCAGGCAAGTGAGAATTAAAGGTGGATTTGATGTGAGGGAGGGGAAGGTCAGCCTGGAACCTGCAAGGATAAGGGGGAATGTTAAGTGTGATGTTAAGAATACTTCATTGGTTACACAACTATCCACATAATCTCTGATCAAAGCACTGGACAGGGGAGCTCTGAAACCATTCAGGATCAACTCAAAGCACCCTTGCTATTCCAAATTGTAACACAAAATTATTAAAAACTATTAAGATTAGGAAGCATTTTATTCTTGTTCTTATGGACACACACACACACAAAGTTGATTTGGATTTAAGTAAAACATAAACGTAGGATGAAACTACATCATGCACTCCCTCACTTTAACTTTTGTGTGACAGTGTAAAGAGCATACATATTTTATCAAGATAAGAAAATAAAAGCTTGCACATGTGTTGTCTAAATGTAAATTATCACCTCTAATATTTTAAAGACCTGCATTGCAACCAAAAACAAACAAAACAAAACAAAAACCTGCCTTGCTCTTTCACTGCCTCCAAGTTTCCAATTTTGATGATGGAAGTGACCTGCGGGAGATGCTGACAATTTCATCACAGAGTTAAACACATACCTGGCTCAAGAGTTGGAGAAGCTGAAAAATCTTGCAAGAGTTAGAGGAACTCTGGGCCCACTTGCTTGCTGCCTCCTGCCAACAAGGTGAGCAGGCAGATCTCTCACACTGTGTGTGAGCTGCAACTACAACTGACCCTACCAAATTTCCAAGAGTGAAACATAGCTGTTGCTTCATTTCTGTCTTCTAAATCTGGCAGAAATTTCTCTTGTTGCTCATCTTGGCCAAATCTATACTGGAAAGGAGTTCTGACAGACTTAGTTTTAGCTTAGCTCTACTAAACGGTGTGGAATTGTGAAATCTTAAGAGTGGCTGAGACTATAAACAATCTAGGCTGGTCCCAGGAAAGTGTTCAGTGATCATAATAAAAGCATGAATACTAGTAAACACCTTTAATGTTATCTTAAGAAACACAAGGTCAAACCACCGATGGTTTATAAAGAAAAAAACAATTCTGTAATTCCTATTATAGACCTTGCACTATATGAAGTGTTTTAATATTTACTGTATTATTTAATTCTCACAACAATATTACAATATTACAACAAAAATACAATATTACAATGTATTTGTTATTATCCTCATTATTGTCCCTCAGATGAGGGAACTGAAATTCAGAGGAGATAAGTAACTTAACCATAACTACTGGGCCAGTATGTGGTAGAACAAAGGGTCAGGTCAAGTCAATCTGGTAACAAAAGCCCATGCTCTTTCACTTAGGGATTGATTTTTAAGTCAGTTTGACTTTAATGTCTTTTTGGATTAATTTGCCTAACCCCTTTTAACAAATCCAAAAATCTAGATGCACAACAAAATCAACAACCAAACACAGTACATCATAGCTCCAGATCTTAATCCCTGGTATCCTTTATCTGTACAGGTTGAGTATTCATAATCCAAAAATCCAAAATCTGAAACACTTCTGGTCCTCAGCATTTTGGATAAGGGATACTCGACTTCGAAAATAATAAGGAAAGGGCTAAAAGAGCTGGGGGTCAGGAGGGAGGAGTAAAATAGATACTGAAGTTTCACCACTCTAAAACTTCATAATCCACAATCAACACAGAATTGGTAGATCAAGAGACAAGTAGTTTATATATGCTATCATCTGAATGTTGTGTTTCCCCAAAATTCGTATGTTGAAATCCTAACCCCCAAGATGATAGTATTAGGAGGTGGGCCTTTGGGAGGTGATTAGGCCAAAAGAGCTTTGCCCTTATGACTAGGATTTGTGCCCTTATATCAAAGAGATCCCAGAGAGTTAGCTAGTCCTATGCACCATGTGAGGACACAATACGAAGGCCCTGTCTACAAGGAAGTGAACCCCCACCAGACACCACATCTGCCAGCACCTTGACGTTGAACTTCTCAGCCTCCAGAACTGTAAGAAATAAATTTCTATTGTTTATGAGCCACCTAGTTTATGGTACTTTGTTACAGCAGCTTGAACAGACTAAGACAATGTGACAGCCAGTTTGAGTCATTGTATTGATGCGTTCACTGTCTTCATTATAACTACATACTCGGCAGCCAAAAACAGATACAAAGTATAAATTAAACGCCTCTTCAGCTACTTCCAGTAAATTCACCTCTAAAATTTAGATTTTAGCTTTTTACTTTTTAGTATGGTGCTGAAAAACTACATTTATTACACCCATTATGTTCTGAGACAGGGCCTTGTGTGGTCCTTGAATGCACATATTGGAATTGAATCTCATTACATTGTTGATGGAGATATCAAGAAACAAATATTAAGGAATAATCACCCTCAAAGAGACTTCTGGCAAACATTAGCTAGAAATTTGTCAAATGCTTACAATTAATGTGAATTCAATTATAATAACAATACTTACAAGGATGAATTTTCAAAGCAGTGAGCAAAGAGAAGAAAGAAAATACAATATGCAATATAATTTGCCACATTTTCAGCAATATGAATGGCTGCCTGCTTCAGTGATTTACTCCATACTGCCTAAGTGGGCAATATGTGCCTTTAAAAAAAATGTGCACATTATAACTCTCTAAAAAGGGAAAACGGATTCTTGTGATGGATATATCAGGGTTTAAAACACTATCAAACATCTTTTCTCTGAAAACATTTTAGCCCAACCTATTTCAAGGTTTTCATTTTTAACATTTGTCTTTTTAAATATGTGCTTTTATATTTTTCAAAATCCAACATTCCACAACTCTGTTTACTCCTGTAGCATCTTCAGTACATCCACTGCCCAGTGAATCAGCAGAAAATATAAGCTGTTTAAGAAAGGACAATTTGACTTTCTAAAGCTTCATAAAATAAAATTCAACTTCTTGAAAATGACTTATTTGATGTGCCTTTTGTCACCTTTCTTACCCTCAATAGCATATGGCACCTTTTACCTAGTAGTAGTCAGCTAATATTTGGTAAATGAATTGAACACAGTAAAGCCTATAATTTCCCTATGTTATTACACTATTTCCAAATCAAGAAAACAGAACAGGTGGTAGATTTATCCCCTATAGTATTTTTTTCCTTCAACTTTTAAGTTCAGAGGTACATATGCATGTTTGTGACATAGGTAAACGTGTGCCATGGTGGTTCGCTGCACAGTTCAACTCATCACGTAGGTACCAAGGCAAGCATTCACTAGCTATTCTTCCTGATGCTCTCCCTCTCCACAACATTCCTCCACCCGACAGGCCCCATTGTGTATTGTTCACCCCCCATGTGTCCATGCGTTCTCATCATTCAGCTCCCACTTATAAGTGAGAACATGTGGTGTTTGGTTTTCTGTTCCTGTGTTAGTTTGCTGAGGATAATGACTTCCAACTCCATCCATGACCATGCAAAGGACATGATCTTGTTCCTTTTTATGGCTGCATACTATTCCATGGTATATATTTACCACATTATCTTTATCCAGTCTATCATTGATGGATATTCAGGTTGATTCTATGTCTTTGCTATTGTTAATAGTGCTGCAATGAATATATGCACGTATGTGTCTTTACAATAGAATGACCTGTGGTCCTTTGCATATATTACTCAGTAACGGGACTGCTGGGTCAAATGGTATTTCTACCTCTAGGTCTTTGAGGAATCACCACACTGTCTTTCACAATGTTTGAACTAATTTACATTGTCGCCAACAGTGTAAAACAGTTCCCTTTTCTGCACAACCTCACCAGCATCTGTTGTTTTTTATCTTATGATTTTTTAATAATAGCAATTCTGACTGGCATGAGGTGGTATCTCATTGTGGTTTTGATTGGCATTTCCCTAGTGATCAGTGATGTTGAGCTTTTTTTCATATGCTTTTGGCTGCATGTATGTCTTCTTTTGAGAAATGTCTATCCATGTTCTTTGCCCACTTTTTAATGGGGTTGTTTAGTTTTCTTTCTTCCAAATTTGTTTAAGTTCCTTGTAGACTCTGGATATTAGACCTTTGTCAGATGGATAGGTTGCAAAAATTTTCTCCCATTCTGTAGGTCATCTGTTCACTCGGATGATAGATTCTTTTGCTGTGCAGAAGCTCTTTCGTTTAATTAAATCCTATTTGTCAATTTTAACCTGATAAGCAACTTCTGCAACATCTCAGGATACAAAATCAATGTGCAAAAAATTACTAGCATTCCTATACATCAACAGCAGGCAAGCAGAGAGAGCCAAATCACGAATGGACTCCCATTTACAATTGCCACAAAGAGAATAAAATACCTAGGAATACAGCTAACAAGGGAAGTGAAGGACCTCTTCAAACAGAACTACAAACCAATGCTCAAGGAAATCAGAGAGGACACAAGCAGATGCAAAAACATTCCATGTTCATGGTTAGAAAGAATCGAGACTGTGAAAATGGCCATACTGCTCAAAGTAATCTATGGAGTCAATGCTATTCCTGTTAAACTACCATTGACATTCTTCACAGAATTAGAAAAAAACTATTTTAAAATTCATGTGGAGTGAAAACAGAGCCTGAGTAGCCAAGACAATCCTAAGTAAAAAGAACAAAGCTGGAGGCATCACGCTACCCAACTTCAAACTGTACTACAAGGCTATAGTAACCAAAATAGCTTGGTACTGGTACAAAAACAGACACATAGACCAATGGAACAGAATGGAGATCTCAGAAATAAGACCACACACCTACAACTATGTGATTTTTGACAAAGCTGACAAAAACAAGCAATGGAGAAAGGGCTCCCTATTTAATTAATGGTGCTGGGAAAGTAGCTAGCCATATGCAAAAAATTGAGACTGGACCACTTCCTTACACTTTATACAAAAATTAACTCAAGATGGATTAACTACTGAACTGTAAAACCCAAAACTATAAAAATTCTAGAAGAAAATCTGGGCAATACCATTCAGGACATAGGTATGGGCAAATATTTCATGACAAAAATGTTAAAGTATTAAATTAGATTATTTTACCATATATTACAAAGCAACACATACTGAGAATACAGTAGCAATAAACTCATGAAAACTTGTAATTGAGAAGTTTATTTAAACATGCATAGCAATAACATGGCCAATATGATCCGTAAACATATTTGCTACAAATATGTCCATATTTAGTGACCTTAAGTTTGTCAGATGTTTTATATTTCCATTTTATTTTATTTATTTTTTTCTTTTTTAAATTATACTTTAAGTTCTAGGGTACACGTGCACAACGTGCAGGTTTGTTACATATGTATACATGTGCCATGTTAGTGTGCTGCACCCATTAACTGGTCATTTACATTAGGTATATCTCCTAACGCTATCCCTCCCCACTCCTCCCCACAATAGGACCTGGTGTGTGATGATCCCCTTCCTGTGCCCAAGTGATCTCATTGTTCAGTTCCCACCTATGAGTGAGAACATGCAGTATTTGGTTTTCTGTTCCTGTGATAGTTTGCTGAGAATGATGGTTTCCAGCTGCATCCATGTCCTTACAAAGGACATGAACTCATCCTGTTTTATGGCTGCATAGTATTCCATGGTGTATGAGTGCCACATTTTCTTAATTCAGTCTGTCACTGATGGACATTTGGGTTGATTCCAAGTCTTTGCTATTGTGAATAGTGCTGCAATAAACATATGTGTGCATGTGTCTTTATAGCAGCATGACTTATAATCCTTTGGGTATATACTCAGTAATGGGATGGCTGAGTCAAATGAATAGCCACATTGTTTTCCACAATGGTTGAACTAGTTTACAGTCCCATCAACAGTGTAAAAGCATTCCTATTTCTCTACATCCTCTCCAGCACTTGTTTCCTGATTTTTTTAATGATTGCCATTCTAACTGGTGTGAGATGGTATCTCATTGTGATTTTGATTTGCATTTCTCTGATGGCAAGTGATGATGAGCATTTTTTCATGTGTCTGTTGGCTGTATGAATGTCTTCTTTTGAGAAATGTCTGTTCATATCATTTGCCCACTTTTTATGGGTTTTTTTTTTTTCTTGTAAATTTGATTGAGTTCTTTGTAGGTTCTGGATATTAGCCCTTTGTCAGATGAGTAGATTGCAAAAATTTTCTCCCATTCTGTAGGTTGCCTGTTCACTCTGATGGTAGTTTCTTTTGCTGTGCAGAAGCTCTTTAGTTTAATTAGATCCCATTTGTCAACTTTGGCTTTTGTTGCCATTGCTTTTGGTGTTTTAGACATGAAGTACTTGCCCATGCCTATGTTCTGAATGGTATTACCTAGGTTTTCTTCTAGGGTTTTCATGGTTTTAGGTCTAACATTTAAGTCTCTAATCCATCTTGAATTAATTTTCGTATAAGGAGTAAGGAAAGGATCCAGTTTCAGCTTTCCACTGATGGCTAGCCAACTTTCCCAGCACCATTTATTAAATAGGGAATCCTTTCCCCATTTCTTGTTTCTCTCAGGTTTGTCAAAGATCAGATGGCTGTAGATGTGTGGAATTATTTCTGAGGGCTCTGTTCTGTTCCATTGGTCTATATCTCTGTTTTGGTACCAGTACCATGCTGTTTTGGTTACTGTAGCCTTGTAGTATAGTTTGAAGTCATGTAGCATGATGCCTCCAGCTTTGTTCTTTTGGCTTAGGATTGTCTTGGCAATGCGGGCTCTTTTTTGTTTCCATATGAACTTTAAAGCAGTTTTTTCCAATTCTGTGAAGAAACTATTGGTAGCTTAATGAGGATGACATTGAATCTATAAACTACCTTGGGCAGTGTTGCCATTTTCACAATATTGATTCTTCCTATCCATGAGCATGGTATGTTCTTCCATTTGTTTGTGTTCTCTTTTATTTCACTGAGCAGTGGTTTGTAGTTCTGCTTGAAGAGGTCCTTTACATCCCTTGTAAGTTGGATTCCTAGGTATTTTATTCTCTTTGAAGCTATTGTGAATGGGAGTTCATTCGTGATTTGGCTCTCTGTTTGTCTGTTACTGGTGTATAAGAATGCTTGTGATCTTTGCCATTGATTTTGTATCCTGAGACTTTGCTAAAGTTGCTTATCAGCTTAAGGAGATTTTGGGCTGAGACAATGGGGTTTTCTAAATATACAATCATGTCATCTGCAAACAGGGACAATTTGACTTCTTCTTTTCCTAACTGAATACCCTTGATTTCTTTCTCTTGCCTGATTGCCCTAGCCAGAACTTCCAACACTATGTTGAATAGGAGTGGTGAGAGAGGGCATCCCTGTCTTGTGCCAGTTTTCAAAGGGAATGCATCCAGATTTTGCCCTTTCAGTATGATATTGACTGTGGGTTTGTCATAAATAGCTCTTATTATTTTGAGATACGTTCTATCAATACCGAATTTATTGAGAGTTTTTAGCATGAAGGGCTGTTGAATTTTGTCAAAGGCCTTTTCTGCATCTATTGAGATAATCATGTGGTTTTTGTCTTTGGTTCTGTTTATATGCTGGATTACGTTTATTGATTTGCATATGTTGAACCAGCCTTGCATCCCAGGGATGAAGCCCACTTGATCATGGTGGATAAGCTTTTTGATGTGCTGCTTGATTCGGTTTGCCAGTATTTTATTGAGGATTTTTGCATTGATGTTCTTCGGGGATATTGGTCTAAAATTCTCTCTTTTTTTTGTATCTCTGCCAGGCTTTGGTATCAGGATGATGTTGGCCTCATAAAATGAGTTAGGGAGAATTCCCTCTTTTTCTATTGATTGAAATAGTTTCAGAAGGAACAGTACCAACTCCTCCTTGTACCTCTGGTAGGATTCGGCTGTGAATCTGTCTGGACCTGGACTTTTTTTGGTTGGTAGGCTATTAATTATTACCTCCATTTCACAGCCTGCTAGTGGTCTATTCAGGGATTCCACTTATTCCTGGTTTAGTCTTAGGAGAGTGTACGTGTCCAGGAAATTATCCATTTCTTCTAGGTTTTCTAGTTTATTTGCATAGTGGTGTTTATGGTATTCTCCGATGGTAGTTTGTATTTCTGTGGGGTCAGTGTTGATATCACCTTTATCATTTTTTATTGCATCTATTTGATTGTTCTCTCTTTTCTTCTTTATTAGTCTTGCTAGTGATCTATCAATTTTGTTGATCTTTTCAAAAAACTGGCTCCTGGATTCATTGATTTTTTGGAGGGTTTTGGTGTCTCTATCTCCTTCAGTTCTGCTCTGATCTTAGTTATTTCTTGCCTTCTGCTAGCTTTTGAATATGTTTGCTCTTGCTTCTCTAGTTCTTTTAATTGTGATGTTAGCGTGTCCATTTTAGATCTTTCCTGCTTTCTCTTGTGGGCATTTAGTGCTATAAATTTCCCTCTACACACTGCTTTAAATGTGTCCCAGAGATTCTGGTATGTTGTATCTTTGTTCTCATTGGTTTCAAAGAACATCTTTATTTCTGCCTTCATTTCGTTATGGACCCAGTAGTCATTCAGGAGCAGGTTGTTCAGTTTCCATGTAGTTATGTGGTTTTGATTTTCTTAGTCCTGAGTTGTAGTTTGATTGCACTGTGGTCTGAGAGATAGTTTGTTATAATTTCTGTTCTTTTACATTTCCTGAGGAGTGCTTTACTTCCAACTATGTGGTCAATTTTTGAATAAGTGCAATGTAGTGCTGAGAAGAATGTATATTCTGTTGATTTGGGGTGGAGAGTTCTTTTAATGTCTATTAGGTTCACTTGGTGGAGACTGGAGTTCAATTCCTATATATCCTTGTTAACTTTCTGTTTCGTTGATCTGTCTAATGTTGACAGTGGGGTGTTAAAGTCTCCCATTATTATTGTATGGGAGTCTAAGTCTCTTTGTAAGTCTCTAAGGACTTGCTTTATGAATCTAGGTGCTCCTATATTGGGTGCATATATATTTAGGATAGTTAGCTCTTCCTGATGAATTGATCCCTTTACCATTATGTAATGGCCTTCTTTGTCTCTTTTGATCTTTGATGGTTTAAAGTCTGTTTTATCAGGGACTGGGATTGCAACCCCTGCTTTTTTTGTTTTCCATTTGCTTGGTAGATCGTCCTCCATCCCTTTATTTTGAGCCTATGTGTGTCAAAATATAGGCTGCATGTGAGATGGGTCTCTCGAATACAGCAAACTGATGGGTCTTGACTCTTTATTCAATTTGCCAGTCTGTGTCTTTTAATTGGACCATTTAGTCCATTACATTTAAGGTTAATATTGTTATGTGTGAATTTGATCCTGTCATTATGATATTAGCTATTTATTTTGCTCGCTAGGTGATGCAGTTTCTTCCTAGCATCAATGGATTTTACATTTTGACATGTTTTTGCAGGGCCTGGTACCTGTTGTATCCTTTCCATGTTTAGTGCTTCCTTCAGGATCTTTTGTAGAGCAGGCCTGTTGGTGGCAAAATCTCTACGCATTTGCTTGTCTGTAAAGGATTTTATTTCTTCTTCACTTATGAAACTTAGTTTGGCTGGATATGAAATTCTGGGATGAAAATTCTTTTCTTTACGAATGTTGAATATTGGCCCCCACTCTCTTCTGGCTTGGAGAGTTTCTGCCAAGAGATCTGCTGTTAGTCTGATGGGCTTCCCTTTGTGGGTAACCCGACCTTTCTCTCTGGCTGCCCTTAACATTTTTTCCTTCATTTCAACTTTGGTGAATCTGACAATTATGTGTCTTGGAGTTGCTTTTCTCAATGAGTATCTTCATGGTGTTCTCTGTATTTCCTGAATTTGAATGTTGGCCTGCCTTACTAGGTTGGGGAAGTTCTCCTGGATGATATTCTGCAGGAGATGTTCCAACTTGGTTCCATTTTCACTGTCACATTCAGGCACACCAATCAGACGTAGATTTGGTCTTTTCACATAATCCCATATTTCTCGGAGGCTTTGTTCATTTCTTTTTACTCTTTTTTTTTTCTCTACTCTTCTCTTCTCACTTCATTTCATTCATTTGATCTTCAATCTTTGATACTCTTTGTTCCAGTTGATCGAGTTGGTTACTGAAGCTTGTGCATTTGTCATGTAGTTCTCGTGTCATCATTTTCATCTCTATCAGTTCCTTTAACGTCTTCTCTGCATTGATTATTCTAGTTATCCATTCATCCATTCTTTTTTCAAGGCTTTTAGTTTCTTTGTGCTGGTTACGTAGTTCCTCCTTTAGCTCTGAGAATTTTGATCGACTGAAGCCTTCTTCTCTCAACTTGTCAAAGTCATTCTCCATCCAGCTTTGTTCCATTGCTGGAGATGAGCTGCATTCCTTTGGAGGTGGACATGCATTCTGATTTTTTGAATTTCCAGCTTTTCTGCATTGCTTTTTTCCCATCTTTGCAGTTTTATCTGCCTTTGGTCTTTGATGATGGTGACGTACTAATGGGGTTTTGGTGTGGGTGTCCTTTCTGTTTGTTAGTTTTCCTTCTAGCAGTCAGGACCCTCAGCTGTATGTCTGCTGGAGTTTGCTTGAGATCCACTCCAGACCCTGTTTGCCTGGGTATCAGCAGCGGAGGCTGCAGAAGATAGAATATTGCTGAACAGCGAGTGTTGTTGCTGTCTGATTCTTGCTCTGGAAGCTTTGTCTCAGGGGTGTACCCTGCTGTGTGAGGTGTGAGGTGTGAGTCTGCACCTAGTAGGGGATGTCTCCCAGTTAGGCTACTCAGGGGTCAGGGACCCACTTGAGCAGGCAGTCTGTCCGTTCTCAGATCGCAACTTCTGTGCTGGGAAATCCACTGCTCTCTTCAAAGCTGTCAGACAGGGGCATTTACCTCTGCAGAGGTTTCTGCTGCTTTTTTTTTCTATACTTCCATTTTATAAGAAAAAATTAGGAAATACATTTCTTTTTAAAATATTATGAAATAATTATGTTATTTCATCAAGTATTTCTGGACTGTATACTCTGTTCATTTGAAAACTCTAGATTCCCATTTTCCCCAAGAAGTGCCTTTGAGAGGGCACCAATACCAAGAAGGTATAATGATTAGAAATTAATATCACCTAACTGTATTTTTATTTTCATGTGTTATTTTTCCAATGATGAAAGTTAGCTTTGTGAATTCTAATCCTTCTTGCCTTTTTGCAATCTGTGTTATTTATGTTAAATGTTTCCTGTGTATACATTTGGAATGTTATCAGTCTTCCATTTTTAGAGTATGATATTATGAAAAAGACATTTTCTATCTTCTTTGGAGCACCGTCTTCAATAAACCCCATATATAAAATAAAATAGACCCAGAAGCTTAAAATATAAATTGTTATTGGGTTATGTAGGAAAATCGAAGTATCTATGGTCTTATCACACCTTCCTTATTCTGTTGATTGTACTGAAATTCAGAAAGAATGGTGAGCCAATAAAGTGGGAAGAAAAAAATGAAGATCTAGGTCTAATTGTTTCACTTGCCCTATTGGTAAAAAGAAAAAAAATATCAATCCCCAGACTGTCATATGCTATGATATCCAAATCTGTTGCGTCTTCAGAGCCCCACTCCCCCACACCCATTCAAGTCCTCATTATCTATTGCCCATACTATTGAAATGGCCCCCTAACCGATCTTTCTTCTCTCTCAGTCTCTTTTCCTTCATCTCTAATTTGTTTTGCAATGCACCAGCCTTATCTTCTTCTCCTTCTATAAAGTCCTAAAACAGGCACCAACATGACACCGAAGGCTCTCTATAAGCCTGCTCTAAATGAGCCTCCCGCCTCACCTTCATTTTGTTTCCTCTGTGCTCCAGGCATGCCAGATTTCCCAATACTCAGTCCAAGTACTGTGATGCACCCTGCCCCCAATTCTGCAATGTCTCACTCTGTCATACACATCTGAAATGCCACTTCCTTCAAGGTGCTTTCCTTGATCTTTGATCTCCTGCAAATAATCAATCTTTCCCGGTTTTGTGCTATGAAGGCACAAAGAAAATAATTTTCTTCTATCCCTCATGATATTTGTACATTTACTTTTATCTGTGTCATATTAAAGGTAGTCTTTCTTACCCACTAGATTGCAAACTACTTTGGTTAGAAACTGTATTCAATCACTCTGCAATGTCTTTTAATCTAGGTGCTCAGTAAACATGGGTTATCGGACTGTAAAAAACATTTCAAATAAATGTAAAGTTTATTTTCTCTGGGATTAATTTGATTCCTGAAATGGCTAAGTTACCAACTTATATAACTAAATATAACTCTTTAGTTTTAATTTAACTTCGAAAGTTCAACAATGGAAAAAATGAGTGTTAGACATTTGGAAATGAAATTATGTAATGCTGATGCCTGGTAATGTTCAAGCTGGTTAAACAAATATTTTTGGTGTGCCTATGATACACAAAGCTTTCAGTTTGTGTGTATCTATGCAATTCAGAGGTTGTAAACTGATTGCCTGTATGCCAGATAGCCCCTGAGGCCCACGTGTATGTGGTTTGGTTCTTCATAGAGGGTTTTTTTTTTTTTTAATTTTCAAACCAGCATTTAAAAATTGAGATGTTTTACATCTATACTTACGTTTCTATTTTTCTCAAAAAAATGTGAGGTCTAGCATTTCTGGGCCCACATGTTTTTAAATTAACTTATGTGTCTAGTTCTCCAAAATCCTCACCATTCAGAAGCACACTGTGTGCATAGGAACTCACTCCCTGATTCTTCATTGGTGAAATCGACCTGGCCCTTCTAGGCTTTTCCAATGTGTGGCCCTGGTTAATATAATTGTTTCTCTTCTTTGTGAGTTTAATATTTTCTATGAAAAACTGTAATATTGTAAAGCTAGACTTTAAACCCATATTGTTTTAAATTTTGTTTCATTTTTTGGCCTTTTTCTTATTTTCCTAGGAGAATATATTGTTGCAAAAGAAACACAATGGCACAACAATGCATCAGGTGAGAAGGTCATAGGGCTTGAGCTGTCCCATTTGCTATCAAGTTGAAGAGTTCATATTTGATTGTACTACATTAAAAGTTTATATCTGAACAACATAAAATTACAGTGCTCATCTCAAAACCAGTATTCTTTAATTCTTACTCTATAATTGAAAAGACAGACCAGGCATATTTAGGAATACCAATTCTCTGAAAGGTGTTTCTAATAGGTTTCTAAAGGACGGTGTGTTTAGGTAACCTTCTAACCCCTGCTGGTGTAGGTTAGTGGGGTCATTTACACAGACTGTTGGCTGGCTTCAAAAGCTGGGGTCTGAGGAGTGCCAGGAATGCATCCTTCCTCAATCTCTCAGCCGGTCCACTTCAATTAGTCTCATATTTATTCACTCATGCTCGTTGACATTTCATCTTTGAAGGCTGAGACAGGCTGTCTCCATCTGTCATAGGGTTAAATAACCATCTCCAATTTCAGGAGATTCAATGAGCTAGAAAATACAGCTCTCATCCAATCAAGTTTTAAAGGACATATTTATATAACCACTGAAGAGCAACCGGGAAAAGAAAATGTTTTCCTTTAGGGTTTTTATGCATGTGATTATTCCATCTCATACGTGACACATATGTACATTGAGATGAACCACAAAAGCTTCCTATTTGCTCAAATGCGACTACAAACTCTTATCCCAGGAATCCAGAAACCATCATTAAACAGTCTGTCTTTCTAGTTAGATATCTATATTGGTGATAACATGAAAATCTTATATTTTCCACAAAAATTATTTCACATTATGATTATGGAAGTCCCTATGCACCCATACCCTCTGCCTAGGTTCTAGATTTCTCTGTTTTGAAGCTCTGAAAAGTACATTTGAACTTTTCTAAGATAACTTTTCTGACCAATGGTTTTGAGTTTCTATTTTAATCCTGGCTGCTCATATTTCTAATTTACATGAGAATTCCAACTGTATGAATTCAGAGAAGGTATTCTTTATACGCATGTTTTGAAGGTAAAGAAAAGTACAGGTTTCGATACTTGCCAAAACAATTTTGAAAAATACAGTGATGGTCTTAGTAGTAGCTCTATAAATTGGGGGGTTTAAAGGAAAACTATCGACATATATTATCAAGCAGATGCTTTCCAAAGGTTGGCCTTTTTGAGGTTTCTATTAATCAAGGGGCAATAAATTCACTAAAATGAATATTCCTCAACGGGCCAATATTGCTTTCTGACAGGGGCCAATCAGAGAGTGGTTTTCTGTTACATCTGGGAATAAGTTTCTTTGTTATCCATCTCCTTAAGTGCTAAACATGTAAGGATAAGAGAACCTTCATCTAGAGGCTAAATAAATTTCACAATGAGCTGCCAAATTCTAGGCCTTGAGGACGCAGCTGATGAACACCTGCTTACAGATCCAGGAACTGCATATAGAAAAATAACAAAGGAATTTTTTTTTCTCATTGTACATTCAGTGTATGGTGAACCAGGGAAAGTATAATAATGTCATTCCTTGTTTACCATCCTCTGCTGAAGGACAGGTGAGTCTACATGAGCATCACCTTACACCTGCTTTATTATGAAAATAAATATTCTGCAACAGTATATGAAGACAGCACTTCATTAAAACTTAGGAATTTAAATTTCAGCTCTTACTTTTTTAGCATGCAGTTCCCTAATTGATTTATATCTCAGTGGGTCCACTGCTTCAGAGGGCATTCTACAACATGCCTTTGCAATTTTCTAAAAATGACCTTTTAGGCATAGTCAAAGTGTTTTTTTATATGCCTCATCTTTGTTTAGAAACAAAGAACTAATGTAAGTAAATCTGCAAATAATTCACTTATTAAATCAATTATAATTTCAATGATTTTTAAATTTAATAAATTTAATATACTTTAAATTTAGTTATAAACAGTGCCATAGTAGTTTGAAAATGCTACTGTATAATGATCCTGTCTTTTTCAGAATAACTTCAACAATAAGAATTATCAGCCCGCTTTCATGGAACCATAAGTTTTTGGTACCAGAACTGACCGCAATTCAAGATGTAGTGTAGTAACTATAATTGACAAATAAGGAAATCACAGTTCAGAAAGTGTGAGAATTATTCACTGCCATATAGCAAAGTTAGGGCTTGGCCCTATAAAACAATAGCTTCAGGTTTTTCTGTCATCACTATTTAGTAAAAAATGAAACATTTTTGCTGTTTCAAAATTATATTAAAGTAAATTCTTATAAAGTCTAAGAAAAGATGCCATACCGTTCAGTGCATAATTAGGAAACATCATCACTCTGGAACAATTATACCCCCAGGGAAACCTATCTGCACGCCACCATCACTCTAACAACATGGCAGTCAAATAGATCGGCAAGTTAGCTATGTTTCCTTGCAGTGTTTGTGCAGTTATGCATGTCACAACAGACCAAATCTGATTCTTTCTGCAATGAATGGTGTCACTGGAAAATTAAGCAATGTAAATGCCAACAAATGAGTTTTTAATGCTGATGATGCAAAGGCATTTTAATATGCATATATTTTTCTCTAATAAAAATCCTGAATAAAGTGATTGAGAAGTTTATAAAACCCGGAATGGTAACAGAGCAATCTTACTGCTCAAAGGCTTATCAAGTCTAAATCAGCTCCTAACTACCTGTATCTGTTTAGCCCTAATGAGTGTTTTTCATTCAATACATCATGTTACTGTAGGAGGCAATGTGAGTTCATGAATGAATTTCTATTTCATATATCCTTGATATTTCTTTTTGAAAATACACATGCACGTGTGTACACTCACACGTACACACTCCATTAAACCACAGGGGGAGTGATGGGAATTACTTTAAATTAATCCTACCATGGCAGATTCAGGCAGCTCAGAGACAAATCAAAGAGTATATTGTTATTTTTGAATGTGGCTGAAACACAGATTTTCCTGTTTCCTGGGTAAAAAAAGAGATTAGCTGTGTGTTAATATAAAAGAACTGCCATGCATGTGACTATTACAAATAAAAACAAGTATAAGAGTTGGAAATGAAAGACAAAAATCGGATATTTTTTCTGAAAATTTCTAAAATAGTTGAAACACTGTCTAAGAATAGCACATGACTTCAAAAAAGATGAAAAATTTTCAAGGGCACTGATACAGATGAAATACACTTTATTTGGAATCTACCATTTCCAAAGATGGAAGACTAGGATGTTATTGATTCCACACTACTATTAAAACATGCCATCTTTACTTCTAACCGATTGCATTTATAACTTATCAGTAATGATACATTCTTTGGGATACATGCCAATGGAGAGAAGCAGAAATAAAGATAATCCGGCAAAGCAATAATATGGAAATCACAAATATGACCTTTGAGTGGTATGATTTTCATTTTGTATTTTAACAGAAGATGCAGTTACTAGTTATTATTTCTTTAGAGTAATGAATATTCATTACAGTTCTCCTGCCTGGACACATTCCAGTGATAGGTAGAGGGGTTGGGAAGGCAGTCAGGGCTAAAAATCTGTGACTGAGGCAATCATAGATGTGTAAGTGTCCTCTAATATAGTTTCAAAAACCTCCCTGCTTTCACATGGAATGCACTACCCCTTACCCAGAACTTAAAGAGCATATGCACTCTGCTTGATCAACTTAAAGCTGGAGAAGGGGTGCCTCACTTTAAATTGTGCTGACATAGTGCCCTCCCCAGCAGCAATGTACACTATATTCAAAAATGTTATCTGGTTTGTGATTTCTGGCCTCCAGGAGAGACACAGATGGTTTTGAAAAATGATTACTGTTGAATTATAGGGAAATCCCCAACACAGCAATACGAATCAGGTCATAAAGCAGCTCTGACAAAAGCCACTTGTGGAAACTTGGGAAAAACCACTAAGTCCACCAAGTTTATAACAAAAATTATTATATTAAAAAAAATGTACAGTTGGATCATCCCTAAGCTTCCAGCCTGGCAAAAGAGAGTGACTTCCTAGTAAGAAATGTAGAGAATGTCACTGACCTCACCTTGAACTCTGAAGGAAGAGAAAGGCTGTTAATAAAATGGGAAATCTCTCAGGTCTCAAGCCCTGAGCATTCATTCACAAGACTTCTGAAGGCCAGCACAAGAAGGGTTACAAATAAAAATATCCAAGGACACCACATCCAATGGTGCCAGAGGTCATGGAGTTCTTTTAAAGAATAATGTGAAACTCAAGGAAAGCAGATACCAGAACTGCATCTATTTCTATGCTTTGATATAGCAGATAGGGAGTAAGACAAGGAAAAGGTCACGGCCTGAGGGAGTGGGGCCTGGGTCAAGCAGTATTCACATAGTGTGCAATTGTAATAGGCTACTCATGCTTACTTGAAATCCAGAGAATCTGCTGTTTAATGAGGAAGCAGATTTAACAGAAATCACAATGCACTGGGAATTTTGGTTGTGATCTTGAACCTGCCATTTTTGGTTATAGACTTTTTGGTTTAAGACTTTTTAAGAATCCTGTCTGACACTCTGTTTTATCTGAATAGAAAATTTAAAAAAATTATTTCATGAAACAATTCTGGGGTTTGCCATAGTGAGTATCTTCAAGTTCATATTTTTGCGTGGTCCATTACTAAGTTAAACAGATCATCTGTCTCAGGTTATCAGTGTAAACATTAGATGAAATAATGTGCAATTAGATGAATTAGTGAAAGAATGGCGGAAATTATGAAGCACTGTATCAAGCACAATTCGACTGAGGTCATAGGTTTACTTCAGGGAGAAAATTTATATTTTTGGAAAAAAGGATATCATATCTTCAGAATTCTTTAAGAATCTAAGTGTTAAATCCCACCCAGGCTGATACTCCAGCATAAACTCTTCTTCTGTCTGATTTTTAAATTCTATGAGATTATCTCTGTAGAAACAATCCATTTATTTCACATATAAAAACACAAAGAGTTTGAGAAAATCACCTCAGTGCATTGTATATACTATTGAATTTCATAGAAATAGCTAATGACGTACTAAGGAACATTGTTTCCTTGAGCTACTTAAAGGAAGCTGTCAACCTGAACTTTGTTTTCTCTCTAAGAAAACTCATGCTTATACTTGTCAATGATATTACAATTGTCTGATTCATGAAACTCAGAGCAAGGCAGCCTCGTGAGCATGGCATACCCAGAACAAAGGTAACATTTTAATTTAGGAAGATGATAACATTCTCCTGGGATCCTTAACCCAATTAACACTTTAACCCACCGTACACTTTCTTTTTTTAGAAAAAGGCCTTTCAAATTCCAAGAGTCTGTCTTTTTTTTTTTTTTTTTACCTATTGTATCCAAGTTAAACAGACGGTTCATGTAATACTAACGGTGTTGTGAACTTTCTTGAATACTCACAAATTCTCAGAGCAGCACAAAAAATTACTCTGTAGTCAGTAGTCTGACTTCTGCCCCAATACTTAATTAAAATTAACCTCCAGCCTAAAGAAACGCTTATGAATTTCCCTTCTGTGCTTTAAGATAGTTATGATGACATAAATGGTGATGTATTGATGATGGCTGCCACTGTTCAAGTGATTGGAGAAACAGTTGAAAACATCTTCACTGGGCTCTGGCACATTCAGAGGAGGATTGTTCATAACTTTCTGTAATAAGTAGATGTGGTGTTCAGTCTTTCTGGCTCCATGTAACTTCCATTCAGATGACTGTCTTTTCCTGTACCGTTTTATTTTGTCTTTTCTTGTAACACTTTATTTCTACTGTGGATGGCATCAAAGACCTTTTCATTTATAGTATAATCAGTCAACTAAATAGTACTGGTAAACATCTCTGAAAGTGATTATAATTTTAGAGTATGGTAATATACAGTTTCAACCTTTCTGGGGGGGGTGTGTGTGTGTGTGTGTAGATTTTTGCTTGTTTTCTTAAGACATGACTTCTGCTTTTCCTTTCTATTTCTACTTTTGGCCATTTTGTTTCATTATCACACTTCACACAGGAGACAAGTAGGCTGTGGTTCATTAAACACCAAACAGCATATATCTCATATGCATATGGTTACACTAGAGATCCTGGTAGCATCAATGTCTTATTATTGTTGTTGTTGTTGTTGTTATTGTTGAGACCGGGTCTGACTCTGTTGCCCAGGCTGGAGTGCAAAGGCATGATCTCAGCACACTGCAACCTCTGCCTCCTGGGTTCAAACCATCCTCCCACTTCAGCCTCCCAAGTAGCTGAGACTACAGGTATTTGCCGCCACACCTGGGTAATGTTTGTATTTTTGGTGGAGATGGGGTTTTGCCATGTTGCCCAGGCTGGTTTTGAACTCCTGGGCTCAAGTGATCCTCCCCCCTTGGCCTCCCAAAGTGCTGGAATTACAGGTGTGAGCCACTGCACCCGTCCTGATGTCTCAATTTGCAGCTGGTTAGGTCATTTGCAAATTCTATATCGACCCTGACAAAATATAGAGAAGCAACGGGGTTATTCAAAATCACTGGGGATTTTAGTTCGCTGATCTAAGATAAACAGAACAAACCTCAGATTTTATCAGAATTACTTCTGAATACCACTTGACTGAACAAAGTTCCCATTCCCTGAATGTCGCACATCTATCTTTTTAATTCACCATTATGCTTATTTTACTTAGTATCTGTGAAAAATAATCTGACATTAGCATACCTCCTAGCTATCATTCTAAATATGTGTATTTGTCTATAGTTTTGAATAACTCTACCAGTTTGGATAGGGAAAAGTTATCCGTTTAAGATGCATATGCCTATTTGCAATTTGGGATATTCAGCAACTGCATGATACAAACAGGCAAGAAACCTGGGTATTAGATAGTAAAAACAGCAAGTACAATATGGTCAATAGAAAGTCAGTTTGACACAAAAAGAATCAGAAAGAATGCTCTACACAGATCTTCAGAGGGTCTTCAGTCACAGCTCAATATTATAAAATTTGGCCACTGATTATTTGGTATTTTCTTTGGGTCTTAACAGTTTTTGTAGCCTTAACATTATTAAAATACCAGAATGCATCGCAGGTGCAATACCTTGAAACATAGATTACAAATTTGAATCATGTGGCCAATGTTTGAGCCACATAACATTTTTTATGACTTTCACTGTTTTATGCATCAGAGCTACATTTAAAATCAGGAGGCTCTGTGCTTGACTCCATGAATGAACCCTTAAGTCAGGGTTTCCTTACCTTCATTTTTTTTAAGATTATGGACCCCTTTGGGAATCTAATCAAAGCTTTGTTCCTCCGTAATTCCTTATTCCTTCAACAAAATTTACTGAGCAGCATCTAGGTACCAGTCTTTGCCCTGGGCTCTGGAGTTCTTTGCAGTGAACCAAAACCCAAAAATCCATGACCTCAAAGAACTTTTGATCTAGTGAGAATTAGATAGAGAAAAAAAATCTAGGTACATAATGCAGTACATTAGAAGATGCTAGTACTATGGAGAGAAACAGAATAGGGAAGGGTGGCAGGAAGCGCTAGAGGTGGAGAAATGCAATTAAAGAGGGTGATCAGACAGATGCTCACCATGGACCTCATATTGGAGCAAAGCTATGAAGCTGGTGAGTAAATGGGCCAGGGAAAGGTCTTTATTTTGTAACACAAATAGGACAACATATGACACACATCATTCTCCAGGCAATTTCAAGGACTTTGTGTTAAAAAAAAAATATGACACCAAATGATCAGTACAAACCTTTCAAGACATCATTTAATCACATCATAGGATAAAGACACTCAGAATGGGTAAACTGTACGGACCAGAAAGAATGCCTGGAGAGGTAAGAATAGCAGGAAAAAAAAAATCCAAGTGGAGACAGGAGTGTGCTGTTGACAAGGATTACCTACTCCAGGGGTGTGCCTGGCTCCAGATAGCTCAGGAGGGTAGGAGAAGGCATGATGAAAACGAAATTCCGAGATGTCAACTCCTACAACACCTTATAGCTGTTATTACTAACATGAAAACAAGCTGAGACAATGGATATGGCACAATTGATGACAGAAATGGCCGGGGCTTGTATTGATTCCTGACTTGGAGGTAAGGGATAAAATTTCTAGATCCCTCACCCCCATATTCAGTTTTGTCTTACTTAACATCTTAGCGCTTGGAATCATCCATTTTGATCCAGAAAGAAAAGAGAGTGAAATTAAAATAGGTGTGTTTTGTAAACATTTGTTGAAAATATTTGTGTTCCTTTAGCTAAATTTAAAAATTATTATAAGACCATTTAAGTATAAAGCACTAAATTGTAAGATACCTTTCCACAATTATATGTGTTTGGTTTAAAGGTAATACAGGTGATAGATGACATCAGAAAAAAAAAAACACAATGTAATATAAAGTGAATTATACTTCCCAGTATGAATGATGAAATACATCAATTTGGAGCTTTAAATTTTGCTTTCTTCCTTTCAATTTATTAGATCAGATACAACCACCCAGAGTTTAAAGCATTAAGATGTTATTCTTCCTGTTTATAGACTGAAATTACAGCTATCTTTATTTAGCTTTGAAACTTAATGTGGTAAATAGCTGCAAATTCTGGCAGTAAAAAATCATCAACATGATAACGTAAGTCCAATAATTAATTCATAATGTACTATTTCTTGATAAAAATATGAATAAATGAAATCTATATTATTTTTTCTTAGAATAGCATGACTTTTTATACTCTGGAGACAGAAGAACTGTATATAGTTATAATGACCATTTGAATAAGTAAAACTTGTTCCTATTTTTTTTTAACTCTTCTATTTTTATTTTTCAGGCCAGGTATTATGATTTATGCTTAAGAAAACATGATCTCTATTACTAAAGTAGGATGGGGCAGTATTAGGGTGTTATTATGTAGTGATTAAAGCAAGGAGAACTAGAGTTAATCAGCCTACATTCAAATTCTGATGAAGCTGCTGATCTTACAGTGTTCATTTCCTCATCTGTGCAAGTGGAAAATTAGCAACAGCCACTGCTGTTGCAGCTCTTGTTGTTATATAATAAAGGGTATATTGAACTAAGAGTCAAGAATTTTGACTTCTTGTCCCACGTCTAAGATTAAAGTAGATAAATCACTCTAAGACACAAACTCAGATTTTCTTACCTATACTATGAGATTGGAATTATCTCCATGATCAGAAAATATTCACAATTCTCTACTTCTCAGAACAGAAATTCTCTTGATTTTCTCTTTACTTTGTTCTATAACCCCACTAAAAGCACTATGACTTGATCTGTTCCTCATGAAAGCCATTTGAACCTGTAAGTTTATCAAGTGTCATGCACAGGAAAAGTTCCACTCTTGTTCATACCCCAGCTATTAATTTTGGCAGTCATATTTAATACAATAAATGTACAAGACTGCAACAAAAATAATGTTATGAATATGTATCAATAGATGGCTCATAACCTGTCACACTTTAACTGGCCATTGGTTAGGAGATTCATGGCACGATATGGGGCAAGTAACGTAATCTCTGTAAGCATTGTTTACCCATTTTTAAAATGGGGTTAATAAAAGCCCCTACTCACATGCTTCCATGAGGACTGAATGCCACAGACTGGCACATAGTGAACTTTCATTAAATGATAGTTCCTGGAGAGCCCAGCTCCAGGACAAAATCCTATGTGTGACCTCTCAGATGCAACCATAAGCAATTGCAAAGCTTTGCCTGGCAGGCCTCAAGGGCAAGCTGCTCTGACCACACCAAACTTGGTGCAGTTTTCTGCAGAGAGTTGCATTCTAAAACCTAATCCCCTCCTACCATGTCCAGGGCCCTTCTGGTCAGAGGCCTCTTTACTGGAAGGCCTTGGCTGAGACACTTTTCTCCACTGAGATTCTGTACCTTTCCACTCCTAGCCCTTCCCTTTAACCCTGCCCTGGACCCACAGGATCATAAAGGGGCTGGAGCCTTATTTTTGGGGTTTCTCAACAGTGAGACAACTCCCCCTGCCTGTGCTGCACTCGCCTGGCCGTCGCCCAGTGCCATTCCACAGAGAGAATGGGGTTGAGGAGCTGGCAGCTCTTTTTGCCTCTTGCTAGCTCTGCTGCAGTGGGTGGATACAGGCTTGAGTACTACTTCAGCTCACTGTCGTAAATGATCACCTCGAGACCTAATGGCTCAACAGCTCCCAGCATCAATATTATTATCTTATTGCTAACATTTTAAAAATAAAAATTACTCTGATTTGGAATTTTGTATGTGGAATGCAAAAGATTACACTTTTAAAATAAAACAGCATAATCAGTGTATTCTGTGTCTACAGGATTTGAGAGCAAGAGGTATATGTTATTCATCTTTGTTTCCTTTGTGTGATTATCTGAACTAAATACATATAGATGGGCTGGGTAGGGGGAGAGAGGGAGGGAGGAGTGGAGAAGAGAAGGAAGAGACAGGGAGAAATAGGGATGATAGAATTTAGAAAATTTTAAAAAGAACCTGACAAGACTAATGTTTTCTTTAATATATACATACACAAACCATCATAAAAGTAATTTACTTATTATATTCCAAATATTGATGATACTGCTCTGGATACAAACAAACCCATCATGTGTACTATGGGTTCCTTCAAGGTGTTGCTTTGTATAGAGTCTAAGAAGAGCCAAATAAATATAGTAATACCTACCTGTTGTGCAAGCCTTACCCATTCTTTATATTAGACTGATGCGAAAGTGATTGTGAGCTTTGCCATTAAAAAAAAAAGGCAAAAACTGCAATTACTTTTGCACCAAGCTAATAATAAAGCAAAAATGCACCTTTAAATCTGTAATTTGGTTACCAAACATAAGCTACTAAAAGTGAATAGTTCTAGTCAAGATAAGAACTATAAGATATACACCATAGATACCTTGGGTTCTATTTAAGAGGTTTCTTACTATAGAAACACAGCTTATAGTAGTTTTATAAAGCTGTAAATAATCCATTACAGGCTGGGTACAGTGGTTCATGCCTGTAATCCCAGCACTTTGGGAGGCCAAGGTGGGTGGATCACGAGGTCAGGAGATTGAGACCATCCTGGCCAATATGGTGAATCCCTGTCTCTACTAAAAATACAAAAACTAGCCGGGCCTGGTGGTGTGCACCTGTAATCCCAGCTACTTGGGAGGCTGAGGCGGAAGAATCACTTGAACCCGGGAGGCGGAGGTTGCAGTGAGCTCTGAGATTGTACCACTGCACTCCAGTCTGGGTGACAGAGTGAGACTCCATCTCAATAAAAAAAGAGAAATAATAGTAATACATTACATTTGAGACAAACTCTATCAGAGCAATCTCATGAAATTTAGTATAAATTTTATACAAAATGAGTTTTCTTATTTCTATGTGACTGAGTACAGCAACAACCTGTTCCCTCTCAATCTGTACATCACAGCTGCCTAAGGGCAGATAACACTCTAAATAGGTGAGGTGGACAGGAAAAAAAAAAATGCCGAAAAGGACTTTCCAAAATGTGCGCAAACATTTTTTTAAAAAAGTTAAATAAGTATCCATTAGCAGGAAATGAGCTGCAGGTCAAATGTCCATGCCTAGCAAAAAATGCCATATGGCCCATGACCTATGATGCAAACACAGTTTATGATAGTCTGCATGGTAGACTATGTGCTCCATGTGGAAAAGGCGGCACAGAGGGCCTCTGGTCATATGCTGGCACTCTGATGGTGCCAACCCACCACCACTGTCAACTCCACATGAAGGAATAATTTGTGAGACAATGCTGCTTCTGTTTCTTTTACCACAGGAAGACAAACTATGCTCTTTGTTGTCCATGGCCTCAGCTCTAATCCCTAAAACGTTCTTCTTGTCTAGTATTTTTTTCCTGGCCAAGGTACAATATGTCTCGATGAGTATTCCCTGTAGGGGACTGGATCTTTAAAAGCTGTCAGTTGTGCCAGAACAGTTAGGGGCCCAGTTTTCTCTCCTTTCTTCTCTGTTGCCTCTTTCTCATCACTTAACTTTCCTGAGGACAGCTAAAGGTTATGAGACTTGAAAAGGAAGGCCACACACACCCTTAATCTGATTTTTTTCTCCTGAGTCACCGTAATTTGACCGCTAACTGCTTGAGATCTAGAAGCAGTTGGCTTTTCTAAGCCCAAAAAGCCTTAAATTACTACATTTAAGAAAATTCCTTACCAGTTCTGCTCATAAACTAGCCAGTTCTTTCCTGAATTCATTTCCTTTTTGTGACATTTTGCCAAACACAAGTAATTAAAAAAAAAAAAAAACACACTAATAAGATTCTGTTTTTCAACCTTTTTCCTTAGAGCTGTTGATATATTGTCTAGCTTCCATATAAATGCTCTGCCAAATGTGTTGCCCCTAAGAATATGGCTTAACATTGCTTCGTCTTGATTATCAGCTTCCTCTTCCCCATGTGCCTCATATAAGTTGATGCAATATATTTGGGTTACAATAGGACACCCACTTCACAGTACTAATTTCTGTGTTAGGATGAGTAAGTGCTGTAACAAAAATCCCTCAAATCTCAGTGACTTAACATTAACTTAACAAGCCTTAAAAGTTTGTTTCTTGATCACTTAAAGTCTGAAGTGGGTGTTCCCAGTTCAAGAGCTCTCCTGGGTAGCCCCTCCCCAAGAACTCTGGAATCTGGCCTCCTTCCAGTATCCTTTGTTTCCTGACTTGTGGTCAGGAGAGAGAGAGCAAGGTCAATTGCTTGGATGCTTCATGGCTTAGAAACAATATTACTTCCATTTGTATTCCTTTGCCTAGAACTCAGTCATATGGTCCCACCTGTATGTTCACAGAAAAATGAAACAATGCAGAAATGCACAACGTTGCCTCAGCCATAATTGGGTTATAGGCAGTGTATGTAGAAAGATGGAGCCTAAAATAGATGCTTTTCTCTACAGTATTTCATTTTGCTTCCAGCTTATGGTTGTGCTAACCACGAGTACTCAGATTTAAGTAGTGTCAAGATTAAGACATCATTATTACGGATCTACCTTCTTGACTTATGCCCAACATTTTTCTGAACTGCTTGGTTTATTCCATAACCTCTGCCTCATTCCGCTTTCTTGCGTTTTAGGGCTATGGAACTGACTACAAATTTACTATGTATTTCCTTACCAGAGTCTAGCTGTATACACTATCGGAGTCAGCTTCTGGCATCAGCTCCTCTAGGGGCCATTTCTTTGTTCTTTCAAATACTTATTTTAAAATCATGTCACTGAGTGCTACTAGATGGCAGTGCCTTCCTCTAAGTAGTGAGGATTCTCTTCAGTGCTAAATTACATCCCCTCTCCCGGCTAAATTTGTATGTTGAAGCCCTTAATCCTCAGTACCTCCAAATGTGACTGCATTTGGAAATAGGGTCTTTAAAGAGGTAATTAAGATTCATTGAGGCCATCAGGGTGATCTCTAATCCAACATGACTGGTGTTCTTCTAAGAAGAGGATTAGAGCACAGACATAAAAGGAAAGGCCACCTGAAGACACAGCAAGAAGGTGGCCACCTACATGCCAAGGAAAAAGGACTCACGCGAAACTAACCCTGCGGACACTTGATCTTGGAATTCTAGCCTCCAAAACTGTGAGAAATTACATTTATGTTAAGTTACCCAGTCTGTGGGACTTTGTTATGGCAGCCCTAGCAAACTAATACAGATTTTACAGAGGCAGGGTGTGGGAAAAGTCACAAACATAAGAATCTTCATATCCTCTTAGAGCTTGGCTTCTGGGTTCTCCTTATTGCTGGGCACAGACCTTTCTGACTAGTCGTGTCTTCTTTGTATTTTCTGCTTTTACAGAAAGCACTCACACAGATTTACCCTCCCGGTGAGCAGTGTCAGACATCTTGAGGTCAAACTGACACAGAAGAGTCGCCAAAATTTTCCCAACTAATGTTGTTGGTTATATTAGTAGCAGAAACTACAGCAGTTGAAAATTGTTGCTGAGTATATGGAATTCCTAATAAAATTTGTGGACTGCATAACACAGCTTTGAGATATTCATTTAAAGAAAAAGATTCAGTTTTCTACAAAACCAACAAATACCCACAGCTAATTTCCAATGATCATATCAAGGTTGCTTCTTCATACACTTCTTGAAGTATTACTGTGTGTTATCTAATAGTAAAATTTATGTCTCCTCAAGGCAAGCTCATGTTTCTTGGGAGGCAGCTTTAATATCTCACCTAACATATTTCTTTCAAGTATTTGTGCTGTTTGAAATTCAGATTATTAAGAACATTACCAAGGCTGCAGTTGATTAGCAAAGAAGGGAAGCTTACTCCCACTGTTAAAAGTGCCTCATTTCAACTTCTAGAGCATTATCACTAGATTATTCTTTCTCCTTCATCTCCATTTTAATAATAAAATAGTTACAAAAAGACAATATTCGGAGTAAATATAATCTGAGGTTTAAGACTATGCAGTTTTCTTCTCCCTACCATTTTCACCTCTAATCTTGACTGACCTCCTACTCAATCATCAAAATTCATGTCAGAGATCATGTTCTCAGTCTTCTTCCCCTGGCTTCTTCCCACCATCTCTAGCTAGAACTAGGGTATCTTCTTTAAGCTTTCATCACAGCATGCAAAAAACCCAGTGTTGTAATTCTCTAACCACCTTGACCCCTGAAAGGCAGGATCTGTATCTTTGTACACAAGGTACCCTCTGTAAATGTATATTAAATCAGACTCCATTTATTTTTACTCTTAAGTTTCTACATTATTATTCCTATACTTAGGAATAATAATATTCCCAGTAAAACAATATTCCTAGATCTAGGAATATTCTAGGAACAATAATATTCCTAGCTATTGGAATAATAATGTAGAGACTTATGTGTAAAAATAAATAACTGCTTAACGTTTTAGAAACATTTCTACAGTTAAATTTCCTTCACTTATAGCCAAATATTTGAACTTGCCATAAAAGAACAGAAATTAACTGAAAATGTGCAAGGAGCAATGGATAGGAAATATTTGAACATACTTTAATCTTTGTAATACATATTTGCTGAAAGTGAGTTGTAGTTAATGATTTTCAAAAGTTGGTTTTATATTATTTTATTTAACAGATACAACCGAATTATTTGAGAGTCCTTCTTGAGGAGTCACTTCTTATGCCCAACAATTGTTATTAGAAAGAACACTCTTTGCAGAAGGTATGTCAGTACATGATAAAATTTTTATATAATGAACATTTTCCTAGACATTAAAAATTGTTTGAAACAAAAGCATCAGAATGTGAGATGCGCATCAGAAGTGAATTTGCTATAGCAGATTAATAGTACAGAATGAACATTTTCACCTTTAAAATGTTCATAATCAGTGATCAGGCCTGCTCTGAAACAGAATCACATTTGTCAGCCCTTGATGTATTTCTTTAACACTCTTAGAACCTCTCCGATGTGCCCTATCTTCTTTATCCTGCCTTCCCCTGACCAAGGGACAAGCTATCAATTGAAATGAAAATCAAATAAAGCAATGAACTAGAAGAGGAATACAGATTCATATAATAGACAAAAGGAAAAGGGGTTTTCACTTGAATTATGTTGCAAATCAGGCAAAAGAAAGATCACTGCTTTTTAAAAGTTGACTTAATTCTTTTAATAGGTTCATTGTGCAGAGGGAGCAGCCTGAATAGTGGAAAGACTTGGAAGACTGCTTTTGAAAACTGGCCTCCCTCAAAAGTTTCAGTTTGGTGAATGAATTCATTTCCACAGCCTTTCGGCCCTCTGCTCTCTGGCTTGTACATTCCAAGTCCTTTTCCATTTTGGTGAGGAAGGCAGTGCTCTGTGGGAAGTTTATATGAATAATGTGGTATCTTTTTTTCAGTATTTCTTCAGTGAAGTTATGGATGGGATTTAGAAAGTTCTTGGGAGCACAGAGAGGAACTCTGCAAACTGGGAAACAGGGCCAAAACGTAGCCTTGTCTATCTTATTGGCAGCCCACAGTAAGCAGGCCAAGGATGGAAGGTGTCTGTATGTTTTCAAGCAAAAACAAGGAGAGGAGGCTGTGGTAGAGAAGAGAAAATGATCTGTTTTACCCAGAGAATAGTCTTCCTTCAGGCTAAACTGATTTTTAACAATCAGACCTATCTATGTCTTTGTTGACTGTTTCAAATATAAACTTTGTCCTTTTCATGGGAATGTCCTGGGGAAAATCTGGCATTACTATCTGATTGGATCTCTGAAACCTGTTATTTTTTTCTCATGTTAAAAAGTGACAGCACTCATTTGGTGCTTGTATTTTGTTTTGAGATGGCTCTGCACTAAGGGATGAAAGCCTTAGAGCAGGACCAGTTGCAGAGCCCAGCACAACATGAAAATCATTGTTCAAAAATGATTAGGAATTTCAAGATGGTGATAGTAGAGCATTAAAATAAGGATAGGACCTCTCTAAGCCTGAACCCTGTGTAGCTGCTCAGGTACTCACCCATGAAGCCAGCCCTGCCTTAGATATTTCAAACAAAGACAAAATGGTTCATTGAGTTGCTCTGATTTGGAACATTGGCCTCTACTTCAGGAGCTGCTTGAACCTGAAGACTGAAAGTCCAGTCCATACACCACTCTAGCTTTAAGCACACTATTGCCTCATCTGCTGCTTTAAGTGGCTTCTAACCTATCTGTGTTGACCAGGCTAACAAGATAGGGATATGAAAGGATCATTCACAACAAAGGGAAGAAGCTGAAATCCACCTATTTGTTTTGAGAAGGATATGATGTTGGGGAGTTGATTTCTTCATGAAACAAACATGTATTTCTACATGAGGAAAACTTCTATACAAGACATTTATTATGAACATTAGTAAGGCAGGTGCCTTCATTTTAGGAAGAATACAGGGACATTAATTTAACTCAGCAGGTTGATTTGGTGATTATTTTTAATGTAATAAAATATTACATTATTTTTATTATGTAAAATATAAATTTTACATAATTTATATTTGATGATTCCATATTTCCTAAAGAAAAGAAAGGATGCCAGATATCTGGTCTGTGTTCTGAGATGAATTAATCAGATGATTAATCAAATGAATGAATTGGATGAATTGATCAGAGCAGATCAAATAAACAGACCCAGAATACCTTACTCAATTATTGCCTACTCTAGAATAGTCTAATGCAAAATAGGACATAAATTTAGTTTTTGGAATATGCAGGCTTTCAGATCTGATGAACTCTATGTTTTTTTTAATAAAAAATAGTTAATTTAAAAGATACCAAAGTTTTTCCTGGTTTTAAGTCTCAAATTTTACAGATAAAGTTGTTTTAGGAATGATTTCTGTCTTGTATTCAAGTCAAATTCTTTGTAACACAAGCTTCTAAAATCCTACCCATCGTTCAAGGTCTGTACAGAATCTTTGATTCCCTAAAACTTAATTTTATTCTTCTTCCCTTAAACAACTTTCACCCCCAGTACCTTCTATCTTGTTAATGGCACTGATTACATAAGAATTTGCATAATGATTGCTTGCATTTCTTATTCCCTCTTTTTAAAAATCTCTATAACATTATCAAGAACATTTACATTACTCATTATTTCTCTATAATGTCCAGAACAATACTTTGAATGTACTAGTTGTACTAACTGTACTCAATCTGGATTTGGCCTATGGATGTTACCTATTAGTATCAGAGTTAAAATTTTATTTAACATAAATTAAATTTGCTAACTAGTATCACTGAGACCAGAGTTCTGAGAAAGAAAAGAAATTGATAGAATGAGTTTGACAGGACCACAGGGGTAATAAGTATTCTTAGGTCCTGAACTAGTAATAGTATATTACATTTGTAGAACACTTTATGACTTACAAAGTTTTCATGTAAATTACCTAACTAAATCCTTTCACTATCCTGAGATTTAGGAGAGCAAATTAAATTCAATGATAGATTAAAAAAAAACAACAACAACTATGAATTCTTAGAGTGTTTATGAGACTTATTCAAAGACAAGTGGTAGACTCAAAGCACTGTATTTAGACCACTATGGGAGAAAGTGGAGAAAACTGATACTAGGATGAGAGGTGAAATGATAAACCCAGATAGACTTTGCCTAAGATGAAAAATTTGCAAGTTATACTTCAAGTGGATATAACAATTACCTGTAAAAAAAAAATCCTACAATATCTATGTAATCATCATGGCAGATTCTAATGACAGTAAATTATCAGTCAGAATGCAAATAAAACTAAAGGTACTTGCTTTACTATTCTACTAGTGAACATAAAATTGTATACTTTTTGTTTATTACAAACTTTCAACATATCACTCGTGATAATTTAAAGTGATATTCAAATGGCATTCAGGAACACCATCAAGCAAACAGTGTATAGATCTGAGTAGTCTAGACCTTAGAGATTATTTCAGTAGGTCTGTGATCGAACTCTGGAATCTGTGTTTTTAACAAGTGCCTCAAGAATCTGACATATATAATTTCTATACTACAGTTTTAGAACCTCTTCCCTAGAAGTCCTTAGTTAATACACGCTGAGATTGAGACAGCCCAGTAAACAATTTCCATTTTTCTAAGCCATTCCTTAATACCAAGATATCCTCAAAACTTAAAGAAATTCATCCCTAATGGTGGAAATTCAAGCCAGGTAATTGGTGAGATGTGGAACATTTTGGTCAGGAAAGCAAGTTCACTATTCTTCATATCACAGAAGTGGCTTACCAGGCACCTGTGTTTGAAGGCAATTTTCCATCCTAGAAAAACATATACATCTCCCATGAGTCTCTTAATTTCATACATATATCTCACAGCTTCTTATAGTTAATGAGAATCATCCGCAAAGTGAGAGTATTAGACTTTACCAGCTATAAAACACTTCCTTGAACATTTAATGCTTTTCAGACTTTTTTTTCTCTCAAACGGATATATTATATGGCATCACCAATGTTATGATCAAATTTGTAAGTCACAGACTTCTGAAATCTTTTATTATTACCTTTTATAACTATTTTGGGTAACCGTGATCTGTGTCATAGGAATTTAGGTAAACTGCTTAATTTCTCTAAGCCCTAATCTCCACAGTAAGACAATGTGAAAAAAAGTCATCTATAATGGCTTTCAACTCTAACATTTCATAAATGCAGTTGTAATTTTAGTCTCAGCAGAAAATCATACGCTACACAGGCGGAAGAAATTAAGTCTACACACATTTTTCTTTTTAAAATATAACCCTTTCTTTCATCTTTTCCCTATGTATTCTAGCCAGAATTCTAGTCAAGTTCGGATCTAGATGATCATTTATTGTTTATGTTTGAGGAATTTCTCAACAGTCCCAGATGGATAGCTTTGGGGGGGTTGGGGGGGACAGGGTCTCCTTCTGTCACCCAGGCTAGAGCGCAGTGGGGTGGTCATTGTCTCACTGCAGCTCAAACTCCTGAGCTCAAGCCATCCTCCTGCCTCAGCCTCCAGAGTAGCTGGAACTACAGGCATGTAGCCACGTCTGGCTAACTTTTTTTTTTGTTTTAAATATGGGGTCTCACTATGTTGCTCAGGCGGGTCTTGAACCCTTGGCCTCAAGCAGTCTTCTGCTTTGGTCGTCCAAAGTGCTGAGATTACAGGCGTAAGCCAATATATCCAGAAGGTAACATAATCAATAGATTACACAAGATATTTAGGTCGAGAATTATCCCACTACATCTCTGATCAAGCTGCAGTACAAACCATACAGTCACCCAGATTTAATAATTTAACAAAATTTTTACAAGGGTGGCTATGTACCACTCATTGTTTTAAATTTTTTGAAATATTAACTTGTTTAATCTTGAGAACAACTCTGAGGTGGGCACTGTTGTTATTCTTATTTTAGAGATTAGGACATAGAGGACCAGAGAGGGTCAGTGACTCTTCCATACTAGAAGCAACTGGTTGCAGGGCTGACATTCCAATCCAGGCCACTGAACTCCAGAGACTGGGCTCCAAACCAATGCCCTATGCTATCTTCTTAGATCAACTATTTGCAATGATGCTTTCCAATACCTTGCTACAGGTTAATCAAAAGACAAAATGCCGAAAAAACTGAGTCCCTTATATGTCATCAGGAAGTCACTTAAAGCAAGCTTGTCTAATCTGTCTTATTTTGTTGTTGTTCTGTTTTGTTTTGTTTTAGGCTTTCAGCAGCCTGAAGCCATGGTTTTTAGTTTCTGTCTCTGGTGATAAGCAGAAAGAGGGATGAGGAAAGGGCTTTACTGGCCCAACCAGAAACAGAAACTAAGAACCCATGGCTGTACAAGTGAACTGTCAGTGTGGGCATTGCATGCACTCATGACTGTTTATTAAAATGAAGAAGAGTAGCATTATTATTGCTAGACCAAAAGGAGGGTGCCTGTTGCTTATGGCTTCCCTGAGTCTCTTCTTGAAATATATGTTGAAGCTGTGGGTTTTGTCTCCACTGCCAAACCTCTCATCGAAACCACTGCCATCTGGCATCTGAACTACTGCTCTGGCTGGCTAGCCAGCCTCCCACTTCCATCTGGATTCCTCAAATCCACTCACAACATTACAGCAGAATGATTTCTTAAAATGGTAATTTGATCATGTCACTTCTCCGCTTAAATACTTTAATGGGTTCCTATTTTTCTTGGAATTAAAAAAGAAAACCCGATTTATAAATGGAGGAGGATGTAATTTAGCATCAAATTGGGGCACATGTGAGAATAACTAGGAGTGTTAGTAATCATTTTGCCAGATCAACAAGGCTGCCGAGGGCCACCCAGATGTATAGTCAACCTGTTTGAGAGACATTCCAAGAATTAGCCCCTCCCACTCTCCAATCCTTGCTGAGAGCCATTCTTCCATCAGCTTTCTTTCAATTCCCATAATACACTAAGTTTTTTCCTATCACAGAGCTTCCACATGCACTCATCTGTCTGTTTAAAAATCTTTGTCCTCAAATCCTTGCCTAGCTAACACTTCTTCATGTTTCTAGTTATGCTATAAATGTCACTCTTCAAAGAAAAAATCCTTGATGTCTCTGATAAAAACCACCCACTCACACCCATTATTTCCTCAAACAACAGCTAGAACTTCCCTCATACATTTACTACAATTTCTAATTTATTATTTAACCTCTGTCTCTATTACTTTACCATAATTCCAGTGTCTGAGGTGTAGTGTAACTAGTATTAGCACAGTAGCTGGCTTGTAGCAAAGGCTAGGCAAATATTTATTAAGTGGTAAAATTAATATTTAAAAAAGAGAATTAGAGAATATATACTCTTCACAGAAGTTATCAATTTAATTCCAGACAAGTATTCTTATATAAAACACATCAAAAATAAGATGAGGCTGTCAACTTTTCCATATGTACAGGACATGGGTATTCCACTTGGAATGATGTATGTAAACAAAAATAGTAGGGAAAAAATCTACCTCTGAACAATAAGTTTCTTGCATAACTAGTAGTTCACAAACCAAATCAAACAAAACAGGCAGAAACACTAAGAAATGAAAGTAAAATATCATTGCATTGATATTGTAATATGTCTATATATAATAACAATACTTTAGTCTGAGAAAAACAAATGCTTAAATATCCATATGAAAGTTTATGTGCCTCTAATGACAATATAATCTCATTAGGGCCCACAGAGATTTTGGAACATGTGCTGGTATAAGGTAAGATTGAGTTAACATGAGATTGAGCCCTCTTACCATTAGGCTGACAGGTACAGGGCCCAGATAAAGGTTGATTCTGTTCCAGCGTACAGTGACAGGCAAGAATATAAAATAAAATATGCAAACGGAGTTTCTCCATAAAACTAAACGAAGGCACATCCACCTATTTTAGAAATCATATACAAAGAATCATAGTATCATATAAAGGGACCATTGAAAACCACTGACAGTTAAATATCTGCAGGTGAACGCACAATTAAATGCCTCGGGATGGGTTTCTGGTCTCGTTAAAAACTATAATCCTGAAACTATGCTTTCATTTCTATTTTAGCTAGTATAAGTGGCTTTTATTCTGCCTAAACTGATCTTCGTACAGCTCTTCAAATTAAATTGCATTAATATGCATAAAGGCTTCTGTGCCTCCTGCCTAAATAGTCCAATTATCAAATCTGCAGAGTGTATCTACAGGTGGACTTCTTCCTGAATTTCCTTGTATTTTGTTGGTTTGCAGTTTCTGGATAATAGTTTTCTGATTAAGATCATATCTCTCTGTTTAAGTGACTAACATTAATCATGCTAATGATAATACATGAGCATCTCAGAGAAAAGCTTCTTCAACAATGTAGGAATTACTAGAAAAAAACAGATCTATCCACAAGGCTTTCTGTAAGGGCCACAAAGGAAAAGAAATAAAAGTAATGGGCAAGTATGAAAGAGATAAGAACCTGCCTTATATTCTACAACAGATTTTCTCCTAAAATAAACCAAAGCAATATAATCTGAAGTTATCTTCTAAGAACAATCCCAGAACTGGGTTGGCTTCTGAAAATTAAAATACCAATCTAGAATCTAGTAATCTTTCAACATCTTCTGATTGTTTTTCCTCTCAAGGACAAAAGGGATATTGACAATTCTTTCAATAAGTTAATTATATATAAAGTACGCTGATGTGGCAACTCTGACAGCTGGAAATATTGGCAATGAAATAACTTATCTTCAACTTTGGGTATTTGCTGAGGGCATGAAACACTGTCTTGTGATTTTTTTAATTTAAGATTTATTTGTATTCTCTGGCATTGTGTAGACATAAGTTATCTATAAAACTGACAATATTTTAGAAATTACATTTGAATAACAGCTTGACTTAGAAGAGCTATAAATAATTAACAGAAATATATTTCAATGATTTATAATAAAAATGAGTTAGCTGTTTTTGGACTTTAGTGTCTTTTGGTAAAATGTTCTAAACTAATTTGAAATCTTAAATATGGTTTGAGCAATTCTAGGGTTTTAACCTCTAGCAAAATCCTTACCTACCAATCCATGACAGGAAATACACAAAAAATATGGAAAATCACAGGTTATATTTTGGAATCTAGGTAAGTTCACATTTATATGTGGCTTTCAAAATTTCCAAGATTTCTCCTCCAAAAGAAATAGTGGGTTTTAATGACATCTTTTCACCATGGTTTCATTTTTCAACAACTGTACACAAGTAAAATAATTTAAAGTATTTTTTATATTTTGACATTTTAAAAATGTTCAATTGCTACAAATGAAGAGTAGATCTAAAGTATAATATTTTCTTCAATTTTTAAGACAATAGTAAAATTTTAAGTATATTTTAACACTTCCCTTCCAAAAGATATCAATAATAATTTAACATTATTCACTCATGTTGTTTCTTGAACACTTTCAATAGAAAGCTTGCCATTGACATTGTGCTTATTGATAAAGAAAATGATGCCTAATTTTCAGATGTCTTCACCTTTGCCCAAATTACCTCTTAGAAAGCTAAACAAAGTAACTGTTGATTTTAAAACTCATTTCTGGGGGGCTCCCAAGATGGACAAATAGGAACAGCTCCAGCCTTCAGCTCCCAGCATGAGTGACACAGAATATGAGTGATTTCTGCATTTTCAACTGAGGTACCAGTTCATCTCGCTGGAGCGTGTTGCACGGTCAGTGCTGGTCAGTGGGTGCAGCCCAACCAGTGAGAGCTGAGGAGGGTGATGCATTGCCTCACCTGGGAGGTAGAAGTGGGAAGGGAATTCCTTTTCCTAGTCAAGGGAAACTGAGACACACAACACCTGGAAAATCGGGTAAGTTCCACCCTAATACTGCAATTTACCAAGGGTCCCAGCAAACAGCACACCAGCAGATTATATCCCACGCCTGGCCCGGAGGTTCCCATGCCCACGAAGCCTCCCTCATTGCTAGCACAGCAGTCTGAGATCTAACTGCAAGGTGGCAGCGAGACTGAGGGAGGGGTGCCCGCCATTGCTGAGGCTTAAGTAGGTAAACAAAGCCACCAGAAAGCTCGAACTGGGTGGAGCGCACCACAGCTCAAGGAGGCCTGCCTGCCTCTGTAGACTCTACCTCTGGGGACAGGGCATAGCTAAACAAAAATCAGCAGAAACCTCTGCAGATGTAAAAGCCCCTATCTGACAGCTTTGAAGAGAGCAGTGGTTCTCCCAGCACAGAGGTTGAGATCTGAAAAAGGACAGACTGCCTGCTCAAGTAGGTCCCTGACCCCTGAGTAGCCTAACTGGGAGACATCCCCTACTAGGTGCAGACTCACACTTCACACCTCGCACGACTGGGTACACCCCTGAGACTAAGCTTCCAGAGCAAGAATCAGACAGCAACAACACTCGCTGTTCAGCAATATTCTATCTTCTGCAGCCTCTGCTGCTGATACCCAGGCAAACAGGGTCTGGGTGGACCTCAAGCAAACTCCCGCAGACATACAGCTGAGGGTCCTGACTGCTAGAAGGAAAACTAACAAACAGAAAGGACACCCACACCAAAACCCCATTAGTACGTCACCATCATCAAAGACCAAAGGCAGATAAAACCACAAAGATGGGAAAAAATCAGTGCAGAAAAGCTGGAAATTCAAAAAATCAGAGTGCATCTCCACCTCCAAAGGAATGCAGCTCATCGCCAGCAATGGAACAAAGCTGGATGGAGAATGACTTTGACGAGTTGAGAGAAGAAGGCTTCAGTCGATCAAACTTCTCAGAGCTAAAGGAGGAACTACATAACCAGGGCAAAGAAACTAAAAACCTTGAAAAAAGAATGGTTGAATGGATAACTAGAATAATCAATGCAGAGAAGACGTTAAAGGAACTGATAGAGATGAAAATGATGACACGAGAACTACATGACAAATGCACAAGCTTCAGTAACCAACTCAATCAACTGGAACAAAGAGTATCAAAGATTGAAGATCAAATGAATGAAATGAAGTGAGAAGAGAAGAGAAAAAAAAAAGTAAAAAGAAATGAACAAAGCCTCTGAGAAATATGGGATTATGTGAAAAGACCAAATCTACATCTGATTGGTGTGCCTGAATGTGAGGGGGAAAATGGAACCAAGTTGGAAAACACTCTGCAGGATGTTATCCAGGAGAACTTCCCCAACCTAGTAAGGCAGGCCAACATTCAAATTCAGGAAATACAGAGAACGCCACAAAGATACTCCTTGAAAAGAGCAACTCCAGGACACATAATTGTCAGATTCACCAAAGTTGAAATGAAGGAAAAGATGTTAAGGGCAGCCAGAGAGAAAGGTCGGGTTACCCACAAAGGGAAGCCCATCAGACTAACAGCAGATCTCTTGGCAGAAACTCTCCAAGCCAGAAGAGAGTGGGGGCCAATGTTCAACATTCGTAAAGAAAAGAATTTTCAACCCAGAATTTCATATCCAGCCAAACTGAGTTTCATAAGTGAAGGAGAAATAAAATCCTTTACAGACAAGTATATGCGTAGAGATTTTGTCACCACCAGGCCTGCCCTACAATAGATCCTGAAGGAAGAAGTAAACATGGAAAGGAACAACAGGTGCCAGGCCCTGCAAAAACATGTCAAAATGTAAAGTCCATCAATGCTAGGAAGAAACTGTATCAACTAGCGAGCAAAATAACCAGCTAATATCATAATGACAGGATCAAGCTCACACATAACAATATTAACCTTAAATGTAAGTGGACTAAATGGTCCAATTAAAAGACACAGACTGGCAAACTGGATAAAGAGTCAAGACCCATCAGTTTGCTGTATTCAGGAGACCCATTTCATGCAGAGACTCACATAGGCTCAAAATAAAGGGATGGAGGAAGATCTACCAAGCAAATGGAAAACAAAAAAAGCAGGGCCTGCAATCCCAGTCCCTGATAAAACAGACTTTAAACCATCAAAGATCGAAAGAGACAAAGAAGGCCATTACATAATGGTAAAGGGATGAATTCATCAGGAAGAGCTAACTATCCTAAATATACATGCACCCAATATAGGAGCACCCAGATTCATAAAGCAAGTCCTTAGAGACTTACAAAGAGCCTTAGACTCCCAAACAATAATAATGGGAGACTTTAACACCCCACTGTCAACATTAGACACATCAATGAGACAGAAAGTTAACAAGGATATATAGGAATTGAACTCCAGTCTCCACCAAGTGAACCTAATAGACATCTACAGAACTCTCCACCCCAAATCAACAGAATATACATTCTTCTCAGCACCACATCGCACTTATTCCAAAATTGACCACATAGTTGGAAGTAAAGCACTCCTCAGCAAATGTAAAAGAACAGAAATTATAACAAACTATCTCTCAGACCACAGTGTAATCAAACTACAACTCAGGACTAAGAAAATCAAAACCACATAACTACATGGAAACTGAACAACCTGCTCCTGAATGACTACTGGGTCCATAACGAAATGAAGGCAGAAATAAAGATGTTCTTTGAAACCAATGAGAACAAAGATACAACGTACCAGAATATCTGGGACACATTTAAAGCAGTGTGTAGAGGGAAATTTATAGCACTAAATGCCCACAAGAGAAAGCAGGAAAGATCTACAATTGACACCCTAACATCACAATTAAAAGAACTAGAGAAGCAGGAGCAAACACATTCAAAAGCTAGCAGAAGGCAAGAAATAACTAAGATCAGAGCAGAACTGAAGGAGATAGAGACACAAAAAACCCTCCAAAAAATCAATGAATCCAGGAGCTGTTTTTTTTTAAAAGATCAACAAAATTGATAGACCACTAGGAAGACTAATAAAGAAGAAAAGAGAGAAGAATCAAATAGATGCAATAAAAAATGATAAAGGGGATATCACCATCGACCCCACAGAAATACAAACTACCATCAGAGAATACTAGAAACACCTCTATGCAAATAAACTAGAAAACTTAGAAGAAATGGATAAATTCCTGGACACATACACTCTCCCAAGACTAAACCAGGAAGAAGTTGAATCCCTGAATAGACCAATAGCAGGCTCTGAAATTGAGGCAATAATTAATAGCCTACCAACCAAAAAAAGTCGAGGTCCAGACGGATTCACAGCCAAATTCTATCAGACGTACAAGAAGGAGTTGGTATCATTCCTTCTGAAAATACTCCAATCAACAGAAAAAGGGAATCCTCCCTAACTCATTTTATGAGGCCAACATCATCCTGATACCAAAGCCTGGCAGAGACACAACAAAAAAGAGAATTTTAGACCAATATCCCTGATGAACATCAATGCAAAAATCCTCAATAAAATACTGGCAAACCGAATCAAGCAGCACATCAAAAAGCTTATCCAGCATGATCAAGTGGGCTTCATCCCTGGGAAGCAAGGCTGGTTCAACATATACAAATCAATAAATGTAATCCAGCATATAAACAGAACCAAAGACAAAAACCACATGATTACCTCAATAGATGGGGAAATGGCCTTTGACAAAATTCAACAGCCCTTCATGCTAAAAACTCCCAATAAATTTGGTATTGATGGAATGTATCTCAAAATCATAAGAGCTATTTATGACAAACCCACAGCCAATATCATACTGAATGGGCAAAACATGGAAGCATTCCCTTTGAAAACTGGCACAAGACAGGGATGCCCCCTCTCACCACTCCTATTCAACATAGTGTTGGAAGTTCTGGCTAGGGCAATCAAGCAAGAGAAAGAAATCAAGGGTATTCAGTTAGGAAAAGAAGAAGTCAAATTTTCCCTCTTTGCAGATGACATGATTGTATATTTAGAAAACCCCATCATCTCAGCCCACAATCTCCTTAAGCTGATAAGCAACTTCAGCAATGTCTCAGGATACAAAATCAATGTGTAAAAATCACAAGCATTCTTATACACCAATAACAGACAAACAGCCAAATCATGAATGAACTCCCATTCACAATAGCTTCAAAGAGAATAAAATACCTAGGAATCCAACTTACAAGAGATGTGAAGGACCTCTTCAAGGAGAACTACAAACCACTGCTCGGTGAAATAAAAGAGGACACGAACAAATGGAAGAACATACTATGCCCGTGGATAGGAAGAATCAATATTGTGAAAATGGCCATACTGCCCAAGGTAATTTATAGATTCAATGCCATACCCATCAAGCTACCAATGAGTTTCTTCTCAGAATTGGGAAAAAAACTGCTTTAAAGTTCATATGGAACCAAAAAAGACCCCACATTGCCAAGACAATCCTAAGCCAAAGAACAAAGCTGGAGGCATCATGCTACCTGACTTCAAACTATACTACAAGGCTACAGTAACTAAAGCAGCATGGTACTAGTACCAAAACAGAGATATAGACCAATGGAACAGAACAGAGCCCTCAGAAATAATACCACACATCTACAGATCTTTGATAAACCTGACAAAAACAAGAAATGGGGAAAAGATTCCCTAGTTAATAAATGGTGCTGAGAAAATTGGCTAGCCATAAGTAAAAAGCTGAAACAGGATCCTTTCCTACTCCTTATATGAAAATTAATTCAAGATGAATTAAAGACTTAAATGTTAGACCTAAAACCATAAAAACTCTAGAAGAAAACCTAGGTAATACCATTCAGGACATAGGCATGGGCAAGTACTTCATGTCTAAACACCAAAAGCAACGGCAACAAAAGCCAAAATTGGCAAATGGGATCTAATTAACATAAAGAGCTTCTGCATAGCAAAGGAAACTACCATCAGAGTGAGCAGGCAACCTACAGAATGGGAGAAAATTTTTGCAATCTACTTATCTGACAAAGGGCTAATATCCAGAACCTACAAAGAACTCAAACAAATTTACAAGAAAAACACAAACAACCCCATCAAAAAGTGGGCAAACGATATGAACAGACACTTCTCAGAAGAAGACATTTATATAGCCAACAGGCACGTGAAAAAATGCTCATCATCACTCACCATCAGAGAAATGCAAATCAAAACCACAATGAGATACCATCTCACACCAGTTAGAGTGGCAATGATTAAAAAGTCAGGGAACATCAGGTGCTGGAAAGGATGTGGAGAAATAGGAACACTTTTACACTGTTGGTGGGACTGTAAACTAGTTCAACCATTGTGGAAAACAGTGTGGTGATTCCTCTAGGATCTAGAACTAGAAGTACCATTTGACCCAGCCATCCCATTACTGGGTATATACCCAAAGGATTATAAATCATGCTGCTACAAAGACACATGCACACATATGTTTATTGTGGCACTATTCACAATAGCAAAGACTTGGAATCAACCCAAATGTCCATCAGTGACAGACTGGATTAAGAAAATGTGGCTCATATACACTATGGCATACTATGCAGCCATAAAAAAGGATGAGTTAGTGTCCTTTTTAGGGACATGGATGCAGCTGGAAACCATCATTCTCAGCAAACTATTGCAAGAACAGAAAACCACTGCATATTCTCACTCATAGGTGGGAATTGAACAATGAGATCACTTGGACACAGGAAGGGGAACATCACACATCGGGGCCTATTGTGGGGAGGGGGCATGGGAGAGGGATAGAATTAGGAGATACACCTAATGTAAATGACGACTTAATGGGTGCAGCACACTAACATGGCAAATGTATACATATGTAACTAACCTGCACGTTGTGCACATGTACACTAGAACTTAAAGTATATTAAAAAAATAAACAAAACTCATTTCCATTCAAAATAAACCACTGCTTCTTATGATGCATTAACTTAGCCACTCCTGTAGTATCCACGCAGCTGTTTCCAAATAAAAATTAAAAAAAAAAATCTTACAAAGTGTTGATGCATTACTTTCAAACAGGGCAGAGAAGGAGAAAACACACATGCATGTATACACACACACACACACACACACACAAATACACACAGTGAGAGAAATTCACCATGTTCAAGCACTTTCTCAACACCATGTAACTTAACCTTCACAATCCCAAATTCCTACAGCATGAACAAGGTGAAAATTCATTATCTTTTACGTGTAAAACTTCTGGAAAATCTTTTTTCCCCCCAACAATATTTTTTTTAAAAAGGAAAGAAAAGAAAAAAAAAAACACAAAAAACAAGAAAAAATAATGTTCATAAAAATCTTCACTTTCTTTCCTGAATAATGCCTTCTCCCGAGAGAATAAACAACAGGCTTCTTACTATTGAGTTATTTTTAAGAAAGAGAAAGTACTATATAGCATGCTTCCTACAGATTACAGGTTCAAGCTTTTATTAAACAAAAAAAAAATTCTTCCTTGATTTTGATATTAAAAAACACTTCCATGTAAGGAATCAATGTGAATATGGTAGAGATGATAAGCGAATGCATTGGGTTGTGATCATTCTAAAAGGTCAGGTTTCTTCAGCTGCTACTGGTTAAATAATTGACAAAGTTTAAAAGCTAAATCCCTAAACAGATGCAGATATTACTGAAAAATCCCTTAGAAGCAAAGAGACGGAGACAATATACATGAAGATAAAGGTTTCTTTAGCGAAAACATTTCATATAGAAAACACCTGAAATATTAAACTTTGGGAATCACTCTCAGAGCAGCAAAATCTCTTCAAATTATTCCCAGAATTGGATTTAAATATTTTCCTTGAACCCAATAGTCGAGTCTTAATCGTAAAGCTTACACTTAAAGACTTCTATTTTGGCAGGTCAGATATTTCCAATAGATTATGAACCCTGGGATTTAACAGTTGAATCCTGGGAATAGAAGGAATAGTGGACAACAGATTAATGTTTACAAAGTTTAAAACACACAAAAGGACGTTCAGAGCTAAGAATGTCTAACTATCTGTAACTCTGCTCCGCAAAATGTTTCGGGATCTTTGAATAATGAAAGCTGTTACAAACTCCAAGTGCCACAAGAAAACACATAATGATCACTATATTTCATTGATTTTTTTTTTTTTTTTTTTTTTTGTAAACTGTAAACATGGCTAATTCACTTGAATTTCACTAACTGGCTTAAAGAAGAGTTGGAGCCATCAACTCCATAGGTCTCCCCTACGTGTTACAACATGTTTACTATTCCTTCATATTAACCAGCCATATTTCCTCTTCTGACATAGTGAAGTTTATTCTGATGAAATTGACCATATCAAAGTTTAAGTTTATTATTGTTATTCACTAGAATCCTTTAATTGCACCAAGGTGTTTATTACATAGAGCTGTTTGCATAATTTGACACACAATAAGGAGTTTACACATGTTAACTGTTTTATAACCGTCATCGTCCTTACTATTCTGATTGAACATAACAGCCACTTGGCATATAATTTATATTATGTGTTGAGGTATATTTTATGAGTACTCCCTGAATGAGACATATATTTATGAACTACAGTGAGACAATTTATACGGCAGTTCGTGATCCCACATTATAAATTATTTAATTATATAAAATATGCCTAGAATAATATTAAATGCATAATGTGTAAAATATAACATTTTTGTATGAAAATTACATGAAAATTATTTTTCAATTGTTTATTAGATAATTTTGAGTCAACCAATTTTTTCAGCTCTAAAATTCTATCTTGCCAGCTGTATGTCTGGGAATCTAACTTTATCTTAGGGTTAACTAAGTATGCCTCAATGACTTAATTCTGAATCAGTAGAACGTAACATTACCGAATTTTAATTTGGATCCAAAAAAAAAAATTATACCTGTCTAAGAAAAGATATGCATTCCAAAGTTCTGTGTTACAAAAAGAAATGTCCTCTAAGTGAAAGTTCAGATAAGAAGAAAAACAAAGAATTTTTCTTCTTTGATCATCCTTATCTGTTGAAAAGAATTATGTCTCTTAAAAAATAACACCCACACATTCAGAAAAAGTGAAAGGATTTGTAACACAGTGTATCTAGGCCGAAAGTATTAGTTTAGGGATCATATTAATCTTTGTGACACTATAACAAAGAATTGTGAAGCAAAATAGTGTAAGACTGGTCCTTCAAAAAGAATAACATTAAAAATTGAGCTTGCCAGGATGATCAAATGCGATGTCAAAAGAAACACAGAATTACTTCTCTTTCTCTGAGAGAAAACCAGGTAAGATAGGAAGTATTTAATTGCTTTGTGATAGATGTGTATTTAAAAGAAACTTAGAACACTTTTATTTATGCATTTAGTACATGTTTATTGCACACCTCATATATGTCAGGCACAGACTTTTAATAGCAGGGCTAGATTTGCTTTATCCTTGTAGTTAGTAGTACTAATGTAGTTAGTAGTACTAATGTAGTTAGTAGTACTAATGTATAGCTGAGTGCTTGCTGAGTGCCACTGAGTGTTGAAGGCACAGCAAAAGGCAGGCTTTCTAAGCTCATCATGGTACTTAATAAAACAGGAGACTGAAATGACCAATACACATCCAAAGATTTATTTAACTTCATTAGACATCAAGGAAATGCCAGAATCATCTGCATACACCATTTCACCAGATGGATGAAATTTTAAAAAACACACAATACCAAGCTTTTGCAAGCATGTGGACTAAAGGAAACTCTAAGACACTGCTGATGAGAATCTAAATTGCTACAACCATTTGAAACATCTGTATGGAAGTAATGACTAAAGCTGAACATTTATATGTCCTCTGACCCTGCAAATACACCCGTAAATGTGTTTGTGTGTGTGTATCATAAATGCATGCATGAGTCCACAAAACAAGAATGTTCAGAGCACTACTGTTGTAATAGCCTAGAACTGACAATTCCATTGAAGGTAAAATTGATAATTAAGTTGTGGTATAGTCATACAGTGAAATGCTACAATACTACACACCTATAAGAATGAACAATTACAGGCAGCAATGGGAGTGGACATCACAGCATAGTGTTGAATAAAAGAAGTTGAACTGTAAAGAATAGCTATTGTGTGATTCTATTTATATAAAAGTTAAAAATAGGCAAAATGTAGAAGGTGGTAATGGAGGAACAGGGGAAGAAGGGAAGGTTTTGGGAATGCCTGCTATGCTCTGTTTCTTGATCTGGGTGCTGGCCTCGTGCATAAGTTCACTTTCTGATCTTTGGTTGCACTAGACACTTATGATCTGTGACTCTTCTGTAAACATTTGCCTAAAAAGAAACAGGTAATTTCTAATTGTGATATTGCCAGGAGAAGGCAATATGAAAGAGCATCACGTGGGATTAGAGTTTAAACATGAAAGTCAGAGAAGGCTTGTCTGCAACAGCGATATTTGAGCTGAGTAGAAGGAATGAGGCTATGAGTAGAAGTTAATGAGGTTAAAGGAGGGGAAAGAGACTTCCAGTGAGAAGTCCTTGAGACGGGAAAGTGCTGAGCGCATTCTGGAACTGAAAGAGAAAGTCAATGTAGCTTGAAGAACGTGAGCTAAGAGGAGGGTGGACAAAGGAGCTGGATTTATAGAGGAGTGCCAGAGGAGGCAGGACCTCATTGAATAGCCTAAGAACCTTGCATTTTATCCCATGCGCAGGGAAGGTTTTCAGGAATTATAGACAGAAGGATCATAAGATGTAATTTGCATTCATAAATGATCTTTCTGGATGCTGTGAGAGGCATTGTTACTTAGAGTGGACTAAGGACCAAAGACCAGTGCTAGGTCATGAACAGTTTCTTACTAATCTATGATAGAATAAGTATAGAAACAGAGTACAAGAACTTAGAATCATTTATGTTAACTTGGTAGGACACACGTATGTCTGATGAACCTAATAATAATAAATACATAATAAAAATGGGCCTGGTAGTATTTTGTCTCATTTTATTTCATTTTCTTCTAGTAATACATTTTTATCTTATAGTGTACGATTCATAAAAATAAAATAAAATAATTAAATGTCTTTTACCACAAATAGTTCAAGTAGCACTGGCATAGAGACGGATTTGACAGAGCACAGAAATGGTGGGTAAGAAACCATATGAAGTAAATTGCTATATTCTAGAAGAGGGAAGATGACATATTTGATTGAGAGAAAATTTTGTCTGAACAAAAGCTCCAGTGTCAATAGTACTTCTAAATATATCAAATCAAGTTTAAAAGGTGATCAGGCTCTGATATGTTTTGGCTGTGTCCCCACCCAAAATCTCATTCTGAATTGTAATCCCTATAATCCCCACATGTCAAGGGAGAGACCAGGTGAAGGTAACTGAATCACGGGGGTGGTTCCCCCATGCTGTTCTCCTGATAGTGAGTTCTCACAAGATTTGAAGGTTTTATAAGTGTTTGGTATTTCCTTCTGCATTTATTCTCCCTCCTGCTGCCTTGTGAAGAAGGTACCTTGCTTCCCTTTTACCTTTGGTTATCATTGTAAGTTTCCTGAGGCTTCCCCAGCCACATAGAACTTTGAGTCAATTAAACCTCTTTCCTTTCTAAATTACCCAGTCTAGGGCAGTTCTTTATAGCAGTGTGAGAATGGACTAATACAGGCTCCAACTGGCCTAGTACTTCCAACACCCATCTTATTACTGCAGGATCTTTTCTAAAAAGCCTGCAGTAGAAAACAATGCTTGAACACCCTAGTTCTTCTTAAGGAACTCTCCTGTCCAAAGGGTAACCCATCAAGACTTTTGACTCTCTTCCTTTCTCTCAAGGCTTTTTAGAGGACCTCTTTGAACCAATACCATCAAATGACTTCTTAATAGACATAGGGGATATATTTCCATAGTCTGTTTATACTAAACACCATGACACCATCTGCAATGAAGAGAATAAAAGAAAGGATATATAACCTCTGTTGTAGTGGGCTACATTCTTGATATAAGATGATGATAAGCATACTGTTGGAAAGTGAAGACAAGGGAAAATGTTCAAGATAAGTGTAGTGAATAAGATAACTAGGCTATCAGTACCTTCTGGTACTTTTCTTTTGTATTTATTTGCTACAAGCACTTACTACCTCATATAAGGACAACTGTGATACCCAACCATTAGCGTCCTATCTCAAGTTCTTTCACTTTTCAAGTTATTTATATACCCCAGTGAAATTTATCTTGGAATTTAATCTTTCAATCATTGCTTTGCTCGTGTCATTCCCCTGCTCAAACCTTATCACTGACTCCTTGTTGCCTATACCATAAAATGCAAACTCCTTAGCCAAGCATGCAAGGCTTTCCCCTAATTTCTTCAAAGTCTGGCTTCAACGAACTTTTCATAGATTACCTACCATGAATCACTTATGTAATTCTTAGTAATAGGTAGTATTAAGCAATGGTTGAGGGCACAGATACAGGAGCTCTTACTCTATGGCCTTGGCAAATTACTTGATCTTTCTATGCCTCAGTCTTCTCATCTGCAAAATGGGACACCATTAATACCTACAGTACCAACCTCATAGAGTTCTGTGGAGATAAAATGAATTAATACCTGTAAAAAATCCTAAAGAATGCTTGACGTATAATAACCAATAAGTATTAGCTATAATAATTTTTTTCAGGTTAATTGACCAAATGGCTGCCAAGCAAGACACACAAGTCCTACCTTGTCTTTGACTCATGGCATTCTTCCTAAATATGGAAAGCTCTTATTCTACCCTCTCTTGCCTCCTAATCCCTCTCTGACTTTTCCTGTAAGAGTCCTTTCAAGTACCATTCCCCCTTAAAGCTTAAACCTCTTAGGCTACCAGAATACCAAAGAAGTCTTCTTGGTAGTGATTCTATACCAATCACTCATTCTGTTTTCCTTTTGTTGTTGTTGTTTTGCTTTCTTGTTGCTTGTTTAACTAATGTACAACTATCTTCCCATCTTGATTATAAGCTCTTTAAGGTACTTCCAATCAATAACAGGCTTTTTTTCAACCTTCAGCAACAAAAGCCTATTATCATTTAAACATGTGTTTATGTACTTCATGAATCATGTTTGTAGCACATTTCACTGTGAAAACTACCTTTTCTGTAACTAACAAATGTTTGTTAACTATTTTTTTCCGAAATATAATTTCATAGAGTAAATCTATTGTTTCCCTTAGCTTCACTGTAATACATTATGTAAATAAAACATCAAATCACCTAATTTTACAAAAAATAACAATATTTTCATTTAACATTATATACTTTGTTAGGTATTCTATACTACATTGCATCATACTCTAAATTATGAAAAATATTTATTTCTTTAAGCAGAATAGTCAGCTGCTCATCTAATCTTATAAATTAAAGATTTATTGCTCTACTTTTATAGCAATACAAAATTGTTTAAAATATTCAAAACCACATAATGAATAATGTCTATTCTTTGGGGTGTTTTTGATATGAAGATAATAATGAATCACCTCTGAGTTGCTGATTGTAAAAGAAGTGATACATTCTTTTTAAGAACACTGTTATCTTCTTAAGAAAGAAGAGCAAAGCTGATTAAAAGTACTGTCTATAAAGCCATGGGACTGTGATGTGGCTATAATAATTCATAAGCTTAAGAGGATCAGGCACCAAATCCACCCAATCCATGTCAGTCGCCTTTCTCTCCTTTGTGACACTTTCTCAAGACGTTGGGAAGAACAATGATTTTTAGAAAAGACTGGGAAAGTTTCTATTCCTATCTCTTTGTAGAAACACTAAAATCTACTAGGAATACAACAGCATGTACTTATGAAAGCACAATCTTCCTAAATTTGCCTTAAAAAGTTCCCAGCATCAAGTTCAGTGAGCTGTGCCTTAAGCTTCTTCAGAATGCCTCACAGCTGGGGCTACTGGTAATTATTTCAAGCAGCTCTCCCCAAGAGGACTTCAAAGAGGCTCCTGTGCCATCCCCAGTGCTCTAGGAAGCTTCCAGCTCTTTTGGTCTTTTCACCAGACCATTTACAAGGCTTGGAAACATTGAAAATATCTTTCATCTTTTTAGCTCCTCTGCAGTCAATCATGTTTTTGTTCAATTTCATATTTGGTCCAGTGCCATTCTCTGCACATCTGCTTTGCAGACAAGCATGTAAATTCAGACAGCTTTACCAGGGTTGTTCAAGTTCAATAACTAACATTCTGCAGGAGGGTGAAGGTGAGCACACATGTCTTTAGATCCAATTCAAGCATTTACATGAACAGAATTTAAAACATTGCCTTGTAGACTTGGGTTCTTTCTTGATTTATAGGCTATACGAAATAGTCTAGAAAGATACAATTGCTTTGATCCATTGTGGCTAGATTTTAAAGATCTCACAACTTAAGAAACAATAATCTTTCAACTTCTGATTGATCTAGTAATAAATATATGGTGAGAAGGAATCAAATGTTACAGGAGAGCCTTTGGGGACTGCCCACCTGGAAAAATGTTAGGGATGTTGAAAAACTCTTGGATCCATACCATAATGCCTAAAACCTTGACCTTGAGATTCATCCATTCATTTAGTCCATCATTCAAAGAAAATTCACAGAATGTCTGAAGTTTCCCAGGCACAATGCTGAGAGCAAAAGAGATGGTGAAGATAGTAGGTTCAATAAAATACTAAAACCACTTCTAAGAAACCCATACATTTGTTGGGGGAAAAGAACATCAAAGAATAAATACATACCATAATACATGAAAATGCTATGAAAGTGAGAGGTATAAAGATCTATTGATAATGGAGAAGAAAAGATAGTATTGCTTAGTGGATTGCAAAGGGCTTCCAGGAGTAGAGGATTTTTGAGGATGCAAAGGAGTTTGTCAGCTACAGAAGGCCGTGGCACAGAATACCAGTTGGACAGAAAGCAACAAATAAAAGTAGAGAAGCCTGTTGATAGGAAGAGGGAGGAGTTTCATGAGACAACAGTAGAGGTTGTGTTAAAAAAAAATTGCACAAAGAAAGTAAGGGTTTCAAAGGGCTATTTTTGCTTCACGAAAAAAACCTGGATTTAACCTATTGAAAATATAATGCCAATAAAGGCCCCTAAGCAAAGGAGCAAAACAATGACCAAAGTTTTGCTGAGGGTAGAAAACAAGTGGAGTTATAGATAGCAGAGGCTGGAAGGAAGGAAAGCTTCGTCAAGAAGCTACAGTGCAGGCCCAGGTGAAAATGATAAAAGCTTAGGTGTCATTAAGGCATCATCTCTAGTTAAAATTTGGATACGATGATGGAAGAAACGTATATGGTTCAAATGGTGCAAGTGAATGTAAGGACCTTCTTTCCTGACAAGAAATGTTGCGGGGGAATAAGAAAGAGAGAAGGGAGATGCCAGGTGCTCAGGATGATTGAAAGGAAGAAAAGGGCAAAAATCAGTACATTAAGGCCCCAATTTGGAATTTTACCTAAAAGCAACTTTGGATCACAATTTAAAATGAATCAAATAATGTTACAGGTGTTCTGATGAGATTTTTATAGCACAGAATGATGACGAGGATAGGAACCACATTGAGACCTTCAGAGAGGGACACCAAATCCAGCTGTGCCATGTGCAAGCTGCACAGTAAAAAAAGGTGGCCCTGTTTCCCTTCTCAGGAGTTTAGCACTTTAACAAGTCAAAGAAAAGTTCAAGTCTTAGAAGTTTAAAATGGATAGAACAGTGCTTAATACACTCAATAGTATGAGGATCTTTCCAGTCTTTTTTTGTAGGCTGACATAAAACTATGTTTATTAATAATAAAACCTCAGTGGTGTGGCAAAACCATGATGACCACCTAGTTGGAAAATCTGAGGGACTGTCTATGATGACACTTATACTTACAGGAGAGAAACTGAGAAATGGAAAAGTTGAGAAATCTTTGAGTGATAATGTGACACAGATTCAGGGCCAAAATCCAGTTTAACACCTGCATCCTTTCCTGAAACTATGAGGCTGCCTCCATCCACAAATTCTGCTGTTTCCCTACCCAATGTAATGATTTGTAATCATGAATTAAACTAACTTCTAGGAGGACAGGGACACTGAATAAATCTACAGTGTCACTTCATTAAGGCAAGGTGGTAATGTCCATTTACACTCTTTTAAAAATGTATTTGTTATTTTTATAGGTTTAGGGGGTACAAATGCAGGTTTTTTTACATGGATATATTGCATCATGGTGAAGTCTGGGCTTTTAGGTAACCGTCACCTGAATAAGATGCATTGTACCCACTAAGTAATTATCAGCCCTCAATCCACTTCCCTCCTCCCACGCTTCCACATCTTCAATGTCTATTATTCTACTCTCTATGTCCATGTGTACACATTGTTTGACTCCCACTCATAAATGAGAATATGTGGAATTTGACTTTCAGTGTCTGAGTGATTTCGTCTAAGGTAATGGCCTCTGGTTCCATCTGTGTTGCTGCAAAACACACAATATCATTTTTTTTTTATGATGGCACAGTATTCTGTGGTGTATATATGCACACCATGTTTTCTTTATCCAGTCATCCACTGATGGACATGTAGGTTGATTCCATGACTTTGCTATTGCGAATGGTGCTGCAATAAACATACAACTGCAGGTGTCTTTTTCTATTATGATTTTGTTCCTTTGGGTAGATACCCAGTAGTGTGACTGCTAAATCAAATGGTAGTTTTATTTTTAGTCCTTTGGGAAATCTCCATAGTGTTTTCCATAGGAGTTGCACTAATTTCCATTCCAACCAATAGCGTATAAGTGCTCTCTTTTCTCTGCATTTTCACCAACATCCATTGTTTTTTGATTTTTTATTAATAACCATTTTCTGACTGATGTAAGATGGTATCTCATTGTGTTTTTAATTTGCATTTCTCTATGATTAGTGATATTTAGCTGTTTGAATTAGACATAAATTTATCAAAAAACTAACTGCCCAGCAGATTTACAGGTGATCTATAAAAACTTGTAAATGCTTCTTATGCATCAACAAATTAGCACCATTGCTTTGTGAGATAGTAAGGTATAGTGTTTCATTAGGTATATACAGAGGTAGCACCTTGTAGATCTGATTCAATAACATTCCTAAATGTTTAGCTCTGAACTGCAATTAATTTTCCTGCTTTAACAGCTACAATCTGACTATGCAGAGTGTTAGCTAAATAAACAAGACAACTACCAAAGATTTTCATTTTAGCAGTACAGACAGTGACCACAGAGAATGCAGAGGTATAATATTACAGAAATAAAAGAAAGTGTAGTTGGCAGTCTGGCGTTAGTTAAAAAGTTTCTGATTTGTGAAACTCTTTCTTCTGGTAATAAACTTAGCACTTAATGGAAAGTGCTACACTGACACTTCAATGTGGGAACTATTTCTAAAGAAAAGGAAAATGCCTTTTATGCTGCATTGCATTAGAATTTCAAGGTAAAAAATAAAATAAAAAGATTTTAATATATGCACTAAAATATAATCCTCTGCTTTGTGCTCCGACCTATTCATCTCAAAGATTCCACAGACCTTCAGCCCCACTCTGGTCTCCAGAAGTTGAGAGAAGCACTGTGCCTCCAGCACTTCCCTGTCAAACAGCATTGGCCTGGAGCTGCAGGGGTTAGTGGAGTGCTGGGAGAAGAAAGTGTAAACAAAGAGCCATGAGTGATTATCCACCCTTTCCCACTCTGGAGTTGGAGTTATAGTTGCATTGCCTGCTATGAGCATCATAAAAATAGGAGAGAGACTGGGCACTATGGCTCACGCCTGTAATCCCAGCATTTCAGGAGGTCAAGGTTGACAGGTCGCTTGAGCCCAGGTGTTCAAGACCAGCCTAGGTAAGGTGGTGGAACCCCATCTCTACAGAAAATTTTTAAAAAAATTATCCGGGTGTGGTGGGGTGCACCTGTAGTCCCAGGTACTTGGGAGGCTTAGGCTGGAGGACCCCTTGAGTCCCAGAGGTAGAGGCTGCAGTAAGTTATGATCATGCCACTGCATTTCAGCCTAGGTGACAGAGCAAGATCCTGTCTCAAAAAAGAAAAAAAAAAAAAAGAAGAAGAAGAAAGAAAGAAAGAATAGAGGAATCAATGCTAAAAGCAACAGTGAACTTTGTTTCTCAGCTCCCTCCCACATACCACTTAGGCATCCTAACATCATGAGAACTAAATTAATGGTCGTGCGCTCTTCCAGAATTGTGCCCAACTCTTCGATAGGATCAGGGATTTTCTGTGATTCTTTTGATTCTTGAAAGAATGAAAAACAGCATACTTTTATTCGCTGTATACTGTGGTGAATTCTTGGCATATGTGAATTTCTGTGATGTTTCAAAACGCCTTCAACAATATCTTCTGCCTTTTCAGTCTCCAGTGATATTTTGACATCTAGTGTAACTCAAATATCACAACTGATATTTTAAAATTTACAAGCATAAATAGTTTAACAAATATGAATGTGGAAATAGCTAGAAACTGGTTAACATAGTTGCTTGTGGAGACCGACTCCAAAAATTAACTTGCTTGTGGAGACCGACTCAAAAAATTAACTTATATTATGTGAAACACATGACATAGATTTACCTAATGACAGTGATTTTTATTCTTTTATTATTCTTGAATTTTATCAATAGAATGCAGAATATTAAAAAATACTACTTTACTAGCCTTTGTTGAACTGTACCAAACTATTATAACTAATATATTTATTACAGTTTATAAAATCTTTTTAATCATCAACAGAACAAAACCTTTAACATATCTACTTCCTCATTTACGTGAGTAACTTTGGAAAATTTTGTTGTTTTTTTAAAACAATTCATCAACTTGTATGTGTGCATCAAGCAATTAGCTACACAAAATATTTTTGAGCGTACCTTGACTATATATAAACCATAGAATCTCTTATTGTTTTATTTTTTATTTCAGTTATATATCAGTAAATTCAAAGCATTTAGTAATATGTCAGATTGTGTATAAGTCATATGGATAATTTTATAATATATGAACTAGTTTGTACTCTACACTGTTAACAAACTTATTTGTTGCACCAGGTTTAAATCAGCATGACCATTTGAAATTCAAAAATTGGTCCATTAAATTTGTTCACTGAACAAATCATTGATCACAAAACAGAAAAGAAATTATTATCTTTACTTTAAAAATCTGTTTTAAAATATGCATCTGCACATTTTAAACTGATAGATTTCTTCTCAATTTTCCATTAGCTAAAAACTGCTTAAAGTTGACTGATATCATAATGACAGAGAAACTAAAATAACTGATAAGCATCAAATATTTCTAACTTTAATGATTACACAGAGTTCTTTTACAACACACATACACGCACAAGAAAAAACACACTATTTGTTTAACTAGATATCAAAGTCGCACAAATATCTATTCACTCAAAAAGCTGACAGCATCACTGAACAACTAAGAAAGAGCGATTTATTTCTAATAATCTTCTTTCTAAAAGATTTCATGCTATTTAACACACAACATTCTAGAAATATGCACATCATCTAATCCATTTCTTAACTGCAAATGTGGTCACATTGATCCAGTCTAGAACTATAGCATGTATACATAAAATCAGTGTACCCTGGTATAAAAGACACATTGAAAAATCTGTATCATTGAGACAAATTTCAAGCTCTAGTCATTAGCTGCTAATATATGCAAATCAAAGTGAATAATAATACCGCAGCTAGTTAAATTTCATTTGAATTTCTATGGTTGATCTCTTTACTTTTTATCATACAGGGTTTAAAGAAGATTAATTTGACATATATTAGTAACAGTACTATATAGGTGTCTACATGCACTTGATTTTTTCAACCATAGTTTTATAAAATTACCTCTTTAAAAAACCATTAGGTTTGTAACCAAATTGTTGTATGACAACATAAAAAAATTCTTTTTCTCTTTTAATGTAACATTAATGAAGCATATATAATATTGTCACCTAGCTAGCATAAGTTTTTAAATTGCCAACACATATTTCTGTTGTGTCTGTGTGTTTGTGTGTGTGTAACAATATATGTATTCAGTTCCGTCAGTTCTTTCCACTGGTAACTGGACAACTTAATATGTTTTTGAGATAATGCAGAAAGTAATAGGGACAATCTTCTGTTTAAATTATGTTGCCCTTTAGATCATACTGCGCACATTCTAACTTTAGAAGCTACAGTATGTGAATGTTTCCACTAGGCAAATTGTCAAGACGAACTGGATAGCAACAGCAAAAGTAGGTCTGCACTTTCTTGGCAACAAAACTGGAAGAATAAAATCTTGATACAAGAGACCTCTTTAGATATAAATCACAGTTTTGTTTTGTTTTGTTTGTTTTTTTGGCAAAAGACAACTCTTCTTTTTTTTTTTCTAAATTGTCTAGTCAGCTAATTTATAAATGTTGTGATCTTTTTTCCCAAAACAGAAAACTATTGGCTGTTCTATATTCTTCACCCTTATTCTATGTCAATTCAGTAAAAATTCAACTTTGTTCAGTGCACAGACGATTAATGAAAATCTAAAACTTTATTCAAAATTTAATACAGAAAATCTGCCTCCATCATGATAGTTTATATAAATATTCAGAAAGATAGCACTAGTGATTATATAGCCTAGAATGAACAGAATTTTTAAAAAGAATAGTGGAGTCAAGTAAACCTTCCAAATTCCTATTTGTACCTTTACTAATACATTGGAAATACTCACTGATAAAAGTAACTTAACCATTTTTGGTAACAGCAACTAATATTGTCTTAACCAGTTAATAAAATGTCAAAAGGACAGAGATGGCAGATGGCAGGGACATAAAATTTCACTATCATAACCCAATTTTACTAGCATATAGGTGCTCACTTTATCACCCTCAAATACAACAATACAGTTACAACATACAAAGAGTTCTCACCAGATTTTCACAGCAAAGAGAAAAAAAGGTATTTCCCTTTTTCTTTCATATAAAAGATAATGACATGAACAAAGTAGCCATATTACACTAATAAATATTACAGGTATTGTATAATTTCTTCCAAACTCTCTATATAAAATAATTACAAATTTAATTTGTAATTAATTAAATTACAGAGATTTATCATCCTTTTTTGAAATGTTATAATAATTAATCCTTTAATAATCAAGCAAGTGACATCATAGTTCATGGGAAACACAAGTTATTAAAACAGAGGTATTCATTAACACATTTGGAAACTCCAGGTATTGTATTCTTTCATCACAATATCCAATAAATTATATAGAATCATAATAGAGTTTTACATCTTTTTCGAGGCAGCGTCTTGCTCTGTTGCCTAGGCTAGAGAGCAGTGGCCTACACACAGCTCACCACAGCCTTGACCTCCTGGGTTTAACATCGAGTGATCCGCCCACCTCAGCCTCCTGAGTAGCTGGGACTGTAGGTATGTGCCACCAAGCCCAGCTAATTTTTTTTGTTTTGTGTTTTGGTAGAGATGAGGTCTCACTGTGTTGCCCAGTCAGGTCTCGAACTCCTGAGCTCGAGTGGTCCTCCTGCCTCAGCCACCAGAAGTGCTGGGATTATAGGTATGAACCATCTCTCCCAGTGACTTTTACATTTTTTGTAAGAAAGTAAAAACGATAATGCCTTTACTGCTACTACGAATGTATATTCTAATAAGCACCACACCAAAGTAAAGTGATAAGTTTGGAAACTTAAAATATCCAAATCTTTCTTGCAAGGATCATATACATGTTTTATCATTGTCTTACCTCAATGATTTTGTCATGAATTTCCAGGCCATCTGCTCTGTCAGCAGGTCCATTTTCTACAATTTTTGAAACATAAATTCCTTCAGTCGATGTTCCTTCCTGACTATTCTATTTAAAAAATCGTTAACAGAAGAGAGACGTAAGCAAAATTTAAATATTATTAAGGACAATTTACCAAATGTAACATTACCAATACTCCGTAAATCTGCAACTCTCTTAGCTGGTGATTTGGCACAGAATTTTAACTTACTTAACACCAACTAGTCATTAATCAAGATGGCAGTTTTAATGAATGAGTCCAGGGTCTCTGACAAGATTATCTATTAACTTCACATTTTTTAGTTCACATTAAAAGCTATGGGAAAGAGCATGTACAAGGTGAAATAAACTGGCTTTTAAGTATTATTTATAAAACATCTCACTTCTAAAGAGATACAGCAAGTAAAAGGGTGATAAGGTTAAAGAAGGAAAAAAAACATGTGTCTGGTTCCCACTGTATAACTGGTTTGAGATGTGGTCAGAGTTTTGAAATATAATTTAGCTTTTTGATGTGACAGATTTAGAAACATAGCTCTAGCTGTGTCTATTCGCAGGAGAGACTGGTAGCTTACTCAAGTGTAAAATCTCAAATGATCACATCCAAACTGCAAGGGAACCTATGCAAAAGGGAACCCATGCAAAGCTCATTTTTACATATTTCCAGGTGCAATGTAACTCATGATTAGTTAAACCTCAAACATAGCCAATATGGTAAAAATGGGACAGTTTAGACAGTCACAAGAAGCCAAAGCTTATTTAGGGAAAATATCCAACATCCTATAATAATACATCATATAATTTTAAATGTCATTTGACTTCATGGCAGGTTAAATAAAATTATTTCTCTTTAGCTGTCCTTATCATGAATTTTAAGAGACTTTTTAATAAAGTCCAATGTCATCTAAATGTCAAATACCAAAACAGAATCTACAAAAATATTCCTTAGGGAAAATGATAACCAAAATGATATGATGAAAAGACTTTCATCTTAATAAATGAGGACTGTTTTAAAAAGAGAAACACAGTAGTCATTAGTTGCTAGGTTTTCAAAATACTAAACGCAAGGAAGAAATATGTCACTGCCATCCTTACCTAAACAGAGCATATGACCAACAACACTAAGACAGTTTCCTTGAACAACATCTGCAATGCAGGATGCAAAAATTTCATGGCAGTTTATTGAGAAAATTAAAGAACATCATTTTTTAAAACTTAACCACCTTTTTCCAGTTATGGTGAAAATTAAGTTGACACAGGAATTCAATGATATAAAAGAACTTTGCAACTACAGTATATTATGTAAGTTTAAAATATGCATTTTGAAAACAATTGGCATCAACATAGAGAATATTATTCATACAGTCAAACAAAGAACTTGGTTTGGGGAGCCAAAAATATTTCTAATCAACTGTTTTTCTTTAACATGGTACTTCCTATTGAATTCAATCATCCCTTATTTCAACTGTTCATTCATTCATTCAATATATATTACTTTCTTCCTAGTCTGTATTAGCATCTTCAAGCTGAGTAATTTCACTTAATAGGAGATTTAAGCAGGCAATACAATTGCCTAATGTTATCAAATAGAAGTTGCCTACATATGGTATTGTGAGATAGGTTTATTCAAGAAATTTTCCAAAAGTACAATATAATTTAGATAAAATGTGAAATGTACTTTCCTTTTCTTCTTTTAAAGTTGCAAAGAGAACCAAGTTTGCTAGCTGTTGTTTTTTGTTTCTCTCAAAAATAAAGGCCAGGTACAATGGCTCCAGCCTATAATCCCAGCACTTTGGGAGGTGATGCAGGCGGATCACTTGAGTTTAGGAGTTCTGGACCAGCTTTGCCAACATTTTGTATTTTCTCTACCACAAATACAAAAATTAGCTAGGCGTGGTGGCACATGCCTGTAGTCCCAGCTACTCAGGAGGTTGAGGCAGGAGAATCACTGGAACTGGAGGCAGTGATTGCATTGAGCTGAGATCATGCCACTGCACTGCAGCCTGGGCTGCAGAGTGAGACTCCATCTCAAAAAGGAAATACTTTTTAAAAATTTTAAAAATAATAAAATCAGGGCCAGGCGTGGTGGCTCACACCTGTAATCCTAGCACATTGGGAGACTGAGGGGGGGTGGATCACTTGGGGTGAGGAGTTCAAAACCAGCCTGGCCAAATGGCGAAACCCTGTTTCTACTAAAAATACAAAAAATTTGCCGGGCATGGTGGCAGGTGCCTGTAATCCCAGCTATTTGGGAGGCTGAGGCAGGAGAATCGCTTGAACCTAGGAGGCAGAGGTTGCAGTGAGCCAAGATTGCACCACCGCATTCCAACCTGGGCAACAGAGTAAGACTCTGTCTCAAACAAACAAACAAACTAAATAACTAACTAGCTAAATAAATAAATAAAATCTGGGCATGTACTGGAATATTTTCATTAAGAAATCTGATATTTGATCACAAGCATAATTTTAAAGATTAAACCACTATTTTTCTTACTCAAAATCCACAAATGAAAGCTAAGTCCTCTATTATTTTAAAAGCAATGAGTAATGTTTATTAATGCTTATTTTATAAGGAATGAGTAGTGCATTAACAAGGTGTTTTACCTGATTTGGTCGACCTCCTATAATATTGAATCCCAAAGTGTCATATTCTCTTTCTAACACAATAGTAAATGACTTATGTTCTCCATCCTAGAAAAAAAAATGTATAAAATGACTAACTAGGTAAAAATATAAAAGAAAAATAAATGCTACAATAAGTTTTTATGTACCGTAAGTTAACTGACATGTGAAAAGAGGAAAACTTTGAAATTAAGAATGGTTGAATGTGGCAGAAGGTTGACATTTTCTTATACTTACTTTGTAAGTATATATTTGAAAAAGAACAACGGTGCATGTGAGGGGAAAAAAAAACCCTATTTTCAAAAATTACGGAATGGCTTTGCATTTTGAGACATGCAGCTCTTTTATCCTAATGCAGCATCTAAATCTGATTTCACTGTAATTGAAAACAGATTTCTGGTTAAACCTTGGAGGTATCTTTATTTTTCACTCCATTACAGAAAAGTAAAATATAAATTATCAATAGCGTAAAATTTTTATTTTGTAAAGTCTTAAGGAATTTAAGAAACATGAACTATTTATAAATTTTAGTCATAATATTCATGTTGCTGTTGTAATGCAGAATATGTTAGGCTACTGTAGTCCTAATTTTAAATAATATTCCTACTTGGTTTTGCATAATTCCTGCAGAATAAAAAAATAAGGGTTTGTGCTTGGTAAAGTGGTATGCATTTTTTTTCCTGCTGGCCGAATAATAGTAAAACAAGAATTATAGCTACAATGTTTATTAGTAAAGACTAACTTAAACATTGGATGAATTAGTGCTGGGCTAGGTGGGTTTATTCATGGTTATAGATGTTATTAACCTTTACTTGGAAATTATTTCTGAATGATAACATTCCATATGCATCATCATCACTACTATCAGCATCACGATATTTTCCCAGGAGCTTTTCCTAGGCAGTGCACAGAGCAGCCCCTACTGGTAGGAGAAAAACATTTCTGAGAAACACATAGAGGGTTTTGGCTAGTCTGCAAATCATGGGCAGTTTTTCTCACTTCTCAGAATCATAGCTTGACTTGTTGCATGGACTTTTCTGTAATATTATTCTAACTGTTGCTCCTTTCCTTCAACCACTGGTTTCCTAGACCTTGAAACCTGGACTGGTAATACAAAGCTTCTATCTGTGCTTTTCCCTGGGTCCTCCCATTTTGTAAATTTACCTGTATATATGCATGTATGTATATGCATATATGGACTAGAGAAAGAATCCTTGAAACCAGTCTTTTCATACACAGTGTGCATCCATTCATCAAGGTGGAAACATTTTAGTCCCTCTCACTTCAACGTTCTCATTTAGGTTCAAGACAGGCGCTTCTAAACTCAGTGCCTGAGTTGGAGGCAGTATGCAGCAGCCAGTCCCAAATGGGAATCTTTCTGGGTTGCTCCTCCCCGGGAGTGCTGAAGAATGAAAACAGCTCCTTGAATGGATCGCAAATTCTGCTAAATGCCTGCTCACCATGGCAGCGACCAAAAATCTCAAACACTGCGCAGAAGTCCTCCAGGAGAGAAGTTACAGCTTTATAAACAAGCCTCTCCACACGGGGTGCTGCAAAGAGGCTTGTTTATTCGGCCTGAAAGCGGGCGGGCGGACCAGGAGCGCAGTTCGGGGCCAGAAGCTTAGACAAAGAAGGGAAACAGCCACTGCCTGGGGGCTCGCAGGGCCGGTCTGACCACAGATGGAGGCTCTCGGACTGGACTTCCCAGGTCGCACACACACAATCTCAATCTCTGTCTCTCTCTCCACCAATAATGAGATCCCGAGGCAAGGAAGGCTTATTTAGGGAAAGTCAGAGTGATGAAAAGAACTCTGCAAGTCTAAGAAACCCCATCTCTCAGCTCCTGAGGCCGTCCTGGCCCCTACATGCCTCACAGTCCCCAACTTAGTAGAAGGCAGTTGATTCAGGCAGTGGCAGCGCAAGTGTCATCAGCACTGACACCAGTCCCAGGTGTGCGGCTGCCAGGGCCGCGGGGATGCTGGCTGCCGCGGGAGAGGAAAGGCTGGGCGGGGAAAGTCTGTGCTTTCCGGCTTTCCTTCTCGGATTTGCTTCAAGCACGGGACAAGGGTTCAAAAAATAGGCAGAGACGGTGGGCAGGAGGCTGAAAGATGGAGAAAGTAAGTCTGGATGGAAAACGAGTTTTCCCAATTCCTACTTTCCCGGCACAAAGTTAGAATCGAATCTGTTTAACTCTTTCCAATCGTAATATAAGCAGAAAAGGGACGATCCTTAACTTCGATGACAATCCATTCGAAAGATAATGACAGGAAAGTAATGATCAGGGTGTGATGCTTCCTGCTGCACAGTGAGGAAGGATGCCTAATTCCAAAGGAATCCTGAAGTGTCAGAAAGAACCGTTCCTCTTCCCACCCCAATCGACCATGCCGGCGGTGCCCACCCCCCTTTGCTTACCCTGCGGTGGCCGCCACCCAGGTCGCCGGCGAAGTTGCGGACGTGAGCCATGTATTGGGTGAACTTCTCCTGGTACCTGCGCGCCGTGAGCTGCACCTCGCCCTGCAGCGCCCAGAGCTGCGCCAGCAGCGCCTTCTCGCGCCGCCTCCAGGCGAGGACCCGAGGCCTGGGCCCCCGCCCGCGGCCACAGCGGCCGCTCGGCTGCCCCCCGCGCGCGCCCCCGCCCCGGCCAGCCCCGGGTGCCGGACTGCAGCCCCCCCGCGCGGGCACCTCCCCGCCGCCCAGCCCCGAAGCGCAGCTCGGGCGGCTGCGGAGGCGGCTGGCAGGGCCGAAGTCGCAGTGCTCGACGTGCGCCTCCAGCTCTTGCAGCCTGACCGAGTGGCCACAGCCGCGGGCGCGGTAGTCGCACTGGACGCGCAGCTTCTGGATGAGGCTGCGTAGCGGCAGCACCCGGTACAGCTCGCCGGGCGCCAAGGGCTGGCACTGCAGCGGGCACCGGCGCCGCCGCACCGCCCAGGGCAGCAGGCAGCTGGCGCAAAAGACGTGCCCGCACGGCGTGCACAGGGGCTCTTCAAGCACCTGACCGCACAGCTTGCACTCCAGAGCCGGGTCCACAGCTTCCGCGAAGCGCTCCAGGGCAAAGCCCATGTTAGGGATGGGAAAGAAAGGGGGAGTGAAAGCAGAGTCCGTCTTCTCCAAGCCCCCCTGCCTTCCCCGGCCCACCCCCGGGGCAGCCGCCTCGCGGCGGCGGCAGTGGCTAGTCGGAGAGAGGTGGCGGGTGGGAGGTGTGATCTCAGAGTTTGTTTGGCTTGAAGTTTTCAGGCTCCTGCTAGGTCCCCTGACTTCTCCCGTATTGACGCTAATAGAAGTAACCTCCAGAGACCCCCGCCTCCTTCGCTGCCCTGCGATTTACGTTCTTTCAAATTTTGGCCGCCAGCTTACAATGGTCCTTGGGAACACTGTATTCTCCTTTGCCTGAACAGTGGACTTCAAGCATCGAGGCTCCTCGCCCTGGGTAGGGCTGATGATGGGTACAGCGCTAATGTTGAGAAACAACTTTTAAATCCACCGCAATGTAAGCTTCGGGAGAGCAGAATCTTTTTGTCTATCTGGTTTTCCGCTGAATGCTCATGGCCCGCCCAGCGTCAAGTCTATCTCCAATATGTTTGAAATAGAAGCACTTTTGTTTCTTTCACATCAAAACTACAAAATCAGAAGTTAGGAAACTGTTACTTTAGGAAATCACTATTAGGAAAATAACACTAGGAAATCCACAGAGCCAGGCTTCTCAAACCATGATCCAGAAATCAGGTGAGTTAGAAAGGCGCGATCCTCCACCTAGCAGCAAAGATGGGGAAAAAACCAAGCGCCCGCCTCAGGACACTGCCTTCTTAAGGAGCCCCTGAACAGCCATGCAAGGCCTGCTCCCGAGTGAGGAAGCTGGGATTCTGAGTCTGACTCCAGGTTCAGTTGCCACAGCATCCATCTTCTACTTCCACAGGCGTTTTACTACTGGGGACGGGAATGTGATCATTTGGGAAGCTGGAAGGGAAAATTAAAGGTAAGGATGATGAAAGAAAGCAGTGAAATATAAATAAAATCTTAGTGGCTGCTTCCTTCTACTTACCCTGAATGAACCCTTTGTATCCAAATTGCCTCCCCTCCCAGTTTGACTCTTCAAATTGTGTACCATGACAAGCCGTCCTGAAAATACGCAGTAGGGCATGATTCCAAACCCTTCTTACTCCACTTCCTTTACCATCTTCTGAATCTTAGGAATGCAAAGAGATCCTGTCACCTGGCTGCATATTACTTACTGCCATTATCCTGAAGCTGCTACCAGATGCTTGGGTGGGTTTTATAAATTCATCATTGATGATTCCTTGCTGCCAGTTGAGCCTTGTTCCTGGAAAGCTTGTACTTCTCTATGACACCAATGGCATCAGTTGGAATTGATGAGAACAGCTCCAGACTTTGTCTTTTAAATCCTTGGAGCTAACCGAAGAATTAGCGAAGACTAATAATAGAGGTTAATAACCTTCTGAGCCTTCTTTCCGTATGAAAGATGAGATTTTGTTAGCTGTTCAGTGACCCGTGAGGATTGGTGTGCTAGATGTTTAATATGCTTTTAAACTCTTTTTCAAAATAAGATGCTGTGTTTCTCATTTAATACATATAGATTCATATGTGATAAAGTAACATTTGCCACTATGTTCCGAATTTCCCCCTCTCTTTTGACCTGTCTTGCTACAAATAAATAGGCAAACAATAAATTTCTGATTAAATAAGAAATCATTTAACATTAACAGCATGAAAATATTTTTGTGAATTGCATAAACTGGAGATGCATGTTCTAGAATTTATTCAAATACTTCTGGGCAGGAGAAATCCATTCCTTTCTTTAGCTACAGAAAAAGTTGTGACTTACAGCTATAAACAGTTATAGTTATGACTGTGCATATACAGTTATAGCTATAGCTTGACATTTATTGGTTTTACAGTAAACACAATGACAGTGACAGCATTTTTAACAAGACAGAGAAGAGATGGAATCCAAAAATATTCCATTGAGACATGAGACTGTTAGGACCATGAGACTTCAGTTACTTGAAAAAAAAAGTTCATATGATGTCCTTGGTGTACCCATGCAATTGCTATAGTAAAAGTAAGGGGCATGAGCAAATTATAGTCTGAGTAACATAACATTTTTATTATTAAAGAAAAGCAGATGTCAAAAAGCAGATGTCAAAATTGTCCACAGAGAATAGCAAGTTCAAAAATGAGGACATGTAAAGTGAAACTAAGTAATGAAGTAGGCCAAACAGAACAGGAAAATCTTTTACATAATCAAATAAAAGCCTGAGCACTTCCAAAAGAGCTAAGTATAAGGAAAGAACGTGACAAGAATTGAACTCTAAGGGAATGGACACGCCCAAGTGAACCTCATAAACTTTTGCCATCTGGAAACATTGTAGCATAAGTCTGTGACATCAGTTGAGTCAGATAGTCTCTTTCACTTCCCAGACTGTAAAATATTTTTCTACATATTAGCAAAATTGTAATATCGCTGAAAAGCTTGAGTGAGCTAGGAACATGGAGCCTAATTAAATGGAAGTAATTAGTTTGAGTAAACAAAGAAAGCACTTGAAATGAGTTTAAAATATGCACAAATATTTCAGCAAAACAGATCCAACAATATTTAAATAAACGCCTTTTGGTAAATTAGACAAATTAACACCTTGCATCTTTAGCTTGGGCATACCCTTATGTGTTCACTGATCATAATATTCTATCTTTTAAACATCCCTGGATAGTGAAAATTGCAGGCTGAATACTAACACTGGGGGAAGAGCTGAAAGGAAAGCCACTCTCTTCTTGTTGGGCAAGGCCAACTTCTAGCTGTGTTACACATTGTAGCCAAAACCAAGCCTGTTACATTTCTCATAACCTTTCATTCAGCCTGGACCTGAGAATGTGCTTTGCCAATCAAGAAACAAAGGAAAGACTACAAATTCACTTAGCTTATTTCCAAGCCAATAACCAAGGCTTGATTCAAATTATCTTTAAGCAGCAGTTTGGGAGGCCAAGGCAGGTGGATCACTTGAGGCTGGGAGTTCGAAACCAGCCTAGCCAGCATGGTGAAACCTCATCTCTACTAAAAATATATTTTAAAAAATTAGCCTGGCATGGTGGCAGGTGCCTGTAATCCCAGCTACTCGGGAGGCTGAGGCAGGAGAATCACTTGAACCTAGGAGGTGGAGGTTGCAGTGAGCTGAGATCGCATCATTGCACTCCAGCCTGGGCAACAAGAGTGAAACTCCACCTCAAGGAAAAAATAAATAAAATAAAATAAAAACTTTAAGCAATTGGTTGAGTATTTTCAGCTTAGTAACTACTTTTTGCTTCAATCAGCTATCAGCGGTCATATATTCATGAAAAGAGATTAAAACATTAACTTGCTAAATTATTTGGGCCAATTCCTAGTGCAGTAATGAAACTGGAATGTGCCTTGGGTGTTTCCAGTGAGAAGAGTCAGGGTTTCATCCCAGCTCTGAGTCATACCTACTTCTAAGAATGAATCTAGGAGGTATTGGCTGTTGAGTCAAATGCTAAAATTCCTAAAATAAAATGCTGTATTCTAAGACTCAAAAATGATGAATGGAGAGGTAAAATGTGAAAGGGAAAGACTTTTTTCACCTCATGCACAGATAATGCTTTGTCAAAACCAACTCATTTTTGACTCTTTTTCATCTTTTGTGCATTCAATTAAGGGCCATGAAGTTGGAAAGGTTGGGGGAATTTTTCAAAGAATAGGACTTTAAATCATTTATTTTATATATGTTCATATAGCATAAGTTAGTACTTTAAATATAACAACAGTTTTTCAATTATCTATTATATAAACTTTCTCATAAAGAAAATTTCATTATCTGTGTTTTTCTTTTCTCAATTCCCTGGTCATTTATCATAAATTAGTACTATTTCTATAATTATCCCAAGTGCTCTAAATTCTCAAGCGCTTTAAATGTAATCTGTAACTATATAAAATTACTCTGGTAGCTGAGGCAAAAGTACTTAGCCACTGCAGGTCAAAATAGTTCCTGTGGAATACATTCATCTGTGTTGAAGTTAACAGACTTTGTTCTTATCTTGATAATTTTTCCATCATAATCTAGGATCAGATTTGTGCCTAGTAGCATAATGACTATGTTTGTAATGCATGAGATAATAACAAGGTCTCTTTGACAGTACAGAAAAATTCCAAACTTGATAAGAGCAATAAAAGATACTTTGAAGTTGAGTTAGTTGAAAGTTCATTAAAAATGAGGCAGATTTTTTTTTTTTTTTTACAAAAGTAGGCTGATAATACATTATGTTAGAGAAGTGATACATTTTGGATATGTTTTACTCTGAATAATACAGAATCAGTTAAATCCAGAGAACACAGAGCAGTATCAATTCTTATAATTCTTGTCTGTTGACACTTAATCCATTAGGAGTTATTTGCTCTTATCTTGCTTTCCTGCTATCTTTGGCAAAATGTAGTTAGAAGGGGTATCATGACAGTACAGACTGCCATTTATAAGAGGAATAAAGTGGTATGAATAAAACTATTATGTACACCAAAATCACGTAAATAATTTACAGCAATTGTGCAGTCTCTGCAGGAATGAATTATCAGACACAGCAGAATAAGGAATTTGAAGAAAATCAAATTAAAGTGAGGTATTAAATTAAAAATTGTGACAACTTTCAATTAGATTACAGACTGATTCTTCTAAAGTCACCCAAACATCAGGAAGGGTAAAATTACTCTATTTAAGAAGGGACTATTGTGAGAGATGGTTTATGGAGAAAAATAGATTAAATTCTGTATTTAGTTAACTTTAATTTTGTGTTACATCTTGTGGGTCATAGTCACTGACAAAGAGGGATGATATAAAAAACAACCACAAGAGCTAATATATAATAACTCTTAATATGTGACAGCCACAGCACTACATTCCTTACATACACAATCTCATTCAAATCTCCCAATGACCATTTTGGGTGGGTACTATTATTGTTCCCACAACTTGACCAAGTTCACACAAATCAAAAGTGGCAGATCCTAGGCTTAAGCTAAGATCAGCCTCACTAAAGAACTCATACTCTTAAATGCTACATTGTATTGGCTTGTTTTTCTTACATTTGCCATGGGGTTGTTTTAGAATAAAATACACTATCAAACGTGATATGTCAATAGACACTGTAATTGCATTCATTTGATTCCATTGTTTAAAAATTCTCTCTGGTCGGGCCCGGTGGTTCACGCCTGTAATCTCAGCACTTTGGGAGGCCGAGGCGGGCGGATCACAAGGTCAGGAGATCGAGACCACGGTGAAACTCCGTCTCTATTAAAAAATACAAAAAATTAGCCGGGCGCGGTGGCGGGCGCCTGTAGTCCCAGCTACTCAGGAGGCTGAGGCAGGAGAATGGCGTGAACCCGGGAGGCGGAGCTTGCAGTGAGCCGAGATCTCGCCACTGCACTCCAGCCTGGGCGACAGAGTGAGACTCCATCTCAAACAAACAAACAAAAAAAAATTCTCTCTTTGTTTTGCTTCCTCTGATGAGGTAAGTTCCAAGGTCATGTTTATTAGAGGTCTTTGAATAATTTATGCAAATGAGAATATTGATTAACTGTTCTATGCAATACCAATACGGCTATTTTAGACTATTTGGTTCCACTTAACTGGTCTTAAATAGCTAAAAGTTTTCTATGTAATAAACCAATTGTGTATGTTTCTTAAATTTTATCTTAATAGATCAATCACTATATTATAATTTCAGTCAAACTCTTACTTGTGCTTAGTTCAATAAAAATTTTCTGTAGTAATAGTTTTCTGAATGTTTCTGCACAGAACTTAGAGATGTCAGCTCATTAATTTGGCTTGTTGCTTAGTGAAAGGAAACAAATTATTTTGTCGATTGTCATTTTTTACTTTTTATTACAGTGATGTGGAAACCATAATCTAAAACCAATGTAAGGAGGGTTTGAGGACAAAACCAGGAAAAATGTCACTGACCTCATTTACTGTCAGTATTTCTTTGGGCTTCTGAAACCACTTCTTTGCTCATTCATCCCAAACTCAAGGGAAATATGTACATAACTAGTATTATATATTAATAATTTATTATGTGAAAATATAATTTTTTAAAATAACTGATACTGGAAATTCCACATGGAAATTCTGTTGACTAGAATGATGTCTAAGAAACAAAGAGATGCTTTTGCCATGATTTGCTCTGCCATGCCATAAATTCAACATAAATTATTTAATTTCAGTATAATCTCATCTATAAAATGAAATCATTGATACCTGTATCATCCTACCTTCCAGAAATCTTGAAAGCATAAATAAAATATCTATACTATGTTTTGAATACTTCAATTACCATTCACAATTATTGTACAAAATGATTATATATTACAGTAGAACTCAGAGTGTCCTCTTATTTATTAGTGTAAAGCAAATACCTGTCCCCTCCTATGAAGAACCAAATGCCCTCCCACTCTCAACCCAAAAACAAGATAGCAGTTAGAGTACTGAGTGCACTAGAGTCTCTCAAAATATAGTTAAACTTGTATAAATGGGAAGGCTTAGAGAATTCCTTGAAAAAATTCTTGTAGTTTGCTATTTGTAATGACTGTTTAAAAATATGTTTCTCTGTTTCAGTTTAATGTAATTTCTCTGTATAATTTTATACTAAAGAGAAAGTACTTCATTCAAATGTATACTGTTTGCCATAATTAAGAAAATGTCATATAGATTTTCATGTTTTCAATAACTGTCATATAATTAAAAATCACAGTTACCAGGATTTGTAACTCCAATTACTCTGTGTCCTAGTTCTTACCTCCAACTCAGTTTGAAGCTTAATAACTTCTTTAAAGTCAATCCAAACTCACATGAGATGGAAGAGGAGTCAAACTAGAAAATGATCCATTGGTCATTACACAATAAAAATTCAAGAAGTTTTCTTTTTAACAGTTGATAAGTAGTATTGACAGTAAAGTTTTACATTTAAAAGATAGTTAAAAGTATTGCATTACTCAAATGATAAGAATTTAGTATTTTCAGTAGGCTGGCCACAGTGGCTCACACCTGTAATCTCAGCACTTTGGGAGGCCGAGGTGGGCAGATTGCTTGAACCCAGGTGTTTTAGACCAGCCTGGGCAACATGGCAAAATCCCATCTCTACAAATAAATAAATAATAGCCTGGCATGGTAGTACACACCCATAGTACCAGTAACCAGCAACTTGGGAGAATGACGTGGAAGTATCACCTAAGCCCAGGAGGTTGCAGTGAGCCATGATCATGCCACTCCAGCAGAGGGAGACCCTGTCTCCAAAAAAAAAAAAAAAAAAAAAAAAAAAAAAAGTTTTTTTCTTCAGAAATAACTTGCACTAAGAACGTTGTCATTGCAATAAATAAAATTTAGATGTAAATCTACTAAAATAAGAACTGATACAAAATGTACCCCTTATCTATGAAGAAATCTTCAGCAGTCCAAGGTGGATTTGGTAGTCATTTTTATTCTCTAACTTGGTTAGTTTTCTCTTCTTCCTTTCTTTCTCTCTCTCATTTTTTTGAAGTGTAACTGCTTTTTTATGTTTTCTCTGATTATAAAATTGACATGTGCATATTGTTGAAAATAATCCACATTCAGAGATAACAACCATTAATATTTATTGTATGATTTTCCAGAAATATTCTTCAGTATATACAGCCCTACTGTAGAATTTATCAACAAATGGAGACCAACTACCCAGCTTTGTATTTTGTCTTTCTTCACCTCACCATGTAAATTCAACACTTTTCCAGGTGATAAAACCAACAACAATATATATTTAAATTATTTTCTAGTCATTCATTGTATAGATGCATCATCTTTATAAAACTGAATCAATTATTAATGGATTTTGTTTGCTTTTAGTGTTTGCACATTATAAACAATATTGCAATTAGAATTATTTTATATTTTTGTTTTCATGTCAGACATAGAGCTGGAATAAATTTCAATAAGTGGAATTTAGAACAATGATGTTTTTATTACCTTTTTAACGGTTTTGATACTTATCACCAGAATGAGAATCACTGTAAACTCTGAAGCCAGGTTGCCTGTGTCCAAATCATAGCTTGTCTTTTTTGGAAAAGAAAAGAATGAGTCTTTGTTTTGTATGTGTCTTACCACATCTATTAAGTAGATATGCATTCCTTGTTACAAGCCTAGAGAGAAGAGTATGTCATTCAATGGAACTTTGAACAAGAGCTAGGGAAACCACTCTACCATCTGGGTTATTGAAGCCCCCAAAACATATTTCATATATGTTGCAAATCTTGTTCACCAGTTTTGTGACAGCATTATCGTTATTTGATATTTCCAATGCTAAAATTATATATTTTTATGGAGAGCCAATTTCTATGCATGTTTGTATGCACAATACATATAATCATCAGTGAATGTTTGTTTAATGTTTAATAAATATGATAGTTTATGTGCAATTTTGGTTCACAGTTAAGACTATGCTTAAATTATTCATTTACAAAGTCATCCCACAACTGTACACCAAATTTCTGACTGGAATAAAGAGGTTGAGCAATTCCACTCATGTACTCCTCGCCCACTTCCTAGCTCCATGTTCCTTTCTCCTATCTGATTCATAATCATCCACCATATTTTACGCCCTTTGGATTGGTTGTCATCCCCATCTCTTTCTGACTGTGTGTCTTTCTTTTCTTTTTAAAACTATTTGACATACTTGTTTATCTTTTTAATCTGATGCTTTGCTTCTTTTACAATGCCCTTTTATGTAATCCCTCTTCTGTTTCCAAGAATCTTTCTCATGTATTCAAACTTTCCTAGAAAACCTTTAGTCTTCAGCATTTCGACATTCAGCAGGATTTCCTCTAGCACCTGAGTTCCCCCTCAAGTGGAAGTAGTTCATTCTCCTAATCTCTAAAGTCTAAGAGCTAGGAAAAATAACATTTATTCATAGTCTGTTTCTATGAACACAACTTTTCACCTATGGCACCAAAAATTGAACTCATATTGACATTACCAATAGTTTGGAGTCTAAGGGTAGAGCAGGCTTTGTGTTTGCAGGCAGAATGATGCCTTCAGTGACTCAGGTTCTTAACTTCTATGGCCCTGGCTGGCTTCTAAGGCTGGTTTTCCTCATAGCTAAAGAATGGGTGCCAGTCATTGTCAGGGTTCTGTGTTTCCTCATACATGTCAAATACTCAGGGAGGTAGTTCTTCCTGGAAAAGCAAGCAAAGGGCCTTTCTAGAAAAATCCCAGCAAAAATCTTGATTGTCACTGACCATAATTGCTTATTAAAGCCATTCCAGAATGACTCACCACTAAGGAGCATAGAATTATGCTGATTGACTCAAACTAACCAGGAAAACACCTGGAATTGAGGATGAGTCCAGCTTCCCTTGGGTGAACAGGGCTTTGAGGAAGAGGAGTGAATATCTGAACAAAAGAACAGTCCTCTTAGGAAAAATAACAGGAAATCATTGACTGGAAATATCCTGCAAACTGTCCTAAGCTTTAAATATGTTTTAGTCATTTAGGAGTCAAAACAACCTGAGAAAGGAGATATTATTATATTATTACTGAAACCATCTTTGTCTTATAGACGAAGAAGGTGACATACAGAGTTTGAGTGACATGCTAAGGTTTCAGAGTTCTTAGTGGCAGAACTGGAATTTATACTTGGACATCTGGCTTATAAGACTTCGCCATTAACCACTAAGGCACGCTGTCCTTCTTATAGCCATACACCATCTTGTTTTGAAGTTAATGATGAAAGATCCAGGCTTTGTAGTTAATGTAGTTCTTGAATTGAATCCTAGTTTCTGTATGTACAGGCTGCACAATTCTTGTGGGAGATGACTTAACCTTTCTGAATACTAATTTCTTTACCTGTAGAATGAGTAAAATAATGACTACTACACATATATTATGTTAAGAATGATCAAGTAGTGCTTATTTCTTTGACACATAGGAGGTGTTTAATAAATGGCAGGTCTTGTTATTTTCTCTAGGGCAAACACAACTCATGGTACAGCATTTGTAAATGTAAAATGGACATAATAATAAAATGTCTGATTATTCTATTAATCATGCAACACAATATATAGACCTTTATTCCAATGATATAGAGAGTAGAATTTTACTTAAAATATTTTCATAAAATCTGACCCACATTAATAGATATGAATAAAACTACATATTGTATGCACCATTTCTCAGAAATACTGTTTCTTGGTTAAATAATCTAAAAAGAACTGCATGTAAAAGCACTTTAAACATTAGATTTTTTCTTTAATTTTTCACACAGTTATAAAGTTACTCTAACATGCCCCTGAATGTTGGCACAAAATCAAAATTTCAACTTAATGTGAATTCTGCCAAAATACTTAAGAAATATAAGCCCACAAATCTGGAGAACAATCTGGCAGCACTTAGTGACATCAAGAATGTGCAGCCCTATGACCCGGCAACTCTCCCCTGGGAGCCTCTTCCAAAGGTTGATCTGGAGGTTCTTTGCAGCTTTGTCTTCGGACCAGGGAATTATGAGAAACCTAGGTGCTCGTCTCCAGTAGAAGAGAAAAAATGTGTGGTAGATTAGCCTCTGGGCTGTGCAGTGGTCAAGAGCAGTGATCTACATACAGCTCAGTCTATGGCCACAATGTTGAGTTAAAAATAACAATAAGCACATCTGTTGCAGAATGCCATGTTTATAAATTTAAAACAGATACATTCATAAAACAACAATGCACATTTTTCAAGGATACATAATTTAAGTGGAGTAGGTGACTATATAAAGAAGGGAATAGTCGTGAAGAAAATGAATAAAAGCAAAAAATAAAATAAAGCAATAGAGTGACTTGCATAGACTAATAATGACGGTGTGTCATGAATTGAGAATCATTGTTAATTCAATTTCCTATTTTTAGGGCTCAGTATAAACAAAATAGAAAAGAAAACAGTGAGAGAAAGGGACAGGGTAGGAATGAAGGAAAAGGAAAGAGAAAATTACAGGCAGGTCCTACTTCATGCATATCCATTTAACAGCTTCTCTTTTAATCTTGTCACAATAAGTATAATTCAATGTACATACCTGCATATCATCGAAGCATATTTCCTGAAGATGGTTGCATATATTATGTCTATTTGTAATGTCTATATGGTGATTACAGAGATATTTAGGTATTAAATTGATTGATTAAGCCATATTTAGAGTAAAAGCAGGAAAAGAAAATTACCTTTCTACCTACCTTGGTCCTTTACTAGGTCTGCTGAGCATTTGCTATAACAGAATAGTTTCTATAGCTATATTTCAATCCTGTTTTCCAGAAAGAGAAAATAATAATCAAAGGTTAGAGTATGTTTTGTGAACATACTGTGCATTGATGCACAAAGATAATATGTGTTATATTTTTCTAAGTTAATTTTTCTGCTATGAGATAGTTTAGCTAAGATAAAGGATATATCAAACATTGAGAGAACCTAAGAGGAAAGACAGAATACAGACACACACAGCATCCCTTTGGGCTGTGCAGATACCCTAGCTTATAAGACATGGACAGAACCTGGATATTTAGAGGGGTGAATGAGAAGGAATGGAGGGAGGAAATTGGCAGGGAAGAGAGGTGACTTCCACACAAATACTGCAAGAGCTAACATTGAGCCAAGCCTTCTCAAATTATCTAGTCCCACTCCAGCACAAAAATTGGGAAAGGAACAGATTATTCAGTAAATGGTGTTAGGAAAATTACCTACATATTATATTGGAAACAAAATCCATTTAAGTTTTAACCAATTTTCATTTGCCTAGGTAAGTTCTACATAATAAAAACATACTGAAATTCTAAAAATCTATCTGAAGAAAATAGAGAAAAATATCAGTATAAGAAATAAACAAAAATTTAACTTAAGTCAAAAATAGGTTACACAAAGATGTAACAAAGGAATAGTATTTGTTATTTGTGTAATGAATTAATAAAATTAATTTGTTATTGAGAGTGTAGATGTCTAGATACCTGTGTGTGCTTATACACGTGTGGACTGTTTACTATGTGTCTGTGGTCTGTGTGTTCATTAGTGGGATTTACTTAATTTCACATTTCAAGACTGTGGGAAAATATAACCTTCCATAAAGATGTAAAAATCAGTCTTATGAGGTTAATTGTTATTCACAGTTTCATTTAGACTACACAATATAGAAGAATCTAATTAACCACACTGAATCACATGTTTACGGCAAAGTTTAGTCTACAGTACAATGTGAGTGGATACTTTTCAGAAAATTAGATCATTCTGGGTCAATTTGATAACAATATTGAAAAATATAATCATTCCTACCATACACAAAATTTTAAGTATGAAAGTGGTCTAAATGAAAGGTATGTGTATCTACATATAAAAGAAAAAAACAACAAAGTCTTAGAAAAACAGCATAGAAGAACATTTTTTTATTACCAGAAGAGGATAAAATTTCATAAACAAGATACATAACATGCTAACTACAAAATTTAAAAATAATAAGGCTGGGCACAGTGGCTCACATCTGTAATCCCAGCACTTTGGGAGGCCGAGGCAGGTGGATCACCTGAAGTCAGGAGTTCGAGACCAGCCTGACCAACATGATGAAACCTTGTCTCTACTAAAAATACAAAAATTAGCTGGGTGTGGTGGCAGGTGCCTGTAATCCCAGCTACTCGGGAGGCTGAGGCAGGAGAATCACTTGAACCTGGGAGGCAGAGGTTGCAGTGAGCCAAGATCACACCATTGCACTCCAGCCTGGGCAACAAGAGCAAAACTCTGTCTCAAAAAATAAAAATAAAAATAAAAAATAATAAACTGGGTACTAGCTGAAAGAGTGGAGTCACAGAATTTTTGTTAAATGAGATAATCTAAAGCATGTTTGAATACTGATTAGTGTGCTCTATTAGACATGGAGAATGTGATTATGTAGGAGAAAGAAGGCATTGGAGAATTGTCACAAGTGGATTCTAATATGGCCCCAATGATCCATAGTTCTTGAGTATTCATCCCTTTCCCTGAGTGTTGGCTAGTCTAGCAAATTGCTTCTAATGGAAAGTGGTAGGGATTATAGGCTGTCACTTTCATGATTATGTTACATAAGACTATGACTACTGTCTTGCTATCAGACTCTCTTCAGCTTTGATAAAACAAGCTGCCATATTGAGAAGGCCCATGTGGCAAGCATCTGATAATGGGTTCTATCTAATAGCCAGCAAATAACTGAGTCTCACAGTCAACACAAGTATAGAAACTGATTCGTGTCAATAGCCACATAAGTGAAATTAGAAACATTTGCTTCCCCAGTTGAGTCTTCAGATGAGACTCCAATGCTGGCTGACACCTTGATTGCAGCTTTGTGAAAGACTGAAGCAGGGGACACTGGTGGGACATGCCCAGATATCTGATGTACAAAACCTTTGCTAGTAAATGTCTATTATTTCAAGATGCTAAGTTTTGGGGTAATTTGTTATACAGCAATACTAATGAATACAAGAGTAAAGAATTTGAGGCAGCAAATAAGAAGATCAAGAGCCATAAAAGTGTTTTTTTGGACAGAAGCAGAGAATATTTCAACAACATAAGAAGAAAAAAATTCAAAAATGTGGAGAGCCAATTTATGTGAGAGCCAATTTGGTAAGTTTAGAAATTGAACAATCAAAGGGGTTTGTTTATAAATAAATTATGGAGTAATTTCATCAAAGAAGACTCAGGAGAAGAGAAAAAAGATGTACTAATTTTAAGAGAGAGAATGTTTGAAATAGTAGCTTTGAAGAATGGTGAAGCAAACATCCTGGGAAAGGGTAGTAGGAGTTTCAAAATTTAAGGATTATCTGCTCGTTTGAGAGACAGTATAGGTTCAGGATTGAAAACACAGACTATGGAGCAGGGCCACCTACAGGTTTTCCTAGTGTTGTCCCAGCAAATGACCACAAACTGAGTGACCTACAACAGAAATGTATTCTCTCACAGTCCTGGAGACCAAAAGTCAAAATCAAAGTGTTAGCAGGGCCATGCTTGCTCTGGAGGCTTTAAGGGAGGTTCCTTCCTTGCCTCTTCTTGTTTATGGTAACTTCAGGCATTCTTAGACTTGTGGCTGCATCTTTCCATTCTCTGCCTCCAAGGTCACATTGCTTCCTCCTCTCTGTTTTCTCTTCCTTCATTTGTCTCTTAAAAGTACACTTATCATTGAAATCAGAGCCCACCCAGATAATCTAGATGATACCTCTCAAGATCCTTAATTTATATCAGAATGTTTTTCCAAATAAGATCACATTCATAGGTTCCAGGGGCTAGGATGTGGGCCTCCAGTCACCATTCAACTCACTATATGTCCAACTCATGGTTCTGCTGTCTCTAACAGCATGTCCTTGGGCAGGTCACTGCACTTCCCTGTGCCTTCATTTGTTCATCTGCAGCACAGGAGGTTATTGAAGGGGTATTAGATGAGTCAGTATATATGTGCCTAATTGTTATTTTTATGTGTTAATTATTAATGAATTGTGACAAAATGTGAACACTATTTAAATGGGAAACAATTACATATAAGTCAGATATTGCTAAAATACACTTCTTTTCTCATTCTAATAGTTTTTATTTATTTATTTTTCTTTTTTTTTTCATTATTATACTTTAAGTTTTAGGGTACATGTGCATAATGTGCAGATTTGTTACATATGTATACTTGTGCCATGTTGCTGTGCTGCACCCATCAACTCGTCATTTACATCAGGTATAACTCCCAATGCAATCCCTCCCCTCTCCCCCCTGCCCCCTCCCCATGATAGGCCCCGGTGTGTGATGTTCCCCTTCCCGAGTCCAAGTGATCTCATTGTTCAGTTCCCACCTATGAGTGAGAACATGCGGTGTTTGGTTTTCTGTTCTTGTGATAGTTTGCTAAGAATGATGGTTTCCAGCTGCATCCATGTCCCTACAAAGGACACAAACTCATCCTTTTTGATGGCTGCATAGTATTCCATGGTGTATATGTGCCACATTTTCTTAATCCAGTCTGTCACTGATGGACATTTGGGTTGATTCCAAGTCTTTGCTATTGTGAATAGTGCCGCAATAAACATACGTGTGCATGTGTCTTTATAGCAGCATGATTTATAATCCTTTGGGTATATACCCAGTAATGGGATGGCTGGGTCATATGGTACCTCTAGTTCTAGATCCTTGAGGAATCGCCATACTGTTTTCCATAATGGTTGAACTAGCTTACAATCCCACCAACAGTGTAAAAGTGTTCCTATTTCTCCACATCCTCTCCAGCACCTGTTGTTTCCTGACTTTTTAATGATCGCCATTCTAACTGGTGTGAGATGGTATCTCATTGTGGTTTTGATTTGCATTTCTCTGATGGCCAGTGATGATGAGCATTTTTTCATGTGTCTGTTGGCTGTATGAATGTCTTCTTTTGAGAAATGTCTGTTCATATCCTTTGCCCACTTTTGGATGGGGTTGTTTGTTTTTTTCTTGTAAATTTGTTTGAGTTCTTTGTAGGTTCTGGATATTAGCCCTTTGTCAGATGAGTAGGTTGCAAAAATGTTCTCCCATTCTGAAGGTTGCCTGTTCACTCTGATGGTAGTTTCTTTTGCTGTGCAGAAGCTCTTTAGTTTAATTAGATCCCGTTTGTCAATTTTGGCTTTTGCTGCCATTGCTTTTGGTGTTTTAGACATGAAGTCTTTGCCCATGCCTATGTCCTGAATGGTACTACCTAGGTTTTCCTCTAGGGTTTTTATGGTATTAGGTCTAACATTTAAGTCTCTAATCCATCTTGAATTAATTTTCGTATAAGGAGTAAGGAAAGGATCCAGTTTCAGCTTTCTACTTATGGCTAGCCAATTTTCCCAGCACCATTTATTAAATAGGGAATCCTTTCCCCATTTCTTGTTTCTCTCAGGTTTGTCAAAGATCAGATGGCTGTAGATGTGTGGTATTATTTCTGAGGACTCTGTTCTGTTCCATTGGTCTATATCTCTGTTTTGGTACCAGTACCATGCTGTTTTGGTTACTGTAGCCTTGTAGTATAGTTTGAAGTCAGGTAGCGTGATGCCTCCAGCTTTGTTCTTTTGACTTAGGATTGTCTTGGAGATGCGGGCTCCTTTTTGGTTCCATATGAACTTTAAAGCAGTTTTTTCCAATTCTGTGAAGAAACTCATTGGTAGCTTGATGGGGATGGCATTGAATCTATAAATTACCTTGGGCAGTATGGCCATTTTCACGATATTGATTCTTCCTATCCATGAGCATAGTATGTTCTTCCATTTGTTTGTGTCCTCTTTTATTTCATTGAGCAGTGGTTTGTACTTCTCCTTGAAGAGGTCCTTTACATCCCTTGTAAGTTGGATTCCTAGGTATTTTTTCTTTTTGAAGCAATTGTGAATGGAAGTTCATTCATGATTTGGCTCTCTGTCTGTCTGTTACTGGCGTATAAGAACACTTGTGATTTTTGCACATTAATTTTGTACCCTGAGACTTTGCTGAAGTTGCTTATCAGCTTAAGGAGATTTTGGGCTGAGACAACGGGATTTTCTAAATATACAATCATGTCATCTGCAAAGAGGGACAATTTGACTTCTTCTTTTCCTAACTGAATACCCTTGATTTCTTTCTCTTGCCTGATTGCCCTAGCCAGAACTTGCAACACTTTGTTGAATAGGAGTGGTGAGAGAGGGCATCCCTGTCTTGTGCCAGTTTTCAAAGGGAATTTTTCCAGTTTTTGCCCATTCAGTATGATATTGGCTGTGGGTTTGTCATAAATAGCTCTTATTATTTTGAGGTACGTTCCATCAATACCGAATTTATTGAGCATTTTTAGCATGAAGGGCTGTTGAGTTTTGTCAAAAGCCTTTTCTGCATCTATTGAGATAATCATGTGGTTCTTGTCTTTGGTTCTGTTTATATGCTGGATTACGTTTATTGATTTGCGAATGCTGAACCAGCCTTGCATCCCAGGGATGAAGCCCACTTGATCATGGTGGATAAGCTTTTTGATGTGCTGCTGAATCCGGTTTGCCAGTATTTTATTGAGGATTTTTGCATCGATGTTCATCAGGGATATTGGTCTAAAATTCTCTTTTTTTGTCGTGTCTCTGCCAGGCTTTGGTATCAGGATGATGTTGGCCTCATAAAATGAGTTAGGGAGAATTCCCTCTTTTTCTATTGATTGGAATAGTTTCAGAAGGAATGGTACCAGCTCCTCCTTGTACCTCTGGTAGAATTCAGTTGTGAATCCATCTGGTCCTGGACTATTTTTGGTTGGTAGGCTATTAATTATTGCCTCCATTTCAGAGCCTGCTATTGGTCTATTCAGGGATTCAACTTTTTCCTGGTTTAGTCTTGGAAGAGTGTAAGTGTCCAGGAAATTATCCATTTCTTCTAGATTTTCTAGTTTATTTGCGTAGAGGTGTTTATAGTATTCTCTGATGGTAGTTTGTATTTCTGTGGGGTTGGTGGTGATATCCCCTTTATCATTTTTTATTGCATCTATTTGATTCTTCTCTCTTTTCTTCTTTATTAGTCTTGCTAGCGGTCTGTCAATTTTGTTGATCTTTTCAAAAAACCAACTCCTGGATTCATTGATTTTTTGGAGGGTTTTTTGTGTCTCTATCTCCTTCAGTTCTGCTCTGGTCTTAGTTATTTCTTGCCTTCTGCTAGCTTTTGAATGTGTTTCCTCTTGCTTCTCTAGTTCTTTTAATTTGATGTTAGAGTGTCAATTTTAGATCTTTCCTGCTTTCTCTTGTGTGCATTTAGTGCTATAAATTTCCCTCTACACACTGCTTTAAATGTGTCCCAGAGATTCTGGTATGTTGTATCTTTGTTCTCGTTGGTTTCAAAGAACATCTTTATTTCTGCCTTCATTTCGTTATGTACCCAGTAGTCATTCAGGAGCAGGTTGTTCAGTTTCCATGTAGTTGAGCAGTTTTGATTGAGTTTCTTAGTCCTGAGTTCTAGTTTGATTGCACTGTGGTCTGAGAGACAGTTTGTTATAATTTCTGTTCTTGTACATTTGCTGAGGAGTGCTTTACTTCCAATTATGTGGTCAATTTTGGAATAAGTACGATGTGGTGCTGAGAAGAATGTATATTCTGTTGATTTGGGGTGGAGAGTTCTATAGATGTCTATTAGGTCTGCTTGGTGCAGAGATGAGTTCAATTCCTGGATATCCTTGTTAACTTTCTGTCTCGTTGATCTGTCTAATGTTGACAATGGAGTGTTGAAGTCTCCCATTATTATTGTATGGGAGTCTAGGTCTCTTTGTAAGTCTCTAAGGACTGGCTTTATGAATCTGGGTGCTCCTGTATTGGGTGCATATATATTTAGGATAGTTAGCTCTTCCTGTTGAATTGATCCTTTTACCATTATGTAATGGCCTTCTTTGTCTCTTTTGATCTTTGATGGTTTAAAGTCTGTTTTATCAGAGACTAGTATTGCAACCCCCGCTTTTTCTTGTTCTCCATTTCCTTGGTTAATCTTCCTCCATCCCTTTATTTTGAGCCTATGTATGTCTCTGCGTGTGAGATGCGTCTCCTGAATACAGCAGACTGATGGATCTTGACTCTTTATCTGGTTTGCCAGTCTGTGTCTTTTAATTGGAGCATTTAGTCCATTTACATTTAAGGTTAATATTGTTATGTGTGAACTCGATCCTGCCATTATGATATTAACTGGTTATTTTGCTCATTAGTTGATGCAGTTTCTTCCTAGCCTCGATGGTCTTTACATTTTGGCATGTTTTTGCAATGGCTGGTACCGGTTGTTACTTTCCATGTTTAGTTTTTCCTTCAGGGTCTCTTGTAAGGCAGGCCTCGTGGTGACAAAATCTCTAAGCATTTGCTTATCTGTAAGCGATTTTATTTCTCCTTCACTTATGAAGCTTAGTTTGGCTGGATATGAAATTCTGGGTTTAAAATTCTTTTCTTTAAGAATGTTGAATATTGGCCCCCACTCTCTTCTGGCTTGTAGAGTTTCTGCCGAGAGATCTGCTGTTAGTCTGATGGGCTTCCCTTTGTGGGTAACCCGACCTTTCTCTCTGGCTGCCCTTAAAATTTTTTCCTTCATTTCAACTTTGGTGAATCTGGCAATTATGTGTCTTGGAGTTGCTCTTCTCGAGGAGTATCTTTGTGGCGTTCTCTGTATTTCCTGGATTTGAATGCTGGCCTGCCCTACTAGGTTGGGGAAGTTCTCCTGGATGATATCCTGAAGAGTGTTTTCCAACTTGGTTCCATTTTCCCCCTCACTTTCAGGCACCCCAATCAGACGTAGATTTGGTCTTTTTACATAATCCCATACTTCTTGCAGTCTTTGTTCATTTCTTTTTCTTCTTTTTTCTTTTGGTTTCTCTTCTCGCTTCATTTTGTTTGTTTGATCCTCAATCGCTGATACTCTTTCTTCCAGTTGATCGAGTCGGTTACTGAAGCTTGTGCATTTGTCACGTATTTCTCGTGTCATGGTTTTCATCTCTTTCATTTCGTTTATGACCTTCTCTGTATTAATTACTCTAGCCATCAATTCTTCCACTTTTTTTTCAAGATTTTTAGTTTCTTTGCACTGGGTACGTAATTACTCCTTTAGCTCTGAGAAGTTTGATGGACTGAAGCCTTCTTCTCTCATCTCGTCAAAGTCATTCTCCGTCAAGCTTTGATCCGTTGCTAGCGATGAGCTGCGCTCCTTTGCCGGGGGAGATGCGCTCTTATTTTTGAATTTCCAGCTTTTCTGCCCTGCTTTTTCCCCATCTTTGTGGTTTTATCTGCCTCTGGTCTTTGATGATGATGGTGACGTACTGATGGGGTTTTGGTGTAGGTGTCCTTCCTGTTTGATAGTTTTCCTTCTAACAGTCAGGACCCTCAGCTGTAGGTCTGTTGGAGATTGCTTGAGGTCCACTCCAGACCCTGTTTGCCTGGGTGTCAGCAGCAGAGGCTGCAGAAGATAGAATATTGCTGAACAGCGAGTGTACCTGTCTGATTCTTGCTTTGGAGGCTTCCTCTCAGGGGTGTACTCCACCCTGTGAGGTGTGGGGTGTCAGACTGCCCCTAGTGGGGGATGTCTCCCAGTTATGCTACTCAGGGGTCAGGGACCCACTTGAGCAGGCAGTCTGTCCCTTCTCAGATCTCAACCTCCATGTTGGGAGATCCACTGCACTCTTCAAAGCTGTCAGACAGAGTCGTTTGCGTCTGCAGAGGTTTCTGCTGCTTTTGTTGTTTAATGCGCCCTTTCCCCAGAGGTTGTGTCTATAGAGACAGGCAGGTTTCCTTGAGCTGCTGTGAGCTCCACACAGTTCAAGCTTCCCAGCAGCTTTGTTTTCCTACTTAAGCCTCAGCAATGGCGGGCGCCCCTCCCCCAGCCTCGCTGCTGCCTTGCCGCGAGATTGCAGACTGCTGTGCTAGCAATGAGGGAGGCTCCGTGGGCGTGGGACCCTCCCGGCCAGGTGTGGGATATAATCTCCTGGTGTGCCTGTTTGCTTAAAGCACAGTATTGGTGTGGGAGTTACCTGATTTTCCAGGTGTTGTGTGTCTCAGTTCCCCCGGCTAGGAAAAGGGATTCCCTTTCCCCTTGTGCTTCCCAGGTGAGGCGATGCCTCGCCCTGCTTCAGCTCTCGCTGGTTGGGCTGCAGCAGCTGACCAGCACCGATTGTCTGGCACTCCCTAGTGAGATGAACCCAGTACCTCAGTTGAAAATGCAGAAATCACCGGTCATCTGTGTCGCTCGCGCTGGGAGTTGGAGACTGGAGCTGTTCCTATTCCTTTCATTCTAATAGTTTACCCTGAACTCTTATTTTTGATGATGTCAGACTCTGACCTTGACTCGGTAAAACATTTTTAAGAAGGTTTTGTCATATATTTGTAAAGTGTGCATTTTTGCAAATTTTCTGATTTGAAAAACATTATTATAAAGAACTTCCTTCTCAAAATGTGTTCCCTACCAGACAAGTAATTCAAGAATTATGATTCATTTGTCTTTATTATTTTTTTAAATTAGAATACGAACAAGAGGACTCTCCTATAAACATCCTGGGGAGAGGGAAAGAGGAGCAGAAAGACATATTTGCAAACATGCATAATATTTTGCAATAAATTAAATAATTTTCTATTCCAATCTAAATCTGATTTTCCCTAGTTATGATATACCATGTGGCTTATCATGCAAGGAAAAGAGAGAGAGCAGATTTTACCGGGAATAAATTCAAAATTAACTTTTCCTGTGTCCATAAGAAGGCATTATTCTCGAAAGCCAGGGTTTACAGTAAAAGAAAATACTATATATTTTTTAATTTTCAAAATATACATATCAGGAGCAACACTGAAGACTTACCATAAGCTACAGGTAGAAGGGACTCAAGATATGACACAAATACAGTACCTACTTGATGTCAGAAAAGAAAAGAGAAAAGAAGCTGAAATGGTCAAACACATGGACTGTTTCCCTCTTTCCTACCTACATCCCTTCTGTGGTTAAACTCAATGTGAACATTCTTAGAAAAGTGTGTTATTTACCTCCATCCTCACACTTTCAAACCTCCTTGGAAATGCTCAGGGCTTGAAATAGCAACCCATCTCCTTATTTTCCCTCTGCTTTTGTGCCATATAAAGTGAATTCAGAAGTTGTTGAGCCCTCCAAGTAAGAGGTTTTAGGAAATTAGATGAGTAGAGAGATAGCAGTGGTTGCCATGGAGGAACATGGTTCCTCCATGGACACACCAAATATTGGATTGGTTGGAGCAAGAAGAAAAGGTCTGGACATTGGTAGCACTGACAAGAGCTGAGCTTGGGCCAAGTCAGAAAGGGGAGGAACATCAAGCCCCAGGGTGGCCACTTGGTCAGGTCTTCATTAGACTGAGTTCATCAGGAGAGCATGAGACTTTCTATTTCAAAGCCAGGAAGGTCCTAGGAGAACCAAGATGAGTTGATCCTTCTACCAGGCCTTAACTATGCTAAGACTAGGCCACAAGTTTCCAGGAACTCAAACTTCAGTGACAGATAACAGAAGGATACCCAGCAGGTACCTAAGCATATGAGGTCATAACATACTCGAATTTCACACAATCTTACAAACCTGATGTCATATCCAGATGTCAACTTAGCTACAAGAAAAGGTGAAGGCAACAAGTCCTGGGTTGTTGAAGATATAATTAAACACTATTTACATGAAAGAGATTAATTTTGTCCCCCAAAACTGTTTAAACCAAGGAATATGCATTTAACTGTTAAGCTTATGTCCTTCCTTCTTTCAGCACTATGCAAGTAGGGCTCAGGTGCAGGAAGAAGTCAGTTATAGAATGTGAAGGCACTCTAATTTCTTGCTCACCTAAGATAAAGAGTATAAGGTTTTGACATCTGTAGATATGTGTGGTGGCATTATAGTGTATCAATTTAGCTAAACTGGATTGATGTTTTAAGAATTCCTTTCCCTGAATGGTTTTGGATTATGATAGGCCAAGAGCATAATTTGTGCAAGTTTTGGAAGGCAGAAAAGATGCAGTAGCCATATGTATGCTGGGAAGGTTGGTAAAGGGTCAGGTGCTGTGTGCTCACACATCGTGTCCTAGATCTGCTGGCTTACCTCATTGGCATGGATCAACAGCTCCTGCAGCTCCCACTGGATACACCTTCAGTTTCTCCAGATCTGGGCCATTTCATATACAGCTCCATGGCAGTGTCACCAACTTCTTCAAAGTTGGAGGCCAAGATGCAGTGAGACTCAGATGCAGGTGCCAATGAAAGACAGAAGCAGGCTACAGCATGTTCTTGTGGGTTCCAGCTCATCTTCATGGTCCTCAGTTTGTCTTTGTTCTCCAGACTTCTCATCTATCTCCCCTTCCTTGCAGTTAGCACTTGCTTACTTCAGGCACAGCTTCAGATACAGGAGGGGAACACTTAGACAGATGCCCAACCAGATGTCACAATCACACGAGATCTAATTACCATGATCAATGTGTAACATCCCTCAGAGTGGTTCAGCTTCTGTGATGGAATCCACAGGATCCCCAGTTAGCGATAGCAACCTTATTATCATCTTAATTTTTGAGATGAAGCCACCATAGGTAACAGAGTTTAAGTATTTAGCCCCAAGTCATACAGCTCATAAGTTGTAACCTGAGATTTAAATCTGGGTTTCTCTGGTTTCACATACCTCACTTTTTCCAAGTTGACTTTCATTAGTCGTTATCATCCCAGGTCAACAGTTGATCATGTTAGCCATTGCCTATCAAACTTCCGGAAGAATGAAACAGAGGGCAGGCAAATTATAACTTAGGAGAATGGAGAATGGGTGCTGCTGGGGAGGCAGACCCAGGTGGAAAGTCATGAAGTCTAAATTCTGGTTGCCTGGGTTTTAAGGCCCTAATACTAGGAAATAACATACACCGCGTGTCAGGCTTTTCCTAAGTGCTTTACACTTATTAAATCATTTAAGCTTTACAGCAACTGTAAGAGGTGGGTATTATTACTAATCCTACTTTACAGATGAGTAACATTACTCAATCAGTTGGCATAGACCAAGGATTAACACTCAGAAAGTTGGTTTAAGGAGTTGTATTCTCTGAACAAAATGGAAAATATACTATATGGTAGAGATGAGTTCCACTAGGAGAGTTAGGACTTCACTGAATGCTAACTTAGGTACCTCACAATTTGTCGAGCTAACAACACATCCAGGAAAAATAAAGGCCTGCCAATTTTTTTTTGAAAGATAAAATAGAAAACAAGTTACATTCTTAAGGATTTTCCTCATGTAACTTATTTATCTTACACTTTTTATGTGATATTAAATTGCTAAGAAAAGTTTTGAGCAACTAAATATTGTAACCACCATGATTATGAATCACTAATATAAATTTCATTAAAATAAAATTTCAGGAAAATGGACAATTTGCTAAATTGTGGATTGACAGAGATGCCTCAAGTGTTCACAGCAAATGTTCCAGCTTAACTAAGATTTTTGTTCAGTTGCTTTCTATAGTAAATGATCAATTCTCATATTACACAGGCAATCTGCTTAATTACATTAATTTTGAAAGTTATGTCTATAAAAGAAAGGCCTTTAGTGTTCACCTAACATAATTAAAAGTAGGAAAAAGCAAATAAAATGTGCAGTGTAAAGAGGGATCTAGCTATTAACAAAAAGAAAAAAAGAATGGAGGAGAAAAAAAGAAAAGAAGAAAGAGCATGGAGGATTTCCACAGTGTTTATTTTAATGCTTGGAATTGGGATTTTTGAAATGAAGTTTAAATATTATTCTATTAGAATGCAATTTGCTCACTCCTAGGCTAAGCCTAGCATCCCAAATAATCTGTGAAGAGAATCGTAATAACAGTTACTGCTTAATATAGGCAGGAGATATCCTCCCCAAAGTCAGGGATTATTATCCTGGATGTCATCTTAAAATAGAAAAAAGAGTTAAAACTCAGTAAAGAGGTCTGAAAGTGAACCATTAATTTGATCTCATTTTGCTATTTTTTTTTTTTTTTTTTTTTTTGCTGTATAGTGTGAGTTACATTAGAAAGAAGAAATGAATAAAACTTAAGAAATATATATATTTAATATATGACTCTTGAATAAATGAAAAGTGCCCTCATTACATTATCCCCAAAATATATTAGAGATTAAGAACGATGATTCTTCCAATTTCTGTAGGACCATAAGGTTTATAAAATGCCTTCACAAATACTGTATTTTTGATCTTCCCTCACATCAGCTCCTCAAGGAAGGAGAGGTATTGCCATTCTCACGGTTGTGCAAATGAAAAAACTAACTCTCAGAACTTTAAGTGAATTGTCCAAAGTTATAAGCTACAATTTGAATACTGATCAACTTATCCTAGAATTAATGTTTATTTCCACATTTAAACTATTTAGCTTTTTTCCTCTTAGTTTTGAAAAGCTTAGCACCAAGAATTATTGCCATTTTGCTTTTTTATATCTTCACCAGTTGCGATTATACACTAAACAGATTTATTTTCCATTACACTTTACAGTACTCAGGGCCCCTATTCTTCCATAAAACCATTTTTTATATAAATGGTAACTGGACAATTAAAATATTCCCCCTATGATAGCATTTTTTAAAAATGCATTTTACCAGAAATATCTGGATTTCGTTCTAATATGAATGCTGTGTAGAAGAACTAAGTCAATTATACTGACATATTGGAGATATGGACTTACCAAATTTATGGGTTCTTTAGATTTTCAAAACGTCTAAATGTATTATGGAAATGTGTCAGAGAAAGAATAGAAATAGAATAAAAAATTTCAATCCGAAAAATTAACTGGACCATTGACTTAGTTGCAAAACAAATGACCTGCAGTTCTACCACAGAAATTTAGCTTAAGTTCCAAGGTAAATAAGGGACATGATTTTCTATTTAATAAAATATCAGTATTCTGGCTTGTGAGAATCTCGATCTTTGGAAAAATGTTTTTAATGAAATATATCTTTTCTTAATCCGATCCATTCTCTAAGTGCCTGCATTAGGGTAGAGATCTTTGTCTACTTTTGTTCTCAGTTGTAACTCTGATGCCCAGAGCAATATCTGACACATGATACTCTACAAATATTTGCTGAATGAATGAAGACAATTTAGAAGCATAGATTTAGTAGAGAAATTGGTTTCCTATTGTATTAATCTGTTCTTGCACTGCTAATAAAGACATACCTGAGACTGGGTAATTTATAAAGAAAAAGATTTAATGGACTCACAGTTCCACATGGCTGAGGAGGCCTCACAGTCATGGGGTAAGGCAAAGAAGGAGCAAAGGCACGTCTTACATGGTGGCAGGCAAGAGTGTGTGTGCAGAGGAGACTGCCCTTTATAAAACCATCAGATCTCATGAGATTTATTCACTATCATGAGAACAGCTTGGGAAAACCCACCTCCATCATTTAATTACCTCCTACTGGATCCTTCCCATGACACATGAAGATTATGGGAGCTACAATTCAAGATGATATTTGCTTGGGGAACACAGCTAAACCACATCACTTAACCTCTTTCAAATAATAGAGATGTGTAAGGAGAATTGGGGTCATCAATATAGTTTATAAAATCTATTTCTTTTGTTCTTCACCCTACCCTTCAACTCTGGGCTTCACTTACTTGGCATAATTTCTGCTGTCTGTACACTTGATGATATAGAAAGGAACGAGGGAGTAAAGACAGTGAAACAGTCTAGGTTGGAGCAGAGTAAGAATGATGGAATTCCATCTTTTCCTAGTCTTTTATCTTTTACTTAATTTCTGTGTATGTTTTTTCCAACCTCCAATTTTAATTGCCCTCCATTCATCTGATAAATACTATCATTGATACATTTTCTACTACACACTTAATACATACCTCCTACAACCTGTTGGAACCTTAACAGACATATATATCTCTAGAACAGCTGCTATTAAAATTAGCAGCGGTCCTTTGAAAGTTGCAAGGAAATTGTCTAAATATTAAATTATTATACAATTTGAAAATTAAAAATAAGGTGCAATAAAATAGCACCAATCACAACAAAAATAAATATAGCTAAATTTAAAATCAACAATCCTTGCTAGCTATTAGTAATTCTACTTTATTTAATTTTCTGCAGATCTTGTCAAAGGAAAGGTAGCTCTTATTTCTCTAAAAATTCTGTTTTCATGTATGCTAATGGCTGTACTCTGATCTTTTTAAGATTAGGCATTAAGACTTAGATTTGGCATCTAAGTGTCCATAGATCTTGTTCTACTGACAAATTGGAGATATGCACTTACCAAAATTAACAGTTCTTTAGATCTCTCAAAATGGAAATTTACCAGAGGAAGAAATTGGTTAAATATTCATACTAAAATATGAGTTTCTATGCTTCTTTCAGTAAACACTAAATTACTTAGCATTCAGAAAAGCAATCCCCTAGGATAGCTTTAATAGTGTAGTCTTTCTGTCCATTGACTCATAAAATCACCCAAATTTAATTGTTCTGTGTATATTACAGTTGGCAGTGTACAACTTGAGTTTAGGGCCTAATCTAATAACCGTGTCTGAAGTAAATTTTTAACAGAAAATCTTTTGAAATGAGGTCTTACCAGCCCCCTTTTCTCAAGTAGAAGATTATTTTTGATGAGTACATTGATCCATGACATACTCTGTGTCACCATTGAATAATACTTCAGTTTCTACAATTGATTTATAATAAAATCAAAATAATATCATTATCTACTTGTAAATATATTCTGTTGTCCTACTTACTAACCTTTTTCTCTTTTCCCATGACCTGTGGATTTTGCATCTATTTTCATACTTTTCATATGTTATATCTCACCACACTCATGCCTTTACTTTTGAAAAGGAGACATTGTTTCTTACATTTTAGTATAATCATTTACTTTTTAACAGATAGGCATTTATAGTCCTCATTTCTAAAATTTTATTTTAAAATTATGTTTATAATCAGCCTCACAAATATTCCTAAATAAATCATCTCAGTAATTTTGAAATTTACATGTCATCTTGCCCTCCCTACATACGCCTTAAATTGAATAAATCACAAGTGCTTCCTGTTAATATTTAAAATTAGACATACTAATTTTTAAGGATATAAACCTAAACTTCACTGGTTCATAGTGAAGTGCAGGCTTAAATACTATGCCCTATAGAATTCTTTGTATGCAAACTTTTCTTGAATCACATCTGAATTTGTTTAGTTTCTGAAGAATCCAAAATGACTTTTAATAATATAGATTCACACTCATGAAGTAACCCATAGCATGTACCTTGAAGATAAAGTTGAATAAACTCCTATGTTCTTCTTCTAACTCTGAACTTAATGTTGAAAAAGCATGTGTTACTAAAATAATATAGTCTACTGAGAAAGTCATAACATACCACGTATTTGCTTCTCTAGAGAAGAGTTGTCAAACTATGACCTAAGGGCTGAATCTGACCTGCCACCTATTTTGTCAATACGGTTTTATTGGAATAAAGTTACATCAATTTGTTGATGTATTGTCTGTGGTTTACTCCTACTACAGTGGTAACAGGGACTGTATGGACCTCAAGGCCTAAAATGCTAACTATCTGCAGACCCTTTATAGAAAATTCTCTAGAGCATTGTGTAAATAGCATCAGGGTGACCACATACTTCATCGACCCTATCAGAAGGCCATGTCTATATTCAAATGTTTATATAACCCATTGGTATTTTACAAATTAATTTGTATGGTTTTGTCAACCACACAGCTTAGAAAAATAAACAGTGCAAATTTTAAAATAGTAAAAAGTGCTTCTTAAAATAAAGAAAATCAAACCAATGTCCCTGATACAGCATAATAAAGCAGATAACAGAATTTTAATTGTTTACCTGATGCAGAATACCAGAATGAAGAAAATGGGAGAGACATAGTGTTTGAGTCTAATTATTAAAATTAGAGAGTGAAAAAAATAGCCTTATCAACAGGAGTTTTTATTTTTTATTAAATAATTTTTTAAATGTTTACGGAATGAAACTTTGTAGAGGACTACGTGCTCGCAAATGAGGCGTCGCCGATATGTCCTCCTCTTGCAAACGAAGCAGGGCGTTCCTTCCCTGTAAACAGGGAGGACAAAGGAGCCAGCTGCTAACAGCAGACCCTGGGTGGCTTGTTTATGTGTAAACATCTTGAAAATCCAGAAAGTCAGGGAAAGGTCAGAAAAACAACGTGTCTTGTAACTTGGCAACATTCCACAAACGACTGTATAAAATAAAGCAGAGCCTGCCATTCGAGGCAGCCACCATGTTTGTCTTGTCTTGTGTTGTCTTTTGTGTTCATTCTTTTGTTTAGGAAACACGCGGACCCCAACATGTGGCGCATTGAGCAGGGTCCGTGGCTCCATGAGAGCAAGGAACCAGAGGGGGAGCACCCCAGGCAGGTAAATAAAGAAAGGGGGACCCACGGGAAAATTATGGGGAATTCCACCTCTCTGGCCTCTGAATATTTGCGGTTACTCCAGGGACTGTTGGTGTCTATAGGAGTAGAAGTTAGTTAAGGAACATAAGACTTTGAAGCGATTGTTTGCCCATGTTGAACAACATTGTTACTGGTTTCAATATCAAACCAAAGTGCAGTTAAATCGAAAGGAATGGTTACAAGTCCTTAAAGTCCTGCCTCGCGCTCATCAGCAAGGGCAAATGATGCCTCTGACTTTGTGGACTTTGTGTAGTTCCATTACTCAGGCATTAGAGTTACTTGAAACTGACTCAGAGCATGGTGATACTGCCACAGGAGGTGAGGTATCTGAAGCTTTAGAGAGGAATGATCCTAGAGAGGAACATATTTACGCCCTGGTTGTTGAGGACAAGGAATTGGAAAAAGAGCTAATGCCTCCATCTGAAGGAAATTCTGATTTGCAGCGCATTTTAGAGATGTTAAAACAGTTGTTAAAATTGCAAGGTACCGCTGCTCCTGTTTCTCCTATCTCTCCGCCACGAGCCTTCCCTGTTACCTTCCCTTCTGCTCCTTTGGAAAAGGATTTCCCTTTGCCTCCACCTCCAACCTCTTTGCCTATGTCAGGTCAGGTTTTCTCTGTGCCTCTTCCTCCTGTAGGAGAAAAGAAGGAATCGAAGGAAAAGGATGATTTCGAGGAATTAGATTTATTCCCAATAATACGGGCTGCTTTTGGCCCCAATGCTCAATTCCCAAACGGTGGCCAGAATGTGACTTTTGCAGCCCTACAATTTAAATTTTTGAAAGAAATGAAAGCTGCAATTTCTAATTATGGACCTCAGTCACCTTTTGTTCTTGGCCTTCTCGATTCCTTCTCTTCAGAACATATGATGATTCCTATTGACTGGGAAACGTTGGGACAGGCTGTCCTTGATCGTTCGCAATGGCTTCAATTAAAAAGTCGGTGGTGGGAGGAAGCAAGAGTACAAGCTAGAAAAAATGCTACCCGAAATCCCCCAGGACCTACTGAAGAGCAGCTTATGGGTTCAGGACAATACGCCACTCTTAATGCTCAGGGAGGCCTAGATGATATTGCTCTCACTCAGATTAAAGCCTTGTTTATAAAAGCATGGACTAAGGTTGAAATAGCGGGTAAAACTTCTTTATCTTTTGTAAAGATCCTACAAACAGCCACTGAGCGGGATCCAGATTTTGTAGCCCATCTTCAAGATGCTGTATTAAAGACTGTAGGTTCAGGCCCTGCTGCTAAAATTCTTTTGGATACTCTAGCTTTTGAGAGTGCTAATCCCGAGTGCCAAAAATTGCTGCGTCCTCTAAAAGCTAGTGGAGCTGATTTAGATGAATACATTCGGGCTTGTGCAGGTGTTGGAGGAGCTATTTACAATGCTCAGTTGTTTGCTGGGGCACTTTCTAAGGCTTTAAAAGGCAATTCTAAACAAGGCATATGCTATCAATGTGGGAAACCCAGTCATTTTAAAAAGGAATGCCAAAAAAAATTAGACTCTTCTGCTCTAAAAGAAAAAAGGTTACCATCTGATATGTGTAAACGATGTGGCAAGGGTCGACATTGGACCAATGAATGCTGCTCAAAAACTGATAAAAGTGGGAATGTATTGTCACCCCTCTTGGGAAATGGGAGCTGGGGCCCATAGGCTTGGGGCCCCAACAACTATAATGCAGGCCTACCCCAGTACCCAGTGAGCGGTGGCTTACAACATCAAGGAATGACCTCGAGTCCTCCTTAAAGACATCTTACCCTACCCCAGTTTCTCAGCTTTATGCTGCCACTAAGCAGAGTGCCGCTGCTGACCTAGCTATTGTCCAACCTTATACTTTATCTCCTAATGGAGGAATATATAAGTTGGCTACCGTAGTGTGTGGTCCTTTGCCAAAAGGACATGTAGGACTTTTACTAGGTTGAAGCAGCAGCACTATGCGGGGGTTAATGGTGGTCCCAGGAATTATTGATCCTGATTTTACTGATGAAATCCTTATTATGGTACAAGTCTCACAATTTATGAGCCTAGAGGCAGGGGAACGTATTGCACAATTGCTTTTATTGCCTTTTTTTTCCCTTTCTTATCTAGAGATGTGTCTCGTCAAGGAGGTTTCGGTAGTACTGGGAAAACTGTTTTCTGGGAAACTTTAGTTTCTGATCAAAAACCTTTATGTTCATTGCAAATTAATGGGATACTTTTTGAGGGATTAGTCGACACAGGAGCGGATGTATATAATAATGTTTGGCTCAATGGCCTGATCATTGGAAAAAGAAACAAGTATCAGTTACTCTATCCAGCCTAGGTACTGCTTCTATAGTCTACCAAAGTGTCGAGCCCCTGAGCTGTGTAGGACCTGAAGGACAACAAGGAAAAGTGTTCTTTTATATTGTTCCCATTAACATTAACCTTTGGGGCCGTGATCTTTTACAACAATTTGGTGCCTTTTTAAGCATTCCTCATATTTCTTCAGCTGCCAAAAATATGATGTTCAAAATGGGCTACAATCCTTTAAACTCTTAGCCACTGTCCACAAGCCTCAAACTTTACAATTGAAGTGGAAAACTGCAACTCCTGTTTGGGTGGAACAGTGGCCATTATCTAAAGAAAAACTTAAGGCTTTAAAGAATTTGGTTAAGGAACAATTGGCCGAGGGGCTTATTGAACCAAGTACTTCTGCATGGAATTCTCCTGTGTTTGTCTTGTCAAAAAAAAAAAAAAAGGAAAATGGCACTTATTAACTGATCTTAAAGTTGTAAATACTTGTATTCAACCTATGAGGACTTTATCCCCTGTAGCAGAAGAAGAATTATCATTTGTAGAAAATAGAAGTAGTGAAGCTCACCTTGATTATATTGCACCCAATCTTCCACTTTTGTTGTGTCTTTTTCATACTCCCCATTCACCAACGGCCATTTTACACCAAGATAATAATATTCTGGAGTGGCTGTTTTTGGCTAATAAAGCCATTAAGAAAATTCACCCATATATTGATAAACTGGCTGAATTAATTATTAAAGGATGACATCGAGTTCGTCAGTTGCTTGGTGCTGACCCTATAAAAATTATTACCCAATTATCTAATCAATACATTGAATCTCTATTGGAAACTCATGAAGGTTGGCAAGTGGCTTGCGCTGAGTATACTGGTTCTTTTTCTCAGCATTATCCTAGTAATAAATTATTTGCTTTTCTGCAACAATATTCTTTATTGCCATATAATCCTATCTCTTACACTCCAGTTAAAGGGTCCTACCTTTTTTACTGATGCTTCCAGCAATGGAAAAGCTGGATACTGGACATCAGATAATTCAAAATTTCTCACTACCCATTTGAATCAGTCTGTATACGTAAACTCTTACTTCCCACACTGCCCCCCTTTTTATCACTCATATTCGTTCTCATTCAGCTTTGCCAGGACCTTTATCTTTTGGCAATAGTCAGATTGATTCTTTACTTATTGGCAGTGTCCAACGGGCTCAGGATGAGCACCAACTACATCATACTAATAGTTTAGGATTACAATGGCGATTTTCTATAACATGCCATCAAGCCCAAGCTATTGTCAGAACCTGCCCATCTTGTGCTCCTATCATTGCACCTTTTTTAAGTCCAGGTATTAATCCTCAAGGCATTCAACAAAATCACATTTGGCAAATGGATGTAACTTATGTTCCTTCCTTTGGTCGTTTAAAATGTGTTCATCATACTATTGATACGTGGTCACATTTTCAGTGGGCTACGCCATTACCCTCTGAAAAGGCTGACTCTGTTATTACTCATTTACTTACTTGCTTTGCAGTTATGGGAGTCCCTGCTGAATTAAAAACTGATAATGCCCCTGCTTATTGCTCTCGCAAATTGACTGCCTTCCTCTCTTTATACCATATTCATCATTCCACTGGTATTCTATTTAACAGTCAAGGTTAAGCAATTATTGAAAGAGCCAATGCTACCTTAAAATTACAACTTAAAAAAAAAAGGGGGGGGGGAGATGGACGAGATTCCCCAAAACATCAAAATCTGAAAGTCCTTTTTACTTTAAATTTTCTCAATCATTGGCACCAATTACAGCAGTCTGCAGCAGTGAAACATTTTCAACAGCCTTTAGAAAAGCTGCAAAACAGTAATCTGTGGGTGTATTATCCTTCATTACAAGGGCAATATTTAAAAGGAAAAATTTTACAATGGGGCCGAGGCTATGCTCTTGTCCCTACAGGTGCCAGAGATGAGTTGTTTCCATCTCAACGGTTGAAACAGTGCCATGGCGAAGAGGAGCCAATCCGAAGAGTTCCTCAAGGAATTTCAGGAGCTGAATCTGAGCGCTCAGAGAACACTCACCTTTGGGACTTGACGTGTGGAGCCCTCGACATGGGGTCAACTGAAAAAGCTTACTCAAGAAGCTGAAGGGGTTGTTCAACAAGCTGGGCAGCCCAAAACCCCACTGACTTTATTCCTGGCTATGCTGACCATAGTAAATTGTCAGGTAACAGCTGGAGAATTTACATACTGGGCTTATATTCCTTTTCCACCCTTATTTCAAGGTGTGGCCTGGGGAGACAGAGAAGTCCCATTATTTACTAATGATACCACTTGGATGCCATCGCCTTTTTTAAACCAGGATCCTGAATTAGACACTGGCACAGTAAATAGTTCATATCAATTTGGGGTTGAAGGGTTACCTATATGTCTTGGGAGTAGTCCACATTGTCTGCATCTTTTTTATGAGGCTTGGCCTGTTCACTATAACCATAGTCATATCTGTGCCTTTACTATGATTATTGTGGCTCAAAGTTTTAAGTATAATCATACTACAGTACTTAATGAAACTCTGCCAAGTACATTATCTTTATGCCCTATCCCTGATGTGTCCGGAGGTGTTTCCCAACTAGAGTGGACTAGATGTAGAAGTAGTGGGCCACAATTGTTGTTAGAAGTAAAAGGGAAGAGTCGTAAATACCTTGTTACAGATTGGAATGTACATGGAGATTTTTCAAACTAAATTCAGCCATGTCAACCTGCATTGGCATAAAGGTAATCACAGCATTTCTGCAGATGACAATGAAACTATTATTTGGCATGATGATGGTCTATCACCCCCTATGCCACATGTGGCTAATACCTCATAAATACAAGGTCATATTTGGAAGTTGCTAGCTGCTGGTAAACCAATGTTCACTTTCACGGGAAACATGTCCTTAAATCCTACTAATATTGCTAACCCTTTCCATATATCTTTAAATCGAAATAGTTCTAGATATGTTATTGCATGTGTAAGAAAGCCTTACTTGTTGTTGACAGGAATTTTTAAATGGGATAATAATACAGGGGTAGTTAACTGTACAAACAATTGTACATTCTTAAGTTGTATAAATACTACTTGGTGGAATAATAATTGGAATGAGTCTCATTCCGATTTATATATACTAAGAGCCAGAAAAGAAACCTGGCTATCTGTAAACTTAACACATACTTGGAGTGAATCTGCTGGGGTTACTCAAATTTACAAGGTTATGCAAGATCTTGTCCACTGCAGTTGGAGGATGTTTGGAATCGTCGTGACCGTGGTGATAGGACTTGTAGCAATTGCTTCCACCGCCGCTGTTGCTGGATTAGCTCTACACCAGAGTATACAAAATGCAGAATTTGTACAACAATGGCATGAGCAATCACATTTGTTGTGGCAGCAGCAATGAGACATAGATGCTCATTTGACTGAAAGAGTGGATAATCTGGAGCAAGTGGCTTCTTGGTTGGGAGATCGACTAACAGTGTTGAATACCTGAGCTTTGCTGAAATGTGATGGGGGGGGGGCGGAGCAAGATGGCCGAATAGGAACAGCTCCAGTTTCCAACTCCCAGCGCGAGCGACACAGATGACCGGTGATTTCTGCATTTTCAACTGAGGTACTGGGTTCATCTCACTAGGGAGTGCCAGACAATCGGTGCTGGTCAGCTGCTGCAGCCCGACCAGTGAGAGCTGAAGCAGGGCGAGGCATCACCTCACCTGGGAAGCGCAAGGGGAAAGGGAATCCCTTTTTCTAGCCAGGGGAACGGAAACACACAACACCTGGAAAATCGGGTAACTCCCACCCCAATACTGCGCTTTAAGCAAACAGGCACACCAGGAGATTATATCCCACACCTGGCCGGGAGGGTCCCACGCCCACGGAGCCTCCCTCATTGCTAGCACAGCAGTCTGCAATCTCGCGGCAAGGCAGCAGAGAGGCTGGGGGAGGGGCGCCCGCCATTGCTGAGGCTTAAATAGGTAAACAAAGCCACTGGGAAGCTCGAACTGGGTGGTGCTCACAGCAGCTCAAGGAAACCTGCCTGTCTCTGTAGACTCCACCTCTGGGGACAGGGTACAGTAAACAACAAAAGCAGCAGAAACCTCTGCAGATGCAAACAACTCTGTCTAACAGCTTTGAAGAGTGCAGTGGATCTCCCAACACGGAGGTTGAGATCTGAGAAGGGACAGACTGCCTGCTCAAGTGGGTCCCTGACCCCTGAGTAGCATAACTGGGAGACATCCCCCACTAGGGGCAGTCTGACACCCCACACCTCACAGGGTGGAGTACACCCCTGAGAGGAAGCCTCCAAAGCAAGAATCAGACAGGTACACTCGCTGTTCAGCAATATTCTATCTTCTGCAGCCTCTGCTGCTGACACCCAGGCAAACAGGATCTGGAGTAGACCTCAAGCAATCTCCAACAGACCTACAGCTGAGGGTCCTGACTGTTAGAAGGAAAACTATCAAACAGGAAGGACACCTACACCAAAACCCCATCAGTACGTCACCATCATCATCAAAGACCAGAGGCAGATAAAACCACAAAGATGGGGAAAAAGCAGAGCAGAAAAGCTGGAAATTCAAAAAATAAGAGCGCATCTCCCCCAGCAAAGGAGCGCAGCTCATCGCTAGCAATGGATCAAAGCTTGACGGAGAATGACTTTGACGAGATGAGAGAAGAAGGCTTCAGTCCATCAAACTTCTCAGAGCTAAAGGAGGAATTACGTACCCAGTGCAAAGGAACTAAAAATCTTGAAAAACAAGTGGAAGAATTGATGGCTAGAGTAATTAATGCAGAGAAGGTCATAAACGAAATGAAAGAGATGAAAACCATGACACGAGAAATACGTGACAAATACACAAGCTCAGTAACCGACTCGATCAACTGGAAGAAAGAGTATCAGCGATTGAGGATCAAATGAATGAAATGAAGCGAGAAGAGAAACCAAAAGAAAAAAGAAGAAAAAGAAATGAACAAAGCCTGCAAGAAGTATGGGATTATGTAAAAAGACCAAATCTACGTCTGATTGGGGTGCCTGAAAGTGAGGGGGAAAATGGAACCAAGTTGGAAAACACTCTTCAGGATATCATCCAGGAGAACTTCCCCAACCTAGTAGGGCAGGCCAACATTCAAATCCAGGAAATACAGAGAACGCCACAAAGATACTCCTCGAGAAGAGCAACTCCAAGACACATAATTGCCAGATTCACCAAAGTTGAAATGAAGGAAAAAATCTTAAGGGCAGCCAGAGAGAAAGGTCGGGTTACCCACAAAGGGAAGCCCATCAGACTAACAGCAGATCTCTCGGCAGAAACTCTACAAGCCAGAAGAGAGTGGGGGCCAATATTCAACATTCTTAAAGAAAAGAATTTTGAAGCCAGAATTTCATATCCAGCCAAACTAAGTTTCATAAGTGAAGGAGAAATAAAATCCTTTACAGATAAGCAAATGCTTAGAGATTTTGTCACCACGAGGCCTGCCTTACAAGAGACCCTGAAGGAAAAACTAAACATGGAAAGTAACAACCGGTACCAGCCATTGCAAAAACATGACAAAATGTAAAGATCATCGATGCTAGGAAGAAACTGCATCAACTAACGAGCAAAATAAACAGTTAATATCATAATGGCAGGATCAAGTTCACACATAACAATATTAACCTTAAATGTAAATGGACTAAATGCTCCAATTAAAAGACACAGACTGGCAAACCAGATAAAGAGTCAAGATCCATCAGTCTGCTGTATTCAGGAGATGCATCTCACACGCAGAGACATACATAGGCTCAAAATAAAGGGATGGAGGAAGATTTATCAAGCAAATGGAGAACAAAAAAAAAATCAGGGGTTGCAATACTAGTCTCTGATAAAAAAGACTTTAAACCATCAAAGATCAAAAGAGACAAAGAAGGCCATTACATAATGGTAAAAGGATCAATTCAACAGGAAGAGCTAACTATCCTAAATATATATGCACCCAATACAGGAGCACCCAGATTCATAAAGCAAGTCCTTAGAGACTTACAAAGAGACCTAGACTCCCATACAATAATAATAGGAGACTTCAACACTCCACTGTCAACATTAGACAGATCAACGAGACAGAAAGTTAACAAGGATATCCAGGAATTGAACTCATCTCTGCACCAAGCAGACCTAATAGACATCTATAGAACTCTCCACCCCAAATCAACAGAATATACATTCTTCTCAGCACCACATTGCACTTATTCCAAAATTGACCACATAATTGGAAGTAAAGCACTCCTCAGCAAATGTACAAGAACAGAAATTATAACAAACTCTCTCTCAGACCTCAGTGCAATCAAACTAGAACTCAGGACTAAGAAACTCAATCAAAACCGTTCAACTACATGGAAACTGAACAACCTGCTCCTGAATGACTACTGGGTACATAACGAAATGAAGGCAGAAATAAAGATGTTCTTTGAAACCAATGAGAACAAAGATACAACATACCAGAATCTCTGGGACACATTTAAAGCAGTGTGTAGAGGGAAATTTATAGCACTAAATGCCCACAAGAGAAAGCAGGAAAGATCTACAATTGACACTAACATCACAATTAAAAGAACTAGAGAAGCAAGAGCAAACACATTCAAAAGCTAGCAGAAGGCAAGAAATAACTAAGATCAGAGCAGAACTGAAGGAGATAGAGACACAAAAAACCCTCCAAAAAATCAATGAATCCAGGAGTTGGTGTTTTGAAAAGATCAACAAAATTGACAGACCGCTAGCAAGACTAATAAAGAAGAAAAGAGAGAAGAATCAAATAGACTCAATAAAAAATGATAAAGGGGATATCACCACCGACCCCACAGAAATACAAACTACCATCAGAGAATACTATAAACACCTCTAAACAAATAAACTAGAAAATCTAGAAGAAATGGATAATTTCCTGGACACTTACACTCTTCCAAGACTAAACCAGGAAGAAGTTGAATCCCTGAATAGATCAATAGCAGGCTCTGAAACTGAGGCAATAATTAATAGCCTACTAATGAAAAAAAGTCCAGGATCAGATGGATTCACAGCTGAATTCTACCAGAGGTACAAGGAGGAGCTGGTACCATTCCTTCTGAAACTATTCCAATCTATAGAAAAAGAGGGAATCCTCCCTAACTCATTTTATGAGGCCAACATCATCCTGATACCAAAGCCTGGCAGAGACACAACAAAAAAGAGAATTTTAGACCAATATCCCTGATGAACATCGATGCAAAAATTCTCAATAAAATACTGGCAAACCGGATTCAGCAACACATCAAAAAGCTTATCCACCATGATCAAGTGGGCTTCATCCCTGGGGTGCAAGGCTGTTTCAGCATTTGCAAATCAATAAACGTAATCCAGCATATAAACAGAACCAAAGACAAGAACCACATGATTATCTCAATAGATGCAGAAAAGGCTTTTGACAAAATTCAACAGCCCTTCATGCTAAAAACGCTCAATAAATTCGGTATTGATGGAACGTACCTCAAAATAATAAGAGCTGTTTATGACAAACCCACAGCCAATATCATACTGAATGGGCAAACACTGGAAAAATTCCCTTTGAAAACTGGCACAAGACAGGGATGCCCTCTCTCACCACTCCTATTCAACATAGTGTTGGAAGTTCTGGCTAGGGCAATCAGGCAAGAGAAAGAAATCAAGGGTATTCAGTTAGGAAAAGAAGAAGTCAAATTGTCCCTCTTTGCAGATGACATGATTGTATATTTAGAAAACCCCATTGTCTCAGCCCAAAATCTCCTTAAGCTGATAAGCAACTTCAGCAAAGTCTCAGGGTACAAAATTAATGTGCAAAAATCACAAGCATTCTTATACACCAGTAACAGACAGACAGAGAGCCAAATCATGAATGAACTTCCATTCACAATTGCTTCAAAAAGAATCAAATACCTAGGAATCCAACTTACAAGGGATGTAAAGGACCTCTTCAAGGAGAACTACAAACCACTGCTCAATGAAATAAAAAAGGACACAAACAAATGGAAGAACATACCATGCTCATGGATAGGAGGAACCAATATCATGAAAATGGCCATACTGCCCAAGGTTATTTATAGATTCAATGCCATCCCCATCAAGCTACCAATGAGTTTCTTCACAGAATTGGAAAAACCTGCTTTAAAGTTCATATGGAACCAAAAAAGAGCCCGCATCTCCAAGACAATCCTAAGTCAAAAGAACAAAGCTGGAGGCATCATGCTACCTGACTTCAAACTATACTACAAGGCTACAGTAACCAAAACAGCATGGTACTGGTACCAAAACAGAGATATAGACCAATGGAACAGAACAGAGTCCTCAGAAATAATACCACACATCTACAGCCATCTGATCTTTGACAAACCTGAGAGAAACAAGAAATGGGGAAAGGATTCCCTATTTAATAAATGGTGCTGGGAAAATTGGCTAGCCTTAAGTAGAAAGCTGAAACTGGATCCTTTCCTTACTCCTTATACGAAAATTAATTCAAGATGGATTAGAGACTTAAATGTTAGACCTAATACCATAAAAACCCTAGAGGAAAACCTAGGTAGTACCATTCAGGACATAGGCATGGGCAAAGACTTCATGTCTAAAACACCAAAAGCAACGGCAGCAAAAGCCAAAATTGACAAATGGGATCTCATTAAACTAAAGAGCTTCTGCACAGCAAAAGAAACTACCATCAGAGTGAACAGGCAACCTTCAGAATGGGAGAACATTTTTGCAATCTACTCATCTGACAAAGGGCTAATATCCAGAACCTACAAAGAACTCAAACAAATTTACAAGAAAAAAAACAAACAGCCCCATCAAAAAGTGGGCAAAGTATATGTACAGACATTTCTCAAAAGAAGACATTCATACAGCCAACAGACACATGAAAAAATGCTCATCATCACTCACCATCAGAGAAATGCAAATCAAAACCACAATGAGGTACCATCTCACACCAGTTAGAATGGCAATCATTAAAAAGTCAGGAAACAACAGGTGCTGGAGAGGATGTGGAGAAATAGGAACACTTTTACACTGTTGGTGGGATTGTAAGCTAGTTCAACCATTATGGAAAACAGTATGGCGATTCCTCAAGGATCTAGAACTAGAGGTACCATATGACCCAGCCATCCCATTACTGGGTATATACCCAAAGGATTATAAATCATGCTGCTATAAAGACACATGCACATGTATGTTTATTGCGGCACTATTCACAATAGCAAAGACTTGGAATCAACCCAAATGTCCATCAGTGACAGACTGGATTAAGAAAATGTGGCACATATACACCATGGAATACTATTCAGCCATAAAAAAGGATGAGTTTGTGTCCTTTGTAGGGACATGGATGCAGCTGGAAACCATCATTTTTAGCAAACTATCACAAGAACAGAAAACCAAACACCGCATGTTCTCACTCATAGGTGGGAACTGAACAATGAGATCACTTGGACTCGGGAAGGGGAACATCACACACTGGGGCCTATCATGGGGAGGGGGCCGGGGGGAGGGGAGAGGGATTGCATTGGGAGTTATACCTGATGCAAATGATGAGTTGATGGGTGCTGACGAGTTGATGGGTGCAGCACAGCAACATGGCACAAGTATACATTAACAAACCTGCACGTTATGCACATGTACCCTAGAACTTAAAGTATAATAATAAAAAAAAATAAATAAATGTGATTGGAACACTACGCAACTTTGTATTACTCTTGTTCCTTTTAACAGCACTGTACATAATTGGACTGAGATAAAGAGACTTTTAATTGGTCATAATAATCTTTCCCTAGAAATACAAGAATTAATACAGAACATTTCTGAAACATTTCACAATCAGTTACCTTTGCTGACTGGTGCAGATTTGATGACTGGTATTGCACAAAGTTTGACGTCTTTGAACCCTATGAGCCCTGTAAAAACTTTGCTGACCTCTGTTTCTAGTAATGTATTGACTGTTATTCTTGCCTTTGTCATTTTCACAGTCTGCTGGAGATGGTAACAAAGGGCAAACACCGAATCCCAGCGAGCCCAACATGTAATGATGGTTTTAAAAGAAATTCAAACTTGTATATAAGGAAAGGGGAAATGTAGAGGACTACGTGCTCACAAACGAGGCGTTCCTGATAAGTCCTGCTCTTGCAAAGGAAGCAGGGCGTTGTAATAAGTCCTGCTCTTGCAAACGAAGCAGGGCATTCCTTACCTGTAAACAGGGAGGACAAAGGAGCCAGCTGCTAACAGCAGACCCTGGGGGCTTGTTTATGTGTAAACATCTTGAAAATCCAGAAAGTCAGGGAAAGGTCAGAAAAACAACAATGTGTCTTGTAACTTGGCAACATTCCACAAACGACTGTATAAAATAAAGGAGAGCACGCCATTCGAGGCGGCCGCCATGTTTGTCTTGTCTTGTGTTGTCTTGTGTGTTCATTCCTTTGTTTAGGAAACACGCGGACCCCAACAAACTTAATACAAATGGCTTTAAGTATGTAAAGCATACAATCAGTCAAGAGTAAAAAATTAAGCATATTCAAATAGGAAGAGAGACAAATTGTCTGTTTGCTGGTGACATGATCCTATATCTAGAAAACTCCATCATCTCAGCTCAAAAGGTTCTCAAGCTGATAAGCAACTTCAGCAAAGTCTCAAGATACAAAAGCAATATGCAAAAGTCGCAAGCATTCCTATACAACAACAACAGGTAAGCAGAGAGCCAAATCATGAATGAATTCCCATTCACAAGTGCTACAAAGAGAATCAAATACCTAGTAATACAACTAACAATGGAAGTGAAGGACCTCTTTAAGGAGAACTACAAACCATTACTCAAGGAAATCAGAGAGGGCAAAAAGAAATGGAAAAACTTTCCATGCTTATGGATAGCAAGCATCAATATCACGTAAGTGGCCATAAGCTCAAAGTAATTTATAGGTTCAATGCTATTGACATTAAACTATCATTGAAATTCTTCACAGAATTTGAAAAAAACTATTTTAAAATTCATATGGAACCAAGAAAGGGAGGGCTTGTATAACTAAGACAATCCTAAGCAAAAAGAACAAAACTGACTTCAAACTATACTACAAGCCTACAATAACCAAAACAGTATAGTACTGGTACAAAAACAGACACATAGACAAATGGAACAGAATAGAGAACTCAGAAATAAGACTGCACATCTACAAGCATCTGAACTTCAACAAACCTGAAAAAAACAAGTAATGAGGAAAGGATTCCCTATTTAATAAATGGTGCTAGGATAACTGGCTAGCGATATGCAGAACATTGAAACTGGACCCCTTCCTCACACCTTAGACAAAAATTAACTCAAGATGGATTAAAGACTTAAATGTAAAACCCAAAACTTTAAAAAACCTTAGAAGAAAATCTAGACAACCCCATTCAGGACTTAGGCACAGGCTAAGATTTCATGATAAAGTCACCAAAAGCAATTACAAAAAAAGAAAAACTTGACAAATGGGTTCTGATTAAACTAAAGAGATTCTGCACAGCAAAAGAAACTATCAACTGAGCACACAGGCAACCTACAGTGTGGGAGAAAATTGTTTCAATCTATCCATCTGACAAAGGTCTAATATTCAGAATCTACAAGGAAATTAAACAAATTTACAGTTAAAAGAAGACCCCATTAAAAAATGGACAAAAGACATAGACGCTTCTCAAAAGAAGACATTCATTTACCCAGCAAACATGAATAAAGCTCAACATCACTGATTATTAAAGAAATGCAAATCAAAACCACAGTGGGATACAATCTCATGCCAGTCAGAATGGCAGTTTTTAAAAAGTTAACAAACAACAGATACTGGTGAGGCTGCAGAGAAATAGGAACACTTTTACACTGTTGGGTATGTAAATTAGTTCAACCACTGTGGATGATGGTGTGGTGATTCCTTAAAGATCTAGAACCAGAAATACCATTTGACCCAGCAATCTCATTACTGAGTATATATGCAAAAGAATATAAATCATTCTATTACAAAGATGCATGCTCCTCTCTGTTTATTGCAGCACTATTCACAATAGCAAAGACATGGAATCAACCCAAATGCCCATCAGCAATAGACTGTATAAAGAAAATGTGGTACATGTACATCATGGAATACTATGAAGCCATAAAAGGGAACGAGATTATGTCCTTTGCAGGGACATGGATGTAGCAGGGAACCATTATCCTCAGTAAACTAACAAAGGAACAGAAAACCGAACACTGCGTGTTCTCACTTATAAGTGGGAACTGAACAATGAGAAGACATGGACACAGGGAAGGGAACAACACACACTGGGGCCTGTCAGGGGGTGGGGTGAAGGGAGAGATAGCATCAGGAATAATAGCTAATGCATGCTGGGCTTAATACCTAGGTGATGGTTTGATAGGTCCAGCAAACTACTGCAGCACACGTTTACCTATGTAACAAACCCTGCACATCCTGTACGTGTATCCCAGAACTTAAAATAAAGATAAAAATTTTAAAAACCCACCATTTCAACATGTCAATACAAGAAAAAGTGTAAAATATACATCATAATAAAGAACTAGAACACTTCAGTGAATTTATTATTTAATTTTAGTTAAATGTTTCCACAACTTGGTTGTCAATATGCTAATGTTAATTTGTAAAAAATCTGAATTGGATTTTTTAAAAGAATTTTATTATTTTTAAACATGTCTCATGAATGAAATGTGGCTTATCACTGCTGGTGACTTAAGGGTTTGGGGAATGTGTAGCATCCTTCACTTATCAAGTGTTGATGGCTACGCTAGACACATTAAGATGTTTTTCTCACTTACACTAGATGAGAACATTTACTGTCAGATCAACTAACTAATAGTATTTTACACTCATATATTCACAATATAATTACTTCTCTTGAAGAGGACTCAGGCGGGGATTTGAACTAAGTCTTGTATTACTCTTTACTACCTCTTCACCATAAATTATCTCATTCTGTTATAAAGCTTTTAAGAGATCAGATATGATGTACCTCATTTAACTTTGTATATTAAAAAGTGAACATTGTACACAGGAGATGCACAGGACTTGAAAGAAGGAAGGGGTTGGTAATTAAATATTGGTGCTGAAACAACAAGGAATATCTGATTACTTTAAATAAAGATACTTTTTAAAAAAAATAATTAGGCTAATACACTCCAGAAGAACAATTAAAACATACCACAAATAAAATATTAAAAAGAAGCCAAGCATGGTGGCTCACACCTGTAATCCTACCACTGTAGGAGGCCAAGGTGAGCAGATTGCTTAAAACCAAGGGTTTGAGACCAGCCTTGGCAGCATGGTGAAACCCCCGCTCTACAATAAGTAAGTAAGTAAATACATACACACATACAAAAAATTAACCAGGTGTGGTGCTGCATGCCTGTAGCAGCAGATACTCAGGAGACTGAGGTGGGAGGCCAACCCTGGAAGTTGAGGCTACAGTGAGCAGTGATCGCACCACTGCACTCCAGCCTGGGTGGCAGAGCAAGATCCTGTCTTGAAAACATAAATAAATAAAGAGATAACTTAGCAACGTTTTATTAATCTTTATAGGAATTCTTCTTTTCAAGGCCATCAATGACCTTCATGTTGATAAATGTAAAGATCAAGTCTCATTCATTCAGTTTCTACCATCTTCCAAAGAATGACTCCTTTGCATCCCCCTTCACTAACTCTACCAACCTTAACCTACTATCAAATATTCTTTGATGAATGTAACGAACCTTTATTGCCTTACTTTTTATGTACAAACTTTAGGTATTTATTTTCAAATCCTTTAAAATATATAAACTTCTTCTCATTCAATTGAAACATTTTTCTACCTATGAAAGCTGGATATCTTTGGGTGGAATGGGGGGATATCTAATAATTTTTCCTATTAGAATACATGAAGTTTTTTTCACTTAACAATTTTCACCTAGCAGAAGAGTTTTCCTGAAAAAATTAAATTTATTAGGCCAGAGATAGGTGTATTTGTCTAAAACACCCATTTGGAAAGAAATGCAGAGAAAGTGCCCACATCATTCTTAAATATTATAGGTTGGGTGTGTTTTATTACTGTCACTCTCAAATAACTATTTAGAAAAACTACAATTTGTAACTACAACACAGATGTAGTTCAGAAAATTTTACTTTTAAGAAAATTACATTAAAATGCAATTATTGCATTTATAGTTCATAAATTCATGTGTGCCTGAATATGCCCCACCAAGCTTTTGACTGTATGCCTGATTATCTCCCACAGGTATGTAGGCACAGCAGGATGTGGATGCTGAAAGGGGAGAGTCTCAGAATAGTTGGTCAATAGTTATTAATTGGCTAGTATATGCTAAGAAGTAAAGGTTCATGGAAATTACTAATTCTTAACTTTATAAAATGTGTTAGTTTATACATAGAGAATCTTAAATGGATTATAGCAGCATCTTAGATTTGTAAATCTGACTTGAAGCAATTAATCCTTTATTTCATTATCAATTGAGTCATAAATTCTAAAGCAGGAACTTTTAAAAATAGTGACTCCTTCAATAAGAACTGTTGGAGTTTACAACTTTCCAAAACTGCTGTAGTTTCTTTCAAAAAAACTGATTTCACTTACTGTCTACTTTTATATATGGGAGGCATGGGATATATTATTTATGCTCTTTAGAACACAAACTGATAGTCTTGATGAAAATAAAAGCGGATCTAATAAGTGGAAATCTATAATATTTTTATTTTTATGGGGAAGGAAACTGAGTTAACGCCATGAATGTGCATGATTTTGATAGTCTAATTCCAAACTGGGCAAGTCTTATCATTGATGACATGTCAATTATGTTATTTAGAACACTGAAAAATAGTTTTTCCCTCCCAGATTTTTTGGTTACTTTATTCTAATGTAGTATTAGTCAATCAACATTACACAGTATGGGTTTGTGCTAAAGTTGTAAAAGTTATTATTTAATGTGTGCCTGAGAATGTCAATATCAATTATATTTCTAGAAATATGTAGCAGAAAAAATGTAATGTCTGTGTTAGTGGTGGATCAATAGTTGAAAGTTGGAGTTGAAAACAGAAAAGATTGAATAATTAAAATCAGATTGGTACCTAACAAGCTGTTCATTATTTTGGTCTAAGTTATTTAGGGCCGGTATATATATATTTTTTTAATTATGAAAAGTACCTACCATATTACTTGATACATAGTAGACATTAAATACTTTTTCACTTATTTAAAAATGTGAAATAAAAGCGCTGAAGTCTGAGTTTGCTTCAATAAAATGCATTTCAGAAAAGGGAAACAAAGATAGGCAAAGTTAGCAACTCTTTGGCTTTGCGATGTAAATGCTCCTGGAACCTTGATATGGCGACATGAATATTAGACTCTGATTCAAAAATTTAGGGAATAAATGAAGCATCAAATTGCTAGATTAAAGTGGGTAATAAAGTAAATTAATTCTTAATGTTGGATCAGAAAGCCTACCAAGATACTGATGCATGTGTGCATACACATAACCACAAAAAGATTTTAAGAGGTTTCTAAAAAGAGCATTAAAGAATATTTTAAATGTATTATTTTTACTACAGATGACTTGTGGCAATGAGTAACTGTCATTTTCTTCTCTCCTTCTCCCAGCTACTATGGAAAAACAAATTACTTGCTATATAAAATACAGGTTATCAGCAATATTGCTAATTGATGGTATAGCTGCCAAATTCCAAGTCACATTCTGACAAAGAATATGACCTAATGTTACTCAATAACGTTTCATCAATCACAAGCCAGAAAATAACCAACAGTCAGTATTTTCTTTGGATCAATAGTGCAACCTAATAGTGGCAGTTAACATTAAATTAAAGGCCAGTAACCAGATTAAAAAGTCTTAGTTTGTAATTTTTTTTAACTAAAAAAGGATATGTATTAAATGATGTTTGAGCTGAATCCAAAATATGGGGAAAATCCCACCAATTTGATTAAAAAGCTTTCAATGAGTATTTAATGGGTACCTACCCTTGCCCAGTGAAGGATGCTCTTAGGGATATAATGGTAGAGAATATAATCTCTGCTTACCATGAATTTACAATATGACTGGGTAAAGAAAACAAGCAGATTTAAAGCAAAAATCAAAAGCTCAGTGGCTAAAACTGAACCCTATGGGAGATCTGAGACTGAAGAGAACTTTGTGAATTGTCATGGCCAGAAAATAATATTTCATAAAAAGTTAATTTAAAGAGAATGTGGGAAAGGAAAGCATTTCAGTGGTTCCTCTTGTCCCTACAAATTAGCTTCCCTAAACAGCAGAACTGGCACATACAGAGGTAACTGTGTAGCATATCAATTTTTTAGGACACAAGAGCTTAATGCAATGAAAAATGATATAGGTTGTTTTGAATGTTGTAGCTGTTAGCATTCAAATGGCAATTTAAATTATGAATATGTACAAACTTGAGCAACTAGACTTAGGATCAGAAGCAAAGGACCAAGGATGGAATACTGAGTGATGCTGGAAAATTACTCATTTCATTCACTCAGTAGTTAATGAGTAGTTAACAGTATCAAGGCAGCTTGAGTGAGATAAAAATTAATATTGGATTAATAAGCATCAAGTCATTGGTGCCATTTGAGAAATGGAAACAAAGACTAGAATGAGTGGATTTGTTAAATAAAATTGGCAGCACTTTTTGGAAAGATAAATATTTTTTTTAAAAGGTGAGAGAGTTTGCATGTTATCTAGAACATTCTGAAAGTGCTCACCAATCTTACTCTTCTAAAAGGAAAATATCATTGCTTTGGTGGCTCTTGTGACATATCATAATAGAGAAAAAAATCTTCAAAAAGTAATCATTTTTCTCCTATTAAAAAAGTAAAGCTAACCATGAACACAGAAGACTGGCTGTTTGGTATTCCATAGGTGAATAATGCATATTTTCATGGGATTCTCCCACACCATGATGTAGCACGATAGATGACTAATTTAGTTGTCAGAACACAGCAGCTCACTAATGTTAAAAGAGCTTAGGGCATCATAAGTTTGTTTTGCTGTAATACTTATGTAAGTAGCCAAATATTACTCATTCTTCCTGCTAACCTGTGTTCAACTTGTTCTTTCATATTCATCACTAACCCAAATATGATAACTTGAAAAATTAGAAGAGAAATTTTTAAAAAGTCAAGATATTTAAAGGAAAACTATGTCTTAATTTCAGTGAAATATATGAAACCATATAGTGGCTAAAAACAAATACCAAAGTTGGAGTCAATTTATTTAATAATTATAATAATAAAATAATGAAGTGATAAAAATGAAATAAATAACAATGTATATGATTAAACAGTACTGATATTGTATTTAAACAAAATATTTCAATAAAATAAGAGTTTCAGAAAAAAAAGAAGATGGGCTTATCTAAGAAATAGCACAAAAATATTCTTAGAATAGACACATGTGAGTCTCTAAACTAGAAGAGATCATTGAATTTTTGACCAATGAATGGAAAATGACACCAGGCACATCATTAGGAATATTGGAAACTAAGGGGAAAACAATGACCTTAAAATCTTCTGGGGAGTGGGGAATAAAAGCTGGTCACCTACATAAGATTGAGAATCAGCATGGCCTTGGGTTCCTCATCAACAGTGGAAGCTTAAAGACCATACAGCAGTGATTTCAAAATCCTGTTGGAAAATTATTTCTGAACTAGAAATCTGTAGCCAGACATTATTTAACACATATGAGGGTAGAATAAAGACATTTCAGGCACTCACATTTCACAGATAATTTGTCTTCCATATACACATTCTTTGGACACTATTATCAGTGTATATTCCACCAAAATGAGAGAGTGAATGAAGAGAACAACTTGGACGTTAAATGTTGGAACAAAGAAAACTGGAATCATCATAAAAGAACCCAGGGAGATCTCAGGTCAGTAGCTGAGTTGCAGGTCTAGAAAACAGCAGTATATTTGAAAGACCAGCAGGAATATCTTTAATGAAAACAACAACAACAAACTGGAATGAAAAGTTTATTTAATGTGTGGCCATGTAAAATGTGGTGTTCAGAAGGGTTCAGCATTCTGAGTATTTGAAATAATTGGTAATATAGAAATAAATGATAACTAAAAATAATGACCATTATTAATTCCAGAAGAGAATATGTTGCACAAGAAAGAAAATATGTATCTCTTGATTTGTCAATGAATGACATTAACATAATAATAATAAGGTAATTTCTGAATATTAAGATAACTAAAAAGTTTAGAAAAATGAAAAAATGAAAAATTAAGAGAAATGTGAAAATACTAAATTCATATATTCCATATTAGGAGGTCAGTAGATAATATCTTAAAGAATATTAGATAAATATCTTAAATTTTAGAGGAAAGCAAGAAAAATTAGCTAGAGGTTAAAAAGATTGCTTCTAGGGTATGAGTTTTGATGACGGAGTTACAGTGGTTCCTGTTATTAGCTATAAGCTTAACAGCAGTATTTTATTTTTAAATTAAGAACGTATGTTATTTTGATACCAAAAAAACTAATAAAAATTGATATAGAAGCCACTACATAGTTATAAACAGAAAACTGTTATGTTGTGGCTCATATTTTAAATGTCAATAATATATTAAATGAAAAAGAAACAAGATATAAATATTTATGTATAGCAAGATCTCTTGAAGGATGCATACAATTTGTACTTAAGAGCAATTAACTCTAGGTGGTAGAATGTTGAGTGATTTTTAAAATAATGAGTGCAGGCTGGGCACAGTGGCTCATGCCTGTAATCCCAGCATTTTGGAATGCCAAGGGAGGGTGGATCACCTGAGGTCAGGAGTTCGAGACTAGCCTGGCCAACATGAAAAAACCCAGCCTCTACTAAAAATACAAAAATTAGCCAATCGTGGTGTCCGGCACCTGTAATCCCAGCTCTCTTGGAGTCTGAAGCCTGAGAATCACTTGAACCTGGAAGGTGGAGGTTGCAGTGAGCCAAGATCATTCCACTGCACTCCAGCCTGGGCGACAGATGGAGACTCTGTCTCAAAATAAATAAATAAATTAATTAAAATAAATAAAAATGATGAGTGCATTTTATTATTTTTCTATAACTAACTTGTATTACTTGTCGAATGCCTGGAATAAAAATGCTTAGAAGTCAGGTATGCTCAGGCAGGAGCTAACAAGATGAAACTTAAACTTGAGGGCCTCTCACTAGCACAAGGCAATGCATTTCATGTTCTGTTGTCTTTGCTCTCCCCCTACCTACTGTGTAAGCTTAGGTCCCACAAAACCTAGATCTTCCTTAGACTTAGGTTCAAATTTTATGCCTGCTACTTACTATGGTGTGATCTTAGGGAACTTACTTTATAATTGAGGCAACTATTCTATAATGTCCTTATTTGGAAAGTGAACATACTATAATTTCAATATCAGAGTTATTGTAAGGTGATATGGTTTGGCTGTGTCCCCACCCAAATCTCATCTTAAATTGTAGTTCCCATAATTCTCACATGTCATGGGAGGGACCTGGTGGAAGTGATTGGATCATGGGGATGGTTTCCCCTATGCTGTTCTCATGATAGTGAGTGAGTTCTCATGAGATCTGACAGTTTGGTAAGCGTCTGGCATTTCCCCTGCTTGCATTCATTCCCTCCTTCCACTCTGTGAACTGGTGCCTTCCACCATGATTGTAAATTTCCTGAGGCCTCCCGGGCATGTGGAACTGTGGGTCAATTAAACTTATTTCCTTTATAAATTACATAGTCTTGGGCTTTTCTTGATAGCAGTGTGAGAATAGACAAATATAGTAAATTGATACTGAGGTAGTGGGGTGCTGCTATAAAGATACCTAAAAATGTGTAAGTGACTTTGGAATTGGGTAATGGTAGAGGTTGGAACAGTTTGGAGGGCTCTGAAGAAGACAGCAAGATATGGGAAAGTTTGAAACTTCCTAGTGACTTGTTGAGTGGTTTTGACCAAAATGCTGATAGTGATATGGACAATGAAGTCCAGGCTGTGTTGGTCTCAGATGGAGATGAGGAAGTTCTTGGGAACTGGAGCAAAGGTCATTCGTGTTATGCTTTAGCAAAGAGACTGGCGGCATTTTGCCCCTGCCCTAGGGATCAGTGGAACTTCAAACTTGAGAAAGATGATTTAGGGTATATGGTGGAAGAAATTTCTTTTTCTTTTTTGTTTGAGACAGAGTCTTACTCTGTTGTCAGGCTGGAGTGCAGTGGTGCTATCTTGGCTCATTGCAACCTAAGCCTCCTGAGTTTAAGTGATTCTCCTACCTCAGCCTCCTGAGTAGCTAGGATTACAGGCACCTGCCACCACATCTGCTATTTTTTGTATTTTTAGTAGAGACAGGGTTTCACCTCAAAAGCATCAAAGTTTGGAAAATTTGCAGACTACAGATGTGATAGAAAAGAAAAACCCATTTTCTGGGGAGAAATTTAAGTCTACTGCAGAAATTTGCATAAGTAACTAGGAGCTGAATATTAATCACCAAGACAATGGGGAAAATGTCTCCAGGGCATGTCAGAGACCTTCACAGAAGCCCCTCCTATCACAAGCCCAGAGGCGTAGGAGGGAAAAATGGTTTCCTGAGCTGGGCCCAGGATTCCCCTGCTCTGTGCAGGCTAGGAATATGGTACCCTGTATCCCAGGTGCTTCAGCTCCAGCTTTGGCTAAAAGGGGCCAAGGTATAGCTTGGGCCATTGCTTCAGAGGGTGCAAGCCCCAAGCTTTGGTGGCTTCCATGTGGTATTGAGCCTGTGGGTACACAGAAGTCAAAAATTAAGATTTAGGAACCTCCATCTGGATTTCAGAGGATGTATGGAAATGCCTGGATGTCCAGGCAGAAGTTTGCTGCAGAAGCAGAACCCTCATGGTGAACCTCTGCTAGGGCAGTGCAGAAAGGAAATGTGGGGTTAGAGTCCCCACACAGAGTTCCCACTGTGTCACTGCCTAGTGGACCTCTGAGAAGAGGGCCACTGTCCTCCAGACCTGAGAATGGTAGATCCACTGATAGTTGGTACTGTGTGCCTGGAAAAGCTGCAGACATGCAACACCAGCCCATTAAAGCAGCCAGGAGAGGGCTGTACTCTGCAAAGCCAAGGCCTTGGGAGCCCACCTCTTGCATCAATGTGAAATGTGGTGTCAAAGGAGATCATTTTGAAACTTTAAGGTTTAATGACTACCTATTGGATTTCATACTTGCATGGGACCTGTAGTCCCTTCATTCTGGCCACTTTCTCCCATTCAGAACATGTGTATTTACCCAATGCCTGTACTCTCATTGTATCTAGGAAGTAACTAACTTGCTTTTGATTTTACAGGCTCATAGGCAGAAGGAACTTGCCTTATATCAGACGAGACTTTGGACTTGGACTTTTGGATTATTGCTGGAATGAGTTAAAACTTTGTGGGGCTGTTGGAAAGTCATTATTGTGTTTTCAAATATGAGCACATGAGATTGGGATGGGCCAGGGATGGAAGGATATGGTTTGGCTGTATCCCTACCTAAATCTCATCTTGAATTGTAGTTCCCATTATCCCAGTGTGTCATGGGAGGGACCTGGTGGAATGTGATTGGATCATGGAGTGGTTTCCCTCAAGCTATTCTTGTGATAGTGAGTGAGTTCCTATTAGATCTGATGGTTTTATAAGCGTCTGGCACTTCCCCTGCTTGCACTCACTCCCTGCTGCCTCCCTGTGAAGAGGTGCCTTCTGCCATGATTGTAAGTTTCCTGAGGCCTCCTTAGCAATGTGGAACTGTGAGTCAATTAAATCTCTTTCCTTTGTATATTGCCCAGTCTCAGGTATTTCTTCATAGTAGTGTGAGAACTGACTAATACAGAAGGATTAGATTACATCCTAAAAATAAAATACCTTTCACTGAGTCTGGCATATGAGAGACACTCTCTAATGTTAATTCCTCTCTGTTTAACATCTTTTAAAGAATAAATCTTAAAAGGAACTTTATGCTTCTTAAGATACCAGAGCTATCCTTAAATTGCAGCTGAATATACTATAAATGTTTTGTCGTGGGACATTCAGAATTCTTTACCTACTCTGACAGGCTTCTCTGGATGGCCTAATATACACTTTGTTGGTAATTACATGTATTTTGCTTGTTTATTTTAACTGAATACATGTCATTGGCCTTATATCCCCATGGAAGAGAAAAATGTGATCATCTGTGAAAACCCTGTATACTATATTAGTTTTCCTAGGGCTGTTGTGACAAGGTACCACAAACTGGGTGGCTTAAAACAACAGAAATGTATTCACTCACAGTTCTAGAGGCAAGCAGTTCAATAGAAAGTTGTCAGCAGAGCCACACTCCCTCCTAAGGTTCTTGGGGAGAATCCTTCCTTGCCTCTTCCTAGCTTCTGGTGGGTGCAACAATCCTTGGAGTTCTTCCTGTTGTAGCTGCATCACTCCATTCTTTGCTCCCATTGTTATCACATGACCCTTTCCCTCTGTGTGTGTGTGTGTGTGTATGTCTGTCTGTCTGTCTCTAAATTCCTTTTTTCTTTTAAAGTCATCAGTCATTGGACTTACGGCTCAGATTAATCCAGTATGATCTCACTTTAACTTGATTCATTGTAAAGACTATATTTCCAAATCAGGTCACATTCACAGGTACATATCTTTGGGAGGACACAATTCAACCCCACAACACATACCAATTATGTTAGCCATCCTGAGATACACTTAGCTTCAAACTTTATTCTATTTTAATTGGCACATTTTTCTAATTTCTAGGGAAAAAGGCAAGGTTTTATGAAGCCTTAATAGAAATTTAATGAATCCAACATCACTTTAATTTGAAGGTGGTTTTTAAATTGATTTTACTTTTCAATTTATGAAAAAAAAATCAAAGTATCCATAATGGCTTCTTGCTTTACAAAAACATAATGTGAAGAAATGTTTTAGCAAGTATTAAAGAGAATTAAATTACCAACCTACTTTTTCACTCATGATAAAAAGTAAACTGATTGCCAAGGCTTGAATCTAAATCTAAACCAAGGTTTATTTTGGAAACCTCTAATAAAACCTTGATATCTCAAACTCCATTTCATGAGTCATACCCAGTATTCCTTTCAGGCTAGCAGGATGAAAAAGTTTACTATAGCTAGGCAGTTTACATCAAATCGATGGGCATACCACAAAATAAACTTAATGGGCCCTAATAAAAATTGCTTTGCGCAATAGATCCTAAATTAAGAGTGCAAGTACTGCCTATTTGAATATTACATTGAAGACAGTGACTTACCTAATTTGAAAAAATTGAACTAATTGCTTTCTGCTTTATAAGTATATCTGCGTTTTACTCTTACGCAAATGAAATATATATGTACATACACTATTTCTGAGTCTTTTCTTGAATTCTATATCAAACCACAGTTCTGTGTATGCTTCAAAAAGTAATATATTAATATTTTTATTATGTATCAAAATATTAAATATCTTCTACTTATCAAACTGAGACATTTTATATTTATGTATTTTGTTGCTCTTTCCACAGCTTTCAAATTGGATATTTTTTTGTGTTTCATAATGTTGCACTCAACCTAATTTTGCTTTGAATACTAAGCACAGGATAGATTTTTCAGAAGAATGTCTTAAGTTTCTTAATGGCAGGCACTGTGGCCTATTTGACTACTTGTGTCTTTAGTGCCTAGCATAACCTGGCACACAGTAGGTAGTTGATAAATGGTTTTGACTGAAGGAATGATACTGGCATGGTGAAAATCGAATGTTTGCCTGTAGTTAGTAAATACCCTCTTAATTCCGTAAGTTTAGTAATGGGGAGTGGAAAACATATCTTCTTAGGCATCTATGTACTTGTTCCGAAATGCCCTTGGCATGACTTTTAAACCCAGAGGCACCTCAGATGGCACTGGATTATTTTAAATAAAAATACTTCTGTTTCAATCAGAATCCAGGCAGGAAACAAATGAGGTATTTGGGGAGAATTTAAGGACAGAACTATTTAGAAAGTCATGGGTAGAGTAAAGAGCATGGGACAAGGGATTGCATCTAAGGGTGCGGGGAGGGACTAATCTCCTCTAGGCCTCAAGGAGCAAGGAGAAGGAGCAATTACAAAATCCTGAGAGATCTTTCCACAGAGGAGCACAGCCATTGCAACCCATTCCCAGGAGGAAGAGTTGGAAAATAAACACCTGTTCTCCAGCTTCTCTTACTTCTGGATCTTCTATTGGTACTTTTATTGACTGGACCCAGCTGGAAGCCAGAGGGGAATGCAGTCAAAAAAGGGTCACAGAACAGGGTGGAAAGGAGAAGAAAGTGAGTCTGGAGGGACAAATGGTGCATATCTAGTGGGCTTTTCTTTTTCATTTTACTGTTTGACGTATAGTCTAAGCTAAAGGGTAAAGAAAACTTTCTTAGATACCCTCTGAAGGATATTTATTTAATAAGCATAGAAGAGGTTTAATACAGTTCTAGAGACAACTAAGAAACTTGGTAGTCTAGAACACCTAAAATTGGTATTCCCAATGATCCATCAATTCACTATTTACATAGAGCATGTTTCATGCCAGGTACTGTGCTGGCAGTGAAAAGATACACAAGACAGACATGTCCTGCCCATATAAAATCCACATGTTGGAGAAGATGTAGACAATAATAACTAGAAAGAGAAGCAAGAAGACTGCTGTTTATAAGCATCACAAAGCTGATAAACATGGAAGGAAGATAGAAAATAACCAGGTAGGCCACTTTAACAAACAACAGGGAAACCTCTCTGAAAAACAAACCTGAAGCAAAAGGAAGAGCCATTCCATTGGTTTTTCAACACTGGGTTGTGGGTCATAAACATGATTTATAGGGCCCCGAATGGTATTTTCTCTTTATGTAAATAGAATACAACTGAACAAAGTGCTTCACACATAATAAGTGAGAGAGTGGTATGTGAGACTCTGCTTTCTTATCTGTGGATATGCCATGTTTGTGGGCTGGATTTTTAATGTAAACTTACCCTTTAGGTGGACGGTAATCTAACACTGCAGCATCTAATCTGCCTTTTCTCCAGACCTCACCCTCCAGATCTCTTCCATTTTTGCCCTTTGGAACAAATAGCCAATCCCTTTTTCAGTAACTTATTTTCTGAACATTCCTTTTCTTTTCTTGTCTTGTCTTGTCTTAAATGAAATGTGGCCACCGTATCCTGCTGACGCTGCACTCCTGGCAAGACTCTGGAGTAAAGAGTGTTTTGTTTTGTTTTTGTTTTCCTTGAGCATACCTCAGGGCTCAGAGAAGGGGAAGGCGTGTCTTCTGCCATTCCCAGGGGCTGTTTCCATGCATTCTCCATCCCTCTCATTCCAATACAGCAGGCTCTCTGAAGTTTGTGCCAGCAAGCTGTATCAACTGCCACCCTCCTTCTGAGTTTCACCTGCCAGCCTCCAGGCCACACCCCTTTCATTCATGGTGGCTTCAGTGGTTGTTCCCTGCCTTCTTCACCACACTCACTCTGGGACAGTTCCTGCCAATTCTACGTCTGCTTATATGATCTAACAAATACCTTGCTTTCTTAATGCCTTGACCTCACTTGCACTTTTTAAAAATTTCACCTCAACTCATTTAACAATATCATGGTCTTTCCACATTATAATAATAACAAACTCAAAGGCCACCAGAAATTTTATTTCAAACTTTAGACTTTCACTGTCCCTCTCCTACAGTTAGCTTACCTAGTCTCGTTCTCCTACTCTAGCAATTCTTTGCTTTCATTGAAACCTTTAATTCTTTACCACTGTTTTCTATAGCAACTACATTCCTGTAATTCTCATTGCTATGGTTATACAGCTTACATTTCATGGCCAATAATTAAAAATATGTTCTTCCCAAAACCCTTAACTCTCATGTATCTCTCTCCTTCCTTCAATATCTGCCTGGAAAACTCCAAGGGTGGTAAACCTCAGCCATTCTGATAGATGCAGGAGGCAGATAAGGGAGGATCCCCAGAGGATCTCCAACTTGCCCCAAAGGTGTTTACATCAGATGCTTTTATGCAGATGAGGGAAACTGCCCCAGGCCTTGTCTGCACATAACCACAACAGACTGGGGGCCCACCTGTACACTGGGAGAATGGGGTGGAGCCACCAGAGCTTTGCACCTTATGCAATGGGGAGGAGCCTGGACTCTTCAGCTCATGTGTATGGTGGCCTGGTATTCAATCTGTGAGGTAGGAGCCTGTTGGCAGTACCCCTTCTTTTTCCACTGAGAACTTTCTTTTAATAAATTCTGCTCTCCTCACCTTTCAATGTGTCTGCATGCCTAATCTTTCCTGGTCATGTAACAAGAACCCAGATGTTAGCTGAACTAAGGAGCAAAAAAATCCTGTATCAATTCCCCTATTCAATACTTGAGCATATAAATGTTGCTGGAAAAAACACACAACTGTAGCAAGTAGTCTCACCTTATATTCATGACCACGAATCTCAAGTGAGGGCTCAACTTTGGTCAGGAATCCTACTCGATCACTCTAGAACATTTGTTCTCCTGTTATCTAAAATATTTATTTCAAATTACCTCCCTTTCTCAAACTCCAACATTCTACCTTCCTTTCTTCCTCTTAGCTAATAACTTCAAGGGGAAAATAGGAGCAATTAGGCAGAAGCTCACATACCCATATACCCCCAGATCTACCACTCTTTTAACACCCTGTGTCTGTCCTGTTACAATAGATGCAGTAACACTGCATCTGTTGTAACACATCAAAGGGTACATGCCCTCACTTACTCCTTGATCCCATCGCCTAATCCCCTAACACGCTCTCAAGTGCCTCCTGCCCGTGTCCCTTCCCTCTCCTACATCCCACCATCTCTGCTACTCTGCTGGTTCATTCTCATCAGCACACGTACATATTGTAGGAATTTGCTCCTTCAGCTCTTCCAGCATATTTCTGGTATTCTTAAAAATAGAATCTTGAAAATTGTACCAGTGTAATCTCTCTACTAAATAATTTCTCTTTCTTATTTTCAACTTACTCCAGTATAATTTCTATCTCTGTCACTATACTAAAATTGATACTGTCAAAGTATTAAAGTCTTCCTCATTTCCAAACCCAGTAGGTATACCTGCGGCCTCATCTTACTCAACTTCTCCAACTATTCAACATCATTATATATTCCCTGATTCTTGAACCCTTTCTTCTCTTGGCTTCTGAAATATCATACTCTAGTGTTTATTTTCTATCACACTGACATCTTTTTTAGTTTCCTCTGCTGATTTTTCCTCCTTATCTTAATCTCTAGATGGGCAGAGTTTTTTCTTTTGTGTGTGTTTTTTGGCTGGGTAATATCCTCCAGCTCAGGGCTTTAAATAATATCTACATGATGATTTACAACAAGTTTATAGCTTCACCCCAGACTGATCTCCTGGACTGCAGACTTGAGTATCTAATTGCTCACTTGACATACCCACCTGGATATCCAGTAGTCATCTCAAGCTTAGAATGATCCAAAGGACACTCTTATTTATTTATTTATTTATTTATTTATTTACTTTTGAGACAGAGTCTCACTCCATCACCCAGACTGGAGTGCAGTGGCATGATCTAAACTTGCTGCAATCTCCGCCTCCCAGGTTCAAGCGATTCTCCTGCCTCAGCCTCCTGAGTAGCTGGGACTACAGGCATGTGCCACCACATCTGGCTAATTTCTGTATTTTTAGTAAAGACGGAGTCTGACCATGTTGGCCAGGTTGATCTTGAACACCTGACCTCAGGTGATCCACAGGCCTTGGCCCGGCAAAGCATTGGGATTACAGGCGTGAGCCACCAGGCCCGGCCCAAAGGAAACTCTCAATTCACTCCACTCAATCAAAACTTGTTTTTCTCACAATCAGACCAATCTCAGAAAATTTCATCTTCATCCACTTAATTGTTTAAGCTAAAAACCTACAAATCACTCTTGCTTTCCCTTTTTCTTCATCCCATCTTATTGATTAGCAAGCCATTTCTCTATCTCCAGATGTCCCATTTGTTACATCTACAGTGATAACAGCCTGGTTACCATATTCTCTAGCCCAAGCTGTTTCAGGTTCTCTGTGACCTGATTTCCCTGCTTCCCTTTTGCAAGTTAAAGTTATTTTTAGCTACTTATATCTGAACATAGCACTCATCTACTTAGTCTGCTATAATGATTTATGATTAAGTGTAAACTAAAATCCAAAATCCTTACCCTGAAATAGAGGTCCTACCTCATCGGGCCCCTGCTTCCCTCTATGCCTCACCTCTTACTATTCTTGCCTTCACTCACCAAGTTCTAATCACTCTGACCTTCTTTCTGTGCTGTTAATATGCTATATTTACTCCTTCCTATACTCTCAACTTAGAAAATTCCTCCTCTGAATCATCATTAGTGTTTTTTGTTTGTTTGGTTTCTTTTCTTGTCACTAAGATCTTAGCCTAGATGCAACTTCCTTATAGAGGCCTTCTTTGAACCATCAATTTAAATCAATGCCCCAAACACTCTTTACTACATCCCTTTGATTAGTTGCATCATAGCTCTAATCACTATCTGATGTATTCTTGTTGGATTGTCTATTCTTTGCATTAGTTTGTTGGTTTCATGAGAGCAGGGCCTGCATTTTTTTTTCTGAACTTCTCAGAATGCCTGCCCTATCATGATTTCATAATACATTTGAACATATGAAAGAATGCTTCAGATGTCTGTTTTAGTATGATTTATTATTGTTTTTGTGGCTTCATGGCTTTCTTTGCCTCTCTCTTCCACATGGCAGCTGCAATGGAGAAACTCAGTTTATAGATCCAACAGCTTGAGATGGCTCTTTCTTTTCTTCCTCTCTTTCTCTTTTAAATCAAACTTTAGGCCCTGTGCAGTGACTCCTTCCTGTAATCCCCTGTAATGAGAGGCCAAGGCAGGCAGATCACTTGAGCCTCAGGAGTTCAAGACTAGCCTGGGCAACATGGCGAAACCACATCTCACAAAAAATTAAAAAAAATAAAACTTAGCCAGGTGTGGTGGTGTGAGCCTGTAGCCAGTTACTGGGAAGGATGAGGTGAGAGGATCACCAGAGTCCAGGGAAGTCAAGGCTGCAGTGCGGTGAGCCATGATTGTGCCACGGCATTCCAGCCTGGGCGACAGAGTAAGATCCTGTCTCAAAATAATTGATTAATTAATTAATTTTAAAAAGCCACATTTTAAATTCTGATGGAAGGGATGTTGCTGTTAAAGAGTTCGTTACTATTATTACTATTTTATTATACTTTACATTCTGGGTTACATGCGCAGAACACGCAGTTTTGTTACATAGGTATACACATGCCCTAGTGGTTTGCTGCACCCATCAACCCATCACCTGCATTAGGTGTTTCTCCTAATGTTACCCTTCCCCTTGCCTCCCACCCCCCAACAGGCTTTAGTGTGTGATGTTCCCCTCCCTGTGTCCATGTGTTCTCAATGTTCAGCTCCCACTTGTGAGTGAGAACATGTGGTGTTTGGTTTTCTGATCTTGTGATAGTTTGCTGGGAATGATGGTTTCCAGCTTCATCCATGTCCCTGCAAAGGACATGAACTCATCCTTTTTTATAGCTGCATAGTATTCCATGGTGTATATATGCCACATTATCTTAATCCAGTCTAACATTGATGGGCATTTGGGATGGCTCTAAGTCTTTGCTATTGAATAGTGCTGCAATAAACATACATGTGCATGTGTCTTTATAGTAGCATGATTTATACTCATTTGGGTATATGCCCAGTGATAGGATTGCTGGGACAAATGGTATTTCTAGTTCTAGATCCTTAAGTAATAGCCACATGTCTTCTGAAATGGTTGAACTAATTTATACTCCAACCAACAGTGTAAAAGCATTCCCATTTCTCCACAACCTCTCCAGCATCTGTTGTTTCCTGACTTTTTAACGATTGCCATTCTAACTGGCATGAAATGGTATATCATTCTGGTTTTGATTTGCATTTCTCTAATGACCAGTGATGATGAGCATTTTTTCATATGTCTGTTAGCTGCATAAATGTTTTCTTTTGAGAAGTATCTGTTCATATCCTTTGCCCATTTTTTGATGGGGTTGTTTGTTTTTTTCTTGTAAATTTATTTAAGTTCTTTGTAGATTCTGGATATTAGCGCTTTGTCAGATGGATAGATTGCAAAAATTTTCTCTCATTCAGTAGGTTGCCTGTTCATTCTGATGATAGTTTCTTTTGCTGTGCTGAAGCTCTTTAATTAGATCCCATTTGTCAATTTTGGCTTTTGTTGCCATTGCTTTTGGTGTTTTATACATGAAGTATTTGCCCATGCCTATGTCCTGAATGGTATTATTATAAGCAGGGCAGACATTCCAAAAGGTCTTTGTGACCCAAGCTAAGTTCCTTTATGCTTCATGTCTTTGTGTTTGTTGCATCTTCTGTCTAGCATGCCTCTGTTTGACACCACTGCTTCCTCTCCAATTATATATGAAATCTAACATTCCCATTGGGTCTTATTTGTGTTAGTTGCTTTTATGTCTGGGCTCCCTTTGCAAGCATATATATCCATGTCATAAGACTAATTATTGGCTTTGCTATGAAGTTTTATTAATATGCCTGTCTCTCCAACTGAATAGAGTGCATGTAAGACTGTGAATCATATCATAATTTCTGCATATCCATGGCTGAGCACAGTGGAAGGCCCTAATTAGTACAATTTCTTCACATGTGGCAGAACAAGTAGGCAGGCAGAAAATTAAATTCATATAAATTTGGTAGCAGTGAATGGATCAGTGGGGCCAAGGAGGAGAAATAAGAGAGGGTTAGAAAAAGGAAGTTTTAAATTTTTATACGAAAAGATTTGGGGGTCAAGGCATTGGAGTAGAGATTTCATAGGTGAAGAAAGAATAGGCTGGATTTAGTAACAGAAGGAAGGAACATATTGGGAGCATAGAAATCTTTTGCTACCTAGTAATTCTCTTTCAAAATTTCCTTTAAATATCTTAGGAAAAAAGTATCAGAAATGTGATAGAGGTATAAAATGTACATGAAATCAGTAATATATTATGTTGGTGCAAAACTAATTGTGTCTATTTCCCATTACTTGTGTGTGTGTGTGTGTGTGTGTTTTATTATATTTTAATTTCTAGGGTACATGTGCACAATGTGCAGATTTGTTACATAGGTATACATGTGCCATGTTGGTGTGCTGCACTCATTAACTCATCATTTACATTTGGTATATCTTCTAATGCTATCCCTCCCCAACCCCCACCCCAAGACAGGCCCCGGTGTGTGATGTTCCCCTTCCTGTGTCCAAGTGTTCTCATTGTTCAGTTCTCACCTATGAGTGAGAACATGCGGTGTTTGTTTGTTTTTGTCCTTGTGATAATTTGCTGAGAATGATGGTTTAATAAAGAATTATGAGTCATTGTTTGGCTTTTTCTTTATCAGTGCAAATTATTCTAAATGATTACATTATACAACAGTGAGCATTGCAGCAGAGCTCTCATATTTACAGAAGGTGAGTTATTCCTACTGATGTAGGACAAACTCAGCCATCTGAATTTTTATGCAAAAGATACATTAAAATAAAAAGAAATAAATGTTAATTAAAGTAAATAATAAGTGAAAATAAAAATTAAATAAAAAGGATAAACAATACAACTCTCAAGAATGCCAGGCCCACATGGTCCACTCTTAATGTCATTGAGTTTATTATGTTCAAGGAAATTCTATGTGGATTTGAATCTATCCATGACACTTTCTAGATATGAACTTGGATAATTTACTTAACATCTCCAAGCCTCTCACCTGTAAAATTAGGTTTTCAAGAGGATTACTTAAGAAAAACTCATATAAAGGCTGTATTTGTCACATCTTTTGAGTAGCAAGAAACTCAACACAAATTAACCTAGTTAAGAAAGAAAAGAATACAAAACATACTGACTCATGTAACTGAGAATTCCAGCAGAGTTGCATCCAGGGACTTAAATGATATCACCTAGGTTTGTCTGTGAGCTTAATTCTCAGGCAACCTCTTTCTATATCGACAGAAAGAAGAATGCTGGCAGCCTCAAACCTGAATTCTTATGTCTCATAGTCCAAAGAGAGTTGAGACGTTTCTCTTTAGAAAAGACTCTTTAGAAAGACTCTGATGCTTTCAGGCTAGGACACATATATGCTCCTGTATAAATCACAGTATCCCGAGGAGTGTAGAATTGCAGGTTAAGGATGCTCTTATACATATCTCTGGAAACTGGTAGGGCATCATAATTTATAGTTCCATAACGAGCCCTTGGAGACAGAAAAGATGGTTCCCTGAGGGAATGGATAAGGACAGTTATAACCATAGTTTCTACCACTCTATAAATTGCCATACCTATGGGATGAGGGGCTTGTAAAGGAAGATGTATGTCGAACAAGCAGAAAATGTGACCTTATTCTCTCTTCCTACGTCTCCTCTTTCCTCTCCCTTCTCTTTTCTTTCTTCTCTACAAAGTTTTCTCTTGGATTATTTGAGTCACTCTGCATTTTACCTAGAAATCATCTTAATTCTGCATCTGTCTGTGGCAAAGCTTAGACGAATGAATCTTCGCAGAAAATTTAGGTAATTCTAGTTATGAAATTAGACACTCTGATAAATTTCTATAGTGCATTATCATCTTTATATTGACACACAAATTGAGTTGTAGAAGCAAAACAAGTCAAGTCTAATGTCATTCTATCATAATAGTCATGGTATTATTTACAAATATCTCTGCTTTAATGTTGCAGCTAGGTGTAAACTTGTTTCCTTCAAAATATTTAAAGATTTAAAGATTATTGGGCCCCAAAGACACAAATAAATAGATTGGAGGCAGAGACTTTTACTCTCATTGTTACTGGTCTCACAGCATGAGGTAGGTGCCTTGAAGGTTGACCCTCACTGGTGGAGTAACGATTGCAAAACTTTTCAAACTGAGCAGTAAGCTTTTAATTGCACACACATAAAACCTGCAATTTCACATCATGGTAAGATGGAACTATGTGGCAATATTTAAAACTTTTTGCTTGCAATGTATCTTTCAAGACAGATTCTTAACATGTTTCATAAACCTTCACAACTACCCCTTGAGGTAAGTTTTATCTTCTTTTTTTCCCCATCTCCAATGAGGTCTATATTTTCCCCAGACTTGAAGGGCATCATTTCCATAGTATATAGATACTTTCTGAATGCAATTTCCATAAAACAAGGCTTTTAATAAAATAAGGTGTTAGGTATGCAATTATCTCCTTTGTTAGATGTAGATATGTTCTAGGTATTTTACATCATCAGCAATGAGTTTCTTCAGCAATTTAGAAACAATAGTGAGCAGAAGGAATTCTAATCCTACATGTATGTGTGTGGTGGGATGAGATTGTGGTTGGTGAGGTATAAATGTGTTTGAACAGAACGAGGCAGCATGTTAACATCTCCCCCTGCATTTCCTCCTCAATAAAGCAGGTGTTGGCTGTCACAGGGTGGTGTTGGGGGGAATAGGGTTCAAGGTTGAAGCTGTGCCAGTAGGACATGACATATCAGATATTTAATTTTTACTTGAAAATGCTTCCCATTGTCCTGATTCAGCCAGGAACTAAGAAAGAACAGGATCAGTTCACTTTCTTAGACAGTCAGTTTTCACAAACTTTACCAGTCGGGGGTTTTTGCAAGTAATAGCTCCCAGAGACAAGGTTATGAGATGCAACATTTCAATGCAGGGATACTATCAATCTGAAAATGTAGCACAAAGATAAAGAATTATATTTTGGCATTTAAAAGCACATGATATAAACAATGATAAAGAAACAATTTAGATTGATTAGAAATGCACTTGACTGGGAGATATTAAATGGGTAAACCTGGCTACCACTTACTTAACCCTGAGCTAGTCCAGGCATATCTTCTATGCTGTTCTTTATCTACAAAATGAGCGGCAGGTTGCCATGATCTAAAGATCCATTCTGGTTACAACACAGATTGGAAAGTACCATTAGGCAAATCATTTAATTCAGCTCTGCTTCCTCATTTGTGAAATAGCAGCAATACCTGCCTTGAGTTTCTCACATAAGTACTGTGCAACTAAATGAGATTATGTATATGAAAACCCTTTACAAAATAACAGTTTATTCGAAAGTTAACTTATTCTTACTACTAAAGTGAAACAACTAATTAATCGGAGGAGTTGGATACTGGTCTTATGACTTTTGAGTAATTTATCATTGGGAGTCTTCATTTGGAAATTCATCATATGAAGTATCAGAAACAATTTGTCCTCATTGCTGTACCCATTCACACTTTAATTTATCTGCAGCATTTTCTAATTTTCTGTACACTTTACTGCTCATTCTCTCACTTTTCCTCCAGTTACCCATCAAATATTCATCCATTCATTTTCTAAAGTCAATACATACTAATAATGTATAATACATAAGCCTTATTTGCACACAAGATGTTCCCAATGGAGGATACCTGTCATTTTATTTTTCTTTTTTCATGGGCTTTTCTCTTAATTTCTTCATTTACTTTTCTTGAATTCCTTACCTCTCTTTCTTGTATCCCATTTAATAAATCAGAAAACATTTACCGAGCACCTACTAAAAGGCTAGGGACAGTGCTGAATGCCGGCATACAGAGTCCTTAGAGAACTGACCCTTTATTGCAGAGATGAGTAAAGAAACTCTGACTTGCAGCAGAACATGGTCAGTCTTCCACAGAGGTAGACTCGAAGTGTAATGGAAGCACACTGAAGAGGCAATCAGACAAGGAGTTGAAGAGAAGGGCCCTGAAGAAACATACCTGAGCTCAGGTTTGAAAGATGACTAGCATTTGACTAAACCAATATGGAGACAAACTATTCCAGGGACCAGCAGGTGAAGGCAAAGAAGAGTGTAATTCCTTTGATGGAACTACAGGTGGATTGGTATAGATGGAGAAAAAATAGGTTCTGTGTGAGGGAATAATAGGATTTAAGCTCCTGGGGAAAGCAGAGACCAGACTCCTAACACTTATACACTAAGCTAAGTAGTTCGAACTTTATTGTGAAGGTTATGATGAATCATTATAGGTCCTACACAGATCAAATTAATATTTCAGCAAGGTTGCCCTAAGAACTGTGTGCATAATGGACTTGCTTGGAGAAACCGGAGGCAGCTCTACTAGCTGTGTTAAAGTTGCATTTTCTTCAACGGCAGTTCAACATCCAGAACTAAGGAAAATCATCAGTGCTAGAAATTAGAGGGGAAGCTGTCATTTTACATGGAAAAGGACATCTTTAAGGGTAGTGAAATCTCAGCTTCCAAGCATGAATTTTGTGGTCTTCTTGACGACCATATCTTTGCAAATATATTTTATTTTATTCCATTTTTATAGAAACATGATCTCACTCTGTTGCTCAGGCTTGAGTGCAGTGATGCAATCATAGCTCATTATAACCTTGAACTTCTGGCCTCAAGTGATGCTTCCACTTCAGACTCCTGTGTGGCTGGGACTACAGGCATGTGCCACCATGCCTGGCTAACTAAATAAAATGTTTTCTTTTGTAGAGATAGGGTCTTCCTATGTTGCCCAGGCTGTCTTGAATTCCTGGCATCAAGCAATTCTCCAACTTCAGCCTCCCAAGTTGTTGGAAATGCAGGTGTGAACTACTGCACCCAACTGCAAATATATTTTGAAACAGTCAAACATTTTAGATAGGTTTGTTATTTTATAGTTTATGCCAACCATGTTGCCAAATGCAAATTCAAGCAGAAACAGAACTTGATGGCCCAGAGAACAGCACTAGAGGGACTGTGGAGGGTTGATCTGACCCTTCTTACTTTGGCAAATGACTAGAAGAGTAATTAGGAAGCTATTGCCACTTTCTAGGAGATAATTAATGACAGGCTGGTCCAAGAAAATGGCAGAGAGGATGAGACTGGTAAGAGAGCTACCAAGGAGACAGACGGCATGGCATCAGGGCATCAGATAAACCTGAGCTGAAATCCCCAGTCTGCTAAGAGCCATCGTGTAGGCTATTTGACCTCTTTGTTTCTTATTTTCCTTATATGCAAAATAGTGAAGATCTCATGGATGGTTTGAGAATTAAATAAGAAAATGTATGTTAAATGTATAGCACATCATGCTCCAGTTTCTAGGTTAGAGTTAGTGGGTCAGTGGTGATAGAGAACAAATACAGCTGTGTTTTTCTTTTCATGTCTGTTTCTTTCCTCGTTTTGTCCCCATGGTTAAAGTTATTCTTCTTTCTTCTTTTTTTCTTCTTCTTCTTCCCACCTTACTCTTCTTTTGCAAATCTGACCATCTCTTGTCACTTTTATTGTTATGAAGAACCACTCTGAGAAAATGAAGAAGTGGCACTTTGTTGAAGATGTCACACTTTATTTAGAAGAGGGTTCCTCTCACCTTACTAGTTCTTCACTACAGGACAAGCAAGCTAGCCTGTCCCAAATCACCCTGAAGACTTGTGGTGAGGTTTGAAGGCATCATCTCCTCCATTCTGGGGCAGGGGCATTCCCTGTCTGCTCCACACTGGATTGGATCCTTCTGTTCTGTGTTCCACAGCACCCTGTGCTCAGTCCAACGTTAGGTAAAATGACATATATCATAATGATCAGTTCACTGTGTGTCTCCCTTCTTTGTTAATTCCCCAAGGGTGGAGTACTGAGTGTCACTGACTCTATACTAAGAGATTGATGACAAGTTTATTACTTAGGATGTTTGCCCAACTGCTCACTCTTCCAAGGACAAATAGATCTAAACTACGTGTTCAGATTGAATGTTTCTTTTTTTTTTTACAAGAAATAAATAAATAAATGAATAAACCTCCCCTTATTTGAGAAAAAAGGTACGTGTTGATGTTTGATTGGGACGATGTCCTCATGGAGTAAACATTTTAATGGTAGTCCAATATTCTAATGGGAAATGTCTATTACAGGAGACATTAAATCCCACATCTTAAATCACATGTAACACTTATGATACAAAAGGAAAATATAAACATTTTTATTTTCTATGAAACATTTGTAAAATATGTTTGGCTACATGGCTTAATAAATATTAATATAATGCAACCCTTTTGAAGAGTATAATGTCAAATGAGAGTATCATATATGTATATGTATACATACACATATACATGTATACACATAAATATATTAGATTTTTACACCAACAATTCTTGTGGAACATGGCAACCAAATGACATCGTTATGAGTTACCTTTGATTCTTCATGCAGGGGAAACTGTTCTTCAGTCATGAAGTCTTTACAAACCAATGCTATCATCTATAGAGTCTTGAGGCTAATTTATGTGTTTGTTTCTTTAGAAATTATATAATAATATGCAGAAAAGTAAAGTTAGCTTTACATATTGTTCACTGTTTTGAAATAGTAGCTTTAGGTTGAGTTTACTTCTAATATCATTAGCAAATATTTTCTGCAAAGACTTTACCCTTCTTTACATGGTTTGGAAGAAATGCCTTGTCCTTATTGTGTTGTTTTGTTGTTTTTCAGTTCCAGACTAATCACTGATTTCATGGATTCTCTATTTAACATAGAATGTATTACTAACTGAGCTATGAGAAAATAAAATAAACAAATAGAAACAGAAAATGCAATAATGAAGGAAATCCAAGATAAAGTGTGCGTTAGGCTATTCCTGCATTGCAATTTTCTGTTTTAGTCTGTTCTTCCACTACTATAAAAAAAAAATACCTGAGAGTGGGTAATTTATAAGAAAAGAGGTTTTATTGGCTCACAGTTCTGCAGGCTGTACAGGAAGCATAGTGGCATCTCCTTCTGGGGACTCCTTAGAATCAGGCACTTCACATGGGAAAAGCAGGAGAAAGAGGGAAAGAGTGTGTGCCACACACTTTTAAACAGTGAGATCCTAAAAGAAGTCTCTCACTATCATGAGGAGAGCACCAAGAGGATGCTGCTAAACCATTCATGAGAAATCCACCCCCATGATCCAGTCACCTCCCACCAGGTCCCACCATCAGAATTAAAGACTACAATTCAATATAACATTTGGGCAGGGACAAAATATACAAACGGCATCATTCTGCCTTTTGATACATACATTTTATTATTTTTATTTTGTTCAAAGAGAACGCTTTTCCTGTAAGTTCCTCAAGGCATGCTAAAAATCTTAGTTAACATGCCCTGACTCTCATGACACAGGACTATAGATCTTGAAATACAGAGTTTAGTCTGCTAGGGCTGTCATAACAAAATTCTACAGCTTGTGTGGCTTAAACTACAGAGATTTACTTTCTCACAGCTCTGAAGGCTAGAAGTCCAAGAGGAAGGTTCCTTCAGGGTTGATTTTTGGTGAGGTCTCTCTTCTTAGCCTGCAGATGACTGCCTTCTTGTTGAATCCTGGCATGGCTTTTTCTCTTGGTGCATGCTGAGAGCAAGAAGAATCTCGTGCCTCTTCATCTTCTTATGAAGACACCAGGCCTAATGAAATGTGGCTCCCCCTTATCACCTCATTTAATCTTAAATACCTCATTTAAGGTCCAATATCTACTTACAGTCACAATGGGGGTTAGGGTTTCAACCTGTGAATTCTCAGGGGACAAAATTCCATTCATAACATAAAGGATAAAATTAATAGGTCTAATAAGTTGAAAAGATTTTTCATAATAATTTCTTTATTCATTATAAAATTCATGTGGCTGTCTCTGCTATGCCATATTCAAAAGGGAAGGAAAGTCAAAAGGGAAGGAAACTCCAAAGTTAAAACTCTATATTAGAAAATCTTGCATACAAATTTAGGTCCAAATATTAACTGAGAAGCCCTTGGCTGACTGTTGAGAAGATTTAAATCCATGAACATGGGAGAAAAGCTGTTGTATTTTCCTTTGCCACAACTTTCCTTTACTTTATGAGTTCTCTCTCACGTCTGGGATTTTTTCCCCATTACTAAGAGAGATATTTTCTAGATCATGCCAGTCACAAGAGAAGATTTATTGACTGCGATCAGTATTAAGCATGCAATTACCACACTATAAACTACACTAAAACTTTCAAGCCATTTGAAACTGGAAGACAAAGAGACTTCCCCTTCAAGCCTCTGCAAAAATTATAAGCTCCATTTCAGCTTTTCTATGATATTTATAAAATTCACAGAGAACTTTCACAGATATTATCCTTTGAATCTCAACTTATGCCATGAGATAGGGGAAGAAAAATATTGTTATTTTTACAAAGAAAAAAAAAAGCTGTCCTAATTACCAGAGACAAAATCAAAACCTGGTTTTACTAACTACAACTCCAATACATTTTAGAATTCATTTACATACATTTTACTGATGCCTTTTCATTCAGATGCTTGTTGCTTCTCCAGTCTCTTCAAACTTTCTACCCAACCCCAAAAGAACAAATATGATCAAAGGAAAAACAAACACATGAGTATTTTATTACAAGTACTCTAAAAATAATTATTTATTTTCTAAAAGAAAGGGAACTATAAAAATTGAGATCCAGAATCATCCAGTTTTCAAGGAGGCTTCATATTCTCAGGCATTCTTTATCTATAGTAATCTTTACAAAATGTTCACCTTATCAAAATCCCCTGCATAAAATGCTTACATGTTTATCCTGTATCTACATCTAGAAGAAAATACATTCCCATTAGGATGCTGAACAAGAAACGGATTTTGTCTACCTCTGAAGCTTTGCTAATTTAGGTTCCAGTCTTGATGTTCTTCAAAAAAAGCTTGCCTTTTCCTATCTCAATACCTACTCATCCTTCAAGAATCAGCTCCAATATCACCCTAATTTGCAAAGTGTATCCTTGGTTTTCATGAGAAAAACTTGTGTTTCTCTTCATACTCTAAACAATGATTTTTTTTTTAATTTTGATTTTTAATTTTTCTCTCTCTCACCTTGAGGAAAGGCTGGGAGGCCAACCACTCTGTTTGATGCATCTTTAGATTCCAACACCTTGCCCTAGGTATATAATAAATGTTTATTAAATAAGCCAATGAATTAATAAACTAAAACGAAGATACAGGTTGGATATATAGAGGCAACATCTTGTCAAGAGGTAAAATCAAAAATTGACCTTAGAATTGGATCTATGTTTGAGTCCCACTTTTGACACACATTACCTAATACTAACCATGGAAAACTTACCTTATCTTTCTGTTTCAACATCTGTATAATAAAGATACACAAAGGAGCCTGGGATGGTTAGCACTGGGCCTGGTTCATGAACTACTCAACATAGGCATCATTTTAATTGTAATAATAATAGATTTTACTGAGGGAATGGCTAATAGGGTATGGTTGGTGGATAGCCACTCTAAGCAAGAGGGATAGGTCAAAGCTATTGCTAAAGGACACAGAGAAAGAAGTTTCACAGCATGCCGTATTATAATTCTTTGAGAAATTGCTCTCCCTGCCAACAGCCCTGCCTGTATGATGGATGAGGTGATGTAAGACAAGCTGAGGTGAAGCCAAACAGCAAATGGGGCTGACTTTTTAAAAAGAAAAATAAAAGTGCTATTAACAAGCAATAGTCAAAATCAAAGCATGATCTTTATGAGATCTCAATGTGGCTACCAGTCACCTAACATGTTTTCAGCTACAAATTCCCACAAAGCTAGTGATCGTAGCTACTTTAATTCTTTGTAATACAAAGTACAAAGAACATTAACTAAGATGAATTCTCCTCCTCATCAATCATCCTCTATTCCCCATCAAGAAAAATTAGTTATGAAGCCCCCATCCATGGGACTGTGCAGAGAATTATAACCTTTGTGAAAGCATCAGATATTCTTAGAGAGAAAATTAAATATCTCTGAAATAATATGCAGATACTCTGTTGTGTTTATCTTTTCTCATCTCTATTTTATAAAATTAAAAACACTGTTATCAGTGCTGATTATCAGTGTCTTTTGTTTAACAGTCCCAGTTTTGTAAATACAATAACACTTTAATACAACTTGTAATAATTCATCACAGAATTGTAGCGGGACTTGTGTTTAATAAACTTTAACATTTTACTCTTTAAGAAGTATTTGCTAGCAAATTAGTACTAAAATCCAAATTTTAGGTTGGAAATTGGACATATTTAGGAGACAATATTCATTAAACACAATCTAAAATATTCACACATATCTGGTCTGGAGTCAGGGCCAATCAATCCTATTACTATTTAGTCATAATCAGTCTTTGACAACTCCCTGCTTTACTTGGAAATACTATTAATTAGCTCAACAGATCAAGTTAATAATCAAGCTTGGGAACACACACACACACACACACACAACTGTACACTCAAACCACATGAAATAATTTTGTACATTTAATGATTTTCAGGAAAATTAAAATAAATATTTTTAAATTATTTGCAGCAGATTCATTTTAGACCACAAACACAGTGTGCAAAAAAATATTTTTCTTGTCCTGCTTAAATAAACTTCCATCCTATTGAACCTGTGAAAGATGGATTCTTAGTCATGATTAGAGACAATGTCTAGATTTACATTTCCTTCCCATCAGAGAAAGGGCCCTGAACTGCAATATTGAATGTGTTCAAATTCTCATTTTCCAAGTGGACAGGCAGTCCCTGATCTGTGGTAGCTTTGTCATTCAGTGCCCAAGATAGGGTATGGACAGGCTGGTGTGGACTGAGGGCCTTAGCATTTGATTCAGCTTCCCAAAGGCCAGTGGGCCCTAGACTTCACATTACCCACAACACCTTCTTACCAGTGCCCTAAACCCAGAATAACTCTTGCCTTTAGGCTGCATCTACTTTCAGTTCTGCAATGTTCTCTCTGGTTTTTACGCACCTTGGCTATAGGATTAATGCTTGAAACCTGGAATGGGCAGAGGGAAGCCAGGTGGAGTGGAGAGAAAGAGATGAACATATAGCAAGAATCAATCCTGATCACTGTATCAGCCATTTCTCTCATCTCATTTTAAAAATAAGTCAGAAGACAGTGATGAGTTTTAAGATAAAGCTTTAATCATTGGAATATCCTAGAAGTCACTGAGTGTTTCTTAAAAAGGCAAATGACAGTAATAAATCAACCTTAGAATAAGAAGGCAGAACTAAAGGAAAATTAACTGTTTTGAAGCTCATCTGAATTGTGATTGTTAGTTTTATGTGTCAACTTGACTGGGCCATGGGATGCCCAGATATTTGGTTAAACGTTATTCCTGAGAGTGTCTATGAGGATATTTCTAGAATAGATTAACATTTGAACTGGTCAATTGCATAAAGCAGATAAGATTCCCCACTGTGAGTGGATATCATTCAATCTGTTGAGGGCCTGCATAGAACAAAAAGGCAGAGAACACTGAATTCCCTCTCTGGTTGATGGTTGAAGTGGGACATGGAGCTTCTGCCCTTGGTGCTCCTGGTTTTCAGGTCTTCAGACTTGGACCGGAATCTATACCATTGACCTGTGACTCTCAGGCCTTCAGACTACACCAATGGCTTTCCTAGGTCTCCAGCTTGCAGACAGCAATATCAGATCATGGGACTTCTCAACCTCCATATGTGCACCAATACTTTGTGATGAAGAAAGATACTCTATTGGTTCTGTTTGTCTGGAGAACACTGATGAATACATGTAAGCTTTTAAAAGTGTCCCTTTAAAATCTATGTTTCTTTTAAAATCTCCTTTATGTAGACTTTACTCCATAGCATAAGAAACCTTTCTTCATTCACAATATTTATTTTGAAATGATTGTCTTACTCTGTCTGACTCTGGAGTCTCCTCTGAATTTTAGAGGCCGCCTGTGGGGAAGTGAAAAATGAATTAAGTAACCTGTGTTCTACAACATCTACTATTCCCATCGAGCAACCCCACTCAGATGTATTCTATAGAGAACTTCCTAGTAAACTGCTTTCTGAAAAAAAGATTCTCTAGAAAAAAAAGTATGAAAAACTACTATAGGGTATCAGAAAAATGACTATTATGATAGAATAAAAGGTAGATGCTAAAACACATTTTATAATCTATAAAGCTAAAGAAATTCTTTATCACGTGAAAGGGCAAAGGCAACAGTAGTAAAATTAACCATCAAACGATCTTATTAACTATCAAAGTATCTATATTTCTAGTCCTCTCAGCCTAACATTTTGTCGGTAAGCATTTATAATAAGTAATTGAAAATTATCTCTGTAGGTAGAAAATTCAATACTCAGAGATTTTAGAGGAAAATAGAATGTGAATTTTAATTCCTCTTTTATATCCAAGTATATTTTTCTACATATTTTCCTTAAAAGAGACCTGTATTTTATTTACCATCTATAATATTCACATTAAGTAAAACCTCAATGTATATTAATAATTATTATTTTTAATAATAGTGTTATTAAAATAAGAAAAAAGGATAAGAAGAGGAGAAGAAATCCAGTTTAGGAAAAAAAACCACACCAGTAACAACAGAAGCAGCTCTGTCTGAAGGCCTAGTTTACCACCTAATGTGTTGTTTAACTTCTCTGAACCTCAGTATCTTCATCTACGAACTGAAGTGAATGACGTTAATGATAACTTTAACATGGAGTGCCAGGAACTTTTCTAAGCATGCAGTATCCATTAATTTCATTCTCACACAACTCTATGAGGTGGTTGCTACTATTATCACCATTCACATGGGGAAACTGAAGCCCAGAAAAGGTAAATACCTTGTCCAAGTTCACTGTATTAGTCTGTTCTCTTGCTGCTAATAAAGACATATGCAAGACTGGGTAATTTATAAGGAAAGAGCCTTAATTGACTCACAGTTTCATATGACTGGGGAGGCCTCACAATCATGGTGGAAGGCAAATGAGGAGAAAAGTCACATCTCACATGGTGGCAGGCAAGAGAGCTTGTGCAGGGGAACTGCCCTTTATAAATTCATCAGATCTCATGAAACGTATTCACTATCAAGAGAACAGCATGAGAAAGACCCGCTCCCCATGATTCAATTACCTCCCTCAGGGTCCCTCTCACAACATGTGGGAATTATGGAAACTACAATTCAAGATGAGATTTGGGTGGTGACACAGCCAAACCATATCAGTCATGTAGTCACCAAATGGTAAAGTTGGGATTCAAACCTAAGCAGTCTGACTCCAAGGCTACACTCTTAGCCACTATTTTATATTTCATCTTTAGGGAGTTGAGCCCATACATTAAGACTACAGAGTCTTTGTTCTTTAGCCCTTGGTTGATAGCTTATCATTTATTCTACAGATATTTATTTGCATCTACTATGGGTCAGCTACTCTTGTAAATAATGAAGATACCTAGTATATCTAGTAATAAAGGCAAGACAAATGATTACCCAAAAATGCCTATGATATAATAGGGATGAAACAAAATAATCAAACAAAGTTTGTATAATATGTCAGGTGATAGTAAGTGCTAAGAATAAAAATAGAAAAAAAAATGGATTGAGATAATAGGGGCAGTTCCTACTTGATTTAGAATAGAGAATTTCCTGACATGGTGATGCTTGAATAGAGATATGAATAAAATGAGTGAATTTTCTGGAGTGATTATAAGGACTATATGAAATAGGTACATACAGCTACCTAAGAGGGTAGCTGTGTCATAATAGGGGCTGTCAATTGTACTGTCTTCTTGAGAGAGGAAAATTGAGCCCTAGTAGAAGCAAAGCCTTGACGGAACACCTTTTCCATTCAAGCTAAATTTTTATTAAAAAAATAAAAAGCAAATATGACCAAAAGTCTCCAAATCCCCTTGAGCACTCAAATTTACAAAAACAAAAGTACTGCAGACTGAGATAACTACAAGCTGTGTGTCCATCTGTTTGTGTGTGTATGTGAAAGAGACACCAAGAGTTCAATGACAGAGTAAAAGGAGAGAGAAAATTTGATAGAGACATTCAAGGGTTTAAGCAGAAAGTGCTGACATACTTGTGAGCATTTCTGAGCATGAAGTATCTGATGTGCTAATAAATGATGCTTCAGAATTCAGAACTTTTATACAGTCAAGGGAAGAAGAACATTTCACTGCTTCTGGATTTCAACCAGCTCAATTAATACCATATATACCATATGGCTCACCCAAATCCATGAATCACAGGTACAATTACCATTGTGTTTTAAATAGTACCATGACTATCATAATGCCATGCAGAGAAATTAAAGTTTCCTTTGGGAAAATTATGTGGATGTTAACATTTTATATGACTTACTTGAAAAAAAAATTGGGTTGTAGTAGGTCTAAATTTCTTTTTATAATATAATATAACTGTGAATATCCATCAAAGCGTATGATTTACCTGAGTCCAGATTGTGCTTTTAGGGATTACATCATTTCATGGTTTCAGTATTAAATTAAAGTAAAATTCCTATAAAAGTCTACCTGAAATGTAATACAGAATCCAGGTGCAGGGATAGCAAAATAGTAATTACTTTGGCCTTCTTGGCTTGGACAGGTGGATCAGACCAGGTTAGTGTTACCTTACATCACATTGCTGTTGTTGCATAAACTTTGCAGCCACTTACTGATATCTGTGCCCATCTAATTTAATTTAAATACTTAGTTGATAGATATAATACAGGGACATTTGAGTAATGGAAGGTGGGGGACACAAATGTGCTTTTGTTTCTCTAATGGTAACAAAAGTTCTTTGCAGGAGGAAATAATTGGAGGAACTCTAATCCAGTCAGCTGCTCTCTCTTCCACCTATTGCATGATTTGATTAAACTTTTGGCTGTCCGGGTGGAGGTCCTTGCCAGAGAATGAGGTGCTGCAGGAGACCACACCCTTCGAGCAACTCCTCTCTGTACTCTTCCACCTTGCCCTTTCCTTCACCCAAAACTGTCAGCCTTGCTTTTCCAAACTTTTACACATCATGTGCTCTAACTCAAGCTGTTGCACTCCTCTAAATTGCTGTTTAGATTATTTTATCTAAGAAGAGAATTCTCCAAGTTTAAAAGTATCAGGCATGCAATATTTCAGTCACATAATCTTTTTAGTATGACCTCATGCCATGGCCCTTCAAAATACATCAAATTAAAGTTTTACAAACCAAACACTGTCAGAAGGAATAGTGTAATAACTCCTTTGAGTGGCTGAAGCCTCTATTCTTCATCTCCTCTCCATATTTCTCCATAAATTGCAAGCCTTAATTTGTTTTGAAGGAGGTGGTAACTATGAAGATAACAAACAGTATTCTGCAAAGTCAGAACACGGATTCTTTTTTATCAAAGTATTATTTTACTTAATAAATTAATAGTAAAATCAAATATCAATAATAAACATAGCTCTCAAATTAAGCTCTTTAGATGAAGTAATTTCTCTGAGAATAGATCCACCCATATCTATTTCCAAAAATCTAAATTGCAAGAAACATTAATGCAACATGTCTTTTTCACTAACAGAAAAAGCATAGTAGTTGTGCTGGTTTATTTTAAAATAAATATTCAATATGAAGTTTACATAATAATTTGACTTTACAGGAATTTTATATTTTAGTAACTAAGTAACATTAAAAAATTCAGTGACTTATTACTTCATGTAAGATAAGGGTAATAGTATTGTAACTATGGAGACAACTTTTGATCAAAAATATTGTCAAGACACAGACCTTTCCATGAGTGTTGGCTTCCATGTTCACACCCTTTCTAGGTGTGGTATGACTTTTCTTCATTCCTTATAAAACCTAAATACTAAATATAAATGTGCTTAAAATGCACATGCCATATGGTTTACACTGAAACAGATAGGTAGTTTTAATTTCAGAAAGCCACATTTCTGATTTTATAGCAGCCCCTATGTATCATTTATTCATTTTTTATCTCAACCCTCAGAGGAAACTTATTGCATATCCCATCATCAAACTTCAAAAGACACAGTTTGTTATCCTAAATAAGTATTCTTTCCTTACAGTGACAGCATAAGCCTACAAATCTGATTTCATGAAAACTTTCTTTACCTCCGTTGATATCCACTGTACTTTTTTAGATATAGTCCTAAGGCCAACAGGCTTTTGGCAAAGGAGATAGTGGGCAAGTCTGTGAGTACAAATGGCTTTGTTGTATTTTTGAGACTTCTGAACCACTTTTCACATCCACTCCCAATCAGTTAATACACTAATTAGTTGTATTTTGAGACATCTAATATGTATGGGAGAAGCAAAATTCCCTGTGCCATCGAATTGGGTCATCTTGAAATATAAAATATAAACAAGTGTTAAATGGTGTCATGAATCAGGAAGTACTAAATGAATTCAGAGGAGTAAGTCAGCTACAACACTTGTAGAGACTTCAATATCACCTGCTTTTGATGAGTGGGCAAAAATGAAGAGACTGGAAGGAAAGAAAGAAATTTCAGGTGGAGGAAGAGACTAAGCCTTGGAGACACAGACCTGGTTAAGAATATTCTCCAGAAGTGAAAGGGATTGTTCTCTCTAAAGTTTAATGGGAAATGATTTTAGACTGTTTGAGTGAGGGCAGAAAATGAAGGACTTTGAAATCCTGGTAGTGAAGGGATCTGTAATAGTAGCCTCTTAAAGTGAACTCTTGTAAAATCTTCAGCAGGTACATGAAAACTGTATGTGAGAAATCTTGACATACTGGATTGGAATTTAAGAGAAACTGAGGTCATAGGACCTCACAGTCAGGCAGAGGATTGTTCTTCCTAATGTCCAGACAATTATTATAGCAAGAAAATGTTGTCTGTGAAGAAATGAATTTGAAAAGTCATCAAAATCAAAGGAAGAGATAATTACTCTCAACCAATAATGACAGACTAGTGGAGGCTTTAAAAAGATTTATAAAGTTTATTGGGCCAAACAGGTGAATACTTATTCCATAGCTGTGCCTGCCTTCTTCTTACTGCCACACTTTAGATGACATCATTATTTTGTCTGGAATGCACTTCCTCTCCCTTGCTAACTATAACAATACTAGCACCTGATATTTACAGAATGCCTTATACTTGTGAATTTGCAAAATGATTAACTTCGTTATGCGGGTGGAACCAGAAAAAAAGTGATTTGCCCAATCAGATAATCTAGAATAAGACTAATTCTAGTTCTTGAGGTCTTTAACACCTCTATTTTTTTTAAAAAAAGACTTTGATGGCCCAAAATAAAGTTTAAAATATGGAGCTCAACTATAACGTAATTCCTGAGGATTGCTATTGAGTGATGATAGTAGTTATTCCTATGTTGACATGCCAACCTGTCAGAGGAGCGGTGAAGCTTGACTTAATCCTCATCAAGATTAAATTAAATTAAATCAATTATTTTCCCCCAATCTTTCTTAGATGTATGATCTTCACTCGTTACAACCTTCCCACTGTGTGTTGGTGGAAAATTCACCTATTTCCTCCTTGGCCTTATGCTTAGAAAGGGGCACAGTTGAAGGGCCTTTCCAGGGGTTTAACAATAGGCATGAATATGTGTTGTTTGCACACAGATTCTGTTTTCCAGGCAGAATGCCCAGCTTCATTTGCATTTTTGTTTATTACTTCTTCAGCATTCCACATGCTATTCAGCTGGCTGTTTTGCGAATCTGATCACATTTGGCTTGCTATTCTTTAAAAGGGAAAATGTCATTTTAAGATGGGGAATAGATCTATATCTGGAATGGGATACAATTTGTAATTCTGAGTCTTTTGTGTTGTTCCATTCATTTGTTTATCAGAGCATTCTCTGGATGCTGTAGGGGTACCCTATGGAAAGAAGGCTTTCTGAGGTTCCTATTATAACACGAAAAGAGAAAAATGAGGGAAAATGGGATCTATGTCAAAACAAAACAATATGCCAATTATTTACCACGTTTAAATTCAAGCAGGTTTTCAGTATTTTTTTTTTTTGTTTTTGGTAGTAGAGTTTGAGATACGTGGTTTACATCCAGCTAGCATGCTTCATGTAGTTATGTGTATAATGTGTCAGGTGTGTGTATGTGTGTGTGTGTGTGTGAGAGAGACCGAATTAAGAGAGAGAGAGATAATTGGAAAAATATCACGAAACAGTCCCACTTGCACTAAGGTGCCTCCTCTACCATCATGAATCACCAGCCAGGAGGCTCCTTTCTCTGGTGATTCGCTTCAATTCGATTTTATTAAAAAATTATTTCTTGGTTTATGGCACTGTGAGAGACATTATTATGGATGTTAAGATGAATAGATGTTTAATTAGGGCAAAGGGAGAGAGAGAGGGTGACAGCCACAGGGAGCTATCTCTACAAATAAACGGGCTTTCAGTAAAGCGAGGCACACCAGGAAATGGAGGTCCTGCGCATTTGCATTATAGTGGGGAATGGAGAGATGGCCATGGAGGATGAAACAGACGAGGTTCTAAGGATAGGGGAATGTACTGTATGTTATTTAAAAGAAATCAGAATTCATTCTCATCTCTCTGTAAGGGTAACTACTATCAACATTTTTATTTAGGCACAGAACACGGTTTTTAGTTTCTGGCCTATATTCTATCTCCCATTCTCCACCAACTCTGAAGTGATGAGTGGGAGTAGTAAAGGCATTCTCCCTAATTTTGTCTTTGTCAGTGCTCTCACAAAATGTGTAGGGCGGAAACAAGTGTCTAAGAGCTTCACTTCGTATATAGACATAGTTTGTAGATCGGGGAACTAGTGCCTAATAGCTTAAATTCGTATATAGACATAGCTGGCTTTATCGCGCAACGAGATTTCAACTTTCTGGATTCTCAGTCAAATTTAGTCTGCAGACCACAGGCAGCATGCTTCCTAACAAAGATCTATTGCCTTTTTGTCTCCACTTGCAGACTAGTTCACTCTAACCTGAAATTTTGCTGGAATTTTGTGATACAATTGTTTGCTGGAAGTTTCGAGAAGCAGCCAGCACACAGACACCTTCTGATTTTTTTCCCACTTATTCACCCAGGGCTACAGCACTGCCTGGTACTTCATTTATCTTCCAAAGTAAGATAAATGTTAACAGTATGTTTTTCAAAAATAATTTCAACTTTTATTTTCAATTCAGGAGGTACCTACACAGGTTTGTTATGTTGCTGTATTGCGTGATGCTGAGGTTTGGGGTACGATTGATCCTATCACCCAGATAGTGAGTATAGTACCCATCAGTTAGTTTTTCAACCCTTCCCCTGGCCCCTCTTCTATTAGTCCCCAGTGTCTATTATTGCCATCTTTAAGTCCATAAGTGCCCGATGCTTAGCTGCTGCCTATAAGTGGGAACGTGTGCTATTTGGCTTTCTGTTCCTGTGTTAATTTGGTAAGCAATATTTTGACTATGCTTTGCAATTTCTTAACCAAAGTCACCAGGCTTCCAAGCTCCAAAGTTTATATCCCCTCTACCTCTACTGAGTCAATGCCATATTTTAGATTTTTTATTTTTTTGCATTCTACTTCTATCAAATTTTGGCAGTTAATACAAATAATAAACAAGGACCAATGCCAATTTTGTTAGTTTTCAAAGAAATTTTTAAAATAATGAAACAATAATGAAAAAATAATAAAACAAGTACAAATTCAATGACAAATAATAAATGTGAAGTAAAACTGGTACTCATGCATGCATATTGGCAAAACCATGTTTTCATTTAATTGAGCAACACAGATCAAGACTAATAAAATATTTTGATATGCAGTAAGTAACATTGATGCAAACCTTTTAAAGAAATAATAAACTTTATATAAAAACAATGTGTACGATTTGCTTCCTGTCATCGACAAAAATAGGAAGTTACTTGTCTTAGTCTGTTTAGGCTGCTGTAACAGAATACAATAGACTGAGTGGCTTGTAAACAAGAGAAATATATTTCTCACAGTTCTGGAAGCTGAGATGTCTGAGATCAAGGTGCTGGCAGATTTGGTGTCTGGTGAGGGTCCACTTTCTGGTTCACACATGGCTGTCATTTGGCTGTATCTTCATATGGCAGAAGGAACCAGGGAGCTCTCAGGGTCCTTTTATAAAGGCACTAATCGCACCTAGGATGGCTCCTTCGTGAGCCTAATCACCTTCATGCCCTAATCACCTCCATGCCCTAATCACTTCCATGCCCTAATCACCTACCAAAGGCCGCACCTCCAAGCCCCATTAAATTAGGATGAGATATCAACATATCCGTTTTGAAAGGGACACAAACTTTTCATCCTCGTTCTACTTGAATATTGAAATGAAGAAAAGTAGATAAGACAATTATAAAACCTCTACTCAACAGAATATTATGTAGCTATGAAAATAATTATGAAGACTATGTTGTCACATGTTAAAGGGCTGATTGTATAAAAGCCAGGATATAAAATTACATGTATGTAATGATTGCAAGCAAGTGAAGTAATGTATAAAAAATTATTGGATATGATTGTAGCTAATTGATTATAGCTGTTCTATTGAGTGGTGAGATCATGTCATTTTTCTACAATTTCCAAGGTTTTGTCCAGGAAAAATACCAAAAGGATTATGGTCTATGAACTGACATGACTTACCTATAAAAATAATAAACTGAACCTATATTATTAAAACAGTTTAAAAGGTGCATATTACTGTAGTCTGGTGGTTTAGAGTGAAAACGTATTTTGTAAAGCTTGGGCTTTATGCTACTTGCAGAACAGCTGTCTTGATCCATTTATCCATTAATTATTTTCTATAACTTATTGTATACTTAAAGTTATACAAACTGCTGGTAGTTAATGTTTTAAATTCCATAGAGGTTTACCAAATTAATTCTTAGTCAGTCTCCTCTGGTAGTGTTTCAGACTCAGTTTAAAATTATTTTTGAAATATACACACCAACATTCCACAATATATCTATAACTCTTATAAAATGGTTTTCCATTTTCTGTTTTTTTGTTGTTGTTGTGTGTGTATGTGTTCATTTGTTTTTACCGTGAGCTTCTTCCATTTCCCTAATTCTGCCAAACTATATCTGAAGTATTTAAAACAATATTTTTTAACTTGCCACAAAATAACTTTGGTATAGCTAATGGCGGAATGTCAATATAAATTTGACAGGTAGAAGATCAAAGGCAGAGTAGATTTTTTTTAAAAAAGGACAGACATGTTTGATATACACATAGTAAATTCCCTTGGTTTGGGATCCTGTGATCTGAGTTTAGCTGAATTCCCGGCCTTTTGTTTTTCCTTGTTGGAACTCTTATATCCACTACATGAGTCTATTCTTCTCCGTGTTAGTACTTTTATAAGAATACCGGTGGCCATTTTTTTATGGGGAAGCTCATGTGCTACATAGTGTTTCTCTTCCAATTGTTTATCTCAAGATAAGTCTATTTTCATTTGAACAAACTATATTACCTCTCTTCAATAAAGATCACTTTTATAATTTTTGCAGGATAAATTTTTAGAGTAATTTGTAGTAGTACTGGTAGCTCTCCCAATAATAATTCTAATACTTGAGTTCACTCACTATTACGCCTCCCTTGTATCTTACTACTATCATTTGTCTTTTTCTTCTGCACTTTGGGGGAGCCTCTCAAGTTTGTCTTCCAACCTTTGATATTCATTGTTATTTAGTGTTTTAGTTTGGTTTTTAGTTTTCCTCCACCCTGTCTACATCTATCACACTTACATTCTTTTGTTTGTAACCTTTACATCTATACCTGCTTTTATAATTGTCTCTATTCCTGGGCTGGAACCTTTATCTCTTGAATTAAGGGAATCAATTTCCCAAAATGTTCATCTGGCTTAGTAAATATTGGTATTCCTCTGAATCTTTAGGATATTGATTCTTTTTACTTGCTCTGTAATAATTTTGCCTGAATATTTGTGTGTGTGCTCTCTGTGTGTGTATGTGTGTTAACTCATTCTTGTCTTCATAGAAGTCAACACAGAACATGATATTGATAAATAACTAAAATTGGTGATTTGCTCTTTACTTGGTTGATGTGAACTCCAAAACAAATGTCTAGCAGACTCTTGTCTAATTCAGATTTGAGGGACAAATGCGAGAACACCTTACAATTACTAAGACCGTTATGTTTTGTATGAAACTAAGAAAAATATTTATTTATTTAAAGATAGGTTCTGACTATGTTGCGCAGGCTGGTCTTGTTGTTCTGTCCTCAAGCAATCCTCTAGCCTCTGTCTCCTGAGTATCTGGGATTATAGGCATAAGCCACCATGCCTAGCAATAAAAAACTTATTTTTAAAAACTACGTTCCCCAATTTCAAATACTTTCACCTTTTTCCTGTGTGCTCTCCATCTACATAATTTAACTGTGGGGATTCTACTTCCAAGGCCTCAATATGACATTCTCAGTATCCTTTCTTCCTACCCTTCTCCCTCAGTAACATCAGTTTCCTAAATAACATCACCAAATCCCTAACTCAACACTCCCACCCAACCCATCATATGTGTTTTGTCAATACTTATGGAATTTAAGTCCTCGAGTATGTACAGCAGGAAAGAGAAATTTCAACTGGTAGGAGAAATATAGCAATCATGATTTAACACCCAAAAAACCAAAGGTGGGTGACAACTTTTCCAGTTTTTCACTCCATGATTATTATTTTATTCAACAAATGTTTATTAAGCTCCACTATATGCCAGAACTGAGCTAGGTACTGGAAATATCGTGGTAATAATAAGCAAGCAAAAGCTATTATCTCTATTTTCATAGACCTTACATTCCAGTGGGAGAGATAAACATGAATGATCATAATGTCTCTCTTTCATTTTTAATACAAAATTGTGGTAAATATGACAAAGGGAAAGCATAGAGAAAGGGAAAGTCGAGGATTAAGAATGATTCCCTTGGTAGATGACATTTAAGCTGAGGACTGAAGAATGAGAAGGGGTTAACCATGTGCTGAGCATAAATGTGGTTGTCAGGTGAGAACAGGGCTGGAGAGCAGGCAGTGGGAACACAGCCTGCTAAATGCCCGGGGGTAGCAAAGAACTTGGCACCAATCTCGTGTGTCTGAAAACGAAACCATTTAGTTAAGGAAAACGAAGCATAATTTTTCCTACAAGTGAACCTGATGCACAGAGGCCATCACCCCTTTTGTTGTTGTTTTATTTTGCCAGTTCTATTGTAGCAAGTAGACAGTAGGTTCTTCTTGATAGTGTCATCATGAGTTTTCAATATTAAAATGCATATTAATAAGTATTTTTGGCAGAATCTGAAGGAAGATTTGCTAATCGGCTGACATTTTAAGAAGAATCTATCAAGTGGTCAGGCATTCCCAAAGCAGAAGCACAGTGACTAAAAAGACCACAAGGATGGCTATTACAGTTGTGAGGTTGGCTTGCACCCTTCCGTAGGTTTGGCTAGTAAGGAGTCAACAGTCCTAGATAGATCCTGACAATTTGCTTCTTATGCAAAAGCAAAGCAACATTAGCATGGTGATGTCAGCTCCCCACATTCCTGGTTCTATATTATGACACTAACCCAAAAGAGTCAAATGGTGGGTGACACCAGTGAAGTGTCACTGTGTCATGGAGGAGCAGCCTCTATACCACAGCCAAGCAGGTTTATAAACTTAGTCCAGAAGTCTGCAGCTGTACTCCAAGTGAGGGGAGGTAGAAAAGTCCTTTACTCAACTGAAACCAGAATCATCCTGTGGGAGTCTTCCACAAGATTGAAATGAGAAACTGCCTTACAGCAACTCCTTAAAAGATATACCTCCCCTTACACCAAAAAGAGAGTCACAGGAATCACCATCAAGTCTTGAGTCAGACTATGGTCAAGCGTTGCCCTGTGTGGAGTTGTGCAAGATTGCCAGGGCACCGTGGCAGAGTCACTTGCCTACAGAACCCCCAGTTTGTTTTCAATACTCTTCTAAAATACATGCTCACAGTGTCCTTTATGATAATCAAAAGAAATTCATAGCAATGACTTATAGAAAAATAATGTAGACTATTATGATAGTAAAAAAAAATGACAACTCTCTTCCCCTCTTTCCATATTTATACATATATTTTCTATCACTCTCTCTCCAATATATATTCCCTAAACCACAGGCTTTTGCCTTAAGTTTTTGTTATTCAAGATGAATAACACCCTCTTTTTAGGGAGATGGAAATAATTTCTAGACAATTTTAAGGCTATAGACTAACATAGATAGGTAAAATTATCTCTGATTCAGAGAAGAGAGTCCTTAACCCTATTAAGAAACTCAGAAAAGACTTCTGGAAAATATGACACCAAGGCTAATATCTAAAGGAAGAGAATAAATTCAATTAATAGCTCTATTCTTGGCATATAATAAGCATTCAAAAATGTCAGATGAAGGATGATACACAGCTAGTGTTGTTGTTGGAAATAAAGGCCAGGACAAGCCAATGTAGCATCTTGTATAACTCTCTAAGTATTTTACATTTTACCTCGAAGTTGATTTTAGAAGTTAAAATTATATATTTTTAATTTATAATTTAAGATTATATTTATTTATGTATTAGACAGATAACTCTGGCAATAGGGAGCATAGGTTCATACCCCCACTATACTCCAGCCCCAGGAAGCTAACTCAAATGGAAACAGAACAAAACAGAAAATAAATTAACAGGGCTTCAAAATGGAAACTGAAAATCAGGCTCTAAAATTTATATGGAAATTCAGAAGACCAAGAATAGCTAAGACAATCTTGCATTACACATTCTTATGTGTAAGAAATCTTGCTTTATGGATATCAAGACTTGCTATATGGTAGATAATTAAGAGAAAGTGGGGCTGCATCAACTATAGACACATAAACCAATGCAATGAAATAGATGCCCAGAAAAAAGACTCACATAGATATAGATATTTGATTTATGCAAACATTAGTACTTTAGATAAATAGAAGAAAGAATACTCTAGTCAATAGAGAGTACTGGGTTGTTTGGATAACCATATGGGAAAAATGTCTTACCAAAAAAATTGTTCCTAGGTAGACACTAGACATAAATATGGAAGGCAAAATAATAAAGCATCTAAATAAAGATAACAGAGGAGAATATCTTCATGACTATTGTTAGGAAGTAACTTTTAAAATAAAACATAAACACAATCATAAGTTCGTTAAACTACTTCAAAGTTAAGTACTTTTAGTCAAACTACACCATTTGAGAGGCTGAAAAACAGGCTATAAAGTGAGATAACTATTTTTTTCATCGATAACTGAACTCATGAATGATATAAAGGACTCCTACCATTGCAAACTGAATTGTGTCCTCTGAAGAGTCATATGTTGAAGTCCTAACTTACAGTGTTTCTGTGTTTGGAGATACAACCTTTAGGGTCATAAGAGTGGGGCCCTAATATGATACGACTGATGTTCTTATGAGAAGAGAGCAAGACAACAGAGTTTACCACTCTCACACAGAGAAGAGGCTATTAAGGACACAGTGAGATGGTGGCTGTCTGGAAGCTAGGAAGGAGCCTCACTAAAATCCAGCCCTGATGGCACGTGGATCACGGACTTTCAATTCCAGCACTGTGAGAAAATAAATTTCTGCTGCTTAAGTCACCCAGTCTGATATTTTGTGATGGTGGTCCAAACTGACTAAGATACCTGCCAATCAATGAGGAAAAGACAACCCAGCAAGGAGAAAAAGGCAAGAGACTTGAACAAGCACCTCACAAAAACATCTCAATGGCTGATAAATACAACAGAGTAAATATAGCATCAGGAATCTGCACAGGAAAACAGAAGCTACTGTATGTATTCCAGGTGTGAAGTGCTTTATTAGAAGGAATTGGAAGCTTATACAAACATTTAAAGAGCTGGGAGAACTCAGAGAAGCTCCCACTCTCTCAGTCTACATCAGTAAAGCAAATAGTTCCCAAGAGTCTGTGCTCTCTATATAATAGTTCTCAACAGGCTTCTGTGAATCTAATGTCTGCCTATGAGTCTTGCTACAACCTCTTCTGAAGAATGTGACCTTCCCTTCTATGAATTGCCTCTAAATGTTGGACTTCAATGTGAAATAAGGCAGGCAGTTGTTAGGACTGTAGTCTCCAGCTTCCCCTCTGTCATGCAGAAAATATCTTAGCAGGGATGCCAAATTTAGTACAATTCAGAACAGTCTTCAACTTTTCAACTTTAATCAGCAACATAGGAAGCAAACCTATGTACAGGTTCACTACACACCCATTGGATGGCTAAAAGTAAAAAGATTGGTAGTACTAAGTGTTGGTGAGTATGTTGAGTGATAGTAGTCCTCATAAAAGTGTAGAAGTGTGAATTAGTGTAATTAGCTTAACCACATTGGAAAGCAATTTGGCACTTTCTATTAAGTTGACCATATGCATATCGTATGACTCAATCCACTTTTAAATATATCCGACAAAAATATTAAAAACATGTACCAAAGACCATGCTCAATAATGTCCATGGCTCAAATATTTGTAGTAGGCATACCCTGGAAATAATCCAAATGCCCATAAATAATGCCTAAATTATGGTAGACTCAAGCAATGGTATACTAAAGAGCAAATAAAATAAGTAAATTGTACCTATATGCAGCAAGATGGACAAATTTTAGAAATGTAACGTAGCCTGAAAGAAACCAGAAAAATATACATACCTTATTATTTCACTAATATAACACTTAAGACAGGCAAGAATGAACTATTGTGTTAGGAGTCAGGAAACTGGTCACCTTTAAAGGCAATAAATCAATGAGGAGGAGGAAGATTTCTGGTTCCTGAATATTATCCATGTCCTAGAAATATTCATATTGTAATAATTTATTGAGTTGTATAATTACATTTTGTTGATCATTTTCTTTGTCTTCTACATCATAATAACAAAGGTAAAATATACTAAACAAACAGCAAATATGCAAATGAGTAAACAAGCAAAAACTTCAAAATTAGGAAAAACAATCTCACCAAGACAGACCTAACAATGAAAAGCTATAATTTAGTACTTTGTCTTAAAAAGTAACACAAAGGAAATAAAATGTTCCTTCATGCCTTAGTACAGTCCCCAAACATATCCCTGCTGTTACCTCCCATATGTGCCAAATGTGATTCCCAAAAGCTGAAAAAATTCAGGAAATGTTTACTTCATGAGAAGTGGATGCAGGGGAAAGTGGGAGCTTGGAGGAAAGCTCTGAAAGACAAGGGCAGAGCTGTGAAAGACAGAGCAATTATCATTGCCGTGTTCTAGCTGGGCAAAAACACAACAACAACAACAACAAAAATAAAACCCCATATATATATATATATGTATATATGTATATATGTATGTGCGTGTGTGTGTCACTAGGCCTCAATATTCTATAGGACTCTGTTCTGAATTTACAGAAAGGAAGAGAACATAGAAAGAAAAAATTCTAAGTAACAACCTAAGAGAAAGCTGAAAGTCCATTAAAAGAAAAGAAGACAGATATGCTTGTGGATGATAATTGGTGTTTTTGAAATAGAAACCACTGAAATAAAATGATTTGAATATATAATAGAAAATAATTTATTTGATATAAGAGCTAAATCTGTATTTTAAAATTTGTGAAAGATGCAAATATCAAGATATATTTTGGCTGTTATTAAACTTTCGGCATGAATGTGGACAAAGAAAGTTACCAACAAAGAGATCAGGTTGGACTTGGACATTCTTAGAACAATAATCAGTATCAGGAGATAACAGATCGTGCTCACGAAGTCTTGAAGGAACGGATATTATGGCCAGTTATTTTTTGATTCCCTGAACAAGCATTTTGCAAACATTCAAAAAATTTAGGAATTATTGTGCCCATGATTACTTCTTAGAAAAAAAAATTCCAAATGACTGAATGATTAAATCCAGAAAATCAGAAGAAGAATGGAAAACTAGTAGCAAAAATCAGTGAAAGACCTAAAAGCAGGAAATACAAGGAGCAAGGTCTGTAGCATTTTGGTTGGGAAAAAATTAGGAGGAAAGTTCCTCAAGTTTGCAGCAATTCAGGAATACAGATCTTACAAACCTTTCTTGTGAAAAGAAGAAAAAAATCTTATATTGAAATCTGAGGTAGGTGGAATTCTAAAATGCCCTTCTAAGGTTCCCAGCCCCTGCAATACACACACCTTCTCCCAGTTATTCAATTCAACACCAATCTAGGTACACAGATTTTACAAATGTAATTAAGGTGCCAGATCAGTTGTTCTTACAATATGAAGATTTCCCAAGTGGGTGTGACTTAATCACATAAACCTTAAAAAAGAGTGTTTTCTCCCACTTGTTGCAGAAGAAAAAAGTCAGAGATGTATAGCATGAGAAGAATGTGGTTCAACATTTCTGGCTTGAAGACAGAAGGCGAGGCAGGCAAGTAGCTTCTAGTTGCTGTGAGCGGCCCCAGCTGACATTCAGTAAGTAGCAAGGATGAGAATTCTGCCAACAATTAGAATTGCTTGGAAGTTGCCTTTTCCCCAGAGCCTCCAGATGAGAACTCAGCCTGACTGACACCTTGATTTCAGCCTGTGATTCCCTGGGCAGAGGACACAGGGAGGCTGTGCCAGTCTTCTGACCTATAGAACTGTGAGTGTTGGGTTACATCATTAAGTTTGTGGTAATTGGTTACATCGCAGTAGAAAAATTTAAAATCTCCAGACAATTCAGAAATATATAAACAATGGTAATAGGGTGAGGGGCTGAATTTATATAAAAATAGAAGATATGAATAATCAAGAACAAAAAACATTTAAAAATCCTGCAGCAATTATTCACTCAATTTTTTTCTGTAAACAAATGTCAAGTTCCTATGACACTATTGTCCCAGGCACTGAACCTAAAATAGTGGACAAAACAGGGAAATTTTCTTGCCCTTGTGGAAACATTCTAATAAGGGGATGGCAAATAATAAACAAAGTAAGAAGTAAAATGCACAACATGTCAGATGGTGATAAGTTCTATGGAGAAAAACAAGCTAGACAGAGAAATGGATGGAAAGTTGAAGGCAGGACTGTGATTTAAGTCAGGAGGTCAGAACAGTATGGCAATTTCTCAAAAAATGGCAAATAGAACTAAGATACAGTCTAGCAATCCTACTGCTGGGAATTTATCCAAAGGAAAGGAAGTCAGTATATCAAAGAGATACATAGACTAAAATGTCCATTGCAGCATTATTCATAAAAGCAAGATATGGAATCAACTGAGTGGTATCCATTAACAAATGAATAGAAAAAAATATGTAATGTGTTTATACATAATGGAATATTATTTGGCCATAAAAAGAATTAAATCCTACTCTTCGCAGCAACATGAATGGAACTGAAGGGCATTATGTTAAATGAAATAAGTCAAGCACAGAAAGACAAATGTTGCATGTTTACATTCATACGTGGGAGCTTAAAAAGTGGATCTCATGAAGTTAGAGAATAGGATGACGGTTACCAGTAGGATGATGGCTGGGAAGGGTGTCTTGGTGTTGGGGAGATGGTGATGAAGAGAAGTTGGTAAATGGGTACAAACATACAGTTAGATAGAAGGAATGAGTTCTAATGTTCGATAGCAGAGGAGGTTACTATAGTTAACAACAGTGCATTGCATATTTCAAAATAACAAGAAGAGAGGACTTAAGATGCTCCCAACATATAAAATAATAGATGGACTTCCCAAATACCCTCACTTAATGGTTATACAGCCTATGCATCTAACAAAATATCATATCACATGTAACCCATAAATATATGCACATACTTGTGTCAATAAAATATTTAAACCAATCAATCAATAGGGTGGTCAGGAAAGGCCACCCTGAGAAGTTGGCATCTGAGTAAATCTTGCATGGTGACAGAGTCTGAAGCAAAGTGGTTCCAGAAAGAAGAAACATCAAGTATGAAAAGCATGAGGTGGGAACATACCTGGTGTATTTGGGAAGGCCGGTGTGGCTGAAGTGAAATAGTAGGAGATGGGATGAAATGAGTAACAGGGCAAGATTGCATTGGCTTTCTAGGCCAATGTTAGGGCTTTGAAGTGTTTTGCTCAAAGGGTTAAAATCATTTTATTGTCTTTGTAAGAGCATCATTCTGTCTGCTGTGTTGAGATGTGACTGAGGGTCCAGGGCCAGAGCAGAGCAAGAAGGCCAGGTGGGAGACTGTGCAAGGATCTGGGGATGAGGGATGGTGACCTGGACCAGGTTATGGCAGTGAAGGTGCTGGAAGGTGGGCAGATTCTGGAGACATTTAGGGGGTAGAGCCAGCAGAATTTGTATATGGTCTGGAATTGGAGTGAGGGAGATGGAGAGGACTCAAGAATGATGAATGACTTCAAGTTTTATGGATGAGCAAGTGGAAGCCTGAAGCTGCTTATGACCCAAATGGCCAAGACATTAGGAAGAGCAAGTTTTAATCTACTGGAGAGCTGGCAGTTGGTCATATTGTGCTTGAGTTATCATGTACCCTACAACTTAAAGTATAATAATAATAAATAAATTAAAAAAAAAAGAATCCAAATATTACAGAATAGAGTGTAAGTGATATAAACCTTCAGAATATGATTTAAAACAGAACAAAGTAAAATAAAATAAAATAATAAACAAACAAAAACCAAAAACAGGATCACTAATTTTAGGTGAAAGAAGAGGGGTGGTAGGAGGTAGTGTTTGAACTTTCATTTCCTCGTCTTCACGTGAGCCATTCATCTACTGCCTGCAACTGAGATATTTAGCTAAAAAGAAAATGACTTAACAACTTAAAGTTTTTTGTAATCGTTTAAAATTTAATTTAGATGAATATTTTAGGTCATGTTATTTTTTTGATGAAGAAGCAATTATCAAAACTTTAACAACAATTCATTTCATTTTAATGCAGCATTGTTCACTTTTAAATTTTAAATTAAAATAAAATAGCATGTCATAATTTTGAAAATGAAAATAGCAAGTACAATTCTATTTTAATAATATTAGTTTGATCTCAATCTAGTTATCTGATATACCTCTATATTTCTTTATGAATAGAGATGTCTGGAATTAAGGTAACAAATTTAACAATAATTATTTCTAGTTGATAGAATTTTTTTAACTTTATTTTTTATGTTGTATGGCTTGGGTTTTTTTAAATATACAAATGTTTATAATCAGTCAATATACATTTGTTACAATAGGCATGGGTAATAAAGTACAGGTAATAAAAGTATTTTCTATTTCTATATTTAAAAAATTGCAAAATAACAATTGAATGACTGAGAGTATCTCTGGGAAACTGATTTTCAAGCGAGACTCATGACTACAAGTATCTATATTTACCAGGTCAGTGGTGGTAACCTTATAAGTAAACACCACTGTCTGAAGTGATTAATATATAATTCCGTTCGGGAAAGTGAAAAGTGAATACAATCAGTTTTGTGGACCAGTAGTTTAACACATTAATTGATGAAACTGGATTATTCATTGCCAGAATTCTTGACACCATTTTGGGATGACTTAATCCAGTGTCCATATTCATTTACCCAGAAGAGCTGAGTTGCTCTGATAGAGTTTCACTGTTTCCTCTTTCTTATGATTAACAAATGATGAGTAATCATGGCTATTCGAATAGGTAATCTACATCCTAGAGCTTCGACATCTAACATGCCACTAGTCACATGAGGCCATTTTAATTTAAATTAATAATAATTAAACTAAACTTAAAACTTAGTTTCTCCTCACACTGGTATTTTTCAAGTTCTCACTGGCTAGTGGCTGCCACTTTAGATGGTGCAAATATGGAATATTTCCATCATTTCAGAATGTTTGAGGGGAGAGTGCTGGTTTAAAACCAATTTGTTCCATGAAGAAAGTTTTTTAAATGTTTTTCTAAAGTGCATTATCTCCCTTTTAAGTTATTTTTCTAGGTCATTTTTGAAAACTGTCATTTCATAAAAAGAAAGATGTATTATATATTATCTTGTGATTTGACAGTTTAAGAATTTGGAATAGAATTACAAAAATAACTTGTGAAAAGACATTAAAGCTGACTTCAAATGATGATGTCCTTGTTGACAAAGCTGTGGTCTTAGGGCTAGCAACAATCTTTTTTTTTTTTTCCTACTTGAGAGGCTTCGGCAGGAGAATCACTTGAATCTGGAAGGCGGAGATTGCAGTGAGACAAGATCGCACCACTGCACACCAGTGTGGGTGACACAGTGAGACTTTGCCTCAAAAAAAAAAAAGAAAAGAAAAGAAAGAAAGAGAGAAAAAATGAATAGTCTTCAAATCTTGGTCTTTGAGCCCACAAGAATTGTCCATAGAGTTTATTTATAAGTCTAGGTTAACGACAGGGGATCACATAAATTATAGTTCAGATTAAATGCAAAATCTTTGTCATTGTTTTATACTTTTTAATGAAGTATTTTAAAAAAGTTTATAAAATATCTGCTAAACATATTGAAAATTCATTCTCAAACATTTGACTTAATTTTTCTGTATCTGGAAATTTAAATGACAGCTGAATCAACTACATTTAAGGTACCATGGGAGATGATTTTTTCGTAGGACTAACTTTCCCCACTAGAAATCCAGGATCTGATCTAAAAATGGCAGTCAGCCAACCAACCTCAAGGATTAACTTAAACTATCTCTTGCTTACTAAGCAAAATGGCAAGGCCCTAGATATTAGAGTTTATTTAATTTAATTTCCTCTGCCTACAAATAATGAACACCTCTCACCATAACTGGGGAAAAGCATTTATATTAATGAGTAATTCTGTTGACACATATTTAATACTGCTGCTTTATATTAATTGCTTTTCAAAATAATAGTACTTATGGTTTCCAGGACCACAAACAAATCATAATCACCAGCATTTAAAGTGGATTATTGTGTGAACTTGGAATTGCTTTCTGTGAACATTCCATAAACTTGTGGGGAAACTGATGTTGCAATTAGTTATTCTTTACACATTTTGTTTCAGAATGATTCCCTCTCCTCAGCATTAGTTCAGGTATTTGGTTTCATAACATTTTTTGAGTTTTTAAATATGTGTTTGCAAACACATCGTCATCGTGAAGCATTAAGGATAAAGACATGATTTAATGTTTTATGTTGTATGAATAAAAATGTAGTCTTCTAAATTATATTTCAGGAATTAAGAGTTCTCTTATCTCTCTTAATGTTTGTTTATAGACTAAAATAAATAAACCAATTATGAAGTACCAAAAGTAAAATCAGATTTTATAAAAAACAACCTCTGAGTCAAAATATTTGATTGAATGATTATCGGTCTTTTTTCTAAATTGCAAAGTTGTATATACACATTTTCCATCTCTGTTAGCATTTTTGAATATTTAATAAAAAGTACTTGGGATAAACACTGGCTTTCATAATTATTGCTTTACTACTGAGGTTTGAAATTGAGCCCAGACAGAAAAAATCTAGATGTCTTAAGAGATAAAATTCCATAGGCTCATGATACCCTTTTTTGAAAGATATCATGAAAACAAAGGAATAAAGTCAGTATTGGACATGGGTGTTTGGTGATACACATGGACTGTTTAACTTCATTGTAGGGGCTTGAGAGGATTCCATGCCTTCTGGAAATTTTGGGATCCCTAAGGATGAAGAGTGACCCTGTGTGGGCTGTTTGCTATGTATTGTTATTTACAACACAGCATAAGGAAAGATGGAGATGAAGACTCAGTAATCTACGAAGGGCTTATCCCTCTGTTGACACCTAGGATGAAATCTCCAACTCACTATTTTGAATAACGCAGTTAGTTATCTCCTCAGCATATTGGAGGATCTGTCTCCATTCTCTAGCTGCACTGAACCCAGTTATACTGGCTGCTTTCAAGAGAACATACTCTGCTGAGCTTAAATCCCTTTCTTTCATGGGTTGGGAGATCTAGATGCTCAACAATACCAAAATAACAATAATCTGTATGAAAAAGCACCATGTAAACAAAGTTGAGAGTAAAATAATAGACTGGAAAATATATGTAACAACATATAACAGACAATACTTAGAATATGTCATCATGCTGATGATGATTTTGGTAAATTTATATCTCATGATTGTTGATTAATTTAAATTGCTTCAGTATTTTTTTTCTACAATAGATCTTGGCAGTCATCTAGCTGTTGAAATTCATAATGTACTTTTTTTAAACCCAATTGTATTGCTTGCTCAATATTCATGTTCCTTTTTTTATAATAAGACTCTGATATTTCTTTAGAAATCAATCCCATCTTTATCAAATTAAATTGTGTTGAAACTGCCAATCAAGGTACCCTACCCTTTTCAAGGACAATAGGCTGGCATGTGATTTAAACAGGGCTATTCATGCCTCACTCCTTGGACTTTAAATCTTGACCAGGATCTGAAAACACTGAAGTGGTAAAGAAATTGTTCATTTGTAGATTTCATCAGTCTATGATGTCATATATGTTAGATATACCATTACTGTACATATTACTTAGAAGAAGGTATCTATTTTACAGGATATGTTTTCTTAGCAAAAGACAATTTTCTCTTTAGCAGAAGAGCTCTTTTAGATGTACTTAGAAATATATTACTCTTGCATGCAAAAAGAAAAATATAAATGAAATAAATTGGCTGAGGTATGCCTAAATCCTCTTCATTTTGTGAATCATTTTTGACTCCGTGTTCTCTTATAAATCACTTTTTGACTCTGAGTACTTAGCATTCTTAATTCTATAAGCCTCAAAGACAGTAGATGATGAAGCACATTTTAGTCTCAAATATTTTCTTCCAAATCTCTGACATCCATTCAGCAACTTTTGGTACTTGCAGTCATTTCTTCAACAGTGAATATTTACTTCACCAATATAAAATGTATGCACTGCTGCTGCTTTTATGTGTTTTTGCATACACAGTAACCTTTTCAATAAACACCAATTCATAACATAATCAAGATGTTCTGGATGTAAACACCACTAGATGTGGTTCTCCAGTTATGGGTCATGTTTGTTACCTAGCTGTAGTGAGCACAGTATTAATGTCATGACCAAGTTCTCAAGTCCTCAGACAAGGTCATTTACTTGAAAAAAAGCCTTTTATATGATGATAATTATGAGATATCATCAATGATAAGACACATCCCAATTTTATAGATGCTTATATATATATATATATATATATATATATATATATATATATATATAACTACATTTATTTCACTGAGCAGTGGTTTGTAGCTCTCCTTGAAGAGGTCCTTTACATCTCTTGTAAGTTGGATTCCTAGGTATTTTATTCTCTTTGAAGCGATTGTGAATGGAAGTTCATTCATGATTTGGCTCTCTGTTTGTCTGTTACTGGTGTATAAGAATGCTTGTGATTTTTGCACATTAGTTTTGTATCCTGAGACTTTGCTGAAGTTGCTTATCAGCTTAAGGAGATTTTGGGCTGAGATTATGGGGTTTTCTAAATATACAATCATGTCATCTGCAAACAGGGGCAATTTGACTTCTCCTTTTCCTAACTAAATACCCTTGATTTCTTTCTCTTGTCTGATTGCCCTACCCAGAACTTCCAACACTATGTTGAATAGGAGTGGTGAAAGACAGGTGGCATCCCTGTTTTGTGCCAGTTTTCAAAGGGAATGCTTCCAGTTTTTGCCCATTCAGTATGATATTGGCTGTGGGTTTGTCATAAATAGCTCTTATGATTTTCAGATATGTTCCATCAATACTGAATTTATTGAGAGTTTTTAGCATGAAGCGCTGTTGAATTTTGTCAAAGGCCTTTTCTGCATCTATTGAGATAATCATGTGGTTTTTGTCTTTGGTTCTGTTTATATGCTGGATTACATTTATTGATTTGTGTATGTTGAACCAGCCTTGCATCCCAGGGATGAAGCCCACTTGATCATGGTGGATAAGCTTTTTGATGTACTGCTGGATTCTCTTTGCCAGTATTTTATTGAGGATTTTTTGCATCGATGTTCATCAGGGATATTGGTCTAAAATTCTCTTTTTTTGTTGTTGTGTTTCTGTCAGGCTTTGGTATCAGGATGATGTTGGCCTCATAAAATGAGTTAATGAGGATTCCCTCTTTTTCTATTGATTGGAACAGTTTCAGAAGGAATGGTACCAGCTACTCCTTGTACCTCTGGTAGAATTCAGCTGTGAATCCATCTGGTCCTGGACTTTTTTTGGTTGGTAGGCTATTAATTATTGTCTCCATTTCAGAGCCTGCTAGTGGTCTCTTCAGGGATTCAACTTCTTCCTGGTTTAGTCTTGGGAGAGTGTAAGTGTCCAGGAAATTATCCATTTCTTCTAGATTTTCTAGTTTATTTGCGTAGAGGTGTTTCTAGTATTCTCTGATGGTAGTTTGTATTTCTGTGGGGTCAGTGGTGATATCCCCTTTATCATTTTTTATTGCGTCTATTTGAGTCTTCTCTCTTTTCTTCTTTATTAGTCTTGTTAGCGGTCTATCAATTTTGTTGATCTTTTCAAAAAACCAACTCCTGGATTCATTGATTTTTGGAGGGATTTTGTGTCTCTATCTCCTTTAGTTCTGCTCTGATCTTAGTTATTTCTTCCCTTCTGCTAGCTTTTGAATGTGTTTGCTCTTAAAAGCCAAGTTTGACAAATGGGATCTAATTAAACTAAAGAGCTTCTGCACAGCAAAAGAAACTACCATCAGAGTGAACAGGCAACCTACAGAATGGGAGAAAATTTTTGCAATCTACTCATCTGACAAAAGGGCTAATATCCAGAACCTACAAAGAACTCCAACAAATTTACAAGAAAAAAACAAGAAACCCCATCAAAAAGTGGGCAAAGGATATGAACAGACATTTCTCAAAAGAAGACATTCATACAGCCAACAGACACATGAAAAAATGCTCGTCATCACTGGCCATCAGAGAAATGCAAATCAAAACCACAATGAGATACCATCTCACACCAGTTATAATGGCAATCATTAAAAAGGAAACAACAGGTGCTGGAGAGGATGTGGAGAAACAGGAACACTTTTACACTGTTGGTGGGATTGTAAACTAGTTCAACCATTATGGAAAACAGTATGGCGATTCCTCAAGGATCTAGAACTAGAAATACCATATGACCCAGCCATCCCATCACTGGGTATATACTGAAAGTATTGTAAATCATACTGGTATAAGGACACATGCACATGTATGTCATGTCGGCACTATTCACAATAGCAAAGACTTGGAATCAACCCAAATGTCTATCAGTGACAGACTGGATTAAGAAAATGTGGCATATATACACCATGGAATACTCAGCCATCAAAAAGGATGAGTTAGTGTCCTTTGTAGGGACATGGATGCAGCTGGAAACCATCATTCTCAGCAAACTACCGCAAGAACAGAAAACCAAACACCGCATGTTCTCACTCATAGGTGGGAACTGAACAATGAGATCACTTGGACTCGGGAAGGGGAACATCACACAGCAGGGCCTAATATGGGGAGGGGGGAGGGGGGAGGGATTGCATTGGGAGTTATACCTGATGTAAATGACGAGTTGATGGGTGCTGAGGAGTTGATGGGTGCAGCACACCAACATGGCACAAGTATACATATGTAACAAACCTGCACGTTATGCACATGTACCCTAGAACTTAAAGTATAATACTAAAAAAATTTTAAAAAATTAAAAAAAAAACTTCAGCTTGGAATTGATTAAATATATTTTTTTGTATATATTGGTGATGTCATAGAGCCTATGATCTCTAAAACCTGATCTTTCAGAGTTTTCTTAATTTAGCAATTCTTATGTTTCAGACACTCGCCTAAGTGCTTTACATGGGTTATGTAACTGGAATTCTTGACACACCATATGAGGTAGATACAGTGTGTTTGTGTATATGTATAGTACCCCAGTTGTACCTGGCATGGGGGCATTGGTTCCAGGACCCACTGTGAATTCCAAAATTCATTGATCCTCAAGTTCCGTATATAAAATGGCATAGTAATATTTGCATATCACCTACACACATCCTGCTGTATATTTTAAATCTTCTCAGGATGATTTATAATACTTAATACACTGTAAATGTTATGTAAATCATTTTTATAGTATATTTTAAAATTTGTATTATTTTTTACTGTGTTTTCCAACTATTTTTAATTTGCTATTGGTTGAATCAGCAAATGTGGAATTCAAAGATATGGAGGGCCAACTCTATATATAAAATATATAAAGAACATATATAATACATGCAAGTATATACAAAATTCTATGTAATAAAAATTGGAAGCAGTCTAAATATCTTTTAGTAAAACAGAAATTAAACTATACATGGTATGTTAAACTAAATTATAACCAGCTTCAGTGTTAAAGTTGCATAGTGACTCAAGACACTTCTCTAGTGACCTTGCTTATCTACAAAGTATGAGCTAACCCGGCAGTCCTTGTCCTTGGGAAAGTGTGTGAAACAGGGGCAGTATCAACAAATGCCTGTGGGGCCAGGCAGCTGGCCAGTGGGTTAGGAATAGGAAGGCACAGCAACCTCTGCTATCTGCAGAGTAAAGGCCTCCTTTAGAGAGGGAGGCTGTACTCAATTCCAGATGCTTCCTGGTGGACACATATTCCGTTGGTGCTATATCTGTCAGCTTTTTCAAGAAAAGCCAGGAATCCAATATTTCACATGAAATTTACTGACAAGTAGTGAAAGAGACAGCGCAGGCCATAAATAAATAAATGCAGAACATCATTCAGCTTGGGTAAGGTAAACAAATACAAATTAAGATAAAGAAGTCAGAGGACTGTCTTGCCTAAGCCTTCATTTTTAAGGTACATGGCCTTCTAGTGAAAAAGGACTACATTTACCAGCTTCCCTAAGAAGAAGGTAAAACTTTGTCACTTGGTAGATTTCAGGAAGCTTCATTAAAAGCAGCCGGAACATGCCCTTTGCCTTTTTTCCCCCATCTTCTTCTGTTCGACTGCCTCAAACCCTCTTAAATCTTGAAGACTAGAAAAAACAGATTGGTAAAATGGAAGGAGCCTAAATTCTCAAAGACTTTGTGGAACAAAACTGCCAAACCAGTTCTCTTTCTTCTTCCATACTTCTAAGGGAAAAGAAATATATTTCTGTATTTTTAAAACCAATATTATCTGCATATGAAACTAATGTTAACTTGGAAAATTAAATTAAAAAACTGAGAAACTTGCTAGGCTTTGCAAAGCAGCTCATTAAACTGCCTCCTGTAGCAGCATGCATCTTATATAATGTGGCTGCTGAGGTTTAAGTTACCAAGCAGAAGAGTATCAGAATGAAGAAAAGTGTTGTCCATTTTTGGGATTGTTCAGGAAGCATGTACGAGAAAAAGACAAGCCATATTCTAAGTAGTATTTGAAAACAAGGAAACAAAAGAGTATATGTCTGTGTTAAGAGTACACGTCTGTGGCTAGAAGTTTAAAAGAGCTGAAGATCACATAATCCTGTTACACATTTTTGTGAGTTGCAAAACATTCTTCGATTCTTTGAGTCATGTGAAGGCTTCAGTAAGCAAAAGCCTGGAGATGAAAACAACAGTGGTAGGGACTGATAACAGAAAATGGGAAGAACTATAAAATTCTATACAGAAAATGCACATTAAATATAAAGACAAAAATAGTAAATAAAAGAATGCAAAGAGGGAACACTAATCATAAGAAAACTGGAGTAGACATATTAGTATGAGACAAAGTAAACTTTAAGATTAGAAATATTCCCAGAGATATTGAAAGATATTTTATTAAAAGGATCAAGTCATCAAGAATATGTGACAATACTAATTGTATTTGTACCCAATTACAAAGCTTCAAAATACAAAAAAAAAAAAAAAAAAAAAAAAACACAATAGAACTGAAAGGAGAAATAGGCAGATTCAAAGTTATAGTTGGGTACGCAACTTTCCTCTATCAGTTAATTATAGAATACAGAAAATTGGTAAGGATATAGAAGATCAGAACAATACTAACAACCAACGTGACCTATGATATTTATAGAACACTATTCATACAAAACAACAGAATGCACATTTATTTCAAGTGCACATTGACTAATCACCAAGAGAGACCATGTGCTAGACCATCAGATAAGTCCCAATATATTTAAGGGGAACAAAATCAAAAAGAGATCACCAAAATTATATTAAATTAAAATTAATTAAAATAGATTTTAATCTCACAGGAACAGAAAACAAACACTGGATGTTCTTACTTATAAGTGAGACCTGAACAATGGGAGCTTAAAGTGAAAATTGAACAATGTACTTCTAAATAACTCATGGTTCAAAAATCGCAAAAGAATTTGAAAATATTTTAGAGACTTAAATGTTAGACCTAATACCGTAAAAATCCTAGAGGAAAACCTAGGTAGTACCATTCAGGACATAGACATGGGCAAATACTTCATGTCTAAAACACCAAAAGCAACGGCAGCAAAAGCCAAAATTGACAAATGGGATCTCATTAAACTAAAGAGCTTCTGCACAGCAAAAGAAACTACCATCAGAGTGAACAGGCAACCTACAGAATGGGAGAAAATTTTTGCAATCTACTCATCTGACAAAGGGCTAATATCCAGAACCTACAAAGAACTCAAACAAATTTACAAGAAAAAAACAAACAACCCCATCAAAAAGTGGGCAAAGGATATGAACAGACATTTCTCAAAAGAAGACATTCATACAGCCAACAGACACATGAAAAAATGCTCATCATCACTGGCCATCAGAGAAATGCAAATCAAAACCACAATGAGATACCATCTCACACCAGTTAGAATGGCGATCATTAAAAAGTCAGGAAACAACAGGTGCTGGAGAGGATGTGGAGAAATAGGAACACTTTTACACTGTTGGTGGGATTGTAAACTAGTTCAACCATTATGGAAAACAGTATGGCGATTCCTCAAGGATCTAGAACTAGATGTACCATATGAGCCAGCCATCCCATTACTGGGTATATACCCAAAGGATTATAAATCATGCTGCTATAAAGACACATGCACACGTATGTTTATTGCGGCACTATTCACAATAGCAAAGACTTGGAATCAACCCAAATGTCCATCAGTGACAGACTGGATTAAGAAAATGTAGCACATATACACCATGGAATACTATGCAGACATAAAAAAGGATGAGTTTGTGTCCTCTGTAGGGACATGGATGCAGCTGGAAACCATCATTCTTAGCAAACTATCACAAGAACAGAAAACCAAACACCGCATGTTCTCACTCATAGGTGAGAACTGAACAATGAGATCACTTGGACTCGGGAAGGGGAACATCACACACCGGGGCCTATCATGGGGAGGGGGGAGGGGGGAGGGATTGCATTGGGAGTTATACCTGATGTAAATGACGAGTTGATGGGTGCTGACGAGTTGATGGGTGCAGCACACCAACATGGCACAAGTATACATATGTAACAAACCTGCACGTTATGCACATGTACCCTAGAACTTAAAGTATAATAATAATAAATAAATTAAAAAAAAAAAGAAAAGATTTTACCTAAATAATAGTGAAAACAGAACATTGTGCAATGCAATTAGAACATTGGTTAGAGAGAATTTATCATTTCATTTTATTTTATTTTTAGTATTTTATTTTATATTTACTTATGTTTTAATCAACTTTTATTTTAAGTTCCGGGCCACATGTGCAGGATGTGCAGGTTTGTTACATAGGTAAACTTGTGCCCTGGTGGCTTATCCTACAAATCAACCCATCATCCAGGTATTAAGCCCGGCACCCATGAGCTGCTCTTTATGCTCTCCATCCCTCCGGCCCCCTGACGGGCCCCACTGTGTGTTCTTCTCCACCATGTATCCATGTGTTCTCATCGTTCAGCTCCCACTTATAAGTAAGAACTCGCGGGGTTTGGTTTTCTATTCCTGCATTAGTTTGCTAAGAATAATGGCTTCCAGCTCCATCCATGTCCCTGTAAAGTACATGATCTTGTTCCTTTTTATGACTGCATACTATTTCATAGTGTGTATTGTTGCGGGAAGTCAGGGACCCTGAACCGAGGGACCGGCTGAAGCTGTGGCAGACGAACATAAGTTGTGAAGATTTCATGGACATTTATTAGTTCCCCAAATTAATACTTGTATAATTTCTTATGTCTGTATTTACTGCAATCTCTGGACATAAATTGTGAAGATTTCATGGACACTTATCACTTCCCCAGTCAATACCCTTGTGATTTCCCATGCCTTTCTTTACTTTAATCTCTTGATCTTGTCATCTTCTTCATAATCTGGGGATAATGAAAGTTGCCTCAGGACCCTGTGATGATTGTGTCAATTGCACAAAGTGTTTGTAGAGCATGTGTGTTTGAACAATATGAAATCTGGGTATCTTGAAAAAAGAACAGGATAACAGCAATGTTCAGGGAACACCAGAGATAAGACTTCTGGCTGCTAGTGAGCCAGATGGAACAGAGCCATATTTCTCCTCTTTCAAAAGCAAATAGGAGAAATATCGCTGAATTATTTTTCTCAGCAAGGAACATCCCTGAGAAAGAGAATGCGCCCTGAGGGTAGGCCCCCTCAAGGCTTGCCATCTTTTTTGGTCGAAGCCGCAGGGATGAAATAAGCCCTGGTCTCCTGTAGCGCTCCCAGGCTTATTAGGATGGGGAAATTCCCGCCTAATAAATTTTGATCAGACAGGTTGTCTGCTCTCAAACCCTGTTTCCTGATAAGATGTTATCAACCACGATGCGTGTCTAGTCCTGTGATCTCGCCCTGCCTCCATTTGCCTTGTGCTATTTTATTACCTTGTGAAGCATGTGATCTCTGTGGTCCACACCCTATTCATGCACTCCCTCCCCTTTTGAAAATCGCTAATAAAAACTTGCTGGTTTTATGGTTCGGGGAACATCACGGTTCCTGCCGACATGTGATGTCTCCCCTGGACACCCAGCTTTAAATTTCTCTCTCATACTTTTTCCCTTTATTTCTCAAACCTGCCAAGACACCTAGGAAACAGAAAAGAACTCACATAACCATCGGGAGCGGGTTCTCCCAACAGTGTATGTACCATGTTTTAAAAATCTAGTCTGCTGTTGATGGGCATTTGGACTGATTCCAGGTCTTTTCTATTGTGAATAGGCTGCAATGAACATACAAGTCCGTGTATATTTATAATAGAATGATTTATATTCCTTTGGGCACATACCCAGTAAAGGGATTGCTGGATCAAATGATATTTCTGCTTCTAGATCTTTGAGGAATTGCCACTCTGTCTTCCACAATGGAGGGACTAATTTACATTCCCACCAAAAGTGTAGAAGTGTTCTTTTTCTCTGCAACTTTCCCAGCATCTGTTGTTTCTTGACTCTTGACTTTTTAATAATTGCCATTCTGACTGGCATAAGATGGTATCTCGGTTTTTTTTTTTTTTTTTTTTTTTCAGACAGAGTCTCACTCTGTCACCCAGGCTGGAGTACAGTGGTGCAGTCTCGGCTCACTACAGCCTCTGCCTCCCGGGTTCAAGTGATTCTCTTGCCTCAGCCTCCTGAGTAGCTGGGATTACAGGTACATGCCACCACGCCTGGCTAAGTTTTGTATTTTTGGTAGAGATGGGATTTCACCATGTTGGTCAGGCTGATCTCAATCTCCTGACTTCGTGATCCACTCACCTTGGCCTCCCAAAATGCTGGAATTACAGGCATGAGCCATGGCATCTGTCCCCTCATTGTGGTTTTGATTTACATTTCTTTAAATCCTTACATGGAAAAGAAGAAAGGCCTTAAATCAGGTGCATACATTCTTAAAAATTATTTTGTCCCATGCTGATATTTTAGTGAACAAAGGGGACAAAAGGAATCTAAATTCTTTTAGAAAATAGAAGAAGGAACATCTTCTAACTCATTTTATGAGGCCAGGAATACTGTGACATTAAGCCAGACAAAACTTTTAAAAGAAAAAAAAAACTATGGATAAACGTCTTTCATGAACATACAAAATTGACACAAAAATCCCTAATAAAATATTAGCTGATCAAACAAGCAATGTATAAAAATAGATTACCCAAGAATGCAATATTGGTTTATCATTTGAAAATCAATCAATGTAATTCACCGTATTAACTGATCAAAAAACAAAATACGATCATTTGCTTGCCAGCACCTAGCGTTTTATTGTGAGCAAGAGACCTCATTTTTTCTTCCATTTCTCTGTCTCTTTCATCATGATAGACTTGTATATTACTTTTTCAATGATTTATAATTCATTGCTGCCCTTATTTATCTGTTCAAATGGTCCCAGCTTTGACTAGTGGCAGTCCTTCAAGTTGGTTCTTATTTCCTTGTGAAATGTTCCACATCATGTTTTGGATAGCTCTTACTTTCTGGCAGAACTAACGTTCCAGGCTCATCTTGTACCTGCCCTGCCCTAACCCTGGAATTAGTCATTACTCAGAAGAGTCCTGGTTCCTTTTTAGGTTGAGTGGGAGTAGAGACTAAGATCTGGTAGCTAGACATGCTCATTGCAGTCATTGCTGTTGGGGACCTTTGCCCTTTCAATGAACTAAAGTAGAAAATATATGCATGTATATACTCATACATACATACTACACATAGATCATATGCATGTTCACATAAACAGGCATATGTATATGTGGGTAGACAACCATACATACATATACATACATATGTATTTTTATACATACGTACATGTACATGCATATATACATCATACACACATATTTTAGAAATTCTAATCCATTCCAATAGGGTTGTTTCTTGCCTTGCCCCATTCCACATTTTATGTCCCTTCTAGGTGGTGCACTTTTATATTTTGCTTTTATTTTTAGTTTCTGGTCATATTGCACTGAGATCAGTGTTTATGGAGTATTTCCACTGCATGAAACTTACTATGTTTTTATGTGTCTTAATATAGAGTCAATTGTTGTGACTGTTTCATGCATACTTGAGAAAAATTATTTTTTAAATTTTGGGGTATAGTGCTTGATATATACCCCAAAAGTTCTATATTATTATGTTGTTTAGATCTTTCATGTCCTTATTCTTTTGTCTGCTCTATTATGCTGTATCATCTTAGGTTGTATATATGCAAATTATGGAATATTTACTGTTTCTTTTTCTCTTTGGTGTGTCTTTTTTTCTTTTTTAAAAAATAGTTCCAGTATTTTTGGAGCTTTATATTTTATTCTAGTGGCTAATTTTATATTAATACATTTTATAATGCCCTTAATATTATTTATTCTGTATTTAACCTTTTTAGTATCTTCCATATTAGTTTTAAATAGCATCTTTTGATGCCTGTTACCTATACAAAAGTTATTAACATCATTCTACTTTCTACATTCTTTCTCCCTTGTTTTCACCTTTTTAAAGTTGCATTCTTTCTACTCTGTCAGAAAGTATAATGTTGTGAAATTATTCTTCTATGACTTCACTATGGTTTAAGTTTTAGCTTTTCAATTACGTGCAGTATTCACCATCAGTTCCTTTGCTGGAATTCTCCTTAGCTTTAGTTTGTATAAAGCTTGCCCTGCAGTAGATTCCTCAAAAAGGGCACAGGTGGAGAGCATCTGATGAGTTCCTCCATGTTCAAAATGTGTTTCTTCAGCTTTGATATATGAAGACCTGAAGACCTGTGGTTTGCATTTTCTTTCCTTAGGTTTCTTGAAAGGCGGCTCTACTGCTGTTTTACTTTGTATGTTATTGGTAGCCTGATACTAGTGGAATATTTTTGTCTTTGTGATTTTTGATGAGACAACAATAAATGTCCTATTGGATGAGTTTTATGTTGCGTTGACCATTTGAAAAGTTTACCAGGTAATTTATAGTATAATGTTTTACATATTTTGTTATTCAGAATAGTAACATAAACTTACTAACTGAAACAATCACATTGCTTATGGGAATTTTTTTACTGAGATTATCACTCCAGGAAAAGAAATATAAGTTGGAAAAACAGAAGACTTAATAGTAGCTCTCTAAGATATTGAATCCAATCCCTGGAAACTGCAAATTTTAATTCATGTGGCAAAGACTTTACATGTGTGATTAAGGATATTGAGGTAGGAATATTATCCTAAATTATCTGGATTAGTCCTAAATTCAATATGTGTCTTTATAGGGGGGAGACAGAAGAGGATTTGACATGTATGGAAGAGGAAAAGGCAAACAGGAGAAGGGTAGAGGTTGGACTGGTGTGACCAGAAGCCAAACAAGCCAAAGAATTCTAGCAGTCACAAAAAGCTAGAAGCAGCAAGGGATGGATTCTCCCCTAGACCCTTTAGAGGGAGTATGACCCTGACAATGTCTTGATTCTGGTTCACTGACACTGATTTGGAATCTCTGGCTCCAGAACTGTGACAGAATAAATCTCTGTTATTTTAAGCCACCAAGCTTGTGGTAATTTGTTACAGTGGTCATAAGAAACAAAAACAGTTGTCAAAGGGAATGGCATATTTTTAAAGCGATCATCGATGTTGCCATTTAAGAGATTATGCACTGAAAATTATTTTATGAGTTGTATTATTGTGCATGGTCTACAATTATTTAATTCTTAAATGCCAAATTTTATGAGAGTAGATAAACAGAAATTTACTACAAAAGTTCAAATAAGTCTATATTTAGCCTCACATCTGCTACAAATCTTTTGAATCATCTTCCCAGAGATCCTAACTAAAAATCCAAACCAAACTAAATCAAATCTGGTAGACCCTTTAAATAATTAATGAGAAAATATATTTTAGCGGCCTTAAAAAGGTCTGCATGGTAAGTGTGTTGCCAGCTGCTCTTCAGCTCCTGAGAAGCAGTTGCTTTCCACTACTTAACTCCAACCTTCTCCTGATTTTATGAGTCTACTTCTTCAAAGCCAGCATAGCCCAGTTTTAAAATTTATTTCCTGAATAGCAATTGCCAGATTTTCTGTGGTGTGGTTTTTTTAAGTGACTACATATTTGAAGTTTTAGAACTCCTATAGAAACTCTCAAGAACTATAGCTTTCTGAGAGGTGTTATCAGAAGACACAGGTAAATGAAGGTATTTGAAGGAATGATGAATAAGATGACATGTGTCCTTAGCAGATTCTAGAGAATGAGCAGAAAAGGGGCAGCTGCTCAGGAACCCAACCCCAAAGAGCAGCTTGTCACAGAAGGTGGAGGGTGATGGGACAACCTGGAGATCAAAGGGCTTCCTGTGGTTATTCTGGGGACAGACATCTGTCTGAGGCAGCTCTTTGATCTGGGCTTGCTGACCCACATGGCATTTTATGCTTCTCTAGGATGGCCACCCAAACTGAGCTTTTCTGAGTGCCAGAGAACAGAGTGCTTCCCTTGAAGATTCATCACTAAGGAAAATAGTGTTATACTAATCAGAATTTTTAAAATAGGGAAAGAAAGGAAAAAAGTAAAAGAAAAAAAATTTCTGAAAAGAATATATTGGCAGAGCATTGTGGCTTGTGCCCGTAGTCCTAGCTACTCTAGAGGCTGAATTCCTAGCTACTCTAGAGGCTGAGGATGGCTTGAGCTCAGGAGTTCTAGGCTGCAGAGAGCTATGATTATGCCAGTGCACTCCAGCTGGGCTGACAGTGTGAGACCCTGTTTCTAAAAGAAAAAAGAAATTATGAACTTGAATAGGTAACATTCTTTATTTGATCATTAATGAATCATGATTTTGTATAACTTCATAGTGGCCTTGAGGCAGTATTTCTCTGCCTAAACAGTGTTTGATTATGGAAAATAAATAGAAAAATAAATTCACTGTAAAGTTCTAGGTGTCAGTAATAAGAAAGGCTGTGATTTCTTTTTGTAGATTGAGATAATGAAAATAGTATTATAAAAATATGTTATATTTTTCTTCCTCCATTCAAAGCACAGAAAGAGATTGCTTGTCAGTTAGGACTTAGCTCACAAATGCTCAGGACCAAGCATATTTGTGGCATGAGATAGAAATACTGTTTATATGATGGATGTGGGATCCAAGTGAATAATTAAAGGGGGACGTAATTTATTTGTCTTTTTGTTTAATATTAATATTATAGAACTTTGGGATACAAGTTGGAGGAGATTTCTCTTTCTGCTTGATTTGATGATACAGAGAGGTTGAGCCAGTAATTATTTATGTAAACTCCCTCCTATTAGAGTGAACAAACCTGAAATTCACAAGGATCATTTATTTAGGTCAATATCTCTAGATCTGGGATTCCACTCTATCATTTAAATCTTCTAGTAAATTTTTTTTCGAAGAGCTGCTGTGTTTTCCAAGATTTTTCAAGTGGTTTTTCAATTCCTCCCAAACTGGATTGCTTAGATTATGCCATTTCATGCCATAGGAGCCATTTCAGAAATAAGCAATCTGCCAAGCCATAATAAGATTACTTTTTTAAGAACAGGAGTTAAAATTCAAGTAAGAGAAAGTCATGAATATACAGGATCAATAGTGTCTCAAGTGCCAAAAATGTCAATCAGTCAGTCTTATCTGAGAGCTTGCTTGCATTAGCAAGGTACACAATCCTGTTGGGGCCTGATGTCATTTTCTAAATCTGCCTCTTTACTTTCCTGAATAACTTTAATTCTACACAAGTGTATCTGAAATGAAAAGTGTAACTGTATCTGTATTTACTAATATTAAGAATAATTTTATTAGATATTCACATTATGCTTTATATTCTTCCTCAGTCCCTCTTTAATCACCTTCTTTATCCTAGATTATAATCACTGTGAACTCTGTAATTTTAGCACGTTCTGAAAGCTTCAGACCACTACAAATGCTTTAAATATTGACCACTTCCTAATCCCTGAGTGAAGCCAAAAATGTTGTATTTCCTTTTCTTCAAAGCCCTTCTCTTATCAAATTATTTTGAGTTAAGGTGTGAAAAGTTTGCCTGTGCTATTCTTTACAAATAATATTTGCATTTTAACTGTTGCCTATCACGACTTAATTTAGGGTTCCTCAACCTGGTTCTGGTCTAAGAACCTGCTTCCCACAAACTCTGAGAGTTCTAAGGACAATTTAAAACTTCTGATCATTTGGTGATTATCTTTGAATGATATCTTTAAAAATAACACAGGCGTATTCTGGATCTTCTAAATGAAACTAAATGTTTCCTATAATTGTATTCCTAGAGTATGTATTTACAATTTCATTGGTGACAAGTGCCAACTTCATTGGTACAATTTCTGGTTAATAAGAAAGGAACAGATGTGAACTTAATGGTAAATAATGATTTTGCACTAAGTGATGCCCAAATGTCAGCACTGTCTGCCAAAAACTAGGATAGAAAAACATTGTGGAAGGATTCAAATATCTAGGCCCATGGGCAGCAAATTAATTTCAGCAAAACAACATCAATAGTCATATTAAATCAGTTATTAATTTTAATATTACTAGCCTTGTATCTTTGTTTTATTTTTAAATTTGCTTTGGTATGAGTTACAAGAACAAGAAGTTTATAACTGATTTTACATTGTATATATTTAAATAACATTTTAATAATAATTTTAGTCAACTGAATAGCTTGCGATTTTTGAATTGATTGATTTGATTTCAGCTATGATTTCCTAAAATTTAAGGGACACTCGTTTAAAGGCAAGAAAGATAATTATATAGAAATCTACAATTCATCAGACGGTTTGTACTTTTGCTAATTTACAAAGCACTCAATACCAGTAGTTTTCATCCCAATAACTGGTTTTGGAAATGGAGAATCAATAAGTAGTCAGTCAATGTTTCTGGCCACAACAGATTAATTGAGGAAGGAAATGTTAATCTATCCATTTTTAAATTATCTATACGACAATATTCTCTAAAGGAGAGTCTCATCATTTATAAACAATGAAATGTTAGAGAGAGAAACTTTTAAGTAATATAACCTATTTCTGCTTATCTCAGCAAGTCTTTTGTAGAGTCATGATGATGTTTCGGATTTTTACTTTACAGACTAACATGCATTAAGCTGTCCTCCACTGTAGTCTGAATTAGGTATAAAAGGCAAACATTATTATTTCACCATTTGTTTGCCCTCCAAGGTGGCCTATTACTTGTTAGATGAAGCACAGGTTTGTTTTGTTTTGTTTTGTTTTGTTTTAGTGGGGTCTGTAAAGCTCTCACCATCCACTTTTGTCCGTCACTCTGGCCTCAATTCTCATACTGCAGCCATACTGTCCTTCTTAGAAACTCTGAGCCTCACTAGGCTTCTCTCAATTTGGTGCCTTCATAGTGCCTTTCTTTTTGCTTGGCACCTTCTTCTCCTCATTGGTCCCCATGTAATACCCAGGCTTTTTTCTTTTCAGGTAGTCTCATATCCATCGTTCCCTCTGAGAAACTTCTCCTGGTTCCTAGACTGCTGTTGCCAAGCCCACTTCATTTTCAAAGCATCTTAAATCTTCCCTATCATAGGACTTACCACACTTGATTATAATTTGTTCTTTAGTCATCTGCATTTCCTGTTAACCAAGAATAATAACTTTTATAAGTCCCTTGTAGGACATATGTGTATGAAATAGTCACACTCCCTATTCTAACAATTTTACCTTAGGACATAATTAGAAATGCAGAGTTATGTACAAATAGGTTTAGTGAATTTTTAGTATCTTATTGAAACATAACATGGATATATATAAAACTGCGCAAGTCATAAGTGTAAAACTTAATGAATTTTCACACAGTGCAATTACCACCCAGATTAGGAAAAGCCATCTCCCTAGAAGTCCCTTCACACTCCCTGACAGTCACTACTCTCACCTGCCTTTCCAAATATAACCAATATCCTGACTTCTAATTAAATAGACCCATTTTTCCTGTTCTTATACTTTTTATTGATATATAATAGTTGTACATATTTTGGGGGTATGTGTAATATTTTGATACGTGCTCAAATGTGTAGTGATCAAACCATGGCAATTGCTGTCCTTGAACTTTTAAAAAGTAATCTTCCAGCATGTATTATTTTGCGTTTGGCTTCTCCATCCTATTTATGTATGTAAGATACATTCCTGTTGAATGTAGTAATAGGCTCTACATATTCATTGTTGTATAATATTTTATTATATGAAAGTTACCTGTCATGGTTAATTTTATGTGCCAGTTTGACTGGGCCAAGGGATGCCCAGATAGCTGCCAAAACATTATTTCTGGATATGCCATTGAGGATGTTTCCTGAAGAGATTAGCATTTAAATCAGTAGACTGAGAAAAGAAGATGGTCTTCACCAGTGTGGCTGGGCATCATCCAACCTGTTGAAGGCCTAAGCAGAACAAAGAGGTAGAGGAAGGGTGAATTTACTCTCTCTGTTGGAGCTGGGATATCCATCACTTCCTGCCCTGACATCAGCACTTCTGAACTGGAACTGTACCACTACATTTCCTGGGCCTTTAGCTTGCAGATAGGAAATAGGGGGACTTCATAATCATGCGAGCCAGTCTCTCGTAATAAATCTCTGTCCCTCTATCTATCTTTCATCTATCTATTTTCTATCCTATTCATTCTGTTTCTCTGGAGAACCTGACTAACACAATACCACAGTGTATTTATCTAAGCTATTATTGATGGGCATTTAGGTCGATTTTAAATTTGAGCTATTATGAACAGTGTTACCATGAACATTCTGATATGTGGTGCACATATGCACACATTTTTCTATCATATATACCCATAAGTGAAATCGCTTGCTCATAAGATATGTGCATTAGTCCATGTTCATACTGCTAAGAAGAAATACCTGAGACTGCGTAATTTATAAAGAAAAAGAGGTTTAATGGACTCACAGTTCCACGTGGCTGGGGAGGCCTCACAATCATGGTGGAAGGCAAAGGAGGAGCAAAGGCACATCTTACAGGGCAGCAGGCAGGACAGCATGTGTAGGGGAAACGCCCTTCATAAATCCATCAGATCTTGTGATACTTATTCACTATCATGAGAACATTACAGGAAAAAAACCGCCCTATGATTCAATTACCTCCCACTGGTTGTCTCCCATGACATGTGGGGATTATGGAAACTTCAAATCAAGATAAGATTTGGATGCTGACACCGCCAAACCATATTATTTTGCCCCAGCCCCTCCCAAATCTGATGTCCTCACATTTCAAAACAAATTATGCCTTTCCAACAGTTCCTCAAAGTCTTAACTCATTTCAGCATTAACTCAAAAGTCCACAGTCCAAAGTCTCATCTGAGACAAGGAAAGTACCCTTCCACCTATGAGCTTGTAAAAACAAAAGCAAGTTAGTTACTTCCTAGATACAGTGGAGATCCAAGCATTGGGTAAATACACCCATTTCAAATAGGAGACATTGACCCAGAAAAGGGGCTACAAGTCCCACACAAGTCCAGAATGCAGCAGGGCCATCACACCTTAAAGCTCCAAAATGATCTCCTTTGACTCCAGGTCTCACATCTGGGTCAGGCTGATGTAAGAGGTGGGTTCCCATGATCCTTGGGACCATATGGCTTTGCAGAATATAGCCCCCTTCTGGATGCTTTCCCAGGCTGGCATTGAGTGTCTGTGGCTTTTCTAGGCACATGTTGCAAGCTGCCAATGGATCTACTATTCTGGGGTCTGGAGGATGGTGGTCCTCTTCTCACAGCTCCACTAGGCAGTGCCCTAGTATAGACTCTGTGTGGGGGCTCCTACCCCAGATTTCCCTTCTGCACTGCCCCAGCAAAGGTTCTCCATGAGGGCTTTGCCCCTGCAACACACTACTGCCTGGATATCCAGGTGTTTCCATACATCCCCTGAAATCCAGGCAGAGGTTCCCAAACCTCAATTCTTGACTTCTGTGTACCCGCAGGCCCAACACCATATGGAAACCACCAAGGCTTGGTCCTTGCATCCTCTGAAGCACTGGCCTGAGCTGTGCATTGACCCCTTTTAGCCATGCTGGGATGTAGTCTTGAGGCTACACAGAGCAGCAAAGCTGTTGGCCCAGCCCACAAAATCATTTTTTCCTTCTAGGCCTACCAGCTTGTGATAGACGGGACTGCCATGAAGACCTCTGACATGCACTGGAGACAGTTTCTCCATTGTCTTGTGATTAACAATTGACTCCTTGTTACTTATGCAATTTTCTGCAGTCAGCTTGAATTTTTCCTCAGAAGATGCGTTTTTCTTTTCTATTGTATTGTCAGGCTGCAAATTTTATAAACTTTTATGCTTGGCTTTCCTTTTAAATATAAGTTTCAATTCCAAACCATATCTTTGTGAATACATAAAACTGAATGCTTTTAACAGCACCCAAGTCACATCTTGAATGCTTAGACATTTCTTCCACCAGATACCCTAACTCATGTCTCTCAAGTTAAAGTTCCACAGATCTCTAAGGCAGGGGCAAATGCCACTAGTCTTTTTGCTAAAATATAGCAGCAGTCTCCTTTATTCCACATCTCCATCTGAGACCACCTCTGCCTGGCCTTCATTGTCCATATCACTATTAGCATTTCGGTCAAAGCTATTCCTTAAATCTCTAGGAAGTTCCAAACTTTCCCACACTTTCCTGTCTTTTTCTGAGCCCTCCAAATTGTTCAAGCCTCTGCCTGTTACCCAGTTTCAAAGTCATTTCTACATTTTTGGATATCCTTATAGTACCCCACTCTACTGGTACCAATTTAGTGTATTAGTCCATTTTCACACTGCTATGAAGAAATACCTGAGACTGGGTAATTTATAAAGAAAAAGGGGTTTAATCAATTCACAGTTCCATATGGCTGGGGAGGCTTCCCAATCATGACAGAAGGTGAAGGAGGAGCAAAGGCATATCTTACATGGTGGCAGGCAAGAGACTATGTGCAGGGGAACTGCCCTTTATAAAACCATCAGATCACATGAGACCCATTCACTATCAGGAGAGTAGCACAGGAAAAACCTGCCCCTATGATTCAATTACCTCCCACTGGGTCCTTCCCATGACATGTGGGTTTATGGGAACTACAGTTCAAGATGTGATTTGAGAGGGGACATAGCCAAACCATATCAGTATGTGTATGTTTAAGATTTCTATAGAATGTTAAAATGTTTTGTTATGACCAGACAATTCACAAAAGAAAAATATATAAGTAATAATTATACAAAGAGGTGGTAAGAACATTTAGTAATCAGAGAAATGTAAACTAAAACACTGTATACATGACCAGATTGGCTAAATTTTGTATCTATATAATATCAAGCTTGGATGAGAAAATGGAAATCCTCAACTGTTGAAAGAAGTGAAAAATTAGAGCCACCTTTTTCAAATTGGTATGACTTAATTTTTCTCATTGCTGTATCCTTAACACGAAAAGAAGTATGCTGTTGAATGAGTGAATATGCATGATAAATAATATATTATTCACATGTACAATAATCTAGCAATTCTATTACCGAATTTATATGCCAGAAAAATTCCCATAGAGGTACATAAAGAAGCATGCAAATAAATGTTTACTGTAAAATTGTCTCTAGTGGGGAGATTATAAAACAGAATGGGAACAAAGGGATAAAATGTACCAAAATTAACCAGAGGAATAAACTAGACATACATATAGATATATCAGAAAAAGTAATGTTAACCAAAAGAGCTATGAAGCCGAATAGAATATGCAGCAAAATATAATTTATATAAATAAAACCAAATATATGAATCCTATTTATTGTTCATGTAATAGTATATAAATAAAATAAAGATTAATTGAAAGGACAAGCATTGAATACATGACAGTGAAAGCATGGTGTGATGTGGGATTGGAGTTAAAATAGAGAAACACATAATAAAATATATAAATAAATACATAAAAATAAATAATAGATGAGACATTGTGCATAGTGCATTAGTGTGTGCCACAAACTGTAGAGTATTATTGCTTATGTTAATATGATCTAGCACTCCTGTGGTGCAAACATTTAGAAATGAAATGTTGCAGAAACAATACTCAGAAGAGGAGGTCCTGGATATGTCCTGGGTGTACAACTGTAGATAAATTTCTTCCTCTTTAGTGATCATCCTTCAATGAGCCTTTTCTCCACCTACAATTTTTTACAGACATAAACCTGTAAACATAGCATTGTCAAAAACCGATTGTTATTTTAGTAAAGAGTTCTCACGATATTAGAATATGTGAAATAAGCAAATTATCAACCAAGTAACATAAAAATATTTCTAGAAAATATGCTAATCTAACACTGAAAATCTAAAACCTCTGTTTTTTATTCAACAATCCATTCACTATATATGTATTGAGTCCTTATTTCATGCATGGGCTTGTACTAATGTGTGAAGATGTAAAGAAATAGTGAAACAGTTGAGTTAGACAGAATTCTTTGAGCTGTTGCCTTTATGATAGCTGTAAAAATAAAAACTATTTCCCTGGACAGCCATGCTCATCTCAGTTCCCACTGGGTCCCAGACAGCTAAACTGGAGTCTTGCATCTTCAGTAAACCAATTACTCTTCAACATCCTAACCTAGATATAACTTTCATCTTCTTTACCCTAAATTTAGTCAAAGAAGCTGCAAGTGTTCATAAGAACTGTTACTTACCATATTTCTAGTGCACACATTTTAAAAATATGTTAACATCTCTTAAAATAGGATACATCTTAAAATTAATGGTATCTTTCAATTGCTGTTAGCCAGGAGACAACTATGGCAGAGTTAAGTCACCTTATCATAACTGTTTATATCATCATTACTTCAATTGAGTTGGAAATATTTTGCAGATAACACATGAGTTTGAATGCTTTTTAAGTGTCTTATAATTCAGCATTGAAATTAAATCATTATAGCATACAGAAATAGATGAAAATAGAGTAGTTGGGCATATAGGGTTACCTTTGTTATTTCTATTGGTCAAATTAGACAAATTCATTTGCTTAAAATGGTGGAAACCAGTGTGGCGATTCCTCAAGGATCTAGAACTAGAAATACCATTTGACCCAGCCATCCCATTACTGGGGATATACTCAAAGGATTATAAGTCATGCTGCTATAAAGACACATGCACACGTATGTTTATTGCAGCACTATTCATAATAGCAAAGACTTGGAATCAACCCAAATGTCCATCAGTGACAGACTGGATTAAGAAAATGTGGCATCATCCTGGCTAACACGGTGAAACCCCGTCTCTACTAAAAATACAAAAAAAAAAAAAAACTAGCCGGGCGAGGTGGTGGGCGCCTGTAGTCCCAGCTACTCAGGAGGCTGAGGCAGGAGAATGGCGTAAACCCGGGAGGCGGAGCTTGCAGTGAGCTGAGATCCGGCCACTGCACTCCAGCCTGGGCGACAGAGCGAGACTCCGTCTCAAAAAAAAAAAAAAAAAAAGAAAATGTGGCACATATACACCATGGACTACTATGCAGCCATAAAAAAGGATGAGTTCATGTCCTTTGTAGGGACATAGATGCAGCTGGAAACCATCATTCTCAGCAAACTATCAAAAGAACAGAAAACCAAATACCGCATGTTCTCACTCATAGGTGGGAATTGAACAATGAGATCACTTGGACACAGGAAGGGGAACATCACACACCGGGTCCTATTGTGGGGAGGGGTGGGGAGGGATAGCATTAGAGATATAACTAATGTAAATGACGAGTTAATGGGTACAGCACACCAACATGGCACATGTATACATATATAACAAACCTGCACATTGTGCACATGTACCCTAGAACTTAAAGTATAATTAAAAAAAAGAAAAAAAAATTGTCAACAAGTCACTTAAGAGTCTTAATCATATGCCAATTGTACAGTTATCTATTACTATATAATAAATTACTCCAAAATATAGTGGCTTAAAACAACAAATTATTACTATCTCAGATAGTTCCTGAAGGTCATAAACCTGGGAGCAGACGTTTGGGCGATTCTAGCTCAAGGTGTTTCATTATATGGCAGTTAGACTTTCAGCCTAGACTGTATTCATCTGAAGGCTTGACAGGCTGATATGCTTACAAGATGGCTCACTCACAGGGATGCTGGCAGGAGGTATCAGTTTCTCACTATATGAATATCTCCACAGGGCTGGCTGAATTCCCTTAGAATATAACAGCTGGCTTCTCAAAGAGCCATTGATCTAAGAGAGAGAGAGAGAAAGAGAGAGAATGATTAAGATGGAGACCACACTGGCTTTTAATGACCTAGTTTCCAAAGTCCTCCACTGTCAGTTCTGCTTTATCCCATTCTCTAGAGGTGATTCATTAAATTCAGCCCACTCTCAAGGGGACCAGAATTACTTTCCACCTCTTGAAGAGAAGAGTTTATGAACATATTTTTTTCAATGGCCACAATAACTTTCTGTTGATGACTGGTAAGATTGAGAAAACACTGGCAGAATAGGCATCAGAAGCTTGAAAGAAATATTGGAGCATCCTTTAAGTAATGATGTAGACACCACTACCACCAAAATATGACATTTTGTAACAAAATACAAATATCAACTACTGAAAGTTTAGGAGCGATTTATGAGGCTTATTCTAAATGTAAAGAATTTGTCAGACTATCTTAGCACAATTTTTGTATAGCTTCTTTGTTGCCTATGCATGAGTATAACATCATAAAAACATGTACAAATAAATAGCTGTTTCAATAAGAATAACAATTCTACATGATAAACAAGCATTGTGTTATAGTTTAATTATAAATATTTTTTCTTTTTTAATAGTAAAATTGATGGCCTCTTAGAGCCAGTGGAATTTGGTAAGTATCTGTGGCAGATTATATCATGTGGCTCCAATTCTTCAATACTTCCTATGTCCACATCCTCTGCTGTACTTTTAAAATGCCCACCTGCATATGTGGGTGACCTACCATGCCTCTTGGTTCCGGGTTTATAATATGACTCGATTTGATCAATAGGATGTTAGCAGACATGAGGCAAACAAAAGTTTGAGAGAGTAGCTACATGTTTCCACACGCTTTCTTGCACCTCTGTCAGCTGTGAGAACGTGCCAGGTCTAGCCTGCTGGAGAATGGGAGAAAAGTGAAACGGAGCCAAGTTACCCTAAAGGCCCCATCTAAGGGCAGCTTTGGACAGCTGACAGTCAACTGACTCCTGAACATGTGAGGGAGTTCAGTTCAGATAAGCAAAGCCACATATCTGACCTACTGCTGTTCAAATGTGTGAGCAGTTTTTACTGTTATATGCCACTGAGGTTTTGTGAATAATGAATATAGTTCACTTAAAATAGTGCATGTGTTTGCAACACTTTAATGTGACACGTCCCTTCCCTGTGATTACTTGAAGTGATTGTGTAATGTGGATAAGCTTTTCTAATGAAGTTTTGAAGTCCCTTGGAAACTTGTACTATAGTTGAATATTCATGTCATTCTTAGAAATAATAAAAGCACTGTAGATGGGACTGATTGACCATGGTTTCCCCTCACCTTTCATCACCAGGAATAGTGTACATTTGAGATGTGGTAAAAGGAGGGTTTTCGTGCTGACAGGCATCTGATATTTCTTCTAGGGGAACATCCTTCTCCACTCCATCTAGTCCTGGTGGGATTTTTTTTTTTTTTTTTTTTTTTTTTTTTTTTTTTTGAGACAGAGTCGCACTCTGTCACCCAGGCTGGAGTGCAGTGGTGGCACGGTGTCAGCTCACTGCAACCTTCACCCTCACGGTTCAAGTAATTCTCCTGCCTCAGCCTCCTGAGTATCTGGGATTACAGGCACACACCACCACGCCCAGCTGATTTTTTGTATTTTTAGTAGAGGTGGGGTTCCGCCATGTTGGCCAGGCTGGTCTCAAATTCCTGACCTCAGATGATCCACCCTCCTCGGCCTCCCAATGTGCTGGGATTACAGGCATGAGCCACCATGCCTGGCCGGTGGATATTTCTATTACAATGTTTGTGCCACCATTTCACTACCCAGAAGGGTAGACAGGCTATCCAAAGTGGCAAATAAAATGTACTACATTCCTGGGAATAATCTGAGTCTTCACTGAGATTTTCTATGTATGCTGAGTCAGAGTGAGAGAGGCTCTAATACTTTTGGACCACTGATCAGGAGGACGTAGGTTTGGAAATGTCAGCACCCTGGATTCCTTCCACAAAAAGATAACCTGCCAGAGATGCAGAATCCATGGATGAAGAGAAACCCTGAGAACATTACTAAAGCCCTTATATCTATTCCATCTTAGAGACTACATTATTTGAGCCAATAGACTCTTTTTTTGCTATTTCCTTAAAGCTATTGGAGTTGAGTGTCTGTCATTTGCAACTAAAAGAATTCTGAACAATTGAGAAGTGTTATCCCTATTTTAGAGAAGAGGAAACTGCACCTCAGAATGCCATATTTCTTGTCCAAGATCTTATAGGTAATAACAGGTAGCATTAAAATATTATCACAGATCTGTCCAATGGTCATGATGTTTTCAAAATTTCATTTTTAAAAAAGTTGTTTTAATGTACATACTGTAAAGCTCACCCTTTTGATGGGCAATTTTGTGAGTTTTGACAAATGCATAGATTTCAGTCACCACAACCAGTTCTATCGCCCCTAAGAGTTCCCTCATGCCGCTTCTGTGCAGTCAGACCCTCCAACTCCTCTCAACTCCTTGCAACCACTAGCATTCTGACTGTTTCCGAATGTTCTATAAATGGCATCACACAGCATTTTGAATCTGGCTTCTTTTCACTTAGCATAATGCATTTGAGTTTCATCCATATTGTTGTAAACTATCAACATAAATGCTTTCTGAAAAGATGCTTAGAGCAGAATTTCAGTCATATCCACATTAGCGTGAGTGATGCATACAGGTTTTAAAAAGAGGAAATGAGAACTATACTGGGTTGAGACAAAATATATGTCCACTCAGTACCTGTGAATGTGACCTTATTTAGAAATAGTGTCTTTGCATATGTAATTAAATTGAGGTCATGCTGGATATTAAGGTGGTCCATAATCCAGTGACTGGTGTCCTGATAAAAGAGAGAAATGTGGACACCAAGACACACAGGGAATATGCCATGTGGCAAGAGGTAGAGATCGGAGTGTTACAGCTGCAAGCCAAGGAATATCAAACACTGCCTGCAACCATGAAAAGAAACGAGAGAGGGGTTTAGAACAGATTCTCCTTCAGAGTCTCCAGAAGGCAGGCTGACACCTTCATTTTAGACTTACAGCCCCCAGAACTGTGAGAAAATAAATTATGTGCTGTAAGCCCCTTAGTTTGTGGTAATTTTTACTGCAGTTCTGGGAAACAAATGCAAGAAAAGATTAAGATATTTGGCTTTGCTTTCAAGGCAGCATCTGTGAAAGAAAATGATCCTGAATGAAAAAAGATTAACTTCACAGTTGTGCTTGAGGATGAGCCTGACTGAATTCTAGAGCAAAATTAGTAATGGCATCGTAGGAACTGATATATATTACCCCAGGCAGCGGACTTATTTCTAGTAATGGAAAAGTGAAACTTGGTTTTAAAATAGGATGAACAATGGTGAAACCTATAAACTAGTTTACAAGTCAATTCATTCAAAGTCATCATATGTCTATTCTGAAGAAACAAATACTGAAGTTTGGAGGAGGCTTTCATCATTTTTTTTATTAGCAACCTGCAGAAGATGATAGACTTGGGAAATTAAGTATTAAAATTTAATTCATTTTCCAAGTATCATGAAGGAAAACGAAAAAGTCCACATTCCTTTAGAGGAGAAATCTTCTGAGGTGCATTTTTGTCTGCAGTCTGGATACAAACAAGGTAGGGTATATTTTTGCCAGACAAAAAGTGCATTGTATTTTGATATTAAGATGTAGAACAAAATAAGAATAATTATAAACAAATCAGCATTTTAGGCAAGCCAAGGTTATGGATTTTTTTTTAAGAGATATTAAGTTATGTAGACATGCTATTGAAATATGTTGTTCTTTCGGTTGACACTATCAGTTAATCCAGCCTGCAGTGATCATGAACACCTCAAACCCAACTCCCTATCAGATAGTACTGAATATTCCCTCCAAAATATAGCTCAGTCTCCAGATTCTGATTTGATAAATCTGGACTGGGGTCCAGGGAATTCATTTTAATTTTTCTAATTCTCCAGGTGATCCCGATGGGCAACCAGGTTTGAGAATCATTAACATGGAACACACTCTCACAGAAAGAAGCTTTGATCTCCCAAAGCCTGGAGAATCTGAGCTGGGATCAGTCGAAGGTCAAATACCAAATACAAAATATTAGAAGGGAGCTAATCTAATACTTAAGGTCTAGAAACAGAGACAATGTCCAAACAGGAAAACCAGAATCCAAGGCGAAGCACGCTTCATGAAACAGGAAGGGAGATGAGAATTCCAATGCAAAACCACTATCAGAACACAGGCAGCCATGGGATGCAGTTTTCTGGGCCCAGCCTGCCTCAGGACTCAGAAGCTTTACCTGTAGCAGACTCCTCCCATAGATTCATGCCATTATGCAGATACCTCTATTCCAGGCTCAGCTCATTCTGGGTTAGAAAGTCTCATTTTTTTTTAGCATCTAGCAGCTTGCTTTAGTGTTTCAGTTTACACTGATATTCACTGACATCTTCATGGGTTGAAGTTATTTACCAGGTGATCTTATTTCAATGTAATAATGACTCTGTGTGTGTTTCTATGTGCGTACTTTTTGTAGTATCTTCAAATACTGAACTGTTGCTTAACCAGAATATTTATTCCCTGCTATTGAACTTGTAATGAAAACCTTCTAAAAATGAATTGAAACTTGAGGTAAATTGAAAGGACAGTTGTTCTTTCTTGGGTAACAGTAAGACATTTATTACTTTATACTAATTTTTTTTCATTCATAAAAAGGACAAAGCACAGTCCTATACTACTCCATTGAAAAAATGATAAAAAATAACTAAAAAATCAATTCAATATTTATCAGTATCAAATAAAACTACTATCACCTTTCCTGAAATACAAAGAAACAACAGATGTATCTATACCTATATAAAGTTTAATTTAGAATCTTGCGTCTTAAAGCAGATGATTATTAGTTAGCTTGACAACAGTTTAAAACTGATGGTCCCAGTTAAATCTGTACAACTGTATGAGAAAATGAAAAGCTTGAGTTATCAGTGTATGAGAGATTTTAAACTACTTTATCTCTGTCAGAAATTCAAAACTAAACAACCTCCAAAGTCTGTTTTCCTCTTACCTTTCAGAACCATTTCATGCAAAATCTAACCAGTTTTGCTCATTATTGTCATATATTAGAAAATAAAAGGCAAGCATGCATTTGGCAAAAGGTTTAGTTGTTGATTATATAAAAATGCCCAACCTGGGTCACATTGCAAAAGTAAAACCCCAAAGTGTAACAATGAAAACACAAACATTTGTACAGAAGGTATACAGAGTATTCGTTTCCCTAAAGTATGAAGACATTTTGTTTCTTTTTCAAATACTTATATATTTTATGAAATCTTGCAATGATCTTAAGACTGTTGACGTACTTCCACTGGGAAATCATCCATTTCACTTATTTTTAAAAGTTTCATTTTATAACAAAGAGTTAAATGTAAACTAATGAAATATTTATTGATATTTTCATAATGAAGGCTCTAAACATTTACACATCGATATATAGTACAAAAATTATACAAATTAAAGAAAGGGGGGTAAAGTAGTAATAGATCTATTTTGCTTCCTGTAAATATTTTTTACGAACCTGTATGGTATCCTTTCTAAAAAGATAAACTCTAATTAGCTAGCAAGTCTGTGCTAATAAAATAGGATTATACCTCTTGAAGCATCCAACATTGCACTATTTCATGAGCCAGCTAATTCTTTATTACTCGATTTCTTTTACATCCACATTCAAACACATTTCCGTGCACACCATGGAGAATGAATAAATGTGCATCTTCCTTTTCACAACTTATAAAAACCCAAAGCACCAACACTTGGGAGACACCATCGGAAAGACATATTATTTGCCTCCTCCTGGCCTTCTAGTTTTGCATACGCTTCAAAGTACCATTAGCAATATATTGATTTGGTATTTTTAGCCCATTTTCAGTATTACGTTGAAGTGGGAATTGAGCTTAAAACTAATTATTATTATTATTATTATTATTATTATTATTATTATTATACAAAATGGAATGCTGTAGCTTTTTCAACCTACAGGTGACTTTTTGATCTGACATCTGCAATAAAGAGACGTAATACTTAGGAATGAAGCAGAAAAACCAAGATACTAGTAATTGTGATATTCACTTAACTGTCACTTATTCCTAACTGTGTAAAGACTGTCACATCTCAATAAAAAAGGAAGCACTCTACTTTTCAAAATTTGTCATTCCACATATGAACAAATATAGCAATATCATGATATTCTAGATAAGAGCTGTGATTTTTGAGATTTGAAATTGATAAGAAAAGCATAAAATAACTTCAGAGTAGAATATAAAAGTGAAAAAAAAATCTTTATATGGTATGTTAACTTTACTATTAAAAAACTGATTCTGAAAATCAAATATTTAGAAAATTATTTACTTTGAAAATAAAAATACTGATAGTAAGTTCTAGAATTTGGTTTCCAATAGTCAAAATCTTTCAACTCATGATTTGATAACGGGATTTATGACAAAATATTTGTTACACTTTAAACTCAAGATGTCAAGAATGCTAGGGGCCATTCAATAATATGCAGTACCCAAAACAGTGAGGAAATTACAAGAGACTGTATTACTCTTACATTTACCACATACAACCAACAATTCAATCTCTATTATATTTCACAACTTGTTATTAAATTTAAAGCACCTGTATATGGTGATTTGACTTTCACTCTACAGCCTATAGTATTGAATTGAACACTGTAACTTGTCCCATTGGGTTAAATCATGCAACTGTCACAGAATCAGGTTAAGTGGTTTATAAGGCATATTGGAACGAGTTAAAAATCATTTATATCCATTTAAAAGTTTATTCTTTTGGATGAAGGGGTTCCTGAATGCCTCAGTCATCATGTGAGTTGTAAATCAGTTGAATAGTTTGTTAAAGTATAATTTATTTGGCTTAGGATGGAGCCGCAGAAATTGGAAGGAATTGTGGTCATCCAAGGGATGAAGGATGTCTTCTGAGCTGGGGTGGGAACAGCAGCTATCACAACACATTCAGAATTCCAAGTAGACAAGGATGCCAAGGGCAGGCAGCAGCAAGCCGAGAAGACTTGGTGATGGGGTGGGTGCACCTACAAGGTAAACCGAAAGTGTGCATATTATTTCATTGATAAACGCCAGTATTGCTCATTGAGTCTGCTTCGGCTAAGGCAAGATTGCATAGCCCTGGAAAACAAAGGGGTCCTTTTACAAAACAGAGTCTCTTATGCTTACATGATTTAAGAAAAACAAAAGATTTGATCAAAGATTTTGTGTGTGAGATCATGTGAACTGTTTACACAACATGATTAAATTAATCATTTAAAATAATATCACAAATGTGTATGTTGTCCCTATGATCTGGCAGTCCCAAATTCCTACCAGAAGGCAAAAGGTCAAGAAACATATATACAGGTGTTAAAAAAGTAAGCTTTATAAAAATAAGATAAAGAGATAACAGTAAAAATACAAATAATTTTTCCTGAGATAATGACAACATAGGTATGCTAGGTAGATCTTGCATAATTTCACATCCCAATGGTTTTAAGACATTTATACACTTATATGGAATGATTTAAAGTAATGTATTTCTGATAATATTAAATAATCTCATTCAATTTTTACCTAAAGAACAATTGCCCTGAGATATTATATTGTGAATTAAAAATTGAAATGATGTATTATAATATGCTATGGACTTATTTCATATCTTGGGTGACACTTAGAAGGGATACTCCTATAATCAAGTAAGTTTATGGGTCCTGACGACATGAGGACTTTTGAGAAACTGCTGTGAGGATTTTTGAGAAACAGCTGTAAAGTAGGACCAAGTCATACTCTTTCTTCCCAGTGTCCACAACTATTAGGCACTATTTTCTTTTTTAATAAATTAATTATTATCTTTTAAGAGACAGAGTCTTGTTCTCTTGCTCAGCCTGGAGTGTAGTAGTTCAGTGATAGCTCACTGCAGCCTCAAACTCCTGGGCCCAAGTGACCCTCCTGCCTCAGCCTCCCAAAGTGCTGGGATTACAGGTATGAGCCACTATGCCTGGCTGGTACTATCTTCAATGAACATGCTGCTAGAATGAGTGAAGGCCTAAAAAATGTAGTCAGAGGGGGCGGAGCAAGATGGCCGAATAGGAACAGCTCCAGTCTCCAACTCCCAGCCTGAGCGACACAGAAGACCGGTGATTTCTGCATTTTCAACTGAGGTACTGGGTTCATCTCACTGGGGAGTGCCGGACGATGGGTGCTGGTCAGCTGCTGCAGCTCCACCAGCGAGAGCTGAAGCAGGGCGAGGCATTGCCTCACCTGGGAAGTGCAAGGGGGAAGGGAATCCCTTTTCCTAGCCAGGGGAACTGAGACACACAACACCTGGAAAATCGGGTAACTCCCACCCCAATACTGCGCTTTAAGCAAACAGGCACACCAGGAGATCATATCCCTCACCTGGCCGGGAGGGTCCCACACCCACGAGCCTCCCTCATTGCTAGCACAGCAGTCTGTGATCTACCTGCAAGGCAGCAGCGAGGCTGGGGGAGGGGCGCCCGCCATTGCTGAGGCTTAAGTAGGTAAACAAAGCTGCTGGGAAGCTCGAACTGGGTGGAGCTCACAGCAGCTCAAGGAAACCTGCCTGTCTCTGTAGACTCCACCTCTGGGGACAGGGCACAGTAAACAATAACAAACACAGCCCAAACCTCTGCAGACGCAAACGACTCTGTCTGACAGCTTTGAAGAGAGCAGTGGATCTCCCAACACGGAGGTTGAGATCTGAGAAGGGACAGACTCCCTGCTCAAGTGGGTCCCTGACCCCTGAGTAGCCTAACTGAGAGACATCCCCCACTAGGGGCAGTCTGACACCCCACACCTCACAGGGTGGAGTACACCCCTGAGAGGAAGCTTCCAAAGCAAGAATCAGACAGGTACACTCGCTGTTCAGAAATATTCTATCTTCTGCAGCCTCTGCTGCTGATACCCAGGCAAACAGGGTCTGGAGTGGACCTCAAGCAATCTCCAACAGACCTACAGCTGAGGGTCCTGACTGTTAGAAGGAAAACTATCAAACAGGAAGGACACCTACACCAAAACCCCATCAGTACATCACCATCATCAAAGACCAGAGGCAGATAAAACCACAAAGATGGGGAAAAAGCAGTGCAGAAAAGCTGGAAATTCAAAAAATAAGAGCGCATCCCCCCGGCAAATGAGCGCAGCTCATCGCCAGCAATGGATCAAAGCTGGAAGGAGAATGACTTTGACGAGATGAGAGAAGAAGGCTTCAGTCCATCAAATTTCTCAGAGCTAAAGGAGGAATTACGTACCCAGCTCAAAAACTAAAAATCTTGAAAACAAAGTGGAAGAATTGATGGCTAGAGTAATTAATGCAGAGAAGGTCCTAAACGAAATGAAAGAGATGAAAACCATGACATGAGAAATACGTGACAAATGCACAAGCTTCAGTAACCGACTCGATCAACTGGAAGAAAGAGTATCTGCGATTGAGGATCAAATGAATGAAATGAAGCGAGAAGAGAAACCAAAAGAAAAAAGAAGAAAAAGAAATGAACAAAGCCTGCAAGAAGTATGGGATTATGTAAAAAGACCAAATCTACGTCTGATTGGGGTGCCTGAAAGTCAGGGGGAAAATGGAACCAACTTGGAAAACACTCTTCAGGATATCATCCAGGAGAACTTCCCCAACCTAGTAGGGCAGGCCAACATTCAAATCCAGGAAATACAGAGAACGCCACAAAGATACTCCTCGAGAAGAGCAACTCCAAGACACATAATTGCCAGATTCACCAAAGTTGAAATGAAGGAAAAAAACCTAAGGGCAGCCAGAGAGAAAGGTCGGGTTACCCACAAAGGGAAGCCCATCAGACTAACAGCAGATCTCTCGGCAGAAACTCTACAAGCCAGAAGAGAGTGGGGGCCAATATTCAACATTCTTAAAGAAAAGAATTTTAAACCCAGAATTTCATATCCAGCCAAACTAAGTTTCATAAGTGAAGGAGAAATAAAATCCTTTACAGACAAGCAAATGCTTAGAGATTTTGTCACCACTAGGTCTGCCTTACAAGAGACCCTGAAGGAAGCACTAAACATAGAAAGGAACAACCGGTACCAGCCATTGCAAAAACATGCCAAAATGTAAAGACCATCGAGGCTAGGAAGAAACTGCATCAACTAACGAGCAAAATAACCAGATAATATCATAATGGCAGGATCAAGTTCACACATAACAATATTAACCTTAAATGTAAATGGACTAAATGCTCCAATTAAAAGACACAGACTGGCAAACTGGATAAAGAGTCAAGACCCATCAGTCTGCTGTATTCAGGAGACCCATCTCACACGCAGAGACATACATAGCCTCAAAATAAAGGGATGGAGGAAGATTTACCAAGCAAATGGAGAACAAAAAAAAGCAGGGGTTGCAATACTAGTCTCTGATAAAACAGACTTTAAACCATCAAAGATCAAAAGAGACAAAGAAGGCCATTACATAACGGTAAAGGGATCAATTCAACAGGAAGAACTAACTATCCTAAATATATATGCACCCAATACAGGAGCACCCAGATTCATAAAGCAAGTCCTTAGAGACTTACAAAGAGACTTAGACTCCCAAACATTAATAATGGGAGACTTCAACACTCCACTGTCAACATTAGACAGATCAATGAGACAGAAAGTTAACAAGGATATCCAGGAATTGAACTCATCTCTGCAGCAAGCAGACCTAATAGACATGTATAGAACTCTCCACCCCAAATCAACAGAATATACATTCTTCTCAGCACCACATCATACTTACTCCAAAATTGACCACATAATTGGAAGTAAAGCACTCCTCAGCAAATGTGCAAGAACAGAAATTATAACAAACTGTCTCTCAGAGCACAGTGCAATCAAACTAGAACTCAGGACTAAGAAACTCAATCAAAACCGCTCAACTACATGGAAACTGAACAACCTGCTCCTGAATGACTACTGGGTACATAACGAAATGAAGGCAGAAATAAAGATGTTCTTTGAAACCAATGACAACAAAGATACAACATACCAGAATTTCTGGGACACATTTAAAGCAGTGTGTAGAGGGAAATTTATAGCACTAAATGCACACAAGAGAAAGCAGGAAAGATCTAAAATTGACAGTCTAACATCGCAATTAAAAGAACTAGAGAAGCAAGAGCAAACACATTCGAAAGCTAGCAGAAGGCAAGAAATAACTAAGATCAGAGCAGAACTGAAGGAGATAGAGACACAAAAAACCCTCCAAAAAATCAATGAATCCAGGAGTTGGTTTTTTGAAAAGATCAACAAAATTGACAGACCACTAGCAAGACTAATAAAGAAGAAAAGAGAGAAGAATCAAATCGACGCAATAAAAAATGATAAAGGGGATATCACCACCGACCCCACAGAAATACAAACTACCATCAGAGAATACTATAAACATCTCTACGCAAATAAACTGGAAAATCTAGAAGAAATGGATAATTTCCTGGACACTTACACTCTTCCAAGACTAAACCAGGAAGAAGTTGAATCCCTGAATACACCAATAGCAGGCTCTGAAATTGAGGCAATAATTAATAGCCTACCAACCAAAAAAAGTCCAGGACCAGATGGATTCACAGCTGAATTCTACCAGAGGTACAAGGAGGAGTTGGTACCATTCCTTCTGAAACTATTCCAATCAATAGAAAAAGAGGGAATCCTCCCTAACTCATTTTATGAGGCCAACATCATCCTGATACCAAAGCCGGGCAGAGACACAACAAAAAAAAGAGAATTTTAGACCAATATCCCTGATGAACATCAATGCAAAAATCCTCAATAAAATACTGGCAAACCGGATTCAGCAACACATCAAAAAGCTTATCCACCATGATCAAGTGGGCTTCATCCCTGGGATGCAAGGCTGGTTCAACATTCGCAAATCAATAAACATAATCCAGCATATAAACAGAACCAAAGACAAGAACCACATGATTATCTCAATAGATGCAGAAAAGGCCTTTGACAAAATTCAACAGCCCTTCATGCTAAAAACGCTCAATAAATTCGGTATTGATGGAATGTACCTGAAAATCATAAGAGCTATTTATGACAAACCCACAGCCAATATCATACTGAATGGGCAAAAACTGGAAAAATTCCCTTTGAAAACTGGCACAAGACAGGGATGCCCTCTCTCACCACTCCTATTCAACATAGTGTTGCAAGTTCTGGCTAGGGCAATTAGGCAAGAGAAAGAAATCAAGGGTATTCAGTTAGGAAAAGAAGAAGTCAAATTGTCCCTCTTTGCAGATGACATGATTGTATATTTTGAAAACCCCATTGTCTCAGCCCAAAATCTCCTTAAGCTGATAAGCAACTTCAGCAAAGTCTCAGGATACAAAATTAATGTGCAAAAATCACAAGCATTCTTATACACCAGTAACAGACAAACAGAGAGCCAAATCAGGAATGAACTTCCATTCACAATTGCTTCAAAGAGAATAAAATACCTAGGAATCCAACTTACAAGGGATGTAAAGGACCTCTTCAAGGAGAACTACAAACCACTGCTCAGTGAAATAAAAGAGGACACAAACAAATGGAAGAACATACCATGCTCATGGATAGGAAGAATCAATATCGTGAAAATGGCCATACTGCCCAAGGTAATTTATAGATTCAATGCCATCCCCATCAAGCTACCAATGAGTTTCTTCACAGAATTGGAAAAAACTGCTTTAAAGTTCATATGGAACCAAAAAAGAGCCCGCATCTCCAAGACAATCCTAAGTCAAAAGAACAAAGCTGGAGGCATCACGCTACCTGACTTCAAACTATACTACAAGGCTACAGTAACCAAAACAGCATGGTACTGGTACCAAAACAGAGATATAGACCAATGGAACAGAACAGAGTCCTCAGAAATAATACCACACATCTACAGCCATCTGATCTTTGACAAACCTGAGAGAAACAAGAAATGGGGAAAGGATTCCCTATTTAATAAATGGTGCTGGGAAAATTGGCTAGCCATAAGTAGAAAGCTGAAACTGGATCCTTTCCTTACTCCTTATACGAAAATTAATTCAAGATGGATTAGAGACTTAAATGTTAGACCTAATACCATAAAAATCCTAGAGGAAAACCTAGGTAGTACCATTCAGGACATAGGCATGGGCAAAGACTTCATGTCTAAAACACCAAAAGCAATGGCAGCAAAAGCCAAAATTGACAAATGGGATCTAATTAAACTAAAGAGCTTCTGCACAGCAAAAGAAACTACCATCAGAGTGAACAGGCAACCTTCAGAATGGGAGAAAATTTTTGCAATCTACTCATCTGACAAAGGGCTAATATCCAGAACCTACAAAGAACTCAAACAAATTTACAAGAAAAAAACAAACAACCCCATCAAAAAGTGGGCAAAGGATATGAACAGACATTTCTCAAAAGAAGACATTCATACAGCCAACAGACACATGAAAAAATGCTCATCATCACTGGCCATCAGAGAAATGCAAATCAAAACCACAATGAGATACCATCTCACACCAGTTAGAATGGCGATCATTAAAAAGTCAGGAAACAACAGGTGCTGGAGAGGATGTGGAGAAATAGGAACACTTTTACACTGTTGGTGGGATTGTAAACTAGTTCAACCATTATGGAAAACAATATGGCGATTCCTCAAAGATCTAGAACTAGATGTACCATATGACCCAGCCATCCCATTACTGGGTATATACCCAAAGGATTATAAATTATGCTGCTATAAAGACATATACACACGTATGTTTATTGCAGCACTATTCACAATAGCAAAGACTTGGAATCAACCCAAATGTCCATCAGTGACAGATTGGATTAAGAAAATGTGGCACATATACACCATGGAATACTATGCAGCCATCAAAAAGGATGAGTTTGTGTCCTTTGTAGGGACATGGATGCAGCTGGAAACCATCATTCTTAGCAAACTATCACAAGAACAGAAAACCAAACACCGCATGTTCTCACTCATAGGTGGGAACTGAACAATGAGATCACTTGGACTCAGGAAGGGGAACATCACACACCGGGGCCTATCATGGGGAGGGGGGAGGGGGGAGGGATTGCATTGGGAGTTATACCTGATGTAAATGACGAGTTGATGGGTGCAGCACACCAACATGGCACAAGTATACATATGTAACAAACCTGCACATTATGCACATGTACCCTACAACTTAAAGTATAATAATAATAAATAAATTTAAAAAAAATGTAGTCAATGGCTTACAAATGTAACAATTTTTGTTAATTTTTGAAAGTTTATTCTCTAAATTTGAAACCACCAAATAAATTATTATTATCTATCATATTAAAAGTGACCATAAACAGCTCATTCTTTAGCATGGTCCTTTTATATTTAGGGAGATTGATTTAGGGCATTTCTCCTGAATCTCTCGTCATTAAAAGCACATTCATGTTCCCTATAAGGTGGAAGATAATAGTGTCTTTCTACTTGCTTGTCTTCAACATCGCCCTGCCTGAGGCTTTTGGTGCTGCCTGGAAACATAAGAGGGAAAGCTTTATCAGATACAGATAAAGTGGTTCTTTGTAATGAGCAGGAAAGTGAGTGTCAAAAAGTCAGGGCAGATAACAAGGGCAATATAAACAGCCCTCAAGTAGCAGAGCTCCTAAGGACACTCTCAATAACAAACAGTAAACTTATCATTACTATGAGCGATGCTACTTACTGCCCTATGGCCACCTACAAGACTAGGTTGGCTCATTACGTATATTATGACATGACTACAACAACATACAATGGTAGGTCTTCTTACCCCAATTTTATATATTTTGTAACTGAGTCAGGTAAAATGACTTGCTCAAGCCCAGTAGTCACTAGAGGGCAGAGACAGGATTAGAATTGAGATCTGTCCAGCTGCAAAGGCCATGCTCTTTTGACCTCTCTGCCGTGTTCCTGCAGATAACTTTAGCAAGGGACCAGTTTCAGAAATGCAGAAGGACACAGCACTCTGCACTTAATGTGTCAAGGCGAGGGCACAGAAGGAAAATAATAAATGTCATATGGAAAATAGCTAACACATAAACTTTCAAAGAGGTCTTTGTATTCTTGTAATTTTTTTTTACCTTCTACTTTTTTACATATTTTTTAAAATATGCCACAGACCACACATTATTTTATTCTGATAAGATGCCCAATAATAAACCTCAATCACAGAGTAAAACCTTTAAACTTCAATGTTTGACCCAGTGTAAATGATCTTTCCTTTTTTGTCTGAGGATGACTGCAGGGACTCCGTAATGCTCTTTTGACCACAAATTACATCTGTGATGGGGACACATTTATGTACTTGGCTGAATATGTGGGTTGGCAAAGTACAAACTGTGGCTGCTCGAAATAAATTTAGTCAATTGTGGATGCCATCTTGATGTTTTGGTATTAGTATGAAACCAAATACAATTTCATAATTTGTGGCTTTGACATCAGGATATTTGAAATAAACTCCCCATATTTATGTGTGTTATATTTAATTTCTCTAATGGCTCAAGCTTATGTAATTTTGGTCTTCTTCTTCACTTCTCTCCCACATCCCAAACATAAATTAGAAACCTAATTGAAGTACTATTTAATGTCATTTTAAATGACATATATTCTTGAGCAGTTTTTCAATATATATTGGTTTTGAATCTAACAGCATATATATATCAGAATACTGCTATCAATTATAATTCTGCTACTTATATGGTATATAGTAAACATATATTTTCCTTTTCACATAGCTGATGAATGTTAAGCATGAACAAATCATTGATCTTGTGAGGAATTTTTCCCTATCAGAAGAAATGTAAAACCAATTTGGAGTACTATATCTCTTCCATGGGAATTTCTTGATTTTTTTTAAGTCTAAACTTTGATTTAATACTTCCTTCAGGAGGAATTCCTGCTATAGGGAGAGAGATGCTGAAAACAGAAATTTCAATTAAAAGTTGAGCAGTACTGCAGGCTTTCTGATAAGTAGAAAACTGCTCTACTTGGTTTTTAATACAAACCTCCTTTCTGATGCTTCAGTCTGGACACTGTGATGCAGTCTCCGTTTCTACTGCTTGCCTATTGCTAATGATGCCATAACATTTAGAGTTTTCTCTTTGTGGTGTCATATTTTGTGACCACAACTGCTAATATCTGTAGATTATGAACAACTTCAAGACAGAGATGATATCCAAATCATATTTTAGCTGTGTTGACTAATACCAAGCCTAGTACCTAGAAAGTACTCAACCTATAATGTTAAATGATTGAGTTATGCCTCCATTGTAGGCCCTGAATTGTTTTTGATTACAGAGCACAGGAGGTCTAAGGAAGAAGATGGTGAGAGGAAACCACTGTGACCTTCAGTGGGACCCCTGATATTTCTTTTCATTTTATTCTCTATTGCATAATCTATCTAACTTCTAGGAACCTGGGCAAAGAAAGGGGTTATATCTTCCTATGATTACTTTTGCTCAGAAAATAGATTTTCCTATGAAAGAGATGAAATTCAAAATTCATAATATAATATCAGAAGACATTGATTTCACTACTCAGTCCAGGAGTCCTCCAACTAGTCCTGGTTCAACATTATTATTATTTATTTTATTTATTTATTTATTTTGAGACGGAGTCTCGCTCTGTCACCCAGGCTGGAGTACGGTGGTGTATCTCCGCTCACTGCAAGCTGAGCCTCCTGGAGTCACCCCATTCTCCTGCCTCAGCCTCCCGCGTAGCTGGGACTACAGGCGCCTGCCACCACGCCTGCCTAATTTTTTTGTATTTTTTTTAGTAGAGATGGGGTTTCACCGTGTTAGCCAGGATGGTCTCGATCTCCTGACCTCGTGATCCACCCGCCTTGGTCTTCCAAAGTGCTGGGATTACAGGCGTGAGCCACCGCACCCGGCCCCGACATTATTTTTTATTCTTCCAAGGTCTATTAATGACCCTAGCCATATGAAAGAAATGTTTTTATTAGATGGTTGATTCCCCATTGCCTAGAGATGTGCCTAATATATATAAGGTGTATTAGGTACACATGAATGGATGTTTGTGTTGAAAATTGTTGAGTTCAGTAAAACTCCTGCTGGGATAGCAGCACGTTTGGAGAACTGAAAGAGTAAAAACATCCCTGTGACCAGAGTGAAAATCAGCTCAGACAGAAAAATAACAAAACCTTTATTCAGATTCATATGACAGACATGGATAATGCCACCTGTAAAGTTTGCAGGAAACACTACCAAGATCACAGAGCTGCTGTAGAATGCCATCATGACCTGCTCACCGAGTGGATGGTGCTGTTACCAGTGGTGCCCCAGACCTGCTCTACTTGTCCCATCTATTAGTGGGAATACTCAATTGGTGGACTGCACTCCCCTCATGACAGCCCCAGCTCTAATTAATCCCTGCTCCTCCTATTCCCACCTCAGAAACAGAAACTAATCGAGATCTGACTGCCACTTTGTTTCCACCCTCTTCAGAATTCTTCAGCAGGAACTCAAACCTTCCATAAGACACTTCTCCTTCACACCTGCATGATATTCCATGATTGCTCTGGTATGTGTTTCTTTGCTACATCCAGTCAATAACTCTGGCTTTGGCAGACTACAGGTTTCTGCTTGATCTTTAGCTGTTTAAATTTTAACAGGACAAGCTGGCTAATATGAGTATCAATAAAGCAGGCAATGAGTGCCTGTCCTAGTAGGAGCCACAAGGGTATACTGGGAGCAGTATCACATGGCAGCTAAGAGTCAGATGTTCTGGAAACAGGCAAAGCAAAGTTCAGACTCTACCTCTGCCTTTTACTGGCTGGGTAATCTGGGTAATCTTGAGCATGTTATTTAATTTTTTTAATTTAAAAAAATTTTAAAAAATTTTAAACCTTTTCCCAAACTTCAGCTATAAAATAGGGATAATAACATGTCTCATAACATCTATCTATCTATGTATCTCTCTATATCTATCTATCTATCTATCTATCTATCTATCTATCTATCTATCTATCTATCTATCTATCTATCTATCTATCTATCTAAATGCTGAAAAATTCTAATACTGCACCTACCTTGACTGCGTCCCAGTGGTTACTCATAAAAATGGCTCCAGTACTCCAACAAGTTCACTGAAATTGTTGTCTTCAGTAGCTAAACAGAACACTTGCTTTTCTTGTGTTGATTAGCCTCAAGCAATTGGGAAAACAGCTAAAAGCTGAGAAAGGCAAATTAGAGAGGTTTTAAATGATACAGGTGAGCAAAGTCCTGAAACACGTTTTTCCAATTACCACAAAATTACCAGAAAACATACTTGTCCACAGCTGTGGGCAGAATATGATTCCTGTGTGATGGTCCTTGATAGAAAGATGACTGTGATCAACAAGTTTGGGGGATACTGATTATCCTCTCTTGCTTTGGTGATTCTCAAAATGCACTTACTTGCTCTTTTTAGATGAGATTAGTCTCATCTCTCTCTCTGTCTCTCTCTCTCTCTCTCTCTCTCTCTCTCTCTATATATATATATATATATATAAAATATAGATTTTCTGTGTATATATAGATTTTCTATTATATATATTTTCTGTCTGAACATCTCTCTCTATATATATCTATATATATACATAAATCTCTATCTATATATATAGATAGATAGAGAGAGAGAGGTAGCATAACCTTTCTTCAGAAGTAATGATACATGAAAATCCGTTATTGAACTGGGTGAAGAGGGGATGTTTTACTCAAAGATGCGTTTAGGAGCAGGAGACCACCAGATTTTTGTCTTCTCTATTTTCATGCTGGCACCTGTACTTCCCCCAACCCCATCACCCCAGGGAACATATGGGACTCTGCTTATCATGGTTTGAAAACAACTGCTTTATGTAAAGCATATCACGGTTTGAAACAACTGCTTTATGTAAAGCATTTCAGAAATGCATGATTAATAGATAACTCTCAGTAAATGGTAGCAATTCCTACTACATTTGATGATGTTTATTTCTTGCTCTATACCTGCACTGTATTTCTGGAAAAGTAGTTGGAAAAAATAAAGCAAACAATAGCATAAGCTGGGCATACTAAGTTTTTCTGTAAGAGTCTAGCTTCCAGTTCCAGTGTTTGTGTAGCATGGTAGTCAGGGATCTTTGGTTTTAAGAAACAGAACCCCAACCTAAGAGCTGATGTTGTACTGGCCTGAGGGACAACTGGAGCAGATAATTGAATACCTGTGTCTTCCAAGTCTCTGGCTTTCACCTCTTCTTCTTTTACAATTTGCCTCACATTCTCAGACTGCTCTCAAGAGAGACATGAGCTCCTAGCTCACATCACGTATTCTTAAGAGCAAACAGACTGAGCTATCTTTTTGCCCCAACTCTAATGAAAAATTCTTAAGGAAAGGCTCTGTTTTGCAAACATTAGGTCACACAACTATCCCCAGACCAATAACTGCGGCTGAGTTAGTGGCTTCTTTAATTGAACTAGCTTGGAGAAGGTTTCCGTCCCTCAACCAATCACTCTGGCTGAGGAGGCAGGGCCACGTAAGAAGATGGTAGCTTTCATTCTTATCTCAGAAGGAACAGTACTTTCCCCAGTGAAAGCGTTGTGTGGATCCAGGAGCAAAAGAGGAGTTCTGGGGTGAAAAAGAGACTATTCTCATCTAAAAAGAGCAAGTAAGTGCATGTTGAGAATCACCAAAGCAAGAGAGGATAATCAGTATCTCCCAAACTTGTTGATGACAGTAATCTTTCTATCAGGGACCATCACACAGGAATCATATTCTGCCCACAGCTGTGGACAAGTATGTTTTCTGGTAATTTTGTGGTAATTGGAAAAACGTGTTTCAGGACTTTGCTCACCTGTATCATTTAAAACCTCTCTAATTTGCCTTTCTCAGCTTTTAGCTGTTTTCCCAATTGCTTGAGGCTAATCAACACAAGAAGAGCAAGTGCTCTGTTTGGCCACTGAAGACAACAATTTCAGTGAACTTGTTGGAGTACTGGAGCCATTTTTATGAGTAACCACTGGGACGCAGTCAAGGTAGGCGCATCACTCGAATTTTTCAGCATTTTTAATCTTATTTATTTGTACAGAAAGGCCTAATGTGAGTTTGCCACTTTGCAAATTTAGTCACTCATAAGAATTTGTCTGAAATAAAGGTAAATTCATGGTGAAGAGCTTTGTTTTGGACTTAGTCTAACCAGTTGGGAACTTTCTGGGATTCTTTTACTGGTGGTGTTCCATTCTGAAGATTACTGAATTGTGTTTGTTTCTCCATTGGATTGCTGTCAGAACTAAGTGAGGAAATCAATTAGGTATTTATTTTATTAAATTTTGTGGCAGAAATGTGTGAAAACAAACATTAAAAGAAGCAGAGGTATGTTTTAGTTTGAGACACTGAAATCTAACTTACTGTATGGTTAATTTTCTGACAATGATAATTTTTAAAAATTCATGCAGTCCCATGTACTTCCATGAATTCACACTTGGTCAATGTGAAGCTACTGAGGTAAAAATAAATGTTTTAAATGTATTAACTGAGATTTTATGAAATGTCTGAAACAAAGGAATCTTTGAATTATTACTGCTTGATTCATTTTTGGCATTTCTGTCCCATCTTTGTCTCTTTCTCCTTGCACATTTTCTCTTGCATATATATTTTTCTTTCCAGGTTTCCATTCTGTCTAAATGTTATCAACAATGCAAGTATAGAATAGAGTTGAGATGTAAAACTTACAAACCTGTAAGTAGAAAAGTTGTAGTTGCCTGGAAACTAGCATGCAATTTTCAGTAAAACTGCTGTTAATTCAGTGAGGTTATTGTTAACATTTTCTTTGAACTACATATCAAAATTATTATTTTCATGAATGGTCTAATGTTGTTAAGCATTAACGGAGGTGTCGTTTTAGAAAGTTAGCTGAATTGGCTTCAAACCAGTTTCTTGGGGAAAATGCTAATGTCATTTTCAATTTTAGATCAAATATTATAAGCATTCACTTCGTGACTTTGACAAAATAGAGTAATGGATAGTCACACTAATTGGTTTTAAGAGTTTCTAAAGAAGAAACCCAAAGAGAAATCAGAAAATCAAATGGGTTTGAGGTTCAGCAGAATTCTTGCACATTTGATGATTTTTGTTTTTTCCCTAAAATATCTATTTTATGATATTGTCTGTGTATCAGCTTGCTTATTTTCTTTTGATGATTTTATTTCCCTTTGCCTATTTGAGATAGCAACACTCAAATACTAAGCTAAGTAGAGAAGAAAAAAGACAGCTTAAGACCTACTTCCAGTTCTGTCAATAGCTAGTTATATAACTTTAGCAACAGAGAATATTTGGGCTCAGGACACGGTTCTGATGCTGCTGTGATCTTTGGCTGTTTTACTTCTCAAGGACGTGGATTTTCCTTCGATAAAATGATAGGGTTCACTGTTACAAGTCTTAAGGTTCTTACTACAGCCCTGAGTCTATAATTGTAGGCAAACTATAATATATTTGAGAACATCTAGCATTGAGCCATAAAATTTGCAAACAAATTTGTTATATTTCCCTTATTTATGCTAATCAAAGTTGATATTAGTTTATAAATATACATTGAGTGCTTGATCATCTAAGTGCTAGTGGCTTCGATGGGTTTTTCCATCCAGTGAAGCCCACTAATCTTGCTGCTCCTACTCATTTGGCAATTGTGAACCCAAACCCACATGCCAAGCAAAATGGATTTTTGTTTGTTTGGCAGAGGTATATGATTTTCTGGCAACTTATCCTGGCAGTTGTATTTGTTCCTTACTGTTGACTCTGGCCCTTTCCCTGTCAGAAAACACCACATCACCAGGATGCCTTTCCTCTTTGAGAAAGGAGTTAACATTTCTGGTAGAGTGATAACCAACTGATTTGCTGGGAAATATAAAACCAACTTCTAGCTGCCTCCTGGCCAATAAGTGCATGCTCAACAAGCCCGATTTTGATATTTTTGGGCAAGGTGAGACCATAATTATGAGGACTTTTAAAACTGGCTTACCTACTTCTTTAGAAATGCAAGGTGACATTTACACAAAAGTATGAGAGTCGAAGTGAGACAATTCTATCTGGATACTGTTACCACTCACTTGAGTGTGTGGTCTCTTACAAGGTTCTTAATCTCTCTGTGCTCCATTTACTTACCTGTAAAATTGGGAGTCTAATACTTACATAGTGGAGATACAATGCATGGTAAAATCCATCTATTAATTGTGAATTTGAAATATGAAATATAGTTTATTCATTTAAAAAGATACTTGATTATTTAGTGAGTATTTAGTGAGAATATACTTGGTCTAGAATGAGACAGAAGAGACCCAGACCTTGGTATCTAGGTTCTATTCTATACAATACACAGAATTATATATAGTGGATTTCATGGGTTTGTTTTATTCCCAACATATACAAAATATTTTGTAAATAACATTCAAGTTTTTAATTTATGATTAATTAACCAATAACCAGAGCCAGTTTATTAGGAAATCTTTGCACTTGGCTTTGGAAATAGGTGTTTGACAGAACATTCTCACATTCGCAGCCCTGACTTTGTGGAATACACTGAGTTACCACCAGGAGCAACTTTTCTCAGCCTCAATCAAAGTTAAAAAGACTGGGAACTTCAAATGCCCATTACATTTTGCCATACTTATAAAAGCAAGTGCTAAATTATTCCTTCCACTGCCTCTACCTTGCCGTCTCCAAATTAGTTTTTGAGGCAAAAAGACAAGTAGAGCCAGAGAGAAAGTTTGAAAATTTATGTGTTCCACCATGCCAAAGTTAATGGTTCCTCTTTAGTGCAAGTCTTGAGGGACCAGTTGAGCACTGTAACTAGGAGTTCTTGGACATTTTCAGAAACAACAGATACATAGCCCTGTGGATTTATTTACAGATAAAGAGAGACTGTCCCTTGCAATCATCCCCCCACAAAAGTTGCATGTTCTATTGCTTTGCTTCTCTCTTTTTTGGTGGAAACTGGTTGATATTTGGGGGTACTGACAATAAAGAGAGAATGAAACTAATTGGCCATGAGAGTCAATTTTCCTTAAACTTATTGTAAGTGTATCTTAACAACAAAAAAAAATCCAAGCTAAGGGAAGCAGATACAGTTTCCCACAAAGCCCACTGAGTTCTTCTGAGTCCTTCTTTGACATGAATTTGAATAGATGATCTATTGCTGGCCTTCATGCCTATGCTCAAGGTCATAGTGGGCACAATGTTTGCTTCTAGGTGAGATAATGGAACCTAGGAAGCCTGCCCTATCATGAGGCTAGACATTACAGCTATTCATTCATGAAGTGTATCTTGTATGGTCATCCATAAAATTATAGGAGAGATGAAATATATTCAGGAGACACACATTTGCATACTTAGTAGTAGTACCAGTATTTGTAGGATAAATCATTCTCTAGTACTAGGAGGACAGGGCAAAAAGTTGCCCACTAAGTTTTCTTAGAACAGAAAACCCATTAGACATATGAGGGCTGTGGAGATGACACAGAAAAGATTCTGTTCAATTGGTGCGGTGACCCCCAAAGCAGAAATTGTATTCAGTTTCATGTGGCTCTTTTGTGAGACCCTAATTAGCACAGCCACTGAAGTGGCTGGCCTACCTGGGAGTAATTCGCATTTCAATTTCCATTTCACAAAGTGTAGATGCAGATTAAGTCCGAGTTTATATTTTACTTCTGCTTTTCTTTGTAAAATAAAATCTTCGCCTAACAATAAGGAAAATTCTGAAATTTAAATATACAGAAAGTGATGATATAAGAATAGTGAGAAAAATATTTCCTTAAAATTATTTCATTTATTCATAAGATTCTGGACAGCCTGATCCATAATATGTCATTAACAAATATCTGTTCAGTTTTTTTTCCAACAAACTCACTCAGTCACCTGAGTGAGTGCAAAGGTGCAATCACAGCTCACCAAAGTCTCTACTTCCCAGGCTCAAGTGATCCTCCCACTTCAGCCTTCTGAGTAGCTGGGATTAGAGGCATGCATGACCATGCCCGACTAATTTTTTATATTTTTTGTAGATACGGGGTCTCACAATGTTGCCAAGGCTTGTCTGGAACTCCTGGGTTCAAGCAATCCTCTCACCTCGGCCCCCACAAAGTACTTGGATTACAGGCGTGGGCTGCTGCACTTGGCCTGTTCAATGGATTTTAAAAATTTTTTAAACTACTTAGTGCCTAATTTGTCTAGGACACATTACAACATTTATTTTACTAAATTCTTATAATATAGAGTTAAAGTATGTATCATTATTTGTATTTACAGATTAGGGACCTAGGGCTTATATTTACATACCTAAAAGACAGTACACTTAGGTATTGAACATAAACCAGAATCTAAGCCCAGTACTATTTCCTCTACTTCCTGACTGCTTCATGAACATCTCTAAATATTGCTAGAGAACGCAGTGATGCCACCTTCCTTAATGTAATGAGTTGAGAGTTGAAAATGACTAGAGGTATATAAATGCCTCAATAGCAATGACAGCCAATAATCCCATTCTCTCACTGGTTTCAAATGGTGATGCAGAGACACAACTACCTTGGAAACTTTCTCAGGATAAATCTGGGGCAAAAAGTCCTGTTGATCTTCAGTCATCTTTGGCTTTGAGACTATGACAAATGAATGATTCACCTGTTTGAGGCTGTATTTTGGTATTTGGTATTAAGATTGGTATTTGGTATTAAGATTAGCATTAAGATTTGGTATTTCGTATTAAGATTTTTCTTCCTAATGTATTGGTATTTGGTATTTGCTATTAAGATTTTTCTTCCTTTTATGACCTTGAACTAATTTGTTAGACCCTGGGACCTTACTGCACAATTCACTGTCATCCATCTATCAAAAAGCATTAATTAGTGTCTCTCTGTTTTGCTATATGCACGTGAAGTTCTTATAAGAAACTGTCCAAATTCATTGAATCACCGAAACTACTAAGAGGATCATAACCAGCTGAATCTTCTCTTTGTACTTCCACAGGAGAAACGGTTTTTCAGCTGTTTTAACAATAGTCTGAAATGTGTAAGGAGTCACTGGCTAGAATTGGACATTGACTAGTCTAAAGAATTTCTAAGACATTGTGCTTGTTCAGTTTCTCATCCTGAAAATATAAAATAATTCTAATAACTTTGGGTTGTATCTGCACAGAATTTCCTTGGTTCTGTTTATATATTTTTCAGACTTCCTTCTTTTCTGAAAAGGCTCATCCTTAGTCATAGTTTCATGGTGCTAAACCTTGAAATTTTAAGTTTTCAAATTATTTTTAAGTTAAACAAAGGCAAAAAAGATTAACTTTCATCACTTTTGCAGGAGTTTATTTATAAAATCAGCAGAGCAGTTACTTCTTTCTAACCATTTGGAATTCTGGGAAATTCTTTAAGAAACCATTTTGTTTACATTGAACAAATCAAATTCCCACAAGTGAATGGAACTGAAATTCTTTCAATACCAGCATTTCTACCAGTATTGCCAGGCTTCTTTTATTCATTCTATCATACAATTTTTAGTTATTATTGCTTTTTCTCTTTTCAAGACTTGTGTCTTATTATACTCATTTATCTTGACAGTGGAAACGGGGACTTTTAGATGTTTGTCAATGACGATATACTAACATGTATGAAGTAATTCATAATGAATTTTCTAGGTGTTGAGAGAAATGTTAGGAAGGCTAAAAGAAGCTTGGGAGTGCTGACTCATGTTGGATGTACTATGTCTTACCTGGACTGTTTTATCTCTTGTTCACTTTACCTGTTTTTCCATATTGGGGTTCTTGCGTTTGTCACAGAACCACTTCTCTCTCCCTCTGTACTCCCTATTCCGGCCACTATTCCTATAAAAACTGTCCATCCTCCTGCACTACTTAGTTCAGTTCATGAGGTACCATGCACTTAATTATTCATAATAGAAAATGCAGTCATTTGCAAAGTGCTTTTTCTTCCTCACCTATAGTATATCAACTTGGGTGCCAAGTCCATTTGATCTCCAGTATAGCTCTAGCATCTCTCACGACTCTTCACTTCTATTGCCTGCGCATTAGAAGTGTAGGACCTCATCATCTCATGCTTATGTGTAAGAAAACCAAAATACAAAAATAAAAAAATCATGCCAAAACCCCAGAAAACAAAAAGCAAAGACCACAAACTTAATCTTCTCCCTTTTCACAGTCTAAATATAACTTACACTTCAATCATACCTCTCTACCTTTATTTTTTAATCTTCCATTCCAAATTCACCAAATAAGATTTAAAATCAAGCCATTAGCCCATCTAAACTAATATCCACTAAAGTGCTTAATTCAGAAATATGAACAAAGTCTTATGTTGATATTCCATATTCTGAGAATTACATTGTTAGCTAGCCATAGTTTGATTTTATAATATATATCAAAAAGATTTCACCAAGCTAAATTAGTTGCACATTAAACTTTAACATTTTTTTCCTTGTAAAGGGTCTACTAATGTACATGTGATATTTTTAAGTGCTATTTAGCCCCTTTCTTCCTTTCTGTAGTGATTATGGTCTATTTTAAGTTAAGCCTGTGTTTAGAATATAATTTTGGACCAGGAATACATGGCTATTTCTTTAGAGGAACATATTTAGATAATACTTTAATTTGACTATATAATTGGTGCTTTAAATATGTTGGGTTTTAACTGAGTCAGATGAATTTCCCACTTGTACAGATGGAGTCTAGAAGATTAAAAGAAAGTAATCTGAGTTTATTTAATTTTTTCCTCCTCCAAGAATCATGTGAATTCTGTCTATTTAGATAATGGCAAAGGCTATGTCAGGTCCTCTCCCAAATAGTTAACAAAATTTGGTTTGGAGTTACAGTGCTAGAAATTTTAGCTGTGCCTATCTGGCATTCTCTATTTATTCTGCAATATAGTAGTTACTTATAGAATGACCTGGGTATTTCTGAGTATTTCTATTTCTCTTCTCTTGTTGCTATGTCATGTCCCAATATCAAGTTCTTGCTAAAAATTGCCATATGGAACTAATCTCATCCTAACATAGTATAGAGATTGAGAACACATGCTTTAGTGTTAGAACTAAATCATTTGAATTCTGGCTCCTAGCTTAACCAGCTGTATGACTTTGGACAAGTTACATAAACTCTCTGAATTTCAGTGACTTAATCAGTAAAATGGTGATAGTAACATTTAGCTAATTGTGTTACTGTAACAAAGATACAGAGTTCATTGCTATTATAAATAAATATTTCATGATTGGTGGCTCTTTGTATTATTATAGCTGGAAAATTATTTTCTAACCTGCTTCATTTGTTGAAAAATGAGTGCCATTTTTCTGTGGTCTCTGCAGGCCACATTCAAAGAATTCTGGTAATAGACTCAGGAAAGAAGTATCTGCCAGGTCCAAACTAAAGGACATTAGAAGGTAACACCTGGGATTTACGATACCACTTAATCTAAGCCAGGAGGAAACAGAGCTCTTCTGACTACAACTTAACTACTCTGCATCTCCAAGGTTGTGCAAACTCAAGAGAGGATATAGGTACTGAGGTACCTGTGCTTCTTCAAAGTAAGAGCAGATCCTTGGCTGTAATGTCCCTGTGTGGGAAGCTGAGAGGGAAGAGAGAGGAAGTCACTGCTGAGAAAGGTACATTGACATGATCCAACTTACAGATAAAGATGCTGGTTATTTTAACTAAGTGGGCAGGAACCATCTAAATGTGATTAAAATGTGTGTTTCTGTCCAAGTCATTTTTCTTTCTTTAGGATTCCTTCTCAAAGTTTTAATATAACAGGAAAAACTTAACTACCAAACCTCCATTCATGAATTTCAATTTAATAAGAACTCACTACTACTGTGGTCAGTACTGGGTGCAGAAATGGCCTTTCTTCTCAAGAGATCTTGGTTGAATGATAGTAAACCACAACTGTAGTATGGTGTCGTAAATACAGTTGCACTTAGAATGCCAAAGATATGAAGGGAGCAAAAAGGAGGGTACTTCCAGGTGGCAGCAGAAAAGGGGTTTCCCGGAGGAGGAGGAAAATACACTAAGAAAGAAGAGGTGGGGCAAAATATATGAATGGGTTTTAGAAACATCTACTGTCGTGATGATAACAAAATATTTACCGAGAAATGCATTGCTAAAAAGGGAGAAGCTAGTGAAAGTTATCTTGGATATTCACAAAAAGAAAACTCTTATTCTAAACCATTGCTTATAATACTCTAAATTAATGTAAAGTTATAGTTGATCCTCTCAGGTATATTAATTTCCATTTCATTAATTCATAGACCAATCCAAAAGAATATAAACATAAGATTTCAACATATTTTATCTTCTAGGACATTAATTTTATAGAAGGCAAATACATATTCTATTAGACTATATTTTGAACATAGTTGTGCAAATGTCAGAGAAGTTATTAACCTAGAAGAATAGCCACAACAAAAATATTTGCTACTTGGAATGATGCCTAATCTTCAGTTTTAAACTTGCAGTGTTGGATTTTGTCTAATTAAAAATGGCTGAAGATAAACGACAAATGACATACTGTTCATTGACTATGCAGCAGAACTGTGTGGAAAATATATTAAATGATTGAAACAATATTTTAAAATTAACACATATAAATGAAAATTCATCAAATTTGCAAAAATATATTGCATGACTTGACATTCTCTAAATCATATAAGTACATTTAAGTACATCTAATAACTAGGGAATGAGTTCTTTAAATGTGACATGGCAACTGATAATGTAATTTAAAGACATTATTCTATGTGAAGTACCTTATTCGTGTGCTAGCTTACAGAATGTATTAGTAACTGTTGAAGATAAAGTAATTGAGCAACTGCTATGCTCTGGGATAAGTGCTTTGGTTTATATTATCAAGAGGTTAATTGTAAAGACAGGAAATTTGTTTATGTTTAAAATGAAGAGATAATTACTATTTCTCTCTTTGCTAAAGCAGAGACTCTAATCATATTCTCACCGTGATTTTTCTTTTTCTTTTTTTTTTTTTTTTTTGAGACGGAGTCTCACGCTGTTGCCCAGGCTGGAGTGCAGTGGCGCGATCTCGGCTCACTGCAAGCTCCGCCTCCTGGGTTCACGCCATTCTCCTGCCTCAGCCTCCTGAGTAGCTAGGACTACAGGCGCCCGCCACCGCGCCCAGCTAATTTTTTGTATTTTTAGTAGAGACGGGGTTTCACTGTGGTCTCGATCTCCTGACCTTGTGATCCGCCCGCCTCGGCCTCCCAAAGTGCTGGGATTACAGGCTTGAGCCACCGCGCCCGGCAATTTTTCATCTTTTTTATAACTAACCTTGCCTCATACATGTTATGTTCCAGGAAAAATATGTGAAGATATTAGGCATTGACAACAATATCTACTTAATTTGTAGAAAAATGTTTACAGTCAAATGTGTTCTAGGAAATATGTATAGTACTATGTTTACTATTGCCTGTAATATAGTTGCCTTATTTTTTGTCAATATCAATGCTATAACTCCTAGCAAAACTTATTACTAGTTTTATCATTCTCAATTTTAGAAAAATAAATCTTATTCCAGAAAGGATAGTATAGAGACTTTAAGGCACTATATAGTCCTAAATAATCAAGGAGCAATAAGAAAGCATATTTATTTTCACTTTAATTTGAGAATAATATAACTTTTATTTCTTTGAGGAAAGGGAATTAGCCTCTAAAATTCAGATATAAAACATGTTTCCTTTTATATTTATTTTATCTGGCTTATAAAATATTGATTATTGTTTTACAAGTTTCCCTGAACATAATTAAGAGCTGGCATATAATATATATTTTTAAAGAATGAAAGAACGAGAAGACAATAGAGTTTTGGGGACTCTTGCCTTAGTGGCACACTGTATTTATTTTTAAAATGGGTGAAAAAGGATTAAAAAATCAGAGTAAGAAAATGCTAAGTTAAATGATTCTTTATTCCTTTAACTGAATCCAAAGTTCAACAAGTATAATAAAATATGAGCTAGCATTATATTATTTGTAATGACATTTAAATATAAGTTAGTTATTTTAAAATCTGTTAAAGATTAGTTAAGTTCTTGATGACGACAGTTTTCAGTCCCAGGAGCAAAAGCAAAAAGAATAACATGTGGCTGCAGAGAATTACAAAAGATATGTTCAAACATCTAAATCATCAATATAAAGCGCAAAATAATTAACAAAATTACAAAATAACAAGAGTTTCCAGAAATAAGCAACCTTATAAAGAACTGACACTGCATTATCGGCAAAAAATATGTATACTTAGTGAAAACATAAATGAGACAAAAAGCTAAATAAATTTTGTCTATGAACTACTTTTTCCTCTACATTAAATTCCTTTTGGGTATCAAATATGCATGGCAGTATATTTATATGTTTAGAAGTTTAGTCAGCCATTCACAGTGATTGTACAAAAAGAAATAATGTCTTTTTATTTATAAAAACCAAGACTTTCTAAAAATAAACTCAGAATATATAATGTCATGAAAGCACTTGAGATACTTGGAAGAATATAAGAATTATGATGATTATATTTTTCAAATGTGATGGCATCATTACTTTTTCTACTTCAAATATTTCTCTATCAAATTGGTTTGCTTTATATTTTAGACTTCTGCTTGGAATACAATATCTATGTAATCTTAGAATCACACATGCCAGTTCTCTGTTTGCTAAGAACATTTATTACACTAAATATATAAGTACTTTCTAATTCTGTTCATTTTTCTTCTTATGCCCATTTTAAGAATTTTCTCTTTATATTTTATTGGCTCTCACATTTTAGATGCATTCTTTATAACTTTAAATAATATTTCAAAAATTCTTTTGGGGCTAAATTTAATTATAAAGCATATATTAGAAATCTGATTCAAGTTTTATAGTTCTTGAGGATAAATGTTAAGACATTTACTATTGAAGTCTTCCAGATATTGTAATCCAACAGTATTTATCTAGATAACTTTCTTTGCTAGTTAAATTGAAAAAACAAATACTGAGTGAAAATGGTTTGCCAGGTTCTTTGGGGATAAAATATAAATATTTACTTATGAGTAATAGGCTACTTCATTCTAAAAAGGCTTTCTGATAGTTTATAAAGATAGATAAAGTATGATAAAGAAAACAAATAAGAAAATTGAGAGGAAAAAAGATAAAGTTAGGAAAAATGATACAAAACAAGAGGTAATACCAAAATAGCAGCAACATCAACTAAAGCTAGTATGAATATTGCGAATATTTATTGTGTCCATGTTGTTCCAGGCAGTTTTTAAAGCCACTGCATATATAGCCAAACATTTTAAAGTAAAATATACGATACTTTATATATTTTGCTAGAGGCATGTAGGAGATTTGGCTCTGAGCTTTGGTCCTGCAGTGCAAACACAGAAATACATCAGTCACTGAGTTTATTATCCAAAAGACAAAAACAAGTAATGTCTCAGGAAGAGCTTATCTACTTCTGGTCTTAAGACCAGAGACAAAGTTTAAGGGACAGTCTATTTGGGCAGATATCCGGGATATTATCTGTACTGGATGCCAACACAGTACTAGAAATATAACAGATTGGGAAAGCATATTTATTACAGTATTCTACCCCCAGAGTTCTTTTAAAGTAGAGCACTCTACTGAAGGAAGATGCTAAGTTATTTAGAGAGAGAGAGAGAGAGAGTGTGTGTGTGTGTGTGTGTGTGTGTGTGTGTGTGTAGAATGAGTTTCCTATTTAATACATTCCAATAAGTAATATCTAGACTGCTCACAGAGAATTGATTATTTAACTGTAGGTTTCTTCTTTTTATTTCTTTCTTTTTTTTTTTTTTAGTGTGTGTTTGTGTGGGGTGGATGTTAGGAGATGAACTGTTCCACAGTTTAGACAGAAGTGATCCTCCTTACATTCTTCCTCTTACAAGATTTCTCCATTAAATACATGGTGTGCAGGAATTTCGAGACTCCTCATTTAATGTTAATATTATATTATTTTATTTACACATTAAATATTTATTGGCTTAGACAAGGGTGCTCACTTCTATAGGTTCACCCCTATCTCAGAGAATTTTCATTCACAGTTCTTTAAAAAGAATACATTTTTGTGTGTGTCATATAGAAATATATCCTCAACAATTATAGAATAATATGATAGTAGATTTTGTGTATTTTTTTGTTTTGTTTCTGTACTTTTTAAAATTGCCCTCTATCTAAGTCAATAGCATAAGACAAAGTACAATTCAATACAACATTAATTATATAAGATCACAAAACAGGCTGGGCATGGTGGCTCACGCCTGTAATCCCAGCACTTTAGGAGGCCGAGTTGGGTGGATCACAAGGTCAGGAGATTGAGACCATCCTGGCTAACACGGTGAAACCCTGTTTCTACTAAAAAATACAAAAAAATTATCTGGGCATGGTGGCGGGTGCCTGTAGTCCCAGCTACTTTGGAGGCTGAGGCAGGAGAATGGCGTGAACCTGGGATGCAGAGCTTGCAGTGAGCCGAGATCACACCACTGTGCTCCAGCCTGGGTGACAGAGCAAGACTCCATCTCAAAAAACAAAACAAACAAACAAACAAATCACAAAACAATGTGTTCTAAAACCACAGCTCACCGAAGGTTTGGACTGATTGATTCATAGAATTTACTGTCTCTAGGGAATGGAATGAGTGATAATCTCCACCGAGCATGCACTCTCAATAGGGCCAACATGGCCTCCAACTAAGTGAAAGTTGGTTCTTGTGGGTTGGGAAAATCTGAAATCTCATAATAGTTTTGGATTGCTAAAGGGCCACAGAACATAAACAGCTATACAGTAGATATTTGGTATGAAAATTTCATAAGTGGTAACACTTGGAAAAATAATGTGTAACAGGGCTTCCTAGGGAGTCAATAATGAAGAAAGTTTGAGAAGTATTGATATAGAGTGTTATCTTTCCCAGTTATACTTCTGGTTAGAATTGGGTGGCAAAGGTTTAAGACATATAAAAACAAGTTTTAATTTACTCATTTATGGCTCATATCAAAGGTAGACACCATTATTCTCATTTATGCAAAAAGAGAACATACCTATGCTAAATAATCAAGGCATATGATAATGGTTTGGCTGTGTCCCCACTCAAGTCTCAGGTTGAACTGTAATCCCCAGTGTTGGGGGAGGGACCTGGTGGAAGGTGATTGGATCATGGGGATGAATTTCCCCCTTGCTGTTCTTGTGATAGTGAGTGAGTTCTCATGAGATCCAGGTCTTTAAAAGTGTGTAGCACTTCCCCATTCTCTCTCTCTTTCTTGCCATTGTGTGAAAATGTGCTTGCTTCCCCTTCACCCTTCTGCCATGATTGTAAGTTTCCTGAGGCCTTCCCAGCCATGCTTCCTGTACAGCCTGTGAAACTGTGAGTCAATTAAACCTCTTTTCTTTATAAATTACCCAGTTTCAGGTAGTTCTTTATAGGAGTGTGAGAATGTACTAATACAACATATAAATAATAAAAAATACACAAATTTATAATAATATTATAGACATCTTGGCTGGGTGCAGTGGCTCTCACCTGTAATCCCAGAACTTTGGGAGGCCAAGGCAGGAGGATCACCTGAGGTCAGGAGTTCAAGACCAGCCTGGCCAACAGCACAAAACCGTGTCTCTATTAAAAATACAAAAATTAGCCAGGGCTGGTGGCATACACCTGTAATCCCAGCTACTTGGGAGGCTGAGACAGGGTAACTGCCTGAACCTGGGAGGTGGAAGTTTCAGTGAGACGAGATCGTGCTACTCTGCACTCTAGCCTGGGTGATAGAGTGAGACTCCATCTCAAAAAAAAAAAAAAAATTACAGATATCTTAATTAGTTAAATCAAATTTTGTAGTACATTGGGAAATAAACAGGCTTATGTTTGCCAGAAACTGGCTTATATGTCATGAGCTGGGGAGTTAATGGTAGTGACCAAGATTGGCAGAGATCAGGCAAAATACAAATATGAATATGATCTAGTCCCCTTCTCAGATAGGAAGCCATTAAAGGTTTTTGTGCAGAGACATGAGAAGAGCTGACATATTTTAAAATAATCACTGTGGTCATTACATTAAGAATGAATTGTAGGTGTTAAGCACCAAGCGAAGAGCACAATTAGATGGCTAGTGCAACAATCATGGAAATAACACATGGTGGCTGGACCCTATGATGGTAGCAGCAGAGGTGGATATTTCTAAATACATTTATTTTAGTGGTAAAACCAACAGGATTTCTTGATGAAATGAATGTGGTGTGTTAAAGAAAATGACAATAAAAATCACTTCAAAGAAGATTGGAGATACTTTATTGAGATGGGTAAAACTGCAGAAAAAGCAAACAAAGGGAGATGGGGAAGAGTTCAATTTAGATGTCTGACTGGAGATAGCAATCAGGCAGCTGAATAAATCAGAGAAGACTGACATTTGATTGTTTTCAGCAAATACATGCCTTGCACTTAAAGCCTTGAGACTGCATGAGATTACCTAAGGGCTAAGAGGAAAAGAACTATTGATGTACTGAGTCCTGGGAGATTTTAAAGTTCAAAGGTTGGAATGATTACCAGAAACCAGAAAAGGAGACTGAGAATAGTAGCTCATAAGGGGAAAAGAAAAATCAAAACAGACTGGTGCCTAGAAAGCCAAGAAAAAGTGGCCATATGCATCAATGCTGCTAAGAGGTTGAGTTAAGGAGAGGACTATTCCTAAATTAGAAACATGGAGGTCATTAGCAACCTCAACAAGAGCCGTTTTGACAGGGTGTTGGGGTGACAATCTGATTGGACAAAATTTAGGATAGAATTTTGGAAGAGGAATTAGGTGGTGAAGATGATAAATTATTTGTTGAATTTTACTCTGAAGAAGATAATAGAACATGCGTTAGTTACTGGCAGAGATTTTCTTTTTTTGTTTTTCTTCATATCTTTCTTTTTTTTTTTTTTTTTTTTTTTTTGCCGGCCTTCCCTTTCCTTTCTTCCGTCCTTCCTCCCTCCCTCCTTCCCTCCTTCCCTCCCTTCCTCTCTCCCTACCTCTTTCTCTCCTTCCTCCCCTCCTTCCTTCCTTCACTTTTTTCCTTCTTTCTTTCTTTGAATTGTTGCTCTGTTTTGTTTTGTTTTATTTGTATTTCCCACTTAAAGGTGGGCAATATTGCAGAATACTTGTATGGTGATGAGAAAAATCAAATAGAAAAAGAGAAATATAATGATGTAGAAGAGGAAGGAAAGGGTAGTTGAAGCAATATTCTTGAGTTAATAAGATGTGTTACAATCTGGCTTCCATGTGGAGGGGTGTCCTTAGGAACACAGAGCATTCAGCCATGATCTTAGGAAGAAAGGCAGGTAACATGGGCATATGTATAGGTGTTGACTGCTTCAGATTGCTTTTGTTTCTCAGAGAAATAGGAAGCAAGGTCATTGACTAAAGAGGGAAGATGGTCAAGGTGTGTTAGAAATTAAAGGAAAGAGGAAAAGAAGGTGTGAAATATTTTTCTAGGTGAAAGAAAGAGTGGATATGCTAGGAAAAACTAGTGGAATGGCCCAGCAGCACTCTGGGCCCACTTGAGGTTTTGTGGTCATGAATTCAAGGTGAAACCAGTGTTCATGTTGGCGTTCTTCTCTGGCTACCTTTAGCTGTGAGAGTGTAGGCTTGGAGCAAGTAGTGAGTTAAATTTAATCCATTACTTTAGCCGAGTGAGTATAGTGAAGTGACAGAAGCAAAAGAGAACCTCTGGGTGGAATGGGTGGTCTATGCAAGGGAATAATTATATGGATGTAGGATTTAAGCTGGATATGGAAAGAGTGGGGATACAAGGAAAGTAAGGGACACAGACAGTGGTCAGATCAGTGGCTTTTGCTTCCTGATAGGTCAAATAATTTTGGGAGTCTGAATACAGAAGTAAGAAGAAAGACAGGAAGTGGGCAGAGGATAGGATGTTTGAGATTATGAAGACGTTAATGAAAAGGGTTAGGGTAGAACTGTGGGAAGAATATCAATACAAGAAAGAAACTGAGAAGACAGAGTAATGCAAAAAATCATTTACACCTACATTGTATCACTAGAAAGTATGAAAGAAGTATGAAAGAGAATGGCATTCTCTCCAATGTCATTTGGAAATAATGAAAATTATCTGAAAAGTAAAATCTTCAAGGAATGAGTAAGAGTGACCCTGGTGGTTGGTAGAAAATTTGGACAAGAAGGGGAAATGGGTGGGAGAGGGTGATGGTATGAGATTCCAAGCAGAGATTTTTAGACAGGAGACAAAGAGAATACTGTAGAAGTGACAAGAAGGAAGGTCATATACCCTCCACCAGGTGCAGCCTTCAAGGGGTATGAGAGAGTGAGCCACCACTTTTGAATAGACTGCAGAAGGAGCAAGGTCATCAGGGAGAGCAAGATTTCAGATAAAGTTAAAAGGTGAAGGAAATATTCAGTGAATAGATGGAAGTTACAGAAGATTCTACTGATAACTGATGGTGAGTTTTAGAGGAAACAGTGGGAAGGTTTTAAGAGTAAAGTATGACTAGAGGTGACAGAAAACAGGCACCTGGATCCGTGTTAATCAGAGAGTCCTGAGTTTCTGTACGGGACTGTCATAAACAAGGCTGAAGGGCATGAACAGATTAGATTTCCGAGTCTCCAGGTATGTGGTGCTGGTGAGAGGGTGAATGTTGGGGATGGGAATTAAAGGGGGATGGGAATGCAAAGGGGAGATCTTGGTAGGGGCATATGGTTTCTGCCTGGATGTGGACACATAAAATGTGTACAGTTATATTTAATCTGAGTTTCGGTTTGGCCATGTGAGAAGCAAAAAGGGAAAGGGACAAGGTATATAGGGCAGTTGTTGTCAATATGAACCATGGAATCTGAGCTGACATTCAAGGAGGGAGCTGAGGACATGAGGATGAATGAAGAACAAAATAATAAAGGAACAAGCAATAGGATCAATGGTAGTCTGGGTGGGGGAAAGTAGAACTGCTGGAGTTGGGAAGAGATTTCAGGAAATTAGAAAAAGAAGAGTCAGTGGTCAGAGAATACAGTGTTTAAAATCAAAATTAAAAATGTTTGCAGTAATTAATATCAAGATTTACGGGGGTTCTCAAGATTTACAGGGGTTCTCAAACTTTTTTATGTCATGGACCCATTTAGTGGTCTGTGGATTTCTGAAAATACTGAGAATAATGCTCTTATTACATGCATAAAATATAATTCATAGAGTTTTTTTAAAAAACCTATTATATTGAAATGCATTTATAAAAGTATCAAGAAACCAAATGTACATTACTAACACATTCAAATAGTATGCTTATTAACACGTTAAATAACAGGATCTGGGAGTAGATTTAAGAAATATATTATTTGAAGTAATACTTCAATAGCTGAAGTATATGAGAATATCTGTGATTGTTATTGGTGACAGAGTAATATGTGACCTAAATTCATATATTTTAAAATGCCAAATTTCAGTTAGAAATTCATGAAAATTATAATGTAACTTTTTACCATCCAAGTTTCAGAAACTCCTCAAATTCAAATTCACACTGAAGTCTGTGAATTCCTGTTTAGGTTGTGATCATGAGTGGGTGACTGAGGCAGGACACAGGGCAAGATCATCAGAAAAGAAAAGTTAGATAAATTAAGAGGCTAGGGCATTGGATGGACCATCTACATGGATGTTGATATCCTAAAGATTCACGACTTCCAGACACATCAGAATACTAAGGCATCTCTATGGGCTAAGGGTCTTGAGTCAGTCTCTGTACTCTGCAACACCCTGGACTCTTCCTGCATTTTTTGTAAACTTCAATACCCTTCACTCTTCCTAATTCTCCTGGCCAGGTGACCTAAGGCTGGTTATTTGCTTTTGAGACCATTTTTAAGAAAAAGAAGTGAGAGTCAAGTATGTAAGCCCTGAAATGGAAGGTTACAGAAGAAAGACTACTGGCTGGAGAATCTCATACTCTTGAAATTGTTCTAAGTTATTTATTTTGTTTTGGTCTGGATCATTTTACAGAAGGTGTCTATAAAAACTGCTTCTGGAATGTCCTTTGCACTGCTCTCATGCTGTGAATAATCTACCAAGAGGCCTGGCTTCTAGCCTTACCCAACTATGGGAATTTCTTTGAGACCTAAATGTTCCTTCATAAATCACTAAAGCTGGTCCCTAATGTAGTATCGAATGGACCATTTTAATATGTTGACATATCACTTTCCAGTTTAAGCGTTTTATATTCCCCCTTATTATGGCATTAAAGGCTTCCAGTTATATTTATGAGAAATTTCAAGGCTTTTATTTTTAACAATCACAAAGTCACTTTCTTTTCTAAATGGTTTTCAAATTTATGTTATAGTGAATAAGTGTCAAACCTCAGGAGGAAAATTTAAACCCCAACTCCCATTCTCAGGACAGACAATTGTCTTTACATTTTCCTAAGAGGGTTACAAATTTCAACATAGCCTATAATGTTTCAAAGGAAATTTAATTTTGAAGTTTTGTTTTGATGGTTGATGCATATATCTATTAAAGATAATCTGATTGTTTTAATTAACTTATGTGTTGCTCTTATTTCAGGAGAGAATGTAAAGTAATATGTTATGATTTGGGGTGGGGGCAGGTGTATCTTAGTTCATCCTTAGGAACAGGATGTTTTCAATCCACTTGAGTGTAAAGAAGAGATATCTTCATGTAACTTTAATGTCATTAGTAAATCAACATTCATAGAAAATATAGAAAATTAGCCTTACTAATAATTTAAAAAGATCTACATTCTCATGACTAATTTATTCATGCATATATCATAAAATTGGTTGAAACTTACAGCTAAGTTTCTCAAACCTTGGTGTTACGCATACAGGAGAGAGAAACACATTACTTTTTATTAAAACTAAAATTTTGCTAATACCCAATATTCTGAAAAATAAAACCATCTTTGAATAAAGGTATTTCCCTTAGGACTGTTGGTTCATTCTCTGAAAATACTTCACTATAATTACATTCTCCAAAAATGATTAATTCCTTTAATTTCTGACCTCCTTTTCCAAAGCACTCACTATATATGGGAGCTCCTCCTCATGCTAGGTTCCAATTTTAGTTCCTTCAGCAATTTTCTTTCCAGATTCTACGCTCCCAGTATAACACTCTAAATTTAGAATATATCACCAAATGCAGCTCTTTGAAGTGAACGATTTGCCTCATAGATTTCAAAATTGTGGAATAACTAATCTAAAATATAAAACAAAACAAAAACATTTACAACTTTTTATGTCATTAATGATGTAAACCAATCCTTAAATATCCCTCTCTACTTGACTACTTAAATATTATTTAACAGTGATAGAGCCAAATAATATATTTTTAAAGGATAAACCTGTGTTTACTGACTTTGTTTGAACCACAGTTCTTACAATTCAATTTATTGACATAATCCTTGGCAATTTGCCCATCATCATAAATTGTTGTTTTAATCTCGGTATCCATCTTGTCAGCAATTTCTTTTCTTGAATCCAAAACAATCCTGCATTTTGAAGCTAACATCCTAGCTTTTCTGTAAATTTCCATTCCTCTTTCTCTGCATTTTTATGAAGCTGCTCTTTGACCTAATTCTTCTCCCATTTCTCTAAGTGTATATCCTACGTCTGTGTTTAATTACCTCATTATTTAACTTTGAACATCATGCAAAAATCTTTCTCTGCTTCTTTGCTAATACACTCTTCATATTTTGCTCAGATATTATCACTCTTCAAGGAAGATTTTCTCAATCCCAGACCAGCAGTGAATCTTGATCACTTTGAGCAATTATAGAAATGATCTTTAACTAGTTTAAGGAAAGACTTTTGACACCGTTCTGAACATTATGGGGAAGGTTTTTCTGAGGAGCTTCTGTGAAAAGCTAGGCTTTCTTTGAAGATGGAGCTTCAAAAGAGACAGAACCTCTTCTTTCTTGGACATTATAGGGTCTGTGTGATTTCTAACACTTCTGCAGATTCTTGCAACCACAGAGAGGACAAGCCTTAAAATGAAGCTGAGACCTCTCAAGTGGAGAAATGGGGAAAATCTGTTCTTTAGTTATATTTTTGAGACACTGATTCCACAAGGGCTTTCATTAGTAATTTTGAGTTGAAAGTTTGTTACTAACAGCTGAAAATATTCTAATGGATACTGACTCTCTGTTCAGCAATTTTTAATTATTCTTTAACTAGAAGTAATAAATCCTTGTTTTCCTTGATCTCTACCTATATTAACCATACAATTTGCCAACTTTGGGCAACACCAACAAACATCTGCTATCTCTGTTTCCTCCATCTCCATCCAGGCTGGTATGCATTGCAAATAAAGTTATATAATTATGCCAGTTGGTTCTCTGACAAGTTGATGTCATCTGAGCTCAGCTGCTTTCTCAGTTTTGCTAGATGATTTTCTTTTTCTCTCTCTCCATTTGGATGTCTCATAGGCATATTGAACTGGCATACTGAACTCAGCTTGTCAAAATTTGAACTACTCCTTCTTTTCTTCATATATTTTCAGTAGATGATTCTGTTTTAATACATAATTCAGCTGGTTGTTTCAGTAGATGATTGTGCTGGTCGGTCTAAATTCTTAAAGTTCTGCCAAATCCATTTCACATACCTCATAAAAGTATCAGAACATACTGTTGGGTCTTCCTCCATATAAATCCTAAATATAACTACCTCCCACTTCTACTTCAAAGCTATCTTCACCTCTTGGACTATCACCTAACTGATCCCCCTGTTTCCAGAGATTCACAGAGATTTGCACCACCATTCATGAGATTTCTACTTCCCTTCCAAAGAGTGGTTGAGATGCTCTATTGTAAAATATAAATCTGATCATGTCACTTCCCACTTTAAAATGGTTCAATGGCTTCTTATCACCTTTAGGATAAAATCTAAAGTCCTTAATCAGGACCTATGAAACTCTCTATGATTCAGATTCACCTAAGTCTTCCCCATGGCTTGCTTGGCCCCAGCCGTACTAGTCTCCTTGCTGTTCCTTGAACACCTAAAAATACAGCAAGTTCAGGGCTTTTGTACTCTTCTGGTGGGAATACATTTGCTTCCCTCCAGATAACTCCTTCGACTTTTCTCTCACTTCATTCCATTTCTTTTCCAGTATTTCCTTATCAGAATAAGCTCTTTCCTGGCACTCTTAGTGAAAACAGATGCCCTTGCTCTCTCCCCTCAGATATTATTGCTATCTGACAAAACTTTATGTATTGCTCTATATTATTCATTTTGCCTTCTTGCTTTAAAATGTAAGTTCTATGAGGTTTGCTTACAGAAATAAGACTTTCACCCACAGTATTTTTGTGAAAGTTGCTCTCTTGAAACTACCAATGACCTCTGTTTGGGCAGAATTTTGTCCCTCCCAAATTCATATATCGAAGTTCTAATGCCCTAGTACCTCAGAAAGTGACTGCATTTGGGATAGGGTCTTTCAATAGATAATTAAGGTAAAATAAAGTCATTAGAGTGGGTCTAATGCAATATAAATGGAGTTCTTAGAAGAAGAAAGTACAACACACATGCGTATACACACACACACACACACACACACTGAGGGAAGGCCATGGGAAGACAGGGCCATCTACAAGCCAAGGGGAGGGGCCTTAGAAGACACCAACCCTGCCAACACCTTGATCTGGCCTCCAAAATTGTGAGAAAATGAACAAAGCCACCCAGTCTGTGGTACTGTCATGGCAGCCCTAGAAAACTAATACATAGACCTCCAAAATGCCAAACTAACTATTCTTTACTCAACTACTTCAAGATTCTTTTGACTTTGCCACTTAAAAATAAATTATGTAAATTAGTAATTTTTAAAACTTTATTTATTTATTTTTGAGACGGAATCTCGCTCTGTCACCCAGGCTGGTGTGTGGTGGCACATTCTTGGCTCACTGCAACCTCAGCCTCCTGGGTTCAAGCGATTCTCCTGCATCAGCATCCTGAGTAGCTGGGATTATAGGTGTGTGCCACTATGCCCGGCTAATTTTCATATTTTTAGTAGAGATGGGGTTTTACCACTTTGGTCCGGCTTGTCTCAAACTTCTGACCTCAAGTGATCCACCCACCTTGGCCTCCCAAAGTGCTGGGATTACAGGCATGAGCCACCATGCCTGGCCTAAAAACATAATTTAAAAACAATACCATCAATGCCTGTGTACTCACTGGCCAGGCAAAGAAATAGAACACAGGCATTACCCCAGAAGCCTCTTCCTGATAATTCCCCAATCACTCCTCAGAGGCAACACTGTACTGAATTTTGCATCAATCATTCTATTTTTGGGGAAATTTCACATGTTATATATAAATGTGTGTGTGTGTGTGTGTATTTATATTACACAAACCTCTTTAAATATCAATGTATTTTCTATTTTTAAACTTCATATAAATGGGCTTATAGTTACGCGTAGCTTAATGACAGGAATGTCTTCATAGAAATGTGTCATTAGGCAACTTCCTCATTGTGTGAACATACGACTATACCTAGAAGGCATAGTGTATTTATAATCTATTGCTGTCAGGCTACAGACCTCCACGGCATAAGCATATTACTGTACTGAATACTGTAGCCAATTGTAATACAATGGCAAGTATTTGTATATATATACATACATACATATTGAAAAGGTACAGCAAAAATGTGGAATTATAATCTTATGGGACAAACATCTTATATGTGGTACATCATTGATGGAAATTTTGTTATATAATACATGACCTTATATGTATTATTTTGTGACTTTTTGTTTATGTTCATTATATATTTGGGGACTTTTATAATCAGAATTCATCATTTTGCATAAAAATAAACCATCCCAATCTATCACAATAACATTTAAAAATAAACCTGGAAAAATATTTACACAAATATGGCAGGAAATGTTTTATAATCTTCCTTTATTCATTGATTATAACATTTTAAAGAAAGTTCTTAATATGAAACATAGAAAGGGCATGAACAGAATTTTATAGAAATGGAACTATAAACAGCTATCAAATATATCTGTATATTTACATTAATAGTAATAAAAAATAGTGAAATAGTATTTTTGCTTAACAAAGATTTTTAAAAGGACAAAATGCTACAAAAAAAATTGTTTAATGATAAAACGCAGGCATTGCTGTTTAGATGACAGTTTGGCAAGTATATGCTAAGCATTTAAAAAGTAATGCCCTTTAATCCAGTAATTGCACTTCTAGCAATCATTCTAAGAAGATAATTGGGAATCCAGAAAAAAGGTCTATACACAAAGATATCCATTATGAGTTTGTCACAATACTGAAAATGAAATATGGGAAGTAACTAAATATAATGGCTACACTATTGTCTGTGGGCCTTGATAATTAGGTTATATTAATCACTATTTTCTGAATCTTGAGTAAATCTTGCTTTTAAATATCTTCATCATATCACTTCAGTATCTGGAGCTTTTGTTCTATAATTTTAATGGTGCTACTAAAAATATCAATTTCTATACCATGAAATTGATTTAGAAGCTAATAGCTAATTTATTTTCCTTCTTTCATTTCATATTTCCTAAAATATCCACATTTGGCTTGGTTCTCTAAGTTAGTTTTGATGGTTATCATATAAAACTCTTTAGTTTTTGAGAAGGTATGAAGCATTTTCTCTCAGAATCTCAGCATCATTCTTCTTGCTCTCAATGCCCTCCTGTGTCTCCCTGGGGTAAAAATGTGGACACTACATTCCCTCCAGACTCTCCTGCCACCAAAAGGCAGAAGGGGAAGAATTGGGAAGTCATAGAAAAGCAGGAGCCGGGGTCTTCACATACACTCTTTAATCATTTATCCTGGAAAAGATCTTGTCATGATTTGCTTTGCTTCTTAGAGTCATAAAAAAAACCCTGCAGTAGCCTATAAATTATTTATTTCTGAAAGAGAGTGCCTTGTTCTGATTGTGTCTCAGACTTACTTTCTTCTCACCAGCTCTATCAACTCCCTCCCCTTTTGTCTCACTCCAATCTATTTTCTGCACAAAAGAAAAAAGTGATCTTAAATTAGATCACATCATTTATCTCCTGAAAGCACATCAACATTTTTCCATTGAACTTACAAGAAATTACAAACATCTGAGTATTGCCTTTTAGATGTAATCAAGGTCAGGCTGTTCATAACTTTACCCCTCTTACCTCTCCAACCTTATCCCACATGACTCTGTATCCTCACTACACACTAGTTACACCAGCCTCCTTTCAGGTCCTTGACATGACAAGCTCTTCCTTTACTCACACTTTTGTCATATGGCTAGTTCCTGTCCTTTAGATTTCAGCCTACATCACCTTCCTAGTGAGGCTTGACCTAATCATCCTACCCAAAACTACCTCTTTTTATATTAGCCACTCATTTTTCCTTGTGTTTTTATTAATTCTAATTGTTTTACTATTTGTTTGTTGGTTCTTTATTCTTCTGATAACCCATTAGAATGGGAACTTCAGGAGGGTTTGCAATTATTATAACAAAATAGCCCAGCAGAATGCCTGACATATGGTTGGTGTTTAGAAACTTATTGAATGAATTAATTTACTAGGGAACAAAGGTGTTTTTGAAAATCTGTAATGTTTGAATAGTTTATTTTATCATAGGAAAAATCCATTTGCACATCATACTAAAATATAGCTCTGGAGACTACGACTTTATTTCATTAATGAAAATTATTGTGGTAAAAAGTAAATCTTGGAGGATTACTTTAAATTTTCCTTTCCATTCTTACATGTGTTCCATTGAGGAATGTTTCAGCAAAATTATTTCTGAGTCTAAGTAAATGAGCAAAATAAAATGCTGAAGTTGTGAGAACTTGGTAGCAGCTAATGGAAACCTTGGGGAAAATTTCAAAAAAACTCAGGTTAGCTTCGATACAGAGGTGCTATTTATGGCCTGGCATAGAGTTAAAATGTGCTTCTAGAAGTTGTACTCAAAGCTTCTGAAGGACAATTAAGACTCTGGAAACTCCCTGTGCTGGGATCAAACCTAGTCACTGCAGGAGTTATGTTAATAATCATCAAGGCTATGAGTTGCCTCCCAAAGTTGAATTTAGAGACTCACAAAATATTACTTTGTCCAAATAATTTATCTTCCAACTTCATGTTTGTTACAAAACTGGGAGTGCTAAGTACATTTCTACGGTTAGGCAAGGCTTTGAGTGATTAGTCATGATTCAATGGTAATGAACGGAATACATATTTTAGAGGTAATTTAAATGTAAGCTATTTGTCAATCTAAAAATATATAGGCTGGATTTATATACTTGAATGCTCAAATGGATCCCATGAAAAATAGTGTAAAGGAAAATAAAATATTTGTTTATTTCAAGATGGTTGAAGAGACAGCATTTCCTGAATGATATCTGATTGTGTCTTACTCACAGACTAAATTTAATAATGTATGAAATGAATCTAAACATCCCACTATCCTCTTGTCCCTCTTATACCACAAGATTTAGGAAGTGGAGAAGGGAGCACAGGAGTAATGATGGAGTTAAACGTGTAAAAGTTCTACCCAAAAACTAGTTTTCTAGACCTTCCTCTTCTACTGGGCAGAAGAGAACAAAGCAAAACAACAAAATGTGTTTTCCATCACAGTGTTTAAGTCAGTGGGTTTGGTTATATAGCTTAACTTAATAGCTTGGAGTTAACAAAAATAGTAGGTTAAATATCCAGATTACATCACTGGTGGTAATATCAGGATAAATTACAGATTTATTAGAAGACAAAATATACAAAATGAATATATAGTAACTTTAAATCAAATGGAAAAAATGCCTTGCTCTTTTAGCATCTATCCTAGACATCCACCACTGTCTTCTTTCCAGTCCAGGACATCATTATCTTTTTTCTTTTTTTTTTCTTTTTTTTTTTTTTCCCTTTTTTTTTTTTTTCCTTTTTTTTTTTTTTTTTTTTTTGAGATGGAAGTCTCATTCTGTCCTCAGGCTGGAGTGCAGTGGCACAGTCTGTGCTCCCGGGTTCACACCATTCTCCTGCCTCAGCCTCTCGAGTAGCTGGGACTACAGGCACCTGCCACCACACCCAGCTAATTATTTTTTTTTTTCGTATTTTTAGTAGAGATGGTCTTTCACTGTGTTAGCAAGGATGGTCTCGATCTCCTGACCTCGTGATCCACCTGCCTCAGCCTCCCAAGGTGCTGGAATTACAGGTGTGAGCCACTGTGCCTGTCCCAGGACATCATTATCTTTAAATCATTCTATGGCAGTAACCTTGTACTTCATCTCCTTACATCTTAGTCCCCTACTATATATATTTTCCACAATCACCAATATAATTTTTTAAGTGAAAAAATCTGATCATGTTATTCCTACCTTAAAAATTTCAAATGACTACTTCTTTCTGTAGAAAAATATTCAGACTCTAAAATGTTCTGAAAAGTCTTTCTCAATTCAGCTATTATTTAAAACTAAAAAGAAAAATAAAGACTGAAAATATGTATGTTCACTACAGATAATTAAATATGTGCTTCTCTGCAGATATTTATTTATGACCAAGGATCCTTGTCAAATGATATTCTAAAATTTATAGAAAATATGTAGTAATCCAAATTAGCTTATTGAAATTAATATTGAAAATTAGAGCTATATGTATAGTTTCTTAATTTGCACATAATAATTTATTTAAATGGTTTTTAAAGGATAATATAGACCTTATTAGAGATAATATGTGTGTGATGAAACATTCGCGATGTTACGTTTGCCTTGACATGCACTACAAATATTCAATGAGGAATAAGTTATTAAAGCAATGGATAACAGCATTTATGTCAGAGAGAGGTGTAGTTACAGATAATCAAATATAAAGTATTTCCAAAATATGTCTAAAAGGAAGTCTCAATTTTTTTAAGAATCAAATTTTTGGATCAGCACATGACATAATATAAATGATGCACCTAATGGGGAACTATATCAGATTTCTAGAGATGAAAACTATAGTTTTAAGTTGCCCAAGTTATTCTTGTTTGTGAGCTTTTCTCTATACATAAATCATGAATTAATTCGACAGTTATTTGTTAAAGCCCTGCTACATGCCAGATAGTCCCCTAAGTGCTGGAGATTCAAAGGCCAACTGAGGCAAACAAGAGCTTGCTCCCATGGAGCTTAGCTTCAAGTAAGGATGGAGAGAGATGTTATAAACAAATACAAATAAGTAAGATATTTTTACATGGTTACTAATATTAGGATGAAAAGTAAACAGTGCTATGATATAAGGAAGATTTACTCAGAGTAGGCTGCTACCTTAATTGCTGGCCATATAGAGAGCTTTTCTGAGAAGGTGACATCTGAACAGAAACAAGAATGATGAGAATGAACCTAACATGCCAAGATGCAGAGAATTCCAGTCAGAAGGAAGAACAAGTACAGGTGCCTCAAGGCAGGGATAACACTGGTGTGTTCAAGAAGAGAAATGTCAATAGAGAAAAGGATAAAGCACTTAATTTAGATGAGAGAGAGAGTGAATTATATAGACCACTATAAACCGCAGTAAGAAATGCAGATGTTACGTATGAGTCACCTTTCTAAGAGGAGAGTTACATAATTTCATTTGTGTTTTAAAAGGCCCCCTCTGTTGCATAGATAATAGGCCTTAGGAGGCCAACACTGGGAGGCAAGAGGATCATTAGAATTGCAGCAGGGTCAGGGAGAGATGTGTGAATATGTAAATCCTAACACATTTTAAAGATGTGAACTGTGACTCCTGTATTGTAGGCATTTAATGTCTATTTGTTGAATGAATGAATGAATGAATGAACAAACAGCATAATACTTATAAACATTGAAATCTAGTAGTGTGTTATAATCCTGGCTACGTATTTGGGGCATGAAAACCAAAAGAAAGGAAAGTACTAAGAGTCTTTAAATTTAGAAGAAAACCTGTAATTTCTGTTTGTATTTGCACATTTTCCTCATTAAAACTTAAAAACAAGAATATTCTAGAATGGTGTTATTCACCAAGCATCTGACATTTCATAATGTTAATTCTACAGTTTATTTGTACAGTTATGGTTAAAATAAGAGACAAATAATAGAAATTCTGAAATCAATAAAAATGTCGTCCATTAGTTGGCAAAACAGAAAAATATGAAAAATATATGGAGTTAAGTTTGGGATTTAAAAAAAAAAAACTCTATTTCTTCTATACATGAGCTATTTATACTGAAATATCAAATTACAGCTGTGGTATGCTGAAATCAACCCATACAACCCCTGAAATCTGATTGTGAAATTTTTAGGAAATGTATGAGCAATGCATTAAAAACGTAATTGTTAAAAATAGGATTTATGTAAACTTAGTTAACTTTAAAAGCTTAAAAGAAATGTAATAAATACTCAAAACTCATCACTTCTTAATATTTTAGTATATTACAATGTCAGTGTTTTTGAGGTTCTTATTGTATCTGTATGGTGGCAATTACATATAATGATGTGCTACTGGGTAGCTCTTCACATTGAGTGACATCACTTAGGAAGCTTGAAATCACACATAGTGAGAATATTTATACCACAGAAACAGGCAAACATTATAAACAGGGCTTTCCCCTATCCCTAGTGATTCAACTGTTTAACATTTACTGGTGCCGTTAGTGATAGATAAACTGATGTTACCATCACTGCTACAGCATCTCTTGCTGAAAACCTCTAGTCTAAATCCCAGAAGCTAGGTTCTCCTTTCCATGAGGAATGATGAACCAAGGGTGAATACAGAGAGCAAAAGCTCGCTGTGGATGGCTTCTACATAAGAGAAAGAAGGCCCAGGGTTCAAGAATAATTTATTTAGTTACTTTATGCTTTACCTTCCTTGAAATAATGGCAATATTTCCCTCTGATTTCCTTTTGTGAAACAGCCTACTAAGTGTAAAACTATTGAAGGTGTCAACAAAGTTTGGAATATAGAAAATGTTTCAAAAATAAGAAAATTCTTTTTTCTCCTGTCAAATTAGCAATGACTAAAAAGAAAGACAATAATATTAGAGTGGTGCAGTGAGAAAAGCACTTATATACAATGATAATGGGAATAGAAATTAGAAAATGTTTTTAAAGAAATTTGGCAACCTAAAACACTGTCTTATATTTAAATTTAACCTGAAGAAAGATTAATTTATGAAAATGGACTGTAAAATTATTATTTATAATAGAAAAAAACTTTAATGAGTTTGCATATTTGTTTGAAAGAATATCATTTATAATTTTAAATACAATTTACAAAAAAATGGAAACTGAAACATGAAACTATATATGTATACAGAGTGACTATAAGTAAATTCAACTAAGCATTAGCAGTAGCTATTTTAGGTTATTTGGAACATGATTATTTTCTTTTCCTTTCACATGTCTGTAATTTCTATATTTTCTTAAAAGACAAAATTATGATTACACTAAAAAAATCAAAGTTCTATTTTGATTTGTAAAGGATGTATATATGAATTGTGGCAAATTTCACAAAAACATGGCATACAATTGAAGCCAGCATTTATTAAATACCATTAAAGACTCTGGCATTGTGTTAAAGGATTTTTTTTTGTTGGTTTAATATATAGCATATTCATTTATTTAGATCAAAATCACCAAATTTTCAATTTTCTTTTATTTTTGTTTTAGTTTTCTTAAAATTTAACTTTTATTTTAAGTTCAGGAGTATATGTGCAGATTTATTATATAGGTAAACTTGTGTCATGGGGTTTGTTGTGCAAATTAACTAAATTTTCTTACAAATTATTTATTATCATCTTTGATCTAGGACCTTCTGGTATGTCAAAGCCTCTCAAACATTTCTCAAATTAACATCTATTGAAATTCAGTATAATTAAACTATATCATGCACATAGATTGAGAAAAATATATCAAAAATTAAATAACAGAGTGCTACAAATAAATAAATTACTGCCTCAAATATATGTATTTCCAAATCAAACAAAGTTGTGAGAAATAGCGTTTGTAGAAAAAGAATAGATAAGATAGAGAAAGAGAAAAGGCAAAGCGGCAATAATTTAGTGTTTTTCTCTTATACTACTATATCAATATGTATAGACCAAGTGAAAGAAAGTTAGAAGAGTATTAAAAATAGCCTAGTGTATTTCCTTTTGATATAAGAGAAGTTTGGTTATTATTAAATCATAGCCTAGTACTATATAGTATTCAATAAATTATGTCATTTTAATTGTGCTTTTTATTTGAAAATATTTCATTGACAAAGATTAAATATATTCAAGGTGAACAACATGAAGATTTGATAAATGTATACATTGTATAATGATTACCACAATCAAATAAACTAATACATCCCAAACTGTAAATTGGATCCCAAAAACTTGTTCGTCTTATGTCTGAAAGATTTCAGCTGTACTTGGACATCGAGACAATAATCAACAAGTATGTGGTATGTCACAGATTTACTTAAGAGGAGAAATACCAAGTTTCAGGGAATCCTTGATATGTCAAATCTACTTAGGAAAATATGGACACTGGTGTGAGTATCAGCTTATCCCTACCCTTGGGAATCCATAGGGTCTAGAAACTCACAAATACTTAGTTGAAATGTGTCTTAAATGACTCACTTACCTGAAATTTTGACTTGAGACACCACTCCATCTCCTCCATCACTGTGCGCACGAACCTCCACAACGTATTCTCCATCTCTGGGGATTGGGACTTCTATGGAGTGTTTGTGAGTTGAATACAGTTTGCCATCGTGCTGACCATCAGGTCTGTAGAGTACCTTATAAAATACAGAAATGTAAATATGCAGTAAAGTCATAATAATGAGCCAGTGCTCTAACACTAAAGCCAGAATAAAAATGCTTACACTTTGATTAACAAAAAGTAATAAATTTAAAACAAGAGGGAATAATTAATAAATTTAAAACTAGATGAAAAAATCATGTTAGTTTCAATTCACAATAGTTGATTTTTGCAAGTTTTTAGGATTATCCAAGGAGATGTGACTTAAGCATCTAAATTTTATTTTTTGAGATGACCCAAAATAAAAATACAGAAATATGCCTTTTTAACAAAAAAGCCCCAAATGAGAACTTTTTAAATATATTTAAATGGTCTGAAAATTGCTTCTCAATTTTTATTTCTACGATTTTCCACAAAATTTGGTATCCAGTGAAAAATGTGAAAGTGTGTGATATAAAGAATATATTTAAAATAAGCTTTTCTCCTTTTTTTCATTTATAAACAGTAACTCAGTTTATCAAGGAGTTTGCTGGGTGCTGGGCAACCCTATCATAATCATTGCCAAACAAAAATAGTTGCATTTTCTCTCCTCCTTTAGCTCTGATTATTGTATTCTATCTTTAAATCATTCTATTTATCTTACACTTTTGACATAACATTTTGCTGAAATTCACTGAAGATAATCTTTTCCATTTCAAAATGTACCATGGCACCATGTCATCTGATTCTGCTCTACAACTATTGAATAGAATAAGAAAGCTGAATGGGGCCGGCCATGGTGGCTCATGCCTGTAATCCCAGCACTTTGGGAAGCTGAGGTAGGTGGATAATTTGGGGTCCGGAGTTCGAGACCAGCCTGTCCAACATGGCAAAAACCTGTCTCTACTAAAAATACAAAAATTAGCTGGGTGTGGGTGTGGGCACCTGTAATCCCAGCTACTTAGGGGGCTGAGGCAGGAGAATCACTTGAACCCAGGAGGCGGAGGCTGCAATGAGCCAAGATTGCACCACTGCACTCCAGCCTGGGTGACAGAGCGGGCTTCCATCTCAAAAAAAGAAAAGAAACCCATCTTGGGTTTCACGAAAAGAGCAAGAATTGCAAACAGTAATCATCACTATTTGTAAATACCTTATATCCTGTCACTGTAGATTCATTTGATAGTGCAACGACATGATCCCAGGTGATTATATAGCGTGAACCAGACCTTATTGAACTGATGATCCTTGGAGGCTGGCTAGGAGCTGTGAAAAGTAGTAATATGCAATCAATGGTCACCATATCCAATCTCAATTCTGCATACTCTATTGCATTAGGTATTATAATGCTGATGATAATGGTACTGACACCACCACCATCTAATTTTAACAAGTGTTCACAGTATGCCAGGCACTATGCTAAGCACTTTACATCCATGAGTCCATTTAATGTACCCCATGGCCCTGTGAATAGGTACTATGACTTTTATTCTCTTCTCATCGTGCTCTGCTTGGGCTTCTTTCTCCACTAGTCTTTTCAAATTGCTATTTGCAGGGTCATACATCACCTCCACTTGGCTAAATCTAATGTCACTTGTTTATTCTTTTCTAAATTTAATATTTTTGGAGCATTTCACAGAATTGACCATCTTCTTTCTTGAATCTCTCATTTTTTTCTTAAATTCAGATCTTAACAACTGGGTTTTCCTTCTACCTCATGGGCTGCTGCTTCCCATTATTCATGCTTAGCTGGCTCCCTCTGTCAACTTGTAACTGTTGGATGACTTCGGACTTCACCTATGTACCCTTTTCTACCCTCTCTGAATCTTCCCCAAGAACTGACACTTAGGCCCATGGCTTTAAATATTCACAGTTCTGTCTCTAGCCCTAATCTCTCTTTCAACCTCTAGACACATGTGGCCGGAAGTCTCTCTGTCTAGGCAGATATCAGCCTATTTCTACTTGAGTCTCTAAAAGATTTCTCAAATGTAGTATAATCAAATGTAATACATTTTTCAAATGTAATATAATGTCACGTATACTCAAATCTTTCTCCAATGAGTCTTCGCCATCATCAGCAAATGGTACAACCAAACCCCCTAGTTTCTCAAGCAGAAATTCGGTATTTAGTCTCTCATCTCACTCATTGCCAACATCCAAATTGGCAGCAAGTTGTCAACTCTGCCTACAGAAAACTTTCCACTTCTATCTCCATTTTCACTTAGTGCTAGCCACTATCAATTCTCTCCTTGACTGCTGAAATACTCTCCTAATTGGCTTTTCTGCTTTCACTGTTAATCCATCACAATCCACTTTCTGTCTAGAAGCCAGAATGATTTTTTATAAAACAACATCATAAATTAGATATCACTCTGTTTTAAAATCTTTCAATGGCTTCTTATCATGTTTAGAAAGAACTCAAACTCATCCCAATTACTTACAAGGTTCTCCATAATTGGGCCCCAGAACTCTTCCCCCTCCTTACTCAGAACCTATGCCCTGGCCCCAGCAGCCTTTCCACACCTAAAATATTTCAAGCGCTCTCCACCTTAAGGTTTTGTACTACTTAACGTGCAAAGAACCTTAAGGCTCTGCCTACAGCTCTTCACATAGTGGGTTCTTCTTATCATTTATCACTCAAACCCTAGCTTAACTGGCATCTTCTCAAAGACACCTTTCCTGGTCACCCAATCAGAATTTCACTTTCATCTAAGTCACTTTAATTTTGTCTATTTATTCATTTTATTGCCCTGTCATCTGCCATAATCCCACTTATTTATTTGTCAGAATGTTTGTTTGTTTGAAGTTTCTGTCTCCTTTCATTAGCTTGTAAACCATGTAAGAAGAGTATCTTGGACTGGTTTGATCCCTTTTGTATCCTTGCCATCAAGAATAGTACTGAGCACACAGCATATTTTTGATGAATGAATAAATACACTAACAAATGGAAAAATAACAAAAAATGAATGCTCCTTTTACAAATTAGAAAACTGAAGTTTAAATAGGTAATTTATCTATTGTCATACATTTAGCAAGTGGCAGAGACAGATCTCAAACACATGTCTTGACACCAACTTCTAGTTCTTGTCACTACATTCTGTCATCTCACTGGGAAAGTCTCTGTCCCAAAGTAAATTTCATAAATTTGCAAACTCTAGTGGTAATCACATCTTCAGATTCTTGAGACATTCCCTAGAGTCCTACATACAAATTCTTCTTTTTATTTATTCCACTTGGGTTCAAGAACAGAGATATCAAAATGAATACAGAGATTAGAATGACCAGAAAGCGAGCAGGGATAGGTGGTCTTGTATTATGGACCACCTAAAACATACAGTACTAGAACATACAGTAATAAGAGAGTAAGCATAATGCTACACATTTAACTTGCATTGCACTGTGCGATGACAGAGGTTTATAAATTAAAGCATGTAAAAATAAGCAGAATTTTAATTTTCACATGCTGTTGATGTACTCCTATGAAAACAATGTTTAAATTAATAAATACAGGGTGAAGACAAGTTCATGGCATAAAATTTGAGAGGACAGCCTTTACAAAAGGGCAGTTCTCTCACTTTATTTCTATAATGGAAGATTTAATGTATGAGGGTATTTTTCACATTTTTTTCATCATCTACAACAACTCACGTTTTAAGGGAAATCTTGTGTGGCTATAAAGGATACCATTGAAAAATGTGCTCAGGTATCTGGGTAGGAAATTTCCTTCAAATGTATTCCATCATGATTGAATCAAGTGGTAGTTTTTGACAAGTCTAAAAACAAAACGTGAGACTCACGTGCTTTCTTGGTGAAAGTCTCAATCGTGTCACTTGGAGGTCCACACCCTGCACTATTGCAGGCCCCAACTTCTATAAAATACTGGGTGTCTGGCAGAAGGTTCTCCAGCCTGGCCGAGTACTCTTGGCTGGTGACTTGAACTCTGTTTGCAGCTTCTTCTTTGTCATGGGCAGCCCAGTACCGAATCTGCAAACGTACAGGATGAGTTAGACTTTGCCATGAGTCTTCAGTTGTGAAAAGTTCTCTTCAACTAGTTCTGTTATCATTGGTGTTGACTGATCATCATATTTTCAAATCTTTCTTAATGATATCTACCCTTCTATCAGTTTTAGAATATAGTAGGGCACACAGGGCAGAAGTGATTAAATATGCCAAAAGCAAATCAAAGTCTCACCTCATTGCCCTAAATAGTTTTACATTGACTAAAAAAGAATAAAACAATAAAAATTTAAAAATCCCAAAAACTTTGAGAGCAGATTTATTTTCAAAATATAAAAGTGGTCTCCATTTGGAAGTATTTGTCACTATCATTTTTATCATGTATTTCCTGTTTTACTTCTGTTTGCATGATTTCAAACTTGTTCTGAGCTATTCTTAAAGCAGTTGGAGAGGAATATAATTTTGCTGGATAAAAATAGTTATTATCTGACCTAGAACATGCTAAAGTAATACTTTCTTATAGCTCCTTTCAGAAGTAAGTCTCTAATGTTATTTCCTTTGAACTCATATAGAAGCTAGATATAAAAGAAATACATCTAATAATTGGATAAACTGTATAAATTATTTACCTGTAAAATAATTTTTTAAAAACGTTATCAATTTTTTGATTAGAAATGATTACTTTTGTCAGATAATTACAGGATTCCTTTTCTCTTAAAAGTTTAAGAAAAGTTATGGATTGTAATTTTCATTCTTTAAATAAAGGCTGTTTTTTGCATTCAAAATTTATGATTACATCTAAGGTATAAATAAAATATGTTATATCTAATATAAGAATACAAAGAAAAGGATTATTTGTAACTATCCTGATATTTTACATATTTTAAATGCCCAGTCTATAAAATAATGGGATTGTAATTTCACAATTAACTAAAATGCCTAGATTAAAATGTCTAATAATAATATAATCCTGCACTTTTTATTTACATAAACATGTAAGGAACCATTATAAAATGCAACAGGATGGCTCAAATTCACTTGGCAAAAGTGAGGTTTACATGTTGAATGAGCACACTTCTGAACATTCAGGAGTGGACGAATGCTTCCCTTTTCATCCCAGGCAGGGCAGCTTCAGAGACACATTTATACAAGTCCTCAAAGGTCTCAAGGGATGGAGTACCAGTTGCCCACAGTGGTTGCCAACAAAACAAATAGCACCTTTGTATCTGAGCTCCCCGCTTTCCTGTTCACTCTGCCTTTTCCTCATACCTGCTTCCTAGGATCATATTGAAAACAATCAGTCAACAACAATAATAGACAACTTTTCTCCACATCTTTGTTTGAGGCTCTGTTTCAAAGAGATCCAGACCAAAGCGGATGTCTTCTCCAAAATAAGAAAACAATACACTTTCTAAATACCAGTTTCAGCTCACCATAATAATTTAACCTTTAAAAACATTTGAGTAGACTCTACAGGATTGTTCATCTTTTCTGATGACTGTGAAATCAGTCATCTGCATTAATCTCTAATTCAGCTGCTAAAGGTTTTGTATTCATTATTCCTGGTAGCCTATTTTACTTATTTTCATTAAATTAATTAAGTGAATATTTTACCAACTGGGTGAGCAAACTAAGTCTTTTGTGGATTCCTGGGCAGGAGCCCAAAGTTCCAAAATGCACTTGATAAGAAAGACTTCTTGTATTCTTCTAGCTTACCTACACTATAGAAAAACTCACTGGGTATTAAGATTGAACGTGGGGAGCTCTTTAACCAAGTAAGAGAAAAAAATACTAAGTGACATAAACATTCTACTGAGATACACTTTAAAACCACAAGGGAAGAGATTGTCTTTGAATTCAATTGCTCACAATTCTCATTTGAAATGTCAGGAAATGAACCTTGAGATGGTTTCAATCAGGCAGGAGTCAGGGCTTTCCAGCTTTATATTTTATGTTTTCAATGTGCTGCTTTCTTTCTGTGTATCTTTATACACAGAAAAATATAGATCCATCATACATTTTCATGGGAAGTGCAGTGGGGTATTAGTTTTCACCCTCATCTATCTTGTTAAACTATTGGCTTCTCCAATCATATTTTAAAATGGAAACAATAACCACATTATAGTCAGGCAAGATCCCCCCTCCCCGCCACCGGCCACATTTACAGGAGCATTTCCTGCAGAACAATAAATACTACGGATTTTCTCTTTTAAGTGTTCGTGCTTGTCTCTTTGATACTCAAGACCCTGTGTGAAAGGTTTAAAAGGATTTTAAGAAAGAATGAATGGAAAGAATAATTCTATGATTTACTTCCATCAATTATAATCAACCATTCTCTGGAGAGGCAAGAACTAGATTAAAATCTGATTATGACAATTATTACTCAGACAAACAGTTCTAACCCTCAAGTTCTTCATCTCTAAAATGGGGATAATTATAGTGTCTTTGTGTGGATTTAATAAAATGAGCTTAGTTAAGTGTTTATCACAATAAGGACTCAAGAAATGTTATCAGTCTTTTCATCATTAACATCATCATGATCATCTTCCTCACTGTGATCATCATCATCATCATCACCACCACCACCACTATCTTTGAATGCCCAATGACATAAACAGGGAAAATTATTAAATACAGGTTATTTAATATCTTTCACATAACAGTTCTATGAGGCAGTGGTTACTTTCTCACTTTATAGGTGAGGAAACTCAATGTTCAAATCAATTTTCTACAAAATTCTTAAGTGACAGAGCTGAAATATAAACCCATATTTGCTCAGCAGCAAAGCACATAAATTTTTACTTACGGTGAAATTAGAAAAGATCCGAAATCTGTGAAACCAACTCCTCATGGTACATACTTTTCCCTTGAAATTATCATTTGAGAAAATCTTATTTGATAAAGATTACTTTTTACTATGTGAAAATCCTTAATCAAGGTTTAGTTCCCAATTAAAAAAATATTTAATTTAATTATTATCTGAATCATTGGTTCCATTATGTTGTTGCTTCCTACCTCTTATTTCCTTGTCCTCTTCTTGTTAGAAGTAAGCAAATAGTCAATATATAATTCTTGGCATTGACAAAGATAATATATAATTTTCTAGCATATTTTAAAGTAAAATATGTCATATATTTGACATTTTGACTCAATGATATGGGTTATACATTAAATTATCCTTTTTTCAATTTTTATTAGTTAGAAATAAATAATATAAAAGAAGAAATCCTATGCTCCAAAATTTTACTTTCCAAGTTCTACACATTGATGTCTTCTCCCAAAGATACCTCAGGCGTATTTATTACAGGGGTTTGTAACATCTAGTGAATTTCTCTCTTTCCTACTCCTTTTCTACTAGCTGTAAACATAATTGTCAGGTTAGTAAGTCATGAATATTGCGTACTCTCAGTCTAATTATTCCCAGTCTACTCTTCTCTGTTCTGTAATAAATTCAGCTGACCCCTTGATAGATGATCAGAGGGCTCTTTAAGATCTTCCCAAATTATCAAATATTGTGCCAATAAAAAAGCTTCCTGTTGGTCTGGGTGTGTCTGCTCAAAGGCTTGAGTTTCTTTTACAGCTACATCTCAGAAACATGGCCTTGTGAAAGCCCAACTGTAACACTTTATTTAATCCTACTTCATTATTCCTATCAGTATTCAGTGAATATCTATTTAAAGCCTACCAGGTGCCCAGCACTGTTCTTGCATGGCACTGAGAGTAGAACAATACCCTGTCCTCATGGAGCTAATAATCCATGGACAAGGGAGAAGGGAGGGTACTGGAGCCGAGAATGCAAGCTGGCTGGGGGAGTAGGGTGGGTGGAGGGGCAGCCCTAGACGGCACTCACTGAAAACAAAACAGAGGGGAGTCTGTGATGTGCGGCAATAAAGCACCGAAATTTGAATCAGACAACTCGAGTTTTAGATACTGCTCTGACACTTTCTGTAAGTGACAACTGAGGCAAGTTGTCAAATCTCTTTGGTATCCATTTGCTCATCTGTAAAGGAAAAACCATGTTAATTCCTTCGAATTTTCACTTCTTGCACTTAAAAATGTGAGCTGATTATTTCACATTTCCTACACAGCTCAGTCTAAATTGCATTAGCATTGTATTAAAGACCCTAACTAATCTTTCTAGTTTTGATTTTCCAGTTTTTACTCCCTTGACTAAGACAAGTTTTCTCATTTGTGTCTGACTGATTCTTACTGGTTCTTTAAAATTAAGCTCGAGGGAAGTTTTATTTGGGTCATTTTGATTGTTACTTCATAGATAACATAAGACATATTTGGTATGTTTATGATTGTTTATTTTGGAGGGACTTTTCAAAATGGACCTACTGACTCAAAGAGGATGACTATTTTCAGAATGCTTCCATAAATTACCAAAATACTTTAAAACTTGAGATTCACCAGCTTTTTATGAGAATGTTTTACCAAAAAGACCTTGGGTAATCATAAGTGTTATTACCATAGTTTTTATTTTGGCCAGTTGTTTGCCAGGACTTAGGTTTCTTTACATCTCCCCTAGATAGGCCAGTTAGGAACCCCTGTTTTATTCTTAACAATTAACTTATATATGACCACAGTACTAGACACAGAGAATAAAGTATTAGTTGCCACATAAATTAATGGGACACTGAAACATACAACACATTTGAAAATGTATGCTCATATATTTATGAATAAATATATTTAGTTTGATAAAAATTTAACGTACCTGATAGCTTTCCACTATTTTTTCTAAAACATGTTCCCAATGAACAGATATCTCAGAAGATGATAAGACTTTTACACCTACTTCTGTTGGGGCTTCACTGGGAGCTGAAATTTTATGAGAACATTACATTATTAGTGAGATACTGACATTTAAGAAATTTGAATAGCATCATTTGCTATATGAATGATGTGATACCATATTTTAATTTTAATGTTTACAAAATAGCTTTAATATTTTCAAAGTGAAATAAGTGCAATTATTTTATTACCTCTTCCCATATTTTTCTAACGTTATTTTATGGTATTAGTGATACATGTGCACACATACTTTCATCTACATAAATGTGAATATAGATATCTACACATACACATACTCACACACACTTTTACCAAATACAGGAAGCCTCATCAATTTCTATTACATCTGTGAGCAAAATGATACTATTTTTTCAATTTCTCTCAACTGATATGCTTAAGAAAGCCTGTTGTTGCAAATTAAAATTATAAATATTTAGCTATCAACTCTATATTATCGAAAATAGGAAATTTGGTATTATAGAAAACTGTTCAATATGATACATTTTCTCTTATTTGCTATTTGTGGGAACTAACTATAAACAGCAATATTATTAATAAAACTTCCCTTTTTATGTTCAAGCTAAGATCTTTTTGAAAAATGTAAGAGCCTTTGAAACAAGTTGTAACATCCACTGTTTCCTGGGCTCAAGAAAGCTTTTATATGTCTAATCTTCCAACTGGGCATCAAGTCAAATATGTATCAAAAAGGCCTCTGTTCAGGGAAAAAAAGTAACTTACATCCCTTATGAAATTTACACAAAGAAACCAATGAAGACTTTAAGCAGGGGTGATCAATTTTTATTGTCTTTCATTAAAAAGCCATAATCCTATTTAATGTTTAAAAATGTTCTACACATGAACACAGTTGCCTTTCCAAAACAAGGTAAACGTGTAGCACTATGATTGATTTCTCAGCAGTGGAAGAAGAGATTAACACTTATACAAGTTTCAACACATGCAAGTTTTATGAGACTCATGAAATATTTAGGAAAGAAATATAATTAAATACAAATGGCCGTGACTAAATAGATGACAAGCTATTTGCCTGAAAGCTTATTTTAGCATCAACTAAAGCAGTAAAAAGGTGAGAAGGTAACTTGTAAAATGCTTAAGACACTCATTTTATCTGTAAGATGTACTCATGTTCTTCAAATTATTAAAACTGAGTGAACTTATTATATTTCTTGGTTGTTTTGTTTTGTTTGTGAGATGGAGTTTCACTCTTGTTGCCCAGGCTGGAGTGGAATGGTGCAATCTCGGCTCACCACAACCTCCACCTCCCGGGTTCAAGTTATTCTCCTGCCTCAGCCTCCCGAGTAGCTGGGATTACAGGTATATGCCACCACACTCGGCTAATTTTGTATTTTTAGTAGAGATGGGGGTTTCTCCATGTTGGTCAGGCTGGTCTCGAACCCCTGATCTAAGGTGATCTGCCCACCTTGACCTCCTAAAGTGCTGGGATTACAGGCGTGAGCCACCACGCCCAGCCAAATTATCATATTTCTGCTGAATAAGCACAAGCATAAAGAATATAAATTTGTCATCAGGACTTTTCCACTGTTTGATAATAAACAAATTATTTCTACATTTTATTATTTTGACATATTTGGTTATGCTAAAAGTAAAAAAATTCACACATACACACACACATATATATTAACATACACATACTTGTGTATGCAATAAAAAATACAGTAAAAAGTATATATATACTTTTAAATATATACATGTATACTTATATATACACATACATTTATATATAGGAATGACTGCCTTTTATATTAAATTTTATTATGTATATTTAAGGTATATGACATGGTATTATGAGATACATATATAGAATAAAATGGCATTTAATAAAAGTAAAGCTCATAGGATGATTTAATTATATATTACACTTTTAACAAATACTAAAACTAATAATTCTGTGACTGATGAACATATGCGAGAATTTCTGTTGAGTATAAGGCATGGTATAAGGCATGGCTAAACGTCTATTTTGGAGTAAAAACAATGGAAGTTGGGTGAACCAATAGAGCCCATTTCCTCTAATGATAGAAGAGTACCTCACACACCTTTAGTTTTTAAGCTCTTCTACTTGTGCTTCTCACACATGCAAAGAGAAACTTGACCAAGGGTAAATGTATCATTGCCAAAGACCAGAAGGCAGTGACATCTCTATTTGCTTTTCTAGCCATTAATTATTTACACAGTGCACATTAATAAAGGTATTATTTTTAACAAGAAAAACAAAAGTATAGCAGCTTAAACAGAAATCAGAGAAAATAATGTAATTATGCTCAATCTAAAACTGGATGTCATTTGTATAAATACATAAAGTCCTCTATGGCCATGCTTAATTAAGTTAAAGTTTCTAGAAAAACAAGAAGAGCTGGTATTAGTATAGTTTATTTCCCCAAATGCCCTACAGGACAAATTTTTCCCCTTTCAAGAAAACAATTTCAACTGACTGACCCCTTTGTCATACAATTACATCTAGATTCCCTTTAACAAAATTTGTGTTCTCTATTGTAACAAAAAGTTACCTAAATGCTATAATTACACACATTTATAGGTTAGAAGTTTGGGCCATTTTACAAATAATGTTTATATTACAGAATTTTTAAGTTGTAAACCTTATGAATATATAGACATATTGAGGTTCTGTTCAAGTATGGAGAACTACAAAATTATAATCAAGAGCCCCAAAATGGAAGTCAAAGCCAATTATTTTAATGGGGATTTCCTAATACCATGGGCGTGATCTAAATGATGAAAAAGACTCTAGCAGCATGCACATCATTTAGATGAAGAGGCTGATGTTTAATTTGGTTCAAAATAGTACTCATTTACTAAATGTATAATGCTATAAAGAGGCCTTACTAAATAAGGCCTGAAAGGAAACAAACTAAATGCCTACTAGAGAATTACATTTTTCCTCCCTCCTCATGTAAGAAGGTCTTTCTTTTACCTACCATCTTGTGCTGAATTAATGACTGCTACTAGGCTGTAAGGTCCATCTCCTTTGTTGTTGAAGGCCTTAACTTTAACTTGAAACGCAGTGGAAGGGCTCATGGTTTCGTCTTTATGTACATATCGGCCAGTGTCAGGATTAGTAACTGTGACTTTTTTCCATTCTTCTCCATCAAATGGCTTAAATGCCACGATGTAACCAAAATTGTTGCCATAGTGGTATTCTCTTGACAACGGCTAAATAGAAATTAAAATACTGGGTAGGTTTTAGTAATACAGGTAGCAGGGAGGAAATCTTATGGGGATAATGACACACATGGAGGCATGCTCTTTGTAGAAACATATTCAGTTCATATATTAGTGCTGGTTCCAAAAGTCAGAGGAAACATACTCAAACATGGAATGACCTTATTTAACAAATGGTAGCCTTGCTACTCCTAGAACACCTCAGCAGCCTCCCACTCCGGGTCTTTTTCCTTTCAATTTCTTCTGCCTAGAATGTTCTCCTAGATGTTGTGTGACTCCTCCTACCCACCCCCCTTCCTCACTTTCCCAAGGTAAAAATCACTTACTTGACGATGTTTTCTCTGACCACAGTTCCTGCCACTGCAAGATTCCAACACAATACTCCATGCCCCACACCCTACCTATTGTTTTTCTTTAACCCTAACAAAATCTATATATTTTACTTATTTATCTACTTTATTGTCTCTCTCAACTATAGAATACATGTTTTGTGAAGGCAGAGTTTTTGTCAGTTTTGTTTTCCTCTTTAATCCCTAGCACCTAGAACAGGGCTTCAAGTAATATGTATTTAAGGGATGAGCAAATGAATTTCATTAGAATTGAAAGGCAGTGGTAAGAGAGTTATATAAGACTCTAGCCTAGAATATCTACCTTGTGATCAAAAAGAAACTGGTAAGAGGAATACAAGTAGGTTGCGAGGAGGGGACAATATTGCACTCGTTTGTAGGAGGATGGCTTTGGGTTTCTATCTCCAATTCTAAAGCAAGTGCTTGGTTTTTCATTATTTTCTCAGGGTTTCTTATTATCACCCATGTCACCTGCCCTATACAGAAGTCTATGTCAGCCCTAATCACTTATTATTAATAAATATTGACTTACAGTTAATTCTAGTGAGTACTCATCAGTTAGTCTTTATTAGCAATTAAGGTAAATGTGCACATTGTATATTTACTTTTTTTTTCCTTTTTTTTTTTTTTACCAGAAAATCAAATTTAAGATGTATTGAGGCAAAACCTTGAAGTAAATATAACACTACTGTTTGGACATACTTATAGTAAATAGGAAGATATAGAAATGTGTAAAGTCAAGTGGTAGAAGCTGTATGTGGTTGAGCAATACATTAATAGGTATGTGATTTTAGATTATTAGATAGTATAGCCTAACATTTCTATAACAGTTTAAACATTTTTCTTATTGGTAGTTCTCTACTTAGTTTTTGGAATTTAGAGAATAACAGAATCAGCTATGAAACTTTCAAAAATAACAACTCTCGGGCTCTGTCTCCAGAAACTTGAATTTGAATCTTTGGAGGAGAATTTCCAATACTGAATTTTTTTATAAGGCCCATCTTATTCTGTAGCAGATATCCACAGAATTTATAAAAATCAAGCCATAAGAGAAAAAGCAAAATGTCCTAATTTTTATAATATTTGCATTTTTTGGACATTTCATTGGCAGTAAAACTTAGAAATAAATATTTTAAGATTCAGATTAGCAAACGGGATTTTTTTTTTTTTTTTTACTAAATCTTGCTTTAAAATGTGATTTAAATGCTAAGTATAAAAATGACTACAAAGCACACAGTGAGTCAAGTTTTGCTAGACATTCACTTGTTAAATAAATCCATTTGACTCATGCAAAAAATAAAACCTGTCATTTTTTCCACAGTCTTCAAAATCCTTTGGAGCCTAAATTGTGCTCTTTGACTATCCGCAGTGATTCAACACTAAGCATATTTAATGAATAAATGAATCTGTATAAACCATGTTATCTGGATAAATGCCAGGTGTCTAAGTCAGACAATTTTGTCCTATCACAGCTTTTCCAACCCCTCCCAATATCTTTCCTATTCCAAAAATCCAGCTAAGATGTATTGTTTTCTAGAGGTTATAGTCTCTGATATAGAACTCTCCTTTGACTCATGAAACTAATAAAATCCTTTGGATACCTCAGTAACTAGTCCCATGGGTGACTTCTAAGACTGACCTATCATGCTAGATTACACCAGTGATCAAAGTAAGCCTCAAGTGAGGAGGCAGACTCCAGTTTCAAAACTTTGTTTGATACAAAGTTTGTAAATGGAATCTTTGGAATTTAGAATGTCCAGAGACAATGTTTAAAATTACAATTAGATTACCAGACTACAGTGATCAAAGTATCTCCGGAATCAGACAGCTGAATGTTTAATCACCTAGGCTAACAGATCTCTTAGCATCCAGGATTCATTCTTGCATAGGAACTACACACTAAGCCACAGTAAGCCAGATAAAACCTGATATGCATTTATGAAAAAAAATAGTAATATATTCTTGCTTGTGCAGTAGACATTCACTTTCATCTCAATTTATTTCAGGAAACAAAATGGGGTGGAAGTTACATATAGATAGAGCAACCTTTAATATGTGCAACTCATCAATACTTACTGCCCATGTTATGGTCAGCTCTCTGTTTCTTCCACCTCCACCTCCTACATCTGAAGGAGCCACATTTGGTGCTGAAACAAAAAAACAAATATATGCAAAACAACAATGAAAATAGGGCTTATATTTTTTTACTGGTGTTAGAGTTTGTATTCACCACAGAAACCACAAATGTTTTTCTCTTACTAGGAGAAACACACTGGACAAATGATCCACCCAATTATTATAACAATGGCTCACAGTAGTTGTAATAATCAGTTTTTCTGCCAACATAAAAATTGATTTGGTGCCATAGGAAGTGTGCCCATTTCTCTCAGCAAAGGATAGTGAAGCAAATTTGCCTCCCCATCTTTTTCTTCTTTCTGTCCTTTCAGTTAATATGATTTTGAAAGATTACATAGACTCTGTTGGAAAAAGATTTTGCCACTTTTACTTTTGAACCCTATGAACTTCTAATAACTTACTGTTGTGTTAGTTTCATGCTTCATTCTACAAATAAATGTTAACAAACCATGCATTTGTATTGGAAAATGTTTCCCCAAATATCTAAAAATATTAGAAATCTAATATCATCTCTCATGCTCTCACTTTAAGTTCCTCAACTTTTTCTGAAACTGCACCATCAGTGACTCCAAAGTACTCCCTCCCCCATTCTCTTACATCATCTTGTAGTTTCAGTTTCCCTGCTAGAAAGACCCTTTGTAGTCTCTGATCTTAAAAATCTTTCTGTCATACTGCTGTCTTCTTAATCCCCAAGCCATCACATCCTTTTCTGCCACTGAACTGCATGGAAGAACTGATATATGGCTATTCTTTTTTGTACTTCACTCCATAATCACTTTTTAACAACTCACAATATATCCAATATAGGAGTTAAGAAGAAATCACTTAGGCAGAAAGTAAGGGTATGGGAGTCCTTGGTGTGGCTTTGCTTTTTAATGAAAAGCAGCCCCAAATCATTTTCTAAGAAAGAGAAACCCGTAAAGTCAAGCTGCAGACATAGACAAGCAAGCTGGGAGCTTGCAGGGGTGAATGTGGGCAGGAACTACGGACTACACACGTTCAAGATGGCGGCTCCGTCTTCCCTTTTCTTTATCGGCCACATGTACAGTAAGGAGCAGAAAGATGACACGGATCAACTGGAAAGCCTATTTGCATAACAAGATTAGAGTGCGGTGACCAGCCTTCCCCACGCAGTATGTAAACTTAATACCTGATCAAACCAATCTGTGAGCCCTATGTAAATCAGTCAGTCTTTTCTACTGGGGGACCCCTCTCCCTCTACAGAAAGAGAGCTGTTTCTCATTCATTTCTCTTCTGCCTATTAAACCTCCACTCCTAAACTTGTGTGTGTCCACGTCCTATGTTTTCCTGGTGTGAGATGATGAATCCCAGGGTATATACCCCAGACAATGTAGCCATTTCATATTGGGGACCTCATCCAGGATATCAGGGTACAACAATCAAATCAGTGAGTAGAGGAGCAGACTCCAACTCTGTCCTTTCATTCTGAGGCTATTGGCCTCCATTTAAGAACCAAATTAAACCAAATACTGGACCCCCTTCAGCCATAAACAAGCGTGGCTGGCAGCCATATAAGACTTGGGGGACAGGCTTACTAGGGAGAACATGGAGAATTCCCAAGTACCCATGGGTTGCTTGGCATATTGGCCATGTTTGAACTAGCTTCTTTTCATGGAGGACTTAGCTGTCATGTGGGGCTGGAAGAAGTCCTGGGGCAACTGAGGATTTCTGGATGGGGCTACCCCTGGTGTTATCCAAAGGCTATTGGACTGACCCCAGCCTCTGATCCCCCTGATGGGCTGTGGGCCACAAGATCTCCAACTTTCCTATCGTAATTTCCTTCTTTCCTGTTGGCACTGTCATAAATCTTATCCTCTCTGTGTATGCAATGTGTGGGAAGTTTTAGGGTTCAGGGAAGGAATCCTGTTTGGCAAGATCAGAGAATGTCATAGTAACTGGGGATATAGCTCAAGGGAAGGTGTTTTTGTGATGTTCTAGGAACCGAGGGTACCCCCAGTGAGCATCTCTCCCTGCCCTTGTTCTAGAGAGCACATGGCATTTCAATGTCTCTCTCTGCCCTTGGTCTGGAGAGCACATGGCATGTCAAGGTCACTCTGCCCTTGGTCTGGAGAGCTCATGGCATCTCAAAGTCAACAGCACCACCTAGTGGAATAGGAATCCTCTCCATGAGGCACGTTGTCCTTTACCGAAACACTCTAGCTTCCCAATTCGCTGCGCTTTTTGTGCCTCTCTACCAGAAACCAGGCTATATGCTGTTTCTGTGAATGGGAAAACTGCAATTAGGAGTACAATGTCCTCTAGAACCAAATTTTAGTCTCAGTACTGTCCAATCTTCAGGAAAATAGCCATTTGGTCCCTATGTTCTTTTAAGACACTTATTCTGCCTCCAATTAGAATGGTACTTAATTAGTAAGGGGATTTTAAGTCCAGAAGTTAACTGGAACCATTCTCTAAGGGTAAACACTTTAGCATGGGCCATAATAGCAGGATATAGAGCTCAAACCAGCACACTTCCTCCATTAAGGAGGCAAGCGCAACAATTGCCCAAATGCAACTATTACATAGTCTCTTGCAAGATCCATTTTTCAGGGAGCCCCACAGGCCAGGCAAGTCTAGGAAGTCAAAGGGAAATCACAGGCAGAGGACTAGAGTTGCATGGGTGAGGATGACTAAAACCCACCACTTAGTTCCTTTGGTTCCATGGCTGGGGAAGTCACACCTGCAACCATGCACAGCACATTTAACAAGGTGCCAGGATGCCAGGAACCATGGAGAGAAAACAGCAGAGGGGACACCCTCACTGTCTTTCTCCCCATGCTGGGTCACATCAAAAGGAAGGAGTCTAAAGGGATGCCTTTTTTTCCTTCTCTTTATCGTCTAAGGCCTGAACTCCTCTGGAGTGCATTCTGAAGCACTGGGACTCCTTTGACCCTGAGACTTTGAAGGAAAAAGTGGCTCATTTTCTTTTGCACAAGGGCATGGCCTTCTTACTAGGCCTTTGCAGGTGTCACAAAATCAACCTAGCCCTTTTAGCAATCGTATCAGGCAGGCCCAAAGAGAATGATTCCCTAAGACTAGAAAAGCAACTTCCAAAGGAGCCGTCTGAGAATCCCCCTTATTTGGGGTCACCTCAAGTTCCCTTCTCATTGCAGAATCTCAGGCAAATAAGGAAGACTTAGGCCAATTCTCTGATGATCCTGGTAGGTATATAGAACCCTTCCAAAATTTAACTCAGGTGTTTCACCACACATGGAGAGATGTTATGCTGCTCTGAAGCCAAGTCCTAACCGCAGCTGAAAAGCAGGCAGCTCTGCAGGCAGCAGACAATTTTGGAGATGAACTACATGTCTCCTGTGGTAGATTAAAAAGGAAAAAAGAAGACAAGGAAGGCAAAGAAATAATGGAAACACCATTCCCGATAGGAAAGGAAGCAGTTCCTCTAAAAATACCCCTAATTGGAACACCAGTGATGCCACAGATGAATGGAAAAGGAAACACCATTTAAGGTACACATTGGAGGGCCTATGAAGAGTGAGGGCAAAATCTATTAATTACTCTGTACTTTCCAAGATAGACCAAAAACCAGATGAGAATCCTGCAGCCTTTGTGGAAAGACTGAGAGGCACTCATAAAACATACCTCTTTATCCCCTGAATCAATTGAGGACAGCACATATTAAGGGACAAGTTGATTAAAAAGGCAGCTCCCAATATTAGAAGGAAAATACAGAAGAAGGCTATAGCACTAGATAGCATCTTGGAGAACCTCCTAAGGGTGACCACTTTGGTGTTTTATAATAGGGACCAGGAGGAGGAGGTCCAGGAGAAAGGAAGCAAAAGAGAAGGACAGAGGCACTAATAGCTGCTCTGCAGAGATACAAAGCCCAGAATCCCTGAGGTACATTTTCTTGTTTCTATAGGTGCAGCAAGTCAGGGCACTTTAAGAGTGCCCAGGCAGCAAGAGAAAAACCACCTCAACCTTGTCTAGCCTGTGGCACTAGAAATTGGACTGCCCCCAGAGATGAAGGTCACCGGGTTCCAAACCAGCCTCACAGATGGTCCAACAGGATTGATGGGTCCCGGAGCTCCAGTAGCTCAAACCGACATACAGCACAGGAGCCCTGGGTGATTCTGGAAATTGGAGGAAGGTAGATATCTTTCTGAAGAGTAGAGCCTGTCTCTCTCTCTTCTTCTCTCTAATCCAGGCCTCCCCTCTTTCTGTAGCATGACCATGAGGCGCATCTCAGGAAAAACTCTAATTCAATATTTTTCACAACCCCTTAGGTTGCAGATGGGGAAACCTATTATTTACACATGCCTTTTTATAATGCCAAAAAGTCCAACTCCTTTATTAGGTAGAGATATTTTACTAGCATGCAGACCAGCATCCTTACAGGTGATAAACTCTATGTAAATCAGGCACCACCTCCTCAAACCTGACTATAAAATTCGGCATATTCACTACCAGCCAGTCTTTGCCGCTCAGGGACCCCTCTCTCTATATATAGAGAAAACTGTTTCTCTTTTGCTTCTCTTCTGTCTATCAAACCTCTGCTTCTAAACTCCTCGTGTGTGTCAATGTCCTAAATTTTCCTGGTGCGAGATGACAAACTGCAGGGTATATACCCCAAGTGATATAGCTGCTTCATATCCACTTCTTTAAATAACTGAAACTTCTCTTTAAAAACACACAAAACTGCTTTGAACTGCCAAGTCCAATGGCCTCTTTGATTCTTTCCAAGTTTTTCTCTTTCCTTGAAATTCTTTCAGGTAAGCACTGTATCTTACTGGAATTGTATACTTAGCACCTAACTGGCCTTGTACAGATGAATAAAGTATTCGTTGTTTATTCCTGCAGTCTGGGCACCACCCAGCTACCCAGCCATGTGGATGAAGTCCATGTTTCTATAGAGGACATACCTTTTCCCATGCAAATGCTTTGACTCAGTCTGAAATACCATCCCCAAATCTGTTAACATTTCAAAGAGATGAAATGTTGGTCCCCAAATCCCCTCCCATTTTGGAATAGCCACATCTTCCTTAGAGTGCTCAAAGCAAGGTATCCATTTACTGAATTGTAGCTCCTAATAACTGTGATTAGGAGTTACCTAATCACAAAGATACCTACATGAAAACTTCTGATATTAGCTATGTAAATTCTTTGGTGAAGTATGTACATTAATTGCACAGAAACAAATAAAACTATATGCAGAACTATATGGTAGATCACTCCTACTTAGGGGACACACAGAAGGCACCCATACCTTCCCCACCAGCACCCAGCCCCTGAGCCAATACCACTTCCAGCATGACCACACAGTCTCCAGCAGGGGTCCTCTGCTCCCGCCCCCAAGCTGTGTTGCCTTTGCCACTATGGTGAACACCTGAAGGGAGGCAGACACCCCAGCACTTGCTAGCACTCTGCTACAGTTGCTACATCTCAGCCCTCTCCTCCAGTGCAGTGGATTCCAAACTTTGAGGAACCAGAGGGCAAAGTAGAGGCCCAATATGAGTCCCCCAGAGTCATAGCATGCAGTCCAGGAATTGGGAGCTGAATGTTGGCCTCATAAAATCTTGCGGAAGCTAGTCAGCTAAATCTACCTTATACCACAATCAAACCCTTAAGGTCATCAAATAGGATAAAAGAGGAAAAAAAATCAAAGGTCATCAATTTCAAAGATTAAAGATAGATAAGCCCACAAAGATGAAAAAGAATCCTCTGAGAATGTTTAAAATTGAAAAAGCCAGAGTGCCTTCTTTCCTCCAAATGATGAAATCACCTTTCCAGCAAAGGTTCTGAACTGGGCTCAGATGGCTAGATTGACAGAAATAGAATTCAGAATATCCACAGGAATGAAGATTATTGAGCTATAGGAGTACACTGTAACCCAAGGTAAGGAAGCTAAAAATAATTATAAAACAATGAAGGAACTGACAGAAAAAAATAGACAGTTTAGAAAAGAATGTAACTGACCTGATAGAGCTAAAAAACACATAACAAGAATTTTATAATGCAATCACAAGTATCAATAGCAGAATAGACCGAGCAGAGGAAATAATCTCAGAGCTTGAAGACTGGCTTTGTGAAATAAGACAATTAGACAAGAATAGAGAAAAAAGAATAAAAAGGAATGAAAAAAATCCAAAAAATATGTGACCGAATCTCCAACTCACTGGTGTCCCTGGAAAAGATGGGGAGAATGGAACCAACTTGGAAACCATATTTCAGGATATCACCCAGGAGAGCTTCCCCAACCTAACTAGAGAGGCCAACATTCAAACTCAGGAAATGCAGAGAACCACAGTAAGATATTTCACAAGAAGATCATCCCCAAGACACATATCATCATATTTTCAAAGACTGAAATGAAAGAAAAAATGCTAAAGGCAGCTAGAGAGAAAGATCAGGTCAACTACAAAGGAAGTCAACCAAACTAACAATGGACCTTTCAGCAGAAGCCCTCCCAGCCAGAAGAGATTTGGGACCAGTATTCAACATTCTTACAGAAAAGAAATTCCAACCCAGAATTCCATATCCAGCCAAACTAAGCTTCGTAAGCCAAGGAGAAATAAGATCCTTTTCAGATAAGCAAACACTGAGGGAATTTATTACCACCAGACCTTCCTTACAAGAGCTCCTGAAGGAATCGCTAAATATAGAAAGGAAAGACCATTACCAGATACCACAAAAACACACTGAATTACACAGACCAGTGACACTAAAGCAACCACATAAACAAGTCTTCAAAATAACCAGCGAACATCACAATGACTATATAAAATCCAGACATATCAACAATGACCTTAAAGGTAAATGAGCTAAATGCCCCAATTAAAACACACAGAGTGGCAAGCTGGATAAAGAATCAAGACCCATTGGCATGTTGTCTTCAAGAGATCCATCTCACATGCAATGACACTCATAGCCTCAAAATAAAGGGATGAAGAAAAATCCACCACGCAAGTGGAAAACAGAAAAAACAGGGGTTGCAATCCTAGTTTCTGACAAAACAGACTTTAAGCCAATAAAGGTCAAAAAAGAGTAAGAAGGGAATTACATAGTAGTAAAGGGTTCAATTCAACAAGAAAATCTATAGTAAATATGTATACACCCAGGAGAGGAGGACCAAGATTCATAAAGCAAATTTTTACAGACCTTTAAAGAGACTTAGATTCCCACATAGTAATAGTGGGAGTCCTTAACACCTCACTGCCAATATTAGATCATCAAGATGGAAAATTAACAAAGATCATTAGGACCTGAACTCAGCATTGGATCAAATGGACCTGATAGATACCTACAGAACTCTCCACCCCAAAATAATGCAATATATATTATTCTTATTGCCACATGGCACATACTCTAGAATTGAGCATGTAATTGGAATTAAAACACTCCTCAGCAAATGCAAAAGAAATGAAGTAATAAGAAACAATCTCTTGGAACACAGCAAAATCAAATTAGAAATCAAGAATGAAATTCACTCAAAACCATACAATCACATGAAAATTGAATAACTGCTCCTGAAAGATATTTGGGTAAATAATAAAACTAAAGCAGAAATCAAGAAGATATTTGAAACTAATGAGAACAGAGATACAACATACCAGAATCTCTGGGACACAGCTAAGGCAGGGTTAAGAGGAAAATTCATAGCACTAAATGCCCAACCAAAAAGTTAGATTTCAAGTTAACAACCTAAAATCACAACTAAAAAAACTAGAGAACCAAGAGCAAACAAATCCCAAAGCTAGCAGAAGACAAGAAGTAACCAAAGTCATAGCTCAACTGAAGAAGTCTGAGACACAAAAGTTCATTCAAAAGATTAACAAATCTAGGAACTGGTGCTTTGAAAAAAATAAAATAGATTGCTAACTAGACTAATGAATAAAAGAGAGAGGATTCAAATAAACTCTTATCAGAAATGACAAGGAAGGATGTTACCACTTACCCCACAGAAATATAAGAAACCACCAGAGGCTATTATGAACACCTCTACACACATAAACTAGAAAATCTTGAAGAAGTGGATAAATTCCTGGATATATATACTCTTCCAAGACTAAACAAGGAAGAAATTGAATCCCTGAACAGACCAATAATGAACTCTAAAATTGAGTTAGTAATAAATTGCCAACTAACCAAAAAAAAAGCCCAAATCCAGCACCAGATGGATTCACAGCTGAGTTCTACCAAATGTACAAAGAAGAGCTAGTACCATTCCTGTTGAAACTATTCTAAAAATTGAGAAGGAGGAACTCCTCCTTAACTTATTCTGTAAGTTGAGCATCATCCTGATACCAAAACCTGACAGAAATACAACAAAAAAGAAACCTTCAGGCCAGTATCCTTGATGAACATCAATGAAAAAAATCCTCAACAAAATAACTGGCAAACCAAATCCAGCAGCACATCAAAAAGCTCATCCATCGCAATCAAGTAGACTTTATCCCTGGGATGCAAGGCTTGTTTAACATATGCAAATCCATAAATGTGAAACAGAAAAACAGAAACCACATGATTAAATCAAAAATACAGAAAAAGCTTTTGATAAATTTCAACACCACTTCATGTAAAAACTGTCAATATACTAGGTACTGAAGGAACATACCTCAAAATAATAGCAGTACCTATGACAAACACAGAGCCAACATCATACTGAATGGGCAAAAGCTGGAATCATACACCTTGAAAACTGGCACAAGGCAAGGATACCATCTCTCACCTCTCCTAGTTAACACAGTATTGGAAGTCCTAGCCAGGGTAATCAAGCAAGAGAAAGAAATAAAGGACATACAAATAGGAAGAGAGGATGTCAAGCCATATCACTTTGCAGATGACATGATCCTATATCTAGAAAACCCTATAGTCTTGGCCCAAAAGCTTCTTCAGCTGATAAACAACTTCAGCAAAGTCTCAAGATACAAAATCAATGAGGGAAAATCTCTAGCATTCCTGTACACCAATAACAGTCATGCCAAGAGCCAAATGAGGAATGCAATTCAATTTATAATTGCCACAAAAAGAATAAAATACCTAGGAATGCAGACAACTAGGGAGATGAAGATCTCTACAAGGAGAACTATAAACCACTGCTCAGAGAAATCAGAGATGATACAAACAAATGGAAAAGCATTCCATGCTCATGGGTAGAAAGCATCAATATCATAAAAATGGCCATCCTGCCCAAAGCAATTTATAGGTTCAATGCTATTCCTACTAAATTACCATTGAAATTCTTCACATAACTAGAAAAGACTTTTAAAATTCACATGGAGCCAAAAAAAAAAAAAAAAAAGAGAGAGAGAGAGCCCAAATAGCCAAAGCAACCCCCTAAGTAAAAAGAACAAAGCTGGAGGCATCCAACTAACCAATTTTAAACTATTCTACAGGGCTACAGTAATCAAAACAACATGGTACTGATATTCAAAAACAGACACATAGACCAATGAAACATAATATAAAACACAGAAATAAGACCACATACTTACAACTATCTGATTTTTGACAAAGCTGACAAAAACAAGTAATGGGGATAGGACGCCATATTCAGTAAATGGTGTTGGGATAACTGGCAAGTCATATGCAGAAGATTGAAATTGGACTCCTTCCTTACACCTTATATGAAAATGAACTCAAGATGGATTAAAGACATAAAACCTCAAACTATAAAAACTCTGGAGGACAACTTAGGCAATACCATTCAGGACATAGGAATGGGCAAAGATTTCATGATGAAGATGCCAAAAGCAATTGTAACAATAGCAAAAATTGACAAATTGGATCTAATTAAACTAAAGAGCTTCTGCACAGCAAAGGAAACTACAACAGAGTGAACAGACTACCTACAGAAAGGGAAAAAAAATTTGCAAACTATGCATCTGACAAAAATCTAATATCCAGCAGCTTATAAGGAACTTAAACAAATTTACAAGAATGAAACAATCCCATTAAAAAGTGGGCAAAGGTCACGAACAGACATTTTTCAAAAGAAGACACACATCTGGCCAACAATCATATGAGAAAAGCTTCACATAATGATCACTAGAGAAAGACAAATCAAAACCATGATGGGATACCGTCTTACATTAGTCAGAATGGATATTATTAAAAAGTCAAAAAATAACAGATGCTGGCAAAGTTGTGGAGATAAAGGGAACACTTTCACGCTGTTGTGGAAAACAGTGTGTCAATTCCTCAAAGACCTAAAAACAAATACCATTCAACCTAGCATTCCCATTACTGAGTATATACCCTAAGGAATGCAAATTGTTCTATTATAAAGACCCATGCATGAGTATTCATTGCAGCACTATTCACAATAGCAATTACATGGAATCAACCTAAATGCCCTTCAGTGATAGACTGCATAAAGAAAATGTGGTACATATACACCATGGAATACTATGCAGCCATAAAAAAGAACAAGACCATGTACTTTGCAGGAACATGGATGGAGCAGGAAGTCATTATCCTTAGCAAATTAGTGCAAGAACAGAAAACCAAATACTGCATGTTCTCACTTATAAGTGGGGGCTAAATGATGAGAACACATGGACACATAGAGGGGAACAACACACACTGGGGCCTATTGAAGAATGGAGGGTAGAAGGAGGGAGAGAATCAGGAAAAACAACTAATGGGTACTATGCTTAATACCTAGTTAACAAAATAATCTGTACAACTAAACCCCATGACAGAAGTTTATCTTACACAACAAACCTGCACATGTACCTCTTAACTTAAAATAAAACTTAAAAAAACAAAAAAATAAAACTATATGATTATTTTGTTTACCCATAGAGAAATTATTAATAATATGAAGTTTGAGCAATTTTATTTTACTATTCAAGTGTCATCACATAGCTGTTAGAAAATGAAACTCAGTACACAGGGTTAATAAATGAATAATTTATAGCACTTTAGATAGAATATATATTAGAAGCTGGAATATTAAAATAACTTCTAGGAACTCTTTTACCCCTATAACTCATATTCTGAAGTTAAAACTTTTCATGCTATAGGAAAACAAAAAGTATGTTGTCCTGTAATCAAACAATAAGGGTATTTAAGTACAAGTATAGTAGTCACGGGCAAATAATTTCAAAAATAACTCTAAAATATTATACTGCAATTTTTCGAATCAAATATTGCCTTCCTTAGGACAAGTATTATTTGTTAAAGCATTGTACTGAAATGCTTTTCATTATAATCAATATTAGCCTTTTTATTTGGAACAGACCTAAAAATGGAGTATGTTTAAATTAGATTATCTATTTCCATTTTATCATGTTTCTTTTAAGTACTTTATGACATATTTTCAAGATTGATTTGGTCTTCAAAGATCTATTGAGCTCAATCCACGGAAAATGGGACATAAACAAAAGCACAGAAGAGGCCAAACACGGCGGCTCACGCCTGTAATCCAGCACTTGGGAAGGCCGAGGCGGGTGGATCACGAGGTCAGGAGATTGAGACCATCCTGGCTAACACAGTGAAACCCGTCTCTACTAAAAATACAAAAACAAAATTAGCTGGGCTTGGTGGCAGGCACCTGAAGTCCCAGCTACTTGGGAGGCTGAGGCAGGAGAATGGCGTGAACCCGGGAAGCAGAGCTTGCAGTGAACTGAGATCGCGCTACCGCACTCCAGCCTGGGCGAGAGAGCTAGACTCTGTCTCAAACAAAAACAAACACACACACACACAAGATCGGTAACTGTTTCTGTTAATACAGTGTTTTTATATCTTACTTGGATTATCAACTTAATTTCTTTCATTTAGCTTTGAATGTTCAATTGTAGCCTTAGCATATTAGAAAAAGGACTTGACACATAACCTACATATTTAACATGAATCTGAGAATAGAGGAGTTAAGTGCTCTCTTTGCACTCAGCCCCGCAGAAATGGGGACTTGGCCAGAGTGATTTGTTTCAGGGAAGTAAATCACCCTAAGCACAAGGAAGCTTAAGTTTAGGCTCCAGTGCACTTAAGAGAAAACAAACTAGACATTCTTTACACAATAAAACATTAAAAAGAATGTAAACTATTATTCAGAAAAAGTATTGAATTATTAATCATTTATTAACAACATGTATAATTTTACTATGAAAGTTTAAAAATAGTGAGGTGCTTTTACTTGTCCTTTTGTCTTAATTTCTGTTTAATAGTAATTCCCTTATGATGCTTATAAGAGTGCTTCTGTATTTCAGTCATAGATTTAAAAGAAAATCAAGCCAATGCCATGACTATTCTTTCCCATGAAAAGAAATTAATGCTGCCAAGTTTCCTTTCAGATCTGAATGCTTAAGTAATTTGCATATAAGTACCTCTTTGGGCTTTGATGTTTTATTTAACAATGTACAAATTAGCTTGTGACAAATCTTAAATTATAAAAATTATAAAGTATATGAAGATAAGCTTTTGATTCAAAACATATTGACTACTTTAATTCTTGTTAATTATTACTTTAACTTACACAGTCATTTTTACAGATGAAACGTTAACCATGAATGTAACTTTTTTCTTTGACTTGTACCAAAATTTCATGGTTATGTAAGATTCAACATGGTTATGTAAACAGTGCTCTAGTCTGGAAAACCAAAAGGATTGAAGTCTAACACCTGCCTTAATTTTATATTTATACATACATTCTTTTTTTATTATACTTTAAGTACTTAAGTATATAATTCTAAAGAGCTATTAATAAAATCAAATGAACTATATAATATTTTAACATTAAAATGAGAATAGTTCTTTGCAACTCTTATGAGCGCTTGCTCTGATAGAGGAGTATATTGCTAACACCCCTAATATAATCTACCATGTTAAAATGATGTTCCCATTGTAGGTTAAAAAGATGGAGGGTCACAGATAGTTATGTCTTATCAGATAGAAACTGTAGGTTTGTTTATTGTTATAGGCCTTGTTTTCAAACAAGAAATTTAAATAGGTGAAGCAGAGTGAGTTTTTAATTGCACAAAGAAATGATAATCTAAGAATAGGTCATTTGGGGAAAATGTTTGGATGGGCAGAAAAGAATTCTTTACATTAAAATTATAATTATCCACAGTAAAATCCTTATGAAGAATCCAAACCAATTACAGACTATTTGTTTAAATTAAGTTAAAATATGAACACTTTCTACTTTCCTCAGTATATGGACAATAGCATCGAATATATATGTTAAACTTCAATCATCAAAACACAATGTATTTGGCAATAGAGTCTTCTAAATTATAATATGCAAATCTACTGTCACCTTGATCACTCCTTTTTTTCTTCATCCTCAATTAACTTCCAATAGACCCAGTCATCATCTTACCCTCCTGGTTTCTCCTTTTTATCTTTAACAAATATTTCAGTGTGTTAAATATAAGTTTGCTGAATGAATGAATGATCTCAGCTTAATAACAGACACATCTAGAACTTAGAAGTTATTTTCATATACTACATCTAACTGGATACCTAGATCAGCACTTTGAAGTAGGTTAATGAATTGGCATCATCCCCTCTTAATAGGAAAGGCAAATGAATCCTGAATACACTAATTAACTTGCCCAGGTTATACTGCTCACATGTGGAGAAGCTGCTGTCTTTAATTCAGGTCTTCAGATGGCTTAAACATCTATCCTCTTTGCTTCTTTTTAAAAAGATTTATTTAATTACTAATGACAGCAACCAACATCAAATAGTACCTTACCAGCTATAAAATATTTTCTTATTTCTATTATTCTCCTTCATCAATATGTGTAAAAAAGAGAAAGAAGAAAGAACGAGAAAGAATACTAAATGAAAGAACAACAGACCTTCATTAGGCATGAAATCAAGGCTATATACATAATATGAAAGTTTTGTTTCTGGTTTTATTCCTTTTTCCCTTTCCTTCTTTTGACTGGCTTGATCTGGCTAATAAACAAAGCTGTTAATCCTGAATGTACCATTTTAGGATGTGGACTCACCAACTGCACCTGCAGAGCTATTAGCTATGGGGGCATATCTTACAATGACACATTATTTCAAAGGATACTGTTGTTATCTCTTTTCTATAGTCAAAATTAAATTGGTTAAAATGAATTACAAATCCATCTTCTAATTTTTCATTTGGGAGCATCCATTTTATAATGCACTTATCTGAATCCAAAGAATGTACCCAAGTGTGCACTGAGATCTTAGCATTAAATAATTGGACAGATAAGGGCATGTGTGGCATTGGATAATGTCATGTCTTTCAATCAGCATAATGAAGCTGGGGACCAACCTTTCCATCAAATGGGAACCAGCCCTGTCCCATATAACATAAGCTGGCATCTCTTAGAGAGTTGATATAATGGTACATGACAAAACAAACATCCCTCATTTAGAAAGTATTTTTATTTTCTTATATAAATGAAAAATGTAAATGTCCAATTTTATGCATATTCAATTTTAATAAAGCAAGTAAACAGCAAAACAACAGAGAAATTCTTTTGAATTATATCAAATACATAAAATGATTTTTAAAAGATGATTGAAAATTACATAAAATTATATGACCTTTCTTCTATGCCTATAAAAATTGGAAATGTATTGCTGAATGGGTAATCCATTACAAAGTAGACAGGAGACCATATTTTCTTGTAAGCATATTAAATTTTTAAAGGAAATTTAATAGCACAATAAATAAATTTTACTGAGCAAATACTAGGCATCGTAGTGTTATCTGCTTTCCTTAATATGTTTGTAAACATAAAAATCATCCCTTAGGATAAATGATTCCCACTTAGAAATGAGAAAAGTGAGGCTCAGCCAGACCCAGTGGCTCATGCCTATAATTCCAGCACTTTAGGAGGCCAAGGCGGGTGGATTGCATCAGCCCAGGAGTTAAAGACCAGCTGGGCGACATGGAGAAACCTTGTCTCTACCAAAAAACACACAGAATAGCTGGGCGTGGTGACTAGCCCCTGGAGTCCCAGCTACTAGGATGGCTGAGGCAGGAGGATAGCTTGAGACCAGGAGGTCGAGGCTGCAGTGAGCTGTGATTGTGCCACTGCACTCCAAAAAAAAAGAGCCACTGAACTGTCAAAAAAAAAAAAAAAAAAAAAGTGAGGCTCAGAGGTTAAGTAACGTGCCTCAAATTACACAGCTTTTAGATAATAATGCCAGCATTCCACCAAAGAATCAGTGGCCGGAGCCACAATACAGGCCACTGTCTTCAGAGCAAAGCCTTTAGAATGAGAAACACCTAGATTTGAATCCCAGTTCTGCTTCACATTAGCTGGGTGTAATCTTAACTTCCTCATCTGTTTCGTAAAGTTATTGTGGGAATTAAGCAATGCAAACAGAGAACTAGGCACTATGTCTGACGGTATACTGCAAATGTGTAAACTATAGTAATGAGTTTATTAATCAAAGATCTCAAAATATTTTCTGATGATGGATTAACAAATGTGTTAGAAGTTACAGAATTATTATTTTTTTTTTACAATTGAGAAGAATGAATCAACTCATATCACTACAAGGTTGTATCTTACTCTGTGAATAGGTGTGTTTGCTTTTGGACTTGGCTCTGATGGCTTGTAAGGGAAGTTATTTGGTAAGCACATCAGATAGGGAACTAAGTCCTTAACAAAATACCATTTTAGAAAACATAATGTAAGAGATGATGCCTAAAGAAGGTGATAACAAAAAAGTTGGTTTAAAGTAACAACTGTGCCAAAATTTTAGGTTTGATATTACTTGGAAACAATTTTTTCCTAACACTTAAGGATAAGAAGACATCATGGTAAATACTCTTCAGAGTTACATACGAATCACTGATAGTGAGCACTTCACTTCTAGATATGATCTTAAGTATATATTATATTCAGAAATTTAGGTATGAAAGAATTAGATTGAATCTCTCTGAGACATTGTTTTTGCTGTTTTTATTCTTAAAAAATATTTAATGTTGTCACTTCTACTTTGAGATTAAAAAATAACTTAAGACAGATCTTATGGTAATCATGTCTAGATGATGAGCCTATATATTGTAAATAAATCATTTTCTGAGATAAATAATAAAGATAATATTGGCAACAAAATTCCAAAAAACGAGGGAGGCCTACATCTATTACCAGTGCCAAAGAAAGTATCCTTTCTCTCTGACAATTTTTACTTAAAAGAATGGTGTTCAGCTAAGACTTAAGTCAGATTGTATTAGTCAAGAGATCACAGAAAATTAATTAAACTCCGTGATTAAAGGTCTATATTTGAGATAGGTAGGTAAAAGTATTTTACCCGAGGTAAGTTTGTTTAGACCAATTTAATCACTTGGTATTTTTCTGCAATTTTAATGAATCCTTGTTAAATCAAATACATGATCTGTCAGTATAAAATTACATAGGTAAACCACCAGTGGGATCATGCCCCAGTTTCTTTTTATTTTTGTTTTTAAAGAAAGAGCAGCACTGTTCAGTCCATAATACAGAAGCCTCTATTACAAACATAGGCAGCTCTAGGGAATAATGATACAAACCAAACACAGGAATCCTGGCTATATGGTATCTGTCTCCTATAAAGCTTCATCTTAGATTACCTACATATCCTGATGAAATTTTTGTGTGAGGTACAGAAAAGCAAACACTAGTGTTCATTTTGTAGATGGATATGCTAAAACAAAAAATTTACTGTTTAGGTCATATCTAGTATCATAGTTAAGGATGAAATCTAAGTTTCTATTAGAACTCTAATAAAGATTCATATAAATAGGTATGTTTCTAGAATCCTGCTTGAGAAGCCGACTTTGAGAAAGCTCAATGTATGAGAACAGCTGTCAGATCTAAATTTGAATTCTGAATCTTGCAATTAGTCATATTAACTTAGATAAACTATTTAGTGTCTCTGAGTCTATTGCCCATTAATGAACATAAGCATAGGACTACCTATGTCAAACGTTATTATGGGGATTAAATGAAATGGATGTGAAAGCATTGAACACAGACAAGGTATTTTAGTGCTTTGGCCCCTTAATTTCAGAATTACCATTTTTATCTAATAAATTACATTAAATTACATGAAACTTTAAGAGATAATTTACTTATGGCAGTGCCTGTGAATTGCTTGGCTTTTCAAAATAAAGACATTAGAACTCATAATTATATTTAGAAGTTAGGCCAAGGAACTGAGGCAAGCAGAAATGTAGAGAAGTGATATTAAGAGATCACAGTAGCATTTTCATGGAACTCTGTCATTCATTTAAAATCGTCTCTACACCATCTAACACTGAAGTTTGGCAAGGCCTAGTCAAATGAGCTCAGAGAGGCTACATTTTATTTTTGATACAGGGAATAATAAAAGAAGAGCTATCATTAAAATCAGAACAACATTTTTCCTTAGTAATATAGGGGAGAAGGAAAAAATAAGAGTATTTCCTGCACTAAAGGCTATTTAATTGCAGTTAGTATTTACCATAAACTATTCACCGACGTGGCCATTCAGTTATAAATGAGTTTGAGAGAGACACAAAATTATGAACCTTCTAAATCATGAAACTTGTTTAATAAAGCAAGAGTCTGCCTAGTTAAGATTCAGAATTTACATTAAAGTTTATAATCTAAATACTCATGTCATTCCAATGGTCTCCAGTGGCATTTTCAGTAGTCCCTATTACCTCTTCCTCTATACTAATTATGTAAAATATTCTTAAACTTCGTATTTCCTCTTTTGATTTTTGACTATCTTGATAGAGAATACACACATGTGAAATACACACACATGCTTTTTAGATGAATCACTTACCTCAGAGCATTATTTTCAAATACATTCAACCATATATTAAAGTGGCACTGTATTTACAAATCTTTTAAAATTTCAAGTTTCTTCTATATACATACCAGCACCATCTGTTTTAATTCTGTTAGATGGTATACTGGGCTCTCCTCTACCCAATGTATTGGTTGCTACCACGCGGAATTCATACTCCATCCATGGGATTAAGTCCACTGCTCTTGCTGCCTCCATATTTCCTTCAATAATTGGGGGATCTAAATAAAATAAACAGTAAATAGAGAATATAGGTTGATTAACTTATCACTTTTATAACTTTCATTTTTATTTTACTATTTCAGGGAGAATGGTATATATTACATTGAGTTGAAGTAAAAACTACAACTAGGAATGACAAAATTTAAGTTCAAGGGAGTAAGAGAAGAAGTTTAATAAATAATAAACTTACAAAGAGCGATATGCATATGAATCACCTATGTAAGTAAGTTTGAGGCAGGGAGACTGCAATTCTACATGTCTAACAAACCTCCAGGCTTGCTGCTAGTCCATGAACTGCACCTTGAATAGCAAGGAGCTGTATTGTGAAGGTGTAATCGAAAAGGATTTCCTGAGATAAAGGTACAATTGGAGAGGCAAAATTTTATGTATTGCCACTGATATAGTCTATGGCTAGCAAATGGTTTATAACTAGGGTAGAAAAGGTTAAAGTTTATATCCTTTTTACTTGGTTTTGTAGATTTATACTCAAATCATTTGGACCAGTGATAATAAATGTCATAATAATTTTATTAAGATTTGTTAAGTATCCCTCAGAATTCATGCTACTAGATACTAGTAGAGATGAGATGATAAATTATGGTGGAATGTGATCTTAGCTTGCTTATTTAATTGAGATATAATAAAACATGCAACCAAGGCAGGTCTGTGTATTATTATAAGCTTGCCTCAAATATTTCCACATGTTTTTAATAATCAACCTATTCATGTAAATACCTGTACCTGTAGGCTTGTCTATGACTCAATATCTTATTATTTAGGGAAGTTTTATCTGGCAATGTAGACCACAAATACATAATTTTTAAAGATGACATGTCCATCAACACAATAAATGCTAAGCACCCCAGCATCCAGTTTCTACTTTTGGACAAATTCTCACATGGCTCGGACTGTCCCATCTCACCCTGCCGTAATTTTAACTCTGCTAGACACTACTTTTGCTTATTTTGTTATGGATTTGTTCTGTAGATTTGACATATATTTTTGACTTTCTGATTAAAAGTTTCCCTTTACCTTCCCCTCTGTTTTGATTTATTAGGATTTATTAAGAATTTCTACCTCTTTATTTCCTATCTCTTTCACTCCTCCCTTACACCAAATCAGAAGCTGTTTGTTTTAATTCACATGCATAAGGACATTTTTCTAGGTAACTGAAAGAAGTAAAGTGAAGTTTTGGTTTGTGAAGGGCTGTTTACGGAGTGAAGGGAGAATAGAGCTTATGTGATGATGCTGAGTAAGGTAGCCTTTTTGTTTGTTTGTTTCTTGAGAGGGAGTCTCACTCTGTCACCCAGGCTGGAGTGCAGTGGCGTGATCTCGGCTCACTGCAAGCTCCACCTCCCGGGTTCACGCCATTCTCCTGCCTCAGCCTCCTGTGTAGCTGGGACTACAGGTGTCCACCACCTTGCCTGGCTAATTTTTGTATTTTTAGTAGAGACAGGGTTTCACCGTGTTAGCCAGGATGGTTGATCTCCTGATTTCGTGATCCGCCCACCTCGGCCTCCCAAAGTGCTGGGAGTACAGGCGTGAGCCACCATGCCTGGCCAAGGTAGCCATTTTTTACTAGACACTATTCATTGATATTAACCCCTTATAGAAAACAGGCTGTATTGGGTTAAATGGTGCCTTTCCCCACCCAAAAAATGTCCATGTCCAAATCACCAGAACCTGTAAATGTCATCTTATATGAAAAAAAAAAAAAAAAAAAAAAAAGGCTTGGCAGACCCTTAAATTAAGTTTAAGGTTGTAAGTGTTAAGAATCTTAGGGTAGAATTATCCTAAATTATCTAGGTGGGCTCTAAATCCAATGACAAATGTTCTTATAAAAGAAAGACACAGAGAAGAGTCACATCTAGAAGACCAGAAGGCTATGAGACCACCAACGGTAGATATGAAAGTGACATAGCCGCAAGCCAAGGGACATATGGAGCCACCAGAAACTGGAAGAAACAAGGAATGGAGCCTTTGGAGAGGATGCAGCCCTGCCACCACCTTGATTTTGTTCTCCAAACTATGAGAGAGTAAATTTCTTTTGTTTTAGGCTACCAAGTTTATGTTAATTTGTTGGCAACCCTAGGAAACTAATACTGAACCTTAAAGGCAGAAGTTGATGGAGCTATTTGTGAGTTTATAATTATTGAGTTTGGCAGGGGTTCGGGGGTATGCAGTACAAAAGTGTTTTAGGAGGCTTGAGTCTGTCAGACCTGTTCCCCTGCTTCCTAGTCTCAAAACTCCAGCACCATTTAAGGGTTTGAAGAATGGAAATGTTGGAAGCATTTTAAAGAATGAAGATATTGTGTTCTTATGATAGTCAAGGCTACACTGGGGCTTTTCCAAGGAAGCTGGGAGGTCAACAGGTAAGAGCAGGTGTCTGCTAGAACAGAAAAAGAACCAGGTGGATGTGTGGAGAAGCTGCAGCTGATTGACTGATTTTGAGCGCATGTAAAAAACGTGAGGATCCAGTATGAAAATCTCCCAAACAAATGGAAGACATTTTCATAAAGTAGAAGATCATAGTTGACCACCAAAAATATGTGAAGGAATGATGGTAGGTAAGGCAAGAAAAGTCATCAGGAGTCATTTTATGCTAGATCTGGATTCCAGCTGAGGAGCCAAGGCTTTGATTTTAATGAGTGAGATAAAGAAAGGAAGAATAAGCAACCAAACTCAGAGTCATGACCTCAAGCAGGTAGACCCTAGGAAGAAGCCCTTGGTCCAAAGATGCAAAAAACTCTCTCAGAAGGGGAAAATGAAGTGTACATTAAGGGAATGGAATTCCAGAGTGGACATTCTGAATTATTAAGGAAGGAATTTGCTATAAATATTTTAGAATAGTATTCCCACCAGGATTGCTAATAGCTTGACAACTCTTCTTTTTAGAACAAATCGAATTATTATTATTCTTGATACTTTATATTAACATCAGTACATATGAGAATACAAATATCTAAAACAAACATGTTTTGGTAAATAGTTATAATATCCCCTCAATAAAATCATCCATGTAAGTAGTAGGAATAATTTAGCAAAAACATGATTAACATCTATCATTTTTAAAAGATGTACCAAGAATTGAAAGTGTCTCTTTTCTCTAAGCTGCTTTCACTTCCACAAATTTGGGTGGCACTTCTGACCCCAACCACATCAGAGGTACATAATTTAAAACACATTCTCTCTAATATTTTCCCAGCTCTTGTCTTGAGCTAAGTAGCCCAAGTCATCACTACAAATGGAACTCCAAGACTGGCTAGGTTCATATCAGGCCCACACTCAATGTATTTCTTTTGTCTCCCCCTTGTTTGTTCCTGGCTATCATTTGTGGCCATATATACATTTTTTCTACTTTTTATTCACATTTTGAAACCCCTCAGGGCCTAGTATGCCCAGCATGATGTTTTACAAATAGAAGTACTTAATATATTTTTGCTAAAAATATATATGTAATACAAATTCTAAAGTTTGTGTCTATTTAGAGTAGACAATGTCTCAAGGCAAGAAGCATAGCCTTGTCTATAGCAATCACTTTAGTGCCTTCTTCATCCTTGAATCAGGCAGGTAAGAGAAGGAGGGCACTCTTTTACATTGCCCCACCACATAATATCCATCACTCTATGACCTCTATATTGTCATGTATTCAGTCCATTAATTGTCCTGTCCTGTCTAAAGCAGAGATTACTACTCCATCTTCTTAAGCCCTCTTCCTTTCCCTTCAACTGTGAGTTGATTCTCATTTCTCTCTTCCACTGCTGCTGTGTATGCTTTTTTTAAAACTTGGTTTTACCTTTAAAACATATTTTATATGTTCTATTGTGAGCCCTAAATGTCTTCACAAATGGACTTGTACCTAATGCAATCTTCTCTCCTATTCCTTAAGCCCTGGTAGGAACTATTAGATCCTTTTTTCTTCTTCTCATTCTTTTTTTACTTCCTCCAAAATCACCTACGCAGTTTGGGAGCAGAAGCCTGCTCCCTAAAGAAGTAAGCTTTGCTTTGGAAGCAGATTTATGCCTCAAGCCAAATGGAGAAACAGGAACAGAGAGACTTCGTGTCCTTTTTCTTCAGCCAAGTTCCTTGCAACCTGTTCGTTATTCTTGGAGCCAGAAAGAGAGTAAAGTACTTTGCATAATGGAGGCAAATACTGGGGATCAGGAGCAGACCTTGTTCTAGACCTGATTTTTAACTGGGTCAGTTCTGAGTTAGGCCATACAGTTAATCTCAGCAGTGAAAAATCAGATCTTAACAGTATAATGCCTGATTTTGGCGGAAGCAAAAAAAAGGAGAAAGAGAAGAAGAAAAATAAAGGATCCAATAGTTCCTACCAGGGCTTAAGGAATAGGAGAGAAGATTGCATTAGGTACAAGCCATTTATGAAGACATTTAGGGCTCACAATAAAGCATATAAAATGTGTTTTAAAGGTAAAACCATGTTTTAAAAAAAGCATACACAGCAACAGTGGACGAGATAAATGAGAATCAACTCACATCTCTCTTTTAAAAAAACTAAATGTTGTATATTAAATGGGTAGTTCTTTAAAAATTTGTTTTACTTTTAGTGTAAATTTTAAGCAAAGAGATATAAAGCAGGAGACCTTAGTTCTTACTTTAGTATTTAGGCCAAAATACTCAGTTTAGCAACCAGCTATAAGCAATAATTCATAGATCTATTTACAAATGCCTTGAGCCCTAAGGCTTAGAATAAAAAGAAGTTTCTTACCATTCTTTGAGGAAAAGAGAATCAAGCCTCATGGGTATCACAAGGCCAATAATTCATTGTGTTTTAGTTGCCTGAAAATCATGCTTGTGGCGCCCTGCCTTTAGACCACACTGATTAATTGTTTGAGCAGCTTCGGAAACAGCCAGAATGACTTCAGGACTGAAAAACAGATTGTGTCAAGAATAACTCCAGCCAATGTAAGCCCCTCCACTGTAGACTTTTACAAGTTATCTGAGTGAGTCCTGGCATTTCTTTAAGATCTAAACATAAGCAGAATCTTTGGTGTCCCCCATTTCAATCTAAAACCCAAATATTTGAAAGTACCAGAACAAACCTACTCACTCAGAGATTCTAAATAAAAATTCAGGTGTCTGTGATGTTCCCCTTCCTGTGTTCAAGTGATCTCATTGTTCAATTCCCAGCTATGAGTGAGAACGTGTGGTATTTGGTTTTCTGTTCATGCGATAGTTCGCTGAGAATGATGGTTTCCAGCTGCATCCATGTCCCTACAAAGGACACAAACTCATCCTTTTTTATGACTGCATAGTATTCCATGGTGTATATGTGCCACATTTTCTTAATCCAGCCTGTCACTGATGGACATTTGGGTCGATTCCAAGTCTTTGCTATTGTGAATAGTGCCGCAATAAACATACGTGTGCGTGTGTCTTTATAGCAGCATGACTTATAATCCTTTGGATATATCCCCAGTAATGGGATGGCTGGGTTAAATGGTATTTCTAGTTCTAGATCCTTGAGGAATCGCCATACTGTTTTCCACAATGGTTGAACTAGTTTACAATCCCACCAACAGTGTAAAAGTGTTCCTATTTCTCCACATCCTCTCCAGCGCCTGTTTCCTAATTTTTTAATGATTGCCATTCTAACTGGTGTGAGATGGTATCTCATTGTGGTTTTGATTTGCATTTCTCTGATGGTGAGTGATGATGAGCATTTTTTCATGTGTCTGTTGGCTGTATGAATGTCTTCTTTTGAGAAGTGTCTGTTCATATCCTTTGCCAACTTTTTGATGGGGTTGTTTGTTTTTTTCTCATAAATTTGTTTGAGTTCTTTATAGGTTCTGGATATTAGCCCTTTGTCAGATGAGTAGATTGCAAAAATTTTCTTGCATAGGTTGCCTGTTCACTCTGATGGTAGTTTCTTTTGCTGTGCAGAAGCTATTTAGTTTAATTAGATCCCATTTGTCAATTTTGGCTTTTGTTGCCGTTGCTTTTGGTGTTTTAGACATGAAGTCCTTGCCCATGCCTACGTCCTGAATGGTATTACCTAGGTTTTCTTCTAGGGTTTTTATGGTTTTAGGTCTAACATTTAAGTCTCTAATCCATCTTGAATTAATTTTCATATAAAGGATAAGGAAAGGATCTAGTTTCAGCTTTCTACTTATGGCTAGCCAATTTTCCCAGCACCATTTATTAAATAGGGAATCCTTTCCCCATTTCTTGTTTTTGTCAGGTTTGTCAAAGATCTGTAGATGTGTGGTATTATTTCCAAGGGTCTATTCTTTCCATTGGTCTATATCTCTGTTTTGGTACCAGTACCATGCTGTTTTGGTTACTGCAGCCTTGTGGGGAGATGGGGGGTGGTGGTGGGATATCATTAGGAGATATACCTAATATAAATGACGAGTTAATGGGTGCAGCACACCAACATGGCACATGCATACATATGTAACAAACCTGCACGTTGTGCACATGTACCCTAGAACTTAAAGTATAATTAAACACACACACACACACACACACACACACATGCACACACACAATTCAGGTGTCTGAGACTGGAAATGAGCATTTAAAGGCTCCTCACTGATTCTGACACACCTACTCAGTTTTATGTTACAGGTCCTAGACCCAACCCATAGATTGCCTGGTAGGACTCTGGAAGGAGCCATAGGTTTGGCGAATTTCCGTGAAGCAAAGGAAAAGCAAGCTGTGCTCTGACATCTCAGAAGGTGTGAATCCTTGATCCTTCTCTAAGGGAAATATGAATGTAACCTCATAAAAATCCAGAAATTCATGTTTGAAATGAGAACTACAAAAACTCAAGAAACAGAAAGGCAAAAAAAAAAAAAAAATACTGTCCTAGAATAGACCTGGAGAGTTTTCATTTTTAAAAAGATGATAATAATACTAGGTAAAGATATGGCAGAAGAGATACCCAAATACTGCTTATGGGAATAAAACAGGTTCTACCTTACTGCAGAGTGATTATATAATATAGCTCATGGGTTTGGGCTGTTTATACTTAATAATTTAATTTACAAATATCTATTTTAGGTAAATAACCTACAGTACAGAGAAACATTTAGGTGCAAAGATGTTAACTGCAGAAGAATTTTAATAACCAACTCAGTCTTACATAACACAGAAGTTTAAATATAAGCATATTTTCTTATTCATGTTGGATAACCTATTCCAGGTTCTCTTAACTATTTATCATAACATGCTTACTATGCCTCTTCATGTTCTGGCCAACATCCTCTTACACACACACACACCATCACTAACAATATTGTATAATTAGTCCTCTGAAAGTAGCAACATGGAATCAAACACAATTTTCTAACAATGACCTGAGCATCTTGTAGAACTCCAGGAATGGCAACAAGCTATCTGCTGTCTGTCCACTAAAAACATTCCAAGAGAAGTAAAATTTACAATAGCTTGCCTTAAAAATACACAGTCAATTTCTTCATCTCATTATTCTAAATTTAATCTTTGAAACACTGAAAGTTGATATCTTTCAAATATATTTATTTCATACCTTAAATATTTACCTTCATGAAGCTGAATTTAATCCTGTACCTTTTTTTCTTAGTGGTCACACCATAAACAAAAACCATATGATTTTTATTTCTGTATTTGTTGCAGAAAATATTTTTCACTTCCACTTAGGATGCAGTCACAAGAGAACTTCACTAGTACACTAACAAAAAGAACACATAGATAATCTATAAACCATCATTTTTCAAAGCCCATTAGAGAGCTGAGATTGTGAAGACACAAGGGACTAAAATTCATCATTGGTAGAACAGTGATGAAAGAAAGATGTAGTCATAGATGTTAGTAAGAAGAAAACAGTTTAACTTCTAACAGATATTTACAAAGTATAGGCTGATATGGCTGTTTAAAGTCACAGGGAGATCAAAGAACAAGGAGAATCTATAGTAATTTGACAATTATTTTTCGTAGGCCTTCATAACATGTACTCAAGAAAGTTTTGGGGCAGTACAAAAGAGCCAAAAAAGACTTCCCTCTGGGGCACCGATACCACAAACATGAGATAGTGGCAGGAGTGATGAGAGAGATCTGCTTCCCCTGTGAGGGACAGGTGCTTCGGACTTGTTGAAGTCTAAGGGAAGAGAAGGAGAACTGAGTAAAAAATCCGAGAACTCTGGGCTTTAGACCGATCAACAGCAGCAGGTATCTGGGCAGAAGCCGGGGAGATGAAAGAACCCTCTGTGGGGTCCAAGGTAGAAGAGCCTGCTGAAGTCTGATAGCAGGAGAGGAAAACCTCCAGACACTCAGATATGTAGGAAGGTCTGATCTTACACTCAAATCACTTGAAGCTTGCACTAAACTGAATCTAATAACAATGCTCAGATCATCTCAACTACAAATCTGATTGACTCAGTCCCTAAAGTAATGGCATGCACTTTCCCAGACATCATTAATATTTACTTTAGTAATCACTGTTCTTCTATATACAATGTTTGGAATTGAGAAAAAAGTTATCAGACACATGAGTAAACAAAGAAATATGACCTACTGTCAAGAAAGAAAAGAAAATCCACAGAACTAGACTTAAAGATGATCTAGATGTTTAAATCATCTGATAGGGTTTTAGCATAAGTATGTTAAGTATGTAAAAATGTCAAGAGGAAAACATGCACAACTTGTATAAACAAATAGGAAATTCCCTTGGAATATTATGTGAACAATATTAAAAGCAGCCAAATGCTAGAAATAAAAATTCCTGAACACAATAAAGCAGTAGGTCAAAAGTATTTTAATGTGATTATTTGCAGACTGAATCCAGCAAAATAAATTACCTATGAAAGCGAGAGAGGTAATTAGCCATTATCCATACAGAAACAGAGACACACACACAGATAAGCAGACACACGCACACACACACACACATATCCACACATACATATAGACACACACAGTCCATTTTCTGTGGAATAACATCAAACAATCTAATATATGTGTCAAGAGAAACCAAGAAGAAAGAGTAGAGCAGAGGAAATCTTTGAAGAGGTAATGAATGACTAAGAATTTTCCAAAGTTGAAGAAAATATCAACCCAAGAATACAAGAAGCCAAGCTCCATCAGGATAAATGCATTTTATCAAGCTGAAAAGCAAATACAAAAAGAAATCTCGAAGCAGTCACAGAAAAGAGACATATCAAGTACAGAGAATTATGATTAAAACAATTTCTGACTTCTCATCTGAAACAATGGAGACAAAAGACAACAGAACAATGTTTTTAAAGTGATCAAAGTGAAATGAAGAGCAATTTGGATTTTGTATGCAATAAAAGTATCACTTAAAGATGAAATTAAAGACATTTTCTGATAGAAAAAACATAAAAACCTTTGAGTCCAACAATCTGAACAATTAGAAATGCTATAAGTTTCTTAGCAGTGAAAATTATACCAGATAAAAAACAGTTTTACAGAAAGGAATGAGGAACCCAGATATAATAAATATACTGGTAAATATAAAGGAATTTTGAGACACTTTTCGGCCTATAGAATAGAAAACAATTTTCTCAGACTGAAAAAGGCATCTAAGATGATGTATTCAAAGCAGTGAAAAAAAAAAAAAACTGTCAACCAAGAATATCATATCCAAGCAACTGTATTTTAAAACCAAAGGCAAAATGTACTCACAGATAAATAAAAACTGAGAGAAATTGTTACTAAAAGACTTATCTTCCAAAAAAAATTAAAGTTATTCAGGTTGAAAGTAGTTGATCCCAAACAGCAATTTGAATAAACTCCCCCAAAATAATGAGCATTGGTAAAGGTAATTTTGTAATTATAAAAGATAGTATAAATACTCATTTTTTCTTCTATCTTCTCTTAACTTATTTAAAAGTAATTGTAGAAACCTATATATGTATGTATATATGTTCACACATATGTTGTGCATTTATATATGTGTGTATATACATAATTGTGTTATTGGATCTATGATATATTGAAATGTAATATATTTGATACTAGCTGCACAAAGGGGACAGGTAGGAGCAAAGTTGTAAAGAAATGACATCAGATGGTGATACATAGTTTGTATGTTTGTCTACTCTAAATCTCACGTTGAAATTTGATCCCCAGTGTTGGAGGTGGGGCCTAATAAGAGGAGTTTGGGTCACGGGGGTGGATTCACAATGAATGACTTTGTGCCTTTCTTCCAATAATGAGTGAGTTCTTGCTTTATTAGTTTATGCAAGAACTGATTGTTACAAAGAGCCTAGCACTTTGCTTCTCTCTTCGTTGCTCCCTCTCTCACCATGTGACAAGTCACTTTGCTTTCACCGTGAATGAAAGCTTCCTGAAGCCCTCACAAGAAGCAGATGCTGGCGCTATGATTCTTGTATAGCCTGCAGAAGTGTGAGCCAAATAAATCTCTTTTCTTTAAAAATCACCTGGCCTCAGATATTTATAGCAATGCAAAAGAGACTTAGATGATAACTCAAATCAACATGAACAAATGAGGAGGACCAGAAGTAGTAAATATAAAGGATAATGTAACAGACAAATTAACAAAGGATTATATAAACAAGCATATGTTGGTTTAATAGGCAAACAATTATGGAAAGTGATAATTTTAATATAAGATTATTGGGTTTGTGAAATATATAGATGTAACATATATATTTATATATATTTCACTGAATATGAAAGTGTTTCCCCTAGATAGCTCTATTTCATCTTCCTCTTTTGTGCTATTATAGTAATATATATAATAATATTACTAAATATTAATAGCATATATTATATGCTATATATAGTAATATAGTTATATATATTATTATATTACTATATATAGCATATAGGATATAATAAAATATGCTATAATAGCATATATAATAAAATATGTTAGTAATATATAGTATTATAGTAATATATTACTATATTATATGCTCTATAACTATATTATATATAGTACTGTAATAGCACAAAGGAGGAAGAATGAAATAGAGCTATCTAGGAGAAACACTTTCATATTCATTGAAATTAAACTAATAAAATTATAAAACCTATTCTGTTAAATCTGGTAAGGCCTAGAGTATTCATTAAGTTTGTATGTGTTCGATTATACACATGTATAGTGAATATAAACTTACCCTCGGAGCAGGATTACTTACACACACACACACACACACACACACACACACACACACAGTGAATATCATCAAAGGAATTAAAATGTTACACTAGAAAATGCTCACTTCTTCCAAAAGAAAGCAGTGAACAAGGAAAACAGGAACAAAAATAGTAAAATATTTAGAAAGCAAAAATACAATGCAACTACGATCCAACTGTATCAATAATAACATTAAATGTTAATGGATTAAATAATTCAATCAAAAGGCAGACACCATCAAACTGGATGAAAAATTCAACTAAATGTGGCCAACAGAAAACATACTTTAGATTCAGAGACCCAACGTCAATGAAAGCAGAAGAATTGGAAAAGATATATAATGGAAATAGGAACTTTTAGAAAGCAGCAGTGTCTATTACTAATATCAGAAGTACTCTATTTATTTTATTATACTTTAAGTTCTAAGGTACATGTGCACAACGTGCAGGTTTGTTACATATGTATACATGTGCCATGTTGGTGTGCTGCACCCATTAACTTGCCATTTATATTAGGTATATCTCCTATTGCTATCCCTCCCTCCTCCCCCCACCCCAAGACAGGCCCCGGTGTGTGATGTTCCCCACCCTGTGTCCAAGTGTTCTCATTGTTCAATTCCCATCTATGAGTGAGAACATGAGAAGTACCCTACTTAAAACACATCTCCTACCTCCCCATTCCTCTTTTCTGTTGTTTCTCTCTAGTGTTCATCACCACATGACTTACTATATATTTTAATTGTGTATTAGCATCTCTTCTACTATAATATAAGCTCCTTGAAGACAGGTTTTGTTGTTCTTATTTTGTTCACTGCTGCTCAGCTATACATACTGCATCTAGAATAGGTTCTGGCACACAGTGGGGACTCAATAAACATGTTTAAAGAATAAGCACTGTGGGCCCTGATCTAGGTGCTAGAGATAGAAGAGTGAATAAAACAGTTTTTACCTTCATGGAACCTACTTTCTAGTGGGAAGCATATTTAAATTGAGCTACATAGTAAGCATACATAAATAACTAATGCAAATGATTGCAATTAGTATTTCTTTTTCAGGGCCAAACCAAATTTAAACCACTTATTTATTTTAATGGGCTAGATTTCTAATAGTTTCATTGTTATGATACTTTTCCATTCTCTTCAGAAAAGTAGAAACTGCTTATGCTTTAGGTTTATAAAGCATCTAAAAGGTTTTAAATTTATTTTTCAGATGGACTGATTTTGTCAAGAATATTTACAGATAATTCTTAAAACAATAAGCATAATGTAATAGAAATATGTCACTTGTTTCTAATTTATTGCAACTTTATACACTTAGGTGGGGAATCATCTGATGTTAAAATATATCCTAAATCCTTGCAACAGACTTCAAGTTTATATTTGATTTATCTCTCTGGAGGGGGAGAAATATCGAATAGAAGTAAATTTAAATTAAAACCTATTAGTGAGCAATACAAATATTGGCATTTGGGAATGGGATTTCCATTATGTTAAGATAAATCTAAAATGAAAGCAGATTTGGGAGATTAGAATAATTTTTTTTTCGTTTTTTAAAAAGGAGGAACATTTTATTCACCACTCATGTCTCTTTTCTTTTCTTGTGACAACTGGGAAAATATTTTTATGTCTCCTCTTTTCCATCTTAAAGAATTCTGGCAATGACAAGTTTGTTTAAAAATATTGTCAAAAGTTACAAAGAAATTATTTTATCAAAAAGATCTTCAATCTTCCATTTTACAGGAGAAAATATATGTATGGATCTGTGATATTGTAGGCTAGTCATGACAAATGGCAAAGTTGTAGACAAAGGAAAGTACCCACTTACTCTTAATTAATTTTTCCTGATCAACTTTGGAAAATCTTAATATAAGAAAAGAAAAAGGTTGAAAGATCCAAAATGTCTTTAAAAATCTGTTTTGAGGAAATTCAAACCAGGTCAGATCATTCACATAAAGGGTTATAGTAGTAAGATTTGGATGCTTAATTTAAGATTTATGATCAATGTGGCTTTTTAGAAATTCAGAACTATAGTACATATGTACTCAAATAAAAAGGGTCATAAATAATGTGCTATGAATGCTATTTGCTCAAAAATAGACTTTCCAGTGATTTTGGGGGCAGTAAATCTCACACAAAACTCAGGAAACCCAGGAGGCCTCATTTTGCTTTTCATTATAGGTTGATTTAGAAATGATACTTCTTTTTCTATAGCTTTAACACATTTAAATGTGTAAGTTCCATGTAATTTTCTTCACTACCAAAATATTAGAATAAGCTTTAAAAAATTTAAGAAAGAAAGCCTTTCAAGGTAGATAATGACATTTTAAAACCTCCAAATTTTTGTTTTTGAGAAAAGAATTCACTTTGAAAACACGCACGGATTAATCAGACAAATAAAACTCACCTGTCTTTGCATCTTTCCAGTCATCTGAAAGAATAGTCTTGGTCTGGATAGTGTATTTAGAGATAGGACTATGATTGTCTGAACCACGGCTCCAAGTAAGTGCCACAGAAGTGGCTCTAATGTCTTCTATTCTCAGACCACCTGGAGGGCCTGGAGGGCCTGAAATGAAAATTTGGGTAATGAATCAGTGAATCCCAACTAGTGAGTTAAACACACATTAGAATACAAAAATGTCTTCTAACAATCTGAAGAACATTTGTACAATATAATCAGTGTGTCTGCATTTCTTTTAAATATAGATTATAAGAAGTGATACGATTTGTAGTTTTCACTGAATGATTTCATGCGTCTCTTTTTAAGGAAGGAGATAGATGCTATCATTTAAAAATGACATTGATATGCAGGATAATCTCTGGCTCATTATATGCAATTGGCACCAAGGGGACCTAATGCAGATTGTAGCATAGTATGATTTAATGAATTCTTACTGAATGCATGAATCAGAGATGGTAGCGCAATTCAGTTTAGATATGGGAACAGTTGGTCTATTGTCATTCTGCCCCCCCACCCAGAACTGAACACATCTCTTTGTTCTTTGATGGGTTTTTTTTTTTTTTTTTTTTTTTTTTTGAGTTAGGGTCTCGCTCTGTCACCCCAGGCTGGAGTACAGTGGGGTGATCATGGCTCACTGCAGACTCCACGTGCCTCCCCAGCTCAAGGGATCCTCCCAGCTCAGCCGCCCAAGTAGCTGGGACTACAAGCACTCCACAACACCCAACTAATTTTTGTGTGCATGTGTGTACTTTTTTGCAGAGACTGGGTTTCACCATGTTGTCCAGGCTGGTCTCCACGTTCTGGGCTCCAGTGATCCTCATGCCTAGGCCTTCCAAAATGTTGGGACTACAGGTGTGAACTACCGCACTGGCCCACATACTTTCTTATAACTTTAAATGTTATAGGTAATTTATTTTACTTGAAGTGGAAGTTTCTGGGAATCATTTCATGTATCATTTTGCATAATACATTTCATGTTATAGTCATAAGAATAATATAATATTAAAAATGTTTCTACTTATATAATATATAGAAAATAATTGACAATTCAGAGATATACCAGGAATGCTCTTAAAACCTCAAATTATATTGAAGAGTCTTAGAAGAATTGTTCTTGTAGAACAAAAATCAATGTTAAAAATAGGTTTTCATAGATGCTTCATGACTCAGTACCAATACTATTCCTTTATCCTCTCAGCAGTGCACTGTGCTGGGAAATAGAAATTAAAAGATAAATGAGACACAACTTTTTGGGCTTTGAATAGCTTCTTGTCTTCAAATAAAACAAATAAAAATAAGAAAAAAAAGTCCTTTAAGTGGTGAAGTCCTTAAAAAGCTAAAGAAGCCTCTCAGTTAATAGACAGTTCCCAGTATAGACATTTCAGAATGTTTATAACTAAACATGCATATCACCTGTTCTATTTGCACCAGAAAGGAGTCCACCCACAACTGATTTAGGCATATTGAATATAATAATCAATAATTTTTATTAAGTAGCACCATCATTTTTCATAATTAATGTAATACTAAAGAGGACATTTGTTTTTATGTTTCAGCTGAAATATATACGTTTATATTTATGTATCAGTTGAGTTGCTTAGCTTAGATGGCCTTTTTCTTTATACGAACATTGGTATTTGCAGAGAGGTATGGCCAACACCCTAAACCTCCACTCATTTCCTTATAGTGGTCCCAAGGAAGAAAGTGTGTGCAGATCAACAAAAACACATCACCACTAACTAGTAACACAAGACACATACCCTATCAATGACAGTAAATTTTATTATTTGGAAATATATCACATAAAAATATAAGAAAAGCAAATAAACTTTTATAAATTTATAATCTATAATAGTATACTTAGACTTCTTAATGTTAAATAATTGAAAATAGACACACAACAGAACACATTTGATATTCAGAGAGAACATATTGCGTTTTTCATATGTAAGAAAACACATTGAAATACAGTGTACATTCTTGATGAGAACCAAGAAGCTCATTACTTCACATAATGCGGCATCCTAAGTCAATTACTAAGTAGAATATTTTAGAGTGTTAAAATAAAAAATTAGAGGTGAATAATAAAAGAATTTTTCAAAGGAAGAAAAACACTGTAATACATGCATTCAGATACTTTTTCTGAGCATAGGGGTATGACATTCAGAAAATGTTAGAGGGAATTTAAGACAAAATTATCATAGGTTAGTCATTAACCATTAAAGTGTAAATCATTTCCCTGCTGTTGTTCTCCGATGTTCTTGAGGTGTCAAATGAATAATATTTCATAAAGGTCAGAGTAAAACTGCATATTATTAGTGTATATGTTGAGACATTATATGCATAATAATTCAGTCATCCACTCATTTAAAGGTAATATTGTTGAGCAAAACACTGTAACTATACTTGTCCATTGCTTTCTCGGATATATATCTGGCCTATGGTAGGTTCCTCATAAATATTTGGTGTATAGATAAATGAATTTATTATAATTAATGTTCAGGCAATTCTGTAAACATAATTGTCATCCATAGTACAGTCTTCATTTTTCCAATTGTTTTGAAATACTGTATCATCATAAAGAGCTGGAATTGAGAAGACAAAGGGAAAGGGGTGGGTTGGTATCTTCAAAACCCTGGTGTGGGAATCTTACTCGGTAATGGTTCCACTGATATGAAGTAGATTTTTCCATCTACTAATTGTCTACAAATATCTCCAAAAAATGCCTGAGAATAAATAATACTATTAAAGTCATAATTATATTAAAAAACAGGGACTTTAGAATTAAGATAGACTTAACTTTCAATTCTGTGCCCTGATTTATCTTGGGCAAGTTTCTTAAAATCATTAAGCTCCTGTTCACTCATCTGTAAAATAAGAGTAATAAAAAAGTCTGGTAACTCACGCCTATAATCCCAGCACTTTGGAGGCCAAGGCAGGTAGATTACCTGAGGTCAGGAGTTCAAGACCAGCCTGGCCAACATAATGAAACCCAATCTCTACTAAAAATATAAAACTCAGCTGGCATGGCAGTACACACCTATAATCCCAGCTACTCAGGAGGCTGAGACAGGAGAACTGCTTGAACCTGGGAGGCAGAGGTTACAGTGAGCCAAGATTGTGCCACTGCACTCCAGCCTGGGTGACAGAGTGAGACTCTGTCTCAAAAAAAAAAAAAAAGATTATTGTTAGGACTGAAATAATGTCCTTACAGAATGTAGTTCTCAGCCTGGTCCACAGAAAGCCATCAGGAAACCTTAGCTATTAACAATATTATTATTATCATCATTACATCTTTAAAAGATTTCTGGGCATCTTAGCTACCTGGCAGGAGTTATTAATTAGTACTTTGTCAGTCATTGTCAAGGATCTGTTTACAAAATATTCATTTACCACTTATTACTTAAAAGAAAGCAGGGACATCGTAAACCAAAATAAAATTCTAAGCCCCCCAACCATCTGAAAGGAACCCTTCTCTTGGCAAGTGCATTCCAAAAGTAACCTGAAAAACTAGTTCAGGCAGTGATGGGAAGGGGCAGCCAGACATGCCTCATTATACCCTCTTCCCTTTGGGAATTATTGATAGAACAGACTTCTTAACTCTGATAAGAAGCATTTACAATCTCTTTTCAGAAGCTTGCTACCTGAAGGCTTCATCTGCAGGAGAAATCCTTGATCCCCACCACCCACAAATCTGTATGGTAATACATTCTTTTCTATTGATAATAACTCTTTCAACCAATTGCCAATCAGAAAATCTTTAAATCTACCTATGATCTGGGAGCCCCCCATTTTGAGTTGTCCTGCTTTTCCAGATGGAACCAATGTACATCTTACATTTGTTGATTGATATCTCATGTCTCCCTAAAATACATGAAACCAAGCTGTATCCCAGCAACCTTGGGAACATGTCCTCAGGACCTCCTGAGGCTGTGTCACAGGTGCATCCATAACCTTGGCAAAATAAACTTTCTTGAGACTTGTCTCAGATACTCTTTGGTTTATAGGACAACATAGAAAGTAAAATGTTTTCCAGTAATTTTGATGTAGGTGAGGAAAATTTGGGAATGTGAAGACACTCTGTGTATTAAGGAATGAGTCTGTGGCAAAAATAGAGCATGGAGACAAACGTGGACAGTCTGACTTCAACCCAGGGCCAGCCCTGCAGTGTCTCTCAGCAGGAAGGTTTTCAAGCAGTGTAGGCTGATGTTACTTGCTTATTTTTTGTTTAGAATGGACAGAAAAGTGTTGAGGTAGAAAATAAAATGACAAAGCTACTTGGTTCTCAGTACAAAGGAAGGCATTTAGGAACTGACCACTCTTCTGATTCTTTTGTCAAAGAAAAAAACCCAACCATACATAATTCTAACCCTGAGTTAGTTTGTTTCTCCCTTCCCTCCCCTTTCCTCCCCTCCCTTCCCTTCCCTTCCTTTCCCTTCCCTTTTTTCTCTTTTTTTCTTTTTTCTTTTTTTTTTCTTTTCCATTACCATGTACTCTCAATAAATCCTTCAAGGAAGCCAGGGAAAATGTAAGCAAATGGCCTGATGCATGCAGTTTATTTCACTATTACTCTACTGATATCTCCTTCCAGTTTCTTAGGCTGTTCTCAGCCAGATAGCTAACAATTCTAAGAACTATTTACCCCAAAGTTAACATAAAAGAGAGAAATTGGTCAGTTGAAAAAGACCATTGGAATCTGATCTGATTTTAAATGCCTAGATACATTAGATGACAAATTAGTCTTCTCTTTTTTTTCTTTCTTTGACTGTAATTATTAAAGATCTGAAGTGGTGAGGGGAAGAACTGAAATATATTTCTGACTAGACCTGGCAAAGTCTTTTTATCCGTTTTTCTCACTAACATTCATATTGGGGAGTTAGAAAGAGGTGAAAGAGGAGAAAAAGAACAATATGGAGGAGGGAATAAAAAGTTATTTAAAGCATGCTTTTTGTTTTATGCTTTTATGAATATAGTTTTATCTTCACTCCTCTCTTGTCACCACCTCTCCCTACCCCATGCTCTAGAGTTTTTGAAATACATTTTATTACACATATATCATATCCCTACTATTTCTGCTGTTTCTGTTTCCTAATTCTTCCAAATGCTGACAGGATGTCATCAAGAGAGGATACCACTAATTGTGTTCAGCCTATCCAGCTGATTGAATTCCTCTTTCATTGCAGTTGGCAGGACAAACTTCAGTGTTGATTTGTTTGCTCCTTATTTTCCCATTCAAAATCATAGTGTTCAAATTGCTATGCTTCTCTGGGCTACCTTTCTGTACTTCAGATGGGGGCTGCCTCTATGGACTATTCTTTCTTTCCTATATGCATGACCCCCTCTCTTACTATTCTTGTTTTGCACCCATTAATTCTTTCACTCTTACTTTAAAAATCCCTCTTAGAGAATGCTGACTGAGAATGTTCCATAAAATTTCACCTATGGGCCAAACAAAAATAATGATCTATCAAAGTCCTTGTTAGTGTTATGTTTCTTACCTTGGGGGTTCTTCAAAATTGGCTAAAACACAAGTCTACAAACAACTACTGAGACTTGTTTCTGTCACTTTTTTACCTAGTAAAGGACTGGGGAAATGGCCTGAATGATCTCCTGTCATTCATGGTTCAATGCAGAGTCTCATTTGCCACATCCCTACTCTCTTTCTCTAAATTTCTTTATGTTTTCAACATTTTTACAATTAAATCATATGCTACAGACAGATAATAGAAACATTTCAATATTTAAGGTAGATCACATACATTTAAGAGTCCACTAAAACCAACATATATATATTTAAATAATCCATTTTACAAAAGGATACCGAAGACTTGAAGGGCTGTTGTCAGAGAGGCATAGCTAATCAGTGACAGATTACAGAGGCGGGATCAGAGACAGGGTTTTCTGGTATAACATGCTCGAAATGAGATAACATCCATTTTCAAATTCAGATTATACAGCTTAAATGTGCCTGTCTGCAAAAGACTTCCAAGTAATTACCTGGATGACAACAGGTCTATACTATTGTTCCCTTTGAACTTGAACTGCTAACAATATAAAATGTACATGGTATAAAATTATTAGTGATTCAAAAAGGGGAAATTTATATTGTATATTTTACTAAAAATTATGCTATTTTCTGAGTACTTATATCAAAGTCACTGCCAAATCTTTTATAGTTCTTACCAATAACCTTGTGATGTAAGTGCTCTAATTTTTCCTATTTTACAGGTGAGGAAACAGACAGGAATAGGTTAAATAAAATGGCCATGTTCACCCAGCAAGTAAATGTCCAAGTTAGAATCTGAACCCAATTAATTTGCCATGAGACCAGATTTTCAACAACTATCTGAAAAGCAATATTTTTTAAACAGCATTGTCAGTATCACACTCAAAAATGTTATTAGGTTTCTGTTGCTGACCTTTCTTTTTGGGGAAAATATGAATTACTTTTGTAAAAATGAGTATTTTGGAAAATATGACAAGAACTATAATATATTGATCATAGCTTTTTTATTTTTTATTTTTATTTTTTTATAGAGATGAGGTTTCACCATGATCCTAGGCTGGCCTTGAGCTCCTGGGCTTATGTGATCCACCCACCTCAGTCTCCCAAAGTGTTGGGATTACAGGTGTATACCATCATGCCCGGCCGATTGTGCCTTTTTAAATCTTTGTTTCTGTGTTAACTCAGATAAGTAAAGATAAACACATCATCCATTTATAAATTCATATTCAATACATTCTCTCTCTTTATTGATCGCTATAAAGATATTTGGTAATCTTTCCTGGATTTTACTAATGTTTTTAGAAAAACATACCTATGTATGAACAAAATATAGATTTGATTTTTACTAGTTCTCATTCATATGTAAACTAATTTTAAAAAATGAGAAATGCAGTTGTTTATCAGTTCTGTCATTTCTGCTTTAAAAATGTAGTAACATTCGATGAAGAAGAATTTAGACATTTGAGGAAAGATAGTGAGAAAGCAATATATAAATTTTCCAAATGACCATTCACATATTATAAGCTGACCATATTTTCTCAATAATCAAGATTTTTTTTTATAAATCAAATTGGATAGAAAACTAGAAATTAAGATCCTCGTGTCTCAATTTCTAAACAGGATGTAAAGTAGCTGTGAGTACACCGCACGTATCATTTGAGTTGGTGCCACTACTTAGGTAGTAGCCCTAACCGGCTCTCTCCCTCTTAAACACTGGCTTTCTAAACAACCATAGTGGGAAATAAATCCACCAAAACTACTGATTCTTTGGGGAATACATATAGCACATACATTTAATGTAAATATTCATGCCGCAGAACTCGTGTAAGTAGGAAAAACACTGGTGACATTCTTTTTTCCACTGGTAATTCCCTAGTAAGTAATTAAAAGCAAAGCACCATGTACAAATATTCTGTGATTCACTGTTTATTTTTACCAAAATGACAAATTTCAATGAAAAGTCTGAAATGTTAAAGAAACAAAAAACTTTTCAGAACCATTTATCCTCCCTTTTTAAATCAAGTAATCATAAAATTGAAATTGCTGAGTGGCAGTCATATTAGGGCAGGAGACATCGTCTTTACTAAGGAATGTCAAAGTCTCATTATTTATTGCAGGCCTGTTCTTGCCTTGAAAATTATCTAAGACAATGGCTCTAATATCCTATTTTAAAATGCAAATCAATGTTGTGTGATCATGTTGATGTTTGAAATTGTACTAAGATGAAGCTGAATATTATTAAATATCTCTACCATTTAATAGGAGTATGGTAATTTTCTTAACCTCTGGTATTGATAAAGGTAAATTTAGATCCCAGTTAGAAATAAGAACAAGACTAAAGGAAGAGAAATGAATCTGTATAATTATTCTACTTGATATTGATATAGTTTAAGGTCGTCCTTCATTTTCTGGTGTAAGTCACATCTGTCCTATGATTCCTTTCACATTTTTATTATTTCTTTAAAAAACAATATTCCTATCTAGTCTCAGTTGTATAATTTCAGTATGGACTACATAGAAAGATGCCCTTTATATGATGCATACATGTCTCCATGGTGCTGTTTACAGACACATGAAAATTCTCAAATTGATTTTAAACATCTTACAAAAATGACAATTAATCTGGATCTCTAGTCTAAATTCTAAGATAGCTCCATTTGGAACAGTAATTGAGACTAGAAAATATAAACGAAAGAAATAAGTAACATCTTGAGTCAGAGACATTTATTTCTTTATGATAATTAATAAATTATTTTTAAACTATATATATATACACATATAATAATTTAAGAATTATATTCATTTCCCTCAAAGCTTTCTTCAGAGTTCTTCTGACCACAGAGAGAATTGCAAGATGAAGTGAGAAATTCATACCTAAACACAAACCTGTCTAAGAAAATCAAAATTATTTATTGTGAAGTAATAAGAATTTTAAGCACATCTCTTTCACCAAAGGGGGAAAGTGAAGGCATTTTCAAACAATAACATTTAAGCAGTCCCAGAAAGAATTATATACTCCTCAATTTTAATCATCCACTTCTACTCAAGTCCTTCCAATAAAAATCAGAACATTCCACCAAAAAGAAAAGATCTACAAAAGCTGATGGCAGGAATCAATAAAATTAAATATGAATGCATGCTGTTAATGGCTTAGTCGTTCTTTACTAAAATCTTGCTACTCAGATGAGGGTTTCTTCCACGTGCTATCCATTTTCACTTTCCAGTTCCAGGAATTGTTCCAAAAACCCTACAAAGCCATGGTAGGACTTCAGTTGTTTACTGATGCCTTTCATTCTTTCATGCCAAAGAATATGTATGGCACTAGGATTAAGAAAAAAAGACTGCCAGAGTAACGCCCCTTTTAGCTTATGTCCTAATTATGATGACTCATTAGAGAGTTTGACAACATTGTTCATTACCTGCTTGAATAAATCAAACAGTACATTCAATGGCAATACTCCTGTATTATATAATTCATCAGTTCTTCATAGATTTTTCAGATAATGAGCTAATTTCTGAGCTATATAATTTCAAAGAAAAACAGGACATGAAAACGCAAAACTTGGCCATTATATAATGTACTGAGTTAGTTCACTAGGCATTTTTAAGGTATTAGTGAAGCATTATAGTTATATTTTTAAAAATATTTATGCTCAAAGTATGTTTACATGTTTCAAAAGGGGAAACATACTCTAAGAACTAGGCTGGGGGTAGGGGGAACTGCAGAATCTACAAGATTGAGTTAGTCAAATCTAGTATAATATGTTAAAAAAAAAAAAAAAGTCTTGCACAGAAATGGTGAGTGTCAACGATCACCAGGTTGGAGGCAGGCTTGCACAGACGGGGAGAAAGGAATCCACCATGTTTTTCTCTCCACCTTTTCTGTTTTTACCTGCAAGAGGAAAGATCAAGGCTGAAGGGAGAGTGTGGATGCCCAATTAGGGGCAGCAAGCCATGTACTTGGGGGATTTGCCATATTTCCTTGATGGGTAAGTTGAAAGAATGAACACAGAAAGGTATCTTCCCCTACATGCTGAGGAAAGGGGGCCAAAGGGAGAAGACTGATGCCACAGGCTATGGCCCAATTAAAACCTTTCCCTCATACACAGTGACTGACTTTCTAAAGACCAAGTGTTGTAACTGAAGTCTCTCCTCAAAAAACAAATGAAACAAATCTCATGGATCCTGTGTAAATTTCATTCCACATAGTGTAAGTCTATCTACTAAAACATATGCTTATGCCTTGAAGACTTCTAAGAAAAAAAGTAATGAGGATAGATTGAAGCAATGGTTCAAAAAAGTTAATGGTTGAGACTGTGTTTTGTGAGAACTGTCTTGAGTTATATTTTATTTATTTCTCATGTCGATATATACATTCATAGTAAAGGGAAGGAAGTAAAGCAAAATATTTATAAAAAGTTGCCATGAACAATGTATGGACTGTAACTATTCATACTCTCTTTCATAAATATGGAATTTGAGGCTGACAGTGATTAATTGACTAGCCTAAGACCACAGGTTAGGTAGGCAAAGTGGATATCTAATTGGTTTACCAAGGGCCACAGCTTTTCTATCACACCGTGCAAATCATTTAACAACAGTATGTGTATAATGTGTATAATGATACAGCATTATTGTTATAGAAAACCATGTAATTAACAGAGTGATCACCTACCTCATTCCCCTACGCGTTACTAAAGATAGTTATTATTAGAATTATAGCATTTTATAGCCACTACTGCCCCCTGGAGATAGCTATTTAAATAGAAGAAATAGCATCTAGGAAAACTTGCCTGTGCTGACTGCTTGTTGTAAATTCAGTCCTTACTGTAAATAGTAAAAAAGGTCATAAGACTCATTTGACATTTTAAGCATATGAAATTTTAAATCCTTTTGATGAGAACTGAAAATGCTAATTTTAGATATAGTCTTTTTTTTTTTTTCTTTTAAACGCAGTTTGGGTAGTTTTTGCTATTTTACCAGTTTGCTTCTCTGTGATTTGAGATTTTAATTCTGAAAAGTGGGGGCTATGAACAGTCACCAAGGGAGCCTCCCTAAACTCCTCCAGAGAAGGGTGCCATTTCCTTGAATTAGTCACTGTATCTATCAGACAATGTAGGAAGATATCAAATAGTGGTCCTCCAAGTTGCTTAGACCCTACACATCAGTGGGATCTGACATGTTTCTATCAGTAACAGTTCCTTTCTTCTGGAGAAATTCTCAGGAATGTGTGAAGGAGGGGTGGAGTCAAGCTCTCATTGTTGAGTGCCACTAAGAGTGCAGGGAGCAGATGCTCAGAAGTGGGTTCTTCAGTGTGATGGACCTTAGACCATTCCAGGAATAATTACACAAGGGATCGCTACACTCTGGCATATCACAAGTAATTTGCTACTAATAATATTGAGAATTCAGAAGTTTCTGCATTTTCTTTCCAAAGGATAAAGTGGATTCAAAGTTATCCCTGTAGCATGCCAACTCTCACTCACTTGCATCCCAATGCACTTTCAAGCGAAGGTGTTGGGTCTTCAAGGGTACCCTGGGAAATGCACATGAACCTCAGCCACTCCCTTATGTCTTCCCATGTCCACACAGTGATCATCACTGTTAACTGGCATTAGGCAAATAACAATTAAAATAGTGTTGTGCTTTTTAGGGTAAAAAGGTTTTTTGGATTTATGCCAGAATCTGCAATCAATTATGAGAGTATTGTGTACAGTTAAACGTGATGACGGAAAAGCGCTCTGGCAGAGAAAAGATTGGGAACTACTCCCTGCTGCTCTGATCTAATGGGGTATCCTAGCTCAGCGTCAGTTGCAGAATACTTAAATATTTCTTTCTCTCTCTGTGTATGTTTCATTTAATCCCAATAGTGACAATTACAGTTGCAGAAGCTATTGTAGGAATTGAAAAGCACTAAAATCTCTCTGTAGCTTCATAAACTGATCATGAGTTTAGAGGATAAAAGCTTTCTCTGAGTTTCCTTCATTCTAATTTGTGTAGGTGTCCAAATTTTTGTGACCAAATTAAATTTCCAGAAACTGAGTGGGAAGCAAGCCTGCAAAAGGCTCCATCAAGAAAGCATTGCATAGTAATGAGACTGGAAACGGCAGACTGCACAAAAATCATAGGTAATAAAACTGAGAGGGATTTTACGTTGTTAAGTTTTTTCTTGGTTATATTTTCAGCAATGAGGCTAAGGTGTTTTTGTCTTATTTAGTAAAATGAGCTGAAAAGGGAAGCTATTAATGAAATTCTAATTTTAAACAAGCTAAAATGTTACTCTACTCTCTAACTTAACTTGGAATTATCAATAACTCAGAGTGTTGAGGGAACGATCTAATTAATTTGACAAATTAAAGCATGTGCCAACAATGATAGAGATGCACAATACAAAATTATATTATCTGACTTCTGTCTTTGGGAAAGTTAAACATCAAGAAGGGAAAAGCATGTTCATGTAGTTGAATTTGGAACACTAGTATCTGGCCACATTCTGGCTTTATAACTGATAGTTGAAAATATATTTTTTTTCTTTTTTAAGCTTCCTTTGCCTATGAAATGGAAATAACAGTCCTTGTACTACCACCTCATAGCAATTTTGTAGGACGACGCGGTAAAATTTATAGGAAAGTCCTATAGGTGTAGACATTATAATCTCAGATATTTAAATACTCTGAACTATTTTTAACTGTATGAATTATATGTTATTTTAAAAAAGCAGGAAAACACACATCAAAATTTCATTTACCTATTTTTAGGCCAAAGAACATATTATAAAATCAAGCTTTCAAGCCTTCTAGTACAATTCATTTACTGATTATGCTACTGTAATTATAACTGTATAAAGTTGACTAGCTGAAAAAAATTAACTACTATAGTTTCCCTTGTAATAGGCCAGCCATAAATATAACATGAGCAAAAATAAAATAGCAAGATCAGCATCAGTCACTTTCTATAGAATAAACATTTGTTGCCAAGAAAGTAAAAGGCCTGCAGTTTAGCTTTTCCACATTGATTATTTTATCACATTGAATACATTTGAGTTAATGTTTAGTTATAGTGTGCTACAGCCATGAGCTGGGTGTTCCACGTGAAATTAGACTGTCTGCATTCAAACCTTGTTCTTCCACTTAGTAGCTTTGTGACCTTGAATGATTAACTTAGCCTCATTAGATTCAATTTTCTCATGTGTAAAATGAATATAATACAGTAATGATACCTATCCTTTAAAATTAAATCTGGTAAACAATGTCTTTAATAAATGTTATATATCCTTTTATGATATAATCAATACATGTTATATGACATATATCTTTTATTATAACATGCTATGTAGCTATATTATGTCATATATTATACATTAAATTATATAATTATATATTTTTATTTTATATTCATCATTTTATATATATATACCTTTTCACAGTCTAAAGATTTGAGTTGGAAAAATACAGTATTTTACCAACATAAACCACAATTACTTTCAAAATATGAACTAGTTGCCATTTATTCATATTCATCGAGACTTTTAGGTATCACTGATTATCTGTATTGCTCTTGAACTTTGACATTATTGGCATAATTGTAGCCTAATTTGGCATAATTGTCTGGTAAATACGCATGGATGTATGAATCAATATGGAGCACTGAAGTGGATGCAGTGTCTAAAAGATCCAATGGCCTGCTAAATTCTGTAAAGCTTTCCTACTGTCTCTCTGGAATCAAACTGAGTGGTAAAAGGGTTTGTTTGTTTGTTTGTTTGTTTGTTTGTTTGTTTGAAACGGAGTCTCTGTTCCCCAGGCTAGAGTGCAGTGGCACAATCTTGGCTTACTGCAGCCTCTACCTCCTGGGTTCAAGTGATTCTCCTGCCTCAGCCTCCCAAGCAGGGGGGACTACAGGCATGTGCCACTACACCCGATAATTTTTTTATTTTTAATAGAGATAGGGTTTCACCATATTGGCCAGGGTGGTCTCAAGCTCCTGACCTCGTGATCCAACTGCCTTGGCCTCCCAAAGTGCTGGGATTACAGGCATAAGCCATTGCACCAGGCTGTTGTTGATGATGATGATGATGATGATGATGATGATGATGATAATTTGAGATGGAGTCTCGCTCTACTGCCCAGGCTGGAGTGCAGTGGCATGATCTTAGCTCTCCTGGGTTCAAACAATTCTCCTGCCTCAGCCTCCCCTGGCCGTTTATTTTTTCAGGGAACCATGGATACACACTAAATGTGCAGCAAAAAAGAAATTCCAGTTTGTCAAAAGTTGACCAGTTTGATTATAAGAGACCCGGGAGTAATTAATTGCAGAAAAGAAGAAATCCTCCACGGGAGCTTTTCTCACTGATCTCTAGTGAGGAGGGAAAGAAAAATCTAAATTTATATTAGCGCATGACATAGTATCTTCTAACCTTCATATTTTAAGTTTTGAATTTGTAAGATGAAGTATTAATATAGATAATTTTCAAGACCTATCTTAAAATTTAAAATAATATGACTCATTCTGAATAAATTACATATTTTGTGGACATATTTGAAAAAAAATTGAGTGTACATCAATTTACACTGAACTTGCATTGAGAAATACAATTTCAAATTATTGATGTACTTTAAAATTCCAGAAGTAGTTGGGAAAGCTGTCATTTTTACTAGAGTTTTTGTTTAAATAACCACTAAGTTCTAACTTCAAATTTTCTAAATTCTGTATATTATAACCAAATGTGCATTTCAGCTCAGTATTTTAGCTTTTATGTATTACAATTATGGAGAACCAGCCCAATCATATTTCCTTGATCTGAATTTGTTGATTCTCAGTGGGAAGGGGAAGGCTTAATTTCTGGGCAAGTTTTGCTATCAATGGAAGTATTGCTGTGGTTAGTGCAGAGTGGGGTCAGGATGGCTCAGAATGGCGCCCAGTTGTCATTGTTCCAGCCAGTGTGGGCAGCAAGGACCATTTTCCTGTCTCAGTCCTGCAAGGCTGATGAGATGGAATCTTTAGTCTGTCTCTGTGGCAAGACTTCGTTGGCCAAAGCAAGTGGAAAGCAGAGGCAATTATCCAAATATCTGAGGTAAATGTGTGTTTTTCTGCCCCAAATACTTGAAAAACTACCTCAACCATTCTCTTTGATTTTGACTGCGATGATTTGGACCCAGATCTTTCTGCCTTTATATGTGTGTCTCTTTTCTGGATCTCTTCCCGTGTGTGTGTGTGTGTGTGTGTGTGTGTGTGTGTGTGTGTGTGGTGTGATGAGGTATGTATACTTACATGCCTGTTTAACTTGGTGTGTGTATTACATAGAACCTTTATGTCTATTCTTCCCAACTACATGATAATTAAATTGCTTAATTTAAAAGTCCTTTTTAATTTATTTTGGCCTGGCTTACCTTAATAATAATTTCAAACATAAACCCATATTTGCTTATTTAAGAAAATGTTGAATGTAAAAATTCTTGAACACAACGTGAACATTTATGCTAGATACCACAGAAGCCTAAAATCTGATTTACCACCAAGAGTTCCAGAAACTTTACACATGGCAACATACTGTCCTGTGGCCCTTATTAATATCCAATGTCCCTGAGCTATTCATACAAATAGAACCCTAAATAATCCAAGAATTAGAGATTATATCTGTTTATAATGCATGTCTTTGGCTTTATTTTTTCCTACAATATTTTAAAAATTATATATTTTGTATTAGCATATGCTAGATAGTGGGAACAGAAAGAGCAAAGAGCAGAAACTGAAATCAATAACTTCTACTATTTAGTAAAAATTAGTAAAATAATTTGTCCTACCAGCTCCAGAATAGACTTGATAATCTTTCTGGTATAGTGAGTTTTAGAAATTAACTATAGCTTTTATTTATCCATACTTTCTGGAGAAAGTCTAGTACAATGAGAAGGCTGGACTGGGGTCCCAAGATTATTGTTTGCTACCATGTTGATGGGTCATACAGGGAAGGAACTCTTTCTCTCAGAGTCCAAGTTGTTAAATGAAGGTGTAGGAACTTTCTAGATAACCTACAAGATTAATTCTACATTTAAAATTGTATTTTCAAATTTGAACATAAATGCAGAGATTTCATGTAGTTACTGTGAAAAAGTGGTAAGGAGAAAAGATGTAACTAACACATGATTTGCCAATAAAAGGACCATTAGAACACTTTTATCTTAGAGAAAGAAAATGTTTATCTATTCCATATTTCTTACAAAAAAGAATAGTAATTTGCCTGGACCATCATCTCCAAGTAAATGCTTCAGAACTAATTTTGTCTGGATAGTGAACAGTGGGATACTCTGGATATTAACTCTGCTAATGTAAACCAGCTGGGAATAAAATACTCAAGAGCATTTTCCATAAAAAGACCTTTAGGCAACTATTATAGAACTTTAAAATACTACAATATTATCCAAACTAAAACGTATATTGACAGCTTCCATCAGGCTTATCTATTTGTTCCACTGTGTTACCTTAACTTATCCAAGAGTTTAAAAATGGTTTAGTAATCAACCAAATAGCCTTCTTAAGAAAAAATCTGGTAACCACGTCATTAGGCTAAGCAATAAAAACCTTAACAGAGTATATCAATAAAGATGACCTCTAGCTAATATCTCTCTCCATTCTGTAACTGTATTTTTGCCTTAGAAATAAAGTGGAAAGCTGCACACACACACACACACTCACTAACATGGTGTTTTCACCTAAATACAACTCCACATAAGGTAAAAATAAATAAGCTTCTAATGTAATAATGTAAACAACACAAACTTCTTTTGAGGATAAAATGATTTACAGAGTTTTCTTATTATTTGTTTTAGTTTCAGCTACTGTTTTTCCAAAACATTTTAAAATTCTATACAGCATATGTTAGAGTTGAGAACCAGGCCAAAAGAAAAAGTTTAGATAGTAAAGTCATTTTATTTTTCTTTTGTTTGCTTTTAAACTCAGATTTGAGTGAAGAAACGTCATTTAATGTAATATATAAGATGTAACAAATATATAGTAGATAAGATATAATCCTAATTGCATTTTCTATTTTGGCAATTTCAGTGGCAAACATGTTTTGTTCACCCAGGTGGCAGGAAAGTGTTCCTAAAAGCCAGAAGCATTGCCAAAATATTTATAATACATCAGAAATACCAGAGAAAGTTGTAATACATGTACAAGTTAAAGCCTAATTTCTTTTTTATTTGGGTTTTTATGGTCTATTTTTGAATGTTGTCCAAAGGTGCACTCATGAATGAGAATTTAGATTTGGCAAGCCGCACATGGGTTTCCAAAATAAATCTTGCTGTATAAATCCTGCAAAACTTTTGCCTCTAAATGACACTCTTTTCGCTGAAGAGCTTTAGAAATGTTGTTTGCTAAAAAATATTCAAACAGGGCTATTCACAAGCATCAGACACTCACTTGATGAAGCAACCTGAAATACACTTTTATGGGACCTAAGAAGTAAAAATTTTATTGCAACAACAGAGGAAATTTGTATCAATACTCTTAATGTGGATTTTTATACGAGAAACCTAAAAACATCTGAAGTACAATACCTAGTTCTTATTTCAAAACGAAGGCAACATAAGGCAACATATTTAAGGCCTTTAAATATTAACATTTTAAATATTAACATTTTAAAATATAAATATTTTAAACATTTTAAACATAAGGCAACATATTTAAGGCCTTTATTAATATTTTAAATATTAATATTAACATTTTAAAATATAAATATTTTAAACATTTTAAACATAAGGCAACATATTTAAGACCTTTTAAATATTAAGTAACCTATAGTGATTTAAGTTCTAAATTCCTTCCGCTATATTATACAGACCCCTGTCTTAAAGGGGTGATTCTGAAATTACTCTTTCTGCCAACAACATTATTTCCAATTGATGTCAATATGTGTTCTTCATAGGAAAAAAATTAACTTTCACAAAATCTTCTACAAACTATTTAAATATCATCATATCAAGCATAGCATTTTAATCTTTTGGACCATACCTAGCTTATTTTTGGTTTTTTGGTAGAGACGGGTTTTTGCCATGTTGCTCAGGCTGGTCTCGAAGCAATCTGTACTCCTTGGCCTCCCAAAGTGCTGGGTTTGCAGTTGTGAGCCACCACACCTGGCCATCAATTTTCATTTTTTATATAGATTCATATTTTATTTATTTAAATTTGTTAGAATCCTTAGGGGGCTGGGTTGAAGGTGTCCTATTTCAGAGTAGATAATCTGCTTTTGCCAGGGTTGTGAGGACACAAATGTTTATTTATTTATCTTCATCTTCAATTTTATATGTTAGACCTCCTGGACAATAGCGTTTGGAGAAAGGTTACTCTTGCAAAAATAATCTCTATACTGTAGAAAGACTAACAGAAATATTGCCAAAGTTAACAGATATAACTCATATAAAAGCCAGCTGTGGAAAAGAAAAGTGAAAATTACATGGCCAATAGAATCTCGTGATTTGAAGTTGTTTGCAGAGCTGGAGGATCAGACAATGCATGCAACTTTACTGCCCTCTTTTCCTCGAGCATCTTTGGACCTAGTTAGATGGTAAATAAATTAAAGTGCTATAGCTTTCTATAAGTACACATTTATGCTTTTACAGAATTATAATAGTTCATATCTGATTATCAGGGACATTTTCTACAGATTGTTTTTCTTTGGTGACAATTGCTACTGCTTTCTTCATTTCTAAATCCATACATGACACAAAAAACTCACAGCGGGAGTGTTTGCTCTCAGTAAAAGGCCCCAAGAAATCAGATCCAATGCTACATTTTCCATTGACTATATTTTTCCTGTATTTAATTTTAGTTTTATATTTACAGGCATTCAGATTTAACCATTTGACTGCTTACATTCTAAGCTCAATATACACTAAAAAGGCAAGGAATAAACTCAAACACATTTTTTTCTGATATAAGTTACTTTCATCATGCTGTATGCGTATACTCACACTTGCCCACCCACAATTACAAATGCATGCACACATGCACACACACATGTTGATTAGGGCAGCAACACTGTTCTTACTATGTATTCATTTCCTTCAGGGTGATGTAGGCTAAAAGAAATCCGCAGTCTTAATTATGTCTAAATATTTATACTTTTGTTTCAGTCTACTGATAAGGCATAATCATTTATACACAGAACTAGTTTTGTTATTAAAAAATTTCTTAGTGATCCTCAGATGAAATTGCTTTCCCCTCTACTCTGTTTACTATCCTTCTCACTGCACTAATTTCAGCAGCTGCAGTTCAGATTACCGATATCTGAATATGGACTAAAATTAGTCCATCTCAAATATGGAAAGTTCTTATAGAGGTCTACTGTCTACTACATAGCATATTTAATATTTTTTATAAACATGTAATTTTGAAGGGTTGAATGCAAATTGAATCTTTTAAAAGCAATTCACAATCTAAATGTGCTATTAGATTTAACTACATGAAATTTATTAGTTTTTTTATACTTTTGCATGAAGTGAATAATCATCTCTTCAATTTATTTTATTAGAGAGTCTTGATCTAGATGGGGAAATAAAGAATAGATTAGCTTTTTAATCCTGTGGGACATTGCTGGCTACAAAAATCTTATGAAAATTACAAATCATTTTCCGAAGAAAAGGTACATACAAATAGAATTTTATGTACAATTTCTGGAGGTCCATGGATCCCCTAAAGCCTGTACATAGACTCCAGGTTAAGATTTCCTGAACTAGATACAAAAGTATAATTAAATGAGTAAATAGACCAATAATAATATCACTTAAGGCAGGGCATGTCTTATACATTACTCACCATTATTATAAAAAATAAAAACAACTGTTTAATTGTATACCTTCTGGTTTAAATATATAAAGCATATTAGAACATCTACTTTATATATGTTTTTGACACAAGTTCTGCAATAGTCAAATATATTTGACTATTTCAATTGCAAATTTCTTTTGCTATGAAATGAATACTTTTTCTATTATTAGAAATAAAGTTTGAAGAATGGTTATGACTCTGCTGACTTTAACAGAGGTAAGCAGTATTTTCATTTACCTGTATGGTTTTATTAGCAGCCTACTATAGTACAAGGACTTAAAATGCTGTACCATATTTCTACTGAATGCACTCACCGGGTTCTGCCACTTTAAGGCATTTTTCCTGGGACTAAAAGAAAATACATTTTTATTTCTGCATAATATCTGCTATAGCTTCTTTTTATTGACTCTCTATAAAAAATACACATAGTGGTGATAATTAATTTCCTAAGTATGTGTGGACAGTATCATGACTACCCTTGCATTTTATCTGTAAAACTCCTCTTCACTCTGAATATTACATTCTATGATAATACTACAGGAAGTTTACTAAAATGTAATCATGCAATCATATGAACACATTGATGTCCACACATTGTGACATAACTCCTACTGCAACATTAATGCTAATTATTTTCATAAGCAAGCAATTTCAATTAAACATACACTTTGGCTACTTCTGGAAATGACTTAACAGCTAGTGGTCTGACTAGGAAGAATAGTGAACTAATCCCTCTAATCCCTTTCCCTAATAATTCCTGAAAACAATCAATGTCCCAGATAACAAAATACTTTAAATGAAAATACTGAACCTAAATGAACTTTGTTTGACTTAGGATTTTGCAATCTCATTTTTATTTGTTATTATTCAATAAGTGGTTTATGGAATGTATTTCTAAGTTCATTCTAATGAAGAAACTTCAACTAGACTTCTTATAACTCTATTGGAGAATATATTCAAATGGAGTAAAAGGGTTTTCAGCATTTGCCCTGTGTTGCTTAGGGACCCCATATTAACATTGCTCTAGAGGGAAATGCAGGAGCTGCATGAGATCGAATGAAATTATATTGACTCAGGTGTGGAAGCAGAATTAAGCCACAAATATCATTTTATTGCTTATTTCTCTGACAGTGTGAAAAACAAAGGCAAAATGTGCAATTAATGTTCAATAAATATTTTTAGTAGGTAAAATGTGAAAAAAAATAGTAATTTTAACTGACACTGAGACAGAAAGAAAGAGCTATGAAACAATGCAAAGGAACTCTGCCATTCACTAAAAAAATACATATATGAATTTTACAACTTAGGAGAGGAGCTAACTGTGTACTGATTGCTATAAAACATATGAGAGAAAGCAATGTATGTTATGAAAATTCAGAAGATAAGAGCTCATATTGGGGAAATCAAGAGAAGGATTCATGAACTTAGTATATACTTTAGCTAGGCCTTGAAGGATGAGTAAGATTTGGGTAACAAATGATAAGAAAAAGACATGGAAGGAATACTGTGAATAAAGCAAGTGACATGGAAGTTAAAGGGTAATTTTGTGGATTAGTTAGATGGTTGGAGTTGGCTACATGAAGTGAGACATTAAAGGTAAATAAGCTGGGGTCAACACATGGTACTTCTTGGGTGCTAAGCTAAAGGGCAGTCAGTGAAGAGCTATTTATTTTAAACAAGGTGTGCTGTGTTCCCAGCCAGCCTCACTGCTATGGCAGTGGCCAGTAGCAAAGGGGTTGCATTTTTAATAAATGTGTATTCCATCACAATCTCAATTATATTATTCATAAGAACAAAAACACTAATTTGAAAACCAGTAACAAATAAAAACATGATACATGTATAAATTAACTTTACACTCTAAGACAAAAAATATATAACACTTGAGGTAAAAACAGCATCCGTATATATTTTTTTCCATAGAAATAAAAAAGGAAACAGCACTATACTCAACACACTAAAAAGTATTAGCAGGAAATGAGAGCTTTTGGTAAGTCTCAAAGCATAAACATTTAGTAGGAGGTATGTGGCGAAACTTTCTAGAAGATATGTAGTTAGTAAAACAAACAAAATCAGCGTTGTTTACTACTTGTCTGGCATAGATCATTCTTAGGCATGGGAAGAAGCTTAAGCTCCATTCTTAAGCATGGAATTGAGACTCCAAATATATAAGAATTTGCACTAGAGTTACCAGAAGATTATACATGTTTATGCAAGTCAAATACCTTTGGTTTTGTAATTTTAAAATGTCGAAACTCTTACCTCTCACTACAAGGTCAGCTGAAGCTGAAGAATTGTCCACAATTGTCTGGGCAGTGCATGTGTATCTTCCAGCATGTTTCAGCTGTGCGTTTCGGATGAGCAGTTCCCCATTGGAATCCAGCTGTTAGCAAAAACAGCAATTATTCAAATCAGTACATTTTTCACCAATTATATGGCATTTAAGTTAGAAGAGGTAGGGTTTTTTCCCCTGACAAAATGAACACCACTTAAAGAATGTGTTTTAGACATGCTAACTGTATGTCCTTGCTCTAGGCTTCAGTTTCTCAACTGAAAAATAAAGTGAATAATTTATTAATAAAGTATTTTTTTAGCTTTCATATCTTTAACATTCTATTATTTCCACAATCAGAGGGTTATATCAAGAGAAACTTAAGGGATGAAATTACTTCATTGATATCTCTTAAAGAGAAACATGAAGGTCTAATAAACATAGTTTTCAGTATCAGTGAGTTCAAATGCTATATGGTTTGGAAGAATGATTGATTTGGTTTCACAAAGCTGATTTAATTGACTACTTTTAATATGCGCCATAGTTCATTTTACAAAGATACTAAATGTTTGCAGAAATTGAGAAAATGTACAATTCTACTAACAAGTACTCTGTTGCCAAATTATAAGTTCTGTGAGAACAAGAGTTTTTGTTTTGTTCGATGCTCTATTCTATTGCCTCCAGGAGTTTTCAACACATAGTTTTGAGAGTCTTGAGAAAATTTTGCTTGTGATGATGAGACACCGTTTCAATGTAATTTCCAAAAGTATCTAATAGTTATTGAATGCCTACTCTATACCAGGTCCTGGTCTGTGCAAATATATACATACATATATACACACATACACACACACACACACACACACATTTATTCAATCCTTTTTTGAGAACTGCCCTATGAGATAGGTCTTACTATGTCCATTTAATTAACAATAAAAGTGAGACTTAGAGAATCCAAGTAATTTAACTAATATAACTAAGGTCACTCAGCTTGTATGGTAGCGGGAGCATGTCAAAGTTCATGTTAATTATCTCCAAGATATTTTCTTAGAATTAAAACTTGGAAAACTCAATTTTTAAATGGACATTTGGTTGTCTTGTGAACCAAAAATATTGATTAACTATTTCAGTCATAAGTATCTAGATACCTATGATGTATCATGCCTGTACATGGAGTGAATGTTTTGCTTCACTATAGGTTCTACCAATAGCCTCTTCATATATTATGTTCCCTCCAGTTCTTGGAAAACATCTGGGCTTGCATCCCGTGCTAGATTAATGAGGTTAAGAATAATAGCTGAGTGAGCATACTGGTATAGTTGGTTGAAATAAAATACTAATATCTCCACATAAAGAACTGATCAGTGGCCACACACCTTATTCCCTGATATTAGCCAGTCTTAATTTAATGTCAGTTGAGATCTTCTGGTCCCTTGAGGTTCAGATTGGCCGAAAATCGAAACAATTCCCAAGATTTCTACAAATTCCTGGAATAGGGGAGTTTTCTCCTTCTGTCTTCTTAGTCTGTTATTTATTTATTTATTTATTTATTTATTTATTTATTTATTTATGTCATACCAAGGAGCTCCAGACTAGAAATTCAGCACTTTCTCTATTTTATCATAAAACCAAATAGCATGAAGTGTTATCTAGTAAAGTGAGTTTACTGAACAATTGAAGGAGCTGGAACTGGTTATATCAAAAACAAGTAGGGCAAATCAACCTTGAAAAGTATCATCCACTGCATACTTCTGTTTTTAAAAGTCATGTTGGCCATAAATTTATTGGGAATTTCCCAGTGACCTTCACCTCTCCCAGTGCTCTGCCATCTTGTTGGCAGCCACTCCTACTACCAATCTCTTATTTCTCTCTTCTCTTCTTTCTCTTGTAAATAAATCTTATTTTCTCATATTAAGCTGTTTGTTTGATTTTTGCTTGGATTCTGACAATATCTATTCAGTTTTTAGTTTTTCCATTTCTTCATTTCTTACTCTTCAATCAGTTCTCATCTGAGTCCCACTGCTTCAACTCGTCTTATTTGACTTCTTGATAGCATTTGGCTTTCCTTCCCCAAATACTCATTTTTTTCTAGTCATCTGAATTTCCAGAAACTTCTAGGACATTCTTAACCCCTCCCTTTCTTCAACTTTCTTATAAACCCATCATAAATTCTTGAATTTATCCATTCTTTCCATCACAACTGCCTCTTATCCAAACTCCCCACATCTCTCACCTGAACCCCTACATCTTATTTGATCACTACTTCTACCACTGTTCCACCCTATTATTTTCTCTATTGGTTACCTAGAATAACCTTTTAAAAATGCAGGTAGGCCCAACTCACTTGTTTCCATAAAAGCAGATAAACTGAAACCTTTAAAATTTCCCTTTCCTGGGACAAAAGCCATAGCATTATTGTAGCCAACTTGATTCCATTCTCTAGGCTCTATCTGATGCTCCAGCTCAGCTAGTGTGCCATCTCACTCACACTCTGCTCTCCAGGAAGAACATGCTCTTTTTAGGACTGCAAATGCATCTTGTTCTCTTCAATCTCTGGTTCACCACATTGTCTTATCTTTTGGAATTGTGATTCATACCCCTCATAACCTCAATACCCTCTCCCGTATCACCTTCACCTCTACCCAATACCAGTTCAAATCATTTTCTCCAGCAAGCCTTTACCTTTTCTGTGGACTAAGCAGGTCCTCTTTCTGTATTTCATTACACTACCATGAAACTTATGTCATATTACATATCTTAAATGCAGTTAAACACTTGTGTGATTATGTGGTTGAAGTTGGTCTCCCTGGCCGACTGTAAGTTTGATGTGAGGAAATAGGTCTGTTTTATTTAGCAGACATGTTGTATCCCTGTGTTGTATATGTATACAGCTGCATGTGCTGTCTTCACAAGTCCAGCACAGCGCCAAGCAAATAATCACACTAAATATATCTTGTTTGAATGAACTTGTCAAATTGTCTAGAATTTTGGTATCTGCCCTTAAGATAATATGTATTCACCTCTTTTCAGCTACATTCAGAATTATGTTAGCAAGTACATATAACCAATGACAGTGACAGCATTTACTAAACACATAATGAGGCTTTTCTTGTGTGAGAGTGAAGTACACACACCTTCAACCTCCATAGATTACCCCTGCACCTAACTCCTGAGCCCCAGCCACAGTGAATAGGATATACTTTGCTATGTGCTCTCACAGCCAACTTTTGCATATATCACTTGCATGGCCTGGATTGCCCCACCTCCCACTTCCATTTATTGGCTATGAACGTCCAACCCACATTTTGGATACCCCTCCCATTTCTGAAATTGTAAGGTTGGATTAGTTACTGCCCTTTGTACATTTTCATTGCAACTATTCCTTTCTACTGTAATCATGTCACTGTTGATTTCTTCCACTAGACTGTAATTCCTTAAGGAAAGAACCAGGTCTTATTCATTATTACATACTAAGTACTTAATGTAATATCTGACATATAATAGAATTCAACAAATAAATATTGAATAGATACATTAAAATAATCTAGTGTTTTTATTAAATAGACATCCTTTTAGTAATTTCAAATGTTTTTTTCAGGTATGAGAATGATAATGTTATAAGATAAAATAACTGACTTGAGAAAAACTATTGCTATCCATATCTATGAGATAAACTACTAGGAATGATATATTTCAAATATCTATACACTAATTTCATAAGAAAATGAAAGGTTATTGGGAAGACATGAAAATTTATAGAGAAAACAATATCACTAACATATAAGAAAACTGAACATCTAACCTTTCCAATCCCTAGTGTAGTAAAGAATTTGGCCTTGCCCAAAGAGAGGTCTTGCCATTGCCCTCAGCTTCTAGAAAGTAATCTCTATAATGTCTTTCTTTGCTTGGGAGGTCTTGGGTCATACAGGATAGTCCAATCATATGATTTAGAGTATGGGTTAGCCACACCTGTATAGTCTTCAAGCTGGGTCTGGTCATAGAGTAGGAGTTGGGTCATACTGGAAAATCCAACCATGTGATTTAGGGCATGAGTTAATTACACCTGTAGAGTCTTCGAGAAGGGCCTGGTCATGCCACAAATAGGACATTTTGACTTAGAGTAGGGGATTTGATTCATGTGGTATCAGTCAACCCAGAGACTGAGATTAACCATGTGAGCAATGAGTCCATCAATCATGTCTAGTTGATGAAGTCCCCCCAAAACCTCTGGACAGAAAGGCTCAGTAAGCTTTGCTGGTTGGCACTTCAAACACACTGCCACATGTCAGAGCAGTCAGAGTAATGCATTTTAACAGCACAGGGAGAAGACAATAGAAGCTCTGTGTTTTGTACTTCTCCACTCTGCCCTGTGGCTTTTTCCTTTGGCTAGTTTTAATTTGTATCCTTTTCCTATAAGAAGCTGTACCCGCGTGTATAATAGCTTTAAGTGAGTTCTGTGAATCACTTCTAGCGAATCATGGAAACTGAGGGTGGTTTTTACAACCCCTTGAACTTGCAGTTGGTGTCAGAAGTGAGGGTGGTTTTGGGGACTGTGCCCAACTTTGCAGCTGGCCTAACTTCTTATACCATACTAAATAGAATTCATCTAACAAAGGAGGTAAAAGATGTTATTTTATTACTTATAGTTATATTTAAATTTTTTTGAGGTAAGCAGAGAGTAAGACTCATATATAGAGAAAGTAAATATGAGTTTTTCTTGAACTATCATAAAAGTTAATTGACATATATGTCTAAGTATTTTTTTACTAGGAAAAGTAAAATATAAAATAATTATGGTAAAACAAAATAAACATTATATGTTTGTTAAATAGACTGTTTTGATGTATCTTGACATCCTTAATTGAAATGCACTTGATACTAAATATTCAATAATATAAATGTATTAAGTAAAATCTTTCAACTATTATGACACAACATAATAGTAATATTTGGAAAGAATAATGTCTGCATATAAGTAAAAAGCACTTTTTTTGTATTTATTCATTAAATGATCTCAGTACTTTGGTTGCTTTGGTGTCTAATTGAAAGATAATCCTATTACTAAACTCCCACTCTTTCAATGAGTCATGTCATTAGATTTGAATTTTCAAAACAATCACCTTAGCAATTTAAAATGTTTCTTCATTCAACTTTACAACAAAAAATTGAGGGCAGAAAGTAATATAAAAATAAACATACTGTGGTATCATAATTGCCCTTTTAAAAATATTTATGTGATGTATCTAATCTTCTTTCTTTCTTAATGAAATTGCTATCTTTTTTCCCTAAACTCTCTTTGAAACATGGTGCTGTGTATACATTTGGTTATTTTATTCTGATAGGAATAATGTGGTCATTCTTCTTATACTGTCACATGTAATAAAAAGCACAAACTATTTTATATCCTAAAATACATGATGCTAAATTTATATTTATTAATTTTCACACTAAACTTTTTTACGACTTTTAATTAAACTACTTTAAAAGTTTAACGTTAAACTTGTTTGAAAATTAACTCTTATTGATAAGCCCACTTGCATAAAACAGTAAGAAGCAACTGTAATGTTTATTCTCACTGGTTCTACATTTGGTGAACATGTAGCAATAAAACTTCTCAGAAGGAAAGAAGAAAAAATATAAAGTATCATTCCCAATATAGTTGTGTATGTATGAAAGCACCCCTAAAGTTTTTATAAATACTACTAGCACTTTCCATACCTCAGGAGAAGTTGAAGTTCTCAGTGGTTGGCAGAACGCTTACAAAGCAAGTAAAGATCATGGGCCTCAGCACATTCTAGCCACAAATTAGATATGAATGCTCACTATATTTTTACTAAAAGCCACAGCTTGGCTCAATTACAAAATTCTTCCCTTCATATGAGGAGAGTTGAATCACATACTGGAAATTGTGATAGCAAAGCTCAGGGATGTTCCAAAGTGTATATGTGGTTGACCACTTAGAAGTTTCTCAAGTTTAAATCAAAAGACTTCCAACATATAAATACCCAGCCCTTCCTTCACCTTCCCCCATAAACTAACTGCAAAATCATTTCTTCAGTGTAAATGAGTCTCAATGATTATGTTGTATTAACAAATTGAATTAATCCTAGTGAACAAAGAAAGATTCTATATGGTACAGAAAAGGTCTAAATAAAACTTAGAGCTCATAATTGTCACTTAAATAATTCGTTCCATTCAAGTTCAGAGTAAAGAGATATAGAAGTTTGGATAGAAGTGCATCCTTTAAAGAATATGTTTTATAAACATAAAAATTATTAAATATGTCTGATATATGCTATATCCATGAAACAAAACTTTTCTTCTTTACTTTTGGCTTGTTAGAGAAAGCAAAAATTATATAGCAAATATGTCATATCCAACTGCAAACATTACCACCACCACCACCACCACCACCAACTCTACTAATAGCAGATATTTAGTTAGGGTTAACTAGGTGTCAAAGGTTGTTATAAATATACATGTGAACTGACTTACTCTTAATAACAACCCTATGAGATACATCGCTGTATTTTACAGAGGAAGACACAAAACTACTATAACTATAGCCACTAGTATTACTAGTATCGCTATTAATACTACTAAAACTGCTACTATTACTATTAAAATGGCTACTATAACTTCTACTATTGTTACTGCCACTACTGATACCACTACTGAACTCCTACTATTACCAAATTGAATTTATTGAATGTTTTTAAATGTCTAGCAATGTGCTAGCTACTTTACATACATTTTCTTATTCAATTTCTATAATTATATTTATAATTTCATTACCCTAATAATGAAACTAAGACTATCTCCTTTTCAATTCTGAGTTCCAGAAGTAATACTCCCCAAGGATTTACTATTAGTATTCCCATTTCAGAAACAAGGACCTTGAGATTTTACATTAAACTGTTTGTGGAAGGCTCCATAGGTAATATATAGCCCTAATTTCACCAGGTCAAGCTGTTTCCAAGGTAGTGCTTAATAGATTAGATAACTGGATTTAGGTTCACTAGTTTGGTAAGTAGATGTGGTGCTTCTTTATATATGATATGTTATTATTTTACTTATTAATTTTTTCTATTTAAATTTTCAAACATAAGTAAAAAGAATAGTACTATTACCATCTATAAACCAGGCAACTAGATTTAACAATTGTAAACTTTTTGCCATATTTGCCTTATCTAATTGTCTAGCTAACTAGCTCTATATTTACTTCTGTCTGTCCACTATCTGTCTTTCCGTCTAGGGCTGAACTCTTGAAAAATAAATTCCGGATATTAGGATATCAGTACTCAACTCATCAACTCATCAGCAATTTCTAAAGACACTAGCTTGAATCTCAAAAAATTGAGGTCGTTCTCTCACATAATCACAAAACCATTTTCCTTTTCTTCTTCTTCTTTTTTTTTTTTTTTTAATTTTGAGACAGAGTCTCACTCTGTCACCTAGGCTGGAGTGCAGTGGCACAATCTCGGCTCACTGCAAACTCTACCTCCTGGGATCAAATGATTCTCATGACTCAGCCCCTCAAGTAGCTGGGATTACAGGCGTGCACCACCACCCTAGGCTAATTTTTGTATGCAAAACCATTTTCACACATGACATAATTAACAGTAATTCTCTAATGTTATCTAGTTTTTGTTAGTGTTATTTGAAGTAATTCATCAATATTGAGTCAAAAAAATAAACAAAATGACAAAACAACTTTATTAAAGTGAAGTGATGTCATTGGATATACAAAAAATAAGGTAAGTTGTCCAGGATAATTTCTAAGACTACTAAGATAATTACTAAGAGTGAGTTTGCATATATATTAAGAGTAGAAGTGTTGAAAATCTCTAAATTTGGCTATTTTTGTATGGAATAAACAATGAGAGTGACACCTGAAGAGTCCAATTTTGATCAGGTGGCCATTTTAAATGAAAACTCAAAAGACCATTTTCTTTGAGGTTTCTCCTAAGCATTTTGAATGATGGGACAAAAACATCAATGCCTTTGATTTGGATCCTATGTTTTAGAGTTGAAATACAACTCATGTATCATTATATGGTTTTCAAATTGGTTCCCAGTAGCTTTAGAGTTCTAAAAGTCTTCTTGGACCACTTTGTAGAAACAAGTGATTAGAATGGGCATTTTGGAGATAAGAGGAAGTGAGAGACCCTGTGGATAAGGGTCTTGGCTATGTAGTATGCTCCACAGACACACAAATACACACAGACACACACACACACACAATTTCATCTTCAGAGCAATCTCATTTCCATCTTTTGTTTATATGCTGAGGTTCTGATTTGAATTGTCTTTCCAAAAAGCATTTTGCTGCTAAAAATCTTTTTTTACTGTTGATTTTGGAAATTTTTGATGTAGCCCAAACTCTTCATGTGACAGAGGAGAAGCCTGAGGCTCAGAGTGACTGTTTTGCCCAGTGTCATATAACTCGTCAGTGGCAAAACCGGAGCAAATGTCCAAATCTTTAGATCATGCTCTGTTCTTAAGCACAAAGTGAAAAAATTAGATAGTTTTTTAGGACTGCAACCGCTAATAACAAAGTAGCATATTTCTAGTATGCTGTAAATAAAACATCAAACACCATGTAAACTCATAAAATGTTTAAGACACCAACATTCTACAGGTTTATTTATCCCTCTTTTTATTGTCTGTTTTACAAGCAAAAAAAGCCAGAATAAGCAATGTGGAGGCTCTTAAATATGTGTGGAGTTCTATGTAAAAGATGTGTCCTTAAATTTTGATAAATTTTGGCAGATCCCTCAAAGCCTATATGTATATATTTTATATTATATAACATATAATATATGCTTTATATATAATATATAATGTATAATATATATTTTATATATATATTATATATATGCTTAATTCCATTCACCTCACATTCTTATCAACAAATGCTTAGTAAGGACTATGAGAAGCTAGGCTAGACAGTGACATCAGCTAACATGGTCTATGCATGGGAAGTGTGATGATCTTAAAAGAAGCTAGCCCAACTAAAAAAAACACCCAGGAACATAGATACCTTCCTTCGTTTACCACTGGAAAGTAGCAAATAAAATATAGCAGTTAGGTATCAGTATAGGTTTATTAAGGTAGTAAAAAAGAGATCAGAAAAGTTATATATTCATACAGAATAAAGTACAATAGAGTTATCTAATTATCTATCTCCTTTCAAACTAATTATTGATAAGGAAAATAGAGCAATTTGACATGGGCCGAATGCTTTTGTATCTTTTGTGGTCACAAGACTATGCCAGGAGCCTGAACTTTTTTTTTTTTTTTTTTTTTTATGTATTTCTCCCTCTTTTCCACTGCTCATCAAAATTTAAGAGTCTTAAATTCAAGAAGCACATATCCACTATCCTCTACTACTTAAACTATTTTGGATATACATTTTAAAAATTTTAGTTTATTTTTATTTGTGTCCCCAATACTCTCAGATGCTCAAAACAATATAACATCTCTTTGTTTCCAATACATCATGCTTAAAACCTTGCGGTGGCCAGTCCCAGTATTGCTAAGTCTCTTCTTCAATATCTTTCTTGAGGACATTTCTCAATCTTGGTTCTATTGATAACTTGGGCCAGATAATATTCTGTTTTTGGACTCTGTGTTGTGCATTATAGGATATTTAACAGCTAAACAGGTACCTAAAATACACCCCCCCACACACACACACACCCCTCTCTACAGTTGTGATAACCAAAAATGTTTCCACACGGGACCAAAGTTACAAAGCTTCAGGGCTTCCACGATCTCCTTGTGGCTGCCTAGTCTCCTTCTCTGATTTTTTTCGGCTCAAATCTGATTCTTACCAAGGATTATTGCCCAACTATCCTTGTTTTCTCCCACATAATTCTGGATAATCTTAACCTTCTTGTTCAACAGTAAATAGAGGCTGGGTGTGGTGGCTCATGCCTGTAACCCCAGTGCTTTGAGAGGCTGAGGTGGGTGGATCACCCGAGGTCAGGAGTTCGAGACCAGCCTGGCCAAGATGGTGAAACCCCGTCTCTACTAAAAATACAAAAAATTGGCCAGGCATGGTGGTGGGTGACTGTAATCCCAGCTACTTGGGGGGCTCAGGCCAGAGTATTACTTGAACCCAGGAGGCAAAGGTTGCAGTAAGCCGAGATCACGCCATTACACTCCAGCCTGGGCAACAAGAGCTAACCTCTGTCTCAAAATAAAATAAAATAAAAACCCACAAAAACAACAGCAAAAACAAAAATAGTGAATAGAGACAAATATTTAAAAAATAACAAACTGACTTCTGTTTTATCATTTTTCCTCTCCTTTTTGCTTGTCTTGCAGAAACAATTTCTGCACAAGATCACAGCATGATCTAGTTTTAAATACATATTTCTAAAATCTAAAGACCGTTTTTTGATATGTTTAATACAATTTTTCTTTAAAAAAGGAAAACCTTTGGGTAAGAAATCTTCTTCTCTCTTGAGTGGTATTGCCTATGCACTCAGAAAAAATGCACACACACATACCTGCAAACGCACACCCAGTGTAACTATCTACAGGGGATCAATAGGAATTGCCAGGAACTTTACAGTTAGACCACTTGAAACTGTGTAGACATGACTTACAGTGTATTGCAAAGGCGGCTAACAGTGAAGGGAGAATGAAGTAATTTGGGCAATATGGTGAGCATACAAGGTTCATTAAACCAGATTAGAGAATAAAATGTAAGTTGAACAGTACTGTCTTGTAGAACATCAAACACTTAGGGGAGAATTATTTCACAGACGTGAACATTAACCAAAAGATGAAGAATCGAAGTGGTGGAGATTACAGGGTTGGCAGTCAGGCCACCTGGCTTCAAATCATGTTAGCCACTAGCGACTTGTATGATTACATGGGACCAGTTACTCAATTTTTCTAATGCTCACTTTCCTCACTTTGGAAACTGAGAAAATCACAATAATATGCACTCCACAGAGGATTTCTGTGAAGATCAACTGAGAAATATGTGAAAAACATTTAACCCAATTCTGACTAAACAGTAAGCCCACAATAAATGGTAACTATTATTACCTCTTCACCGTCCTCAGCAATGAAATACCCGGTTTTTTGTTTTTGTTTGTTTGTTTTTTGGTCTCAGTCTAAGTATCCAGCACAGCAAGTAGTGCAAGTATTAAATTGTGAAAAATGAGATCTGTGGCTCAAAAAAAAAAAAAAAAAAAAAAAACCCAAAACAAAAACAAAACAAAAACTAGCAAAAGCTTCTAGAATTTCCAGTTGGGGATGATTGCTCTATTATAGAAAGTATTAACAATCATTATATACCAGATCCTGTGCCAAGTCTTTATATGCACTCTTTCATGAAGTAACTAGTTTTGCAAACTCAATGAAGTAACCTGAATGAAGTAAGTGAATGATTAATCATGTTTTACAGAGGGAAATTCAGAGGCTTAGAGAATTTTAATCCCTGGATCAGGGTCACCAAATAAGAGGTGAGAAAATGAAGCCTAAAGCCCAGGTTGGTTTGTAACAGAATTTCTGAACAATTCAAATGATATTTATGAATTCATAAAAGACAGGCAATAATGTCCCACAGTATTACAATTTTAACATGTATTTGTAATAAGAGTAATATATATATATATGTGTGTGTGTGTGTGTATGCATATATATATACGAATGAAATAGTGACAATCTCCAGAACTGGAAATTTTTAGAAACTCATGTAATAAAGATAATGACTCTAAGCAGCTAATGTTGTTAATGACACAAAATGAATGTCAAAAATGGAGGGCTACTGAAAAATTCTACAGGTTAGGTGCCACCTTGAAAGAAGAATAAAATGAGATATTTAAAATTTGTATTTTTGATAGATTGTCTTAAGTCTTCTCTGGAACAAGAAAAGTCATAAATTAAATGAATAAATAAAATGGCTCTGCTATTTGTATTTACTCTAAGGGATTAAGTAGCTATTGAATTAGAAAGCCAAAACAGGAGCCACTTTATAACTGGACTTGAAAAATTGATGATCATTTGCAATATAACATCAACAAAATAAAATAATGGCAGATAAACTGTTTTAATATCTTATTGTATCAAAACCTCACATTTATTAAATTTCTGCTTCGAGCTTGTACTTTTAACACCCCCCATGTATAAGTTCAAGTTCCAGTGGAACATCTACTGACAATTATTACATATTAATATACTCAGGAAAATTTTAGATGTTTAACTCCTTAGTGTTTTTCTATAATCAGTACTAGGTGTGCATTTACTGCGTTAAAATTGAAAGTTACATTAAAAAACAAATTAATCCTAAAGAGTTTTACATAAAATAGGATCACTAAATATAAAGACAGTGTAATTTTTGCTTTTTTGGTGTTCCTATTAAACTCTTAAAAGAAATATACGGCCTGGCGCGGTGGCTCAAGCCTGTAATCCCAGCACTTTGGGAGGCCGAGACGCGTGGATCACGAGGTCAGGAGATCGAGACTATCCTGGCTAACCCGGTGAAACCCCGTCTCTACTAAAAAATACAAAAACCTAGCCGGGCGCTGTGACGGGCGCCTGTAGTCCCAGCTACTCGGGAGGCTGAGGCAGGAGAATGGCGTGAACCCGGGAGGCGGAGCTTGTAGTGAGCTGAGATCCGGCCACTGCACTCCAGCCTGGGCGACAGAGCGAGACTCCATCTCAAAAAAAAAAAAAAAAAGAAAAGAAATATACATCTTTAAAAATGTATAGTTACATTTTTCCTAATAATTACATAACTTTAATTAGAAAAAGTATAAAGAAGACTTTTTAAAATCACCTATAATCTCACAATTTATTAATAAGTATGAGCAGATGCATTTGTTTAATTTCATGAAGGAAACGAAAGTCCCAAATTACACCAGACTGTGAAATTTGAATCCTTATACAATGTTGCCCCTTAGTGGTTTAAATCAAGAATAGCAAGCTAAAATCAGTGCATACTTGATTGACTTCAATTTATTGAAACTAAATTGGAAAACAAAAACTTAGGTTCTTGAAATAAAAAGTTTAAAATTTGATTTCCCTATTCTTTTTTATTATTAGTCAGAACATCCTGTATTAATTTTTAGCAATGAAAATTGTTAAAACATGTTAATTACATCGGTTTTGTTAACTGTAATAGCTACCAAATAAACATTTACATCTGAATCTTAAACTCTCAGGGTATCATTGGTTTATTTTGGGCTGGTGTCTGTGTCTATTTCAGTGTTTTATTTACCCTAGTGCCTACAAATGTGTCTGCTTATAGCATGTGCTTAGTACGTATTCTTAATGAACAAATGCTATTCAATTGTTGAAATATTGGGAGAACTACCTAAAACACCAAATCATTATTTAGGAAACATATATATATACACACACTAAGCTTTTGATAGGAGGAGCCACTTATTTTGAGAATGATCTATTAACAGTCCTAGAAGCAATTACTAGCTTCCAGGACCCTCTTCTAAAAGGAGGATCACATATTTATAGTGTTTTTACTTAAATTTTGCATGGCATATTGAGCAGTGAAGTTTAACTTTCTAGTTTGCCTTAAACGAGAAGGAAGGTGCCAGGGAAAGCTTCATTAGTCTTGTGTTGGTTTGAAAGACAGAATTCAGTTTAACTATTTATTTTAAAATGATTCTTATCCGGGCTTTTTAAAAATCGAGATAATTGAATGCTTCTGTCCATCCACAAAGTGCTAAACATGTGCATTTGATATTCTGATTCAATTAAGATGCATATCAAGCCAGCTGAGTAGGTTTGCTCCCACTGTCAGATCATGATTTGATGGAATGAACTGAAACCTGAGCGGGTGAGTCCTGAGATTGGGCCTGCGGTCAGGACTCTACTCTGGTTTAGCTGAGGGGGCAACTATGTGAATCTCTGCAGCTATCATCTGAAAAGGGAGAATGTGCAGTAAGTGGCCATAAGGTCATTTACATTTTTATGGTCTAATTTATTATTTATTTCCTAATTAGTATTCCAGTTATTTCTTTGTTTTACTGTTTTTTGTTTTTTGTTTTTTTAAGTGACTGGGCTCCATTTTTCTTTCTCTTTAAATTCCTTTTTATCATTTTCTTTTTGCAGTCGTTATTTACATCTAACAGCACAATGTAACTGGTATGTTAAAGAATATAAATTAGCTCTAAATACGAAATTTCAGTTTAATGAGGGCAATTTTTGTCTGCAAATTTATTTACATAGACTTCATTGCAGCTATTAGTTACTACTTTATAAACTATAGTTGTGGAATTTCTAGACTTTACTTTTGAAATTATTCAATTTATAACACCAAAGATAATTCTTTCAAATTCAGAAGGCTACTTTTTGTGAAAGTAAGATCCCTGTTTAGCTCACTTTTTTCCCTTAAAATGAATAAAACCCGAGTTGTATTTACTTTTCTTGCAAAATAAAATACAATTTAAATAAAGTATTGGAGATTTTGGTGCCAATTTGACTAATTTTGGGCATATGCAAAATAGTTTCAGATCTATAAGGAAAATATATTACCTGGTATAATGTCAAAATACAAAATTTACAGTTCCCTGCCAATTCACAACTGTTATTCTTTAAAATATAATTTTGGTTCAGAAACTGAAAGAGGATTGGGGATTGGTAGGTGGACACTAGAGGTGTACAGTTGTAGCTAGATCAGTTAAATTAAAACTCCTCTAAAGCTAAAAACATAGCTGGACAATATGAACGCATAATACGATAATGTGTACATATCAATCTTCAGATTTTATGGGACTTAAACAATCTTAAATGTCCTACTAAGTTCATTCGTGCTTCTTTTTTATATTAGTAACTGACTTCTAAAATAAGTTTTCTTAATTATGCCTATGTTCTAAATATGTCCTTAGTCTTCCAAATGTTTGCTTTTCTAAAGAGGCTGGTAGGGCCAGTGATTGATTTACTTTTTAAATACATTGTAACCTAGACAGCCTACCAAGACACCAACGATGTCCCTATACAAGTTGTTTTGCATGCCTTACTTCCCAATCTTTTTCCTCTATTTTATTTCTTTCTACACCTTGACTCTCTATATCACTATGTTTAGTTATAGGGCTTGTAGAATGTAACACTTTTTAATTCTTAAAATATAGCCATTTAACCCTTTTCAAATCACATAAATGAATTCTCCAAATTCTCCAACATATGTAATTGTGTCTTTCTTACTCTTAAATCATAACTTAAATGCCTTAAGGTCATCATTATAACAAAGATTAAGTTCTATGCTCTTCATTCAAAGTAAAAACGAAGGCACTAGAACCAAGGGCACATATATACTGACATAATACACATCAATGTAAAATTGTATTAAAATTAAGGGGGAATCATACCTAAAGCCCAATTAATATTAATTGATTGATACTTCTACCAAAATCCTCAAGGCTAGCCATTTTAGAAAGATTTAGCAGTACAACAGTTAATATAAGGAGAACCACAAAAAGCTTTCTTGCCTGCTTTTTGGTCTCATGAAAAACGAAGATCATATAAAATATTATAGTAATAGAACTTTCAATGCAGACATAGGAATCACTGGGGTGTTAATAAGATGAAACTTAAAACACATACCATAAAATTCCTCTGGTAATGAATATTCTCTTTGTTAAAATCGATCACATAGCCATTGAAGGACCAAACAAATGTGAGATCCAAGGCAGGATCAGAGGACGCAGCACACTGCATGGTGGCATTTTCTCCAACTGTGATATCGGCATTAATCGGGGCCAATATAATTCGCGTGGGATCTATATATTTTTAAATAGATAAGTAAAGCACAACTCAAGAAGATATAAGACACCATATTATCTGGTATATTAAAATAATAAAAACCAATATATATTTATTTGTGCAAAATAATAAGACGTTTTCATACCCAAATTCCAAGAACAATATCATCAAGCAAGAAACTTGCCTGAAATTCTTTTGAAGAAGAAATTTATAAATACATTGACTGTTTAGATGCTTAGTGCTGAATCACATGTTTTTTTAATACATTAGAAATTAAGCACCCTCAAACATTAACTTACCTGTGATAACAAGGGTTCCAGTGCTATTAGCTTTCCCTCTGTTATTTTCTGCAAAGCATGTATAGATACCTCCATCATTCCTTGTAATATTGTTGATTTCTAAGCTACCATCTTCCCAAATGAGTATTCTAGTGAAATAAAAATACATATAATTCACAAACCTGATTTAGTAAAATACATTATGTCTTAGATTGCAAACACTAATATTTTTCAATTATTATATTCCATATAAATCATGCGACCACAGACATTTTTGTAAGTTGAAAAATTCTAGCCTTTAGTTATAATATTTTTTCTCATCATTGACAATTTGTTTTGGAAATCCACTTTCATCTTTTTCTTGAACTATTGCCATAGTCTTCTAACTGACCTTCCACTACAGGACAGGCTGAAATCAGTCATAGGCCTGAAAGAAATGAGCCCAGGTCTCCCAGAAATGTAACCTCAGGACTTCAATTCAGACTAGGAGGTGAGGACAGATTGCCATTTCCATGGCTACAGAGAAATATAAACATATTTTATTTTTAGAAACTTTAAAAAATATTTTACAACCTCCCTTAGTAACAACTTCTGGAACAAATTAATATTTAGGAAATTCATCTTTGAACAGAAACTAAGTCTTTCATACTACACATATTTCCCTGCATGTCAGCCTCTTCCCCAGGGGATGGAGATGAAAAATTCACCAAGTTTTATTGTATAGAATCTCACACTTAGATTAAATACTGAATTGCCTGTCATTGGATTTTTTTTACTTTCTTCAAATGGATCATTTTCAAACCTAAATTATCTTTTAAAGTTTGCACAAAACATGCAAACATATATCCATTTTAAGGGCAAAATCTGATAAAAGAAAAAAAACCTATTTTTGTCTACCTTATTGATAAAAATCTTCATACAAGAAAATATCAAAATTTCCACTAATATTATAGTCCAGGATTTCCTTTCCTTTCGTGAACAATCCAGTCCTGACTTGAAGCTCATTTCAGAATACTTTTAGTTGTTGAAGGAGAAATGAAGTATCAAAATAATATAACGATAAAATTAATTATTTAAGATCATGGAAGCTCTGAGAGTATTCCTCTTTCTCCAACTCTGAGGAGTATAATTTATTCTCTGTCCCAGACGCTTACTCAGAAATCCATCACTGTGTTTATTCAAAGTCACACATTCCACAGACTGTTCTCAGCCAATGACTGATCACAGGAGAAATTTTAAACCGGGCCTGCTCCTGGAAGACAGCAAACTCCTTTGATACACATTTTTGACTGGAAGCCTCTCCAGTGGCATTACCGTACTCTCTTAGAAGTACAGTGCAGTCCAAGTCACTTCAGCACAATATTTTTTCCTTCCTTCCCTCTGTCCTTCATCTGGGATCAGACCTGTATCTCAGTAAAATACTTTTCCAAGCCTCCACCAGCTTCCTCTCTATTTTCCCTCCCATGCATTGCCATTAATTAATTTCTTACATAGCTAGTCTTCCTGGCGTCAGCCTCTTGGAGGACACACATTCGTACAATATCAATACTAATGGGTCATGCTTTTTCTCACTAAGCTCTAGTGTAAGTCCTCAGCCAAGTTCCCACATCCCTCTCATTTAATTATTTTTCAAGAAGCACAACAAAAATTATAATCAAGTAGCAGTGGAAAAAACAATCATGTTTCTTTCTTAAATCACGCTAATATTTTTAGCTTACTTAGTTTTCGACTGATCTTTACCATCTTTAAAGGGTATACAAAATTCCATGTGTCATTCATCTCATTTATACTTTCAGGTACATTTCCCTTGAGATTAAAATTATTTTTTAATAAAAATATTTAGAAAACCTGATTTTTTTGTAATAATTATCCTTATTCTTAAAGTAATATAGATTAAACTCTCAAGATCGTATCCTTATTTCCAGATACTATGATATATAGATCAGGTGTTAAACAAACTAGGAACAATCTGGTCTTTAACCAATTGGTCACTTATTATTGCCAAAATTGCTCCAGAATAACCTCTGGAGTAGAAAAGACTAACGGAGATCCCTTCCTATAAGTGGTTTAAATAAAAGTGACTTTAGAGCTAATAGCAATCCATTGAATTTAAATTAGCAACTAACTTAATTCTGTTAATTACAAAGAAATTCTGCTGCGGAAAGTATATCATTTGAGCCAAAAATAAAATCATAAAATGATAACCTAATTACCATTTATCAAGATACATAGCTTCTCCCAAGTATCACAGAAACCACTCTTTAGGCCACTAACCAGATACAGAAAGAACTTAGTTACGTGGAAATGGTTTTTATAATTACATTCAGAAGAATAAGATTATATTTATACTTAAAGACCAATATTTAGTTAGTCCTTGGGTATTCTTTTTCAAAATAAACACCAAAATTTTTATGTTTAGCTTTTTATATGTATCATTTTACAATTCAAATATATTTGCATATGAATACTATATCTATTATAAAATGGTATTTACACTGAGATATTAATGGGTTAAAGTACTAAGTAAAAATTAGATTTATAGACTCTTTCATCAAGGAAATAATGCAATTTGATTTCAAAGGCTTTAAAAATATAACACAATCAAACTAAAATTTCAGGAGCTAGATCTTTCTCTTCTTTTTTTGAACACATATTGATATTTAGGAAAAACAAGTCCATGAAACATAGTTCTGCGAAATCCTTAGTTGAAGAGGTCCATGACGTGGGTCGTCATCAGAATCAGAAAAATATTTTATTATCAAGGAGGAGAACTAATGGTTTGTCCAATGCAGAATGCCCTGCCCTAGGTTGTGGAAGGAGTACGCACCTACACGTGCAGCTGCCCTTTGATCATGGTCTCCACATTGCTCATTGTCTGAACATTAATGTCAGCAAATTGAACAAATGGACTTTTCCTTTAACACTTCTTGTTAAAATCTTAACAATTCTTAGGTCAAACATATTAACTTTAAAAGTTAATGTGTTCAGGGAAGCCCCTGATGTCCCTGCCCTCTTCCCCCATTCCATAAACAGCTGTGCCTGTGCTCATCCTAATAAGAGGGCTGTATTGGCATATTCTCAATTCATATCAGTGTCTTACAACTTCAAGTTCTAGTTTGGATAACATCAATATATTTTTTCAGAAGGTCACTTTAACTTTACCAAGCTTTAGACACATCAAAATATGGATGATAATTCCCATGTTACTTTATTGGGTTACTGTGAAGAAAATAATGTATTTTCTACACTTGATTAATGATTGTCTTTCAAATGACAAAAGTCATCCTAGCCCTCCCCTGTTTAAGACTTTAAACAGATTTCCATTACTCTTAGATGAAGCCCAAGACCCTTAGCATAGAAAATTTTGTCATTGATGATCTGGTTTATTATGTCTCATCTCTTAAAAGTCTCCTCCATTTTCCTCTAAAGACAAATCACACTGATTTCAGTTTCTGCAATTTCTTACACATTCTAAACTTCTCACCACAGGGTCTTTGTGCATGCTGCCCTCACGTTCTGGAATACACCCCAAAGCCAACGCCCATGTCCCATCCCTCCCATTTCCCGTTCTGGCTTTCTCCTCCTCCTAATTTTTGCACTCAATATTACTTCTTCTAGGAAACATACAAACTGTTCAGTGTAGCTTTTACACAAATAATCTATATAAGTTGTTCACTGCTTTTTCATCTTGTCCCCAAACCACCGAAACATTGGTAGATTGTTCACTTATAAGGAAGATGATGATAACATCTTGTTCATTTCAAGATGGGAAGAGATTATTTGCACTTTGAAATCACTTTTTTATTTTTCTACAAAAATATTTAATAGACTAATTGCATAAAATTCAGTTGAATATGAATGGATATAGATGCCTATATTGGGGGAAAATATGTTAGAGAGATCCTATTTTATTTCCCATTGTTTATTAACTGTGTGACATTGGGCAATTTATAACAACAAGACAACAAAAAACACCTCTGAGCTTCAATTTTCTAAACTCCTTATACATTACAGAGTCCTGTTAATTGAACCTTCATTATAATAGATACTGACAGGGATAGGTATTTCTATTCCATCTTAGAACTACAGGATCTGCTGTGAAAAAAAATAATTTAGAGCAAACAACATTTTCATTATTCACATATAAATAAGTCTTCTATAAAACAAACTTTTTCAAACAGTTTATTGCAATTGGATTTCTAGTTTCAGCACTGACCTGCTACTATTGACAAGCCACTCTGTCCCTTTACTCCATGAAAATTTTGGTTTTGGTGCAGCTTTAGGTTTGCATTCAATTATCACCCTTCCACCTTTAGCAGCCAGGATCTTCTTCTTCATAGGATTCATTTCAAAAGTTGGAGCCAACGCTAAAAAGAAAACAAATTGTTATTTTTCTCTTTCCGTTTGTAAAGCCTAAACATTGCTTCTGTGTTGTAGAATCTTTTATTCTTCTTTAATAGTTAATGGAAAGGATTAATCTCAGTAAATATGATCAGCTATCACCAATAGGCATTCTATACCTAATGCTTTGTAACTTTTATTTAATAACTTTGACTTATAAAATTCACCCAATTCCAATGTACAGTTCTTGATGATCACTGAATTGATTATTAGAAACTTTAATTAGAGTCCAGGCATGGTGGCTCACACCTATAATCCCAGCACTTTTGGAGGCTGAGGTGGGCAGATGGCTTAGCCCAGGAGTTTGAGAGTGCACTGGATAACACGGTGAAACTCCATCTCTACCTAAAATACCCAAAATTAGCTGGAAATGTTAGTGCATGCCTGCAGTCCCAGCTATCAAGGAGGCTGAGGTGGAGGATCACCTGAACCTAGAAGATCAAAGCTATTGTGAGCCGTGATCGCACCACTGCACTCCAGCCTGGGAAACACCGTGAGACCCTGTCTCAATAACTAAATAACTTTAATTTCAATAAAATGTTTTATACACACTTACCTTAAAATTAACACTGAATTCCGTTGCTTTGACTCAATTCCACAAGGAAAGTAAAGTGAAAGGCTGAAGAAAATTGACCAGCATTATACACACTGACATATGGTCCTAATCAATCCTCTAAACCACATGTTGACTGAACTATACCCAGTTTATAAATGAGAAAATTGAAATCTATTAGGATTATCTAATTCAGCAAAGGTGCCACAGGTAGTAACAAGTGGGAGTCACATTTGAATCTAGGTGCTTCTGTTTCCAAAGCATGTGCTTCTGATTAAACAATGCAGTCTCTCCTTCTTTATACGATTACTGAGCATCACCTGTATGCAAATACTCTGCAAAATGCCAAAATAACTGGATCCCTACTTTCAGGATCTATCTATAAACAGCTATGGGAATAATGGTTCTAATAAACTAATTAAGGAGTATATGATCATTTGTAGTTCATCCTTACCTCCAAGTACAGAACAATAATTATCAGAACAGAATATAGAGTTTTTTAAAAGTTACTCCCTTGAGGGTATGCTCTAACTTTCCTCAAGGTCCCCACATTTAATCCACTGCTCACTCTCCTCTTCCCTGGGCAGACTCCAAAGAGATTTCATCCATGTATTTCAACACATTACAATCATCTGTAACGGTGTACTTTCTGGAGGCTTTTCTAGGCCTAAGCATATCTTCATCTGGATTTTGACTCTTCATCCTCTGGTCTGGTCATTCTCAAATTTATCTTTGTATTAAAATCACCTGGGGATCTTTTTAAAGTGTCCATGCAGCAGGTCTGGGGTGAGCCTGGGATTCCGCACTTCTAATGTGCTCCTAGATACGGCCACTGCTGCTGATGAAGAAGCCATTTTTTTGTGGCAAAGATTCATTCTATTCCATTGTTTCGCTAGTCTGGATTATGATAATTGGCAATAAATAAATTAGTAAGCAACCAACCTATGTTGTACACCTAACACAGTAGTGAGTATTTTGTGTAGGCTCAATAAACATTTTGTGTGACATGACATATTGCTTCTAAAACATGAAAGAAAATTTAATAGGATTATATTTTAAAAACCAAAATTCATCTAAAAATAGGGATTTTCCTTGAATCAGTTTAGATTTCAGTGAAATAGTTGATTTGGTGTGGTCCTTTAAATGACTTCAGATTTATCTAATATTTGAATTTCTAACAACAGGATCTAGACTGCATTCCTATGTATGTTTTGGAAGTGGCAAAAATAAGGGGATATTCTTCTTCTTAACTGAGAAGATGGCACGATGCATTTCTTATCTCTTTGGTTCTTTATTGCAGTATATGAGCCTATTAAAGGAATAGCATCTGGTGTAGAGTAAGTGCTCAATAAATATTTGCTGGATGAACACATGAATTAACTAAATAACCCAAGAGAGGAAGGGAGAAGCACTGTTCATAAGAGTATAAAAAACAAGAATAGAATAGATTGAGACAAATTTAAACATGTCCAGAGCTATTGATCTGGGGAGGATCAAATTGCTCAGTTTGCTAATTATATTAATAGCCATTAAATGATTTGGCAATTCTAGGCTAAATATATAGACATCTTTCAGTCTGAGCTGAGGTGTTTTTATACTTCTCTTTTGAAACAAATGAAGATATGAACTTTAACAGAAAATAAAATTTACATTTGGGACAGAATTCAAACTGACTTCCCCTCTAAGAGTCACAATGATTTTCTATTCCTTTGTACCAAAGACATCTGAGCTTGTGCTTGCTTGATACCCAAGTAACTACAGTAAATATATTATCGGAACATTTAGGCCATAGGGAGGAAGAAATAGAGTATGATCCTCAGCATTAATAAGTGGCTGGGAATGTTAAAATTAAGATGGCCTTAACTTATTGAGAATAGTTTTCTTTAATTCTTTATCATAACTCTCTCATTTTCTATCATTCTCTTTTAGTGTCAATCAATTTGTAGTGATACCAATGTTTTGAAGAGTTTTCTTTAGGTGCAGTAAGAATAGAAGTGGCCGCATTGAGTCATTGCTTTATCTTTTCAGTAACTAATGCTAGAAGAAAAAGCCTGACTTCCTGAATTCACTACTTACAATATGACTTGACTTCGTGACAACTCTTTCAAATAACATGAAAAGGACATAATACAGTAAGACTTTAGGGCCAGGCACAGTGGCTCATGCCTGTAAATTCCAACACTTTTTGGGAGGCCAAAGTGTGCAGACCGCTTGAACTCAGGAGTTCTGGACCAGCCTGAACAACATGGTGAAACTCCATCTCTGTAAAAAAATACAAAACTTAGCTGGGTGTGGTGGACTGTGCCTGTTGTCTCAGCTACTTGGGAGGCTGCGGTGGGAGGATGGCTTGAGCACAGGAGGCAGAAACTGCAGTAAACTGAGATCACACCACTGCACTTTAGCTTGGGTAATAGGCGAAACTCTGTCTCAATAAAATAGACTTTTGTAAAGTAGTTGTAATGAATATAAATAAAGTAGTCATAATGGGAGATATTTCTGGTGTAAATTGGAGATTAGTGGATGTACTGGATGGGGAAGGGATGTGGTAGACTCTGCCATTCTTTAGAACAAAGAATCTTTGAGGAAGAGAAGATGTGAGTGTCGGTGGGAGACATTAATAATGAATTCAGCTGCAGACATGCTAAGCTTGGATTATCTGTGGGGTTATCCAAATGAACATTGCTACTAGGAATTATTTATATTGAGATTGAAGCTGAGGATAATTATCTGGGCCAGAGATATAAGTAAAGGGATCGCTGGTAGGTAATAGGAAATGAATAAAAAATTAACTAGATATTTTTAAAATAAAAATAAAAATCCAGGAATAATAATGTAGAATACAGAAAAGGAAATGAAATAGATCAGAGGGATGGAATGCTGGGATAGAACAAGATTTCTAGCCAGGCAGAGGAGAGGGTGAAAAAGGTGACAATGAAGGAGATAGAGAAGAAATGGTCTGTGAGGTTTGACAGCTCAGAATCACCAAAGACAAGAGATAAGAAAGCTTAAGCATCATATAGGACTAGAAATCCTGTATGACTAAGAGAGGCAGCTGGTGGATATATGTTCACACACACACACCCACACACACACACACAAGAATGAATAGTTGCTGATATCAAGTATCAGGGAAAGTGAAAAGGAATGAATATAGAGCAAAGAGGTAAAATAATTGTTTCATGTTTGCTTAGGAGAGACGCTTTCTTCTCTAGATAAAAAGTATTGAAAAGACAATGTAGTAAAGAGATAGCTTTGAGTGATGGATGGGAAGTTGAAATAATACTACTTTATGCCAAAAGATTTCAATTTTCATGGAGCACAAGAATACAATATAAAAGCGAGAGTCAGGGTGCAGTAAGGGACCAGCAGAATGTCCTAAAGGTTTTGAATAGCAACTGTGGTGTATGAGACCCGGGGACTGAGAATGCCCCCGAAGTGCCAGACACCCATCTGACGCTGATCACATGCAGTGTTTTAACATCAGTCTTCAATGTTATGTGATTCTTCAGGCAGTGTTCAGTCTCCAGGCATATGAGAGGATAAGACTTGTCAAAATTGGCATGTGTAAATTGTGCTTTATCATTAAAAAATGCTAAAAACAATGATATTCCATGTTCCTTCAAATTTATTATAGAAGTCAGCTTCTTAGCTAAAAATAAAATGATGCAATTTCATGAAACAGGAATTTGTATGTAGTTGGAAATTCAACCAGCATAAGAAAAGTTTACAGCGTTACTTTCTCCCTACTTACATGTTCTTCAATGAAAGGAAAAACCGTATCATTTCGTTCCCAAGCGCATGTTAAAAGTTTTTAACATTGTAAATAAAAGAATGTAATGTGAAATCAAATGTGATCTATGGATACTCCGGCATCTTTTTTACTATGTCACTTTCTTGATGAATGTTTAACAGAGATTAGAAATGATACTGACCCAGGATCTTCAACTCAGCATTTGCATAAATGGCTCCATATGTGTTTTCAGCTATGCACTGATACATTCCAGCATTTTCAAAAGTCACATCATACAGTCTTAATTCCCCTTTATGATACTGAAAAGAATAAAATTGAAACATATTCTCAATGGACTTTAATAGAAATACTTTCACTTAGGTCTGGGCTTGGTTGTCTTTTAATTTAGATACATTATGTTCATCTGCCCCCACTGTTACCTAAGATGAACTAAGTGGGATTTTCACGGCATGGGAAAGGAAAACCCACTTACCATGCCCAAAGGCTCTTGTTCTATTCATCCTACAGAGCTGAGAGTCCACCTTTTCCCCTCTTGGACCAGCTGGGAGATTACAGTGGGAAGGTAGAGAAGAATCCCACTGCTGCTACTTGTCCCCAGGGCCAAAGGTAGGACTTAGAGCTTCACTCTTACCTCTGTCTCTGTGGGGTACAGGAAAATAGTGGCAAGAAAAAGAGGACAATATCAGGTATTGGAGATGGATGAGTAGGAAGAGGGTGGAAAAGTGGAACAAAGGAAAAAATAAGGAGAGAGAGAGAAAGAAGGTAGAGTAAGATTACAGAAAGTTGTTTAAACTGAAAGAAGATACTTTATGTTCAGTTTTTGTTTGTCTTTTTTCAGAAGCTTTTATATTTCAGGGCCCAAGTACCCTTTCTCTATTGTCTCTCCTGCTAAATGTATCCCAGGACCACCCTGAAACACTGCTTGAACAGGGACTCAGGAACAGCAAAGCACTTGAACATACATACCGCATATCCATTTTTCAACCATCGGATTGTAGGGATGGGCTTCCCCGTGGCCACACAAGGCCAGTAGAGGTCACTGCCTATGTCCACCTCTGTGTCATTGATATGTTCTACCCACTCAGGGAATGCTAAAAAGTAAGGAACATTGTAAATGTTAAATCAAAGTCTCAAGATCCATCATAATCTCCAGAGTATAAATATTACATTTAGTTAAACTAATTCTGCAGAATACATCAGATAGCATAGGTATCCCGAATTCAGTAATAGGCCTTGTCTTTTCATAGGTTTAACCTATGCAAATCCTGTGTTATTACAGTAGGAGGTAACTATAACTCATTATTTTTCCATTTGTAAATCATGTTTTGTTGAAAAGTTGAGTTATAATTAGCACTAAAATAATTGACTTTTTCTGCTCATAACATAAACCTTTCAAGTCTGTAAAAATGACAATTGAGGTTTTAAAGAATTACATCTCAATTCAATATGACACCATCTCTTAACATTTTCTTTAAAGACTCAGATTTTTTTTCCCACTCCCTCAGGTATACAGTATCTTCATTTTGATGGAACTTTCAGCTAGTGGCCACTGTAACATCTTACTGTGGTGCTAGAAAAATGACTTGGACACCTAAATATACTCTTTCCATATTGGAAACTATGTACAGTAGCTATGATTGGTGAAATCCATGCATTAGTAAAATTGAACTCAGTCTCATCCTTTAATCTGATCTACTTTATACCTAAAGAAACATCCATAAAAATGAGAAAATGCTAAAATTTTTCCAAAGAAAAAAATATTTAACAATTTGACAGTCTTTTTGATTATTTCAGTTATCTAGTCCAAATAAATGCAGATAAACAAATTAATAGAAAATAAAAAGGAAGTAGTAGGAAAGAATCCTGAGTGGAGAATAATATTTAATTTTCTTTGAAACTGGGAACTTGTGATAGTTTTATGGCAAAAGCAATATATACATCTTATAAAAAGCATTTAACGAATAATAAAATACTAGAAATTTGAAAACTAGAAAACATTTTTATGTCACCAAATACCATCAACAATATACATTATAATGCATACATTATACATGTAGACATATGTGCACCTATATATTTTACAGCACATATAATCTCATTTAGTACATGTTTTCACTTATCATTACATTTGTCTGTAACATAGGGAGATATTTTTTAAAATATTGGTGGATATGTTCATGTTAATTGAGAGATGTTTTATTTTGTATACAATCTTAGCAATACATAATACAGGAATATCAGCACCCTTCCTGTCTTGGCCTCACATGGACAACACAGACATTTGCTATTACATCATGTAATGAATAATTGAACTGGATTGACACATTCTATATATGGCTTAATTATGTCACCTTCTAGTGATGTGATCAGACCTAAAGATAATACTTAGTATGCTGCATTAGTAAAGAATAAATAACATTTATCTTAAATTACCTGCTATAAATACGTGCTCTGTCACCTTGGTTCTTCTAAGGCTTTAGATATTAGACAGTTCAAAATACTACTCTGTTGAGAACCTGGAGTGTAGTTTTCTTAATATGTTGAATAAAAACAGGTCTATAAGCTTTAGAAACCTAGTAGAAAGTGGTGGATTTATTTCAAAAGTTTAAAGGATCTTACCTAGAATTTTCTTCCTTTCAGGAGGCCATTTCATGCACACTTGATATTTATCACATTAACATTACTGTGGCATTGGATATACAAGTCTGAAGTTCAGCGTAAATGTTTGGGTTAGAGCATTCAGGGTATAGAGTGTGTCTAAAGCCATGATCATGAATGGGATCATAAAGGGAGTGACTGAAATGGAGATGGGGTTCACAGATGGAACCCTGATCACGCCAATGTTAGAAAGGTATGGAGTTGAAAGGCAATGGAGAATGAAAGATGATACAAGGAAATGAATAACAAAGTGGGTTGCAGACATGAAGCACAGAAAGTGAATCATGAAGAAGGGAGGGACCAACTGTGACCACCACTGCTGTTAGATCAAACAAGTACAACTGAGAATTGATCATTAGCTTTAGCAATATGGAAGTCTGTGATGATGAAAAGAAAGGTTTCTGTGGAGAGGTAGAGATGCAAATCATGTTGGAGTGCATTTAAGAGAGAAGAAAAACTGGAGATGGAAACAACACTTTTAGAGAGTATGGGTGAATCTGTCAAATTTTTTATTCCTTTTTGGGAGAGACAGGAGAAAGTGAAATGGGACAGTAGCCAGAGTTAAAAATGAATAATCCTGTGGAAGCCCTCCATGTTTCTTTAGTTGTGACCTGCGAGGTTCATGTTGTGGAACATTATAGTTTCAGTCTGGAAAGTTTCCAATGTGGCCTGAAAAAAAGTCTCTCTTCCCAAATGTAAGTTTATTTTAACGTGTGAAAATGAAAGGTTAGTGCCAAGATAATTTTGTCAAAAAAAAAAAAAGATTCCTTAGACCAGTGGTTCTCAAAGTGTGGCTTCAGGACCAATAGTAGCAGCATCCTTTGGGAATTTGTTAAAAATACAAATTCATGAACCCTTAACAGACCTCTGAATTAAAAATCCTGAGAGTTTGGCCCAGCAATCTGTGTTTTAACAAGCCCTCCATGTGATGTTGATGCATGCTTAAGTTTGCAAACCATTGACTTAAGTCATAACATATAGCTTCTTCTATAAATAAAAAGATACTGAAAAAAGACAGTGATAAAATGAGTAAACAAACTACATTAAGTGTATATTCTGAAAATTACCAATAACACTTCTATTGATCCATTTCTATTACCTATGGTTCAATTGGTAATAAGTTCATAACTTCTATAACTCATAGTTGTGACTTCATTAGACATATGAGAAATATTTTATCATTCTCCATGATGTAACATATATCACTGTTCTTAAAACTATTAATCATTATATAGTAGTTTTTCAAGTATGGAAATGGTTTTAAATAAAATATTGATGAAATTTATATAAAATTAAAATAATATATCTACCTTGAACATAAATTCTTGCTTGATGTTTATCCTTTCCTCTAATGTTCTCAGCCTCACATTCATAGATGCCTTCATCTTCTAGCTGAATATTGAAGATCTTAAGAACAGCCCCAGAGGTGCTAATCTCAGCAGTGCTTGGCATTGGTTCTAGAACCTTCCGCCATCGGATATCCGGAACAGGACTTTAAACAGAAGATACCAGTGCTAAAGTTTCACACACTTAAAAGACAATTACTTTATGTTTACAGCTAAACAATTATTTATTTCCTAAAATGGTACTATTTCTATATATATTAATGAAAGTGTCAGTATACTTACTTTCCAAGTGCAAAACATTCTAAGGTCACATTTTGGCCCATCAGTGCATATACATCCTTGAACTGAACTACAATATCAGCAGGATATGGTTTTGTTGTTCCTAATATTAAGAGAAACACAAATGTTCACTAATTATTAGGCACAATAGTAGTTACTCTTAAACATGGTAATTCTGTAGGATTAGAGCTGCTTCAATATGGAAGCTTTTCTCTGTACAGGTACTGGTCATATCATAATGGATAGACTTGTTTGTTTATGCACAGTATGAATATAGTATAACTTCCCAGCTATATTGGCTCATTCTGACAGCTGCATAACCAATGTGACTTAATTTACTTAAAAAATTCCTGTTTTGGCCGGGCGCAGTGGCTCAAGCCTGTAATCCTAGCACTTTGGGAGGCTGAGATGGGCGGATCACAAGGTCAGGAGATCAAGATCATCCTGGCTAACACCGTGAAACCCCGTCTCTACTAAAAAATACAAAAAAAACTAGCCGGGCGAGGTGGCCGGCGCCTGTAGTCCCAGCTACTCGGGAGGCTGAGGCAGGAGAATGGCTTAAACCCGGGAGGCGGAGCTTGCAGTGAGCTGAGATCTGGCCACTGCACTCCAGCCTGGGCGGCAGAGCGAGAGTCCGTCTCAAAAAAAAAAAAAAAAAAAAAAAAAAAAAAAAAAAAAAAATTCCTGTCTTTAGTGAACAACAGATACGTGGCAAACATTGTGATCACTGCTGCATGGAACTCAGGAAGATAGAGAAAGAAAATTAAGGAGAAGGAAAGAGAAGAAGGAGAAGAGAGTAGAAAAGAAAGATGCAAGGCAAGAAACTAAGGAGAAAAGAAATGCCCAGAGATAAAGGCAAAGGGAAACAAATTGAAAAGAGAGAAGGAGAGAGGGAAAGAAGGAAAACATTTACTCAGACAACACAGCACTCTTCAAAATAAACACTTATTTAGCATATCAGTCCTGAAAGATGTGTTAATCCTTCAGGCTTACAGAGAAAATCAGGTTCAGAAAGGTGAAAGGCATTATTTAGGATCACAAATTGAGTGTGTACCTCACACTGTAAAATACTGAAGAGACAAATAAATAAATAATGATATATAACCCAAACCAAAATGGGTACTCTGAAAGACTGACTGATGAGGAGGGTAGTTAGAAGTAGGTAAGGGCTATAGGACTCTGAGGCAAATATGGCATTTAAATTCGACCAGTTCAGGTTGAGCAAACAGCATATTATGACAAAGCTCCAGGAGTGTGCAAGGAATTTTAAAAGGTCTAGGAACTCAAATGATGCTGAAGTATATGAGCTGGAACCCACAATCTAGAAGGACTGAAAAAATGATAGAAAGATTTTGAGATGAATTTTCTCAATAAGTAATGTATTAGTCTGTTCTCACTCTGCTAATAAAGACCTATCTGAGACTAGGTAATATATAAAGGAAACAGGTTTAATTGACTCATAGTTCCGCATAACGGGAGGTCTCACAATCGTGGTGGAAGATTAAGGAAGAGCAACAGGAAATCTTACATGGCAGTGGGCAAGAGACAGCATGTGCAGGGGGAACTCCCCTTTATACAACCATCAGATCTCATGAGACTTATTCACTACTACAAGAACAGTATGGGGGAAACAGCCCCCCATGATTCAATTACCTCCACCTGGCCCCGCCGTTGACAAGTGAAGACTATTACAATTCGAGGTGAGATTTGGGTGAGGACACAGCCAAATCGTATCAAGTAACTACCACTGGGACTTGGTAAGAGAAGTAATATGGATCATATCTTTGGTTTAAGTCAAAGACCTTGTTGGCATTTTTAAAGGATGGAGCATGGAGAGGAGAAATATATATAGAAGACAATCTCAGAGGTCCATAAAACGCTGTTTCAACACTTTAGGCAAAACAGGTGAGGGCCAACACTAGGGCATAGTTACAGTGAAAACAGAAAGAAAATAGTAAATATAAATTGTATTTTAGAGGCAGAATCAACAGGACGGCTCCTTGGATCAATGTTTCTCAAGGTGTAGATTAAAGGCTCAATCATCAGAATCACCTAGGATACTGGTTCAACTTGTGGATTCCTGGGTCACATTCCAGGCCTGATGAATCAATACGTCTGGGTCCTGCATTATTCCCAAAACTCTCCAGGTGCTTACATACTAATTAAGAACCACTGGGTTAGCTGTACCGAAGATCAGTGGAAATTGGGATTTGATAATAAATCATGCTACCTTGAGTTATTAGAAATAAAATTGTGTTGCTAAATAAGCTAAAGAAAAGGAGAAGGTTTTGGGGAGAAATAACGTGTATTTGTGACATTTTGAGCTTAACGTCTTTGAGAGCTTTTTGGGGGGACAAGTCCAGGATACAGGAAGAATTGACATCTAAACACGAGAAAAATTTCAGAGCTGTGAACTTGAAGTCTCCTGCAAAGGTATACTGTTGAAAATGTATAAGTGGGTGAGAATATCTAGGAAAGATTAGAGGAAAATATAAGAAAGAAGAATATTTTGTGAAGAATATTCTATGAAATTTGTCAGAGAGGCAGAAGGGAGATGAAAAGTTCAGGAAATTAGGTGAAGAAAGAAAACTTCATGAAAGGCAGAAGAGGCAGTGTCAAAGCTCGAACAGAATAAGGACTGCAAAGTGTCCTTTGGATTTAGCAAATAGGAATTCATAATAATTCAAAATTGCGTTGAATACAAGAGAATATGCAGAGAGAATGAGGTAGAGTAGAATCTGAAGATTCAGGAAAGGAGAAAATAAGTGATGTATTGAAGTTTCTAATTGAAACAAATGGAATGTGAACCAGAACAACTGGAGAATTTAGCTTGAGCAGGGGGAGAAATATTTTTGCTACTGAGACAAAAAGTCAGAAAATAAATAGAAGTGCTGAACTGCAAGTGTATTTCTGGGGAAGAGTAGAAAGAAAATCAAGAGAATTTTTACATGATGGCTTCTTTTCAGTCTATGAAGTAGGGGGTGAGATTCTCTCTTAAAACTGAGAAAAGAAAAATGAGCCAGAAAGTCAACAATATTTTTTGAATACCAATTATGTGAGCGTTGTCTTGCAGAGAAAAATAAAAATGGAACCTCAATGGTATTATGTCATTTTTCCCATCATCACACTGTACTTAGGGGTAAAGGCAGGAACCAGACCTAAATCTGTTAATCTGAAGCTGGTATGCTCTCATGAGCTTGAATTTGCTGATATTAATGTAGCAGAAGGACTTGGATAGAAATAATGTAAAGTAAGCAAGTATACTGTGATTTGATTCTCTTAAGCAGCAGTGCATTTTAAAGGGGAAGTAGTTCAATTGGAGCTTAGGGAAAGGCCAATCAGATTGTCAGTGGTCATCTGCCATGGTACTACCAGGGTAGCACCATACGCTGATTATGTAGATTACGAAAGACAATTTTTGTACTTATTTGTATCATGTAAATAGTTTCTTAAAAATACCAAAATAATCAAAATGACTTAAAAAAATTCTACAGTTACTATTGTTTGTTTTGATCTACAAATCATTTGATTTCTTCATGAGCTTACTAAGAAGTAGGAATGTCCGTGAAACAAAAAGTAGATGCCAGCGATTTCCACTGTAACCAATACACTAGAACTTGACTAAAGTATCAGTCCCCTGTGTATTTCCCGAGCTAGAGGCAACTCATCCGAACACAACCTTCTTACAGCAATTTTATTAACTGAATCTTCTCAACGCAAAAAGCTTAGGACCAAGCCTTTGGCCCCTTCAACATGCATCCCCTTCTATATTGTCCTTCCTGAAAAACCAGCTAGTCCTCACTGGGTATTTCTTTTCATTACGGTAAGTACACCATATGTAGACAACCTTGCGAAAACAGAGTGTAACAAATAAAATACTTACGTTCAGGTATTGGAATGAGTGGGATGAATTTGCTGAACACGCTCTTTGTAATAGAAGGACTGGAAACAAAGCAGGAATAATTGCCTTTGTCAGAAGCCTCAACATTTGCAATGTAGAGATTGCCATTTGTCTGAGACACAAATCGTCGTTTATCCATTGTGATAAATACAGGAAATTCATTTAGAAGCCAGCGGTAGCTAAGATCATCTAGAAGAAATTATTTTCTTCTAAATATGAAGTGCTTCTCCCAAAGCTGTTACATAATTTAATAGAGGCTAGTAACAAGCTATCACTTAATCTAACAGAGGCTATTGAAGAGCAAATGTTAGGAGAAAGCAAAGACAAACAGTGCACACTTTAAAATATGTACCATATTTTACATGAATATAAGCATTACACTAAGCAATTACATCTATTTATCTATATTTCTATTATTTTATAAACTATTAACATTCTTGCTTTCATTTCATTGACGGGCTGAGTGAAACTCGAAGAGGTTACATAATTTGCTTAGAATTTCATGACTATTATGAAGAAATAGTATTTTGAATCCACGTCTAATAACTCCAAAGCCATGATTAATCTGCCGTACTGTATTTTATAAATAAAATTAAGATTACTTACCATATTATCACTTTATCTGTTTGTGTGTGTGTGTGTGTGCGTACACCTATTTTAAATTATAGAGTTAGAAATGAGCTTATGTAACCTATTGTGGTCACATTAAAAAGAGAAAACTACAGAAACAGGGAAAAGTATGGTACTGGTTTAATTAAATATTAGGAGACATATCATATGGTAACTCTTACCCACATGAAATTCCTTTGGCTGAACACACTAACTAGTTAAATGGAAAACTGAATTTCCTCCTTAATTTGCTGAATTTCCTATAGTTTTCTATTCCTTCCTTCCTCTCTGTTTTGATGAATGACTCGCCAGGAGTCATTCCACAAATACACAAAAGGAGACAATGGGCAATGCACACCTTTAGGTCAAAAAATAATGATTCCCTTCAAAACATCTTGATCACATAAAGACAGTTTCTACTGAGAAGAATGTAAGTGGGAATCTCTCTAGGTCAGACTAAATAGGATTTTAGGTGTAAAATGGTGAAAAACCAAGAACCCACAGCACTCAGGCTTCTTTTAAAAATGAATAATCATGACAAACGGCTATTTTGCATTGGGGAACTTAGCGTGGCTAGCAAAGCTTTCAAAGAGAGTGTGAAAGCACAATGATTATGAAAAACTAAAAGAGATGCACATTATATAAGCTTCACATAATGGGAATAATAACCTTGGGATTATATTTAGCTTAGCTATGTAATTTTCTCCAGCAAAATACAACATCAGGAAAGACAGTGAATATGATTATATTATTTTGGTTTTCAACATTGATTTTTTAAAATTATAGAAGCAGCAGCATATGTTTATTATTGAAGAAACAGAATACAGTTAAAAAGAGGCAGAAAATTAGACTACTATAATTAGCCTCTAACTCAGAATTATGGTTAACATATTTCTAGGCACTTATATCTGTGAATAATTGAATTCTTTTAATTTTTTTCTTTTTGCTGATTTAGGGTCACCAGATAATTAGGATAGGAAAATATTTAGGGAGCTGCTTAAATGTCTAAAATGAGGGCTCCAGGGATAAGTAAAGAAGTATCACATTCAGAAAGGAGTATCAAGTAGTCTTTCATCCAAGCTGATATGTACAGTACATTTAAAAGAAGACTTTGATCTTTTCTGATTCTGAAATGATATTTCCTATTCTCAGTTGAAATGTAAGTCCAAATTTTGTAGGGATTTCTGTGAAAAATTAAATCCTCACTCCCCCTGCCCCACCACCAAAGCCAAAAATGTCAAGAAAGTATTTCTTTACAGAGAAAGGACTTTTGTAACTATAGGATGTATGAAAGATACTTCCCACAAAATGCATTTAGAGTAATCTGAATCCTCAGTGGTTATGTGAATACAGAGACCTGAATTTTAATTCTCAGTATGACTTTTATCAGTCACTCTATTACTTATTAGTCACTCTATTACTTATTAGTCACTCTATTACTCAGTTTCTCTAAAATGTAAGACATTTTCCTGCCCCCCACTCATCAAAGATGTGTGTAAAGAAATGAAAGAAGTGATGGTATTTGCCTTACAAGGGATAAATGCTAACTCAGAGAAGTTATTGTCGTGATGTTGTGTGAACATTAGTCTTGGACTATAGAACAATTGGTCTGACTGACTGAATGTCCCATGTAGATTCTCTAATTTATTTATTTTGCAAAACCTGAGTACTTTCCAAGTGCTGCTAAACAAGATAGATGTGGCCTTTGCATTTGTGGGACTTGCAATGTAATTAATCTAAATTTATTTAACAAATCTTACTTATTTTTAAAGCCATTCACTTGGACAAAACAATAATTGCAATTTGTTAGAATCTGTCAGCACTCATTACAACAAAGGTAGGAAGGGCTCTTGCCATTTTTAAATGGGGGATCCAAGGCCTAATAGGGTGAAGTGACTTGCCAGAGGTCATACAGCAAAAGGGAGGCAGAACTGATGTTCTCACCTCCTTCCCCACCCACCATCACCAAAATTAGCTGTACCAAGACTGGAGCAATAGCCACCCTGACTCTCCGACTTATGGATGAGACATGATTTTGTCAATCAAGAGCTAAGCCCTGATCTAGTTTTTTCAAGGACTCAACAGACCATCTTCTTTGTGTCTTTCCTAGCCCCATGCAGATGATAAAATCAACCATCTTTGCAAAAGCCATCTATTTTCCTCAGATTATAGACTGGATTAAACAATAAATTACTATAAAATTATTTTTTCAGTAAGTGTCAGCATATGCTTAAGAAATGTTGCTTTTACTGGTAGATATATGAAACTTCTTGCTTTTACCCCAGAAATCTAGAGCACATATATTACAGGAGAAATTCATTTTGTCCAATTACAATGCATTTGGCTAATATCATTGTATTACTTTGAACTACACCACTTATGTAATCTTGCAAAATGCTATATGTATCTGCTTGAAATACACTTGAACTTCTTTAGTTCAAAACATGGAGAAATAACTTGAAAACTTTTTAGAAGATTTTCTTGCCTTTTAGAAAATTAGCTTGAACAGAATGGAATTCGCCTACACCAAAATCACTGTAGCTTCTGATCAGTACTTTAACACAATAAACTATACATTAAACACGTTTGGAAAGAAAGTTTTGATGTGAGCTAATGTGTTCCTTACCCTGGTCTCTCATTCCTGTCTATTTTTGTAATGATCTATTTAGTCTATTAAGATTCTTTCAAGATTATATTCAATATTCCAGGAGTTTTTATTCTGAACAGTACTCTTATTTTCTTATCCATTTTAAATTTCATAATGTCTCTATTATGAGGTATCTCTTATTTTGTTAACAATACCTACCCTTAAAATGACAGACTTTTTTTTCCCTTTATTTCTCTCTTGCTATATACAAAGATATGATTTATATTTTGTGAAATGGAGTAAGTTGATTTTTGATCATGATATTGACAGAAAATTAGTTGGAAAGGAAGCATTATGTTTTCATTTTTGAGAGTCTGTGTGTTTAAAAAGTCTTGCACATTTATGAATTATTTATTGCAATATAATAAAATCAAACAAGTAAGTTTATGTTTTCAGGAAACTTAACCCCTACACTTAATTTAATGAACAAATCTATTTGCTCTTTCTTTCATTTTCTCACTCTCTCAGGTATTATATTGAGCACTTACTCTGTGCCACATACGAGGAAATTAGCTGTATATCAAATGTTATAAAATTGAGTGAACATTTGTACTGAAATGCACATTTATGATCACTCTTGATAAATAAGTAAAGTGGTCCAAATGAGAGTTTCCCCCCCTTGCAAGGAGCTGCAGACCATCCAAATACAGAGAAAAGTATATGGGATTGCAAAAGTTGAGATGTTTCCTTTTGGACTTTTTGCCTGCACATAAATGAGGAAGGTAACATCTCTATAATCCTGAACTAAAAATCTTTAGTGTAGTGAGATGTACTAAATAATAACAGATACAAAACATCAACTGTACTAAAATATGTTTTATTTACTTTAATAATAATCTATTGAAATTACATATCTTTGGCAGGGCACGGTGGCTCACGCCTGTAGTCCCAGCACTTTTGGAGGCAGAAGCAGGCAGATTGCGAGGTCAGGAGTTCGAGACCAGCCTGACCAACATGGTGAAACCCCGTTTCTACTAAAACTACAAAAATTAGCTGGGTGTGGTGGTGTGCACCTGTAATCCCAGCTACTCGGGAGGCCGAGGCAGGAGAATCACTTGGACCTGGGAGGCGGAGTTTGCAGTGAGCCAAGATTGTGCCACTGCACTCCAGCCTGGGTGACAGAGTGAGACTCCGTCTCAAACAACAACAACAACAACAACAACAACAAAAGAAACTACATATCCATTTTATCATTTTCATATACATTTTAAATGAGGAAATTAAGATGTAGACATGCCTAAGTTTACTTGACATAGTAAGGACTGAATCTCAGATCACCAAATAGAATCAATAGGGTTTGACAACTCTAAATAATTGTATATATAACATTCTTAGAGGTTCAGAACCCAAAGACAGATTCCTTTGCACCCTCAACCCAAGTTCTAAGTCACAAAACATAAAACCTTAATTTACCTTCTTTAAAAAGGAAGGAGATTTCTAGCACAGAGATAGTAAAATAGTATACATACACATATACATACATGCATGGTTTTGAAGCAAATGTCTATTTTTATATCGGTTGAAGGTGGTATAACTGATGAACTATTCAGATTTATTCTGTGAATTGTGTCTCTTGGACTCTTGAACCAACTTTATTTTTGTTTTTGTTTTTGTTTTCCATGTAAACATATTCATCTTTATTGAGATAAGGAAGTAATGGACTCTTTTGACTTAATGGTTTTAAGCTTCTGCCAACCTTGTTCTGGCCAATGAAATTCTACACTCAGCACCATGGCTAAGAGGCAGCAAAGACTGAAAGCAGGACTTACCTTAGAAAAATCTCAGAGCCTGTTCCTTGGACCCCTGCTTCTCGCTTTCTATCTATTCTAATTCCCTAGGTAATCACGCTGCAGTCCCATGGTTTTGAAAACAACTTATAGAATGATGAATCACAAATTTATATTCCAAGCTTAGACATCACCCCTGAAATCTACACACATATAGAACTGCCACCTTGATTTCCATTTGGAAGCTTAACAGACGCTTCACATTTAGCATGTCCACACCTATTCCTTCAGCTGAAGTAATGGCAACTTCATTCTTTCAGGAGCTCTTGGCAAAAATTTTATGCCACCCTCAACTTTTATATTTATCTTATATACCACATAAAAACCACAAGCAAGTCCTCTTGACTTCTCCTTCAAAAGATATGTAGAATTTAACCAAAATATACCTATATTTCTATATAGAATTTAATATATTCTATTTATTTAGAATATGCCTGGATTTATCTTCCCACCTCCACTGCCACCATTCTGGCCCATCACATGCTACCTAAATTATTGCAATACCTCCAAACCGATCTCCTGTTTCCACCTTTTCCCTCCCCAGGTCCTTTCTTAAAACAGTAACCACAGTCACCTTTCTATAATTTAAGTCATGTCATGTGTCTCCTCTGCTCAAAGCCCTGAAATGTAAATCGCATTCAAAGTAAAAGCCAAAGTTTTAATAATTGCTATGGATCATAAGGTCCTCCATAATGCAGCTCTTGTACCTCTTTTATTTCATTTATTACTACCCTCTGCCTTATTCACTCTATGACAGCCACCCTGTCTCCCTTGTTTTTCCATAGTCTGACCTCAGCATCTGCCTGGCATGCTCTTCTCTCAGATACTCATATTGTTAGCTCCTTTACTTCCTTCAGGTGTTTATTCCAACTTTCCTTCTAGTGATGCTCCTCCTGAGTTCAGTCATCCCTCAATACTTACTCTCTCCTCTTCCCTGCATTATACATACACACACACACACACACATATATGAGATATATATCTCCTTATGAGATATATATGAGATATATATATCTCCTTATTTTCAATATCTAACATGCCATGTCTTTTAACCATTTATCTTATTAAGGTCTAACTCTCCCAGTGGAAGACCTCTGAAGGCTGGTAGCTTTTCCTGTTTTGCTCCACTAGGCATTTCTGTGGATTACATTGTGCCTGCTGTATAATAAGTACTCATAAGAGATTTTCTGAGTCCGTGAGTGATGGAGTGAAGTCCATCCAGTATTGAATATGGTCAAATGTAGTCACTGTATACTTTTGGCCATTACTTTGTGGGAAATGCTATGAAAATGGTAGGTTTTTAAATATATATTAAATATATATTTAAATATATAGTTTCTTAAGAAAAAGGTTTTTCTCATTGAAAGGATGTTACAAAATTTTGAATTTTATACGTCCCTCCATATTTATCAAGCAATCATCTTTCTCCTATTGTGGAAGAAATCACCAATATTTGATATGTAAATAACCATAGCTATATATATACACACATATATATATAATATATAAACACACACACATACATACATACACATACACACACAATTTCACATGGAATACATAATGTATAATTTTGTGTGAAATATATGTGCGTGTATATGTACATACACACACATCAGATTGATGTATTCCACACAAAATCCTGCATGTATTCTAAAAGCCTGTTAGGTTTCAGTCTCCATGGAGATGTTTAAAGTCAAATTAATGGCATATTAGAACTATAAGAATAGAAACATGATTTTTAAATTGTGAAAAGAGGTATTTATGTATTGTTTCAAAGGGATATTTGATAAATAAATGAAAATTGGTGAAAGTATATGAAGAATTCATCTTTTAATTAGCACTTTGGTGAATTTTGTCTTAGCCATATAAAAGTACAGAAAACATACATTCAAAGTTGAATTTCATAACAGATGACAAGCCCCATTTATAAAGCAGATGATTATTCTTGCTGATTGGCATTTCTAAGGAGATTAATAATTTATTATGTCTTTATCCCTTTCTAGTGTTTAATTACATAGGGTTCACAGTATTTTATAGATACTAACTTATTAAGAAAATGATTGATTATACATCGTTTCTTGGTACTATTCTATTTCAGGAATATTTTCTAGAAAATCTAACAGAATTTCCCTGTGGAATAGGAACTTTAATGATGGCATAATACAACATATATAAGTTTATAAACTGAAATGATTAGAGATCCTTGGGACTAGAGCCAGGTGACTAATGAGCTGAGAAAGGAAGTGTCCATAACAGTTAGTGACACATTACAAGGTATGTAAATATTCAGTCTAATTTAATTAATAATGAGCCAGGATTATCAATAATGTAGCATTATTATTAAGAATATGGAAACTTGTCCATTTTGTTTCATAGATGCTAATAGAGAGGAATTAAGTTTACCTGGAAAATGGTACGGAGGGTCACAGAGAAGCACCATTCCTTTCCCTTCTTTTACTCTGACCTCAGGACGTTCCTCAGGTGGAAAAGGATCAAGATCTAATTACAAAAGAAAAAAAGGGAAACATTCACTCCCTCATCAATAGAAACAGAGACATTCATCAGTTTTACCTTTCAGCGAATAACTCATTCTTGAGATACAGCACTTCTCAGTGGTTTGGCGAAGCCTAGTAAAGTCAGCTCCTTTTTCTTACATTGCTGAGATTTGTATACACTATTAAAAAGTTCTGTGATGAGCTCAAAGTCTACGGATATTGGGAGCAGCCTGCATAACAATTCTGATGACCCTGAAAATCACAAATATCCTAAAGACTTTTGTTTCAGACTTAGGGAGAATCTCAGTCAGAGTATCTGGAAATATAATGAAATCAGACAATACCAGGATCTACCAAGAAAGTAAGAAAGAAAGAACAACTTAAGAGGAATGGACTCATTTGAAAGGTATTTCCCTTCCTGAGGGAGGGCTTGGATATTAGGAAGGAATAAGGGTGAAAGGCAGGACCCTGTTTAGGGAACGTGAAAGTGACCAATCTCTTGCTCCTTCTCAAATTCTGGGTTTGCTTCAGTTTTAATTTTCTTTACTCTTTTCTGTGTATTTGGAACTTACATTTCGCTTGATTCCTTGATATTCTTCTTCCAGTTCTTCATTTGTTTTACTGACACTCATTCTATTTTTTTTCTGCCTCTCTTCCTGTTCCTTACCTGTGATCAGCACCCAAATCATAACATCGAATTGTTACTTTTCTCAGTATAAATTGTATACCTCTGAAAATCCACCTATTCCAAGTGTTACTTTTTTGCAGAGGACTTTTCAAATCCACTTCTCCAGGTCTGGTGTCTTATTTGAATGCCATCCCTATCCTCAATAGCTTACTTGACATTTTCACTTGGATAACTCAATATCACGATAACCTCTGCATGTGAAGCAACCATTTAAATGCTTCCTGCCATCCTTGAAATTGGTTTTTCTTGCTCCCATCCCATTATTAATGAGAACAGAATGTTTCTGCCTTTTGACTAGATATTCCTTGGGAAACAAAATTTACAGTCTTCTTTCCTTTTGTGCAACCTGTTAATTCCTTCCTTTATATCTATGTTATTTAAATTTTCACTCTCACCACACTAATTTAATCTTACTTCTCTTCCTGGACCTCTCTCATTCCCTCCTGATAAACCCTACCATGAAGGACTTCTTAAAACATTGTTTTCATCCTATAATTCATTTTGCAAAAGATTTAAGTGCTGATTTAAATCATACTGGAGATCACCTGGTCCAACTCATCTCCCAATGTAAAACTTTCTTTCAAAACAACCTCTAATTTTTAGCTTAGCACAGTTTTTCATCATTAGTCCTAATTAAATGTTTCATGTACTTTAAATTTAATATAAATTAACTAAAATATAATTACATTTATCCCTACTATGAGAAATTAAATACTAGAGAATAAGATATTGTCATGTTGGGTTAATCTTTGAAGAGTCACAGCCATTATGTTGCAATATGTGACATTTTCTTCCCCCAACAGCCCTTTTGATAATACAAGGCTTGGCGCTTCCATAGATGCATTTCTTTTCTTTTCTTTTCTTTTTTTTTTTTTTTTTTTTTTGAGACAGATTCTTGCTCTGTCACCTGGCTGGAATGCAGTGTCACAATCTTGGCTCATTGCAACCTCCACCTCCCGGGTTCAAGCGATTCTCCTGCCTCAGACTTCCGAGTAGCTGGGATTACAGGCACGTGCCACAACGCCCAGCTAATTTTTGTATTTTAAGTAGGGACAGGGTTTCACCATGTTGGCCAGGATGGTCTCAATCTCCTGACCTCGTGATTCACCAGCCTTGGCCTCCCAAAGTGCTGGTATTACAGGCATGAGCCACTGCGCTCATCCTGATGCTAATTTTTAGAGAGTCAAGATCCTCAGACCCTAGCCTTCCTTTATTTGACAACATCATCTTTCATTGTTTTGAGTGCATTCATGGTATGCCTTGTGGTGCTTTGTTGTCTCCATCACACAATTATGGCCCACTCATCTTGTAAGATCTACCTCATCTATGATGCCTTCCTCTCACTATCCTTTCTTGATGGTTCTTCTTGCTGAACTCACCGAAACACGCTTGCCCTTTTTAAAAAGTTACAGTTTACTTACATCCAAAGCTCAGGGTTGCTTCAGTGCTTCTGACCATCCCGTAGCTATTGGATGCTAAACAGTAGTAGATTCCAGCATCTTTCTGTTTATCAGGGTTGTTGATAACAAGGTTTCCTCCTACCATACTGTATCGATCACTTGTGAGATCAACATCCCCATTATTCATTCTCCATCTATGAGAAAAAGACGCAAAGGTCATATCACAGGTCATGAGACCTAGAAACTCTACGGAGCTAACACAGTTCTAAAATAATTTGGGTACGGCTCCATGTGAAGTCAGACAATTAAGAATATGATTCAGGTGGTATTTCTTTGTATTCTATAATTCTGAGTCTCTAGGACCATAATTTGTAATTTAGCTCAGGTACAGACAGGTAAAACTCAAAGTACGTGACGTATTTTGTCTTTTTTTTGTGAGGTATCTCAAGTGACAAATATTTTGCTGAGTTTTTCTCCATAAATTGATTTCTTGGGATGTAATTGATAGCCATCTATGCACCAGTTAGATTCATACATATGCAGATATACTGTCTAAAATATTAAAAGCATTGTTCTACCAGAAATAAGTATAAAATATCAATATTTGACTCTAAATTTCAAAGTAATTTTTCAATAAAACATACTAATTGACATTGGCTTCTGCTCAATAAGTGACATATTCTGACCACTAGAGGTCAGTCACACAATTTGAAAATGATAAAAGTCAGTAGGGATTTTGAAAATTTATTCTGAGCCACAAATATACAAGTAAAACTGGATTTTCTCCAGCCTAGAGTTAGTGGTCACTTATGTCTTTTCTCATTACTCAAAGATTACTTTTAATAAAGTAAAAAAGGTGAACAATTCTTTTTCTCCCCAACCACATAATATCATAACAATGTAAGACATGCTGCAGATAATCAGAGCATTAACTGATAGGGATAGTATTATAAATAGACTGGAAACAGGGATCTAACTTTCTGATGTGATGATGAAAAGAATGCATGTAAAAAATAGTTCTCAACTGTATAATTTTATAATCATTCTTTATCAGGGTTTATCCTTTAAAGTTCCATGTCCTGAGGAAAGTCATAAGCCTAGAGCTGTGGTCAAATCGCTCAAGTAGTAGTGGCTTGTGGCCACATCACTCATTCCCTGGCCACTTCTAATTTGAGTAATAATCATGCCCAAGAGTCCTAATGACTTTAGAATATCTGTCGTCAAATCAAAATTACTGGAACATTATTAGTTACAATTTTTTTCATAATAGGAGATAATTTAAAAGCAAGTATAGAAAACTGTGATTTTGCATTTTTAAAACTTACTAAATTACAATCCAATGAATAAAGCCTTCCTCTTACCACAGGTGATGGCAATATTGTCCCTGCCTGAACCATCTAGTGTTAACTTGCTTAGCTCTTGTCAGGACAGTGGGTTTCTTTGTTGGGCAGCTCCAATTTTTGTAATTTCTCCCTCATTATATTGGTTCCAACTTTTTGTTTATTATCTTAATTTCCTCCACATGGATCTGATTGTGCTTGTGACATCATATAAGAATTACCTTTTTCTGTGTTTGAAGAAGTTCACTGGTCTAGTTTCAGAAACATAGACTATTCTACAATCCTTTTTAATAGTTTTTTAATTGTAATGCTTGTTTCTTTGGGGATAGAGGAAAGATAATGAAAGCCTCAAGGCTTATAAGTCAGAAGTAAAGTCCCCCATTGTACCTCTCGGGATGTTGCTATGAATAGCACGTTGTCACAGAACATGTTACAAATATAAAACTATTATATGAATAAAAAATTGGATGAATACCAAGGTTAGTATAATTTGTCCTGAAATTAAGTACATTTTAAAAACTTTAAATGTTCTTTTCCATCAAACTACTTGCATCATGAGCTGATTTTTTTTTCTGCTCTTTCCCCCTTTTTTTTCCCTGTCAAATGCAGACTGCCTTCATAACAAGATTAAACGTCTATCTGTCTTCTCTAGTTCTGTCTATTAATGTATGGATAACCAGGCCAAACTTAAAGTGGGAATTTCAGTGCTGGGTTCAACCTGTGAGAGGCAGTTGGTGACTTACTGGCAAAGCAAAGCTTTGCTTTTTATTGTGCCAGTGTGGTGGGGGATGGGGGCAGCAAGGAGAAGCATAGCCTTTTCCATGTTTCTAGAACATTATCTGAAAGCAGCGCTTTCTTCTGGTTGCCTCTGTTCCAGCCTAGAGACTGATTTGCTAAGGTCCCTTGTGTGAATGTTAACAACAGAGTGTCACAGAATAAGTGTCGCTGAAAGAGCTTTTGGGATTCTATCAATCTATCCAGACAGATAAATAATGAAAAAATTGCATACCTCTTTGGAAGTCATAAAACCTGTGTTTCAGTCTTGGATCTGTGATTTACTAGTTCTTGAGCAAGCAAATGTACTTATTCAGGATTCAGCTTCCTCTCCTGTAAAATTTTCTCGGATTGGATCTCCTCTACACATCCTATTAGTTCTATTATTCCATGTCAGTGACAAATAGGCTCTCATTATATATGGCTTAAGGGTGCAAATAAGTCTAGCCCATCAGATATTTTCAGAACAAATGTGTTATTTATAATTTATAAAATACCTACTTATGTCTCATCTCCATTCATGAAATTGAAACAATAAAAATAATTTCAATGGGATGGTAATTTTGTATCTAAATTCACATTTTATCTTAAGAATAATTTTGTAATTATAGCCAAAGGCAGGAAAAACCTGAGTACCATTAGAATCAAATGGGTGGAAGGGGATATTCTCTTTTATAAGAATTTTTTATAATAATAGAAAGTTACTTTTCTATCCAGTAAAAAATATTAAATTTGTTGAGTGACAACCTTCAATTTAGTCAGGTGACATGAACACACTAGAGCCCCCAATTTCTCCATCAGTCACTTGTTTTGTCTTATGGAACCATTGCACAGGTGAAATTTAAACCCACTGGCTTTTGGTTGATTTTTGCATCTCATTCTTTGCATCAGATGAGAAACTGTTAGTATACTTTTCTGACACATCTGAAGCAGGAAAACTCATTGTTGCTTTTTATAAAGTTGTTTTTGACAGCATACTTATGTAACCCAGAAAAACAGTAAGAGGTATGTTTATATAGATTTTCCTATAGGTAGAGACATTTAAGAAATTTGCTGTGTTGGCTGGAATACAGATATGAGACTGTTGAAAAAGCTGATGCTTTCTACAGTTATTTGTGCAAGATCTTTAAATGTACTTAATATAAAAATGTATCTATTTCTGTAGGTATGAGTTATCCAGGCCAGTACATAACAAAAACATTTTATCCTCAAATCTGTATACTTAAATTACGTATAATTTTATATAACCATTCATAGGCTTAAAAACATGGTTTCCATTATACAAATTGTAAGTGGATGATGTCAAATGCCAGTAGCATTACCTGTGTAGAAATAGTGAGAATTATTTGCATATATTTAAGAGAATCTCCTATTTGAGCATTAGACAACTTTTTTAATAGCTTGTATGCCAATATTTTTGTTAATGTCCATGGAATTTGCAGAAAGCACTATATTATATCTGTACAAGTTCATAGCTGCTGATCTGTGATCATTACTCTGATACTCCATTCTGAAAAGAGAAGTGAGGTACATTACTTGTAAACCGGGAAAGGGCTGGCTCGTGCCCTACAGTTGAGTGAGACTTTTCCTTCCAGTGATTCCTCTGGATAAATGGTATTGATTGGCTGCTCTTCAAAAATTGGTCCAAATCCTTTGTCTTCCTCAGAAACTACAAGAAAAATTTAAAAAAATTGTTTTACATTGTACTGCTTTATAAGTCAAAGAAAATTTGGGAACACTGAAAAAAAAATTGCTTGAAAAAATTTAGAAACAGAGTCTCCATTTTAATTTAAAACGAAGCTATTTGCCTCCATAATACTGAGCCAAACATCAGGCTCTTCATTTAAAATTATTTTCTGTGAATCTCCTGACATTTCTCCAAATGTACCACGTGTTGCCAAACTTAACTACTTCCCACTTCGCCAAACAAGCTGTGCTTTCATGCCCCTGAGCCTCTGCATATGCTTTTGGTTTTCCTAGAATCATCATTCTACTTTTCTTGTCCTATCAAAATTTGCATGATACTTTGGTGACCTAGCCATAGTTAGTTCCATCAGGAAGCCAAAACCTCTCATCTCTCCTGGCTCCTATTGGTCCTCTTTTGAGTTCCTGTAGTTCCCCATATAGGTTATGGTACTTAATACACTTGCTACGATTCCTGGTACAACTTTCTGTTCTGCTAGATTGCAAATGCTTGAGAACAGGTGGCTATGTCTTTCATCTGTGTACATCATTCTCCTGGGTAGCTGCCTGGTTGTCTGAAAAACAATAGGAGCCTAATGATTTTTGAACAAGAGTCTGAATGTGAAGGAGAGCTTCTTGATGTTGCAGAAATGAGTCTCTTTTCTGAGCCAGTTATTGTTGATTTTTTTCTAAACATGTGACTAGCATTGGCACTCAGCACCATCTAGAACAATCAATCAATAAATTACATGGATATTGGATCTGAACAGCTGGTTTAAAATTGATCACAAACAGCTGTGTTGAGAAGCAGTTGTTTCTGGTCTATTCTCCCTGGAAGGGAAGAGTGACACCTCACAGCAGGATGAGGACAAGAGAATCATTCACATGCCACCACTGCGGCAGCATTTAAAGAGCACAGCGCAAAGTCATATGCCTCAAATGAATTAATAATGATCTGTGTGGCTAGAAAGAACGAATATTCTTACAGGTCACTGGAATGTCTCTGCCCGATCTAAGCCATGATTCACTCCTCCAGTTACTTTTTAAGAGAGAAGTAAAGGCAATGGCACACAGACATTTTATCTTCTCTAACACTAAACTTGAAGATGAGAGCTCTGTTCCAGCTTCCTTTTGAAAAAATAGTTTCATTATGTCATTTAAATCTCGCCTCAGTACCATTATCAGTGTGCCTTTGGACAAATTATTGAATCTCTCCAAAGCTCAATATCACTCTTTATAAAATGGGGATAATAAAATCTACCTGATAAGGTTATTGTCAGAATTATATTGAGACAATTCATGGAAGATGGCAGTGTACCTGGCTTATAATCAGCAATGAATAAATGCTAATTTTAAAACCATTCTCATGAATTTTCCAATCTCTTCAAAATTTAGTTCATGTTTCTTATGTATATAAAGTATTCGACTAATCACGAAGCTTCTAAAAACCAGAAGCCAAGTTTTCACTCTTGTAGCTCTGGTCTTATTAGCACTGTGTTTGGGACACTGAGTACATTTTTTTTGTACATATAGATGGTTACTAAAATCCTCAAGTTAATTCCACTGCCCCTCCTCCCCCACCCCCCACCCCCCATCCCAGCCACTGGTATGAGGAATTAATTTCTCTAATTAATAAGTTAACCCAAAATGTTTCAAAGGGAGCTGCCTCATTTTTGGTTGAAATTTGCTGAAACTTTTATTCAATAGTTTATAGATATCAGACACATTCCATAACCACCATCCTATTTCAGATAGGAAATAAATAGCTGGATCAGAATCAGAAGGATGAGAGGAACTGATACTTAGACTTAGCTCCTGCAATGACCTTTTCTAGTTATTGTCTTAGGCAAGCAATTTGTTTTACAGGGCTCGTACATTCCGAAAAGAAAGGAACATGAGCATATGTCCTAAGGACTCCATGTGCCTACCACAATTATTATTAAGATTACAAATATGAGTTATTCACAGAGATGCTCTCTGCCAATAATTTTGAAAGTTGTGTTCTAGGTTGTCTCTAGTTCCATATCCTTCTTGAGGTTGTAAAAGCCATAAATGAATATAATGTTTTCTGCTTTACTTCTAATACTTTTACTGATGATGTCTAATATTTTCTGGCTATTCAGGCTGTAACAGCACAGCAGGGAAAAAATGAGAAATGAATCCTGAATCCCTGGTTACTGAAGACTTTTATTTTTTCTGTAAGGTCTGGATTTTCTGATTTCTAAAAGAAATGGCCTTGTGCTTATCTGTGATAAAAATCATGTTATTTTTCTTCTCAGTTTGACAATTTCATAAGCTCTTCCTTGAGTCTCTCCCAATTGCACAGGTCTTCTGACTGGAGCAATTTAGTAACACCTGCCAATTTGAAGATCTTGTTTCTTCTCAATGCATATAAAAATGCTTAAAAAGACAAGTAGATAAATCAATATATAGAGATTCTCTTCTTGAAGGTAAGATAATTTCTATTCCCACCATAATCCTTGATAACTAATGACTTTAGTGTGAATTATTTTAAAACAATTTATTTTAAATCTAAGTTCATAAATATTTAGAAAACTAAAAATAAATATTGCTTAGGGGACTGTAAAGTTCATAAAGATCTTCCAAGTACTTTGATACTTATGCGACAAGCCTGGGGATGATATAAATGTTATTGTTACCAATGGAGAAGGCTATCCGTGTAAGAAGATTTAAGGAGAAATGAATGTATGTTGCAAGTATGCATATACTTTAAACATAAGGCCACTGATCTGCATTGGATTGGATCTTGAGTTTCCACTTCTTACAACAGTGGTAGCATAGAAATTTCAGATAGTCATGTTGGGAGCAACAATTTGATACACTTATAGGTGTTAGTTATCCTTGATCTGACTTCGGGTACTTCAATAAGTTTTTAGACACAACACCAAAAGCATGATCTATCAAAGAAAAAAAAGGATTAAGTTGAATTTTCTTAAAATCAAAAGATCTGCTCAGTGAAAGATGTTGTTAAGAGAATCTCAGGTCTTCAGGGTTAAGAGTTTTCCTTTGAACCTTCTCCAACTTGCATTCTATAAGCAGCACATTGGAAAGATTTTTTAGATACTAAATATTAGTCTCATTTAATGGAATATAGTAGTGATTAAATATGACTTCCTAAAATATGAACTCATCTCAAGAGGTACAGGCTTACATTAATAAAGACCAGTTACACAATTGTATTTCCAATATAGAAATAGACAGCCCTGGTGTGTCTAGTGTCTGTTTCTAAAGTGACTTCTAGAAGTGCCATTATATGGAGGGTTATCATACAGAATTCTAAATTTAATTCATAATTTCATTTGCTTCCTTGAAAGAAGCTTCTTTATCTCTTTGAAGTAAGGTGAGTAACGGTCATTCAGAATTGCTTTGGTTATTGAAAGTACTGCTTGGAACTTTCAAATATAATAAAGACAGTTTCATATAAACATATTTCTATGTAAAGATTAGTTAGTAGATTTTCATATTTTAATGAAATGAGTAGTCTTAAATATTTCTTTTGATAATGTATCCTTTCATTTAAGGTGTATGCTTTTGAGATAAAAGCTGGTCAGCTTTTAGAAAACTGAGAGTATGTTTTAAGTAGCTTTTTAATCTTAATAATATGTATTTTTAAAAAAGGAAAAGGTGCTAGCCAGAAAAATTTTCATGGAAAATTATAGAATGTCACATACTAATAATGACGAGGCTATGCCTATCAGGTTATACTGAGTGTGTATGTAGAGTTATTCCTATACATAAGGAATGAGCAAACCCTTCAAGGGGATATGCAAATATTTAACAATTTTGGAGTGAATTTTTATAAGCCAAACTGGATAATATTGGTGTCTTATGATACTTTTCCTTCTCAGTTATAATACCTTTCACAAATTATATGTATATCTTTCTCAATACTCCCACTTATATTTGACCTTTATAGAAACAGACAATGCAAGCTTTCAGGGATTAAAATAAGAAGTGAATCTCCAAGAAAATACTGAAATTATTTTTCACATTGAGAGAATATTGCAGTTAAGATATTTCTCTTTGCCCTTTCCAAGAACAAAAAGCAGAATAGGACACACTTCACATCACATTCATTTTTCGGTTAAGATTTTATTTCATAACTATATGCTTCTTGCTTTTCTAAACTTTTCAAGCCTGAATCACATAATGTATTCTGTTTGATGGTTTAGCAATGACTGTATATATTTTATTTTAGGAAGATATTTGGGCCCTTGAGAGAAAAACTACTCAAAACAAGCATCTGTATTGCATTGCCAGGTTCAGCATGAACCTCTTGAATATGATCCTCATGTCTCCCTTGTAGGCTGTACCTTAGTTTATGACCATGCTAACTCACCTAGGGTGCTCAGATGCAGGGAAAAGAATTTTCAGGGATATTTCAATACAAGGCTCAGCAAAGGATCCAGTAATGTAAGCATTATGTTCTCAGCCTACAGAAAATACTATCATCTATTGATTTTTTTCTACAGCCATGGAAACACTTAGATGACAAATTTTTATGCTTTGGAAGTATTATGAGGTTAAAAGGCATGAGAAACAAACCACGGATAGAGATTGTGTTTTTAAAAACTAAAATTATTTTTTAAATACATTCCTTTTTTTACTAGATAGATTCTTCTTAAAAGGAGCATAAAGTTATAGATGATCTCTCAAGCTAATTGAAGCTTTAACACTTCATATCACTATTTTGATCTGCTTTTAATGCAAATGCATTTATTTCCTACCAGATAATGTGATTATCATAAATCTATTACAGACATAAGTACATTTCTTAAATGTGATCAAAAAGATTAAGATAGAAATAATGTATGAATATTTGCAGTCATATTTACTAATGTAAACGAGAGGCGAAAGCTACTGTTCTTTCATTCTCATTTTCACCATTAATATAATTAGTCAATTATATAATCTCAAATGGGATTACTTCACCTATCACTATGTGGAGAGTGTCCACTATAATATTGCTATTCTATTTTATTTCTGGAAATTGAAAGTAAAATTATGATTTGTGCTTCAGAGATATTTTTATTCATTTTATATACTTTTTGAGACAAACTCCACTTCCCATTCTATTATACGTCACCCCAATCTTTTAGTTAGTAAGCACAATTTTATGCAGGCATGTTATAAGAAGAGTCCTAGGAAAAATCTATTAGAAAAAGGTGATGGCATCAAAATTTCAAGAGACTAAAATGGAAATTTTTACGACATTTGCAGTATTATAGTGATTATTGGGTGGGGAGTGGTGTAAGCTCCCTTGAAACTCTCTAAATGAGATAATATTTAAATTATCACAAAGCATCCTTCTTCTACACAGTACAGCTTCCTTTCTCCATTGCCAACCATTTCCTGCTGATAAAAGAAGATGGGCTTAGCCTTTAAATACTCTGGTGCCCCAATTTTTTAGGGTCATGGGTAATAGGTAACATTGCAGTACTTTTCCATAACTAAACATGCAAAGTAATGATTTGGTCTCAAAAACTTATAGAAATACAGTTATTAGAATAAAGAATATAGTCAGGTTAGCATGAAAGTTAAGTGAACTGAATTCTCCTTGTTTGGTTTTACCTGCCCAAAGGGAGCCTGTCACGTCTCTCTAGAGAATCTACTTCCTTGTCCTGTGACCCACCTCTGAAGCATGTAGACTCTGTTTTACGTACCTGGCTGGGCATCTGCTGACACCTACCTCATATCTTAGTACATCCTAATATATAGCATGACTGGGCTCGTGGATCTACTTCCAGAACTCGGCCTGTTTCAGTCTAACTCTAGTCTATTTTGATTAATGGGGCTATTTGGGACCATAGATCAAAATAGTGACAGGTCACTGACTGCTATAAAATGTCAATCATATTTGGAGATAGAAATATGTACTGAAAATAATTCTTAGTGACTGATGTGAGTCTAGTTGAAAAAATATACAGGAAATCTTGGTGCGAGTACTATAAAGATATGTGAAATTTTCTACCTGCCCTCCTTACAGCCAAGCAATGAAGATAGTTTTTTTAAATGTTAGCTTTGGATATTATACAGTCATATCTTAACTCTACATGTGCAAAATATAAATTATATATTATTTCATATCCCAATTTTTACAAAATATATATTATACTGCTATTTTATTTCTTTTTAAAAATACTTTTTCTCAATGAATTACAAAGGAATTAAAGATACTTATTTTCATTTTAGATTAGCCTGGTCCTACAATAGCTGCAGGGTTTTTTTTCTTTCTGAAAGTAAAGTAAATGCAGACCACAAGTGGAAAAAAGCATCTAACGTATTTGCTGTCAAATGATTTAGTTATTAATTAAATATCTAAACATTACAGATTGATTATGTGCAACTTATTCATGTTTGCTCTCTTATCTTAATAGAATATGATACTGCTTTCAAAAAATCTAAAAAAAATTAAGAAGAAAAATATTCTTAAAGACATGAAGAGTGAAGTTGGTTTTGATGATTTCGTTATAATCTTTTATGTACTTTGTTTTTCAAATTTAGACACATGCACACGTACGTTCATTGCGGCACTATTCACAATAGCAAAGATTTGGAATCAACCCAAATGTCCATCAGTGACAGACTGGATTAAGAAAATGTGGCACATATACACTGTGGAATACTATGCAGCCATAAAAAAGGATGAGTTTGTGTCCTTTGTAGTGACATGGATGCAGCTGGAAACCATCATTCTTAGCAAACTATCACAAGAACAGAAAACCAAACACCGCATGTTCTCACTCATAGGTGGGAACTGAACAATGAGATCACTTGGACTCGGGAAGGGGAACATTATGGGGAGGGGGGAGGGATTGCATTGGGAGTTATACCTGATGTAAATGACGAGCTGATGGGTGCAGCACAGCAACATGGCACAAGTATACATATGTAATAAACCTGCACGTTATGTACATGTACCCTAGAACTTAAAGTATAATCATAATAATAAAAAAAAAATACAGGGGGGCAATACTCAAGGTAGTCTGAGACAAGAAACTTCTCTATCCGAGTCAATATTCCCAATTAATAGTAGGTTTTACATTCCTAATTTAAGCAGATTAAATTGAAATTCAGTAAAATTGAATTGTCTTCAAAAAAATAATAAAAATAAAATGTTTTTGTTTTAATACATACATTTAAACACTAGCTACTAATGTTGCTGTAAAATAATCATTAAAAACTCTTAAATGTGCTGGATGACATATTGGATGGAACTTTTTCATTTGTGAGAAAAATCTCAATTTCAATTCACCTGAGTAATTCAGCAGACTTTGTTGGTTGACTAATCAGCTCCTCTTTTGCCCTTTACCTTCATGACAAAGCTCAGCCTAGTTCAAGGATCAACCCATCCCTCACATGACTCAGAAGGGAAGGTTGACTGGCAGTGATGCCATTACTCTTGCTAATGATGGGTTTGGTGGTGAATGTGTGACCCAACTCTGGACATGTAGCGCAAGGTTTCTGAGAAAGGTCTCCTTGTTTTTAAAGATAGATAGATACAAGAAAAAATGAGCACACTCCCTTTGCCTATGAGACATTGTTATGTCTCTGTGTGATACCTGGAACTGCAGCACTGCTGCCAGCAGGTCAAGTAGGAAACCTGAGAATTGACCATTGGACTTACAATGTGTGACATTAGTGACATGGATAAGGCAGTTTTGGTTGAGTGGTCATGGGAAACACTGATTGCAGCAGATTAAAAGGAGAATATGGGTCAAGGAATTGGAAAAAGCAGCCATAGGCTATTTTTTAAAAATACTTAGTGAATAAGTCTCACGAGATCTGATGGGTTTATCAGGGGTTTCCGCTTTTGCTTCTTCCCCATTTTTCTCTTGCTGCTGCGATGTAAGAAGTGCCTTTCGCCTCCTGCCATAATTCTGAGGCCTCCCCAGGCATGTGGAACTGTATGCCCAATTAAACTTCTTTTTCTTCCCAGTCTCGGGTATGTCTTTATATCAGCAGGGTAAAAACAGACTAATACAATGGGTAGCCTTGATTTGGCATGCAAGTTCTAGCACTGGTTGTTCAGTGATTCTTCAGGATTTTTCATTCTCCTACCATTATGCAGTGGCTTTTATAAGTTACTAGTGTCGCTACACTCATTAAGCACCTACTTGCCAGTCATTATGCTAGAAGTTATCATTGCAATTCATTTTTCAGTCCTCACAACAATTCTGTGATTTTTACATATTGGAGAGTTGGGACTCATAGAAGTTATATAATTTACACAAGAGAGTAAGATCATCTAGTGAGTACTAAGCTGAAAATGCAAATTCAGGCTGGTCTTACTCTGATTCTGTATTTTTTCCAGTATGCCATGCTGACTTTATTTCTGCAATATCTGTTTGGTAGTTGAAATAGGATCTAAACTGCGAGGTTATTAAACAATAAATTTTGCAGTATCTGTGAACTTTTAATTGAACTGAATCTTAAGATTCCAAGTTCACTAACTTTAGTTATCTCCCTTGCAACAAAGCAAGAGGTTTTCAAAAATAAGTTCAATGCTTACAAATTTTAAAATATTGCTTCCAAATTTAGTGGTATAGCATTGTTACAAAGCATGCGGGAAAAAATAGCAGCCACAGTGAATATTTTCCGTTTGCTACAATCCTCTCATAGGATATTTGTTTATGATGTAGCCACTCATTCAACAGTTTGCTTACAATCTCAGAAAGATCACCTTACAAAATTTCATAGTGATCTAACATTAACCATTTGCCTTAAAGTTTAGAGAGTTAATAGCTTAGAACAAGGATAAAATATGATTCAATAGGGAAAAGGTGTTTACAAAGTTTACTCTTTGGTTAACTTACCTCCATGACCATATCTTCTATACCATGTAAACTCTAAAAATGAAAGAAAAAACAAAATTTTGATCCTGAAGCAGTTATTTGAATTGTGGTTTCAAACATTACTTAAATAGTTGAGATGCTAGACAGTGGAATGAGAGTAGTGGCCCTTTGCTATAAAGGTTGAAGTATCTTCACATCTGTGCAGACATTTATTTCTTATCTTTACATTGATAGTTGCAGCACCAAAGTTTGCAGTCAATAGAATTCGTATGAATTTTAAGTACTAATAGGATAATTTTTGTTTTATTTTATTCACAAAAATAAGACTTCACAATGACTTTACCAAATTTTTTCTTTATTATATTTACACTATATATGTAAATATATTATGCATGTAATTACATAAATGTATGTGAGTGAGTGTGCACAATTACCCTGGTTATAAAATATATATTTATCAACGTCATTAAAATCCTTGAGTACTAATGAAATGATCTTTTCTGAATTTTGGAGTGAGCATAATAAAAATTATTCCCCAAAATAAAATAATTTTTTAATGTTCTTAATAATGATGCCTTTCAGATTAATCATTAAAGTGATCGGTGGGGATTTATATACAAAAGGATGAGGACCATTTAAGTCTTGAACAAAACAGTCACTCAACAAGTATCTATTGAGTTAGGTCATTAACATGAGAGTATTAGAAAAATTGATTGTTAGAATTCAATTTTTCTAATACTTTCATAATAATGACCTAGCTCAATAAGTACTAGTTGGGTAAAATTATATCAGTTTTTCAGATAAAGATATGGTGTGCCTCTCATTGTAGGAAATAGGTCTGAATGCTTCACACTTGCCTTTGAAAGACAGAAATATGATATTTATTTGTCCTAAAATGAATGCCACTCTCAAAATTGTTTTATTAGTCTTATGTCCCTACACACACTGTAGATTACTTTAATCATTTTTTAAATTATATTGATCAAATTGGTAAAAAAGTTGTAAGATTCAGTAGTGTGTTGCATCTACTTATAGCTCTTAGGAAGTGATTATTAATTTTCAGAAATTTTGTGAATCAGTTGTTAAACATGGCCAGTATTAAAAATTATATCAATTTACAAAGAAATAAATTATACTAAGAACAAAGGGAACAAATGCTTAAAACCCATTGCTTTCTCTCTTTTATTTGCTATATTTTATATTCTCTTTGCCATTGTGGTTACTTATATCTGAGTGGTGAAAATACTACAAACTAGTGAGCTGTTGCACATCTTTCCAGTTCCACATTAAATGGTGTCAAGGTGAAACTGGCCATGGTAGGAGAATTTACTCCCCAGTAATAGACAAATGCTGCCCTCCAGGGATCTCCCCAGAGATCTAGATTTTAAACATTCACCAGCACACTATTACCCAAGATTGGCAATGTTTTGTGAAATCTTAATTGAAATTAAAAAGGAAATAGGGTCACCCTTAATACATATTTATCTACCTGTCTGACCCAGATGTCAAGAGCAAATAAGGATTACTTCATACAACACATTTAATAAATAAACACACATATCAATTATGTTGACATAATATATGTAGAATATACAAAGGATATTTCTTACCTGCTAGACATGTAGTAATAGATATTATCACAAGATGACTGACCAGCAACCACATTTTCATCTTGTATTCAGCAGAAGTTCGGTTCAATTTTCCAAAAAAGAATTTAGCTTTATGGCAATTGGATAATTTTAAACACCTGCATCAAGAAAGAAAACGAGAAGGAAAGAAATAGAGGGAAGGAGAGGGGAAGGAAGGGGAGAGGAGGAGAGCAGAGGAGAAGAAAGAAAGGGAAGGAAATGGAAAATGTTCATCATTTGAGGAAAACATTATTAACCTATTTGACTTTATGCTTTTTGTTTGTAGAATAAGTTTTCATTCCTTTAAATATATTTGTACACACCATGTAATGAAAGGAGTGGAGTCAGTATCAGAAGGCTTCAGCTGACATCCTAGTATTGACACAATGCAATCAGGAACGTCACTTAATCCTGTGTTTAGGTTTCTTTTCCTCTGTAACCATTGAGTATAATAATCCTTTTCTACAAATAGCACAGTTGTAAACATTTTGGTATCAGTCACTTTAATTGAAGGTTACATTTAATTGAAGCCCTGGTTGAAAGATTCAATTGAAGTTACATCTGTGTAAGAGCTTGTAAACTCACAGACATTACACAAGGGTGATGATGTTAGCATTTTCTGTTGGTGGCTTAAAGAAAATTTTTGCCAGACATGCTAATTTTAAATGTTAAAATACATTAATTAACAAAATATTCATTCCTCCTCATCCCTTTTACTTCTTTCACTTATTAATTCAATGAAAAAGCAAATAAGTGTTCCTTGCATGTCAACAGGTGACAATCAAGGTTTTGTGGGGTCAAAATTGTCTATTCGGAGAGCTTTCTTTCAGGACAAGAAGAAAATAAAATTACTAATGTAAACGAAACTACAAAACCATGTAGCAGCCTAATTAAAATATCTTGCTTTTAAAAATTTTGCAGTAATGTACGACCATGTGATTACACTGCTAAGGTTTCACCCAGGATCCCAGAATAGCCCCATGCAGGTGAAGGGCGCTGCAACTTAAGTTTCATCATCTCCATGGTGAAATCCACCACTGTGACAAAGCAGGTAGCTACGAAGGCTCAAAAAAGAAAGACACAGTTTGCTTGCTCTTAAGAAGTTCATAGAAAAAGAGTACACAGATATGTGAACAAGCCAGTGCAATGACATAGTTGTGTGGACCTGTATGCTATTAAATGTGAAAAAGTGTTAATCATTTTCACTGAAAGCATGGTAAACACAGCATGGTGGGAATGGGCCTTCCTGCGGTAGGCAGGGCATTATACAGGAGTGTTGCATTCTTAGATTTGAGTCATTTGGTGACTTCCTGCCTCAACCACCACTTACTGGATCACCTTAAGAATGATATGGCCCAGGGCATTAGAAAGAGCACTCATCAGTAATGACACAATAGGAGTTTCATCTTGAAAAGACATTAAGTCACTGTTTTAAAAGAATATATAATAGCATAACTGAAATCTCATGATATAGAGTTGAGTGAAAATATAAATTAAGATAGAACATGGGCCAGGCATGATGGCTCACACCTGTAATCTCAGCCCTTTGGGAGGCCGAAGCGGGCAGATCACCTGAGGTCAGGAGTTCGAGACCAGCCTGACCAACATGGTGAAACCCCCATCTCTACTAAAAATACAAAATTAGCCTGGTGTGGTGGCACACGCCTGTATCCCTGATACTCGGGAGGCTGAGGCAGGAGAATCACTTGAACCCGGGAGGTGGAGGTTACAGTGAGCCGAGACCTTCATGCCACTGCACTCCAGCCTGGGCAACAAAAGCAAAACTCTGTCTCAAAAAAAAAAAAAAAAAAAAAAGAAAAAAGAAAAAAGCATGAAAATAATTCTAAAAGGAAAACACCTAATGCTCTAGTGTTCAACGTATAAATATAGTCAAACATATTTAAAACAGCAATGTTAAAATCCTACTGATTGCTTGCGTCACACTGTTACGTCAAAGAAAAATATAGGAGTCTATTTTTTAATGGATTTTGAGAACACACATACTCCCTGATTTGCAAGAATCCTAGCATTTGGCAGAGGCTGGACAAAATTTTTACCTCGCCCATGGTAACATATGGGCCAGGATAAACATATTTTTCCTTTTTAATATATATGTCTGAAATTTAAAATTTTTATTAATTTATTTTCCTAGGCAGAATTGGGCAGAGAGGAAACTAAATAGTTTAACACTGGTGAAGAATGAAAAACAATTCTTTCAGAGGACAGGAAAATTAATTACGTGATCTGTGGAAAGATTTTTAGCTTCTTATTTTTATTGTGCATCATGTCGTTATCCACATATAGACCTAAGTGAAAATTTTTGAAATGTGTATACCCTGGTTATGCCTATCTAGACTTTGTCACAAAAATGTGGATTTGATCTTTTTTTTTGGCCTGATAGTTTCTAATTTTTCTCATTGAGTTACGCATACAAAATAAGACAAGTTCTTTTAATGAAGAGAAAGTTAGAAAAAGCAAACACATAAAGATGCCAAAACTTTAATGCCAATCAAACAATTGACTTTGTAAAAATTAACTTAGAAAACATATTATTATTTTTAATTTTAATTTTATTATTATTACACAAATCATAATCTGTGGAATCCTAACTGTACTCCAGCCTGGGCGACAGGGTGAAATCCTAATTTGTGTACTAATAAACTGTTATAATTTGAGAATTCTAAATGTTTCCCACAGATATTCACATTTAAGAGCAAGAGATGCTACTGCAGTGTTGGTATTGAGGGGCAAGAAAGCAGCATTGACCAGAGAGAAAAAGAAACAGATAAATAAAGTTGAAGAATTAAGAGCAACGTCTGTGAAAGTTTGCTTCTGATTTTTCATTTTGATAGAGTACATCAGTGATATTTTGGTCTATTTACCCATGAACTTTATAGATAATCTGGAAAAGAAGTGGGATAGGCCTAAAAAAACATTAGTTGTGTCCACCTACAGCAAGAGATCTCAGTAAATTGAAAATAAAATACAGAAAACTTTTCTAGGGCTAGAATGTAATTTAGCAGTTCCTTCTCAATAATGACCACAGTATATGAGAACATGCGCCAAAATGCACAAATGTGTACAGGGGAAATTAGCTGGATCTTGCCTGAATTTTGCCTCAACCATTCTTTAGCTTGCAACTTTGGGCAAGTTACTCAATCTCTGAACCTAATTGTCCTCACCTTTTAATATGGAAAGAATATCTATTTCATAGCACTATTGCAAGGTTTGCATAAAGTTGTGCATGCAAAATGTTGACTGTGAAAGTATTCAGTAACCATTTATTATTCCATTAGGCCATAAGCCAACCAGGGCAGGGGATACCTATCTTGTTCATTGTTGTGGCGCTAATGCCTGGCACACAGAAGTCACTCGATATGGAGTTACTGAATAAATGATGAAATGAATGGACCATGTGCATAACTATAATTCAATTCAAAATGAACTTTAATTTCCTAAAATAAGAATAGGGGCTGGGTCCAGTGGCTCATGCCTGTCATCTCAGCAATTTGGGAGGCCGAGGTGGGTGGATCACAAGAGGTCAGGAGTTCAAGACCAGCCTGGTCAACATGATGAAACCCCATCTCTAGTAAAAATACAAAAAAATTAGCTGAGTGTGGTGGCATGCATCTGTAATCCCAGCTAATTGGGAGCCTGAGGCAGGAGAATTGCTTGAACCTGGGAGCCGGAGGTTGCAGTGAGTGGAGATCGTGCCACTGTACTCCAGCTTGGGTGACAGAGTGAAACTCTGAGAAAGAAAGAGAGAAAGAGAGAAGGAAGGAAAGAAGGAGGGAGGGAGGAAGGAAGGAAGAAAAGAAGGGAGGGAGGGAGGGAGGGGAGAAAAAGAGAGAAGGTAGGTAGGTAGGAAGGAAGGAAGGAAGGAAGGAAGGAAGGAAGGAAGGAAGGAAGGAAGGAAGGAAGGAAAAAGAAAGGAGGAGAAGAAGAGGGCCAGGCGCAGTGGTTCACGCTTGTAATTCCAGCACTTCGGGAGGCCAAGGCGGGCGGATCACGAGGTCAGGAGATCGAGACCATCCTGGCTAACATGCTGAAACCCGGTCTCTACTAAAAATACAAAAAATTAGCCGGGCGTGGTGCCTGGTGGGCACCTGTAGTCCCAGCTACTCAGGAGGCTGAGGCAGGAGGATGATGTGAACTCGGGAGGCAGAGCTTCCAGTGAGCTGAGATGATGCCACTGCACTCCAGCCTGGGTGACAGAGTGAGACTCCATCTCAGAAAAAAAAAAAAAAAAAAAAAGAGAGAGAAGAGAAAGAAAGAAGGAAGGAAAATGTCTCTTACTGGGGCTTTGATCCTTGTTAGGGATTCCATACTCCAGAAAAGGATATTTTAAGTATCAATATGTAAAAGCATTTTGAAATATGCGGTTTATTGGGCGTTACTGAAAGTCTCTGTTTTCCAGTTCTGAATATGTACACTCTAATCAGAATGAAGAGTTCATTACTTTGAGCCTCTCTGTGTTATTCCATGCTATCTTTTCCTTCACTTCAAAATGTTTTGTCTTTCAGTAGGACAGTGAGACATCCCCAGCAGCATGTAATTTATTTTATGAAATGGATTTCTTGCCATTTGGGTATAAAAGTATCTTTCATATGTTGTTCACACATTTGTTTTTCTGCTAGTGATCTGTTCTATTGTGTCACCAGTTATCCCATCACTTGTGCCTCCCTGATCACGTCCTTCAGCAGCACAGTAGAGAAGACAGCAAGCTGAGTGCATTCCTGCTAATGTGGAAGAAACTGTCCTTATTACTTCTCTCTTGAGGCCATACCACTTATTAATTCACAGCTATCCCCCTGACCTCCATGGACCTGAAAGTGCTGCAAAAAATGAAGTGGCAGAGGCAAAAAACAAGCAACTCTGACAAACATGTGCCAGTCACAGGAGCAGACTTGTTTCTTCTCAAAAACTGAAAGAAGGCCCAGAAGCAGGAACTGGGGGTGCATTCCTGTTTCTGAGGCCATGCTGTGCTGGCCAGTTCCCTGAACGTGTCAGCCTTTAGAGTCCTGCGATCTCTTGTACACCCAGCCAGGACTTATGCCAGGTACTGCTGCTGCTGTTGCATCTCACAATCTCACACAAGTCTGTGGGTCTCCATGACTGATGGATCCCTGACATGGACTGGCACTCTGTTAATTTCCAGAATTCACCTTCTGTTCTCCGGCATCCTTTACTAAATCTCTTACACATATTTCAAAACAACAACACTTAATACACTAAGGCAAGACAGTATGACACATCTTTGTCTTTTTTTTTCTCCTTCTCTCTTCCTCTACTTGTCATTCTTCTTCCCTCTCTTTCCTTTAGACAACACTAGGGTTTTCTCCTTTGAGAAATCTGTCCTATATCTAGATACGCATTTTTCTGCTGGACAGACCTCCATCTAGTTCTTGTCATGTTTTATTCTAGTGCCGGATAGTCCAAATAAATTATTTACAAATGCATCATCAATACATCAATACATTAACACCATTTGGGGTGCACTTGTTAATTAGATTCCTGAGTAAATTGCAAGAATAATAAGAATTTCTGTGGAAATAGCTCAAGAATCTGATTTTAATCAAGCTTCCTAAGTAATTTGTAGGCATACTAAAGTTCAAAAATTACTGTAGTAAGTGTGCCAGGTGAAGGTTGGAATGTTTAACACTCTGGGGATGCATCAAGTGACATATTGGTGTCTTTTTGCCTAGAATGATATGTGCTTAAATTGAATAAGCTTCTGCTGTGGTCAAATACATTTCATAAAAATTTCTGAAGACCATACTGTTCTGAGCCAGGGAATACAGAACACACACAAGGAGAATACCCCCTTTTCTGCAAATGATTACAATCAGTATGAAATATATTTGAACAGAATAAAATACGTTGTAGTTCAATGAGTAGGTAGAGCTGCGTTGGTCTTCAGATGGCAACCGCCTTAGCCCCTCAAGCAGCCTGCCACTTGAATGTGTGTGCTGTATACATGAAAGAGGAGCAATACAACAACACATTCTAAAATATCAAGTATAACATCCCTAGAGTGTTAAACATTCCAACTTTCACCTGGCACACTTACTACAATAATTTTTGAACTTTAGTATGCCTACAAATTACTTAGGAAGCTTGATTGAAATCAGATGCTTGAGCTATTTCCACAGAAATTCTTATTATTCTTGTGATTTACTCAGGAATCTGCCTAATTAACAAGTGCACCCCAAATGGTGTTAAGTAGCCCCTGGACCACAATTTGGGAAACACTGACTTAGCGTTATGAAAAATATGCTAAGTTTTGGATATAAGAAATCCTTTTTATGATCTAGATCCAGAACAGATTTTAAATATCTCTTTTAAAAATTAATAAAACATTGGCCGGGCGCGGTGGCTCAAGCCTGTAATCCCAGCACTTTGGGAGGCCGAGACGGGCGGATCACAAGGTCAGGAGATCAAGACCATCCTGGCTAACATGGTGAAACCCCGTCTCTACTAAAAATACAAAAAAAACACTAGCCGGGCGAGGTGGCGGGAGGTGGCGGGCGCCTGTAGTCCCAGCTACTCGGGAGGCTGAGGCAGGAGAATGGCGTAAACCCGGGAGGCGGAGCTTGCAGTGAGCTGAGATCTGGCCACTGCACTCCAGCCTGGGCGACAGAGCGAGACTCCGTCTCAAAAAAAAAAAAAAAAAAAAAAAAAATTAATAAAACATAGGGAATTTAAATGTCTAGAATAAAAGGATTCAAATCCTGGCTATATTACTAGCTATGCATTTTTGGGCAATCTACATGATCCCTATTAACTCAGTACAGTTCTAGAAATGTGAGAGATTTGCTCAGGATCAGATATGAAAATGTACAAGTTAGTGGCTTATAAGATTTTAAGCAGATATGCCTGTTACTTCCTTCTCTACTGCATTTATGTATCTGAGGTTACTGTTTCTCCTTCAGTACTCCCATTCATTGCCTGGCTCCCTTCAGTCTCTTCTACTCAGATGCTTCATGTAAATCATCGACAACAGAGCAGTTGTCAGTTTCACATCTCCTCATCCTTCCCAACTCCTACTAAAACCTGTCTACCATGTTTTATCTTTCCTTTAATATTCATTTAATATTTTAAGCAGCAATTATTTGCCAAACCTAAAATATGGCTTTGCCCTTGAGTAATAAACTGATTCTTATTAATATACTGATGGGAAAGAAGTTGAGTGAAATCTCGCAAATACATTTGTGAGTTCTAAATCTTGTTTGCTAAAACAGTGCTTCTTTTGTTCATTGATTGAATCAGTAATTCTCAGAATTGCTGATAAGCAAGAAATAATATCACTTGATTTGTTCATTATTATCTCCATTTTCCATTAGCATCTCAAATTTTGTAATTCTAGGCAAAGTAACTGTGTGGAGTTGGTACCTTACCAGTTCCATGGCAAGATAGTTCGGAATCAGCAGGGCTTTTCCGCATTTTCTCGAACTTTACAAGGCACCTAACCATACATACACACACTCCCAAAATGTAGGACAAAAATCTGTGTGGGACTTCCTATTTTTTGCTACCAGCTAAAAATGACGGTTTCTTGAAATTCCAGGGAATACGCATGGCTGTAGCAATTATAGTCCTGTATGACACCATGGGCTTAAATTATCCCAGGAAAAATATGTGCTATAAACATCACAAATAAAGTTTCACTATTTTTACGTTCCTCTGCTTGCATTACATCATTTCAAAAATAAAGGAGCAATTAATTTAATTATAAATCAAATTATCTAGAAATGTAAGCAGTCAGTTGCTCTCTAAAATGCATGTCGTGCTGTCAGCACTTAATTAACATCCATATCTGTCAAAGCCTTAAGATTTTTTCTCCTCAGCAGCCATTTCTAGAGATGGACTGACTTAAAGGGATTACATGGATTGCTCAAATACAAATAGCTAGTAACAGAGCACAGAGCAAAGGTTTGACATCTTCTGTTCCATACAGATTTAAATCCCTTATTGTTTATTACTTAATTTTTTTAAAAGATACTTAGTATCTGTCTTTGCTTTAGATTATAAAAAATATTTTGCATATTCAATAATTAACATATTTTTCACAACCATAAGTCAGTGTTTCCCAAACTGTGGTCCAAGGGCCACCTACATTAATAACATTTAGCATGTAATTGTTAATAAGATCGATTTCTGAGCAACTCTTGAAGAATAGTCTTAGTATCTACATTTTAATCAAGTTTTCCAGGAAATCTGTGGGCATACTAAAGTTCAAGAATTGTTGTAGTAAGTGTGTTAAGTGAAGGTTGGAATATTTTCATTGCTCACAGAGAACAATGTATAGGTATCTATGTGCATGTAAATGTGTTCTAGGGCCATGTGTTCAGCCAATGCATCTCTAAAAATTAGAAGATACATGGTATTCAATAGTCTGTCTCTTAAAATTATGACTATAGTATATTTTGTGTGGCATTTGGTCTACCTGATAAATAAATATCTGCTATGTCTACATCTGATTCATTTTGCCATATCATAATAAACAAGGTATTCTGATGTATTGCTTTGACTAATAACTAGAAGGTTTCTGACTTTTATATGAGACTGCCTTATTGGACTATAATGACCGGATTGATTGTGTTTTAACTTTCATTGTTGCTCAACTGCAATTCAAACCGATCTGAGATTGGTAGACTACTACAAAAGAAACATGATTTGTGATACCTGTGAATCATATATAAAGATCCAAAGTAGGATTTAATACAGCAGAAAAAAATCCTACATCAGCAAGAGAATGTCCAAACTCTTTTCTCTTTTGCTCTCACATATAAGCATAAAAGGATAAGACCTGTAAAGAAACAGTGCCAGATCCGAGAGCTCACTCAATGTACCCTGAGAGTTCGAAAGACTTCCTGTCCTGTAATATTCCCTTTGTATGGCCTTACTCCTCTATGGAGATGCCCACATCTAACAAAAAGGCTTCATCGCTGCTGCCACTGTGCTTTCTGAGGTTTCGCTCTTAAGTCGTTCTACCTAATGCTGCTGCATAGGATTATAAGGCTCGAGGCTGCTCCATGCTGCACAGTATCTTGATATCTTTGTTAAAATATTAGGCATTTATTCCACTTCACAAATCTAAAGGTACACAAAACTTCTGAGTGTCTTCTGACACCCTTGAAGGCAGAATGAGACTGATGATCTCATAACTCCTATTAGCTGCTATTCAGGTTAAGAGATGTCAATATGGAAGGTACAGTCCTCCTGGGATGATGTAATCCTTGACATTCTGATTTTTAGATAAAAGAGTCATTGAATACAGGTCATTGTATCAGTACTTAAACTGACAGGTGATTCATACCAAAATTATTTAGGCCCTTATATCTAGAAAGAGCGTAAGAGAATTTTATGTTAAATTCACTTCAATTAAAACTATTAAAATATTTATATTTGAAACACATATATAAGATAATCTCAGTGATCGTTTGTGCAATTTAACCATGCAGACATCTGTTTTTATTGCATGCTGTTCAAAGACAAAGAAATATATTCACATTTTCTTTGAAGAATATAGAACAAAGTAATCCTATAAGGGTAGATGAATGGTAATTTAAAATTATTTATTAATTTATTCCATACATATTTCCTAAGTATCTACCATGTCCAGACATTTTGTAGCAGTAGCATAAGTACTGGTAAATCAAGGATATTTATTCAGGGAGGGAATTTCTAAATTACAAACTCCTCAACAGCAGATTATCTCATTCCTTTTTCTATACCCCCCACACTACCTAACATGATGCCTAACACATCAAAGATACTCCATTAAAATCTGTTGAATGTGTTTACTGAGAAATTACTAAAAGCAAATTACTGTTCCATATTTGGCAAGCAGATCCAGGAGGAAGTAGCAATAGAGAAAGGAGAAAAATAAAGGCCAAATTCAGAGACCTTTGAAGAATAAGCATGGCTAGGGCATATACTCATGAAAATAACTGAGAAAGAGAAGTGTGTTAAAATCATGGCACCTTAAATTAAATGCCATGTGCTGAACTTTTGGTTTCTTTCACAGAGAGTCGTTGAATAGTTCTACAAGTAAATATCATCATCCTATTTAATCCCAAGCGCTTTGGTTTATGAAGGTTCTGCTCTTCTGGCTCCTTTTAAAGGTTTCATTACCAGAAGAGATACTGCGGAAATTACCTGGCTACCTTAACCTGGTGCCCCCAAACCATTGAGGTTTCAGACTTACATTCACAACACAGTCTTGGGCTGTACAGAGAGCTTTGTTCCTTTTTATTCAAATTTATATCAAATATTAATTTGTCAGTAGGGCAAGGGTCAATACATGCCTCCAGGAATATGAAATTACATAAAGAGATGTGGATTATACAAAAACTGGTATCTAAAGGAAAGTGATTCTATAGTTTCTGATATCTTTAATTACTCTTCCTGAATGTAAGCAACTATTTCCTTGTATCAAATCCAAGTCTTATCAATCAACAAATACTTTCTGAGTACCTACTATGTGAAATGCTTCATACAAGCCCCAGTTAGTAATAGCAGTAGAAGCAAATCTTCAAGCTTCAAAACCTTAACGCCTAGTTAGGCACAAGCTTTAGAGAAAACTTTGATCCCTTCCACCAAGAAGAAACAGTCTAAACATTTATTTTTGTAAAGAACATATATCCAAATCTCTGAAGCTTAGTGAACAATACAAATGTCAATTTGACCTCCAAAAACTGTAATTCTCTTACTATACTCTCTGACTCAAAATTTACCAATGATACATCATCATTTCATCATTCATTCAACAATTATCTATTACATACTTTTATGTATTAGGCATTATGCTAGGCAATAGAAATTAAAAGACAAACTTAAAAAATTTTAGCTTAGTAGTTAAGATATATGTACTCCATCTTCCAACTTCTAAGTCAGGCTCTGTTTTAAAAGCCTAAGTATTAACTCAATTTTCATCTAAACAGATGATGTAGCTACTATTATTAGCTTCAGTTGATAAAGAGAAAATAAAAATTTCAACTCTGTTTCAAGATCTAGATTAAATTTTATCTTTATAGGAAAGTGTCTCCTCAGACAGCCTCTTCTGAGGTCTTCTCCTTGTCAAAAATCTTCGAGTGGTCCTTTGTCTCACCTACTGATATCTTATTATTATATTCTTGCTTACTTTTTAAATGCAAGGCCACTTCCAATTGAATACTGGGAAACTGAATTAGAAAAAATATATTTGAGGACAACTTAAAAGGTTGAGGAAAGAAAGTATTTTGGAGAAGTATTTTCTTTGTTGAAAGTTGGTGTTTCTGATACGTCTTAATGGACAATAAATAGAACAGAATATCCAACTATAAAACTGTCCTAGGATATCGGAGCCTATGTTCATAGCATTTTAGATGTTTATATTATCAAAAGGCAGTGAGGCCGGGAGACAAGAGTACAGACTGTGTGTATAGTCAGCACTGATGCACATGGCTCAGTGGATTTAGGCAAGTCATTTCAGTGTTTCTAAAATGGGAATAGTAATATAATACATACTTCTGAGGATTATATAAAAAATGTACGTAAGACACCTGTGATCGTTTCTCTTCACCCCTAACTACACTCTAAGCTTCCGAGAGAGAGGAAAATAAAACATGCCTTATACATATCTTTTTATTCCTATTGGGGCTTAAATACTTTGCACAGTGTGATTAATAAATGTATGTGTGTAAGATTGTGTGAGCATGTAAGTGTGTGTGTGTATGTTCAGAAGATTTAGGTGTCTTAGAATAGAGCTGATAATTAAAAGAAAAGCATCTATGAACATCTGTGCAACTACCTTCATTAAGAAATTTTGAAGCACAAGAATTGCTATTAAATAGTTAACATTGGTGCCATGGTTTGCGTATGTCCCCCAGATTTCATGTGTTGGAAACTTATTCCCTAATATGACAGTATTTAAAGGGGACACCTGAAAGAGGTAATTGAATTATAATGCATTCATGGGTTAATGGATTCATGGGTTATCATGGGAGTAGGACTGGTGGCTCTACAAGAAGAGGAAGAGAGACCTGAGCAAACACCCGAGCACATGCAGTCCCATCACCACATGACGCCCTGTGCTGCTGCTGCTGCTGCTGCTTCGGGACTCTACAGGGTCTGCATCAGCAAGGAGGCTGACACCAGATATGGCCACTCAACCTTGGACTTCTCAGCCTCCATAACTGGAAGAAATAAATTTCTTTTCTTTATAACTGACCTAGTTGTAGGTGTTTTGAAGCAATAGAAAATGGACTGATACAATTGGACTGAGAATACTTCCATGCATTTCTTTTCTTTACTTTGTGAAATTGTGGTTATCTATTTAGGAGTTAGCATCTGTTCTACAATTTCCCAGCATGACTATGAATACCAAATAAGATAATACATGAAAGTAACTTTGCAAATTAAAAGTAGTATAAAAATGGACTAGACTATTATAAATAGAGGTTTCCATATAACTGATCATCAATTTGACACTTTATAAAACTTAAGCTTACTATAAAACAGAAACTTGAGTCGCAGTCTTTTAATTCTATTTCCGGAATTATCTTGAGGCCAGACTTTCAAAACCCTTTTATATGGAAATGTATTACAGAAAAGAATCATTCTATAATGTTCTTTCCCCTCTTCTTTATTCCACTGAGAAGTTATAACATTTCTCAGGATATGCCAGTTCAAAAACCCCCAATGGCTAGCTGCCAAGACTGAATTTATATGGACCAAATTCTCTAAAAATGATACTATTCAGTGTAAATTTCCAGCACATTTCCCTCTCAGTTGTAATAAACTCATTCAGAAATATTTTTATTTCATAGAATTGATTTCTTCATAAGTCTTCATGAAGTCAGCATTATATATTATCTCTTTTCACTTAGGGGAAGGAAATGAAATATAGTAAGCTAATAGATAAAAAGTTAAATAAAAAGTTAGGTATTAAAAGATAAGACATTGGGAACTGGAGAAAAAATGGGTCTCTAGATGTCTTGAGAATATAATGGCATAAAATGAGAGAAGTATTTTTTCCTGTGACACATTTTATATATTATTTTCAGAGCAGTTTTAGATTTAAAGAAAATTGAATGGAAAGTACAGAGTCTCCATACATCCCTTCTCTCCTATATAGTTTCCCCATTAACATTTTGCATTATTGTAGTCGATTTGTTATAATTGATGAGCTAATATTCATACATTATTATTAACTAAAGTTCACAATTTAAATCAACATTCACTCTTTCTGTATATCTTCTCTGGGTTTTAACAGTTGGGAGGAAGGATACAACAGAGCTTATCTTTCAAGATCTAGTGACTTCTTCAATGCAGTGAAGTTGCCAGTATCACTTGCAATGTAGGTATGTAAAAGCAATCATTTGCTTATCAAATGAAAAAGCTGTTATACAGGTAATTTTATTTGTTTTAAAATCTTTAAGTGACTATTGTATATACACCCTGCTACGTCCTATGGATTTAACAGATCCAAGAAATATGGTCCTTGTCTTCAAGGAGGGTATGAACCAGTGAAAGATAAACTCTGATTGCATAGTACCTGTAGAGATATTGGAACAGGAAATGAGGAAAAGGGAGGGATTCAGGGATGGGTGTTTGCCTTTTGGGGTGGCTATCAGAGTGTAACATGTTGCTCTTCAACAAAGGGGAACTCGAGTTTTGATGGGAAAGTGAGTTGACCAAGAATTTAGTTTTGAACACATTAGATTTGAGTTTCCCATTAGACATTCAAGTGGAGATACTAGGAAAACATTTGAATAAATAAGACCAGAATTTAGAGGTCAGACAGGAGTGGGGGAGAGCTACTTGGAAGTCATCTGCATATTGATAACATTTGAAGCCCAGTAATGGAACCTCCTAATCAATTTGTTTTATGCAATAAACAAAATGGAAGGAAGAAAAATGAAGCAACAGAAATATAAATCTGAAATTATTTTGTTTTTCCTTTGTCATGGCTCTCTAACTCAAAGAAACAAAATAAGGGGAGGAAGGAGTGAGAACTGTTATCTACTGGCAGTCATGGAGCTGTCTGCTCTCTTGGTAGATTATTTACTTTCTTTACAAGTTTAGAAGAAATACCTTTGACCTGTGATTTAAAGTTTCTGTCAAGGTAAAACATTTTTTAAATAAATTGCTTCCTGAATATTTTCAGGATTGAAGGAATATTACTACAATAGCTGTGGTTTCTTAGAATAAAGATATTAGAAATTTGGGGGTTGAAGAATGCAGAAATTTATCCTCTTTTATTTTTGTGAACTAACTCTGAACATATAAAGTTTGTTATAGCAATTCAAAGACATTTAGCTTTTTTCAATAAAGTATCAATTTTGAGTTTGATATGTCCAAATTTCTATTCTTAAATTTTAAACTATATCGACATTTTAAGTGATTTTGATTTAGCCTGAAAATTAAACTCCTAACATGACTATGCAGAGTGATATAATTATCTACCTAGTTAGAGTAAAGAGGAAGGTTCTGCATTTAACTGGAAAACTTTAGGTGAAAGGCAATATACTTATTTACATTTTATGTGACCATACATTCTTTATTCAAGTTTGAACTATATCTGAAATCATTACATCAGAATGTTTCTATTTAATATTTTTGGTATTTTAATAAATATTGTTATGTTTTCAACTCAATCATATATTTGTTTATTCACCCCCCAGTTTTCATTTTTCTTGAATTCCATTTGTTATGATTAATGTGTCTTGAATTTCTGGGAAGAATTTGTAATGATTGATATTGTGCTGAACTGAATCTCTCTGAGCACTCCAGCAGAAACAAAAAGCACCATGTGTTGACCTTTACATTTCTCTTAACATACATTGTATAATGAGATGTTAGCAAATCACCCTCCAACCCTGTCAGCAAAAAAGTTACAAAGTTTCAGGTTTCAAATCTCTTGCCCTTGCAGAAGTGGACTTCCCTTCCCATGGCTGTGAGTGTATAGTTGTTGGATAAGTTATGTCCTGAAACACGATTAGCATTCCTGTCAAAGCACAGTATCTTAACTAAGTCAGGTGCTATTTCTGATATGTCGGTAATAATGATTGTTTGGCTATGGTTTTTCCATCTCCTGTTGCTGTGTCTCCTTCTTTGGGAAGATTCTATTTTATTTTCTGTAATTAATATTTTTATTTGAATAAGAGTCAGTAACCTAATACAGCCTCTCATGGCAAAATTCTAATATGGCTGGGATTAAGTGTTTTGCTGAGAATGAGAAACTCCCTGGACTCATCTAGAATGCACACATTATTTTATGAAACAAAAAAAAAATCAATTGAGAGTAACACTTTAAGGGGTATGCAGTGTAACAGACTTTAGACCCTGAGAGAAGCTCATTTCCACTGTAGTTATGTCCTTCCTCTCACTTTCTGCTAATTGCATCTAATCTATACATCAGTCACCTTCAGACAGGCTCACAATACAAATTCTTAGTGGTAGATCTTTGCTTAACCTTAAGAGTCAACCAGTTATTTGACCAAAACTAAGGATAGCAAAAAGCATAAACGTTTTAGATAGGGCTTTAGTATGGAAGAGTACAAATTATTCTTCCCTTGAAAAATATTTAAGTAAAACACAAAGATAAAAACATAGTGAGGGAGATTCAAACTTGTCAAGATATCAGTTCTCCCCAACTTGATCTATAGATTCAACACAATCCCAATCAAAATTGAGGCAAGTTATTTTGTGTATATTGACAGTGATTCTAAAGTTTACATGGAAAGGCAGAATGGTCAACACAATATTGAAGGAAAGGAGCAAAGCTGGAGGACTGACACTGTCCAACTTCAAGATTTAAAACTATAAAGACTGTAAAGCTATGGTCACCAAGATACTGTGGTACTGGTGAAAAAACAGATACATAGATCAAAGGAACAGAATAGAGAGTTCAAATATAAAGATAATTTAAAGATATAAATTATCTTTATATCTAGATATAAAGATATATATCTAGGTATCATATAAAGATAATCAACTGATTTTTGACAAAGAAATAAAGGCAATATAATGAAGAAACATAGTCTTTTAAACAAATTGTGCTAAAATACTGAACATCCATGTGCAACAACAAAAAAATTTAGACACGTACCTTACACTCTTCACAAAAACTAACTCAAAATGAGTCATGGACCTAAATTTAAAATGCAAAACTATAAAACTCCTACAAGGTAACATAGGAGAAAATCAAGGTGACCTTGGGTATGGAAATAACTTCTTTGATACAGCAATAAGGGCAGAATCCAAACTTCTTTGATATAGCAATAAAAGCAGAATCCATGAAAACCAGAATTGCTAAGCAGGACTTCATTAAAATTTAAAATTCCTGCTCTGCAAAAGACACTGTCAAGAGAAGGAGAAGGCAAGCCATAGGCAGGGATAAATACTTGTAAAAACATCTGATAAACGAGTGTTATCCAAAATATACACAAATTCTTAAAACTGAAAAATAGGAATACAATCAACTCAACCAGAAAATGGTCAAAATTCCTGAACAGACATCTCACCAAAGAAGATAAACAAATGGCAAATAAATATATGAAGAGATGCTCAACATCATATATCATCAGGGAATTGCACATTAAAATGGTAAAAAGATATCACTACATACCAGTTCAAATGGCAAAAATCTAACACCAAATGTTGCTGGTTCCTGCTGTTCCATATCCTCACTAGCATTTGGTGTGGATCAACAGGAACTCTCATTTATTACTGATAGAAATGCAAAATAGTACAGCCACTTTGGAAGACAGTTTGGCAGTTTCTAACACAGTTAAACATATTCTTACCATATGATCCAGCAATCGCACTCCTTAGTATTTACACAAAGAAGTTGAAAATGTATGTCAGTACAAAACCTGGCACAAGGATGTTTATAGCACCTTAGTTAATAATTGCCAAAAATGGGAACCCATCCTTTAGTAGAGGAATCAATAAATAACCTTTGGTACAACCAGGCCATGGAATATTATTTAGCACTAAAAATAAATGAGCTGTCAAGCCATAAGAATATATTAAGGAAACTTAAATGTATATTACTAAGTGAAAGAATTCAATATGAAAAGACTGTATATTGTGTGATTTCAACTACATGACATTCTGGAAAAGGCAACACCACAGAGACAGTAAAATAATCAGTGTTTCCTAGGGATTAGCAAGGAGGGAGAAATAAATAGGGAGATCACAGAGCTGTAATGCAGTGACAGAAGATTTTTAGGACAGTGAAACTATTTTTTTTTTTTTTAGACGGATTCTCGCTCTGTACCCCAGGCGGGAGTGCAGTGGCGCAATCTCAGCTCACTGCAAGTTCCGCCTCCTGGGTTCACACCATTCTTCTGCCTTAGCCTCCCGAGTAGCTGGGACTACAGATGCCCGCCACCACGCCCGGCTAATTTTTTTTTTTTGTATTTTTAGTAAAGACGGTGTTTCACTATGTTAGCCAGGATGGTCTCGATCTCCTGACCTCGTGATCAGCCCACCTCGGCTCCCAAAGTGCTGGGATAACAGGCGAAACTATTCTGTGTGATACTATCATTATAAATTCAGACAAATTCATAGGATGTACAACAGCCAGAGTAACCCTACTGTAAACTAAGGACTTCGGTTGCTAATAATGTACCAGGGCGAGTTCATTGATTGTAACAACTGTACCACTTTGGTGCGGGATGTTGATAGTGGGGTGGGCAATGTGTGAGGAGACAAGGGGTATATGAGAACTCCCTGTTATTTCTGCTCAACTTTGCTGTAAACCTAAAACTCTTAAAGTCTATTAAAAAATAACAAAAATTATGGGGAGAAATAAAGTACAATGGGGAGTCACAGGAAAGGTGATATTCGCTCTGTTTAAAAATGACCTTAGAGATAGTCCATATCTAATGCTATTCTCAGAATATACCACTCATGTATCTGTATTTCTTTTTTATTGATAATATCCATATAGTATTAGAGATTAATAACTCATGGATAGGAGTCTGGTAAAGGAAATAACTCATTTATAGAATATCACTGTTTCAAATACAGGTGGTTTACAAATATCTTTCATCTTCAGAATTACATGTAGATAACTATTACTGACTCCAATTAACACATCAACAAATGAGGTTTAGAGAAGTCAAGCAGCTTGCCAATGATAATAAATGAAGATCCCTCACATCTTCATCCTCAGCATAATGCTGGTCTTCATGATTCTTCTCATCACTGGAATACATATGATAGGTAAACTCTGCCACGATCACTGCCAGTTCTTTATGTGAATTATCTTTTTTAATACTCATAATAATACATTGAGATGTATACCATTTGTGCCTTTCTTTAAGGACGAGTATTACATTTTATGATTAAATAATTCTCAATGTCTGACTTTCCCATTGATTTGGGGCTTCAAAAATCCAAGAACCTACCACAATACCTATCACACAGGAAATGCTTAGTAAACAGTTTTAAAATTCCTGAATGTATAAATTAGCAAATTGTTTTGAGAGTTACAACTATGCCACTGACCTAAAAAATTGCTTAATATTTGCACAGAATATGTAAAGGGATAAATTAAAGAGACTGAAAAGAGAAGCAATGACATTCTAATAGACCCTTTTCTTTCCTTCAATCCCTTTCAAACTGGACAACTATATTTGACTCATAACAATTTTGTTTTGTTTTCTTTCAAATCACTTATCACATCCCCTGTCTTTGTTTTTTCCTCTCAGCATTATGGCTAAAATCTAGTTAATAAAGAGCAGTGATTTTAATTATAGGCCCAGCTATATAAAAGGTTGGTCCTTCTCACCAACCTTTTAAAGAATCTCCCTCCCACTACAAATACAAGCATATGATAGGAAGTGGATTTCCCAAGGCAGCAGGTTTAACCCTTACAGAGAATAACCTAGTTTAACCCTTACAGAGAATAAAGAAATTTCAAATGGTTCAACTTTTAACAGCTTCAGTCAAAATACTTTCAAGAGATTTCTGCAGACTGGCCCCATGGAGTGCATCCCTGGCACAGGCCTGCACACCCACTGGCAAGATGCTATGGAGTGAAACGAGTGGCAGAAGGGGAAGCAAGACTGTGTTCTTTGTCCACATGAGTGCCCCTCCTGTGAATGGTTTTCTCCTACATGCTAAATCAAGGGAAAGGATATCTTCCTTTTGCTACAACTCTCAAACTTGTTTTGTTTGTGGAAAGCCACCCAGCTTGTTAGACTCTTACTCTGTTTATTAAACTGATAAAATGGGCCCATAGTCTCTCTACCAGGCCCAGTAAACACCTTGCTGTCTTTCCTACCAATCAGCTATCTTTCCCCCGTGTTTCTGCAGTCCACAAAAAGATTAATTGCTGGCAAAAGAAAACCTAATTCTATATGCTTGCGTTTTTGTTGTTATTGTTAATCACACTTCTTTAAATTGTAATCGAGAGTCTAAAACAAGTTAAGATTGTAAACCACATTTTTATTTATGTTTACAGAAACCATAGGGGACCAAGCCGTGATGACAGACTGAATTATGTTTCCAGTACTACTGTTGAACACTCAAAATGAGACTCTTAAAAATGTAAATTAATGTACCTCAAGTCTTTTTCTTTTCAATGTATCTTAACATTTCTCTATGAAAAATTAGTTGAGTTTTGAGAATATGGGTAATTAAAAATATATATACAGTACACATGTAAGGAAATGGGTAACACTATCACAGTCATTTTCAATTTTTAAAAAGGCTGTAACAGTGAATAAGAACATATAAATCATCACAAAAATTAATCAGGATATTAATGAGACTGATTTATCACTATAAATTAGAATAAAAGACTCTTAACCTTTTACAGTCATAAGCCCTTTTAATAATCTAATGAAGGTTATATAACATTTCCCCTAAATAATGCAAACCAACACACAGGATTTGATAGATCAATATCATGTTAAGTCCATGGGAATAGATTTAAAGCACTGTGAGGACAGGGCCCGTCACTGTCGGGTCTGTCTGTTTATCCCAGTGTCTTCTACCATACCTGAAACACAGAATTTAGCACTGTTTTGGAGCTTAGGCAAATATAGTTCAAAATGAAGTAAAAATTGTATTTACAACAATCAAAATGAGGATGCAGAACTATTATTTGCATACAGTATGATTATACACCACAATATCAAAGAAAATGGATTTAAATAAAATACAAACATTAAGAGTTCAGCAAGGTGACTAAGCAGAAGATAAATACAAACTATAGTTTTCTTTGGTACTAACAATGTCTACTTAGAAATAAGAAAAATGAAGCCTCAGCCTGCAGTATTAACAAACACACGATTGATGACCTAAAAATACTTTTAAGAATCAGTACAAGAAACAAAAAGCTATAAATATTTATTGATAGACTTAAAAGAAGCATTGACAAATTGGAAAAATGTACCAGCTCTCTGATAACAAGACTCAATATTCTTAAGGTTTTCCAAAATGACATACTTTCAATCAAAGCACAAATGGAATTTCTCTAAACTTGAAAGAATAAGTCTCAACTTTATAAAAGAAGAAAAATAGTTGAAAAGGACATTAAGACTATTTTGAAACAAATCATAGCTAATGCTTACATAGCACTTACTACTAACCACTTTAAATACATTTCATTCTCATTGGAGTCCTCACAATAAATCTCTATGGTAAGGGCTATGAATATCTCAATATTACAGATAGAGAAATTGAAACACAAAGATGTGAATTAGCTAAGGCCACACAGTAAACTAGTTGGGATGTTGGGATTCACAACCAAGCAGTTTAGCTCTGGAGTCCATGTGCTTAAGTACTCTACCAAATTGTTTCTGAAGGCTAATAAAGTAACTATAATCCTACCAACTGAAAATCATAATAAAAACCTTCATAAACAAAAAAATGTTGTTCTTTGAAGAATAAACAGATTCTATAAGAGCTAACATTTTCTGAGCATTTATTGTGTGCCAGACACCTTACATATATTATCTCACCCCTCACAAAAACCTTGATATAGGTTCTTTCTTTGTGTCCATTTTAGGGATGAAACACCTGAGTCATGTAGGTTAAGCAATTTGCCCAGCATTGTGGTGTTTCTGGTGCTAGTAAGTGGTAGAATTAAGATTTAAACCAGGCTTACATTTATATTGCTTACATCCTCTATTTGTGAAAGTGCTAACAGGTAAGGATATGAAATATGACTTAATAAAGGGCACTGAGGCAATTAAATAGCTAGAAAAAAATCAGTAAGTATTCTAATCTCACTTCATATATCAACAAAAACTCAGATGAATTAAAAGTCAAAATGTAAAAATCAAATTAACTTAAAAAGGAAATAAATACACCAACTCCCTGAATATAAGAAAATACAAAGGAAACATTTTAAATTGCATATATAAAAGTTAAGAATGAATTTTAGGGGGAAAATATAAATTGGGAAAAAACTTCAAAAAGATTACAGACATAGCTATAAGGAACTCATAGTTAATATATGAAAGACTATTATCATAATAATAGACAAATGAGTAAAGAACATGTTAAACTTACATGAATGAATATACATGTATGACATGAATAAAAAATGCAACCTAAAAATGCTGTATATATATTTTATTTGACAAAATTTGCACAGCATTAAAATTAACAATACTCAATGTTTATGTGGATGCAGTGATTAATATTTTCCTATACTGTTACAAGAAGTAGTAACCAAGACAACCTTTTCAGGAAATAATTTAGTAATATGCATCAAGTGTCTTGAAAGTATTCAGATATTTTAATACAGTGATTCCTCACAGAGAAATTTATTCTGATTAAATAATTTGATGTGTTTACATATAATAGAACAATATGATAAAAATATTAGGGAGACCTTAAATTGCACTTTCAAATGCTTTATAATAATCAGAATCAGGAAAAGCTTATACTGGATTATGTGAAAATGCAGGACTAAATATTAGATATTATAACCTCAATAATACATGGTACATAAACTAATCAAATAGAAGGCAGAAAAGAGGAAAAAAAGTAAAAAATTGGATAATAAAAAAACATAAAATAAGATTTTAGAAATGCATCAAGGTACATAATAAATTATAATAAATATAAGTGGATTAAACTATTTTACTTGCTAAATGGCAGTGTGTTAGAACAAACCTATAACAACCATTAGCCAACATTCCTTGAGTATTTAGAAGAAATAAAACATAAATAACACCAAAGCATGGTTATTTCTATAAGGTGGCATTATGGGCAATCTTTATTATCTTAGTATATTTTTTGTATATCCACATTTTCCTATGATAAAGGATATATTACTTTAGTAGAAATTACTATTAAAGCAAAAATTAACATGAGTTCATTATTGTATTTAAGTGCATTTCTCTTATAGTGATTATTTGGACAAAATATTATATGCTTACAACTTTATCCTTGCACCAATTAAAAAACAAAAGAATTCCCGGAAGTTGTGGTGCATATAATAAGCCCAAACTATTTCCAAATAAGTTTTAAATGAGCCTGAAACAAGTTTCCTTTGGATACACAGCTAATAGATTATTTTTTCTGCTTTTTAAATCAGGACATGCTACCACTACACTTTCTTATTACAGGATGGAAGACAGCTCTGTAGGGGATTTCATCTTCAAATTGTGTTTCCTAGCAACACTCTTTAAACCAGAGTGTCTTTTTTTATATCAAACATTCACATCTGTGGAAAATGCTTGAAAACTTTTCTCTTATCCTGTGACTAAACATTGTGAGCTATGGTAGCAGGCAGATGGAAAGGGAGAAAAGGAATATTAATTCTAAAATCACTAGAATTTTCTTGTTTCCTTTGAAATATTATGATGCTTGTGCTTTAAGTTTGGAGAAATACATTTGCATTTCTCTATCACAGTTGTATGACTTTCATAATATTTTTAATTGTCAAGAGTATGGACTGAAAAAGAACAGACACCATGACTATATCATCCTCATATTTCTCAATACCAGAAATAGTCAACAAATAGCTGAAGAATACATTTAATTTAAAAAAGCATTGCTTGAATTTGATCATTCTCAACCATGAATGCAATTTAGAATCACCTGGGAATCTAAAAACATACCCCTCCCCTGGTTCAAAACCCTAGTTATTCTGCCTGGAGTCAGGCTTTATTAAAATTTAGGCTTGAGGAAATCTTCAGGTGATTGTAACATATGGCCTAATTAAAAGCATATGGATTGTGCAAGACATATAGTCAGTGATGAATAAATATTCTGGAATAAATTATTGAAAGACAATCAGTTGTATCTTAAATATTCTAGCTTGTAAGGAGATTTGCTCAAATGGATCAAATGTACAGTTCAGATAATAAAAACACAAGCCAAAATGTAAAAATCAATGCTTCATGTGTGCAAAGCAAGTAAGAAACCAAAAAAAAAGGTTAAAAGTCTTTGCTATTATCAACTATTTTACTTATACCAAATATGAAATATATTAAATTCAAAACATTTTAAAGGGAGATTATGTATGCATGAATATTGACACTCATATTCAGTTTAGAAGGTACACCAGGTGGGCTTAGTGAAGATGGAGTACTATTTCGAGCTCTATCATATGATGACACATGGCATAGATCCTGAGAGATGGGCAACTGGAGAGAGATGTTCAGATGAGATTATTTCCTCTGAAAGTACTAGTTCCTATTGTCTTAGAGGAAAGATGATCTGGATGAATATTCATATAACTCAGTTTTCTGTGTTTCATATTACAGAAAGTTTACAGAGAACTCTCTGGGAGAGTGAGTCAGAAACCAGAATTAATCTGGGACAATATATCATTTATTTTCATACTGAAATGGCATTCAAATCATCTACTTTTATTGTTGTTAATGACACATGTTTCCTGTTCTATGTAACAGTCTCTGAATCAAACTAAGAAAAGGCATAAATATACTGATGAGGTTTATTTAACTCATGTCTAAATAATCAGAACAAATCACTAATGGCACTTAAAGTATTCCGAAATGCTTGTTAGTTCAACTTGTTCTCGCTATATCATTCCATATGCCTATTTTTCTGATACTCCTTTTGTTGCCTTATCCAATCATAATCAAGATTAATGCTTAGGGAACTGAGAAGTGATGCAAATTTATTACAGACAATTCTTTTTCTACTTCTGCCTATCAGTCCCTGTACTCCTTCCCCTCAATATCTGATGCCTATTATATTAAAGCCCCCATCCTCCTAACTTCATGTCTTCCTTCCCCACCAAAGAAACCAATATTTTAAAAACGCTGTTCTCTGATCATTCACACAAAATTATAAATAACTTATAAAATAACTAAACATACACAAAAACAAATCACATTTTACAAAGAGGGCAAAATGGTCTAGACTTAACATATAGAAAGCAAGTCAATTTCTTCTCCAACTACACATGACTGATATGTGAAATTAGTTTTATCATTTTTATAAATCAGAGTCCATTATCCAGAACTCACATGAGGAAAAATTTAGACAAAACGGTAAACCCGAATCACCTAGTCAAAATCTGCATGAATGGGTGTGATAGTCTTTAATATGTAATGTTACTGAACTAGTAGCTGCAAAACCCTTGTCTATTTTCCATATTCTGATCCCTCTTAGGAAGGAATAACACATTTTTGTAAGTCAACAGCTATAGCTATGATTCCCAAAATAGGGACCTACTGGAGTAGTCAATATTTATTAAATATATTTCTTAATTATTTATTTTGGTGAAGAAGTACCATGCAAAAATAACTGAGAAATTAAAAGTGCTGTAACTTGCAAAAGTTTCGGAACCTCTGGCCATAGTATAGCCCTAATATGTGTAACTATGAAAACATCTACTATTGGAAAAGCTAACAGACAATCAATCACCAAGCTCTACCAGGCCATTCTTCAAAAAATTTTGCACATGCATATCACCCTCTCCATTCCAATTTATGTATATAGCTCAAATTCATACAATTTGTAGCCATAGTACGTGGTCATTCTCTCTCCAAGCATTCTTTCATCCAACCTATTCAGCATAGTGCTATCATACAACACCCTGGAGTGAACATTTAGGTGGATTTATAAAACTTCTGCATTGCACTCATTTCCAGTACAACAAATATTCTCTGGGAAATAAACTTCCTCCGTTCTCATTCTATGTGGATGTAAGTGGAAGCACATAGGCTCCATGCTTATCCAGTTATAACACTGAATTACTGAATTCTTCTATTCACAGGAAGTGAAGGATAGGTTTGTAGTCTACTCCTGGTAAATCTCTGTAATTCCATCATTTTAGCCACAGTGATTGGCTAAGAGATAAGTTTCTAACCTTAGAAGTTCCAATCATAGAAAACAGTAACTTTATTCAGAAGCAAACCAAAGTTTCCCCCTCTTTCCTCTGGACGGAATGCTTTGAGGATGTAAGCCTAAAATGGAAAAAAAAAGTGTCATGGAGCCTGAGAATAAAATAGAGTCAAGAGAAGAATAAAAATAAGTTCCTGATTAAATCATCTGTGTTCCAGAGTATTCATAAAGCCATATTTACTTATGAACTTTTCAATCATATGTATCAATACAAACCTGTTCTTTTTTTGGTCCGCTTTAGCTGGGTTCTCTGACACTTACTGTCAAAGGACTACTAAGTGATACACAATCTTTTACTACATCATCTACTTGCTTAAGAGTAAAGTTTCTTTTTGCACATAGCACCAATAGCAAATAGATTGAATAATGATTAAAATCTCTCCTTTCCAGCATTCTCACTTCTATATCATTTAAGCAGAAATGTATTTGTACTTGGCATTACGACAAAGGCATTTATCATTATATCCTGAAAACTTGATGACTTTGCTATTATCCTTATAACCATTTACTCAGCAAATGTATTTGCATCCACTTAGGAAAGAATATTCTCCTACATCCCCTTCAAACCTACATAAAAACTCACTAAAAGGAAATCCTCTTACTCAGATTTCCTAAACTGTGGAATTCACAATAATCTTTGGACCTCTAAAATCTAGTTGATTTTAGGTTTACTGATAATCAGGAAATAGTTGTTGAATAAATGAATACACTCATAGTATGTATCCCTATAATCTGCCTTTTCCTTATTGCTGTTTTTTCTTTTTATTATATAATATTTACATTATTTATGACTTTGTGTCACCTCAAATAAATGTGTTCCTTGAGAGTACACGCTGTATTACACTATTTTGTATTCCTTACAGCCGTTAGCACTAAAATTCTTGGAGCAAAGGTATTATTACAGACATTTTTCACAATCTTTATTCAGCTTGTTTGATAAGACAATGCTGTTTATTTTCATGTAGCATACAATAGTCACTATGAATTTCCTGCTTCTGATGAATTACCTATTTTTTCTTTATCTTGATACAAATTTCTAAATGCCCAACAGAGAAAAGAACAAGGACTTAAAGTTGCACAAAAGGTAAAAGTCATAATATAAGTAGGATTGATTGTAACAAAGAATTTATGTGTCTCTGTGATCTTCATATCCTGTCTTCTCACAGAGGACCATAATTTCCTCCTATATATAGGGAAATCAAGAACAAAACTATGCATATTTCCTTATTCTAGCCTTCAGTTAATTTCTGTAATTTCCCTCCTTGCTGCCTGACACATATCTTATTTTTTGGTGATATAATATTAGACTCTTTCTTGATTTTGTCTCACTCCTTTCTTAATTTTCTTTTTCTCATTCCTAATCCCCACCATTTGACTCATTTTGCATAACATATAAAAAAAGGAGAGAGGAGAAGGAGAACATTCTTGGTGCAGCATAAAATGCTCAATTTATTTCTCTTTGGGGAAGTTTATGTCTGGTATTGCTTAGAGAAGCAGGATCTTTGTTGTTTTCTCAGAATTTTTGAGTAAGCTAAGGGACTTTAGAAAACACATGCCAGAGAAATGGCCTTTACTTAACTGTAGGAGAAATATTGGAAAATCCTTTGGAGAAGTAGTAAATAAAATTCTAATGGGTGACTGGTTTTCGAAAAGAGCTGCTGACCAATGTTCTATAAAGAAATAGTAAAGTGTGCTGTTTATAATATTTGATAAATAATTTAATATATACAATTAAAGTCATCATGGTGCCTTAAAATTTCAACATGAAAAACCATGACATTGATTTCGTTCTTGCACATGAGCCAACTCCAAGGCACAGCCTGTTAATCAATCTCTGAATAAACCAAGGCTGGGATATGTGACCTCGTTGCCCTTCAGACTCCTCAGTCATGTTGATTTTATTTTTGTAATATTATAATTTTACATGGACTATAAAAAATTAATTCAAAACAACTAATTGAAAGCTATATAATGTGAACAAATCTCATTAACAAATAGAAAGTGCATTAAGCATGTAAGTCTTCAAACGACTAAGATGATCTCTTCCTTTGGAAATAAGTGCTTTTTCACATGCTCAGGTTTCTTACTTTGATTCTTTCATAAAACAAAATATTGAGATCTGAAAGATAACGAGGTTGGGTGTCACTCAATAACTGTAAAATACTCCAGTAGGCCCCTGTTTTGGGAATCATAGTCATAGCTATTGACTTACAAAAATGTGTTATTACTTCCTAAGAGGGATCAGAAAATGGAAAATAGACAAGGGTTTTACAGCTACTAGTTCAGTAACATTACACATAAAGGACTATCACACCCATTCATGCAGATCTTGCGTAGGTGATTTGAGTTTACCATTTTGTCTAAACTTTTCCTCATGTGAGTTCTTGATAATAGACGCCAATTTTAAAAAAAATGATAAAACTAATTTAACATATCAGTCATTTGTAGTTGGAGAAAAAAATTGACTTGCTTTCCAAATGTTAAGTCTAGACCATTTTATCCTCTTTATAAAATGTGATTTGTTTTTATATATGTTTAGTGATGTTATGAACTATTTATAACTTACTGTGAATGATCAGAGAACAGGGTTTTTTTGTTTGTTTGTTTGTTTCTTTTTTAATTGTTTCTTGGTTGGGCGCAGTGGCTCACGCCTGTGATCCCAGCACTTTGGGAGGCCGAGGCCAGCAGACCACCTGAGGTCAGGAGTTCAAGACCAGCCTGACAAACATGGTGAAACCTTGTCTCTACTAAAAATACAACATTAGCCGGATTGGTGGTACATGCCTGTAATCCCAGCTACTCAGGGGGCTGAGGCAGGAGAATCGCTTGAACCCAGGAGGTAGAGGTTGCTGTGAGCCAAGATCACGCCATTGCACTCCAGCCTGGGCAACAAGAGCAAAATTCTGTCTCAAAAAAAGAAAAAAGAAAGAAAAGAAAAAAAAATGTTTCTTTGGTGGGGAAGGAAGAGATGAAGATAGGAGGATGGGGGCTTTAATATATTAGGCATCAGATGATGAGGGGAAAGATTACAGGGACAGATAAGCAGAAGTAGAAAAATAATTGCCTATAAGAAATTTGGGTCACTTCTCAGTTTCCCAAGCATTAATCCTGATTGTGATTGGATAAGGCAACAAAAGAAGTAAGTATCAGAAAAATAGGCATATGGAATGGTATAGAGAGAACAAGTTGAACTAACAAGCATTTTGGAATACTTTAGATGCCATTAGTAATTTGTTCTGATTATTTAGACATGAGTTAAATAAACCTCATCAGTATATTTATGCCTTTTCTTAGTTTGATTCAGACTATTACATAGAAGAAGAAACATGTCATTAACAGCAATAAAAGTAGACGATTTGAAAGCCATTCCAGTATGAAAATAAATAATATATTGTCCCAGATTAATTTTGGTTTCTGACTCGCTCACCCAGAGAGTTCTCTGTAGACTTTCTGTAATGTGCAATGAAGAAAACTGAGTTATATGAATATTTATCTAGATCTTCTCTCCTCCAATAGGAACTGGTACTTTCAAAGGAAATAATCTCATCTGGACCTCTCTCCAGTTGCCCATCTCTCAGGACCTATGCCATGAGTCTGTTTATTTGATTCTACCATTTGGGGTTTTAACCTAGAAGTTACTAAATGCAATTCAAGGAAACTTAGGGTATCAACTTCAAACTTTTCTGTGGAAAACTGTCTAAATATGCCTGACCTTCACCGAACCCAGAGTTAGATAATTAAATTTTAATGTTAGTTTAGCTATAACGGCAAATTGGCAGATGGTGACAGTTGTCGAAGGGAAAATATGCCAACTTATTCAAATAAGAAGCTCTCAAACAGGAAAGTTCATACTCACAATTATTTTGGCAAAATTCAGTTCTTAGAGCAGCTCAAAACCAAGTGATTAATTACAATGGAAAATGACACACTCAAGTGTCTAGGTTTTGAAACAATGTATAAAGACAAAAGCCCAAAATTTAGAGAAAAATAATGCATAGAAGCAAATATATTATTAGACTTACCAGTTCTTTTTTTAAAAATTTATTTATTATTATTATACTTTAAGTTCTAGGGTACATGTGCATAACGTGCAGGTTTGTTACATATGTATACTTGTGCCATGTTGGTGTGCTGCACCCATCAACTCGTAACTTACCACTTCTTTAATGAATGTATTGAGTTCATTAAAATGATGCCAACATAAAGCTCTTCTATCAAAAAGTTTTGCTAAAAAAGGAAAACAATATTTGTCCAACAGATATACAATTATGTTTCTGTCTCAAGGAAGCAGAGAAATCTCGTTGCAGCAGCTAGGAAAAACCAATACTAATAACAAAAGTTATTACATATACATATGTATTTAATAGGAAATGTTTTGGTATAAAAATAGACACAACTTTTAAAATAATAATAATGGGATATTTAATTTCTGTGATTATTTAAATATATTCTCCTTAATAGAACATTATATTCATTGGCTCTAGTATCCTAAAAAAATCTGAGAATAAAGGTGGTCATATTGATGGTTTAGTCAAATTTCTAATAAATAAGAAACATGCCTCTAGGATGTGGATATCATCCTGTGTTACTTGGTTAATTTTTTCATGAGGTTCTAAGAGGTTTAAATGGATCACTATATCCAATTTACTATACAAATTGTTGGGTATTTTTTGTTCAAAGCATTCTTGTTACTTTGGTTTCAAGTCAATGAACATCTCATTAGAAAACTGTGCTTCTTTGAATTTGGTTTTAGAAATGTTTAAATATTTGAAGTGTTTTCTTTATCACATGCCATGTCTAGTAAACAAAGCTAGTGAGATAGTTGCATATCGATATTAATTTCCTTGTAGGGTGCTTTGCAGTTTAGAAAACCTTGAACTGTAAGCTCTGGGGTTGTTTTTGTTTTTGTTTTTGCCTTTTACTAAATGATGTTAGCAATATTTAACCTGTGGCTATTTCATGATCTCCAATATCTTAGAAATAATATTCATATCAAAATTAAAAATATTAGTGGTAAAGTCATCATTGGAGATAAAAAATAATTTTACCTTGAGATAGACGCTGACTTTTTGACCTTTAAGGGTGATCAAAGAGAGAGGTATTGACCAGTAACACAATTTCCTTAAAAGACGAGAATAAGTCAGGATGTGATATGGCCTAGCAATTGCATTCCTTGGTGTTTATTCCAGAGAAATGCAAACATACATTCAAACAAAAACTTACAAATAAATATTCATAGAAGCTTATATTTAATAGCCAAAAAAACCTGAAAACAATCAGATGTCCTTCAACAGGTGAATGTTTAAACAAACTGTGGTACTTACATACCATAGTCTACTATAAGCTATAAAAGAAGTGAAATATTTATACATGCCACAACCTAGATGAATCTTCAGAGACTTTTCATAGATAAAAAAGATCATTCCCAAAAGGATATATCTAATGAAACCCTATATAATGGGATCCCATACTGTGTAGTAGAATCCTATAATATAATCCTCTATAATGGAATTCCATTATATAGTATGCAACCTTTTGGAATTGACTTTCTATTTATATAGAATGTTATAACATTCCTGAAATGACACAATTACAGAAATATGGAACCGATTACTGATTGTCAGGGGTTAAGGAGGGGATGAGCGGGAGGGAAATGGGTGTGGACACAAATAGGCAACAGGAGGGATCCTTGTGGTGACAGAAATGTTTGGAATCTTGACTGTATTAGTGTCAATCCTGGATGTGATGTTGTACTGTGGTTTTGCAAGATCATGCCCCTGGGGCAAACTGGGAAAATGGTAAATAGTATTGCTCCATATGGTTTTTACAACAACATGCAAATTTACAATATCTCAGAACAAGAAGTTTAATTAAAAATCAGATTAAACAATATTTATGTCCAGACTTGATCCCCAGTGATTCTAAGTCAATTGATCTGGAGAGAGGTTTAGGTATGAGTCATTATATTTAAGTGTCCAGATGGTTCTAATGTGCAGACAAGATGAAGAACCAGTCTTAGAGCACTCTTACATACATGTGTGCCCAAAGGCACATGTGGTTAAGACAGCTACATCTTGGCCTAATTACCTTATTTTTATTTCCAGGAACACCATGTACCAGCTGTGTCAAGTTGACCCACTTTCTTCATCTGTACATTGTAGATAATAATAGTTCTTACTATGAGATTTTGTGAGATTAAATGATTCAACATATGTAAATCATTGCCTGAGGAGTAAGCATTAGAGAAGTGTTTTATATTACTTTTATCATCATTTATTATGCCATAGCAGTTTATGAAATAGTAAAAGTTTTAAAACACGCCTAAATATACATCAATAAGAGTGTGAATGAATGAACTGTAGTTTCATTCCTACAATAGACTTATTCTAGTTTCACTGCAGTTTCATTCATAAATAGTGTATAGCAGTGAAAATAAATGAACTAGAACTTCATTTATCAATTATGGTGGCTTTTGCAAGCATCATATTTATTATAAAAAGCAAGTTACAGAAAAAATACAGTTGGTCTCATCCATTAAAAAAATTTAATGTATTTCTATGTATTGCTTTATAATATAGACATCTGTAAAATAATGTATAGGTCTATAATGAAAGAACAAAAGCATGCATGAGAAGGATAAATACTGAACTACAAAATAACATGTGCTTCAATTGTATTTATAATGTTCTATCTTTTAAATTTCATTGTGTCTTTGATATTTATTATATTATCATTGTAAGTTTTTATATATCTGAAGTATTTCCTAATAGAATTAATGATTACCAATATGTATTTGTATTTACTAGGTTGTATACTAAATTCTTTATATAGATTATTCATTTTATCCTCCCAATAACCCTATAAGGTACTGTTATTATTATTAGTAACCTAATTTTATAGATAAGAAAACTGAGGCAAAGAAAGTTTAAGTAATGATCCCAAGAACACATGGGTTGGGGGTGGCAGAGCTGGGATTTGAACCCAAACTCCTGAGTATAGTGCCTAGAACATGGTAGGCATACACTAAATAGGAGGTACCATCATTTCTAGTGGAAAGAACACAAGATTTTCAAATCAAATAGGCATGGATTTCAATGTCAGCTCCCTGAGCTCCAGTTTTCCTGTCTCTATATGTAGAAGGCGATTGGAAGCATGAGGGGTAATATACTAAGGGGCCCAGCACACAGCAGATATCCAATAATTGATAGCTATTGTTACATATTCAGTTTGGGGGCAACAAGGAACCATTACAGATTTTTAGTCTATAGAGTAATAAACTGCCAAAAAAATTGTAGAGGATGAAAGAGTGGAGAAATTTAGAATTGAGTTATGTTTTGGGTTTTTACAGATATGGCCTTTAAAACATATTGGTATATCTTAAAATTGTATTGTATTCTAAAAGGAAGATCCTTGGGCAAATATCATGGACTGCAGAAACATCATATGTTAAGGCTTTTCATATCATTATAAATATCCTTTGGCCTAACACTCTAAAATTTTAACATGAACATATGGAAGAGGCAAAGAAAAATTGCTAAAACTTTATATGTTTTGGTTTAAAAAATATTTTAGCAATCAAACCAATGTGGAGAGTCTACATTATGTTTTAAAATACATGTATTATAATCAAAAGCTTAACCCAGGAAAGCTCTATCAAAGTTGTGTTCAATAAAGAGTAAACTATTCTTTGAGACATGAGTTAAGCTTATGTCTTATACATTTCATAATACACCACATTTCATTACATATAATGTATAATCTGACAGGCAATCAAATTACTAAAATTTTCATGAATATATGCTAATGATAATTCTTGCAATTTATGTGTAAAAAGGTTAAAATAATTTGTATATCTTATAGCACTTTTTAGAATCAATTTTTACTTAGGTATTTTCTGTTTCTTACCTAATGCCTCTTTGTCTTCATTATGAAATGTTCTACTTTCTGTAAGAATTTAGTCACATGATTGTGATACATTTATTGGGCTACCAACTACTAAAATGGCAGAGGAGAGTAGACAGCAGCATGGGGTTGGTGTCTGCCTGACTGGGGTAGTCCTGGACGGGCTGCTTACCACCTTATGGTTTGAGGCAATTATCTTTCCTCTCAACCTAAGTTTATGCATTTTTTTAAAATGAGGTAATAATAGTACCAGACTCATAAAGTTGCTGTAAATATGCAACAAGAAAATGACTAGTAAAATGCTTAGTACAGCCAGGCGTGGTGGTTCACGACTCTAATCCCAGCATTTTGGGAGGCCGAGGCGGGTGGATCACGAGGTCAGGAGTTCGAGACCAGCCTGACCAATATGGTGAAACCCTGTCTCTACTAAAAATACAAAAATTAGCTGGGCATGGTGGTGCATGCCTATAATCTTATCTATTCAGGAGGCTGAGGCAGGAGAATGGCTTGAACTCGGGAGGTGGAGGTTGCAATGAGCCAAGATTGCGCCACTATACTCCAGCCTGGGTGACAGAACCAGACTCTGTCTCAAAAAAATAAAAAAAGAAAAGAAAAGAAAAAAAGAAAAAGAAAAATTGCTTAGTACATACAATACAAACTATTATTGTAAATAGTATAATCAGTATTTCAAAGACCATTTGAATATCAGAGGCATTTCACTAAGCCCTCTCAAGATAACTATATAGTTAGAAATACTCAAGGTAGAGTAAACATAGCATTTCATTTATATTGTGGAAGCCTTTATTTGAATCCACATGAATTCATTTAATGATTTTGATACTTGATATTGATTTGTTACACTTCATATAACTATACACTAAATGTTTTTAATTTTGTAAATGATGGTTGTGACTTTCTGTATCATGATAGGGCAAAAACAAAAACAAAAACAAAACAACAGAAAAACCCTGCTGAAATCTCTTAAGCTCAAGGTCTGTGCTGACTGATTAAATATGTAAGATCTTTTAAAAATTCATTTTGTATTTATAATAGCTCAATTTTCTCTTACTGTAAAATCAAAATTCACACTAGATGACTTCTGAGGTAACTTCAAGAAATGGGCCCCATAAAAGTAAAAATCGTTTTTTATCATTTCCTCTCAAAAAGTATCCAGTCTCATTCAGTGGTGGACAAAGAACAAATATAAATTCACATTTTGGGAAAATAGAAATACCTTTCATTTCTCGAAATCACTCAATAAACCAGACTTTTTGTGTGTCAAGTTTTTCCTTCTTATAGTTGGCCAAAAAGTCCGCACATTTTCTGTCAAACCACCACCACCAACAATAACCTTCAGCCAAAAGAAAAATAACAGATGAGTATTCAAATTATGTTAGAATTATGCAAGTTGGTCTGACTCACTCCATTGAACATGATCCTTTTTGGCCAAATTAATTCTATTCTATTCTGGAAATGTAAAATGCAAAATATAACTTTAACATTTTATATGAAATATTTTACCTCTTCCTCTCCCTCATTGGTGATCATTTCAGAGAATGAAACTAACATTCGCTCAGTTGATCAAGCACAAAACAGAGATTACTGATTATCCTTCTTCTCTCCATTGATATCCAATCTATTAGCAAGATATTTAGAGTCTAGCTTCAGAATATCCTAAATCCAACCACTTTGTCCCATATTTCTACTACTACTCTAGTCCAGGCCTCCCAACTGACCTCCCTGTAGTCTACTTTCTGTAAAATTACTTAGAGTGATCTTTTAAAGGGTAAGCCATACTTCTCCTCTCCCTAGAGTCACATAATGAATACTTATTGCAATTAGGTATTATGTAAGTCCCATAGTGTTCAATCTATCTCAGCCCCAGCCTGCTTCCTGAACATAGCACAGAATACCATACACTGTGTTTATCATCCTCTAGCTTCTTCTTCTGTTTTGTGGTTGGTTTTTTTTTTTTTTCCTCTGTAACAGATCCAAGTCACTACTTAGGGATTTCTCACTAGTTACATAACTGATTCCCAGTGAAGAATTGTCTTTTATGGTAGCAGAGAGAAATATGAGTTAGGATTATTCCAAGGGATAAAAGGTTGTGAGACACTGGTTTATGTTTATCTGGCCTGGTAGAATCTTCACTTGTCTCTCTCCTCCAGATAGACAGAGCACAAAATTCAGGTATGCTTCAAGGAGGAACTACATCTCTTCACTCACTTTTATTCTTAGATAGCTAGTTTGCTAGCTCTGTATAACACAAGATGGAAATATCTGCAGGCCAAGGATGTTGTAGTTCTCATTAGTCTTTCCACTCAGACCAACACTTTATGAACTGGTCAAGCTCAACGATAATAAGCTTTTTATTTATTTGTGTGTGACAGTGTGTTTGGGTTGGTATGTGTGTGTATGCATGCATGTGTGTGTGTATGTGTGTGTATTCTGCATAAAAAGTTTAGATCGGCAACAATATCTCATAAACCTCTGTCATTCCTTCACCCACACCTTTCCCTACAGTAGCATCTATGTTAGCAGGTACTCAATAAATAGTGATTAAAATTTTATTTATTGATTCCCCTCCAAAATGTGATGTGCAGAACTGCCAGAAATGTTAGGTTTGGAAGTGAAAATCTACTTTCTGTCTGATTGAGTGCCTTATGTCAAAAAATGGAAGTTGAAATAAACATTATGGCTAGAGTTATATTCCAAGTCTCCCTAGACTGCAAATTAAACTATACATATAAATTATCTTATTTTTGCCTCAAGAATTGAAAAAGAGATCCCAAATGAAATGGCATTTTAACAAAGTATAATGTCTTTTGTTACAAATAGATTCTGCCATGAGTAGTCCCATTTTCCAGTAACTCAGTCATATTATGTTAATTTTTTGCTTTATTCCTTGAAAAATTTTAATGGAACCTGTATGTATTAGTCCGTTTTTATGCTGCTGATAAAGACATATCTGAGACTAGGCAATTTAGAAAAAAAAAAAAAGAGATTTATTGGAGTTAGAGTTCCACGTGACTGAGAGGCCTCACAATCATGGTGGAAGGTGAAGGCACATTTCACACGGCAGTAGACAAGATAAGAGGGCTTGTGCAGGGAAACTCCCATTTTTAAAACCATCAGATCTTGTGAGATACACTCACTATCACGAAAACAGCGTGAGAAAGACCCACCCCCACGATTCAATCACCTCCCACCAGGTTCCTCCCACAACATGTGGGAATTGTGGGAGCTACAATTCAAGATGAGATTTTGATGGGGACAACGCCAAACCATATCAATGTACATTTTAAATGAGAAAAATAACTATTGTCTTCAGAGTGTATTATTTACCTTTGAAACTCAAAATAATTTCTCTTCCATTCTACTACCTTCACTAACAGACAAAATAATTAGTGGTTCTAATAGTTCATTTGTTTTTGGTTTGCAAACCATGAAAGCAACATGATATGAAAAACTATAGATTTTGCAATAGGTTTAGCATAATAACAAGCATTGTTTATCAAGAAACTGTATATAAAATATTTTCCTATGAACTATAGTTCATTCTGATGAATTGACTATAATAATATATGTATATAAAAAAGGAATGAAGACTGGACACGGTGGATCACAGGTGTAATCACAGGTGTAATCCCAGCGCTTTGGGAGGCTGAAGTGGGCAGATTGCCTGAGCACAGGAGTTCAAAATCAGCCTGGGCAGCATAGTGAGACACCTGTCTCTACAAAAAATACAAAAGTTAGCCAGGCATGGTGGCATACACCTGTAGTCCAAGCTTACTCTGGCGGCTGAGTTGGGAGGATCACTTGATCCCAGGGAGGGCAAGGCTGCAGTGGGCAGTGATAGCTCCACTGCCCAGCCTGAGTGACAGAGAAAGACCCTGTCTCAAAATAAAACAAGAAAAAAGAGGAATGAAGCGATGGATTTAGTATCCTGTCATCCTTATTTGTTTTTCAATATTTAATGCATGTATTTGTGTCCTTAGATCAAACCTTAAAGAATATCACTTAAATTATTATTGTATATCACTTGAATTATTATTGTATTATTTTGTGTTTTATAAACTATCAAAACATTCATTCATTAATGTAGCATTTTATTCAAAATTAATAGAAATTTAATCAGAAAGATTTTTTCAATTTTCACAGAAATATTGACTTTAATATTTCTGAAAAAAAGTCTGAAATGAATAATGACAGTATAGTATCAGAATCTCTAAATAGCAAATAACTAACTTCAAGGTCCATAACTCAAGCAAAACTGAGAAGTGGGTGAGGTTTTATTTATATGACAACTCTTTTTAAAACATCCATTATTGCTTTCTAGCACAGTACCAGTGGCAGGGACATGTGAGGTTACAGCTGCTGGGAAGAGAAAACACAGTTGGTCTCAATCCATACAGAAGTTATAATTGACTGCACGTAGAGACAAGGACCATGAAATTGTCAGGGATAGGTGTTCAGGCTGGGATGCAGGATAGTCAGTCACAGGATCAATGGCAGCACATCACCCAGAGGGACCATGTGCAGAAGCATCAAGAGGAGCAAAGGGGGCCATTTTTAAGGAGGTGAAAGTAGTTCCAGGAGGCTAACGCAGAGTGCAGGGGAGTTAGGTCTATGGAAGTGAAGAGTAAAGAAAGGCTACTGCAGAGGTCAGTTTTCAGCATCCTTAACTACCCTTTTGTAGACTTTATAGAAATTATTATAGTGACTGTTCCTCTGGCATTCTGGGCTCAGATTCAGGCTGAACCACATAAGTACTGACTCAACCTGAATCTCTGCTCCCATCTACCAAGGATGTAATCCTCTGTAATCCTGTTTAGCAGACTGGATTAGAAGCTTTGCTTTGAAATTTTACTTATAAATTACAAATTTTCATCCAAATTAAAATCTTAATTGTCCAATTGTACAGTGGTTCCCGGTGTATAAGATGTGGCCCACAAGGGTACAGTGATCATTCCAACTGATCCAAGAATCAATCTGAATACCAACTGTTACTATGGACTAAAAATATAGGACTAAACATTTATCATGTGTCAAGTCTTCAACTTTTTTCAGACTGCTGAAGAGTTTTATGTCACTTTTTATCTTCCCTGTGTACTCACTTCTAGTCAAAATACAATGATTTTGTGTTCTATTCTCCAGGACTTTGTGGGGATACTTACCAGTGTAATAAACTTGTCTGTGCTCTCATGATAATAGAACATAATGACTTCCATTGCTACTATTTTCATTTGGTATCTTAAGCTGCGAACTGGGATTTTCCAGAGAAAATAACTCAATGAGGAGCAATGGCCCAATAAATGTGAAACTGTAACATATCTGTAGATATCGGGATAAACAATAACCTGAAACTAAAAATCTGTTAGGTAAATTACTGCCTCTTTTCCCTGCTTATCATGGCTTATAAACCAGGGCAGCTTCAGCTATATTCATATGAGTAGATCTCATAGTACCTAGCATAGTGTTTTATACAAAGATACATCCAGAAAACAATTAGTAGGACCAATTAAAACCAGCCTACAACATAATTTAATTTAGCAAAATTACTTTATGATTTACTTGCTCAATAACTATATTTTGAGTACTCACTGGTAATAATATGTTTTCACTCTGACTCAAATGTTTTACATGATTAACTTAATCCTTACAGCAAAAGAATGAAAAAGTATGTATCTTCTAGAGGATATTAATACTGGGGATTATTTGAGTAACAAATAAACACAAAAAAATTAATAGCATGTGACTAATAATACAAACAGAAAAATCTAAAATTCTTACTAATAAAATATATAAATATACTCATAATTCCATTGACATTTCTGAACTTGATTGATTTTAAAAAATCCTACCTAATTTAATTGCTTATTCCATATTGTTGGTTACACAATCCTCTGATTCTCCAGTTTTTACTTATATGGCATTCACATTCTTTCTAAAATATGCCTAATATATTTGAGAAATTGGGTTTAAATTACCAATGCTTTTTGTAAAATTATAGGTCAACTTTTGGCAAACTGTCATTTTCTGGCCTATTAATTTGATGAATTAAAATAATAGATTTTTTCTAATATTGATGTATCCTTTCCCATTTTAAGAAATAAATATGAGTTGCATGTGGTTATGAATGTTCCACATATTTTCTTTTAATTTACTGATATGTGGAAATATCTCCATGAGTATTAACTTATCTAAATGATGTAAAACATAGGAAATATTGAAATAGTTGAATTACTTGAAAAGATTTAGGGATGGATGGTCTGTCATACTTAAGAGAGACATAGGTTTTTAAAAGAAAGCTTAAATCTCCATACATAACTTACACACCTTACACAAATGAAATACAATTTTCCAAGTTATCTTTTCATAGTTCAGCTAGTCAAAAAAGTTGTTAAAACCTGTGGCCTCTTAATAACAGGATTTAAAAAACATTTACTTCACTAAGTGAAGTAAATGCAGTAGGGGCTTTACGTAAAACCCTACTTTGAGAAGAAGTTGTGGTAGATAACATTTAAAGCTCTTTCAAATGGCAATAATAATCGAAGTGGATGTCGTAATCCTGTTTAGCAGACTGGATTAGAAGCTTTGCTTTGAAATTTTACTTACAAATTGCAAATTTTCATCTAAATTAAAATCTTAATGATCTCTATATAGAGAAAAGTTAGCATTCAAATGGCCTCACAGTTCTAATAAATACAAAACTTCTGTCAGGATAATTATTTTTATTTATGGTGGTGAAGATCTTATGCCCAGAGAGAAAGGAAATACATTAGAAATAAAAATAAACAAAAGAAATAGAAACTAGTATTTCAAGAAATAATAAAATCTAAAAGATCTTAATAAGTTGGGATTTAATAACACTTTTAACTTCTCAAAGCAAATAATTTCTCCAGTAGTAAAGCTAAAACCAGAAATTACAACAGGTCCCAGAATTAGGTTCAAAGCTAAGATGTAATCTAGTGGTGTTTCTAACCACAGTAACACAAACATAAAAGTACCACCAAAGACATCAACAAAATAATAAGAATAATAAACTCAAAAAGCCCATCTTTGCTCTTCTCTCCCTTTACAGAAAGGAACCAGTGTGGCTCCATTTTACATTAGTAAACGTTTAACAAAGTGAAAAGAAAAAATTCATTCAAAGAGAAAAGTAAAGTAAAGAGAAAAATTCATGCTCGGAGAGCAGAGCATGAATGAGTCTCAGGAGACTTCCCTCACTGCCAGAGGGAAAAACTTCACAAATTATCTGTCCTAAAGGATTCTAGTATTTCTGTAGACAAGTTGCTTTTTAAATTGACAAATAAAAGTTATACATACTTGCCATATACAACACATTTTGAAATATACATACATTGTGGAATGGTTCAACTGAGCTAATTAACATATGCATTACCTCACATATTTTTGTTTTGTAGTGAAAACACTTAAAATTGATTCTTAGGGATTTTCAAATACAATACATTGTTATTAACTATAGTCCCATGCTGTTGAAATTATTCCTCTTATTTAGCTGACATTTTGTATCCTGTGACCAGTGTCTCATAGAAAGATAAGTGATTTTTGTATGTCATCCAGCCTTCCATTTTATTAATGGTAGATGTAGTTTTATTTCCCCTGCCACACCAGTTTAGGTTAGGTACATCTACGGATGCAGATGGCATATGGGGAGACTTTGTCTTTTTAGTTTCTATGTCACTAGACCAAGTGGATGCATTTCCTGACTTGAGAGCTCTTCAACTTGGAATTCAGTGATTTATGATTGAACTCCTTGGACAACAGGGTACATTGAATGTGGAAAAGAGATATTTGATAACTAGAAGTTTGAATGATGGCAGAGATTTCTGGTGCTCACCAAGTAACACTGTGCTTGTCTACATTTCTCAGCTTCTCTTGCAATTAGGTGTGGACCACATGTCCAAATTCTGGCATTTGGGATTCAGGCAAAAATGATGTATGTAACTTTTAGGCCCGGCCCTTAAAAACATCCTGTACAGAAAGACTTCACGAAGTTATTTCAGCTGAATCACAAAACAAATACACAAATGACCAAAAACTAAACAACAACAATAACAATAGCAAAGTGGAGAAATCAGTCTCCAGAGTTGCTATGATGTTATTATCTAAGACATCTAGTTATCAATGTAAAATATATTTAAAAAAAAAAAAACAGGTGAGTGAGATCCACAAATGTAAAAATTATCAACAAAATATTAGCAAACTGAATCTGGCTAGATAGGTAAAAAGGATCTCACATCATAGCCAAGTGAGATTTTTCCCAGTAACGCAAGATTAGTTTAAAATCCAAAAATCAATTGATGCAATACATCATATTAATAGAATAAAGAACAAAAACCACATGATCACCCCAATAGATGTAGAAAAAGCATTTGACAAATTCCAACACTTTTTATAATAAAAAAGTTTACTAAACTAGGAATAGAAGGAAACTTTCAAAATTTGATAAAGAGCATCAACATATAATCCACTGCTAATATTATGTTAAAGATGAATTACTGGCCTTGGAGGGCGGAGCAAGATGGCCGAATAGGAGCAGCTCCAGTCTCCAACTCCCAGCGCGAGCGACACAGAAGACCGGTGATTTCTGCATTTTCAACTGAGGTACTGGGTTCATCTCACTGGGGAGTGCCAGACGATAGGTGCTGGTCAGCTGCTGCAGCCTGACCAGCGAGAGCTGAAGCAGGGCGAGGCATTGCCTCACCTGGGAAGCGCAAGGGGGAAGGGAGTCCCTTTTCCTAGCCAGGGGAACTGAGACACACAACACCTGGAAAATCGGGTAACTCCCACCCCAATACTGCGCTTTAAGCAAACAGGCACACCAGGAGATCATATCCCACACCTGGCCGGGAGGGTCCCACACCCACGGAGCCTCCCTCATCGCTAGCACAGCAGTCTGTGATCTACCGGCAAGGCAGCAGCGAGGCTGGGGGAGGGGCGCCCGCCATTGCTGAGGCTTAAGTAGGTAAACAAAGCTGCTGGGAAGCTCGAACTGGGTGGAGCTCACAGCAGCTCAAGGAAACCTGCCTGTCTCTGTAGACTCCACCTCTGGGGACAGGGCACAGTAAACTAAACAAACTCAGCAGACACCTCTGCAGACACAAACGACTCTGTCTGACAGCTTTGAAGAGAGCAGTGGATCTCCCAACACGGAGGTTGAGATCTGAGAAGGGACAGACTCCCTGCTCAAGTGGGTCCCTGACCCCTGAGTAGCCTAACTGGGAGACATCCCCCACTAGGGGCAGTCTGACACCCCACACCTCACAGGGAGGAGTACACCCCTGAGAGGAAGCTTCCAAAGCAAGAATCAGACAGGTACACTCGCTGTTCAGAAATATTCTATCTTCTGCAGCCTCTGCTGCTGATACCCAGGCAAACAGGATCTGGAGTGGACCTCAAGCAATCTCCAACAGACCTACAGCTGAGGGTCCTGACTGTTAGAAGGAAAACTATCAAACAGGAAGGACACCTACACCAAAACCCCATCAGTACATCACCATCATCAAAGACCAGAGGCAGATAAAACCACAAAGATGGGGAAAAAGCAGGGCAGAAGAGCTGGAAATTCAAAAAATAAGAGCGCATCTCCCCCGGCAAAGGAGCGCAGCTCATCGCCAGCAACGGATCAAAGCTGGACAGAGAATGACTTTGACGAGATGAGAGAAGAAGACTTCAGTCCATCAAATTTCTCAGAGCTAAAGGAGGAATTATGTACCCAGTGCAAAGAAACTAAAAATCTTGAAAAAAAAGTGGAAGAATTGATGGCTAGAGTAATTAATGCAGAGAAGGTCCTAAACGAAATGAAAGAGATGAAAACCATGACACGAGAAATACGTGACAAATGCACAAGCTTCAGTAACTGACTCGATCAACTGGAAGAAAGAGTATCAGCGATTGAGGATCAAATGAATGAAATGAAGCGAGAAGAGAAACCAAAAGAACAAAGAAGAAAAAGAAATGAACAAAGCCTGCAAGAAGTATGGGATTATGTAAAAAGACCAAATCTACGTCTGATTGGGGTGCCTGAAAGTGAGGGGGAAAATGGAACCAAGTTGGAAAACACTCTTCAGGATATCATCCAGGAGAACTTCCCCAACCTAGTAGGGCAGGCCAACATTCAAATCCAGGAAATACAGAGAACGCCACAAAGATACTCCTCGAGAAGAGCAACTCCAAGACACATAATTGCCAGATTCACCAAAGTTGAAATGAAGGAAAAAATCTTAAGGGCAGCCAGAGAGAAAGGTCGGGTTACCCACAAAGGGAAGCCCATCAGACTAACAGCAGATCTCTCAGCAGAAACTCTACAAGCCAGAAGAGAGTGGGGGCCAATATTCAACATTCTTAAAGAAAAGAATTTTCAACCCAGAATTTCATATCCAGCCAAACTAAGTTTCATAAGTGAAGGAGAAATAAAATCCTTTACAGATAAGCAAATGCTTAGAGATTTTGTCACCACTAGGCCTGCCTTACAAGGGACCCTGAAGGAAGCACTAAACATGGAAAGGAACAACCGGTACCAGCCATTGCAAAAACATGCCAAAATGTAAAGACCATCGAGGCTAGGAAGAAACTGCATCAACTAACGAGCAAAATAACCAGTTAATATCATAATGGCAGGATCAAATTCACACATAACAATCTTAACCTTAAATGTAAATGGACTAAATGCTCCAATTAAAAGACACAGACTGGCAAACTGGATAAAGAGTCAAGACCCATCAGTCTGCTGTATTCAGGAGACCCATCTCACACACAGAGACATACATAGGCTCAAAATAAAGGGATGGAGGAAGATTTACCAAGCAAATGGAGAACAAAAAAAAGCAGGGGTTGCAATACTAGTCTCTGATAAAACAGACTTTAAACCATCAAAGATCAAAAGAGACAAAGAAGGCCATTACATAATGGTAAAGGGATCAATTCAACAGGAAGAGCTAATATCCTAAATATATATGCACCCAATACAGGAGCACCCAGATTCATAAAGCAAGTCCTTAGAGACTTACAAAGAGACTTAGACTCCCATACAATAATAATGGGAGACTTCAACACTCCACTGTCAACATTAGACAGATCAACGAGACAGAAAGTTAACAAGGATATCCAGGAATTGAACTCATCTCTGCAGCAAGCAGACCTAATAGACATCTATAGAACTCTCCACCCCAAATCAACAGAATATACATTCTTCTCAGCACCACATCATACTTACTCCAAAATTGACCACGTAATTGGAAGTAAAGCACTCCTCAGCAAATGTACAAGAACAGAAATTATAACAAACTGTCTCTCAGACCACAGTGCAATCAAACTAGAACTCAGGACTAAGAAACTCAATCAAAACTGCTCAACTACAATGAAACTGAACAACCTGCTCCTGAATGACTACTGGGTACATAACGAAATGAAGGCAGAAATAAAGATGTTCTTTGAAACCAATGAGAACAAAGATACAACATACCAGAATCTCCGGGACACATTTAAAGCAGTGTGTAGAGGGAAATTTATAGCACTAAATGCCCACAAGAGAAAGCAGGAAAGATCTAAAATTGACACTCTAACATCGCAATTAAAAGAACTAGAGAAGCAAGAGCAAACACATTCGAAAGCTAGCAGAAGGCAATAAATAACTAAGATCAGAGCAGAACTGAAGGAGATAGAGACACAAAAAACCCTCCAAAAAATCAATGAATCCAGTAGTTGGTTTTTTGAAAAGATCAACAAAATTGACAGACCACTAGCCAGACTAATAAAGAAGAAAAGAGAGAAGAATCAAATTGACGCAATTAAAAATGATAAAGGGGATATCACCACCGACCCCACAGAAATACAAACTACCATCAGAGAATACTATAAACACCTCTACGCAAATAAACTGGAAAATCTAGAAGAAATGGATAATTTCCTGGACACTTACACTCTTCTAAGACTAAACCAGGAAGAAGTTGAATCCCTGAATAGACCAATAGCAGGCTCTGAAATTGAGGCAACAATTAATAGCCTACCAACCAAAAAAAGTCCAGGACCAGATGGATTCACAGCTGAATTCTACCAGAGGTACAAGGAGGAGTTGGTACCATTCCTTCTGAAACTATTCCAATCAATAGAAAAAGAGGGAATCCTCCCTAACTCATTTTATGAGGCCAACATCATCCTGATACCAAAGCCTGGCAGAGACACAACAAAAAAAGAGAATTTTAGACCGATATCCCTGATGAACATCGATGCAAAAATCCTCAATAAAATACTGGCAAACCGGATTCAGCAACACATCAAAGAGCTTATCCACCATGATCAAGTGGGCTTCATCCCTGGGATACAAGGCTGGTTCAACATTCGCAAATCAATAAACATAATCCAGCATATAAACAGAACCAAAGACAAGAACCACATGATTATTTCAATTGATGCAGAAAAGGCTTTTGACAAAATTCAACAGCCCTTCATGCTAAAAACGCTCAATAAATTCGGTATTGATGGAACGTACCTCAAAATCATAAGAGCTATTTATGACAAACCCACAGCCAATATCATACTGAATGGGCAAAAACTGGAAAAATTCCCTTTGAAAACTGGCACAAGACAGGGATGCCCTCTCTCACCACTCCTATTCAACATAGTGTTGGAAGTTCTGGCTAGGGCAATCAGGCAAGAGAAAGAAATCAAGGGTATTCAGTTAGGAAAAGAAGAAGTCAAATTGTCCCTGTTTGCAGATGACATGACTGTATATTTAGAAAACCCCATTGTCTCAGCCCAAAATCTCCTTAAGCTGATAAGCAACTTCAGCAAAGTCTCAGGATACAAAATTAATGTGCAAAAATCACAAGCATTCTTATACATCAGTAACAGACAAACAGAGAGCCAAATCAGGAATGAACTTCCATTCACAATTGCTTCAAAGAGAATCAAATACCTAGGAATCCAACTTACAAGGGATGTAAAGGACCTCTTCAAGGAGAACTACAAACCACTGCTCAGTGAAATAAAAGAGGACACAAATGGAAGAACATACCATGCTCATGGATAGGAAGAATCAATATCGTGAAAATGGCCATACTGCCCAAGGTAATTTATAGATTCAATGCCATCCCCATCAAGCTACCAATGAGTTTCTTCACAGAATTGGAAAAAACTGCTTTAAAGTTCATATGGAACCAAAAAAGAGCCCGCATCTCCAAGACAATCCTAAGTCAAAAGAACAAAGCTGGAGGCATCACGCTACCTGACTTCAAACTATACTACAAGGCTACAGTAACCAAAACAGCATGGTACTGGGACCAAAACAGAGATATAGACCAATGGAACAGAACAGAGTCCTCAGAAATAATACCACACATCTACAGCCATCTGATCTTTGACAAACCTGAGAGAAACAAGAAATGGGGAAAGGATTCCCTATTTAATAAATGGTGCTGGGAAAATTGGCTAGCCATAAGTAGAAAGCTGAAACTGGATCCTTTCCTTACTCCTTATACGAAAATTAATTCAAGATGGATTAGAGACTTAAATGTTAGACCTAATACCATAAAAATCCTAGAGGAAAACCTAGGTAGTACCATTCAGGACATAGGCATGGGGAAAGATTTCATGTCTAAAACACCAAAAGCAACAGCAGCAAAAGCCAAAATTGACAAATGGGATCTCATTAAACTAAGGAGCTTCTGCACAGCAAAAGACACTACCATCAGAGTGAACAGGCAACCTACAGAATGGGAGAAAATTTTTACAATCTACTCATCTGACAAAGGGCTAATATCCAGAACCTACAAAGAACTCCAACAAATTTACAAGAAAAAAACAAACAACCCCATCGAAAAGTGGGCAAAGGATATGAACAGACATTTCTCAAAAGAAGACATTCATACAGCCAACAGGCACATGAAAAAATGCTCATCATCACTGGCCATCAGAGAAATGCAAATCAAACCCACAATCAGATACCATCTCACACCGGTTAGAATGGCGATCATTAAAAAGTCAGGAAACAACAGGTGCTGGAGAGGATGTGGAGAAATAGGAACACTTTTACACTGTTGGTGGGATTGTAAACTAGTTCAACCATTATGGAAAACAGTATGGCGATTCCTCAAGGATCTAGAACTAGATGTACCATATGACCCAGCCATCCCTTTACTGGGTATATACCCAAAGGATTATAAATTATGCTGCTATAAAGACACATGCACACGTATGTTTATTGCGGCACTATTCACAGTAGCAAAGATTTGGAATCAACCCAAATGTCCATAAGTGACAGATTGGATTAAGAAAATGTGGCACCTATACACCATGGAATACTATGCAGCCATAAAAAAGGATGAGTTTGTGTCCTTTGTAGGGACTTGGATGCAGCTGGAAACCATCATTCTTAGCAAACTATCACAAGAACAGAAAACCAAACACCGCATGTTCTCACTCATAGGTGGGAACTGAACAATGAGATCACTCGGACTCAGGAAGGGGAACATCACACACCGGGGCCTATCATGGGGAGGGGGGAGGGGGGAGGGATTGCATTGGGAGTTATACCTGATGTAAATGACGAGTTGATGGGTGCAGCACAGCAACATGGCACAAGTATACATATGTAACAAACCTGCACGTTATGCACATGTACCCTAGAACTTAAAGTATAATAATAATAAATAAATTTAAAAAAAAATGAATTACTGAGTACTTTTCCCATATGATCAGGAACGAGACAAAGCTGTCTCTTTCACCACTTCTGTTGAACATTTTACTGAAAGTTCTAGACAGAGCAAATAGATAAGAAAAATAAATAAAAAGAAAGCCAGGTTGGGAAAAAATAATAAAACTATTGTTATTTGCGGATGACATAATATTGTACTTAGAAAATACTCAGGAATCTACTAAAAAAAATTATGACTAATAAATGAGTTCAGCAAGGTTTTAGGACAGAAGATAAATATGCAAAAATAGTCATATTCTATATACTTGCAACACACAATCTGAAAATACAATTTAAAAATAATTAAATTTACAATAGCACCAAGACAAATAACATACTTAGGAATGAATTTGATGAAAGAAGTGCAAGAAATTTACATTGAAAACTACAAAACATTGTTTAAGAAACAAAAGGCCTATATTAATGGACAATCATCTTATGTTCATTGTTCAGAAGACTTAATATCTTTTCCATGTCAATATTGCCAATAGTATTCTACAGATTGAATGTAATCCCTTTCAAAATCTCACCTGACTCTTTTGCAAAGTTTTACAAGCCAATCTTAAAATTAATATGAAAATCCAAGGGACCCGGAATATCCAAAAGAGTACTGAAAAGAAGCACAAAGTGGAGAATTCACAGTTCTAAATTTCAAATTCACTACAAAGTAACAATAATCAAGACAGTGTAGTATTGGTAATAATAGACATATAGATCAATAGGACAGAATTCAGAGTAAGGAAATAAGCCTTTATCCTTATGGTCAATAGATTTTGAAAAGAATGTGAAGACAGTTCAATGAGTATATGGTATTGAAACAACTAAATATTCAAATACAAAAAAAAAAAAAGTTTGGAACCCTACTTCACACCATACCAAAAAAATGACTCAGAATGAGTCATAAATCTAAATGTAACAGCTAAAACTATGTTTCCTGCAATAAAGCATAGGAGTAAATCTTTGACCACAAGTTAGGCCAAAATTTCATACGTAGGATACAAGAAGCATCAGCAACAAAAGCAAAAATAGAATTAGACTTCATTAAGGTTGCAAACTTTTGGGCATCAAAGTGTATCATCAAGAAAGTGAAGAGACTACTCACAGAATAGCAGAAAATATTTGCAAGACATATATCTGATAAGTGACTTTATCCAGAATTTAAAAAGAACTATTATAACTCAATACTTAAAGAGACAAAAATTCCAATTAGATAAATAGACAAAGGATTTGAAGAGGTGTGTCTCCAAAGAAGATACACAGATGGACAATGATCGCATGAAAAGACATCCAAATCATTACTATCATTACTAATTATGAAAATACAAATAAAACTCACAATAGACTATTACTTCACACCTACTATGATGGCTTTAATAAAAAAGGCAAGAAGAAATTTTGGTGAGGATGTGGAGAAACAGGAACCTTTATTCATTGCTGGTGGAAATGTAAAATGGTGCTGTTACTTTGGAAAACAGTTTGGTGGTAACCTTGCCTCCAAATTTAAGAAGAGAGTCAGCATATGCCTCAGCAATTCCACCCTTAATTATATGCATGAGAGAAATAAAAACATATATCTACACAAAACTTTCACACAAATATTCATTGCTGCATTATTCATAATAGCCAAAAAGCATAAACAACTCAAATGTCCATCGGCTAATGAATGGATATGGAAAAAGTGGTATACTTATACTTATACTATGGAATATTATACAGCAATAAAAAGGAATGAAGTAGTTATACATGATACAACATCAATGAACCTTGAAAACATTATGCTAAGTGAAAGAAAATTCATAAAATATATGAAATCATATTGTGCAATTTCATTTACATGAAATGCCCAGAATAGGTAAATCATAAAGATAGAAAGTAGATTAGTGATTGCTTAGGGATAAGGGAAGGGGATGGGGGCAAAATGAAGCCAATACATATAGAGTTTCTTTTAAGGGAATAAAAATGTTCTGAAATTAGATTAATGATTGCACAACTATAAATCAGTGAATTGTACACTTTAAATGGGTGAATTGTAGGGTATGTGAATAATATCTCGATAAAGTTATTAAAAGAAAAAGAAAAATAGGTCTGGGCGCAGTGGCTCATGCCCGTAATCTCAGCTCTTTGAGAGGCGGAGGCAGGTAGATCACCTGAGGTCAGGAGTTCAAGACCAGCCTAGCCCCCCGTCTCTACTAAAAATACAAAAAATTAGCTGGGCATGGTGGCGGATGCCTGTAATCCCAGGTACTCAGAGGCTGAAGCAGGAGAATCGCTTGAACCCAGGAGGCAGAGGTTGCAGTGAGCTGAGATTGCACCATTGCACTCTAGCCTGGGCAACAAGAGCAAAACTCTGTCTCAAAAAAAAAAAAAGAAAGAAAGGAAAGAAAGAAAAACAGATCCCCCCTAATCCTCCTGCCCAGGGGTTGGGGACTCCTACTATAGGAAATCCTTAGAGGTCATTTGCTATAAATGAATTAAGAGATAGGATATTAGTGCATTTAGCTGTGATGTGAATAGACAATAAACCTTTACTGTGTCAAATACCTAAGGTTTTATGGATATTTGTTAATATAATTGTTGCCTATTTTATCTTAGCCTATTCTGTCTAATACAGAATTACAGTATTTTAGAATTAGAATTATAAATTATCTATTATATATAGATAATATAAATATCAATTATATTTTAACTGAAATAACAGTATGTAGAAGGAAAATCCAAACAATTTTAGCTTTCTCAAGTATCATGGATGAATTTCATATTCATAAACATTAATTCAGAACCTATAACAGTCCAACACTGAACATAATAAACTTCATGCAGTTCTATTTGGCAATAATTCTATGATTATCATTTTAAATTAATAAAATACCAAAGTCCCCAAACCCAATTTTGTCATTAGGACAGTGATCTCATGAACATCTTCCTCAATGCCTATAAAACAGCAAATATGTAATAGCTATATTTTAAATGACTAAATTTAAAACATGCTTTCTTTAATACATCTTCATTTAATAAGGTAGAGAAAAGGTGTAAAAATTTAATAAATATAAAAATGCTTCTACTTTATAGTAATGGTAGATTTCAAAATATTATGTATACAGTTAGGATGAAATGGGGAGAAAAACTAGTTTGCTCCGCAACTTTCAATAAGCATATATTCAGTATTTATAAAGATTACAGATGTAGCTTGGTATTAAGGCAAATTCAGTGAAAAGAGGAGTCTTTACCCAGTTCAGAAAAGAGGATTAAATTCATGAAATAACAAGGAGATTTTTTTCACGAAGTTTACATTGACAATACAGCATATAATCACTGAAGGGTGAACTGTGAGTGGACTCCTGCTTCTGCATTGGATGTTGAAAGCTTCAAAGAACCTGGCTATTGTGTAACAATGTGAAAAAGCTAGATAAATTCATAACTTTCCTTGAGTGTATCACAGGCCTGAAGTTGCAAAGCCACCGAGCAACCTGGGTAACAGAAAAAGCCAAACCTCCCCAAAAGGAGAGGAAACACATGAAACATTTTATTTTTGTCCGACTACAGGAGAAATCAGTAACCTCCGTAAAGAAAACCTGTGTTTTAAGAAATGTGAAAGGCAGATTTTTAAGCAGAAAGAGTATGACACTGAACAGAAACCTGGATCTACAGAAAGAAATGAAGATGATCAGAAAAGTAAAAATAGGGTAAATAAAAATATTGTGTGTGTGTGTGTGTGCACGCACGTGTGTGTGTGTCTTAAGAGACAAGGTGTCACTCTGTCACCCAGATTGGAGTGCAGTACTACAATCAGAGGTCACTGCAACCTCAAACTCCTGGGCACAAGTGATTGTTCCACCTCAGCCTTCTGAGAAGCGAGGTGCAGCCCAGCTATTTTTTTTTCTTTATTTTTGTAAAGACAGGGGCCTCACTTTGCTGCTCAGACTGGTCTCAAACTCCTGGCCTCAAGAAACCTTCCCACTTTTTCCTAATTTGTAATTGCTGTATAAGAAAATTCACTATCTAGAACAAAAATAACAACAATATGTTGTGAGGTTTAAGACATAAGTAAAAATGATATATATATGACAACAGTAACAGTGACGACAGAAAGAACCAGAAGTACACTGCTGTAAAGGTCCTTATACTATATAGGAAGTGGCATAATATCATTCAAAAGTGATTAAGTAAAGATACACACTGTAAACTTAAAGGAAACCAATAAAAAATTAATGAGTAAACTGAAAATAACTTTTTTGATGAGAGTTGTTTTAAAGAAATTGGTAAATATAAACAGGCACAAAATGATTCTTAAGGATTATTCTAGAGTGAGTGAATCTCACTTCTACAATAAAATGGTGCAGTGGGGAGCAATCCAGCAGTATTTCAAGGGGAAAATATATTCCTAAATAATCTCTGACTAAGAGAAAAAAAATCAAAGAGAAAGAAAACTAGTAGAATTACTTACACTTATTTTCTTAATTTTTGAAACAAGATTCCATAAAAACCTTTAAAAATGTTTCACTGGGTACTTAAGAGAAATTTCTACTTTTTTAAAAAAAGGCAAATTTAATCATAAATACGTATTTTTTTCTAAATAGAAAACTTTTAATCAGAGTTTCCTAAGGACTAGCACTAGGAGCAATTTTAGTTTCATCTAATGTTTTATAAATGGGCTGAGAAAAATGCAGCCAAAACACTAAAGTCTACAGAAAGAGAAAAAGACTTAACATGGATAAGCCAACTCAGTTGGGGCAAATGTCAAGAAAATGTGATATGTTCTTTAAGTTAGCAAATAGGCTTCAATTAACTTTAAAGTAGCCATGTGTTTCTTTCCAAAGTAATTTAAATTATGTTGTACAGTGATAATTTCTGAACTGTAGTTGTATTACCCTGAGTGGTAACGTAGATATTTGGTCTTTGTCCCCTGTTCCTGGCATGGAGCTCCTAAAACTTTTGGAATTTCCTGAGTGTTAAAGATGATGGAAGTATCTTTTATTCTAATAAGGTGACTTTTTGTGGGCCCTTAGATAGCTTCAGGAGGGAGCTGGTTGCCAGAAATACCAAGCCTTGATTAGAAGTTTGGAACTCTCAGGCCCACCTAGAACTTTCTGCCAATGGCCAATTATTTAATCAATCATGCGTGAGTAATAACTTTCCATTAAAATCACTAAATGCTGGGGTTTGTGGAGCTTCCATGTTGGTGAACACATGGAGGTGCTGGGAGAGTGTCATGCCTACAGAGGGTATGGAAGCTCTTGCCCCTTGTCCCATACTTGTCCTACATATCTCCTCCCTTTGGTGGTTTTTGAGTTGCATCCATCATAATAAACTGGTAATAGTAAGTAGCATTCTTTTGAGTTCTATGAGACATTACAGCAATTTATTAAACCTGTGTAAGATGTCGTGGGAGCCTGCAATTTGTAGCCGGTTGATCAGAAATACAGGAAGCTTGAGGCTTGCAACTGGCATCTGAAGTGGGAGGCAATCTTGTAAGACTGAGCCATTAACCTGTGGGGTCTGCACTAACTCCAATAAATTAGAGGCAGAATTGAATTGAATTGTTGAACACCCAGGTGGTGTCCAGAGAATCAAAACTGGGTAAGTGTTATTAGAGAAGACATCACACATATTGTGTCAGACCTTAGAAGACATCCAGACAAAATATTAAAAATTATCCTAATGTATCATCAGGAAATTTTTCACAAACTATTTGAGAACAGAATAATCTTTTTCTGGCGAACTGACTAGCTAATAAAGTATGCAATATATGTTTATAAAGATGAATTTTGCCTGTTGAATTGAATTGAGACGGGTTTAAAAATCCAATTTCTGGTCAATATTATGTAAAGAATTAGAAAAAATGTAAAGTCTTATAGGGTTTGTAACAGGTGAAGACTTCAAGTGTAATATGTAAGATAATGGATGTTCTATTTCAAGGAAAACAGTATAGTTGGAAAAGTTTTGGGAAAATTTGATTAAACTAAAATTATATTAATAGATTTTTCACTGATATCAGCTATAAAAAGCAGTCTTCAGTTTTAAATATTGTAAGTAGAAAAGTTTTGAATGGTGAATTATTTAAGCAACCCAAATTACAAACATTAGCATTGGTAAAAATTTATTGAAACTTGAATCAGGTTATTTATAATAAAGTGACAAGATATAGATAATTAACTATCACTATACTTCTGTACCCTTCACTCCTATGGTAAACAGAATTGTAAGATGATCTCAAAATTCTTGCCCTAACCCCCAGCATAATGTTCCTGTTTATTCTCCCCTTGAATGTGGGTGGAGGCTGTCAATATGATGGGATATTACTCTTTGTATTAGGTTACACAAAAGTAAAAAAATACTGTGTGGCAAAAGTGAAAAAAAATGAAAATCTTTTTGTTGTTGTTGTTTTGTTTTTTTTCCATTGCACAATTTGTTAAATTATTTATTTTAATAACTTTTTTGAAGCAGTTTTAGGTTTACAGAAAAATTGTGATAAAAAGATCAAATAGGTTCCCATATACCCCCTTCATCTGTCCACACAGTTTCCCTTATTATCTTATTTTATATATCCTACATCTTATGTTAGTGTGAGGCTTTTGTTACAATTGATGAGCCAATGTTGATATTTATTAACTAAAGTCCATAGTTTACGCCTCTCCTCATCTCTAAGTTCTGTTCTTGCCTTATGGAAGTATTAGTCTATTAGTCATTGATTGTACCTATTTATGGGTCTATTCTCCATATGCTTTAACCTTTTCATCCCGTTTCATCATCTTCTCTTTATATCTTTTTTAAATGTTTTATTTTTATTTTAAGTTCTGGGGTACATGTGTAGGACATGCTGGTTTGTTACATAGGTAAACGTGTGCCATGGTGGTTTGCTGCACCTATCAACTCATCACCTAGGTATTAAGCCCAGCATGCATTAGCTATTTTTCCTGATGCTCTCCCTCCCCCAACCCCACCCGTTGACAGACCCCAGTGTGTGTTGTTCCCCTCTCTATGTCCATGTGTTCTCATTGTTCCGCCCTCACTTCTAAGTGAGAATATTCATTGTTTGGTTTTCTGTTCCTGCATTAGTTTGCTAAAGACAATGGCTTCCAGCTCCGTCCATGTCCCTACAAAGGACATGATCTTGTTCCTTTTTATGGCTGCATAGTATTCCATGGTGTATACATACCACATTTTCTTTATCCAGTCTGTCATTGATGGGGATTTGGGTTGATTCCATGTCTTCACTATTGTGAATAGTGCTGCAATGATCATGTGTGTGCATGTATTTTTGTAATAGAATGATTTATATTCCTTTGGGTATATATATATGCAGTAATGGGATTCATGGGTCAAATGGTATTTCTGGTTCTAGATATTTGAGGAATCACCACACCATCTTCCACAATGGTTGAATGAACTTACATTCCCACCAACATCTCCATAGCCTCTCCAGCATCTGTTGTTTCTTGACTTTTTAATAATCACCCTTCTGACTAGCGTGAGATGGTATCTCATTGTGATTTTGATTTGCATTTCTCTAATGATCTGTAATGTTGATCTTTTTTTCGTATTGTTTGTTAATCTTTATTAGGGTCTCAGATAAGTTGGTTCTAAGCTAATTGAAAGAGAAATTATTCTGAATGGGCTGGTTTTAATCAAGTGAAAGTCCTTAAAAGAGGGCTTGGGCCCTTCCAGAAGAGAAAGGGTCCCCTGCTGGCCTTGAATAAGTGAGCTGCTATGTTTGAAAGAGGCCCAATGAAGGTGCAGTGAGAAGGGCAAGGAATAGGGAGTGGCCTCTCAGAGCTGACAGCAAGAAATTAGGACCCTCCTCCTACAACTACAAGGCACTGAATTCTGCTAATAACTGGAAGAGAACACCAAGCTCCAGAAAGGAACACAGCCCAGCTAAACTTGACTTCAACCTTGTGAGATTCTGAACCGAGGATCCAGCTAAGCTGTGCCTATGCTCCTAACCCAAAGAAATTGAGATAACAAAGTATAATTTAACAGTTGCTAAGTTTGTAGCAATGTGTACACAGAATAAAAAAGTAATATCCCACCACCACCACTACCAGAGACAAGAAAAACAAAACACAGAGAAACTTGCATATTCATAGAGAGTCAAGGAAGCTGGCCAAATCCTGTTTTGAGCCTGGGCTATCTCCAGAAATATGAAGGGCTGTGCATGCAGATCTCAGCTTTCTGTACCTGTGAGGTGACAATGACTGACTTTTGCAAGATTTTTTTTGTATGAATATGCAAAAACATACACATTTAGAAAAATTTAATTCATCAATTTAATACTATTTTGCTGGAAAGCATCAAGGTTCTGACTTGACTTTTTCCACAGGAAGCAACTTCATTTATCTACTGGATCAGCACCATAGTTCCATTTTCTGAGAACCCACCTGCTTTCAGGTCATTCATTTCTTGTGAATGATTTAAAGATATAAATGTTTCTAACGCCAGGCTTCTTTCCCTGTCAACTTTCACCAAAGTTCATAAAGCATCTCCATTGTAAACAGACCTCTGCAAGCTAGAATGTAGAAATGAAAATGAATTTATCAAATTCTTTTACACTAAGAGTATAAGTATGGGCAAAGGCCCATACTGCCTTTGCTATTTTCAACAGCCCTACCAAATTCTTACAATGGCTCATTTGGTGAACACCTTTGGAATACTCATAGTCATATAATTCTGTGGAAAAGTTGTGTAGATTTATTATTAAAATTGATTCTAAGACCACCAGCACCATCCTTCAGCATCACATATTCCCCAGCATCTAGACAAACATCATTCTCTCTAAATTTCTGCTTCTAGTTCCCAGTACTTCATTTCAGTGGTCTTCAAAGTTTTTGCCCACGAAACCCCCTAAAAATGTTATGCACCCCATTTGCATATCATATGTTGACATCTAAACTCTTATTAATATGTATATAAATAGTTTCAAATAGTATAATGTCTAGTGTGTTATATATTGTATAGTTTCTTTAAGTATGTTCATAAAACATTGGAGAGAGTCTAGAATGTTCCATAACTTTGTCTCCTGAACGTCATTGTGATTATTTTTATGGCAACTTTCTTTGCTTTGATCTGCAGGGGTTGTTTCTCAGGAACTATGCATTCTCAAGTTATTTTTGTGTATTGATTACCTTAAAGTCAACCTTGCAGGACATCCCAGACCTCCTGCCACTGGACTTTTTCTCAAGTTCTTTTCCCTTGCTGACATACTTTGGCAAGTCTTCCTTACTACTACACATACATTTCTCTGTTTGAGTCCACTTTTAGTTTATCTTGCCCAGATAAATTGAAATGTATCATTTTCATTCATAATAATTCACTATCCCTCAATATTGACTGTCTGAAATTAGCATGCAAAGCCCTCAACTTTGTGCCTCCTCTGCATCTTCACCCTTGTGGCTGATGACTGCAGAGAAACTTGTACAGCCTTGCAGGTCAGCCCTATAAACTAATTATCTCCAGATACCAGGCAAATCATTCTATTTCCCTATTCAGCGATTTTCTACTCTCTAGAGGAATATTTAAAATGTAGCCCTCTCTTGTTGACTTCTAGAACTTTTATACACGCTACCAATCTAACAGAATACAGACATTTATTGAGTTTTTCACCTTATATTTCTCTTTCTTCCTAATGCCTTTTCACTTTTCTCGACTGTCATTTTCACTGCCTCAATCTATCTGAGTGGTCTTTAAACTGGTGTATACATATTCCTGAGGGCATACAAATCCTTCCAAGTTGTACTTGGAAAGAAATTTTAGATAATTAACTTAGATAATTTATCTTCAGCTCTATCTTCAGACATAAGTGCAGGGTCTACTTTCCAACTCCATCTTTCCTAGTTACCTTCCTCTTATTTTACAGAAGAAAGACATATTCCTTACCTACCCAAAATTTAATGTGCATTGATTGAGCATGTAAATGCTTTGGGAGCACCGAACAAAAAGATAACTGATATAAATGTTGAGAAATACTGGTATTGCTATTGAGAAAGTGAATGGCTAGCAAATAAATTATTTTGTAAGTCAAGTAATTTCCATTTCTTTGCATTCAACAAAATTCAGTTTATTAAAGACAAATTTTGAGAATAGATCACTATGTAATTTTTAACATATGATTAGAATTTCAATAATTGAATGACACAAATTGTTCTATTCAACTCTTTATCCCCATCTACTAATACACATCTATAAAAATAAAAATTCAAAACAGAATTAATATTAAACTCTGTGTAATTTTGGCAATAAGTAACATTCTCCCAAAGGTACAGGGATTAAAATTTTAAAAGCCCATCTGTTACATTAAGCAATACATTGCCAATAAAGTTGTACTTCTTTTGTCAGTAACAATTTTTTCAGAATTTGAAATGTAGTTATATAGATTTAGTCAAGTGTTCAATATAAAAATTTTATTGACAACTCATTCTAGAAAAAGAATTAACACTTAAAACCTTACAGTTACAGGAAATGTTTAAAATTAAATTATAAACATTTTATAACTAAAATGCATTATTGGATAATTAAATACTTTCAAACTTATTATATATAATAAAAGGGTGAAATCCATGAGAATGAAAATATAAATTAAAAAGAAAAAAATGCGTATAACTTTTCTGGATTTTACAAGAGTTATATCAAATATTTTTAAACAGATAATGACAAGCATTGAATCTCGGTATTATTCAGACTCTAATGGATACTATTAAGAGTGATACATTAGATAATTTAAAATGGCAAAATTTACAATATGCTGAAAATTACATTTTGCAACGGTTTAAAGTTATGATGAATGTTTATGTCAATTCATAAGTATATGAGATGAAATACAATTTTACAAAATTATTTTGGGAGTGTTTGAGACTAGGTCATTAGTATTTCTATCCAAGGTTACTGAACTACGCTCTGGTTTTCCTTCTGCTTCACGGTCACGCCACACTCAAAAATGTTTTCACAACAGCAGCCAGAGCTTTCTTGGAGGTAAAAATTCAATCAAGTCACTTGTCTTCTTAATACAATCTAAGGGTATCTCATGGTCTTTCCTATCACCTCTCCAGTGACACACTGCCACTGTTCCCCTGTACCAGCACCCTCCGGGTACTGAACTATAGGACTTTTCAGCCCTCTTGCCTCTGGGCTCTTTCTCAAGTTCCTCTTCTTTCTTGACTCCCTGACTCCTCTGGGCTATCTTCCTCCACTTTTTCTCCTTCTGCCATCTGCTCTTCTGATTAGCTCCTAATTATCACTTAGGTCTCAATTCTGAAATCAGTTGCTTTAGAATATGTTCCTTGGCTCTACTACTCTGAGTTAGAAATCCTCTTCTTATGTTGTCATAGCACATAACTTCCAATTTAGAACCAGAAATGTTAACGGAAGTGAAAAGCTTTCACTTGCTGATCTTCCTTTGGCTCCTTAAATCCTCATATTTTAAATGGTTAGACATTTGCATGACAGTCTTTTTTTTCTTTTCTTATTTCTCCATCTAGTTTCTGATCCAAGTTTAGAGACACAGAGTCTTGACTTAGAGACTTAAGGTAATTCACATCTTTAAAAAACCATGACCAAACTTTTAAATCTAGAAATATGAGGTGAGATGAAACTAAATATGAGAATGTGGGAATAACTAATTATTCCCCCATGTTCTGTCTTGAATAAATCTTTATTCTTCAGGATTCAAAATAAATCAAACTTCCACCAAGAGTCAGTCTTTCCACATTCATCTAAATTCCTTCCCACTCACACTTATCCCACAAGGCAACTCTATGCTCTTGCAATTTCCCTGCTAACATGTATGACAAGCTGACTTAAATATTCATTTGCATATTTTTAATTTAATATGTGTACTTACCACTAGACTGTAAACTCCCTAAGGATAGGTAGCATGTCAGCCTGTCTATTTACTTACCATTATATCCTTGAGAGACAGCATCATACCTAGCATACAGTAGGAATGAGTCAAAGAATATTTAATACAAATCTCTAAAATCAATCATTTTGATCTAGGATGCTGGAAAAGAGGTGTTGAAAAAAGCTGAGAAAATATTTGGAAAATTATTATAATTTTGGAGGTACAGGAACCTTCATTCTGAGGCAGGTACACATAAACACATTGTTTCACTATGGGCATATGGTCAGTGGACTCTATATCTTCCTGCATTTTTTAAAGTTATTCAAAATAACTTGATATGGTCAGAGCTATTTAAACAAAAAGTAAGGGCAGTGGGGCTTGGGAAAGCAAGTGGATAGAGCTAGAGAGGGAGCTAGACCAACTCCTGATATCAAAGCTATAGCCTTCATTGAATTAACCTATTTTATTACCCAAGTTTCCCAATAGACTATAGTCTATAGGGGGAAAAAAAAAAGGATTGTATATCTCTTGTTTATCTTGTATATCACTTATCACAGTGTCTTACAGACAGTGGGTGTTGAATAAATAAATGGTGAACGAATGAATGAAGCCAGACTAAGACAATGTAAACATGACTGTCACATGTTGGAAACAGTTTTGATGTCACAGATCAAATACAAAGGATGCCTTGGATTGAGCAATTGACTCAGTTGAGTCTTTCACTAACTTTTCTCACGTGGGCTAGGTTCATTCAACAAAAATCCAGTCTTGGTTTCCTGTTCAATACTTTAGTTAATCCACTAATAATGGAGCCATTGATTTCATTTCAATTCTTTATGCTGAGGTTTTGCTCTCCATAGTCCTTTGAACACAATCTTTTGGAATGCTTTCCACTTCTACCATTCCTCTTACTCTTAGGGTCAATGGTTCAGATATTCAATTTTTTTTTTCAACCTTGATTTCACTCTGCTCACGTCCTGTCATCTCTGGTAACAAAACTTCCAGCAGTTTAGCCAAAGACAGAAAAAGTCAGCAAGAAATTATAAAACTTAATTTCTTACATATTTTTTTCTTACCAGGGCTGAAAAATACTGACAAGATGTCACGGAATATAAGTAAGTTTGAAGACAGGATAATGTTTATGTTAACACAACAGAGAAAACACATTCCAGTAAGTCCAGCCATTAACTCCATAGTTACTGAAGTTACCAAACCTCAGTAACTATTTAGCAAGATCATTTGAAAAACTAGTAGATATTAAATCAAATTCTCTCAGGATAAAAAAAACTATGCAATAAGGATTATTTCTCGAAAAAAACTGAGTGACTTAAAAAATAAATTTAGAATCATGAAAATGAATAAAGGAAGATTGTAAGAACAGAAATAATAGTAGTTGAGATATATAAAGTTTCACACAAAAGCAAAAATTGTTTTCAGAGATAGGAGAAGAGGGAATTCAAGACATGTAATAGGTTTTCTAGGCATAGTGATGGAACACAAATATTGGTTTTCCTCAGTTCTATGACATCATCTGTTGTATCAATTTATTCTCAGATTTTGAAAAAAAAGTCATTGGGACATTAATCTTAGTAGTGGCAAAAAATGTACTATTTAGAATTGAGAGAATACGGCACTTAAAAAAAGGGCAGCGCATGAGATTCTTAAAATATTAATAAACATTTTTGGGTAAATTAATGATATGTAGGAAATCTGGTAAAGAGCTTGAAACCCAAGCCACAGTCATACCAGGTACCTGAAAGAGCACTGGTCCCAGAAAGAGCTAGCCAAGTTTAAAACTAAGCATTGCTGATCAACCCGAAAGTCAACTTCTCTGAACATTTCCTCATCTATAAAATAGGAAGAAAAATGGCTTTCATACCAACATTAAGTATCGCTGAGTAATTATAAGGAAACCGAGGGGTTAATTTGATCAGGTCTGACAGCCCTGCTTGCTGTCAGTCACTTGCCTTTTGTTATTATTATTCTTCTTTCCCTTTTTTCCATGAAGCTGAAAGCCATGGTAGCTGAAGGCCTCCCTGCTGAATGCTGAAACGTAACCTTCACTGGCTATTTTATAGACAACATCCATTGGTCACCATGGTAATGGTTGATTTATTTGTTTTTCAAGAACTTGGGACAGCTCATGTCCAGTTCAAGCCAGTTGAGACCACCTAGCCTTCAACTGAACCTGTGCGAGCACCAGAGAGATGTCCTTTTCACTTCAGAGGGCCCAAAAGTTTACCCTCAGATCATGCTAATGCTGCCATTTTCTGTACATATGTCCTATGAAATGCCATCAACCCTGACTATACCTGCACAGAATAAACCCGTTACTTCATATCTCTTCAATGGCAATCACCTTTCCCCATGCCTTAGACCACCCCACTTCCCTAACTCATAAGTATCCCTAAGCCTTATCTTTGGGAGGCAGATTTGAGAGCTGTGCTCCTGCCTCCTTGCTGGATGCCTGTGCGAATAAATTTCTCTTCTGCAAAACTCATGTCACAGTGATTAATTTACTGTGCATGGTCAGAATGGACCTGGACCTGGCTGGTAACAATAAGGTGAGAAAAAAGTATGAATAACAACTTTATACATGTAGTTTTGTTTTGTTTTAACAAAAATGAACATATAACTCTCTAGCAAGACTAACCCCAGAGAGGCTGAGCATGGCTGAAAGATAGATGTCCCAGCAGAGTCTCAAAATATGGATAAGACTTCTTTTTTGACTGCCTATTTCATGCAGATTACCCACACCTTTGAGAAATGTGATTTAAAGCAAATATATGTGTGTGCACAAGTGAGCGTGCTAGTATATACTTTTTATCTAAACCAGGGTTTCATCACCAGTGCACTGGAAAAATGCCAGGACAATAAGAGGGAAAAAGAAAAGTGAAAAGAGTATATATAAACTAAAGACATGAGAGTCACACCTACTTCTAAGCTCTAATTTTACTAAAACATTGATCTCAGGGCATGTGGAAACTCTGTTACTACCTTTAACTCAGAGCTCAATCCAGAGTCCCTATTACCACCACTATTAGAAGTTGACTCAAAGGCTTTGGAAAAGTCCTTCATTTGTAGCAAATGAAAGTTCAACGCACAGTAAACACAGCCCCAATCAGAATCCCAGCAGGAACACTTTCATTTCATGCCCTAAACTCTGAAAGTTATCTAGATGAAAGTAACTCCCTGTTCAAGACAATTGGATGGAAAACAATCATTAACACTGAATTCATTTTATGCCAGTCAAATGGTTTTTGTAAACCTCAAAATGCCAAACAAACACCATTTATGCCAAACAAATGATATTTTAAATTTCAAAATGAAAAAGAATAAAATAGGGACTGATCATTTATAATTGGTTTAGATTTAGTACAGTAATAATGCAAAAATGAGTAAATATCCTTATCCACAATTCCCACTATTAAAAAACCCCTCATATCAATTCCTATAAATCTACACCAACTATAATCTCATAGACAACTGAAGAATACAAAAGATATTTATACTTATTCACCTAGTCATGCAACTTACTAAAGACTAGCTCATATTTTAATATCACTTTGAATAATTTTGATTATGTCAGTTGAAATGGGGACAATAACAGATTCAGACTGGGTCTGTATCTTCTAAAAGCTTTTTTTATTTAATACATATCATGATCAAGGATAATACAAAGAATGATCAAGGAATAGACTGAAGGCTTCAGCAAATTCATTTCGTTTTATAATATATAAAGGAATAGAGCTTTCAGTAACTACTCATTCCTTTTACAAAACTCCTTATGGATAGCCCTGCAGGGCATTGTTTGGAATGCACCTAACATAACAGCTGAAAAGTAATGAATCAATTCAAATTCATATCTGAAAAATCAAGAGAAAGAAAAAAAAAACAAAACTCTGGCCTAGTCCTTAGAAACCTCAAGCCAAATGAATGCAAGCTAACAATCATTAGAAAAATGTAAAATGAACAAAGATTTGTCATAAGTTAATTTCATAATGAACAATATAGGTAGGTTTACAGGGCATGTCCATGGAAGGGGAGTTCAGGAAAAATTAGCAAATTCTTGGGTGCCTGTGTAAAAATCACAATTTCAAATTAAATAGAATTGACTCAACAAGCATCGATTATAATGCTAAAGATACAAGCATTTACAAATATATATCAATATCATTTTCTAAAGAGTTGATTGGAATTGACTGATTCTTTACTACATATATGTATAGTACCCACATATATATATAGATCTCACTAAAATAGTATTCTATGTTTCACAGAATATAGTGATATATATATATATTTGGTGAGATACATATATAGTACATACAGTATGTATGTATCTCACTAAAATAGTATTCTGTGTCTCACAGGTTTAAAAAAAGTCTTTTCCTTATTTGAATTTGTTTGGCTTTGGCTGCATATGGCATGCTGAGAAATTGAAAATCCTTATTTTAATAAGACAAATCACTACTATTTGTTTAATAGATTAGCAATTACTACAAAGGTAATTAAGAAAGTGTTGTTAGCATTCCATATTTTATGTAGACCATGTCCCCTTAATAGAAATTCTTCAGATAGTTTGAGAATAAATTAGAGACCCTAATATAATGGCTAGCACAGTTACCTTTGTTTATCCTAATCAATTACAACCAAACTCCATTATTTCTATAAGGGGAATCAGAGGGTAGACTCTATTGGGTCATAATTGTGAGTCAGTTTTGCGGGAACTGGTTGAGAGATTTGCTATGATTTCCAAGCTATAATATGCTTCTTTTGGAGTCAGTCATTAATGTATTTATTACATTTGTTTATGTTTTACTTTCCCTGAATGACTAACTTTACATCTATATTAATCAAATAAAATCACCCTTATTAATCAAGTATGTAGCTTTTCTTGTTGTTGCTAATGTTAAATTTACCTTCTTGGTCTTTACACCTTGTTTAAAAAAGTGTAAAGATTATAAACAGTTCAGGGAATATTTCATTTGTACTTCATGAGCAGTTTGACAATTGGTGAAGCCAGGTATTACTAATCCCCATTTTAATGATCAGTAGCCTGAAGCTTAGAGAGATTAAGCTATTTGTCTAAAATCTCAAGGGACTAAATTCAGGTTTTTCGGTTCTTAGTCCAGTGTTTGATGGTACAACCACACTAATATTTATTGATCCTTTTAACTCTGCAGGAATGTTTTCTTTTGATAGTTCATTACCTTAGTAATTAGGATCTATCACAAATAAAATTACATTATATTTTTATATTGTATTTGATTATTTTGTTTAAGAAGGCGATTAATCCATAGGGAAATAAGTGATTTTTCTCCTTTATAACCAGTCCCTACTATCCTTTATTTAATTAGAAAAAAAAAAAAAAACCTGGTGCCCTAGAGTGTCTGAACTATAATATAAAGCCATCATGTGTAACTCAGTTCAGTACAACTTCAGTTAGACTTAAAACTTTGAGAAGACCTAAAGACCAACTACCTTTGCTAGGAACCAGACACATGACATACATCCTTGAAAGGCCTTGGAAAAAAATCAAAAGAGCATTTTCGAAGTATCCTTTCTTCATTTTATTACATCTATATCATTTTTAAAGAGAACTGAATGTGGTCAGGTTACTGTTTATTATAACTTTCAAAGTAGTATCTGAATCTCCTGACTCATTCAAAACAAGTGAGGGGCTAGATGCTAACTCATACATTATTAAACTATTTATTTTTTCATTATATAAACACTAATACTTCCAAAAAAGTTGTGACAGCTTACATAGTCAATAAAGATTTCAACACAATAATAAATGAGATAACAATATGAAGGGAATTAATAATCTAGCCTAGAGCACTGTACCACATTACCTATTAATTGAACAGGAAATTTAGTGAGACTAGCAATGCAAAAAAAAAAAAAAAAAAAAGGCAGCCTAATTACATAGCTCTAATCTAACTTAATAAAATAATAATTTTGATAAAATCGAACATTTTTGCTAACATTAAACACTATAGGAATTTTGACTTAATATAAATGAAATTGGGAGAAATAGTAATTTAAAGGGAAGTTTAGAAGAATATCAGATGCATTCTTTACACATGAATCCTTACATGAATTCTGATGTCAAATCACAGCCCAGAGAATCCATTCTGTCAAGGCATAAAGCCGACCGTTCCTAGACAAAATATTTGTAGAGTTTAGAAACTCTAGAGCAGGGGTCCCGAAACCCCAGGCTACAGAGTGGTATGGGTCTGTGGCCTGTTAGGAAGGGGTCTGCACAGCAGGAGGTGAGCGGAGTGCAGGCAAGCATTGCTGCCTGAGCTCCTGTCAGATCAGTGGCAGCATTAGATTCTCACAGGAGCGCAAACTCTATTGTGAACTGCCCATGCAAGTGATGCAGAGGATCTAGATTGTGTGCTTCTCATGAGAATCTAATGCCTGATGATCTGAGGTGGAACAGTTTCATCCCAAAACCATCCTCACCCCATCCGTGGAAAAATTATTTCTCATGAAACCTGTCCCTGGTGCCAAAAATGTTGGGGGCCACTGATTCCCAGTGCAGGATCCCCAGCAGGAGAGGGACAGCCCACTCCTTCAGGCTGTAATTCTACTTCCTATTCAAGATATGCCTGGGACATAACTAGTAAAATATAATTGTAATTGCTATTCACATTATACATCCACTGCTTTCTAAACTTTTCCCTAAAGATCTTTGAAGCTGATAAAATTAAAATTTCAGTTTACAGTTTTAATTTGCATAGTGAACACAACGTTTGAAAGTAACACAAGTTAAAATAAAGAGCAACCATTAGTGAATTCAGTTTTTTTCCCCTGAAATATAAATGTGAAAACAAAACAAAAAAAAGTTTGGGCTGATTTGAAGTACTTGGCTACAGAAATAGCAATTGAAATACAAGGGGACTTCAAAAAGTTTGTGGAAAAATATAATTAAGAGATAAAAATAAAAAATATAAACTTTATTCATCAAGTTTAGGATACTTTCATAAGCCATGAGACCAGACATTTAGTCCATCCCTAAAAAACTAAGGATCCTAGAAGTTAACCAGGTAAATGCAGTCTTTTTTACGTTATTAACTGAAGAAAAATGAGTGCCTTTCAAAGATTGCTTAAGATTAGAAAACAAAAAGGAAGCAGAGGTAGCCAAATCAAGACTGTAAGGAGGGACTGGCACAGTCACTCACGCCTGTCATCCCAGCACTTTGGGAGGCCGAGGCAGGCGGATCACGAAGTCAGGAGTTCAAGACCAGCCTGGCCAACATAGCGAAACCCCCGTCTCTACTAAAAATACAAAAATTAGCCAGGTGTGGTGGCAGGTGCCTGTAATCTCAGCTACTCAGCAGACTGAGGCAGGAGAATCATTTGAACCTGGGAGGCGGAGCTTGCAGTGAGCCGAGACCACACCACTGCACTCCAGCCTGGGTGACAGAGTGAGACTCCACCTCAAAAAAATAAATAAATAAAAATTTAAATTAAAAAGAAAAAGACTGTAAGGAGGATGCCTATGAATTTCTGATTGAAACTCTCCCAAAGTCTCCTTAGTTTGATGAGATGAATGAGCAGGAGCACTGTGGTGGTGGAGACTGACTCTGGTGAAGCTCTTCTACTGCTCTGTGGGGTGATGATGACACATGGGAGCAATGAAAATGCTGCCAGGACTTCATGGAAGCATTTGAGTTCTTGATACCCTCACCCCGATCCCTGCCATTTCTTTATTAATTACTGGAGAATTTGCTCTGTCCTTTTTGTATTAATTATCTGTATGAGTTTACTGTTTTTCTAACTTCCACTGCAGTGTCATTGCTGAAGTAATTTTTTATCACCTATGAACTGATTATTTCCCATAGATTTGCTTGCTGAATTCATTTTAGATCACACTCAAAAGTCACTATGTAATTCACATTCCCCAACTAACTCAATCTGTCAGTAATCATTTTTTACTGTTAATGGGGAATATTTAATTTCCATTCCAATAATATTCATTTTTTTTTTTTTTTTGGTTTTGACACTTTACATTTACTGGTTTATTATAAAGGCTACAATTCGGGAACAAATAGAAGAGATACATAGGGCAAATTATAGGGGTCGGGGGGTGGTGCAGAGCTTCTGTGCCCTCTCTGGGTGCACCACACTCCCTGTACCCCAATGTGCTCACCAAATGGGACGCTCCCTGAATCTCACTGGTGAAGGGTTTTCATAACTCAAATCTCCAGCCCTCCTCTCATCTCCAGAGGCTGGAGAGTGGAACCGTAATTTCCAACTCTCTAATTATTTGGTCTTTCTGGTGATTAGCCCCATCTTGAGGCTGCCTAGGAGCTTCATTCCACACCATCTCATTAACATAAATTCAGGTGTGATCGCACTTTTGATTTTTTAATAGTCTAATAGTTCTTTTACTTGGTACTCTGTTCTATCAACAAAACACAATAAAGAGTATAATTTTGCTGTGAAACAGGTGATAACATATATTTGAGACTAACAAGTTAACCTGTGTTCATTCTTCTTGCATTGTCTAATTTGTAGCCAATATTATGTTCTTAGTTTTTCTGCATTTAGTATCTATTATATATCTGCACTTTAGTGGGCTAACAATTCTAATCAATTTTCTATATGACAAATGGAGATTCATAAACTTGCTTTTCAAGTTTCACACCTTTACTCTTGCTTATTCCTAAGTTAAAAGCCACTGAAATGTCTCTTTAATAATATAACCGAAGCATTTTCAGCAAGTCAACTGACATATAACTAGCTCTTTTAAAGAAAAATTACATTTATATTGATGCTGAGCATGTCTTAATGGGTGCCAATTTCCTAATCAATGCTCATGAATGATTTTCTTTCAACATTACTCTTCTGTAGTTAAGATCTAAGAAATATACACGTTTGGAATAACAGAAGCGTGATTTTTCTTCCATTGCAATTTCCTTTATTTTCTGGAGAAAGACTGTTTCTCGAAATAGATAATTTAGCAAAGCAAAAGTAATTCATAAAAAAAAATTTCCCTCAAACTAAAAATGTAATTCACATAAAGAACATTAAACTTGAATCAAGAATTATACAATTAAGAAAAACGTTACTGTAATTTTCTATTATTATTACACTTTTAACTATTTATGCTTTTAAACTTAGTTTTCATTGCGTGGGTATGCCTAAATAGTAGGTCCTTAAACAGTAAGAATCAATCATGAGAAATTCAATTTCTACCTGTAAAAATAAAGGGTTAGTCACAATCTTTATAAGACTTCTTCCATTTCTAAGATTTCATTTTATTCTTGTTGAAGGATTAGAGAGGCCAATTCTAAATAGTATCACTTTTAGATTACTAAAAATATTTTTTTTCACTACTGCAAGAAGCATTTTTTTGGTTCCATTTAAATTAAAGGAAGGCTTTGCCTAAATGCATCTATATTTTCATAGGTGAGGGCTACATTCTGCTTTCAGTAAAGAACACAGAATAAAATAACAGTATTTGTGATTTTTCTTGCATTTAATAACTTCAAAAATTCATTGTGGCCAGGCGCGGTGGCTCACGCCTATAATCCCAGCACTTTGGGGGGCCGAGGCCGGCAGATCGTGAGGTCAGGAGTCCGAGACCAGCTTGGCCAATATGGTGAAACCCCGTCTCCACTAAAAATACAAAAATTAGCTGGGCGTGGTGGCACATGCCTGAAGTCCCAGCTACTTGGCAGCCTGAGGCGGAAGAATCGCTTGAACCCGGGAGGCGGAGGTTGCAGTGAGCTGAGATCGCGCCATTGCACTCCAGCCTGGGCGACAGAGTGAGACTCTGTCTCAAAAAAAAAAAAAAAAAAAAGTCATTGTGCCAAAGAATTTTTTTCGATAAAATATGGCATTTATTACAAAATCAACAATATTTGGCATTCGTGCACTCCTGCAAAAGTCTCATCCAAATATATCTATGTGAAAACATTTAGCCATGTTCTTGTTCTTCCAGCTGTTTTGGCAAAAATAACTGTTTCTCTCAATATCTTTATTATTCTTTCTACTTACTTCTACTCCTCTCAAGAATTTCCCAGGTATTTAACATCTTCAATGAATTTCAAAGAAATGATGTACTATTTCAGGCTATTTTTAAGAATATGATACAAACTCAGGCCCAACCAGACATATTCTTTTTGGTCTAGATCTTTGCTTATCTTGCAGGTCATTTATCTCTAAACAATTTGTATTATATTATTTTCCCTTTAAGTATAAGTAGGTCACAATATGGAATATATTCACTAGTTTTGTACATACTTTCTTATCACAACTGCCTAACTATAGTCCATTCATATGTGAGCCGAGAAGACCTTATTATCAATATACTAATAACAAATGTAAACCAACAATTTACAATACACCAGGCAATGTACCAAATGTTGGGGATATGGAGACATAAGGAGAATATTGTTTCCATGGAGTCTGATGGTGAATATTGCTTAAAATAATTTAAAATATTTTAATTACTTTCATCCCTAATATTCATTAACTTCAGCATAAGCCACAATTTCTTTTTTATTAAAATATTCAAAGAACTTTTATTGAATAGAATATCTGTTCAAATTTTCGACCAAATGTTTTCCCATTAATTTTCCAATCACTATGCCAACAAAATCTCTATGCTTATTCCAATCACCTGAACTGGCCATTTACAACATAATCTTTGTTAAAAACTATCACCAAAACATACTTTCTGGTGGGAGGGGGATTGGCAGTGCTGCAAGATATGAAAATACCTAGACTTAGGACCAGGCATGTTTTCTAAGGCATAAAGAAGTTGGTTTTCATTGGAAATGAAGCCCATGTTCAGAGAAGCTGACACTGTTGATTCTGGATGTCTCTAGTTAAGGTATACTTTAGGTCCAGCTACACCTCGACTCCATCCTTCTCAGCATTTGCTTATACAGCCTTCAGGTATGTGATATTACATCATTGCATAAAATCCCCCTTTTGCCTAAGTTAGTTTGAGACACATTTTCATCATTGAAAAACAAGATCGACTACTACAGAATTTATCTTACATTTGATATGTACATTAAACATAACAAGTCCCTGAAAGTCTATTAATTTGATGGTGTGACAAATAACAATGTCTTTGTATTAACAAATTAATTCACGTGCTTTTATTCAACATATATTTATTGAACATCTACTGTGTTCAAGGCACTGTGCTAGACACTAGGAATACAAAGATGAACAAAGCAGATTGTTGCCCTCCATAATCTTCAATCTTACACAGAAGACTGTACTAGTTAATATTTATTTTTGCTTGACAGAGATAGGAAGGAAGCAAAAGTATCTAAAGCATCTCCTCAGGGAAACTAAAAATTATTCTTTTTCCTTTCACAATGATTATTGATACATAAGTTATACATATTATGGGGGTACATGTGATAATTTGATGCCTATATACAATGTGTGATGATCAAATCAGGATAATTGGGATACCCATCACCTCAAATATTTATGTTTTCTTTTGTGTTGGGAACATAGCAATTCTTCTCTTCTATCTATTTTGAAGTATACAGTAAATTATTGTTAACTGCAATTTCCTATTTTATTATTGAATACTGAACTTATTTTTTTTCTACCTGCTATCAACAATACATATTTTAGAGGAACCAATAACGAGCTAATTAATATGAATTTATTGAAAACTTATTCCTCAAGATACTCGGTGATATTTCAGCAGGGTACATGCAACAAACATCTTGTAAAATGTACATATTTCCTCAAATGGCACTTTATTCTCTATTTGCCAGTCGCATTTTCCATACTCAAGCAAAGTGACCTTTTTAACTTAGATTAGGGTTTATGAGTGGCTTATTTTTCAAATTATACTTGACTTTCTCCTAATTAAAAATATCTTTTTATTTATTTGTTTCTCTTTAAAAAATTTGTACAAATTTATAGAGCAATGAATACTTTTGTCACATGTTTACAATTCACAGTGATCAAATCAGGGCATTTGAGGCATCAATCCTATGTGGAATAGGAGTGGTGACAGCTGGCGTCCTTGTTCTAGTTTTTAAGAAAAAGGCTTTCAGATTTTCCTCTTTGAATATGATGTTAGCTACGGGTTTGTCATATATGGCCTTTATTATGTTGAGGTACATTCCTTCTATGCCTAGTTTGTTGAGAGTTGATGTCATAAAGGGGTATTAACTTTTGTCAAATTTTTTTTCATCATCTGTTGGTATTATCATATGGTTTTTGTCCCCCATTCTATTAATGTGATGTGTCACCTCTATAGATTTGCATATGTTGAATAATCCTTGCATACCTGGTATAAATCCCACTTCATCAAGGTGTATGATGTTTTTGTTATGCTTTTGGATTTATTTTGCTAGCATTTTGTTGAGGATTTTTGTGTCCATGTTCCTTAGACATATGAGAGATTTCTTGTTTTTGTGTTCTTGTCTGGTTTTGGTATCGGGTCGTTGCTGGCCTCATAAAATGAGATAGGGAGAATACTCTCATCTTCAATTTGTTGGAATGGTTTCAGAAAGGTAGTTATTATTTCTTCTTTGTGTGTATGATTGAATTCAACAGTGAATCCTTCTGGTCTAGGGTTTTTCCATGTTGAGAGACTTTTTATTACTGATTCAATCTTGCTACTTGTTATTGGTCTGTTTAGGTTTTATACTTCCTGATTTAACCTTGGTAGGTTGTATGTTTCTAGGAATTTATCAGTTTCCAGTTTTTCAGTGTATAGTTGTTCATAATAGTTCTCTGATGATCTTCCGTATTTCTGTGGTGTCTGTTGTAATGTATCCTTTTTCATGTCTTATTTTGTTTATTTAGGTCTTTCTTCTTGATTAGTCTAGCTGCAGATTTATCCATTTTGTTTATATTTTTGAATAACCAACTTTTTGTTTTGCTGATCCTTTGTATTGTTTATTTAGTCCCTATTTCATTTAGTTCTGGTCTCATTTTTATTATTTTTTTTCATGTGCTAGTTTTGGATTTGGTTTGTTCTTGTTCTTCTAGTTCCTTTAGGTGCATTGTTAGATTGTGGATTTTTCTGCTTTTTTGGTGTTGGCATTTATTGCTATAAAATTCTCTCTTAGCATTGCTTTTGCTGTACCCTATAGGTTTTGGTATGCTGTGTTTTTATTTTCATTTGTTTCAAAACCTTTTTATTTTCATCTTAATTTCTTCGTTGGCTCAATGTTAATTCAGGAGCTTGTTGTTTACTTTTCAGTGTTCCTCTTGGTATTGATTTCTAGTTTTATTCCATTGTGGTCTGAGAAGATACTTGATATAATTTCAATTTTTTAAAAAATGTATGAGGCTTGTTTTGCTGCCTCACATATGATCTATCCTGGAGAATTTTCCACAGACTTATGATAAGAATGTATATTCTGTCATCGTTGGATAGCATGTTGTGTAAATGTCTATTATGTCCATTTGGTCTAAAGACTAGTTTAAATCCAATGTTTCTTTGCTGATTTTCTGTCTAGATAATCTGCCTAATGCTGAGAGTGGGGTGTTAAAGTCTCCCACTATTATTCTTTATAGCCTCTCTCTCTTTAGATCTAGTAACATTTTCTTTATGAATCTGGCTACTCCAGTGCTGAGTACATGTATATATAGAATTGTTATACTCTCTCACTGAATTCATTCCTTTATGATTATATAATGACCTCCTTTGTCTTTTTTTAAAACTGTTTTTCACTTAAAGTCCATTTTACCTGATATAAATGTAGTTATTCCTGCTTGCTTTTGGTTTCCTTTTATGTGGAATACTTTTTGCCATTCCTTTACTTTCAGTTTATATGTGTCTTCACTGGTAAGGTGAGCTTCTTATTAGTAGCATATAGTTGGTTCATGTTTTCTTATCTATTCAGCCAGTCTATAACTTTTAAGTGTAGAATTTAGTTCATTTATGTTTAAGATTGTTATTGATATGCGAGGCTTTGTTCTTGTCATATTTTTGTTTTCTGGTTGTTGTATATATTCCTTGTCCCTTTCTTTTTCTCTTATTGATTCTCTTTGTGGTTTCGTGGATTTCTGCAGTGGCACTGTTTGAGTGTTATCTCTTCCTCCTTTGTATTATTATTTTAACCAGTGATTTTACATTTTTACTTGTTTTTATGCTGGTGAATGTTGTTCTCTTGCTTTCTGGTTTAGGACTCCTGTGAGCATTTCTTGGAGGACTGGTCTAGTAAGGTTATGAATTCCATCAGCATTTGCTTGACTGGGAAAGACTTTATTTCTATGTCATTTATGAAGGATAATTTTGCTGGATATAGCATTTTTGACTGACTTTTTTTTCAGCACTTCGAATAGATCATCCAATTCTCTTCTTGCCTGTAAGGGTTCAACTGAGAAATCTGTATTTAGTCTAATGGGGTTTCCTTTATAGATGACTAGATACTTTTCTCTTGCTGTTTTTAGGATTGGCTTTTTATCCATAGCTTTAGATAGTCATACTATAATGTGCCATGGAGGCACATTTGCATTTTATCTACCTGGGGATTGCTGAGCCTCTTTTATCTGAATGTCTAAACCTTTTGCTAGATTTGGGAAATTTTCATCTATCATTTTGTTAAACAGGATTTCTAATCTTTTTGTTGTTGTTTCTTCACCCTTGGGAATGCCAGTAACTTGACTATCCAATGGTTTTATGTTGTCCCAAATGTCATGATGACTTTGCTCATTCTTTTTAAATTTTTTTTCTATGTTTTTGTCTGACTGCATTATTTCAAAGATCTATCTTCAAATTCTGAGATTATTTATTCTGCCTGATCTAGCTTCCAGTTTTGATGCTTTAAAATGTATTTTGTTTTTCCTTCAATAAGTGCTTCAGTTCCAGAATTTCTATTTGTTTTTTCCTAAATAAAAAAATCTCTCTTTGGTAAATTTCTCATTCATATCCTGGATTGTTTTTTCTGATTTCTTTGTATCATTTTTCAGACTTCTCTTGTGTTTCACTGAGCTTTTGAAAATATATTATTTGCCTGAAATAGTGAATTTCGTTTTGATTAAGATCTATTACTAAAGAATTATGCTGTTCCTCTGGCAGTGTCATATTTCCTTGCTTTTTCATGCTTCATGTGTCCTTGCATTGATATCTGCACATATGGTGTAACTGTTGCTTCTTCCTATTTTTGAATTTACTTTTGTAGGGGATAACTTTTCCTAAAGATATTTCCATGGTGTTGTTCGGGTAGGGTACTTTGACTTTGATTCTAAGTGTGTCTCTGTATAATTTCTTTTGCTACATACAGCATTAGTGATGCCTGTCATTTTTTGGTGGATTAGGGTGTGGTTATTAGTGGAGGCTGTGGTGAAGTGCTAGGCACTAGGATATCAGGCAGGCCGGTGTTCAGGCCACAGTGCTGGCAGCAGTGGGCTAAGCTTGCCTATCTTTGTTCCACTGGGTGGTATACACAGGTACCTTTGTTTGCAGTTACTGGCAGGCTGATTCTTGAACCTCCAGATGTCTTGCTCAGATTCCAGTAGTGGCAGCAGTGGACTAAGTGGGTGGTCAGATAAGTGGGCACTGGGCAGCTGGTGTGGCATGGAGGATGGCAATAGCAATGGCAGAACAATTCTTTGGGTCTCAGTTGGTATGCATTGATGTTGGTGGTAGCAGCAATGGGCTGGGCAGGCCCATTTCCAGGCTCACAGATGGCACTTGCAGATAAGTGCCAGCTGAAGTGGTAGTAGCTGGGAGTTTAAAGCCAACTTCAGGTCACTAGTAGGAGTGCTCAGGTTCCAGAGTGGTAAATTGGGTTAGGCCATCCCCAAGGCCACAGGCTATTTGTTCTGTCTTGCAAGTGCAATGCCGCACTGGATGGCCTTTTGCTCAGTACCCCGAATGGTGAAAGCAAGCGCCAACCATTGTGGGGGTAGGGTAATCCTCAGGTACCAGGTGGAATGCTCTGGGGAGAGGCAGTAGCAGCCATGCTGAGACCCTGCCATTGGCGAGGGTGGGGTTATCTCAGTGGCTACAGCTGGGAGAAAACACAGGTCTATCCCACACTCCACCACTAGCAGTGGTAGCCTGAGCCTAGCTCAGGCCCTAGCGCTGGCTACAGGAATGTCCACCCAGCTGGCATCTATGTCTCAGTGGCAACTTGCATCCTGCTTGTGTCTCAGTCTCTGTCCTGGCAGTGCTTGCTACCTGGCACTGACCACTACAGCCCACACCTCACTTGCTTCTTAGCCTTGGCTGCAGGAACATTCTCGGCTTGCTCCTCAGTCCCATCAGGGACAGCCCAAGTTTCCCTAACACCTCAGACTCAACGCTGCTGCACCCCAGGGCAACATGCAGTCTGTCAAAAGCTAGGTTTAAAAATGGCAAATTGCTGTAGCCACTTAGGTCTCAGAAAGGGTGTGGGACCCAGTGCAAGCTCCCTCCCTGGAGCAGTTCCTTCCCACAGTCTATTGGCAGCTCCCTATGATAGTTTCAGGGGTTGAGAAGAATAAAGGGTTCTCCTATAGCCAGGACTGCATAATTCTATAATAGAGATGTGGGCCATTGGATGTCTCTTGCTCACCTACTCCCTGGGCTGGGAAGTCACTTCCAGCTTCCAGCTGATTCTGGGCAGGCAGACTGTCTCTCTCTCCCTTCTCCTTCCTGCTTTTGGTGTTTTCTGTCACTTCCCTGTTGAATTCCACCACTCTCTCTCAGATAATGTATTCAATATGTGACTGTCTATACACTATTTTGGTTTTTAAAATGGAGGAGGTGGGCATGAAGTGCTTTAGTCCGCCATCTTGAGGCCCCCCTCCAATCTCCTAATCAGTAGCACCTGAATAAAAATTAACATGCAACTTTGTACTGGCCCCATTATATACATTTTAGTTAAAAGGAAAAGGAGATAAACAATCTAATGAATATAGGGGTTCCAAAATATCACTGAATATATAAATGCATTGACTGTAAAAGTTTATGCAAAGTGCCAAGAAAATTTAGCAAAATTATGGTGATGTGAAAGAGAAACTTTAACATCCTAATCCTGAACAAAGGCACTTTAGTAATAGTGTAACGTCCATCTTAAAAGTGAGGATATCATAGTCTTCTGGAGAGGATTAAGTGAGGTAATACTTAAATAATTATCTCAACACCAAACACGTAAGTGGCTTCCTTTCAAATTGTGTTCATTAAATACATGTATCTTTTTTAGTCTGAACCTCCAAAGTTTACAGTCAACACAATTATTTTATAACAACAATGAATAAACCATTATACAAATACTTAGTTTAAAAACTATCCTGTGTATCCTTTGATTTCTTCATTGATGTCCTCTCCTGATTTGGGTTAGAGCCCAATTTATATGCACTTATTGTACATAGTGTATACCGTTATATTTCACAGAAAGTTTGCTCCTTTCTCTTTCTCTTTTTCTTTCTTTCTTTCTTTCTTTTTTTATTATAATAAAATTATATTATAATTTTATTTATAATTAAAATTATAAATAAAATTATAATTTTATTATAATTAAAATTATTATATAATTTTTTATTATACTCTAGGGTACATGTGCACAACGTGCAGATTTGTTACATAAGTATACATGTGCCATGTTGGTGTGCTGCACCCATTAACTCGTCATTTACATTAGGTATATCTCCTAATGCAATCCCTCCCCGCCACCTCCCCACAAGAGGACCTGGTGTGTGATGCTCCCCTTCCTGTGTCCAAGTGATCTCATTGTTCAATTCCCACCTATGAGTGAGAACATGCGGTGTTTGGTTTTCTGTTCTTGTGAGAGTTTGCTGAGAATGATGGTTTCCAGCTGCATCCATGTCCCTACAAAGGACACAAACTCATCCTTTTTTATGGCTGCATAGTATTCCATGGTGTATATGTGCCACATTTTCTTAATCCAGTCTGTCACTGATGGATATTTGGGTTGATTCCAAGTCTTTGCTATTGTGAATAGTGCCGCAATAAACATACATGTGCATGTGTCTTTATAGCAGCATGACTTATAATCCTTTGGGTATATACCCAGTAATGGGATGGCTGGGTCAAATGCTATTTCTAGTTCTAGATGCTTGAGGAATCGCCACACTGTTTTCCACAATGGTTTAACTAGTTTACAGTCCCACCAACAGTGTCAAAGTGTTCCTCTTTCTCCACATCCTCTCCAGCACCTGTTGTTTCCTGATTTTTTAATGATTGCCATTCTAACTGGTGTGAGATGGTATCTCATTGTGGTTTTGATTTGCATTTCTCTGATGAAGAGTGATGATGAGCATTTTTTCATGTGTCTGTTGGCTGTATGAATGTCTTGTTTTGAGAAGTATCTGTTCATATCCTTTGCACACTTTTTGATGGGGTTGTTTTTTTTTTTTTTTTTCTTGTAAATTTGATTGAGTTCTTTATAGGTTCTGGATATTAGCCCTTTGTCAGATGAGTAGATTGCAAAAATTTTCTCCCATTCTGTAGGTTGCCTGTTGACTCTGATGGTAGTTTCTCTCTTTTTCAATAGACTGTTTTACCCATGGCAACAGGGAAAAATCTTCCCTTTGCATAACCATTGTACATAAAAGAGGCTTAATAAATATTTACTAATTAACAAATTAGTGTGTTCCCTAACCTCAAGAGATTTATAATTATGGAGCATTATATACACATATATTACATGAAAATAATATCACTGCATATATTAAAGTGTACCATAATATCTGATTTATTATATATATATCTGTATACATATTATATGTATTATAATATATACATATGACATATATACATATGCAATATATATACATATATACTCTATATGCATATATATGATTATATATTATCATATATGTGTATATACCTGTATATGTATGTATATATACACCTGTATACATATACATGTATGTGTATGTGTGTGTGTATATATATACCTGTTCATCCACCAAAATATAAATTCTGATGAAAAGGTTCATATCTTATTTATCCTTGTATCCCTCAATGTCTGGCCTAGTGCCTAGCATATGTGTAGAATTTCCTCATCTGGTTCTTTAGGAAACTTCTCCAACTTGTGTGTGTGTGTGCGTGTCTGTGTGTAAATAGCACTTAGAATTTCAGAAGACACTGCTACTAGCCTGTGCTCAGAAGCTTAATGCAAGAGATTAAAGTGCTAGCTAAAAAAAATCACTTGAAAAGAATATTCATATAACTCAGACAACCCTTGAGATAAATGATCCCTGCTTCTGTGTGTGGGATTGACTGGAATACAGATATTTTAGAAATGATCATATTGGCAGTAAAACAACACAATTTCAGGCATAATAGCATATGGGCTTTGGCTAGTAAACTAGAAAGTAATAGACTGACCTGAGAAATATGGTCAACAGTAGCAGAAAAACAAGTTTGTAGGCTAGATGGAAGAATAAAAAGAATGTTAATTTTAAGCTTGTAATGTGGCAACTTGAAATTATCTTTTCCGCTAAGAAACCATGTAATTATCTGAAGGTCAATCAGAATGGTCATATTAAGCCAAGTCCTTCCTACAAATATTCCTGGGTATGGTACTTTCTATCAACCCATAATGACAGCTGTCATTTAAAAATGCATAACTGCACTACACAATTATACTAAGTGCTTGCAAGTATGAATAATTGCATAAGAATATGGTGATTTAAGGGTAGGTAAGTCTGAAAGCAGAAGAGAGACCAAATGACTTGTAATGGTATTCTTTATCCTCATTGAGACACTGCTATTATCATTTTTAATGGGCAAAAACAACATAAGCTATTTTTATAAAGATAATATCATATTCACATTTGCCATAGTCTGGTAAATTCTCTTTTTTGAAAGGAATTAAAGTTCTTATTCTCCACTTTTACTGTGCATCAGTATTATTTTCCAGTCAGCTCCCCATAGCCTCATACGTTAACCAAGTCAGGGCCAGAACTCAATTTATAGGAAACCCAAAACTAGGACATAAAATAAATTGTATGCTCATAATAATTTTATAGAATATATTTATTTAGTGGTAAGAATCTTTAAATTTTATAATAAAATTTTCCTTCTGTGGAAGATGATCATCATCTTATTTATCATCATTTATTCATCATCACTTCAAAGCACTTTAAAAGATTATAGTAAAAGTCATTTCCTCAGTTTCAAGCAAAGGGACAAATTGTAGTTGTTTTCTATTGTTCTTGTCTATTTGTTCTGGAGCTTGGGTGCCCTCATACTGATCTATTTCTTTTATTACTGGTTCATCTAATTCACTTATTGGCTGCCTATCCACCCAGTTCTTCAATAGATTCTTCTGCTTGTCACTCAGCGGCTCTCCTTGCCAACTGATATATCATCTTCCATCTGTTTAAATTCCTATGTTCTTTCTGGCACAGCTCCGCCTCCAGATTCCCTCCCAGCCACCTACCTTGCTGCCCTTCCATCTGCTATCATGACTAGTATCTTTTCTAACCTATTCCCAACCTAAATTGTCATCAATTTGCCACTTGAGTTTATCAAAAGTTTATTTCTCAAAGGGCTGTTACGATTGCAGTAACAACTTATAATGCAATCTAGGAGTAGAAAGGGTGAAAGGGTGTTAACGGCCATAAAATCAAACATGCATTTAATATTTGAATTATTCAACCCCTTGAAATCATTTACTGTTCTCTTCTTTCAGTGATGGTGTTTTAAAATAATGGAGTGCACCACCAAAAGATACTATCTTGTGATACATATTCTTCAGGGCACGGTTTTCTGTGTGGTCCAGTTCTTGTCAGTCTTCTAGTTAACTGCATTTGGTTCATTGTTCTAAAATTTTGCATTCACTGATTAACAATCTCTCCTTGGACACTATTCTCAAGAGAGTTCAATTCAATTTTGTGACTTAATGTAGCAGAATTTCTTTTTGTTAGGATGTGTCCTGTAGTTGCTCATCAGATATTAAAGACATTATGTAAACAACACTAGCATTTGGTAGTTACACTTTCAAAATTTCTACATTCAAGTAGTATAAAGATAGCATTTTCCCTCAGCATTGATTTAGTTGTTTAACAAAGTAAATGCTTGTTTTCATGCAATAGATATGACATACTACAAGTTAAAACAATCTCAGGAAAATATTTAAAACTTTAGACTTATGTATCTTGACATAAGACTGAAAACTTCTAATTGCCCATTCATATTTCTAGAGGATATATATACTCTCTCTCTATCAACCACGACTTGGAAAATAGTTAAGCTTATTTTTATAAGAGATTCACTCAGAATTTATCCTTAAATTCAAAATAAGATAACAGTTGAGTAAAAAGGTAATGATTTTTTTTTTTAAGGAAAAAGACTTGGCTAATTTATTTCATGTCCTGGGAATATACTATTTCTATTTATGTTAGTTTGTATTAAAATTTAGAAGATTTTTAATGTAGGTTTTATTATTTAGGTTTGGTAAGGAAAACAGATCTGGAGACAACTGTCATTGTAAAGATAACTTGTTGACCAAGTCCTGTGGCTCATGCCTGTAATCTCAGCACTTTGGGAGGCTAAGGCAGGCGGATCACCTGAGGCCAGGAGTTCGAGACCAGCCTGGCCAATATGGTGAAACCCCGTCTCTACTGAAAAATACAAAAACTAGCCAGATGTGGTGGTGCATGCCTGTAATCCCAGCTACTCGGGAGGCTGAGGCAGGAGAATCGCTTGAACTTGGGAGGCGGAGGTTGCAGTGAGCCGAGATCGCTCCATTGCACTCCAGGAGGTTGCAATGAGCCAAGATTGCACGATTGGACTCCAGCCTGGGTGACAGAATGAAACTCGGTCTCAAAAAATAAATAAATAAATAAATAAATCACTTGTTAAACCCACAGACCACCAGAGCAAAGGGCACAGCACACCATGAGGAGCAACATGGAGGAGAAGAACTGAGGCTGGTCAGGACGCAGAGGGCGACAGGGGAACGGTGTGGTTTTCACCAGAATGAACAGGAGCAGATCAGTGTTCAGGATTAGCTAGTTCGAAAAATTTCATTTGTCACTTGTCTGGTATGTGTCCCCTAGGTGATTAGCCAAGTGGATACTGGCCCAGAGTGTGAGAACCCAGATAAGGAAGGTGGTTGTAGTGGTGGGGCTCTGGATTGGTTGGTTTGCATTTGAAAAGTGTACTCAGGGGCAAGTTGTATACTAACTCCGGTAATCAACTAACACCTAGGAAGGGTAGTCCGTCCAGGGTCGGCAAAGCTAAAGTATCAGAATACAGAAAATAAAAGACATGGTTAATACAATACAGTTATGCATCACTTAACTACAAGGATACATTCTGAGAAATGCACAGTTAGGTGATTTTGACTGTGGGAACATCACAAAGTGTACTTATGCAAACCTAGATGGTCTAGCCTACTACACATGTAGGCTATATGGCATAGCCTATTGTTCCTCGGCTGCAAACATGAACAGCACGTTACTGTACTGAATACTATAGGCGAGTAAAACACAATGGTAAGTATTTGTGTATCTAAACATAGAAAAAAGGTAATGTGTTTGCTCCATGTCATTACAAGGGCTACCATATCACTAGGCAACAGGAAATTTTCTGCTCCATTATAATCTCATGGGGCCACTGTCAGATATGCAATCAAAAAGTATTTATGTGGTGCATGACTATTTAATTTAGGATTAGCAGCTATTAAAAAGAAATGCTGAGAATTTATCTGATTCAGGAGTCAGATACTTCTTTATCATTAAATGCCTCCAGTGAGATTAAATAATGTCTGTGGGTGTTCACTGCCTATTAAATCAAATCTAAACATGTTATTCTGGTGGCTAAGTTCCTAATAACCTGCCCCCACCTTGTTTATTCTCAACTACAACACCCATCCAATCCCTCTGTTTCAGTACTGACATTAAAATATATATTATTAATTTTAGCCTCTGTACCTTTATGCATATTCTTCCTCCATGTGCCATTTAAAAAATGTTGTGCATAATTCTTCATTTCTCCTATGACAGAAAAAGGTTTTACCAAATATTTTTGGGTGACCCTATGCTGTACCTTTTTCCCCCCGCATTTGACTTGTTTGTTCCCATTGAAAGCACAGGCCCATCTTCTTTTGCTTCTGCAAGACCAGAGTACCTAGCAAAATCAAACAAGAGGATCCTTAATAAATGCTTCCTTATTGCACTGAGTTGCCTTGTGAGAAGAAAGAGATTGATGAATAATGAAAATGGAGTAAAAGATATATTTACAATAAGAGGGAACAAATTGGTGAAGTATCCATAAAGCTATATTAAACCGAGGCACTCCTCAGAGTCAACCCTTAAGAGCAAATCTGAAAGAAAGATGTTTCAGATGCTAATTACTCAGGGAAAAAAATTTTGAGGGGGAACCAATTTAATCATTTTTCTTGAATTGGAGAGAAAAGAAGATACTTCCCAACAATCACTCTTTGTGGTAGATTCATACTTGAAAGTCTTCTGTGAATTTCACAAAGCTTGCAACTCATCGAGACGGTTTACTGAAGCACCCTATGGGAAACTTTCTTGTTGTCTAAACAGAAGCTCTGATTTACTTAATTTTCATATGAGCTTGCTTTATTGAAAATGGGTATATTACCTCTCTTCGAATACTTGTAGGCCTCCTAATCATCCATAAGTAATCTGTAACTACCACAATCCTAAGTAAATATAGTATATGCATTTACTTATATATGTAAATGTATACTTTTATACATATATGTAAATGTGTATATATTTACTTATATATGTAAATGTATATGCATAAGTAAATATATGTACTATATATTTATAGTAATATGGTAAACATATGTACTATATAGTTATAGTAATATGGTAAATATATGTACTATATATTTATAGTAATATAGTAAATATATGTACTATATAGTATAGATATTTGCATATATAGTATATATAGTAAATATATACTATACTATATATTAACTTATATATATTTCATATATAGTGTATATATATTTCATATATATTTCATATATAGTATATATTTCATATATACTTCAAATATATATATGAAATATATATATATTTCATATAATATGTGACTACCACTTAGGATTATGGTAGTTACAGATCACTTATGGTAGTTACTAAGTAGAAAACTAGATAGATAGGTAGATAGATAAAGAGTATATACATACTATACTCTCTCCCTCTATATATAGAGAGAGAGATTTCTACTTCACTTTATTACAAGTACAAATCTATTTTAGCTATATCAGTATTTATTCCCTATAAGAAATATTACAGCTTTCTATTTTAAAATATTGTCAATTATTTCTCACTCTACTAAGTCACTTTTAAAATTTATTTTTAAAGAAATTATAAACCCTTATATTAGTAAATCTGTTACTTCAGAATTTTTTATACATTGATTTTAAGAATCACTAATAATGTATATCAACTAAAATTAAAGTACATTTTTCTTTCAAAATCTTATGTTTGATGTTTCACTACTCTAATTCCATTTGCCCTGTTTCCTTTTTAATATATGTTTTTGTAATATATTCAGTCTCCATTTCCAATTATATCTAACACAATTATATGCTGCCATAACAATCACTATCTAAACTCATTTTGGTGCCTCATATATATCAAAGAAGATATTTAAAAATTCTCATCAATTTTTTTGTTGGTTCCTCCCAATTGGTAGCCTATAAAAATCAATGATAACCACTGTGGGAAGCAGGAACTGAGCACATCTTATTCCAGATTTCCCTTACATGATCCGGAAACTACTGTTTATCTGAACATTATGTCTTTTAAATGAGATTGACTAATGACTTGGGTTGAGACTAGAAAGAAGACAGAGAGGTTCAGATAAGTACAAGGGCAGTGCTTCTTGAATCCCTTTGTTGATACACTCTCCCCTTGTTAGGCCATTAATTCTACTGCTATGATCTTGTCATCCAGCACGGGAGCTTTTATTCTCCTACTGTCAACTCAGCCAGATCCAACAAGTAGCACTGCCATTCAACTTATTACTCAGAATTTAGTGTGTGTCATTAGGCAATAAATATCTTTAAGTTTCTGCCCCCCTCCATTCTTTCTCATTTTCTTCTAGATTCCATTTTATTAGCTGTTAATCAGCCACCTCAGCCAGGAGGCATTTGAGCAGAACTGAACACCATGACTCAGCATCAAGAGACCTCTAAGATATGTAGGTAGTAATTTCTTCTTCCTTTATTCCCCTCCCTAAGGAAAAACTTCAGGTGTGAGTTTCCTCTTATACCTAAACTAGATCAGTTTTGAAGATTTAAACCGTTCTGTAATGCTGGGAGGTCTGTGCACAAGGCCTGGGCAACAGGAAACCCAAATAATATAGCAACATTGTAGCAGAATTGAAATGCACTGTGAAATGGCTGAAAAGTAGTTTTCCTGTGCTCTTATTATCATCATTGCTCCAAATTTCTTTCTTTTTGTAAAAAATAAAGTGATGCTTTGTTTTCCCCCCAAAATACTTGTCTTTATCTATTATCGGTCTTGATAGATGATTTAGCAAGCATGCTTTTGAAAACAGTATCAATAAACATACACGAGGAAATAGATATACCTATATACTACAGTGCATATATTATTTTTATACACTATGAATTATAGTATATATGTATGTATGTGTGTGCATATATATTCACTAGTAATATAAATTCACTGTTGAAAAGTATCCTTAAAAAATTTTACTTATCTAGTGTCTCTTGCTTTATATTTATTAATTCTGTTTTCTCATCCTAAAGAAATGTTCAGGAATTAATCATTTGCCATGATATTTAAGCAAGCAACTTTAATTAACAAAGACTTCTGACAAATATACTCGTATAGTACTGTGTTTTTCAGTTTTACAGAGTTTTTGTAAATTTTACTTGGATCTTATGTAGTGGGTCCTATAATTGTATAAGGTTAATTTTTAAAACACCAAGAAAAAACTCTTTTTTGGGTAAATTTCACAACATGTCGTCTATCCATACATTTTGGAGTAAGGCATTCCTGACAAGAGGAAAAAAAAAAAACCAAACCACCACAGGTAGAAGTCAAATGGTTTTGTTTGATAGCAAGGTCTTCCCTCAAGGACATGCTAGTCCAAATTGTTTTAATTCCATCTGCTCAGTTTGTATGCAACACAGTATTTGAGTTTGAGTACCTCAGTGCTCTCCTCTGCTTCTGGGAGAAGGATTGAGCATTTCTGGTGTCTACCCACATCTTTTACTAGAATTTGAAAATGTTGACATTAAGGAAATAATCTGAGCCAACGCGACGCCACAGCCGTGCTAAAACTTCTCCACAAGGAGGTAATTTCCATTTATCAATTCAGCTCATTCTCCTGCTGCCCCTCCCCAGTTTGCAGTCTTCTACACATTCAAGCTCTAGTACATTCTTGAAAAGCTTTTGCATGCAAAATAAAATACCCTATGGTCCAATACTATCAAATATAGAAAGTCACCTCTCATTTAACATAACAATTGAGAGTCCTGATGCTGGCGTTGCAATACTAAGGTCTGAGTCAACCTTACTAATATGGCATCACCATTATCCTAACTCAGCATATTGTAGTTTACAATTACCCAACCTATAAAAAAAAAACCTTGGACTTACCTTATGTGTTGACTTATCTGTCGTCCTGGGTATAATATCTATTGCAAATTGTCCATTTGAATAAATACAGCAACAGTTATACCACAATACGACTCTCCTGCAGCAGAAAGCAAGTTAAAAGGACTTCATGCTGTGACCTCACAGGCAGGCACAGCCGCTCCCATCTTTCAGCCAACCTGAGGAGAGCAGGTTAGATGACAGAAAAGCCAGCTCTCTACATAGCAATACTTTCAAATAAAGCATTCCATGCTGTGAGCTGGGAGATTTACATCTTCCAAATTTGGCTGGCCCGAGTCAATGCTGCTTCTATGCCTGAAAATATTAAGCATTTCACTGCAGTCACTTAATGCAAGAAACTATCTGAGGCGACTTCACAAACCCTGTCATTCTGTTCGGAGACTAAAGAATGAGCGCTACATGCATAATTCATGCATTAAAATCTTCAATGCTCTTCCTGTAGTTGCTGTTCTATCCAGTAATGGGCTATCGATCACCTCACCGCCAAGACAATTGGAGCTCCACGATTGGTTTATTTCCACAAAAAAAATTACAACCTAAATCACAGGCAGAAGCCTCCAACCCTGCAACATCCACTCGGGGAAAACATTCACATAGAGGAGATGACATTTGCATACTGCAGAATGTTTAAACTGGACTCCTTCTTTGGCAGAAATGCTACAGCATCTGCTGTCTTTTATTCAAAAGATATACTTTCTGCAAGTTTAGGCTGAATATTTTACATTATAAGTGAGATATATGGAATTGGCTTTTTGCTATCATTTCTGGAACATCAATAAAGCTAAATGAAAATTAAGAAAATAAATAAATGAAAGAAAGAGAAAATAATATGTGGCTATAAAATATAGAGATTTTTACCTGGGCTCATTTGAATAACCTTTTTTAGAAAATTTTAATTTACAAATAATTAAATTTTCATTTCAAAAACGTGGAAGGAGTTTCTCTCTTAAAAATCATCAATATGGGTACATGTGTTCATCAAAATTTTTTTTTGTAACATAAGCACCTTTACTCTAGGTATGTCAGTGGTTCTGAGAGCTCTTGCTCTTAGAATTTAAGCTTCTAAGAACACAAGATTGTTTTCATTGCCTGAAAAAAAAAATAGGCTTTAAAACAAAATATACATTTAATTTTGCTAATATTCATCAAGGGAAAACAAAGGTAGCATTTTAAAATGTCATAACAGTATTTGCAAAGATACTAGGATGGGAGATTCATGTAAACCAGCAAATACATATATGTATAAGAAATGCTTGTCTATTTTTCAAAATGTCTTAGATATAAAAAAGCAAGCCCTATTTTTCCACCAAAAGTGGACTGAACATGATGTTATTAAGGTCACTGAGATGCCTAAAGTCATGTCTTCCCAAAGCCTCCTTTTATACACTCTCTCACATACATGCACACACACACACAATTCATATTTCTATGTCATTCCACCTGATCATTTGTAAAATAAAAGTGAAACCTTCAAGTTCATTACTAAGGGTTAGAGTACAAAATAACTGTCAGAGTTAAACCAAAGTTTGCCAATTGATAATTCTGCTGTAGGGAGCTATTCACCCTTGGTGGTGTTATCATGGTTATTTTCATCAATAAATCAATAGCAGTTGATAGCCCTTGAAGGCAGTAGAGGTGCTGATGACAATAGGTGCAGAGTTTAGAGATGTCCAAGTGCATGTGAAACATAATCCCTGCTGAGCCATAGAGAAGACAGTTGCACTTGACTGATAAAGATGCTAAAACATTCCAAATGGCAGTCTGAGAAATTAGCCATCCAGTTCCTTTGTCTATTATGTATTCCCTGTGCCCCAGTGTTTTTTTCTGCCCAGGGTAGCTTCTATTTTCATATTTGCATGTATTGCCACCAAGCTAATGAACTTCAATTAAACTACATAGACTTCATTTTATAATATTTCCCTTTTTTTTTTTTTTTTTTTTTTTTTTTTTTTGAGTCTCGCACTGTCGCCCAGGCTGGAGTGCAGTGGCGCGATCGCCACTCACTGCAAGCTCCACCTCCCAGGTTCAAGTTATCCTCTTGCCTCAGCCTCTCAAGTAGCTGGGATTACAAGTGCCCGCCACCACGCCCGGCTAATTTTTTTGTATTTTTAGTAGAGACGGGGTTTCACCATGTTAGTCAGGATGGTCTTGATCTCCTGACCTTGTGATGCGCCCGCCTTGGCCTCCCAAAGTGCTGGGATTACAGGCCTGAGCCACCACGCCTGGCCCCCCAATATTTCTCTCTTCTATGAGTAATATTATTTATTCCTTAAATAGAAGATTTAAAGGCCTAAGACATTTTATAAATCACAGAAGTTTTATCAATTTAATCATATATAGAAGCAATTTCATATAAAAAGAGCATTTTATTTATAAATAGAAATTTGAATATTTTGAAATTTATTAGGTACAAGGTTATATAGAGTACAATAATTTAGGAATTCTAAATTATTGACATAGCCTACGATAATTACAAATGTAAGCATTAGAAACTTCAGTTTCCTAAAATGGCATGATTCAGCAGTGCATAACCAGGTGGCTGGGAAGAGCATTAGCTTAGTGCCTCTTTCATCAGTGAGTGGAAGGAAAGCCAGTATCGTTTCTCACATACAAATCTCCATAGCCAACTCTGAAACGAAGATTACAACTTTACATCTGCTTGGTTAAGTTTCAGGATTCGATTGTCTAAAGATGGAGACAGAGATGAGAAACACACAAAAACACACACATCATCATCATCACCATCATCATCATCATCATTTCATCATCATCATCATGTCATCATCCTAGAATAGACGAAAATTAGAACCCAGCAAAGTAGAGAAATATATGGCATGAGGAAAACTATGGAGATAGTAAATCCTAAGGATATCAAAGAAAAGATACAGCAAGTAAACCTTGAATGGAAATGACGGAGGAAAAGTAGACAATCGTACTCTCAGATAAAACAAAGGCAAGGTTGTAATGAAGAGCCAGTTTGCATTTTTCAGAAGTCTGGCTATGCCAGAGAAAAACACTTAAACGATCTTTCCAAATGGATGGAAAACAGAGATGGCCACTTTAGACAAATGCAATGTCTTTGCAGATCAAGAAGCTTTCCAATATTTTGCATTTTATAGTGCACGTAAAATAAGGAATGAACTCTATAATGTGAATGGGGTCAATAAGATAAATCAAAATTTGGGTATAAATCAAAGCAAAATTTAGGTATAAATCTGTGATATATATTAAGATGTCTAACTGACTACTGTATTTGGAAAATGCATAATTTGTCTCCAGTATAAGGAAAAATAATGCCATGACAAGTTAGGAAAAGAATTTAACCTACCAAAGATTCTGCATTCCTGAGTTCAAGGGATAAGTATTGTGGGAGAAGATTTCATTTGTTCTCTAAGATTTAAGACATACTTCCTACTTTTCTCTCTGTGTCCTACCAATATCATAGACACTCTCTAATATAGCCCATTCATTTAATTAAAAATATTTATTTTGTACCTTCTACACGCAAGGAATTGCACTAGATGCTAGGAAGTCAAATATGTATCAGTCAGTTGTTGCCTCCAAGGTGTCCATATTTCCATAAGGAAAACAGGCCACAACACTGTTGGAGAGTAATGCATATAGTTACTATGATACTCATTGAGATATGTAAATTAGATAATTAGCCAAAGCACATAGAACTGTGTCTATATGTAAAATAACTGCTAGGTAAATGTTAATTATTCTTATTCCACTATACAAGGCGTATTAGCAGAGGAAACATTGGCATTATCATCTACCCATGGGAGCATTGGGAAATGATTCATTGAGGGAATGGGTGATAGTTAAAGACACGGGGGTTTATAATAGAAACAATATGGGCTTTTAATGTTTGTCAAATTTGATATTAAATGTAGGCTTTGCCGAATTTAACTATATGACTAGGATACACCATTCATACTTCAAGAGCATCAGTTTTATCATGTAAAAATCAACTTAAATATATATCTCTCTTTAGGTTTTTGTGAGAATTAAATAAATTATTTAGGGTACAATTGTTAAAAACACAGTTTTTGGAGTCAGCCAAGGAGTGTTTAAATCCTGCCTCCATTTCTTCATCTCTAAAATGGAGATCTTGTCAACCTCATAGAGTTACTAGGAAATTCAACTATTACTATGTCTTTACATTACTTAACACAGTTTCTGATACAGTAAGGACTTTAGAAACATTAATTTATTTCCTCCCAAGGCTTAGTCTTGGAAGAAAAGACTTGAAGGCATTTCCAGTAAAGAGAACAACACATGCATTTGTAGGGAGGGAGGACATTACATGATAAGCTTGAGAAACTGAAGTTTCCATATGATGAGAACTTTGATAAACAATGGACAATTTGTCAGGTGATCGGGCAAAATTATATAGAATCTGATTTATATAGACCTTTTAAAAACTGTTAAAATATTGATTATATAGGACAATTTCAACACTATTAAGGTGTTTGATGCTATTCTGCAGATATAGAAATATTTCAAGATTTCACCAAGAGAGTAATATGGGCCAGATTTTGTGGGGGAATGATAGACTAGATGCCATAAGCATGGGCAAGGAATACGTTTAATAGAATATCATTTCTAATTCCCCAGAAGTGATGAGGGCCTAAACAAGGTAAATGTAAGGGTATGGTGATGAGGAAAATACTTTAGAGATATTTAAACACTAGAGTAGTAGTACTAAGTCTTACAAGAATATGGTGAGATAATGATAAAATAATTTTAGATTTAACAAAGGAGAGGTAAACTAGGAAGATGAAGAGTTAGACACATAAAATTTCCAATAATATATTGGATAATGAGTCTGTAGCTGAATATATTGGTTTGTTAGTGTCCAGACTGCTTAAGCTATGAAATAACTCAGGGTTTGAAAGTGTACAGTGAAAAGAAGATGGAAAATAAAACCCTGAAATGTAGATAAGTAAATGTCTGTAAAAGACTTCTGTTAATATTTGACACGTTAACAAATTGATGGCAAAAAGGAAATCTGCTAATATTCATTACACATACATAATAAGGCTGGAAAAATGTTTAGTACTTTACTAAACTGATTTAATTTGATCACCACAAAGCCCTTATCAGTTAAGTAGCATCTATTTCCATTTTGTCAATGAAAAATCAGGCTCAAAGAAAATTAAGTAATTTGGTCAAGTCACATAACCAGTGAACCAGTGAGCTGGAAGTCACATCCAAGTTTTATAACTTCATAGCTCAGGCTTCTTTCACCACATCAAGCTGCTGAGAACCACAAACATAACAGAATGCTTTTTCTCAATTTTTTTTCTTTGCATTCTTATATCCCAGAATACCAACAAGTAGTCCCTGTTATATAAAAAGTGTTTATAGTAATCACAACTAATTTTCAAAATTGGAGATAGAAAAGAAAATTAGAATATGAAAAAGAATTAATATTTATTATTATGTTCCAAACATATACTATTGTATTTATCTGTGGATATATGTGTGTGTGTATATATACACATATGTGTGTATACATATATACACCCATTATATCATTATACCAAGACTACTTTATAAAGAAAATGCTATATTCTCAATTATAGTGGGAGCTAAACATTGGGTACGCTTGGACGTAAAGATGGTAACAACAGACACTGGAGAATATAAGAGGGAAACAGAGAAGGAGGTAGGAGTCGAAAAAACTACCTGTTAGGTATTACGCTCATTACCTGGGTGATGGATTCAATCATACTCCAACCCTCAGTATCAAGCAGTATACTTTTGTAATAAACCTGTCCATGTAGCCCCTGGTTCTAAAATAAAAGTTGGAAGAAAAAAGAAGATGCTATTACCTTATTCTATAGATTTTTTTAAAAAGCTTGCTGAGATCGTTTAAATAACTTTCTTAAAGGTACATAGATATAAGGAAAAAGACAGAATTTGAGTTCTGTATGACAAAAAGCCATGTTTATTACATTATATCACACTTTAATCGCATTTTTAAAAATTCACTCAGAAATAATACAATAGAGCTACAAGTCTCAACATAGAGCCTACAAGCTTAATATTGAGGATGAAAATGTACAGAAGAACTCATACATCATAATTCCAAGTATAACATTTAAAAACAAGCAAGACAGTATAATAATATAGTTTCCCAGCACTTTGGGACCCCGAGGCGAGCCAATCACCTGAGGTCAGGAGTTCAAGACCAGCCTGGCCAACATGGTGAAACCCCATCTCTACTAAAAGTACAAAAATTAGCCAGGCGTGGTGGCAGGCACCTGTAATCCCAGCTACTCAGGAGGCTAAGGCAGGAGAATTGCTTGAACCTGGGAGATGGAGGTTGCAGTGAGCTGAGATCACGCCATTGCATTTCAGTCTGGGTGACAGAGTGAGACTCTGTCTCAAAAAAAAAAAATTATAAAAAAGATTGAGAAATATATAAATATCAAATTCAGGATCATAGTTATTTCTGGAGAGCAGAGGAGGGTATTACTGGAAACAAATTCATAGAAGACTTCAATTGCACATAGTACTATTTATTAAGCTGGTAGTGGAATAGAAATTTTGATTTTGTTTTTGAATACTATCTAAATATTTGTAGTATCAATAATATATTTTAAAAGTGAGGAAAATATAATAAAGTCAGCTCCCTTGGTTTTATAGCTGGAGTCCTCTTCAGTTTCTATTTCCCTTTTAAGATGATAACCAGGAATACTTCTAAAGTCATCCAATTCTATTTGAAGCATCTCTCCAATCATTAAGAAAGAGATTCAGATAAAGAAAAAAAAATAAAAATAAGTATCTATAGTGAACAGGATCCTAACATGTTTCAAAATTTGAGGTACTTGAACACAGTTTATGTAACATTAAAGGATTTCTGGTTCCATTAAAATACCCAAGATTTTCCCTAATGTTTCAAATAGTTTTCAAATATCCATACACCAAATGATTTCCCAGGTTTCACGAAAATGAGCTAATGGCAATTTAATCTCCATGTAAAATGAGACCACCAATACTACTACTAATGGTTACAAGTATAATTGAAAAACATAATTTAAAATCTTTTAAGTTTATCAAAGTATAACAAATAATTCTAATAATCCATATTTAATCATATTTACTTTTAGTTACTTTAAAATAGGCAGTTTTTCTTTTTAAGTAACTAAACACTCCTGGAGGAAGGCATACTCAACTCATATTTAAATCAAGAAATCTCAGCAACAAGTCTGCCCCATGAGAGTCACCAAACAGCTTTGGATACCTGCCAATCTGTCTCTCTGGGTACATATTAAGGAAGAGCTTTTAAAATTACATCCTATTTAGCTGCTCTAGTAACACATTTAATTATTTGAAAAATAATTTAGCCTAAACACATTTCCAGTCTCAAGACAATTTAGACCTGTCTCATTATGTCTCAAATTATGTATTCAACAAATATGAGTACACTCTTGGTTATTTTGGAACTTTTGAGCTTTTGAGAAGTATGAATCAAACAGTAAGTAATTCCTTTAGAAAGATTTAATGTGGAGTGATGTCATCAAGATGACAGAGATGGAGACATCAGCCTTATTTTCCCTACAAAGGCAAGAAAAACATCCTTGGGATTGCTCAAAGGTCCAAAAGAATCTAAGAAACAAAATGAAACAAAACAAACAAAAAATAAACAAAATGCCCAGAATAATCATGTAGAATAAATCACTGGGGAGAATGGCACACCTGAGAGATCTAGAGATGTCTAGAATGGTGGGGGCTATCAGTATTAGCCACACATCAGATGCCAGCATGGTTTCCAGTGATCTTCTCTGCAGGGGACACTGGCAACTTTTACCACTGAGGTAATCAAGAGCCATTGCCACTGTGAACAACCTGGAGAGGCAGATGCTGTGATGCCCCCCAAAAGGAGCTATTATTGTGATGTTACCTCCCAAACCCCACCAAACTCTAGAGTCATGACCACTCCACTTGTACCCATGTTCCAGACCACTGGCCCTATGGCTCCGCTGTAAGTGTCCATGTCTCAGACACCAGAGCCACTGTGTCTGTGATCTACCTACACTTCAGGTCCTATAGACACTCTACACAACTGTATTCTGGACTCTGACTTCACTCCCACTCCATATGTGTCCACACCTCAGAATCAGAGCCACTGCTATGGTTTGAATACTTGCCCCCTCTGAACCTTACATTGAAATTTGATCCCCAATGTGGCAGTGCTGGACTTAATGGGAGGTGTCTGGGTCCTGAGGACGGATACCTCAGGAATAGAGTAATGCCCTCCATCAGAGGTGAGTGAATTAGTTCCCACAAGAGCTGGTTGTTAAAAAGAGCCTGGTACTTCCTCACCCCCTCTCTTTCTTCCTCTCTTACCATGTCATCTCTGCACATGGTGGTTTCCCTTTGCCTTCTGCCATGACTGAAAGTATTCTGAGGCCTTTACCAGATGTAGATGCTAGTGCCATGCTTCTTTTAAAAACATAATAAGCATGTGAATCCTTCACCGGCAACCAAGGTATCCAGGTTCTCTCATCAAAATGGACTAGAAGGCTGGCATGACCCCCAGAGAGAAGAAAGAGCAGTGTGGTGTGGCGGCCCACCTGAGAGCCATGCGAGGAAGGGGAACCCCTCCCCTTAGCCAAGGGAGGTGGTGAGTGAGCATGATACCCAGCTGGGGAAACTCCTTTTTCCACAGAACTGTGCAACCCACAGATCGGAACATCCTACTCATGAACCCACGCCACCACTGTCCCAATTCCAGAACCTGCAGATTCTCACAGTCCCTCAGCTGGAATCTGCTTAAGCTTACTGAACTCCAGAGGGGAGGGGCGACCAGCACTGACTGCAGCTGCCTGCTGTCTAAGCTATTTGAGCTCCTTGGGGGAGGAACCGCAGCCAGCACTGGGACCCTGCAACTGCCTAACATGCTAAGCTCCCTGAACGGGGGAAGAGCTCTATAAATATGTAGCCCCAGGCTGCGCTTTTCCCTTGCTGGAGCCAGGAAGGTCGGATAGCTTGGTCCCAAGACTTGTCCCCAGAGCACAGCACACCTGCTGTGGAATAAGGCCAGAGTACCTCTTCAGGTCTAACCCTGACCCATCCGTCCTCAGTGGGAGGGGCTTCCCTACAGGATCTCCAATAACTCTAGCCAGAGGTTCAGGGAAAGTATTCAGATCTCCATGGGCCTGAGCCCATAGCAGGAGGAGTGGCTGCAGTCTCTGCAGACCAGCAGACCTAGCCTCTCCTCCTGGTAGTTCTGAAGACTCTGGGCAGCCCAGACAGGTGGGTTTCTTCCCAGAAAAATACATCTTCTCCACCAAGGGACAAAGTGCTTCATTAAGCAGTTCCTGCTTCCCATGCCACCCAACTGGGTGAGACCCTCCAACAGGGGTTGTCAGACACACCCTATACAGCAGCGATCCTGCTGGCATCAGGTTGGTGCCCCTCAAGGTCAGAGGTCCCAGAAGAAGAAGCAGGCACCCATCTTTGCTGCTCTTCAGCTTTGTTAAATGACATCTGCAGGCACAAGAGCAAATAAGATGAATAAGGCCTGAAGCAAACTGCAGCAAACTGCAGCAGCCCTACAGAAGAGGGACATGACTACTGAAAGATAAACAAGGACAAAGTGACAAAAAAAGCTTCAACAACAACAACAAGGTCCCCACAAAAACCCCATCCAAGGGTCAGCAACCTCAAATACCAAAACTAGACAAGCTCACAAAGAATCAATGAAAAAATGCTGAAAACCCAAAAGGCCAGAATGCCTCTTCTCCTGCAAATAATTGCAACGTCTTTCCATCAAAGGCACGGAACTGGACGGAGGATCAGATGGATGAATTGACAGAAGTAGACTTCAGAAGATGAGTAATTAAAAAGTTATGATGAGCTAAAGGAGCATGTTCTAACCCAATGCAAAGAAGCTAAGAACCTTGATAAAAGGTTAGAGAAATTACTAACTAGAATATCCAGTTTAGAGAGGAATACAAATTACCTGATGGAGCTGAAAAACACAGCACAAGAACTTCTTGATGCATACACAAGTATCAACAGCAGAATTGACCAGGCGGAAGAAAGGATATCAGAGTTTGAAGACAACCTTACCAAAATAAGACATGCAGACAAGAATAGAGAAAAAAAGAATGAAAAGGATTGAACAAAGCCTCCAAGAAATATGGGACTTTATAAAAAAACTGAATCTACAATTGATTGGACAACCAGAAGGAGATGGGGAAGATGGAATCAAGCTGGAAAACACACTTCAATGTATTATCCAGGAGAACTTCCCCAACCTAGAAAGAATTTGCCAACATGCAAATTCAGGAAATACAGAGAACACCATTAAAATGATACTCCATGAGAAGATCACCCTAAGACAAATAATCATCAGATTCTGCAACGTCAAAATGAAGGAAAAACTGTTAAGAGCAGCCAGAAGGAAAGGCCAGGTCACCTACAAAGGAAAGCCCATCAGAATAACAACAGACCTCTCAGCAGAAAGTCTACAAGCCAGAAGAGATGGGGGGCCAATATTCAACCTTCCTAAAGAAAAGAATTTTCAACCCAGAATTTCATATCCAGCTAAACTAAGCTTCATATGCAAAGGAAAAATAAAATCCTTTCTAGACAAGCAAATGCTGAGGGATTTTGTTACCACCAGGCCTGCCCTGCAAGAGCTCCTGAAAAAAGCATTAAATACTAAAAAGAAAAGCCGGTACCAGCCACTGCAAAAACACACCGAAACATAAAGACCAATGACACTACAAAGGAACTACATCAACTAGTGTGCAAAATACTCAAATAGCATCATGACGATAGGATCAAACTTACACATAACAATATTAACTTTAAATGTAAATGGGCTAAATGTCCCAACTAAAAGACACAGACTGGCAAACTGGATAAGGAGTCAAGACCCATCATGAGTATGTATTCAGGAGACCCATCTTACATGCAAAGACACACACAGTCTCAAAATAAAGAGATGGAGGAAAATTTACCAAGGAAATGAAGAGAAAAAAAAAGGGGGTTGCAATCTCCTAGTCTCTGACAAAACAGACTTTAAGCCAACAAAGAGCAAAAAAGACAAAGGTATTACATAATGGTAAAGGTAACAATTCAACAAGAAGAGCTAACTATTCTGAATATATATGCATCCAACACAGGAGTACCAAAATTCATAAAACAAGTTCTCAGAGACCTACAAAGAGACTTAGACTCCCACACAATAATAGTGTGAGACTTTAACACCCCACTGTCAGCATTAGGCAGATCAATGAGAGAGAAAATTAACAAGGATATTCAGGACTTGAACTCAGCTCTGGATCAAGGGGAACTAGTAGACATCTACAGAACTTCCTACCCCAAATCAACAGAATATACATTCTTTTCAGTGACACATGGCACTTATTCTAAAATCAACCACACAATTGGATGTAAAACACTCCTTAGCAAATATAAAATAATGGAAATCATAACAGTCTCGCAGACCACAATGCAATCAAATTAGAGCACAGGATTAAGAAATTCATGCAAAACTACACAATTTCACAGAATTTGAACAACCTGCCCCTGAATGACTCCTGGGTAAATAATGAAATTAAGGCAGAAATCAAGAAGTTATTTGAAACCAATGAGAACAAACAGACAATGTACCAGAATCTCTGGGACACAGCTAAAGCAGTGTTAAGAGGGAAATTTATAGCACTAAATGCCCACATCAGAAAGCTAGAAAGATCTCAAATCAACACTCTAATATCACAATTAAAAAAGCTAGAGAGACAAGAGCAAAATAATCCAAAAGCTGCCAGAAGACAGGAGATAACTAAGATCAGAGAAGTGAAGGAGATAGAGACACAAAAAACCCTTTAAAAAATCAACGAATTCAGGAGCTGTTTTTTTGGAAAAAAAAAATAACAAAATAAATTGACCAGTAGCTAGATTAATAAAGAAGAAGAGACAGAAGAATCAAATAGACACAATAAAAAAAATGATGGAGGGGATATCACTACTGACCCCACAGAAATACAAACTACCATTAGAGAATAATATAAACACCTCTATGCAAATAAACTAGAAAATCTAGAAGAAATGGATACATTCCTGGACGTGTACACCCCATCAGGACTAAACCAAGAAGAAGTTGAATCCCTGAATAGATCAATAACAAGCTCTGAAATTGATGCAGTAATTAATAGCCTACCAACCAAAAAAGCCCAGGATCAGACAGATGCACAGCTGAATTCTACCAGAAATACAAGGAGGAGTTAGTATCATTCCTTCTGAAACTATTCCAAACAATTGAAAAGGAGGGACTCCTCCCTAACTCATTTTATGAAGCCAGCATCACCCTGATACCAAAACCAGGAAGAGACACAACAAAAAAAGAAAACTTCAGGCCAATATCCCTGATGAACATCAATGAAAAAACCTTCAATAAAATACTGGCTAGCCGAATCCAGCAGCACACCAAAAAACTTTTCCACCATGATCAAGTCAGCTTCAACCCTGGGATGCAAGGCTGGTTCAACATACACAAATCAATAAACATAATCCATCACATAAACAGAATCAAAGACAAAAAACATAAGATTATCTCAATAGATGCAGAAAAGGCCTTTGATAAAATGTAACATTGCTTCATGTTAAAAATCTCTCAATAAACTAGGTATTGGTGGAACATATCTCAAAATAATTAGAGCTATTTATGACAAACCTACAGACAATGTCGTGTAGAATGGGCAACAGTTAGAAGCATTACCTTTGAAAACTGGTACTAGACAAGGATGCCCTTTCTCACCACTCCTATTCAACATAAAATTGGAAATTCTGGCCAGGGCAAATAGGTAACAGAAAGAAATAAGCGGTATTCAAATAGGAAGAGAAGAATTCAGGTTGTCTCTGTTTGTAGATGACATGATTTTATAGTTAGAAAACCCAATCATCTCAGCCCAAAGACTTCCTAAACTGATAAGCAACTTCCGCCAAGTCTCAGGATACAAAATCAATGTGCAAAAATCACAAGCATTCCCTTACACCTACAATAGGCAAGCAGAGAGTCAAATCATGAATGGAATCCCATTCACAATTGCTAAAAAAGAATAAAATACCTAGGAAAACAGCTAACAAAGGATGTGAAGGGCCTCTTCAAGGAGAACTACAAACCCCTGCTCAAGGAAATGAGAAAACACAAACAAATAGAAAAACATTCCATCCTCACAGATGGGAAGAATCGATATCATGAAAATGGCCATACTATCTAAAGTAATTTATAGATTCAATGCTATTCCCATCAAACTACCATTTACATTCTTCACAGAATTAGGAAAAAACTATTTTAAGTTTCATATGGAATCTAAGAAGACCCTATATAGCCAAGACAATCCTCAGCAAAAAGAACAGAGCTGGAGGTATCACGCTACCTGACTTCAAACTATACCGCAAGGCTACAGTAACCAAAACAGCATGATACTGGTACCAAAACAATCATATATACCAATGAAGCAGAATAGAGACCTCAGAAATAACACCACACATCTACAACCATCTGATCTTTGACAAACCTGACAAAAACAATCAATGGGGAAAGGATCTCCTATTCAGTAAATGGTACCAGGAAAACTGGCTAGCCATATACAGAAAAATGAAACTGGACTCCTTCCTTACACCTTGTACAAAAATTAACTCAGGATGGGTTAAAGACTGAAATGTAAAACCCCAAACCATAAAAAACCATAAAAGAACACCTAGGCAATACCATTTAGGACATAGGCATGGGCAAAGACTTCATAACAAAAACTCCAAAAGCAATTGCAACAAAAGCCAAAATTGACAAATGGGATCTAATTAAACCAAAGAGCTTCTGCACAGCAAAAAAAAAAAAAAAAAAAAAAAAGAAAGAAAGAAAGAAAGAAAGAAAAGAAAAAAGAAAAAAATAAAACACTATCATCAGAGTAAGGAGGCAACCTACAGAATGGGAGAAAATTTTTGCAATCTACCCGTCTGACAAAGGTCTAATATCCATAATTTACAGGGAACTTAAACATATTTACAAGAAAAAGACAACACCATCATAAAATGGGCAAGTGATATGAACAGATACGTCTCAAAAAAAGACATTTTTGTAGTCAACAAACATATGAAAAAAAGCTCAACACCACTGATCCTCAGAGAAATGCAAATCAAAACCACAATGAGATACCATCTCACACCAGTCAGAATGGCCATTATTAAAATATCAGAAAATAATAGATGCCGGCGAGGCTATGGAGAAATAGAAATACTTTTACACTGTTGGTGGGAATGTAAATTCGTTCAACCATTGTGGAAGACAGTATGGCAATTCCTCAAGGATCTAGAACCAGAAATACCATTTGACCCAGCAATCCCATTACAGGGTATATACCCAAAGGAATATAAATCATTCTATTATAAAGACACATGCAAATGTATGTTTATTGCAGCACTATTTACAATAGCAAAGACATGGAACCAACCCAAATGCCCATCAATGATAGACTGAATAAAGATAATGTAGTACATATACACCATGGAATACTATGCAGGCAGAAAAAGGAATGAGATCATGTCCTTTGCAAGGACATGGATGAAGCTGGAAGCCATCGACCTCACCAAACTAACCCAGGAACAGAAACCAAACACAGCATGTTCTCACTCATAAGAAGGAGTTGAACATTGAGAACACGTGGACACAGAGAGGGGAACAACACACACCCCAGCCTGTTGTGGGGTGTGGGATGAGGGGAGGGAACTTAGAGGATGGGTCAATAGGTGTAGCAAACCACCATGGCACATGTATACCTATGTAACAAACCTGCATGTTCTGCACATGTATCCTGTTTTTTTTTTTTCTTTCTAGAAGCAAAAATGAAAATAATTGAGTGAAAAATGAAGACAGCAAAAAATAAAAAGAAAGGAGGGGAAGGCAGGAAGGCAGAAGGAAGGAAGGAAGCAAAGAGGGAAGGAAGGAGGGAGGGAGGAAGGAAGGAGAGAGAGAGAAAGAAAGCAAAAAAGAAAGAGCAAGAAAAAGGGTGGGAGGGAGACGGCAGGAAAAAAAGAAAGAAAGAAAAAGAAAGAGAGAAAGAAAGAAAGGAGGTAGGGAGGGAAGGAAATGAAGGAAGGAAGGAAGGAAGGAAGGAAGGAAGGAAGGAAGGAAGGAAGGAAGGAAGGAAGGAAGGAAGGAAGAATTTCCAAAACAACCAAAAAATTAACAAAATGGCAGTATTAAGTCCTGATCTAGCAATAATTACCTTGAATGCAAATGGATTAAATTCTCTCATGAAAAGATACAGAGTAGCTTAATGGATTAAAACAGACAAATGAACAGAAAAACAAGACCTAACTAGATGCTACCTACAAGAGACTCACTAGAGCTTTAAGGGCACATACAAACAAAGTGAAGGGATGTAAGAAGATGTTCCATGCAAATGGAACTTAAATATATAAAATGGTCTTTTACAAAATAGACTTTAAGTAAAATACTGTCATAAGAGACAACGAAGGTCATTATATCATGATAAAAGTGTGAATTCATCAAGATATAACCATTGTAAATATATATGCACCCAATACTGTAGCAGCTAAATATATAAAACAAATATTAACAGAACTGATGGGAGAAATGAACAGAAATACAATAGTATTAGGGGCTTCAATACCCCATTTTCAACAATGGATAAATCATCGATACAGAAAATCAGCAAGAAAACAGCAGACTTAAATAACACTATAGTCAAAATGAACACAAGAGACATATACAGAACATTCCATCCAACAGCAGCAGAATACATATTCTTCTCAAGAGTACACACAGCATTCTCTAGGATAGATCATACATTGGGCCACAAAATAAGTATTATCAAATTTAAGAAGCTTGAAATCATATTAAGTATCTTTTACAACCAAATCTAGAAATCAGTAATAATAGAAAGACTGGAAAATTCACAAACATGTGGAAATTAAACAATATGCTCCTGAATAACCATAGTTAAAGTCAAAGAAATCAGAAGATAAATTTGAAAATATCTTAAGACAAACAAAAATGAAAACACAACATATCAAAATTTAAGGGATGCAGCAAAAGCAGTTCTAAGGAGACAGTTGTGGCAATAAATGTCTACATTAAAAAAAAAGGTCTCACATAAACAACCTACCATTACACCTCAAGGAATGAGAAAAAGAAGAACAAACTAAGACTAAAGTTAGTAGAAGAAACAAAATAACAAAATCAGAGCAGAAATAAATGAAATAGAAACTGGAAAAACAATAGAAAATGTCGATGACATTAAGAGTTTTTTTTTTTTTTTTTGAAAAGATAAAGTTAACAAACCTTTAGTGAAACGAAGGAAAGAGTAGAAAAGACTCATAAAATGAGAAATGAAAAAGGACATGACAAGTGATATCACAAAACACAAAGGATTATAAGAGGCTACTATAAACTATTATATGCGAGCAAATTGGATAATCTGGAAGAAATCAATAAATTCCTAGAAGCATACAACCTATCAAGATTGAATTATGAAATAGAAAATCTAAACAGACAAATAACAAGTAAGGCAATCTAATCAGTTATCAAAAATCTTCTATGAAAAAAAGCCCAGAAATGGATGACTTTACTGGTGAATTCTTTTAGAAAAGAATTTTCTAAAAGAATTTTCAAACATTTAGAAAAGAATTTATGCCAAACTTTCTCAAACAGTTTGAAAAATTATAGAGAAGTGAACACTTTCAAACTCATTTTATGAGACCAGCTTTATCCTTGTACCAAAGCCAGATAAACACACTACAAGAAAAGAAAATTACAGGCCAATTCTGATAAACATAGATGCAAATATCCTCACCTCAGTGTTTTCAAAAGTCATATTGTGTTGTCTTTGTAAAATACCAGTAAAAGGTTATGTAATACATTATGGATGATACTAAAAAAATTTAAAACAGAATGACTATATTATCAAGCAATCCCATTTCAGGGTGTATATCCAAGGAAAATTTAGTCACTGTACTTCCATGTTTACTGCAGCATTATTCTCAAAAACCAAGTCATGAACACAACCTAAGTGTCCATTGATGAATGAACGGATAAAGAAATTTGATGTATATGCAATTAAATATTAATCAATTTTTATTTGTTATTTATTTTTAGAGACAGGATTTCATTCTGTCACCCAGACTGGAGTACAGTGACATGATGGTAGCTAATTGTAACCTTGACCTTCTGGGGTCAACTGATCTTCCTGTCTCAGCCTCCTGAGTAGCTAGAACTATAGTCATGTACCGCCATGCCTAGCTACTTTATTTATTTATTTACGTTTTGTAGATATGAGGTCTCACTATGTTGCCCAGGCTGGTTTCAAACTCTTGCCCTCAAGCAATCCTCCAGTCTTAGCCTCCCAAAGGTCTGAAATTACAGGCATGAGCCACCATTCCAGCTCAATTTTTAAAAGGAAGGAAATCCTGTCATTTGCAACAACTAGGATGAACCTGGAGAACATTATGCTAACCGAAGTGTCACACACAGAAAGATAAATACTATGTAATCTCACTTATATGTGAAATCTAAAGGAAAAAAAAAAATCAATCTCATAGAAACAGAATAGAAAGTTAGGTACTAGATGTCAGGGCATGGTGGAAACGGGGAGATGTTGGTCAAAGGGTACCAACGTGGCAGTTGTAAGATGAATAAGTTCTAGAGACCTCCTGTGAAACATGGTGACTAAAGTTAATAATACCATATTATACACTGAAATTCTCTAAGAAAGTAGATCTTAAGTATTGTCAGCACAAAAATAACAAAAGGTAGCTATGTGAGATGATGGCTATGTTAACAAACTTTATTGTGGAAATCATTTAGCAATGTGTATGCAGATACCAAAACATCACTTTGTGACTCATACACACCTTGAATACATAAAATTTTTATTTGTCATGTATACCTCAACAAAGCTGAAGAAAATAAAAGAGGGTTTATTGTAGGAATGCATGAATGAATAAATGCCCTAAACAAAATTCTCTACAATACTTGATTTAAAATAGAGACTTCATTTATGGACTTTCAGTCTCATTATCATTAAAAAGGTACTTATTTTAAAACTGTTGCATATATTTTTTAAAATAACCATACCATGATTACAGCATATATTGTTCACACTAACAATGCACACTAATCCATCCTCTACCATACCATGATTACAGCATATATTGTTCACACTAACAATGCACACTAATCCATCCTCTACCAGCCCCAAAGATAGCCACTATCTTGACGACTAACAATAGAGATTAGTGTCATCTGATTTTCATTAAATACAAATATTTTAAAACAATCTGTAGAGTTTCAAAATTCTCCAAATATATAGAGCCATTTACAAATTAGTTTTGACTTTTTATTTATTTATTTATTTATTTATTTTGTGAGACAGAGTCTCGCTCTGTTGCCCAGGCTGGAGTGCAGTGGTGCAATCTTGGCTCACTGCAACCTCTGCCTCCCGGGTTCAAGCGATTCTCCTGCCTCAGCCTCCAGAGTAGCAGGGATTACAGGCATGCACCACCACGTCTGGCTAATTTTATATTTTTAGTAGAGACAGGTTTTCACCATGCTGGTCAGGATGATCTTGAACTCCTGACCTCATGATCCACCTGTCTTGGCCTCTCAAAGTGCTGGGATTACAGGGGTGAGCCACCATGCCCGGCGAACAGATGTTTTATATATATAAACAAATGTTTGTGTGTGTATATATATATATACACCTTTATATATATATATATATATACACACACACTCTTTCCATTCTTATTTGACTATAGGTTCAAGTTGTAAAATTTGTAGATTCATTTAATAAGATGATTTTGTATAAGTTCCTTTTGATATGCATACTTTGGGACACATTTTATTTCCTGCCCCAAACTAATCCCCAGAGACGGATATTAATGTAACAGCAAGTTATTTTGTAAAACATTCATTTTGTGGAGTGATTGCATAAGGCAATCAATTAACTTTGCTTCTTCATAAGGAGTTTTATCTTGAAACTAGCAGCTATAATTTCCTGGAAAAGATTTAATCAGAGACATCTGTCCTATGAAATTAAAAAGGAAGTCATAAAAATACCTTGACAATACAACTAATATTTTAGTTCTAGGGAATGGGTGTAGGGATCTTTCTGAACAAAGTGTTACTTTATATAGAAATATACAATATTTCAATTAGAAATAGATAATTGATTTAAAGTAGGTAATAAAATTCCTAATTTATATGAATAACACATGATCTAGACTGCCTTCTTGGTGCAAAATTGTCAGATGCAAAATTCTTGACTAGAGTCACCACTATATGACCCAGTAATAATTATGTTTGAAAAATAATCTAAATTGCATGCACAAAGAAAAACAAGGGAATGGAAAAAGAAAAACCAGCTTGGACCACACAGATGTATGAATTCAAAGAATAATACCTAGGTTTTTGTTTGTCTGTTTGTTTGTTTATTGGCTAACCTTGACTTGAGCTCTTTCTTTCATAAATATTCACTGATGTGGGCTGTGATAGGCAAAACCTGGATAGACAAAACCCAGTCTGATGGTGGCAATTTAAAAGTTCTTGTCCTCAAAGGCTTAGAACCAGTGGTTTGTTCCCATCATCCTATCACAATTTGGAAAAGCCTAACTTAATTTCAGGAATTTTGCAAGCTGGTTGTTTAAAAAAAAATCGCAGTCATCATTAATAATTAAATGATTAACTTTAAATTATATTTTTAAATGCTAAATACTCAAAATATATCATCTCTATACATTTTAATATTATTAATGCTATAGAGATCATTTACAGCTATTTTATCTGTATGGTGGAAATTCTGTATAATAGTGTGCTATTGAGTACCTCTTCCCAATGACATGATGTTCGATGACATCATGTTGGTAGCTTGGAATCAACCACGGTGGAAATATTTATTTGACCCAAATCAGCAAATGCTGCACATTAGGGTTTTCTCTTTTCCCCTGGAGAGTCAGTTGTTACACATTTACCAGCACATCTCAGCTCATAATTCAATGACTTGAGAGATATAAAGACAATTAAACCTAACTCCAAAAAAATAGTGTTTTTAAATTTTTATTTTAACACAGTCAACTCAAAATTTTAACTAATGTTCCAGTATGGATAGGCAAAAGTTGAGCTATAGTAATTTCTCCTTTCGTCAACTGAAAAATGAATCTAAAGGAACACCCAGGGAATGCTTATTCCAAAAGATCTGTACTTTTACCATTGACAGTTAGGGGAAGAAAATTAAGAAACTATCAAAGGCAGTTATACTGTCTAAGTAAACAAAGAATTTGGAAAATCATTGTGGTTAAATTTGCTTCATCACAAGCATACAAGTTAGCTGTAAATATGCTTTGAATCATCTGATTTACATTCTCATCCCTCTTGGATGACAATAATACTAAAAGATATTAAGAGATAAAAGAACATGTTAAAGGTAATTATATTTAAAATTAGACCCAAATGTGCTTTTTTCCTATGGTTGAATAGGTTAATAAGGTAGTTACCTAACAATACACAACGGTAATTTAAATAGTACAATGGCTTAACAAAGTAGGGTAAGAATTATAGATTCCACTTGAAGAAACATAGGAACAGACAATAATTTTGAGATTGACAGGATCTGAGAAGAATCTTGTGAAGTCCACTCCTAACCTGTATCAGTCTTAACTAAGATCTTCTAATCCCTCTACATTTAGAGCACTTGCAGGACTATTCCAGAGTCCTTGAAAATTAGAGACTTTGGCCTTTGGTGCAGCAGAAATCTTAAATGTAAGAAGAGGGTAGCACTAGCTTTTACACAAGGTTGGAGACACCTTTAGCCCTCCTTATGCTAGCTCTTTGGAAACGTCTACCATGTTAGCTCTGTTGGTGATCAAGTCTCTGGTACATACTCTCCAGACTACAGAACTACTCACCATGTAGGGATGGGGATGAAAAGAGGAGGGGTATAAAAATAATTGAGGGAGCCTTTTAAAAATATGATGTGGCCGCCCCCTTTTCTTGCAAGTATATGTCAGAAGTGAGGAGGTGAAATCGAAAGTAATGAAGAGTTATAGAGGAGGGAATGGATGTTATTTGATTTCCAGGGATTTTATACTTCTCGATCCCAGCCCAATGTAAGTATCCATTCTTTAGAGTCCTCTCCAGGTAAAGAATCAGTGATTATTTTATGTGAATTATCACTATTCTGTACCTTTCCTGTGCTTGGTATAGTGTGGCTGCTCTACATCAATATGACTGAGAGTCAGAAAAGTCCTATAACTTGTCTTCATTTAGGATGTAGAAAACTGCAAAGAATATTGCTTCTACCATAACTATGAAAAAAACTGAATAAACTATAAAATAATCATTTTATTGTTTGTCAGAGAGCTCAGACTATAAGGTAATATGTAACCCAGAAGTCAAAAAGGGACAAATGCCTCCAAGGAATTTGGGCACATGAACTGTCTCGCTAGTGGTGGAGTATGAGAGAAAGAAGTGCCACACTAGGGACAATATGTGTGTGATTGAGACTTAATTAGCTAAAATTTTAAAGATCTGCAGAGGCCATATGGGCTACCATGTCAATCTGAAATAGCTCGGGACATCTGACAAAAAGAAAAGCTTCAATCATTTGCAAGCTCCAAGGATATTTTTCAAGTGCTCATAAAGAAGATTGGCATTAGGGAAGGAGACCAGAGAGCCCCCACTGGTGGTCCATTTGGGTGGGAAATGATTGGGAACTGTGGAGGGATAGGCTTGTGATGCTGTGCACTTCCCTGGACTCTCCTCTCTTATAAAAGAAACACTTAATGACATTAGCGGGTGGGTAAGATCTCATAACCGCAGAGCAAAGAGACACATTACAGCTGGGGGAAGGGTAAAAACAAACAAACAAATAAAGCCACTCTTCTCTCTGGGGGAGGACTTGGATCTAGGGTTCTACAGCAATATCAAATAGCAAGTTGAAATTTCTTATTGCTAAAGGATTGGCGGGAAACTCTCTGCCAAAACCAGTTGCATATTCAGGGTAGCTTGGCCTTCATGGGGAGGAGGGGCAGAAATGCTGAAAAATCCACACTCTTGAAGCATAGGCACACAGGAACTCTTTAAGGCTGAGATTAGAGCCGAATAGAGAGGCCCAGCTTGACCCTTGTTATCCCTGCACTCCAATATAACCTGGCACTGACTATCAAGCAACAGCATTCTACCTTTGAAGTGCAGGCAAGAACATGGAGAGAGATATCATCTGTGCAAAGGGCACATAGAGTCAGCTTACAGCTGGGAGCGGATTACAACATTGGTTTAAAAAATAGGAAAGAAAACAAACAAGCAACAACAACCAACCCAGTCTAAGCATCAGGCCACGCTAGAGAAATCTGAAGCCTGTGTCCCATTGAAGATAGCCAGCGTAAGAAAAAACTAGAAATTCAGATCTCCTTCCACACACTAACAACCCAAAAGAAGGGGCATGCTCATTTTCAGGTATAAATACTATTGACCTCAGCCTCTACTATTCCATACACAATATTTAGCATTCAAATTTATGAGATACACACACGTACGCACACACACAGCAACCTATTTTCAAAAGCAAAGTAACCAACTAAACCAAACTCAGAGATAGCTCAGATATTGAAACTATCGGATAGGGAATTTAAAATATCAGCAATTAAAATGCTAAAGGATATAAAGGGGAGAGTGGGAAACCTTCCTTAACACAGTGAGAATTTAAGCAGGAAGATGGAAACTTTAAGTAAGAGTCAAATGGAAGTACTAGACTTTTTTTTTAAGAAGATAATATTAGAAATTAAGATTTTTTTTGATAGACCGACCAGTACACTTGATACAGCTCAGGAAATATTCAATGAACTTAAGGATAGCCTAATAGAAATCACCCAAATTGACACATAAAAGGAAAAATGGTGGGGAGAAAAACATAGCACAGGGCTTCCAAGGACTCTGGAACAGTATCAGATGGTAAATATCAGTCATTTAAAAGTCCAGAAGAAAAGAGGGAAAAGGGGATAGAAGAAATATTTGAGATGATAATTGTTGAAAATGTTCCAGAAAGAAGAAAATACAATAAACCACATATCCAAGAAGCTCAGAGAATCTCAAATATTATAAATACCAGAATAAATAAATACAACACATAGATGCATCATATTCACACTGATGAAAATAAAAATTAAAAATACATTAAAGGCAGTGAGAATATGGAAAAATATATTGTGCACCAAGGAACAAACATTAAAAAGTCAGACTTTTTCATCAGTAACTGTGTATACCAGAAGACACTGCAGTGATATCTTTGCAGAAGCAAACAACAGCAACAATAAAAACAACTCGTCAATCCATAATCTGATACACAGTGAAAATCTTTCAAAAATACAGGCCAAATAAAGACATTTTTCAGATTAAAAGAAAAAGACTAAGATAATGCATTTCCAATGCGCCTGATTTATAAGAAGTATTAAAATTATTTCTTTAGGCCAAAGGAATGTGATGCTGGAGAGAAATTTGGCCTATACATTAAAAAAATAATAAAGAGCTCTTAAAATGGTTAATGTGTGTGTGTGTGTGTATGTATATATGTATATATATATATATATATATATATATATATATATATATATATAGCCAGTCCACTGTGCTCCAGTTACTCTGAGATAAAATTCTGAAGACCCTATAACCTGAATCCATTAAAATTTGCCTTTCCTATCCTAAGCCCGGCTCTCTTGATGCATCTTAAATCTTACCCTCCCCTCTATCCATCAATCCCATCCTGTTATTAACAGAGGCATGTGACTACAATCCCTCAATCTAATACAGGGTCAGGCAACCATCTGCTCTTGTACCAGTGGAATATTAAACTGGTTTCCCACCTTATTTTCAAATATACAGTCTCTTGAGGGGTTTTCAAAATGACAACTGCGAAATGGCAATAGTGCCCGAAATAAAATTTTATGGAATTATTAAATAAAATGACTAGCATTCGTAAAATGGCAGGTGGCTTGTGAACTGTTTATGTACACATATCTTGTCAACATTTGTTTTGAATTTTATTAACATTTATAAATGTTACACCTTTCCTACTTCAATATTATTACTGTTATATTCAAAGGAATAGATGGAAATATCAAAGCCCACAACATAATCACTGCTTTTACCTGGTCTGTCTTTTGTTCTACGTAACTTCCAGAACAAAGTCTAGAAGTGCAAGTCACTTGGAGTTATTTTATTCATTTAATGAGAGTCACATTACCACGTTCAGTACTCTCTAGAGCAATTAGCTGCAGTAAAGTTTCGAACTAGATAAATTAGACTAGTGAGCACACTCAACCATACCTCCTTTACCTCCACCATGCAGTAACTTTTGATAGGTAATTTTAAGTAAATCATAGCTTGTTATCTTGTAAGTGATCAGGTATTAAGATCAGCTTAATGCCCTTAAAGCAGATGCACTTTATCTTCCCTCAAAGATCTGTGGTCCAAAAGTTATTTCCCCTATCTTCTCCTTCCCCTTCCTGCTCCTCTCCTCCCTTCCTGTATCCTTCTCATCATTCCTCTCCTCTTCCTTCTTCCCCTCTCCTCTTCTCCTTCATGTTCTTTCTCTAGATATTCTCATCTACTCTTATAACTTGAAAGATCATATATAATAAGTTCAAACTTGTATGTCTAGCCAAAATTTCTTTTCTGAAATTCAGACCCTTAGCCAAATTACATACAAGGGGGTCTTCAAAAATGCATATTGTGAAAATCTAAGCATTGATTTCAATTTTTTTGCATCAAAATAAAGTTGTACTAGCTTGTTAAAACACGTCTAAACAGGATCTAGTTTGAGACACTAAGAAGGATAAAATATCAGTTTGAAAAGAGACCCTATCAGAGCAACTTGACTTCTGCTAAAATTACAGCAAAATTAAACATTAAATTCATGGTAAAGCTTGGGTGGAAGAATGGTGAAATCATTAATGCTCTTCAGAAAGTTTATGGGGACAATGCCTCCCCACAAATCAGCAGTTTACAAATGAATAACTCATTTTAAGAAGGGATAAGACAATGTTGAAGATGAAGCCTGCAGTGACACATCATCCACATCAGTTTGTAAGGAAGACATTCATCTTGTTTATGCCCCAATTGAAGAGATCTACAATTAACAGAAGAAACAGGAGCCAACACAATAGATATATCAACTGGTTCAGCTTACACAATTCTGACTGAAAAATTAAAGTTGAGCAAAATTTTCACTCAGGTGCCCAAACCATTGCACCCAAATCAGCTGCAGATCACAGCAGAGCTTTCAATGGAAATTTTAAACAAGTGGGATCAAGACTCTAAAGCATTTCTTCAAAGAATTTTGACAGGATTTGAAACATGGCTTTACCAGTAAAATTCTGAAGACAAAGACAAAGATAATCAAAGCAAGGTGGAAGTGGTGTAGTCAAAGCAAAAGCAGACTGGCCAAGTGCAAAGTTCATGGCAACAGTTTTTGGCATGATCAAGGCATTTTGCTTACTGACTTTCTGGAGTGCCAAGAATGATAATATCTGCTTTTTATGAGAGTGTTTTCTGCTAAAGCCAAAGCTTTAGCAGAAAAGTGTCTGGAAAAGCTTCACCATAGAGTCTTTCACCATGCCAGTGCTTTTTTTGCTCACGCTTCTCATCAAACAAGAATAATTTGGGGAGGGTTTTGATGGGAAATCATCAGACATATACCTTATGGTCCTGATTTGGTTCCTTCTGACTTATTTTTGTTCCCTAATCTTAAAAAGTCTGTAAAGGGCACCCATTTTTCTTCAGTTAATAATGTAAAAATCATGCATTGGCACGACTGAATTCCAGGACTCAGTTCTTTAGAAATGGACTAAATGGCTGGTATCATTGCTTACAAAAGTGTCTTGTCATTGATGAGCTTATATTGAGAAATAAAGTTTATATTTTTTCTACCTTTAAGTCCATTTTTCATGACCATACTGAAGTTACCTCATACTTAATATTTACACTTGGGTATCATACAAACATCTCAAATTCAGGCAATACACAACTCAGCTTTCTTTTTCTAAACTTGGATTTCCTTCTGTCTTCCTGTTACAGATGTCATCTTTTATAGAATATGTATATACTGATGAACTCAAACTCTGTCTCCAGCCAAGATATCTTTTTCCTAACTGTAGACACATCCACTTAATATTTCTACTTGGTTATTTCATTCTGAGATAACTGAACTCTCAATATTTTCCCAAAATCTGGTCTTCCTTCAGTTCTTCCTTTTCTAGTAAATGGCACCATCCTACACCATCTGCTCATGTTTGATGCCACAGCTCCAATTCCTTTTTCTATCCCCTAATTATATACTGTATCCATCTTCCATCTACTTTTATTTTTTTTAGTCTTCATTATCAATAACCAAGTTCGAGCCGTCATAATCTATCTCTTGCTTAGACTCCTGAAATAGTCTTATAAATGATCTCCCCGTATTCACACTCCTGCTTGCTAATTCACACCAAATACTGTATCAGAACACCTCAAAGTGTCTTTTAAAAATGTGGATGTCATCATACCAACTGGACTCAAAATGTGTTTTCCCACTATGATTACTATTTTAAATCTTCAACATAACATAAAACATCCTGTTGGCCCCTAACCAACCCTCTAGCCTCATCTTGTTCTCTTTCCCCCTCCTTTACCACATTGCAGCCACACTGGCAATCTCCCTATTCTTTTCCAACTTATGAAACTTACACTCCCTGTCAGGAGTGCTGTTTCTCCAAATGTTTACTTGGCTAACAGTCTCATATTTGAGGCTCTATCTTCTTTACTACTTTGCAAACTAGGAAACTTCCTTCTTCAATTTATGATCACAAAATTCTACCTTATCTCTATTGCTCTGATCAAAACTATACAACCCAATTTTATAATTATTTATTTAATACCTAATTCTTCCACTATAATGGAATTTCCACTACAGCAAATAACATATTTGTTTCATTTGACTTTCATTTATCAGAGGCTTGGTGTTTATCACTGTGATAGGCACATAGAGGTTACCAGATAATACTTGCTGAGTGCATGGATAAATCAATAAATGTATATTATCACTATGTCAGATGATCTGATTTTTAAATTTTGAATTACCATTTACTGTGATGGAGTTGACCATCTAGAACTGAGCTGCTTGCTGCTGAATAAATGGTTCACTTTTAACTTCAAAACTTTGGCTAAGGGTATTTGTTATTATTAATCTTACCTCTAAAAATCTGCGCTACTTGTCTCTTCCAGGATTTTGCCTTCCTAGCTTGTCAAATCTATCTTAAAAAAAAAAAAAAAGTCTAGTTTGACCTGATGTTACCCACATTCTGCTCTGACTTTGTGTCCAAACTCATTTATTCTTATGTGGGAAAGTTTTCTTATCTCCACAATCCTACCTATGCCCTAACCTACTTGAATTCTCTCCTGTTATGGATTCCTGCTCATGCTCAACCTAACACAGAACACTGATTAACTGTTATTAATTCTAGTAAGTCTGTTGTTTTCACTTTGCTTTCTCCAGGGAGATTCCCCTCAGCTCTTTGAGAATGTTCTTAGCTGACTCCTGTTTTTCTAGTTGTTAAGGCTGATGTGTTCATCTGATGTGGAGATGACTGCCAGATATGTTGAAAACGCTTTATGTCTTTCACCTTTCTAACTTTTTGTTTCCAGGGTATAATCTATGTCTGTGCTCTCAATGATTAAGCCGTCACTTTTCTTCTCTATCAAAATTTAGAAAACTTCAGTTGGTTGGTAAGCCTGCTGATTTTTTAATGTAATAATTTCACAAATATTGCTTAACAGTGGAGAATATTATTTTTTAATAAGGATAAAGAGCATTTTTTCCTCCTAACTTGTATTATTCATTATTTCAAATGTATCTTCCTTACCTTCTGTATTCTCACACTACTCTGAAGAAATAACCAAGATCGGGTAATTTATAAAAGAAAAAATTTTAATTTCCTCACAGTTCTGCATTGCTGGGCAGGCTTCAGGAAACTTACAATCATGGCAGAAGGCAAGGGAGAAGCAGGCACCTTCTTCATAGGGTGGCAGGATAGAATGATTGTAAGCAGAGGAAATGCCAGACACTTATAAAACCATCAGATGTCGTGAGAAGTCACTGTCAGGAGAACAGCATGAGGGAAAGCACCCCCATGATCCAATTACCTCCACTGGGTCCCACCCTTGACACGTGGGGATAAAAGGGATTACGATTCAAGGTGAGATTTAGGTGAGGACACAGAACCAAACCATGTCTCCTACCCAATTAGTTGTAAAGTGGGAGAGAGAGTATATTTAATTGTTAAAAGCATGAACTTTCATTTCTCACACTGTGCACTTTAATGCCATATTGTACGTTTAGTTATTGTTTGTCCATAGCCAAGTTACCTAAGCTCATTAAACCTCACTGTATTTATTTCTCAAATGAAAATACTGCTACTACTAATAACGGCTATGTCATGGGAATATTGTAAGGATTGATTAAAAGAAAGAACATGAAAAAACATGCTAAGCATAGTGCTTCTATATAGTAAGTGCTCCTAGTTGTTAGTTACTATTAATATATAAACTTTATGCAAGCTGGCACCACGCTTTATGCTTCTGTATTGTACACATCTAGTACAGAGCTTGCATAAAACTGGTTTATAATAAATGCTTACTTATTGACTGGCTGATGAATTTAGCCAGATTTTCTGAAACTTTTTGTTTTGTCAGGTCTCAATGATTCAGAAAATATTATCTCTCACAAGGAGAACCAAGTGTGGAAACACAAGGGTTATGTTCTGCCAAAAAATGGGACAAACACATTTTAAAGTGTTTGCTAATTTTTATATCAATTTTTACCAACTCCTTAATGCTGAGAGGAAAAAATAAACTCATCAGGCATTTAAGGTAATTTAATTTCAGGGTTGATCATAATTTCCACTTTTTATACTCTGACTTGGTGATACAGGTAATTTTAGTATAAATTCTATGTAGTGATGGATTTTATTATATATAATTAAATAATTATTCAATAATAGATTTTATCAAGTATACAAATATCAATTAATTAAACTTCAAATAATACATCTGATTATAAGTAATATATTTAATTATCAAACAATATTAGGCTATAGATTATGAGATTTATTTGTGACTGGTATTTTCCTATGTATTTTCTATGATTTATCAAATGTCTTGTTTCCAACAACCTTTCAATGCCTTGTTTTCCTTCAGTAATGATCCAATAACCTAAGTAATTCAATTTACTGATCTTTATGTCTACACACACACACACACACACACACACACACACATATATATATATAAAGTTAAAAAATAAGTTAGAATGACAGTGGAGTTTATGCTTATATTGTGTTCTGCTTCTGGCTTGAGAGTAGCGTGGATGTAATATGGACCTTTTGAAAACTTTTATTTTAAGTTCAGGGGTACATGTGGAGGTTTGTTAAATAGGTAAACCTATGTCATGGGGAATTGCTGTACAGATTATTTCCTCACCCAGGTATTAAGCCTACTACTCATTAATTATTTTTCCTGAGTTTTTTCCTCCTCCCACCCTCCACCCTCTGGTAGGCCCCAGTGTCTGCTGTTCTCCTCTATGTGTCCATGTGTTCTCATCATTAAGCTCCCACTTATAAGTGAGAACATGCGGTATTTGGTTTTCTGTTCCTGTTTTAGTTTGCTAAGGATAATGGCCTCCAGTTCCATCCATGTCCCTGCAAAGGATATGATCTTGTTCTTTTTTTAATGGCTGTGTGGTAGAATAGACTTTTATACCTTGGGCCTTCGTAATGCATTGCTCTGGGGAATACCCTCTACTATCATCCACCTAAAGAACTTCCTTTGCCATTATTGGTGCTGCAGGTCTATAGGCAATTAATTAATTAGCTTTGTTTGTCTGAAAAAAAGTATTTAGTTGGGCAAGATTGACTAAGAAATTACAGTAAGTATAGGAAAAGAAAGATAAAAAATCTGTCTGTCCCACTCCATTTGATTAAACTCCTGGGGCTGTGTCAAACAATCAAGGACTCTGTAGTAGGAACATCTCAAATGGCTTCGGAGACACAAGCTCTCCTCCTTTTCTTTTTGCTTCTGTGTCCATTCATTTTCGGTCTCCTTTCCCAGTGCAACATTTTTATTATCATGCTTTAAAGATTGAAGGATAAGAAATTTTTTCTCATTTCATCCTCTCTCCCTAGATATTTTCACCCACTCTAATAATGTGACCTATCATGTATAATGCATCCAAACTTACATCTCCAGTCCATATGTCTTTTCTGAGCTCCAGACTCATCAACCCACTTATACATTTTATATTACACTTGGGTATATATACAGGCATCTCAAACTCAAGCAATCACAATTGAACTCGACTTTTCCCGTAAAATGTGATCATCTTCCAGTTCTCCCTCTTCTAGTTAATGGGACCAGTCTCCACCCATCTGCCACTCAGATGTCATAATTTATATTTTCTTCTTCCTCTATGGCCACTAGCACCTTGTTTTGTACTTCATAACTATATACCGAATCCATTGTATCCTTTCTCTCCTCACTGCCATTATAAACTCCTAAAAGATTTCTTTGTACCAAAACTCTATCAGAGCACCTAGAAGAATATTCTCATTGTCAGTATTGTCATTATTTACTAGCTTAAAAATGTTTGATGTTTTCCTATTATAATTATGATGCTATGCTATGTCTTCAACAGGCCGTGGCAGGTCCTGTGTCATCACTAGTCTCATCTTCGGCTATTTTTCCCCCACTCACTACATTCCAGTCACCCTGGGCATCCTCCCACTCTATCCTAACATACTCTCTGTCTTTGCATAAGCTGCTCTTTTGGCCTAGGATGCTTTTCCCCAGTTCTTTTCTTAGCTAACACCTTATCTGAGGTTGTTATTTAAAATTTACTTCCTCTGAAAAACACCCAGATCATATTCCCACCATTTTTCCTTGCAGGCTAGGTTAGGTGTCCTGTGATACTCACAATATCTGTACTTTTTCTAGGTAGAACTTAGAATAATTGTTATTAAATACTTACTTGTATAATTATTTATTCAATGTCTCTCTCCTGATGTCTGGGATCACATTTCTCTCACTTACCTTCATATCTCTGCTATTTATCACTGTATTCGGCACATAGGGGGTGAGAAAAATATTTTTTGAATTAATAGGTGAATGTATCAGTGGCACAAGATATAATTTTATTAGGTGTTAATAAGATGGAGAATTGACAACTGTGATAGGGTTGAGCTAATAGATGTGGGCTGCCTGCTTCCAAATAATTTGTCTATATTCAACTTCAGACCTGTGGCTATGAATTATTGCATCCTTTAGTTCCTCTTGAGAATAGCGATTCTTTTGTCCCATGACTTTTGTCTCCTTGGCTTGCCAAGGTTCGTCCTCATTGTTAACTCTGCTTTGATCCTAGACACACACAATCCTGACCTCTTTGGCCTATGTTATGTTACTGTTCTGAATTTTGTCCAAACTCATTTTCACTTAAGTGAGAGAATTTCATTTTCTCCATGACTCTCCTTAAGTTCTGTCCCTCCTGAAGTTATTTCTGTCCCAGATTCCCATCTTGTAAGATGCCTAAGGCAGAACATTTATTAGCCATTATTAATTCTAGTTCACTCCAGCTTGATGTCTTCATTTTGCTTCCCCTGGGGAAGCTCACCTCAGCATCAGGACACTCTTCTTTATCAGCCCTATTGTTCTAGTACAGTACTTTTTGAACTTTAACTTAAGCATAGATCACTTAGCTGTTTAAAACAGATTTCTAGGCCCCACTCCTAGAGATTTTGATGCCTAATATCTGGAATGAATTCTCCAAGTTTGCTTTTCTAGCAAGCTCTTGGGTAGTGGTGAGGCTGATGTTACTAGTCACAGAGCCATATTCTGAGGAGCCCTAGTCTAAAGGTCTGAAGCAAATTTATTAAAGTATGACTTGAAGCTGGTTAATTGAGGTTTTGAAATACCACAATTGCTTTAATGTTTCTTAGAGCTGGTCATCACATTCTATACTATTCTTTATTCTTACTGGTTAAGCCAGTAGCCTCCTTCCACAACCCATGAAGCCTCCTGTGCTTAGAAACCCTTTTCTAGAAGAAATATAACTACTTATATTTTTCTTTATGAATATTTAAAAGCATGGTTTTATATTGTTCACTGGTTATTGATCATAGTCAAATTGTATCACATGAGGAGATGTGCATTTTGGTGGCAAAATACATATTTCGTGCATTATAGCCCAAGTTTGGCACTGGGTATGACATTTAGTAGCTGCACATTCAGTTACTTCATTGGTCAAATTACAAATATAATAATATCTATATTAAAAATATCTACCTCATAGGAATGTTGCATTGATTAGTTAAGTAAAAAATTTAAAAAACAGCACATTGCTTACCACACACAAGTGATAAAAACTGTTAGCCATGATTGCAGAAAATCCCTGAAAACTGGCATTGTTGTATGCTTCTGTTTACTGCACAGCATGGAGCATAAATCTGGCATAAACTAATGACCAATAAGAACTTAAAATTACAGAATCGAATGTCTGCCAGTAAGGTAATAAATATAGTTTTGTTTAAAACTTGTTATAACTCCTGATTCAGTTTATTATTTTTAAGACAAACAATACAATAAGCATTATATGTGTGTGTGTGTGTGTGTATTTTTCAGAACCAACAGAACCTATATATATGTGCCTATAAATATAAAAATATATATTTTAAATATTCTAAATACATCTATTCTAAATATACGTATTCTATATATGTTCATATATACACACAGATATTCTATATGTATAGGTTCTGTTAAATATATAGATTTCGCTTAATAAAACGTGTGTGTTGCAGTGAGCCAAAATTGCACCACTGCACTCCAGCCTGGCGAAAGAGCGAGACTTCGTCTCAAAAAGAAAAAAATGTGTGCATGTGTGTGTGTTTACATGTAGACATATTTACAGAGATTTATTTTAAGGAATTGGTTCAGAGGGTTGGCAAGTAAGAAATCCCCAAGGCTGGCTGAAAGGCTCAAAACTTGGCAGTAGGTGATCCTACAGTCTTGAAGCAGAATGTTCTCTATCTGGGAATCCTCAGGTTTTTCACCTAAGACCTTCACATGATTGGATGAGATCTTCCCACATTATGGAGGGAAACCTGCTTTACTTAAAATCAACTGATTGTAGACGCTACCCACATCCACAAAATACCATCACAACAATACCTACATTAGTGTTTGACTAAGTAAGTAGTATAGCCTAGCCAAATTGACACATAAAATTAATCATCACAACCCCTTTCTATCTATCAAACAAAAATAAAATTCTCTCATTGTGTGCAATGGCCTCCATGATTCCACTCCAATCTTCTCTTCTAATTCTTCCTTCCTCAATTGGCAGACTCACTTTTCAAGTTTCATCGGTTTGGGAAGCCTTTCCCAATCACTCCTTCCCAATGGGAGCTTTCCCATCTCTTTTCTCAGAATCATAGTCACGTTTCTGCATCTCTCTGTGCTGTAATCCTCTGTACATTTTAAAACTGTAATGCATTAACAAGGTGTCCATTCCATTTTAATAAAGATACAATTTACTTTGAGAACTCCATAATGTTTAATAAATAGGATATTTAATATTTTTGGCAATATATCATTTAGGTAAAATATCAGGTGAACATATTTGTAATGACAATATGATTTGTTCAGTTTCATTTAAATTATATATCTCCTCACCAACCATGCAAAAAAAAAAAAAAAAACAGAGTAGTTATTCAGTATTAAATTCAAGGGGCAGGCTATAAAACAGCAGGAACTCGGGCAATTCAGCCATCTATCTATCTTGAGAGGAATAAAACACTATTCCACTCTGTACTGGCTGGCACAACTCTTCACCAACAATCCCCCATTTATATATAAAAACAAACTGGCCTTTGTATTTTGTTTATGCTGTCACCAAGGCATTACTCTCAAAGCACTTCAGCAATACAAAAATAATGTTGCTGTCTCTTACAGGCATAACTAAAAAATATTCGTGCAAAGTGCTCCTCAATGAGTATATTTATCTCAGTTGGTTTCCTCATTGTACAACGATAGGGTTATTAAACTAAATTTCTTATTTTGTCAGCATCCTGAAGGTTTTCTGGTTTTACGCACATCTGGGTAAAACCTTGAATTGTGGAACACTTACTAGGCATGTATAAGAGAAATGACCTAAATTTATGCGCATGAATTTCCCCTTTACCACCACTTCCCTCATATTTACATTTGTAATGTATAAGGTTGGTGCCAAAGTAATTGCGGTCTAATAGTACTACATTATAATAGAAAAATATTTGAACAAATGAATGGAATAATGTTATAAGACTGTGATAAAAAATAAGTACTAGATTCAGAGCAAGCAGAAAGGAGAAACTAGAATAACCTCCATGAAGGGGTGGGGAATAAGAAGGTCAGAAAAGGTTTCATTAATCTAAGTGCTGGGATAAGAGTAGATATTTTCCAGGAGGCAGACAGGGGAGTTATTCTAGGAAGAGAAAGTCACATAAAAGAAGCACTAAAGGAGGACACAGCTTGGTTTATGCTCTTTGAAGAATGCTAGAGTAAGCCATAATTTAGAGTGACAGAAAGAGATAAGGACATGATTGTTTATCTTGTAAGTTTAAAATGTTGATGTCAGAGTCCAAAGTGTTTCATGATCTGATTCCACATTACATATACAATCTGATTTTTTTTTTCCCCCACAGGTAGGTGCTGATGGGGACAAAATGTGTAATTTCTTTCCCCAACTCTCATAGGTTCTTAGTTGGGACACTTCTGTAACAAAAGACAGACTAACAGGGGGAAAAAGTACACAAATTTCTTTTAATATGCATATGGACACCGGAACCATGCATAAAGTGTGAGAGTCAAAAGAGGAGCCAGACAGTTGAAGTTTGTATACCATCCTGAGGTTATGGAAAAAATAAAGGATTGGAGCATGGCAAGACAGACTACAGAAAGGAAAGGAGGAAAGGCGTGGCTAGCAAGATGATCTTGTTACTCAGATGATAGCAGCCCTCAGAAAGATAAGATGCTAGCCTGTGGTAACAGTTTTTCCATCAGACATTTAAGATTGTTAGACTATGAGTCTTTTTTTCTGTGAGTTAATCTTTTTTAGATGAAGCTAAGGAGGATTCCAGAGAAAGCCTGGCTGTTTATTTTACTAATGTAGATTTTTCCTACAAATGCAAATCTCCCCCTACAAAGGGAAGCTTTTCAGAGCTATTCCTGTGGTCTGTAACCCCTCTGAATAGCCATCTCAAAATAGGCCAAAGAAATATATTTTCGGGTGAAATATTTTTGGTTTCCTTCACTGCTGAAGAAATATTTACTTAATGAATACACAAATGAATAACATTTCCTAAAAAACTATATGCAAGTACTTTTGCCAAGGCTCTTGGAGGATAAAAATAAACAACTAAAACTAAAAAGACCCACAAAAGTCAACACCTCATAGTTCAATAATAAATATAAGAAAAATAATTATAAATCAAGACAAAGTAGAAGAGAGGTAGTCTTTGAAAATCAAGAATTTATTGCTTCCACTACCCCACAGAGAAGTCTGTGTCCTCAAGGCTTTCTGAATCTATTATTTCAGTGCTGTGGTTTATAATAATTTTCCTTTTCTGCCTTTTTGAATGTTTTCATTACCTTATTTTACATGTCCAGAGAAGAAAAGAAAGCCAAATAAAAGTGATTAAATAGTAAACAAGTTTAAATAATAGATTTTAAATGTAAAAAAAATGGAGATTTTTGTTATCAAGCACTTGTATTTTCTATAAAACTTCTTACTTAACAGTCACAATAAATAAAGTAAGCATTGCCTCCTCATTTTACCACTGTCAACATGTGTGGTTCAAGGAGTTGAGGTAACATTCCAAAGACAATTAAAAAGTGAGTGGAGGAGCTGAGATATGGGTGCTGCTGGGTCCTATTTCTCCCCAAAGCTCAACTCATGTGTTATTTCCTCAAGGAATCATCCTCTGAGAACTCCAGCCCCTATTGTTCTTTGCATTCTTGGAGTTCCTAGTTGATCAGTGCTCCAAACCCTAATATTAATTTTTCTCTATGAATTCTTGATTATTTTTGGAATAATTCTTCAGGTTAATTTGATTTCCTTGCATAGATTATGACCTATTTGATAAATAGAACAGCACTGTGTTCTTTTGAATGGCCCACAAAACTCTGAAGAGTGCTGAGCACATAGCAAGTACTCTGAAACATGTGTAGATGGATCAGAATACATCTTCAGGAGTTTGAGCCCTTATTTTATTTACATCAATATAAACATCTCTCTCAATCATTGAAATATCATGCAGTCAGACATCATTTCCAGTGCTCAGTGGGAAGATGTGGGTAGGATACTTTCTGACATGTAGTATATTTTTGGAGACCATTTTTGCATATCCTAACAAAGTGGTATCTACATTATCTTGTAGTTTCTACTATTTATTAGCTCTGTGCACAAGCTACATAATTCAGTTTTTTGTGAAGGTTAAAAATGATTATACATGTAAATGAACATTGTAGACATTGTAGTAATGAAATATAGGTATATGACTACAATATTTAAAGAAATAGTCTACATGTATTTCTTAGTTCCACCCAAATTTATTCCCAAGCTAGTCTGAAAATGGAATCAACATCCCTTCATCAAAAGAAAAATTCAGTGCCCACATGTATTTTAACTGGTCTAGTAGAGAAAATGATCCAACTTTGGTTACAAAGAACAATTTAAATGGTAAATTTAACCATGGAAATTTTAGACCATAGTAGAGAATTTGGTACATATTTTGGTAATCGAGGTGAGCAATTACTCTACCTATACATATTGTCAGGAACAAGGTGATAACCCATCTCTGGAAATAAGACAATGACATGGATTAACCAAAATCAAAGGTAACTGGTGCCATGTTAAAAGCGAGTCTCTTTTCATTTGCTAAAATATAAAACAAAAAAAGGTGACAAACTAAATAACTATCATAGGCATCAATGTGTGCAAATACTAAATTTGTGAAACAGAGCACTTAAAAAGGGTAGTTATTAACGCTAACCAAAACAAGTAATAATAAAATTGCTGAAAGAATATGAAATAAAGGATCTGAGGAAAGTGTTCTTTCCTAACCCCAGCCATAGACTACTGGAAAGCCTCTCTTTTACAAACTGTGGCTGAGACTAAAAGGCAGGGATTCTATGAAGGCAATCCTTGGCTGACTGAGAATAAAAGCCCAGACCTTAATTATTAAAGTGACTTCCTTGAGTTTGAGTTAAGGTCATTGATGTGAATCAGGTAGAACTAGCTTTGGGGGATCTTTTAACATGGAAAGAATTTATAAAGGGGCTTCAGAAAGAGACTTGGAGAGAAGAATGTATGAATAAATAAAAATTCACATTGCACCCTTTCTTGTGTTGGTTGGTGGTGGGACAGGAGATGTGGACAGAAAATTCTCCCTTAAGATTGGAAAGTAGTTTTGAATGAGGGGTGCTGTACACTCTTCTTGCCTGAAGTTTACTGAGCAGCAGAATCCCTGGTATTTTCAGTGCTGCCAGGGCCCAAAGTCTGGACAGCAGTTAGAAGGTAAGGAGACACATTCAGGAAGGAAGAAGAGGACAAAGCAGTCTATTTTTCTAAGGGAGATAGTGATGCGCAGAGAAAATTCCTAATGCCTATTCACTTAAATTCTCCATAGGTGTTAATTGAAAGCTCTAATCTAGGGGTCAAGTCTTCTAAGAGCTCTTCTGGTAGAATGAAGTGACCATATCATAAAGATGGTAACAGCTCACTGGGTCAAGTTGGGCATGTGACTTCTTATCCATAACACTGCCCACCACAGGAAGTTGTCGGGGAGATTCCCTGACTCCTGAAGTTCATCTGTGTTCCCTTTTAGAGGCAGCAAGGAGCATCAGCTGGATGTGACAAATCTCAAAGGCCAATTGGGTCTGGACCTTAAGAGCAGGAGTCACACGTATTGCACAAGTCTTTCTGTGTACTAGAATTTGCAGCTAGAAGGAAGCAGAGGGGCATGCAGCAGCTAGAATTCCTCAATATAGACGAAGTGCATGCTATTAACACTAGCCCTGGGCAGCACACATGTGGGAATATCAGCAAAATAATAGATTTATATCAGTCATGGGTCTGTGGAGGTATTTCAAGATTAGATGAAAGAAGAAATGTTAAGTTAGCAGATGTCAAAGGCGTAAATCTAAAAAGTAAGAATCTTCCACATGTTCCCATCATATTTTCCAAGGAATTATACAGAAATATGGAAACTTTACAAAGATAATAATACAATTATTTTAAGTTAAACAATAGAAAAAACTTAAGGCAACCATGTGAAATGTCCACATTATATAAAGTATAGTACTAAAATAATATTTTTGAAGAATTTACAACATGGAAAAGTTCAAAATTCAACACAATGAAACATGAAGTAAAAAATAGGATATTAAAATTTTTGTATATATGAACTCAAAATATCTCAAAACGTTAACAAAAGCTTATCCATGAGATATGAGATTATGAGTTATTTCTCTTATTTTCCAACTTTTTCAACATGTGTGTGCATTTTTAAATTAAAGAGTTCCTATCATAGGGCAGTATGCATGTATTTTCTGTAATCTTTACAATGATCTTTTCATTGTCATTCCCTTTTTGCCAAATGAGGATCACTAAATAACTTGCCTATGCCCTTGCCAGTGTCAGTGGAGATTCAAAATTCAAATTTCAGTTTCTTTAGGTTGTTTTCATTGCAACAGTATGCCTCTTACAAATGTATTCTTGCCTCACCATTTCTGAGAAAGAAGGGAACCCATTATTTCAAGTGTTCAAGAACATTTCTAAGCAATTTAAGTGTTATTGACTGATGAGTGATTCAGTTATCAAAATGCAAATAGTTGGATTAGAAATCATCTGCTTTCCTTGCCAAGCTTCTTCTCAGAATAATACCATTCATAGCAGAAAGTCACACAAAGAAATTTAAAAAGCACGTTTTATTATCTACATATGGAAAAAATCAACCTCAAAGTAATCACTGAAATAATAATTATATGGCAGTTAATATATAGCTGCAAGGAATCATACTAAATAATCTGTGGATGTGAAAGATATATAAGACATAACTCCCTTCCTCTATAGATTTTATAATCTCATGTGGGATATAGTGAAAATGAAAAATAGCAATAAAGATCTAAACTAAAAATTAAGAATATCGAACAAGAGAGAAAATTAACATGTATAAAGCATCTACTATGTAGTGGTTATTGACAGACGCTTTACATATGTTATCTCATTAATCCTAACAATAGCACGATGTATGATGTATGTGATGAGGCAGAACATAAGATAGAGAAGCTTCGCTAGTGAACTGAAACCTAGAAAGAACTTTATTTTGAAGAGTCACTTTACTTGCCTCTAGTCACCTAGGAGGTATCTAGTTCCCCGGGGGTAGGTAATAATGGGACCTTTTATGATCTGCTAAATTATGGCTGACTCAAGCCTCCTCAAGAGTGGGTCACAGAGGTGTTAGCAAGTTTTCCAAGGGGTCATTTGGGGTTGTTGGAGAAGGATCCTTTTGTGATTTTAATGCTACCAGAACCTCTTTGAAGTATTTCTGTTCTTGACTGAGGCTGCTGGCAGGAAAGGCTATCAGGAGCCCCAGATAGGTCACCATGAGGCAAAGGAGAGCCTGGCCAGGCTCACAACTGTGGTTTTGAGGTTCCTGCAGAAGGGCTGAAGCTGGCAGCCTTTCCTGTCCTGGTTACTGCATCATGGTGGACATTTAGGAACACTGGCTGAGGTGCTTCTATATGACAGTTGGAATCATGAAGCTTGCAAGTGTTGAGGAATCCATTTCAGTAGCATGCTAAATCACCAGTTAGAATGTGCTGGGAACTATTTCTCCATAGCGGCCATGTGTGTAGGGACAGAAACCAGTGGATGAACTTCCTGGTTGTCTGTCAGCCTGGGATTTGGGAGCAGGGCAGATTACATTAGATGGAGCAATTCTCCAGGAATCTTGGACAGTGGGAGGAGACATTGGACTTTCTGAAACATGGTCATGCCAAGTTGAGACTTATATAATTCGAAATAAAAAAGACCGCATTTGGATTCTAGTTTTTTTTTTTATCATTATTTTTAATAGTGAGATGAGGCTCCAGGGAGATACATAGTTTGCCTAAGCAACACAGCTAGTAATTTGCAAAGCCAGGGTTCAAACCAATTCTGCTTAACACTAATATTGTATCCTCTACATAAGAGATGCCACATTACATATTTTCCAGATAAAATTATACGTCCAGCAAAATTTAATAAATTATTAAATTCAGCAAAATGTTAAATTCTAGATGAATTATACAATGACATTCATCTAGAATTTAGCAAAATGTTTTCCTAAATTCCAGATGAATGTCATTGTGTAATTCTGAGAAAAAATAAAGTTTATGTTTGCTTTATGAAAAATTCACAGTTATTTTACTTTATTCTTCATTGAATCTCAGGTACTAAATCCCTGTGACTGCTTGGATTTACTTTTACTTAATAAGGAATTCTTGTTTTGAAGAAATTAAATGAAAAGTCATGAGATTTTCTTATATTAGTCATGCTCAGAAAAATCAACAGCTTTAAACATCTATTCTATGATTTGTTCTAATATAAGTGATGAGGAACTAGAAATTATTAAAAATCCAAAATAATTCAATTGTGCAATAAAAATAACAAAAAGGGGAGTCTGCCAAAATGCATTATGATGAATAGTCTCTAATGACACTGAAAGATACAGTTGGACTGTAACCCTTTTCCCCATGTGCCCAAAAGTGCTAAACAGAGTAGTGAGCACATATTTGGTGCTAAACAAATTATTGCTGATTGATGATAGCTGCCAAGTCCTGAGTCAACTGTAACAATTAGGAGAGACCATGGAATTGTTCAAAAATTATATAAGATAAAAGTTACAAAGATAAAGGTTTTTAAGTGATAAGCAATTGAGAGATTATCTTACAAATAAGAAGAAAGGTATGACTTTATACTTACAACTTCTAAACCAGGAAAAATTGATAAAAATAAATAAGTTAATATAGAGGCAGATTTTTTAATATATCCCCAGCAGTCCAGTAAATCTTGGCCTATAATGAACATCATAGTGAGCTGATGACAAATATTGGTTGAATAAATGAATAATTAAACATGTGACACACGCTTATACTCACTTATAGAAGTGCTAAACTGAATTTAAAGGACAAGGGAATAAATATGATAATAAGACCAGTTAAATAATATATAACTGAAAGATGGAAGTCAGCGGCGTGACATAGAAGCTATTCACAGAGAGATGGAATCTTCTAGACAGATCCCACATTCTAGTATCTTCTGGATTCCACTGTTGCAATTTAGAAGTTATCTATCAGTCTAATTGCGTTTCCTTCAGTGATGCTTCCCCTTGTTTCTCTAGCTGCTTCCAGTTCTTCTTTATTGTTGGTATCCTGCATTTCATTTTTATGTGTTTAGGCATAATTTTCTTTTAATTATCCTGCTTCAGTTTCCCTTGGATTTCCAGTTCTCAAGATTGGACAGTCTCTAATGCCCATAATTCTACTAACAGTATTCAAAGCAACCACTTTGTAAATATCTTCTACCTTATAAGTCCCTTCAGCCATCTCACCAGAAGCCACAAATGAAGAGATCACCTTGGAAAGATCCATGGACATGCCTCTTATCTAATGAAGTAAAGCCTTGTGACATACACAAGACACTCACAGAGTTCTTGAGAATTTCATATCACCAGAGACACTGCCAGCTTAGACTGAAAAGGCTAGAGAGAGATGTGATATGAGAAGGATTTAATCAGCTGTTGCTGGCTTTGAAGATGAAGAGGTGGTACACAAAGGCATTCTGTGGCCTTTAGAAGCTGGGTGCAACACTCAACCTACAGCAGCAAGAAAATAAGGAACTCAGTCCTATAACCACGGAAACTGACTTCGGCCAATAACCCAAATGAGTCAGACAGTGATTTTCCCATAGTCTCCAGAAAAGAAATATAACCTAACAATACCTTGATTTTAGTTTGCTAATGCCCATACTGGACCTCCGACCTACAGAACTATGTTTTTACAGAACTGTTGTCATAAGACACAATGTGTGTGATAACTTGTTATGTCAGTGATGTAGCTTGGATATTCATCCCTTCCGAATCTCATGTCAAAATGTAATTCCCAATGTTGTAGGTGAGGCCAGGTGGAAGGTGATTGGATCATGGGGGCAGATCCCTCATACATGACAGCACCATCCCCATGGCAATAAGTGAGTCTCCCTTAGTTAGTTCATGTGAGATCTGGTTGTTTAAAAGAGTATGGTACCTCCCCCTTCTCTCTCGCCCCCTTCCTTGCCACATGACATGCCTGCTCCCACTTCGCCTTCCACTATGAGTGAAAGCTTCCTGAGGCCCCACCAGAAACTGAGGAAATGCTGGCACCATGCTTCCTGTACAGCCTACAGAACCATGAGCAAATTAAACCTCTTTTCTTTATAAATTAACCCTTCTCTAGGTGTTTCTTCATAGTGAAGCAAAATGGAACTACAGGCAGCAAAACAAAATTAATATAATACTAAAGTTTTTTTCTGTATCTGATACTTCCAATATCTGAAATCTTTGTAAGTCTAGATCTTCTGTCATGCTTTCATTAGCTTTCAGTCTATTTTATTTTTTACATTTTATAATTTTTAGATGATTTACTCATTCCCTTAGAACTGTATCTAGGAAATGCCTTGAATTTAGGTTTGCACTACAAAGGATTCCTTTTGCATCCACCCCATGACTGTAACCACTCAAAGGTATCGGATGAGGTTTGTTGGACCATGCAGGTGAATTCTGCCCCCAAAGCTGAGTGAAGGCTACCTTATATTTCTGAATTCTAAGGGCAGATTTGTGTCAACCCAATCAGTGACAAGGTGGGGTTAATTACATTTCTTTGATGTATATTCCCAGTGATAGGTTTATTTCCTGTATAGAACCTGACCCTGTAGAACCTGTTCTTACAGTATTGCCCTTTGGGATCCTGCTCTCTGGGGAGCTTTTCTTTCAGTCTCCAACTTGAGCAAGCCAGGATTTATCTTATATTCCCGCTTGGTACTTGCCTGCATCTCAGGGTCCCTGCTTTCACTTCATCTTTATCCTTTTTGAGTACTTTCTTTTATAGCCCGCTCAGCAAAACATTTAAAAACAAGTTTCTTACAGTCATATTTTAGAGTTTTGCTTTTATAGCCTACCAGAAAGAGAACCCTCAATATAAGCTTTAAAACTATCTCAGTTTATCTTCAAAAACTGAAGTGACTCATTGCATTGCCTGTACATGAGTTCCATTACTTTAAATAAAAAAATTACCAGTGTGATAGCTTTTCCACTCAACTTCTTAATGCATTTAACTAAAGTACCACTACTGGAGGAACTGCTGTGTGAGAAAGTAAGTAGCAGACCACAGGTGCATGTTTCACATTTTAAATCCACACTTCCTAAAAATATATTGATAGTGCCATATGAAGACTCATCTCCAGACAAATGCAGGTCTAAATTCAGAAATTATATTTTCCTTTTGAAGTTTGATAAAGATTCATATTTTCCCTAGTCCTGAACCACCCAGTAAAAATGAGTAATAGCACCCTTTGGGCTTCTGTAGCAGGGGATTACACTATGCTGTAATAATTTGTTTACATATCTGATATTTTTAACTACACTGTGGAAATCTTCAAGAGAGTATCTATTTTTCTTTACTGTTAGCTCAAAATTTAGCATAAAATTGACAAATTTTATCTACAAGTGAAGATGGTCAGTATAAAGAAAGTCATTGGTAAGAAATTTGTAACTATGTTGTACACATAATTTCCATCTATATTTTATTTACTAATGTTGAGAAAAAGTGTCTTTCATTTTTATAATATTTATCTCAGCATTAATGAATGACATCTCTCAAAACAAATTTCTAGCATAAGAAGAGTTTTCCTTCTTTATTCATCTTTTTGTTTTTTTATTGCCTGATTTACATGTTTCACACAACAATGAGTGAAGGAGTGTTGTGATTCTAAAATACAAGTTGTTTTAAATCATATTTTACCTGAAACATTGTTAATGTAATGATGATAATACCATATGAAAGAAAATGCTTAAGGTAAGAGAAGTCACATTGTCAATAACATATTGAAATCGATGTTTACTAGAGTTGTGTTCTATGTAATTTGCATTATTAAGGGAGTTTGGTGATCAGCCTTTTATCTACTTTACTCACTTTGTAGAACTCAACATTTCAATGTCAAACAAACTAACAAAAAACAAATTCAAAACACACAAAATCTTTTGAGATTTTTGAGTCAGGCATGGGAGGCAAGACTGGCGTTCAGCTTGCATCTTCTCACATATAGTTTTAAATCTTACACAGCTATATTTTATTCAAAACTGTTCATCTGATAATTATGTTTAAAATGCCAGCTCTATGTTCTTCTATTTTTATACTAATTCTTTCGGAAAAATCACCCACTCTAAAATCTTTAATAAATATATTCAGTGGAGCTAGGACTCAGTCTTTAACTCTTTTCTTCACTCAACTTTCTATGTCCTATAGAATAAATGAAGTTGAGCTCCCACTGGTACTTTAAAAGCAAAATAAAGACCAAATTCACTTTGTTCTCTAAAAACAGTTTATATTCTTACTTATATTCATTTGAAAACTTCCCTTTTGCTATAGAAGAAACCCCAAAACCAACTTCTCTCCTCTTTTCTTTATTCCTTTAATCTAATCTATCATAAATACTGTCATACTTATGTCCTTAATGTCTTCTGGCAACAGCATGCACACCCTTCCTCTATTGCCTCTGTTAGGATTAAGGCATCATTTTATACCTTGGAAAAACTAGATCATTCTAGTGTGTCATTTTAATTTTTTTTTATTTGGCTACCCCATATAGATTGTGGATTCTTTCACTCAACTATGATATTATAAAATGCAGCCCATTATTTTTCAAGTAGAGAACACTGGAATTAGGGGATCAGTTATGAAGTTGGAAAAATCACTTTTTCTTATCAACAAAATAAGTCCCTACACCTCCATTTACTTGGTTAACACAATTTTCCTAAATTTTCCTCAAATATGCACCATTCCAATTGTCCCTCTAGCAAACTTCAGTGTTAGACAGACCTCAGCTAGTAACTACACTAGAAATGATACAAAGTGGATATCTACAAATCAGTAATTACGAAATTATAGTTAACTCGAAGATTAAAATATTTTTACTTTTAGCAAAGATTTTCAATTTGTTCTATAGAAGATCAGTTCATTTTAATCCCTGAGAAGTTTTAAATTGTTGCTTTGACCATTATATAAGGTTTTGGCATATTAATAAATTACATTTATAAAATCAGTAAATACATTTAATCTAAAAGGGTTTGACCTTTTTATTATTTTTCAAAGCCTGTTAATGGTTCATATCCAAAACACCATCTTATTCAGCATTATCAACTTCTATTAGAAATTAATACTTCAAATAGAACTACAGTACTTTAATATCACTGCCGAATTTGTCCCACTTTATGATGTACAACACTATTATTGGAACTTTTAAAAAATATGTGTGCATATAGATAAATAGGTAATAGGGGATTGTTTCACTCAAATTATTATTATGTAACAAAATTAAACTTCAAAAATTAACAATTTCTCATGTGACAAGACAAAATTACATTCAAGTAGTATTCTAAAAATATTTATTCTCTCAAGATGACTAATAAAAAATTAATAGAAGGAAGAGAACAGAAAGAGGGCATTAAATTGCCAAATCTCAGTTACCTTGATAATTAACATTGCATTCTAAAGGAAAAGCATTATTTTCTCCAGAGAAAATTTGAGATCAGATGCAGAAACTGAAATGTAAACAGGCATTAAATAAATCAATAAGGATCCATTCTGACTATAACAGAGAACAATTGAGAAGACACAGTGTATACACAGAGGCAATTAGATTTAGGGCCTTTTATTCTGTTATATTCACTTGATCATGTTGCTTTTGGGTTTTTATGTCCCAGTTTTTTACTTTGGTGACTCATTTCAACCCAGATATTGGTTAGAAAAAAATTGATTAATGATGAAATTTAATAGGAGGCAGAAATTTAACAATGACTAACCTTCCTGTTAGCCCTTACAAGATAATAAAAAAACAAAATGTGTACCACATTTAAATTTGTTCCTAATACATGGAGAAGAAATATTTGTCTCCCATGGAACCCTTAGGAAAAGAGAGGAAAGTTTACCCAGGGATCTCTGACACATACTCAGCGGAGGACTGGGACCAGGATTAATGGCCCAGCCTGAACCGAGATTTAAATTTTCTATTTGAATGATCAAGACAGATGTCCAATGAGACAGAGACCCAAGTGTGAGACTGCAGTGCTATTGTGTCTTCTGGTGGCTTACTTAAAATCTCTCTTCTTCTGATTTCACTCTTTATCTCATCTGAGGCGTTTTGTCCCACAGACATGGTTGTGAGTTCACCTGTTCCTAGCACTTTACCTATCTGTGCAAATACGGTTTTGAAGGTCTAATATAGTCACAGCTCATGTCCCAAGATGCATTATTCTCTTTGCTGATCACTTACATTTCGAGGGTCTTATATTTGTTTTACGTCCAATTTACTTCATCTATTTGGTTCCCATTATTAGCTGCTTATGGATGAGATACCTCTTGCTAACAGAGGTAACTAGTAGTGAGCATGTGATTGCTGTCTAGTGTAAAAGAAAGCCTGATATATTAATGAGTCATATCACTCTTAGAGATTAAAAAAAGATTTTCATCATTTTTGCATAAAATTCTTTTAAAAAGAAAATTCTACCCTTTGGTGTGGGCAGTCATTCCAGGAGCCACAACATACCTTCCTACTCAACAAACCTTGAACCCCAAAAAAAAAAAAAAAAAAAAAAGAGGCTTTCATAGAATGCCTGAACCCCTCCTTAAATTAGGCCTCCTCTTTTGATTCATGGATTTTTGAGATGAACCTTGAAATGAGGATTGGTGTTTTTTTTGTTTGCTTGTTTGTTTTTTCTTAGATGGAATCTCACTGTGTTGCCCAGGCTGGCCTCAAACTCCTGTCCTCAAGTGATCCCTCCATGTCATCCTCCTGAGAATAGAGAATTTGACATTTTATTCTCAAACAATGGCACTCTGTATGAAAATATCAGAAATGCAAGGTGAACACAGTGAAACCCCGTCTCTACTAAAACTACAAAAAACTAGCCAGGCGAGGTGGCGGGCGCCTGTAGTCCCAGCTACTCGGGAGGCTGAGGCAGGAGAATGGCGTGAACCCGGGAGGCGGAGCTTGCAGTGAGCTGAGATCAGGCCACTGCACTCCAGCCTGGGCGACAGAGCGAGACTCCGTCTCAAAAAAAAAAAAAAAAAAAAAAGAAAGACTTTCAAATTTTATTTTATTTTGATAGATAGCATGGGAATCAACTGAAATATTGTAGCTGCCATATTGTAGCTGAAACCATATTGTAGCTGCCCACAGTGTTGTTAACTAAATAACTTATTTATCATTGTCAGACTTTTCTTCTCAAATATTTTGAATTCCTAATGGTCTTAAACTTCAAAGCCTAATCATTCAGATAATTCCTTATTCCTTTTCCCAATTAGGATACATACATGACAAGTTCACCTGTCATCCTCCCAGGATGCCCATCTTAGGTAGACAAACTGAGATACATAGCTTCCCATGATCATCCTGTACAATTATAACAACTTCTTACAATTTTCCTAAACCATGGTTTTCTTTTGGTCTCAGGCTATACTCTTGTACATAAATACTTCAAATGATTTCCAATTACTTCCAATTCTAGTATACTTGCATATGTTGCTTGTTTGACTTTGTCATTGTTTTGGTGTGTGGTACTCCCAGTATTATACGTTCACAGATAATTTCTTCCATATACCTGTACTGATCAGCCATATCTCCAAAGCAGGTCACTTTTAGATATGGTAGGGCTATGGCCTAGAATAGGATATAGAAAGAGAACACACTTTGGTCTGAAGGCTTTTCAAGAGAAAGACACATGATCCAGAAGATCTTAGGAATCCTGACTATATTCCAAGCTCAAACTCTTTCAGTTTGCTCCAGAATGACACCTGTTTGGGGAGATTTACTCTTCCAGTGTAAAAGAGTCCTCATAACAATGGCAGAAACAGAAACCAGAATCAGATTGCTTTGAACTGCGCTCATCTATGAAAAGCTTTCATAATTTAGCTAAAATATGTCCTGCCGAACTATGATTATACCTGCACTTTGATATCAATGGCAATGACACTTTTAATATTCAGTTTCTTCTTTTAAAAATAGATTTAACTTCTGTTCTTATTTACATTTAACTTTGAGGACCCCCTATGTTGGATTCCAAAGCATCTCTTAACTGTTTTACAGTCAATAATAGGAAAACATCACTTTCATGGCTTGACTCTAAAGAAACACATTTAAAAGAATGTCTTAAGTGACAGCAATGCTTTTGGAGGCTGTACTTACAATTAAGGTTCAATCCCTGGCCACTGATATTTAGGACTTTGGAAAGCTCAATAAAAAATAAATCTCTTAAGGTTTGCTGTTGCTTTTCTTACTCCATAACTAATTATTCCCTTCGCTGTATCCACACATCCAAACGATACCAGACAACTAGCTTTTAAATTATAAGTTTCCTTAGGAGAATTATTTTAAAAGGTAGGTGGAAAAAGGTGAGTAAGGTTAAGTTTTTAACTTGTTTTCAAGAATGACAAGTAGCACACAAAACAAATTGCTAAATAAATTCACACAAACAGATGGCGATATTTGAGAAATGGACTTTTTGAAGAATATTCTGAGTAAATTTGACATATTTTACTTAATGAACTCAATCTTTACAATACTATTAATTAAGAAACTATTATTTACTAAGATATGTACATAATTATCAAAAATCCTTAAAAAAATAAAGATTATTTATTTTGCTTTCAGAATGTGGAAACTAAAGTCTATCCCAAAATTATACAGCTAGTATTTGAATAAGACAATATCTATCTGACTCTGTTCATATTTTTCCATAACAATATGCTGCCTAATTTTAGTCATTTTTCCATATGACAATTAAAGGTTTCAACTACTTGCTATAATGAACAAAGTAGGCCCTCATAGAATTTCCTATCATCAAAAATAGTTTCAAACAGGAAACTAACTCAGCCACGTATCATCAAATAACATGGCTCTTCTAAAACTACTAAATGGACTTTTCCCCACTATTATATTTTAATGACAAAACAATTAGTTGTTGAAAGCCACTTTCTTATAGGAAATATTTTCTATGCAGTTTCAATAAATATCTGGCAAAAATGAGCAAGTTGTTTTGTCTTAGTTTTTTTTGGTTAGTTTTGTTTTGTTTTTTAAAATAAAACCTGAGGGACTGTTCATGTTTAAGCCAGCATGCTATAATTAGGTTTGTGTTCATTCATAAAATTTGAAAGGCAAAATAAGACTCACTATTCTCCAGATTAATATAATATTTTTGTCGTTTGTAGAATTGAGCAAAATGGAAAGTCAAGTGAACTGGTATTTTGAAATGGATAAAAAATCAGGGGTTAACAAATATTTTGCATAAAGGCCCAGATAAATATTTCATTCTTTGCGGACCATATGGTCTCTGTGACAACTACTCAATTCTGCCCTTGTATCAGGAATCAGATTGTATCAGGAAAGCAGCCTAGACTGTATATAAATGAATGCATGTGGCTATGTTCCAATAAAACTTTATTTACAAAAACAGTACAGGGGTTGGATATAGTCCATGGCCTGTGCTTTGCTGACCCCTGAAATAGGAGAACAATAAAATATGATGATAACAAGGAAATGGTGAGGCCAAGATACTTTTTTATAGTTTGGTAATAAGGCTTCACATAGGTTTGTCCAACATTCAGGTACAATTAAATTCCAGGCTACATCTTGAGTTATTAAAAAAATAGGATGACTTTTCCTCTGGTTCTTTTGAAACGACCTCAAATAAATATTCCTGAAGACACAATGTTTAATGATTTGTAGTGAAATGTTAAAACCAACAGTGTTTTCATTGCCGCTTTACATTAGCGTAAGGACTTCCACAATCTGGTATCTGGTCATGACGTGCTTTTGAGGCAGCAGACTGAGAACATCTACAGGTAAATTTGAGGTTGCTTATTACTTATATATATTTCCATATTTCCCCTTCCCAAAGACTGACTGAAAGAGACGGTGTTATCAGTCATGCCACAGGTGATGAATCTGAAGCTCAAAGTAGTTAAGTATATTACCAAGGTTAAGCTACTAAACAGTTGGACCAGGATTTGAAAAGCACAGCATTACGCAGAGCTGCCATGTGCACTTATGCAGTGTATGCACCCCTTAGAACACGACATATCACAGCATAGACCATGCAGATTTGTATATTTATTCCAGACTTTTTCCCATAGATGGCAGTAAAATATATTTTTCTTAAAAAATTTACATTGTGACTTTTTAAAATAGAAGGATGTATATTACAGAAGGAATCTTTTTCTAATTCACAGCAATATGCCATATGTGATAGTATTCATTCTGTGCTGACCCTGAAGACTTGTTCTTTTATGTTATGCTAAACTCTGTGCCAGGAGGGTCGCCTAGGTATTACCAACGAGTAAGGTCTTGAGGAAATGCTGTGTTCTCAGACAGCATATGTAACATTAGCCTTTCGCTTCCTTTAAGTCCTAGGAAGAGCTTATTACTATATACACAGAAAAAGGTTTCATAGATATAAAAAAAAAATTTCAAGATAGAATTGGTAAGACTTGGAACTGATTGGATATAGAGAATTTAAAAAACCATAGTAATTAGATACCATGACTATCCTAGCATGGTTGACTAGATGTATGGATATACTATTACCTGATATTGGAGATAGAGTCTGGAGAAAGAGAGATGATTTTCACTTTAAGGTTTAGTGAGAAATGTTATATTGAACAAAAAGGAAGTTGAATATATGTACCCAAAGTAAAGAGAGAGGTCAAGGCTAGAGTTAGGGTTTGGGATGCCATTTTTATAGAGGTGTGACAGTTAATGCCAAGAGAATCAGGGGACATAAGTGGGAAGAATTTAAGACTGGGAGAGGTGGGATACACAAGATAAACAAAAAACAAAATAACACCGTAAAAGTGTGACCAGAGAAAACATATAACATGTTAAAAATAGGGTCACTGAAGCCAAAAACAAAAATTGCTTTAATGAAAAGAGTTTCTTAAGTGTGTTCCCTACTTGATGGAGTTCCAGAAAAATGAGAATTGTAAAGAAAGAACTATAGCTGGCAATTCAAGAGTAACTGGTGAATTCTGCAATGTCACTCTCAACCCAACAGGGAAGTGTTAAAGATGTTGAAATAATACAGAGACTATTCCTTTCTTAAGTCTAAAACTTAGAAGACAGGAAAGGAGGAAGTAGGGATAGAGAAAGATTTTTGTTTGTTTCCTGTTTGTTTTTAAGAATGTAAGCTCATTGGGCATTTTTAAAGTTGGGAATGGATCTGGAAAAAAGGAGGAATTCAAAATATAAAAACGAGGCATGAATAATTGACCCCATAGTATTTCACAGAAGAATTACGAGTCACAAATCAATAATGGCTGCAAACGAAATCCTCTCCTGGTTCTATCTTAAAACAAAACAAAAGAAAACAAAAAGTAACTTTATTGATATATAATTTGCATACCCTAAAATTGATCTATTTTAAGTGAGCAATTCAGTGAATTTTGGTTTATTATATAGGCTTTACTTTTATGTGTCTAACTCTTGTTGAGAACTCTTGATCTTATCTGTCTTACAGTGTTGTAGGAATTCTAGACTCAGTAATGAGTCCCAACTGTACACTGATTAGTAGAACACAGAAACTATAATTTGTGGCCCATTTTAAATAAAAAAGAATGGAAATTTAAAACAAAGGAATAATAGAGAAATATCAGTGCTTTGGGCTGCAATAACATTACCATACATCATGTGGAATGAGGCAAATGCCCTAAATAGTTGCTATTGTAACTTTTACAATGGATAATTAACAAGTCACACTGTATAATTCAAACAACTTTTGTTTTATACTATTAAAAATCTATCTATATGTGTAATTGACTCATGAAGTAACTATGCAGTGACAACATACTACTTACACTACGTTTTTGCCTCATATTGATCTCTGGGGCTTGTTTTTGTTTGCTTACTTGTTTTTGGCAATGTTACCCAGCAATGTTTCTAGCATTTCAAGTCACGACTGTCTTAGTTATTTGTGTCTAACTTAGGTCTTAATTTATAAGATAAAACTTGCTGGTGCCTACACATAACAAAATTTATTATGTAACTCTTTCTACTGTCTGTCTTTAAACTCATGGATTTATGTATTTGTATGCTTTAGTTTTTGAATGCTGATTTCTAGAATTAAAGTATGTTCATATTTTACTTGTGATTAGGAGAAATGATTTCTCAAATGAAGTAAAAAGTAAACAGAAAAAAGATAAACCGTGGCCTAGTCATAATATGCCTACATATGTTATTCCCTACTAGGATATCAGGCTTAGATATGTAATCAAAGAGACACTTATTTAGTACCCAAAATATAATGGAAAAAAAAAATTATAGAACTAAAGATAAACTACCTACCCAAGTTTCTAGGCTTCTAGGTAATTATATCTCATACCTAAAAATTTTTCCAAATTAGTATCTACCAAAGGAAATATACATTACATTATATATGATTCATTTATATTAAAGAAACATACATTATATTTAAAAACATTTAATTGCAGTCTTCATTTAAATATGTTAGTTTCCTTCCAAATACAGCATCTACAGTTATTTTTAAAAACTCTCCTCCATATAGTAGATCAAGAAAAATAACCACTTTCCTATTAAACATTAGAAAGAACAATAAAGAGGGGATAGCTGATGGGTACAAAAATATAGTAAGAGAGAAGGAATAAGATCTGGTGTTCAGTAGCAAAAACGGGTGACCATGATTAATAATAATTTAATGTACATTTTAAATTAAGCTGATAAATACTTGACAAGATGGATACCTCTATTATCCTTATTTAATCATTACATACGGTATACTTGTATCAAAGTATTACATGTACCTTATAAATATGTACAAGTATTATTTAATACTAATAAAAAATTTAAAAAGACTTAGTTGCTCTAATTTCTCAAATATTTTAGTAAACTTTGGTTTTAAAAAACTGGAAAAAGGTAACAAAACAAAACAAAAAGACCAAAAGTAGAAGACTAAAAGCAGAATTTAAATGCTCTCTTAGTGCAGGAAGATTCAATAATAGCTAAATTATATATTGAGATGAGAGTTAAGCATGTGATTTCTGTAGTTATTCATGAAATTACACTGGAGAGGAAGCAGTGGAATGCATTACAAAGCAGACTTTATCACATTGAGTTTATTTATTTGTTAAAATACTCATGAAAGTTGACAATCACCATTAGCTTTTCTCTCCTTGGAGGAGACTCTCACCAGATCACATATATTTTCTATAATCATTCTTCAAATATGTGCTGTCTTGTGAGATTACAAATTTCCCTCTCATGAATAATTGAACTACTGATAGATCAATGTCTTCCTTTAAACATTCAGAAATGAATCCAGTCTCTGAAATTCTCTTTAGACATCACAATCATGACTGCCTTCCTTAGAGTGCCTTTCCAACAACAAAAACCCCGCACTACTTGGCAACCTTCTGAGCTCTTTCAAATATGAGGCTCGTTCCTTTTGCCATCAATCCTCACTTATAGATCTTAATTTTGAAGAAAAAAAAAAATATGGCAGTCTTCAATTTGTTTTGAGCTTCTCTCTTCTCTGATGAACTCATCCCACCTGTATCAACCAAGTTATTATCTTATCTTACAGTCTCCCTTGTTTGGAATTACATGTTTTTGCTCATCAGAGTCTGCCTACTTCAGCTTGTTCTGTGCTCCAGATTCCTCAGAGCACTGCAAATACAGTGATAACCAATGAGAACAAGTCAAACACATCTTTTCTGTCGTCGAGCTTAAATTGTAGAGAAAGAAGATGGTAAGTGTGCTGAAAAATAAGTTCCACGAAAATTGCATTTGATGAGATCATATCTGGAGTTCTGTGTCCAATACTAAACATATGCTTCTAACAGTTATATATAATGTAAACTAATGTTTGCTGATACATTGGTTTGGAAATATTTGTGCAAAGTTTGCTTGTTAGAACAGGGATAATAGCTCACACTTGCCAGAAAGTACTTAAAATAGCAACATATATATACTGTTGCTGGTCAGAGGTTAGAAAAACATTGTAAAGTGAGGAATGTTGAGAACTATCATAAAGCTAACATTGTTTTGTTTTGTTTCTGGAAGTCTCTGTAGCTTCCTGCTGCTCACACAGCAAAGATTTAACATATGAAAGTCAATGAAATGTTAACTATGTATATTAAAATCATTTCCTAGGTTTACACATCTATTCTTATATTTTTAAAAATAAATATAGCTTTTGAGAATTTGAAAGGATGGAAAAATGTCTGAATCTTTAGTGTCGTATGGGATGAATGTAAAATTAAAAATGAAATGACTTAACTATCGTTTTCTAAAATGAAAAGTGCCAAGCCAGTCAGAGCAGAAAAGGAGTAGGCTACAGGTTTACATAGAGTGTTTTATCAGCACTTTGTCTCATAAAACAAATCTGGAATTCGGTTGTCTTTAACTCAGGCATTAATTTTTATGGAGTTTAAACTTATTTGAAGGTGTTATTTGACAGAAACATTATTAGAGTCAACACATGGTGGGTATATTGCATGAATTTTTAAAAGAACTGATATATCAACCAAAACAATGTTTATACATATTTGTCTATCAAAGATTGGTTACAAAAGTTTGGAATATATGTATATCCAATGGGCGTGTGTGTGTGTGTGTGTGTGTGTGTGTGTGTGTGTGTCACACATAGTGATCATTCATGGAAAGAATATAGGATGACAGACTGATATAAAGAAAATAATTTTAGTTTGCGAGCCTGAGAAATGGTTCTAGCCCAGATTCTAATACTCTCTAAATGTGATTCAAATTCAACAAGCTCTCACAAGCCTCAATCTTTTCTCTAATTGTAGCAGAATTAAATTTATATCTAATGTATTATATATACACACACACACGATATGTATACACACACACGATATATATATTATTTATATCACGATATATACATATTATTTATATAGATATATATATACACATGATATATATACTTCTTTCCCACTTAGCTTGAGACAGTGCATTTTACTTCCACTTCCCTTAGAAATTAACAGCATGTGAAGTGGCAATTTTAATGCAGTCTACAATCTTTTTAGTCTCACTGTCCCTGTGCTAATGAAGCCATTCTTTCTATTACTTAGACAATTACAACTTTTTAATTAGCCTCCTTTTCCAATTTATCCAGCACATTGATTCCAGAGAAATATTCTTATGTCACAGTCATAATCATCTGATTGTTCTGTTAAGATATTTTCAATGTCTTCCCAACATCAGCTCAATATTCATTTTGAAATTATCAAGGTACAGAATGATACTTACATTTATTTTTTGCAAGCCTAAATATTCAGCTTACAGTATTGAATTATCAGTTAAGAGAAAACATGGCAAAAGTCATACAGGTATAGGTATAAAGTCAATCTTTCAAACCTATAACCCTTGGACAAGTATTAATATCTCCCCTCTATTTTGCTGCTTCTTAGTTTTAATACTAGAATAGATTTTAGTTCTTTATTCTCTGGCTTTAACTTCCCATATTATAATAAAATTCCCCTAGGTAACTTACTATGGAAGTCATCTATTATATTGTGATAAGACACAGTATGTGATGATAAACAAAGAGTGTGATTGCTTCAGTCAAATAAAGTTCATGTTCTTCTTGCTTTTTACTTGTACCACATGGATAAAAAATAATTTATCTTTAAAGCACAAATACTTGAAGGTAATTTAGAAACAACTTTATTCAGAATTATGTGAATAATTCACAATTCCATATAACATCTACATTCTATTATTTTGCAGATGAGAAATAAATATGAGAAAAAATTTATATGAAGGGTTGGAGGTGAAGCCAAAATTAGTATTCCAAAATCTGGATAAGTAGATTTCTCCTCCCATAAATTTACTTGACCATATAAAGGTACAAGCATAATTTTCTGAGAAACGTAAGGAGCCAGGAGCCCTGGAGACTTAGATTCTAATCTTCCTCTGCCATTTGCCATGTGTTCTGTCCAAATTGCTATGTGTGTATTTCCCTCAGCATAGCATTAGGGAAGAGGGTACAGATCAAGACCATTTAAATTGTCTTTTCAACAACAATTAAAAATCTTATGAAATTGATATTATTAAATAATTAGTATTACCAAATAATAATAGATCTCATATTTTAGTTTTTGGACACCTCATAAATACACCACCCCCCGTAACCAGTTTTACAACCGGCAGTTCTCCTTGGGTAGTGCCATAGGCAACCCGCAGCCTGTAGGTGCCTATTGCGCTTATTAACGCTGCAGCTCAGCTGCTCACGAAAGCAGCAATACAAATCTTTCCCACTTATTTACATTATCATTGACTAATCCTGAGTTGAGGACTTCCTGCATCAGCACAGATTAGATAAATAGTCTTAGGTTTCCTCTGTCTGGGCTGTCTAAATAAGAACATATCCCTCTTAAATATATAGAGTTTCCCATATCTAGCAGAATATTTGCAAGAACAACATTATAAAAGAAATAAATAACACTAGACATTGACTTTATTTTACTTGAAAATTAAGCTTCTCAGCAAATTATCCTAAAGCCAAAGTAAAAAATATACATAGTGACCATTCATGGAAAGAATACAGGATGACAGACTGATACAAAGAAAATAATTTTAGTTCGCGAGCCTGAGAAATGGTTCGAGCCCAAATTCTAATACTATCTGAGTGATTCTAATTCAACAAGCTTTCACAATCTTTTCTCTAATTGTAACAGAATCAAATTTATGTCTAATGTGATTTATTATTAGAATATTCTAAGAGTTTCATGAGATCCTATTGAATTTCTTTCCTGGGTTTCTCTTAGAGCAGGCTTCTTTAGTACATGGACAAACTATATTATGAACAAATGAAAATGCACTGAGGTTTCTGACTCAATAAGCAAAGCAAGATGCAGCTCGTAGGATTGCAAAACAATGAATTAAAATTGAAACACTAAAAAGGGAGTTTCCACCTCATTAGTTTCATAATGCACCTGCCCCTGCTTATTTCACTGTCACTAGTAAAATGTAATCGCTTCATATTTTATATTTATTATTTTGCATATACCATGTGCTTTAGACTATCCAATAAAGTTCACGTAACAGAAAAAGCATTAATCAAGCCAGGCCAGTCTCAGTCTCTTGCACAATCTCTGACCATCCCCTCTTTATACACACATTTCAGAAATATTTGTGATTATATTTTTGTTAATGGTATATTATATCTTAAGCTTTATGTATTCCTTATATGGCATCTAGACTCTAAAATTCCTATTTGAACCCAATATGTGAATTGGTATAAGCTACATATACACCCTTTACTAATTCTTTTCATGGCTTCAATACCTAAAGCAATGAAAATACACACATTCACACACATGCACATATATATACATGCATACATACAAAAAATCTAATGGCTGTATTTTAACAAAAGTTTATCATAGAAATGTTCTGATTCCATTTCTACATGCTTTATTACTGCAAATTTTATTATTCTAGTGCTACTTTTGTTTCCAGTTCCAGATAATATTGCACCTAAGTTGTCTCTTTAGAAAAGAATCAAAGAGATTTTAATGATTTCCTTCGAAAATTTTCTGAATGCAACCCTGGGCCTGAAGGCTGTTCTTTTTCTGGATCACTGATTTGGTGAATGCCTCTCCAGAATAACTGAGGTTACAAAGACTGCCAATTTGTTCTCCAAGGAACCCTCTTTCCAGGTAACAGTGGCATACTTTGAGGTGCTAAAAAAATTGATTGCTTTATAAGGAGGGATTTGGTAGTATTTAACAAAATACAAAGCTTGGCATGGCTAAGGCTATAGAGCTCCTGCAATCTCAATAGGGTTACAGCTTTTGTTTCACTACCTGTCAAAAGAACACTGTACCTGAGTGCAAAACAACCTAGCAGAACTCTCTTCTCACTTCTCCGCAACAGAGTTCATAGGCCCTTAGGTCTTCTCCTCTCAACATATGGTTCCCGTTTTTTCTTTTTCATAACGTTATGTTAGAGATATTTACACATAACTAATTAAATAGTGGGCCAAGGATGAAACCTTTGCTAGGGGTATATTTCTATAAATATTACAGTTTATTATTGCCTTTAAAATATCTAAACAGCAGAGGGCCAGGACCAGGATGAAACAATAAGGCACTTGCCTCAGGTGAAAAATTTAAGGGAACTCCAAAAAAATCTGTACTAAAGATAAATAATATTTTAGTGCAATATCCTAAAGCAGCAAAATTGATGCAAAAATTCATGATGAACAAAATACAAAAATTTTAAATGAAGACAAGTTCCTATGTACTGTATCTAGCTAAATAAGCCCTCACATTGCTGGTTGTTTCCTCTTACACTGGGTTAGCTGAAACATACTACAGTTCAGTTTATAAATGTCAGAATAAATAACATTAAATTCCAAATCTATAATGTATTTATTTTTTTCTCCTGTATAAATTGAATTTTAATTGTTGGCCATGGACAAACACAAGATGCACTTTATAGTCTGCTCTTGTTTCCAAAATAATTACAATTGGCTATTTTATTTAATAACATTAACATCATGTTTATCAGAAGGTTGAATTTAGTACAATGTTATTCTTCTCTGACTAATAAAAACAAATTGCTCATGTGTTTCAGAAAAAAAAGAGATATTGTTTACAACTACTAAAATTCATCTTCATAGAAATAATCTGCTTATTTTTATGTTTTGTTAAAGCATGTTGAATCTAGGAATGAAAATAACAATAATGAATTCTTTATAATTCCACACAGATGCACTATGGTATGTCTGACTTTGTAATCTGCAATAATGAATTGCCACTAGAAAGCAATGACACCCACTCAGACCTTCTGTAGACCTGCTTTGGGATGACTGGTTCAGCGGATCACCACAGCACATTGTTTTGGGGATACCACCAGAGTTTGAAAGAACATGTAAACATGCATGTTTATATATGAACATATGCAATAACATAAAAAGATTCTTATGTATAATAAAATAAAAATAAATAGTCCCTGATTGCACATAAGAATAAAGTTATTAATTATTGAAAATTTGAGAAAATGTACACAAGGGACTTACTAGAGATTATTTCTTGCTCAAACTCCTCTTCCTTGTCTGTTTCTCACTTTGCATTCAGAGAAGGAAGCCTTTCAACTGACCTAATGAAAACATTGTTGTAAAACGGAGAGGCCAACCTGTGTGCAGTTGCAATTCAGCCAGAAAGAATGCTAATTCTTGGCTTCAGTATGTTGTTTAAAGGAATTATTCAGGCTTTTCTGTGGCATGGAACATGGTGATCAGCCAGGAACTGTTAGAGATGAAAATAGCCTTGCTTTGTTATAACCCAAAAAGTGTAGTACTATTTCAGTTTCATACAAGATGCTAACCTGTGCCTAGTTGAGAAAAAGACGGAGAGTTAAGAGAAGATGGATCATGTCTTGCCCATTTTCTATACAGGATATGATTTCCTAATTAGTGTATGCTTATAAGGTATTTGTAAAAGCAGTACAAACAAGTGCTTTAACAAAAGGACTATATGGCTTTGAAATTGCCCAGATATGGACAATATGTACTACTTAACCTTCAGATCTCCCCTTAAATTCCTCCATCAGGGAACTCTTTCCTGACCTTCGCTCAAGATTTAAGTTTCCATTAATATGAAGATTTCAAGCTCATTTTATTTGCCTGCTGTCTTAGTCCACTTGGCATTGCCATAAAGGTGGCTGGGTAATTTATAAAGAGGCTGGGTCATTTATAAAGAAAAGAAGTTTATATGGTTCACAGTTTTGCAGGTTATACAAGAAGCCTGGCACTAGCGTTAGATTCTGGTCAGGGCCTCAGAAGACCTTTCATCATGGCAAAGGGGCTGCAGATTTGTCACATGGCTAGAAAGAGAGGAAGAGAAGTGGAGATGGGCACTGTGCTCTTTTAAACAACCTGCTCTCACATGAACTAACAGAGTGAGCATTCAGTTACTACCACAGGGAGGGCACCAAGCCATTCATGAGGGCTCCTGCCCGATGACCCATATACCTCCCACCAGGCCCCACCTCCAATATCGGGGACCACATTTCAACAGGAGATTTGGAGGGGACAGATATTCAAACTATATTTTAACTTCAGAGCACCCATTTCACTTTTTAATTACATGCTTTCATTATTATTATTTACTCAATTCCTGTCTTAGCCACTGTAATGTAAGCCACAAAAGAAAAGGGGCCATGTATAATTTACTCATCATTTTATCTGTGGTGTCTGCACACAGTATAGCACAAAGCAGGGTCTCAGCCAGTTCTTATGCATGAGTGAAGATTCAAACCCAGCTGCTAGGACACAAGTCCTTTCCTTCTTTTACTATTCTATGCAGTAGAACATTTATCCTCATACATTATGTAGAGACGTTTACCTTTTTGTTTCGTTTTGTTTTGAACTTACGCTCAGTTTTTGTGATAATACATATTAGTCATCTAAAATTTTGTAGATAAGTTTTTGCCTAAATATACTTTTATTTTGGATAAGTTCTGACCATTTCTCTGAATTCTCAAGAACATTTACATTTTAATCTGTTTTCAAAGGTGATGACCTCTATTGTCCATGGACCAATTCCTTGTCTTATCATCATGATTTTTACCCACAGTTAAAGAGTATACCTCGCAGTTCATCACTGATGAAGGTATTTTATAAAATGTCAAAGGTTTGCCCTAAATCCCTCTCGTGGGAGTTTAAGGCTATTTCTACTTTGGAAATTGTACTTGTAAATGGCTATATGAGAGGTGATCTTTGTATATGTGTAACAGTAAAATTCATAATGTTTGTACTTAATATTCCTTTGAAAGAAAATAAAGTCTAGCTTTCTTTAAATATACACTTACTTGTAGTTACCCAGAGATTAATATATTTGAGCCTGATTGTGAATTAAAGAGGAACAAAAAATATACAGTCTGGAACATAAAGACCTTGTGATGTCTGTGCTAGTGAATATGTATTGTAGAAGTGTCCCTAACAAAAGCAGAGAAATCAGTTATCCTGCATTGCCATTCAGCTTAAATTAGGATGCTGGTATTAATTGAGAGTTTAATTAAGCTTAGAAGTTTAGCCTAGTCTAAAATAACATTTTAATTTCTCTATGATTCTAGCCTTTGATGATTGTTCACTGAAGACAAAAACAGCCCTCAAAATCCAAGTGAACAGTAAAACAGGCAAACAAAAAACCCTCTAACTATGGAGAAAAATATGTTAAATTTAATATAATACAAATAAAATAATTAAAATATACTCATACAATCACCTGCTACCAACCAGTAGTTTGTTTTAAAAAGCTTACCTTTTAAAGTATTTAAGCTGATCTATCTAAGAAATAAAATAAACCCAAAATAAACCCACATGTCCAGAACCAAACTGAGAACCAGGAATCAAAACTGACTGAATCATATATTTAAAAATAGTTTACTAAAACTTTTCAAGAAAAAAAAAAAAAGAAAACTGCAGATTAAAGAATAGAAGTGCTCCAGTGAATATTGGGAGAACAAATCTTATTATAATTTCCCAAGTCTAGGATGCTTTAAAAAGATACCCACTACTAGTTTATAAGAACATTAAATGCTGCCTAACTACAAAGAAGTGTTACTACACAAAATTACAGAGTATATTTTTCTAAAGATTGGTATAGATGAAAAATATTTTAAAATTTGAGCTCTTTAGATAAATCTGTTGACAACTCCATAGTATATGAATTAAGTCAGTGTTTTCCAAACTGTAATTCTGTAAGCTTTATCATGTTGATTTACAAATAGATTACCTATGAAATGCATTTGTGAAATGCTACATGTATGATAATCTTCCCTGAAGATTATAATGCACATTTCCGGAAAACCTAGTTAGTTTGACTAATCCATTTTTCTGAATTTATTTGACAGAGTAATTATTTTTCCAAGGGAACAATTCAGTGTTCTGGAGCATATCATATAAAATTAAATTAAATTACGGGAACACAGGTAATATGGACTACATCCTTGGCCTTTATGATATCAAAGTGGAAGTGTGTGTGTGTGTGTGTGTGTGTGTGTGTGTGTGTATTATTTTAAAAGACCAACAATCTAAGTATGAACTATTTATTTTTTGAAGTTGTCACCTATAAGAGGATAAAAAAAATACAGTTCAGGGTGTGAGCTACCAACTAGACTTATTAAATATAATTTGTTTTGTATTTTTTCATTGAACCATGTAAATATTTGGGGTAATTAGAAAATAAAATGCAATTTTCAATAAAAAGCTTTTAAAAATCACAAAATACAATGAAATAAATAGATCAAAATGTGTATCCAGTCGCTGGTATAGCCACACTGTGAACAGCAATTCCAAGTGATTTTAAAACATGATAATTTATACACACCTAGTGAGCTATAATCTAAGGAACTGCAAAAGAACTGCAAAAAAAAAAAAAAATTAACTGCTGTCAATAATAATAATGGTGGCAGCAGTGTTTGTATTGTAGATACTCCTGTGTGTTTTTTACAGGATAAAACAAATAAACAAATTTTGTGATATAATTTTATCATCTCTTGTTTTCATGGGATGCTTGACATGGAAGAAGGATGTACAAATGTAAGATAGAAGTGATTAAAAATTCCAATGGTAAAAGTCAGTATGAACTGAAAATATATTTTATATTCAAAATGAAAACAGAACGTATTTCCCATACTGTCAACTAAAAAAAAGCAAAAACCAAAACAAACCCAGCTTGGTAGCAATAAAATCCCCTGGCACCCAGATTAAAGGCTTGCAATACTAATGCAATCAGAACTTGGAGGAGTGTTTGATTCCAGATCTAAGGTGTTAAAGTATGTCCCCGACCAACAGGCAAAATGGACCCCCGTGGCTAACTGAGATGTTGACATTTAAGACAGAACCTGGTATCCATAGCTGGGTAAGGGAGTGGTCACCTACTCTGTATTCTCAGAAGGATATTATAAAAGTATCACAGGACCTTCCTTTCTACAATAAAGTCAAATCAGTCCCTGTTGTAGGTGCCAAGATAAATTGTTGCCTGATTCCCTCCCCAGTCCCGCAGTGGCTTTTTGAAAAAAAAAAAAAATATATCTGGGCTAAGTGAGGTGGCTCATGCCTGTAATCCGCACATTGGGAGGCCGAGGTGGGCAGATTTCTTGAGCCCAGAAGTTCAAGACCAGTCTGGGCAACACAGCAAGATCACGTCTCCACAAAAAAATAGAAAGAAAGAAAGAGAAAAAATAAAAGCAAAAGAAAAAAAACCTAACAGAGACCTCTGGTTTTGGGTTTGGAAACCAACCAATCAGAGCTCCCCTGACCCAGCCAATCAGGGCTCAGTTCTATCAACCAATCAGAACTAAGCAAGCTTCAATCCTCCATGTGTATAAACAAACCTTATTGGGAAGCTGAGCAGGAACTTTTGCTATAAAACCTGAATCCTTGGCCAGGCATGGTGGCTCATGTCTGTAATCCCAGCACTTTGGGAGGCCAAGGCAAATGGATCACTTAAGGTCAGGAATTCGAGACTAGCCTGACCAACATGGTGAAACCCCCGTCTCTACTAAAAATACAAAATTAGCCAGGCGTGGTGATGCACACCTGTAATCCCAGCTACTTGGGAGGCTGAGGCAGGAGAATAGCTTTAATTGGGAGGCGGAGGTTGCAGTGAGCCAAGGTCGCACCATCGCACTCCATCCTGGGCAACAAGAGTGACACTCCGTCTCAAAATATATATATATATATATGTGTGTGTGTGTGTGTGTGTGTGTGTGTGTGTGTATACACATATATAAATAAAACCTGAATGCTCTCTTTGTTGTCTGGAATGTACTTTCATTACAAGAAGGCTGTGTCTCCCCTGGTTTGCAAACTCTTCGCTGGAATAAAGTCTCTTTCCTTCAAATTTGTTTTTCGAGAACTTTTGTTCAAAGAGGTAAATTATATACAAGTGGGTGCAGTATTAAAAAAATCAGATTCATCTTGAGTTGATAACTGTTGAAACAACAGTTTCATTCAACACATGGATCATGTATGTGAAGCAGTCCATTATACTCTTTTATCTAGTTTTGTACATACTTGAAGTTTTTCATAATAAAAACAAAATAAAACAAAAACAGATTACACAGTCTGCTGGGATACAAAATATTACAATGTGGAGTGTCCATAAATGTTTCAAAATCTACAGAAGACACAATTTTTAGGCAGATATAAAGAACTACATTGTAACAGGAAATTAAATGATAGCCTTTTGCAATTATTGTCTCAGTAATTTTTACTTCAAAAAAGATGCCTATATTTCTTATCTTGGGGTCTTTCACTTGGTAGGTGTTCAATAACTGGTTGAGGAATTTTAAATGGTGGCATATTTCTCTTCACATCTCCTATAAAATTCTCAGAAAGCCAACAAATAAAAAAAAAAAAACTTCATTTTGAACTTCAAATATTCTGAATATATAGAAATCAACTACTGTATAAAATATTCATAATACCAGAGGCTTAAAAAGGTAAATTATTAGAAACATTAAATCACTGATGTGATTACAGAATGGCACTTTATAAAACTAGGGCAGCAACAATTAGAATCATACTAGATAATAACCATCACAATGTGGAAATAAATTATTTTTCTAAGGCACCAAATTAAAGTATAAGAAGATGAATAACACATATTTGGTCCATTAAAGAGAAAAGGAGGAGACAGATTTACATTTGTTATCTTAATTAATCCTTGACAACACCAAGGGCTCATTCTACTACACCATGCTATTTCAAGTTTTCTATATATAAACTAAATAGCATGTTAATTACCTAATATGTCTGCTTATTGTCAAGTCATAAGAAAATAAATTTATTTATAGTACTTTGTATTTAGCATGAACATATAAAGATATTTGATTATTTTAATAAAGAAAGACTAAGTTAAGATAGATAAATGGTTTTATTTTTTTCTTACTAATGAGATTTTCATTTCATACTTAGCCTGGTTTCTAAACGAAAGTGCAAAGAATTCTAAAAGAATGTCATAGTGAGGGGAGCAACAAGGTTATCCTTGTGTGGCAAAACTCTATGGTAGGTTATCATTGGCTGAGCAAAACAGCATAGTGGAAGCTGAAACCAATACATCAAAAGATAACCGTACTTCAAGTTCATTAACCCAGTGGTGAGAATTGCTTGAAGTAATAACTGACAATATCTGTGAGTCCTAACTCTGATAACTAAACTATCACAAAGCAAGCCTTACCTTTATACTTTATTTCTTCCTATATTCTTATTCACATTTCTTGAGGAAAGGGTCAATAATAGGAATTCTTATAAGAATGAATGCTCTGAGCTGGAGGATGCTTTAAAAAGTATATTTGGATTCTGAAAGAAGTCACAGGGATGTGGAAGATAATATTTCATCTATGAAATAGACTGAAAGTTTTTGTCCTTCCCAAACTCAAATATTGAAACCCTCGCCCCCAGTGTGATGGCATTAGGAGGTGGGGCCTTTGGAAAATAACCATGGGAGTAGATCGTGGGAGTAGAAATCCCATGATGGGATTAATACACTTAGAAGGAGAGAAAGAGACCAGAGTTCACTCTTTCTTTGCCATATGAGGTTACAGCAAGAAGGCTGGCATTTGCAAACCAGAAAGAGGGTCCTCATTGGGAACTGCATTATTGTTTAAGCCACCCAGTATACGGCATTTTATTACTGCATCCCAAGCAGACTAAGATGCCCTATAAATATTCATTCGTTCAATCAAAAACTAATTATTGACTGCTTACTATGTGGTAGTAATCATAAGTCTGGGAACTAGCCACACAAAACGACTAGCAAAACTGTTCTCAAAATACGTCCCCTAAGAAGGACTGACCAGTATATAAAAACAAATAAATTAACAAGATAGTTTCAGTTAGTTATAAGTGCTGTTAAAATATAAAGCAAGCAACAAAGCAAAGAATGACTTGAGGGACTACTTCAAACTGGATGATGAGGCAAAGCCTCTTGGAGGTGACATGTGAACAAAGAACTAATTAATAAAGAGGAGCAAACTATTTGTGAGATCTACGGGAAAGCATTCTAGGCCCAGGCAACACCTAGTGCAAATGCCTTTCCTAACAACCCTCAGCTTTGAAACGTATGGCCTTTGACGGTACCATCCAGTACCGCTTCTTGTTGCAGTTATCTACTCATTTCTCAGACATCTTTGCCCACTGTCACAATCTCCAATGCTAATTTTATTGTAATTTTTGGCAGTTCCAATATCTATACACATAGCTCCTTTGAAACACGGATCTTTTAGTTTATTGACTTCCTCTCATTTGGTAATTTTCTCATCCATGCTACTGCAGCTCCTCTGGTTATACCAATGAGGACACTCGCTTTCTAATCTCAATTTCTAGCACTGCACTCTCTGACTATGGCCTTCTTTCTTCCCAGATCACTTGCTCTAAGTTCCTTAACTCCACCAGTTCTACCACACCAGGACCTACAAACCATGGATCCTACCAACTGCTCCCTCACCCCCAACTCACGCTCTTACTACTTTCCTTATTTGGCTTGAATTTCATGACACATTACAAAAATCATTACATTATGTAAAACTCCCTTGCTCCTCTCCTGCTTCACTGTATTCTTGACTGGATCCAACCCTAGTTAAAATCAGTTACACCTAGTTTCTGTGCTTGCAACTATGTATCTAGATGTGGCTAGGAAAACAAAACACACCATATAATCATACAGAATGTTTTCACTTTACGTTTATGAACAATTTCCTGAAATTGAACAATCCCCTTACATTTATGAATAATCCCCAATAAACCAAACCATTCATGCTCCCATTCTTCTAGATTACTAGTTCGAACTTACTCTTCTCTCCTTAAGCTATTAATATCCCTTCCCTCAACTCCACCCTTACTAGGCAAGTACCACATAATAAGGGTCTACAAGATCTTATTCTACAAGATCACAAGTTCCCCCTTAAACCTAAGATCTTATCCCTCTCACCTACTCTAATCACTCCAGGAAGTCTTCCCTTTTTAATTTTTGTGGAGACAGAGTCTCGCTCTGTCACTCAGGTTTAAATGCATTGGTATAATCATAGCTTATTATAATCTCAAACTCCTAGGCTCAAGGTATCCTCTGTTTCCACCTGCCAAGTAGTTGGTATTGTAACACCAAGCCCAGCTGATTTTTTTAATTAAATATTTTTTGAGTAAATATTTTGTAGAGAGAGGATCTCACTATATTCCCTGGCTGATCTTGAACTCCTGGCCTCAAGCAATCCTCCCACCTTAGCCTCCCAAAGTGCGACCCGCCTTGCCCAGCCTCTTTTTCTTCTTGTATCATCAATGTTTTCCAACACCCATTGTTCATTCCCATCAACACACAAACTTGCTATTACTTCTCTTTTCCCAGATAGGTTTCTTTGAAGAACAAATAAATAAGAAATAAGAAAATGAAAAAGTATCTTTCTTTCTGAAATAAATAAATAAATAAATAGTAAGTACCACCACGCCATTTTTTTTCTTTCTTTCTTGAGATGGGGTCTCACTCTGTTGCCCAGGATGGAATGCAGTGGAACAATCATGGCTCACTGCAGCTTCAACCTCCTGGGCCCAAGCAATCCTCCCACCTTGGCCTCTCAAGTAACTGGGACTACAGGCGTATGCCACCATGCCCCACTAACTTTTTTATGTTTTGTAGAGAGTCTCACTATGTTGTCCAGGCTGGTCATGACTGGGATCCAGGGATATTCCACCTTGGCTTCCCAAAGTGCTGGGATTACAGCACCCAGCCTCAACCAAGAAATTTTTTTAAATGTATAGAAATCAGTTTTAAAATACGAGGACATATTATAAAGCAACAATAATATTGAAAATGGTACCAATAGAAGGTAGAGAGTTCTTTTTCACAGACTAGAGGTACAGAAAAGGACCTAACAATAGATGTGATAATTATGACAATACAAAGCAAAAAAGAATACAGGTAGATTGAATTTTTAAAACTATGAACATAACATTGACAACTTGAGAAAAAAACTTGCAACATAAATACTAGAAAAAGAGAAAATATCAAAATACAAATAACTGTTACAAATGATTGTTCAAAAGGAAAACCTGGCAATGCACGATTAAGAAATGCAAAAGAACATACAGTTGGCTCTCTGTATGTGCACGTTCCACATCCACAGATTCAAACAACTATGGATAAAAAGTATTTTTCAAAACCATTAAAAAACAATGCAACAGTAAAAAATAATACGAATAAAAAATACAGTCTAACAACTATTTACGTAGCACTGACATTGTATTAGGAATTGTAAGTAATGTGGACATGATTTAAAGTGTGCAGGAGAATGCACATTGGTTATATGAAAATACTATGCCATTTTATAAAAGGAACTTGAGCATTGTGAATTTTGATACCTGTAAGGGTGCTGGAACCAATTTCTCTGTAAATACAAGGGATGACTATAGGGATAGCCAGTAGTATATGAAAGACATTTAGCCTTGCAAATATATAATAATGTAAAACAAAACCGAAAAATGAGGTACAATTATGACTTATGTATTTAATGTATTTAAACATATATTATAATTTATCCTATATATGTGTATATGCACATGCATCTATAGTGTATCAAATATTGTGAAGCATAGAAGAACGTGAGGGCTTTCATACTGGTGGAATATCAACTGATAACTTTCTGAAGGTAATTTAACAATATGAAGCAAAAGTTCAAAAATTTTGATTTTCATAACAGTGAACAATAGAAACAATATAAATTTCCAACAATAGGGGATTAATTAAATAAATTATATCCTTATGCTAAATGTTATAGAACAATTAAAATTCATAATCTTGAAGAACATGTAAGCATATCTGATGTTGCTCCAGACACTGTCAAATCTACGGGGCAGGTTATAAAATAGTGTGAAATATATAGTCTCAATTTTCTAAAATATCTATTACAAAAAAATGCATCAGTAAAATAATGATATATTTTGACTATGTCCCCACCCAAATCTCATCTTGAATTGTAGTTCCCATAATCCCCACGTGTTGTAGGAGGGACCTAGTGGGAGGTAATTGAATCATGGGGGCAGTTACCTCCACGTTGCTCGCTGGATAGTGAGTTCTCATGAGATCTGATGGTTTTATAAGGGGCTTTTCCCCTCTTGCTTGACACTTCTTCTTGCTGCCACCATGTGAAGAAGGACATGTTTGCTTCCCCTTCTGCCATGATTGTGAGGCCTCCCAAGCCATGTGGAACTGTGAGTCCATTAAACCTCTTTTTTTCTTTATAAATTATCCAGCCTCAGGTATTTCTTCAGAGCAGTATGAAAATGGACTAATACATAAGATAGGAGAATTAAGACAATGGCTATTTCCGAGTTATGGAGTTATAGGTAATTGTAATTTTCTTTAACATTTTCCTCTTTTTTTATAGCAACATATTCAGAAAGTTAGGAAAGTAACAAATAGTGAAGATGAAGAAAATGAAAAGGAAGGAGACGAGGAGGAGCGGAGAATAAGGTTTGCCTCTCTTCACTCCTTTTAGTGGGAATTGGTCAAAATTACTAGAGCTTCAGAGTATTCACATGGTTGCAGGCCCTTGCAAGGTAAAATTAATTTAGCAGGATTGTGGTCAATCCCACCTTTCCTCACCATCACTACCACCACCATATGTGAAGATATTTAATTATGAAAACCACCAAAGGCAATGACATATACTCCGGTAATGAAGGGATTCTAGGTACTACATTCCAATCATGTAGCTTAGGCAGTCACAGAATATTTTTAAACTTTAGTTTTAATTATAACATAAATTGATTGAATGAGATAACCTCATTACCTTAGTACCTTAATTACTCATTTGTTTTATTTAGTAATACTGAAGAAAATAAGGAGAAACAAATTTTGTTTTTATAAATCAAGTGTATCTAAAAAGAAAGTGTTCTAGAGTTTAAAATGTTATGTTTGAAATGTTTTTGTCTTTAACTTTTGTGACACTATTGTAAAACACTAAGTAATAATAATCAAAATTATGGAAACTTCCCAGAATGAAGACTAGAATTATACACAATATACTGTACCAAAGAATTGTCTTATTTGAAGTTGGATAAAATAACCACAGTTGAAGCAGTTGACACTTGGATCACGGTCATTAACATCAGGACTAAGGGGAGAATGTGAGGTAAGCCAGATCCTCTACGTAGATATTTTTTCAACACAGATGTTTTTTCAAAATCATATAAGGACAGATTCTACCACTTAAAATATTTTAATGTCTTTACATAATCGACATTCATTAAGGGTTTTCTAGAGCACATAAGGAAAGAACCTTAAAATCCCAAGGTTATAGTCTCTTGAGATTCTACTCAAGCAAGAGTATTATTCAAAGGACAATGAATGTGCTACACACGTTGTAGTTCTGAAACAGTGAATTTAGGACAAGTTAAATTGCACCAAGGCATGGGCTAATAAACATCAAACAAAGCAGTCATTGTAAGCCAAGGCTCATCTATTATAAGCATGTGACCATACAGGGCATAATAAAGTCTTTGTTCCTGTGTTAGTGCAGTTGTCAAGGAGAATTATATATTCTAAATTTATTCTGTTAATAGTTCATAAAAAAACTTAATAAAATGTTTTGTAAATATTTTGCAAATTTAAATTTAAGAATAAAAACATCAAGATGAAAAATTCACTCCAATAGACCTCAGATAAATACAAATAAATAATGTTAATAAAAATGGCTTCAATTTAAGAACCACAAAATATGGGTCACAAGATTCTGAAGATGTACTTAGTCAATTAGCACCTTCTTATAATAAACCCTTTATTTTATGAGGCTCTTTAGAGACCATATAATTTTATCTGACCAATACAACAACACTTGGAGGTGAACAGGTAGATATTATCGCTACTTAGCAGAGAAGCAGCTATGGCTCTGCAGGATTCTTTCCTTAACTCACATAACTGGTGATGTTGTGGGTCTGATACCACAGTCTTCTGACACCTAGTATATTGTTGTTTTCACGGAATTATAGTGTTTCTTTACAAAATCCTTGTTCATGTAAAAGCCACAAACTGAAAATCAGGGTTGCCTGGTTTACAGTAGCCTTGGACACAATGTCCATTTTGTCCAAGGCTACTGGGAATAGTGTCTGGCACACAGGAGATAGTTAACTTTTATAAAAAAATAAAAACTTCCTCTGACTCAGTTTAAACTATTAACATCCCAGGATGTTTCATTTCACTCTTATGGTCAAATATATCAAATCTGCAGCCAACACTATTGTAGTTTCAAACCCAACACACTTCTGAAATAATTCCTAGTTAGATAATCAATAACTTCCTAATTTTTAAAAATGCAGTGGTCTCTATTTGGTCTTCATCCTAATAGATTCCATTTAAAAACTGAACACTCTGTAAATGTCCATTTTGTCAATGCCATTGCTGTTTGATCCTACTTTTCTTTACTCGTCTTTGTTTTCTTCCTCCTGTGCTGGCTCCTCTTCCATTACTTAAACAAATAATGAAATTCTTCAAGTTATGACCTTGGCTCCTTCTCACTCTGTTAGTTCTCCCTGGCCATATCTTTTACACCATGGTTTAAATTGCCAATCTGTGCCATAAATACCCAAATCTATCTCTAGTCTTCATCTCCTGGCTGAGTAAAAGGATTAGATATCCTCTCTTCTTGAATGGCCAGAGAATCTCAAACATAAGATCCTCAAGATAAATATATTTTCTTTACAATCCTCTTTCTCCAAAGTGCCTTCTCTTGTGTTCTCTAATTTCTATTCCCTCACTAGCATTTTTCCTCTTCTGATTCTCAGCTGGTGTCCATGCTTTTTAATTTATTTTTTATTTTCAAAATAGAGATGGGGGTCTCACTATCTTGCCCAGACGGTTCTTAAACTCCTGGGTTCAAGTGATCCTGTGGCCTCAGTCTCCCAAAGGGATAGGATTACAGGTGTGAGCCACCATGCCCAGCTAATATCCATGCTTTCTAATTCTTTTGCAAAAAATGCAATCAAAAGAGAACTTTCAAATATCGCCAGCACCACACCCACCAACTAACTTTCAAATGTATTCATGCATTACATCTTTTTTTCTGTTAAAATACATGAGCTTCCCTACTTTACCTAGAGTGAATCCCTCTCTGTGTATTAGAACACATCCATACCTTTACATCTACTTAGAGGCAATGCTCCAGAATATTCCCTTCCTGCCTCATTGATATTTCCTCTCTACTAGATGAACTCATCATCATGCAAACCTGATTTTTAAAAACTTTCCATCTTAGAAGTGACAATCAGCCTTCCTGGATCCCACATCCCCATCCAGTTACTGTCCCATTTTTCTGCTTTCCTTTATAGCCACACTTAAGAGCTGTTAATACTGTCTCCATTCCTCTCATTCTTCTGAACCAATTCAGTCAGGCTTATCTTCTTACCACTCCAGGAAATAGCTCTTTTCACAGCCTCAGTGACCTCTACACCAACAAATTAAAGGTCCAAACCTCAGTTCTCACCTTACGGACTAGTAGGAGAATTTGATACAGTGGATCATTCCTTCCTTCTTGAGAGTCAGAACTTCCTAACCACATATGTAAAATAGTGAAAAACCTCATCCCTAACACCCTAGACTCCAACTCTTCTCTTTCACCAGACTCTCCCCCTCACAGAGCTTCAATGAAGCTCTCCACAACACCTATTGCCACAACATATAGATTTACTTTTTATGAAATGTAAACTCTCTGATTTTGGTCATGTTACTTAACCTATCAGAACTTTATTTTCTGTTATCCATGAAAATGGCATGATTATAAATAAGAGCTGGTTGGCTGAGTGGTTTGAAGGATTAAATGAAAACAAACAAACAAACAAACAAACCCAAAACACATATGTAACTACTACTACTACCATAGTATAGATAGTTCCTCATTTTCTTTATGACCTCACCCTAGTCCTACCAGGTTATTAACAAAAATAATATTGAATTAGACTTACATTCTGGCTCTTATTCACCCAGAGGAAGTCTTATTTTGTTCATCTGAAAGATGTCTCAAGTAGTACTAACATACATCACAATATCTGTACACTCCTGTGTAGGTCTAAGCATAAGGATAAAAAGAGAAATATTTTTTCAGTCAAATAAATCAGTGAATTGTGATGGGTTACACTGAAAGGTGGACAATAGACGTATAGGCTGTTTACTGTACATTCAGTTTGCTACAATAACTGGTCCACTATGTGGAAATCAATGACTATTAGTTTATAATGATTTACCTTAAATCTTTAAGAAGAGACAGCTCTATACAAGTATTATATAGCTCAGTCTCTCAATGATTCTTACAAAATGAAAAAGAATTCCATAGAGATAATAAAGTATTGGTGCTTTTCAGATAGCACTAATAAATCAGGAGAACATCAGTTTAATCATTCCTATAACAATTCAAAGAAGCAAACTGAAATAGTTCACTCATATCAAAGAATACTGTGATATAAAACCAGGTAAAAGAACCTCAGGGATGTTTTGTCTGTGTTCAAGTCTAGCACATTTTAATTTTAACTCAGCAAGAAAAGATAGAAAAAATATATATATTGCACTTAAAATTTTTAGACTACTGCTTATTGTCAAGCATTTTCTCTTCCACTAAATTGTTTCTAGAGCTTTATTCCTTTGACTTTATCCCATTTTTAAGCACAGTAATACCCAAATAGGTCTGTCATAGACAAATCATTAATTAAATCAGCAAGCAAATAGATTTAACAAAACAGCAATATAAAAGACATTAGGAACACATACATTAACATTTTTTTGTGATTAAATGAATACAGTGAAATAAAAGCCAAAGTTCTATTTAAATAAAGTTTTGATTTTACATTGTGTTTTAAATAGCTTAGCAACAACAATATAAATAAGCACAACAGATTTCAGGTACAACAACTATTTCAGCAAGGAAATAAATATTCTGAGAATATGTACAATAAGTGTGCACAATCAATCTTTAGAAACTTTTAATTATTTCAGCACATTTTGTAGACAGTGTTATATAATTTACCAGGGCCTAGAAATCCCACTCTGTCCCTCACTGTTTGTGAGAATTTAGCAAGCTACTGTGCCATGACCATCTCAGTTTCCTCTTCTGTAAAAGAATTTTACCTATCTCACCAGTTTGTTGCTGGGATTAACGATTAATTTTTAGGTAAATAAAATGGAGTTACCCTTCATTCTTCCTTCTTCAACCCTACAGGTAGTCCCTTCCAATGTCTCTCACCTAACAGGTAACGATGAACCTGGCTTCTGCTCAGATATTCATTTATATCCCATCTATTATTTTATTCCCCAGCAAGTCTTGTGTGCTCTCTTATCCCCTCCAAACATACTAAAAACCACTGCCAGATCAATATGCCTAAAGCACCAAATTGTACATTCCATGGTCCTCTTCAAATATTTGCAGTTAATACGACTGCCTACAGGATGAGGTACAAACTCCTGAACTTTGTATTTTATGCCCTCCAGAATGTGGGTCTCCCTGCTCGCACAGAGATCTAATTTAGTATCTAATACTCTCCTTTCATGAATACACAATTTCACTCAACTCAGACTACTGATTGCTGAGAATGAAATCATGCAAATTGAAGCCTCTGTTACCAAAGTCTTTTTTTTGTTGCTTGTAATGTACTTGTCCTTATTTGTATTTCAGCTTCCTATTAAGAAACACCTTTTTTTTGGCATCGAATCACAATCAAGTCCATCGACATTGATATGGCTAATTTTTCTTAACACTCCTTGTGTTATTATTTATTCTGTTAATTTACAACAATATCTTCCTGACTAGACTCCTTACTTCCTCTGCCCTCTGCAAGCTTTTCTCCATCCAGCAGTCAAACCGATATTTTAAAAGTGCAAATCGTATTAGGTAACAGCTCCACTTAAAATCCACTAGTGGGTCCACATACTTAGAACACAAGACAAAAGCATCACATATCACTCTGCACCGGGCCAGCCACCTCCTTACTTGTGCTCTGGAATTTATCACTTGGCTTTTGCTCACTAGGCTCCTGGCATGTTGTATTTTATCATCTTTTTTGTCTATAATTCTACTCCCATGTCTTTGCATGGCTTACTTCTCTGAAGATACCTCCTCTGACCACCTTATGTAAAATAGTTACTAACACACACACCTTCACAAAATATTGGAATACTATTACAATATGTACAAAATTCAACTGTTTTGAAAAAGCAAGACAGAAATGCCATGCATGATAATTATTTCATTTGTACATAAAATACAAAGGGCATAAAATGCAAAGTTCTGGAGTTTGTACTTCATCCTGTAGGCAGGTGTATTAACTATGCACCCAGTGAGACAAACAGAAATATGAATTTCCCAACTGGAAACTAAATGATAGAGACAGAATGAGTTTTTACATTGATCTATGTTATCAGATTAATTATCTCCATTACATGTAATGTGTCTAGGCTATATTTGTTACAGTAGATAGGCAGGAGTGGGGCGGGAGAGGGCTCCCCGTACCCCACCAGGGATGTCAGGCAACCATCAGGTGATGGTCAGGCAGTTGTCACACTGCCTCTCTAAAATAATAATTGGTTGCCACTAGCATCAGGGAAAGGCAATTTCCTAATAGATAAAAACATCTGAACCTGGTGATTGACAATTTCCTGATAAGACCTCAGGAACTGGGTGAGTGGGCTCAAGCATGCACACGTCAGAGGCAAAATGGCAGAGTTTAACTGGTGTATGACCTTCCACGGACTTTCCACTGGAAAAGGGAAGAATGCTTCATGTGAGCATGCCTACAACTCCAGTAAACACACTGCGCATACTCACCTCGCAAGTGTTAGCAGATCACCGTGCATGTAGGCGGCCCACCCCAAGGAAAAAAATCAAGGGAAACAGGGACACAAGGCCTTGGAAGTATGCCAATATATAGAACCCCAACTCAAAAGGTCAAACCCCACACTTTTCCTTCAAGTCACCTATTGGGCCTCTTCCAAGGGTACTTTCCTTCCTTTTGTTCCTGCTCTAAAGCTTTTAAATAAACTTTTACTCCTGCTGTTAAACTTACCTCAGTCTCTTTTTTGCCTTATGCCCTTCTGAGGAGGCAAGAATTTAGATTGCTGCAGACTCTTATAGATTTGCTGCCAGTAACATATTCATATGTGATAATGGCTTATATGATTAGTTCTTTAGTGAATAATAAACACAGAATTAAGTTCGATAATAAGTATTGGAATAGCCAAGATTACTTGAAGCAGATTTTAATACCTTAATATGTTTTAACAATTAAGTATAATTTGGTAATAGTAAGACTGCCAATATTTGGTCTTTTTTTAAAAGGAGCATTTGATGCCAATACTTGTACCTTGATGGAAAATGACAATAATGCAAGTGAGAATGCCACTAATAATTAAGTTGTTGCATCAATAATTGTTGGAAATTTGAACATGTTTTACTGTTAAAGTAAATATCCACTCTGTAGAATAGACATTTTGTGATTTATGTCCAGTTTCTTAAACAGGACTACCTAAGAGAGAACTAAACTTTGACCTTTTTCCTTCTCTTGCCCAAATTCCTATCTAAGGGACTAGGGAGTCACTCCCTACAAACCGTAAAGTCTCATCAGAGAGATTTCATTTAACCCTATATAACATACCTTACTTTCCAACCTGACTCTGGCATAACATTACATGACAGATAAGGAAATAAATCCAAATATTTTAACCCCAAATACATTTCTTTGTCATATCTTAAAATAGCCCTGCAAAGTTGTCTCCTGTGGGGAAAATACTACATTCTGTAGAGAATCCCCTTGCCCTTTTCCAGGCCTTTTCTCTGATCCAGGAGAGAATGAACTAAGAGGCCGGCACCTTTTTAGGTCTGATAAGAAACATTTATGGGGGAGAGGGAGGGACAGCATTAGGAGATATACCTAAAGTAAATGACGAGTTAATGGGTGCAGCACACCAACCTGGCACATGTATACATATGTAACAAACCTGCACGTTGTGCACATGTACCCTAGAACTTAAAGTCTAATAATAAAAAATAAATAAAATTAAAAAAGAAACATTTACAATCTATTCTCTCTGAAGCTTGCCATCTGGAGGCTTAATTTGTATAATTAGAACCTTGTTCTCCATAATCCCTTATCTTAACTCAGACATTTTCTTTCTATTGATTCCAGATCTTTAGATAAACTCTTTCAACCAACTGCCAATCAGAACATCTTTAAATTCACCTATAAGCTGGAAACCTGGCCCCCTTCCAGTTATCCCACCTTTCCAAACAGAACCAATGTACATCTTACATGTATTGACTGATGTCTTATGGCCCCCTAAAATGTATAAAACTTAGTTGTGGGCCGCGCACCTTGGGCATATGTTCTCAGCATCTCCTGAGGGTTGTGTCATAAACCATGGTCACTCATATTTGGCTCATAATAAATCTCTCCAAATATTTTAGAGTTTGACTCTTTTCATCAACATAAGGAAAAATGAGAAACTGAGAAAGTCATTTTAGTTCTGAAGATATTTGGCAGAACAAAATGAAGAAAATGTTAACATATCTCCCAGTTGGGAAATAGTCAAGGAAATTTGGTGCAATTCAATATGGGCTTTTTATAGCTACTAAATATGGTGATTATGAAGATTATGTGACAATATGGATCACATCAAATATTAAGTGAATGAAGCAGACTATACATTGTTACAGTCCAATCACAAACATGTAAGGAAAATTTGTTTACGAAACAAAGGGCTGAAAACAAATACATAAAATAAATATGATTATTTTTCCAAATGTTCTCCAAAACAGTAATTTTATTTTCCTAGTATGTAACATAGGTGTTAAACGCCTCCATGAAAAGTTATTGCACCGAAAGATCTCCCTTCCCAATATATCTATGAATCTATCATTAGCAATTTCTTCTCTGGTCATCCTTAAAAACTGCTGTAACAAACAATTCTTTCCGCCTTTTAATCCACACATTTACCCTGAATGGCTTTAACAGCCATCTTTTATGCCCTTAATTCCCAAATATTCCTTTTCTAACTACTACTTCTATTCTAAGTTTCAGTCTTATGTATTCTAACATCAATTGAAAGATACAGCAGTTTCTTGCACAGATTTTGTAGCATCTTTTGTACAAAAATGTTAACAGGAATTCCTTCAATCACCTCTGGCCTTCGGTAGCATTTTATGTTACCATGCTAGAAAACCTCAACACAAATTTCACTTCTTTCTCTACTTTTCCCATCACAACACACCAGTTCCCAAATGCAGGCTATTCCATTCCAGAAATCTCCTGAAATTAATGCATCTTTTCCACCCTCATTCCCCTCAAGTATTCATCTCTAGTGTTTTGTTTTGTTCTTTGTTCTTTTTTTTAATTAATTTAATTTAATTTAATGTAAAGTTCCAGGATACATGTGCAGGACGTGCGGGTTTGTTACACAGGTAAATGTGTGTCATGGTGGTTTGCTGCACATACCAACCCATCACCTAGGTATTAAGCCGCACATGCATTTGCTATTTAACCTGGTGCTTTCCCTCCCCCTACCCCCTCTACTGACAGGCCCCAGTGTGTGTTGTTCCCCTCCCTGTGTTCATGTGTTCTCATTGTTCAGCTTCCACTTATAAGTGAGAAAATGTGGTGTTTGGTTTTCTGCTCCTGTGTTACTTTGCTGAAGATAATGGCTTCTGGCTCCATCCACGTCCCTGCAAAGGACATGATCTCATTCTTTTTCATGGCTGCATAGTGTTCCATGGTGTATATGTGAAACCCAAAACTGTAACAACCCTAGAAGAAAATCTAGGCAATACCATTCAGGACATAGGCACAGGCAAAGATTTCATGATGAAAACATCAAAAGCAATTGCAACAAAAGCAAAAATTGACAAATGGAACCTAATTAAAGAGCTTCTGCATAGCAAAGAAACTATCATTAGAATGAACAGACAACCTACAGAATGGGAGAACATTTCTGCAATCTGTCTGATATCCAGAATCTATAAGGAGCTTAAACAAATTTACAAAAAAAAAAAAACATATTACAAAGTGGGCAAAGGACATGAACAAACACTTCTCAAAAGAAGACATTTATGTGACCAACAAACATGTTTCGTTTTTTCTAAAGACCCATATTTAGCCTTTGTTACCTTATTTCATCTTTACACCAGTCATATGTATTAGCACCATTTTGTAGATAAAACTGATGTACAAAAAGATAAGTAATTTGATAACACAGCTAGCATATGGCAGAGCTGGCAACCTTAACTATTCCAACAATCTCCCTGCCTCTACGTCACTCATTGCAATTTTTTAACATTATTTTGTCCTGCATTGCCCACATGATTACATTCAAACTCAATAGCATCACAAAGAAAGTCCTTGAATGTCTAGAGCAAGTCTAACTGTCCAAGCTTATCACCTGTCACTCCCAACCCCACACCTTGTGTTCCTTCCAAACTCAATAGAAAGACTCAGGACACAACTGGTCCTTGCTCAACCCCATTGCTTGTGAATACCCCAGCTGGTTAGAAAACTGTCCCAATTATTCTCCCTAGAAATCCTTCACAACAAGACTCAGACATTTCTTCTTTAATGAAACCTCCCATTACGCTGGCCTCAACCTGCAGAATAATTTGTTCTGCTTGCCACATTCCCATAATACAGTTTTCATATATCTAACTCATTACCTACTGTAAAGTAACAGAATTTAATTACTGGCTATTCCATCTTGCTTACTTAATAATAATCTCATCCAGAGTAGGGACTGGGTCTTATTCATCATTGTATCATAGTTGCACATCCTATCCACCATATGCTAATGCTTCACTCAGTGCCTGGCATATTTGATTAATGATTGAGGAGGAAAATTATCAGAGCACCATGTATCAGTTTTCAAGGACAGTTATAAGGCCTTATAAGAGAATTAATAGCAAAGGCTGACAGGTCTCTAGGAATAGAAGTCAAAGGACATGAGACAAGATATAGAAATTAGGGAATATTGCTTGAGTCCAGGAGTTTGAGGCTGCAGTGAGCTATGATCACACGATCGCACTCTAGCCTGGGCAACAGACCGAGACTCTGTCTCAAAAAAATAAAAATAAAAATAAAAATAAAAAATAAATTAAAAATATACACTTAAAAAAAGAAGAAAGATGAAAGAGTTGAAAAGCAGCATAGACAAACTTTACTCACTTGAAATGTTGTTATTTCCAAAATATGAAGTAATTAAATGCAAGTTAATTTGGATAGAATTCTCCACAAAAAAAGACAAAGCATTTTCTTCCTTCTCTCTTTGTGTAAATTCAGTTCAGCTATTGAGCACAAGAGCTACTATGGTGAAATACCACTCTAACAAATGCTTTTAGTTTTAGCCTATTTAATCTATTGTAAACTCAACTTGGCAGTCACCTTGCTGAACAGTGAAAGAGCAGGATAAATGAAACTTTCCTGAAGTTCTTTTTATCGTCAAACAGTAGGAGAGCATTATTGGCTTCATTCAGTTGTGGCTAGGTTACACGGGTTATATTTTACATACTTTAGGCCAAAATCCCACTGTAATGTGATATTATTGGGTCAGTTTGTCTGACTTGAGAAAAAGCCCTATTATAAGTAGAAGGAGTTTTGTCTCATTTCTTCAGAATATATACACAAAACTCTTGGAAAGTTTAAAAGCTTAGACATTTTCCCCCTACTGTGAAGAGGGAAAAAAAGGAAAAGAAATTCTGCTTCTCAAAGAAAAATTTAAAAACATAATAGCAAGCTCAAATATTCAATTAGAAATGATAATACGCTATGAATTCATTTCTAGAATTTTCAAAAAATTTTCATTAAAATTTATTTTATCTAATATTTGTTATTTGTAAATATCCATCACAAAAGATAAGTAAAAATAGGATAAATACTTGGATCAAGAAAAATAAGTCTGAAGTGAAATGATGTAATATCTACTTCTCTGAGATTTGGCATTTACTGGTTGTGACATTTCCACTCAATGTCAGATTTCATTATCTGTAAAACAGAATTAATGTCTAATGCACAGGCTATTTCAAGTATTAAGTTGATATTTATAATATCCGGTGCAAATAGTTGCTTAATAGATGTCATTAAAATGAAATGTAAATACATTAATGTAATCAGTAACCTTGTAATTAAAGTTAAATGATCAGATTATTTCTAATTAAACCCATTGTTTTAGTTTATCACTCATATCTTTTTTTGGTAAAGTATATGATAATTTATAGAGCATATATAGGAAGAAAAAGGGATGGATCATAAAAATGAGGGAAGCTTACTCATTAGAGTTTTACTTGGAACTACCATTGTAAAATGAAGAAATACAGATTATGGTTTGATTCTTCTACATTTAACTGATATAAAAAAACAAATTTATTAAAGCTGATTTAAAGTGAAGTAAACAAACCAGTGTGAGGACGTAGTCAATAAAACTAGAGATATCTGTCCAGCTTCCTATCCCAGAAAGTTTATTGTTTTTTGTCTGTTTTACATATCAATTGTCTGGGCAGGTATGCAACTGTTTATTGAAAAAACTTCAGTGGATATTCCATAGGTCACTTCATGTACTAACCATCAATTATATATACATATATAGGACGCTAGGAATTGAGTGCAAAAAACGTAAAAGTTCCAGGCACTGAGAAATGACTAGGTGTATAGGAGGTGTATTAGTGCATTTTCATATTGCTATGAAGAAACACCCAAGACTGAATAATTTATAAAGAAAAAGAGGTATAATGAACTCACAGTTCCACATGGCTGGGGAGGCCTCACAATCGTGGTAGAAGGCAAAGGAGGAGCAAAAGCACATCTTACGTGGCAGCATGCAAGAGAGTGTGTTCAGGGGAACTACCCTTTATAAAACCATCAAATATTGTGAGACTTATTCAGTATCAGGAGGACAACATGGGAAAACCCACCCCATAATTCAATTATCTCCCACTGGGTCCCTCTCACAGCATGTGGTGATTATGGGAGCTACAATTCAAGATGAGATTTGGGTGGGGACACAGCCAAACCATATCAGGACGGGACAAGGGGATGCTCTCAGTTATTTCAGTGCTAGATATAAGGCTGAAGAGGGAGGTCAAGGCTGAGCCCTAAAGTGTCTTTTATTCCATGTTACTGTGCCTGACATTTGTCAAGGATGCAATGAAGAGGCATTAAACTATTTTATGTAAGGAATGACATACTTTGTGTTTACGATCAATCATTTTGGCTAAGGTTTTAGGAGAAACTTGAAGAAGAAAATACTGTAGGTATGAACAGCAGTTAGAGTTACTATAGTTTCCAGAAGAAAGGTTATAGAAGTCTGAACTGGGGCAAAAAGTAAAAAGATAAGGAAGATAGCATAGATTTTAAAATATATTGGGGGTAAATCTGCATTATGCAATGATTGACACAATTTTACATCTATGGCCATCCAATCTGTTAAAATCAAAGGTCACAACTTCAGCTCAAATGTAACTATGATTATTTACATACTCCTTTGTTTTAATTACAGTAGGTTTATAACGTTTCATTACAAGTTTGAATTATCTACCCTTTATTTTTCATCACTCTCAGATTTATCTGGCAGATCTTGTGAATTTACTTACCCTTATGAAGTTCAGAATGCATTATTTTGTCTAGTTCATAAAAATTTATGTTGAATTTTTTAGGGGAATTTATTGAATGTATGGACTAACATAGGAAGCTCAGATTTCTTTACACTGTAAGTCTTAACAATCCAAAAGCAAGATACAGCATGTCTTTCTGTCTATTGATATCCTCCTTTCTAATCCTTGGTAGTATAATATGTTTTCTTCATATTGCTCTTGGACATTTACTAATGTTTATTTCAATATAGTTCCTCCTTTGTGTTGTTACTACAACTGAGGTCTGTTGTTTCCTTGTATTTTCCTTAAAATATGTTTAGAATTGTATTTCAAGGACACAGAAAAATATAAGATACCCCTCTAGTAAACACCCTCCGTCAAACTCTAGCTTTTGACCATTCTTGTTTCAATTATTTCTTAAAGAAATAAAATATTACAGATATGGCTGAAGCCTCTGTTTACCTTTCTAGATCCCCTCCCAAGTGGGATTGCCATATAAAACGCAGACTCCCTGTTAAATTTGAATTTCAGATAAACAATGAATAAATATTTAGTATAAGTGTGTCTCATATGATATACAATTTGAATGTATTTTTATTTGCTAAATCTGACATCCTTATGCCTGAGGTCTAGAAATATCCTGAATTTGTTTTTTAATCATTCTTACACAGTTCAAAACACTGCACATTATGTGATCAAGAACATTTTAGAGGATTGTTTTGCATGCCTTCAATTCTTATATAAATGGTACAATATGTTTCATTCTGCAACTAGCTTTTTAAACTAAATGCTGAGATTACTGACATTTATTCTTATTGACTATCCAAGTTGTTTACTCATTTGAAATGCAGTTTTTCACTATTACAAACAAGATTAAAATTAATATGCTCATAGATTTCTTCTCATTTTTCTTATGTATTTGTGAGAGATTCTCCAAAATGGGTTCTTAAGCTCCACTGCACACCAGAATCCCCCGAGGAGCTTTATAACATACTGATGCCAGAAAAAAGTCTCTGGTATTTCTGATTTAACTTGTTTGTAGTGCAGCCTGGGTACTGGTATGACTGTCATGTGCACCCAAGGTTAAGAACCACTGTTCTTCTCCAGCATATATTTTTAGAAGTGCAGTTGCTAGGTTGAATCTATGAATCTTCTATGAACCTATGAATCTTCTATGGTACTAAATATTGCCAGATTGGGCTCCAGAGTGCTTTTACTAGTTCAAAATCCCATCGACTACAGATACAACTCTCCACTGCTATGCTTTTTAATTTTTGCAAATTTGGTAGACACAAAACATTAAATCTCTGTAGTTTTATTGTGCATTTCCTTGACTGTTAGTGCCATTGAGCCTCATTTCATGTATTTATTGACCATTCAGATTTACTCTTCTCTGATATGCCTGTTCACAGTATTTTACCCTTTATTAACGGGTCACTTATCTTTCAGTTATTGAGTTATAAAATGTTTATATCTTGTTTGTGGTTCCTTTTCTATTGTAGGTCTTGTATATTACTTTTGCTGGTTTATGGCTTGACTTCAGACTGTATTTAATGATGTCCTTTGTCAAAATGAAGCTTTACATTTTTAATCTTTCCTTTGCTTTCTGTAATGTGTTTAAGAAATGCTTCACAACACAAAAGTCAACCACATATTTTCATATACTGTTTTTCTAAAGATTAAATATTTTTTAACCTTCAAAATTCTAATGGACTTGAATTATTTTATTAGTGTGAAGTAAAAATTTCTGCCCCATCTCCCAAAATAAAACAGCAATTTTCCCAGTGCCATCTGTCGAATAGTTTTTCTTTTCCCCCACTAGTTGGTGTATCCATAATCAATGTAAGTTTCTGAGCTCTGTGTTTTGTTCAACATTGTACACTCTGAACGAATAACATATTATTATGAAATTATGCTAAATTTGGTATGTGATACAGCAGTTCCCCTTCACTTGTTCTTCAAAATCACTTTGGGATTTATAGATTATTGATTAAGAATACACAAACTTATTCCTATCTTACTAGTTTTTAAAAATACAGAATGTATGCTGAAGTATGCAAATAATTTCAATCTCTGTGTATTTAAATATTTGATTTTTCTCTTATGATCTCTTAATATGATGCCTCAATCCAGAACCATATTTGAGTTCCTAGAGTAAGCCACACTTAGTGGTGGTATATTACTCTTCATTTGTGATGTTTCATTCTAGCTGCTAGTCTTTTATTTTGATCTTTGTTTTAAGTACTATTGTCTATATATCTTTTTAATTTGTCAGATTTTGGTATTAATATCATGTTAGATAAGAAAATATAACTGTGTGATGGTTAATACTGAGTGTCAACTTGATTGGATTGAAAGATACAAAGTATTAATCCTGGGTGTATCTGTGAGGGTGCTGCCAAAGTAGATTAACATATGAGTCAGTGGGCTAGGGAAGGCAGACCCATCCTTAATCTGGTGGGCGCAATCTACTCTGCTGCCAGCGAATATAAAGCAGGCCGAAAAATGTGAAAGGAGAGACTGGCCTAGCCTCCCAGCCTACATCTGTCTCCCATGCTGAATGCTTCCTGCCCTTGAACATCAACATTGGACTCCAGGTTCTTCAGTTTGGGGACTGAGACTGGCTCTCCTTGCTCCTCAGCTTGCAGACAGCCTATTGTGGGACCTTGTGATCATATAAATTAATACTTAATAAACTCATATGTATAAATATAGACACACACTCCCATATATATGTATATATATACATGCATATATATATATATATATATATATATATATATATATATATATATCATATTAGTTCTGTCCCTCTAGAAAACCCTGACTAATACAAGTGTAAATATTTATTCTCCTATCTGTTCAAATAGCTTGAGTGCTACAAACATCTGTTTCTTGTAGTGCTTCAAACTAGTTGAAGATAAAAAAATTTATCTATAAAATCCACCAACCAATCTGGATTTATACTGATTTGGAGGGGGGAATATCTCCATGATAAAGTTTTTGAATTTTTTTCTTTAGTAGTTGGTCTGTGCTCTCAAGCATCAGTTTCCCTCATTTCTATTTATTTCTATTTTCCTAGAAAAATACTGATTTCGTGTAGGATTTAACATTTATTTTTGTAATGTTGAAAAAACTAACCTTATGCAATTCTTATAATGTCTTCTGCCTCTGTGATATTTTCCCATTTCCAGTCCTTAATGTATTTGTACTTTCACCATCAGTGTCCTGATTAGGTTAGCCATTGTTTTTTCTTTGTTTAAGAGCCAGTTATTGGGTTGATTTATTAGCTGTGTTTTGTCTGTTCTCTAAGACGTTACTTTTCTGCTTTAAATTATTAAATATTTTCATTTGTTTAACTTATTTTATTACATGTGAGTTAGTTACCAAAATTATTTATTTTCATTCTTTATCAATGCAAGTGCAAACACTTGGCTAGGAACTTGTCTCTAGTTACTGTGACTTAATTGTATACCATAGGTCTTCATATATAATACTTTATTACATTTATTTTCCAAGTAATCTGCTCTTTTGCTCTGAACTTAATCTTTAACCCAAAAGCCACTTGTGAGAGCCACTTATTTCATTGTGATCAGTGAAGCTAATACTTCTCCTTTGGGAAATATGTTAGCGATGTCTTTCTAATCTATTTTTTTTCTCATGTGAATATTGCAAGAGCTTTTTAAACCATGTCTTATATTATTTAGATCTATGCATTACTTTTGGTCTATTTGTTTGCTGTGGTCTGAGAGATAAATTAGAATATCCTATATAAATTAGAATATTGTATTACTATATTTCTGTCCATTTTACTTGTGCCTATGTATTAATGACTGCCAGAACTTCATTATCATTTATATACCTTTTACAATTCCAAGTGCTCATGTCTGAATGACTGATTCTGTATGTGTGTCTGTGTGTATCAGAATAGTGATCTATTTAAGACAAAGTGGCCCTGGCTCGCAGAGCGCTGCCTTTTCCTTTGGCTTCCCCTGGGGATTGGGTGTTTGTATGAGGCCCCATCTTTCTGAGACAGCTGCAGGGTAATCACAATAGATATTTTCTCCTCTGCTTGTTCCACAGCTCTCTTCAGCAAAGACGGCAAGCAATGTGATTTCCTCAATGAGACCTACCTCCCCTGCCTCTCTGTAGTAACAAATGGAAGACAGGAGAGTTCCTACAGCCAGCTCAAACATGTTGTTTCTACTGACTCAAACCAAGGACTATTGGTTTTCCTCTTTAGCATCCCTCAATGCTCTGGGAAATGTTTGCATCTAGCTGGCTGTGTCTGAGATATGTAACTGCATATGCCCCCTGTCAGTATCTTCCTGTACCCTGATTTGATATTTATTGCATTTGACAGCTCTTCATCTTAAATTGTGATTCAAGATTATAAATATCTCTATTGTCAAAAACAGATTATAGATATCTCTATTGTCAAAAACATGGTTTACATTTTTCTTGTTATTCTTGTTTACATGATTTCAGAGGAGAGAAAGAGGAAGTATCTTTGGTCTCCTTTCTCACAGTTAGGATTCCCTTATCTCTTCGAAAATTACTGATGTTTTGAGCTTCACTCTAAACAAATGAAATCCGAATTTTTAAGAATCAGTCCAAGAGGTGTTTAATTTGATAAACTCTACAGGTGATTTTTCTGTGGGAACGATGCCCATTGCCTTAGCCAAACAAATATAGACTTTTAATAATATTTAATATATTCTAGTTACCTTTCTTTCTTGTTATGTACCGAATGCGTATTTAGAGGAACCTTCTTACATTTTTTGAAGTTTCTTGTCACTTCTAAATAAGAGTACTAAACTGACTTCCATGAAAACTACTCATTTTAATCTCTAAGAAATTATATATAGCTTTATTAAATATATATCTACTGAGAGTTTATGGGGAGAGAAAGCCTGTTTTGGTTCTGTGGAACTCTTTGATATTGAAATATTCTGGTCTTTAAGGAACGAACAAAATACCCTTTGAAACATTCAACAATGATGATTTAAATAGTCAATCCACAATAGTTATCGAACCTTTCTTTGCAGTATAATCATCTTTTACTCTAACACAAATCGTATGCCTAGTAAAATGATTGTTTTCCTGTTCCTCAGTTGCACATCATGTTTTTTGCTGATGAATGACTTTGCTCTTACTCTACTGAAATAAATCTTCTCAACTTAGTTGATAAATTATACTTATCTTTTGAAAAAACACCTCCAAAATCAAGGTTTTCTGACCCAGATGTTGGTTCTCCATTTGTAAATTCAGTGAGCAATTCCATCTGTATTTTTCTTAGCATACTTGACCTTTCCCTTAGTGATAAATTGTAATGATAATAGAATTATAATATGTGAGAGTTATTTGGCATCTACTAAATTCCAGGTAACAGATTTTAAGTCATTATTTGCATTAATCCTTAAACATATAAGCTACATAAAATCATTTTTTCTATTTTCCTAATGAGAAAATGTGAATGAAGCTGAGCAGTTTGTACCAAATCACACAAGTAGCCAAAGGCCAGTATTTAAGTATCTCAGTTCAGAAGCAGTGCTCTTCATCCACGATGCCCTTCTGTGCCCTAAAGGTCTACTGCCTTTTCAGGGTCTTGCTCAGCAACTTTTACATGGTAAACCCTAGGATATTTATTACATTGAATCTCACCACTTAACCCTTACCATTAATTTGATCTTAAATAGGCTGTTTTCATATAATTATAAATCTGGGACCCTCAAGTCAACATTTTGAATGTTTCTGTTTCCCCATTATACTCCAACATTTTAATCAGAATATGTCCTCAGCTAGAGTACTTGGCCTAATCATTAGTTCTTATGCCTCTTTCTGCCTTTTAGTGGACTCCAATCGTTTTGTAGATCTGAATTGACAGCAATTACATAAAGCAGCCAGAGGATGATTAGCTTGGAAGGCTGAATTGTGTCAAGTTAATTACCAGTGGTGCAGACTGACTTTGATTCATGAATATGGCTTTTTGCAGAGCTCTTAAGATGTTAATCAGTCAACACTTATTTTTTACAGTTTAATGGAAATGTCAGAAGGAGAGTTCAGTTGGGGGGGAGCGGGGGGGACCCCAGGAACAGAGACCCTGGTGAGCATTGAATCACCAAATATAAAAGAAAAATTCATTTTAAAGAAGTGGTTTCAGGATACTTGATCATGAAATGAACACTCCTTTAACTGCCGGAGCTGCAATCAAATCAATCGTCAGTGTTCTTGACAAATGTGAGGATCAACTGAAAGACTACTCTTTCACAGACAAACTTTCTAAATTCCATTAAATGGAGCTGTGTGGCAGTAGAGATAAATGTCAAAAGACAAGAAAGAATATTTATTCTTTTTAAATACAAAATATTTAGAATGCATTATATACTTTTTTTTATCAAATTGGAAATATTCTGCAATCCCTTCCTGGTTCAACATTGAACAAACACTACTGGGAATAAAGAATTCCTCACAATCAAGTGCTTTAGTTGTTTTTTAAGCCTACTGCCTTTCTTTATCTCATGGTGCCAAACATCTCTTGTACTCTTCCTCTGGCAGGGGAAGGGGGAGGGCAGGAAGACCTCCTTACCTGAACACTTTTGAGAATAATAGCATGATAGTAAAAATATGAACCCCACATTGGGCTGTCAAATTTTGCCACTGAATATATTTTAATTTATGAAAAAAAAAATCTGACTTTTAAAATACGGAATCCAAATCTTGAATGTGTATTTCAGCCATCATTTTTAAGTTGGTTGTTTGTGACCAAAGAAATAATAAGCAAAAAAATAAAAATAAAAAATGTAGCCTTATTCGGGCTTATAAGCTTTTTGTTAGGAGGCAACACTGTATTTTAAGGACATTGTATTTTGCATTTTGAAAACTGCAAATCAAGTGTAACATCAACCAACAACATATCATAACCAAATACATCTACTTACTGTGTTTATAAATATTCTCTCCTGGCTTACCTATCTCCACTCAGAGCCCAAATCCATACCCAGGAACTGTGTCTCTTTCATAAATAGAATGCAAAAGCTTCTAGGCTCCGTACTGATGATCATATCCATTAAGTGACTATAAGAATAAATTTTCTGGTAAAAATAACCAGGTAGTTGTAACTTTTGAAGCTAATTAAAATAGACACCAACCCTATGAGTAAGGAGAGAGAATAATACAAAATGCCTGCTTCATTTATTAATATTATGTAGGCAAAATTAGCATTTTGATGTTAAGAAAAATGTCAAAGAATGCTACTGGATTGAGGAGTTTCATATTAGTGAAATAACTTGAAAGAAAGGATTTTTATAGAATTAATTCCTGTCAGCTTATCCAAACATTTCAACAAAAAATTTTGTAGGCAAATCATTAACACTTCAGTACTTTTCTTTGAGGTTTCCTCAATAGAGACACTAACAGGATTTCTGAACAAATATGGATTTGAATGTTCTTTTGCATTGCATTAAAGACCATCACAGTCAGTGGTTTCTCATGCCCCTCTATGCACTAGAGGAGAAAACAACTAACCTACAATTCTGCAATGAAGTTTTCCTGGCAGACTATCAGCATGGTCTATAATTATTTCACATCTTCAAAATTTCATTTTTGAAATTTGAGAATTTTGGATAATGAGTCAGTAAAATGTATTTGGTGTAATTTCATAAATCATTATGATAAATTAAAATATTATGCTGCAGTTCTGTTCCAAACTTTTAGACGGGAACGTTCTCTTAATGTTGAATGTCCCCATTTATCATTGGAGTTTTCCTTAGTTCTCCACATATTAAATGTATGAAATTTAATGTTTTTAAAGATAGCTAGAAAGTAGACATAACATTATCAGATACTATTCATACTGAATACTTTGCAGAAAAATTACTGCCTAAATTAAGCACTATATGGTTAAAATTGCTTTGACCCTTCCATTTGGTGAGACAAATGGTTTAATGAGCAATTTCTCTAGCTCTTCTCATTTGCAATTTAACATTTTCTATTTTATAGTACAAATATTTTTTCAGTGATTGATTCAACAAATATTTTCAGATTTCCTTCTGCACCAAGAATGTAATGATTACCAAAACCAAATGCCTGTTCCCCAAGAGTCCATAATTTAGTGAAAGGTTATAAAGCAATACATGAATGTTATGTGCTTATTTCTTTCCTGTATTAGAATCTAATTAGACTGTTTAAATCACCCAAAAGCCCCCCAGTCAGAGATAACCACAGTTAAATTACTGGGATATCTAAATATGTATTTGTGTGTATTTATTAGGTTGGACCATTTGAAGTCACTATATTTGTTAATTAGAAATGGTCAATAATGGCAATTTGATCCAGTTCGACCTAATTAATATATTCCATTGTATGTGTGACCCACAATTTTCTGCAGTTGAATGTTGAAATTATTATCAATACTTTCTATAATAAGTAATGCTAATAAACTAGGCTATATTGCATACCTGGTCACATCAGTCTTTATGTATATCTTTTCATTCTTTTCCCAATAAAAATCCCTGCAAGCAAAATATCTAAAGAATATGTACATTTTTAAAAACTTGAAATTTATATTTTTAAATTGTGCTTAGGATTTTTTTGCTCAGACTGTTGTTTCTATTTCAATTTGACAAATGGTGTTTTGAAAATTAATGGCTGCTTTATCCAATTTCTCCATGGTTTTCTATTATCTGTCAAATCAATTTTGGTCACTTATGGTTTACTAAAAAGTTTGTACTTCACTCCTGTTTGGCCTTTTCTAAAAATATGGAATTGTCATAGTATTTTATTTATTAAAGGAAAAAAACACCCAAAATATGTTATGTCCTTCCCACTATCATTTCTAACATAATACATTTTGTTTCTCCTTTGTTTTCCTATATGTCTTGCCAAGGATTGGTCTATTTTAATGACCCTGTCAAAGAACAAATACCAAATTAAAAATGGCATTTTCCCTTTTTATCCCAATTTTTAAATTTAAGCTTTTGTTTTTGGTGATTTTTTTCTTCTTTACTTTCCTCAAGTATATATCCTTACTCTTTTTTTCTGATGTTTAGTTCGTTTAATTGTTAGTTTACTTATTTTCAGGCTTTACTATGCCTGTTGCATAATATCTTTTTTGATAGTTATTTAAACTTTTAAATCTCATTTTACACATTATATTAACATTTACATTGCAAGGCATTCCATCACAAATATTACAGATTGATAAAAACTTCATACACATACTCCCCCAAATTGAAACCAGATACAGTCACTTTACTAAATCAATAAAATAATAAAAACAATGGAAATGTTAATATAACTATTTTAAAACAGCAAGGCCTCAGGCACTCTGGAAAAGATGTTCTCTTGCAACTATTATATAACATGTCAGTGGTACAAAATTATATTACATGAAAGTTAGCAAATACCCATTAATTAAGTCCACTCTAATAATGACAATGACTTTAGGATCTGATATGTAGTCATTGGATACATTCCTATTTGGACAACTGTCAAAAGGAACAGATATTGGGCAACTAAGGTCATTTCTAATAAGGTTCTCAACTGTGAAAAGGTGAGGTGTGTTTTCAGCATACCATGGACAGTTACATCCCTGCTATAGTCACCATCTGGTTTACTCAACAGAATCTAACAGCACACTTGACTTACTATGCTCACAGTCGGAGACACTTTAGAACTCTTTCCCCATCATCTTCCACAGTGCACCCTCCACCCTTCTCTGAGAATCTCCAAGGTATGCCCTTGACATAAAAAAAGAAGAGAAGAAAAGAGGCTTTGCCTCTCCCATTTCTGACCAACCAGTAGTTTGGCATAGCAGTGTACTACAAAATTCTCATGCCCTGCAACAGTCAGTCACCACTGGGAGCATGGCTACTTTTGCCATAATCTAAACTTTAAAAAGCCTGATAATGAGAAAATGGGTGTGTAGGAAGATTTAGAGGGAGGGAACAGCACTGAAAGGAGTTGAGCAATATTTCCTTTATTCTTCTCAGCTTTTTTAGACTCAAAACAAGTTCTTAAGGACACACATCAAATTGCTGTAGTCCTTTCTTCCTATAGTCAAAACAAAACAAAGGATAAAAAATGTCCCCTTCCTTTCTCTGCTCCCCCAAAAATGTGTAGTACAGTAAGAAGATACTATTGAGATGTGCTATTTTGAAGAAATTAAAATTGGGATATGTAGTGAGGCTGTACACTATCAAGTTGCCAGGTTAGCATTTCACAGCCAGTGTCTGTGACCAGCAAGGAGTGGTGGAACCGAGCAGACCACTTTCAATGTCTCCTCACTGCAGTCCAACCTTCTGGCTAGGATTCATCCTGCCATCCACCTTCACAAATCATTGGCTCAACTGTAAATACATGGCTTGACTGTATCACACCAACTGCTTTATTTTAGGCACAATGGAGTGCATTGGGGGCTGTATGAAAAAAACTTGTGGACTCCATGCTCGCAATAGCTTCAAACAACTGAAACTTCATTTGCTTGGGCAGGCTTCTGAAATATGTTTCCCAATTCTCTGTATCAAACATCAGGTTTCACTGCATTGATGGCTTGCATGAGGCACTCATATGTGGTCTGAACAAATTTCCATGTGTCCTCATCCATATTGACAACAAAATATGTCTCAGTCATGTCCCCATAATAACCACTGCAATAAAGAGTGACGTTGACATTAACAATATCACCTTCTTCCAAGGAGTGTCTGGAATTCTGTGGGAAAGTATAGTAATTCAGAGAAGGATAATAATTTATTGCAATGCATCCTAAGTGTACAGCATGGTCTGTTCCTTCAGTAGTTACACCTGGTTTAACCATCCCAGCAGCATTATCCAAAACTTCTCTAGCAGTTTAGATACAAGTCACATTCCTTTTGATCTTCAGATCAGAATAATTTAACTTGAGAAGTACCTTTAAGAGCCTGTTCAGATTCAGACATTCCCAAGGAATGATCAGTAAAATCTGGTCTTTGACTATAACTTGGCACCAGTCTTGTTGTCATCAGTGGATAATGTGGTCTAAGTTTACCAGTGTATGGATATTAACACTGGCCAACGGGTCAGTGTTAATACCACCTTCTACACTCCAGGAAGACACTTCTTGCTTTTCTTTTTCGTCTTTTGCTTTCTTATGTAATAATTTGTGAGCAGCTCAATTTTCTTTGAAATATTCTGTGAGCAGAAGTGCAAGCCTTGGATGCCCAGTTGATGCAGGTGGGACAAGAGAGATTGGCCTGGGGACTCCAGCCATCTGTCTCCTTGGCCGTCATGCTGCCTGCCTGCTGGGAGAGCACTCACCCAGGAAGAGGAGGAGGAAGAGGAAGCCTGTGCATCATTTTATACGTACTTTTTAATCTCTGTTATTTTCTAAGCATGATAAAATTGTAAAAGTCACTGTTTTCCTAAGAGTTAATAAAGAGAGTCACTTATCTCAAATGTAAAATGGGTTGATTTGGTAAACATTGTTGGTGTTCAGAGCCATTACAAATCCCACTTCTCATCTGCCTTCCTTTCCTATAGAATGTGGATAGCCAACATTTTTGCCAAGTCCTTACAACTAGGGTCTAGTTCTACCCAATGAGATATTAACAGAAGTCGCTAGGTAGTACTTCCAGGAAAGCTCTAGAAGAAGTCTTACAGAGCTTACTAGTAGTTGCCCTTTTTTTGGTCCTCTACTATTCTCCTTGTTCCTGCCTGGATATGGTCATTTGCCCAAAGGCTTAGCAGTCATCTTCAACATGAGGATGATACCACACACTTAGGATACTATGGAGTGGGAGAGCAGGGAGAAAAAGCAGAGATACTTAAGAATGTCCTGGAGTTAATGCACAGATCTAAACTGCTTGCCTCTGGACTTCCTGTTTCATGGAAAAAAAAAAAGCCTTTTCTTATTTACACTACTTTCATTAGGTTTTCTCATTCTAGCTGCTAAAATTAATGTTAATTGAAAGTATGGCTGTTGTTGATGTCAGTTCTCAACCCAGAATCCTTGTTACTAGTCAGCACAAATGTCTCCCAGCTACCATGAGAACATAGCTGCACTCTTCTCTGGGAAATTGTCCTGGCCTAAGAAGAATTCTATGCCTTACTCTGGGCATGACACACCAGCCAATGGTTTAGTGATAGGACAGTCCAAAAGCACTGCTGCTCTGCCTGAGGGCGGGACACCTCTACAGGGTCATTTGGATGCGAGTTTACATTGGGAGTGACTGAGACTAGACTTCAGTCTCTCATCCCGCCCGAACACATTATTCTATTTCCTTCACTTACAGATTTGTCCTGAGTATATTTCCTTAATAAGTCACTTACATCTGGGAAGGCCTATCAAATCCAGTGCATATTTTTATGTTAGGATTTTTAATAAATATCCTATGTTTATTTTATAGATAAAGGGTGTAGCATGTGTAGTTTTTGCTTTTTAGATTTTTTCGACAATTTGTCTATGGCCTAATATAGGATTGATTTTGTCTGGATATGTGGAAATTTGAAAATAAAGTGGTTTTTTTTCCTAAATAATTTACAAGTTTAGGATATAAGTTAATCTTATTAGTTCTATCACTTAAATCCAATATGTTTATATTATTTATCATTTGAGTCTCCTTGTATTTATAACAGTTTCTTAAAATTTGCATGTACATTTTCTGACTCATGCAGGTCCATCCATTTTTTATCTGTGATGTACATTTTCTTACCATTTATAAAACTAATCTTCTACATTCCATTCATCCTCTTTGCTTTGAATTCTGTTATTTCTGCTTTTCATTTGCTTTATATTTGTCTGACATTCTTCTCATTTTATTTAAAGCTTTATTTCATTTTAAACATGACTAAAATTTTTTAAACTTTTCTCTTGTAAATAGCATATATCAGGATTTTTTTTTTGCCCCAATTTTACAGTCTTTGTTTTTTGCATTTTTTTTTTTGACACTTTGTCCTTGCAGGAGTGTAGTTAACCATCACATTTATTATACTGTATAACACATTTTAAAAATAATATTTCCTCATATTCTTTTTATTATTAGAAATTTTTAACTATTATAATAAAAAAGAACATGAGGAAGCATTTTAAAGAAATAATTTTATTGTTAGAATTTTTAAATTATAGTAAGACTTTTTAATTAGATTAAAAATCAGATTAGAATTTATTTAATTTTATTTAGATTTTTCTTAATTTTATATAATGTTTACATTCTAATAAAAACATGCGAATTTTAAATATAAGTATTTTAAAGAAAATATGTAATACATTATAAAACTTGTGATGGCTAGCTTACTTTAATTCATTTTCCATTATTAGTTTGTCTACTGATTTTGAAGGCAAACATTCTATTTTTATTCCCACAGAGTTTTTTAAAAATTGAAAGAAATTTCACATCTTTTATTGGTATTATTAATAAAAAAAGAAAAGAATTATTGAATTATCCCTTGATATGGTTTGGCTCTGCCTCCCCACCTAAATCTCACTTGGAATTGTAATCCCTATAATCCCCATTTGTCAAGGGTGGGGCCAGGTGGAGGTAATTGGATCACGGAGGTGGTTTCCCCCATGCTGTTCTGGAGATAGTGAGTCTCAGGAGATCTGATGGTTGTAGAAGCACCTGGAATTTCCCCTGCTTGCACTCACTCCATCCTGCCACCCTGTGAAGAAGGTGCCTGCTTCTCCTTTGTCTTCCGCCATGATCGTAAGTTTCCTGAGGTCTTGCCAGCCATGCAAAACTGTGAGTCAATGAAACCTCTTTCCTTTATAAACTACCCAGTCTGGGGTACTTCTTCATAGTAGTGTGAGAACGAACTAATACATCCCTTTTATCAAATTTCTTCATATATACTATTTAAAAGCCAGAACATAGTTTCTGAATTGTTTTAACATTTTTATTTTTCCAAAATATTTTAATATTTGTATTACTTTTTACCATATCAGCAATAATAAAGAATAGTTATATTCTAATTCTGGAGTGGGTGGGTGAAATTTATTTTCTTCTGTTTGCCACATTCTTTCCCCCTCCCCAGTCATTAAACAAAGGTTTTATTATTCTTGAAATGTTAGATATTTTACCATACCTGTGTATTGATGTCTTCTCATCAGTTATTACTATGCAAATGCTGACTCAAGACTTCCTTGAACTCATGAAACGTTTTTTTTCCTACTATTTTAAATTATTGCTTCTCCTGTTTGCTCTGGTGGGTTTTGTTTTTGTTTTTTTGTTTTTTTTTTTTAATTGAATGCCTAATAAACACCTATTTAATCTCAGAGCTCTGGCCTCCTGTGTCAAAGAAATATTGTACTGGACAAATTTAACCAGGCAAGAAAAACTTTACTCAAGACTATTGCAATAGCGGAAAGGGATTAAACTCAACCTCACCAAAACAATAAGCGAGAGAGATTTTAAGAGCTGAGGTGAGCTAGTGGACATGTACTGAAGGATGTCATGGTGAGGCTGGTGATTAGGTCAACTGTGTTTGCTAATTTGCACTTGTTGAAATTAGGTTCTACTCTCCTATAGAAACTAAGAGATAGGGGTAGGGGCACTATCTTCCTTAATGATTACATTTCAAAGGGATGGCTCCCAGGTCCTTGAGAAAGATATTTCTGGATTGCAAAACTGGCTAGAGGCTGGGCTGGAAAAAAGATTTATGTACATCTCAAAGGGACAGAGAATTTTCAATTACAAGTGTTGTTGTTGTTTTGAGACAGTTTCACTTTTGTTGCCCAGGCTGGAGTGCAATGGTGTGATCTCAGCTCACAACCTCCGCCTCTCAGGTTCAAGTGATTCTCCTGCCTCAGCCTCCTGAGTAGCTGGGATTACATGCATGCGCCACCACGCGTGGCTAATTTTGTGTTTTTAGTAGAGACGAGGTTTCTCCATGTTAGCGAGGCTGGTCTTGAACTCCCGACCTCAGGTGATCTGCCCACCTCTGCCTCCCAAAGTACTGGGATTACAGGCATGAGCCACCACACCTGGCCCGATTACAAGTTTTCTAAAGTAAATCCCCTAGAAAAGGAGGTAAGGGGCCTGAGACTTCGGAAGAAGCCAATTTAGTCAAGCTAAGTGGAACTTAAGCCTGTCTTGTTCACAGTCATTTGTCTTCTGTAATTTGGGTCTCCTTATATTTTCCTGAGTTCCAGGAGTATTTCCTGAACTTGTTATCTACATGGCCGATTTGGTAAAATTCCATCAATGATGTCTATTTTCTTTCACGTTTTAAATGTAGCAATAGTGCTTTTCATTCCATACAATCTCTCATTGTTTCAGAGCATTTTGTCATCCATGATTCTTATTCTACCTTAATTGGAAAAGCATTGGTTTATTTCTGATACCAACACAATAAATTCAAAAATTCTTTATCGTGTCTTGTAGTAACCAATGTATAAATCTACACTGTCTTATTTTAAATATCACTATCTTTTGAACCAAAGTAAGTGTTCTTCTGTTTGCTCATGATCACAGAGGACAGTCTGTGTATTTTCAATACTCAGTATTGAGATAGGTTCTTCCAAAAACTTATGTATCTATTTCCAAATATTTCTAGCACAAATGAAAGGACAATGAACTAGTTTAAAATTCTTTTATTTTTATTTTGCTAGTCAGGAGAGCCAATAGCCTAGGGTAGTGGCAGACAGAAATTGAGTTGTGTTGGAAGTCAGGACAAGATCTATTAGCCTATATTGAAGCTGAGTTTTCTTTTTCTCTGTTTGTTGAAGAAATCAGTAGTTAGATGAGCCAAGCCTCTATTCTATGCCTGAAAGACACTCTTGTAGAAATCCAGGGATTGTAGTGGTGCCCTCTCTTTGTTCCCAGAATATGCCAGAATCTGACCATAACTGGCTTTTAAGAGAAAGGATTAGCAAACTTCTGCTAGTATCTGGGACCGACTTACCCATGAGTCAGGCACAGCAGGCACAGTGCCTAGGGTACATGTTACATTTAGAGGTTCAAAAATGTTCTAATTTGTCTTAAAATTAGAAATGAAAAATATAATTATAATGAATATATAATAATGAATCCAGCCTGGACATACAAGGAATAGTATATATAAAATAATGAATATATAATAATGAATCCAGCCTTTATATCAAGACAGAATATAAATTGTAATTCTCTCTGTCTCTGCCTCTCCTTTATAATTTATAACTATCTTTCTCTTTCTATTGGAAGAAGAGGCCCAGGCACTTAGAAGTGTCTAGGGTCCATGAAAGTCATAATGAAGCCCTGCTACCATCTCTTCCACTTGCCTTTTGGATAAACCATTTAAACACATGCAGATATTCTTGATCACATGAGTAGTTCCTTCAAACTAGTATGACTTCACTATATCTAGCAGAAATATGTCAGAGTTTCTAGTTGTGAATATAACCCATTGCCACATATCCCCTGTTTTTCTATCTTGTTGCTTACTATGGTACAATCCTAATAGGGCAAAAGGTGTGATCACTTCATGCCTGTAATGAACAACAGAGCTATAAAAGTTTCAGTCACCTATGATAAGTCCATGAATAACACATCAAGTGTTACATAAAACACTTTAAAAAACAAATCTGAAATAATAAAGTATATATTCTTTCAAAGCTCAAAACCACTCAGACGAACATTTATACAGCCATATTCCATTTAGCTCCAGTTTCCTCCACTTTCTGGAAAAATTCTGAAGGTTCAGTCTGGAAGTCTCCTGAGAGTCATCTTGGAGGATTTCAGGTTAATAAAACTGAAAGTGTAAAGCAGCTGAGGTTGGCTTCTTTACCAGACAACTACTTTGGTTATTAGAGATGAAATCTTAAAAGATTGTGGAACAATGTAGCCCAGCAAAGGGAAATCGAATATGCAATGAAAATAATGATCTTGAATAGCTAAGAATTAATTATGTAGAATTCCACAGCCTAAAAACATCATCTGCTAGGCCTGGATGGAACAGCTTCCAGATAAGGAGCGAAGTCGGCCTGCCTCCTCAGTGCCAGGCTCCTGCTAGTACATGCGCTATCCCATGTCATCCTCTAACAGCTCTCTATGGCAGCTACTTTTATTATTAATATTTCACAGGCAATAAAGCAGGCTGAGAGATTTTAAGTAACTTGCCTAAGTCAGATCTAGTAAGGCGAGCGTGAAAGCCAACAAATTCTATTGGGTTCTTTGCTCTAAACTGATTACACTACTCTATCTTCAAAACACCTTTCCTTTACATAGGAAAAAAAAACCGCATTTGTTGGAGGGCTCTCATGAAAATTTTACTGCCTAATATACGTTTTCCTTCAGCATATATGCAGAAGTTTTCTTACTGACTGTGGTTTCGCTTTATTTTAGTAAGAAATAAATTCATATATGCTTAGAAAAGAGAGAACCAGTTCTATTACTCTCTGAAATATTTTACATTACTAGACTTATTCTACATTAACACTGCTTTTCTCCTGTACCACAAAATCCATACTATATATAATATATATAAAACATGGATTGTGTGTGTGTGAGTGTGTGCGTATGTATGTATATATGTGTATATATCGGCCAACTGATAGACTTTCAGTAACTATTTTGACTCTCTGTTTGAGAGTGGAGTTTACTGTCATGCATCTCAATAAACTACAAGTGGCTTGAAGACATGGATAATATCTAAGAGACCTACAACCACTTTTCCAAAGCTCATAGGGCCAGATATGTTTTGGACCTAGATATTTTTTATAATTTTCAGAAACGTGTGTATATATGTATATACACATATTTGGAATAACAACCTATAATCAAAGACATCCATATTTCTTCAGCAAAAACTGTGAATATTATGAATATTCACAGAAAGTGGAATAGATAAGATATAAATTGCCTTAAACCAGTTCAGAACAGGTTATCTTAACAAATGAGTTCAGGTCAAGATCAGATTTTGTCACCAAATGAGTCATAGACACTGCATGTTTAGTTTGAATTTCCATATTATAAGGCAGGAAATGTGGACCTGTACTTCTTTTGTACCCTGCATAGCTCCCCTACAAGGTGTTTGTTAGCTGATGGAGAAGTCTGTTGTTCCCCACGGCTCAGATTAATGTAATATGTCCCAATTCAGCAGACAGCATCCTTCATGATAAATTATAAAAATGAATATATTAAGTTTTGAGATTGGGAATCAGAGTCGAATTTTTCTTTGGCATTTCTCTTTGGCAGGGAAAATAAGTTGATGTTTTTAGAGATCTTTATATGACATTAAGAACCTTAAAACCTAGAAAAAAGGGTTCTATATATATATATATATATATAAAGGTGATCCCGAATATTTTTATAGTCACCATCTATGTAGCTTATTTGCCATTTGGGGGCAGAGAATGTGATAAGAATCGTGACAAACTGGCACATGAGATTTCTATGAAAGAGGACAGAGATGGAACGCATTACATCCTTTATGTAAGTATCACTGTCTGAAACATAATTCTAATAAGTGAGATATCTAGATGAATGTGATGCCTGGGATTCGGAAAGAGGAGAGAGAGATTCAACTAATGCATTTGTTTTCTTAAATGAGGAAACACATATTTCACTTTATATTTTACATATTCATAGCTGGATTTCAGTTTAAACAATCTGACTATATATATATATATATATATATATATATACACACACACACACACGTGTATATATATGTGTGTGTATACATATATATATATATATATATATATCTTTTTTGTTTGTTTTTTTGAGACAGAGTCTTGCTCTGTCAACAGGCTGGAGTGCAGTGGCACAATCTCTGCTCACTGCAACCTCTGACTCCCTGGTTCAAGGGATTCTCCTGCCTCAGCCTCCTGAGTATCTGGAATTATAGTCACACACCACCATGCCCAGATAATTTTTTTGTATTTCTAGTAGAGACAGGGTTTCACCATGTTGTCCAGGATGGTCTTCATCTCCTGATCTCGTGATCCACTGCATTAGCCTCCCAAAGTAGTGGGATTACAGGCGTGGACCACCACGCCTGGCCTGACAATAATTTTTTAATTACACAAAAAAAGTTATGATGATTAAACTTTCAAGGAGATTTATAATATGATTCAATTATTAATCTACTGTATTGTCTTTGCATTTCAAATACAATTCAATCTCAAAAACACAAAACAGTCACACAAATGAAATGGTATTTGACTCTGTACCTTAATTCACTGGTTGTACTGCATGACTCTTGTGTGTGTATACACATACACACCCACACCCCTTTCAGATGGGTGTTACTTATCCTGTGATCTAGCATAGTATTTAACAATGAAACAAGCATACTCTTAATTAAGTCTTTAAAAGTCAATGGAATTGCCTCATCTGGGAAGCACAAGGGGGAAGGGAATTGCTTTTCCTAGCCAAAGGAAATTGAGACACACAATGCCTGGAAAATCGGGTCACTCCCACCCTAATACTGTGCTTTACCAAGGGTCTTAGCAAAGGGCACACCAGGAGATTATATCCTACACCTGGCCTGGAGGGTCCCACGCCCACAGAGCCTCCCTCATTGCTAGCACAGCAGTTTGAGATCTAACTGCAAGGCATCATTGAGGCTGGGGGAGGGGCGCCCGCCATTGCTGAGGCTTAAGTAGGTAAACAAAGCCCCCTGGAAGCTCGAATTGGGTGGAGCCCACCACAGCTAAGGAGGCCTGCCAGCCTCTGTAGGCTCCACCTCTGGGGACTAGGCATAGCTAAACAAAAAGCAGCAGAAACCTCTGCAGATGTAAATGTCCCTGTCTGACAGCTTTGAAGAGAGCAGTGGTTCTCCCAGCACGGAGCTTGATATCTGAGAACGGACAGATTGCCTGCTCAAGTGCGTCCCTGACCCCTGAGTAGCCTAACTGGGAGACATCCCCCACTAGGTGCACACCAACACCTCACACCTCACAGGACTGGGTACACCCCTGAGATGAAGCTTCCAGAGCAAGAATCACACAGCAACACTCACTGTTCAGCAATATTCTATCTTCTGCAGCCTCCGCTGCTGATACCCAGGCAAACAGGATCTGGAGTGGACCTCAAGCAAACTCCAAAAGACCTACAGCTGAGGGTCCTGACTGTTAGAAGGAAAACTAACAAACAGAAAGGACACCCACACCAAAACCCCATCAGTACATCACCATCATCAAAGACCAAAGGCAGATAAAACCACAAAGATGGGGAAAAAGCAGTGCAGAAAAGCTGGAAATTCAAAAAATCAGAGTGCATATCCCCCTCCAAAGGAACGCAGGTCATCGCCAGCAATGGAACAAAGCTGGATGGAGAATGACTTTGACGAGTTGAGAGAAGAAGGCTTCAGTCAATCAAACTTCTCAGAGCTAAAGGAGGAACTACGTAACCAGCACAGAGAAATTAAAAACCTTGAAAAAAGAATGGATGAATGGATAACTAGAATAATCAATGCAAAGAAGACCTTAACAGAACTGATAGAGATGAAAACCATGACACGAGAACTACGTGACAAATGCACAAGCTTCAGTAACCGACTCGATCAACTGGAAGAAAGAGTATCAGTGATTGAAGATCAAATGAATGAAATGAAGCGAGAAGAGAAGTGTAGAGAAAAAAGAGTAAAAAGAAATGAACAAAGCCTCCAAGAAATACGGGATTATGTGAAAAGACCAAATCTACGTCTGATTGGTGTGCCTGAACGTGACGGGGAAAATGGAACCAAGTTGGAAAACACTCTGCAGGATATCATCCAGGAGAATTTCCCCAACCTAGTAAGGCAGGCCAACATTCAAATTCAGGAAATACAGAGAACGCCACAAAGATACTCCTCGAGAAGAGCAACTCCAAGACACATAATTGTCAGATTCACCAAAGTTGAAATGAAGGAAAAAATGTTAAGGGCAGCCAGAGAGAAATGTCGGGTTACCCACAAAGGGAAGCCCATCAGACTAACAGCAGATCTCTCAGCAGAATCTCTGCAAGCCAGAAGAGAGTGGGGACCAATATTCAACATTCTTAAAGAAAAGAATTTTCAACCCAGAATTTCATATCCAGCCAAACTAAGTTTCATAAGTGAAGGAGAAATAAAATCCTTCACAGACAAGCAAATGCGTAGAGACTTTGTCACCACCAGGCCTGCCCTACAAGAGATCCTGAAGTAAGCACTAAACATGGAAAGGAAAAACCGGTACCAGCCATTGCAAAAACATGCCAAAATGTAAAGTCCATTGATGCTAGGAAGAAACTGCATCAACTAACGGGCAAAATAACCAGCTAATATCATAACGACAGAATCAAGTTCACACATAACAATATTAACCTTAAATGTAAATGGACTAAATGGTCCAATTAAAAGACACAGACTGGCAAATTGGATAAAGAGGCAAAACCATCTCACATGCAGAGACAGATATAGGCTCAAAATAAAGGGATGGAGGAAGATCTACCAAGCAAATGGAAAACAAAAATAAAGCAGGGGTTGCAATCCTAGTCTCTGATAAAACAGACTTTAAGCCATCAAAGATCAAAAGAGATAAAGAAGGCCATTACATAATGGTAAAGGGATCAATTCATCAGGAAGAGCTAACTATCCCAAATATATATGCACCCAATACAGGAGCACCCAGATTCATAAAGAAAGTCCTTAGAGACTTACAAAGAGACTTAGACTTCCATACAATAATAATGGGAGACTTTAACAACCCACTGTCAACACTAGACAGATGAACAAGACAGAAAGTTAACAAGGATAAACAGGAATTGAACTTGACTCTGCACCAAGTGGACCTAATAGATATCTACAGAACTCTCCACCCCAAATCAATAAAATATACATTCTTCTCACCACCACATCGCACTTATTCCAAAATTGACCACATAGTTGGAAGTAAAGCACTCCTCAGCAAATGTACAAGAACAGAAATTATAACAAACAGTCTCTCAGACCACAGTGCAATCAAACTAGAACTCAGGACTAAGAAACGCACTCAAAATTGCTCAACTACAATGAAACTGAACAATCTGCTCCTGAATGACTACTGGGTACATAACGAAATGAAGGCAGAAATAAAGATGCTCTTTGAAACCAATGAGAACAAAGATACAACATACCAGAATCTCTGGGACACATTTAAAGCAGTGTGTAGAGGGAAATTTATAGCACTAAATGCCCACAAGAGAAAGCAGGAAAGATCTAGAATTGACACCCTAACGTCACAATTAAAAAGACTAGAGAAGCAAGAGCAAACACATTCAAAAGCTAGCAGAAGGCAAGAAATAACTAAGATCAGAGCAGAACTGAAGGAGATAGAGACACAAAAAAACCTCCAAAAAATCAATCAATCCAGGAGCGGTTTTTTTGAAAAGATCAACAAAATTGATAGACCGCTAGCAAGACTAATAAAGAAGAAAAGAGAGAAGAATCAAATAGATGCAATAAAAAATGATAAAGGGGATATCACCACCGACCCCACAGAAATACAAACTACCATCAGAGAATACTATAAACACCTCTATGCAAATAAACTAGAAAACCTAGAAGAAATGGATAATTTCCTGGACACTTACACTCTCCCAAGACTAAACCAGGAAGAAGTTGAATCCCTAAATAGACCAATAACAGGCTCTGAAATTGAGGCAATAATTAATAGCCTACCAACCAAAAAACATCCAGGATCAGATGGATTCACAGCCAAATTCTACCAGAGGTACAAGGAGGAGCTGGTACCATTTCTTCTGAAACTATTCCAATCAATAAAAAAGAGGGAATACTCCCTAACTCATTTTACGAGGCCAACATCATCCTGATATCAAAGCCTGGCAGAGACACAACAAAAAAAGAGAATTTTAGACCAATATCCCTGATGAACATTGATGCAAAAATCCTCATTAAAATACTGGCAAACAGAATCCAGCAGCACATCAAAAAGCTTATCCACCATGATCAAGTTGGCTTCATCCCTGGGATGCAAGGCTGGTTCAACATACACAAATCAATAAATGTAATCCAGTATATAAACAGAACCAAAGACAAAAACCACATGATTATCTCAAAAGATGCAGAAAAGACCTTTGACAAAATTCAACAGCCCTTCATGCTGAAAACTCTCAATAAATTTGGTATTCATGGAACATATCTCAAAATAATAAGAGCTATTTATGACAAACCCACAGCCAATATCATACTGAATGGGCAAAAAACTGGAAGCATTCCCTTTGAAAACTGGCACAAGACAGGGATGGCCTCTCTCACCACTCCTATTTAACATAGTGTTGGAAGTTCTGGCTAGGACAGTCAGTCAAGAGAAAGAAATCAAGGGTATTCAGTTAGGAAAAGAAGAAGTCAAATTGTCCCTGTCTGCAGATGACATGATTGTATATTTAGAAAACCCCCTTGTCTCAGCCAGAAATCTCCTTAAGCTGATAAGCAACTTCAACAAAGTCTCAGGATACAAAATCAATGTGCAAAAATCACAAGCATTCTTATACACCAGTAACAGACAAACAGAGAGCCAAATCATGAATGAACTCCCATTCACAATAGCTTCAAAGAGAATAAAATACCTAGGTATCCAACTTACAAGGGATGTAAGTGACCTCTTCAAGGAGAACTACAAACCACTGCTCAGTGAAATAAAAGAGGACACAAACAAATGGAAGAACATACCATGCTCATGGATAGGAAGAATCAATATTGTGAAAATGGCCATACTGCCCAAGGTAATTTACAGATTCAATGCCATCCCCATTAAGCTACCAATGAGTTTCTTCACAGAATTGAAAAAAACTGCTTCATATGGAACCAAAAATGAGCCCGCATTGCCAAGACAATCCTAAGCCAAAAGAACAAAGCTGGAGGCATCACGCTACCTGACTTCAAACTATACTACAAGGCTACAGTAACCAAAACAGCATGGTACTGGTACCAAAACAGAGATATAGACCAATGGAAAAGTACAGAGTCCTCAGAAATAATACCACACATCTACAGCCATCTGATCTTTGACAAACCTGAGAAAAACAAGAAATGGGGAAAGGATTCCCTATTTAATAAATGGTGCTGGGAAAATTGGCTAGTCATAACTAGAAAGCTAAAACTGGATCCTTTCCTTACTCCTTATAAGAAGATTAACTCAAGATGGATTAGAGACTTAAATGTTAGACCTAGGCCGGGCGCAGTGGCTCAAGCCTGTAATCCCAGCACTTTGGGAGGCTGAGACGGGCGGATCACGAAGTCAGGAGATCAAGACCATCCTGGCTAACACAGTGAAACCCCGTCTCTACTAAAAAATACAAAAAACTAGCCAGGCGAGGTGGCGGGCGCCTGTAGTCCCAGCTACTCGGGAGGCTCAGGCAGGAGAATGGTGTAAACCTGGGAGGCGGAGCTTGCAGTGAGCTGAGATCCGGCCACTGCACTCCAGCCTGAGCGACAAAGCGAGACTCCACCTCAAAAAAAAAAAAAAAAATGTTAGACCTAAAACCATAAAAACCCTAGAAGAAAACCTAGGTAATACCTTTCAGGACATAGGCATGGGCAAGTACTTCATGTCTAAAACACCAAAAGCAACGGCAACAAAGCCAAAATTGACAAATGGGATCTAATTAAACTAAAGAGCTTCTGCACAGCCAAAGAAACTACCATCAGAGTGAACAGGCAACCTACAGAATGGAAGAAAATTTTTGCAATCTACTCATTAGACAAAGGGCTAATATCCAGAACCTACAAAGAACTCAAACAAATTTACAAGAAAAAAATCAAACAACCCCATCAAAAAGTGGGCAAGGATATAAACAGATACTTCTCAAAAGAAGACATTTATACACCCAACAGACACATGAAAATATGCTTATCATCCCTCGCCATCAGAGAAATGCAAATCAAAACCACAATGAGATACCATCTCATACCACTTAGAATGGCAATCATTAAAAAATCAGGAAACAACAGGTGCCGGAGAGGATGTGGAGAAATAGGAACACTTTTACACTGTTGGTGGGACTGTAAACTAGTTCAACCATGTGGAAAACAGTGTGGCGATTCCTCAAGCATCTAGAACTAGAAATACGATTTGACCCAGCCATCCCATTACTAGGTATATACCCAAAGGATTATAAATCATGCTGCTATAAAGACACATGCACACGTATGTTTATTGCGGCACTATTCACAATAGCAAAGACTTGGAACCAACCCCAATGTCCATCAATGATAGACTGGATTAAGAAAATGTGGCACATATACACCATGGAATACTATGCAGCCATAAAAAAGGATGAGTTTGTGTCCTTTGTAGGGACATGGATGCAGCTGGAAACCATCATTCTTAGCAAACTATCACAAGAACAGAAAACCAAACACCGCATGTTCTCACTCATAGGTGGGAATTGAACAGCAAGAACACTTGGACACAGGGTGGGGAACATCACACACCAGGGCCTATTGTAGGGAGGGGAGAAGGGGGAGGGATAGCATTAGGAGATATAACTAATGTAAATGACAAGTTAATGGGTGCAGCACACCAACATGGCACATGTATACTTATGTAACAAATCTGCACATTGTGCACATATACCCTAGAACTTAAAGTATAATAAAAAATAAAATAAAAGTCAATAAAAAAACTAGTCCTGAAGAGACCAAATTAATACCAATAAATATGTTTTTCAAAACTTACTCTTTTGATTCTAACATATTTTAGAGATAAATATAGGTGTAAATAAAAACAAATAGTCTAATTCTTAGACTAGTCATGAGTAGACAAGTCTAACAAAGACACATTAGATTGGGCGCGGTGGCTCACGCCTGTATTCCCATCACTTTGGGAGGCCAAGGTGGTCGGATCAAGAGGTCAGGAGTTCAAGACCAGCCTGACCAACATGGTAAAACCCCATCTCTACTAAAAATACAAAAAAAAAAAAAAAATTAGCCAGGCATGGTGGCATGCACCTATAATCTCAGCTACTCAGGAGGCTGAGAAGGGAGAATTGCTTGAATCCAGGAGGCGGAGGTTGCAGTGAGCCGTGATTGCGCCACTGCACTCCAACCGGGGCAACAGAGCGAGAGCAAGACTCCATCTCAAAAAAAAAAAAAAAAACATCAAAGTAGTCTGACCACCAGACCACCAAAATAAGTCTTTTAGCAAACTCTACTCTTTTAACTTTGTGTGGTACTAACACATGGTAAATACTTAATAGATATTTGCTTTGTTGTCTGAGATCTACAGCTACATAGCAAGCATGTTATGTATTTCATTTGAACCATGCAAGAATATACTGAGCAAATAAGGATGATATATTTTATTGATCTCAAAGCACAATAAGATCATTCAAGTTTCACAATTACACATGGAATATAGTTAAGGTTTCAGTCTTCATTCAAAGATAGATTCTCTTTTTCATAAAAGCCACTACTTCTTTTCTTTCAGTTGTGACATTTAGTAACTCTTTTGTAAGCCCGATCATCAGGTTAAGAAGGACAACTACTTAGAATTTCCTCACAAAAAGCTTAGAAATTATAAAGCACTTTTTGAGCTTAATGAAGTTTATGATGTCTAAATGCTTAGGCCTATACATAAAGCTTCCCTAAATACCATACTCCAAAAATACAACTATCCTGAATCTTAAATCAAAGTGACGATTAATTCATCTTCCCATTGTGTTCACATATTACTGATTTATTTAGCAAACTCTAATATTATAAAAAAAGAATACCCATAAATTACATTATTTCCTTTGGTGACTCAGCAACTGTTAATTTTTCCATATTGAGCACGTTATTTCTAACTGAATGGGCAACACTTGTTCAAGGGACAAATAAGTAAATGATTAACTTTAGTTGTTTAGTGTTTAAAAAGTTTTGAACCATAATAACATGCAGGTGATCAAATAATGCTTATCTCAAATAGCCTCTACTAAAAAAAAAAAAAAAAAAAAAAAAAAAACCCTCAAAACATCCAAGGTGAGGGGAAGAAAATGTGATGGAACCATCCTTCTAAGGGCATCTTTGGAAAATGTTCTCCGATGAAAAAAAAACAAAAATCCCAGATATTCATCATATGAATAGCCAGGGCCCAGAAATGCACACAAAGGTCTTTTCAAATCAAGGTAACAGTAGAGTGAGAGAAAGTTTTGAAGGATAGGTGTGACGTCCATTAGATGTAACTTAGAATCCAAGCACTATCACTTATTGACTCTAAACTTGTAACCTCGCTTGACCTCAGTTTCTTCATCTTTAAAGAGGGGATAGTAGTCTCTACCTCACAGTGCCATGTGAGGACTCTATTTAGTTGTACCGCTACAACATGATGGATTTTAGAACACCTTAGCGATTGCCCCTAGAGGCTTCTTTTTTTGCCCACTAGGACAAAAATGGTGGGCTCTACCGACATTACTGAATTCACCGAAGCCAGTCACCAGTGTCGACTGGAAGCTTCTCAGGTTCCTTATCAGAGAAGGCACTGAAAAACACTGGACACGGTGGCTCACACCTGTAATCCCACCACTTTGGGAGGCCCAGGTGGGCGGATTATGAAGTCAGGAGATCAAGACCATCCTGGCCAACACGGTGAACCCCCATCTCTATCAAAAAAAAAAAAAAATTAGCCAAGCACAGTAGCACGTGCCTGTAGTCCCAGCTACTCAGGAGGCTGAGGCAGGAGAATCACTTGAATCCGGGAAGCGGAGGTTGCAGTAAGCCAAGATTATGCCACTGCACTCCAGCCTGGCGACAGAGCAAGATTCTGTCTCAAAACAAAACAAAACCAAACAAAACAAAAAACAAACAAACAAAAAAAACTTTCATGAACCTCAGGAAATACCTTTACAATTATTCAGCAAGTTCTTGGTTTCAAATGAGAATGCACATTACTTTAAGAAAGAGATATCCGTCAGATGAGATAAAAGAAATATTAAATAGGCCCAATTCCATGTGAAAACATAAAAAAAACACTGAGAAAAAATTAAAACTTAATCTAATTTTAAGTCATTCAATTAAAAATTTAGAATCTTTCTTCTTCAAAGACAAAATACATAACCTATTTACAAAAAAGCCCCATTTTCTTAGTAACTTTAAAGCTCACTAAAGACTGATTAATATAGACCTAAAGATGACAAACCTAGTTTTATAAGAATTCATGGGCAGAATTACTTTTCAACAAGGCCCTATTTTGCTGAAGTAATCTGCCAGGTGTCTCATGTTTACAGGAGTAATTTTATCCAGTGGTGCCCACAATTCTAAAGCCTCACCTTAACCAATGCTAGAAAAATAAAACTATATTTCTACATAAAACTGCGAAATGACTTTCCTCATGATGTCATAATGCTCCTTCAAGAAACTGACTTGAAATAAAATAAATGAAGTTCATTTGAAAATGACTGTTTATTTACAAATATTGACACCCAGTGAATGAGCAGAAATTCACTTATTTTGAATATCAATTTGGATGGCTAGCTGAAGTTTAAATAAGAATGTACTTTAGAACTGAAAGGAATAAAAACAATTTGGGGTCAGAAATCCAATGCCTATCAAGAATATAATAACTATACCCTGTGAAATTCTTCAAAGCCCTTTATACGAAAAGTAGCTCAGTGTTCATTTTAGTTGAGTTTAATGGATTTATCGTTTATAATTTTAGGTGAATGAATGTCCTGTATTGATTTTCTTATTTATATATACATTTAGGTAAAACAAATAACAGTTTCTATACAAAGGTTCAACTGTGTTTCAGCTTAATACAAATGAATGTTAAAATCAAAGAGAGTGAGAGCAGTAATTTTAGTCAAATTTTTGCTTGTACTGGGTTCAGGTTTTGATCTCAGTCTCCAGCAGTTACTGAATCAATGACTATGTGCAAGTTATTTCACTTTTCTGAGCCTTTCTTATAAAACAGAAAAAAATAACACTTTTGGCTAGCTGTGAGGGTTACCCAAAAATATGTACAAAAGGCTTTGTACACACCTATAAATATATAAACCATTATTTTCTCTTTCCCCATTGCTGGTGAAGATTAAATAAGATTATAAAACACACCTAAAAGAGCTCTGTAATTGTTAGCTTTAAAGTGTTATTAATATATATGGGAGCACATTATATTTATCTGTTTTTAAGTAGACTGATTTCTACATGGGTTCCTTAACATTAGAGAAGAAAAAGTATTTTTGGTGTTCCCTCTGATATGATTCATATATTCTTAGTATCAGAAGTTTGCCGTCATCTTGTCCCCGTAACTATGTGATAAGATCACAGACGGTTTTCAACTATAATTACAGTAATAATTGTTGCCAAATTCTGAATCTAAACTATCCATGTATCTTCCAATGCCCTTTTCCTTGAAGGCTAAGCCAATGAGTTTCAGATATGCTTGGAAATGTAGCTAGTGTCTCAGTCTCTAGACTCATTTGTAATTGCCCATGTCCAACACCCAGGTGATGTAGGCAAAACTTTATTCATAATAGCTATCAAGTGTATATTTTGAAGGATACATTGCTCCTTATATGGCACTTTCAACATTTGTTAGAGGTTCTCTCTTGTCTCAAGGTATTTAGATTTGTGAAGGAATAAAGAAGGAGAAGGAGAAAAAAGAGGAAGAGGAAAGAAGAAAAGGGAGGAGGAGAAGAAGACCAGGAAGGGGAAGGAGGAAAGGAAGGGATGAAAAGGAGGGAAGGAGAGAGGAGGAAGGAAGAAAGGGAGAGAGACAGGAAGGAAAGGAGGAGGGAGGGAAGGAAGGGAAGAAGAAAAGGAGAGAGAGAGAGAGAGAGAGAGAGAGAGAGAGAGAAGGAATGGAAGCATCTAGTACCCTTGTAAGGATGCTGGGGCCAGTCCCTCATTACTTAACAACCTCTTGCCATGGGAAAGTTTATCCTTTTCTTTAAGCTTTTTTCCTTAGATTTTTTTAAAGCTACCTTTTGAGTTTACGGGAGGCTTAGGGACGATATTTTTAGAATGTCCTGTGTAGGCCTGACATAAAGAAAGTAGGTCTCAAGAAATGGTAGTTGTCTTCATATCTGCACATTTCCCTCCTTAACTATTATCCTCTATCCATTTCCCTATGTCAAGATGCAAGCCCAAACTAATTAAGTTTGAATGTCTGAATGGTGGTGCCCAGGCATCAGATCAGTGTTGTTAAAGTTACCCAGGTGATTTTAACATTCAGCTAGGTTGTGAGTCACTCTACCATCCTGACTTAAAATATTACAAATATCTGTGGAATTTAATTCTTAATCTCAAGGGTGCATTTACTAGTGATTTGTGATGGCAAATTACATCAAGTCCTCTGAGTGCTAAACTATAAGAGATTTGAAATCAGTTAATAAAAAAGCTTCAGAGCTGTTCCACTAGCTCCCCAAAAGGCTTGATTGTAATAAAAACTTGAGACCCTAACAGATTTATTTCTTAAAAGCAACAGGAATGGCAATATTTTATCCAACACAAGGGGAATCAAATGAAGACCTGGAAGATTACTTAGTTGTTTTTTAATATTAAGTTTGTGCAAAAGTAATCGCAGTTTTTGCCATTACCTTCAATAGCAAAAACTGCGATTACTTTTGCACCAATTAATAAAGAGGATTATTATTGATGTTAAAAGAAGGCAAAAAAAATCCTGCTAATGTGGCATTATCCTATGCATAAATGAATCTGTTTTGTTCTTTTCTCCCATTAATACTCTTGGCGTCATTATCATTTTCTGAGATAAGATTTACCAGTTAACAAAGAAGTGTTGGTACCAAAGTTACTACTTAGGGCAGTGCTACCAAAAGGAGGCTCTCAAAAAAGCAGTACCACCATCACCTGGGAGCTTGTTAAAATGCAAATTATCAGGCCCCACTCCAGACCTAACGAATTAGTCTCTTCGACAGTGGGGTCAAGGAATCTGTTTTAACAAGTAATTCCAGTGACATTCAATGTACATTCATTCTTAAGAATCATGGGCTTAGAGGAAATCTAAAACAAATGAAATTCAGTTCTTAATCCATGCTAACCCATTTTTAATTTTTCTACAAAAATGCTTACAAAACAGTTTTCTTTCACAGAGAATTTTTCAATCAGCTGCAGAATGACCATGAGGACTTGAAGTTCTTGTCCAAGGTCAATATTTATCTCTTTTGTCAGAAACAAAAGACTTTCAGTCTGTTTTTGAGTGAGTGGATCGCATACAGAGCATAGAGTTAAATATCAAAGGCATATTTTGTTTCAGCAGGTCCTGAGGCAGTAAGAATCCCTCAAGAGCTGGACAGTACAAAATCCAAAAGTTGCAGAAGCTGCAGAATAGTCATATGATATAGTCACTTTTAGCTCACTGAAATATAATCTTGCATTTTTGTTGCTTCATTTCTATTTAAAAAATTCATGTTAAATCGCATTTTTGACAACCCTGACATCTTACAAGGTAATCAGTTCAAGGTTGATTAAATGAAAGTCTGCAGGAAAGCCGATTCAACATGTCACTTCTTAAAACAAATAATATATAATATTGATCTCAACCTCTATTTCTGTGAAGATATAAAAGATAAGAGCATCTTTATAATAAAGGATTAGACATGCTACTGTATCTTTTCATTTTCCAGTAAAGGTGGATAACATAACTTCACAAATAATCAACATTTTAATCATGTCTATGTTGGAGAGATGGGGGAAGGTGCTATTATTCAGTAATATGGGATCCTTTGTGTAAGATTTACAGTCACTATCCAGCAACCCACTGAGTCCAGAAACACCCATACTGTTCCATTTTTCTTCATGAAGTGCCCAAACTGCATGTTTTTCTTGAGTTTATTAATGTTTTAAGTGAAAATCTGCTTTTTGAAAATCCAAAAATCTTTAATATGTGTCTATCTGTGAAGAATTTTCAAACAGACAAGATACTAAATCAACTCCCAATTTTAAGTTCTTTAAGTAGAGAACACTATTTTCTGAATAATACAAACAAAAAAAATAAAACAGCTGGTAATCCTTCCCATCTCATACCACATAGATAGTCAAATAATAAAATAAGATCTTTCCAGTGATCAGCAGAATCCCAATTACCCACCAAGGAGGTCACTTGACCTCAACCTGTTCCTCATAGCAGTGAGAAATAGAGGAGAGTGTAATTTCATTATACTAGGGGAAAAAGGTATGATTCTGTCATCAAACAATAGACTTGACCAAAGCACTAAATGTGGAAAAGACATATGACTCTATTTTTCAGTGGTTCTCATAGTAATAATGCACAATGGTTTTGGATTGGACATTTCATTTACTTTTTTGTTTATTGTATTGGAAACATACAGAGCTCCTTCACTCTTCCTAAATACTGACTTTCTTCTCCTATGTCTTATGGCACATTTTTAACATGATAGGACCTTAAAAATATTACATCTACAGCACAACTTCTCTAGCACTTTCATTAGTCAAATGTTTTTTATGGTGTGTGGGGGGCATTTATATGTGTTATGTCATTCTATATAAATAGAAAAATCAACTGATGATATTATTCCAAATAGTCAATAGGTTATTAGTACAAAGAAACAGAAATCACCGAGTAAGTTTTTTTTCTACATTTAAAATATATATATATATTTTATTTAATATAATATAAACAAGTATGATAACAACCATGATAAAATGTTCCTCGGCATGACAGTTTTGATTTTGTCCAACATCAAGTTTATTTAAATTTCTGCTCAATTAATCCCTGTAATTAATCCCATGAACTATATCAATCCATGACGTGAGGGAGAAAAATACTTTTCTAGATCACATAAATCACTTCAATTATATTTTTGAGAAAGCATTGAAAAAAAATTAATCATATAGGATTTAAAATAAAAGGCTCAGTTCATTTAAAAACTTTTTAATGGAATGTACTTGGTTTTGAAATGAATGCAAAAATAAGGTCCGGAACAGAAGCAGAGGCTAGTGGTGTTTTTCTTGCACAGTTTGCAGAACCATGAGCCAAATAAACCTCTTTTCTTTATAAATTACACAGCCTCTGCTATTCCTTTATACAAGGAAGAGTGTAAACAGAAGTGCCAGACTTTTTTTGACAACCAGCTCTCATGGGAATTAAGAAATAACTCACATCCCCAGATTACCTGCAGGATGACAGCAAGCTGTTCATGAGGGATCCTCCCTGGCGACCCAAACACTTCCCATTAGGCTATACCACCAACATTGGGAATTAAATTTCAAAATGAGGTTTTGGGGAACAAGCATCCAAACTGTAGCATGTTACAATGGTTTCTGAAACTTAAAAGAAAAATCCAGAAGATGGTTTTATTAAATTTCTAGCAATTGAGTTATATCAGTCAGCTATTGTCTGGTAATGCTACAAAATAAACATCTCCAAATTACAACAAGCATTTATTTTTTTCTTGCTCATGGGTCCACAGTTTGACTGGGCCAGTTACACTTTAGGCTATGGGCTTGGTTGGGCTTGCTCTAAGCTTTGTATTGAGTTCAAACTCTGTTCAGATCTCTCCACATCCACCTTGGATCAGCAGGTTCCTAACATATGTAATTCTCAACACATATGACAGAGTATAAGAACCAAGCATTACTATCATACTAGTTTTTAAGTAAAAAATAAATAAATAAGTAACAGATGCACATTTGAAACCTCTACTTTGTTCCTATCCACTACTGTTACATTAGTCACAGAAAATCATATGACCTAGCATGATATCAACTGGCATGGCAGTATGCTCTATCACAGTAGGAATAGAAGATAAATGAATACTTGCTGAAAAACAAATCCAAACTATCAAAATATTTTTCTAAGAAGAAAAATTGAACAGTGCTAATTTGTGATGAAAGGTCTAGTAACATAACATCTGAAAAGTATTCATACAATTTATGAAATAAGGATATTTTAGTGACCTAGTAAAGTACAGCTTTAATAAAATAATAAAAAAGCAGATTTCAAAGGTTATAGAGTGAATTCAAGGCAAAGAACTGTGAAATAAGCATAGATGAATGTTTAAAGAAATTTGGGGCTGGGCACAGTGGCTCACTCCTGTAATACCAAAACTTTGGGAAATTGAGACAAGACAATCATTTGAAGCCAGGAGTTTGAAAACAGCCTGGGAAACAGCAAATATAGCAAGACCCCTTCTCTACAAATAAAAATAACAGGCTAGCCATGATGGCAAGTGCCTGTAGTGCCAGCTACTTGGGAAGCTGAGGTGGGAGGATTGCTTGGACTCAGGAGTTTGAGGTCATGGTGAGCTACTAATTATATTACTGCACTCCAGCAAGGGAGACAGAGCAAGAACCTGTCTCTTAAAAAAAGAAGAAGAGAAGTAAGAATAGGAAGAGGAGAAGGAGGAGAAGTAAAAACAAAGAAAGAAAGAAATTTGGCTACAAAAGAGAAGGAAAAATGACCATAGTCATTAGTTGGGGGTGCAAAAGTTTAAGGAGGGTTTTCATTTGTTTAATTTCTTCTGCATCATTTTTAAGATAAAGAGAATTAGCCAAGCATAAATCCTGACATCAGGAAGTCAATAGAGAGGGTAAGGTTTAAGACACAAGAAAGAAGTGAGAATGAATACAGTGAGGTCCCTAAAAATGTGAGGGGATATAACCCAGAACCCATGAGGAGAAAGAAGACTTAGACTGAAATTGACTTTACTTTTTCTCTGTAATAAATTGGGTGGAAGAGATATTGAAACTATAGTCTAGTAATTCTGAAAAGGGAAGAGAAAAATGAAAGAAAAACATAGCTAGAAAAGTTAATAGAGAAACATAACCCAAAAGTTTGAAGGTAGGAGAATTCTAAAATTGAGAGGGAAAGACTGAAATTTCAGTAGAAACTTCTGAGCACAAGAGAAAATTTCTCTTCATGTTGTGGAAAGTTGAGATCCACAGCATTGGTAGAAGGATCAGAAATATGAAAGAGAAGAGATTCCTCTCTCTGACAGGTTGAAAGGATAGCTGTAGAAATAGTGATGGTAAGGTGAAGCCGAATTTAACTAGGATATTGCACCTCAGAGTGCTATTTGTGGTAATATAAGTATTAGTGTCTTCTTCTAGAATAAGTTCCAAAAGCATGTGGAGAAAGGCTGAATTTAAAATTCAATAATAGAAATAACTAGCTTATGTGTGAATTACACTAGGAATCTAAAGACAGAAAATAATTGTTGAGAACAGTAACATTGTCTCTACCTGTATATTTGCAAGAACCTACAAGAAATTCTTTGGTTTTCCAGTATTCTTTTTAGAAACAGAGGATAATATGAATAAATAATATTTGTAAAAACAGTTGTAACACTGTTTTACAAGTCTGTGCTCAAAAAATATCTTAAATGAATACAAGATCCTATATTCATATCTACCACCTTAGATCAGATATTAGATTTCCATATAAGTGGAAATTTATCAGTACAGTTATATCTCATTTTATTGGACTTCACTTTACTGCACTTCACAGATATTACATTTGTTTACAAATTGAAGTTTTGTGGCAACCCCATGTCAAGTAAGTCTATTGGCATTACTTTTCCAACAGCATGAGCTCACTTCTTATCTCTGTGCCATCTTTTGGTAATTCTCACAATATTTCAAACTTTTTCATTATTATTTTATCTGTTATGGTGATCTGTGATCAGTGATCTTTGATTTTACTATTGTAATTGTTTTGGGATGCCATGAACTGCGCCTATGTAAGACTTAATTGATACTTAATCAATAGGTGTTCTGATGGCTACACCAAAGTTAATGCCTGCATCTTTCTCCCTCTCCTCAGGCCTTCTCATTCCTTCAGACAACAATATTGAAATTAGTTCAGATAACCCTACAATGGCCTCTAAGATTTAGAAGATTTCATAAGATTTTAGCTGCCATAGATAGTGATTCGTCTGATGGTTCTGGGAAAAAGTCAAATAAAATGGCCTCCAAGTGTTCAATTGAAAGGAAGAGTCCCACGTCTCTCACTTTAAATCAAAAGCTAAAAATTGTTAAGATGAGTAAGGAAGCTATACGGAAAGCTAATAAAAAACCTAGGGCTCCTGGCCAAATAGCTAAGTTGTGAATATAAAGGAAAAATTCTTGAAAAAAATGTAAGAGTACTACATTAGTGTACACACAAATAAGAAAGACAAACAGACTTATTGCTGATAATGGAGAAAGTTTGAGTAGCCTAGATACAAAGTCAAACCACCCACAACATTCTCTTAAGCCAAAGCCTAATCCAGAGCAAGGCCCTGACTCTCTTCCATTCTATGAATGCTAAAAGAAGAGCTGGAAGCTAGCAGAGGTTGGTTCATGAGGTTTAAGGAAAGAAGCCATTTCCATAACATAAAAATGTGAAGTGAAGCAGGAAGTGGTGATGTAAAATCTGCAGAAAGTTATTCAGAAGATCTAGCTAAGCTCACTGATGAAGGTGGCTACACTGAGCAACATAATTTTAATGTAAACAAAACAGTTTTATACTGGAAAAAGATGCCATCTAGGACTTTCAGAGCTAAAAAGGAGACGTCAATACCAAATTTCAAGACAGGTTGACTTTCTTGTTAGTGGCTAATGTAGCTGCTGACTTGAATCTGAAGCCAATACTCATTTAACATTCTGAAAATTCTAGGGCACCTAAGAATTACACTAACTCTACTCTGCCTGTGCTCTGTAAATAGAACAACAAAGTCTGGATGTAGCACATCTGTTTACAGCACGGTTTACTAAATATTTTAAGCCCACTGTTGAGACCGACTGCTCCAAAAAAAACAATCCTTTCAAAATATTACTGCTCATTGACAATGCACCTGGTCACCCAAGAGCACTGGGGGAGATATATGAAGAGACTGCTATCATTTTCATGTCTGCTAACATAATGTCCATTCTGCAGCCATGAATCAAGGGGTAATTCTGACTTTGAAGTTTTGGTTTTTTTTTTTTTTTTTTAGGAAATACCTTTCAAAAGATTTTAGCTGCCATAGATAGTAATTCCTCTGATGGATCTGGGAAAAAGTCAATTAAAAATATTTTAAAAAGAACTTACTACTTTAGATGCCATTAAGTACATTTGGGAGGAAGTAAAATCAAAGTATCAGTATTAACAGGAGTTTGAAAGAAGTTGAATTTGAAGAGTTCCATATTTCAGTGGAGAAAATAAATGCAAAAGTGGTAGAAATAGCAAGAGAAATAGAATTAGAAGTGGAGCTTGAAGATTTGACTGAATTGCTATAATCTCATGATAAAACTGTGACAGAAGAGGAGTTGCTTCTTATGGATGAAAGTGGTTTCTTGAGATAGTATCTACTCCTGTTGAAGATGCTGTGAACATTGTCAAAATGGCAAGTAAGGACTCAGAATATTACATAAATTCAGTGGATAAAGCAGTAGCAAGATTTGAGAGATCAATTCCAATTTTGAAAGAAGTTCTACTGTGGGTAAAGTGCTATAAAACAGCACTGCATGCTACAGATGAGTCAACTGATTTCACAAACCTCAGTGTCATCTTTTTAGAAATTGCCACAGCCACCCCAGCCTTTGACAACCACTACCCTAAATCAGTCCTCAGATATCAGTGTTTAGGCAAGACCCTCTCCCAGCAAAAAGATTATGACTGGTTGAAGGCTTGGACAATTATTAGCATTTTTAGTAACAAAGTATTTTTTAATTAAGGTGTGTACATTTTCTTAGACATAATGCTATTGTACACTTAATAGACTACAGTATAGTGTAAACATCACTTTTATAAGCACTGCAATATCAAAAAATTTGTGTGACTCTCTTTATTGCAATACTGGCTTTATTGCAATGGTCTGGAATAAACCCACAAAAACTCCAAGGTATGCTCATAGCTTGCCAGAAACTCAATAGTTAATGAACAAATGTTAATAGAGAGTCTCAGTGGTACAATTTTGACTTCCAAAGTAAAAGCATAGTATGTGTAATATACCATAATTTCTCTCTAATGTAAAATTCAATAAATGGAAGAAAATGTAACTTCAAATTATATTCAAAATTCTAGATCATATAGTTTCTACTTGAGAGAAGTACCTAGGAATAAAAAGCCATTGGAAGAGTTAATATTATAAAATAAAGCATCAATTTTTGATAAGTTACATAAAAATTAGAGCAAGCAGCCTTTGCTCTTAGTTGTACATAAATTATGCTTCATTTTGCAGCCATGTTGAGAATTTGGTTGACTAAAAATATCTTACATTAAAATTAGCAGTCTAGAAACTATCTTTCCAATGGCTACCCAAGAAACTGAAAACTCCAAAATATTTTTTCTCCCTCATATTTTCCTCTTCATCTCACAATGAAACTCTTTAGAGACAAATCAGTCACCCATTATCAGTCATCAAAAAACATATCTGGACAAGCACAGTAGATTAGAACATTTTGTGCATTGAAATAAATTAGTATTTAACATGAAAGGAAAGGGATGCTCAGATTGGCTAGCAATGTTTGTAAAAAGCCATCCTTTGTTAGAAAAGAAGGAAGATGATAGAAATGAAAGAGGAAGCCTGTAATCCCAGCACTTTGGGAGGCCGAGGCAGGCAGATCATGATGTCAGGAGATCGAGACCATCCTGGCTAACATGGTGAAACCCTGTCTCTACTAAAAAATAATTTTTAAAAAAACTTGCTGGGCATGGTGGCGGGTGCCTGTAGTCCCAGCTACTCAGAAGGCTGAGGCAGGAGAATGGCATGAACCCGGGAGGCAGAGCTTGTAGTGAGCCGAGATTGCACCACTGCACTCCAGCCTGGGCGACAGAGAGAGACTCCGTCTCAAAAAAAAAAAAAAAAAAAGAAAGAAAAAAAAGAAAGAGGAAGAGGAGAAAAGCAGTGAACAGAATAAGATAAAGAAGTAATGGTGGTGATGCCTCTGGCATTATGGTGATCCTTGAGGTATTTAAAAATTATTCTATAGGCTTAATCTGAACAAGTGTTTGTGTGTGTGTGTGTGTGTGTGTGCATGTGGCGCGCGCACACACACGTCTTTATATGTATGTTTTGTTGAAGCACAAGCATTAACTCCATCTAGGTTGATCAAAATTTTTGTTTCTGGAATGTGCTCTGAGAAGCAACAGGGACACTGCTAGAAATGCAGATTCCTGGGTCCCATATCAGATCTACTAAGCCAGAATCTGTAGGGATGGGCGTCAGGATTCTGCCTTTTTAACAATCTCAGGTAATTCTTATGAACTGTAAATATTGAGAACAGCCAGTGCCTTATAATATATCAATTATACAGCATATATATTATCATGATCATAACTACCAATATGGAAGAAGTAGTGTGGGCATCTGCTAATAAATAGACAACCTTCCTCTGGGATTTTCAGAATATGAAATATTATTAGAAAATACCATTTCTAAAATATTTTCTTTGTTTACTTTTAAAAACCCAAAACATTACTGTGTTTTGAGGGGTCCTATAAGTTTGAGGCAGTGTTCTAGGCACTGAAGATTCAAAATAAATATTGAAAAGACATATTCTCCACTCTTACAATCTAGTAAAGAAAGGGAGACATGGACAGAAGTATGGCTAATGAAGTGTTATAGAGGCTATGTCAGAAGTTTACACAAGGTACACTAGGAACACATGAGGGAGGTTTCAATCTGCCCAGGAGAAGTCAGGCCAGGAGAAGCTGCCTGGAAAATGTGGCATAGAGGAACCTTGAAAAATGAGCAGAAGTTTTCCAGATATACAGTGAAGACACGGGCAAAGATTTCTCCCTGGTTAAAGCATCAAATGATACAGTTTGGATCTGTGTTGCCACCCAAATCTCATGTCAAATCATAATACCCAGTGTTGGAGATATGACCTGGTGGGAGATGATTGGATCCTAGGGGTATATTTCTCATGAATGGTTTAGCATCAACCCTTTGGTGCTGTTCTTAAGATAGTAAGCTCTTCTGAGATCTGGTTGTTTAAGTGTGTAGCACCTCCCCACCACTCTCTCTTGCTCCTGCTCCTGCCATGTGAGATGCCTGCTCCCTCTTTACCTTCCACCATGATTGGAAGCTACCTGAGGTCTCCTCAGAAGCAATGCCTGCATTATGCTTCCCGTACAGGCTGCAGAACCGTGGGCCAATTAAACCCCTTTTCTTTATAAATTACTCAGTCTCAGGTATTTTGTTATAGCAATGCAGGAATGGACAAACACAACACATTAAAAAAAAAAAAAAAAAAAAAAAAAGTTACTTTTGCCCAGAATTCTAAAACCTATTATAAAACATTGAAAAAAAAAAAAAACTATGATCTGATGTAAATGGAAAAATTCTCTATTACTACCCATTATCAACAGTGCTTACTTCACCTCAAACGCAAGGAAGTTTATGATAAATAAAGTATATAAGCATATGCAAACTGAGCAGAAGGTCTATGGCAAACATGAAGCAGAAGTAATTCATCAGAATTCAAATAGTGGTGTCAAGTCAAAGGACACTGCAAGCAATTGTGAAGGAAAATATTCTCTGGATGAAACAAAATCCTGAAGAAAAGGCTGACACATTTTAATTCCCTAACAAATCAAATAATAGGCAATCACTAACTGAGAAATACCACTGTTTTTGGACACTCAAAAAAGGACCCGTATTGTCAACATACCTTGGCATGACTCTTCCCTGAACACTGAAGGCACTAAAAAGAGACAGAAAGCTAAGAAGAAACAAAGAAGAAATTACACTTGCTATATATCAGTAAATCTTTGTGACTTCTCCATATATAATGTTATCAGAGTATCAGAAAATAGAGGGATTTTTATTGCAGGGATAAGCTTTTCACATGCTGAGCAATGATTCTCTGAGCACATTTCAGTATGACTGACATAATCATTTAGGTCAGTAGCAATGGCAATTTTTCCTCTTTACAACTAATCACTTTACCATTGTAAAAATAAATAAGACAAAAAAAATTCTCAGTCTGGTGATGTGAGGCATGAGAAGATACAGGGAATAGCATTTTACAGAAACCATCAGTTTAAAATATCTCCAAAATCCGAGTTTTACTGTACATCTTTTCCTTAGTGATTTAGTCATATTGTAAATGACTATTTCTTATACCCCCATAACAGATATGATTGTATACAAACAGGAAACCATACGTGTTTATAAAAATAAGCAAGGTAGTATTCTAAGCTGTAGCTAGGGATGAAATCCTAAGCCTAGGACATCTGTGAATTTTTATGGCTTTTAAAAAGATATGTGTCTTAGCCAAAATCAAGAAAGAAGCTGTGAAATCAAAGAAGTTGTGAAAAAGATGAAGATGAAAAAATATGACTCTATGTTTAATTTTCTTTTCTTAACTACTCAAAGAGAGTTTTCATAACATACCTAACAGCAAGATGAAGTCAATAATACATTTACTACTAGATCTTATTAAAAGATGATTTGGAGAGTATGGGCCTACCAATTTTTCAACATTTCTTATCAAGTGAATGATCTACACATGCTGTTTCAAATCTAGACTTATTTCCTTAACATTTTTGAAATTACAGTCCTTTCATATCTAGTATCTTTCTTTTACGTCATTAAATCCTAAAATAATTATGAAATCTGATTAAATCACTGCCTTTCTTTGAACCATTGCTCTGAGAATAAGACACATACTTCAACACTTTAAGGAAACTTTCTTTTTCTGCTCTTCAGCCACATATCTTGCTACTGTACAATTTATACTATACCATATTTCTTTATTTGTTTTTGTTATTTGAACCAGTCATGCTGTTCTTTGCTTCCAGGTCTTTACTTGTCCTCTGCAGAGGACAAGAAGATGTTGGCTCTCCTTGGATCAAAGCACCCATTCGCAGTTTTGAACTACCTTTTAATCTATTTCACACACTTAGTTTAGAAGACTCTTGAAGGCAAGAAAAAGTCTCACTTAATCATTACTATATCTCTATGACATAGCCCCAATGCAATGTCTACCACATGGTAGATCTGTGTTTCTGTTTTCTTTCTCTCTCTCGCTCCCCACCTCCTCTCACCAACAATATAAATAAAGGAAAGAAGGAAATATTATTCACATCACTTCTTTCCATTTCTAGCTAGCAGAAGAGACTACTTTGTAGATTATTCATAAGAAACAGGGCCCTTTTCATGTCTAGAAACTCTTCTCACTGAAGATCAAGCAGCTCTGAGAGGGTCATAAATAGGTCAGTGAGAAACAGGCACCTGCCTAAGTAGCCTAATTACCTAAATCGAACCTGGAAAACAATCAAATGAGACCGATACAGCAAACTTAACTTCCATGTCTATTTTCACGACTTCAGAAAATGAAGCACTCAAAGTAACAGGAACTGAGTAAATTTTCCAAAATTACATATCTACTAAGTGCCAGAATGTAGATTTAAATCTTTATCCATTGAAAAGCTGTAATACTAAAAATAACAATGAAAGCAGGGGAGTTTTGGCTTGAATTTTATAAAACAACTTAGGATCCACTTAAATAAACTGAAATGTTTTTACAATTCCAAAAATAACTGAAATATTTTTATATAAAATAGCAAAATTTAGTCTACAGGGAAATACCAATTTTTATGTTTTATGATCTCTTTAGCACACAGCTATGCTTCATTTATATTATTTTTTCAGTAATAATTTGATTTGGAAATATAAAATCCAAAGGTATTTGAAAGACTGATAATAGTACTAGGGAGAATATGCAAAAGCAGACATTCTTATTCATATTTCTAGGATTATATATAAATCACTATAGTCTTTAAAGGGCAACTTGGAAATACCAATAATCTGTAAATATAAATAATATATATATAATATAATATATGCATTATATAATATAATATATAATAATCTGTAAAAAAATATACATATATATATATATACACACACCTTTTGACTAGCAAGAAATATCTTAGAAAAATATTCCCAGGAATATACAAAACTACACGCAGAATAATGTTTTTGTAGCACTCTTTTAAAACACATTGGAAACATTACCCAAAGTTCCAACAATGAGACAAATAAATTGTGTTTTACGCAAAGGGATACTATGCAAGTACTGAAAAGAATGTGTTGGCACTGTAACATGTGGAAAGAAAAAGTTGTCCAAAATAAAAGAAGTGGCAGAACACCATATATAGTATAATTCAATTTTGGGCCGGGCACAGTGACTCACACCTGTATTTCCAGCAGTGTGGGAGGCCAAGGCGGGTGGATCACCTGAGGTCAAGAGTTGGTGACCAGCCTGGCCAACACGGTGAAAACACGCCTCTATTAAAAATACAAAGAATTAGCTGAGTGTGGTGGCAGGCTCTTGTTATCCCAGCTACTCAGGAAGCTGAAGCAGGATAATCACCTGAACCTGCGAGGTGGAGGTTGTGGTGAGCCGAGATCGCACCATTGCACTCCAGCCTGGGCAACAAGAGTGAAACTCCGTCTCAAAGAGAAAAAAGAAAAACAATGTCTAACAAATTTGAAAACATGCATAGGAGAACTATCAGTAATAACACAAAACGGGAAACAACCCAGGTATTCAACAACAGAATAAATATGTATATTTTGGGGGCATTCATTCAATGGAATTCTACAGTACAATGAAAATAAATTATTGCTACATGCAAGAATATTGACACAGCTCACAAAAAATTTTGAACAAAAGGAATCTGGGCCAGGCATGATGGCTCATGCCTGTAATCCCAGTACTTTGGGAGGCTGAGCAGGGAGGATCATTTGAGGCCAGGAGTCTGAGAACAGACTGGGCAACAAAGCAAGACCCTGTCTCTGGGGGAAAAAAAAATCTGATACAAAAATGCATACTTCATGATTCCACTTATATAAATTTCGAAAACAGACAGAACTATTCTACAGTCTTATTAGTCAGAAGCTACCTTTGGATAAGAGTAAGGCAATAGTGATTAAGTGGGGCTGGAAGAGGGGTACCTGGGTGCTGACAAAATTCTTTCTTCTGAGTTGAGTGTTGATTTCATAGGTATGAATACTTTGTCATAGCTCATTGAGCCAAATGTTTTCTGTATTTCTGCTATTCTTTAATTAAAAAGGGAAGAGGAAAGAATGTAATAACACAGTGTTTTACTGAAAATTGATGTCTTAGGTTCATTACCACTCAACTTGTGCATAAACCAAAATTTGAAAATAACATTTTTCGAGAAAGCAGGTTAATTTTCAAATAATCTGAAAGTTGTTATGCTCTCCAAAATAATATAAATAGACCAAAAGAAAAATAAAGTCAATCCATTAGGCATTTACAAATATTTTAAATTAAATTACACTGCATTTAATGTATAAAAATAATTTACAAAGGAAAGTTTTATCTGATATAAAATTCTGTCACAGTAAACAGCTTGAGTTTCAAGCTAGAATATCATAAATATTGTTCATAATATTCATCTCATCTGTTACAGTTAGCAAATCTGTACTTTTAGTAACCATGACAATTAAATACTATCAGATTAGAAGCCTTAGGAGAGAATTACTGTTTATCATTTGAGATGTTAGAAAGCAAAATTAGGGCAGAAATGCATAAAAACTTCTGGTGCTTGCGTCAAAATTCTAATGATTGGCCCATTAGAGGCATATTTAAATGACACATTGTAATGGTCCAATTCATGCTTGGGAATCTGCACCATGTAAATTACTGTCGTGAAAGATATTAATAAGATATTCATAAATAAAACATATGCAAATTTAGAATGATTTAATTCCTTGTATTAATACTAAATTTATTTAAGGGTCCAGGGATAGATTCGGGTCACTTAGAATAGCAGAGTTTTAAACTGTGACTCACAAAATACTAAAACCAGCTCTCATGAGCCCTGGGTTGGTGCTGAATAACACAGTAATTTAAAAACTCGGGCTTCAGAGTCAGACAATCTGGGTGTGAATTCTAGCCTCTGCATGCATTAACTTTTTAATAACTAACTTTCCTGATCTGCAAAATTGGAATAATACACTTTAAAAAACCTTTTCACTGGTTTTGAAAAGTGTTAAGATGGTCATGTGCAACACATTTTTTTAAATGCCCAACACAGATGAGTGCTCAATAAGTGATTGTTAATAACTGAGGTACAATTATAGAGAAGACATTTGCACAAGTCAAATTTGAAAAATCAATCTTATATCTCGGTGTTTATAATTTTCAAACTAGGATAGATCACCATTCTAACTAACTACCCATCTATTTTTCATAAATTTCTTTCTCAACGCTTGCACTATTTCCTAAAAAACGCATTTGACCCCTCTGATTCTCCAAGATTACACTGAATATATGCTAAGCCAAAAACTGAAGACTAAAGTTGAACATTGTCTACTAAATTAAGAAAATCCAGAATTTTTTTTTTTTTTTTTTTTTTTTTTTTTTTTTGAGACGGAGTCTCACCGTCGCCTAGGCTGGAGTGCAATGGTGCAATCTCAGCTCCCTGCAACCTCCGCCTCCCAGGTTCAAAAGATTCTCCTGCCTCAGCCTCCTGAGTACCTGGGATTACAGGCATGCGCCACCACGCGCAGCTAATTTTTGTATTTTTAGTAGAGATGGGGTTTCACCATGTTGGCCAGGCTGGTCTCAAACTCCTGACCTCGTGATCTGCCCATCTTGTCCTCCCAAAGTGCTGGGATTACAGGCATGAGCCACCATGCCTGGCTGAAAAAAAATTTTAATAACTCAAGTTAAAAAAAAAAAAAAGTAAGGGAAAGAGCATTGTACTTGTCACCTAACATAAAAAGACACGTACTTCAAAACAAACAAACTGAAAAGGGTAATATGGTGGGTGGGTGGGTGGGTGTGTGTGTGTGTGTGTGTGTTCTAAATGAGCAAGTAACTATAAGACTTAAAGATATGTCTAAAGCAAAATGTTCTGTCAGGTGGTTTCTTCTCAGATTACTAAAAATCAAAGCTAAAACCCTATATAGGTATAATGTAATACATTTTTACTACATTGCTCAGGACTTTAAGGGGATTATTATTATCAAGATTGTTGTCCTTAACCTAGACAAAATGATGCCAGTCATCTCTCAGTGAAATGTTCTGGGCCAAGCATAACACATAGGACACTCAACTATGAGCCAGATCATCTTACTTTTCCAGATTTACCACTAACGTGTAACCTTCGGCAAATTACTTACTTCTCTGAGCTTATTTTTTTTATCTATAAATGTGGATAACCATGACGTTGAATCTAATTTTCAAGACTGTTATGAAGGATCAAATAAGGCTACGCGTGTGACCATACTTTGTAATCTGCCAAAGATGACACCAATGGAAGACCTTCTATTAAATAAAGAAAAGTGAAATTAACTTTGCCGTTATTTAATTCCTACACAGCTAAATTTATACATCTACATTATCCATGTAACTATACATTCCTCTTTCCTTTTAAAATGCAAAATTATTTAAAAGATATTTATTGACTGATTTAGCAATTTGGAATTATTAGCTGTCTTAGGCATGCTTTTCATTATAAAATTCCTCATTAAAAAATAAAATCTCTCTTATTTATCCTGTATAAATCAACAAAACCAGTTTGAAATATTGTGAAGATTGATATAATTTTTAGTTTTTATTGATTGGTTTCCAGGGTAAAGATATGAATCTTTCATTTGTTGAAATCCTAAAAACTAATTTAGTCTTAACCTTCTTTTATTCATTTCTTCAGAAAATGTTTATTAAGTTTCAACTATATGTCAGGTCCTCTATCAGACACAAAGAAAAATAACGTATGGCCTCTATCCTCCAGGACTTACAGTGGGGGCAAGAGACAAGTAAACAATCAGTACAATGTAGTATGGTAAGTGACATGGCAAGGATATCCACAGGTCACTATGGGAGTCAAAATTTAAGACTGAGAATTCAGGGAAGTCCTCCAAGAAATGGTAGCACCTGATCCAAGGCATGAAAAGGTTAGGTCAGTTAAAAAGCAGACAAGAAAACAGGTTATTTATGGGAGAGAATAGAACATAGGGAACATGGGAGGGTGTTGGGAGAAAAGAGAAAACAAGATGCATTAGGAGAAGGCAAACAGTTCAATTGATTGACATTGTGGGAGACTGGAGATGGGAGAAATTTGATTAATGAGAAAATGAATCTAGAGAAGTTACCAGGTACCATTTAATAAAGGACTTTAGGTGCAATGCAAAAGACTTCAGACATCTTATTAATACAACAAAAGGGGAACTTAAAAAACTTTCAGCAGAGGAAGCATACGATGAGATTGACTTTAGAAAGACAACTGTGGTTATGACATATAGAATGTACTCAGGAGACGGCGGCTATGAGAGAGGAGAATGAAATAGGGACTTCAAACTCTGAATATCTGTTTTTTACACAGAAAACAAAGTTGTAAAAAAATTTAAGTGGCTGGCCTCATGGCTGGGCGCGGTGGTTAACGCCTGTAATCCCAGCACTTTCGGAGGCTGAGGCGGGAGGATCATGAGGTTAGGGGATCGATACCATCCTGGCTAACACGCTGAAACCCCATCTCTACTTAAAAAAAAAAAAAAAAAAAAACACAAAAACTTAGCCAGGCATGGTGGCGGGCACCTGTAGTCCCAGCTATTCAGGAGGCTGAGGCAGGAGAATGGCGTGAACCCGGGAGGCAGAGCTTGCAGTGAGCCGAGATCATGCTACTGCACTCCAGCCTGGGCAACACAGCGAGACTCCGCCTCAAAAAAAAAAAAAAAAAACATTAAGTGGCCAGCCTCAAAGCACACTGCTAGTAACTGACTGAGCTAGGTTTCATGCAAAGCTCTGCATAACTCTTAACACCTATGCACTGAAGAACCGGGCAAACTGCCTCTCATAATAGAAACTAATGCAACCAGCACTAAGCATTTAGAGTGGTAACAAAACAGGGAAGGAAAAGCAATGACATGCTCAGGTCTACACCATCAAAATCAAGTACAGGGGTGAACAATTATCTAGTGAATTAAGGACCATCTGGATAATCCTGGCAGAAGCAGATTTAGTGCCTGAGTCATTCAGATAATTGTGCAAACAAAGTGCCCTGCTCTGGCTCAGTAACCTGGCCATTAATATCTTCCATAGTGCATTCTGCCCTGTGGCTCTTTTGAAATGGACAATAGTAGCTCAGAAAGAATTAAGGTACTATTCACTTCATGGGGAGCTGCCTAAAGAATAATGGAACCTTAATAGACTGAGTGAATTTTATGTGTCCCCAGGAGCCATTTCGCACTGGGATATACATATGATATACATAAGCCAGATTCTGCTTCAAAGGAGGAAAGAAGTTCAGCATTAGCACCGTCATATGTTGTTTTTATATTCAATTCTCCGTTAAGTGGCAGAAAGTTTTCTGAACCTGAAAGCTACAAAGAGACACTACTGCAAATAGATTTATAAACTACAGTAAGGCTATACATTTCTCTGTGTTAGAAAGCATTTTTTAAAATGCAAAGAACAAGGTGAGGAAAATTTTTGCAGCATACCACAGATTTCCTATTACATGAGAAAATATGAACACTCCAATAGTCAAATGAAATTCACAAATTAAGAAATACAAAAAACCAATAAATATAATAACATTTTTGAACTTATCCAAAATCATACGAACCATAACTCAGGAGAAAACTAGATGCATAATTTATACTGTCAAAATGATCCCAATTTTAAAAAATAGTACCAAGTGTTAATGAGAGTATGGCCAAACTGGTACAACCACTGGTAGAGTATAAATCTGTGCTTACATTTTGGGGGAAGCAATTTGCCAGTAAGTGTTACAAAGCTAAAAATATTCACACTTTTGCCTGGGTAACTTCTAAGAAGCTGTCATAAAGAAATGGTCAGAAATGCAAATATTAATATATATAAAGGTTCATTTTCATGACTGTGCAAAACTGAAAACAATCTAAAGATCTATTATAGAATATTGGCAGCCAAAAAAAAAAAAAAAAAGAAAAACATGGCTAGTAAGAATATTAAATGAAATGAATAAATGTTTATGGTATATTAAGTTTAAAAAGCTAACAAAAGTGAATGTTCACTATAAACTCAAATCTATAATTGAAAAATACTTATTTATATTAATAGAAATAAGACTGGAAGATTGAAATAGGATCTCTTTGTTTTGTGGAATTTGGTGGATTTTTCTTTATTCCCAGTATTTCTTTAATGATTCTAGATGTCCTTATAATAATAAAGTACTATTTTCAATGTGATATTAAATAGACTTTTGAATATAACTTTACACAGTAGGTCATTCATATTATTGAAGTGAAATAATGCCCCATCCTCCTGCTGCTACATTTCCAAGGTCACACAACTAATCAGTCCTATTGTCAGGAGTTGAACCTGAGTCTCCGGCTCCAAAGTCAGTGCTCTTTAAGATTTGAACTAAAGTACAGTGAAAGTTTCAAAGGAAAATAGAAGCATTAATGAAAATTGAAAGCACATTATACCAATAATACATGGCATCTTAGATTAAAGCAGATAGACTTATATATTGGAAGATTTGATAATATGCCTACTGCACTCATCCAGGCATGGAATGCCAGATGAAACTAGTGCTGGAATAAGCAGAGAAAGATACAAATTAGAGTTGAAAATAAAAATGAATTAATTACTGACTATATGGTGAACACTTGGCCTAGAGGAAAGAAAGTCATAAAAAGTAACTAACTGGCTGGACGCGGTGGCTGACGCCTGTAATCCCAGCACTTTGGGAGGCCGAGGCAGGCAGATCATGAGGTCAAGAGATCGAGACCATCCTGGTGAACACAGGGAAACCCCGTCTCTACTAAAAATACAAAAAAATTAGCTGGGCGTGGTGGCGGGCACCTGTAGTCCCAGCTTCTCGGGAGGCTGAGGCAGGAGAATGGCATCAACCAGGGAGGTGAGGGAGCTTGCAGTGAGCCGAGATCGCGCCACTGCACTCCAGCCTGGGTGACAGAGAGAGACTCCATCTCAAAAAAAAAAAAAAGCCTGTAAAGTTGTAGTCTCCATTGATAAAAGCCAGTTTATGAATGATGCCTATCCATGGGGAAAAACGAAAACCAGTTTTCATCTTGTACATTACAATTGCTATAAACAGCACTTCTATTATTAATAGCTATGCTTTATGAGTAACTACCATGGGCCAAACCCTATTTTGAATGTTTAACATGCATTATCTCACTTAATATTTTAAAAATCACAAAATCCTCTCATGTAAATGCTATGATAATCCCCAATTGACTTGCTGATATTCGCTTAACTGCATCGTGATACCTAAATATTAACACCTGCAGGCTTCCTCCCAAAGCCTGTGCTCTTAGCCAGTAGGATAAGTGTAAAGGAAATGGCTAATGGGAGGAAGATTAGGAATGGAAATGCAGAAGGAGAACTTTATTTTCAGTAAGATAAATTGTCATCAATTTGGGGTATTTGCTTGAAAGCTAGAAGTAGAAAGAGAAGATAAGAGAGAGACAAAGAAAGGAAAGTTAGAAAAATTAAGAAAAAAGTATGGTATCAGAGCATTGTAGTGTCAAGGAGCAAAATTTCAAGAACAAGATGGACAATATGGAAAATAGAAGGTCAGAAGAGAACGATGAATAATACACCAATAAAAAAGAAAACAAACATTGGAATTGAGGAGGAGGAGCTTACTGGTGAGTTAGAATAGGTTGTGAGATATGATAGAAACCATGGCCAATTTGCATGTAGAAATAGATGGAAATTGAAGGATTGGTTGATGTTTTTGAAATAAGGCAATTACAGAGCATATTTTGTATACCGAAATATAAATTGTCTATTTCAGCTCTTTCTAGTTGGTCTCAAGGGACACAAGATACAAGAGAATACATAGAACCAGTACATAGTCAAAACCCCTACTGGAAAACTGAATCATTCTATGGAAGGATATAGAAACACTTTATGTCATCCATTACTCCTCATGGAGAGGATAGTTTCCTCCCAATACACAGCCTTCTACCAAAAAAATTATCCCCAAATCATTGCAGCACCCATCTAGCTTCTTAGGATGATGCTTCCTGAACAAGAATCTTTAAGGCTACTTATAATAGGACTGTGTTCAATGTGGTGGGGTATACAAAAAGATTATAAGCATAGTCTTTTTCTGCAAAGTACTTCCTAATTAGAAAACGAATCAGACATACAAATGAGGATTAAGCAACAAAATAAGACTAAGCATGATTAAGTTTCCAAGTGAAAATAGTCTACTAGAGATTCTGAAGAGGAGTGATCGTTTTGTTAGAACACTGAATTTTAAAATGCATTTAGTTGATACATACCAATGTATCAACCAATGTACAATAAAATAATTATGTATTGTTATAATTACCAGTAGTAGCTCTATTTGTTAATGACCCACTATTTGCCCATCCCCCTGATAGAAACATGCATACTTTTTTATGACCCACATAGCAACCTGAAAATTCAATGCTATAAAATTCCTTTTGAAGACAAGGAAACAGATTCTCAGAGTTTAATTAACTTGCTCCAAATCAGATCATTAGGAAGTTGCAGAGCAAAATTAAAAGCCAGCTCGCACTGCCTGTGATGATAACTTGGTAGATTAAATCATTTATCTTCAAAATGACTTGGTAAGTTAGAATTTTGTTCTTAAAACACAGAATTAATTTTTGTAGGGATACATGTCAGGCTAGAACTGAATAAACTTGGTTTATATTGTTTCTGGTATCAACATTGACCACATTTTGTTACCAGGACCAAAAATCCTGGGAAGCTAAAAAGTATTCTATTTGAGGGGAAACTGCTATGCAGTATAATTACACAGCAGGTTGTTGGAATATTCAAGTTTTCAGAAGACTTTAAACCAATCACTCGTGTCCTCTGAATCTTAGTTTCTTCATCCGTGAAAATGGAAAGGTTGTCATCAGGAATAAATAATTTCGGGGAATGGCAAAGATAAATGCACATACATCAATCTATAAAAGAAAGTCCACGTGGTACAAATAGATGTGATATGAAAAAGCAGTACAAATTTAAATATCAGGTCCACAAGTAAAATCTGTACAAAGAAATACATCAAATCTACACCCGCAAGGGTTCTAACAGTTCCTTAGTCTTGGAAAGTGGGTGGATCCATTCCCAGTTCCCCAAATGCTGTTAGATATAAGTTATCACTCAAATAAATTTACTACCAAATAACCAAACCACTATGCCGAGTCTAATAAAATATCCCACATACGGCATGTATTAATTTGATTTGTGTTACACTTCGGGCTGGTAAGGTTCATATGTACACTTAGAAAACTGAAAAAATGCAGCGAAATGGATGAAGATCATATGGGCACTCTAAGAATGTTTTCAAAATACTGAAATATTGAAAACATGAAATATGACATATTGAAAACATGAAATATGAAATACTGATCTTTACGTGAGTTACAAAAACATTATTTCACGCAGGCTTTCAGCAGTCTGAATGCTTCTCCGGCTTTTCCCCCAATGGAGAATTGGATTCCCTTTTGCCCCTCCCACTCAGTGCTTCCAGATTGCTTGAGAAGGCCAAGGCAGCCGGCTCAGCAGCAGGGAAGCCGGGCTGGGTATGCAGGAGCTATATATAGCTCCACCTTGGAGATGTGCACACATAAGCACACGTACGAATACCCATGCCCAGTCTGGCATGAAAATAAATAAATAAATAAGGAAAGGTCACAGCTATCCCCTCTTCCTCCTTCCCATCATCCCAATTTTTCAGGAATTTTCAAAGCAGGGTGTCATCAGTCCCAGAGGGTGATGCCGCGTCGGATTTCTCTGCAATTCTTCTGCCTACTGCTCCCAGCAATCTGACTCCTGCAGGAACCGGCACTAGGCCAACACCTACTACCCAGATGCGGTCACCTAGGGAGGCAGCCTCTCAGCCGCTCGGAGCTCATCCGGGCACAATCACTTGACTCCCTGGGAATCCCTGAAGCCAAACCCACCTTTCAGAAACTAGGTGTGAAGGTGGTTCCCATAGACAGCGCCAGGCTAGGAGGGAAGGGGCAGTGGCTCCGCGGTCTCTCCCTCCCGCCTGCGGCAGATCCTGGAGAAGGGCCGGTGCCTTCTCAACGGAGATGTGATTAATCGGAACGTGCCCTTCGAGTTGCAGGGATTGTTCCCCACCCCCATCTCCTGAAGGGAGCTAGATCTTAACAGAGGGGCCAGGGGACAAACAAGTCCCTTCTTCCCCTCTCCGCAACCGCTCCCAGGTTTTCGGGGATGCGCTAGCCAGGCGCCCAGGTGGGATGGGGAAGATCAGCAGGTGCGGGCCGGCGTCGGGAGCGAAAGATCTGCGCGCCCGGGGCTGCCGACCTCTCTGCTTCCCCACCCCTCCCCTGCCGAGGCGATATGGCATCCCTGGGGCGAGTTCCCGGCGCTGGCGGCGGTGGCAGCCTCCGAGAGGAAAGTTAACGAGACACAGACCCCAGGCTCGGAGCCCTCTCCTAGGGCACTGCCGTCCTGCCCTGTCCGGCACCCCAGGTCTCCGGCATCCCGCATCCCTGCTTCCCCGCACCCCAGCTACCTCCGCCCCAGTCCTTCCAGCGCCGTACTTCACGGCGAGAGCTGCAGCGTCCACAGGAGATGTGGGGGTGACGAAGGCGGGGCGGGGCTGGGGGAAGGGAAGCAACAGCATGGAAATGCGCATTCTTTATTTTATCTGCAAAGAAGGAAAAGTCCGGCTTCCTACCTGTTCCCTGCTCCTGCTCGCCTCGGTGCGGCACAGCTGGACCATACCCTACAGGTTTCCCACTTCCGCGGCAAACACCTGGGAGCGCATCTCCCCACCCGCGCCCCTCCTCGCCTCGGCGGAGCCCACCCTGGCTACTTGACAGCAGAAGCCCGGCCTTTTAGGGCGGTTATTGGGGCAGCGGGGAAAGTGGGGCGGGGACCGCATGGAAACCCGTGTCTCTGATTGGACAACAGGGATATCACTCTCACCCCCAGGACCAGCGCAGGCTGCAGACTTGGGTAGCTGCTAAACCCAACTGCAAAGGTTCTCTGCAGTGCCTGAAACCCAAACCTGCTGCTACCGAATCAAGGATCCTTCGCTGGAGAGAAACTGGTTTGATGACTTGTCATTTGAGGCCCCAAGAGGGAGGGATGGGCTAGGCATAACTAGACACCCAGCACTTTCCTGAGCTTCCCTGAAGGGACCATCTGCTCCGGGAGATTTGTCAGGCGAAAATATCAGGGCAGCGCCTCATAGAGAAGAATGAGCTTCGATTGGGAAATAATAAGATACTTATGTGGGACAAAATACACACACACACATGCACACAGGAAAATAAAACGATGTGAGGATTCTTTTTTAAGTTTCCATTTTTGCCCAGATGTAACATGGCAGTTTTTCTTGAGAAAAGACTGAATTGCTTAGCCTGTAATGCAGAAGACCCCCAAATATCCCCTGGTAAAAACAGTGTTTTAAATAGGGAAGCACTGCATGCATAATAACCTCTCAAGAAAGTGTAAAAGAAATTAAGGTCAAACTGCATGAGAGATTTGCTTTGGGGCAGCTCAGTTGGTGGCAAAAGTCTTAAAATAATCACCATCAGACTGATTGATAACCAATCTGTTGCTTTTCTACTGATATTGGTTCATCATTTCTTTGGTACTCAATCACTGAGAGGATGTTTATGCCCCCCAAACCTAGGTGATCCCAAGCCTGTCTTTTATGTGAAGGGGACAGGGTAGAATAACTTTGTGTTCAAATGCCATCTCCGACATTTATTCAGGTGGAATCTGGAAATTACGGAATTCAAAAGACTCCTTAAATGAAGGAACATGCTAGAACTACCACAAGTAAAACTGGGGGTCTAAAGTGTCTTAGTATATAGTACCATGTGAGGAATCAAGTTGCCTTCTGCCTGCAAATAGCCACATTCTTCTTCTATCTAAATTAAGTAGCCATCTTAAGTGCTGAGCTTAAGACACAACTCTCATTCTCAAAGAGCTTATGATAGGCCTGGGGCACTGGACAACTGTTAGAAGATGACATTGCTATTAATAAATGTAGACTCTCTACTTAGTGGTTATGGTTGTTATTACTATCATCAGGTAAGGCTTTTCATAATGTTTTCTTCATAATACTGAAGGAATCTGATTAACGCATTTGAAGGTGGGGGCCAGGCAAGGTGGCTCACGCCTGTAATCCCAGCACTTTGGGAGGCCAAAGCAGGCGGATAACGAAGTCAGGAGATCGCGACCAGCCTGGCTAACACGGTGAAACCCCGTCTGTACTGGAAAAAAAAAAAATTAGCCTGGCGTAGTGGTGGGCGCCTGTAGTCCCAGCTACTCGGGAGGCTGAGGCAGGAGAATGGCGTGAACCCGGGAGGCGGAGCTTGCAGTGAGCCGAGAGTGTGCCACTGCACTCCAGCCTGGGTGACAGAGCGAGACTCCATCTCAAAAAATATAAACTAAAATAAAATAATAAAATAAAATAAAGCATTTGAAGGTACAGAGGGACCCTAGATAAAATTTACAGTGAACAAATAGATATGATTTGTATGGTGACAACCATCTTAACACTGAATAGAAATGACTAAATATGCTATGGCAAATTTCAGAAGCCCTGTGTCATTTCTTACACAATACTCCTATTAGTCATGCACCTTTGTCCCAGGTACTCACACCAGTTATTCCATTGAATTGGCCAAATCATTCAGGAATTACTGAGCACTTTTTCAGTGCCATATCCTGTGTTAGGTGCTACAGAACTAAAGCAGAATAGTATATTGAACACGTTAAAGATGATTTCAGTAAGCAATTACAATAGCAATATTTCTTAGGAATGTGTGTTTGCAACACGAACATCTTTTGATTCCTAAGCATAAATTATTTTGAGTCAAAATGAGCTTCAACATACTCTCTTCTAGAGGTAATCGGAGGAGAAGAAAAAGTATCAAAGAAAATACCTAAATATTGAAGATGACACTATAATTGAAATAGGTAATAAAAAGAAAACTAAAGAAATCTCTGCTATTTGCATTCTTTCATTGCTTCACTCATTCATTCCTTCAGCAAATATTACTATTATAAGTATAATGATGAATAAAATAGACAAGATCTCATGGAACACATTCTTTATTATTCAAGCAGACAATGTTACTTTGTGCATTTACTGTGATCTAATTAGCAGCTTTGTGTGTACATGCACAAACAACTCTAGAACAGTATTAGGATAATTTCTCTCTGGATCAGGCATCTCACACATTTTCAAGTAAAACAGAGCGTTTTCAGGTTATTGCTTATTATCTCAAAGAGAAAAACCTGTGAATACAAATGAATCTATCGAAGGTATCTGCTACAGAACATTTTAGATTTTCAAATCACTTTCATATACAATCTCCTTCTGTGTTCTAAAATAAGCAGGAGAGTCATCATTAGTCGCATTTCACAATGAGGAAATTGAGTAACCAAAGAGAAATGTGGTCCTTCAAAAACAAAGGTAATACAATATTATAGGTGCGTATATAATGTTTGGCATATTGCAGACATCTAATATGTATTTGTTGACAAATATATGGTTTATAAAACATGAAAGTTTGAAGGATCTTAGAAATTATTGAATTCCTTGTAATGCCAGCACTTTGGGAGGCCAAGGCAGGTAGATTACCAGAGGTTGGGAGTTCGAGACCAGCCTGACCAACATGAAGAAACCCTTTCTCTACTAAAAATACAAAATTAGCCGGGCGTGGTGGTGCATGCCTGTGATCCCAGCTACTCAGGAGGCTGTGGCAGGAGAATCACTTGAGCCTGGGAGGCGGAGGTTGCGGTGAGCCGAGATTGTGCCATTGCACTCCAGCCTGGGCAGCAAAAAGAGCAAAATTCTGTCTCAAAAAAAAAGAAGATGAAGAAGAAGAAGAAAGAAGAGGAAAAGGAATAGGAGAAGGAGAAGGTGAAGGTGAAGGAGAAGGTGAAGGAGAAGGAGAAGGTGAAGGAGAAGGAGAAGAAGACGAGGAGAAGGAGGAGGAGGAGGAGGAGGAGGAAAGAAAGAAATTATTGAATTCCACTCATTATTCTGTGAGAGAGGGACAGAATTTGCTTAAGGTCTTGTGAGTAGTTAGGGGAAAGCTGCAGCTAGACCCCAGGTCTTAAGACTCTTCATTCATTACTTTTTCTACCACATGAACAATAAGTGTTTTGGTATTTCTTTCAGCAGAGTTCCTTCCCTTTTTCCTCCCTGTATCATCTAGCCTTTTGATGTTTTCAGTACTGATCCAATTGATGTACTCATCTTCCAGCATCTATAAAAATATGTGAAAGTATGCCACTTTAACTATAAATTCAGTTCAGATTCAACTTGCTTGTAAGTTTGAGATCTGCTTCATGAGTATGGGATCAGAGTTATCAGGACTGGTGTTGAGGTATGAAGAAAGCTGTTGGAAAATAGATGGCCAGCTGGCACTTCTGCCCCTAAAATTAGGAAGAAAGGAATTACAGAAACAGTAGTGTGAATCTTTCCAATCTGGCAGTCTGGTATAGAACCTGTCTACAGATCTGCAAAAGAAACAGTAGGACAATTTTGCCATGTGCCCTGGATGGCTCTGACTCCCTAGTAACTTACAGAATTCCATAGTATAATTTATTGACCATTGCTTTGCTAAACTGCTTTTTGCCTTATTATTGAATTATCCTGTCTTCCCCTCCTTTTTGCACCCTGTACTGGCCCTCCTTCTTCAAACATTCCAATTTCCTCCAACTAGTGATTAAACCTCAGTGAGGGGAAAGGAAACTACAGCAACAGTGCAGCTTTCCACAGCATGTACTCCCTTTCTTTCTCCTCTGCTCCGCCCACCATTTCCTCACTTCTCCAGCCTTCCCAGAACAGTTTCTAACATACCTGATATGGCAAAAAGAGGGAGAGCAAGGAAAATTGGGCTTTTCCAATTAATATTTTAAGCTGCAATTACCACAGCAGAAAGGTAACCAAGGTTCTGCCTATTGATTTAAAGAAAGTCATGCTAAACCCAGTCTGCAGCATCTCAGAGATCACATCAGCCCACTGACCTAGCTTTTACATAGCCAACTGGGAATGTAAGCAAACTGCACCAAGCATGCGTGTGTGCGCACACACACACACACACACATACACACACTATCAGTGCCACGTGGTGGGGACACCAGGCCGGGAAAATAGTTTTTGAATACAAAATATTGGATATATATTCAACAGCAGCAACTTGCTACTTATGCACAGCCACTGTAATCTTTTAGGGATTAAGAGTAATATTAAAACCTCTTAGCTTTGGCAGTAACTGCTATGCACCAAAAGACCAAATTTACAGAAAGGACACATGCTAATATTGCAAGGATATCTTCACATCTATTGTTTCACAATGGAGTTCACTAATTTATCTTTCGTGTTGCCCCATGTGTGTAATAGGAATCAGTGTATAATGTAACAAAAGGACATGTTACTCCTTAGTTCATAGCCAATGTGTCCTCAAATTCTTTCAACTCATACAACTTATGGGGAGTGGCCAATGCTCAATTCAGTTATTTAAATTGTAGCTTTACTCTCCTTATTCATGGAATGTCAGCAGCCAGATATTATTAGTGAACTCCCACTCTCAACCTTAATTAATATGCCCTTTCCTTTCATTACCAACTCTCATTATAGACATTGAAAATCCTATTTTCTGAATAGCTCTTTGAAATAATGGATACCTTCACCCTCTGAAGTGGATAAAAGATTGGACATTAGAAGACCTTTTATCTTAGTCTGTTTTGTGCTACTATGACAGAATACCTGAGATTGGGTAATTTAGGAAGAACAGAAATTAATTTCCTCACAATTCTGGAGGCTGGAAAGATCAAAGGGCTGACATCTGGTGGGGGATTTCTGCTGCATCATCCCATGGTAGAGAGAGAAAAGGAGGGGGAGGGAAGGGAGGGAAGAAGGCCCAACTTATTCTTTTATAAATCACCCACTCCTGCCATAAGGGCACTAGTTCAGACTTATGAAGTCAGAGCCCTATGATCTAATCATCTCTTAAAGGTCCTACCTCTCAACAGTGTTGCATTGGTATTCAATTTCCAACACATGAACTTTGGGGGATACATTTAAACAACACCACTAATGATCTAGTTTGAATATTTGTCCCCACCCAAATCTCATGTTGAAATGTAATACCTTGTGTTGGAGGTGGAACCTGGTGGGAGGTGTTTGGATCATAGGAGCAGATCCCTCATGAACGACTTGGGCCATCTCGTTAGTGATGTGAGCTTTCATACTGAGTTAACACAAGACCTGGTTGTTTACAAATGTGTGGCACCTCCCCTCTACTCTGGCTCTCTCTCTTGCTCCTTCTTTTACCAGGTGATGTCCCTGCTCCCCCTTCAGCTTCTGCCATGTTTGTAAACTTCCTGAAGCTTCTCTAGAAGCCAAGTAAATGCCAGCTCCATGTTTCCTGTAAAGCCTGAAGAACAGTGAACCAATTAAACCTCTTTTCTTTATAAATTACCCAGTTTCAAGCATTTCTTTACAGCAATGCAAGAATGGCCTAATACAATATATCAGTGCTTTTATAAAAGGTCATCTACCCAAATATGCATCCCACCCTCACAAAATAATAGAGAGGTGCAAAGGAGAAGGAACAGAGAAGAGAATTTGTCCATTTCATCCAAATGTTCAAACTTATTTTTAATATTTTGAACAAAAATTGTTCACAATATCCCTTATTATATTTAATGTCTATTGGATTTGTAGTTATAATCTAAATTTTATTCCTGATTACTGATAAGTTGTCAGCTTTTTTCTTGTCTGTTTTTCACAGTGTTCAGAAATTTTGTTAATCATTTCAAATATCAATTTGGCTTTGTTATTTTTCTCTAATGTATATTTGGTTTTAATTTTATGTATTTCAGCTCTTATCTCTATCATTTCCTTCCTTCTTTTCTACTTAGTTTGGATTTGGTATTCTTTTTCTTTTTCTTGGGATGGAAACATACATCATTGACTTTTCACCCTCTCTCTTTTTAAATATTTGCTTTTAAGGCTATAATATTTTCTCTAAGTAGTGCTTTAGTATATCTGAAACATTTTAATATATTTTTTAGCATGTGGTTCAAATATTTTTTAATCTTTGTTTTTCTTTTGTGATTCAGAGATTATTTAAAAGTTCATTGTTTTATATATAGTCATTTAAGGTTATTTATCTTTTTGTTTTAGAATTTTAAATTTCTTTTGTCAGAAAAAAATGCTTTAAAAGGATTGCAATCTATGCTGATTTGTTGAGACTTTGTTTATAAACCAAAACATGAATTTTTTTTTTTGTAAATGCCCTGTGTACTCTTAAAAATAAACATGCAGGCCCAGCTTTCAGTAATAGAGGAGTAACTACTGTTAACCATATACCCTATAGATAAAAACTATAAACTCTGGGAAAAAGAGAAGAACACCTACTTGAGGGCACTGTAGAATAGTCCAAAGCAGTTAGAAACTGAAGAAGTGCATATCTGTGGGAAAAGGAAATGACAGAATGCAGCTTCCTATTTCATCTAGTTTTTGGTCTTGAATACAGAAACTGGCTGATTCCAAACAGAATGGCTAACTCTGAAACAACAATAAAGGCACACTTTTTCTGTCTTGAAGAAATAGTGGACAGAACTCTAGATGACAACAGAATAAAGAAGTAAGACAGGCGAATCTTAGAAAAAGAGAGTCCCCAGTTCAGAATATAAACTCTATCCAAATCTTAAACTGACTCTTAAACTCTGTGAACACAGGGCAAATTCGAAGCAGCCCAAATAAGGTTAAAAAAAAAATGTAACCGGAAAAAGTCTGCACCCTCCTCCCCTAATCCCTGGATCCTGTGAATGTTACCTTATGTGACAGTCTATGCAGTGATTAAGTTAAGGATCTTGAGATGGAGAGATTATCTTGGATTATCCAGCTGAGATCGCCCTAAATGCAATCACATGCATCCTCGTAAGAAGGAGGCAGTGGGAGATTTTACTACGCAGAGCAGAAGGCAATGTGAAGATACCACAGAGAGAGATTTTGGGATGCTGCCCTGGAAGATAAGCAAGTGGTGCAGCCATATGCCAAGGGGTCCCAGCAACCACCAAAAGCTAGAAGAAGCAAGCAACAGAGTCTCCTGCAGAGCTTCTGAAGGGAATACAACCCTGTTAACACTTAAATATTAGCTCAGTGATATTGAGTTGGACTTGTGGGTCTCCAGAACTTGTGGGTCTCCAGAATCGTGAAAGAGTAAGTTTTTGTTATTTTAAGCCATTTTGTTGTTTCAAGTAATAGAGTAAATTTTTATTGTTTAATTGTGGTCACATTTTGTTATAGTAGCCATAAGAAACTAGTACAAGAACTTAGCAGAGATTTCAATAGCTGCTTGTCCAAGGGGATACAGAGTTTGGAGTTGAGTGCAATGAAGTTAACTGTCTCCTAAAACAAACAAACCAAAAAAAAATTAATACTCTTATAAAAAAATACTACATACACACAACAGAATCCAAGATGCATCATCATAGTGTCCCAAGTATACTTTAAAATTTCCTGCTTCACTGTTCTCCCCTTCATCTGCTCTCCTCCAAAAAATAGGAAAATGTGATTCATATTCAAGAGAAACTTCAGATATTATAATCACAGGGCAGGTTTTAAAAACTGCTATTATAACCCTGCGTAAGGCCAAAAAGGAAAATATGTCCATAGTGAATATTTCCCCAATAAATTTTCTGCACACAAATCTTAACTTCCGCTTCCTGGGTAACCCAACATAATGTAATAAATTATATATGCTCATTACAGAAAGTGTGAAAAACTACAAGCCTTAATGGTTGGAATGAAATCCTCCCAAAGACTGACAAATTACTGTTTCGTATTTGTTTACTAGGCTTTTGTAATTTTGCAAATTTTCTCTGAATTTTCATGGGTGTTCCAATTGAAGGCTGACTAGTTGCAGTAAATACCAGAAGACAGGCTTCTTAAATTCATCCTTCTCTTGTTTCCCTTTTAGCAAGTATCATCTATATATCTTGTATGTCCAACATCCATTTCTCTACAGACTTCCCCTTATTATACAAATACGTTTACATTTTTCTCATGGAAAATGATTCTGACCTTGCATTTCCCTCTAATTACAATAAGAGACCCTGAGAACTAAAAATTTTCCACTATGATCATCATATGTGGCCCTCACATCAGTTTTCAATTTCCTCCTTTTTTTTTCTTTACCTAGTTCTCTAAGAACTCAAAAGCTCCCTCCCCAAATATCCTTTTTCAGCATGTCTCTCACTATTGATTTTATTTAAAATTGCAGAGCTAGGTTTTGACTTTCTTATCACTTTTTCTCCTCTGTGATATTGCAAATTCTTATGGTTCCAACTTCCTCTTATAAGATCATCTTTCGATATCCAACTTTGGATATACTCTGCACTGCACATTCATACATCCATTCCTCTAGTAAACATCTTTATCTAGTTGATTCACAATCATGTCAAATTCAAAATGTCCAAAACTAACTGATTACTTCAGTACAATTTACAAAGGAGCATTGTGACAACAGCACCACAATATGAGTAAGAGGAAAAAAAGGAAGTAGAGATGACATTTGGGTGAACACTTAACTATTTTTAAGTAAAAAATGTTTATATTCAGGGAAATAAGGATGTAAGATGGCATTCCTAGTAAGAAAAAAATGTTAAAAATGTATATTGTAAAATATTAAGGCATACTCAAGCATTGATAGGAGTTGATTGTGATTAAATCATAAGTATTAAAAGGATGAAAAATAATTAGAAACTGCAGGAACCTTCTCATTGATCCTCAAGTAAATGAGGAGAACTCCAGTTGCAGGGCCTTTTTACTTTCTGGTTTCTCTCCTGAAATGCTCTTCTGTTTTCTGCATGAAAACATTGTTCAGATTTCTATTAAAATATTACTTTCTCAGTGAGCCCATTCCTAACCATCTCATTTAAAACTCACTTTCACCAATCCCCATCCCAGATCTCTCCACCCCCTTTCCTACTTCCTATTTCTCAATGGCATTTTCCATTACAGTATGTGTTCTGTGTTCATTGGGTTTATTGCCTACCTTGTAGAATATGGTTGCCTACCTCTTCTCTAGAACTTAAGCTTCATAAAGTAAACAGTCCAGTGGGCATGATAGGTATTCAATAAATATGTGTTGCGTATAAAAAAGGAAAGAATTAAAGAATTAGGAACACAAACAAAACAGAGCACCCTTAATGCCATTCTTTTTGCTTGACTCTGTCTTCACACCTATTTTTCCTTCACCCAGGACATGATTCCTCCGTCTTCCCCACCTAGACTGTTTTCAACCAGGTGAATTCCTGTTTGCCTGCCAAAATTTTGTTAGAAGTTATTTCTTTCGTTAAACTTTCTCTACACCTTCATCCCACCCCCAGGCCCAGATATAACCACTTCTACTTCAGTACTTCTACACTTTACACATAAATTTATCATGATACTATAAAATTTTGTTATAGGCATTTATTGGTGTGTTTCTGTTCATTACAAATAAGAGCTCCTTAAACACAAAGGCTATATTTTGTTTATTGGGTATCCTGGTCAGAACTGAAAAAAAAAAAATGTTACTTCTGCCTACTTTTGATTATATGTCATTTGAGATGCCTTCAGAAAAAGTGTCATATGAATTAGACATTTGTAAACAAATGAAAATCAACTAGATAGAAAGAGGATAAGAAATAGCATACATGTAGTTTTATAGTGACAACTTACTTTGCTTTTAGTTTCCTTATTCTCATGTGAAATAGCATAGATTTTTAAGGACCACATCATCAGTTTTTCACTATAGAAAGAGCAGCTGTGTCACTTTTTATCTTCTTGATGTGTTAACTTGATGTTCTCATAACTTTAATTATGAAAATATGGCAAGTCACAGGTTAAAGCACCAAAAATTCTAAATCCACCTAGACAAGTAGAAAGTATGTAGAATTCAAATTTTAGGACTCTGAATTCCAGCTTGTTGTTTCTGAAGAAAATGAGATCTACCATTGTCTTGTTCTGTTGCCATTCCTTTGAGTCTTCAGTAAAATTACGAGGAACATAAAGCACAAATATCTCAAACACACAAGGAAAGCAAGAAGCACAGCTTGAGAAAGTGTTGCCTATTTCCAGTAAATCTAAGCGTTTAGCCACCACTGATTTTTCAATTAAGAAGCTCTACTTAAAAGAAAACTTACTTACACTTTAGGTGGACATAATAATTCCCTTTCTCAGGAAGCTGTACCATTTGGCATTGAAATAAAATTGGATCAAAGCCTGGACTTGCCTCCACCTGGTGGTCTAACTAAAAGGAGTTAACTGATTAGATATAGACACATATATTTGTCGCATATATTGCTGGAAGCTCTCTATTATACCTCTCCAGCGGATCTGAATATCTGAATTTTTCCTATATTGCTATTGCTCTTTACGATCTTATTATTCTACATTAAGTAGGTGGTCCTTATACTATCAAAAGTTCCATTATTGGCTAGCAAATTTCTAGTAAAAACACTAACCTGAGTTAGGCTAGTTACAAAAAGAAAAATACACTATAATGATTTATTTAAACTGTAGCCTTGAAAATGATATGAGATGCTAAAGTTTTTCATGTGTGCCACAATTCTTTGGAAAAGCTATTTGGAAGAGCATAATGGAATTGATAGGAGATGCAGGGTTGTTGGAGCTAGGATTACTCCACCCTGACATGCTCTCTCACTTTAAAAGTCCTCTCTCATCTAAGTCTTCCGCTATTTAAAACTCTCAAATGGCAAATGGCCGGCCCTACATTATAGTGTTAACGTCCAATTCTTTTTTTATTATGTATGATCTGACCCTTCCCCACTTCTCTGACATCATCTCAAGCCATTCAGCACTTTGCTTACTATGTTGCAGCTGTACTGGCCTTCTTTCTGTTCCTCAAATGTGTCAAACTCAGTTGCTTTTCCTTTTTTTGAAAAGTGGTCTTCTCCTGGTTCTTCATATGACTGGTTATGATTTTTGAACTCTAGTATTAAATAACACCTCTCAGAAAAGACTTCCCTGACACTGCTAAGCAGAGGTACACAGCCTACTGCATGCTGAGGCCCAGGACACCATTGTTCAGCCACCGAGTCCCTGCTGACCCTAACAATACTGTAAAACTAAACCATGAGTTTTGACCAGATGCAACAAAATAAAATGGAAAATGGAAACTTCCTCCCAGTCTCCTTTTATGCTCTTCTGTATCCCTCCTCTCTACTTTCGTGATGACAATAAAGCAAATCAGCAACAATTCCTGCAATATTAAATGCCAATTTTTTAAGATTATTTTTTCAATGTCCAATTAGTTGCTCAAATTCAAAATCAAGAAGTCATCCTTCTGTGTCATTTAGTATTTTACTAAAAAGTGTGGAAATTACTTGATTTCAAGGGAAGGGTGAGGCCGAAGAGGGAAGCCCAAAACAGATCTTAATGTTTCAAAGGAGTACAGGCCTGCACAGCCATCAGATATGAGGGCACTGTTCTGTCTGGTGTTGTAGCCATCTCAAGAACAAATCAACAGCAACAAAGAAAAAGAACACATTTTTAAAATTAAAAGAAAAAGAAGTCATCCTCCATTCCTCCCTTTCACTCACACATCTAATTCATTCATAATTCATATTAATCCTCTTCCAGATTATATTCTAATGTATCATCAGTGCTGTCACTCTGACCAAAGCTACCAACAATTATCTTTCTGAAGGCCTAGTGCAATAGTCTGCTAATTGATTTCCCTCCTTCCACTCATGTCTCCCAGCTATTTGCTTTACTCAAACAACCAGAGTGATCATTTAAAAGTACAAATGAGATTATATCATTTCCTCCTTTGAAACCCTTTAATAGCCTTGAATTCCAGCTGGAACATCCAACTCTTTTTCATTACATATGGTCTGGTGCCTCCTCACTTCTCTGACTTCATCTCAAACCATTCAACACTTTGCTCACTGTATTCTAGGCATACTGGCCTGCTTTCTGTTTTTCAAATGTGCCAAACTCAGTTGCTGTCCCTTTTTATGAAAGATCTTTGCCTGGTTCTTCATGACTGGCTATGTAGGATTGTTCAAGTCTAATCTTAAATGTCACTTCTTAGAGAAGACTTTCGTGACAACACTATTAAAGTATCTTCACTCTCTATCACATCACACTGTTGTTTTCCTTTCCTAACACTTTCCTGTAGGAAATAAAACTTGGTATTTATTTGTTTATTTGTATATCTCTTTTCTCTCTCTTCAAGAGTATATGCTCCATGAAAACAGGAACTTAAGTGTTTTCAGATTTTGTTTTGTTTTGTTTTGTTTTGTTTTGAGAGGGAGTCTCACTCTGTCACCCAGGCTGGAGTGCAGTGGCACGACCTTGGCTCACTGCAACCTCTGCTTCCTGGGTTCAAGCAATTTTCCTGCCTCAGCCTCCCTAGCAGCTGGGATTACAGGCATGTACCACCATTCCTGACTAATTTTTGTATTTTTAGTAAAGACAGGGTTTTGCCTTGTTGACCAGGCTGGTCTTGAACTCCTGACTTCAGGTGATCTGCCCACCTCGGCCTCCTAAAGTGTTGGGATTGCAGGCATGGGCCACCATGCCCAGCCTCAACAATAAATGACAATAATAACACATGACTATTTAAATATATATATATATATCTCCATGGCAGACAGTATGAAAGAACAATTTTGGTGAGCACTCACATAGTCACAAACTGACAACTGCCCATTGGACAAACTGTCCTGTAGAGTGGTCCAGTCAGAGCCATGGTAGGCTGCTTTGTTATGCTCTAAAGTCAGTTGGTAGGCTCAAAGGAGTTAGCACTCCAGTGATGCAGACAGTCCATTTAAGCAAAACTTTCTAATGCTTTTACATCAAATAACTTGGTGGTTTACTTACTAATGTTGGTAATTTACTAATTCCCTTCACATAATAGAAATACTCTCATAATTCTGCTTAGGTACCCAAACTTTATTTTCCCCTACACACACATAATTTCCCTAAACTTGGAAAAGGTAAAATTTTTACATAAATGTGAAGAAAGGAGGAGTTATAAAGCTACTCAAGCCATAAACTGACCAGATTATAGAGCAGAGTCATAAAGTTGAGTCTGGAGATACTTTAATTTATAACTACTAATTGTTTATGAAAAACATTTCTAGAAACAACGTATTCAGAGAAGGTGATTTCTCTAAGAGATTAAAATATAGTTCTACTACAAAGAAATTGATTATTTAGTTACTTATTTTTAAGAGACAAGATCTCACTTTCTCACCCAAGCTAGAGTATATAGCTCACTGCATCCTTGAACTCCTGGGCTCATAGAATCCTTCCACCTCAGCCTCCCAAGTAACTGAGACTACAGGTGTGTGCCACATGCCTACCCCGGAACAACTATATTCAGAAGACTAAAGGACATGTCTTGCTATATAACTGTGGATTATGGTGCTCTTGTCATGTATTTTCAAATGTAGGCTCAATTTCAAAAACCTTATTTAAAACTAGATTTATGGAGGGTAAGGGTGACTGCCTGAATCTGAATATCTTTACACACTATCTCAAAAAACATAAGAGCAACAAGGAAGGCAAATAAAATCACATATGACCTAAGTATTCAGCATAATTAAAAGTCAGAGAATACTAAAAGAGTCAGATTAAGTGTAAATAAATAAACACCCAATTTCTGATAAGAGTTCCCATGGCTGTTGCATACCTGCAGGTATGGATGATAGGAGAGGGGAGGCTTAAGAAAGTCCATAAAAAGAGGAACAGAGTAAATATATGTATTAAGGAAAAAGTATTCCTAAGGGGGCAAAAAAAGGATTCAGCAGCAGCAAATGCACAAGTATTGGCCTGATACATGGTAATTCACATTACTACAGGAAAGGTACTTGAAAGTGAGAACTGGAGTGACAGCCTGAGAGAAGAATTACTTCTGGGGAATAGAGATAAATAGAGAAGGGTGATGCCTCTTGGGAAAATACGGTAGTAGAGGAAAACAAAAATACAAGGAGGAGGGAATTAACAATCTTGCAGAAACAAAAGGAGGAAAAATAAACCATCACCAAAATAAACCAAAGGAACCATTAACAAAACTACATTTCCATAAACTAAGAGATAGCTTTCAAACAAAGAATCTTGTCCATCAGATACTCACAAATAGAAAGAAATCAAACATATTTTATATATGGTACTGAAGTAAGAAAACAGAAGGTGTGAAACAAGATTTCAGTTGAGAAAATTTCTCCTCAAAAATAAAGCCATGAAGCAGAATAAATCTATAACACAACGTTTAAATCTTAGTTTAAAATTCTCAAACAGGAATTTGAAGGTATTTTTAGAAAATACAAAAATTAAAAATGCAAAAGCTAAGAACACAAATGGTCCCAAAAAAAGCACCATCAACAAAATTCCCACTGAAAGAAAGCAGCAAGAGTTTAGTAAATTACATAAATCATATTAGAAAAGAAGAATAAGTTACCAAATATTCAAGGGATAATAGATTTAAGTGGAAATTTAATAAGGAGCATTGAGGAACGAGGGAAAGAAAAGAAACCATAAAAATGAAATGAAATAAAGAAGTAAACACGTTTAGAGAGATAGTAGGTGATATAGAAGACAAAGAAGACCTGGCACACGTATAATTAGAATCCCAGAAGAAGGAAAGCAACACAATCAAACAGAAATAATATTTAAAACTATAATCTAACAAGACTTTCAAAAGAAAGTCTTTTAATTTAAAAACTGACAGCCCATTATGTACCCAGGAAAACTGACCCAGAGCAATAACTCTAAGACGTATCCTAGTAAAATGATTAGGTATTTTGAGACAAGAACAAAATCATCAGCATCTGCAGATAAAACATAAAATTATAAGGATAAAAAAAGTAGGCTGGTGCCAGACTTTTCATTAGCAACATAAAAAGCAAGGTTACATTTAAAATAAATAAGCACACTTTTTAAAAACCTGGAGAAAGTGTGAAAAAATTATTTTATATGCAGCCAAGTCATCCTTCAAATAACAAGCCTATGAAACAAATAGCTTTGAATTAAAAGAAACTCAAAGTGTACTATTTTCATGAGCTCTTCATAAGTAGTCTATCACAAGATAAACTTCATCAAAATAGATCCCTGGGGAAGCTTATACAAAAGGACCAAAGATGAGCATTTAATATGCTAACTATAGAACTAACACTAATACAAAGTCGATACATGAATGAAAGAACAGTGTGTAAGCATTACATATACTGACAAAGTAGAAAGAACACAACTAATAAATGGAAGGAGACAAGAAAGGGAAAGGAGAAAGTGGGATAAGAGCATTGACTGTAAATGTGATAGGCAGGAGTCAAAGAATACCATGTAGATTTCGCAAACTGCAGAGTAAAACATTAAGGAAGAAATAAGGTTATTAAAGGCCCTTAAAAGGTGTGCATGAATGGGTAATAGATAATACGAAATACAAGACTTTCTAAATACAAAAGTATATTTTCAAATAAAGGAAAGAAAACTCCATAAACACAGAAAGGCACATAGTAAATATAACATAATAGACATAATAATTATAACATAATATGACAGAAACCAACATAATTACCGTACCATTGTATATGAATAGGCTTTACTCACCTACTAAAAGAAAGCTCTTTTTGAATTGGTTCACAAAACAACCCAACTCTCTGCTATGCACAAGAGACACACACATAAAACATAATAATTCAAATGTGTTAGAAATAAAGGCATTAGCAAAGCTATAGCAGGCAAATGGGAACAATAAGGAAGCAGGAATTGTGTTTCTGACATTAAAGTAAAATTCAGGGCAAAAAGTATTAAATGAGAAAAATACGCACTTTAAAATACTACAAGCCACAATTTACAACGAAGATATGAAAGTTATGAATATCTAAGCACTAACTAGTACTATAACCACTTAAATGACAAGAGATATAAAATAGAAACACTATATTTATTTGATTTTAATATATTACTCTCAGTATAAGACAGATAAAAGAAAAAAAGGATTAGAGAAAATGTAAATAACAATCAACAGTATAGGTCTTGTGGAGGTAGCTCAAACATGACACTACATAGTGATATGGAGAATATAGTTTCTTCTCAAGTACACATGGACTAGTCACAAAAAGAAATCATATGTTAGATCACAAAAGAAGAAGTCTGCAACTTTCATAAGTTGAAACAATGACAACCCACTCTAATCACAATGTAAAAGAACAAGAAATTAAAATAAAAATGGCTTTTTCACACAGAAATTAAAAAAAACTGTCTACTAAGTAACTCTTGGGTAGAAGAGGAAACACAAACAGCAATCACAAAATTTTCTGGAAAAAAAAGAATGATAAAAAACACTACCTATTACAATCTGTGGGATATATTCAAAGAAAAATTGGAGAATTTAGAGACTTAAGCATTTGTGTCAGGGGTCAGAAAACTACTGTGCACAGTAGTGGCCAATTCTAACCCGCTGTCTGTTTTGTATGGCCTACAAAAGAGTCATACTTATTCATTTAAGCATATTCTGTGACTGTTTTTGCACAACTGCAAAATGGAGTAGTTGTGAGAGACTAATGGCCCACAAAACATAAAATATATATTATTTATAGACCCTTTACAAAAATAGTTTGCCAATTCTTGCTCCATATGTATCAATAGAAAGATAGATGAATTGTAAATAAATACATTTTCTATTCAAAAAGTTTTTAAAAAGTGAGCCAAATTAAGCACAATGAAGAAAATAATGGAGATAAAACAGAGATTGATGAGGTAGTGAATGGAAAACAGTCTTTTAAATAAAAATCTTGATTCACTAAATAAGTCAACCAAATAGAAAAAACACTAGCTAATTGAGTAAAAATAAAAGGAAAAGAAATGGCATGGGAGAAATTACTATTGATATATGGGAGAAATATATATGTAATATATATTTATCATATATTACATATATGTTAATCATATATAATGTATTTTATAAATATATACATTTATTATATATAATATACATGATTAACATGTAAAAATTAACATAAAATATATGATTATATATCTTTATGATATAGGTATGGTAAAATAACTTTTAGATATATGTTGAAAACTGAAAATACAGCAGACAATTTCTTGTGATAATACATTTTATCAAAATTGTCTTTGGTAGACAACTTATTAATTTCCATAAAAGATATAAAGATCCCTCACACCCATTAGGATGACTACTATTAAGTAACAAATAGAAAATAAAAATAAAATTGTTAACAAAGATATGGAGAAATTTGCATCCATGTGCACTGTTTGTGGAAATGTAAAATGGCATAGCCACTGTGGAAAAAGTATAGTGATTTCTCAAAAAATTAAAAATAGAATTACCATATGATCTAGCAATTCCACTACTGGATATATATCTAAGAGGATTGAAAGCAGGGTCTCGAAAGATATTTGTATACCCATGTCCATAACTGTTATATTTGGGCTAGTATAACAAAATATCATGGAGTAGGTGGGCTATACACAACAGAAATTTGTTTCTCCATAATCTGAAAACCAGGAGAGCCAATGTTGTAATTTCTCTTTCAACAGTCAGTAAGCTTGAGACCCAAGTACCCAATGCTTCAGTTTGAGACCAATGTCCCAGCTCCAAAATATTCAGGCAGAAGTTCCTGCTTACTCACAGGAGATTCAATCTTTCGTTCTAGTCAGACCTTCAAGTGATTGGATGAAGACCACCATATTATCATTCTTCTGATTTGAATATTAATATCATTCAAAATTACCCTTGCAGACACACCTAGAAAAATATTTGACTAAATACCTGGGCATTCTCTGGCCCAATCAAGTTAACGCATAAAATTAACGGCCACATTCAGCAAAGAAAGTGTCAGTATAGAACTACAAGCCTCCACTCTGTAAAAATTTTAGTTAAATGATGGTTTGGAAGAGGTGGAGGGGAAGAATGTGGGAGATTTGAGAGGAAATGTAAGAGCGGTAAATCTTCAGCTCTTTAGATGTTTAGAAAATAACCCATAGATGACAGATGATTTGTAAACATACAATTTACAGTTTTGAGAATAAATACCAGAAAAACGTATCAAAAGAGTTGCAAATGGCTGCCTCAGGGAAACAGAAATTGTGAGTAGGAAGAAGTAGAGCAAAGAGAGAACTACTTATAATTTGTCATAGTAATAACTTTTTAAAAATTATGTACCCTCCTAAGAAATTGTTCCTGGTAGAATATTTGAGGAGTTAGTTTAGAGACTATATTAACTGGAGTACAAATAAAAGTACCTCATCCTGACACTTAGCTTTCACTGACTAATATCTTGGTGAAATTCAGTCTTCCATTTATTTGCCAGGGCAAAATAATGTAATTTTAGAAATGTAGGCCTCATAAAGAATACATTTGTGTACTCTTCCAAGAAAAAAATAATAATACAAACATGGACATCTGGTGGTTGAAAAAAATGGATTAATATAAATAGGGAAAAGAGTAATCAGGATTAAAACAGAGATATTCAACCAGGAAAGAAAAGTAGAGGGATCAGTATATAATCTTGGAAGCAGAATATTATAAACTCTAGAAATTTTAAGACCAAATTACAACTATAATTTGAAAGACAGCTTCGATTTTACAACTATTTTTATTTGTTTTTAATTACAATATTTAATTTAGTTTGAAAAATCAGCTAAGCATTTTTAAGTTTTTCAAAAATGTACCTGGATAATACATTTTTACTAATCTGAACAACAAACTGTTAAAAAAAAAATCTAACGGTGGGTGAGCAACAAAAAGTATCTGAATCAGAAACATCAAGTAATAGCCACAAAAGTAGCAGAATCCATAGTTTTAAATACTGAATTAATAAAACTTGCTGAAATGCAATTTTCAATGTCAAGGCTACCACTAAAAGAATACAAACAAGACATATATCATCCAAACCCTGGATGAAAGACTTCCAGGAAAAGAAAATAGAAAAAAATAAATTTGCAGCCCATCCAATATCCTTCTTTTTTCACCTTATCTTGTCTTGGAATTACTTTGAAGCATTATCATTAAATAGTTAAGCCAAAACTTTCAACCATAATGAAACATAGCTCAACTTGGAATAAAAGAACAATGAGTTCTCAGATTCAAATAGTCTTTTTGGAGTAGCCCCTGTGTGCCAGATTCCTTTAGAAAAGGCAGGGTTTCATCACAAATCTTCAAGATGGGCTATCCTTATGCTCATTTTTACAAATAGGAAACTGAAACTCAGAGAAAGCTAATAGCTTGTCCAAGGTCATAAATCTAATGAGTGTCAGGGTTGTGGTTTAAGCCCAGGAATTTAGACTCCAGTTCCACTATTCTCTCAATAACTTCTTACTACAGCTTGCTGAACTTCAACAGTGCTCGAGTTGGACAAGTCAACAACTACTTTTTCTTTCCTCCTTTGTTGTGCTGACTTTCCTGTTCTCATTGTTTATGCAAAGAATCAAATCAACAAAATTACATGTGCATTGGGCCTAAGTAAACAGAATGTGCTTACTTACAAGATGGAGTAGCACAAATTTGTATTCCATCATGCCTCCAGCATCAATCTCAACAAAAGTGAAAAGAAGGGCAACTCTAGCTGCTTCTTAATTTCCCTTACATTCTAGGAGCTGTGCCAAGTGAAATCTTGCAGTTTAGCCTAACCAAAAAAAAAAAAAAAAAGAAAGAAAAAGTAAAAGAAAGAACCAAAACCAAAACAAAACCAAAACAAAAAGAAAAGGTTTGCATTTAATCTAGTAAGCAAGCTCACACACACTGTTCTATTATTTTTAACTAATCCCAATGGTAGCCAATAAATTTCCCATTTTATACTAAAAACTCTAGTTACATAAATTTTTAAGTGTTTCTGAAATTATGAGAATACAACACAAATATCCACTTCCCTCTGAAGAAGGGGAACCAACTGTCAAATTGTCAGTATATGGGTTTCTCCAGATAGATTCCTATTTTCTGTATAGCACTGGTGATGATAGGATGGAGGAACAATGCTGCAATGATATGTTCACCCGTTTTCTGTGCAGTCCATCCAACTATCCATCCTAAATAGAAAGTTTGGACATTTGGACAAAACAGGCACTTGAAGAGCTGAGGTATAGCTTTTCTGTTGAGAACATTAATGCTCAACTATATTGAGGAATTTATACCACAAATTATACACTATGTAGTTACTATATTAGAGAATCCAAAATGCAGGTTTAAAAAAACCCGAAAAAGTGGAAGAAAAATAAAGGAAATGTTTCCAAGCAGAAGTCAAAGCCTTTTGCATATATATAAGTGAAATCAAGGCATGTTGCACATGCTGGTTATAGTAAAACTTGTTGTTTTATTTGGAAATAACTTATATTTGCATAATTTCAATGTAAACTTGCTTGGCCATGCCAAGCTTAAAAAATTAATCACTTTGCTTTTATTAAAAGAGATGAAAAGAGACTTTCATTTTGCATTCACATTTTCTGTGGATTTGTTTTTAAATAAAAGGGAAGGAGATTATCCTAAAGAACTGTATATAAAAATATTGCAATTGGAATATTAGTTGAACAATTTTAGAAAATTTAAATACATTTGGAAAATCCCTAAGAATCCAACTGGCAGTGCAAGTCTCAAACTTTTACAAAGTAAATGAATGCTTCCTTTAACAGCTTTCGAAACATAGTCATTTGATTTCTAGCTGAAGTTTTCTAATGACAAGAAACAATGACAAGGGATTTTTTGGCCTAAGATTTCTCCCCTCGCAATTTTGATGAATGAAAATTCTTTACATTGAGTCAAATGACTCTTTTTAATTTTTACTTATTGATTGTAGATTTGTCTTCTTGACTAATAAAAAATTAATCTAATTACTCACCTGCTTACCATTGTTCTATATATTTGAATACAACTAGCATTTCTCTTGAATATGTTGTGTTCTACAGTCTAAACACCTGTAGGTCCTTCAGTGCTTCCTAATGTTATGTGGTTTCCATTTTCTTCCTCATATCACTTAAATTCCATTGGAGGTGCTAGTGTTTGCAGATGTCTCTATTTAAACTTGACATCAAGTACTAAACATAATATTCCAGATGTATCATGACCACTGAGGATTAAAATTTCATTGTCTTTCTCAGTCTATGCAATATCTTTAATATTCATGATATATTTATATTATTCTCTAGTCAACTAAAACTTCCTGGCTTTTTTTACCCACATAAACATCTATGTCAAGTTGTTCTCATCCTATAATTTATTTTTTAATTAAAATCATTATTTCTCTGGAATCTTGATTCTATTATCCATTACATTACTTTTCTCTTCCAGTTTTGTGTGATTAGTAGATTTGGCAAGATAGCTTGTGTCACTGTGTTATTGCTATAGTGTCAAATAAAAGAAGATCCCTTAAGGTATATCTTAATAGAATACATTTGGAAACAATAGTTCATCTGTTTTTAAAATATTCCTATCTGTGTTATCATCTAATGTACATTGCTCTTGGGATATTCCTCAGCAAGATCTTGAGACATTTTGTTAAAATGTCAATGAAAGTGATTCATAGTAATTATACATAATTCTCCTGACTTAGCAGTCTCGCAACCCGCTAAAAAGAGTATAATTCAGGTTAATTTACACTTAGTGAATCCGTTTTCTAAGTAAATAACACTTTTAATTCCAAATTCTCACAGATCAATTGTCCTGAATTCCCTGTTCTTTTACTGGATGACTTAATTCAGCCTAATTCCATTATTAGCAGAAGACAGTCCATGTGGGTATGAGTATGTGTGTGCATGTAAAAGACAAATTTGTTTGAATCTATCCACACAATTTTGAACTACTTGTCTCAATCCTGAAAGCCTGAGTGTATATCTAGGTTTAAGAAATAGTTCAGAATCAATGACATAATTGTCCCTACATTCCTGTGGGTGAAAAGATAAAAATACACACCAAAAAGATTTTTAAGGTGCTTGGACTGATAAAATATGTGCCTAATGGCTCTGCAGAACAAGTTACACCAAGTTTTAATGTCATGCAGACAATAGAAAGAATCATTACACAGTCAATTTAACAACTTACACAGATATTTATGTGAAATTTTTAGTTTTCAAAGTAAAGGTTTAATTTTACATAAAAATATATAGTTTAAACAGTAATAAAGATAATCTCAGAGCAGCACATCGACACCTATTGACATCATCCACTCCTACATTTTGTTTAGAATTTAAACAAAAGGAAATGTGATGGTGGAGGGGCTTTTCTTTCATTTTTCTTGGAAAGTATCAGTTTAGCTATAATAGATTAGGTTGGATTACTTAGAAAAAAAATGCCTCAAAAGCTTCTAAGTCATAATTGATCTGATACTTGATTAACATTCAGTTCAAAATTAAACTCAGCTATACAAGTAGCCCGCCATGCAGCAGGAGCAACATCCTTGCACAAAATGAGTACCACCGGGAGACCCCCCACCCTGCCGCCCCACCCCTTCCCCACACAGGGATAAGTCAGGATAGGTGATGAAGGCATGGGCTGGGCCCAGAGATCCAGGACAGCAGCCAGAAGATTGGCTGAGTCTTGCAGTCAGCCACGGCAATGGTGGTCTCTCTCCTAGCCGTCATGTTGCTCCTCACCAGGACCCTCTTCAGTGGACTTTGCAGAAGGAGACAGGAAGGAGAGCCATTGCAGTACCCACAGATTTGGGAGTCCATTACATAACCCTGGCTCCAGACTCCTAAGACTAAGCCATACTCAGCAAAGTAGGGCTTTTTGTCTCCTTTGATCCCTGCTGTGTTCCCATATCCCAGAATCTTTGTGCCTCGCACAGAGAATATGTTTGATAAATGTTTGTTGAATGTATCAGTTGTGATATCTTTATACTGGGTTAATGAAAAACCCTACCCCACATCTATAATATCCCTTATTTCTTCCTACTCTCATTTTCTTTTAAAATATAAGTAATATTAATAATAGTATCTATGTGCCACATTTTCTTAATCCAATCTGTCACTGATGGACATTTGGGTTGATTCCAAGTCTTTGCTATTGTGAATAGTGCCGCAATAAACATACGTGTGCATGTGTCTTTATAGCAGCATAATTTATAATCCTTTGGGTATATACCCAGTAATGGGATGGCTGGGTCATATGGTATATCTAGTTCTAGATCCTTGAGGAATCGCCATACTGTTTTCCATAATGGTTGAACTAGTTTACAATCCCACCAACAGTGTAAAAGTGTTCCTATTTCTCCACATCCTCTCCAGCACCTGTTGTTTCCTGACTTTTTAATGATCGCCATTCTAACTGGTGTGAGATGGTATCTCATTGTGGTTTTGATTTGCATTTCTCTGATGGCCAGTGATGATGAGCATTTTTTCATGTGTCTGTTGGCTGTATGAATGTCTATGCAGCCATCAAAAAGGATGAGTTTGTGTCCTTTGTAGGGACATGGATGCAGCTGGAAACCATCATTCTTAGCAAAGTATCACAAGAACAGAAAACCAAACACCGCATGTTCTCACTCATAGGTGGGAACTGAACAATGAGATCACTTGGACTCAGGAAGGGGAACATCACACACAGGGGCCTATCATGGGGAGGGGGGAGGGGGGAGGGATTGCATTGGGAGTTATACCTGATGTAAATGACGAGTTGATGGGTGCAGCACACCAACATGGCACAAGTATACATATGTAACAAACCTGCACGTTATGCACATGTACCCTACAACTTAAAGTATAATAATAATAAATAAATTTAAAAAAAAAATAGTACCTAACGTTTGTTGAGTGTTATACGCCAAAAACTGTTCTGAACACTTCACACGAATTAACTCATTTACTTAAGCAAATTAAATAAGCTTTCCTAGCTCTTCTCCCATTGCATATTTTATGACCTGAATTTCACTCTCAGATGTTGCTACTTCGACTACAAAATGTCCTCCACTACAAAGCACTTCAATTTGCCCAACTTCACATCCAGACCCTAAACCAGCCTCTCCAAGTCCTGGCAAACCAGAGAGATAGCTGTAGCAACTGTCTTTTTTTATTGTGTCAATATTGAGGGAATCATATAAAAATTTAGTAGAAGATAAAAAAGAATGCCAACCAGAACTGATTCTATTTGTAAGTGTATTGTTTATACATTTCAGATTTTGACAATATGAAACGGTCTTCAAAAAGAATCACAGTTTGTATGGTAAGTTCCCAACTTAATGATTTATGCCAATCATATCTGGTCTCTGCCTTCTCATTAGTCATTCTCTGACACTTCCCTATGTCTTTGCAGGTGTTGTTTCTCTCTGAATGAGATGACCTCTTGACAAATAGACTTCTTGACAAATTCTTTTTCATCTATAAAAATTCAGCTTAGCTATTGCCTCTGTAGGATGCTTTCCCTGATTAACTGACATCTCCCTTCCACATATTACTTCTACCCCTTGTTTCTCTTTCTTACATTGCCCTTAACCTGTTGTACTGCTAATCGTTCCCTAAGCTGGAATCCTTGACAGTTTCTCCAGACTTTAGCACGGTAATATGTGTTTGGTGCTCATTAAAGCTTTAATAGATAAATGAGGGAATTAATAAAGAAGATTCATTGCCAGATAATAATGAATTTTTCTTTTACTCTTGTTAGAAAGAATGCTAACTATGCATTTTCCTAGATACTGTATAATGAAAAGCCTCCTTCAGCCCAACATTGTTTTTTCCACAAGAATTATCTCGAGGCAGCTTTCAATTCCATCTTCCTGACACTCTCTTCACTCTCCAAAGGCTAGATCAGTTAATGTGTTCACAATGAAAAATGTTTGGAAAGAAAAGAAGTAATAGCAAATATGTTTCCTTTGTAGATGCCTTCATTATCCCCAGCCACAGCTCAGGCACAGCCAGTTCCAGGCTTCTGTGGTAATCCTATTCTGCTCCCTACAGTCACTAAAGCTACGTAGGACACAACAAAAGGAGTAAAAGGGCAGCTTTCTCTTCCCCACTTCAGTGCATTTATTGCACTGCAATATATTTGCACATGCCAAAAAAGGCCAAGAGGAAACTTCAGTAAACACTGTGAAACATCTGAAATGATTTTAGTTTAATAACTTACATAAGCCTGGATAAGCATTTAATGTGGACTCTTAAAGGTCAAACTATTTGCCTGTTGTGAAATTCATTAATAATCTTTATATAACGATTTCATAAGCTAGCTGTAAATATGTCAAATTTGTTCTAGAGTTTTAAATTTTCTTCTTTCATCTTATCCTTACATTCTTTCTAGCACTAGACTGACTTCCTAAAGTACAACACTGATTGTGTCATTCCCTGGATCAAAAGTTTTTAGTAGAAGCACATTGTTATGAAACAAGAGTATTCATGGGATACCCTAAGGCCTCCAGATGTCTTATATTTCAGCTTTCATTTACACGTACCTTGTTTTTCCAGACAAATGATTCTCCTTGGTATTCCTAATTATTTGTTTTCTGCCTAGTAAGGCTGATTTCTGAACTCCCTAATCATTTTCTACCTTTCTTTATTGCGTGGTTTACATATTATCTCATTTAATATTAACAGTTTTGTGTGCATACACAAGTCAACTTATGTATACAATGTGGATAAAATGTTATCTTTTTGCAGGCATGGTTTCTTGTTTCTGTCCTCTACAATTCAGAACATTACAAATAGTAAGTAGTCAGTAAGTGTACATTGAATAAAATAGTAAATAATTGTATTTCCTAATGAAACCTCCACCCACCATTCTGGTTAGACATAAAGGTTTTTAATCTCATAATTCATCTTCCACGTATCAGTTGTCTTTCCACCTGTTGCTTCTTAACTAGCAGTCAGTAGAAGGTTGTGGAAACCTTGCTTGACTGAAGAATCTCCTCTCTCTAGGAGATTATCACCAACTTCCGACCTTGCATCTTGCTTGTGCTGTTCTTTCAGTAATGTGGATATTCAAACCATCAAAACGGGAAGAATCGATAACACCCATTTTCATAATTACATCAGTGTGGAACCATTACCAACTATGCTGATAGTTTGCAGACCTAAACTCTGGTACTTCACTTTCAGATCCAGAAAATTCCAAATTTTAGAAATGGTCTATAGAATGGATTGCAGGTCCAATTATGGCAGTCATTTAATCCCTGAAATCACAGTGATGCATTTGCATATTTGAAAGTCAGTCTCATTCTTAAACACTAACAGTGGTGTATTCACGAACATGAGAGATCATATTCCACTCTCTTGCATCCTTAGAGAACTCACAGTTTTGTACTTTCATTCCTAAAATGTGATTCAAGGAGTTAAAATATATTTGCTGACTTCTCTTAAACAGTGTGTCAGAACAAACGACTACTTTGCATGTTGCCTTTGAGACACAGCAGAATTTATCTTTTCATAAAGATTCTGTGTGTCATATATGTATGCATGATGGGGTTTGGATTGAGATAACTCTTTAAGGAAGCCTTTTAAATATGCAAATGTAAGGTGTATTGTAGAACAGAGGCTTTTTCCATACAGGCATAACTCAGAGATAGTGTGAGTTTGGTTCCAGATCACCACAATAAAGTAAAGATCACAAGAAAATTCACATGAAGTTTTTGGTTTTCCAGTGCATATTAAGTTATGTTTACATTGTATTTTGGTCTATTAAATGAGGAATAGCATTATATCAAAAATTAATGTACAGACCTTAGTTTTAAAAAGATGTTATTGCTAAAACTTGCTAATAATCATCTGATCCTTTAGTGAGTAGTCATCTTTTAGCTTGTGGAGGATGTTTTCTCAATGTTGGTGGTTGCTTACTAATCAGGCTGGTGGCTGCTAAAGGGTGGGGTGGTTGTGGCAATTTCTAAAAATAAGGCAACAATGAAGTTTGCTAAATTGATTAACTCTTCCTTTCATGAAAGACTTTTTTTCTGTAGCATGTGATGCTGTTTGATAGCATTTTACTTACAGTAGAACTTCTTTCAAAAGACGAGTCAATCATCTCAAACCCTGACATTGCTTTATCAACAACGTTTATGAAATATTCTAAATCTTTTGTTGTCGTTTCAACAATACTCACAGCGACTTCACCATAGATTTCATCTCAAGAAACTGCTTTATTTGCTCATCAATAAGTAGCAACTCCTAATCTATTACAATTTTCTCATGAGATTGCAACAATTCAGTCACATAGTCAGGCTCCACTTCTAATTCTAGTTCTCCTGCTATTTTCACCACATCTGCAGTTACTTTTCTGCTGAAGTCTTGAATCCCTGAGTCATCCTCAAGGGTTATTGGCATCATTTTCCCCACAGCATGTGTTCACTTTGTATCTCTATGTCACATTTTGGTAATTCTCACAATATTTCAGACTTTTTCATTATTATTATATCTGCCACTGTGATCTGTGATGAGTAATCTTTGATATTACTATTATAATTGTTTTGGGTTGCCATGAACTGCACAGATATAAGATTTAATTGATACTTAATTGATAAATATTGTGTGTGTTCAGACTGCTCTACCACCTAGCTCTTCTTCCATCTCTCTCCTTCTCCTATAACCTTCCAATTCCCTGAGATACAACAATATTAAAATTAGGCCAATGAATAAATCTACAATAAATCTAAGTATTCAAGTGACAGGAAGGGAAACACACCTTTCACTTTAAATCAAAAGCTAGAAGGATTAAGCTTAGCTATACTTGTGTATTGAAATGCTAAAAGCTGTGCACAATATCTCAAGTTTAGACATGTGGACTCTAACTAAGGAAGGTCTAATGTAAAGTAACATGATCTGGCTGAGAAATCAGTCCCAGCAACAGAGTGATATATATGGGAATTAGGAGAATGCTGGTTGATCCCTGGAGGAGGGATGTGGCAAGTGAATGTTAGAAACCATTATGTCTGCTCTCTGGCAAAAGAGAGGTTGTGAGATTTCCATGCCTCCCATCTGCAGTCTACATTATAACTTTTTCTGTTCTTATGCTTTTGTGTAGTTTTGTTAAACAGTAAACTTTAAAAAATTGTTGGATGAACATGCTCCCACACATAGGAGTGCTCCAGTGTGCTGGAGGACTAATATTGACCTGGCAAGCAGTGATCTGTTTGGAAGGCCAGAGAAGCAGTTTGATGTAAAAGATGCCATGTGACATGCAGGCAGCATTTGAAAAGAAGAGAACATTCCTGAATATTAACTGAGAAATATTTGGAAAGAAAAATGTGGTATAAGACAGTATTTCCTATAAATCAAGAAGGATGGGAAAATGCAAACTATTTGTATGAGTTCATTCTCATACTGCTATTAAGAACTGCCCAAGAATGGGCAATTTATAAAGGAAAGAGGTTTAATTGACTCACAGTTCCACATGGCCTGGAAGGCCTCAGGAAACTTACAATCATGGTGGAAGGGAAAGCAAATACGTCCTTGTTCACATGATAGCAGGAAGGAGAAGTACCAAGCAAAGAGGGAAAGGTTTCTTATAAAAACATCAGATCTTGTGAGAACTCACTCACTATCACAAGAACAGCAGCATGGTGATAACCAGTCCCATGATTCAATTACCTCCCACTGGGTCCCTGCCACTACATGTAGGGATTATGGGAACTACAATTCAAGATGAGATTTGGGTGGGGACATGGCCAAACCATATCATTCTGCTCTGGCCCCTCCCAAATCTCATGTTCTCACATTTCAAAACACAGTCATGCCTTCCCAACAGTCTCCCAAAGTCTTAACACATTCCAGCATTAACCCAAAATTCTAAGTCCAAAGTCTCATCTGAGACATGGCAAGTCCCTGTGCATATGAGCCTGTAAACTCTAAAGCAAGTTAGGTACTTCCTAGATACAATGGGTGTACAGGCATTGGATAAATATAGCATTTCCAAATGGGAAAAATTGTCCAAAACAAAGGGGCTACATGACCCAAGCAAGTCCAAAATCTAGCAGGGCATTCAAATCTTAAAGCTCCAAAATGATCTCTTTTGACTCCATGTCTCACTTCCAGGTCATGCTGAAGCAAGAGGTGGGCTCCCACAGCTTTGGGGAGTCTCACACCTGTGGCTTTGTAGGGTACATCCCCCCTCCTGGCTGACTTCATGGGCTGGCATTGAGTGTCTGCAGCTTTTCCAGGCTTATGGTGTAAGCTGTTGGTGGATCTACAATTCTGGGGTATGGAAAACAGTGGCCCTCTTCTCACAGCTCAACTAGGCAGTGCCCCATTGGGGACTCTGTGTGGGGGCTCCAACCCCACATTTCTCTTCCACATTTTCCCCAGAGGTTCTCCATGAGGGCTCCACCCCTGCAGCAGACTTCTGCCTGGACATCAGGCATTCTCATACATCCTCAGAAATCTAGGCAGAGGTTCCCAAACCTCAATTCTTGACTTCCGTGCACCCTCAAGCTCGACACCATGTGGAAACTGCCAAGGCTTATGGCTTGCACCCTCTGAAGCTGCAACCCGAACTATACCTTGGCCCCTTTTAGCCACAGCTGGCCAGGACGCCAAGTCCCAAGACTGCACAAAACAGCAAGGCCCTGGACCCAGCACACAAAACCATTTTTCCCTCAGGCCTCTAGTCCTGTGATGGGAGGGGCTGCCATGTAGACCTCTAACATGGCCTGGAGACATTTTTCCTACTGTCTTGGCAATTAACATCTGGCTCCTTGTTTCTTATGCAGATTTCTTCAGCCAGCTTGAATTCTCCTCAGAAAATGGGTTTCATTTTCTATCATATCATCAGGCTGCAAATTTTCCAAACTCTTATGCTCTGCTTCCCTTTTAAACATAAGTTCCCATTCCAAACCACATATTTGTGAATACATAAAGCTGAATGCTTTTAACAGTACCTAAGTCACATCTTGAATGCTTTGCTGCTTAGAAATTTCTTTTGTCAGATACCCTAAATGATCTCTTTCAAGTTCAAAGTTCCACAGATCTCTAGGGCAGGGGTAAAATGCTGCCAGTCTCTTTGCTAAAACATAGCAAGAATAACCTTTATTCCAGTTCCAAACAAGTTCCTATCTCCATCTGAGACCACCTTAGCCTGAACGTCATTGTCCATATCACTATCAGCATCTTGGTCAAAGCCATTCAACAAGTGTCTAGGAAGTTCCAAACTTTCCCACATCTTCTTTCTTCCTCTGAGCCCTCCAAACAATTCCAACCTCTGTCTGTTACTCAGTTCCAAGTCGCTTCCACATTTTTCAGTATCTTTACAGCAACGCCCCACTCCTCAGTGCCAATTTGCTGTATTAGCCCATTCCCCTGCTGCTATATAGAACTGCTGAAGACCAGGTAATTTGTAAGGGTAAAAAGTTTAATTGACTCACAATTCTGCATGGGTAGGGAGGTCTCAGGAAACTTATAATCATGGTGGAAGGGGAAGCAAACACATCCTTCTTCATATGATGGCAGTAAGGAGAAGTGCTGAGCAAAAGGCAAAAAGCCCCTTATAAAACCATCAGATCCTCTGAGAACTCACTTAATATCATGAGAAAAGCAGCATGGGGGTAACCGTCCCATAATTCAATTACATCCCACCAAGTTCTTCCCATGACATATGGGAAGTATGGAAACTACAAAATGAGATTTTGGTGGGGACCCAGCCAAATCATATCACTACTGTTATTATGATTTTAAAGACAGAAGTGTCAGTACCGCACAATATACCCTTGTAATAAATCTGTACATTTACTCCAAGAATCTAAAATAAAAATGGAAATTTTTAAAAATCCCATGGTATGAATGCACCAAATTTTGTTTCTCCATTCATCAGCTGATGGGCATTTAGGTTGTTTCCACCTTTTGGCTATTGTGAATAGTGCTACTAAGAGCATTCATGTTTAAGGTTCAAAAAGAGAGAGAGACAGAGAGAGAGAGAGAGAGAGAGAGAGAGAGAGAGAGAGAGAAGTGGCACAGAAGGCTGAAGAATTTGAGGACATTATGTTCTTAAAAGAGTCAAATATAAACAAAATGGTTTCAAAGTATAATAATTCAAGGTCAGTAATACTTTAATCATTAATATTTATTTTCAGCACTTTCTCATTATTCAGAGAACTTCAATTTGATTTCCAGGATCCAGCCATGGATAACTAATGCTGTATTTAGCATATATTTTTTCACTTCTTGTTAGATAGAAGGAATAGTTCAAAGGGAATCAAGTATAATCAGCCAATAACCCCAAACCCTATCTCTTTCTTCTCTACTAAAACTATGTTTGCCTTCTACACTAGAAAAGAACCATCCCTTAATTAACTGCAAAAGGCAACATTTAAAAATAGAAGTAGAAATAGTCAATTACAAAAAGTAAAAAATGGAAATAAAGATAATGTAAACAATAATGAATTTTTATAATTATAACTTAAAATTGGGCCACAGGTAAATGGTTATTATTTTCAATAATAGAAAATGTTTGGGTTTTATTTTCATTTGTAAGCAATTACACACTTTATATTTTCACTAACTTTACTAGACCCATAACTCTGACATTTCTCTGACAACTTACATTTAGCTAGTTTTAAATTAATAATCCATTTCAGGGGAGCAGTTTTTTACGTGTCACTCACATAGAAGACAAAAAGAAATGGTGGTAGAGAATTCATCTTTTGTTTTTTAGTTTGGTGTTATTCAATTACCCTTTTTTATTGATACATATTCTGGGGAAAATGCATATCATAATAGCATCCTATCCATTCCCCACTGGTATCTTTCCCACCTCTGGGCATCCCTCACAAACAAAGAATCCATTTGTTTTTACACATGTAAAGGCTTCCTGTGTGTCAAACCCCTGATTGTCTTTCTGAATATTATTGCCTATGTAGTGGATATTTATTATTCTGGCCTACCTGGCTTTCCCTCCTTCTTATTCTGTAATATAATTCCTCTTTCCTTTGGGAAATCCATTTCATGTGGTTCATATGCATCTTGTCACTCCCCATGAAACAGAGGAGGGAATAGGATCCAGGCCTGGCCAAAATTCCCCTATCTTTGGGGAGCCTCCTCGCCATTGTGACAGGTCCAGGAATATGCACCTGACTACAGACAGGCCAAGAAGCGTCTTCCCTAGAACAGTTCTTCTGGGGCAATCAGAAAAGACCTATTCTGTTGAGGCTAATAGGATACTAAGATACGAAATCAGGCTCTGGTAAACCATTTGGCCTACCATGCAGCATGAGCCTGTTCAAGAGATGAAGAGTGAGACAGAGTACTATTAAAATATCTTTAAGTGAGCCACTGGGTGACTGAAATTTCAGTGCTTTCAGACTTCTTGCTATGTGAAACAATATATTCCCTTTTGTGAAAAGGCTATTTTGAGTTGAATTTCTGTCATTTGCAATGGAAAAACTCCTAAAAAATAAATCTGTTCTTGAACTGCATGGTCTGTATCCTATCCACAGGCCAGGATCTCCTGTTACTTTATTTTAAAACACCCATCCTGTGAGACTTGCTTGCCCAGAATCCCTAACCGTTTACTTGTGTCTCATGCTATGTTCTTCTTGTTGGACTTATACTTGGGAGTTTCTCCAATTAATGGGCTTGCCTGTCTTCAGAGCCCAGCCCTGCCCACAGTAGATGATATTAGACCATGAACAGCACCAATTATGTTTGAAAAGATTATCATATTCCCCATAAAACAGAGTAACAAGACAAAACTCATTGAATTCCTGTTGACTGCTGTGCTGATAGGTGGTATGTATAACAAAAGAATAATCATCACACCTGTTATTCTCCAAGAACAATGGCAGAATGCAAAATAGGGTAATCCTCCTATGTCAGCCTCCCATGTAGCTGGGACTACAGTTGTACACCACCATACCCAATTAATTTATTTGATTTTTAGTAGAGATGAGGTCTTTCTACATTGCCAAGGCTGGTCTCCAACTCCTGAGCTTAAGCGATCCTTCTGCCTTGGCCTCCCAAAGTGCTGGGATTACAGGCATGAGCAACCATGTAGTGCTAACATTGTTTTTATTTTATGGCATTTTCTTTTGTTTTATTTCACACATTGTTCAAAACTAGTACTCACATCACTGATTATTAGTTTTTTGACATTTATATATAGTTAATATTTTTTATCTTACATGATCATTTTATATAATATAAATGGCTGTTTGTAATTATACATGTTTTAATCTGCCTTCATGTTGAAAGTAAGAGTTATTTCATTAGTTGGGAAGAAATAGAGAGTACACTTCTAGTCTCTGCCTTCATATGTTACACAGATAATACTGATGCAGGTGTACATATGGATATGGACGTGCATACATCCACAGACACATATAATGTATGTTGTTTTCTTTAGCATTCTTCTGTATCTTTTGTGGCAATATATGATTTGAATGCTAAAATATAGTGAAAATGAAATGTCATGTGAAATGATTTGAAAGTTGCATAGATAATTATAAAATAAAATTAGTATCACTATTCATCTTTGCATTTCTACTCAGACTAGGAAAGATGTGTGTTGCTCTCATCTACTGCAAAGTTGGATTCTTAGAAATAAGCCAATAACTAAGGCCAGGCATGGTGGCTCAAGTCTGTAATCTCAGCACTTTGGGAGGCTGAAGCAGGTGGATCATTTGAGCCCACTTCAAGACCAGCCTGGGAAACATGGTAAAACCCACATCTCTACAAAAAATACAAAACATAGCCAGGCATGGTTGCACACGCCTATAGTCCCAGCTACATAGGAGGTTGAGGCAGGAGGAGGCGGAGGTTGCAGTGAGCTGAGATCATGCTATTGCACACTAGCCTGGGTGACAGAGCAAGACTATGTCTCAAAAAAAAAAAAAAAAAGAAGAAGAAAGAAAGAAAGATAAAAGAAATATGCCAGTAACAGTACTTAGCACTTAGTATTTTAACCAGAGAAAGGTATGGGTTTCCAGAGTTTGCATGGATAAACTCCCAGTGCATTTCAAGTCCAGTCAGAAAATAGAAGCCACTCTACATAAGTAAACCAGCAAAAAAGTTACACAAGAAAGGGTGACACAATGAAAAAGAGATGAAAAGCTAAACAGGAAGTGTTTAATCAACCAAGATTAGCAGCAGCAAGAAATGACTACCATCCTTAGGCTGAAGTGATTGTGAAGGAAAAGACATCTATTGGAGTATGGGGCTGGAGTCAATTGGAAAAAGCTAGAATCAGAAGGAGATGGAGGAATACAAACTGGAGACCCAGAGAGGACACCAGTGTTCTCTGAGAAACAAGAGGACAGAGAGATACTCCCCAGTGTCCTTCATCCTGTCCACAGGGTTTGATGCTGCACTTGGTCCAAACTCAGCTAGAAGTCATCAGTTATCCAGCAAGCCCGGGAAATTTAGCCTGCAGGAACCAACTAGTAGGCTGAGAACCAATAAGTGAGTTCCCATTACCTCTCTAACTCCCAAACTCTTAGCTTATAAAATGGTGATAGCACATATCTCTCAGTATTGCTGTATTAAATAGTATAAGAAAACTGTTTGAAATAGCAGTCATTCAACAATTCTTTCTTTTCTCCAAGTTTTGAATAGCTTTGATTTAGACACTTATTTATTAACAACTTTACTTGTTGCATTCAATTGTTTACTCAAAACAACAAAATTGTATGCCTACAATGCCCAGATGATCTGGTGAATAACATATTGCCCCTGCATTTATGATGGAATAGTAGGGAAGACAGACAATGAAAAACAAGCAAACGGTGTGATAATCAAGTGCTAGGACAAAATTAAGATTGTTCTGTGATAAAGCTGTCCAGAGCAAGGTGAAAGGAAATAGAAAGACCTCCTATTCCAAAAAGGTCGCCAGGGGAGGTAACAAGACCAAAGTATGACAAAGAAGTTTTGCTTAAAGAGCTGAGAAATTCGTGATAGGTGGAGAAAATGACCTGTGGACAAGCCCAAGGTAAGAAAAAGGTGGAGTTTTTTTTCTTTGTTGTAGAAACTTTTTATAAAAGCCAGATTAAATGGAGATTCAAGTGAGACTGTGAACTAGGAGCAGATGCCTTCCAAGAAGGAAGGAGAGGAGATGCAAATGGGTGGAGCTCAGAAGCAGAATCTTGAAGGAGCATGTTTTTAAGTGCTGAGAAATGGCACTGGGTAACAAGGAGATACAAGGATGCTCTGAATTATGATTTACTTAAATTGCTTGACAGGTTTCTATGATAACAGGGTAGGATATTGATTCTCTTCAGGGGTTAGGTAAGTCAAAAATCACATACAGTCAAAATTGCTTTTGAATGTCCTTTAACTCTTAAGCAAGTGAGTCTTTGGGAACCCAAAAGCTGAATTAATCTTGTATGTGTCACTTGGACCTTGTGCTCTTGTGTTCTCTTTCCCTGAGGCCTGCAACAGGAGAGGCCATGGTTTGACAAAGAAAAAGGCAAAAGTACAACTAGGCCAGGCACGGTGGCTCACGCCTGTAATCACAGCACTTTGGTAGGCCAAGGAGGGTGGATCATGAGGTCAGGAGGTCGAGACCATCCTGGCTAACACGGTGAAACTCCGTCTCTACTAAAACAAAAAAATACAAAAAAATTAGCTGGGCATGGTGGTGAGCACCTGTAGTCCCAGCTGCTCGGGAAACTGCAGGAGAATGGCGTGAACCCGGGAGGCGGAGCTGGCAGTGAGCCGAGATCGCGCCACTACACTCCAGCTTGGGTGACAGAGCGAGACTCCATCTCAAAAAACAAACAAACAAACAAAAAGTACAGCTAAAGAGATCTCTCTCACTCTTTCTCTCTTGGACTACGTTTCTCCCTTACTCTCCGTTTTCTTCAAGTGGGACATAGGTAAATTCCAGTAAGTTAAACAGATGTTTGTTATGCCCATGTCATCATGCCTTCATGTGGTTTAAAATGTTGGTAAGGCCAAATCCAAGTGAAATTAGGAAGTATTTTTTCTTCCAGAAACTCTCAGAGCACCTGTGACACAATTGTCCTCATGTTCTATCATCTTCATACTTACTCCCCAGTCCCCGCTGCAACACACATGAAGTAAAATTTATGCTTCCTCCCTCAATACACTCGGCTACTTTGTCCTGTTTCCTCAGGAAAATTCTCAGGTGTGGGACAGCAGGGTGGCAAGGGGCTTTACTAATGTCTCTCTTTACAGATAACTGTGTTTTCTAGTTAGTTAACACCTGGCTGGAATTTTATTCAGCCCTAAAGGCTGATAAATTCTCAACAAAGAGGATTGTCTTAAGGTTCCACAAATCCCACTGTACTGGCAGTCATGTACTTATTCTGTGATTAGATTTCTGTATGCCAGCTAAAAGAGACAAATTTGAAGATGCTGACTGAAAAGATGAAACATTTCAATGTACAAATTTGATGCCTTAAACTATGCCAATTAAAATATCCACATGTCAAAATCTACATTTCAAAAAGTTAAAAGCATCATTCTATTGCAAATATTTGATGAATACACGCCAAAGAGGCATTTAACTCACTAATATGGGAAGTAACCAGGTCTGCAAAGTTGATTCAGAGGGAGATAGGAGAGGCTGGTCTGTGAACATGTGGTGAGTGGGTGGACATATGGTCAGCACTGAAAAGAGTGCTGACAAAGGATGAAAAACTGAGGTACAAAACTCCTATGTGACAATGAAATCATGATCGTTGATGTTATATTTTCTATTAAATAAAAGTTGTTTCACTACTGGACAAAAGGTTGATTGTATTAAACCAGTCATCTCTAAATTAACATTATGATCAACATTTATGGAATCTGGAAACTATCAAAGATAAATGTCAGCCAGGCGTGGTGGCTCACGCCTGTAATCCCAGCACTTTGGGAGGCCGAAGCAGGCAGATCGTGAGGTCAGGAGATAGAGACCATCCTGGCTAACACGGTGAAACCCTATCTCTACTAAAAATACAAAAAATTAGCCAGGAGTGGTGGCGGGCACCTGTAGTCCCAGCTATTTGGGAGGCTGAGGCAGGAGAATGGCGTGAACCGGGGAGGCGGAGCTTGCAGTGAGCCGAGACTGTGCCACTGTACTCCAGCCCGGGAGACAGAGCAAGACTCCGTCTCAAAAAATAATAATAAAATAAAAATAAATAACGTCAAACAAATATGTGGTTTCCCTAGAGCTGTATTGGTTAATATGCAAGCCACTAGCCACATGTGGCCATAGAGCACTTGAAGTGTGGCAAGTCCACATTGAGATATGCTACAAGTGTAAAATACACACTGAATTTCAAAAACAGCATGAAAAAGAAAAAAGTAAACTGCCCCAGTAATAAGTTTCTATATTGACTACAGGTCAAAATAATATTTTTCATACATTGGATTAAGTAAAATATATTATTCAAATAAATTTCACCCATTTCTCTTAAAATGTTTTACTGTGGCTACTGGCAAATTCAGATTACACATAAGGTTCACGTTGTATTTCTGTTGGACAGATGTGGTAGGCTGGTAAGTCAGGGCTCTTATATGACCTTAAAAGAGCACAGAACTCTCTTTACCTTGTTGTTAAATTTTGGATAGTTTTTATTATTAAAAAAAAAAAGAAAATTGAAGCAAATCTGTTATAAAAGTACATTAAAATAGATTAAAAAATGAAAAGCTCTGCCCTTTATTTGCTGAGCAGCCTTGAGCAAGCATTGGTCTGTCTGTGATGGGAGAAGATTGTGTCAGAACATTTGTAAGGACACTTCAAAGGCAAGCTTCATATGGAATTTTCTGCTCCTTTACTGTGAGCACAAGCCTGGTTATAATGTTAGACTTTGAGGATGAAAACCAAAATCCAATCCGGGGGCTTGGCTCACACCTGGAATCCCAGCACTTTGGGAGGCCGAGGCAAGTGGATCACCTGAGGTCAGGAGTTCAAGACTAGCCTTGCCAACATAGTGAAACCCTGTCTCTACTAAAATACAAATTAGCTTGGCGTGGTGGCAGGCGCCTGTAATCCCAGCTACTAGGGAGGCTGAGGCAGGAGAATTGCTTGAACCCAGAAGGCGGAGGTTGCAGAGGGCGAAGATCACGCCATGGCACTCCAGCCTGGGCAACAAGAGTGAAACTCCATCTCAAAAAAAAAAAAAAAAGAAAGAAAGAAAAGAAAAAATCCATACCATCAGATAGTAGATAAATCAAGGTTGACTCCTTCACAAACCAAGCAAGTTACCAGGAAACCTTAGCTTGCTTTCATTTTCTTTTTCTCTTGCCTAAGACCTTTAATATTTGTAGCTTTTGATCATTCTAATAAAATACCTCCTCACCAAACAAGTCAGATTAGTTAATCTTATTATTATCCCAATGTATTCATCCAACAATATTTATTGAAGTTTACTCTGAGACAGATACTGCTATAGGCATGAGGGACATTTCAAAGAACAAGGGAAGCTCGCTGTCCTCATAGAGTTTATAGTCTAGTAAAAAGAGATTGCCAATAAAAAAATAATAAGCAAAACAAATGAAGAAATAATCACATGATAGAGCAGGGAGGGCTGGGGACAGTCATGAGATATTGAGGCTTCTTAATACTAGGTCAGGGAGGCTTTGCCAGTGAAGGCACACATGGGCAATGACCTGGAGGAAGTGAGGAAGGGAGCCATGGAACTCAGGGGAAACATTTAGGCAGAAGAAACTGTGTACAAAACACCTGAAGCCAGCAGGAAGGCTGATGTAGTTGAAGCAGAATAAGCCATGAGTGGGGAATTGGTAGGAGACAAAGTTAAAAAGGTTGGGAAGAGAGGAAAGCATTTTGTAGACACGGGATTTTTGGCTATTACTTGGCATGAGCTAGGAAGTCATTGGATAGTATTGGTTAGAAATGTAACAGCACCTGACCTTCCATTTTCAAAAGATCATTCTAGCTACTGTATAGTGAATAGACTGAATAGATTGAAACAAATGTGGAAGTAGAAGGACCAGTTAACAGTTTGTAGATATAGTACAAGCAAGAATACAGTGGCTTGGACAGTGGTGGTAGTAGTAGAGATAGTAAGACATAGAGTTTAGATATATTTTGAACATAGATCAAGTAGGATTAGTAATAAGTGTAATATGGTAGAAGAGAAAGGGAAAGGGAATGTTTTAGCCTGAGCAATGAAAAAATTGAATTCCCATTTACTGACATGAGGTGGCCTATAGGAGCAGCAGGTTGGGGCAGGAATGTAGAAAATCAGTATTTGGTCTGGATATGTAAGCTTGAGTTACATATTACACTTGTAAGTGGAAATGTCAACTATAAGGTTGAGTATATGAGTCTGGAGTTCAGCCGAGACAACTGGGCTAGAACTATAAATTTGGAAGTAAGGGCATGTTGAAAGCCATGAGACTAGTTGCACTCACCTAGGGAGTGAAGGAAGACATCTGAGTACTCTGTCATAGGGCCCTCCAATTTAGAGTTAGGGGAGATGAATAAAAATCAGCAAAGAAGATTAGGAAGGAATAACTAATGAAGAAGGGCACTGAGAGAGTGAGAGTGAGATATAGAGAGAAATATGCTAGAAGTCAAGTGAAGAAAGTGGAAATAAGGAAATGATCACTCTATTAAATATTAGATAAGAACAGAGAATTGACCATTGCACCTGGCAATTACAGGTCATTGGAGACCTTGACAAGAGCTATTTCAGTGAATTAAAAGCCTGATTGGCATGGGTTCTGAAAAATATTAGAAGAGAGAAAGAGATAGCAAACATAGACAACATTATCAAAAAATATACTAGAACAGAGGACTGGGAAATGGACAGCAACAAGAAAGGTGTAGATAAGATGTATTATAGCATATTGGTATGATACTGAGAATGATATAGTAAAGAGAGGAAATTGATGATGCCATAGAGAAGAGACAGTTGCTAAATTAATGTATTTGAATTGGCATGAAAGGTTGGGATCTAGTGCCCAAATGAAGGGATTGACCTTAGATGAGTTGGTGGTTATTCTATCTACTGGTGATGAAGGAAAGGCAAATATATTAATAAGTCAGTAGAAGTGGTTTTGGGAGCATGTGGAATTGTATCCTTTGGTTTCTTTGATTGTCGATAGAGGAAGAAAGGCTAGTTATTCTGATTGGAAAGTGAGGAGGAGGTACTGGTGGCTGAAGGAAAGAGATGGCATAAGATGGCCATCTGTGAAGGTATAAGAGTGAATGTACTAAGAAAATATGGTGGGTGACACTACTGGGCAACACTGAGGGCCCACTTGAGAATGAGAGTCAGAATATTGGAGGGTAATGAGAAAATAAATTGCCAGAGAATGGTTGAATCAATATATTCCAGCACTATCATTAGGTTCATATTGATAGTGGCAGGCAGACAAATGCCTAAGCAGATAGGGGTGGGACCCCTGTGAAACCCCACCTCCAAGCCAAAGATAGTTTAAAGCCTGAAAGTCAAGCTACAGGTCAAATGCAGGGACCGGATTGAGAAACTGTCTTCCCTTTTGGCACACATTCCTCTAATTGATCCCCACCCTTCACCTATTTTACATATATCTACCCTTCCCTAAATGGTTTTTCACACTTCTGTGCCCACCTTTGAGTGCTACCTTTGTTTTTAACCTTTTTTGCATACTCACAAACAAATCAGGATGCACTCTCTTATTATGGGCCCATAAAAACCCTGGATTCAGCCACACTGGTTGAGAAACCACACGACATCAGGTAGCTGACCACCTTCACGGCCGCTCTTGGCTAAGAGCTGTTTCATCCTCAATAAAATTCTTCTCTGCCCTCCTCACCCTTCAACTATCAGAATATCCTCATTATTCTTGGACATGAGGCAAGAACTCAGGAACTGCTGAACATGGATATGAGCTATAGCACAGGTGGGCTGGGGCATGCTTGTCCCAGCTGCAGGTTCAGCCAGTGCACAAGCCAGGGACAGCCTGGGTGGGCTGAGTGGGCAGTTGCCTCTTGTGGCAGGTAGCATGGCCAAGCGAGGCCCAGGCAGGGGCATCACTGGCTGGAGGTCCCTGGCTTGCAAAGTAACTAAGAAAACTCCTTGTCAATATTGCCCACAGTGTCTCAACTTTCATGAAGCCCCTAGGGATTTAGTCCAAAAGAACGGAATCACCTAAGATCCTGGACAGTGATTCCAAAGTTTTCATGTAGGGCAGTGTGACCCAAACCAGAAAACACAGCAGGACATAGCATACACATTTAGCAAGAGGCAGATTCAAACAAGTTGCCAATGTGGAACCAATAATGGGAGGATGCCAAGAGACAGAAGGAGATTGAAGTGACCTCAATAAAAGGAGATGGGGCAGCAGGAAAAAAAGTATGGTTAGTAACTAAAAGTGGAGCTTTGAGGGGCTGCAACTGGGCAAAGAGAACAAAATCAAAGAGAAAGCAGTATAGGAGATGGCTAAAATTCTAGGGTGCAAAGTCAGTTATATCTGGTCCAGGAATCAATGATTAACTATAAAAAAAGGTATTTCTCAACAATGACATTCTTCCCTCTCTGAAGTAAAACCACCTTTGCAAAAATTATATCAGTGAGAAAATCATGCCACTGAAAGAGATCTGAGCTAGTCAACCCCCATCTTGCCATTTCTTTAATTATTCCTGGGCTATTGGGCCAAGCTAACTTTGGAAGACATTTAGGCTATAGTTTAAATGATAATGGGTTTTGCCCTGAAACTCAACCACTTGTGTAAAGCTAATAGGAGACCATGAGGTTGGAATAGGAGAGGAGCATGAGTCTTGCTAAGGTGGAGACATAAATGTTTGTCAGCCTATATTCTGTAGGTTATAAGATAATGCAACTTCCCTAATTACTCCTGAAAATAACATCACTATCATAGAACCAAAGATGGGCCTTTTGAGATATCTTTTCAGATATTTTTTTGCATGTCTGAAACTCATGGCTCCACCTGGACCTGCCAGCCCTACTACTGTGGCCCCACCCAGAAGCTATTTAGCCCAAGGACAGCCTTGACTCCCTGTGATTTCATCTCTGCCCCAACCAATCAGCAGCAAGTACCTGTTACCTGGCTACTACTGGGGGAACCAGTACCCAATATTTCAACGTAGGTTCTTTTTCTATTTTCCCTAAGTATCAGCTGGTCTGAGAAATAAAGAGAAAGAATACAAAGAGAGAAATTTTACAGCTGGGCCTCTGGGGGTGCCATCACATATTGGTTGGACGATGATGGTGACCCCGAGCCACAAAACCAGCAAGTTTTTCTTAGGGATTTTAGAAGGGAAGGGGGCATACGAACAGGGAGTAGGTCACAAGGATCACATGCTTCAAAGGGCAATAACGGTCAGAAGGCAAGGCAAAATTAGAACTACTAATGAAGGTCTATGTCCCGCTGTGCACACACTGACTTGATAAACATCTTAACGGAAACAGGATTCAAGAGCAGAGAACCCATCTGACTAGAATTTACCAGGCTAGAATTTTTCCAATCCTAGTAAGCCTGAGGGTACTGCAGGAGACCAGGGCATATTTCAGTCCTTATCTCAACCATATAAGACAGGCACTCCCAGAGTGGCCATTCATAGACCTCCCCCCAGGAATGCATTCCTTTCCCAGGGCTATCAATTATTAATATTCCTTGTTGGGAAAAGAATTCGGCGATATTTTTCCTATGCGCATATCCATCTATAGACTTTCTGTGAGAAGAAAAATATGGCTCTATTCTGCCCAACCCTGCAGGCAGTCAGACCTTATGGTTATCTCCCTTGTTCCCTGAAGATCGTTGTTATTCTGTTCTTTTTCAGGGTGCACTTATTTCATATTTTTCAAACACATGTTTTACAAACAATTTGTACAGTTAACACAATCATCACAGGGTCCCGAGGTGACATACATCCTCAGTTTACAAAGATGACGGGATTAAGAGATTAAAGACAGGCATACGTTCAGAGATTGCAGTAAAGACAGGTTTAAGAAATTATAAAAGTATTAATTTTGGGAACTCATAAATGTCCATTAAATTTTCACAATTTATGTTCTTCTGCCGTGGCTTCAGCCAGTCTCTCCGTTTGGGGTCCCTGACTTCCTGCAACAGGCTACCTGTATAAATTTCCCCAAACTGCCTTTGAAAAACCCCTAACCCTTGAGCTTTGGATGTGATTATTTGAGTACTAACTCCATCCCCTATGTGGTGTGACTGGCCTCCTGCCTATTAAGCTCTTTCTTCACTGCAATGTCTGCCTTTATGCAAAGACAGGGAGAATCCCTTGAATGGTTACAGAAGCTATACTATTCTTTTCTAAATGGAAGATCACTACCCCCGACTAAGAAAACAGCAGCCAACACAGAATGATTTCCCAATCAGTACATTCTAATAGTTTGATGGACTTTGAAGGTTGTGGATTGTCTCCCCGATGTCCACATTGCAGATCCCATAGTTAAAACACTTATACATGGACTGGGGCCAAAAACACTGAGGTTCCTTTGGAGATTCAAATTTTGATAGAAAGATTACCATCTCTAGGAATTAAATCCACTTCACTGGGCAATGATTAGTCATTTAAATGTGAGAAGATTAATCTTTATGATTTCCAATGATAGTGATAAAATGGAGAATGAATGAGCTTAACAGTCAAAATGAATTTTAATCCTGGTTTCAGTTTGCTTTATTTAATTTTTATGCATCTCAGCTTTCTCTTCTATATAAATGGGGTAATAATATTTATCTAGAAAGTTATGTTAAAAATTAGATCCGGTGACATACATGAAAGCACCTATCACATTACCTAGAGCTCAGTAAGTGCTCTGAAAATGTTGGTTTGTGTTCTTTGCTTTCCTTTTATTTTTATTTCTTCCCTTCTTCTCAAACTATCCATTCCCTTTACCTCATTTTCTTCCTTTCCTTTTTCAGACACTAGATTTCATGATCAAAATGTCTTTATGTTGTATATCCAGGAACATTTGATTTATATATATTATTTTTCCCTTTCCCCTGACCTTTCAGTAGAAAGTGTGAAAAGGGTCTAAATTCATATACTGATAGGAAACATGGGTCTACTATTTTTCACACAATCCCATTGCTTTGTTTCTGCTTGCATTTGACTTTTCTTAATAAAATTTGTTTTGCTTTATCTCTGAGAATTATTAGTATGACCTCTCAGAAAGTTCTCCATTGACCCAATTTTTGTGACTGTCATTTTGAAGTGAGAGGGTGAAGTGAGGATACATTTCCTACAATATATCAGCTACTTTTTTGTAAGATGACAGAAGCTTTTTTTTTTTTTTGGTAGGCTATTACATTTTTGCATATTGCTTTATAAATATAAGATCTTGTTTATCTCAAAATATCTCAAGTCTGAAAAAAAAGCTGCCTTTAGTAGCTACCTTGAAAGTAAACTGTCTCCCCTTCTTGTCTACATAATGCATGTTGCTTTTGTTTGGCCAAAAAGTTCTTGAACTCTTAATGGCCACATCAGCTTTCTCATCAGCCTGGCCTTCCATCATCTCAGAAATACCGCAAGGTTGTGATATTACCTCTCACAGCAGGAAGATTAATGGCCTTTGTTTTTGCTTCTTATCTAAATTGTCAAATTCTCTTTGTTGAAAATCTTCCAGTAGCCTGTATTTAGCTTGATTCAAATAATTTTATTCAAAATTCTAGACCATCTCAGATTTAATAAAATATTTTATAATATTCTTATCTATGGTTTAGAATGTTTATTTTAATTTAAAAATGTGAATAAAAAGCTGTCAGGTAATTCTTGCCTTCTTCAAGGGCATGAGTAAAATAAAGCTTTGCATTTTCACAGACATTCCCCCCAAAATGATGCATTGCTCTTTTTTTTTTTTAACAGAAAATGCAAAAAATAAATTATATATAAAAGTATAAAATTGTATTAAATTAACATTTTGTCAAGATTATTATTCTTAAATAGTTTTTCTATAAAGAGTTGACTTTTATAGCCACATTACCAGGCATTGTAATATTGAGAATATAGGAAAATGGACATTGTAAAAGCAAAGATCTGTACTCAGTTTTAGGAGAAACCATCAATTAATTGTTCAAATAGGTTATGAGGTAATAAAGTAAAATACAATATAAAATAGTAGAAAATGAGTTTTTGTAATATAGTTTTTAAAATGCATAGGCAATTTAAACTATTCTGGAGAAAAAGAAACTAGCGTCTGTTTTAGGGCATTTTGCTCCAGGATCAAATCAGCATTAGCATTGAGAATATGAAATCCAAATTTGCAGAATTTCAGTATGAAGGGTTCAAATGGGCAGAAATATTGCAGTCTTTGTAGATGCCTGCATTCAAGGGTCCTTGTTGCTCCAGGTAAGGAAAAGGTGATTGAGGAAGAAAGGAATAAAATGCCAGAAGAAAATTGTCTTACTCCCTTTTGTGACTCACAGACAAAGATGGGAATGATCTGTTAACTGGTCATGGTGTGTCATTCCTAGAACACTGACCTGCTCATTCAGGCAAACTGCTCTCCTATAGAAGCCATATGGCTGGCATTAGATATTGATCATGTACAAGAAACATTTAGGCCTGTCCAAGGTGTAGTCTTTGTGCTAGTCTTTTTTTAGAAGTTCATTCTTAGTTCTTTTCTGAACTGAAATTTAAATTAGCCAGTCATTATTGGAGTACTTTAAAATATGTTTAAATATGTTAAAATATGTTTTCTGCAAAAACAAAAATGGTTTTCCTTTGGGAAAAGGGCAAATTAACAACAAAAAGGAAACCAACAACAACAACAGAAAACACCTCCCTTAAATCCTAAAACTCTTACCTGCTGAAAAACATTACCATTAGCTCCATTATCCGTACAGAAAGATCATGTATGCCATGTTGCTCCCAGTTTTAATCAATGAGTTTAAAGCTAACAGTTCATGCCAATTTTGTTCTCATCAAGCAATCTGTTTAAAAATAACCTTGAAAGTAAGAATAATTGTGGGGTTTTACAAAAGGTTTTGACATTCTCTTCCCTGAGATGGCAAACACTGCCAAATAGCCAAAAGTATTAAATTTGTTGAAGGCATATAAAAATATTAGTGTTTGATGCCAAGATAGTGTGGATTTGTTTATCCAGTCACTCCATCAGGGAATTAAAATGGATCAGAAGCCTGTTGGAGGAGAGGGACTGACATCAGGAAGCCTGTCAATGTTAATTCCCTGGAAGTCAGTGAAGGGAGATTGGCAAGAGGATTTGTTTCATTCACATGCTCTTCCATGCACAAAGCCTCCTTGGCTCTGCAATAGTTCTCTCAGACATGGAAGAGAGAGCTGACCATAACAATTGGTGGTCCTTTTATTTTGGAGAAATAGGTGATTTATTCTAAGCTAAGCATGTAAAATATTTGTAAAGCATAATAACGACAGCCTGCTTTACATGTTGTCTGAAACCCAGGATTTAAGACTGCATTCCTTTAAAAACTTTCCTAACATAACTTCATTAAAAGTTCTGTGATTGCTTAGATAGGACTGCATATCTGGGATATGCTTTATTTTTCAAGAAAATATTTATAAGAACAAATAAATCCATAGTCAGCAGGTGTCAAGAAGTCCAGGATTATGTTTGGGCAGTCAGCCATTTCTTTGCCCTTTTTTTGTTTCACTTTTGAATGTATTCTAATGAAACTATAATTCAGGCTAACACTGGTTTGAATTCCAAAACATTTTAAAGTTTTTCACTAACTATAAATTATCTTTTTTATATTTTATGATGGTTCAGTTGCCAGATTTAGTTGTGTTTGGTAGGATAGTTTGGTCTAGACACTACTATTATAAAATTCAGCCTCAATACTTTCGGCACCAAGACTGTGACTCCCACGTCCTAGTAAGGTGTACATGATTTCTCTCAGCCAAGAGAAACTACGTTTATTTTCTTTTGTCCCCAGAACCTTGGTTTTAACTGTTAGAATGGTCTTAAATATAGTTAGCTAAGTAATAACCAAATTTTTATAATTTTAGAGTCAAGAAACTTCCACTCCCAAAGTGCAATGCCTGGCACAGATATCTTCTTCACTGCCAACTTAAAATCTCAAATATTGTAATTAGATGGTCAATCCTATACAAAAACAAATATAATAGGATATTTTAGTCAGTTGCTTGCCAGTACAGAAAATACCATACACATACTACATGCACACCCTTAGCTATGCCCTCTCCACATACATAACAAGTATCAGCCTCCCTTCTTGTGTTTGTGTCCATGAGAGTTTTTGTGGGAACAATGTTTACACTGATAGAAGTTTTGTGAAATCTGGGAACTATTAGGTTGGTGCAAAAGTAATTGCATTAAAAGCAATGATAACAATTGCAATTACTTTGCACCTACATAATAGATTAGAATGTGAAAACCATGAGAGGGGTAGTGAAGACTATTTCCTTCCCCAGGAATTTGAGACTGTTTTTCAGCCTCTGTAAGTGTTAAAACCAAAATCTTATAGCCCCCCTCAAATGGTGGTCATGTGACTCCAGGCCTAAAGAGAGGTGCCCATGGGGGCCCACATGAAAAACTGAGGCTCAGGGATAAGTTAGAATGCCCACCCCATGCCCACCCCTTGTATCTCTGCAGAGAGCCTTGCCCCGATCTTGAACCTGGATGCCGAAAATGGTGGCAGGGTGCAGAGTCGCAGTCTTGGCTTCGATAGACACTGGTGACCGCATGATGAGCAGTCTGCCACACTGATGCTTTTACCAAGGATCTTGGATGATCCTAATACTCTAGAGCTGGGGTTGGCAGCCATTTTCTGTAAAAGGCCAGACAGTAGGTATTTTTGGTTTCTTTGCCACATGCTATCTCTGTCACGTTGTTGCCTCTTCGCCATCTTCCTTCTCATCTTGTTCTTTAAATAAACCCTTTAAACTTAAAAAATAAAACAAACAAACAAATAAAAAAATAAAAAAATAAAAAAACGCTTTTAGATTGCAGACTGTACAAAAACAGGCCATGGCTGTGTTTAGCCAATTCCGTAGTTTCGTAACTCCTATCCTAAAGGGTAAGTGGAGAGTGGACAAATCATCGGAAAGAGAACACTATATTTGTAAAGATATGCTAGCTGCTCATAAACAATTCTCACACCCCATGGCTTAACAAAATTAAGAATTTCTGTTTATTCCCATTCTTGTTGAATGTGGAGGTTGGTTAGGGTGGAGGCAGTGGGAGCGGGTTTCTGTGCTTCATGTAGTTACTCGGGTACCTAGTTTTCTTTTTATCAGTGACTCTTCTATCACGTAGAGCCTCCATAACTTCCATTGAATGCTTTGCATCTGGCTAACAGAGAAGGGAAAACAAGAGAAGGCAGATCTGGAAGGAAACTTTAGACCTCGATTTGTAAATGTTGCACATATTGAACTCAGTCTCCTCGCCCCACTTAACAGAGAAAGGGGCTGGAAAAGGTAACGTCCCAGTGTCAGTGAGAAACAGAGGCAAACACAGATTTTAGAGATGACTAGCAACCTCTGAATCAGTGACAAGTAGACTGGCAGCAGTAGTACCCAGGTGTCTGTAAGTATTCAAGGTGGGAGGGACAAGGGAGGGAGAAAAAAGAACAGAAAGAAAGGGAGTGAAGAGAAATCTCTACCTATTCAGCAGTAATCTTAAAAACTGCTGCAGTTTGCATACCATATGCAAGGATGCAAGTATCACCTGCAAAATTTGGAATTACTGATGATAGTCAAATGATACATATGTTGAAGTCAAAAAGTTAGAAAGTAGTGGTCTTCAACTTCACAGTTTCCATCAGCAATTTTTCCAATTCAGAATGGGATTTGAGGTTAAGTTGAGATAAACAATCCTCAACATTATTTCATTTTGATCAGGGTATTAATAAAGTTTGATAATTTTTCTAGCATTTAAAGCATATTGTTTATTTTACTAATTGCCCTTCCCAATGAGTTGGATATTTTGTTTACAAATCTTATTTGTCATTACACGTGAATATTTTAACTTTACCTCATTATCTTTGTCAACAGGAAATGACCCTTGTTTGACATTGTTTATCTTCTTGTAAGTTGTACTCAGATAACTTCCATTAATTTCACTGTAGCGATTTCAGCAAGGATAGCAGAAATTTACACTTATCAAACTATAGCTAAAGCAGAATGTTCTATGTAAGCATTTGCTAGTAGTAGCAGCACATAAATCAGCACAATTATCTAGAATGCTACTAGTCTCAAGTCCTTCTGAAGGAAAAAAAGTTTATCAGTCAACATTTTCACCAGGTTATGTATATTCCCTAAGACAGAAGTTACTCCTTTTGACTTTCAAGAGCCAAAGATATCTTTCTAAGCTAACAAAACTCAGTGACTTCAAAAGATACCTTGAAATGGGTGCTTATTTTCTGTAAGCTGCTATAACCATTTGAATTACAAATTATCAAGAGGATCACTTTTGTTCTATTTGTAATGAGAGGAATAACCAAACCTCACATCTCCAGCCACAGGCTCTGCTTCAATCCATGGGCCTTGGATGCCTGTGCAACTGAGGCTTCTTTTGGCTCCAAAGCCCAGTGATCACATATAAAGCCCTGGAAGTGTATGCAGTTCAGCACCCATCTCTAAAATCATATAAATAACTAGTGTTTAAAATATCTGGGTGGGAGCCATACACTATGTCTGACAACTAAATCTTACAGTGGATTATAATAAAATAGAAAACTCACATATCTCATTCCATGGTTGGTATTACTAATTTTATATATGTTATTCCACTTCATTCTTTAACACACTTTTTTTCTCAGAAAACTGGTTATGATAAATCAATTTCAACCTTTATAAATGTGTCTTGGAGCCACTGTTAAAATGTAATTTTTTGTTGATTTCTGCAAACCCTCTAAAACTGTTCTGGCCTGATATGGTTTTGTTTCCAGAAAGTGGTCACAATCTAGACCCCAGGAGAGGCTTCGTTGATCTCACACAAGACAGAATTCAAGGCAAGTTCATACAGTAAAGTGAAAGTAAGCTTATTAGGAAAGTAAAGGAATAAAAGAATGGCTACTCCATAGGCAGAGCAGCAGCCTGAGCTGCTGGTTGTCCATTTTTATGGTTATTTCTTGATTACACACTAAACAAGGGGTGGATTATTCATAAGTTTTCCAGGAAAGGGGTGGGCAATTCCTGAGGATTCCCCCTACTTCTTGACCATATAGGGTAAATTCCTAACATGGCCATGACATTTGTAAACTGTCATGGCACTGATGAGAGTGTCTTTTAGCATGCTAATGTATTATAACTAGCATATAATGAGCTGTGAGGACAACGAGAGGTCACTCTTGTTGCCATCTTGGTTTTGGTTGGTTTTAGCCAGCTGCTTTACTGCAGTCTGTTTTATCAGCAAGGTCTTTATGACCTGTATCTTACACCAACCTCCTGTCTCATCCTGTGACTAAGAATGCCCTAACCTCTTGGGAATGCAGCCCAGTAGGTCTTAGCCTTATTTTACTAAGCCCGTATTCAAGATGGAGTTGCTCTGGTTCAAACACCTCTGACAGTTTGGCTCTCTGTTCCCTCCCAAATCTCATCTGGAATTGTAATCCCCATAATCCCCACATGTTGAGGGAGGAATCTGGTAGGAGGTGATTGGATCATGGGGGTGGTTTCCCTCATGCTGTTCTCATGATAGTGAGTGGGTTCTCATGAGATCTGATGTTTTTATAAGTTTGTGAGAGTTCCTCCTTCACACTCTCTCTCTGTCACCTGCTGCCATGTAAGATGTGCCTGCTTCCCTTTCTGCCATGATTGTAAGTTTTCTGAGGCCTCCCAGCCATGCGGATCTGTGAGTCCATTAAACCTCTTTTCTTTATAAATTACCCAGTCTCAGGGCAGGTCTTTATAGCAGTGTGAAAATGGACTAATACATGGTCTTTAAGTTGTATAGACAGTCTTATATCTTATGATTTCAGGACAGTGATGGAGATTTTGAGATTTTGGCTGAGTCTCTTATACTAAGTCTGGTAGAGTGTTATTTTCACAAGAATTTACTGCCCCTCCCTGTAGAAGAATTATTAGTGTCCATTCTATTGACATCAGATTTGTCAAAGGCAATTTCAAGGGTCTTTTTGTTACTTTAGAATATCAAAATGACCAGACAAACTTAGAAGAGAGTCACATTGTGTGACATCATACATACTTTATTCCTTAGGTGAGTTCTGAAGGACATCTTAGAAATCTTTGAAAAGCTCTGTTCACCCATAGCTGCCTACAGAAGTCCTACAAGGAGCTGTGAACTTCTTCATAGTAAAGATAATGTCAGTTCTTTCTAAATAAATTTATATATGTATCACTATTGCAATTAAATTCTCAGCAGGTTTGTGTAGGTGTCTATATGGAAATTGAAAAGCTAATTCTACAATGTATATGGAAATGCTAAATAAATTTTTTAAAAATCTTGAAAAATGTAAGTGGAGGACTTACAACTCCAGATATCACAACTCACTATAAAGCTACAATAATTACAACAATGTGGTGTTGTACAAGGAAGTAAATAAACCAATTAAATGGAATAGAAAATCCAGGAGTAGACACATACGTATCCAACCAATCTAATATATGACAAAAGTGCCACTGATAGTAGGGAAATGATTTTTTTAAGTAAGTTGTGCTGTATCAGTAGATATCCATATGATAAAAAACAAATTTTGATCATTTTACATCAAATACAATAATTAATTCATGGACTTAATTGTGGAATATATATACAAAGCTTTAGAAAGTAACATGGGTAAATACTTTTATGAACTGAGGTACGCAAAGATTTCTAAACAGAACAAAAAGCACCAACCAAAAAAGGAAAGACTGATAAATTATACTTTTTAAATTAAGAAATTCTGTTATTAAAAGACACTATTAAGAGAGTGCCAAGTGCAGCCTTATGTTGGAAGAAGATATCCAGGCTGGCAGCCTGCCCTAAAGATTTGATACTTACCTTGCTAGACTTCAAAGTTATGTATCAAATGTTCATTTGATCTTTTGCAAGTTTATTACCTTCACTTCTTCTTCAACACTGACTTTGTTCTGTGATTGGGTTTGGTAAGTCTAGCCATACCTATTTCTACTTCTATCATCTCTCTTTGCATTCTAATCTTCACTTCTTACTCCTGGCTTTCTGTGATTGTTCCTATCTTCTTCAGTCAGATAATTGTTAGAAGAGAGTTAGACATCTAATAATTTCTGTTTGATCTGTTTCTAACAGAAAGGAATCTTCAAAACTGTAAATATTCCCTCATTAATCAGCATTTTAAACATTTTTATAGACTATTTTCTCTACTAATTTGGAATGGAGAGCCACAAAATCAAGCCTAGCATTTGCCAAAAGACAAACTAGAATATCTCTTGTACCATTTACTGTCCATGTGGGTGCTGGTAGCTTTTCTGTCCAAATGGAAGGAAAGCTTGATGTACTCAATGTGTGATTTCTAATCACAATCCAGTGTGATTTTGTTGGAGTGAAGTCAGAGCTTATGCTTTCTTTGCCAAGATTTCAGACCAAAATGCACTGTGCATGGTGTTATTCTGGCTTTCTATGGAGGGGAGAAAAGCATTTTCTGAGGCAACCAGATATCCTCACATCAACTTAGCCTTTGCCTCTCTTTCCTGGCATGTTGCCTGTTGAGAGTTATGGACTCTGAATGATATGTAGAGGCAAGCTAGGATCAGACAGCTTTGATTTACAAGAAACAGAAACCACCATAGACATATTTTATGTAGACATTGGTTTAAATGTAGGAAACGAGGTGCTTACAAAAATCATTAAAGGAATGGAAAGGCAAACTTTATCCTAAGCTTCCTCCAGGAATGATTCCAAGATCAATACAATCGAAATGGCTCACCAGGGAACTACAGTCTTTACCACAGTTAGGAAGACAAGGAAACACAGAAGGCTTTCTGACTGTGATCCAGAAAATAAGCCAGCATCTCCACAACTTCCTCCTGACACCCATTCTGTAGTCACTCTCAATGACTAGAGAATGCATTGCTGAGCAGGGCCACCAGTGCTGCTTGAATCTGCCTTTCCAAGACTATGCTCTAGAAAAGAGGTTGGAAATCAATGTTCCCAAGACCAAATCCAGGCAGCAAACATGACCACACTCCTCTGTTTACATACTGCCTGTGGCTGCTTTCACTGCAAGACAGAGTGGAGGAATTGTGACAGAGCTTGGCCTCTTGTTCCACAAAACTGGTATATATGCTCTCTAGCCCTTTACAGAAAACATATATCAACCTCCAGTCTAGAAGTCAGTGGTTGGAATGCTGTTTCAGTGAAACCAACAAGTATAAAATGGTGCCTGCCAAAAATAACACCCAAAGCATAGGGAGACGTCTGCTCTCCATGCCTCAGGCAGTTCTATGTAACATACAGTACACAATTCTCATCTTCAACCTCAGCTTCAAAGGAATCTAAAACATAGAGTTTTGATTTTTGCGACCTTTGCTGTAGAGAAAGTCACATGAGGGAGAAAGTTGGAAAGTTGGAGTGAATATGAGTGCTGTTTCACTATATCCACCAAGTTCAATTTTCTGGGTATGCAACATTTATACACATATTTCTCCATATACTTAAACTCCCAACAATGGCAACCTAAAATAACCATTACCATACAGATATAATGCATTTGCCATCTCTCCAAAAGGAGAGAACCACAGTCTCGTCAGTCACTCTAATGATCTTTTTGTGATACTCATCCTTTTAGTTCAGCTGAAATGCCACCTTCAACATTGTTGTCCTTTTTTCTTTCCTCTTTCCTACTCGCTGAAATATGCATGTGGGGTTGAACTATCTTTGACATTTCAGGCAGGGACAGCATTCTAGAAATGGGAGAGCAAGCAATAGAAGAAACTCGGATCTCTGATAGTGGCTCAAGCCACCATCAAACCCGAGACTATAAGCCCAACTATTATATGAGAGAGAAATAAACTTTTATCTTAAGCTACTGGATTTTAGACTCTCTTGTACATCAGCTTAGATTGTTCTCTTATGTATAAAGCTATAAATTAAATTAGAAATTTAACATCGATGATACATTCTATGAGACAAGCCTAAGCAACAAAGTGAGACTCCCATCTCTACAAATAAATAAATAAATAAATAATATCTGGGTGTGGTGGTGTGTGCCTGTAATCCCAGTTCCAGCTACTCAGGAGTCTAAGGCAGGAGGATCACTTGAGCCCAGAAGTTTGAGGATGCTATGAGCTATAGTTGTACCACTGCACTCCAGTCAGGATGACAGAGCAAGACCCTGTCTTACACACACACACACACACACACACACACACACACACACACACACACACAAATCCTATACAAAAAAAGAAAAGGAAGGGAAGAGAAGCAAAAAGTTAACCAGTAGGTAGAGATATACACATCACATAAAGAGAAAGAACTATGTATAGCTATGACCTATGTCACATTCTTTACCCAATGCCTTAGCTGATTAGTTTTGTTTGTTTTGCTTGATGGTTTGTTTGTTTTGTCTGCATGTTGATCCAAATCTTTATTCTGAGATGTCTGGCTCCTTGCTGGTCTTCCCTGAATGATCATTTGGCCAATATAATTTTCCATTGTCTTTTATCCTTAGACTGGCCACTACTTGGAGACCATTTAGATAACTTGGCTCCAGACACAGTTTTTTGTCTCCATTGTGAAAGGGTAGCCCTATTTTTCTTTGGTAATTCAGTTAATCACTGGAACAGTTATTTTACTCCCACACCAGTTGTTATTTTATTTTGTTTTGTTTTGCTTGTTTCAAGAAGAGCCTAAAATGCAACTGTCATTGTGGCCCTAGTAGAAGCATTTCTCCCTTTGGAAACTTAAGGAAAATATTTCCCCAAACCTGGTCTGGAATGTATTTCACAATCTCCTTCCAAGAAAAAATTGGCATACCTAATGAAATAGCCTAAGCACATTGTATCATTGCCTGATGAACTGTAATAAGCCTGAGATCTGTTCTGGAAAGCTAGTCACCTGCCCACCCTCTAACTGTCAGCGGACTGTCAGTTAGAAGCGTAATCATCTCTAATCAGAAAATCTTTTCTTAATTAACTAACATTTCTCTTTTCTATAAATGTACTAGCAAGAGATAAGTCTTTAAATTAGTCTACTTAAGTCCCTTTTCTTGAACAATCTTGAAATAAAATTTTGACAAGGCCACATAATTAAACTGTCAGAACAGGTTTAAATTAAAAAATAATAATAATAATAATAACAGAAAAGTCCAAAATGGCATAGGATTTTGTGAAGGTGACATTGGTATAGTAGGTTAAAACCTACTTTCACTTCCACTCCTTGGTTCCTTGACTTTTGAATTATGGCTACAGAAAAAAAGAGTACCATTTACAATATTTCTTCTGTTTTACATCACTTCTGTTTTGTCTTTTTTTAAGGTTTTTGTGTCTCTGACATCAGCCTGCTTCTTACAATCATTGTAAGGTATAGTTTACTTGATAGTATATTTTTTCTTAGTTTTACATAAAATAATTGAACTCCTTACAATCCAGGCCAACTTAAATTTGATGAGCCAGGAAATGACTCACTGCTTAAGATCATTTTCTAAAACAGACTGTTAACCTCACAAGGTGCTATCTTCCAGAAAGTGCTGTAACTGAGTCTTCAATATGCTGTTTCATTTTCATTATTCTATAAGGAGAGTTCTGTAATGGGAGACATAGCACAGTTGGAAAATTCCTCAGGTTTCAGCACATTGTTCCATTTATCCCCCATGGAAAACAGGCCCCATGGTTGGAAATAATATTGTGTGGAACCCTGGTATTGCGAATGAAGCGTTCACTAAGTTCATAGATGTTGATGTTAGCAGAGAACAGACAAAAAAGACAAATTCAAATTCAGAATGTGTGTCTGTTTCAGAGAGAACACAGGAATCTGACAGATGTGGGTCAAAGTAGCTCACCTTGCCCCCAGATGTTTTCTGGCACCTCTGGGATATGCTGGCAAAGTGGGTGCAGCATTAGTCTCTATTCTGGCAAGTGGAACATTTAACAATACTGTTAGCCCCATTAGCCTTGGTGAGGGGAAGCCTGTACACAAGTGCCACCTTGGCCACCATGGGCATTTTGTTCCCAAGCCCCCTAAGCAGGCACTAGGCTGTCTGGGGAGTGAGGCTCCTCACATCCTATCCATGTGATTTCTTTTTTCAGGTTTCACATTTGTGATTTTATTAAATCGATTGCTTTACAAAACATTATGGATGTCACCATTATTATAACACCAGTTTACCAATCTATAGCTAACTGGTGCCGTTTGCTGAGCATATTTTATAAAGGAAGGGAAATGCTAAATCCCCCAGATAGTGGTTTCATTGCAGCCTAGGAGACAAAGGAGATGTTGTTTCTCAGACATTTAAATCTGGTTAATGAAACAGGAAAAGAAATTCTCTCCCCCATCTGAAGAGCTGCTTCAGAAGGAATATTCTAGTAAATATAAACTACACTGTTTATGCTCTCAATAAATGGCATAAGTTGTGACATCCCTTTCTTGGACTTCAAAATTGGAGAGTTTTGGTCTTTCAATTGTAGGTATCAAATATATGGACATTTCAGCCTTAATATCTTCACTCTGAAATAAAAGTCTACCCCATAATTTCTTTTTAAAATTCTAGCACAGTACTTTCAGCCAAACATTTAATACTGAACACACACCACATGCCTTATTGCAATCTGTGTCTCCTTTTTTTTCCCCTCAGCAAGTTACAAAATAATTCAGGAAGCTATGGTTAAAGCTATATTTCTGAGTGGTATTGATAAATGCTACATAATTTTTGATACATAAAAACTCGTTTCCAATTTAGTGACTCTTTTACTCTGGAATAAGATAGGAATTATGACAAGAGTATTAGGATTTCTCTTACTATGATTTAGTAAAAACTTATCTTTACTAATTTTAATCCTGGGGCAACAAGATCAAAGTTTTCTTCTTTATATTAATAGCTAATTGACAAGTAATTTAAAAGCCAACACTTGTTTCGAATAGCATTTGTAGCAACTGAAAGGAAATGAAGTCACGCTACATGTTGAAGGAATTATAGCCAACAAAAAATACACAAGACTGGCTGGGGCCTGTGGTTCATGCCTGTAATCCCAGCACTTTGGAAGGCGAAGGCAGTTGGACTACCTGCAGTCAGTATTTTGAGACCAGCCTGGACAGCATGGTGAAACTCTGTCTCTACTAAAAATACAAAACTTAGCCTGGCGTGGTGGTGTACGTCTGTAATCCCTGCTACTCGGGAGGCTGAGGTGGGAGGATCACTTGAATCTGGGAGATGGTGGTTGCAGTGAGCTGAGATTGTGGCACTGCACTCCAGCCTGGGCAACAGAGTGAGACTGTGTCTAAAAATGAACGAACGAACAAAAGAAAGAAAGAGAGAGAGAGAAAGGAAGGAAGGAAGGAAGGAAGGAAGGAAGGAAGGAAGGAAGGAAGGAAGGAAGGAAGGAAGGAAGGAAGGAAGGAAGGAAGGAAAGAAAGAAAGAGAAAGAAAGAAAAATAGAAAAGAGGGAGGGAAGGAGGGAGGGAGGGAAGGAAGGAAGGAAGGAAGAAAGGAAGGAAGGAAGGAAGGAAGGAAGGAAGGAAGGAAGGAAGGAAGGAAGGAAGGAAAGACACAAGAAAATAAGATGTCACAAAAACTAACGTATATTCTCCATCTTAGTCACCATGGTCAGGGGTGACCATTCATGGAGGCCTTATATTAACTTCCCAAAATAATTCGTTTTTTCTTTTTAACTTTACTTCTTTCTTTTTTTTTTTTTTCTTCTGTATATCACGGGCAACAAATTCTTAGTCTTTTTCAGGTCCTCACTCTTCAATAAAATGCATTTATATTGAAAAAATGCCTTCCAGAAACCACTGTATGATAAAGTAATTTTTCATATTCTGTAATTTTATCATTTAGTAACCTTCCAAACTGTGTGATCACTTCATAAAGATGTGCTCATGACATCTATCCATGAATTTAGTTGATGATGCAAAAATTGTATTTCTCAGTAACTTTACAGGAGCTTCTTTCTTTAATGATAGCTTTATTGATATATAATTCATATTCCATAAAATTTACTCTTTTAAAATATATACATATTACCATTAGTATACTATTGCAGTAGCCACTTTATCCACCAAGGCTTGCCTTCTGCAAACGCTTCATTCTAGACCAAAGTGATAATTCAGGAACTACTTTATCATAACGTGCTATGTGTTACCAGTATTCCACTTTCCAATGGTAACTGGTCCTCACTGCCTTAAACCCAAACTTGATTAGATAACCAATCCCAGATTTCCATCTAGAAAGGTTCATTGGCTACAATCCCTGCCTGCACACGGCACTGCATATCTGTTATTCAGGTTTCAGATGTAGGAAACAAGAACCACTTTTCTAATAAAGGAATTAAATATTTAAAGGGAATAAGGTACTTACAAAGTCATTTAGTCTCCTTCGTTGTTGATGGTGGTGGTGGGAAGCTTGTGCTGCACTCAGGTGTGTAAAAATGGAACTTCCTTTCTATATCTCGTTAATTGAACTAAATGTAGTCTCTCCAAACCTCCTTTTTGCTATTAGTGAAGACAGAGTTCTTAGTCTTGCTGGTTCATATTAAATAATCTTCACTGAATTTAAAACAGAATTTTAATTCATTTAATTCAAGAGTATTTGCTCCTCTCTTCTCCCTAAGGGAGAAAGTGCTTATGTATGATTAGGGTCGCAAGGGAAAGTTGATATCTATCCACGGCCATTTTCTGTCCTGTGAGGCATTCAGCAAGATATATAATCCATCTTGGCCTTGGATTATCAACATCCATTCCCTCTGCCCTCTACTGCATGTACCACCCATGGTACTGCCGTGCTCTCGATTGCCAGGACAATACAGTTCACGCCACATATTCCTCATCCCAGCTCTAAGGCCTGTCCAACGTGGGAGATGAGACTATGCCACCCAAAAACATGTCTCTTTTGCATAAGATTAATATCTTCACCTCAAAAATCTGAAGGCAAATAAGAAAAAGCAGATACAGGAAATCTCTCTGCCCTTTCTCCATTTTCCTAAAAGTAGAACATAGATTTACAAGGACAAAGGATACTCCATCCCCTTTTCTACCAGGTAGACAAAAGTTAACCACTAAAGCAAACTTTAGACCTGCATTGGCCTGGAGATGGCACCAGAAGAATCTGCATGAAAAAACTCTACTCACCAACCTTTATCTGCCAGTTATTTTTCTTCCCTCAAGTTGCTATTCCTAAAGACTCAAAGTCCTTTACCTTTGTCTTGTCACTTCCCTAAGAATGTGCCATTCTTTACTGAAGATAATATATAAGCTGGAAATCAAAGCTCCCTCTTTGAAAATTACTCATTCCCTGGGTATCTCCTTGTATACATGAAACGAGCATGTTAATAAACTTCTGCTTTTCTTTGTTAATTTGTCTTTAGTCACACAGGGCCACCCCAACTAAGAATTTATGAAGGTTGAGGAAAAAATTAACTTTCCTTCTGGACCCCAGTGCCACCTGTACTTTCTCAGCCTTCCTGTGCATCAATTTCAAGGGAACATGGATATCGTTTAGTTGCTCATCCATACTGCTCTTGGCCTATGAGAGCAGATGGATATTTTACAGTTAATTAGATAGGCATGAGTGGGGCAGAAGAGGGCTCTCCCACCTACTAGGAATGCCGGGTGATGGTTCAGTAATTATCATCTTGCCTCAGCTGGTGCTAGGGAGAGGCCATTTCCTGATGGTCCACACCCTATTGCACTAAAGTCATAATTGAATGCAGATGACAGGAAGAAGCGACTTCCTGGGCATGCACATTAAGAGACACAATGGTGGAGTATGACTTTCCTGGGGCAGTCTACTGGAAAAAGGAAAAAGGAAGAAAGCCAGATGGGCATTCATACAACTTCCTAAACACACTGTACATACTCACTTCCTGAGGGTAACAGGGGCACTGGGCATGCAGGCAGCCCACCCTAAAGGACGAATCATGGGAAAGAATCATGGGAAAGTTTAACCTAAGATGAAAGTTAAACATCTACTTGACCTTGGTGTCCACTTGGGTTTCTTCCAAGTATACTTCTCTTTCCATTCTTTTCTGCTCTAAAGCCTTTTAAATAAACTTACAATTCTGCTCTGAAACTTGCCTTGGTCTCTTTTTGTGCCTTATGTCACTCAGTTGAATTCTTTCTTCTGAGGAGGCAAGAACTGAGATTGCTGAAGACCCATATGGATTCACCACTGGCAACTGATACCTTACAATGGTAATGGATAGGGGTGAGAGTCTCTCTGTCTCTCTGTCTCTCTCTCTCTCTCTCTCTCTCTCTCTCTGACTATAACTGCCCTTGCATGCATGTTTCTTGCATTATGATTGCAATGCTATGCATACGTTCCCCTTCTCAACAGTCCAGATAAGAAGTAGGGCACTCCTGCTCTTCAATTCTCAGACTTATTTGCAGATATACAATAAGCACAACCTCAATTTTGACCTTGGGAGGGACAAAGGCAGGATCCCACTCCCCGTCCACATGGGAACCTTCTTACTCTCCTCTTCCAGTCTTTAAACCCTTTCCTCTAAACCATAAAGGAGTTTTATTATCTCTCTTCTGTTCTACCAAAAGAGAAGATGTGTGTAGTGAAGAGAATCAGTAATGGACTCTTCCTCTACTGACTTTCCAGTCCAACATTACATTTTCTTGCTTCAAGCTTTATTTCAGATAGTCAAAACTTCTATCCTTATATTAGTTTATATACTTTGGAAAATCAAAATAATTTTTCTTTCTCTTGTAGTGGAAGGCATTCTTTCTGGTGTGTTTTTCCTTAAGAATTCATTCAGAATTCTTTCCTCTCGGATTATAGTGCCCCCCCCCCTTTTTCTTTTAGACAGAGTTGCCCAATCTGGAGTGCAGTGGCACCATCCTGGCTGGCTCACTGCAACCTCCACCTCCCAGGTTCAAGTTATTCTCCTACCTCAGCCTCCCAAGTAGCTGGGATGACAGACTTATGCCATCACGCCTGGTTAATTTTTGTATTTTTGGTAGAGACGGGATTTCACCATGTTGACCAGGCTGGTCTCAAACTCCTGAGCTCAAGGGATTTGCTCATGTGGGCATCCCAAAATGATGAGATTACAGATGTGAGCCACCATGCCTAGCCCTTCCTCTGAATTATTTATTGCTCTGGTCTACCCTGATCCCATCTACCTCACTTTATTTGAATAATGGGAGTGGGGAGAAAGGCTAAAAGAGTAGCTTCTGACTTCAAAATCAACATGAATGAAGAAAAGACATGATTTTCTTCTTTTCTGGTCAATATACATTATAGTCTGTATGTTTGTCTCTTCCAAATCTCATGTTGAAATTTGATCCCCAATGTTGGAGGTGGAGCCTAATGGGAGGTGCTTGGGTCATGGGGGTGGATCCCTTGTGAAGAGATAAATACCCTCCCTGGATGGGGAGGTGAGTGAGTTCCCACTCTTTCAGTTCCCAGGGGAGCTGGTTGTTAAGAAGAGCCTGGCATCTCCATGATTTCCACACCTGCCAGACCCCCTTCTCCTTCCACCATGAGTGGAAGCAGCCTGAGGCCCTCACCAGATGACTATTCTTCCAGCCAATCAGAATCATGAGCCGAATAACTTTTTCCCCTATAAATTACCCAGTCTCAGGTACTCCTTTATAGCAACACAAATGGACTAATAGAATATAGAACCTGAAACTCTAATGAACAGATCAGCAGTGGGGGAAGGATGAAAGATCTTGTAACCTTCTTTCAGGTAGTGTGTTTACGCTCTTCCTCTTAAAAAGGAAGGGGGAGGGCAAATCACTCTTGTTACCTTACTCCAAATTCCATCAAACATACAATTAACACAAATTTCTAAAGTTCCTGTGAGTAGATTATCTATCAGGCAGTAGGCTGCCTGCTGGTCTTTTCAGGATCTTCCCAGGAATCTGGGTGTTAAGTAGGGTGTGAGTAGGTTGCATTAGATACTGCTTCCCATTTTTCAGACCAGGAATTTTTTTTAATAGCAAATTTATTCAGTGTAATTTGTTTCTTGGTGAAGTTAAAATTCTGGAAACAGAACAACAATGTGACCAATCTGAAATAGCATTACCAAGGTAAGTTTTTTTTGGGGGGTCGGGGGAGGGGTTGAACTCTAATGGTCTTCTTTTTGCTCTTTAACTTGTAATTATCTAACCCTGTCTTTGCACCTGAAAGTGAAAGAATTCAGCCTTATGTGAGGGAGAATGTCCGCCATGACCCAATTCTCATCCTCCACTACATAACTCCTGAAAGCGCTGATTGATTTCAAAGTGAGTGCTGTAAAGAGATCCTCTGTGATGTGAAGAGAATTAGAATTGGGCACAAAGGTAGAAGTGTAACTGATGCTAAAAATAGCTCATGCTTTAGAAAGTTGATTAATCCAAAGAAAAGAAGTTATTAAAATGTTCAATTAGAATTTCTGCGGCTTCCAGATTCTATTTTTAATTTCTAAAGCATTACATATGTAAAATGCAGGAGGGTGTGAATCTTACTAGGATCAGAAAAACAGAGAGGAAAGGGCAAAAGCTTCCTTTAAGCAGCAACCATAGGCAGAATTTGATAGCAGTACGAGTAATTATTACTGCAGGTGTCCTAGTCTGTTATGTCTCTTCATCATTATGACATTTATTTTTTTACAATTTGTATTTCTTTAGAATTCCACAAATTATTTTAAACATGAATTTTATAAGTTTGATATCCTAGTTTTGAAATAACATGACTTTTATTCTTATTATATACTTCTTGAGCACATTAAATAAAGGATCCATATAACTCTAAATATTAATCAGTAATATAAAAATCAATTCACCCCTGAAAATAGCAAAATCATCTATATACGGTGGCTCAATCTAGAAATCTTAGAGCCCACTTGATTCCTTCTTCTCCCTTATTCCCCACAAGCAATCACCAAGTCCATCAATTTTGCCTCTTTAATAACACTGAAATCATTCTGCTTCTCTACATCCCCATGGTTACAGCCCTAGTCCAATCTATCAAAAGCACTTGCCTAGGCTATTCCAATAACCTCACTACACTTTCTCCAACCTACTTGTGCTCTTCTCCAATCCACTCTCTACTTTGGAGTTAGAGTAATGGATCAAAACCACATCTGATTATTTTATTACGCTTCTTAAAAGCTGCTGCTGACTTCTCCCTACTGTTGGGTAAAGTCCAGTATCCTCAATAAGGCTTTAAAGACTGAACTATGCACCCCACTTCCTAACTCTATATCCTCATTTGAGTGTCCTTTCCTTACTATCTCTGCACCAGCACACTGAACTAGTGATTCCTTGAATGAATAGATACCATCCTCTAACTGAGTGGTTTTGCACAAGTTCTTTTTTCTGCCTAGAATGTCTTCCTCCCCTCTCTTTGTCTAGATGGCTTCAATTCATTCTTTTTTTTAATTATTATTATACTTTAAGTTCTAGGGTACATGTGCACAACGTACAGGCTTGTTACATATGTATACAAGTGCTATGTTGGTGTGCTGCACCCATTAACTCATCATTTACATTAGGTATATCTCCTAATGCTATCCCTCCCCCCTCCTCCCACCCCACAACAGGCCCCAGTGTGTAATGTTCCCCACCCTGTGTCCAAGTGTTCTCATTGCTCAACTCCCACCTATGAGTGAGAACATGCAGTGTTTGGTTTTCTGTCCTTGTGATAGGTTGCTCAGAATGATGGTTTCCAGCTGCATCCATGTCCCTACAAAGGACATGAACTCATCCTTTTTTATGGCTGCATAGTATTCCATGGTGTATGTGTGCCACATTTTCTTAATCCAGTTTATCATTGGTGGACATTTGGGTTGGTTCCAAGTCTTTGCTATTGTGAATAGTGCCACAATAAACATACATGTTCATGTGTCTTTATAGCAGCATTATTTATAACCCTTTCAGTATATACCCAGTAACGGGATGGCTGGGTCATATGGTATTTCTAGTTCTAGATCCTTGAGGAATTGCCACACTGTCTTCCACAATGGTTGAACTAGTTTACAGTCCCACCAACAGTGTAAAAGTGTTCTTATTTCTCCACATGCTCTCCAGCCCCTGTTGTTCCCTGACTTTTTAGTGATTGCCATTCTAACTGGTGTAAGATGACATCTCATTGTGGTTTTGATTTGCGTTTCTCTGATGGCCAGTGATGATGAGCATTTTTTCATGTGTCTGTTGGCTGTATAAATGTCTTCTTTTGAGAAGTGTCTGTTCCTATCCTCCACCCACTTTTTGATGGGGTTGTTTGATTTTTTCTTGTAAATTTGTTTAAGTTCTTCGTGGATTCTGGATATTAGCCCTTTGTCAGATGGGTAGATTGTAAAAATATTCTCCCATTCTGTAGGTTGCCTGTCCACTTTCATGGTAGTTTCTTTTGTTGTGCAGAAGCTCTTTAGTTTAATTAGATCCCATTTGTCAATTTTGGATTTGTTGTCATTGCTTTTGGTGTTTTAGTCATGAAGTCCTTGCCTATGCCTATGTCCTAAATGGTATATTGTCTAGGCTTTCTTCTAGGGTTTTTATGGTTTTAGGTCTAACATTTAAGTCTTTAATCCAACTTGAATTAATTTTTGTATACAGTATAAGGAGGGGATCCAGTTTCAGCTTTCTACATATGGCTAGCCGATTTTCCCAGCACTATTTATTAAATAGGGAATCCTTTCCCCATTTCTTGTTTTTGTCAGGTTTGTCAAAGAACAGATGGTTGTAGATGTGTGGTGTTATTTCTGAGGGCTCGCTTCTGTTCCATTGGTTTATATCTCTTTTGGTACCAGTACCATGCTGTTTTGGTTACTGTAGCCTTGTAGTATAGTTTGAACTCAGGTAGCATGATGCCTCCAACTTTGTTCTTCTGGTTTAGGATTGTCTTGGCAATGTGGGCTCTTTTTGGGTTCCATATGAACTTTAAAGTAGTTTTTTTCCAAATCTGTGAAGAAAGTCATTGGTAGCTTGATGGGGATGGCATTGAATTTGTACATTACCTTGGGCAGTATGGCCATTTTCACGATATTGATTCTTCCTATCCATGAGCATGACATGTTCTTCCATTTGTTTGTGTCCTCTCTTATTTCCTTGAGCAGTGGTTTGTAGTTCTCCTTGAAGAGGTCCTTCACATCCCTTGTAAGTTGGATTCCTCGGTATTTTATTCTCTTTGAAGCAATTGTGAATGGAAGTTCACTCACGATTTGGCTCTCTGTTTGTCTGTTATTGGTGTATAGGAATGCTTGTGATTTTTGCACAATGATTTTGTATCCTGAGACTTTGCTGAAGTTGCTTATCAGCTTAAGGAGATTTTGGGCTAGACGATGGGGTTTTCTAAATATACAATCATGCCATCTGCAAACCAGGACAATATGACTTCCTCTGTTCCTAATTGAATACCCTTTATTTCTTTCTCCTGCCTGATTGCCCTAGCCAGAACTTCCAACACTATGTTGACTAGAAGTGGTGAGAGAGGGCATCCCTGTCTTGTGCCAGTTTTCAAAGGGAATGCTTCTACTTTTTGCCCATTCAGTATGATATTGGCTGTGCGTTTGTCATAAATAGCTCTTATCATTTTGAGAATGATCCATCAATACCTAGTTTATTGAGAGATTTTAGCAAGAAGGGCTGTTGAATTTTATCGAAGGCCTTTTCTGCATCTTTTGAGATAATCATGTGGTTTTTGTCTTTGATTCTGTTTATAGGATGGATTCTGTTTATTGATTTGCATATTTTGAACCAGCCTTGCATCCCAGGGATGAAGCCAACTTGATCATGGTGGATAAGCTTTTTGATGTGCTGCTTGATTTGGTTTGCCAGTATTTTATGGAGGATTTTTGCATCCATGTTCATCAGGGATATTGGTCTAAAATTCTCTTTTTTTGTTGTGTCTCTGCCAGGCTTTTGTATCAGGATGATGTTGGCCTCATAAAATGAGTTAGGGAGGATTCCCTCTTTTTCTATTTATTGTAATAGTTTCAGAAGAAATGGTAACAGCTCCTTTTTTTTACCTCTGGTAGAATTCTACTGTGAATCTGTCTGGTCCTAGACCTTTTTTGGTTGGTAGGCTATTAATTATTGCCTCACTTTCAGAGCCTGTTATTGGTCTATTCAAGGATTCAACTTATTCCTGGTTTAGTCTTGGGAGGGTGTATGTGTTCGGGAATTTATCCATTTCTTCTAGATTTTCTAGTTTATTTGCATAGAGGTGTTTATAGTATTCTCTGATGGTAGTTTGTATTTCTGTGGGATCAGTGGTGATAGCCCCTTTATCATTTTTTATTGTGTCTGTTTGATTCTTCTCTCTTTTCTTCTTTATTAGTCTTGCTAGTGGTGTATCAATTTTGTTGATCTTTTCAAAAAACCAGCTCCTGGATTCATGGGTTTTTTTGGAGGGGTTTTGTGTCTCTATCTCCTTCAGTTCTACTCTGATCTTAGTTATTTCTTGCCTTCTGCTAGCTTTTGAATGTGTTTGCTCTTGCTTCTCTAGTTCTTTTAATTGTGATGTTAGGGTGTCAATTTTAGATCTTTCCTTCTTTCTCTTGTGGGCATTTAGTGCTATAAATTTCCCTCTACACACTGCTTTAAATGTGTCCCAGAGATTCTGGTATGTTGTGTCTTTTTTCGCATTGGTTTCAAAGAACATCTTTATTTCTGCCTTCATTTTGTTATGTACCCAGTAGTCATTCAGGAGTAGGTTGATCAGTTTCCAAGTAGTTGAGTGGTTTTGAGTGAATTTCTTAATCCTGAGTTGTAGTTTGATTGCACTGTGGTCTGAGAGACAGCTTATTACAATTTCTGTTCTTTTACATTTGCTGAGGAGTGCTTTACTTCCAACTATTTGGTCAATTTTGGAATAAGTGTGATGTGGTGGTGAGAAGAATGTATATTCTGTTGATTTGGGGTGGAGAATTCTGTAGATGTCTATTAGGTCTGCTTGTTGCAGAGCTGAGTTCAATTCCTGGATATCCTTTTTAACTTTCTGTCTTGTTGATCTGTCTAAAGTTGACAGTGGGGTGTTAAAATCTCCCATTATTATTGTGTGGGAGTCTAAGTCTCTTTGTAGGTCTCTGAGGATTTGCTTTATGAATCTGGGTGCTCCTCTATTGGGTGCATATATATTTAGGATAATTAGCTCTTCTTGTTGAATTGTTCCCTTTACCATTATGTAATGGCCTTGTCTCTTTTGATCTTTGTTGGTTTAAAGTCTGTTTTATCAGAGACTAGGATTGCAACTTCTGCTTTATTTATTTATTTATTTATTTTTCCATTTGCTTGGTATATCTTCTTCCATCCCTTTATTTTGAGCCTATGTGTGTCTCCGCATGTGAGATGGGTCTCCTGAATACGGCACACTGATGGGTCTTGACTCTTTATCCAATTTGCCAGTCTGTCATTTAATTGGAGCATTTAGCCCATTTACATTTAAGGTTAATATTGTTATGTGTGAATGTGATCCTGTCATTATGATGTCAGCTGGTTACTTCGCTCATTAGTTAATGCAGTTTCTTCTTAGCATCGATGGTCTTTACAATTTGGCGTGTGTTTGCATTGGCTGGTACTGGTTGTTCCTTTTCATGTTTAGGGCTTCCTTCAGGAGTTCTTCTAAGGCAGGCCTGGTGGTGACAAAATCTCTCAGCATTTGCTTGTCTGTAAAGGATTTTATTTCTCCTTCACTTATGAAGTTTAGTTTGGCTGGATATGAAATTCTGGGTTGAAAATTCTTTTCTTTAAGAATGTTGAATATTGGCCCCCACTGTCTCCTGGCTTGTAGAGTTTCTGCTGAGAGAGCCACTGTTAGTCTGATGGGCTTCCCTTTGTGGGTAACCTGACCTTTCTCTCTGGCTTCCCTTAACATTTTTTCCTTTGTTTCAACTTTGGTGCATCTGACAATTATGTGTTTGGAGTTGCTCTTCTTGAGGAGTATCTTTGTGGTGTTCTCTGTATTTCCTGAATTTGAATGTTGGCCTGCCTTGCTAGGTTGGGGAAGTTCTCCTGCATAATATCCTGAAGAGTGTTTTCCAACTTGGTTCCATTCCCCCCGTCACTTTCAGGTACACCAATCTGATGTAGATTTGATGTTTTCACATGGTCACATATTTCTTGGAGGCTTTGTTTGTTTCTTTTTACTCTTTTTTCTCTAAACTTCTCTTCTCACTTCATTTCATTCATTTGATCTTCAATCACTGATACCCTTTCTTCCACTTGATTTAATCGGCTACTGTAGCTTGTGCATGCATCACGTAGTTCTCGTGCCATGGTTTTCAGCTCCATCAGGTCATTTAATGTCTTCTCTATGCTGTTTATTCTAGTTAGCCATTCATCTAATCTTTTTTTCAAGGTTTTTAGCTTCTTTGCGATGGGTTCAAACATCCTCCTTTAGCTCAGAGGAGTTTGTTATTACTGATTGTCTGAAGGCTTCTTCTCTCAACTCGTCAAATTCATTCTCCATCCAGCTTTGTTCGTTGCTGGTGAAGAGCTGTGTTCCTTTGGAGGAGAAAAGGCACTCTGATTTTTATAATTTTCTGCTTTTGTACTCTGGTTTCTCCCTATCTTTGTCGTTTTATCTACCTTTGTTCTTTGATGATGGTGACATACAGATGGGGGTTTGGTGTGGATGTCTTTTCTGTTTGTTAGTTTCCCTTCTAACAGTCAGGACCCTCAGCTGCAGGTCTGTTGGAGTTTGCTGGAGGTCCATTCCAGACTCGTTTGCCTGGGTATCACCAGCAGAGGCTGCAGAACAGCAAATATTGCAGAACAGCAAATGTTGCTGCCTGACCCTTCCTCTGGAAGCTTCATCTCAGAGGGGCACCCAGCCATATGATGTGTCAGTTGGCCCCTACTGGTAGGTCCCTCCCAGTTAGGCTACTCGGGGGTCAGGGACCCAACTGAGGAGGCAGCTGTCTGTTCTCAGATCTCAAACTCCATGCTGGGAGAACCATTACTTTCTTTAAAGCTATCAGGCAGGGACGTTTAAGTCTACAGAAGTTTCTGCTGCCTTTTGTTCAGCTATGCCCTGTCCCCAGAGGTGGAGTCTACAGAGGCAGGCAGGCCTTGAGCTGTGGTAGGCTCCACCCAGTTTGAGCTTCCCAGCAGCTTTGTTTACGTACTCAAGCTTCAGCAATTGTGGATGCCCCTCCCCCAGCCTCGCTACTGCCTTGCAGTTCAATCTTAGACTGCTGTGCTAGCAGTGAGTGAGGCTCCATGGGTGTGGGACCATCTGAGCCAGGCATGGGATATAATCTCCTGGTGTGCCATTTGCTAAGACTGCTGGAAAAGTGCAGTATTATGGTAGGAGTGTCCCAATTTTCCAGCTACCATCAGTCATGGCTTCCCTTGGATAGGAAAGGGAATTCCCCGACCCCTTGTGCTTCCCAGGTGAGGTGATGCCCTGCCCTGCTTTGGCTCATGCCCCGTGGGCTGAACCCACTGTCTGACAAGCCCCATTGAGATGAACCTGGTACCTCAGTTGAAAATGCAGAAATCACCCATCTTCTGCATTGCTCATGCTGGGAGCTGTAGACAGGAGCTATTCCTATTCAGCCATCTTGGAAAACCCCCTCCCGCTATTCATTCTTTAGATCTGTTTTAGTATTCAGGAAATCCTGTATCACATGTAAAAGATATGTGTCCTATAGACCTTTATAGCATTCAACATACAATAACTCATTTAATTTCTCCTTACCCTTCTATAGTCTATTATAACAGTGACATGCTTGTTATTTACTCAGCACATTAGATGTAATGCATGGTGAATTATCTAATAGTTATTTACTGGATGAATGATTGCTTGAAGTGACATATAGAAACTAAGATGAGTGTCTTTCTGTGTGAAAGAGAATGGAAGGCAGAAAAGCCTTCAGAAGGAGTTACATTTGCGATGGTTCTTGAAAAATAAATAGATATTTTTCAACTCAAAAGAGCTGCTGATTTACTTGTAGACCTGGGATTGGCATGAGCAAAGGCACTGATGTGATTGAAGTGTTTGGGAAGTGGGGAATTTATCATGACTAGAGTAGATAATGGAGGGGGAAGTGATTGTAGTGAGTTAGTGACACCAATTCAGATTTAGAATGTTGAAGTATTTGATGCCAGCCTAAGTAGTTCAATTCCAATGGGATAGCACAATGATCACAATGATTAATAATACTACACAGGTGTTAGTGTATCACTATTGAGGGCACCTGATGCAGCAGCACATACTTTTCCTTATATTTCTTATTTTTTTGAGTCAAATTGGTATCAAGTGAATTAATTCATTTTTAAATATAAAATGTCTTCATCATAACCCAACTTACATTCTGTGTTGATTGTAAGATTCTAAGGTTAAAGTTAAGTAATTTTCTTGGAAAGAAAAGCTTAACTTTTTTCTTTTTTTTTCATTGAGACAGGTTCTTGCTCTGTTGCCCAGGCTGGAGTGCAGTGGCCTGATCATGGTTCACTGCAGCCTCGAACTTCTGAGCTCAAGCTATCCTCCCACCTCAGCCTCTCAAGTAGCTGGGACCAAAGGTGCATGCCACCATGCCTTGCTTATTTTTTTTTATTTTTTTTTTTTGTAGAGAAAGGGGTCTTGCCATGTTGGCCAGGCTGTTCTTGAATTCTTGGCTGCAAGTGATTCTCCCATCTCTGCCTCCCAAAGTGCTGGGATTACAGACATGAGCCAAAAGCCCAGCCCTATCATTTTCAATTCAAAAAATTTACAATTTGAGTTTTTTCTTTTGTGAAGATATCCCTTTATCTAGTGGAATTTTCCCATTAAATATATGAATTTGAAGTGTTTGAAATAAACAGATACAAATGCCAAATGGGAAGGTCACTGATGATGTAAGTGTATTTGAGAAACAATCATATTTTAATAACTCTAAATGGGGCAAGATTTAAAAGTAACCATGCAAGAAGACACAACTCTTTGCTGCCATCTGGTGGCAGCCCTTTTTGCCATCAGACTGTCTCTTGAGGTCCCGCTTTTAAGACCCTGTTAAGAAAATCGGCCAGTAAAACCAAGAGTTAAACAGTTTCTTGAGAACCCAAGAGAAATTGCTCCATCTGGGATAAGGCTTCTCTGGTCACTGTAATTCTTGAAATGCTCAGTGGTTCCCCTACTTCTTTAACAACTAGGAGGTGGAAATACAGTAAGATTCATAATACAAGGGATCTTAACAAACTCCTTTGACATAAGGCAGGGTTGACTGGGAATCTTGATTGTAAACCCAAAACTCATGGAAAACTCCCTCTGACCAGAGAGGCTTCTTCTGGTCTATCTTCTCAAATTGCTTCCTTGTATGAACAAAATAGGCTCCTTGACTATTCATCAACTCATTAATTTAACAGATGGCTGGGATAATGTAGTAAACAAAGGAGTTATGCAGCTTTCATTGTAGTGAGGGTGGCTGACAGACAAATAAATGAAATAGATAAATAAGCAGTTGCAAACTTTAATAATAGTTTTGAAGAGAGCAAGGTTCAGTGGTCATGGAAGGCCTCATGATGATATAGCACTGCAGTTGAGACCTAAAGGAAGATAACGAGCTAGTCATGGAAAAAATTTGAGATGAGTGCATTTTAGACAGAGGAGATAGCATGTGCAAAAGCAGTGAGCTAGGATAGAGCTAGAACACTCAGTATCTAGAGATATTAGAGAGCTGTGGTGGGAGTGTATCATGGTGGGAATAGAGAAAGATGCAGCTAGGCCTGGATAATGCAGGGCCTTTAGGCCACTGAAAAGACTTAGGATTTTATTCCGAGTTCAACGAGTAAACATTGGAAAGCTTTAAGCAAAAGAATGGCATGATGGAATTTACATTTTCAGTTTAGTCATTGCTGGCAATGAATGTATTGTAAGAGGACAGGAAAGAAAGTTTATAAAAGTGAAGCAGGAATTTAACACCATGATCTAAGAAATAGGTGTTGGTACTTTGTACTTTGTGATGACAAGGGACTTTCAGAGCTATGAGTAGATCCAAGAAATCTTTTGAAAGTCAAATCAATGGGACTTAGGTGTATAAAGAAAAGGGAAGACATTTTGATCATGAGCAATTGACAGGAGCGTGGTTTTGTCACTTGTTGAGATGAAGAAAAATGAAGCAGAAAGATGAATTGGTGGAAAATGAAAGATGTCTGTTTTGCAGACTGTGCCTTTGAGACACCCTAGTGAAAACACTGTGTAGGAAGAAGTTTTTGAGAGTGCTTCCCAGAAGGAAGATTTTGACTTGAAATGTAAATTTAGTAGTGACCAGCATAAAGATATTACTTTAATCCACAATTATTGAAAATATCATCTAGGGAAGCTATAGCAAAAGAAGACAAGACAAACCAGACTATAAGAATCATCCCTTGTTAGATGGCCTTAACATGTTTTTTTGTTGTTGTTTTTGGGGTTTTTTTTGGGGGGGGGGGGTTGTTTTGTTTTGTTTTATTGCCTCAGCCCACTAACTGTGACCATACAGTATCCCATTCATATTATTTCTAAAGTCCCCAGTTCTATACCAAAATGCAATCTCTATCCCACTGTAGGGGCCATGGGAAAACATCCCCTTTGCCTCTGAAGTTTCACTGAAAATCAACAGACAAAAGATAGATTAATAAGAGAAAAAGCACACAGATTTATTAATGTGCATGGGGTAAAAATCACAGAGTGATTGCCCTCCGTCACACACAATGGGGTACAGATACTTATATACCCTTCTTCTTAGAAGAAATTGAGGTGGGGAAATGTGGATTATTTTAGGCAGGTAGTACGGGATTTTTAGGGAAATTCAATAGACTTAAAAAACATACAGTGGCCTGGGACAAAGTCTGTTGGACCTGCAGAGCAGTAGTTTGCAAATGTGTGCAGGTGTGTTAAGACTTTCATCTTTATTCTGGCCAAAGGAGTTCAGTTAATGCAAACTCAGGAAGGGACCAGAGATAATTGCTTTCTTCTTTGGTGTGTCTGGACTTTTGCCAGATAAGGGAACTTCAAAGAATATTTTTATTATGCATATTGGGAGACAGAAGATTCAGTGGCAAGAGTTGGAAGAGAGTCAGAGAGACCTTGAGGCTTCTTCAGTTTTGCATGTCAAAGTACCATATTCTTGGGTATCAGTCTCTGAGCCCCAACATCATCTTCCAGGTTTGACCTCTAACCTGCTCCCGTCTAAGAATCTATAAGTAGCCAGTTCAGGCTTATTGGATTTTCTCTCTGTGAACCCTGAATCCTGGGTATATTGCAGAGAGAGGTTTGAATGGAAGCAAATGTTCCTTCTGGCCTCTGACTGGGATCAGCAAAGCTTAAGACTACTTCAGCAAATTGAGTGACCTAGAGATTTCAGTGAAGAAATGTTATGCAAAGGTTCATAAAAAATGAAATTCCTCAGATTCCAATTTTAGAAGTCTGCTCATTTTAAAAACTAGGAATTTGCTAGTAGAAAGAAAATAAGTCCGTGAAACTGGTACACTCTGTTCATTATTTTACATCGTTTCAATTAATGCCATTATACTATGTGGAGATATATATATATATATATATGAAATAGGACAGAGATATATAAAATAGGAGATATATATCCACATGGTATCTATCTCCACATATTATATATCTATATCTATACCTTTATCTATATCTATCTATCTATATATTTTTATGGATATTTATATTTTATGAAAATTGTCTTAATCACTCTGAAAACAAAAGTAATTTCTACATATTAAAATTAGAATGGTTTGAAAAAACATAGAAAGCTTTTTATTTTAGAAACCACATAGAAAACAATGTGTGTTTTTTTAACATTATATACAGCATACCGCAGAAAATGACTTCTCAAATAATACTGTAGGAGTTCACAGCCAGGAACGGTGGCTCACCCCTGTAATCCCAGCACTTTGGGAGGCCGAGGTGGGCAGATCACCTGAGGTCAGGTGTTTGAGACCAGCCTGGCCAACATAGTGAAACCCCGTCTCTACTAAAAATACAACAATTAGCTGTGTGTGGTGGCACACGCTGCCTGAAGTCCCAGCTACTCAGGAGGCTGAGGCATAAGAATTGCTTGAACCCTGGAGGCGGAGGTTGGAGTGAGCCGAGATCACATCACTGTAGTCCAGCCTGAGTGACACAGCAAGACTCTGTCTCAAAAACAAAACAAAATAAAACAAATAATATTGTAGGCGTTCTAAATCATTCACTTGGTAGTTTCAACTGGATAATTAATACTGGAAATTGTAAATAAATATTCTTGCTGTTATACTTCAAGGTCTGATTCAACCAACAATAAAAATGAGAAGGTTAAGTTTAAATGTACATGAAGTTTGTAGCCTATAAAATCCCTGCAGATTGGGATTTTAAACACAAGAGGAGTTCACTTCTGGAAACCTTTATTCTCTAGCTGGGATAGTAGCACACCTAGTTATAGCCTCCTTTATTTTCTGACTGAGGCTTTTCATGTGAGACCACCAAGCAATTTGAACTAGAGAATACTTTTTTTTCCTTTTTAGTCACATTTACATACTTCTTAAATTTCCCTTCTCACCAAATGAATACTGATGAGTTGGCTTTAAACATTTTGTCTCCAAGTAAGTCAACAAATCTTCGCAACTGAGAAGAGCCAAAGTCAGAAGGATGGACATGTTATAGTAGAAAAGTTAGGAAAGCAGTTCAAGGATTCTTCCTTCTTGGCTTTGGAAAATGTTAAAGGGTATGTACTGTTTTGTTTCATTTAAATTCAAAGCTTGTTTATTATTTCAGGAAAAAAAACATTACAAATAGTATATTCCAATTTATGAAAACCTATTGACTTCTTTAGAGCACAGTATAAAAGAACGGCACAGAGGCAGGAAGAGTGACGCTGCAGCTGGGATTAGGTCATGGAAAAGAAGTGTGTGCAGAGGCCACAGTACGCATGCAGGTTTGATTCCAAGATGCACTTCTGCCGGGCTGTGCATCTTGGGCATCTCATTTAATCTCTCTTAGACTAGGAACACATCTATTAGGTGGGGGAAATAAAGTGTACATGTGGTTTTTGTGAGTAGCAAAGATAATGAGTATAAAACATCTGGCATTCCATAACTGGTAGTAGACTGATGATTTCCTGGTCAGCATACGTGGGTAAAATGAGCTAAGGATGACTTCAAAGATGTCTTTTTACCTTTCAAAGGCAGTCTTTTCATGATTGTGTTTTGTGCTGCAACGTAAGAAAGATTTACTACCAATTCACTTTGAACCAGTAAGCCATGACCCAATTTCCTAAAGCCAGATGGCAAAGCCACTTCCGGTGGGGCAGACGGGCCTATTGACTTTCAGTCCCATGAAAATATCAGGCTTGGAAGATACTCTGGGACCCAGTTAATGCCCCGAGAACACAGAGGAATGCCTTTGATATTGGCCTGGGTATCAGAGACGCAAAACACTATCAGAAAGACATGTGTAGTTTTAGACACTCACACAGTATTTGGGGCATGAAACAGAGTATTCAGAGGAAGCCAAGTTGCTTTCTTTGGCACATGGGATATTCAGCAAGCTTCATCAACTAACCCTCTTTGTGTGAGATTGCAGCAATTCTTCTAAGTACCAGATGTGCTTGCCCTGAAAGGAAATGGAAAAACTGGACACATTCATATTCATTAATTAGGTAATATCAAAGTTGATTTATAAGGGCAGTTATTTGTTGGAGTCACACTGGCAACGAACATTTAAGAGAAACATTACTTCAATGGAAAACATTTCAGGAATTATTTTTCCCTTGAAACAAACATGAATTATATTGAAAATAATAATAACCCTTAAATTGCTAACACTGCAAATAAAAAATGTATCTATTTATCATGGAATGTGTTTAAATTCCAAGGGAAGTTCTACCTTAGTAAGAGCCTTGGTATAAAACAGAAGACAAATTTGAGTCAATAAGGCAAAGAACTTTTCCACAGTAAGATATCTCTATAAATAGAATTAATTTCCATAGAACACAGATATTCCTAATACAACAGAAAGAGAATTAGAGTGAGTTCCCTATGAATGGCTAAACCATATGACCTTTTTTTTTTTTTGGTAAATTCAACCCTTGATTTATCTCTCTTTATATATAGGTGACACTTCATAGTCCTTATTCTTTTTAAGCATCATAAAAATAGGTATTATTTCTACTTTTTTAGAGTAACAAATAAAAATATTAAACATAAGATTAGAAGCCAGGTCTGAATCCAGGCATGCTTTTCCACCAAATCATGGTTCTCTGATCTCTTTTATGTACAAACTAACATATAACCATCGTATATACACTATGCATATAACCATGTATATACACCTATTTATGGGTCATTCTTTTCGGCAAATTACAGCTGAGTAATCATTAAATACAAAATTCAGCATACATTGCATCTACAGTGGACACCGTCATTTGCTAGCCCAATATACATTCTTATTTACTATCAAAACCCCAATTTTATTCAGAGCAGAAATATTTACCTCCCCACGTTCTTAGCAGTTATGAGTGACCAGGTGACTCAATTCTGGCCAAGCTGTATAAATGGAAGCATATTTATTGAAGCCTTGCGGAAAAAGTAAACTCACCCCTTCAAAATAATAACTTTCATTGTATGTTTTCATTATGAAAGAAATGTATACTATTACAGAAAATACAGATATACAAAAACAAAACTAAATTCATCTACAGTTCTAATCATACAGTAGTATCCCCTTATCTGCAAGGGGATGTTTCAACAACCACAGTAGATGCCTGAAATCTCAGATAATACTGAATACTATATATATACTATGTTTTCCCTGTATGTTTATAACAATGATAAAGTTTAGTTCATAAATTAGGAACAGTAAGAGATCAACAGTAGTAACTAATAATAAAATAGAACAATTATACTATACCAAGAGTGGTATGAATGTAAAGATCCATGGGAGAAGTGTGGTTTCTCAGGAGGGGTTGCACAGTCACTCACCACTTCCCCTGGCTGGGGGTGGAGGAGTTCCTCACACTCTCTCCCTTTCTTTCTCAAAATATCTTAATATTTTTGGACCATGATCGGCCACAGGTAACTGAAACCACAGAAAGCAAGACTATGGATAAAGAGGAACTACTGTACAGATAAACACTGGTTGTCTCTTAAAGCATAATCTGTTAGCGTTTTGTACGTACATGTATACATGTACTCTTTGAAGATACTATTATAGAACCAGAGCTTGGGGTTAGGTCTTCACTGCCCTGTGTTTTCTGCTTCAGGAGGCTGAGGTGATTCTGCCACAGCCCCCATCGTCTGTGATCTGCTGGTATTGGAAGATCCATATTTAAGACTCCAGAACACCTGTGAAGCCAAGAAATGAGGCCAAGATGGCTGATTAGAAGCAGTTGCAGTCTGTAGCACCCACGGAGAGGAATGAAAGGGGCAAGTGAATTTGACATCTTCAACTGAAATATCCAGGTTCTCACACTGGGACTGACTAGGCAAACTCAACCCGTGGAGAATGAAGAAAAGCAGGGTAGGGCAATGGCCCACCTGGGTGCACCACAGAGCCAAAGGAACCCCCACTCCCAGCCAAGGCAATTGCTGAGTGATTGTGCAACTCCTCCTGCAAAGGCACACTTCTCCCACAGATCTTTACAACACACAGATCAAGAGATCCCTTTATGAGCCCTTGCCACCAGGGCCTTGGGTTTGATACACAGAGCTGTGTGGAGTCTAGGCAGAGAAGCCACTCAGGCACACACAGAGACACAGGAGTTTTACATACTTCTGCCCTGGGATCCCTGGCAAGGCAGGAGATCCATCTATACATATCTCTAGGAAGGGGGCTGAGTCCAGGGAGCCAGGCAGAGTCATTCTGTAGGCTCAACTTCCACTGCACCTCACCAGTTAAGACCCACTGACTTTGAATTCCAGCCAGCCAATGGCAACAAGAGTCTGCCTGAGACGGACTGAATTTCCAGGGGAAGGGGCTGCCACCATCTCTGTGGTTTGGTCAACTCAGCCATTCCAGTTCGCTGGCTTTGGAGAATCCAAACAATCCAGAAGAAGGGTCCCCCTCAACACAGCATAGCTGCTTTGCCAAATCGTGGCCAGATTCCTTTTTTAAGGGGCAACCAAATCCATTCCTCCTCACTGTCCTGAACCTCCCTGCTGGGGTTTCAGCAACTCCAGCCAGAGTTATATGGGCAGAGTTCTGATCTCTCCCTGAGATGGAGCTCCTGAGGGGAGGGGTGACTACCATCTCTGCAGTTCAGCCGACTCAGCCATTCCAGCCTGCTGGTTTTGGAGAATCCAAACATTCCAGATGAGGAAGGGTTCCCCCCATTGCAGCATACCTGCTCTACCAAAAAGCAGCCAGATTGCTTCTTTAAGTGAATCCCTGATCATGTCCCTCCTGACTGGGTGAGACCTCCCAACAGGGGTCCCCAGCCACCCCTGATAGGCACATGTGAGTTGGCAACAAGTCACTACCCATCTGGATCAGAGTTTCCAGAAAAGGCTGCCATCTTTGCTGTTTCACAGACTTTAATGATGATATCTCCAGGTATGAGAAAAACTGAGGCAACTGGGGCCTGGAGTGGACCCAAGCAAACTGCAGCAGCCCTATGGTAGAGTGGCCTGACTGTTAAAAGAAAAACAAACAAACCGAAAACAACAACATTAACAAAAAAGACCCCACTAAAACCCCATTCAAAGGTCAGCAACCTCAAAGATCGAAGGTAGATAAGCCCATATGGATGAGAAAGAATCAATGCAAAAATGCTGAAAACTCAAAAAGCCAGAGTGCTTCTTCACCTCCAAGTGACTGCAACACCTCTCCAGCAAGGGCACAGAACTGGGCTGAGGCTAAGATGGCTAAATTAACAGAAGTAGGCTTCAGAAGGTGGGTAATAACAAACTTCACTGTGCTAAAAGTGCATTTAGTAACCCAATGCAAAGGAGCTAAGAATCATGATAAAATGATATAGGAGGTGATAGCCAGAATAGCCAGTTTAGAGGAACATAACTGACTCAATGGAGCTTAAAAACACAACACGATAAGTATACAGTGCAATCATCACAAGTATCAGTAGCATAATAGACCAAACAGAGGAAAGAATATCAGAGCTTGAACACTATCTTTCTGAAATAAGACAGGCATACAAGAATAGAGAAAAAAGAATGAAAAGAAATGAAAAAAAAACTCAAAGAAATATGGGATTATGTAAAGAGACTGAACCTATGACTGATTTGGGGTACCTGAAAGAGACAGGGAGAATGGAACCAAGTTGGAAAACATGCTTCAGGGTATCATCCAGGAGAACTTTCCTAAACTAGCAAGACAGGCCAAGGTGCAAATTCAAGGAATGCAGAGAACCCCAGTAAGATACTCCAGGAGAAGATCAACCCCAAGACACATAATCATCGAATTCTCCAAGGTCAAAATGAAAGAAAAAATGTTAAGCCAGAGAGAAGCGCCAAGGAAACCCATCAGACTAACAGTGGACCTCTAATTGGAGACCCTACAAGCCAGAAGAGATTGGGGGCCAATATTCAACATTCTTAAAGAAAGCATTTTCAACCCAGAATTTCATATCTGGCCAAACTAAGCTTCCTACACGAAGGAGAAATAAGATCCTTTTCAGACAAGCAAATGTTGAGGGAATTTGTCACCCCCAGGCCTGCCTTGCAAGAGCATCTGAAGGAAGTACTTCATATGGAAATGAAAAACCATTACCAGCCTCTAGAAAAACACACCAAAGTACACAGACCAGACCAGTGACACTATGAAGCGACCATATAAACAAGTCTGCAAAATAACCAGCTAGTATCATGATGACGGGATAAAATTAACACATAACAATACTAACCTTAAATGTAAATAGGCTAAATGCCCCGATTAAAAGACACAGAATGGCAAGCTGGATAAACAGCCAAGACCCATAGGCATACTGTCTTCAAGAGACCCATCTTATGTGCAAAGGCACACATAGGCTCACAATAAAGAAATGGAGGAAAATTTACCAAGCAAATGCAAAACAGAAAAAAACAGGAATTGCAATGCTATTACATTAATGCAAAAGTAATTGTGGTTTTTGCCATTGTTTTTAGTGGCCAAACCACAGTTACATTTGTACCAACCTGATTGTTTCTAACAAAACAGGCCTTAAACCAACAAAGATCAAAAAAGACAAAGGGCATTACATAATGGTAAGGTGTTCAATTCAATAAGAAGAACTAACTATCCTAAATATATATGCACCCAATACAGGAACACCCAGATTCATAAAGCAAGTTCTTAGAGACCTACAAAGAGACTTACACTCCCACACAATAATAGTGGGAGAATTTAACACCCCTCTGACAATATTAGACAGATCATTGAGATATAAAATTAACAAAGATACTCAGGATCTGAACTCTTTGAACTCAGCTCTGGATCAAGTAGACCTAATAGATATCTACAGAATGTTCCAACCAGAAACAACAGAATATATATTCTTCTCATCACCACATGGCACTTACTCTAAAATTGATTACATAATCAGAAGTAAAACACTTCTTATAAAATGCAAAAGAACTGAAATTGTAACAGTCTCTGAGACCACAGCACAATCAAATTAGAACTCAAGATTAAGAAATTTACAGAAAACCACATAATTACATAGAAATTGAACAACCTGCTCCTGAATGACTCTTGGGTAAATAATGAAATTAAGGCAGAAATCAAGAAGTTATTTTAAAGTAATCAGAACAAAGAGACAATGTACCAGAACCTCTGGGATGCAGGTAAAGCAGCATTAAGGGAGAAATTTATAGCACTAAATGTCCACATAAAAAAGCTAGAAATAGCTCAAGTTAATAACCCAACATCACAGTCAAAAGAATGAGAGAACCAAGAGCAAACAAACCCCAAAGCTAGCAGAAGACAAGACATAACCAAGATCAGAGCTGAACTGAAGGAGACAGAGACACACAAAAAAAAAACCCGTCAAAAATTCAATGAATTCAGGAGCTGGTTATTTGAAGAAAAAAAAAAAAAAAAAACAAATAAAATAGATCGCTAGCTAGACTAATAAAGAGAAAAAGAGAAGAATAAAATAAACACAATCAGATGTAAGGGGGATAGCACCACGGACCCCACAGAAATACAAACAACCATCAGAGAGTACTATAAACACCTTTATGCACATAAATCAGAAAATTTAGAAAAAATGGATAAATTCTTGGACACATACACCCTGCCAAGACTGAACTAGGAAGAAATTGAATCCCTGAATAGACCAATAATGAGTTCTAAAATTGGTGCAGTAATAAATAGCCTACCAACCAAAAAAAAGCCCAGGACCAGATGGATTCACAGCTGAATTCTACCAGAGGTACAAAGGAAAGCTAGCACCATTTCTACTGAAACTTTTTCAAAAAGTTGAAAAGGAGGGACCCCTCCCTAACTCATTCTCTTAGGCCAGACTCATCCTGATACCAAAACCTGCCAGAGATACAACAATAACAAAAAAAAATTCAAGCCAATATCCCTCATTCTCATCAATGCAAAAATTCTCAATAAAATACTGGCAAACTGAATCCAGCAGCACATCAAAAAGCTTATCCACCACAAACGTGGCTTCATTCCTGGGATGTAAGGTTAGTTACACATATGCAAATAAAAAAAATGTGATTCATCATATAAACAGAACTGAAGACAAAAACCACATGATTAGCTCAATAGACGCAGAAAAGGCCTTTGATAAAATTCAACATCTCTTCATGTTAAAAATGCTTAATAAACTAGGTAGTGAAGGAACATACCTCAAAATAATAAGAGCCATATGTGACAAACCCACAGCCAATATCATACTGAATAGGCAAAAGCTGGAAGCACTCCCCTTGAAAACCAGCACAAGATAAGAATGCCCTCTCTCACCACTCCTATCCAACATAGCACTGGAAATTCTGGCAATGGAAATCAGGCAAGAGAAAGAAATAAGGGGTCCTCAAATAGGAAGAGAGGAAGTCAAATTATTTTTATTTGCAGATGACATGATCCTATATCTAGAAAATTCCACAGTCTCAGCCCAAAAGCTTCTTAAGCTGACAAGCAACTTCAGCAAAGTCTCAGGATACAAAATCAATGTGAAAAAAATCACTAGCATTCCTACACATCAACAATAGGCAAGATGAGAGCCAAATCATGAATGAACTCCCATTCACAATTGCTACAAAAAGAATAAAATATCTAGGGATACAGCTAACAAGTGAAGTGAAAGACCTCTTCAAGGGGAACTGCAAACCATTGCTCAAGGAAATCAGAAAGGATACAAACAAATGGGAAAACATTCCATGCTCATGGATAGGAAGAGTCAATACTGTGAAAATGGCCATACTTCCCAAAGAAATTTATAGATTCAATGCTATTCCCATTAAACTACCATTGACATTATTAATTGATTTAGAAAAAATATTTTAAAATTCATATGGAAGCATAAAAGAGCCTGGATAGCCAAGACAATCCTAAGCAGAGAGAACAAAGTTGGAGACATCATGCTACCTGACTTCAAACTATACTATAAGGCTGCAGTAACCAAAACAGCATGGTACTGGTACAAGAACAGGCACATAGACCAATGGAACAGATTAGAGAATTCAGTAATAAGACTGTATACCTACAACCATCTGATATTTGGCAAACATGACAAAAACAAGCCATGGGGAAAGAATACCCTATTTAATAAATGGTGCTGGGAAAACTGGCTAGACATATACAGAATATTGAAACTGGACCCCTTCCTTACACCATATACAAAAATTAACTCAAGATGGGTTAAAGACTTAAATGTAAAATCAAAAACTATAAAAATCCTAGAAGATCTAGGCAATAACATCCAGGACACAGGCACAGGCAAAGATTTCATGATGAAAATGCCAAAAGCAATTGCAGCAAAAGCAAAAATGGAGAACTGAGATGCCATTAAACTAAAGAGCTTCTGCACAGCAAAAGAAATTATCATCATTGTGAACAGACAACCTACAGAATGTAAGAAAATGTTTACAATCTATCTATCTGACAAAGGTTTAATATCCAGAGTCTGCAAGGGATTTAAATTTACAAGAAAGAAGCAAGCAGCCCCATTAAAAAGTGGGCAAAGGATATGAACAAATACTTCCCAAAAGAAAACATACATGTGGCCAAAAAACATATGAAAAAAAGCAGCTCAACATCATTGATAATTAGAGACGTGCTAACCAAAACCACAATGAGATACCATCTCATGCCCGTTAGAATGGTTACTACTAAAAAGTCAAAAAACAACAGATGTTGGCAAGGTTTTAGAGAAAAAGGAATGCTTTTACACTGTTGGTGGGAGTATAAATTAGTTTAACTATGGTGGAAGACAGCGTGGTCATTCCTTAAATACCTAGAGGCAGAAATACCATTTTACCCAGCAATCTTATTACTGGGTATATACCCAAAGGAATATAAATTATTCCATTATAAAAATACATGCACATGTATGTTCATTGCAATATTATTCACAATAGGAAGGACATGAAATCGACCCAAATGCCCATCAATGATAGTCTGGATAAAGAAAATGTGGTCCATATACACCATGGAATACTGTGCAGCCATAAAAAATGAGATTATATCCTTTGCGGGGACATGGATGGAGTTGGAAGCCATTATCCTCAGCAAACTGACACAGAAACAGAAAACCAACCACCACATGCTCTCACTTATAAGCGGGAGCTGAATGATGAGAACACATGGACACTTTGGGGTTGGGGACAACACACACTGAGACCTGTTGGAGGGTGGAGGGTAAGAGGAGGGAGAGCATCAGGAAGAATAGCTAATGGATGCCAGGCTTAATACCTAGGTGATGGGATAATCTGTGCAGCAAACCACCATGGCACACATTTACCTATGTAACAAACCTGCACATTCTGCACTGTGCACCTGGACTTAAAATAAAAGTTGAAGAAAAAAAAAAGAAATGTGTCTTTGTTATAAAAAAGGGCATGAAGAGCATATACTTCTCAGTTACTTTTTTCAGTTAATATATTGTAAAAGTTTTTATAGCATTAACAGTTCTTGTGCAAGATAATATTAATGGCTTCAAAATATGCCTTTGTGTGATTACAGGCAGTTATGACTCTTAGGATGAGTCTCATGTTAACAGTAGGCAAGCTGGAAGCTGCAAGGGCCCTCGGTCTTTGAGAATTGCCTTCAACTATTGTACCAACCATGGACTACTGACTTCTGGACATTTTTTTTTACACAAGAAAAAGATGCCTCTAATCTAGGATGCTATCGGCTATCTGTACATGATGCTGAGCTCTACCTCTAGGTTGAACAGGAAATAAATTTTTGAGGTTCACGAGAAGGAGTTATTGATGCTTTATTAAAGCAGAAAATTTGTTTGTAAGTTGCAAACAACTCAGTAGATGGGATAAAGCAAATAGAAATTATAGTGTTATTTTATATATAGCATCTAGAAGACACCCTCAGTGCTGGATTTGGCAATTAATTTGCTAAAAGGTGGTCTGGTATACTTCTTGAGCAAATTTCTTACTCCTTTTACTAAAAATAAGCCATTGAAAATCACAGATTTCAAAAATAATGCTTTGGTGTATATTCTAGAAACAAGTTTATACAAAAGCATCTCATCAATATCAATAACATTAACAATTATTAAATATTATCAATAAGAAAGTTACATTCAGTTTCACAGATTGTTCACAAAAGTAAGGAAAGGTAAAAACCAGTTTTTAAAAAGTATTATTTGCAAAACTTCAACACAGCCTCCAGTTTTCCAACAGCATGTAGAGTTTTACTCCAATAGCAAGACCAAAGTGGAAAAAAAACACCCAGAATCTAAAGTGAGTCATTAGAATGACTTTATAGTTGTGGTGAGCTAGATTGGAAGAACAAAAATAAGGAAGGTAAGCAAGATAGTGACTAGATTAACTAACAGGAAACAAATTCATTGAAGTAAAATATATATGCAATAAAATTTACTAATTGTAAGTGTACAGTTAAATTATTTTTAGTAAATTTATGGAGTTGTACCACCATAACCACAACCCAAAAAGATCCTTCCTGGTCATTTGCAATCACTTTCTGTATTAGTTTTCCATTGACTGTAACAAACCACCACATACTTTAATACAACACATTTATTGTCTAATAGTTCTGAAGGTCAGAAGTCCAAAAGGGATCTTATATGACTAAAATCAAGGTGTTGACAGAGTTGCTTCCCTTATGGAAGCTCTAAGGGAGAATCTGTTCCCTTGCTACTGGCTCTTACAGGGATGATCGGTTCTCTTGCCTTTTTCTTTTATTTATTTATTTATTTATTATTATTATTATTATACTTTAAGTTCTAGGGTACATGTGCATAACGTGCAGGTTTGTTACATATGTATACTTGTGTCATGTTGCTGTGCTGCACCCATCAACTCGTCAGCACCCATCAACTCGTCATTTACATCAGGTATAACTCCCAATGCAATCCCTCCCCCCTCCCCCCTCCCCATGATAGGCCCCGGTATATGATGTTCCCCTTCCCGAGTCCAAGCCATCCCATTACTGGGTATATACCCCAAGGATTATAAATCATGCTGCTATAAAGACACATGCACACGTATGTTTATTGCGGCACTATTCACAATAGCAAAGACTTGGAATCAACCCAAATGTCCATCAGTGACAGACTGGATTAAGAAAATGTGGCACATATACACCATGGAATACTATGCAGCCATCAAAAAGGATGAGTTTGTGTCCTTTGTAGGGACATGGATGCAGCTGGAAACCATCATTCTTAGCAAACTATCACAAGAACAGAAAACCAAACACCGCATGTTCTCACTCATAAGTGGGAACTGAACAATGAGATCTCTTGCCTTTTTCTAGTTTCTAGAGGCTGTCAGCATTCCTTTGCTCTTGGCCTCTTCCTCCATCTTCAAAGCTAGCAGTGCAACATCTGCAAATCTCTTTCTCTAAGTCTGACATTCCTGCTTCCTTCTTAAAAGCACCCTTGCAATTACATTGGGCCCACCTGGATAATCCAGAATAATTTATTCACCTCAAGATTCTTAACTTAATGACATCATTAAAGTCTCTTTTGCCATGTAAGGTAACATAGTCACAGATTTTGAGTTTTAGGACGTGGACATCTTTGGGGCCATTATTCAACTACCATATTTCCACACTGAATTCCATGCAGCCACTAACCTACTTTCCATTTCTATAGATTTGGTTTTTCTGAATATTAATATAAATGGAATCAAACAATCTGTAGTCTTTGTGTCTGGCTTCTTTCACTTAGTGTAATGTTTTAAAAGTCATTTATGCTGCAGCATTTCCCCCTTTTATTGCCAAACAGTATTCCATTGAATGGATACACCATGTTTGTTTTATCTGCTTACCCGTTGACGGATTGTTTCCACGGTTTGGTGATTATGAATATGCTGCTGTGATCATTTGCACTGAGTGATCATGCCCACTTTGTGTGGACACACGAGTTCATCTCCATTAGTTAGGTATCCAGGAGGACAATTGCTGGGTCATATGGTAAATTTATGTTTAACTTGCTATGAAACTGCCAAATTGTCATACAAAGTATTTACACTTTGATTTCCATTAGGAAGTTACTTAGGAGTAGAATTACTGGATCATATGGTAAATTTATGTTTAACTTGTTAAGAAACTGCCAAATTGTTTTAGAGTGTTTGCACCATTTTATATTTCTACTAGCAATGGATGAGCATTCCAGTTTCTCTACATTTTCACTGATACTTATTGTTGTTCTTTATGATTATCAGCATTCAAGTCAATATAAAGTGATATCTCATTGTGGTTTTAACTCAGACACTTCCCTAATGAGCCACCATGCTGAGCATTATTTCATGTGCTTATTCATAAATCTTTGGTAATATGTCTATTTAAATCTTTTGACCATTTTTTCAACTGGATTCTTTATCTTCTTGAGTTGCAAAAGTTCTTTACATATTCTGCTTACAAGTTCTTTATCAGATATATGATTTTCAAATGTTTTATCACTTTCTATGGCTTTACTTTTTACTTCCTGTGGTGTCTTTTGAATCACAAGGTTTTAATTTCATATTTTTTAAAAAACATTTGGACTTGGTGTCACACTTAAGAAAATTTGGCCTAACCTAGTATCAATAAGATTTACTTCTATGTCTTCTTCTAAATGTTTAGCTTATACAGTTAGGTATATGGCCAATTTTTAGTTAATTTTGTTGTAGGGTGTGATGTAAGGGTCTAAATTCATCTTTTGCATATGGCTAGCCAATTTTCTCAGCACTGTTTAAAAGACTATTCTGTTCCCATTGAATTGGCTTAGCACCTTTATCTGAGTTCAATAGGCCAGACACATAAGGGTTTATCTCTATCTCTAGACTCTCAATTCTCTTACTGATCTGTGTATCTAGTTTTACCACACTTTCTTGATTACTTTAGCCTTGTAGTAATTATTAAAATTGAGTAGTTTTCTAACTTTGTTCTGTTTCAGGAATTTTTCACTATTCCATATACATTTTAAGGTCAGCTTGTCAATTTCAGCAAAAAAAAAAAAAAAAAAAAAAAAAAAAACAGTCAATTGGGAGTTTGATAGACTTCACACTGTACTTTTGGATCAATTTGGGAAGAATTACTGTCTTTATAATGTTCAGTCTTCCAATCCATGAAATTGAACTACCGCTTCATTTACTTAGATACTCTTTGTTATTTTTCAGCAATGTTTTATTGTTCTTTTTTTAACACTAGTGAAGTGTTTCAGCAATATTTTGCAGCTCAAATATGCTGTATTTATAAAAGTAATATAAAATGCTCCAGCAAATTTAATTAATTAAATTAGTAAATGAGACTACTTGCCTAAGGGAAATTATTCTGTTCCATTTAAGTTAATTAAACAGTAATCCAAGAAAAATTTAAGGGAACTATTATCATTTTACTAGATTTTTTAATACCATAATGAGATTTTTAAGTAGAAATTGAAGCCATTAAGAAAATTAGGCCATTTTAATTTTTAACTTTAATAAATTGAATATTAGTTTAAACCCTGATAACCTTAAATAGTCCTTTGTATGAACAAAACTCTGTTTGAATATTAAAAACAACAATAGCTCACATTGATCCTGTTGAAACAATTTCTTTTTAGGTTGCCTTTTGAACACATTACTTAGATATTTTTGTATATTTGTGTAACGCCTTCCGTTGGCATAAAAAGTAACTTTAGGTATATATCACCACCTAGAAATATTAAAACTGATACAATATTGACAAAGAGGATTTATAAGAGCACACAGGAAATTCCATTTTGCATGGCTTGCTGATGTCTTTTTACCTCTCTGTCTTCACATTCTCCACTAATTTTCTTCATAATTTATATTCAATCACACTCCTTAGATGCTTAGTAACATCTTGATGTTAAAAGAATTCTCCCGAGCGTACCCTTCTGCTTTCCCAGAAATAACTTTTGTTAAGCTCTCATATTTTATCATACCTAATAAAAGTGTCCAAAAAGATAAAGACACTAACCATGGCAAGGGTCAGTGACTTGCCTCAGGCTGTTCAGGAAACCAGTGGCAGCACTCTCTTTGATAACTATTCCTTTCGTAGCAGAGATGTTCCTGGCGAAACTAATTTTATAAACATATCATGTGTGGAAAATTATGTGCTATTCTTGTTATGTTTAGGATTGGACAGAGGGTGATCAATATTGAGCAATGATAATAATATGCTCAAAAAGAAGCAACTTTGTAAAATACAATGTGGGGTTATGGGAAATTCTAAGCTAATATCTTACTGTTAGAAGTAAGAATTTAGTTGTGAATTTTAAAATCACTAGTGTGTACTATGGGAACATGCAGATATAAAAATCTTCAGTATTGTACTGTTATGGGAAATGTAACATACACTAGGTGCTTATACTATTTAAAGCACTGGATCAGATTTATATTCTTTTCTTAAATTAAAAGTGTTTTAATTGTGCCAATTCTCACTGCTGCCACAATTCCTCCAGGAATCCTGGAAGTGTATTTGAGTGATGATTTTCATTTCACCATTTGCCCTGCTTAGCTTTTCCTGCTAAGAAATTCACAGCATTCTCAAATCCCTAAAATTAAATGCATCATTTAAATTATTTATTGGACTTTCTAATCTATTCAGTGTTTCCTTTTTTGGCTGAGATGTGTATCTGTAAGTCAGTGAAAACAAACTGTAAGCATCTAGGGAAATAAGGTCATGTTTATGATTATTTGCTTAGGATACAAAACTCAGACATGAATATTCAATAATTAGAATTGAAGAAACAGAGTATCTCACAATCTAATTTTAATATCCATCTATAATTAATGGATTATATACATACACACATATATATATCCACATATACTTAATGAATAATATTTTTAGAAAAATAATATTTGACATAATTTGACAAAGCATTTTGCCAACTATAAACTCTACTTTTCTAGAATTTAGTTTGGTAGCATAATTATTAGTGTAATTTCCAAGTCAAAATTGATTGTTTTAAAAGCAATTTATTTTATTTTTCTGACATGGCATATGAAGAGGCAGTGAGGGGTAGGGTCAACAGGTCAATAGTAGGAATGGGAGTGGACTGTCTATTCTCATAGAAACAATCATACCATATTACAATTATTATTTTACCTACTTTTCCTCCCATATTGTCAACTCTAGTGTATTATTTATCTTTAAATTTTTGTCACACATCAGAAAATTGGCATATATAGTACCATCTCAATAACTGTAGAATAAAAACAAAACAAAATTTTAGAACTTTCTCTATTGTGAGCAAACTGTATGGCTTTGGATGAATCACTTAATCTATCCTTACCTGAAAATTACCAGAAAAATTGATAAAATGTTCCCTAATTTCCCTTTCAAACCAATAATTCTGTAAATGCAATATATATACATTTCATGCCCTCTCACAAACATCTTCGTGATGTTATTGCTATTTTTATTTCACTAGCATTTTAACTCTTATCAGATTATGCCATAGATAACATTAAATCAGCTGTCTAGCCCTGAAACTAATTTGCTTTATAATATCAGGCAAGACCATTATATGTCTAGGTTTTCAAGAATGATTGCCTGTATGATATGGCTGGTGATACCTGCCACTTTTCTTTAATGTAATAACGTTTGTTAAAAGCTCTTTGAAGACCAGCAAAGAACACTATTATGGGCAGCAGAGAATTAGTAGTATAAAAGCTCGTCATAGAGCTATTTCTAAAATAACCATGGCAGAATAATCAAAATGGTTTTGAAAGAAAAAGGGAAAGATAAAAGACACATAAAAACATGCTTTGTTCCCTGTTTTGATGTGAGCAATTTTAATGAAATTGTTGCTACATTTTACTCTTAGGCTATCCAGGGAAGTTCATAATAACATAAAATGACAGACGCTTCATTTATAATAGAAACTCCCTAATTAAATTTTAAAGTTAAAAATTCCTGAATTAAGTCAGATATTAAGACGAATAAAAAATATCCCCCCAATTTAGAGAAATCTGGCTTACCCAGGCTGCCTCTCATCTGGTCCCCACCCTCTCCTTAATTCTATCATCTTGTACGTTAAACATCTTTCTTATGTGCAAGTACCCAGAGGCTGTTCACTGAGACCACCTTGTTATCCCAATTCAGCAATAAGTAATCAAATAAATCACTAGCTGTGGAGGTCCTTGAAACACAACCATTGATCACTGCAGGAGAACCTGGTTATTGAAGGAATTGTATGTTTAAGAACCACTAGAACTAATAATTAGTTATTTAGGCAGAACTAGAGATTTCTTTCTTTAACTCTATGTACTATACTCTTTTTTTTTTTTTTCTAAAAGTTACGTATAAGCTAGAGACAAAGATGTAAATAAATCATCTAGGTAACATGCTGATGAAGAGGATGGGCTCTGAAATCACATGAGTTTAAATCTCAACTCTGCCACTTCCCAGGTGAATGACCTTAAGCAAGCCATTTAACAACAGTTTTTCCTCAGTTTTCTCATCTGCAGAATGGGGATGCTAACTGTATCCTACTTCATAGTGTTGTTGTGAGAATTAGGTGAGCTAATATAATATCATTACAATAGTGTTTGGCATAGAGTAACTGCTCAATAAATAAACATTGTTATTATAGTAATTATTATTGGTTAAAAGAGCTTAGAAGATGTCACTGGAAATAGAAACAGTAACTAATATAAAATTTCAAAATATATAAGGTGAGCAATGATTGGATATGACTTAAATGCTTAGCACAGTTTAAGACTGGTGAAAATTGGCAATAGCTGAAGGATAGATATTTCTGCCTTGGAGATACACGTGCAAACCAGATTTTAGGTCCTCTACAGTAATGCACTTTTTTAACAAAGCAGATTAATTTTAATGATATTCTAATGTCTCACATTCTCTTGCCAAAAATAGGAATAATATAGTGGCAGAGAGTTCAATCTGGGATAACAGAAATTAGAGTAAGAGTTACAGATTTCAAAAGTATATTTTCTTTCTTCATGTAATTCTAAAAACTTTGACACATCTTTAATGCTGATTTTTAGAATATGTTGAACCCAAAAAGCCATCTCAGCTATGTGAATGTATATTTTTCCATTTTGAATCTATGTTTCCTAAAGAAAGAACCTTTATATTCCTAAAGAAACATAGATTCAAAATGGAAAAGTATATATTCACATAGCTCAGATAACTTTTAAACTATCCAAATGTATTACCTGTCTACCTATACTATAAAAAATTGCTATACCTGGAATCCAGCAGTGCAATTTGAGGTTACATGATTAAAAAAAAAAAAACCCATACATCCATCTAAGCTCATCTAGAGTGAGTGGACCAAACCTAATTTTATGATATTTTGCTTTGCTTTGTTTTGCTTTGCTTTACAACTCTTTGAATGACTTGGGAGTAGAAATCATGGATTCTAATTTGCCATCGTATGTGCAGCAGGTATTTTCTAGACAGTATAGCCTTCTTCCATCAGCGAGAAGTAGTTGGCCATTACCAATAAACTGGCACATCAATGGCTAGCATAAGATACATTACACTTAAGTGTAAGACCTGAAACTGTAAAACTACTAATGGAAAACATAGGTAAAATGCTTCTTAACATGGGTATGATCAATGATTTTTTTAATACAACCTCAAAAGTGCAGGAAACAAAAGCAAAAATTGATGGACTGCATCAAACTAAAAAGCTCCTCTTCAGCCAAAGAAATCATCAACAGAGTAAAGAGACAATCTATGGAGTGAGAGAAAACACTTGCAAATCATACATGTTATAAGGGGTTAATATTCAAAATATATATGGAACTCAAACAACACTATAGCAATAAGAATAATAATAATAACCTAATTAAAAATATGGGCAAAGGACCAGAATAAACACTTCTGAAAAGAAAACACACAAATGCCCAATAGGTATATGAGAAAATGCTCAAAGTCATTTATCATCAGGGAACTGCAAATTATAACCACAATGAGATAACACTTCATACCTGGTTAGAGTAATTTTGTCTAAAAGACAAAAGATAAGTATGCATGAAGATGTGGAGAAAAGGGAACTCTTGCACACTGCTGGCAAGAATGCAATTTGGTACAGCCATTATGGAAAACAATGTGGAGGTTCCTCAAACTATTCAAAATAGAACTACCATATGATCCAGTAATTCCACCAATTCTATTTCTGGGTATATATCCAAAGGAATTGAATTCAGGATCTCAAAGAGGTATCTGCACTTCCATGTTCATTGCAGCACTATTCACAATAGCCAAGCTATGGAAGCAACCTAAATGTCCACCCATAGATGAATGAATAAACAAAGTATAGTACACCCATACAATGGAATATTATTCAGCCTTGAAAAAAGAAATTCTGTCATTTGTAACAACACAGATGAATCCGGAGGACATTACGCTAAGTGAAATAAGCCAGGTACAGAAGGTCAAATACTGCATGATTTCACATATATGTGGAATCTAAAAGTCAAACTCATAGACGCAGAGAGTAAAATGGTGGTTGCCAGGGGCTAGGGGGTTGATGGGCAGGGAAGACGAGGAGATGTTGATCAAAGGGTACAATGGTTTAGTTAGATAGGATGAATAAGTTCTGGAGATGTATTGTATAGGGTGGTACCTATAGCTAATAATAATGTATTAAGTAATTGAAATAGGTGAGAATCTTAAAGGTTCTCACCACCAAAAATTAAGTATATAAAGCAATAGCTATGTTGATTAGCTTGATTTAATCATTTTACAATGTATGTACATGTCAAAACATCATGTTGTACACCATAAATATATGCAATTTTTATTCATCAATTATATCTTAATAAAGTGGGGACAGGGAAGACACGTAACAATAATTTTCAAGTTTTAAATTAACTTGTTAAACTTACTTGCCCAAAAAGAAAAATAAGGAGAATTAAAAGGGAGAATTAAGGTGTTCAAAATTTTGTCATAGTTAATATTCCTACTAATGTGTATTCTCATAATTCTCTGGGGATACTTTCTTCAAATAAGATGATTTTAATAAAGCAAATGACATCTTATCAGTAAAAGTGGTATTTTTATGAATATTTATATAATTTCCAGTGGAACCCTCTGTTCATTTTAGGAGATTTAATTGCCCTTATAACTAATTAATTCCTTTCTCAGAAACTTCTTTCTTTTTAAAAAATCAGTTTACTCTGATGGACTGATTAAAATTATTTTTTAATCTCTTCAAGGGGATGTGACAAAATTTTACATTTTAGAAATAATTAGCCACAGTTTTTAGTATATATTTAACCTTTAATTTTTTTTTCAGCTTTTGTCATATTTGACATGTTTACTTCTATTAACATTTCTTTAAATAAAATCTGATAAGTCCATTGGAAATTCCAGAAATGAAATTTGGGGGCCAGTGGTGGGACAGTCTGTAAGGAAAAGTCAGACTTACTATATGGTTTTTAGTTATTCTTTGGAAGAGTGAGATAAGCAAGTTGATATCTCAATTTATTACTAATATTGTATTAATACCTATTTATATAAATATTGGCTCCTAATGTAGTGATATTTAGAGAAACCGTGATCAAGGAGCCTTTCAGATATTGGATTAGCAGAAACATTCTGGGCATATGGTGTGAAGACTCATGGAGGAGACTCGGGATTTCCTCCTTTCTCACAAGGCACTTGTAGGCCCTGTTTCTGCACTTGTTGGAATGAGCCAGGGATCCAGCCTTCAAACCCTGCCCTGGCTAAACTCAATCCTATAGGTAAACTTATCAAGTACCATGGTTTTAAGATTATCTAGGGTTCAGAAATGACTCCCCAATGTGTATTTCTAATACAAACCATTCCTTGAACTTCAGACTCAGTTACCCAGCCCTCTCTATGGGATCTCTATTTGATTATTCAGTAAACATCTTTAAGTTAATATATGTAAAGCTCTTCCCCACAAACTCCTCTCCCAGTGTTTCCCATCTCAGAAAATGGTCACGTTTCAATTATTCAGAACCAAAACCTTGGAGCCATCACTATGTCTTTTCTATCCCATCCTTTCCACATCTTACTTCCTCGCTGCTACTGCCACGGCCCTCACCAACATCATCTTTTGCTTGAACTACTAAAACATCCAAATGATCCATCTCCCTACTTTCTCGTTTGTATTCCTCACACTACCATGCATACTACAAGGATTAGTAGTGATCCTTGTAACATTTCAATCTGGTCATGTCAATTTCCTGCTCGAGACTTAAAAATAACTCTAGTGTCCTCCCCATGGCCTTCAATGTCCTCTACAGCTGACCCTTGCCTCCTTTCCATACCGTATTTCCAACCATTTTCCTCTCATCCACTCCTCTAGCAACCATACCCACTTGGGAAAATGTCAACCGTACTCCCAAGTCAGTGCCTTTGAACTCAAGTTTGCATTGTCTGGAATACTTCTTCCCCAGGCATTTATAAGGCATGCCTTCTCATTCTTTTCATGTCTAAAGTCCATAACCGCTTTCTCAGAGAGGCTTGCTCAAAAACTCAATCTAGAATAGTCTTTTCCTGCCTGGTTCCAATTCTGTCTATCCCTTTCCCTGCATTTTTTTGCTGCTTGTATCAGAGTATAATAGTATATTATAGTAGTTTGCTTAACTAAAAGCAGTCTCGCTCATCATAATATAAGCTCCATGAGGGTACAGACTTCAAAAAAAAATATTATCTCATCAATACTCAGAACAGTGTCTCCTACATAGTGAGCACTCGATAAATACTTGTTGAAGGAATCAGTGAGGTTCCTCAGGACCCACACTTCTAATACAATACCCTTAACACATAACAGATGAAGTGAACCATTCCGAACCACCTTACCTATTAGATCCCAGGAACATGTATTATAAAGAACTGTGCTGCGTACCCAAATTCCAATGAAGGTACATATTCAAAGTCTCACTTTAGCATATATAGCAACATTGACATATCCAAAGAGCAGAGCTGACACAGGATCACCAGATCACATGGTACCTACAAAAGGAAGAACAGATACAAAATGTGGTCAGTAGCTAAAGCAATCACTTTTCAGTGAAGGAAACATGGGTCACGATTTCAAGTTTCACAATTGCATTGACTGGGTTTTTTTTGTGGTGGAAAATACTGTTTCAAGACACCTCAATTCATTTGTTTTGGCACAATACTTCCCAAATAGCGGTTACATTATGGGTTCCCATGAAGCCTGTTTATGATGAGAGACTGATAATCTCGTGAAATAATCTTTATGAAATTTTCTCAACAGTTGATCATTTTTTATTCCATTAGTCAAAATCATACTGTGTTTTTAGAATCTGTCACATGAGGACAATGAAGGACCCATCTCAAAAGGCCCCAATGGGACCAACATGTATAAATAATCACAACATTGAGTAAGGTATATGTGCCTTATTCTCATTATTGGGATTTAACACAGAATTATAAGAAAGTGCAAATCCATTAACAAAGTGTTTATTTAGTTTTAATAGTCTACCATATTCACATCCATGTTTCTCTTTTTGTTGATGACCTGGCACCAGAAATATTGGACTATTACTGGAGTTCCGAGGAGCTAGGCTGGGGCTGGAATGCCTAGGTATGGATGTACGGTCTGCAGCAGGTGGATTTAAGGATGTCCTGAAAAAGGGATTTCAAGGGAATAAAGAAAATTACGTACTGGGCCTGAATACAAAGTGACTATGAGGAGGGTACAGGGTAATGAGAAAAAAACAAAAATCCAAGCAAGAATGTTCAGAGAGGAGGCTAGAGGCAAAACATAGGCATGCTTCTTGGATCGCAAGGGAAAATCTGCTAATCTCTTTTATGGGGTGCTGTTCACCTTGTCTATGCATAATAAGGGGACAGTTAAGGGCCCTGACGTGGCTTCTCATATCTCCTCCTAAAGATATAATAGTTTAACCTATAGAATTTTGAAACCAAGATCAGCCTCGACAGGCTTGTATTAATCAAACATGGGAGGGCAGATATCTTTTCAAGCTACTGGTTTCATTTCCTTAGGATATATGCCCGTTAGTGGAATTTATGCCCAGTAGTGGATTATATGATGGTTCTATTTTTTCCTTTTTTGAGGAATCTCTATACATTTTTCCAGAATGGCTATACCAATTTACATCCCTACCAACAAAGTTTAATAATTCCCCTTTCTCCACATCCTCACCAGCAATTTTTTATAGTAGCAATTCTAACGGGTGAGGTAATATCTCATTGTGGTTTTGATTTGCATTTTCCTGATGATTAGTGGTGTTGAACATTTTTTCCATATACCTGTTGGCCATTTGTATGCCTTCTTTTGAGAAATGTCTATTCATATCTTTTGCCCATTTTTAAATTGAATTATCAGGTTTCTTTGCTATTTAGTTGTTTGATTTCCTTACATAATCTGGATATCAACCTCTTGTCAGATGCAGAATTTGTGAATTTCTCCCATTCTGTAGGTTGTTTCTTCATGCTGCTGTTTGTTTCCTTTGCTGTGCAAAAGTTTTTGAGTTTGATGTGATTTCATTTGTTGATATTTGCTTTTGTTGCCTGTGCTTTTGAGGTCTTATTAAAAAAGAATTCTTTCCCAGACCAATGTCATAAAGTTTTCCCCTACATTTGTTTCTACTAGTTTAGAATTTTCAGGTATTACACTTAAGTTTTCAGTCTATTTTGAGTTTACTTTTTTGTAAGTGATAAGAGATAGGAATCTACTTTCATTCTTCTGGAAATGGATAGGCAGTTTTCTCAGTACCACATATTAAAGGGACTGTCCTTTCCCCAATGTGCATTCTTGGCAACTTTGTAGAAAATCAATTGGCTATAAATACATGAATTTATTTTGGAGTTCTGTATTCTGTTCCATTGGTCTATTTTTATTCCAATACCATACTACTTTGGTTAATATTGCTTTGTAGTATATTTCAAAGTCAGGTAGTGTGATGCCTCCAGCTTTGTTCCTTTTTCTTAATCTTGCTTTGGCTATTCAGGGTCTTTTGTGGTTACACACAAATTTCAGGATTGTTTTTTCTATTTCTGTGAAATATCTCACTGGTATTTTGACATAGATTGCATTGTATCTGTAGACTGCTTTGGGTAGTATGGATATCTTGGCAACATTAATTTTTTAATCTCTAAACATTGGATATCTTTTTATGTATTAGTGTCCTCTTCAATTTCTTTCCTCAGTGTTTTGTAGTTTTCATTATAGAGATCTTGGCTATTTTATTCATGGTTTTTTTTTTGGTAGTGACTGTAAGTAAATAGGATTCCTTTCTTTATTTGTTTTTCAGATAGTTTGCTGTTGATATATAGATGATTACTGAATATATTTCCAAGGGAAATGAAATCAGTATGTCAAAGATACATCTTCACTCCCATCACAATAGCTGAGACAGAAAATCAACCTGAGTGGCCACCAACAAATAAATGGATAGATTTTAAAATGTGGTATATACACACAATAGAATACTCTTCAGTTATTAAAAAAAACATGAAATCCTGTCATTTGCGACAATATGGATTAACCTAGATAACATTATGTTAAGAAAATAAGCCAAGGACAGAAGGACAAATATCACATTGTCTCACTTATATGTGGAATGTCAATTATTGATACTACAGAAGTAGAAAGTAGAATAGTGGTTAACAGAGGGTAGGAGAGCAGGGAGAAGGGTACAAAGGTATAGTTAGGAGAAAGAAATTCTGGTGCTCCATTGCACAGAAGGATACTATAGTCCAAAACAATGTATTGTATAAAATATTTTAAAATACCCAAAAAGGAGGATTTTGAAAATTCTGACCACAAAAAATGACAAGTGTTTGAGGTAATGGATATGGTAATTACTCTGATTTGATCATTACACAATGTATATATGTATCCAAACATCACAATATACCCCATAAATATGTACAACTATTATGTGTCAATTAAAAACAAAATAAAACTTTTAAGAAGAAATAATGGCATAAATCTGTTCATTCTTCTGATAGTTTGAGTGTATATTTTGTTTTTTAGACATTTATATAAAGTAATAGTTGTCTGCCTTAAGAATACTTTCTTGAAATTTATAAATTGCTGTTTTAAAATATATCCTGGCTAACACAGTGAAACCCTGTCTATACTAAAAATACACACACACACACACACACACACACACACACAGAAATTAGCCATGTGCAGTGGCACGTGCCTATAGTCCCAGCTATTCGGGAGACTGAGGCAGAAGAATAACTTGAATCCGGGAGGCGGAGGTTGCAGTGACCTGAGATGGCACCACTGTACTCCAGCCTGGGCAACAGACGGAGATTCTTGTCTGGAAAAAAAAAAAAAGAAAAAAAAAAAAAGCTAAACAAACAAAAAACATATCATCACTCCTAGTTAATTCCTTACTAATCAGATAAACAAATGAAACTATTTTTCCTTGGCAATTGCATCTCATTCCTATATTCTTTCTTGCATGACAGTTTATAGTTTCCTTCTTGGGTCGCTGAAGGTCTTATTCAGTCTGGCCTAGCCCAAAGCCCATATTTGCCTTCAGTGTTGCTTTTTTATATAAGGCAAGATAAATATTGTAAATTAATTTTTGGTCACAGTTCTCCACTTCTTCCTGTACTCATTTTCATTTTCATGTAACTTTACAATTCCTTCCATAAAAAAAAAAAATGAGTATCCTCTGCTGCCCCTTGAGTTTGGATTTGGCCATGTAACCTACTTTTGTCAGTGCTTTAACAGACTTGATGCAGGCTATGTGCATGGGTAGTTAGGCATGCCCCCTTGTGCCTCTGTCATCACTGCGAGAAGATGCTGAGGACACGTGGAGGAAAGCCATCCAGCTAATATGAAATATGGAGCTAAGCTACCTGGGATGACCTGCAAATGTGTGATCTAGAAAGAATGTTGTTGTTTGCCACTGAAGTTTTGAGTTTGTTATGTAACAATAGTTGTCTGTTACACAGACCAAGAGTTGACTCCTTTCCACTCTCAATTCATTCAATTCATTCATTCATTCATCTATTCAAAATTCTTTTTTTTTTTTTTTGACATGGAGTCTCTCTCTGTCACCCAGGCTGGAGTGCAGTGGCATCATCTCGGCTCACTGCAGTCTCTACCTCCCAGGTTCAAGCGATTCTCCTGACTCAGCTTCCCAAGTAGCTAGGACTACAGGTGTGTGCCACCATGCTTAGCTAATTTTTTGTATTTTTAGTATTGACGGGGTTTCTAGCCAGCATGGTCTCAAACTCCTGACCTCCTGATCCGCCCACCTTGGCCTCCCAAATTGCTGAGATTACAGGCATGAGCCACTGTGCCCAGCCTCAAAATTCTTATTTTCTACTCTGTGCCATTCACTGTTTGATTCAGATATTGTGTAAAAATGTGTATAAGCATATATACACACTATATATCTTAATGCATACACACATATATACACACATATATGTATGTGTAATTTCATGGTTCATACATCTGTATATCTATATATGTATATATAATATACATATATATGTATTAGTTTCTTATTTTTGCCATAACAAACTACCAAATTAGTACCAAAATGGGTCTCACTGGGCAAAAATCAAGGTGTAGGTAGGGCTGTATTTCTTTCTCAAGGTGCTAGAAGAAAACCTTTTTCTTGCCCTTTTTAAGCTTTCAGAGGCTACTTACATTCTTTGGCTTATGTCCCTCTCTCTTCGTCTTCAAAGTCAGCCATGTTGGGCTGAGTCTTTCTCACACCGCTGTCTCTGGTTCTCTCTTTTCTGTCTCCATCTTCACTCATAAGAACCCTTGTGATTACATTGGACCCACCCAGTTAATTCAGGATTATCTTTCATCTCAACATGAGCTAATTGGCAACCTTAATTCATCTGCAACCTTAATTCCACCTTGCCATGTAACTTAACATATTCACAGGTTCCAGAGTTTAGGATATGAATATCTTTGGGGAGTCTTTATTTTGCCTACTGCAATACCTAAAGTCATATATTAAAGCCTTAGGACCAGATGTATTTTGCAGTTCAGGATTTTTAGGATTTAAAGATAACACTCTCAGTAGTGTCTGCAACAGCATCCCATAATCAAGCACATTAATCTTTCTGCAGGAAACGTGTGAATATTCACCCCAAGTGAAATAAATAAAGACTATAAATAGCCTCATGTCGGTTGAGGTCAGGTTTTGTCACCAAATGATTTCAGTTCAAGTCAGGATTTTGTTGCCAAATAAGCTATAAAAAACACTTGGGTTTTGAACTTTGGGGATTACAAAAGTGCAGATAGTATACATGCATAAAATGTGATGGGAAATATGCAAAAATATTAATACTCATCCTACATTCTAAATATTTCTTAGTCTTGATCCCTGGCTTCTTTTCTTAACTTTCAAGTGAATGCCACTCAAAACCTAAATACTAGTCCAAAAAAGCCATAAACACGTTTTGCCTGTTTTTGAACTTTTAAAAATTAGAATCATGTAGTACATATTATTTTGTGTCTGACTTATTTGCCTTCATAGTATTTTGTGTACAATTCATCCACATTCTTGCATGTAGTTATAGTTTTTTTCATTCCCATCGATTTATTTAGTATTCCATTTTGTGAATGTACCCTAGTGTATTCATCTACTCCAATATTGATGGACATTCAAGTTGTCTCTATTTGAGACTACTATTATTAGTGCTGCTCTGAACATTCTTATTAAACATATGGGCACATTTCTGCTGGGTATATACCTAAGAGTAAAATTTCTGGGCCATAGAGTTCCAGATGCTTTGTTTTAATGAATACTCTAAGCAGTTTTCCAAAACTATTGAATTCATGTACTGTTTGTTTAATCAGGGGTGAGGGGACAAATAAAGATATAAAATAAAGAAAAATTCTGTTTGTTTCCCGGAAAGAACACTGGATTGTATCACCAGTGACTTATGTTTCAGGTCTGACCTTGCCACTAACCAACTGTGTGGCCTTGGACAGTCACCTAATTTCTCAAGGCTGAGTTTTCTTATCTTTAAATTTGACAGTTGGAGTGGAAGGCTGCATGTGAACCTTCCAATCTCTGAATCTAGCTTTAAGGGACAATACAGTAGAGATTCTAAAATAATTTTATTCAGCCGGGCGCGGCGGCTCATGCCTGTAATCCCAGCACTTGAGGAGGCTGAGGCGGCGGGTCACTAGGTCAGGAGATCAAGACCATCCTGGCTAACACGGTGAAACTCCGTCTCTACTAAAAAAATACAAAAAACTAGCCGGGTGAGGTGGTGGGTGCCTATAGTCCCAGCTACTCCGGAGGCTGAGGCAGGAGTATGGCGTGAACCCGGGAGGCAGAGCTTGCAGTGAGCCGAGATCGCGCCACTGCACTCCAGCCTGGGTGACAGAGCGAGACTTTGTCTCAAAAAAAAAATTATTCACTGTTTCATTCACTCCTTCACTTATTCTACAAATATTTATTAAGTATCCAACATGATGGAGACAGATACAAAAAAGTACATTTAGCAAAGGTTAATGGGGGTTGTGAAAAAAAAAAAAAAGGCACATATAGGACACATGAGTGTCCTAAAGTTGTTTAATGAAGTTGCTGCCTCAGCATCCACTTTTAGGCCCGACATGAGTGGTTTGAAACCCAGTCCTACCCTGTCACTTTTGGCCTAGTTAAAATTTCTCCCACTGCGGTTGTTTGAGATATAGCCCACCTATTCCTTATCTCACTAACTCAAAACCCAACACACCCCACAGCTGCTACCATGATAAAATCTAATGGTCAACACCGGAGTCATGTAAATAGGTTTCCACACTTGCTCGTCTTTTCTTAAACTAGCCAATCCACAACCTCAAGGAAGTGCCTAAAAGGTAACACCATGGACCTTAATAAAGGCATAGTCCCACAAGTTTCACTCCCTTTCACTCCCCATCCACTGGTTGAGCTCCTTGTCACCTCCAGTCTTCCTGTCAGCCTCCTGTCAGTGCCCCTAGCCTCTCTGGGATCTGTAAGTAATACATTTCTGTTTCATACATTTTGGTTTTACCTGCAAATGTGTCTCACCTGAAGGACACACTGGAACCTAACTTTCCCTCAGTAAGGGCTCTCCTAGAGAGTGTATATCTTGGCTTATGCCCACTCTCGACAGAGAGACCTCAAGACCAAATGAGAAAGGAACTATAACAATGGGAATCACAGCAATGAGGCATCTGAAGACAGAGAGGCCCTTCTACTGGGGGAGGGTAGGAAAAGATAGGCATTCTGGGAGAGAGGCGGCTGTCAAAGAAAACTGCTTCAATTAGCTCAAACTGAAAAAAAAAATCCAGTAAAAAGGATGGAAGGAAATCTCTCTCTTTGCAGGAATAAAACAGCTTGGGCTCTGAAAATGGCACATTTGTGGGTTTATTCTCTCTGTGACTCTTTTTCCATAGGAAATCGTCTCTCAGTTCTGCTTCTTTCCAGACTTATTTCTCTTCTTTAATACTCTTAGTTCCTACTTTCCCATTATTTCCATTTTCATGTGTGCTTGGCTTGCTGGTGTCAATTATGCCCACTGTTATCTGGTCTTTTCATTCCCATCACCACCATTGGTTTGTCCCATTCAGTACAGTATCTGCTTTTGCACTTCCTGAAACTGTTTTGTATAGCCCTTCAGTATTCCAAATCCAAATTCCTGGGAAAGAGAATCTGAGGAGCCTTGGCTGAACCAGTTACTTACCCTGATCCAGTTATCTGTGCCCAGGATGGAGCAGAGATTTTTGATAAGTAACATTTCTTTTCCAGGAGGTAGGCATTCTCATGAGAAAGGGCTTGTGGCACACAAGCAATGATAGGTGAGTTTGCTGGATCTGACCGGCAGACCCTGGCCGAGTGATGGATGGAAAAAAGTACACAGACACAGGCTTTTTGCCTGGCTGCATGTCTAGGGGACTGGGCCACGTACAGACACCCAGGAGGGTGCCATAAAGAGTCACAGCAGCCGCAGCCATGACAATTCAGCACTGCAGGCATTTAGTTAGCACAGATTGAAAGATAAAGGCTTTGAGTCAACACACCTTGTGGGTAATTAACATGGTCGCCCGCTAGCCCCCACCCACCTCCCACTCCACAACCACCCCCTAATATACCAGTCCTGCTTGCAGATGATTAAAGACCAGGTTCCAAGGCCTAAGTAAACTAATCCAAATCAATTCCTTTACACTTCCTTGTTATCTACCTTTTGCTCTCAGGCTCCGGATAAGAGAATTTGGCTACCTTCAGCCAAATTATCTTTCGAAGCTTTTGCAAAACCTCGGCTTTCCAAAAAGATTTGCATTTTTCCTATAATTTCTCCCACCACCTTGACTGATCTCCTACGTGAGTTCATATTTATCATATGGACAAGGTAGGGAAGAAAAAATTATAAATGATAACACAGATGAGATAGAAGGACATGTTCAAGCAAATGAAAGCACTTGAATATGATTATTTGGAACAAAGCATGCTTAGATATTTAGGGAAATTAAGAAATAGAAGAAAACTGAAAAGATTGAAGACAGTTGTGGTCTCTTCCTTCACATACTGTGACGAGTGAAGACCACCCAGCATAAAGAATCTTTTCACAGAAGGATGAGCACCAAAAGGAGTAGGTTAATGAATTTGCACTGAAACAAAAAATAGAAAGCATAAAAGGTGACATTGAGGGTGAAATCATTTGTATATCCTAGACTAATTCTTTAATTATTTGATTGTGGTTTAGGAGAACTATCTGCTAATTCTACTATTCTTTAATATGCAAAATGTGGTGTGCAGAAAGGCATTGTTTTCTATGCTCCTATCATGATGAAATTTAACCATTGGTACTTGCTAATTTGCTGTTGTGTCTATGTTTTCTTAGTTTTTAATCAAACAAAATAAGTTTCTCCTAACAAGAGAGAAGATCTCTGCAGAAATACATGTCAAATCTTTCAGAGAATGTTGAACAAGTACTGAAGGTTCAAACCTCAGGAGAATTCCTCCTACTTAGCCCTGCCATGGCAATAGACAAAGGTTTCCATAATATTGTATACATTAGTTGCTGGGTCAATGGGAAATAAATTAACCTGCCATACTCTTGCTCTAGAGAATTTATTAACTTGTCCAAGCAGTAGATAAAATAGTTTCTAAAGTCCTTCAAATGTGCATTTACTGGTCTTCTGTCCTTTTATAGAACTGAATGTCATAAAGGAAGAACCTATTTGCCCATACTTACTCTTAATTCTTTTAAACGTCTCTGTTTAAGAATTGAAAATGTATACATTGAAGAAAAAGAACTTGGAAGTACTGACTGTTGTATTGTGTTGTGTGCTGGTTGTTTACTTTTGATTACTAGTAAATTTGATTACTAGTCACTCAAGATTTAGATCTGGGATGATTTGGATCCTACTTTCTCTTTACACTACAGTTTAGGTATTATTATGTTCACTTATTCCTTGAAATCCAGTCTCCTTAGAAAAATGTTACCGAGCCTTGATTATTTTAATTGATTTTATTCTGCAAATATTTTCTCCCTTTTCTAATCAATCAAATTTAGAAAATGAATTATTACCCTATCTTCAGCATAAAATATTAAACAGTTTTTGACAGTTTGTTCGGATTTAAATTTGATCCACATAATAAAGTAAAATAACTCACATACATACAGGACTAGAGAAATCTAAAATATTATTATTTATAGACATTTACAATAATTCATCCTCAGTGGAGCAAACATCAGTTATGCCCCACTGCCCTTGTTCCACATTTCTTCATGACAGAGATCATGACTAATTTGGATTGATTGTGTCAGCTTGAATTATGACCAACTCATCAGCTGGATTACTGACCTAAAGGTAGGTAAATGCAAGTTGAGAGTTTAGAGAAGACAAAAATGTATCTGGAAAATTTGACAGTTTTCATATTTAGCTGCAAGCAATCATGACTCAGTTGTGATCTGTATTCAGGAATACTTCATTGAGTAACAATATGAAAAACACATCTGTAAACCAAATGATGCATTTCATAAGTTTCTTCCTTATGAATACATAATATATAAATGCTAAGTTTAACATTTGATGTTTCTTCTCTTACCCTTTTTCCAATCCATTTTCCACACAGCCACCAGTAGGTATGTATATAGGTAGATAGATGAAATTATAATTATAATAAAATTAAAAAGCCATACTTGACATATAACGCCTCAAACATTTGGCACCTGCCTGCTCTCCAACCTCATCTCAGGACATTATCTGACTTAATAAATTGAGCAACATGAGCCATTTGCTGTTTTTTGCTTGTTTGTTTGTTTTCTGAAGATGGCAAGCTTTCCTTGTTTCTTCTGCCTGTAATTCTTTTCTCAGTACTCAGCATACCCTGCACTTTCTCATCTTTCAGGTCTTATCTGAAATCTCGTTTCCTTAGAGAGGCCCTGTGTTGTGTGTCATATTTAAAGTAGGTTCCTTTTGATCTCCTTTGTAATCACATCATATAACCATCGATGAATGTAGGAACATGCTCATGGTCCACTTACAGGGCATGAGACACAGATGCTTAACTGAAAGTTGTTGAATAAATGGATATTTAGTAATTATGATGATGCATAAACAGAATGAGTATTCATCTGCTTTCTTGAGATACATTTATTCCTAGTAAAATGTCGGAATAACTTAAATAAGCACAGTTTTCCCCATTATCTCCTTTATAATATTTACATTCTCCATGCCCCTTTTTTCCCAAAGGTATTAAAATGAACTCTAAAAATCTGACAAAATTTCTCCTCACGGTACAAAACTAGGACAAAGCTTGTCTCTTCTCAGATCCTGTATAATTTTATATCAAATGGTTAGAGCTATAAAATTCATTGTTTATCTTTGGTGAGACAGCCAGGTAACTTAGATGTGAGCATGGGCATAATTATTATCTATTATCATCTATGTCCTGTCTTTCCTGTTCTGTCTTTTGTATTTTGGTTGTTTGGCACTAGTATAGAAATGTCTAAACCAGACCCTGGGTATGGCTTTTCAAAGGTTATGAATGAATGGACAGGGTCCTGACCTCCAAAATTCCCACTTTGGCTCCTAACTCAGTTCACCCACTTGTCAGGCCCTCAGTGTATATGATAGTGTTTTCTTACTCACAGCTGGATACTCTTGGTATTGAAATCTGTTCTTACTCCTTATCCACCCTTTCCAACATTTGCTAGGATCTTACCCAAACCACACATAGGCTTTTTATTGAAAGCTCTTGTAAATAATCTTATTGCAGGAAGATGGGGGTATAATTAAAGTTTTAAAAGAAGAATTATTACTAAAGGATTCACGTATACAACAGTAATTTAGGCTTCTCTCCAAAAAAATATAAAACAACTGAGAAATAAGTCTCTCCAATATGCATTTATAGATTTAAATATCATAAAAAATATTTGTGTCTCCCCAAAATTCATATGTTGGAATCCTGACCTCTACAGTAATGATGTTAGGAGGTGGAGACTTTAGGAGGTGATTAGGTCATGGGAGTGGAACCCTAATTAATGGGATAATCATCCTTATAAAAGACACCAGAGGCCGGGCACGGTGGCTCACACCTGTAATCCTAGCACTTTGGGAGGCCAAGACAGGTGGATTGCTTGAGGCTAGGAGTTCAAAACCAGCCTGGTCAACATGGTGAAACCGTGTCTCTACTAAAAATACAAAAAATTAGCCGGGCGTGGTAGTGGGCGCCTGTAATCCCAGCTACTCAGGAGGCTGAGCCGGGAGAATCGCTTGAACCCAGGAGGTGGAAGTTGCAATGAGTTATGATCATGTCACTGTGCTCCAGCCTCAGCAACAAGAGAGAAACTCCATCTCAAAAAAAAAAAAAAAATCACCAGAGAGAGACTTGTCACCCCTTATACCAGGTGAGGACACAGGGATAAAATGCTCTCTATAAAAATGGGAAGTTAGCTCTCACAAGACAGCCAATCTGCTAGGACCTTTTTTCATAACTGTAGGCAATAAGTTTCTACTATTAATAATCCATCCAGGCTGTGGTATTTTGGTACAGGAGCCCAAATGAACTAAGATAGTAGTATTTGACCATTTGACCCACAAAACCAGAAACTTGGTATAACTAAACCAAAGACTTAACACTTCCTCTATGCAAAGTGCTTGCAAGATTATGCTATGCCCATAGGACATTAACTTCCAATGTATCATGATTTTTAAAGTAAATAACCTACAAACTATTCCAAAGGAATTTTTTGATCCAATTATCATGATCTTACAAAGAAATAGCCTACAGACTATTCCAAAAGAATTTGTTGAGCTTCAACCATGTCACAGACTCATTTCCCTTCAATATTTTGGTGAAAGGGAAATCGAGAAAATATATAAGTAGCTATGTTGTTGGGAATACCTACCAAAACAGGTGCAGTAAATGTGACTGTGGCACTTAACCTGTACTTCTCAAACTCCATGGGCAGGCTTGCCCATTTTTGCTCTATGTAAATTAATTGAATATGCCTATTATGACAGCAATGTCAGACAGCGAAACTTTGAAGATGGCACAAAAATAAATCTCATTTGTATTGAAATATGCAAGAACCTTTGACTTGTGAATGTATAAGCTCATAATCAGGGCAATAAAGCATTCTACAGTGCTGAAGGACAGTCAAGGCACTGGCGTAGTAACAGTAAGGGTAAGATGCTCTCCTCACCCTGTGAGCTGTTGTCACACTGAGTGTGAATATCCTGCAATGTTAATAGACTCGTTTTGTATCTTCTCGGGTCTTTAAATCCCTTAAAGTGTTCAGATAGTGACTATAATAGTTGAAATATCGAATGTGCACAGAAATATTGAGAACCTAGTATAAGTTTCCTATAAAAAGAAGAAAACACAGTCTGGGCGTTTCTCTGAAATATAAGTGATTTTATTTCAAGTCATTGTGTAGTCAAAGCCTAACATTATTCCCCTTGTACCACATTGTCTCTAGAGAATCCCTTTTGCCAAATTCCACCCAGCATGTGACATAAGAAGCACACAAGAATATCACTGTTTTTTGTCCTAGAGTATTCTAAAGCAAATGATTTTACTACTAAATAGGAAAATGAATATATCTAACAGATAAGGGTTAAAAAAGAAAGCACAATCACAATAGCATCATTACAACCAATGTAATTAATATCAGTTCCTTCATATCACTTAGTATACAATCTATGCTCAATTTTTTTTTTGTCTCAAAAATATCTTATTATGGTTGATATATTCAAATCAGGACCCAGACCACAGCTACACACACATTTAATTTGTGATTCTTATGTCCGTTTTAATATATATCATTTCCTCCTCCTTTATAATTCTATTACTGAAAAATCTGGGTCATTATTTCTGGTTTCTTCACTACTTGTAATATGAATACTAAAAAAGTGTAACAGGAGGTGTCAGCCTTTATAAAGTCATTCTCAATCTTTTACACAGTGGTATAAGCAGCCATTGGTGGTCATTGTCTAGATCCATTATTTTACTAGGAGCCTAAAATGCCTATTTTTGCATTCTATCATTTCTCCTATGTGTGTTAGTTTCCATTACAAAGAAATTTCTCTCATCAACTATTCGGTTTCTTACCTGTACGTATAGAACTGACTGTGAAAATGCTTGATTCTTTCTGCTTATCAATTTCTAGAAAAACAAATTGATATCCAGAAACTGTTGAAATAGAAACTTTAGATTAGACAAATTTAACAGAGATTTTTGAGCAGCACTCAAAAGTGGAAAAGGTTCAGTGAGCTCTACTTCAGCAGAGTGAGCAGTGGGGCTTTTATGGGTTGAACACAGAAGTAAACAAATTGTCCTATTGGCCACAGCTAGGCATTTGCCTTATTTGGGTACATAACGGGATGAGAGGCATTTGTGATGTTTTTTGCAATCTACCACACCATGCATGGCCAAACCCACTACTCTCATATGGGTGTTTTGCATTAATAATCTGCTTCTCCTTTTGCCTTCATATAAACAATTGTCTTTATATCAGTTCGTTTGTTATTTAAAAAACATAAACCAAAACATGGCACTTCTCTTTTTAAACAAGCTTCAATGGTTTCTAATCATAGTGACGATAAAACCGAACTACTTGCTACATTGTGCCTTACATGGTCAGTTCCTTGACTTCCTCTTTGACAAAAACTCATATCATTATTTCCTTAGTGCACTGATCTTCTTTCTGTTCCCACGTTAGAACCCTTACTGATATGGTTTGGCTGTGTCCTCACCAAAAATCTTATCTTGAATTATAATCCCCATGTGTCAAGAGCGGGACCAGGTGGAGGTAATCGGATCATAGGGGTAGTTCCCTCATGCTGTTCTCATGATAGTGAGTGAGTCTCATGAAATTTGATGGATTTATAAGCATCAGTCATTTCCCCTGCTTGCACCCACTCTGTCCTGCCACTCTGTGATGACGGTGTCTGCTCCGCCTTTGCCTTACATCATGATTACAAGTTTCCTGAGGCCTCGCCAGCAATGTGGAACTGTAAGTCAATTAAGCCTCTTTCCTTTATAAATTACCCAGTCTTGTGTATTTCTTTATAGTAGCGTGAGAATGAACTAATACAGTAATTTGGTATTGAGGTAGTGGGGCATTGCTATAAGATAATTGAGAATGTGAAAGTAGCTTTGGAACTGGGTAACAGGGAGAGATTGCAACAGTTTGAAGGATGCAGAAGAAGACAGAAATATGTGGGAAAGTTTGGAACTTCCTAGAGATTTGAATGGCTTTGACCAAAATGCTGATAGTTATATGGACAATGAAGTTCAACCTGAGGTGGTCTTAGACAGAGATGAGGAACTTGTTCGGAACTGGAGTAAAGGTCACTTTTGCTATGCTTTAGCAAAGAGACTGGTAGCATTTTGCCACTGCCCTTGAGATCTGTGAAACTTTTAACTTCAGAGAGATGATTTAGCATATATGGTGGAAGAAATTTCTAAGTGGCAAAGTGTTCAAGAGGAAGCAGTACATAAATGTTTGGAAATTTTGCAGCCTGATAATGCAATAGAAAAGAAAAACCCATTTTCTGGGGAGAAATTCAAGCCCACTACAGTTATTTACATAAGAAATGAGAAGCATAATGTTAATCACCAAGACAAGGGGGAAAATGTCTCTAGAGCATGTCAGAGACTTCACAGCAGCCACTCCCGTCACAAGCCTGGAGGCTTAGGAGGGAAAAATGGTTTTATGGGCCAAGCCCAGCCACACTGCTGCTGATCTGGGCAGCCTCAGGACTTGGCACCCGGCATCCTAGCCATGGCTAAAAGGGGCCAAGGTATAGCTGGGGTCATTGCTTCAGAGAGTGCAAGCTCCAAGCCTTAGTGACTTACACTTGGGTGTTGGGCCTGCAGGTGAACAGAAGTCAAGAACTGAGATTTGAGAACCTCTGCCTAGACATCGGGATGTATGGAAATGCCTTGATGTCCAGGAATAAGTCTGCTGCAGGGGTGGAGCCCTCGTGGGAACCTCTGCTAGGCCAGTGTAGAAGGAAATGTGGGGTTGGAGCCCTCACACAGAGTCCTCACTGAGGCACTGTCTAATGGAGCTGTGAGAAGAGGGCCACCATCCTCAAGACTCCAAAATGGTAGATCCACTGAAGCATACACTTGGCACTTGGAAAAGCCACAGGTACTCAACACCAGCTGTGAAAGCAGTCAGAAGGAGAGATGTACCCTGCAAAGCCACAGGGGCAGAGCTACCCAAGACCATGGGAGCCCAACTCTTGCATTTGCCTGATCTGGATGTGAGACATGGAGTCAAAGGGGATAATTTTGGAACTTTAAGATTTAATGACTTCCCTACCAGACTTTAGACTTGCATGGGGCCTGTAGCCCCTTCATTTTGGCCAGTTTCTCCCATTTGGAATGGGTGTATTTACCCAATGGCTGTACCCCCATTTTATCTAGGAAGTAACTAACTTGCTTCCAATTTTAAAGGCTCATAGGTGAGAAGGACTTGCCTTGTCTCAGATGAGACTTTGGACTTGGACTTTTGGGTTAATGCTGGAATAAGCTAAGAGTTTGGGGGACTGTTGGAAAGGCATAATTGTGTTTTGAAATGTGAGGAGATTTGAGAGGGGCCAGGGGTGGAATGATATGGTTTGGCTGTGTCCCACCCAAAATCTGATCTTGAAATGTAATTTTCACATGTCATGGAGGTAACCAGATCATAGGGGTGGTTTTACTCATACTGTTCTTGTGATAGTGAGTGAATCTCATGGGATCTGGTGGTTTCATAAGTATCTGGCATTTCTCCTGCTTGTGCTCTCACTCTGTCTTGCCACCTTGTGAAGAAGGTGCGTGCTTCTCCTTGGCCTTCTGCCATGATTGTAAGTTTCCTGAGTCCTCACCAGCAATGCAGAACTGTGAGTCAGTTGAACCTATTTCCTTTGTAAATTACCCAGTCTCAGGTATTTCTTTATAGTAGTGTGAGAACAGACTAATGCGCTTACTCTAGCTTCTTCTACCTGCACTGTTTATTACATTTATCTTCAAATGTCTCCTTTTTTCTTGTTATTCAAGCATCAGGGAGACCTTCTGAGGTGGGGTATATATCACTAATGTTGTGGCTTTTTTGCTCCCATATTTCAGTGAGGGGAGGGAGTGGCACCCAGCAGTTCCTTCATTCCCATAGCTTGGCAAGTGGGCATATGTGGTGCCCAGTGCCTTTTTCAATCCCATATGTCAGCAAGCAGGAGAGAGTGGCACCCAGTGGCTTCTTCCCTCCTGTTGTTTGGCAAGACAGTTACAGTTAATTTATTCCTGCTGTCTGCAGCTTGGCAGTCAGTAGCATTACAGCTCTTTCACTCCCACCATTTGGAAAGTTCCAGGTTCTTGCCCCACAACTGAGAGGAATGAGGTACATGGACACTGTGGAATAAATAATGCCAATAGAGTTTTACTGAGTGAAAGAAAAGCTCTCAACAGTGAGAGTGGACCTGAAGTGAATAGCTGTCTGTGAGCCTGAGTCTGGCGCTTTTATGGGCTTAGAATAGGGAATTGGGTGCTGATTCATCCATGGGTGGTCTTGGAAAAGGCACTAGTTGATTGGTTAAAAGACATCATTCAGAAGGAACCAGTTAAGAGGGAGTAGGTAAGACAGGGAAGTCCTCACTTCAGTTGTGGACTCTATCTGGAATTGGCAGTTTGGTTTTCAGGCTTTCAGCCCTTGACTTGAAGGTTGGGTTTCACTGGAGACCCATTTCTGTCTGCCTAGGAATTTGCCTGTCTCCTGTTGCTATCACTAGCACATACCTCTTTTTGCTAGGCACATGGATGATCATATGTCCAAACTCTGCTGAAAATGACAAGGACATTGGATCAGCTCTGGTTACTAGACTGTGAGCAGAAATAAAATGTGTCATTTCTGGGTTGAGTCACTGGGAATATTCTAATCTCACTTCTTTCTTTCCATCACAACTGGATGGTCTTATATTGAGATGTCAACGAGATTAAAGTGATCTTGATTGCTGAGTCATTACATGGAGGATTACTGTCTTGGAGAGTTTACAAAACTCATAGTAGACTTTGCATAAGTGAGAAACTTTTGTAATAAGCCACTATGATTTTGGAGTTAATTTTTTAATGACAGCATATCCTAGCCTGGTCTGATACATTTAGTACACAGTATTAAGTTGTTTGTTTGTTTGTTTGGAGACAGGGTGTTGCTTTGTCCCTGAGGCTGGAGTGCAATGACCTGATCATGGCTCACTACAGCCTCAAACCCCTAAGCTCAAGCAGTCCTCCTACCTCAGCCTCCCAAGTAGCTGGGACTTCAGGTGTGTGCCACTATGCTTGGCTAATTTTCTTTATTTTTAGTAGAGATGAGGTCTCACTGTGTTGCCCAGCCTGGTTTTGAACTTCTGAGCTCAAGCAATTTCCCACCTTGGCCTCCCAAGGTGCTAAGATAACAGGCATGAGCCACCACACCAGGTCTGTTTTAAGTAACTTCATCATGCTCTCACTTTCTGTCTTAGCAATGTGTTTCATTTTTCTCAGAGCTCCTATTTATTTATTTCCTATTATTCACACTATATGTAAATTACTGGATATATTTATTATATATACTAGTAGCACATAAACTATATGTAAACTGTACTACTATTCTGAACTAGAAGTAAACTCTGTATAAGGAATCTTTGTTTATGAGTCACTGTATTTTCAAGGCCTAGAATAGTAGCTGTTCAGTAAATAATTATTAAACAAATCAATGTGGTGTCTATTACATAATACTCTCTGGTGCAGATTGGATTTTACAACTGGACATGATTTGAAAAGCAAAATTGAACAGTAGGTGAATTCTCAGCCAAATATATTATGGGACATTAATGCTAACTTTAATGATGTCTTTTGATAACTTTCCAATTACAAAGTGTGTCAAGACAACTAGAATGCTCATTTTATTATTAGAAGCAGGTGGATACATAGGCATAATGAAAAACGTAAGAGAAATAGCTACACAAACATGCAGGCAGTATTTCACTGACACTCCATTTATTTCTTTTCTGAGACAGCCATACAATAATTGACCATAGACTTGGTATTCAGTTCACTGAAATAGATTCAAATATAGGGAATTAGGAAGATAGGGAAACACTTTGTTTCCTTGTCTGACCTCTATTACCATCCAAAGAGAAGGGCATATTTCATATATGCCACTGGGACAAGCCTGGCTAACAGTATCAGGGCAGCTTGTATCCCACTCTTATTTTTCCTTAAGCATGTAGCTCTCTCATGACCCTCATAAAAGAAATAGTTGATGCTTCATGAAGATTCTGGCATCAATAAGACCTCAATCTCAAATAGGTTAAATGTAATTCTAACCTACAAACAAAATAGGTCTATTTATGCCTGAAGTCCTTATGGACAGGCTTATATTCTTTGTCACAAGACTTCAGGGCCCCATGCAAATCAAACAATATGGCTGGACAACTCTTTCAATGACCTTCAATAATCTATAACAGAAAAGGTGTTTCATGAGCATTGTATAATGGGGGAGTTATTGCCCAGGGCAATAGAATTCTTTTGAGGGCAGTATTGCCTCAGTAACGTGCTAGTTTAACAAAATTACCTGAGCCAAAATATGTTGGGAAATCAAGGCACACTACAGGTAAGAGAGAAGAAGAGTGTTTCCTAATAGCAGAATCCAAGACCCAGAGAGTGAGGTGGAGGGGAGAAAAGGAGGAGGAGGAAGGGGAAGAAGGAGGTGAAATAGCAAAATAATAAGGCCAACCCTCTGAGATGGTGCTATTTGGCAAGTGGCCAAGAAAGAGGTTCAGGCTCTAGAAAAATAGAGCCAAGAAAGAGGTTCAGGTTCTCAGAGGTTCTATTTTCCTAGAGGCTGAACCTCTTTCTTGGCCAGTCACCAAAATTGGAGAACAAAATGAGTCTAGATTTCAGGAACAAGATGAAAGTTCAGGTAGCAGAGTTGAGGCACAAAATCAATGCCAAACTAGCAACAATTGTGTAGAAAGTTGGGTGGGAGCTGGTGCTAGAGGTGGAACTGACCCTGTTGATGCAGGACTATAACTGGAGGTCGGCATCAAGTAACTCCAGCCCTGGAGAGGGTAAGAGAGAGTGGGAGAACCAGCCAGGGTCTCTGAGAGATGAGAGAAGTAAAGCAGGGAAAGCAGTAAGAATGGCATTACATGTGACTAGCTAGCATTTTCTAAGGAAATCCCAAACATCAAGGATCTCATTTAATCCTTACAACCACCCTATGAATTAGCTGGTGTCTTTATGCCATGGATAAAAAGAGAGAATGAACGATGATGTTGGTCCCTTCCTTTATCCTACACGGTAACAAATTTGGAATTTTCTTGCTGGCAAGTTTGGATTCCTACATATAGGTGAAAGAGAAATTGGCTTTTGATAATTCCAGAAAGATGGCAGTTCTATCTCAATTATTTACCAACCAGCCTAACAATAGAAATAAAATGAACAAAGATGATTTCCAAAACAAATTACTTCAATTTTGAAAATAGAACCATGGAACATTGTTTACAGGGACATAATAAAATTATTATAAAAGTAATTTAAAATTTTTAGATAGTTATTAAAATAGTGATATTAGCAAGACTGTCACATTTAGAGCATAATGAAATTTTGCGTTGACCTGTATTGCTACCATCTTCTCAATTCCCAAAGCTTGACATATTTCTTTATGACAAAACTTGATTATGATAATACCCTTGTCTAATTGTAGATATTCTTACGAATTACTATCATGAAATAGTTATTTCCTATATACTTAAGAATGTTACGTCTATTTCTGTTTTGTCAATTTCTCTAAGTAGAGATAAAGTAAGCAGTACGCAAATCAGTTCATAGAACTGTCGTAAGCTGCTTTGCAAGGTTGAGGAAAAGCAGAATAATCACAGATTGCAAAAATATGATAGCAGATGTTTATACAACCTCAAACCTCAGAAGTAAATATTTTTATTCTGTTTTACAAATAAGAAAATTGGGTATAAAAGGGTTAAATAGCCTATTAGAATGGCTACAATTTAAAAAGACAATAATAAGCATTGATACGGATGTAGAGAAACATTGCTAATGGGAATGTAAAATGGTGCAGTCACTTTGGAAAACAGTTCAGCAGTTCCTCAAAATGTTAAAGATAGAGATACCATATGACCCAGCAATTCTACTGCGAGATATATACCCAGGAGAATTGAAAATATATATCCACATTAAAACTTGAACATGAATTTTCATAGAAACATTACTCATAATGGCTAAAATATGGAAACAATGAAATATCTACAAATGAATAAACAAAATATATATCCAAATAATGAAATATTATTTAGCAGTATAAAGGAATGACATACTGATGTACACAACAAAGATGAACCTGGAAAACATTATGCTAAGTGGAAGAAGCCAGGCACAAAAGGTCGCATATTGTATGATTCCATTTATATAAAATGTCTAGAATTGGCAAATCTGTAGAAATAGAATGTAGCTTAGTGTTTGCCAGAGACTTGGGGTGTGGGAGGATGGGCAGTGCCTGCTAATCAGTATTGGGTTTACTTTTGGAGTGATGAAATATTCTGGAATTATATAGAAGTGAGGGTTGCATAACCTTGTGAATATGCTAACATCCACTGAATGGCACACTTTAAAAGGATGAATTTTATGGTATGTGAGTTACATCTCAGTAAGTATGTTATTTTTTAAAGCAAGGCTAAGTTATATAGCATTAGGTAGGGGGAACCGATATTTGGACCAAGGCAGTCTGGCTCCATAGCCTGCATATTTAACTGCTCCACATTCTATATCTCTAGTGAGAAGACATATACTAGGAGATGTCACCTTCTCATTTATTTACTCCAAGAATATAATTTAGTATATGAAGAATGGCCAGCCTGAATGCAGGCAATTTTCCATGAATAGTTTTCTTAAAACAGAGTTTTTAACAATAATTAATTAGTTATAATTAATTTTAATTACTAACAAGAACCTTCAATTTCACTGCAAAAAAAATATTTGATGAGTATATTCCTAGATAAGTAACTGAATTGTTTAACTGGCTGCCTTTGTTAGATTTTTTCATTCAAATCTCAACAAATGTTTATTGATTACCTACTCTATGCCACGTCCTCTTCTAGGTATTAGAGGCAGGGCTGTGGGATAGAGATACAAACCTCCTGCCCTCTGAAAACTTACTTTAAAAGGGATAATAAAAACAAATAAATGTTAACAATAACTGTAATTAAAAGTATATATAGGGCTACCAACTGTAGAAAGGCAGATGATGAAAAGAGAGTGACTAGTATATGGGGGGTGGATTATAGGCAGAGAAAAAGATAGAATAGTCAGAAATATTGAGTTTTCAAAGTGTTTCGACAAAATTACAGTTCTATATTTTGAGTGTCAGTAATCAACTTTACTCCTTGTCATCAATTTTACAGTAGGATCAGTTGTCTTTTGAGCCTATTAAAATAGTCTCATTGGCATATAGGAAAGTAAATATTTTTTATTTGTACAACCGAAGGGGGAAAGGGAATGAGAGATAGGGTAGTAGAGGAGGCTTCACACAATTTAGTTCATTTCGAAGCCACCATCAAAGACTTGAAAGACATAGGTAGGCCGCTTTCTCTACCTTCCCCGTTAAATTCTCAGACTTGAATGCTACAAATAATTGGTGGACTCTAGAGAATGATGTTAAATTCCTATAAGCAGCACAGGTTGTGCTCCCTAGGAGCAGATTCTAAGATGGAGATTTACATGCAGCAGGTTCGTTATAAAGTGTTATTGGAATCCAAATTTGTGGAAGAGAAGGAAGGAAACAAGATTGGGAGGAGGGAGAAGTCAAGGCATCGTGCATCTTCAGTGAAAGCCCCAGCAACTTACTGAGTAAAGAATTCGTAGACCAAGTTGGGGAGAGAGTGCTCAGCCTTTCCACTTTCCCCTACCATTCACTTGATGCCCCCTTTTTTCTCCAGAAGGTGGACATATCAGTGGGGGACGTGTCTGTCTTTAGCTGAGGCAAACCCCTAAGGAGGCTGACAACTGAAAGGAGTCTTCTGGCAGCACTCTCAGCAGCTGTGGAATAAACCCTGTTTTTCTGAAGGGGAATCTGAGCAGTGCATCACAATATCCCTCACAATAAACTTAGTCTGATGATGACTCAAACTGTAGCTGTTTTTCTAGATGTTTCTGTTACTAAATGGAACAATATGGCCCCTGGAATTTTACTCGCAAAAACTGATTTAGCTACCTGCTTTCTGATCTACTGAAATGGACCTCTCAGGATGAAATTCATAAATCTGTATTTTTATAAAGATCCCCAATGATTATAGACCCTCATTCTGGAAGCATTTGTTGTGGTTCCAGACAGTTGTGTCTCTAATTCTGGTCAATGGAATGTTAGTGGAAGTACGTGTGCCACTTCTGAGTTTTGCCCTCAGAGGAGGAGGAGCACACACTCACCTCTCCCATTCTACTTTCCTGTTGATTGGAATAAGAATGAGATGGTAGCAGCTAGTGGGAACCATTGTGGGTCAACAAGATGGAAGCTGGACAGTGCATTCTGCAATAAGACTGAAGAGACTAGGCACAGTCATGCCCCTCTGGGTCACCTACCCAGTTTTGTGTATGAGAGAGAAATACCTTTCTTTTTAAAGTCACTGTTATATTGGCTTTTTCTGTAATCAGCTTAAATCTTAGTAATATGAAGATAGTGGGTCCTCATCATTGAAGTGAAGGACATGCTCTCACACTTTGTTCACCTACATTAGGAAATAGACCCTAGTGGATTTTGGAAACATCAAGATTGATGGATTAGTGGATTTTGGATTTTGGAAACATCAAGAAACCTATAAGGATATAAATGTCTTTCTTAGGTCTACTCACTGGATGACCTAAGACCTGATAACTCTAGAGGGACTCAGACAAAATATAAGATCAGTTCAGATTATCGAGGTTTTGGTAAAAGCTACCTCAATGTTTAACTCATAATCTGTGTTGATCCAATGGTTCTAGAAGAATCTGTAACAGAAAAGTAAAACCTAGCAGAGGGGCCAATGACAAGTCGTAAAATGGTCATAGCAATAGCAGCTTCAGAGCTTTGGGAGCAAGACCACGCTACCTCCTGAGGCAGTTCTTCTATTTTCAGCAAATACTAGCTTTCTGTCAATACTAAAATAACAGGTGACTGTGAACCAAAACCCCTCATCCTGGAGGGGGCATTAGCTTTTCTATGTTGCCATAGATTTGGGCATTCTCAGCAGCAATCCATCATCAATCCAAAGTCATATATACAGAATAGAGTCCATTCAGGTCTCAAAGGCACAAGTCAGAAGGTCAGATCCAAGCAATCATTTCTTAAGGCTCACAATGCACTACTATCTGGCTGCCACATTTCTCTGAATTAATGCCTTTTGCTTAGAGGAGGAATTGCTTATAACCATTTAACACAGGATGAAAAGACTCAAAGCTAGATTGCCTACAGACCCAGTGTCAGTGAAAAGTGAGCCTACCTTAGGAGTGCTGTGAACAACAACTGTAAAGGAAAATTCTCTATAGCCACTGTGCTTGGCAGAAGATTGGCCTGAAGTCAGGATTCACACTGATTTCTCAGACACAGCAAATAATTTGTATAGATAGCGCAGGACTTGAGGAGAGAAAAAATGGAGAATGTCAAGAAGGGTTGGGGGAACTGTATGAATAATTCAGAATATATCCATACCTGAACGTAAGCGGATGCTTAAAGAAGAAGGTAGCAATTGTAGCAGGAATGAGGGTCATACATGGGTTCAGCAGCCTAAATTCCCTCCACTGAAGCCACTTGGGATACCACCATGCCAATAATCATGGTACTGTGATATAAATGGAAGACAGTGATCTTCCATTTTCATACTATCATGTCACTCAGATACTTGGTAAAAAGGAGACAACTTTGATCCTTTTCTGGTGGTGGGAAGACAGCATTTATTTTCTCTGAGATACCCAAGTATGGATTGGCATTTCCTTTTTATGTCTAATATGCCTAGACTAGCACTTCTATCTATAGGCTTATTGAATACTTTATTCATGCCGTGAAATGCTGTGCAGCACTGCTTCTAACCAAAGGAATTTATTTTCAAGTGAAGAAAAGTTCATACAGCATCAAATTAAAGAAAAGAAAGTTGCATACATACATCAATAAATGTATTATACTTTATTATTCACAGATGGTAAACCTTAAAGATTAGCCTACTGAGCCCTCCACTCTGATACCAGCTGAGGGATACTACCCTGTGAAGTTGGTGTGCTGTTGGCAGGATGTAATATATTAGCTGGACCAGAAATCAACATTCATTTTATCTCCCTTGTTCTGAAACTCCCAGCTAGCCATTTGGGGTCTCTCATAAGTCTAAAGCAGGCTTACTAAGCAGAAAATGCTGTCAGCTTATTATCTGGGATGATTAATTCTATTAGGTGAAAATAGAGCTGCTACCACGTGGTAAGGACTGTAATGTGGGTATAATGTTGACTCTGTGCTCTATCTACTATTTCCTGAGGTAAAAGCTATTAAAGAAACTCCTGCAACCTCAGCCATTTGGATTTTCAAGGGCTCAAGCTCCTCATAATTTTGTGAGATGATGAACTCTGGTATGCATTGAGAGGAAGGAAAACCTGCAACCAGTGATAGACATAGAGGAAAGCCAAAGGCCCTGGGACTGGCTGTAGAAGTGAGACCTGTAATGCCCACTCATAAGGAATTGTTATCCACCTTTGGTGGCAATTACCAATATACTAACACATCTATTTCCTTCTCCACCATTAGACATACAGTGTTTGATGATAGTTAAATTTACCACTAGTCAAAGTGATATAGAAAAGTAAGAACTGGTTCATCAATAGGTTATGATAATTTGGGTTTGCCTTCATGTTAGGAAGGGGGTAAGAGTGTTAATAACTGCACACATTTTACCTATGTAAATCATTTATCCAAGGCACATTTGAATATATATGTTCAGGAAGAAGGATGTGTGTGAAATAACAAGGCAGTAGAATGTATTAAAGATGACAGCCATAATATTAGTCAACCTCAACCTCTCCCTTTTTTATTTTTTTGGATGGAGACTTGCTCTGTCACCAGGCTGGCATTCAGTGGTGCGATCTTGACTTACTGCAACCTCTCACCTCCTGGTTCAAGTGATTCTCCTGCCTCAGCCTCCTGAGTAGCTGGGACTACAGGCGCATGCCACCATGCCCAGCTAATTTTTGTATTTTTTAGTAGAGATGGCGTTTTACCATGTTGGCCAGGATGGTCTCGATTTCTTTGACCTCTTGATCTGCCTGCCTCAGTCTAATCTCTCTTTTTAGCTACCTACTTCACTGGTACACAATATACAAGCACAGGACTGAGTTAGATAGAGAAAGATATTTATTTTGGTTTTGGCCTTGCTGAGTTTGTGGTACCTATAGAGCATCCAGTGAGAGGTGTTAAATTCAAAGTTGTATCAATGTGTCTGAAACTCAGAGGCTGAGGTTGGTGATACAGACTGGAAATCCTCAATGTGTAAATACATCTGCTTAAATTGATGAAATTGGACAAGGACTGAGTAAAATGACAAGCAGAACACGATGCAACTGGAAAACTAAACTTTAGAGGACTGGCAGAAATAAAGCTGTCCACACAATGTAGGAGCGTTAATTTTAAATGATGTCACAGAAAGAAAAAAGAAATGATGTCATAGAAACAAGGAGAAAAATGTCTCAAGAAAGGAAGAATGGAAACGCTGTCAGACCCTGTAGGCAGAATTATAAGAAGGTCACTAGTGTCCTAGCAGGAGGAGTTGTAGTAGGATGGGAGGAGTGATGCAACTGGCATAGGAAGTGAGAAAAGAAAACCAAGTCTACATTTTCAATAAGTGAAGGAAATGAAACAGGAGAAGGACATAAGAAGCTGAAGGATAAAAGGAAAATATATTGAAGAGTCATGATATGATCCAGTTTCTGCTAGACTTGCAGAATTCGTTTTGCTGTAAAATAAATACCCTTGCTCATGAATTGCTTGTCAGGTTGTGTTTATTTTTCAGATCCAGTCCACGAGAGAGCAAAATTCCTCATAATGAGAACTCATTGTTTTGAGTGAGATACAAATGTTTAGTTATTCCCACTATTTTAATGATTATTTTTCCTCACTTATAAATACCAGGCCTGTTAAAACTGGGAAGGTGATGTCAGCATTAACTGTATGTGAAAGTCGTATATGGTTGGCATATGTCTAAACAAGAGCAGGTTGTGATATGCCTGTATTGGTAAGGGATTGTACTCCCATCAGGACAGTCAAGTACAATGTCTCTGAGTTCATAGTTTTCTTCTCGGCAGCAAAGGCATGAATGTTCCAAGAGTAAGGTATCATAATTGTACCTAAAAGAAAAATTCAGTAATAAACATTTTTAGAATTTTAAAGATAAACTGACATCATTACTCAAACAGTAATTGTCTAAGTGACTTAGCAAGCCTTGTAACCAATTTATTCTTTTTCTAGACCTTGCATTTCCCCTGTCACTGTAAAGCTCTGATGTTGCTCAGTGATAAGAAATCTGAAAAGAAGTTATAATCTCATAATTGGAGCATTATGGTGAAAAAGTAAACTAAATAAAATGTTAGATATAACTTAATATGAGATTATTATCTCTATATTAATCTATACATAAAAGTGTACATAAAGGAAAAACATACTATCTAAATTTCAAGTGTAAGTAATTCAAGAAATTCACTTCTTTGCTTAAATATTTTCTGTAGTCACTGTATGAAGATGAGTACATTTGTTACAAAGGTATCATGCTTGGCATATTTAGAAAACTACTTCGGAATGACTCATCACTATTTTAAGTGAATATTTTAGTTCTCAGATCTTAATATCTTAGATTCTTCTTTCATTTGGTCCTTATAACAAAATAGTATTGCCCTCACATAAAAGTTTTTCCATGTAATATTTTAAAAGGTTCATTTTCTCCACAAGGTTACAAAGTTAACACACGATACACATTCAAAGAACTCACTTGACAGTCTTTTCACATTCCCCTGCGCATTTTGCCATCTGAACTCTTTTCTTGCAACCACTGTAGATAACAGTCACATTCACAAAGGAAGATCTGCAATTATTCTTACCTAAAACGAAAAGGAAAAGAGAGTCAGAAGTGAGGTTTAACATTAACAATTGCTAACCCTCCATTTTCTTAACCTATAAATAATAGCAACTACTTCACAACATGATTGAGGAGATTAACCATCTCAGCACCATTACAAGGTAGCTGGTTAATACTCAGATTACTGGTATCTTGTTCCTGTTATCACTATCACACTATCACAGGTGAAGGGGTTGAGGGGAGAAGTAAGCGGAATGGAGAGGGGAAGAAATGGGCAGACGGATTATTTTGACATCCATCAAAAACAGGGGTGGATGAATTATTTTTGACATCCATTTTCTCATCACTGATTATCCTTATGATCTAATACACCATTTACAACACAACTTGCTGATGTCAAAAGAACAAGCTAATCTTTTCCATGAAAATTACATTTGTTCCCTTGTAAACATTGTTTTTTACTGAGAAGAATGCTGCAGTCAACATGAATACATAGCCGTAATACATTATGTACAAATATCCAATGGAAGTTTACACAGATAGGCTAGGTTACCTGTTGTGTTAAAAATACAAGATACTTTCTCTTAATGATCTGCCATTTTGTTTTAAAGAAATTAAACTTTTGTCAACAGCTTACATGTTTCTCTGTGCAGAACTTAACTTTACTCACATGTATAGCAACATTTTTTGGAATCATAGGTTCTGTCTTCCTGTAGGGGTAAGAAAAAAGATAAAAACGAGAAATGTTGTTCTAAATTTTTCTGCAAATAATACAACACTTCTTAATTGGTTAAAATGCATCACATCACAGAGAGGAAATGGAACAGATGGACAATCTTACCCCAGATCTACTAAGCAAAAGGCAGCAAAGGAGAGACACCAGCTTAGTAAGAAAAATATGACTAAAATTTTTCAACAATGGGCAAAGGAAAAATAAGCTTTAAACTGAATTCTTGTTAAAGATAACATTAAATAATATTAGACTATTTCTCACTTACTGAAAAATGCTTTAACAATAATACTACTACTACATACTAGAAACTCACAATTAGAAGCTGCACCTTTGAGAAATTGATAGGTTTAAAATCATAACAAAGGAAAAGCATGATAAATACTGAAATCCGGTATTAGAGCTCGAAAATAAAACATTAAACCATATTATCAATTATATCTTCAGAAAGAAAAATGATAACTTAAACCTCCCTTAATAATTGAAACTTAAGCATTCATTAATATAAAACTCAGCCATACTTGGGGAGCACAGAAATGGAGAGCACTGTGACACAAAGAAAGATCTAAAGTACCCAGACATGATTATATAGAAAAATTGGTATCCTTATAGATAATTATTTGAGCTATTTTTAAAAGTTAGTGAGTTTTTTAGTTTAGAAATAGCAAAATGCTTTCTATAATAACTGACTCCTTCTAGATGAGCACTAAATTAAGTTTTATAAAGCCTGCAAAGCATGAGAGCCTTTCTTGATATGAAAAAAACTATATACTTAACAATAAAAGATGAGCATGTCTGGAATCACCTGGGCTCTGGATATAATGCATTTGTTTAAAGAGCTATACGATCTACCAGATATTTATGTCTGATAGCCAGACACAAATATTTTCTAATGAGATTGAAGACAGGTTGATTTTTCTTTTTTTGAGAGGAAGTCTTACTCTTGTTCCCCAGGCTAGAGTGCAGTGCTCGGCTCACTGCAACCTCCGCCTGCTGGGCTCAAGCGATTCTCCTGCCTCAGCCTCCTGAGTAGCTGGGATTACAGGCACCTGCCACCACGCCTGGCTAATTTTTATATTTTTAGTAGACACGAGGTTTCACCATGTTGGCCAGGCTTGTCTCGAACTCCTGACCTCAGGTGATCCGCACGCCTCGGCCTCCCAAAGTGCTGGGATTACAGGTGTGAGCCACTGCGCCCAGCCAGGGTTTGATATGAGAACTGAACCTCAGTGTTCATTAGTTAAGATGACTTACTTCTGCACACCAGGTCTGCTCTGGGCAGTCCTGGACTACTGCAGCAAAGCCAGTGTCTTTGCAGGAATAGGAGACACAGGGGTTGCTGGGGTCATCGAATGAAGCACCAATCTGGGAGGAAAAGAGGAGGACAAAAACAAAATAATTATTCACCTTGATTTCTTTTAGAGGTTTGCAAGAATATCAGTTTAAAAATTCAAATTCATGTTTAGTGATTTTCCAGAGGCACTTTGTCATTAGGTTAATAGTAAAGAAAAGATGGTTTGAAAGTCTTTCACTTCCATGAATAAACCAAATTTGTTCATTGAGACACAAAATGTGTCAAGATTCTCAATCCTCAAATGAAGATTCACCAACAGATACTCTATTATATTTTCAAGAAATTTTCAAGACAGGTTTTTTTTATAGTGATCAAGCACTTAATTGTTATGTTCTAAGCTTAAGGGGAAACGAGAAATTTAAGTGGGGGAAAAATGGCACAAAATAGGCTTATCATATTAAAACAAATGACAAGTCTCACAAGATGTCTTGCTTCTATCTTGGCCTATATTCCTATACTTTTAAAGCTCTCTGATGTTACTTTATAATTAGCTTATGTTAAATATTCAAACAACAGTTTGAGAAACTGCGTTTATTTCACGGCCTCAGACAAGATGAACTTTCTGATAAATTGGAATTTTACTATAAATGATCAGAAGAAAACTTTCCTTTTGTTTCTTAAATATCATCATATTTTTTGTTAAAAAACTACCACAGGTTTAAGTCAGATCAACTTTGGAAACTAAAAATTTAAGAAGTCCAGGTAGAAATGTGAGTGTGATAAATGGGTTATCAAAGTAAAACTCTCATAGGATGTTTTATCTATTGCCTAATATACCACATATATTTCATTTTAGATTTTTTAATATTTACTATCACCATTTCAAGTGTGTTAATATCAATTTGAGAATCATCTGATTTTTATGGCTTCGTTATACTTTTTTCTAAAAAGTTAAATTACTGTCCAAAATGTCAAATTAGTTGTCAAAATCCAGCCTTGAATATATTGTGTTGCTGTAGCTGCATAATAGAGTTCTAGCCCTTTGGGTTTTCTTATTTGATCTCTGACAGCTTGACCATCTGATCTTTCTGGTTATAATTACAGTTTGACTCTGTTCATTGATTTGAATGTTACAAAGTATGTCTTCTCCATCTGGCAAGGCCCATGGGAAATTTTGTTCAGAAGCTCTACTGCTGAGTAGTTAATGATCAAGAATTATGTTTTCCTCCTTTGAAGAGTCCTGGTGAGTGTTACATTTGATGTTCCTTTGGAAGTGGGTGTGGGGAAAAAAATGAATGGATTCCAATCCGTTGTTACTAGGGTTAAAAAAATATATATACATACATATATATTTATTATGTAATTTCTTTTATATAGATAATATATATACTTACATATATTATATATATAAAATAGGCTAAAAGTCCCTTAATATAGCCGAGTATTAAATTTATTCATATAATTAACAAAAACATTTTAATGAAGAAAAGACCTTACCTCATAGTCAGTATTGTTAAACAAACATGTTCTTGGTTCTGAAAAATAAATATATTGTTTTATTCTAAAATACTATAATTCTATTTATAAAACAGAAATTGTAGATGAGATCATACATAGCAACCAACTGTAATGTTTCTACCCATAATATCATAGTCTTCCTTTAATTTACTGATTATATTCATAACTTAATTCTGGGTGTCCCCCATTCTGAAGATGGTAAGTTTTAAGAACACAAATATTATTATACTAATTCTGTACTATTTATTACACCTGTCTAGTATTATGTTTGACAAAACTGGTAGCTCAAAAAGTATCTCTTGAATATGTTTATAAACAACCAGTGAACATATTCAATTAAAATAATGTATTATGAATACACACCACAGTATCCAATTTCACAGCAGGTGTCATTATATTGGAACTTCACAAGCTTTTCACCGGTTTTGCATGTGGGTGGAGAAGGGCACTCCTCAGGTTTACAGTCTATAGTCTTTGCATCAGTACAGGTACATCTGTGGCAATTGGCAGTCCATATGTCTCCAGGCTACATATACAAACCAAGTTTAGACTTCTATTCAAATACAGGAATTAGAGCACATTTGGATTAAAGTAGAGCAAAACTGTGTACTTACAGATTTCTCTTCTCCCAGTGGACCGTGACAAACTGTTAACATAAATGATAAATGGTAATTAAATTTGGCAAAATATAACCACCTGTTATTTATAGATAACCACCAGGTGGCCAATACTGTAACTGGCATTAGGATTTCAGAGTCACAGAATTATACAAGATTTTATGGTGCCTTAAGGTGAATAAAATCAAGTCCACCTGCTTTAAGCAAACTGTTACCAACAGGCATATCCTATTTTTATAAATCTCAGCAAAGCATAATTCTTCATTTCTCCTGGCAGTGGTCAATCAATCTTATGGCTACTAACTGACTTACTGTTTTGCAGTCTGACTTCTGCTTTTCCAATCCTACAAGTCACCATGGCTTCATAATTACCAGACCCAAGGGCCCCGTCTCAGTTTAAGTTATCTGCCATAGTTGACATTGTTCATTCTTACCTTCTTGAAAAATGTTCTCCTTTCTTCAGATTTAATACTCTGAAATTTTTGTCTTCACTGGCAGTTTGTCTTACTCCCTCTCATTTTGCCTCTAACTCTTTCCTCTATCTCCACAATGTGCACCGTAACATCAAAAGAATGACTCTAAAATGTCCAGCTCCAGCCCAGATCTCTCTCATAGCTTTGGAGCCAGTTCTCTCTCTACCTCTAGACAGAATCCTGGCAGACCTATAGAAACCCAAAACTCGATGTGCACACAACAGATTGTATCATCTTCCCCCCAAAACCAGCTTCTCTTCTAGACTGGCTTCCTTCTCTACAGATAGAACTATACTTTCAATCATTCAAACTTAAAATCAAGGAGCCATTTGAGTTCTTCTATCACTGGCATCAAATCTACTGCCAAATCCTGTATCTCACATTCATTTCTTCCTTTCCTTATTCTACTTGCTACAATGCCACTCCAAGATCTTACTACGTTTTTGATCTAGCATATTCTACTGGTTTTTTTTAGGGGATTACTCTGACTCATATCTCGTTCTGATCCAATCAGGTAACATGATTTTTCTAAAGCCTAATTCTCATCTCATTACTACTTTGATGGTCCCTTATAGTTGTGTATAAACAAACACTTTATTCTAGCAGTCTAGCTTTCGAGGGCTCTCATATTGTGACTCAAACTGACCTTCTCAACTTTATCTCACTTCTCTCATTTACATGCCCTGGACTGGTCTGTTTGTGTTCTCAAATATCAATATTGTAAAGAAATTCCTGGAGATACCTTAAAATATACAACACAAGTGACAGACAATATGCACTCTATATATAATACATAGTTTATATTTTTACTTTGAAATTTATTTTCTGCCTGATATTAAATTTGCTATTTCTCTGAAGACCTTCCTTTTCCCACTATGTACTAAGGTCAGAGAATTATTTTTTAGTAGTTTTTTTTGAAGATCTGACTACTTTTTTATTTTATTTATTTATTTTTATTTTTTTATACTTTAAGTTCTAGGGTACATGTGCACAATGTGCAGGTTTATTACACATGTATACATGTGCCATGTTGGTGTGCTGCACCCATTAACTCATCATTTACGTTAGGTATATCTCCTAATGTTATCCCTTCCCCCTCGTGCCACCCCATGACAGGCCCCAGTGTGTGATGTTCCCCACCCTGTGTCCAAGCGTTCTCATTGTGCAATTCCCACCTATGAGTGAGAACATGCAGTGTTTTGTTTTTTGTCCTTGCGATAGTTTGCTGGGAATGATGGTTTCCAGCTTCTTCCATGTCCCTACAAAGGACATGAACTTATCCTTTTTTTATGGCTGCATATTTTTTAGTAATTTTGTTTATTTGCTACAAAGTTCCTTAAAATTACTTAACTCTGGCTAAACGGATTTTTTCTACTATAGCTCATCCCTCAAGTTGAAATTATCTAGTTTAAAAAGATGCTTACTATCAAGTGACAATATTTTGGTTAAGGTATCATAATTATATGAAACATTTAGTAGGTAAACCTTGTTTTGATCTGAGTAACAAGGTATATTTGTTTGGTTTGGTTTCATTGGTTTGTGAAGGAGGAAATGAACTATTTACTCACTATTAGGGGAATAAAAGCTAAGTTAATCCAATACATGTTTTCCTATTTTATAACATTTCCATGGCTGGTGACTTTTATTAGCAGGACCTCTGAAATTTGATTGATGAGAGTAGCCATTAATGCAGAGCAATTCTGAAGTCGTGGTACTCTTACCTGGAGCGGGTGGAAGTGAGGCTAGACATTCTGTGTAAAGACAGGAACCTTAAGTCAGTCTCTGAAGTTACTGGAATAGTATTGTGGCAAGTATAGTTATCTAATTCATTATTCCATTGCTGAAAATAATTGTCTACATAGCTAGTCTTACAAATCGATATATTCCCATCTATCTCCCCGTCCTGCTCCTCGCTGCATTTGAAATTCCATTGTACAGTGTTTCCTTCGGACCTCATATTTTAATGAGAGAAAAATATAAGTATCAAAAAGAGAAAACATCAAAGTAAACTCTTCAAAATTTTTTGAAGGCAGTTCTAATGAATAGGACAAAAAGATTTAAAAAGGGAAAATGATAATTGTGCTCCAGTATAAAATGAGTATTAATTACCCAGTTTTAGTCATTTAAAAACCTTTATTCTCCTTATCTTCTTGAAATACTTCAATTTTGCTCTATCTTCTCCCCCAACAAATGCTTTAAACTGGCAATACGTATCTTTTTTAGCCTTTACACATCATATATTTTGGTCAATCCAACAATTCACTCATAAATTTCAAACTCTATTCCGAAACTTCTAAAAACAAAATGAATATTTTATGCAATCTGGCCAGTCGCAGTGGCTCACGCCTGTAATTGCAGCACTTTGTGAGGCCAAGGTGGGCAGATCAATTGAGGCCAGGAGTTTGAGACCAGCCTGGCCAACATGGTGAAACTGCATCTCTACTAAAAATACAAAAAGTAGATGGGTATGGTGGTGCTTGTCTGTAGTCCCAGCAACCAGGGAGGCTGAGGCAGGATAATTGCTTGAACCCAAGAGACAGAGCTTACAGTGAGCCGAGATCAGCCATTGCACTCCAGCCTGGGCAACAGAGCAAGATTCTGTTTAAATATGTATATATCTCTCTCTCTCACACACACACACACACACACACACACACGTTTTTCTTGGTAGGTTGAGATATATATGTGTGTGTGTGTATATATATATATACACACGAGATATATATATACACACACACATACACGTATATGTATGCATATGTGTGTATATGTGTATATATGTGTATGTGTGTGTGTATATATATATCTCAACCTACCAAGAAAAAGGCTGACCTAGGAGCAACAGAATATTTGAAGAGAACTTAAAATTTCTACATGTTTAGGTAAAGTGATCCCAACAACTAATAGGCCCAAAATATAGATTACAAAATGAATTAAAGGTATGGAAATTTGGGTAATCAAATATTTCCAACTCTTTACATAGGGAGGCTAAGCCAGATGCTAATTATGGATGCTTAGCAAAGTAACAGAAACCAGCAACAAGAGAGAAAAAAGATCAGTTAGGCATGAATACAAGAGAAAATATTCCCTGACCAGGATTGCAAGCGTTTGTTGGAGATATTTGTAAGAGGAGCCACAGAGAACAGTCTCCTAATCACCACATTTGTATCAGAGTAATTTCTCAACTATCTGATCATGTCAGGCTCTTGATCAAATCCTTAATGGTATCCCATTACTATAAGGATAAAGCCTTGTTGAAGTTTGGTTCTTCATAAAATTTCCTCTACTTACGTTTTTGCTCTCATTTCTTCCCTGAACCTTACGCAGTCATTGCCAACATCTGGTTGATTCCTGAACTCCCCCATGAGGTCTTATATCTTTATCTTTTCCAGGGCTGTTTGGCAGGAATACCCTCCCCATCCATGCCAATGTTAAACTCAATCATGCCATTTCTCATGCCTTTACTCCACACTACCAATTAATAAGCAGAAATTAACACTACTCTCACTCCACCCCCGGAACCACATATTTTGTGCATATTTTTGGTATCACTAAATATATACTATCTGTGCCCAAAATAATCTCTTCCTCCCACACACACAGAATAAAAAATGGCAAGTGCTGCATCCTGCTGATGTTTTTGCTTTTAATGTCTGCTAGAGAGTTTAGCACATATAAGGTACTAAAGAAATATTAGTTGACATAGTAACAAAGAAATTAGGGCTTTTCCTATACTGACCTGTTTTATTTTCAGTTTCTACTTCTCTGGTTGCCACGACAGTGGTTTCTGAGAGGAAATAAATGGATGGTATTGTGATTTTAAAAATTAGAATAACCTACACATATTAAGTCTGTGTTTATGTACATGCCCAAATGATGGCACAAATTCATACTCAAGGAAAGCTTTGTGTGGAACAGACAATTTATTCCAGTTCATTTGGGTCATCTGATTTTACCTGACTGGGGTACTTGTGGTCTTGTTGGCACTCCAGCTGGAACCAAGGTGGAGCCTCGCAAAAGGAAATATAAGACATTTTAGGACTAGCACCCTTCATAATACCCTGCTCAGAATTCTCAATCTGCATGAAGAAGTCTTTAGGAGGGGAGCCCCAGTGAAAACCTAAACCAAAAACTCCCAGAGGGGGGGAAAAAAAAGGTATCCTTAGTATAATTTCGAAGTTGTGTTCTAAGAGGAAGTTGAATGCCATCATCCTGGCCTCGGTCTTTCACTTCTCTCCTACCTCTCTCCTCCTAACTCAACTTCTTATGTATAATCAAAGCCACACTGAATACTCACCTGTTTGCACTCCAGTTCCAGAAGTTATTTTGACTCCTGTGGAAGCAGTGACTGCTTAAAAAGGAACAAAAGTGGTGAGTACAGGGGACTGGAGAAGCTAAAGCTTAACTTCATTTTAAAAAAATGTTTTATTCTTCATGTTTTAGATGGACAGAAAAAAACTATGTATTTTGTACATGATGTTCTGAAGAACTACATTATGCCACCCTCTTAGCACTTTTCAAGAATATATTATTAACTATAGTCACGATCTTGTGCAATAGATCTTTTGAATTTACTCCTCCTGTCTAAATGAAATCTTGTATCCTTTCACCAACATCTCCCCACCATACCCCTCCCCATATATACAACTACCCCAACCACTGGTAACCATCATTCTACTCTTTACTTCTGTGAGAACTGCAGATAAGCTATCCTGTCTTCTGAGGGGCCACCGAGACAAATGCATTTATTACTATTTGACTTACCTGTGGTAGGAGGTCCAGGAGCAGTGGTTTCGTTAGATGCTTCCTTGGAAGGACCTAAAATGAGCAAGGGAAGAGCAATACACTTTTTCTGATCTCAGAAGAGCATTTACTTAAGACACCTCCACGTGGAACAAGAGTCTCAAAGCAGTTGGAATACACTAACACATCTACTAATGCTAGCTCACGCCCCTGCTGTGGAAACACTAAGAACTTGGCCGGGCGCGATGGCTCACGCCTGTAATCCCAGCACTTTGGGAGGCCGAGACGGGCGGATCACGAGGTCAGGAGATCGAGACCATCCTGGCTAACACGGTGAAACCCCGTCTCTACTAAAAAAATACAAAAAACTAGCCGGGCGAGGTGGCGGGCGCCTATAGTCCCAGCTACTCGGGAGGCTGAGGCAGGAGAATGGCGTGAACCCGGGAGGCGGAGCTTGCAGTGAGCTGAGATCACGCCACCGCACTCCAGCCTGGGTGACAGAGCGAGACTCCGTCTCAAAAAAAAAAAAAAAAAAAAAAAAAGAACTTCCTATTGTAGCAATCCCTTGTTCACAGAGGTGAAGTGAAGATTCTTCTTTGACCCTGATACATGTTTCTCTTGTGGGTTTCCTTTCTCTAAGTGATGAGAGCTTTTCTCACACTTTACTCTATACATGTTTCACTTCTGGTGCCCCTTCTCTAAATGACAAGAGTTTTTCTCACGCCTAACTCTTCATGTAACTTGGTTTCTTGGTTCTCCTGTATTAATTTTGGAGGGAGAGAGTGGGAAAAAATGAGAAAATGAGAGACCTAATGTTGCCCTTAGCTTAACTACATTTTAGACAGGTTTGTTCCTAGCTATTGGCTCTTAACCTCCCTTTTCTTATTTACTTTAGAAAACTTGCCTTACTTTTAAATTCTTCCTCTGCCCCTTTGAGATGTAAATCTTCTCCCACTCTCTTGTCAATCTTACAATTCATAAATATCTTTCTCAAGGACCTGACAGCCACTCTTTTGAAATATAATTATCAAGAAAAATAATGTCTCTATCTCCCAATCTCTGTGGGAGGGCAGGGGCCTAACTTTGACCTGATTAAGTGCCAATTACCAAACACAGATGGCCTAATCGTATACGTTGAAGTCTCTCCAAACATTCTTCATTACTTTTCCACTAGCTTAGCCAAGCACTAAACAATTCTCCTGCCTTTTGCTTTATCAGAGCTGAGTTCAGTCTCTCTCCCCTATTGCAATGGTTTTGACACTTATTGTAGTAGTCTTGAACAAAGTCTTCTTTGCCTGTTTAACTACATCTGGTGCCATTTTATTTTGCAGTTGAAGTGTGACATTCATTCATAGAGATAAATACTGCCTATCTGTATTGACTTTGTAAACAGTATTTACTTTGGTGTTAAAGACACAGAAATGTTGAGCATGTAGTCTTCATTTGAGACAATAATTTATATTACCTGCGATGGAAGTTTCTGGGATTCCAGTGATTCCACTTGATATTACAGTGGTGCCTGCAAAGGAAAATGAGGGCAAATTCATATCAGCCACAGCCCTTATTCCTATCCTCGGAGATCAACATGAGGAAGAGAAAGCAACTCAGATGACATTCTGGGCCAGTGCTGCAGCTAGCCCACAGGGCACCTTGTGAATTACAGACACACAGATAACTCCTCTGGACAGCTGAGAATTCATGGATTTCAGTGTCTGCTCTCTCCTTTAGTGGTGCCCTGTGTGCCTTCACAGCCTGACCTGGGGACTCTGGCATGAGCCTGAGAAACCCCAAAACAAGAAAACAACCATAGATGGCTAGGAAATGTAAATTCCCTAATGGAACTTCCTGAGTCTTATCTTTACCCCCAATATTTCCCTATGCTGAAGCAATGGATAGAAGTCATTAATGAGAACCCAGTGGAGTTAAACAGATTTAACTACTGACAGACACTCATTTAACCCTAAGAAAGGCAAAGAAGAATGAGGTAGGAATTGATGTGTGGACGCTACAGTCAGTTCCACAGAAGGGATCTTAGTTTTCCAGCCTTAGGTTCTTGTAGCTACCTACTAAATATTTACATACCTGTGTTTGAACTTCCAGAAATAATAATGCTAGAGGCTACCTCAGTGGTGCCTGTAATAAGAGGGAAGGACACAACGCCTTTCCCATCATCGGAAATGTATGGCTTTTCCACATAACCTGGTTTCTCTGAAGCAACAGAAAACAATTTAACAAGTTTTCTTGCACTAAATGCTAAGCCTAGCATGTTTTCCAATTGACTCTTTCATAATTGTATGTTCAAGGGAAATATGGGAAAGTCACAATTGCCTCATATATCTCATTTCTCTAGATCTAGAATCATCCAGACTTCAATTACTAAATTTGAGAATGTGTTTCTTATACGCACATGATTTACCTCCAGTAAAAATTTTCTACAGTAAATGTAAGAAAAGGGACAAGTACTCCATAGAAAGAAAACCAGAAAACAAAGTGTGTGTAAACTTGTGATCAAAGATTAAATATCTAAATCAAAGCCTTAATCAGCACAATTACCTGCATCTATTGAATAATCTCTTAATCAGCAAAATTACCTGCATCCATTATAGTAATCTCACCTTCTTGGCTGCTGGTGACTCCTGTTGATCCTGGGGTATTGCCTGACAAGACCAAGGGAGTAAAGAAAGGATGTGTCTAGATAATTATTAATACATCTACAATATATCTTGGAAAAATCAGATAATTGGTCTAGGTTGGCCTCACGATCTCTTATTAAAGGGAAAGCAACCACCTTCCAGCCACATTCATTTTCATTCAAAATCTGTATGTAGCAAACTCAAATGGAAAAATCGTGGAGAATCTAAAATGTGAAAAAACTCACCTGATGAAATTTCTGCTTCAGTGGTTCCAACATAACCTTTAAAAGTTGTGGCCTCTGTAAGAGCAACTTAAGAAAAGTGGAAAAGATGGAGAGTTTGTCAACATGAAAATGATATGGCAATAGATGATGTTGTCATGAGATAATTTACTAGTTTTATTAATGTTTTTAATTTTTGTGCATACATAGTAGATATATATACTTATGGGGTACATGAGATGTTTTGATACAGGCACGCATTGTGAAATAAGAACATCATTAAGAATGGGGTATCCATCCATTGAGCTACAAACAATCCAATTACACTGCTAACTGAGAGCCATTTAAAGGAGAATTCCTTTCACTACTTGACTTACCTGTTCTGAAACCTCCAGGTAAGGCTGTTGTCCCAGAGCCTGTCACAGTGTAGCCTTGGATGAGAGGGAGAAGGAAGAGGAGGTAATATGAGCAGAGTCTGATAGGATAGAAATCATGGTTTAGAACAAATCCATGTGTTTCTGTGAGACAATGCATTCCTTCTCCAGGATTCCTTTCCCAAGAGGTAAACTAAACATGGTTTTCCCCGTTTTATAGTGTTCATTTTGGTTAGCTTCAGTCCTCTGGGATCTTTCTTTTCCAAGTTAGCATCATGAACGAGGGCCTTTCCCATCCTCACCTTTTTCAATTCCCCATGCTCACCTGTTTTACTTTCAGTAGGTTGGCTTCTCCCTGAAATTATGTTGGTGATCCCTAAAGGTTAAAAAATGAAAAAGATTGAGAATCTTAATATTTTAATTCTTTCAAGAGAGTTTCCCCCCTTCTACTTTCTACTTTCAAAGTTTCATAACTATGAGGCTAGGTTCTCTGAAAAAATGAAATATTAAAAAATATGTCCCCCACAAATTCTGGCTGATCCTGTTTGAGATTCTGAATCCCAAAATTAGAGGCAATATGGTCTCCTGGTATAACATGGTGTATCCCAGTACTTCAGTACACAGTGCTAAGTCAAACACATTGGAAATTGCTAAACCAGAACTCCTCTCCTTTTCAGGCTCTTTGCCTATGTCCACCCTTTATGTCCTGGAGAGCCCAAGGAACTCTTTGTCTGTTTTCTCTTCTCCCTGTATGTAAATAACATACAGTGGGTTATTTAGGGCTAATATAACCCTAAATAACTCATCAGTACCCATAGTTTCAAATATTATTTGTAAGCAAATGACTGACAAATCTCTATCCCAGTACAGGCTTCTCGTCTGGGCCCCAGTCACCTTCATCAACTCTTCTGGACATCACTACCTGGAAACCTCAGAGTAATTTGAATTCAAATGATCAAAATCAGACCTTACTGTATCACTTATCAAATATTTTTATTTCCTCTAGTATATTCACAAACTTGGCAGATGGCACCATCACCTATCCACCCAAGCACTCAAATCATGAACTAGAAGTCAGCTAAATTTATTCCTCTCCTTTATCTCCTCAGCCACACTTGTTGATTCTAACTGGCTAACATATTGTACACTCTTTCTGCCTCTGTATCCCCTTATGACTAGCTTATTTCAGTCCCTAACCATCTGTCATTTCCAAGAGATTTCAAACTATACAACATACCTCCACCCTTACTCTTACTCTCTTTCATATCAATCTTCTACCTGTGAGTAATTAATATTCCCAAAAAATACAACCTGGGCATGATAATTAACCTATTTTAAAATCCCTTCTCATTGCCCATGAATCAACGTTTTAATTTTTGGTGTTATAATTGAGCCCAATATTATAATAGTCTCATAGAATATAGAATTGATGAGTGATTTTTTTCTTCATTTCATGATATTTCTGTCCCAACTTTGTAATCTAGAAGCTCCAAAAACTTCTCAACATTCCCTCTTTCAATGCTCTCTCAACATCTGGGTTGTGTTCCACAAGTATATTGTATTATTGTATTATAGTTCCCTGAAAATTCCATACTGTTTTACATCCCCCAGACATTTGAATAGAAAAGAGAAAATATTCTTTTCCATCATCATTTTTTCAAGTAAACAAAAGACGCCCAAGATGCCTTAAGTTTATTTCAGTCATCTTTTATTTATCCAGCCTGGAAATCTTGGTTAGTGGTGGCTTTATTTGATATGACAGTAGTATGAGCAAAGACAAGTGTGGAAATATTTTACCTAAAAAGATTCCTGTCCCCATTTAGGTATCTACTTCTGAGAAGCTATGTCCTAACAATGATGTTCCTAATTAAATCTTTAGTCCAGGGTATTCGACAGCATTAATATGACCTCCTTCAACGGACTTCAATAAGTCTTCAAATGAAAAGTTTTATCATCTCCTGTCAGGGCTTAAATTTCACTAGTAATTAATGAAATCCTCTGTAATTAATTTCTAGTAGTGGTATTATTTAGTAATTAAGTTGTAGTTCCTGGTAGTAGAGGAAAAAGTTGAGATGACTTAAGTTTGAAATCTGGAAAATATTTCATGTTTTAGTAGAAGACATATTCTCAAAGAAGATGGCCTTTTGCCTGAGGTACTCATAGACAGCTTTCTTTTGTAACTTTGACTAATCCCTGTTGAAATTTCCAGCAAGTGTGATGAAAGAAGATATTCCAGGGGATTTGAAATGAAAATGAAATTGAGGGAAAGATAGTAAAACAGAGAGAGAGAGAGAGACCATAGTAATGACTTTTTTTTTTAACCCAGAGAATAGCATAGACTTGGAAAAATACGCATTTCTTATAAGCCATCCAAGGGCTTCTCTATGCAAAGAAAAACAAAAACCACATTTTCTCCTAGGCTTTCTCATCTCCCAAAACCAACTGTGGCAAAACTGTCATTCTGGAGCCCCTTTGCTGTGGTTAAATACTTTGGAAAGCAGTGCTTTTCCTTTGCTCATCAGTTTTACTTCCTGCGGTGTGGCTCCCTCATGTTTCAATAGGGACTTCTTGGAAGTGTGGGGTGATTTTTTTAAATTAAATTTATTGGAACCTTATTCATGAGGATAAACCCATGAGAATAGGTTTAATACGCAATAGAAGTCCAAGATGGGCAAATTAAACATCTTTGCTAACCAAGATATGGCGTTTTCTAGGCTCCTGAAAACTCCAACTGACCATATGAAGGCAAGATGGATAAAGGATTCAGAATAACACATCATTCTTAGTTTCATAAATATCACATCTAAAAAGCTGGTGTGGAGTGGCAAATTGGAATAAAACAAAAACAAACAAACAAAAAACAAGACCCATCCATCTGCTGTCTTCAAGAGCTCCATCTCACATGTAATTATACCCAGAGAGTTAAAATAAAGAAACAAGGATCTATGATGCAAAAGGAAAACAAAAAAGATCAGAAGTTGCTATTCTTAGATAAAACAGACTTTAAACCAACAACAGCAAAAAAGGACAAAGAAGGGCATTACATAGTGATAAAGTGTTCAATTCAAGAAGACAAATTAACTATTCTAGACATATATGCACCCAGCATTGGGATATCCAGATTCATAATGCAAGTACTTCTAGACCTGCAAAAAGACAGCTGCACAGTAATAGTGGGGGACTCCAACACCCTACTGACGCATTAGGTAGATCATCAGGGCAGAAAATGAACAAAGAAATTCTTGTGCTCACTTCAGCAGCACATATACTAAAATTGGAATGATACAGAGAATATTAACATGGCCCTGCTTTAAGGATGACACAAAAATTCATGAGGCATTTCATATTTTTCAAAGATACAGCATACCAGAATCTCTGGGTCACAACTAAAGCAGTGTTAAGAGGGAAGTTTATAGCGCCAAATGCCCGCATTAAACTGTTAGAAAGATCTCAAAGTAACAATGTAACATCACACCTACAGGTACTAGAGAAACAAAACCAAAGCAACCTCAAAACTAGCAGAAAACAAGAAACAACAAAAATCACAGCTGAACTGAAAAAAAAAATTAAGATGTGAAAAACCATACAAAATATCAATGAATCTAGCAGTTTGTTTCTTGAAAGAATAAATAAAATTGATAGACCACCATCTAGACTAATAAAGAGGATCCAAATAAACGCAATCAGAAATGACAAAGGAAATATTACCAGACTCCATAGAATTACAAAAAAAAAAAAAAAAAAAAAAACCTCCCAGAAACTACCACAAATGCATCTATGCACACAAACTAGAAAACCTGGAAGAAATGAATTCTTGGAAACATATAACCTCCCAAGATTGAACCAGGAAGAAATTAAATTCCTAGACAGACCAATAAAGCGTTCTGAAATTGAATCAGCAATCAAAAGCCTACCAACCAGAAAAAGCCCAGGACCAGACAGATTCACAGATACATACTACCAGATGAATAAAGAAGAGCTGGTACCATTCCTAATGAAACTATTCCAAAAAATTTAGAAGGAGAAATTCCTCCCTAACTCACTCTATGAAGCCAGCATCATTCTGATACCAAAACCTAATGAAGACACTACAAAAAAAGAAAATTTCAACACAATAATCTTGATGAACATAGATGCAAAAATTCTCAACAAAATACTAGCCAACTAAATCCAGCAGCATATCAAAAAGTTAATGCACCATGATCAAGTAGGCTTTATCCCTGGGATGCAAGTTTGGGTCAACATACACAAATGTATGTACCAATAAATGTGATTTACCATATAAAGCTAAAAACAAAAACCACATGATCATCTCAATAGATGCAGAAAAGGCTTTTGATAATATTGAATAACCCTTTATGTTAAATACTCATGAAACACTAGGTATTGAAGGAATATACCTCCAAATAATAAGAGTCATCTATGACAAATCCGCAGCCAACATCATACTGAATTGGCAAAAGTTGGAAGCATTCCCCTTGAGAACTGGAACAAGACAAGGATGCCAACTCTCCCCACTCATATTCAACACAGTACTAGAAGTCCTAGCCAGAGCAATCAGACCAGAGAAATAAATAAAAGGCATCTGAATAGGAAGGAAATAAGTCAAACTATCTTTGTTGGCAGAAGATATTATTCTATACCTAGAAAACCCCATAGTCTCTGCCCAAAAAACCTAGATCTGATCAACTTTAGCAAAGTTTCAAGACACAAAATAAGTGTGCAAAAATTAGTAGCATTTTTATACATCAACAACATCAAGGCTGAGAGCCAAATCAAAAAAGACAATCCTATTCACAATAGCCACAAAAAATAAAATACCTAGGAATACAGCTAACCAGGGAGGCAAAAGAGCCCTACAATAAGAACTACAAAACACTGCTGAAAGAAATCAGAGATGATACAAATAGAAAAACATTTTATGTTCATGGATAGGAAGAATTAATATTATCAAAATGGCCACACTGCCCAAAGCAATTTACAGATTCAATGCTATTTAAATCTACCAATGACATTCTTCACAAAATTAGAAAAAAAAAATCTATTGTAAAATTCATATGGAACCAAAAAAGGAGCTTAACTAAGGAAATCCCAAGCAAAAACAGCAAAACTAGAGGTATAACATTACCCAACTTCAAACTATATTACAATGCTACAGTAACCAAAACGGCATGGTATTGGTACAAAAACAGACACACAGACCAATGGAACAGAATACAGAGCCCAGATATTATGTTATACGCCTACAACCATCTGATCTTTGACAAAGCCAACAAAAACAAGCAATGAGGAAATGGCTCCCTATTCAATAAATGGTGCTGGCATAACTGGCTAGCCATGCAGGAGATTGAAGCTGAACCCCTTTCCTTACACCATATAAAAAAATCAACTCAAGATAGATTAAAGGCTTTAATGCAAAACCTAAAATTATGAAAACCCTGGAATATAATCTAGGAAATGTCATTTTGGATATAGGCCCTGGCAGAGATTTCATAACAAAGATGCCAAATACAATTGCAACAAAAACAAAACTTGACAAATGGAACCTAATTCAACTAAAGAATTTCTGCACAGCAAAAGAAACTATCAACAGGTTAACAGACAACCTACAGAATGGAAGAAAATATTTGCAAACTATGCATCTGACAAAGATCTAATATCCAGAACCTACAAGGAATGTAAACAAATTAACCAGCAAAAAACAACCCTATTAAAAAGTGGCCAAAGTACACAAACAGCTATTTTTCATAAGGCATACACACATATGACAAGCATATGAGAACATTCACATTACTAATCATTAGAGAAGTGCAAATCAAAACCACAATGAAATACCATCTCACACCAGTCAGAATGGCTATTATGAAAAAGTCAAAAACAAAACAAAACAAACAACAACAAAAAAAACAGATGCTGGTAAAGCTGCAGAGGAAAGGGAATTGATCGTTGATGTGGATGTAAATTAATTCAGCCACTATGGAAAGCAGTCTGGAGATTTCTCAAAGAACTTAAAACAGAATCACCAATTGACCCAGCAATCCCATTAGTGGGTATCTATCCAAAAGAAAACAAATCGTTCTACCAAAAAGACACATTCATTTGCACATTCATCACAGGGTTATTCACAATAGCAGAGACATGGAATCGACCTAGGTTCCCATCAATGATGGACTGGATTTTAAAAATGTAGTGTATACACACCATGGAACATTATACAACCATAAGAAAGAACAAAATTATGTCCTTTGCAGCAACACAGATGGAGCTAGAATGCAGCTGGAGGCCATTATCCTATGTGAATTAACGCAGGAACAGAAAAACAAATACTGCACGTTCTTACAAGTGGGAGCTAAACACTGGATACTCATGGATATACGGATAGCAACAATAGACACTGGGGACCACTATAAAGGGGAAGAAGAAGGGGGCATTGAAAAATTGACTATTGGGTACTCTGCTCAGTACCTGGATGACGGGATCATTCATACTCCAAACCTAAGCATCATGCAATACGCTCAGGACATGTAACAAACCTACACATGTTCCCCCCCGCCGAATCTAAAATAAAAGTTGAAAAAATTTAAAATATAAAAAAAAGACTAGTGTATGGAGAAAATCCATGTGAAGAGCAAGGTCCCAAGCTTGATTTACCTGACATGTCTCTTCAAGTGAAATACAAAATCCTGTTTCAGCTCATCTTCCCATTCATTCATCACTACCACAAACTCAAGCAAAGAATTGTTGAGAACCCAAAACAAACCACTCACCAGTTGCCATTCCAACTCCAGTGGCAACTCCAATGCCTGTAGAAGTCGTAGCCTCTGAGAAGAAATAGGAGAAAGTGGTATAGAATGCAGACATTTGGAAAAACGAGTAACAGTCTTACTTTATGTAATATCCCTGTGGGAGCCATCAGGTCCCCAGAAGTTCACATAGGCAGGTTTCTTCAACTCTTTTATGACTCACTTGTGTTGGAACTCCCAGATACAATGGTTGTGCCAGTAGTTATCCCAGTGGTAACTGCAATCACAAGAGGAGAGAATCAATTTATGAATTCCTTTTCATCTAAAATTAGGATTTGGTTTAGAAAAAAATAATAGGTTTCTCAAGTGAACTAAAAGGTTTATATCAGGAACTTTTTTGCCTTAAGTGATATATTAGGCATGTTCTCAGGATGTCATTGTATTGCAAATAAGCAGCAATTCACAAGGAGTAAACTATTTATATACCAGTAATTTGTATACAATGATTGAGGAAAACGTCCACTAAGTTCATTATAGCCAATTTGATTTAGTTTAAGATGAAAAGAAAAAAATAATTATTTGATTGCTAGTGCCCACCTATTTTACTTCCAGCCTCAGTGGTTCCACCATTGCCCAAAGAAGTTGTGGCTTCTAAGTGAAGGGAGAAAAGAAGTAAATTCAGAAGAATCCTATAACTGAGAAAATCCCGTGGTATTCCCATGGTACGGTAGAGAGTGTGTATGTTTCTGGGGAGGGACTCAGTCATATTCCATGACTAAAACCCCTCATTCCCTATTAGGTTACCTGTGTTGGAACTTCCAGATGCAACTGTTGTGCCAGAGACTATACCAGTGGTACCTAAAGCAGGGAGAGGGAAAGAGAGACCCCAAATTGTGATGCATTTACCATCCCAAGAAGAACATGGACGCCAATGACTGTCTATGACTTGAAAGCAGCAGAAAGCTTGTGCTATCCTGTCATCATGAAGTGTGTTCTCCATTTTTAAATTCAGAGTCACAGTAAACACATTAGTTTGTAGTCCAGCCTTGATTATTTGGCTCCTTAGAGTTTAATGTCAGAGGCTTCGGGGTATTTTTCACGCTTACCTATTTCACTTCCAGGGTTTGACCTCTCAGATGTGCCACTGGTAGCTTCTAGTGACAAGAAATGAAAACAATATTTGTGTAAAGGTATTCAGCTGCATTCAATAAACTTATAACATCCAAATTCCAAAATATGACAGATCTAAACCTCTAGAGTAACTTCTATCACCTCTGCTGCCTTAAATAGAACAATACGGATTTATATTTCCTCTGTATGTACTGGGTAATAGCTTAAATGTTAAAAGGGGAATCTTTCTGGACTCTGAGCCTCTTTTTCTATAATTGTAGTATAAGGTTTGGCCCCAGGAGAAATGATATGATTTTTATAAATACAAGCTTTGTTTAACAAATATCTCTATGAAAAGGCAAAAGCCCAATGTAGATTTGTAGAAACTCAAGAGTTGCCAATTCTTTGGCCAGGCGCAGTGGCTCACACTTGTTATCCCAGCACATTGGGAGGCCAAGAAAGGCAGATCACTTGAGGCCAGGAGTTCAAGACCAGCCTGGCCAACATGGTGAAACCCCATATCTACTAAAAATACAAAAAAAAAAAAAAAAGATAGCTTGGTGTGGTGGTGCACACCTGTAATCCCAGCTACTTGAGTGGCTGAGGTAAGAGAATTGCTTGAACCCTGGAGGTGGAATTTGCAGTAGGCTGAGGTCATACCACTGCACTCCAGCCTGGGCTGGAGACTATCTCAAGAGTGAGACTATCTCAAGAAAAAAATAATATATACATTTGTCATTTTTTCTCATTTCTCATTTTTTCTCATGTATATTAATATATGTGTGTGTATATATATATTTATTTGTGTGTGTGTGTGTGTGTATATATATATTTGCCAATTCCACTTTCATTGATTATGCTTCCTTCCATGGAAGTTATATCTTCTGAGAATAAAAAGGAAGAAAGTAGTGAGGGCTAACAGAAAATCATCAAAAGACATAATGTGCCATTGCTGCAGAGTTAGCACCCAACCAAAAAAAAAAAAAAAAACCAACAGTATCTGTTTCCTCATTGACTCACCTGTGTTGACACTGCTAGGTGAGATGGTGTTGCCAGAGACCACTGCAGTAGTACCTAAAAACAAAATGGAAGGGTACCACTATATCAATTGTTTTCTTATAATAAAAGCCCATTCTATAATAGAATGAAGCAACGACAGAATTCTTTATTATGCAAGAAAAAAACATTTTCAGGGACAGCTTGTTCCAAAGTTATTTTGTATTTTGCAAATGTAATGCTCCATTCTCACTATAAACTTGGTGGGGGAAGGGTGCAATGTGAGGTAGTGGTGGAGTCTCAATGAGAACGTCTCTTTTTCTGGACTCAATGTCAGGAAAACAAAGGTACTTTACTTACCTAGTGGAATGCTAGTGACTTGGCTACCTGATACCCCTAGAAAAAGGAACAAAGCAGGACTGATTACCTGTTGAATTTTCATTTGGGTAAAATATTGGTATCGTAGAAATTGTAGTAGTCTAAAAGAGTTGAGATGTGACAAAAGAGTGTAGCGGTATAGTGTAGTGGTGATTTAGTATCATGGTTAAGAGGATGGATTTTTGAAGCCAGAGTGCCTGAGTTGAAATCTGTTGTTTGCTCGCTGTGTGATCTTCATTCAGTTAGTGAATATCTTTGAGCCATAGGTTTTTCTCATCTGGAAAGTCTGTGAGAACAATAGTGCTTACCTCACAATTTGGGATGAGGGATAAAAGAAATAATAATGAGAAAAACGTGGAGTAGTGCCTGGAACATAGTTCATGCTAGAAAGTGTTAACTACTATGGCTATTATTTTAAGTGAAAAGTGGACAGGTTAGGAAGCTCGTGTGCTCACCTGTATTCATTCCACTTCCTGTGGTCTCAGTGCCTCTAAAGGACGTCATAGCTTCTTAGAGAGGAAAGGTAGGAAAATATGAAGTGAGAGGAATTAGCATTGTGAGGAAAATGAAGGATGCACTGTTCTTGATAACAGTGCCACGGGAGGCACTTTACTAGTAAATCATTCTGTGGAGTCTCACCAGCTGGCTGGCTCACCCGTGTTTGAACTCCCAGGTTTAGATGTGTTGCCAGAAGCTACCCTAGTCTTTCTCTGTCACCCAGGCTGGAGTGCAATGGCACAATCTCTCACTGTAACCTCCGCCTCCCAGGTTCAAGTGATCCTCCTGCCTCAGCCTCCTGAGTAGCTGGGATTACAGGCTCATGCCACCACACCTGGCTAATTTTTGTATTTTTAGTAGAGAAGAGGTTTCACCATGTTGGCCAGGCTGGTCTCAAACTACTGACCTCAGGTGATCCACCCACCTCGGCCTCCCAAAGTGCTGGGACTACAGGTGTGAGCCATCGTGCCTGGCCTGTGTTTTCTCATGCATAGTTTTATTCTCAAATCAAAAAAAGATACAAATTCCTCAAAAGAGGACTCCATTTGTCTGGAATTCAATGGCAGTAAGAAAAGTGGCCCTCTTTCCTGCCATTTTTACCTATTGTGCTTCCAGTTCCTTGGTTTGCTGACCCTCTAGTGGTAGCTCTTAAAAGGATAAAAATAGAAAAACTTTGGAATATAAATGTAGACTAGAGTTATAGGGATAACTACGGTACATTTCAGTCATTATTGTGCTCAAGGAAAAATATATCGTTCGAGGCAAATCTGTGTGCATTTTGGCCTTCTGTTGACCTGAAATAGAATCCTCTGAGCCAGTAATTCCTTTTTCTGATCTACCTAAAATGGAGATAACTAAAATGGAAAAAGAAAACTTTTCATACAATTATCACTTTCACTCTCATTTGCAGAGACTTATATATGTGAGGCTTGGCCCTGGAAATGGAAGGAAATTTGCCCAAGTTAATTCAAAATTAAGTAACAAAACGCTGATCTTAGATGAGAGTTCCTCAAAAGCTCCTCCTTGAAAAACTATCCTATTAAGAAGCAAAGTATAATTGTAATTTATTATCACTCAAAAGTCATACATGCATGCACAAATACACACCATTAATTCTCACCTGTCTTCCATCCCACTACAGTGGTTCTATGGACTCCTGTGGAAGTTGTGGCTTCTGGAAGAAAAAGAGAAGCAACGAGTAAAGGATGAGGACTTAGAAGGATGGGGAAATATACTGTGATGCTCTTATAGAAGAAGAGCAATGTGAAAGACATTTTTGCCATCTTATTTCCAGAAAGGGAGCTTTCTTCTCAGCTTGTTAGCCTACCTGTACTGGAACTTCCAGGTGCAACAGCCGTGCTCAAGGCCACACCAGTAGTGCCTGAAATGAGAAGGTTATGGTGTTATAAAGAATCTTTTGCATGGAGGCAGTCTAGGTATAAACTAAATCTGTATTTCCAGGGCCATATCACTCATATTGTACACTGGCCAGCTCCAGGAGGCACCATTCACACAGCCTGCTTTGTCTATGTGGCAGTCCTTTGAGCATGTTCTTCCACTGGCCTTTTTGTTCCTGGATTGAATTATATATTTTTCCTATATTTTAATTATTTCATTCATTCAATAAATATTTATTGGGCCCTGTTTAGTACTAGGGATCATTGAACAGAGACTTTTTTCTCAAGAAGCCTACCTTTTAGTAGGCTTTCCAAGCATATATAATATAAAACCCTCAAATGTGAGACAAAAGAATTTCTTTAACATATTTGCCTGTTTTACTTCCAGTGACTTGATTGTCTGATGCATCAGAGGTGGTTCCTGATGACTGAAAGTAGGAAAAATGATTCTGAGTATGTTTTGACCTATAATCAATCACTGAGGCAACCTTTCAGCAACTTAATACTTAAATCTCAGGATGGAGAGCAAACCATTTCTGAATTCATTTTAGTCATCTGTTCACCTGAGACAGACCTTCTGGGCCAGTCTTGACTCCTGCTGATTCTGTAGTAATATCTATAATATCCACTGGGTTAATTGTCCAGGGAATTACTGCTCCTGCTACCCTCTCCAGAAATCTATGTCCTAAGGCCAGGCATTGGAAAAGGCTGGTTCAGAAGTCAGCTCAGGGGTTTGGATGGGAGGACCTGCCCTCCCTATACGATAATCTTTCAGATCCAGAGGCAAACTCATGATACTACTTAATGGCCATGCTAACCTTTGAGACCCCTAGTTCTCAGTGATTTCACAACAGTGACTCTGATTACTTCTAAGGAAGCTTTGGCCTCTGCAAGAGGAAATGAAGCAGAAAGGATGTTTGGGGTTACATATTCCTCCTTGAAATTAAACAAGTGATGACTGCCATTGAAAATATTCACTTACCTATAACAGAACTTCCAGGTGCAACAGTTGTGTGAGAGATGATGCCACTGGAACCTGGAATCACTAAGAGAAGGAAACTTACATCATTTCCTTTACATTAACAGAAGGGCTAAGAAGAAAAACATATGTTTTTTGTTAACTCAGAGGGCGTATTCCATTATTCCTCATACACCTTTCAACAAGGATACTTCATTCAAAAAAAAAAACAAAAAAGCCAAGGCTAAGGACTCACATTAGAAGTATCCTTATTATCTGAATACTGGTAAATATCAGGAAGATATTTATACTTTCCCATGCTCACCTGTTTGACTGCTGGAGAGTTGGCTCCCCAGTGCAGTGGTCATGGATCCTGTAAAAGAGAAAAGAGAGAGAATATTCTGCTATCTATAAATGTAAAAATTTTGGTAAAACACTAATATTCTGAAATTTGGGGGCTTGGACAAAGATTTCCGTAGGAAATCACTCTGTATTTATTTCAATCAATTTGAATTGTTAGAACTATTTTACAAACTTCCCATTTTCACCTGAGACTGTTACTGCTTCAGTGATTTTAGAGAAAGTTATAGCCTCTGAGAAAAAGGGAAAAAGAATAGCGGTGAGGTCAAAGATTTGAAGAATCTGAGAACTCATGGTAGGATCACCCAGGCAGAGACACCTCATTGAGGAGCCCTTCCCAAGCAGTGGTTTCTCCCAGCCTGGTGCTTTACCTGAGTTGGAGCTCCCAGGGGTGACTGTTGTCCCAGAGGGCACTCCAGCTGTGCCTAGGAAGGAAAGAAATAAAAAAGATCAACAGATTGACACATTTGTAACCCTTAGAAGAATGTGGCCAGCATCATGTCTACCTGGACCTTGGAGCAGCAAAAGATGCTTCCTGGACCTATAACTGACAGGAGGTGGTATTTTCTATGTTTACCGTGTGCCTTTGTAAGGCCAAGGTTAATGCAGTGGCTAATGTGCCTGCTCTGATTATTTTTGCCAAGATTGAAAGTCATATCAAAGACGTTCTCCAAGTTTACCTGTCTTACTTCCTGGTGTTCTGGTGGTGGCTCCTAATGAAAAGGAAAAGAGAGAGGAAGAAGGAGGAGGAGGAGGAAGAGGAAGAAAAGGGAGAAAAGAAAGAAGAAAGGAAAGTTTGAATTTTTACCCCTGAACTAAAATGTGACATCTTAATGATTTCTCTGCTGAATACAAGTCAGTACTGTAATGATACACACACTGAGTTATTTTCAAAGGAAAAACCTTTTCAGAGCCAGAGCTACTGTAACTCTCCTCTCTAGAGGCCTCGAACTCTGAGGCTAGTCCTAGAGAAGAAAAAGCCTTTTGGAAATTTGGGCCCAAGTTGTTCCAAATCTGAAAGGAAATCCTGGTTGCTTTGAAATAGCTTCAAAAGGAAAGGAAAAACTCTATTCCACATTAAAGAGATTATTTGCATAATCTATTCAACCCTTCTATAATTTACAATTATTCCAAAATAAGTTCATTGAAAAAAATGTTTCCTCTAACAAATTTATCAAAATACAACAGTAAATAATGAAACTCCCATAATCTTCACCTGATTTTATTTCTGCTCCAGTGGTGCTACTTCCTCCTAGGAAAATTGTGGTCTCTTAAAGATGGAAAGAAAACTAAAATTAATTGAGTGCTAAGAAAAAGGGATGAGCTAAGCTGATATCATTACATGAGAGAAGCCCAGTTCAAAATGTCTTGCCACCTACTAAGTTAGAAAAGAAAGTTTCCTGACTGTAAAGGTGATGTAAACCTTCAATTCACAGGGGTATTTTTTTAAAATGGGGAATGAAAGAATTTTAACTCATATGGTTATTAGACTTTAGGTAGTTCTTAATTGGAATAAGATATATAAACCTCTTAATAAAAATGGTTATAGAAAGGAACTCATCAATGATAGATAAGCTCACTACTATTATCATCATTTTCATTGATTTAAGTATTAGAATTTCCTTTTTTTAAAATTATACTTTAAGTTCTAGGGTACATGTGCACAACGTGCAGGTTTGTTACATATGTATACATGTGCCATGTTGGTGTGCTGCACCCATTAACTTGTCATTTACATTAGGTATATCACCTAATGCTATCCCTCCCCCCCCACCCCCACCCCATGACAGGCCCTGGTGTGTGATGTTCCCCACCCTGTGTCCAAGTGTTCTCGCTGTTCAATTCCCACCTATGAGTGAGAAACATGCGGTGTTTGGTTTTTTTGTCCTTGCAATAGTTTGCTGAGAATGATGGTTTCCAGCTTCATCTATGTCCTTACAAAGGACATGAACTCATCCTTTTGTATGACTGCATAGTATTCCACGGTGTATATGTGCCACATTTTCTTAATCCAGTCTATCATTGATGGACACTGGGGTTGGTTCCAAGTCTTTGCTATTGTGAATAGTGGTACAATAAACATACATGTGCATGTGTCTTTACAGCAGCATGATTTATAATCCTTTGGGTATATCCCCAGTAATGGGATGGCTGGGTCAAATCGTATTTCTAGTTCTAGATCCTTGAGGAATTGCCACACTGTCTTCCACAATGGTTGAACTAGTTTACAGTCCCACCAACAGTGTAAAAGTGTTCCTATTTCTCCACAACCTCTCCAGCACCTGTTGTTTCCTGACTTTTTAATGATTGCCATTCTAACTGGTGTGAGATGGTATCTCATTGTGGTTTTGATTTGCATTTCTCTGATGGCGAGTGATGATGAACATTTTTTCATGTGTCTGTTGGGTGTATAAATGTCTTCTTTTGAGAAGTGTCTGTTCATATCCTTTGCCCACTTTGGGATGGGGTTGTTTGATTTTTTTCGTGTAAATTTGTTTGAGTTTCTGTAGATTCTGGATATTAGCCTTTTGTCAGATGAGTAGATTGCAAAAATTTTCTCCCATTCTGTAGGCTGCCTGTTCACTCTGATGGTAGTTTCTTTTGCTGTGCAGAAGCTCTTTAGTTTAATTAGATCCCATTTGTCAATTTTGGCTTTTGTTGCCATTGCTTTTGGTGTTTTAGACATGAAGTCCTTGCCCATGCCTATGTCCTGAATGGTATTACCTAGGTTTTCTTCTAGGGTTTTTATGGTTTTAGATCTAACATTTAAGTCTTTACTCCATCTTGAATTATTTTTTTGTCTAAGGTATAAGGAAGGGATCCAGTTTTAGCTTTCTATATATGGTTAGCCAGTTTTCCCAGCACCATTTATTAAATAGGGAATTCTTTCCCCATTTCTTGTTTTCATCAAGTCTATCAAAGATCAGATGGTTGTTGATGTGTGATATTATTTCTGAGGGCTCTGTTCTGTTCCATTAGTCTATATCTCTGTTTTGGTACCAGTACCATGTGCAAGAATTTTGCCAGAGGGAGTGGGGACAATCTCAGGGCTGGCCACAAATTGCCTTTGCTTGGATGTCCTCTCTTCAAAAAAAACAAAAAAATTGCCAGCACCTACCACATTGGAACTTGGAATTAGAAAGTGACAGGATTCATTATCTTTATTCTTTGCCCAAAATAAGAAAGAAAATGGCTTAGGATGAAGGTGAGGAAACTGTGTTTTCTCAATGTGCCAACAAGCTCTTTTTTAGATGTTTCTAGACCCAGGAGTTGAATCTGTATATGTCTTCCATGCACCATTTCTATCTCAGAAAACTTAATGACAAAATTTCATTATCTCAATTACTTCCTTTAGATATCAATGAGAGAAAGAAAGACATTTCTCTCCAATCACCCAACTGATTCTCTGTGCCTCAGCTCCATGGTGAAGTCTCCCTGAAGCAGAGGAAAGGACGATGAAGGAGGCTGAGTGTCACATTTGGTAATTAGGTAAAATCCTGCCAATATGATAATGCTTGTTCTGATAATACTCTTCACAGGAAGTACAAACATTAGATGTGATTCAGGCAACGTTGTCTACTGAGAAGCAGGTCGTGCTTCATCAGGGCTCACCTGCAGTGGGTCCAGTGCCAGTCACTCTGCTTGCTCCTGGAGAAGTTGTAGCTGCTGAGAGAGTGAAAAAAGTATGGAAAACATTCTGGGATTTAGAAAGGGAATGGTCCGCTTTTGCACAGAGGCAGCAAAAGGAAAGACACATTATTGTAGAAAGCATCCAAGAAATGGCTCTGTGCCAAATTGTGTACTTACCTGTGCTGAAACTTCCAGGAGCAACTGTTGTGCCAGGTGCCACCCCAGAGGTGCCTGAAACACAGAGGGATTGAGGTGACCATGATGAGTGAGTAAGTCAAATGAACACCTGAATCTAAAAGGTATATACTATATTTATTTCCTATACGAGAAGTCATTTTCCCTGAGGATATGGCAGTTAGTGAACTAGATGCATTTGCTGGTTGTCAGTGCTTCACAACTAGAGCAGATAGACAGTGTCCTCAGCTTCAGGCACTTTTGGAGTTTGATAAGAGGGAAACTAGATGGATTTCCCCAGTGCTTACCTGCTTGCTTTCCTGGTGCTGCAGTGATGCCTGCTGTGAGATAGAAAGGAGGGGGGAAATGTTTTAAATGTGCTGAAACCATCAGATGTAGGAGAACATAAAAAGCAAGAAAATGTGTAAGCATGCACACACATATAAGCGCATGCGTCCTGGGTCCCTGAGGCTCTTTTGTATTTCACACACTTTCATGGAAAACTTTCTGAATTCCACCTCAAGTGCTAGTGACAGTTGTAACATGAATGGAGAAATTCCATTCCATCCTTAGACATAAAGCTGTCAGTCTCCATTCTAGAATTATTATAATTCAAAAAAATTTGTATCTCTACCAGCAAAACTATCTTGAATCATTTCCAGCATCCCTAAATAAAACACAGACTCTCTCATGCAAAGCTTAAGAGACCTAATACTTATGATGCCAAATCAGGGGCTGTTTCTTCTCACCGGTTTTGAATCCAGTTCCAGAAGTACCAGTCTCTTCAATGGAAGTTGTGGCCTCTGAGGGAAGAAAGAGAGTGGTAAAGTCTATGAATGTGGAATACTGGGAGAGGATACTCGGGTGAGATTTTATCATAGCAGCCCTAAAATACATAGAATGACATTTGACATTAAGTACAACACATTAGAACTTCCAGATATAATGGTCATTCTAGAAGATTCTCCCGTGATACCTGAAATGGAAAAAGAAAATGGAAATGGAATAATAGAGCATTGTCTCCCAAATTAAGCTTGGAAGGATCAACATGGCAACCCTAAAGCACTGAAGCCCTTTCCTGAGAACATTCTATTTCTATAATGAATGGAAAATGAACAACTTCCTAGCACTTCATTTTCCAGGCCAACCAGAGATGAATGTGTTGCTACTGGGTTTCTCTTTCACTATGTCACAAGGGTAGAATAGAGTTTAAATCACCCTAATCTGTTTGCCTTCTAGGAGCATATCCCCCTTGTATGACAGAGGTGCCTACAGAGGAAACAAAGCATAATTTTATCTTTATAAGTAGAACTCTTTGTAACAACTTGGGGCGTTTTATAATCAGTTGTCTTCATGAAGCTTTCTGGTGAGGGGAGAGAGGAAACAAACATCTTGTAAAAGTATATGAGAAAAATGACAGAAAGTGTCAAGCTGCGGGTGGAAAAGTACACTGGGAAAACAAGGACTGGAAGTTCTGGAAGGTTGGAATACATGCAATAGACTCTCAAGCCTCCTATCAGAAAAAAATGTCTCCATAAGCCAGGATACTGGAGATAGCCTGGCTGAGCCCTTTGGGGTCATGGAATCACAAGCAAAATCACGGGCCAGGTAGATATGACATAATATGGCCCCAGAGAAAATCCCCCTCCCTCAAAAACCTTCATGTTATTGTTCACTGCAGCCACCCAAATAGAGAGATGAGAGCAGGCCTCAGCCTGACAAGCTCACCTGGTGGGCCTGCTCGGGTGGTCCGGTTGCCTCCTGAGAAAGTTGTGACCTCTGAGAGAGAAAGGAATTGGAGGTATAATGACTACACATGACATTCTGTGGCTCTCAGAGACTAGACTGCTCAGCAGGTCGTGATTAGAATTCCTGACCTGTTTGGGCACTTCCAGTTTCCAGAGTTTTGCCAGAGATGCCCTCAGTAGTACCTGAAATAAGAAAAGATTATGTGGGCCGGGCGCGGTGGCTCAAGCCTGTAATCCCAGCACTTTGGGAGGCCGAGACGGGCGGATCACGAGGTCAGGAGATCGAGACCATCCTGGCTAACACGGTGAAACCCCGTCTCTACTAAAAATACAAAAACTTAGCCGGGCGAGGTGGCAGGCGCCTGTAGTCCCAGCTACTCGGGAGGCTGAGGCAGGAGAATGGCGTAAACCCAGGAGGCGGAGCTTGCAGTGAGCTGAGATCCGGCCACTGCACTCCAGCCTGGGTGACAGAGCGAGACTCCGTCTCAAAAAAAAAAAAAAAGAAAAGATTATGTGGTCAGTTGGTCAATTTGTCCTCCTTAATGATATGAGAATAAGCTATTAAAGGAAAAAGAAAATACTTATTTGCATTAATATACTAAAAATTTATTTTTCTGGATTTTGTATTTTAGGAGTTAATCCATTTACTGCCCATGGAACATACAGTTTCCTCAGCAAGTTTACAAACATCACAACTGAGGCCCTTTTTTAAGGTTTAGACACAGGAAGATAGATTTGGGCTCAAGTCACCTCTATAACTATCAGGGAATGGGTCCCATGATGCCCTGATAAAGTGCCTTTAAGCCCAAGGCAGATATAAGGAGGGAAAGTTGAAATTTATGAACCATATTTAATGATGTTAAATGTTGAACACCTGCTGAATTTGCGTCTAATATGCCAGATACAGGAATCAATGAGTTCTGCTATATTTCTAGCAACACATGGGAAACTTACAAATTACACTTAGTTCCTTAGGAGAGCTCACCTGTGACTATTTCAGCACTTGTTATTCCACTTTCTCCTACAGAGGTTGTGGTCTCTGAAAAAGATGGAAAAAGAATAGCAGTGAGGGCAAAGATTAGAAGAATCTGAGAAAAGTATGGTAGAATTGCCCAGGCAGACACCCCACAGAGGAGCCCTTTCCAAGCAGTGGTTCCTCCCAGCCTGGTGCTTTACCTGAGTTGGAGCTCCCAGGGGCAGCTGTTGTAGCAGAGGGCACTCCAGCTGTGCCTAGGTAGGAAAAAAGAGAAAGATGGGCACTCTTTTGTAATGCTTAGAAGAATGTGGTATAAGCAACATGCCTGTCTTTGACTTTGGAGCAGGAAAAGACACTTCCTGGACCTATAACTGACAGGAGGACAGACATGTTTTGTGTTTTCTGTGTGCCTTTGCAAGGCCAAGGATAATATGACTGCCCTGATGACTTATTTTTGCCAATGTTGAAGGTCATATAAAAGGCATTTGTGAAATCTACCTGTCTTACTTCCTGGTGCTCCAGTGGTGGCTCCTAACGAAAAGATAAAAAAGAAGAAGAAGGATGAGAAGGAAAGAAAGAGAAAGGAGAAAAAAAGAAAATTTTGAATTTTTATCTCTGAAGTGAAGTATGACAACCTAATGGTTTCTATGCTGAATACAAGTCAATACTATGATGATAAACAGACTATGCTCTTCTCAAAGGGAAATAATTGCAGAGCTGAAGCTACTGCAACTGTCCTCTCCAGAGGCCTAGAACCCTGAAGTTAGTCTCTAAGAAGGGAAAGCCTTCAGGAAATTTGGGCCCACATGTTTACAAATCCAGATCTAAGAAGAAATTCTGTTTCCCCTGAAATATTACAGCCTTAAAAGAAATTTAGAACTGCACTCCACATTAAAGTTATTCTTTGCATCATCAATGCAAATTTTCTGTAACTTAAAAACTCATTGTTAAAAAATGTTTCCTCTAAGAAATCTATCAAAATACAACAATAAATAATGAATACTACAACATATTTACCTGATTTTATTTCAGTTCTAGTGGTGCCAATTCCACCTAGGGAAGTTGTAGTCTCTTAAAGATGGAAAGAAAACCAAAATTAATTGAGTATTAAGGAAGAGGGATGAGCTAAGTGGATGTCAAGACATGCAATAAACCTAAATCAAAATATCTTGTCACCTACTATTAAGTCACAAGAGAAATCTTTCTGACTGTAAACGTGATGGAAACCTTCAATATCCAAGTATAATTGTTAAATGGTGAGGTAAAACATTTTCAAATCATATTGTTCTTAATTGAAATGTAAGTGTTTCTTAATTGGAATAAGTTATTTAAACTTAATTTCAAAAGGTATACGGTCAGAACTCATAAATGATTGATATGCTTATTACTATTATCATCACTATTTATTGCTTTAAATATTAGATTTTTCACGTGCAAGAAGTTTGCCAATGGCTGCCACATTGAAAGTTGGAATTAGAAAGTGATAGGAATCAAAATCTGAATTCTTTACCCGTAATAAGAATGAACATGTCATATCATGAAGGTGTGGGAACTATGTGTTTTCTCAAAGTGCCAAGAAGCTCTTTTCAGTGGTTTCTAGAACCAAGATTTAACCTACATATGTTTTCCGTGCACCATTTCTGTCTCACAGAAAATTTAATGACAAAACTTTCCATAACTCAATTATTTCCTCTAGATATCAATGAGAGAAATAAAAACATGTCTCTCCAATCACACAACTGATTCTCAGTGCCTTAGCTTCATGGTGAAGTCTCCTTGGAACAGAAGAAAGAAAAATAAAGGAATTTGAGTGTCGGGCCTTTAGTCATTTAGGTAATATCCTGACTATCTGGTAATCCATGTTCAGAAAAGACTCTTTACACGAAGTACAAATACTGCATGTGATTGAGGCAATGTCTACTGAGAAGGAGGTAGTGGATTGTCCGTGCTTACTCGAAGTGGTTCTAACCCCAGTCATTCCACTTGCTCCAGGAGAAGGTGTGGCTGCTGGCAGAGGAAGGACATGAATAGAAAAGATTCAGAGGGCATGGAATGGAATGGTGATGCTTCTGCATTGAAACACTCAAAGACATTATGGCAAGCACCCATGAAGGGATTCCCCATCACACAGTGGACTCACCTGTGCTGAAACTTCCAGGGGCAACTGTTGTGCCAGGCGCCACCACAGAGGTGCCTGAAACACAAAGGGATTGAGGGGACCATAGTGATTCAGTAAGTTCTAGGAAGGCCCAAATCTTAAAGGGATATGCTGTATTTATGTATTTATTTATTTCCTACAACATACATCTCTCTCTGAGCATGAGACTGATGGTGAACAATATATATTTGCCTGCTTTCAAAAATTCATAACCAAAGCACACAGAAAATGTTTCCAACTTTAAGCACAACTACAAAGTTGATAAAAGGGAAACTAGATGCATTTTCTCGATGCTCACCTGCTTGCCTCCCTGGGACCGAAGTGATGCCTACTGTGAGGTACGTAAGAAGAAAGAAAAAAGATTTAAATGTGTTGAAACTTCAGATGTTGGAGAAAATTTTGGGAAAGCCAATTGTAAGATACATACACACATATGCATGCATGCACCCTGGTTCCATGGGGCTCTTTCCTACCTCACACACATTCACACAGGTACACACAGAAAACTATCTGGCTTCCAGCTCAAATGCTGGTGGTAATAGTAACACAATGGGAAAACCCTTCCCATCCTCAGCCTCAATAGAGGGAGACTCAATTTTACAATAAGTAGACTTTCAAAAAAGATTTCTCCCTAGTAACAAACCTATATTGAATCACTTGCAGTGCCTATAAAAACCACAAACACCCTCAAGGAAAGTTAAAAGACCTAATCTAGATGACCCCAAATTATGCGCATTTTAGTCTCACCAGTTTTGAATACAGTTCTGGAAGGACCAGTCTCTTCAATGGAAGTTGTGGGCTCTGAGGAAAGAAATAGAGTAGGGAAGTCTGTGAATTTGGAATACTGAGAGGAGATACTGGGGCGTTATTTTATCACAGCAACCCTAAAAGAGATATCATTACATCTGATGTTAAATATGAGGCACTTTATTCTTGTTAAGCTATGTGCGTTAGAACTCCCAGATATAATGGTTGTTCCAGAAGATTCTCCTAAAAAGAAAAAGGGGTAAATGCAGCAATATTTTCTTCCCATTTATGCTTGGAAGCATCAATGTGGCCCTAAAGCACTGGAAGCCCTTTCCTGAGGATACTCTGTCTCTACAGTGAATGGAAAATGAACAACTTCTAGCACTTCATTTTCCTTGGCCAAACTGAGATGGATGTGTTGCTGCTGGGTTTCCCTTTTACTATAAGGCAAAGGTAGACAAGGGTTTAAATCACCCTGACCTGTTTCCCTTCCAGGGACATATCCTTCTGATGTGCCAGAAGTGCCTACAGGAGAAATACAGCATGGTTTTAACCTTAAGCAGGACTCTTTGATACAGCTAGGGGCATTTAAATAATCGTTGACTTCACAAAGTTTTCTCATGAGGGGAGAGAGAAAATCAACATCATGTATAGCTAAATGAGAAAAAGGATAGAAAATGTCCAGCTGTGGGTGGAAAGGTAAATTGGGTAAAGGACAGCTGGACATCCTGGAAGGATGGGATAAGTTCAATAGACTCCCAAGCCTCTTCTTATCAGAAAAAAATGTCTCCATAAGTCAAGATACTGAAGACAGCCTGGCTGAGCCATCTGAGATCATGGAATCACAAGCAGAATAACCGACCACACATAGGACACAATATGGCCCCAGAGAAAATCCCCCTCCCTCAAAAGCCTTCACATTATTTGTTCCCTGTATCCACCCAGAGAGAGAGATGATGAGAGCCTCAGGCCTCAGCCTAACAAGCTCACCTCCTGATGGTCCTGCTCGGGTGGTTCCGCTGCCTCCTGAGAAAGTTGTGGCCTCTGAGAAAGAAAGGAATTGGATGTATGAAGACTGCACAGGACATTCTGGGGCCCCATAAGCTGTATTGCCCAGGGTGCCATGTTCAGAATTCCTGACCTGTGTGGGTACTTTCAGCTGCCAGAGTTTTGCCCTCAGTAGTACCTGAAATAAGAGAGGATTGTGATTAGTTGGTCAATCTGTTGTCATTAATGAAACGGCTATAGACTCCTATAGAAAAAAACATTTTTTGTTAAACACACCAGAAAATTTATTTCTCTAGAGTTTTTGTCTTGTTTTGTTTTGTTTTGTTTTTAAGAGTTAATCCATATACTGCCCATGGAACATATAGTTCCTTTGGCAAGTTTATAGAGAAAGTCCTCTACCATGGAGTTCCTTATTTAGGGTATTGTTACAGATAGAGAGATTTGGGCCCACATCACCTCTATAACTGTCAGGGAATGGGCTCCATGATGCCCTGATGAAGGGTCCTTAGACCCACAGCACAAGACATAAGGAGGAAATGTTGATGTGTCTGAACTATATTTATTGATGTTAAATATTGATCATCTGCTAAATGTTTTTCTAATATGCCAAATATGGGAAATTCAGATTTTGCCATATTCTAGCAAGACATGGAAAATCATAGCAATGTATACTTAGTTCCTTAACTGAGCTCACCTGTGGTTATTTCAGCCCTTGTTTTTCCACTTTCTCTTAAAGCAGTCATGGCCTCTGCAAAAGAGGGAAAAAGAATAGCAGTGAGGGCAAAGGTTTGAAGAATCTGAGAAAAGCATGGTAGGATCACCCAGGCAGACACCTCATTGGGGAGCCCTTTCCAAGTACTGGTTCCTCCCAGTCTGGTGCTTTACCTGAGTTAGAGGTTCCAGGGGCAACTGTTGTCACAGAGGGCACTCCAGCTGTGCCTAGATAGGAAAGAAAAGAGAAAGATCAACATAGAGACCCTTTTATGACCCTTGAAAGAATGCGGCTGACAGCATGTCCATCTGTGACTTCAGAGCAGGAAAAGATGCTTCCTGGTCCTATAACTGACAGGAGAGGCATTTTTCATGTGTATTGTGTTCCTTGGCAAGGCCGAGGTTAACACAATGGCTAATATGCTTGTCCTTTTTTTTTTTTTTTTTTTTTTTTTTTGCCAATGTTGAAGGTCATTTGAAAGGCTTTCCCAAGTTTACCTGTCTTACTTCCTGGTGCTCCGGAGGTGGCTCCTAATGAAAAGAAAAAGAGAAGGAGAAGAAGGAGGAGGAAAGAAAGAGAAATAAGGAAGAAAAAATATTTTTGAATTTTTATCTCCAAACTAAAATATGGGCATCTTAATGATTTCTACACTGATTTGAAGCTAGTACACTAATGTTATATAGACTATCCTCTTTTCAAAGGGAAAACCATTTCAGAGCCAGAGCTGTTATTGTAACCCTCCTCTGCAGAGTCCTAGACCCCTGAGGTTAGTATCTGAAAAAGAAAAAGCCTTTAGGAAATTTGGGCCCACATATTTACAAATCCAAATCCAAGAAGAATCTCTGTTCCCCTTAAAATATTACAGCTTTAAAGGAAATTTAAAACCACTTCCACATTAAGGTGATTTTTGCATTATCAATGCAAATTTTCTGTAACTTAAAATTATTTCAAAATTAAAAGATCATTAAAAATGTTTTTCTCTACAAAATCTATCAAAATACAACAATAAATATAAATACCCTAAAGTCTACCTGATTTTATTTCTGCTCCAGTGGTGCCACCTCCTCCTAGGGAAGTTGTGGTTTCTTAAAGATGAAAAGAAAACTAAAATTAATTCAGTATTAAGGAAGAGGGATGAGCAAGTGGATGTCACTACATGAGATAGGCCCAATTCAAAATGTCTTGTCACCTACTATTAAGTCAGAAAAGAAGACCTACTGACTGTAAAAGTGATGGAAACCTTTAATACACACATTTAATTGTTAAAATGGGGAGATAAAACATTTTAACTCACATGGTTCTTAGTTGGACCTTAGTTATTTCTTAATTGGAATAAGATATGTAAAATTCTTAATAAAAAAGCGTATATAGTAAGGAACGCATAAATGATAGATATGCTCACTATTATCATCATCATTATTTATTGCTTTAAATATTATACTTTTCATGTGCAAGAACTTTGCCAGTGGCTACCAAAAATGAACTTGGTATTAGAGAACAATGGGAATCAATATCTCAATCTTTACCCATAATGAGAAAAAAATGGCCTACGATGGGGTTAGGGAGCCATGTTTTCTCAGCATGTCAACAAGCTCTTTTCAGAGGTTCTAGAATCAAGAGTTAATTTATATATGTTCTTCACACCATTTACATCTCATGGAATATTTAATGACAACCATTCCAAAAACTCAATTACTTCCTTTAGATATCAATGAGAGTAAGATATTTCTTTCTAATCACTCAACTGATTCTCAGTGCCTTAGCTCCATGCTGAAGTCTCTTTGAGGCAGAGGAAAGGAAGATAAAAGAGTCTGAGGATCTGACATTTGGTTATTACGTAAAATCCTGCCTATCCAGTAATCCGTGTTCAGAAAATGCTCTTCACAGGAGGTACAAACAGTAGATGTCATTCAGATAACCTTGTCTACTGGGAAGCAGTTAGTAGTTTATCAGTGGTTACCTTCAGCGGGTCCAGCCCCAGTGGTTCTACTTGCTCCAGGAGAAATTGTGGCTACTGAGAGAGGAGGGACATAAATGAAAAAGATTCAGGGGCCTAGGGATGGAATGGTGGTGCTTCTGCATATAAGCACCAAAGGAAAGACATTATTGTAGCAAGCACTCAAGAAATGATTCCTGTGGAATCAGTAAAGAAACTGTGGACTCACCCGTGGTGAAACTTCCAGGGGCAACTGTTGTGCCAGGTGCCACCACAGAGGTACCTGAAAACACATTATATCTCTTTTAGAGTCAGGTCTTCATTTGACTTACTGACCATTATGACTCAGTAAGTCAAGTGAAGACCTGACTCTGAAAGGGATATAATGTATCTATTTGCCATAACTGAAATCTCTCTTTTTGAGGTTATGGCAGAGGGTGAACTAAGTGTATTTGCTTGCATTCGACAATTCATAACCAAAGCAAATAGAGAAATACTGTTTGCAACTTCAGGTGCTTCTCCTGGAAATTTAATAAAAGGGAAACTAGATGCATTTCCCTAAGGCTGACAAACTTGCTCCCCTGGCACTGCAGTGATGCCTGCTATGAGATAAAAAGTAGGGGAAATAAGTTTTAAATGTGCTGCAAACTAGATGTAGGACAAAATATTGGCAAAGCGAAGTTTTATCCATATACAGATACACACATATGCATGCATGCATCCTGGTTCCATGGGCTTTTTTTCTATTTCACACACACACACTCACACACACACACGGAAAACATTCTGAATTCCAGCGCCAATTCTGGTGATAGGTGTAATACTGCTGGAGACATCTCAACCCATTCTCAGACCTGAAGCAGTGAGGCTCAATTCTAGAATTAGTAGATTTCCAAAAAAAGTTATCTCTATAGCAAATTCATTTTTAATTACTTGCAATGTACCTAAACAAAATATAAACACTCTTAGGAGAAGCTTGATTCCTAATCTTGATGACCCTAAATCATGGACTGTTGATTCTTACCAGTTTTGAAGCCAGTTCCAGAAGTACCAGTCCCTTTTGTGGAAGTTGTGGCCTCTGAGGGAAAAAAAAAAAGTAGGAGAATAGTGACATCCGGGAATTTGGAATACCACAGAGGATATTGGGGTATTCTTTTATAATAGCAGCCCTAAAAGAGATATCATGACATCTGGCATGAAATAAGAAGCATTCCCTTCTTGTTAAGCTACCTGTGTTAGAACTTCCAGATATAATGGTCATTCCAGACAATTCTCCAGTGGTACCTAAAATGCCAAAAAAGGGAAATGGAGTAATAGATCATTATCTCCCCAGGTTAGCTTGGAAGCATCCGTGTGTGGCCCTAAAGTACTGGAAGCCCTTTCCTGAGGACACTGTATCCCTATAGAGAATAGAAAATGAGCAATCTCCAAGCACTTGATTTTCCAGGCCAACCTGGGCTGTGTGTGTTGCTACTGGGTTTCCCTTTCTCTATGAGGCAAGGGAAGAATAGGGCTTAAATCACCCTGACCTGTTTCCCTTCCAGGAACATATCCCCCTGGCGTAACAGAGGTGCCTACAGGAGAAACAAAGCACAATTCTATACTTATAAGCAGGACTCTTTGATACAACTTGGAGCATTTTAATAATCAGTTGTTTTCATGAAGTTTTATAGGAGGGGAGAGAGGAAACAAATACCATGTGTAAGTAAAAGAGAAAAGTGATAGAAAGTGTCTCAAACCGTGGGTGGAAAGGAAAACTGGGTAAGGAGAGTTGAAAGTCCTGGAAAGTTGGAATATATGCAATATACTCTCAAACAATCAGAAAAAATTGTTTCCATAAGCCAGGACATCGAAGACAGCCTGACTGAGACACCTGAGGTCATGAATTCACAAGCAGAATAACTGACCAGGTTGATATGACAAACTATGGCCACAGAGAAAACACAGGACCCTCCCTCAAAAGACTTTGACTGCATTACTGTTCATGACTGTTCACTGCAGCCACACAGATCGAGAGCTGATGAGAGCCCCAGGCCTCAGCCTGACAAGCTCACCTCCTGGTGGTCCTGCTCGGGTGGTCCCGCTGCCTCCTGGGAAAGTTGTGGCCTCTGAGAGAGAAAGGAATTGGAAGTATAAAGATTGGACAGGACATTCTGTTTGTTTCCCAAAGCCGATATTGCCGAAGGGGCCATATGCAGAATTCCTGACCTGTGTGAGCACTTCCAGGTTCCAGAACTTTGCCAGAGGTGCCCTCAGTAGTACCTGAAATAAGAAAGGTGGTCAGCTGATCAATCTGTTGCTTCTCATGAAATGGGCATGGGCTCTTAAAGGAAAGATAATAACTTTGTTTCTTCAATATACCAGTACATTTATTTCTCTGGGCTTTCTAGTTTTAAGAGTTTATCCATATATTGCTCGTGGAACATATAATTCCCTCAACGAGTTTACACTGAAAGTCCTCCACCACTGAGATCCTTTTTTAGAATTTAGTTACAGGGAGATAGATTCAGGCCAAGTCACCTCTATAACTGCAAGGGAATGGGCCCCATGCTAGCCTGATGAAGAGGCCTTTGACACAGGGAACAAGACACAAGGAGGGAACATTGAAGTGTTGGAACCCTATCTATTGATGTTAAATATTGAACATCTGCTAAATATTTGTAATATGCCAAATGTTGAAAAGCCAAAGAATTTTGCTGTATTTCAAGTGAGACATGGGAAGTTATTACAAAGTACACTTAGTTCCTTAACAGAGCTCACCTGTGATTATTTCCCCACTTGTTTTTCCATTTTCTCCTATAGAAGTTGTAGCTTCTGCAAATGAGAGAAGAGGAATAACAATGAGGACAAAGATTTGAAGAATCTGAGAAGAGTATGGTAGGATCACCCAGGCAGACAACTCACTGAGGAGCCCTTCCAAAGCAGTGGTTCCTCCTAGCCTGGTGCTTTACCTGAGTTGGAGCTCCCAGGGGCAACTGTTGTACCAGAGGAACCTGCAGCTGTGCCTAGGTGGGAAAAAAGAAAAAGATCAACACAGGAACAATTTTGTGATCCCTGGAAGAATGTCGGTAACAAGTCTATCTGTGACTTTGAAACAGCAAAAGATACTTTCTGAACCTATAACTGACAGAAATATAGACGTGTTTCATGTCTACCATTTGCCTTTGTGAAGCCAAGTTTAACACCATGGCCAATATACCTGCCAATCTTTGCCAAGATTAAAGGTCATATCAAAGGCTTTTTCCATATTTACCTGTTTTACTTCCTGGTGCTCCAGTAGTGGCTCCTAACGAAAAGAAAAAGAAGGGAGAAGAGAAGGAGGAGGAAGATAAGAGGAGTAGGAAGAGGAGAAGGAAGAGAAAGAAGAGAAGGACGAGGCAGAGGAGGAAAAAAAGAAGCCGGGGGAGAAGAAGCAAGAGTAGGAAGCAGAGGAGAGGAGGAGAAAGACGAGAAGGAAGAGGAGAAAAAGGATGAAGAAGAGAGAGAAAAAGAAGAAGAAAGAGGATTAGGTAGAGAAGGAGGAGAAGAAAGGAACAGGAGAAAAGGAAGACAGAGGAACAGGAAGACAAGAAAAAGGAGGAGGAGGCAGAGAAGGAAGAAGAAGAAAGATTTAGAATTTTTTCTTTGAACTAAAATGTGACATCTTAATGATTTCTCTGCTGAATAAAAATCAGTACTGGAATGTAACACAGACTAAGCTCCTTTCACAGGAAGAACCATTTCAGAGCCAGAGCTATTATATCTGCTCTCTCAAGAGGCCTAGAACCCAAGGGTTAGTCCCTGAGAAGGGAAAGCCATTAGGAACTTTGGGGCCAAGTGGTTTCAAATCCGAATCCAAAAAGTATTGCTGGTTTCCCCGAAATACTATAGCCCCCAAAGGATATAAAAACTGCATTCCACATGAAAGGATTTTTGCTTTATCTTTGCGCATTTTACATAATGTAATATTTCAAAATAAAAGGCTTGTTTTCCCTAAGAAATCCATGAACTTGGAATCAAACTATAACAATAAATAATGAAAATACCCAAATCTTCACCTGATTTTATTCCTGCTCCGGTGGTACCACTTCCTCCTAGGGAAGCTGTGGTCTCTTAAAGATGGAGAGAAAACCAAAATTAATTGAGTATGAAGGAAGACGGGTGAGTTAAGCTGATGAGACTACGTGAGACAAATACAATTCAAAATGTCTTATCATCTACCACTAAGTCAGAAAAGAAGCCCTTTTCCATGTAAAAGTGTTTATCTTCAAGACACAAGTTTAATTGTCCATTTTGAACTCATGGATCTTCTTTGGACCTTAGGTAGTTGCAATGGTAATAAGGTATATAAAGGCCATATGTGATATGTATATAGCAAGGAAATCAAAATGATCAATATGCTCATTACTATTAACATCATTATTTATTGCTTTAAGAATTAGACTTTTCATGAGAAAAAATTCTGCCACTGACTACCAGTGTATAATAATTCCAGTGTGGGATTAGAAATAGGAATCAATATCTCAATTCTTTACCCATAATGAGAAAGAAAATGGCCTAGGATGGGATAAGAAAACTATGCGTTTCCTCAATGTGTCAACAAGCTCTGTTCAGAGGTTTCTAGAAGCAGGAGTTAATCTGTGTATGTTTTCTACACATCATTTGTATCTCATGGAATATTTAATGAATAAAATGTCAATAACTCAATCACTTCATTTAAATATCAATGAGAGGAAGAAAAATATTTATCTTCAATCTCCTAACTGAATCTCAGTGCCTTGGCTCCATGGTGAAGTCTCCTTGAAGCAGAGGAAAAGAAGGTTAAAAAGTTGAGTGTCTGGCCTTTAGTTATTAGGTAAAATCCTGCCTATGTGATAATCTTTCTTCAGAAAATGTTCTTCACAGAGAGTACAAACAGTAGATGCAATTCAGGCAACGTGGTCCACTGGGAGGCAGGTAGTGGTTCATCAGTTCTTACCTGAGGTGGGGCCAGCCCCTGTTATTCCACTTGCTCCAGAAGAAGTTGTGGCCACTGAGAGAGGAAGAACATAAATAGAAAAGATTTAGGGGACTTAAAATGGAAAGGTAGTTATTCTGCATAAAAGCACCAAAAGGAAAGGCATATTATCATAGCAAGTACCCATGAAAGGATTCCCCACCACACTGTGGACTCACCTGTGCTGAAACTTCCAGGGGCAACTGTTGTGGCAAGAGATACCCCAGAGGTGCCTGAAACACAAAGAGACTGAGGTGATCATGGTGCATGAGTAAGTCAAATGAAGAACCGAATCTAAAAGGAATATGCTCTATGTATGTATATATTTATTTATTTATATGCCACCACAGAAATCTCTCTCTGAGCACGAGGCAAATGGTGAACTACATGTATTTGCCTGCTTTCAACAATTCAAACCAAAGCACATAGAAAATATTCCCAACTTCAGGCACACCTGGAAATTTGATAAAACAAAACTAGATGCATTTCCCCAATGCTCACCTGCTTGTTTCCCTGAGGCGGAAGTGATGCCTGCTGTGAGGGAGAAAGAGGAGGGAAAAAATGGCTTAAATGTATTAAAACTTGAGACATAAGAAAAAACATACTGAGTCAGCATTTTTATTCACATATACACTTGTAAACGTATGCGTCCTGGGTCCATGGGACTCTTTACTGTTTCACATACACACACGGAAAACTTTCTGAATTCCTCCTAAACTGCTAGCAATAGTTGTAACACAAATGGAGAAGTTCCATCCCATCCTCAGAAATGGAACAGTAATGCTCCATTTTAGAATGAGTAGATTTTTAAAAAATGTATCTCCACCAGCAAATCTATTTTGAATCACTTGCAATGTCCTAAATAAAATAAACACAAACTCTCTCAAGAAAAGCTTGAGACACCTCATAATTATGATGCCATAATTATAATTATGATGCCAGATCATGGGTTGCTTCTTCTCACCAGTTTTGAATCCAGTTCCAGAAGTACCTGTCCCTTCTGTGGAAGTGGTGGCCTCTGACGGAAGAAAGAGGAGAATGAAAAAGGCTGGGAATTTAGAATACTGGAAGAAGAAATTAGGATATTACTGTATCATAGAAGTCATAAAAGAAATATGACATCTGACATTAAATAAGAATTTACTTCTTGTTAAGCTACCTGTGTTAAAACTTCCAGATATAATTGTCATTCCAGACAATTCTCCAGTGGTACCTAAAATGTCAAAAAAAAAAAAAAAAGTAGGGGGGAAGGAAATAAAGGAATAGAGCATTTTGTTTCCAGTTAAGCTTGAACCATCAACGTAGCCCTAAAGCACTGGAAGCCCTCTCCTGTAGACAGCATTTCTATAGAGAATGGAAAATGATCACCTTCCTAGCACTTGATTTTCCAGGCCCACACGATGGATAGGTTGCTGCTGGGATACACTTTTACTAAGGCAAGGGGGGAATAGGGCTTTAAATCACCCTGACCTGTTTTCTTTCCAGGAACATATCCCTCTGGTGTGACAGAGGTACCTACAGGAAATATAATTCATTGTTTGTATTTATAAGTAGGACTGTGTGATACAACTTGGGGCATTTTAATAATCAGTTGTCTTCCTGAAGCTTTCTAGTGAGGGGAGAGAGGAAATCAACATCATGTGTAAGTATATGAGAAAAATGATAAAAAGTATCAAGCTGTGAGTGGAAAGGCTGGGGAAGGGGAATAGGAAGTCCTGGAAGGTTGGAATATGTGAAATATTTTCTAATATGTTTAATTAGAAAAAAATAATGTCTCCATAAACTAGAATAGTGCAGACAGCTTGGCTGACAATCCAAGTCATGAAATTTACAAGTCCAATAACTAACCAAGGTTGATATGACACAATATGGCTGAGGAGAAAATGCAAGCCCTTCCTTCAAATGCCTTCATATTATTTGTTCCCTGTACCCACCCCGACAGAGACATGATGAGAGCCCCAGGTCTGGGCCTGCCGGGCTCACCTCTGGGTAATCCTGCTCGGGTGACCCCACTACCTCCTGAGAAAGTTGTGGCCTCTGAGAGAGAAAGGAATTGGAGGTATGAAGACTGCACAGGACATTCTGGGGTCTCATAAGCTGTACTGGCCAAGGGGCCATGTTCTGAAGGTGCCTGACCTGTGTGGACACTTCCATCTTTCAGAGTTCTGCCAGAAATGCCCTCAGTAGTACCCCAGATAGGAAAGGATCATGGGCAGTTGGTCAATTTGTTGCGCCTTATGATATAAGCATAGGCTCTTAAAGAAAAAAAAAACTTTTTTCTTCAATACAACAGAAAATATATTTCTCTGCTGTTTCTATTTTAAGGGTCAATCCATATATTATTCATATAAACTATAATTCCCTCAGCAAGTTTACAGAGAAAGTCCTCTACCACCAAGTTCCATTTTTTTAGGGTTTAGATAGAGAAAGATAGATTTGAGCCCAAGTCACACATATAGCTGTCAGGGAATGGGCCCTATGATATCCTGATAAAGGGACTTTAGAGCCAAGGCACAAGAAACAAGGAGAAAATGTTGAAGTGTCTGACCTATATTTATTAATGTTAAATTTTGAACATCTAAATTTTTGCCTAATATGCCAAATATGGAAAATTCAAAAAATGTCATATTTCAAGCAAGACATGGGAAATTATAACAAAGTACACTTCGTTCCTTAACAGAACTCACCTGTGATTATTTCAGCTCTTGTTATTCCACTTTCTCCCACAGGAGTTGTGGCCTCTGCAAAACAGGGAAAAAGAACAGCAGTGAGGGCAAAGATTAGAAGAATCTGAGAACAGTATGGTAGGATCACGCAGGCAGATACCTCATTGAGGAGCCCTTTCCAAGCAGTGGTTCCTCCCAGCCTGGTGCTTTACCTGAGTTGGAGCTCCCAGCGGAGACTGTTGTAGCAGAGAGCACTCCAGCTGTGCCTAGGTAGGAAAGAAAAGAGAAAGATCTACATGGGAACTCTTTTGTGATCCTTAGAAACATGTGGCCAACAGTAGGTCTATTTGTGACTTTGAAGCAAGAAAAAATACTTTCTGGACTTATAACTGACATAAGGACAACCATGTTTCAGATTTATTGTGTTTCTTTACAAGGCCAAGGTTAATGCAGTAAGCAATATCCCTGCCTTCATCATAATGATTATTATTATGCCAGTGTTGGAGGTCTCATGAAAGGCTTTCCCCAAGTTTACCTCTCCTACTTTCTGGTGCTGTAGTGGTGGTTCTTAATAAAAAGCATAAGAGAGAAGGAGAAAAAAGAGGAGGAGAAAACAAGAAAGAACAAGAAGGAAGAAAGATAATTTTGACTTTTTATCTCTAAACTAAAATATGACATCTTAGTGATTTCTACACTGTAGAAATCAGTATACTAATGTTATACAGACTATGCCCTTTTCAAAGGGAAAACCTTTTCAAAACCAGAGCTATTATTGCAAGTCTCCTCTCCAGAGACCTAGAACCCTGATGTTAGTCTCTCAGAAGGGAAAGACTTTAGAAATTTTGGTCTCAAGAGTTTACAAATCCAAATCAAAGAGCAAACTCTGCTCTCTTGAAATATTACAGCCTCAAAGGAAATTTAAACCCACACTCCACATTAAAAAGATTCTCTGCATTATCTGTAATTTAAATTTATTTTCAAATTAAAAGCTCATTAAAAAAGTTTTCTCTAAGAAATCTATCAAAGTACAACAATAAATATAAATACCCCAGAGTCTTTACCTGATTTTATTTCTGCTCCAGTGGTGCTACTTCCTCCTAGGGAAGTTGTGGTCTCTAGAAGATGAAAAGAAACCAAAATTAATTATTAGGAAAGAGGGATGAGCTAAGCTGACGTCATTACATGAGATAACCTCAATTCAAAATGTCTTGACACTTTCTATTAAGTCAGAAAAGAAGGCCTTCTGAATTTAGAAGTAATGAAAACTATAAATATACAAGTTTAATTGTGAAAATGTGAAGATACATCATTTATAAATTTATTTTATGAATTGAACCTTAGATATTTTTTCATTGGAATAAGATATGTAAACCCGTAATTTAAAAAGCAGATACAGTGTGGAACTCATAAATGATTGACATGCTTATTACTATTATCATCATTATTTATTGCTTTAAGTATTAGATTTTTGTGTGTAAGAACTTTTCCAGTGGTTACCACATTGGAACCTGGAATTATAGAGGTGTAGGAATCAGTATTTTTACTCTTTGCACATAATGAAAAGAAAATGGCCTTCGATGGGGTGAGGTGAATCTGTGTTGTCTTAATGTGTCAAAAAGCATTTTTTCAGAGGTTTCTAGAACCCAAAGTTGATCTATATTTTTTCATGTACCATTCCTATAGATTATTTAGTGAGAAAAATTTTAATAACTACTATTTTCTTTATATATCACTGAGGGAAAGAAAGACTTTTCTCTCCAATCACACAACTGATGCTCAGTGCCTTAGCTCCATGGTGAAGTCTCCTTGAAGCAGAGGAAAGGAAGACAAAGGCATTTGAGTGTCCAACTTTTACATATTAGATAAAATCTTGCCTATTTGTAAAATTTTTTTAAATGCGCTACACAGGAAGTACAAACGGTAGATGTGATCAAGGCAAAGTGACCTACTGGGAAGGAGGTAGTGGATTGTCAGTTCTTACTTGCAGTTGTTGTAACCCCAGTCATTCCACTTGCTCCAGGAGAAGTTGTGGCTGCTGGGAGAAGAAGGACACAAATGGAAAAGATTCAGGGGGCATGGAATGGAACGGTGGAGCTCCTGCATAGAAGCACCAAAAGGATAGACAAGTCACTGTAGCAAGCACCCGTGAAAGGATTCCCCACCACACAGTGGACTCACCTGTGCTGAAACTTCCACGGGCAACTGTTGTGGCAGGGGCCACCGCTGAGATACCTGAAACACAAAGAGGCTGAGGTGATCACAGTGAATGAGTAAGTCAAATGAGGACCTGAATCTAAAAGGGATAAGCTGTATTTCTGTATTTCATTGCCATAACAGAATCCTCTTTCTCTGAGCAGGAGGCAGGTGGAAAACTTGGTGTATCTGCCTGCTTTCAACAATTCATAACAAAAGAAGATACAATGTTTCCAAGAACAAGCACAACTGAAAAGGTGATAAAAGTGAAACTAGATGCGTTTTCCCAATGCTCAGCTGCTTGCTTCCCTGTTGCTGCAGTGATGCCTGCTGTGAGATAGAAAGAGGAGGAAAAATAGTTTAAATGTATTGAAGCTACACAGGCAGGAGAAAATACTGAGTCAGCATTTTTGTTCAAATATACATGTTAAATGTATGTGTCCTGGTTCCATAGAGGTCTTTTCTGTTTCACACACATGCACTGAAAACTTTCTGAATTCCACCTAAACTGCTAGCAGGAGTTGTAACATAAATGGAGAAATGCATCATATCCTCAGAAATGAAGCAGTAATGATCCATTTTAGAATTGGTGGATTTTCAAGAAAAAACATACCTCCACCAGCAAATCTATTTTGAATCACTTGCAGTGTCCCTAAATAATACAAACACAAACTCTCTCAAGAAAAGCTTGGGAGACCTAATATTTATGACGTCAAATCACGGGATGTTTCTTCTCACCAGTTTTGAATCCAGTTCCAGAAGTACCAGTCTCTTCTGTGGAAGTGGTGGCCTCTGATGGAAGAAAGAGGAGAATGAAAAAGACTGGGAATTTAGAATACTGGAAGAAGATATTGGGATATTACTTTATCAGAGAAGGCTTTAAAAAATCATGACATCTGACATTAAAATAAGAGGCATTTCTTGTTAAGTTACCTGTGTTAGGACTTCCAGATATAAAGGTCATTCCAGACAATTCTCCAGTGGTAACTAAAATGAAAAAAAAAAAAAAAAGGAAAGGAAATAAAGGAATAGAGCAGCTTGTCTCCAATTAAGCTTGGAAGCATCAATGTAGCACTAAAACCCTCTCCTGTGAACACTCGATTTCTATAGAGAAAGGAAAACGAACAACTTCCTAGCACTTCATTTTCCAGGCCAACATGGGATGGATGTGTTGCTGCTGGGATTCCCTTTCACTGTGAGGCAAGAGAAAAATAGGGCTTAAATCAACCTGACCTGTTTCCCTTCTAGGAATATATCCCCCTGGTGTGAGAGAGGTGCATACAGGATGAAAAAATCATAGTTTTATATTTATAAGCAGGACTGTGTGATACAACTTGAGGAATTTTAATAATCAGTTGTCTTCATGAAGCTTTCTAGTGTGAGGAGAGAGAGGGAAATCAACATCATGTGTACGTATATGAGAAAAATGATTAAAAAAGTATCAAGATGTGAGTGGAAAGGCAACCTTGGTAGGGGAATAGGAAGTCCTGAAAGGCTAAAATATATGAAACGTTTTAAAATATCTTTTATGAGAAAAAATAATGTCTCCATAAGCTAGAATAGTGCACACAGCCTGGCTGACTATCCAAGGTCATGAAATTCAAAAGCAGAATAACTGACCAGGTTGACAGGACACCATATGACCCAGAATAAAATGCAGGCCCCTACTTCAAATGCCTTCACTATTTGTTCTCTGTAGCTACCAGCTAGAGACATGATGAGACCCTCAGGCCTAAGCCTGACAAGCTCCCCTCCAGTTGGTCCTGCTTGGGTGGTTCCACTTCCTCCTGGGAAAGTTGTGGCCTCTGAGAGAGAAAGGAATTAGAGGTATGAAGACTGCACTGGACATTCTAGAGCCCCATAACCTGTATTTCCCAAAGGGCCACGTTCAGAATTCCTGACCTGTGGGGGCACTTCTAGCCTCCAGAGTTCTGCCAGAGATGCCCTCAGTAGTACCTGAAAAAAGAAAGGATTGAGGTCAGTCGGTCAGTTTATTGCTCCTCGGGATATGGGCAGAGGCTCTTAATGAAAAAAAAATTCTTTTCTTTAATAAAACAGAAAATTTATTACTCTGGAGTTTCTATTTTTAAGAGTTGATCCATGCATTGTCTATAGAACATATAATTCCCTCAGCAAGTTTACAGAGAAAGTCCTCTGCCACTGAGTTTTTATTTTTAGAATTTCGGTCCAGAAAGATAGATTTGGGCCAAAGTCACCTATATAACCATCAGGGAATAGGCCCCATGATGCCTGGATGAAGGGTTCTGAGACCCAAGGCAAAAGATATAAGGGGAAAATGTTGAAGTATCTGAACTATATTTATTGATATTAAATATTGAATATCTGCTAAATTTTTGCCTAATATGCCAACTATAGAAAATTTAAAAACTTTTGCCATATTTCTATTGAGACATGGGAAATTATAACAAAGTAAACTTAGTTCCTTAGCAGAGCTCACCTGTGATTATTTCAGCTCCTGTTTTTCCACTTTCTCCTATAGAAGTTGTGGCCTCTGCAAAACAGGGACAAAGAACAGCAGTGAGGGCAAAGATTAGAAGCATCTGAAAAAACATGGTAAGATCACCCAGGCAGACACCTCATTGAGGAGCCCTTTCCAAGCAGTGGTTCCTCCCAGTCTGGTGCTTTACCTGAGTTGGAGCTCCCAGCGGAGACTGTTGTAGCAGAGAGCACTCCAGCTGTGCCTAGGTAGGAAAGAAAAGAGAAAGATCTACATGGGAACTCTTTTGTGACCCTTAGAAACATGTGGCCAACAGTAGGTCTATTTGTGACTTTGAAGCAAGAAAAAATACTTTCTGGACTTATAACTGACATAAGGACAACCATGTTTCAGATTTATTGTGTTTCTTTACAAGGCCAAGGTTAATGCAGTAAGCAATATCCCTGCCTTCATCATAATGATTATTATTATGCCAGTGTTGGAGGTCTCATGAAAGGCTTTCCCCAAGTTTACCTGTCCTACTTCCTGGTGCTCCAGTGGTGGCTCCACATGAAAAGAGATTAGGAGAAGAAGGAAAGAGATTAGGAGAAGAAGAGGAGAAGGAAAGAAGAGGAAAGAAGAAAGAAAATCTTAAATTTTCATCTATGAACAGGACATTAATGTTTTACAGACTATGCTCTTTTCAAGGGGAAAACCACTTCAAAGCCAGAGCTATTATTGCAACCCTCCTCTCCAGCAACCTAGAACTCTGAGGTTAGTCTCCCGAAGGGAAAGACTTTAGGAACTTTGGGCTCAAGAGTTTACAAATTCAAATCCAAGAAGAAACTCTGTTTCCTTGAAATATTATAGCCTCAAAGGAAATTTAAAACCACACTCCATACTAAAGGGATTCTCCACATTATCTGTGATAATTTTCTGCAATTTCAATTTATTTCCAAATTAAAAACTCATTAAAAAATTTCCTCTATGAAATTTATCAAAATACAACAATAAACATAAATACCTCAAAGTCTTTACCTGATTTTATTTCTGCTCCAGGGGTGTCACTTCCTCCTAGGGAAGTTGTGGTCTCTTGAAGAAAACCAAAATTAATTGAGTATTAAGAAAGAGGGATGAGCTAAGCTGATGTCATTATATGAGATAACCTCAATTCAAAATGTCTGGACACTTTCTATTAAGTCAGAAAAGAAGGCCTTCTGACTTTAAAAGTAATGAAAAACATAAATATATAAGTTTAATTGTTAAAACCAAGAGATACATCACTTGTAAATTTATCTTCTTAATTGGACCTTAGGTATTTCTTAATTGGAATAAGATATGTAAACCTCTAATTAAAAAAGTAGATATAGTAAGGAACTCATAAATGATCAATGTGCTTATTACTATAATCATCATTATTTATTGCTTTAAGTATTAGACTTTTCATGTGTAAAAGTTTTGCCAGTGGCTACCACATTGGAACTCAGAGTGATAGGAATCAATATTTTTATTCTTTACACATAATGAAAAGAAAACGACGTTTGATGGGCTCAGGGAACTCTGTTTTGTTAATGTGTCAGCAAGCTCTTTCAGAGGTTTCTAGACCAGGAGTTAATCTTTATGTTTTGCACGCACAATTTCTATAGAATATTTAATGAGAAAAATGTTAGTGGCTATTATTTCCTTTATATATCACCGAGGGAAAGAAAGACCTTTCTCTCTAATCACACAACTGATGCTCAGTGCCTTAGCTCCATGGTGAAGTCTCCTTGAAGCAGAGGAAAGGAAGATAAAAGCATTTGAGTGTTGACGTTTACGTATTGGTAAAATCTTGCCTATTTGGAATTGTGTTTTTTCCCCAACAAAAATGCTCTTCACAGGAAGTACAAATGGTAGATGTGATTGAGACAATGTGACCTACTGGGAAGGAGGTAGTGGATTGTCAGTTCTTACTTGCAGTTGTAACGCCAGTCACTCGTGTTGCTTCAGGAGAAGCTGTCACTGCTTGGAGAAGAAAGACACAAATGGAAAAGATTCAGGGGGCATGGAATGCAATGGTGGAGCTCCTGCATAGAAGCACCAAAAGTAAAGACATGTTACTGTAGCCAAGCATCCATGAAAGGATTCCCCACCACAAGGTAGACTCACCTGTGCTGAAACTTCCAGGGGCAACTGTTGTGGCAGGAGCTACCACTGAGATGCCTGAAACACAAAGAAACTGAGGTGATCACAGTGAATGAGTAAGTCAAATGAGGACCCAAATCTAAAAGGGATATGCTGTGTTTCTGTATGCATTTGCCATAACAGAAATCTCTTTCTCTGAGCACAAGGAAGGTGGAAAAATTGATGTATTTACTGCTTTCAACAGTTCATAATAAAGGAGATAGAGAGACAGTGTTTCAAGTACAAACACAACTGAAAATTTGACAAAAGAGAAACTAGATGCATTTTCCCAATGCTCACCTGCTTGCTTCCCTGTTGCTGCAGTGATGCCTGCTGTGAGATAGAAAGAGGAGGGAAGAAAGGTTTAAATGTGTTGAAACTTCAGATATAGGAGAAAATGTTGGACAAGCCAATTGTTAGCTACACAATTATGGATGCATGCTCCCTGTTTCCGTGAGGCTCTTTTCTACTTCATGCACATTCACACAGAAAACTTTCTGGTTTCCAGCTCAAATGCTGGTGAGAGTTGTAACTCAATAGAAAAATCCCATCCTGTCATCCGACTTGATGAAGGCAGGCTCAATTCTAGGACTGGTAGTTTTTCCAAATAAATTAACAAATAAATAACAGCAATCCTATTTTGAATTACTTGCAATGTCTCTAAATGAAACACAACTCTCTCAAGGAAAGCTTGAGAGTACTAATCCTTATGAGGCCAAAGTATGGGCTATTTATTGTCACCAGTTTTGAGTTCAGTTCCACTAGTGCCACTCCCTACAATGGAAGTTGTGGCTTCTGAGGGGAAGAGTAGAATAGTGAAGTCTGGGAATTTGGAATACTGGAGGGGATTTGGGGGTGTTATTTTATCATAGCCGTCCTAAAAGAGATACTGTGACATGTGACATTAAATAAGAGGCATTTCCTTCTTGTTAAACTACCTGTGGTGGAAGTTTCAGATATAATGGTTGTTCCAGATAATTTTCCAGTGGTACCTAAAATGCAAAAAAGGAAAATGAAACTATAGAGTATTATCTCCCCAACTAAGCTTGGAAGCATCAATGTGGCCCTAAAGCACTGGAAGCCCATTCCTGAGTACACTGTTTCTATAGAATAAAAATGAACAGCTGCTTAGCACTGGGCTTTCCAGGCCAACATGGGATAGATGTGTGGCTACTGGGTTTCCCTTTTACTACAAGGCAAGGGGAGAATAGTCCTTTAAATCTGTTTGCCTTCCAGAGACATAGCCCCCTGCTGTGACAGAAGTGCCTACAGGAGAAACAAAGCATGGTTTTATCTTTATAAGTAGAACTCTTTCATACAACTTGAGGGCATTTTAATAATCACTTGACTTTATGAAGCTTTCTAGTGAGGGGATACAGAAAATAAGCATCATGTATAATTAAAGTAGAAAAATGTCAAGCTGAATAAAAAGGAATGAGATCATGTCCTTTGCAGGGACATGGATGGAGCGGGAGGCCATCATCCTCAGCAAACTATCACAGGAATGGAAAACCAAACACCGCTTCTTCTCACTCTTAAGTGGGGGGTTGAGCAATGAGATCGAATGGACACAGGGAGGGGAACATCACATGCCAAGGCAAATTAAAGGATGGGTCAATAGGTGCAACAAACCACCATGGCACACGTATCCCTATGTAACAAACCTGCACATATCCCGGAACTTAAAGTAAAAGAAAAAGAAAAAGAAAAGAAAATGTCAAGCTGTGGGTGGAAAGGTAAACTGGCTAAGGAAGACTGGAAGTCCTGGAGGGCTGGAATGCATGTAATATACTCTCAATCCTCATATCAGACAAAAATGTCTCCATAGGCCAGGATACTGGAGATAGCCTGGCTGAGACATCTGAGGTCATGGAATTTATAAGCAGAATAACTTTTCAGACTGTTATGACATAATATGGCCTCAGAGAATGCCGACTTCTCCTCAAATGCTTTCATATTATTTGTTATTGCAGCCACCAAAATTGAGAGATGATGAGAGCCTCAGGCCTCTGCCTGAAAAGCTCACCTCCAGGTGGTCCTGCTTGAGTGGTCCCACTGCCTCCTGGGAAAGTTGTGGCCTCTGAGAGAGAAAGGAACAGAATGTAAGAATTAACAGCATTTGCAGTGACCTGGATGAGACTGGAGACTATTATTCTAAGTGAAGTAACTCAGGAATGGAAAACCAAACATCGTATGTTCTCACTGATATGTGGGAGCTAAGCTATGAGGACACAAAGGCATAAGAATGATACAATGGACTTTGGGGACTTGGTAGGGAAGAGTGGGAGGGGGCAAGGGATAAAAGACTACAAATAGGGTGCAGTGTATACTGCTCAGGTGATGGGTGCACCAAAATCTCACAAATCCCCATTAAAGAACTTACTCACGTAACCAAATACCACCTGTACCCCAATAACTTATGGAAAAATAAAATAAAAAATAATTTTTTTTAAAAAAAAAAGGCTGCACAGGACATTCTGAGCCTCCCATAAGCTGTATTGCCCAAGAGGCCACATTCAGAATTCCTGACCTGTGTGGGCACTTCCAGCTTCCAGAGATTTCCCAGAGATGCCCTCAGTAGTACCTGAAATTAGAAAGGATTGTAATTGGTTAATTTGTGGTCTTTAATTTAACAGACATGGGCTCTTAATAATAAAACAAATTAAATGTTTGTTTCTTTAATATACCAGGAAATTAATTTTTCTGGACTTTAGTTTTGAGAGTGAATCCACACTTTGCCCATGGAACATATCATTCCCTGAGCAAGTTTACTGTGATTTGTTCTGAGAGAAAGTCTTCCACCACTAGTCCCTTTCTTAGGTTTTAATGATAGCAATGTACACTTGGGCCCAAATCATCTATGTAACTGTCAGGGAATGGGTCTCATGATGCTGTGATGAAGGATCCTTAGACCCACGGTGCAAGACATAAGGAGGAAAATTTGAAAGGTCTGTACTGTATTTATTGATGTCAAATGTTGGACATCTGTTAGATTTTCCTTAATATGCCAATTCTGGGGAATTCAAAAAGTATTTACATATTTCAGGCCAGATTCTTGGGAAGGTTTCAGGAATAGTTAATACCTTAACAGAGCTCACCTGTGATTATTTCAGCTTTTGTTGTTTCTCTTTCTCCTACAGAAGTTGTGGCCTCTGAGAAAGAGGAAAACAGGACAGAAGTGATGAACAATATTTCAACACCATGGAAAACCTATGGTAGTTCTCCTACCCAGGGTAACACTGGAGGAGAATTTGTCATAGATGGACTCGTGGAGGAATGTGCCATCTCAGGGACCCACCTGTGTTGGAACTGCCAGGTGCAACAGTTGTGCCAGGAGCTACCCCAGTGGTGGCTGAAACACAAAGGGTCTGAGATCATCACAGTGACTTGTGTTTGTCTTCTGAAGACCTGCCTCCAGAAGGAATCTGGGTGTATCTTTGTTATATCAAAGAGCCCTTTCACTGCTTCCTGATGAACTGAGAATTGTACGCCTTTGCTGTGACCCATAGCATTAACAAAGCAGTGGAAATAGTAATGTGCCCAAATTGAGGTCCCTCCACTGAATTTCATACATTCACTCCCAGACAAGGAAATGGGGTGGTTTTCTCTCCCCTTCACTGGTCAGGCTCCCAGTTGCTTGGCCTCCTGAGGCTGCCGTGGTGCCTGCCATGGGATGAAAACCAGAACAATGTTTTCATGTGCCAAGAACACTGGAAAATATTTCACATCATTATTGCTTTTTTGAGTGAGAAAACTTTTATATAGGGTATGCCTGCTTCTAGAACTTATATTGTTTTCTTTCCAGAAATACACTGTTTTCCAGCTCCCCTACACCATAGTGGTATGTATGACTTTGCAGGAGAAATCTCTTATGCTGATTGCACCACCAGCCCCTCTTTAGAAAGTTACAGCTGTGGGGCTAGATGTTGGTTTTAAGAGTTTTCCAGAATATGTTCAGTGTGAGAAAACACTGAAAGTAAATGCAAACCACTACCTAGGAAAACACACTCCCAAAAGATGAGCCTACGGAGAGTCACAATGTATGCTAAACCCTAAGCTGTGCTCTGCTTATTCTCACCTGGGCTGGATCCAGACGGAGGAACGCTGCGGCCTTCTATTAAAGTTGTGGCCTCTGGGGGAGGAAGTGATGAATGGTGAGATCAGAATTTGGGATATTGGGAAAAGAATGAGGTTGGTATTTCATCAAAGCAGCTCTAAAACTATATTATATGGTTAAACATGGAGATTTCCTGCTTATCAACCTACCAGTGTGGGACGTTCTAGATATAGCAGTTGTCCCAGATAATTCTTCTGTAGTAACTAACAGTGGAAAAAGAAAGGGATCAACATGTCATTACTTCCTAAATCAGTTGTGGAAGTAGCTATGTGGCTTTAATCCACTGGAAGAACGTTCCTGAAAGCCTCTATTTTGTAAGGAAATAAACTATAAGCGACTACCACTTCATGTTCTGGCCCACCTATCCATCACTGTTGCTTCTGGGGTTCCCTTTCCATAGAGCACACTGAATGTGGATGGGAACCCTATCTCCTCCTCACCTGTTTCACTTTCAGATGCTGAGCTCTCTGGTGTGACAGAGGTACCTTCAGGAGAAAAAAAAAAGCAGATGACATTCATCTTTCTGAATTTTACTCATCAATTACCTCAGGCATTTTGATACTGAGAATTTGAAAATAGAACTTGTTAACTCTAATCCTAGCATATGAGGACTGTATTTAGTCCTTCCTACCTGGTCTGGAGCTCTGTGAACTGCTGCTGACTCGAGCTGAAACCACAGTTGTACCTGTTAAAGAAAGTGGAGTGAAAAAATCTTCAAATAAAACATTTCACCTTTCAACTAAGCTTTATTAAGTATCTCTTTCATGTGATATTGTTTTAGGCCCTTGGGATGTATGAGTGAGCAAAATGTTCAAAGACCTCTCTCCTAAAGCACCTTACATTCTAGTAGCTGGAGGACAACAATGAACAATAAATGTAACAAAGAAGTCAGTGGGAAAGATGTTAGTAAACACTTTAGGAAAAAGGCAAGTTGTATAAAAGGGTCAAGGACCCTGATAAGCAGGGGTTATCCAGCAGCTCACCCTCATCCCTGCTACATAATAACTAGCTCTGCAAACCTGGGTTCCTGGAAATCCAGAGGGATAAGTCAGGTGAGGCCAGGGAATTCCTAGGCACACCCAGGTTTTGACTCTGGCATGTTATCTTCCCAGAGGAAATGCAGGCTCCTTTCCTCTGCCCACTTTCACATCAATGTCTTCACTGCAGAGAACAGGGATTTGATAAAAGCACCAAGGCCTCAGAGTAAAAAACTCACCTCCTGGACGTTCTGTTTGGCTGGTGTCACCCCCTACTATGGAAGTTGTGGCGCCTGAGAAAGAAAAGAAAGGAAGGGGCAAAGATTAAGGTTTGGGAGACCATACACAGTGCTGCAGGCAGACTATGTCAACCAAGGTGCCCATGTCCAGATTTTGCATGTATTTTCAGACTCGCCTGTCTTGTAACTTCCAGGTTTCAGTGTTTTTCCAGAGACTACGCTAGTAATACCTACAATAACAAAGAGATGGTGTCACTAGTTCAACAGTTTGTCCACTGATTTGAATAGGAATCTCAAATCCCCACTTGGAAGCAAACTATTATTCTGACACTTGCAGTGCTAGAAGTAATTCGTATTTGTCCATGCAATACTTCTTTCCACACAGTTTCACTGAGACAGTTCCCAACTATCATGTCCTTCTTTTTGGCGGGGAAATTGGAATTTTCTCCCTATATTACCTATTTTTCTGTCATGGTTTTACGTTACGATGCTTTAATGAAAGCCCTTGTAAGCCCAGGAAATAAGGAGGCAATATAATGATTGTGTAGTCTTTGTCTCTGAATTTTCACAATATAGCATAGACAAATCATGTAGATATTTTCGGAAGACTATTGAAGGTGTCATTAGGAATTACAGGTCTTAGTCTAGCAGCACTCACCTGTGGCTCTTCCAATGCTTGTTATTCCACTTACTCCTAGGAAAGTGGTGGCCTCTAAGGGAGACAAAGGGATAAGAGTTACCTGGAGTATATTTAAGGATTGTGGAGAAGATATGGTGCTACTCCTGCAAAAAATAATATAAAGGAGATATCTAATTATGCGAGGGCACGTGGAAGATTCCATGTCAACCTGTTGACTTACCTGTCTTGGAACGGCCAGGGGCAACAGTTGTGGCAGGAACTACCCCAGTGGTGGCTGAAACACAATGGGAACTGGCATCACCACAGTGACTCCTGTTTGCCTCCTGAAGACCTGCCTCTAGAAGGAATCTGTTTACATCTTTAAGATGTCAAAGGTCACTTTTTCTGGCTGCCACTCTGATGTGTTTTCCCATTCATTAATAAACTACCAAGTTGGGGCATTATAGCTGACATCCCATGACAGCGAGACAGACAGTTTTCTCCCATATTTACCTATTTCACTGCCAGGAATAGAAGACAAAAAACATTTGCTTTATAATAATTGTATCTATTTCTAATTACATTTTTAATTGACCTATAATTTTACATATTTCCAGTGCGAGGTTTTGATCTAGATGTACATACATTGCATAATAGTCAAGTCATGGTCTTTAGCATAACCATAATCTCTGACATTTATCATAGCTTTGTGGTAAGTAAATTTAGAATCCTCTTGATCTGCTTTGGCTGTGTCCGCACCCAAATTTCATCTCGAAATGTAGCTCCCACAATTCACATGTGTCATGGGAGGACCCGGTGGGAGATAGTCGAATCATGGGGGTGGGTCTTTCTCCTGCTGTTTTTGTGATAGTGAACAAGTCTCACAAGATCTGATGGTTTTACAAAGGGGAGGTCCCCTGCACAAGCTCTCTCTTGCGTGTTGCCATGTAAGTCATGCCTTTTGCCTTCCACCATGATTGTGAGGCCTCCATAGTTACGTGGAACTGTGAGTCCATTAAACCTCTTTTTCTTTATAAACTATGCAGTCTTAGGTATGTCTTTATCAGCAGCATGAAAATGGACTGATACATCTCTCTTCAAGGTATTCTCAAATATATACTATAATACTGCTTACTGTAGGCACTCCACTACACTATAGACCACCAGAACTAATGCCTGCTATCTAATTGTGATTTTGTCCCCATTGACTTATTACTAATTATTTCTATCACTTTAGGGCAAAAAAATCTATGTAGGCATGACTCCAAGATTCATATACCTCTACTTCCCAGGGTTAAAACTGCTTTTAGTTCCTACTACTATGCTGAAAATATTTCAATATAATGTTATAGGGAAATTTCTCAAAACAATTACATTCCATTTACACCCCAACTAGAAGAGTCAACCCATTTGAAAAGTGTATATTAAAAGGTTAAGGAAAATATTAGATTAAAAAATATATTTGTCCTTAGACAGATTGTCCCTAAATAAATTACTTCATATTCTGTAGGAAAGCCTACTTCCAAACAAGTCATCCTGAAAATCATGATTCTTGGTAACTCCCAAATCTTGAGCTGCCATCCTCACCTGTTTTGGATTCACTTCTGGTACTGCTCCTGTCTCCTGTGAGAGTTGTGGCCTCTGAGGAAAGAAAGAGAAGAATCAAGAGGTCTAGGAAATTTGAGATGCTGGTAAAAAGTACTGAGTTGCTATTTTATTACTGAATTTCTACAAAGTTATCACCCATGCAAGATGATGATATCTTTCTTATTGAACTACCTGTGTTGGAACCTCCTGATGAAATGGTTGTCCCAGAGAATTTACCAGAAGTCCCTAAAATGAGAAAGTAAAGGAGCTAATAGAGCAAGCAGTACTGGAATCAGCAATGTGGTCCTGAAACACTGAAAGACCTTTCTTGAAAACTTGTTTCAGAAAATATGAACCACGAATAATTTTTTGCCAACTTACTAACGTTTTTATGCTGACTATCCCTTCCCCTGTACTCTACTGAAAAAGGAAGCTTAACTTCACTTTCTTGATTTTACTTCAAATATTGTGCTTTCCTTGTGCTCCCAGGAAAGAGAAAAAGACTTGAACATTCTAAATGTTCTCATATCGGTAACTGGCGATATTGTGCTTATCAGATGCTGAGCAATGCCCTACTATGAGATATTTATACCCTCCCCTGCTGATTTTAAGTAGTTCATCCTACCTTGCTTCAGACCCTCTGAACTGCTGCTGACACCAAATGAAACTGTGGTGGTAGCTGCTAAATTAAACATAGTGACACTCTGCATAAGAATATACCAGTCACCCATCTCACATTATGGAAGCATTTTCTCTGTGCCTGACATCCTCTTCTCAGAGAAAAGAATAGACAAACGTCTCTGCCTCATGTGATTTACGGTTTATGGGAGAGGGAAAACATGAAATAAACAAGAAGTGTAATAAATACGTTCGAGAGATGGCAGCAGGTGATAGTGCTATGCAGAGTGGTGATGAGCAGAGCAGGGAGAATCAGGGTTCTGGGGAGGCTGCTGCAGGTCAGTGGGCCTCAGACAGGTGTTCAGAGAACTAACACTGTCACACAGGCCATGGGACAATGCCTGACTTAGATAACCCAGTGTCTGAAACTCCTTAGCAGAACTACTCAGGTTGGCCAGAATACATGTTGACCTTCCAGACAAGAATTAAGCCCCTTCCTTGGCCCCGTTTCTCATGTATGTGTTATCCTGAGCACAAAACAGCAATGATGAGAACTCTGAAGGCAGGGACTGATGAAGCTTACTTCCTGGAGCTTCTGATCTGGTGGTCCTGACCCCTCTGGTGGAACTTGTGGCCACTGAGAGAAAAGAAAGCAGGGATGACATCTACAGTATGGGAAGTACAGGGTTATGTAACCCTACGAGCCTGTCACCCGAGCAGCCATGGTGTAGCATTCCCTGTGTGGCTTTGAACTTGCCTGTGTTGTCGTTCCCAGGCTCCAGAGTCTTTCCAGAGAATGCCCCAGTGGTAGCTACTAAGAAAGAGATGGGTAATCGTGGGTCAGTACCTTGTCATCATCAAGTGGGCAGAGAATAACAACCTCAAAGTGGATAAATCTGTATGCTTATTCAATATTTCAGGAAACTGGGCTTTAAATCCCAAAAGGTCATCCATAGACTCCTCATTTAATATCCTTCCCGTGGTATAGTACCAAAGGAACTTTTACTTATTGAGTCTCCATTTCTCCAGGTTTCAGGAACAGGGTCCTAGCAGCTACCACCCTAGATTCTTTATATAACTATCAAATGGCTGCATGATTATCTTGGGAACTAGTGGGAGGGTCGCTTAAAGTATAGAAAGAAATTAAATTTTGAGTTTCTGATTTGCTATTACTGATTTGCTAATTTTGAGTTTCTGATTTGCTCTTACTTTCAATAGCAAAACCACAGTTACTTTTGCAACAACCTAATATAATTAATGAACGAAGGTAAGATTTTACCTAACAATGCTCAATGTTGCAGAAATGGGTAGCATGCATACATTTCAAGCAATAACCTTTAATGGATATTATTAAAAAGTGAGTCCAATGACCCAGCAATGCTCACCGGTGGTTATTCTACCTCTTGTTTTTGTACTTCCACCTAGAGAAGCTGTGGCCCCTGAGAGACAGAAAAATGGAAAGGCATATTAAGAAATATTCAATAAAACTGAAAAGAACATGATACAACTTCTTGAAAGAACAGCTCCAGAGGAGACATCGAACATCGAAATACGGGCAGAGCTCAGAAGGTTTCCTGGCAACCTGCAGACTCACCCGTGTTGGAACTGCCAGGGGCAAGAGTTGTGCCAGGAGCTGCCCTAGCGGTGGCTGAAACAAGGAAAAGTGGGATCACCATGGTGATCAACTTTTCCCTTTCCTGTAGGCCTGCCTCTAAAACTACCCAGATCTACCTTAATTATTTATAAATGGCGCTTTCCATGATCCTCCCTGATGTCATGTCCTGTATATTTTCTCCATATCCATTTTACTAGCAAAACAATCAGAAGGTCCGGTTCCTCAACCTAAGGCAATATTTCTGGTCTTCCATCAGGAGACAGGTGGTGGAGCCCATGTTTACCACTTTACTCCCCAGAATGTGGAAGACAAAAACAATTTTCCTGGGACTTTTACGCATCAAGAATATATTTTACATTTCTGTTGCTTCTGAGGTTTGAAAACCACTATTTCAGTATGTTTCTAAGGCTCATTTCAGTTAATTCTTCTGCCCTAGATAAAAACTGTTTATAGTTCCTAGTAATACCCTTGCAACATTTCCAAGTATCCTCACAGGAGAAACGTCTCAGAACAAATGCAACAGAAATCTCACTTTAAAAGAGGCTACTGGTAAAGTTTTATAAACAGTAAAATCTAAAGAAAATTCTGTGGGACCTAAGATCCATTATACTTAAATAGATGCATAATATTCTGCAGAAAAGTCCACGCCCAAACAAGACATTCTAATGAGAGTCAAGATTCCTGGTAATATGTGAATTATGGGCTGCTCTTCCTCCCCTGCTCTGGATTCAGTTTCTGTACTGCCCCTGCCTCCTGTGAAAGTTGTGACCTCTGAGAAAAGGAAGAATAGGATCAAGAGGTCTGGGAGACACTGGTAAAAAGCATGAGTTGCTATTTTGTGATTGCAGCTCCTCAAAGTCATCATGCATTCAAGATGAGGATTTCCTTCCCATTCAACTACCTGTGTGGGAACCTCCAGATGTAATTGTTGTCCCAGGGAATTCACCAGGAGTACCTAAAATGAGAAGGTAAAGGAGCTAATAGGACAAACAACACTGGAAACAGCAATGCTGCCTTGATCCACTGGAAAACCTTTCCTCAGAATCTCTGTTTCTGAAGATAATGAACCATGAATAGGTTTCCCTGCAATGTATGCACTACTGTTTTTTTGTTTTGTTTTGTTTTGTTTGTTTTGTTTTGTTTTGTTTGGTTTGGTTTGGTTTGGTTTGGTTTGGTACTGACTATTTCTTCCATCACAGCCTATTCAAAAAGAAGGAAGTTTAAACTCACTTTACAGATTTCATGTCCAGTGACTTGGCTCCCTGGTGTTCCAGGAGCAAGAGAAACTCTTGAATATTCTAACTGTTCTCCTTTGTGGAACAGGTAATCCTGTGATTACCATGTTTTTAAGAATAAACACATAGGAGACATTTATAGCTTCCTTTAGTGTTTTTCTGTAGCCTATGCCAACTGGCATGGGATCCTGTGAACTGCTGCTGACAGGAAGGGAAACTGTGGTGGTAGCTACTGAAGTGAACAGACTGACATTCTACATAAGAATATGCCTATCACGACTGGATTAAGAAAATGTGGCACATATACACCATGGAATACTATGCAGCCATAAAAAAGGATGAGTTCGTGTCCTTTGTAGGGACATGGATGCAGCTGGAAACTATCATTCTCAGCAAACTATCGCAAGAACCAAAAACCAAATACCGCATGTTCTCACTCCTAGGTGGGAATTGAACAATGAGATCACTTGGACACAGGAAGGGGATCATCACACACCAGGTCCTATTGCGAGGGCGGGGGGGAGGGATAGCATTAGGAGATACACCTAATGTAAATGGCGAGTTAATGGGTGCAGCACACCAACATGGCACAGGTATACATATGTAACAAACCTGCACGTTGTGCACATGTACCCTAGAACTTAAAGTGTAATAAAAAAAAATTAAAAATTAAAAAAAGAATATGCCTGTCACTTCTCTTATATTCTAGATGCATTTCTACTGTGCCTGATAGTCCTGTCAGTGAGAAGAAAGGACTCTGCCTCATGTGATTTACATTTGATTTACGGAAAACAGAAAATTAACAAGAAGGATAATAAATATGTTTGAGTGATGGCATGAGGTTATAGTACTTTGCGGAATCATGATGAGCAGAGCAGGGAGAATCAGTATTCCGGGAAGGCTGCTGCAGGTCAGTGGGCCTCAGACAGGTGTCCAGAGAACTAACACTGTCACACAGGCCATGGAACAATGCCTGACTTAGATGGCCCAGTTTCTGAAACTCCTTAACAGAACTACTCAGGATGGTCAGAATACATATTGTGCTTTCAGACAAGAAGTAACCGCCTTTCCTTGGCCACCATTCTCATTTATGTGTTCACCTCAGCACAACAGGGCAGTGAGAAGAACCCCAAAGTCTGAAAATGACGAAGCTTACCTCCTGGAGCTTCTGACCCAGTGGCCCTGACCCCTCCTGTGGAACTTGTGGCCTCTGAGAGAAAAGAAAGCAAGAATGAAGTCTGCAGTATGGGGAGTGCAGGGTTATGTAACCCTAGGAGCCTGTCACCCAAGCAGCCATGGTGTAGCATTCCCTGTGTGGCTTTGAACTTGCCTGTGTTGTCGTTCCCAGGCTCCAGAGTCTTTCCAGAGAATGCCCCAGTGGTAGCTATTAAGAAAGAGATGGGTAGTCGTGGGTCAGTACCTTGTCATCATCAAGTGGGCAGAGAATAACAACCTCACAAATGGCCAAATCTGTATGCTTATTCAATATTTCAGGAAACCAGGCTTTAAATCCCAAAAGGTCATCCATAGACTCCTCATATAACATCCTTCCCACGGCATAGCACCAAAGGAATTTAACTTATTGGGTCTCCATTTCTCTAGATTTCAGGAAGAGGCTCCTAGCAGCTATCACTCTAGATTCTCTACATAACTATCCAATGGCTGCATGATTACCTTGGGAACGAGCGGGATGGTCTGCTTAAAGTGTATAAATAAATTAAATTTTGAGTTTGTGATTTGCTATCACTGAATTGCTATTTTTGAGTGTCTGATTTGCTATTAATTTCAATAGCGAACCTGCAGTTACTTTTGCACCAACCTGATATACTTAATAAATTAAGGTAAGATTTTACCTAATAATGTTCCATGTGGAAAAATATGTGACATGCATATATTTCAAGCAATAACCTTTAATGGATATTTTTTTAAAGTGAGTGCAACGACCCAGCAATGCTCACCGGTGGTTATTCTACCCCTTGTCGTTGCACTTCCACCTAGGGAAGCTGTGGCCCCTGAGAGACAGAAAAACAGGGAAGTCATATTAGGAAATATTCAAGGACCATGAAAAGAACATGATGCAACTTCTTGAAAGAACAGCAGCAGAGGAGACATCGAACATCGAAATATGGGAGGAGCTCTGAAGGTTCCCTGGCAACCTGCAGACTCACCCGTGTTGGAACTGCCAGGGGCAAGAGTTGTGCCAGGAGCTGCCCTGCTGGTGGCTGAAACACAAGGAAGAGTGTGATCACCATGATGATCAACTTTTCCCTTTCCTGTAGGCCTGCCTCTACACTGGCAAAAAGCATCAAGTTGCTATTTTGTGATTGCAGCTCTACAACGTCATCATGCATTCAAGATGAGGATTTCCTTCCCATTCAACTACCTGTGTGGGATCCTCCAGATGTAATTGTTGTCCCAGGGAATTCACCAGAAGTACCTACAATGAGAAGGTAAAGCAGCTAATAGGACCAACAACACTGGAAACAGCAATGCTGCCTTGATCCACTAGAAGACCTTTCCTCAGAATCTCTGTTTCTGAAGAAAATGAATCGTGAATGATTTTCCCTGCAATGTATACACTATTGTTTTGCTACTGGCTATTTTTTCCATCACAGGCTATTTAAAAAGAGGGAAGTTTAATCTGACTTTATAGATTTCGTGTACAGTGACTTGGCTATCCGGTGATCCAGGAGCAAGAAGAAGTGTTGAACATTCTAAGTGTTCTCCTTTGTGGAAAAGGTAATATTGTAATTATCATGTTTTTAAGAATAAACACATAGGATATGTTTATAGACTCCTTTAGTGTTTTTCTGTAGCCTGTGCAAACTGGCATGGGATCCTGTGAACTGCTGCTGACACGAAGGGAAATGAGGATGTTAGCCATTGAAGTAAACAGAGTGACTTTCTACGTAAGAATATGCCTGTCAGTCCTCTCATATTCTGGAACCATTTCCATTATGCCTGACAGTCTTCTTTCAACGAGAAGAAGAGACAAAGGTCTCTGCCTCATGTGATTTACATTTGTGGGAGAGGGAACAGATGAAATAAACAAGGAGTGTAAAAAACATGTTAGTAAGATAGTAGCAGGTGATTGTACTTTGCGGAATCATGATGAGCAGAGCAGATAGAATCAGTGTTCCAGGAAGGCTGCTGCAGGTCAGTGGGCCTCAGACAAGTGTCCAGAGAACTAACACTGTCACACAAGCCATGTGACAATGCCTGACTCAGATAGCCCAGTTTCTGAAACTCCTTAACAGAACTACTCAGGATGGTCAGTTGTTGTGCTTCCAGACAAGAAGTAACCGCCTTTCCTTGGCCACCATTCTCATTTATGTGTTCACCTCAGCACAACAGGGCAGTGAGAAGAATCTCAAAGCCTGGGAATGGCGAAACATACCTCCTGGAGCTTCTGACCCGGTGGCCCTGACCCCTCCTGTGGAACTTGTGGCCTCTGAGAGAAAAGAAAGCAAGAATGAAGTCTGCAGTATGGGGAGTGCAGGGTTATGTAACCCTAGGAGCCTGTCACCCAAGCAGCCATGGTGTAGCATTCCCTGTGTGGCTTTGAACTTGCCTGTGTTGTCGTTCCCAGGCTCCAGAGTCTTTCCAGAGAATGCCCCAGTGGTAGCTATTAAGAAAGAGATGGGTAGTCGTGGGTCAGTACCTTGTCATCATCAAGTGGGCAGAGAATAACAACCTCACAAATGGCCAACTCTGTATGCTTATTCAATATTTCAGGAAACCAGGCTTTAAATCCCAAAAGGTCATCCATAGACTCCTCATATAACATCCTTCCCACGGCATAGTACCAAAGGAATTTAACTTATTGGGTCTCCATTTCTCTAGATTTCAGGAAGAGGCTCCTAGCAGCTATCACTCTAGATTCTCTACATAACTATCCAATGGCTGCATGATTACCTTGGGAACGAGCGGGACGGTCTGCTTAAAGTGTATAAATAAATTAAATTTTGAGTTTGTGATTTGCTATCACTGAATTGCTATTTTTGAGTGTCTGATTTGCTATTAATTTCAATAGCGAACCTGCAGTTACTTTTGCACCAACCTGATATACTTAATAAATTAAGGTAAGATTTTACCTAATAATGTTCCATGTGGAAAAATATGTGACATGCATATATTTCAAGCAATAACCTTTAATGGATATTTTTAAAGAGTGAGTCCAATGACTCAGTAATGCTCACCGGTGGTTATTCTACCCCTTGTCGTTGCACTTCCACCTAGGGAAGCTGTGGCCCCTGAGAGACAGAAAAACAGGGAAGTCATATTAGGAAATATTCAAGGACCATGAAAAGAACATGATGCAACTTCTTGAAAGAACAGCAGCAGAGGAGACATCGAACATCGAAATATGGGAGGAGCTCTGAAGGTTCCCTGGCAACCTGCAGACTCACCCGTGTTGGAACTGCCAGGGGCAAGAGTTGTGCCAGGAGCTGCCCTGCTGGTGGCTGAAACACAAGGAAGAGTGTGATCACCATGATGATCAACTTTTCCCTTTCCTGTAGGCCTGCCTCTACACTGGCAAAAAGCATCAAGTTGCTATTTTGTGATTGCAGCTCTACAACGTCATCATGCATTCAAGATGAGGATTTCCTTCCCATTCAACTACCTGTGTGGGATCCTCCAGATGTAATTGTTGTCCCAGGGAATTCACCAGAAGTACCTACAATGAGAAGGTAAAGCAGCTAATAGGACCAACAACACTGGAAACAGCAATGCTGCCTTGATCCACTAGAAGACCTTTCCTCAGAATCTCTGTTTCTGAAGAAAATGAATCGTGAATGATTTTCCCTGCAATGTATACACTATTGTTTTGCTACTGGCTATTTTTTCCATCACAGGCTATTTAAAAAGAGGGAAGTTTAATCTGACTTTATAGATTTCGTGTACAGTGACTTGGCTATCCGGTGATCCAGGAGCAAGAAGAAGTGTTGAACATTCTAAGTGTTCTCCTTTGTGGAAAAGGTAATATTGTAATTATCATGTTTTTAAGAATAAACACATAGGATATGTTTATAGACTCCTTTAGTGTTTTTCTGTAGCCTGTGCAAACTGGCATGGGATCCTGTGAACTGCTGCTGACACGAAGGGAAATGAGGATGTTAGCCATTGAAGTAAACAGAGTGACTTTCTACGTAAGAATATGCCTGTCAGTCCTCTCATATTCTGGAACCATTTCCATTATGCCTGACAGTCTTCTTTCAACGAGAAGAAGAGACAAAGGTCTCTGCCTCATGTGATTTACATTTGTGGGAGAGGGAACAGATGAAATAAACAAGGAGTGTAAAAAACATGTTAGTAAGATAGTAGCAGGTGATTGTACTTTGCGGAATCATGATGAGCAGAGCAGATAGAATCAGTGTTCCAGGAAGGCTGCTGCAGGTCAGTGGGCCTCAGACAAGTGTCCAGAGAACTAACACTGTCACACAAGCCATGTGACAATGCCTGACTCAGATAGCCCAGTTTCTGAAACTCCTTAACAGAACTACTCAGGATGGTCAGTTGTTGTGCTTCCAGACAAGAAGTAACCGCCTTTCCTTGGCCACCATTCTCATTTATGTGTTCACCTCAGCACAACAGGGCAGTGAGAAGAATCTCAAAGCCTGGGAATGGCGAAACATACCTCCTGGAGCTTCTGACCCGGTGGCCCTGACCCCTCCTGTGGAACTTGTGGCCTCTGAGAGAAAAGAAAGCAAGAATGAAGTCTGCAGTATGGGGAGTGCAGGGTTATGTAACCCTAGGAGCCTGTCACCCAAGCAGCCATGGTGTAGCATTCCCTGTGTGGCTTTGAACTTGCCTGTGTTGTCGTTCCCAGGCTCCAGAGTCTTTCCAGAGAATGCCCCAGTGGTAGCTATTAAGAAAGAGATGGGTAGTCGTGGGTCAGTACCTTGTCATCATCAAGTGGGCAGAGAATAACAACCTCACAAATGGCCAACTCTGTATGCTTATTCAATATTTCAGGAAACCAGGCTTTAAATCCCAAAAGGTCATCCATAGACTCCTCATATAACATCCTTCCCACGGCATAGTACCAAAGGAATTTAACTTATTGGGTCTCCATTTCTCTAGATTTCAGGAAGAGGCTCCTAGCAGCTATCACTCTAGATTCTCTACATAACTATCCAATGGCTGCATGATTACCTTGGGAACGAGCGGGACGGTCTGCTTAAAGTGTATAAATAAATTAAATTTTGAGTTTGTGATTTGCTATCACTGAATTGCTATTTTTGAGTGTCTGATTTGCTATTAATTTCAATAGCGAACCTGCAGTTACTTTTGCACCAACCTGATATACTTAATAAATTAAGGTAAGATTTTACCTAATAATGTTCCATGTGGAAAAATATGTGACATGCATATATTTCAAGCAATAACCTTTAATGGATATTTTTAAAGAGTGAGTCCAATGACTCAGTAATGCTCACCGGTGGTTATTCTACCCCTTGTCGTTGCACTTCCACCTAGGGAAGCTGTGGCCCCTGAGAGACAGAAAAACAGGGAAGTCATATTAGGAAATATTCAAGGACCATGAAAAGAACATGATGCAACTTCTTGAAAGAACAGCAGCAGAGGAGACATCGAACATCGAAATATGGGAGGAGCTCTGAAGGTTCCCTGGCAACCTGCAGACTCACCCGTGTTGGAACTGCCAGGGGCAAGAGTTGTGCCAGGAGCTGCCCTGCTGGTGGCTGAAACACAAGGAAGAGTGTGATCACCATGATGATCAACTTTTCCCTTTCCTGCAGGCCTGCCTCTAAAAACTATCTAGGCCTATCTGAATTATTTATAAATGGTACTTTCACCGATTCTTCCTGAGGTGGTACCCTGTATAATTATCGTTATCCATTTTACTAGCAAAACAATCAGAAGGTCGAGTTCCTCAACCTAAGGCAATATTTCTGGTCTTCCATCAGGAGACAGGTGGTGGTCCCCATGTTTACCATTTTACTTCCCAGAATATGGAAGACAAAAACAATTTTCCTGGGACTCTTACACATCAAGAATATACTAAACATTTCTCTTGCTTCTAAGTCATCAAACCACTCTTTAGGAACGTTTCTAAGGTTCACTTAAGTTTTCTCTTCTTCCCTACAACAAAACTGTTCATAGTTCCTAGTAATACCCTGGCAACGTTTTTATGTAACCTCACAGGAGGAAGTTCTCAGAACAAATGCAATAGATATCCCAGTATAAAAGAGGCTATTGGCAAAGTTTTAGAAACTATAAAATCTAAAGGAAGTTCTACTGGGCCTAAGATTCATTATCCCTAAATAAATGCATAATATTCTGCAGAAAAGTCACTCCCAAACAAGTCATCCTAATGAGTCAAGATTCACAGTAACATGCGAATTATGGGCTGCTCATCCTCATCTGCTCTGGATTCAGTTCCTGTACTGCCCCTGCCTCCTGTGAAAGTTGTGGCCTCTGAGAAAAGAAAGAATAGGATCAAGGGGTCTGGGAGATACTGGTAAAAAGCATTGAGTCACTCTTTCACGACTGCAGCTCTACAAAGTCATCATGCATTCAAGATGCAGATTTCCTTCCCATTCAACTACCTGTGTGGGAACCTCCAGATGTAAATGTTGTCCCTGGGAATTCACCAGAGGTACCTAAAATGAGAAGGTAAAGGAGCTAATAGGACAAACAACACTGGAAACAGCAATGCTGCCTTGATCCACTGGAAGACCTTTCCTCAGATTCTCTGTTTCAGAGGGAAATGAACCATGATGGTTTTCCCTCCAATGCATTGACTATTGTTTTGCTACTGACTACTTCTTCCATCACAGCCTATTTAGAAAGAAGAAAGTTTAATCGCACTTTACAGATTTCATGTCCAGTGACTTGGCTCTCTGGTGATCTAGGAGCAAGAAAAAGTCTTGAACATTCTAAGTGTTTTCCTTTATGGAACAGGTAATCCTGTGATTATCATGTTTTTAAGAATAAACACATAGATGTTTATAGCTTCCTTTAATGTCTTTATGTAGCCTATGCCAACTGGCATGCAATCCTGTGAGCTGCTGCTGACACCAAGGGCAACTGTGTTGGTACCAATTGAAGTAACCAGAGTGACATTCTACATAAGAATATGCCTGTCACTCACCTCATATTCTAGAAGAATTTTCACTGTGTCTGACAGTGAGAAGAAGAAAGTCTCTGCCTCATGTGATTTACATTTGTGGAAGAGGGAACACAGGAAATAAACAAGAAGTATAACAAATATGTTTGAGAGATGGCAGCAGGTGATAGTGCTTTGTGGAATCATGATGAGCAGAGCAGGGACAATCAGGGTTCCAAGAAGACTGCTGCAGGTCAGTGGGCCTCAGCCAGGTGTCCAGAGAACTAACACTGTCACACAGGTCATGGAGCAATGCCTGACATACATAAGCCAGTGAATCAAATTCTTTAGCAGGACTACTCAGGATGGTCAGAATACATGTTGTGCTTCCAGGCAAGAAGTAACCCCCTTTCCTTGGCCCCCATTCTCATTCATGTGTTCACCTTAGCACAACAGGGAAATGAGGAGAACCCTGAGATCTGGGACTGACGAAGCTTACCTCCTGGAGCTTCTGATCCGGTGGCCCTGACCCCTCCTGTGGAACTTGTGGCCTCTGAGAGAAAAGAAAGCAAGAATGAAGTCTGCAGTATGGGGAGTACAGAGTTATGTAACCCTAGGAGCCTGTCACCCGAGCAGCCATGGTGTAGCATTCCCTGTGTGCTTGTTGACTTGCCTGTGTTGTCATTCCCAGGTTCCAGAGTCTTTCCAGAGAATTCCCCAGTGGTAGCTACTAAGAAAGAGAAGAGTAGTCACGGGTCAGTACCTCATTACCATGAAGTGGGCAGACAGTATCAGCAAATAAAGAGACACAGTTTGCATACTTATTTATTATTTCAGTAAACTGGGATTTTTTTTTTTTTTTTTTTTTTTTTTTTGAGACAGAGTCTCACTCTTACCTAGACTAGAGCATAATGGCACAATCTCAGCTCACTGCAACCTCCACCTCCTGGGCTCAAGCCATCCTCCAGCCTTAGCCTCCCGAGTAGCTGGGACTACAAGCAGATGCCACCATGCCCAGCTAATTTTTGTATTATTATTATGATTATTATTATTTGTAGAGACAGGGTTTCACCATATCACCCAGGCTGGTCTCAATCTCCTTGGCTTAAGTGATCCTCCCACCTCGGTCTCTCAAAGTTCTGGGATTATAGGCATGAGTCACCATGCCCGGCTATAAACTGGGCTTTTTATGTCTAATAGTAATCTGCATATTCTTCATAAAATATACATGTGACAAAATATTTACCAAGTAATTTTTTACTTATTGGGCTTTCTTTCTTCTAGAGTTCAGGACTAGAGAGGTAGAAGCTAACTCTATCTCACAGCTTCTGTTCAAAGCTGTTCAAAGCAGAGGAAATAAGAACAAAATCTGAGAATCTGAAACCTCAGTCAATGAATAATGGTAAGATTATCTTTAATAATCCTCAGTATTGGAGAAATGATTCGCATGGATACATTTCAGTCTGTAATCCTTTGGGGGTATTAATGGCAGGTGAATGCAATGCTCACCTGTGGCTAATCCACTTCTTGTGGTCCCACTTCGTCTAATGTATGTTGTGGTCTCTAAGAGAGAGAAAAGCAGACAGGACATATTTGGAAAATATTGAAAGGCCATGAAACAGATATATTATTCATGGATAGAATTGCACCAAATGAGGCGTCTAACTATGTAAAGATCCTTGAAGAGTTTCCTGACAACCTGTAGACTCACTTGTATTGGAACTGCCAGGGGCAAGAATTGTGCCAGAAGTTATCCCAGTGGTGGATGAAACATCAAGAGGACTGTGGTCATTATGGTGAAAGAATCTAAGCATATCATCATTATATCCAAAAAACTCTTTTTCTGGTTCTTCCCTGATGATAGGCCAGATGTATTTTCTCATTAACAAATTTATTATCAAACTAGTAAGAGTGATCAATTTCTCAACATGTGGCAATAGTCTTGGAATTCCATGAGAGGAAGATAGGTGGTTTCCTCCCATATTCATTGGCTTTACTTTAAAAAATTTAAGCTTAATGAGAATTTTAGACATTCACAAAATAATTATTATTTGTATTGCTTTGGGTCATAGAAACCTTTACCAGCCATGATTTCAAGGTTCGTTTACCTTGTCTCTACTTCCCAAGAACAAAACTCTTTTAAGCTCATACTAAAACCCTGGAAGTGTTTATAACCTTATAGGAGAAATTTCTCAAAACAAATTCAAGAGGCATCACATTCAAAAGACACTATTGGTAATTTGTGTGTATTTAAAAAAAAAAAATGTAAAAAAAAGTTCTTCGGGCTTAGATTCATTTTCCCTAAAAAAAAAATAAAATAAAATAAAATAAAAATGCACAATGTTCTGCAGCAAAGTTCACTTCTAAACAAGTCATAATAATAAAAGTCATAATTCAAATAACTCCCAAATCGTGGCCTGCTCCTCACCTGCTATGGATTCAGTTCCAATACTGCCCCTGCTTCCTGTCACAGCTGTGGTCTCTGCGGGAAAAAGAGAATCAAGAGGTGTAAGGAATTGAAGATACAAGGAAAAAGTTATTTTATGATTGCAGCTCTAAAAAGTTATCATACATTCAACATGAGGATTTCCTTCTTGTTGAACTACCTGTGTGGGAATCTCCAGATGTAATGGTTGTTTCTGGGAATTCACCAGAAGTATCTAAAATGAGAAGAGTAAAGGTGCTAATAGAGCAAAGAATAGTAAAAGAAGTTATATGATCCTGAACCACTAGAGGCCTTTCCTAAGAACATGTGTTTTGGAAGGAAAGGAACCGTGAATGACTACCCCTTTATTTCTTTGCCCCTCAACTGAACATTGTTGCTTCTGGGATTCCCTTTCCATAGATCCCAGAGAATGTGAAAGGAGACTTTATCTCCCCCTCACCCGTTGAACTTCCAGAAGCTGGGCTCCCTGATGTGACAATGATGTGTTAAGAAGAAAAAAGCAGACTACCTTCTATCTTTATAAATATTTCTCATCAATCACTTGAGGTATTTTGATATTCACATGTTTAAAAAAGAACTCTCTAACTCTAATATTGCCATGTGATGACTTTATTCAATCTATTCTACCTGGCTTGGAATTCTGACTTCCGGTGAAACTATAGTTGTACCAATTAAATAGAATGAACTACTTCAAAATAATTTATTTCATCATTCCACTAATATTTATTAAGCAACTCTTCTGTGCAATATTGTTTAGGACCTTGGGATGTATCAGTCAGCAAAATGTTCAAAGATCTTTCTCCTAATGCACCTTACATTCTAGCAGCTGGAGGCCAGCAATGAACAAGAAATATAATAAATAAGTCAGTGTGAAAGATGTTAGTAAACACTTTGGGAAAAAGGCAAATTGTATAAAAGGCAAATTGTATGCCCTGATTGGTGGGGGGTATCCAGCAGCTTGCCTTATCCTTGCTACATAATAACTAGCTTTGCAAGCCTGGGCTGCTAGAAATCCAGAGGGATAAGCCAGATGAGTGCAGGGAATTCCTAGGCACAACCAGCTTTGTGATTCTGGCATGCTGTGTTCCCAGAGAAAATGTGGGCCCCTTTCCTCAGCCCACCTTCACATCAATGTCTTCACTGCAGAGAACAGGGATTTGATAAAAGCACCAAGGCCTCAGAGTAAAAAACTCACCTCCTGGACGTTCTGCTTGGCTGGTGTCACCCCCTACCATGGAAGTTGTGGCCCCTGAGAGAGAGAGAAAAGAAAGGAAGGAGTGAAGACTAGTTTTTGAGAGAGTACACACGGCGCTGTGGGCAGAGTATGTCAACAAAGGTGCCCATGTCCAGATTTTGCATGTATTTTCAGACTTGCCTGTCTTGTAACTTCCAGGTTTCAGTGTTTTTCCAGAGACTACAACGGTAATACCTACAACGAGAAAGAGATGGTGTCACTAGCTGAACTCTATTTCCACTTGGTTTCTATAGGAATCTCAAATCCCCACTTAGAAGCAAACTATTACTCTGAACTCACAGTGCTAGAAGAAATTCATATTTGTCCCACGCAACATTTCTTTCCACAGCAATTTTACTGAGACAGTTATCAACTATCATGTCCTTCTCTTTGGGGGAAAGATAAGAATTTTCTCCCCATATTACTTATTTATCTGTCATTGGTTTGACATCATGATGGTTTAGTGAGGGACTTTGTAAGCTCAGGAAATAAGGAGACTGTCTAGTCTTTTTTATGAATTTTCTCAATATAGCATATACAAATCATGTAGATATTTTCAGAAGACTATTGAAGGTGTCATTAGGAATTACAGGTCTTAGTCTAGCAGCACTCACCCGTGGCTCTTCCAACACTTGTTGTTCCACTTACTCCTAGGAAAGTGGTGGCCTCTAAGGGAGACAAAGGGATAAGAGTTACCTGGAGTATATTTAAGGATTGTGGAGAAGATATGGTGCTACTCCTGCAAAAAATAATACAAAGGAGATGTCTAATTATGGGAGGGCATGTGGAAGATTCCATGTCAACCTGTTGACTTACCTGTCTTGGAAGGGCCAGGGGCAACAGTTGTGGCAGGAACTACCCCAGTGGTGGCTGAAACACAAGGGAAAGTGGCATCACCACAGTGACTCCTGTTTGTCTCCTGAAGACCTGCCTCTAGAAGGAATCTGTTTACATCTTTAAGATGTCAAAGGTCACTTTCTCTGGCTGCCACTCTGATGTGTTTTCCCATTCATTAATAAACTACCAATGCAGTCAAAGGGGCAAAATTTGGAGATTACACCTGACATTCCATAACAGCAAAACAGGTGGTTTTCTCTCATACTTACCCATTATACTGCCAGAGCTAGAAGACAAAAAATTCTTTATTTCATGATAATTTAATCTATTTTTACTTTTCTTTCTAATTTTTATATAAGTATACATATTTCTGGGGGTTGTATGGGAGGTTTTGATATATGTATATATTATGTAAAAATCAAGTCATGATATTTAGCTTATCCATCATCTCACTTATCATTGCTTTGTGGGCAGAACATTCAGAACCTTCTTGTCAAGGATATTTGAATGTACACCATAATATTGTTGACCATAGGCACCTCACTGCTACAAAACACCAGAACTAATTACTCCTAATTGCTCCCCATTGACCTAATACTATAATTATGTCTCTTGCTTTGGAGGCAAGGAAACATCTATACAGGCATGTTTTTAAAGTTCATTTGTGTTATCTCTACTTCCTGGAATCAAAACTGTTTTCTAACCTCTACTATTACACTGGAAATATTTATACATTATATTATGTGGAAATTTCTCAAAACAATTACATCCCATTTACACCTCATCTAGAAGAGTCAACCCATTCAAAAAGAGGATTTTAGGATATTTATAGGGAAATATTAAATTAAAAAATATATTTGGCCTCAGTTACATTGTCTGTAAATCCATATTTCATATTCTGTAGGAAAGCCTACTTCTAAGCAAGTCATCCTCATGAGAGTCATGATTCATGGTAAATCCCAAATTGTGGGCTGCTCTTCCTCACCTGTTCTGAATTCACTTTCAGTGTTGCCCCTGCTACCTGCGAGAGTTGTGGCCTCTGAGGAAAGAAAGAGGAAAATCATGAGGTCTGGGGAATTTGAGATATGAGTAAAAAACATCGAGGCGCTATTTTATGACTGCAGCTCTACAAAGTTATCATGCACGCAAAATGAAGATTTCCTTCTCATTGACCTACCTGTGTGGGAACCTCCAGATGAAATGGTTGTCCCGGAGAATTTACCAGAGGTAGCTAAAATGAGAATATAAAGAGCTAACAGAGCAAGCAGTACTGGAATCAGCACTGTGGTCTTGAACCATTGGAAAATTTTCTTGACAACTTCTATTTTAGAAAAAATAAACACCATAATTTTTTGTGAACTTATTGTTTAATGTTCTCGCACTGACTATTCCTTCCACTGTACCCTAGCAAAAAAAAAAAAAAAGAAGGAAGCTTAATTTCACTTTACTGATTCCACTTCCAGTGATGTGGCTCCCTGCCATTCCAGCGGGAAAAGAAGGAAACATTTTGATATTTCCAATGTTCTTATTTGTATAACTGGTGATAGTGTGATAATCAGGTATTTAAGAATACACTTATGTCAATATTTTTACATTTCCATGGTGTTTTAAGTAGCCTCCTTGACTTCCTCCAGACCCAATAAACTGCTGCTGACACCAAGTGAAACTGTGAAGTAAACAGTGACTCTCTACATGAGAATATGCCTGTCACTCATCTCATATTTTATAAGCATTTCCTCTGTGCCTGACATCATCCTCTCAGTGAAGAGAACAGACAAAGTATCTGCCTTGTGAGATTTGTGTCTGTGAGAGAGGAAATAGAAAATATGCAAGAAGTGTAATAAACATGTTAGAGAGATGGCAACAGGTGATAGTGCTTTGTGGAATCATGATGGCCTGAGTGGGGAGAATCAGGGTTCTGTGGAGGCTGCTGCAGGTCAGTGGGTCTCAGCTAGGTGTCCAGAGAACTAACACTGTCACACAGGCCGTGGAGCAATGCCTAACTTAGATGACCAAGTGGCAGGAATTCCTTAGCAGGACTACTCAGGATAGTCAGAATATATGTTGTGCTTCTAGACAAGAAGTAACCCCCTTTCCTTAGCCCCCATTCTCATTTATGTGTTCACCTCAGCACAACAGGGCAATGAGGAGAACCCTGAGGTTTGGGACTGGCGAACCTTACCTCCTGGAGCTTCTGTTCCAGTGGCTCTGACCCCTCCTGTGGAACTTGTGGCCTCTGAGAGAAAAGAAAGCAAGCATGAAGTCTGCAGTATGGGGAATACAGGGTTACATTACCCTAGTACCCTAGGAGGTTATGTTACACCTGTGCAGCCACGGTGTAGCATTCCTTGTGTGCTTTTTGACTTGCCTGTGTTACCATTCCCAGGTTCCAGAGTCTTTCCAGAGAATGCCCCATTGGTAGCTATTAAGAAAGGGATGGGGCAATGGGGGGTCATTACCTCATTACTATGACGTGAGAAAAGAGTATTAAGCAAATAAATGGACACAGGCTGTATACTTATTCATTATTTCAATAAACTGGCCTTTAAATGCCAAAAACTAATCTCTACACTTCTCAGATAATATTCTTCCCATGGTCTATTTACCCAATTTTTTTTTAACTTATTAGGCTTCCTTTTCTCAAGATTTCATGAATAGGGAGATAGAAGCTAACTCTAGATTTTCTATGTAACTGTCAGTCAAATGGCTGCATGATTACCTTGGGGGGCAATAGAAGAGTCTGTTCAAGCACAAGAAATAAGAATGAAATTTGAGATTCTGTATTTAGTCAGTGAAAAATGGTAGGAACTTTCCTAACAATGTTAATATGGGAGAAATGAGAGTATGGATACTTTTCAAGCCACAGGCTTTATTGGATCTTATTAGCAAGTGAGTGCAATGAACCAGTAATGCTCACCTGTCGCTATTCCACCTCTTGTCTTTGCACTTTCTTGTAGGGAAGTTGTGGACTCTGAGAGACAGAAAAACAGAAAAGACATATTTGGAAAATATTCAAAGGTCATGAAACAGATAGGGAATTACTCTCATAAACAATAACACCAGAAGAGATATCTAATTATGAGAGGAGCTCTGAAGAGTTCCCTGTCAACCTGCAGAACCATTTAATTCTCAATGCAATCAGAGGGGCCAGTTCTTCAGCTGGAAGCAATATACATTCCATGAGAGGGAGAGACACGATTTTCCATACTCACCAATTTACTGCCAGGAATGAAAGACAAAAAATTAAGTTTGCTGGCAATTTGAGATGTCAAGAAAGCACTAATAATTATACTGTTTTTAGGGCATGGAAACCTCTATTTACAAGTATTTCTAGGATTCATTTACATTATCTCTCCTTCCCTGGATCACAAATGTTTTTTACTCCTACTAATATCCTGGCCATACTTACATATAACATTACAGGAGAAATTTCTCAGAACAATTACAAGAGACATTTCACTTCTAATAGGATATTGGTAAATTTTTGGGAAAATATTTAATTTAAAGGCAGAACTATTTGTGCTAAGATGCATTGTCCAGAAATAAATGCAAAATATTCTGTAGGAAAGCCCACTTCCAAACAAGTCATGCTTATGAGAGTCACGATTCACGGTAAATCCCAAATCATGAGCTGCTCCGCCTCACCTGCTCTGGATTCAGTTCCAGTACTGCCCCTACCTCCTGTGAGAGTTGTGGCTTCTGAGAAAAGAAGAAAATAAAGAGGTCTGGGGAATCTGAGATACTGTGGAAAACTATCACAGTGCTAGTTTTTTATTGCAGCTCTGCAAAGTTATCATGCATTCCAGATGAGGAACTCATTCCCATTCAACTACCTGTGTGGAAGCCTCCAGATGAAATGGTTGTCCCAGAGAATTCTCCAGAAGTACCTAAAAAGAGAAAAATAAAGGAGCTAATAGGACAAATAATACTGGAATCATCAGTGGGTTCCTGAACCACTAGAAGACCTTTCCTAAGAGCTCTGGTTTCCGAAGGAAATTAACAATGAATAATTTTTTCCCCAACTATTGACAGATGATTTGCTACGGATTATCCTTTCCCCTGCAGCTTATTCAAAAACAGTAATAGCTTAAATTCAATTTAAAAAAGAAGGATACTTAAATTCACTTTACTAACTTCACTTTCAGTGATGTAGTTTCCTGGTGTTCCTGGAGGAGGAAAAATGTCTTGAACATTCTAAATGTTCTTGTTTGTGTAATTGAAAATATTGTGATAATCGGATGTATAATAATATACTTCTATGAGATATTTATACCTCCCGCTGGTGATTTTAAGTAGTTCATCTTACCTGGCTTGGGACCCTGTGAACTGCTGCTGGTAACAGGTGAAACCGTGGTCGTAGCTGTTGAAGTAAACAGAGTGACACTCAAAATAAGCATATACTTGTCACTCATCTTATATGCTGTAAGCAATCCTTTGTACCTGACATTCTCTTCTCAGTGAAAAGAACAAACAACGGTCTCTGCCTTGTGAGATTTCCATTTGTGGGAGAGGGAACACAGAAAATAAACAAGTGTAATAAATATGTTCAATAGATGTCAGCAGGTGATAGTACTTTGGAATCATGAGGGGCCGAATGAAAGAATTGGGGGTTCTGAGGAGGCTGCTGCAGGTCAGTGGGCCTCAGCCAGGTGTCCAGAGTACTAAAGTTGTCACACAGGAAATGGAGCAATGCCTGACTTAGATAACTCAGTGATAAGGTTTGACTCTCAGTCCCCACTCAAATCTCAGGTTGAATTATAATCCCCAGTGTTGGGGGAAGGAACCTGGTTGGAGCTGATTGGATCAAAGAGGCTGGATTTCCCCCTTGCTGTTCTTGTGATAGTGAGTTCTCACGAGAACTGCTTCTTTAAAAGTGTGTAGCACTTTCTCTTTCACTCTCTCTCTCCTGTCACCAAGTGAAGATGTACTTGCTACCCCTTCGCCTTCCACCATGATTGTAAGTTTCCTGATGCCTCCCCAGCCACGCCTCCATACAGCCTGTCTCAGGTAGTTCCTTAAAGCACTGTGAGAATAAACTAATACAACCAGTTTCTGAAATTCTTTAGCAGAACAACTCAGAAGATCAGAATACACGTTGTGCTTCCAGTTAAGAAGTAATTGTCTTTCCTTGGCCCTCATTCTCATTTATGTGTTCACCTCAGCACCCCACAACAGGGCAAGGATGAGAATTCTGAAGCCTGGGACTGATGAAGCTTACCTCCTGGAGCTTCTGATCCAGTGGTCCTGACCCCTCTTGAGGAACCTGTGGCTTCTGAGAGAAAATAAAGCAACAATAAAGACTGCAGTATGAAGACATACAGGGTTATGTAGCCCTAGGAGCCTGTCGTCTGAGCAGCCAAGGTGTAGCAGCCCAGTATGCTTTTGGACTATCCTGTGTTGTCATTCCCAAGTTCCAGAGTCTCTCTAGAGAAGCCACCATGGTATTAAGAAAGTGGGTAATGGGCAACAAGCAAATAGATTGATAAAATCTATATTCTTATTCAATATGTCAGTAAACTGGGTTTTGAATGCTAAAAGGACATCTGTGTATTTCTCATATAATATCCTTCCCACAGTATATCTACCAAAGACATTTTTACTTATCGCGTCTCTTTTTTTTCTAGAGTTCTGAAACAGGGAGATGGGGGCTATCTCTAGATCATCTATGTAACTGTCAATCAAATGACTGATGACTGCCTTGGGTGTGGAAAGAGAACCTGCTTACAGCACAGGAAATAAGAATGAAATTTGAGTTTCCGACCTTTCATCAACGAACAACGGTAATTTCTTGATCAGTACTCAATATGGGAGAATCCAGTCACATGGATTCATTTCGCACCACAGTCTTTATTGAATATTACTGGCAAATGAATGCAATGACCCAGCAATGCTCACCTGTGGCTATTCCACCTCTTGTTGATGTACTTCCTCCTATGGAAGTTGTGACTTCTGAGAGACAGAAAAACAGAAAAGACATATTTGAAAAATATTCAATCACTATGAAATGAATAAGATATTACTCTTAAAAAGACAAGCACCAGAGAAGACATCAAATTACGGGAGGAGCTCTGAAGAGTTCCCTGCCAACCTGCAGACTCACCTGTCCTGGAACTGCCAGGGGCAAGGGTTGTGCCAGGAGCCACCCCAGTCGTAGATGAAACACCAAGAGGACTGGGATCACCATGGTGATTAATCTTTCTTTCCTACAGACCTGCCTCTAGAAAGAATCTAAACCTAACTTATATCTAACTAGCACTTTCCCTAGCTCTTCCCTGGTGATGAGCCCTGTGTATTTTCTTACTAACCATTTTATTACCAAAGCAACCAAAGTGACAATGTTCTCAACCTGTGATAATCTTCCTAGTATTCTCGGTCAGGAGGACAATGTGGGTTTCTCCCATGCTCCCCTGTTCTCCTCCCTGTGTCTTGGCTGTCAGATGCAAGAGTGGTGCCTGCTGTGGGGTGGTTGCTGAGAATGCCATGAGTGTGCTGAGAACTCCAGACGTTGTGAAAATATTTAGCTCTTCATTTGTGAAAAGGAAGCACTAACACAGGGCAGGTGTGTTTCCTGGGTTCTTGTAGCTCCTCTGTGTTTCTCAGCAAGTTTTATCACCCCCTCCTCTTCTAAAAGCTTCTAATGTTTGTAATCTCACAGCAGAAGTTACTCAGAACAATCAGTATAATTGTCCTATCTTCCAGGATTAGAAGTATGATTCTGCACTCTGTAATTAGTAGCTTTTCTGGAAAAATGTCTAAACTTATAAAGAATTTGTTGGCCAAAAATGTAGTATATTAGTAAAGTAAATACAAACTGCTTTCCAGAATCCTCCTCTCTCTAGTCTCGCTATGAGTGTCAAAATCAGTGATAACAAGAAAGACATGAGTTGCTCCTTCTCGCCTATTGTGAATGAAGCTTCAGTGGTGCCAACGTGTTCTGCGGAAATTGTGGCCTCTGAGACATGATTTGGAATTGTAAATTCTGGGGAGTTGCGATAGAGGGAAGAGAGATTTTGTGTTATTCATCAGAACAACCTACAAAAAACATCATTTCATCTGCGCATCCATAGAGATGGTTTTCTTTCAACTTTACCTGTGTTGGAAATTCCTGTTTCAACAGATGTCTCAGAGCCTACTCCAGTGATACCTAAAACAAGAAAAGCAAACTTAGCAAATTCATCATGGAAGCAACTAAAAGGGCATTTCTCAGGACTTAATGTTATAAACGGTGCAAATGCTAAATTAAGAGTGTCCTTCTCTCATTTCATCTCCTTGGCCCATTTATTCACAGGCAACTTGCCAGTGAACACCCTTACATTCTAGTCTGCTGACAGAGGGATGGGGGCTCATTTCATGCCTGCCTGTTTCACTTCCTGTTATGTCTTCCTGGTGTACCAGGGATGACTACAGAGGAAGGAAAATGAAAGATAAAGTTCTTTATAAATATCTCTGTGATACTTTTGTGGTTGATTTCATGTCATCCCTAAAGCATACCCATGCATACACATACACATGCACAAAACTCATAAACGAGTAAGAGCCAGCCTACATTTTCTTTATGGAATTTTACCTGCGTTGGAAACTTCTGAACTGGTACTGACTTCAGAAGAAATGATAGTGGTGCCTGTGGAAAAAAAAAAAAATTGTGTGAACTTTAAAGCAATGACGGTCTCATTCCTGACTTCAGAGAACTAGTTCTGAAAGCCAGGACTCAGGCACACTTGTCGGAGGGTCATGAAAATGTCAGTTCCAGAGGGATTCACAATTTGACTTAGCCTTGCGTAAAATGTGTCCTCAACCTTCGTATTCTTCTGTTTTAAGCTGCAATCCCAAACAATGAATCAACAGAACCCAAAGTCTTGGAATGAGAACACTCACCGCCTGACAGTCCTGCTCCAGGAGTCCCTGTAGCAGTTGTAGCCTCTGAGAAAGAAAAGAAAGGAATGAAGTAAGAACATGCTGGACGGTTGGGTCTCATGGATCACATCTATAATTCCACACTTTGGGAGGCCGAGGCTGGCAGATCACTTGAGTCCAGGAGTTGGAGACCAGACTGGGCAACATAGTGAAACCCTGTCTCTACAAAAAAGAGCCTGTAGTCCCAGCTACTTGGGAGGCTGAGGTGGCAGGATCACCAGAGCCTAAGAGGTCAAGGCTGAAGTGAGCCAAGATCATGCCCCTGTACTCCAGCCTAGGGAGCAGAGTGAGACCCTATCTCAAAGAAAGAAAGAAAAAGAAAGAAAGAGAGAGAGAGAGAGAGAGAGAGAAAGAAAGAAAGAAAGAAAGAAAGAAAGAAAGAAAGAAAGAAAGAAAGAAAGAAAGAGAGAGAGAGAAAGAAAGAAAAGAGAGAGAGAGGGAGGGAGGGAAGAAGGAAGGAAGAAAGGAAGGAAGGAAGGAAGGAAGAAAGGAAGAAATGAAGAAAGGAAGGAAGGAAGGAAGGAAGGAAGGAAGGAAGGAAGGAAGGAAGGAAGGAAGGAGAAAGTAAAGAAAGAAAAAGAAAGAAAGAAAGAAAGAAAAAAGAAAAGAAAAGAGAAAAGAAAAGGAAAGAAAAGAAAAAGAAAAGCATGCTGGGTCAACTGTATTACCTAAGTGGCTCCCTCCAGGATGTCCTGGTATGTGGTGACTTACTGAGACATAAGTTCCAGGTTTGAGGGTTTTCCCAGAAATACTACCAAAAGTTCCTGAAATAAAGAAATGGTGGTCCACATGCCATGACTAGGGCATTGCTTTTTCAAAAATGAGTATTTCTTACAATATATTAGGATGCGCTTTCTTTGAGCTTTCCAATGGCAAAAATTTATCTGTGTTTCCAATGTAGCATCTCTTTCTTATAGCAAATTTTCTGACAATATTCTAGATGCTTTAGTGTCTTTGAGATTCAGTGCTTGGAAATGGAAGTTTTCTCAGTACATGTATATCCAGTGGCCAGGGACTTGACTTCTTAGGGCATGGAATGAGCTCCTTGAGGTAGAAGGAAGTCAGGCTCCTCAAGCTTGACATTTATTATCTAGTAACTGTTTTGCATTTTTAAAAGGTTTAGTTTATGGAATAAAGTAGTGTGGCTACATTTTAGGCAACACTGCTTAATGAAAGATGATCAAAAATGCAGTAATGGCTTAGCAGGCTGAGCTGGAGCTATTCCACCTGCAGAGATTCTACTTCCTCCTAGGAACTTGTGGCCTCTGAGGATGAGGAAAAGAACAAAGACACAATTGGGAAGACATTAAGGATTTGGGATTATTATAGTGATAATTTTGCCTAGAAATAAAACCTGAGGAGATAGCTCCTTGAAAGAAGTTCTAATGGGAAGATTCCACTCAGCTTGTTCTCACCTGTGTTAGAACTTCTAGGGGCAAGAGTTGTGCCAGTGGTTACCCCAGTGGTACCTGAAACACAAAAAGTCCAGAGGTCACTGACTCATTCTGCCATGAGAACATCTGAATCTAGATGCCATCTGTGTGTTCTTTGCTATAACAAGTAGCCTTTTCTGGGTACTTAAAAAATCTATAATTCTATGAGTTTTTCTGCTTGAACTATTCCATTTGTAAATCACAGGGAGTGGCAACGTTCTCTACTTGAGACGTCCTTTCCTGGCCTTCCCTGACAAAGATGAAAGATGATCTTCTCTTGTGTTCACCTAGTTTGATCTCAGTAGGCCTTAGCTCTCTACTACAAAAGACAGTTTATACTGAGTACCTGAGACAACGAGAAACTGCTGAGCATTACTCCTTAATGGGGTCAAAGAAGGCTTTCTGGAAAAGACAGCATCTAGATCTTTACTATTGCTTAGGATTTGTCTATGTGAAGTCCAGGAAGGGAACATCAGGCAGAAGACATAGTGAGAGCCAAGGTTTAGGGAAACATAGCAATATGTGTTGTATAAACATAGAATGAGTGAAAAATAACTGGAAATTTAGCTCAAATTCAGTGAGAAAACAACTTCCTAGTGATCAGTTTGTAACATTTTATAAAGGAACTTCTAACAGTGCCACCAACTAATTCAAGTGAGGCTAAAAGTTGTTATGTAAAGGGGGCTAATGAGAACTTTGGAAAGTAGATGGAGTCTCCAAAAGCTCTAATATTACACTACAGCACTTAGAATTTACTTGAAGGGAAATGGGTAGCTGCTACCATGGATTGATGACAGAAATGATATGAACAGAGATAACAGTCAATAGAGGACCACTGACTGCTGTTTCAGATAGAACACATCTGAGAACAGAGAAAACTAGAAGAGAGGAAACTTGCCTACAATAGTCTAGACTAAAGGAAATGTAGAGGAGTAGAAAGAGCTCAGGTGTTGGAATCAAAAGAGTTGTGTGGTTTTAAACAGGTTAAAAATCTCTGAACCTCAGTTTCCTTACCAGCAAATTAGGGAAAATAATGCCTACATTATCCAAATGAGATAGTGAATGAAAGCTAAACATATTTCAGCTGTATTGAGTGTTCGTTATATGCAAAGCTCCCCAGGTAAGACATTAATGATACATAAGACTTGGTCCCCTTTCAACAAAGGTAGAATCTAGTGGATCAGGGAGACAAGTATTGAAATCAATCACCTCATCGGATAAGGGCCATAAAGAGGTTTTAAATCAGTGAAAAATAAGACAAAAATGCCTGTTTTCATGGAACTTATATTCCAATGTAAGCGCTAAAAGGATCAGAAGGAGAAATTTTTTTTTTTCAAAGTGAGATATTCTAAAGAATCAGCTTCTAGGCCATCTGTGGTGGCTTATGCCTGTCATCCCTGCACTCTGGGAGGCCGAGTTGGGCAGATCACCTGAAGTCAGGAGTTTGAGGCCAGCCTGGCCAACATAGTGAAACCTCATCTCTACTAAAAAAAATGCAAAATATTAGCCGGGCGTGGTAGCGCACACCTGTAATCCCAGCTACTCAGGATGCTGAGGCAAGAGAATCGCTTGAACTGAGGAGTTGGAGGTTGCAGTGAGCCAAGATCGTGCCACTGCACTCCAACCTGGGTGACAGAGCAAGTCCCTGTCTCCAAAAACGAAACAACAACAACAAAAAACCCAAAACAACAACAAAAAGTCGGCTACTTTTGCTTATCTTTTAAAACTGTTTTTAAGTTTAAAAAAGAGATACCAGGATACATTAAAAGCTAAATAGTTTTCTTGTAAATAGTAGGTGACTATTAATATGCTGAGAAATATGGTGCTACCTCTTTTTAATAGGGGAGATGTTTTGGGAGTTTTTTTGGTTTGTCTGAGTTTGTATACTTGTATACAATCAGTGTAGAATTTAAGTATTATATAAAGGATTCAATACACCTTTATTATGATTTAAGAAGACATGAGAATAGAAAAATCAAAAGCCCTATGCTACAAAAATCAAATTTGAAGTTCATGTTTTATTAATCAGATAATAAAGACTTCTGGTACCATGTGTTCTATTCCATTAATGTAACATTATTTTTTCAAATGCACATTTATAATCTCATATTTTCTCACCTGCTACTTCAGGCTGTTTTGATGGCACTGAAATTTAAAAACAAATATATTTATAAATGTATATATTTGATTAATTTCCATTTACAAAGATTAATTTGTATGTTAGGTTATAATTTGAGAAGCATGTCACACACAATCCTTTAAATGTTTTTCAGTGCTCAAATGGAAAAAGATAGAAATTATATTTCAAGCACATTGTACAGAAATAAATTTTCATGTCATTGAATTTCAGCTTACCTACAATGAGTTGTGGTGGAATTCTAACTGAGCTTACTAAAGGATAAATTAAATCCATATTTAAATTAAAGAATTTATTTGAATTTCCTTTAAAAAATTTGCTTCAGTGGGTCAAATGCCTTGATAATTAAATTTTGTTTAAAAAACAGATGTTATTTCCCACAGAGGCTTATCTTAGAAATTTAAGTCAGATTAAGTGTTCTCTTGTGAGACATATTGTAAAGTGCTCTTTTAAAGAATCATGTATGATTTCTATGATTACAGATTATCAAACTGAAAACAAAAACACTGCCATTTTTCCAAGCAAAACATTTATACACAGGTAATTGTTATTTGGTTACATTTAATTAAAGCTGTCTTGAAATTATAAAATGCCAAAAATGATAAAATACATACTGTGCCTCAATAGTTACACACCGTGTCCCAATGGCTACCTGTTTGTGGCCATGTGTTAACTTATAATTATGTTGCTCAATATATAATATGAATCATGCCAATTTGTTTACATTTGCATAACCATAGATTGAATAAATAATGAATACAAATTTAGTTTGAATTAAATTATTGAATTATTTTCTAGCGATCAGTTGGTAAAATTAATTTCCACAGGAGACTTTATAACAGTAGTTACAATAATGTGGCATAAATCTTCATCAGAAAAAAAAAAAAAAAGGTAAGCATTCTATTCCTTAAACTATTAATGAGCAATGTAGTCATTAGAGTCTGGGTTCTGTTAGGGACTTGCACATTGAGAAATGACGTATTTCTCAAGTACTGTCATACTAAGTATATTACTAGTTGAGAACCTTAAACAATAATATACTGTAGCCTTGAAATAATAATTCTGTTAATTTACTCAGTGTTAGGAAAAAGAAATTGCCCTGTAAGTATTTGTGAATCTTTTTTTAAAAAGGAAAGTTATAAAATTTGGACTTATAAAACAATAATGTTATAGTTTTGTCAAATAAAATTCTCCGAATCTTATTTCAGAATAGGAAGTGCCGTAGTTTATTACATTAAAAAACTTATTTTTCTTACCTGCTGCTCCAATTCTTTTAGTTAGAAATGGGAAACATTTAAGCTTTGTGATTTTAAAAGCGAGCTTTATTGATGATTTTGTTTGTTTGTTTGTTTGTTTGTTTGTTTTGAGATGGAGTCTCGCTCTGTTGCCCAGGCTGGAGTGCAGTGACCTGATCTCGGGTCACTGCAACCTCCACCTTCTGGGTTCAAGCGATTCTCCTGCCTCAGCCTCCTGAGTAGCTGGGACTACAGGCATGCGCCACCATGCCCTGCTAATTTTTATATTTTTAGTAGAGATGGTGTTTCACCATGTTGACCAGGATGGTCTCCATCTCTTGACCTCATGATCCACCCGTCTCGGCCTCCCAAGGTGCTGGGATTACAGGCATGAGCCACTGCACCCAGCCTATTGAAGGGTAATTAAATATCACTGTATATTTTGCTTTAGCAAAGGAAGGCATCACATTGAAGAGCACAGTTTTGGAATCAATAAACAATCAAGAAAAATATTGATTTCACCATTTGGCGTGCTGTAGAAACCTATCAACTTAGGTAATAACTTTGCCTAAGTTCCTCATGAGCAAAATGAGATAATCATGTTCATTCAAGTAATTTATGAGATAATATATTTAAAGACATTGTAATTAACTGGCATTATTATTATTAATGATATTGCTGTTTTAAAATAAGCAATGAGCATGAAAAAAAATCAAAAACACATCTGACATCCCCCTGCTTACTTACCAGTAGTGGTACTTCCTGGTGCAATTGTTGACCCAGGGATGGCTCCCGTGGCAACTGAGATTAAAAAGCGTAAAGTCAGGAGCAATGTTCTTATTTTATTGAAGCACTATCCAGATATTTATCAACATAACTACTTTGAGCCCAGTTGTGGTTCCAGTACCTGATGTGGAAGCTATGCTTTCACCTTCAGCTCCTAGGGAAGTTGCAGCAGGCACTCCAGTTGTAGCTGAATTTAAAACAAATGAAAAAGAATCTTAGTAGAATAATTCGAAATTTTCATATGGACTTCTCCCTAACATCTCAAATTCAACTTTCAAACATGAACCTATGATCTTCCCACCACAAACTGCTGCTGCTTCACAGTCCCTATTTTAATAATTGATAGAAACACCATCCCAGCAACTAAATATTAACCTGAAAAATACCCTTAACAAAATCCCCATCAAACCACTGCCAAATCCCCTTGATGGTTCTCCAAAAATAGGTTTTGAACTTTTCCCTTTTTTTCCATCCACCACCATAATTTATTTTAAACCATTGCCTCTTACCTTGATTGAGCAATAACTTCCTAACAAATTTCTCTGCTTCCGTTCTCGCCTTACACAATTCTTCACATTTGCAGTCTTACTGATCTTTTAAAAATGGGAATCCTGATCATGTCACTCTTCTGTCTCACACCTTCAGTTAACTTCCCTCAGCTCTTAGCAACAAGTCTACAATCCTTAACGTGTGTGGCAAGGCTCTGTTCTATGTGATCAGGGTCCTTCTGACTTCTCTGGGCTTATTTTGTACACCCTCTGGCTTCCTAACAGGGCACTGGGAACCCTGGCCTCTTTCCACCTTAAACTTTCTAAGAGCCTGTGATTTCCCCCATGGAGCTCTTCTTAGCATTTCCCTCCCTGTCTTATCCTCTTTGACTACTGCTTCTTCATTCTTTGGGACACCAGGTGGAAAGTCACTTTCCTGGCACCCTCACCTTATTCTTAGCACTTAACATTAATTTTAATACTATTGAGATACTTTTCTCTTACTGGCTAAATCCCCCACTAGACAGGATGTCCTGAGAGCAGTGACCCTGTCAGACTCATTCACTTCTGTGCCCACACACTTATCACAGTGCCTGACACACAGATGACAATAAAAATAATTAAACAACATTTAATTAAACAGTAAATGTGAGACACTGCTGTCATAATAGAAAATGTCCAAATACTTCTGGTATAGTAGACTTTTCATTAATCTGATTTTCTTTGGGAGGTTGGCATTTGGCATATCTGAGACTCCATCGAGATATCCCCTCCAGGGAATATATTTCCTTTCTGCTCTAGTTTATACCCACTGCCACACGAGGGAGGATGGTGTAGAAGGTAAGGAATAGGCTCTGAGGACAGACCTTCCTGGTGTACATTATCACTTACAGCAGCTAACTAAACTTCTCCTTGACTTCCTCATTTGAAAATGTGAACAAAAATAGCACTTATCTCAGTAGTTGCTGTGAAAATTAGTGACATGTTTACACATCTCATAACAGTTCCTGGCTGCCCAAAAAGTGCTGAAATATTTTCTTGCTTTAAGCTTCTTCATGTAAGGTTTGTTTCCTGATAAAATCAGCACTGTAAAGACAGATAATTTGTTTTCCTTCCATCCTAGTCCTAAAACACCTAACAAAATTTAAGGTCCTAAATACTATTAGGTTGGTGCAAAAGTAATTATGGTTTTTGCCATTACTTTTGCACAAACCTAATAGATGATTTGGATCTGACTTTCTAATTTCCTTATTTACAATATACTCATTACCATAATTACATTGACCAGAAAACCTTATGTTCGGTTTGGGAGGCCAAGGCGGGCAGATCATTTGAGGTCAGGAGTTCGAGACCAGTTTGGCCAACACAGTGAAACTCTGTCTCTACTAAAACTAAAATAAAATAAAAATAAAAAAATAGCCGGGCACAGTGGTGCGTGCCTGTAATCCCAGCTATTTGGGAGACTGACGCATGAGAATTGCTTGAACCTGGGAGGTGGAGATTGTAGTGAGCTGAGATCTTGTCACTGCACTCCAGCCTGGGTGAGAGTGAGACTCTGTCTTAAGAGAAAAAGAAAAAAAAAAGAAAACCTTACGTTGAGCTACAGTTGCGACCAAATTCTTCCAACCCCACTTGCCTGATTTTCCAGGTGTGGTCAATCTGGTCCTGCTTTCATCTGCTCCAGGGCTGGTTACATATGGTTCTTCAGTTTTGCCTGGTTAAAGCACTACTTGATTATCAGCTTTACATGGTTCATCTTAGTAAATATAATGAACTTACTGCCCCTTATGTAAAATTCGAATTTAGATATCAATAAATCTAGGTCATCTCTTAATCATTTCTCCCCAATTTAGGTCATTGGTTAAATCATAATTGATTCATCTTACAATCATAATTGGAGGTCTTAGCCAGGCTTATGTTGAACCACACCAGAGTACCCAGGTGAGCCATGCCTGCTGGGTTCCCAACTGTAGTGGCCCCAGAGTCTGGTGCTCCAGCTGTGCATCCCTTGCCAACACCTACAGTAGTCCCCATGAAAACATAAACCCAAAAAGTCTAATATTCTGGAAAGCCCCCTCATTGTTCACCAATTTGAGTTCTTAATAACATATTTAATTGTGATAAATTTACACAGATTCAAGTCTGGAAGACCAAAAATTACGTTGTTCATATTAAATGACCTATCTTTAGCTAACTGGACTTGCCTTCAGGGACTGTAACCTCACTTCCTGGCTCTCCTGTTCTTCCTGTTACAGTGGTTGTGCCAACTGATGGTCCAGTTGTCCCTGTCACTTGACCTGAGAGTCCATTTGTACCTGTTATTCCAGCGGATGGTCTAGTTGTCCTTGATTCTTCAACTGATGTTCTGGTTGTTCCTGTTTTTCCAGCTGATGGTATACTTGTCCCAGATTTTGCAGATGATCCAGTTGTCCCTGTCACCTCAGCTAATGATCTGGTAGTCCCTGTCACCCCAGCTGATAGTCCAGTTGTCCCCGTCACTCCAGCTGATGGTCCAGTTGACCCTGTCACTTCAGCTGATAGTCCATTTGTACCTGTTATTCCAGCTGATGGTCTAGTTGTCCTTGATTCTTCAACTGATGTTCTGGTTGTTCCTGTTTTTCCAGCTGATGGTATACTTGTCCCAGATTTTGCAGATGATCCAGTTGTCCCTGTCACCTCAGCTAATGATCTGGTAGTCCCTGTCACCCCAGCTGATAGTCCAGTTGTCCCCGTCACTCCAGCTGATGGTCCAGTGGTCCCCATCACTCCAGCTGATAGTCCAGTTGTCACCATCACTCCAGCTGATGGTCCAGTTGTCCCCATCACTCCAGCTGATGGTCCAGTTGACCCTGTCACTTCAGCTGATAGTCCATTTGTACCTGTTATTCCAGCTGATGGTCTAGTTGTCCTTGATTCTTCAACTGATGTTCTGGTTGTTCCTGTTTCTCCAGCTGATGGTATACTTGTCCCAGATTTTGCAGATGATCCAGTTGTCCCTGTCACCCCAGCTAATGATCTGGTAGTCCCTGTCACCCCAGCTGATAGTCCAGTTGTCCCCGTCACTCCAGCTGATGGTCCAGTGGTCCCCGTCACTCCAGCTGATAGTCCAGTTGTCACCATCACTCCAGCTGATGGTCCAGTTGTCCCCATCACTCCAGCTGATGGTCCAGTTGACCCTGTCACTTCAGCTGATAGTCCATTTGTACCTGTTATTCCAGCGGATGGTCTAGTTGTCCTTGATTCTTCAACTGATGTTCTGGTTGTTCCTGTTTTTCCAGCTGATGGTATACTTGTCCCAGATTTTGCAGATGATCCAGTTGTCCCTGTCACCTCAGCTAATGATCTGGTAGTCCCCGTCACCCCAGCTGATAGTCCAGTTGTCCCCGTCACTCCAGCTGATGGTCCAGTTGTCCCCGTCACTCCAGCTGATGGTCCAGTTGACCCTGTCACTTCAGCTGATAGTCCATTTGTACCTGTTATTCCAGCTGATGGTCTAGTTGTCCTTGATTCTTCAACTGATGTTCTGGTTGTTCCTGTTTTTCCAGCTGATGGTATACTTGTCCCAGATTTTGCAGATGAACCAGTTGTCCCTGTCACCCCAGCTAATGATCTGGTAGTCCCTGTCACCCCAGCTGATAGTCCAGTTGTCCCCGTCACTCCAGCTGATGGTCCAGTGGTCCCCGTCACTCCAGCTGATAGTCCAGTTGTCACCATCACTCCAGCTGATGGTCCAGTTGTCCCCATCACTCCAGCTGATGGTCCAGTTGACCCTGTCACTTCAGCTGATAGTCCATTTGTACCTGTTATTCCAGCTGATGGTCTAGTTGTCCTTGATTCTTCAACTGATGTTCTGGTTGTTCCTGTTTTTCCAGCTGATGGTATACTTGTCCCAGATTTTGCAGATAATCCAGTTGTCCCTGTCACCCTGGCTGATGAACCAGTTGTCCCTGTCACCCCACCTGATAGTCCAGTGATCCCTGTCACTCCAGCCGATAGTCCAGTTTTCCCTGTTGCTTCAGCTGAAGGCCCAGTTCTCCCTGTTACTCCAGCTGATAGCCCTGTTTTCCCTGTCACTCCAGCTGATAGTCCACTTGTCCCTGTCACTCCATCTGATAGTGTAGTTATTCCTGTCACTCCAACTGATGGTCCAGTTGTCCCTGTCACTCCAGCTGATAGTCCAGTTTTCCCTGTCACTCCAACTGATAATCCAGTGGTCCCCATCACTCCAGCTGATAGTCCAGTTGTCCCCGTCACTCCAGCTGATAGTCCAGTTGTCCCTGTCACTCCAGCTGATAGTCCAGTTGTCCCTGTCACTCCAGCTGATAGTCCAGTTGACCCTGTCACTCCAGCTGATAGTCCATTTGTACCTGTTATTCCAGCGGATGGTCTAGTTGTCCTTGATTCTTCAACTGATGTTCTGGTTGTTCCTGTTTTTCCAGCTGATGGTATACTTGTCTCAGATTTTGCAGATGAACCAGTTGTCCCTGTCACCCCAGCTAATGATCTGGTAGTCCCCATCACCCCAACTGATAGTCCAGTTGTCCCCGTCACTCCAACAGATTGTCCAGTTGTCCCTGTCACTTCAGCCGACTGTCCAGTTGTCCCTGTCACCCCAGCTGATAGTCCAGCTGACCCCGTTACACCAGCTGATGGTCCAGTTGTCCCTGTCACTCCAGCTGATAGTCTTGTTGTCCCTGCCACTACAGCTGATGATCCAATTGTCCTTGTCACCCCAGATGATAGTCCAATTGTCTCTGTCACCCCAGCAGATAGTCCAGTTGTCCCTGTCATTCCAGCTGATAGTCCAGTTATCCCTGTCACTTCATCTGATAGTCCAGTTGTCCCTGTTACTCCAGCTGATACTGTAGTTGCCCCTGTCACTCCAGCTGATGGTCCAGTTATCTCTGTCACCCCAGCCGATAGTCCAGTTATCCCTGTCACCACAGCTGATAGTCCACTTGTCCCTGTCAGTCCAGCTGATAATCCAGTTATCCCTGTCACTCCAGCTGATGATCTAGCTGTCCCTGTCACTTCAACAGATTGTCCAGTTGTCCCTGTCACTTCAGCTGACAGTCCAGTTGTCCCTGTCCCTCCAGCTGATAGTCTTGTTGTCCCTGCCACTCCAGTTGATGATCCAATTGTCCCTGTCACCCCAGTTGATAGACCAATTGTCTCTCTCACCCCAGCAGATAGTCCAGTTGTCCCTGTTACTCCGGCTGATACTGTAGTTGTCCCTGTCACTCCAGCTGATGGTCCAGTTATCCCTGTCACCCCAGTTGATAGTCCAGTTATCTCTGTTACCTCAGCTGATAGTCCAGTTATCCCTGTCACCACAGCTGATAGCCGAGTTGTCCCTGTCACTCCAGCTGGTGATCCAATTGTCCCTGTCACTCCAGCTGATGATCCAATTGTCCCTGTCACTCCAGCTGATGATCTAGTTGCCCCTGTCACTCCAACAGATTGTCCAGTTGTCCCTGTCACTTCAGCTGACTGTCCAGTTGTTCCTCTCACCCCAGCTGGTATTTCATTTGTCCCTGTCGCTTCAGCTGATAGTCCATTTGTACCTGTTATTCCAGCTGATGGTACAGTTATCATTGATTCTTCAATTGATGTTCTAGTTGTTACTGTTTTTCCAGCTAATGGTATACTTGTCCCTAATCTTGCAGATGAAATAGTTGCCCCTGTCACTCCAGCTGGTGATCCAATTGTCCCTGTCACTCCAACTGATGATCTAGTTGCCCCTGTCACTCCAACAGATTGTCCAGTTGTCCCTGTCACTTCAGCTGACTGTCCAGTTGTTCCTGTAACCCCAGCTGGTAGTCCAGTTATCCCTGTCACCCCAGCTGATAGTCCACTTGTCCCTGTCACTCCAGTTGATGATCTAGTTGTCCCTGTCACTCCAACAGATTGTCCAGTTGTCCCTGTCACTTCAGCTGACTGTTCAGTTGTCCCTGTCACCCCAGCTGATAGTCCAGTTATCCCTGTCACCCCAGCAGATAGTCCAGTTGTCCTTGTCACCCCAGCTGATGGTCCAGTTATCCCTGAAACTTCAGCTGATAGTTCAGTTGTCCCTGTTACTCCAGCTGATACTATAGTTATCCCTGTCACTCCAGCTGATGGTCCAGTTATCCCTGTCACCCCAGCTGAGAGTCCAGCTATCCCTGTCACCCCAGCTGATAGTCCAGTTGTCCCTGTCACCTCAGTTGATAGTCCAGTTATCCCTGTCACCACAGCTGATAGCTGAGTTGTCCCTGTCACTCCAGCTGGTGATCCAATTGTCCCTGTCACCCCAGCTGATACTACAGGTAGCCCTGTTGCTTCAGCTGATGGGCCAGTTGTCCCTGCCACTGCAGCTGATAGTCCACTTGTCCCTGTCACTCCAGCTGATGGCCCAGTTGTCCCTGTCACTCCAGCTGATGATCCAGTTGTCCCTGTCACTTCAACTGATGGTCCAGTTGTCCCCATCACTCCAGCTGATAGCCCAGTTTTCCCTGTCACTTCTGCTGATGGTCTAGTTATTCCTGTCACTCTTGCTGATGATCCAGTTTTCCCTGTCACCTCAGCTGACAGTCCAGTTGTCCGTGTCACTTCTGCTGATAATTCAGTTGTCTCTGTCACTCCAGCCAATGGTCCAGTTGTCCCTGTCACTTCTGCTGATGGTCCAGTTATCCTTGTCACCCCAGCTGATAGTTCAGTTATCCCTGTCACCTCAGCTGATGGTCTGGTTGTCCCTGTTGCTTCAGCTGACAGTCCAGTTGTCCCTGTCACTCCAACTGGTGATTCAATTGTCCCTGTCACTGCAGTTGATTGTTCAGTTGTCCTTGTCACCTCAGCTGACTGTCCGGTTGTCCCCACCACCCCAGCTGATGGTCCAGTTGTCCCTGTCACTCCAGCTGATAGTCTACTTGTCCCTGTCACTCCAGTTGATAGTCCAGTTATCCCTGTCACTCCAGTTGATGATCTAGTTGTCCCTGTCACTCCAACAGATTGTCCAGTTGTCCCTGTCACTTCAGTTGACTGTCCAGTTGTCCCTGTCACCTCAGCTGATAGTCCAGTTGACCTTGTCACACCAACTGACTGTCTAGTTGTCCCTGTCACCCTAGCTGATAATCCAGTTGTCCCTGTCACCTCAGCTGATAGTCCAGTTTTCCCTGTCACCACAGCTGATAGTCCAGTTATCCCTGTCACTCCAGTTGATGATCTAGTTGTCCCTGTCACTCCAACAGATTGTCCAGTTGTCCCTGTCACTTCAGCTGACTGTCCAGTTGTCCCTGTCACCTCAGCTGATAGTCCAGTTGACCTTGTCACACCAACTGACTGTCTAGTTGTCCCTGTCACCCTAGCTGATAATCCAGTTGTCCCTGTCACCTCAGCTGATAGTCCAGTTTTCCCTGTCACCACAGCTGATAGTCCACTTGTCCCTGTCAGTCCAGCTGATAGTCCAGTTTTCCCTGTCACTCCAGCTGATGATCTAGCTGTCCCTGTCACCCCAACAGATTGTCCAGTTGTCCCTGTCACTTCAACTGAGTGTCCAGTTGTCCCTGTCACCCCAGCTGATAGTCCAGTTGACCCTGTCACACCAGCTGACTGTCCAGTTGTCCCTGTCATTCCAGCTGACAGTCTTGTTGTCCCTGTCACTCCAGCTGATGATACAATTGTGCCTGTCACCCCAGTTGATAGTCCAATTTTCTCTGTCACCCCAGCAGATAGTCCAGTTGTCCCTGTCAGCCCAGCTGATAGTCCAGTTGTCCCTGTCACCTCAGTTGATAGTCCAGTTATACCTGTCACCACAGCTGATAGCCGAGTTGTCCCTGTCACTCCAGCTGGTGATCCAATTATCCTTGTCACACCAGCTGATACTACAGGTAGCCCTGTCGCTTCAGCTGATGGGCCAGTTGTTCCCGTCACTCCAACTGATAGTCCAGTTTCTCCTGTCACTTCTGCTGATGGTCCAGTTGTTCCTGTAACTCTGGCTGATGATCCAGTTTTCCCTGTCTCTTCAGATGATAGTCCAGTTGTCCCTGTCCCTTCTGCTGATAATTCAGTTATCCCTGTCACCCCCACTGATAGTCCACTTGTCCCTGTCACTCCAGCTGATAGTCCAGTTATCCCTGTCACTCCAGCTGATAGTTCAGTTATCCCTGTCACTCCAGCTGATGATCTAGCTGTCCCTGTTACTCCAACAGATTGTCCTATTGTCCCTGTCACTTCAGCTGACTGTCCAGTTTTCCCTGTCACCCCAGTTGACAGTCTAGTCGTCCCTGTCACTTCAGCTGATAGCCCAGTTATCCCTGTCACCACAGTTGATAGTCCACTTGTCCCTGTCAGTCCAGCTGATAGTCCAGTTATCCCTGTCACTCCAGTTGATGATCTAGCTGTCCCTGTGACTCCAATAGATTGTCCAGTTGTCCCTGTCACTTCAGCTGCCTGTCCAGTTGATCCTGTCACACCAGCTGACTGTCCAGTTGTCCCTGTCACTCCAGTTGACGATCCAATTGTCTCTGTCACCCCAGTTGATAGTCCAATTGTCTCTGTCACCCCAGCAGATAGTCCAGTTGTCCCTGTCACCCCAGCTGATAGTCCAGTTATCCCTGTTGCTTTAGCTGATAGTCTAGTTGTCCCTGTTACTCCAGCTGATACTGTAGTTTTTCCTGTCACTCCAGCTGATAATCCAGTTTTCCCTGTCACCCCAGTTGATGATCCAGTTATCTCTGTCACCCCAGCTAATGATCCAGTTGTCCCTTTCACCCCAGCTGATAGTCCAGTTATCCCTGTCACCCCAGCTGATAGTCTGGTTGTCCCTGTCACCTCAGCTGATGGTCTGGTTGTCCCTGTTGCTTCAGCTGATAGTCCAGTTGTCCCTGTCACTCCAACTGGGGATCCAATTGTCCCTGTCACTGCAGTTGTCCCCGTTACCCCAGCTGATAGTCCAGTTATCCCTGTCACCCCAGCTGATAGTCCACTTGTCCCTGTCACTCCAGTTGATAGTCCAGTTATCCCTGTCACTCCAATTGATGATCTAGTTGTCCCTGTCACTCCAACAGATTGTCCAGTTGTCCCTGTCACTCTAGCTAATAGTCTGGTTGTCCCTGTCACCTCAGCTGATGGTCCAGTTGTTCCTGTCGCTTCAGCTGATAGTCCAGTTGTCCCTGTCACTCCAGTTGACGATCTAGTTGTCCCTGTCACCCCAACAGATTGTTCAGTTGTCTCCGTCGCTTCAGCTGATAGTTCAGTTGTCCCTGTCACTCCAGCTGGTGATCCAATTGTCCCTGTCACTCCAGCTGATGATCTGGCTGTCCCTGTCACTCCAACAGATTGTCCAGTTGTCCCTGTCACTTCAGCTGACTGTCCAGTTGTCCCCCTCACCCCAGCTGATAGCCCAGTTATCCCTGTCACCCCAGCTGATAGTCCACTTGTCCCTGTCACTCCAGCTGATAGTCCAGTTATCCCTGTCACTTCAGCTGATGATCTAGTTGTCCCTGTCACTCCAACAGATTGTTCAGTTGTCCCTGTCACTTCAGCTGACTGTCCAGTTGTCCCTGTCACCCCAGCTGATAGTCCAGTTGACCCTGTCACACCAGCTGACTGTCTAGTTGTCCCTGTGACCCCAGCTGATAGTCCACTTGTCCCTGTCAGTCCAGCTGATAGTCCAATTATCCCTGTCACTCCAGCTGATGATCTAGCTGTCCCTGTCACCCCAACAGATTTTCCTATTGTCCCTGTCACTTCAACTGACTGTGCAGTTGTCCCTGTCACCCCAGGTGACAGTCCAGTTGACCCTGTCACACCATTTGTCTGTCCAGTTGTCCCTGTCACTTCAGCTGATAGTCTTCTTGTCCCTGCCACTCCAGCTGATGATCCAATTGTCCCTATCATCCCAGTTGATAGTCCAATTGTCTCTGTCACACCAGCAGATAGTCCAGTTGTCCCTGTCACCCCAGCTGATAGTCCAGTTATCCCTGTTGCTTCAGCTGATAGTCCAGTTGTCCCTGTTACTCCAGCTGATACTGCAGTTGTCCCTGTCACTCCAGCTGGTGATCCAATTGTCCCTGTCACCCCAGTTGATACTACAGGTAGCCCTGTCACTTCAGCTGATGGACCAGTTGTCCCCATCACTCCAGCTGATAGTCCAGTTTTTCCTGTCACTTCTGCTGATGGTCCAGTTGTCCCTGTCATGCCAGCTGATGGTCCAGTTATCCCTGTCACTCCAGGTGATGATCCAGTTGTCCCTGTCACTCCAGCTGATAGTCCATTTGTACCTGTTATTCCAGCTGATGGTCCAGTTGTCCTTGATTCTTCAACTGATGTTCTAGTTGTTCCTGTATTTCCAGCAGATGGGATACTTGTCCCTGATCTTGCAGATGATCCAGTTATCCCTGTCACTCCAGGTGATGATCCAGTTATCCCTGTCACTCCAGCTGATAGTCCATTTGTACCTGTTATTCCAGCTGATGGTCCAGTTGTCCTTGATTCTTCAACTGATGTTCTAGTTGTTCCTGTTTTTCCAGCAGATGGGATACTTGTCCCTGATCTTGCAGATGATCCAGTTATCCCCGTCACTCCAGGTGATGACCCAGTTATCCCTGTCACTCCACCTGATGATGGCCCATTTGTATGTTTCACTCCAGCTGTTGGTCCAGTAGTCCCTGACCTTACAGCTGATGGTTCAGCTGTCCCTGATTCTTCAACTGATGATCCGGTTTTTTCTGTTTGTCCAGATGATGATCTAACTGTCCCTGATACTGTAAGAGATTGTACAGTGGTTCCTGATATTGCAGCTGATGACCCAGTTGTCTGAGTCACTGTAGGTGATTGTCTAGGTGTCACTGTCACTCCAGCTGATGGACCAGAGTTTTCCGTTAATCCCGTAACTGGCCCTGTTGTCGCTGATCCTGAAACTGATTGTCCAGTTGTCTCTGTTCCTCTAACTAATAGACTCGTTGTACCCTGTCCTCCAGATGAAGTTCCAGTTGTCCATGATTCTGTAACTAATGGTATGGTTGTTCCTGATCCAGTAATAGATGGTCCAGTTTTCTCTAATCCTTCAGTTGATGGTCCAGTTGTCCCTATAGCTTCAGCTGATAATCCAGTTGTTCCTGATCCTACAAGAGATTTTCCAGTTGTCCCTGAGCCATCAACATTTAGTTCTGTTGTTACTACCACTCCAGCTGATTGGACAGATGTCATTGTCACCCCAGCTGATTGTGCAGATGTCCCTGTCAATCCAGTAAATGGTCCTGTTGCCCCTGATATTTCAGGTGATTGTCCAGTGGTCCTTGTTCCTCCAACTGATGATGTGGTTGTACTTAATCCTCCAGATGAAGTTTTTACAGTTGTCTCTACTCCTGTAACTGATGGTCCAGTTGTCACTGATCCTACAACAGATTGTTTAGTGGTTCCTGTTACTCCAGCCAATGGTTCAGTTGCCCCAGTCACTCTATCTGAATATCCAGATGTAACTCTCACTCTAGCTGATGGTACAGTTGTCTCTCCTACAATAGGTGATCCAGTTGTCCCTGATCCTTCAGCTAATGGTTCAGTAGTCTCTAATCCTACAACAGATGGTCTAATTGTCCCTAATCCTTTACTTGCTGGTCCAGTTGTTCCTGTCACTCCTACTGATGGTCGAGTTGCCCCAGTCATTCTAGCTGATTGTCCAGATGTCACTGTTACTCCAGCTGATGGTCCAATTGTCTGTGCTTTTACAACAGGAGGTCCAGTTGTTCCTGATCCTACAGCTGAAGGTCTAGTTGTCTCTAATCCTACAGTAGATGAACCAGTTGTCACTAATCCTTCAACAAAATGACCTGTTAGTGCCACTCCAGCTGATTGTGCAGATGTCCCAGTCATTCCAGCTGATTGCCTAGATGTTCTTGTCAACCCAGTAAATGATTCTGCTGTCCCTGATTTTACAGCTGATTGGCCAGTTGTCTCTGTTTCTCCACCTGATGATCTTGTTGTACCTGATTCTCCAGATGAAGTTACAGTTGTCCTTGTTCCTGTAACAGATGGTCCAGTTGTCCCTGATTTGACAACAGATGATCTCGTTGTTTCTGTAACTCCAGCTGGTGCTCCAGTTGTCCCAGTCTTTCTAGCTGATTGTCCAGATGTCACTGTCACTCCAGGTGATAGTCCAGTTGTTCCTGATCCTTCATCTGATGGTCCAGTTGTTGCTGATTCTCTTGATGATGACTCAGTTGTCCCTGATCCTCCTGATGATGGCCTTGTCCCTGTCACTCCAACTGATGATTCAGTTGTACCTGATTCACCAGCTAATGGTCTAGTTGTTCCTGATCCCACAACGGATGGTCCAGTTGCCCCTGATCCTTCAGTTGATGGTCCAGTTGTTCCTATTACTCCAGCTGATGCTCCAACTGTGTCAGTCACTCTGGCTGATTGTCCAGATGTCACTGTCACTCCACCTGATGATCTAGTTGTCTCTGATTCTAAAAGAAGTGGTCCAGTTGTGACTGATCCTTCAACAAATGATCCTGTTGTCGCTGCAACTCCAGCTGATTTTTCAGATGTCACTGTTACTCCAGCTGATTTTGAAGATGTCCCAGTCACTCCAGCCAATTGCCCAGATGTTCCTGTCAATCCAGAAAGGGGTCCAGTTGTTTCTGATCTTGCAGTTGATTTTCTGGTTGTCCCTGTTGCTCCATCTGATGTTCTTGTTGTACTTGAACCTCCAGATAAAGTTCCAGTTGTCCCTGATCCTATATATAATGGTCTAGTTGTTTCTGATCCAATAATAAATGGTACAGTTGCAATTGATCCTTCAGTTGATGGTCCAGTTGTTCCCGTCTCTCCAGCTGATGGTCCAGTTGCCCCAGTCACTCTGGCTGATTGTCCAGATGTCATTGTCACTCCAGCTGATGATTCAGTGGTCTCTGATTCTAAAAGAGGTGGTCGAGTTGTAGCTGACCCTTCAACCAATAGTCCTGTTGTCATTGCCACTCCAGGTGATTCTTCAGATGTTGTTACTCCAGCTGAATTTGAAGATGTCCCAGTCACTGTAGAGGATTGTCCAAATATTTCTGTCAATCCAAAAAGTGGTCCAGTTGTTTCTGATCTTGCAGTTGATTGTCCAGTTGTCCCCATTCCTCCACCCGATGATCTTGTTGCACCTGAACCTCCAGATGAAGTTCCAGTTGTCCCTGATCCTCTAACTGATAGTCTAGTTGTTTCTGATCCAATGACAGATGGTCCAGTTGCCTCTGATCCTTCCACTGATGGTACAGTTGTACCTGCTGTTTCACCTAGTGGTCTACTTGTACCTGATCCTGTAGCTGATGGTTCAATTCTTCCTGATACTTCAGCTGATGTTGCTGATGTTCCAGTTACATCTGTCACTCTAGCTGATGGTTCAGTTGTTCCTGATTCTGCACCTGATTGTCCAGTTGTCCCAGTTCCTCCAACTGATGGTCTTGTGGTACCTGATCTTCTGGCTGATGGTGCAGTTGTTCCTAATCCTGCAGATGTTGGTCCATTTGTCCCTGATCCTGATTCTATAATAGATTTTCTGGTTGTCCCTGATCCTTGGCCTGATTGTCCAGTTGTTCCTGTCACTAGAACAGATGGTCCAGTTGTTCTGGAGTCTTCAACTGATCGTGTAGTTGTTCCTGTCACTCCAGGTGATGTTTCAGTTGCTCTTGTCACTCCAGCTGATAATCTAGTTGTCCCTGATCTCACAACAAATGGTCCAGTTGTTCCTGACCCATCAGCTGATGGTCCAGTTGTCCCTATTTCTCTAGCAGATGATCTACTTGTACCTAATCCTCCAGTAAAAGACACAGTTGTACCTAGTTCTGTAGCTGATAATCCAGGTGTTCTTGATCCTGTAAACGATTGTCCACTTGTCCCTAAACCTTCAGCTAATGGTCTAGTTGTCACTGATTCTCTTGATGAAGGTCCAGTTGTCCCTGATCCTCCAGCTAATGATACAGTTGTCCTTAATCCTGAAACTAATGGTCTGGTTGTCCCTGATATTTCAGCTAATGGCCCAGTTGTCCCTGATACTCCAAGTGATAGTTCAGATGTCTCTGTGACTCCTGACGATTGTTCAGAAGTCCTTGTCACTGCAACTGATGGTCCAGATGTTATATCTGATGGCCCCAATGTCCCTGAAACATCAGATGATGATTTAGTTGTCCCTGGTATTTCAGATGATTGTCCATAATTCCCTGTTAATTTAGCTGATGGTCTAGTTGTCTCTGTCTCCCCAGTTGATGATCCAGTTGCCCCTGTCACAAACACATAGTCAAAATAGAATGATGTTAATAGCTATCTTGGTCCTTGGTTAACCTTTAAGACTCGTGTGGCTTTGTTTCTCTAGTACAGCTTTTATACCTCTTCATCTCCATAACCACCATATTATTTCATACTTTTCTTTTTGCTACATTGTAACTTCTTTTAACAAAAAGAGTCTCACTTTGTTGCCCAGGCTGATCACAAACTCCTGGGTTCAAGTAATCTTCCTGAGTACCTGGGACCACAGTGATCTTCACTGTGCCAGCTCTAGCATAACTTCTTTCTGTTTGTTTATTTTCATAAAAATAATTTATCCAATATCCCTATTGTGTGTCAAAGAAGTTGTCAGCAACTTATAAGTATCACCTCACTTTACCATTTGAATAATTCTATGAGATACATAATATTACTTTTTTATAAAATAGAAACTAAAGCAAGATTAAGTTGCTATTCTAAGGGGATGCAGATAAATGGTTCTCTGCTCCATGGGACATTCTAGTGGGAAGAGAGAGGTAGACATAAATAAAATAACTAGCCAACCAATAACCAAATTCACAAACAAGAAAAGCTTCAGAGCATTAATATAAAGTGAATTGATACTAAGCAAATGGAATATTCTATTTTAGACTGTCTGGATAGTAAAGGCTTCTCTGAGAAGATGCTCTTTATTTTGAAGTCTGATAACAAGAAGCAACTTACTAGTGAAGCTCTAGGCGAATGGCGTTCCAGGCAGAGGTAACAGCCAGTACAAAGGTCATAAGTCTAATGGAGCTATGCTTGCTAGAAAAGCAGAGCTAGAAGTTGAGTATAGCTGGATAATGGGAGCTGAGGTGGGGAATATTATAAGTTAAGGTCAGATATATAGGAGCAAGTGAAATGTTTATGAATCAGGGAGGGAGATTGAAGATTTTTCTAAATGCAAGGGGCTATAATTTTAAACAGGGGAGAAATAGCATAGAATTGATATACATTTAAAATCCCTCTTTACACTTTGTAGAAAATACATGGCAGGGGTGCATTATAGAATTAAGAACAACAATTATGAGGTAATTTCAGAAGTTCAGATAATTTATGAGTGGCTTGGGTTAAAATTGTGATAAAAGAGACTGAGAATAGTGGATAGGGTCAGGATATGTATTGGAAGTAGCATTAACAGGCCTTGTTTAGATATGGGAGGTACAAAAAAAAAAAAAAGAGAACCATCAAGGATGACTATAATATTTTTACCTGAGTGAATTGAGTCAGTGATGGTAACATTTTCTAATATGGGGAAGACTCAGAGAACAGGTGTGCGCATAAAGGGAAATCCAGTATCACCCAGAAGGCTCTGGTTCTGAAGATCCTAATATATCAAGAATACCACTAAAGAACCAGATAAAGATGGAAACCTTGGATCTGTGGAGACATGGATCTGCACAGCGGTGTGTCTGTGTGTGTATGGGTACATGTTTCCAGCAAAACTCAACTACTTGGGTAGAGCAGAAAAGAGTTCACTAACCCTTGATGGCTCCAATCCTTCCAGAAGGTTCCCTTCCATACGACCTGTTATTTTACCTCATTGATGAGAATAAAACCTCTCTATCCTTTACCAGACTGGGAATTACTATTCACTTATTGAATTATTTACCAGATATCCACCAGATACTTATCAAGTAGCCAAACAGAAACTGAGCTAGGCACTAGGAACACAACTGTAAACAAAGATAGGCAATGTGACAAGATCTTGCTCCAGTTTTAACCGAAATCTACCATGTTGGTGGTCTGTCTAGTAAAAGATAATGACTGGATGAAGAATCAACAATCCAGGCCCTGACTTGGCCTAACAACATACTCATCCTGTGACTTTGGGGTAAACACATGGAGTTTTCCTAGATAAAATGTAAATAATTACTAATATATTATTGACTGCATAGGGTGTCTGTAAGATTTAAGTAAGTTAATACATGTGAAAACATTTGTGCATTTTATACTTTATACAGTTGTTTCCTGATGATCATTTTTACCTTTGTTAAAACAGATTAAGATAACTTATACATGATATTATATAATGGTTAATGACTGCTTCATATGTTTACATTACAAATAATATTGTATTAAATATATCCAGCAGAAACTAAGATATAAGTGGCTTTATCTACTAATATTTTATCCTACTAATTATATTTTTCAGGCATTTTTTGGCTTATTTTCTGAGAAGTATTTAAATATAAATAAATAAATTGATTGGTAATGTATCTCTTTAGTCATTTCAAACAAGTTAAGTCTTATGAGACACAAACATTGTTTAGCAAGGGATCTGCAACACCCACTGTATAGCTTACATATTTCCTCAGCAAGTCAGCTTTGAAAAAATGAGTTATAGACATGCCCTACTTGCAAATTCTAGAAAAGAAGACTTTTTAAAAACGCACGTGTAGAGGTTTTAGGAAGAAAACTGATTTCTGAATTTTTAAACAATTCAGAAGGCAGTGTTACTTTCTAAATTGTTCTTAGAAATGGGGAAAGCTGTTCATTAAGGTTCTAGATCTCTGTTCAATAAAGAACATATGGGAAAATATGCTAACACTTTAAACCACAATAATTTCTAATACTAAAGACAGTGGGGTTTTGCAAAAGATTGCAAAAAAAGAATTCTAGTTTGAAATTTGAATAATCTGCTGATCTAAGACAATCTTTTAATGCCCAACAGCATATTATATTATTCGTGGCAGAGAATTTATTGAACTCTTAAATATTTGTATTATGGGAAAATCATATAATCAATGATTTGCAAAAATAACTAGCATATTATTTTGTAATTATTTATTACTTTTAGCCTATATTGAATTATGTTAGCTTGTTGCATAAGTTATTTTGTGTGGAAAAATGCAGAACTTAGACAATGAAATTGTAACTAAATGAACAAATACACCCTAAGAAGCCCTTAACTCAAAAACAACAATTATGGACCAACCGTGAGATAGTGTTAGAGGGTCACTATTGCTTTTTTTTTTTCTAATTTAACTCCATTATGGTTTTATCAAGTAACATTCCAGTGATTTCTAAATTGGCCATGTGACAACATCAGATTTAAAATGCTGCACTAGTTTAGTTTAATAATGGAAAATATCTAAACTATCAGATCATTTTTATTATCTGTGATTTGAGATAATGCACTAATTGATACCTCCATAGTGCATAAATACTGAATAACAAAGCATGCAATGGCAACATCTTTAATGGATTCACAGAATATTTAAATAACAGTGCTCTAAGTTTCAAGCAGGAAAGATTTTCAACAGAATTAATGCCCTACTGAATAAGCTTTTTATAAACAAGTTTCTACATTGACTCCCATTTTTGTGCCCTTTTAGCGCTTTGCGAATCTCACCTGGTGTATTTGAAGAGCCTGTGGTGGTACCACTGCTGGACCGCCCAGATGTAATTTCACCTCCACTAGTCGTACCACCCGGTGTTCCAGGTGTACCTGTGGCAATGGCAGAAATGGAAAGGACACATTCACAGAATTTCTTAAGCTATGAGATAACCAATTCTCACTTAAATTAACTTCCACCTAAAAATTACAGAAATCTTCAGTTTTCTGTATCGATAAAAATAATGATCCTTTCCACATTTAAAAAACATACTTTGACGTACACTATTCATTATTTCCTTGGCTCCTCATCCCAAGCTCACAAAGTAGATCACTTTGACCCACATTTTACAGATAAGAAAACAGAGGTTACAGAGCTTAAGTGATTTACTTGCTTAACAGCATGACATTGATTCTGAGGAACAGTATTACACGAACATCCCATATTGCCCCTTGGCAAGTGCTGGGTCCCCCATTTTACCTACCTGGTTTGCTTCCAGAGATTGTCACTGCTGTGGCTGAGGCTGCATTCGTGTGTTTATTCACAGGGCTACTGGTTGTTGAAGCAGCAGATACTGTCGGGGTCCCTGGTTATCAACAACAATGCTTCAGGCTCACTGCTGCAAATATACTGGTCCCTACTCCATGCTGATAGCACAGAACTGAGATTTCTAAAGTATAGTGGATTAACGGCATCTTCTCTACGCTTTCCCTTTGTTCTGACATTTAATGTCGGTTATAGCCTGACCAATAGTCCACATCACACACTGCTGAGGAAGGTAGGATTGAGAACTGTTAAGGAGTCACGTCCAGACTTGCCTGATTTTCCAAAACTGGTGGCCCCAGTGCCTGCTTCCCCAGGGGTGCTGCTACCTGGAGCTCCAGGAGTTGCTCCAGGTGATACCGCAGGTGTGCCTGAGACTTTCAGAGAAAACAGTTTAAGAAACTCACTTTTATTCAATCACTGTGACCTGAAACAACTTGGAAATCTCTTCCAGCATATTTATACTCATAATATTTACACAGTTTAGTGATATTAGGACTTCTTGCTCAGGAAGGGTATACATGTTAATCTGATAAGGCACTATTACACCATCACAATCCTTGTTTGCCTTTGACACTGAATGTGCCTCTTTCCAGAATTACCTACAAGTTATAATTCCAGAGTAAATTCTTCTCCAAACTGCACCATTTACCCATTGCTATATTCCTTAACTTTTTGCTTTTTGCATGTGTTTAAATATTACTTTCTTCTAAAAAATTCTAAGCTTTGTAAGTATAAGAGCATCTTCTGGTACCTAACACATTACTAAGCTCTCAATAAATATTGTCTTGTCAAAATACAATGGCTTGTGTTAAGGTAGGCAGATAGCCAGAAATGAGCAGGCAAGGGAACCCCCTGGGAAAACAAGTCCTGGAGATGCTGTCACCTCATAGTCAGTGCCACCCACTGACAGGCAGCAAAAAGACAACAGCTACACTGGCTACTTCTGGCCTTGTGGTTGAGCTCCTCTTGCCTTGAAGGGGACTTACCAGGCCCTAGCTGGAGATAATCAGGTTAGGGATTTTCCCTCCTGACGAGCACACACACTCCTCCAAAAAATTGTCCTGGAGTAGACTTTTGCTCATTATAATAGTAAAAAGCACATCCCTGGGTGGAGATTTTAAATGCTAATGAGACATGCAGTGTGTGTACTGGCATGTACAGCAACAGAGCATGGGCACCGAAAAGGACATCTTGAAACATGCATGCAAGTAACACCCCCCTCACGCCCCTTCATGAATAATCAGGTAAGATTCTCATAAAAGCAGTCCCCCAGCACTAGCTGCTGCTGGCTCATTCTTTCAAGCAGTCCACTCTGTCTTGTGTTTCAGAGTGCACTACATATTTAAATAAACCCTGCTACTACTATTTTTTCAACCCCACAAGCTCAGAACTGTTTCCCACTCCTCTCTAAGAATGTACTGCATCAGGATTCCCGCACTTTCCGGTAACATTTGCATGTATCTGTTTACAAGTACTAAATTCTTCATAATCTCTTGATAAATTAAATTTTGATATCAGAGCTCACACTTCTGCTAATTAAACATAACTTTAGATATAAATAATATTTCAAATGCGACTTCACGGGAGGCTAAAGAGGTTGTGGTATCTGATCTTCCAATTGTGTCCAATTTGAAAAATAACGAGGTTCTGCCTATAGATTGCTGCAAATGCTTTTTGACAAAAGTTCATTATTAAACTTATTATTGCTAGAATTTTCCTCATTCTCTTATAATTAACTTGTTTTTTAAAAGCTCACTTGGACTTGCACTAATTATATATAAGACCTTTGTGTTTGACCATTGCTCTGACAACAAGATGTGCTTTGTCTTACCTGCTGTGTTTCCAGGACCAGTGGCCCTAGTACCTGATGTTCCAGCTGTGTTTCCACTGCCTGCTCTGGTGGTGGCTTCCACGGACCCTTCTGTTGAACCTGGTCAACATACAAAGGCAGCTAGGATTACATTAATTTCCAAAGTTTCTAGGAAATTAAGGCAATTGTTAAATATTCTTAGACATCCCCATTATTCATCCTTTTGTCTGAGTATTTCAATAGCTTTGTTTCTGATCAATGCAATTGATTTGAATGAATAAGCTTCTGTGATTATTTAGCTATTTACTCAATACGAAATCCCAACTCACTGCCTGGCATCCCAGTCATTCTTCCTGCCAGTGTAGTCAATTCACCCGATATTCTGGTTGTTCCTGTTTTGTTTTATTTTGTTTTGCTTTGTTTTGTTTTGAAGAAGAGGGAGGATGAGGAGGAAGAGAAGGAGGAGAAAGAGGAGGATAAAAGTAATATGAAAAAATTTTTAAACTCAACTTCATTATTTATGAATGATGTTTCTATGGCTGCTTCCACCACCCAAATTCATGTCTTCCTTCCTCCTACCTAAAATATTGCAATTGTTTCCTCTTTACCCAATTAACAGGTCAATATTCTTCATCACAAATACCTTCTCTGCTTAAGAATATGGAATGTAGTAATTCTTCAACATTAATGTGTGTAAGAATCATCTGGTGAGCCTATTAAAAATGTAAATTCCCTATCTCTCCCAGCAGAAATTCTAATTCTATTTTATAACATTGAAAAGGTTGGTCTTGTATTGCAATCAAACTCTTATATTCATTTTCAGTTCGCAGAGCATCCAGAGGATAAAAGAATAAGTTAATTGACATCATGGATAAGAGCTAAATTTAGAATATCTAGAAAGGGATATAAGAACTTGATTCGTTTCAGGTTCATCATTTTGGGCAGGAATAATTTCTAGGATCACAAAAGGAGACACATAACATCAAGCCCCCACTATCAGTGATGCTATGTTTGATCAGTAGGTTTAGGTGGTGACAGCCAGAACTCTCCAGTATAAAGCATTTTTCGATTCTGCAATTAGCAAGTAATCTGTTGGGTGATACTTTGACATCAGGCAAACATCCAAGTCCTAGTCAATCTTTCACCCAATGTTTTCAGTATTTATTTATGCTCCTTGTCTATTTTATTCAGGGTTTCAAAACAGCGATTTTTCCAATTGTGTCTTTTTTCAACATTTATTAGTTGGAATTTTTCTTTAAATAGATTTCTCAGATCAACTGGAACTATTTGAATATCTTGATCCATAGTTTCTAATAAAAATAGGTGATAATTGATTAATTTTTCTCTTTAATTACCAATCTCCAGAATAAGGACTCGACATGATAGTCACCACCAACATTATCAAATGTTGCTGTGGTGGTTTCTTTTTATTAATTATCATTGGGGGTATGTATGTTTCAATATTATCAACAGGTCTCAATCTATTACAAATAATTATTTTTTCAGTGCTCAAAATTCTCCAAATTTGGTCAACAAAAACTCATGCAGTTTAGTGCCCTTGTCATTTAGGCAGAGCTCCCTTAGTCCTTGAATGCTTCCTCATTTTCTGACTCAAGAAGTCCCAAGCCTACCTTGTACTTTTCTTGTCCAAGACCTGGAATTAACCATTTTTCCAAGCAAGAGTGAACACAGAAATTTATGACTGCAAACTAGCTGACAAGGGGTGCACACTACTGTTAGGGTACCACTGCTTTTAGGCCATTTCAGTGGCCAGAGGTGGAAGATACAAAGATTAATAAATATATAGATAATAAATGTATTATATTGGAAGACATATATTTCCATATGTTAGAAGTATATATATTTATACCTATATTTAGGTATATCACACATATTTGTGATGTTTGTATATATTTCTAGTATACAAAAATATACATTTTCTATATATATCATATATTTAGATTTATATAAATGATATATAGATCGTAAGTTTATATTTCCCACTCAAATGGAACATTACAGAAATTTACTTATTATTTGATCTCTTTTTTTCTTTTTTTTTTTTTTGAGACAGGATCTCACTCCTTCTCCCAAGGTGGAGTGCAGTGGTGCAATCACTGCTCATTACAGCCTTGACTTCTGGGCTCAGGTGATTTTCCACTTCAACCTCCCAAGTAGCTAGGATACAGGCATGTGCCACCATGTGTAGTTAATCTTTTGTATTTTTTATTTTGTAGAGATGGGGGTCTCACTATGTTGCCCAGGCTGCTCTTAAGCTCCAGGGCTCAAGCAGTCTGCTGGCCTCAGCCTCCCAAAGTACTGGGATCACAGGCGTGAGCACTTTGTCCAGCCCTGATTTAATTATTGTATTTCTTTTCTCTTACATTTAAAATCTTGATTTCTAATAAGACTTATATAACTACTAATTGTTTTATTCTGTAATATATAAAAAACCATTTCAAAGTGAGAACACTCATATAACTACTGAGAAGAAAATTACTGAATGAAGTTTAAAATTTCCTAGCAGTCTTTTTGCCATCAAAATACATGACACTAGCATATACTGTCTGATTACTGTGTTTTAAAGTCATGTGAAATAATTATTTTCTCCATGTGATTATAATTTGATATTCAATTAGGTTCACTTGTTTTGGTTGGTTTTCAGTTTTAGGGTTTGCTTTTTTTATTTTGATTTAATTGTGTTTTTAAAAATACATATGACATTTTCCTTTTCAAAAGCCAAAATTCTATCTAAAAGAATACTCTGAGAACTCAAAATTCTGCTGTTTTGGTTTATTCCCTATAAGTAATGACTTTCACTAGTTTTTAGTTTATCTTCTGTGTTTTTTGTATGCATATTTGCATATGTATATATAATTCATATCCTTACAAAACATATATACATATATGTACACATACATACACACACCCCTCTTTTTTCATAAAGGTATAAATGGTATATACAATTCTGATTTCTTTTTTTCCTTTACAATAAATTCTGGAAATAACTAGATCAGTACATAGAGATCTTTCTCACTCTTCTATTACGATGGCCTAGTGCTGCTTTTTGTCATCTTTTATTCAATGTGTATTTGATGAGTTGTTTCCAGGCTCTTTCTATTAAAAAAATGCCAGTATGAAAAGTTTATGTATGTTATTTTATATTTTGGTTGCCTAGCTTCAGGAGTACTGAAAGTGGGATTTCTGGGTCAAAGGATAAACAAGTCTGTAATTCTGTTAGATTTTGCCAAGTTACCCTCGTTGGAGCTGTAACATTTTGTGCTCCCACCAGCAATGCGCAGAGCACCACCTGTTTCTTTCCAGAACTGTCAACAGGGCTGTTGTCACACTTTTGGATTTCTGCCAATCTAAAAAGTGAGAAATGGTATCTCAGTGTAGTTTTGGTTTACATTTTTCTTGTGTGAAGTTGATCATTTTCTCAGAGGGTTAAGAATCACTTATAGTTCTTGTTCTCTGTAATTGAATTCGCATCTTCTATTATTCTAGTTTTTGATTTGCTTTATGCACTTTTTCCCTTTGCTGATTTTGCTTGACAATAAATCACAGCCATGAGTATGATTCTATGTTGAGTCTTGTGAGTCCTTCTAGCGAGTCCCAAAACTTGAAGGGGTCTTGTGCACACTGATACATATTGCCTTTCCATTTGGTCAAAACTGCTTTTGTGTCTTTAAGTAGAGTTTTAATGTTTTCCTCATGTAAGTTTTATCTTGTTTGGATTATTCCAGGGTAATTTATCTTATTTGTTGTTTATATAAATTGGACTTTGCCCTTCAAATATATATTTTAACTTGTTATTTGTATTTATGTAGACTTAATTTTTATAGATTAATCTTGTGTCTTGGTACCTTATTAAATTATCTTACTGCTTATAGCTTTTCCATTGATTCTCTAGGGTTCTGCAGGTACACTATTATGCCATCTGTAAATAGAAATAGTTTAATATTTTCTGTTTCAAATTCTATGCTTTCAATTCCTACATAATCCAATTTATTAATAACCAGAAAATATTAAATAGTAGTATGATTGTATGTCTCTTTATCTTGTTCCTGAAGATAGTGGAATAAGTTTAGAAATTCCTTATTAAGATGCTACATGTGTGGCTGAGGTATATGTACTTTACATTTATTTATTTATTTATTTATTTATTTATTTATTTTTGTGAGACGGAGTCTCGCTCTGTTGCCCAGGCTGGAGTGCAGTGGTGCGATCTCAGCTCACTGCAACCTCCGTCTCCCAGGTTCAAGCAATTCTCCTGCCTGAGCCTCCCGAGTAGCTGGGATTACAGGCGCCTGCCACCACACCTAACTAATTTTCATATTTTTAGTAGAGACGGGGTTTTGCCATGTTGGCCAGGCTGGTTTCAAACTCCTGACCTCGGGTGATCTGCCTGCCTCGGCCTCCCAAAGTGTTTACAGGCATGAGCCACCAAGTCTGGCCCTGTTTTAAGGAAATATCCATTCATTCCTATTATTTTAAGTGGTCTTTTTTCCCATCAGAAATGATTAGGCAATGTTTATCAAATACCATTTTAGCTTCTGTGGGTTGTTTTTTTTTTCCCCTTAGATCTACTATTAATACTATGAATTACATTAAAAGATGCCTTAATTTTGAAAAAGTCACTAAAAATCAGTATTAATAAAAATAATCGAGCATTAGTTTCTTCCTGATAGCTCATTCTTCCTTTTTTGTAAACTGATGCTTCTTGTACTTAGCTCATGAGATTTAAACAATTCACTTGACTACTTACTACCTGTTATCTATGAGTAAAGCGAGTCCAATTGTTTTTCCGAATACTTTACAGAATTGACTCTTCAGGATTAATTCTTCCAGGTATATGGTAGGTTCTTTCACTACATAGATTTAGGGTTTTTTTCTAAATTAAGACTATTTTTCCTTATTTATAATTTTAAATATTAGCTCTGCTTCATTGCTTTTTCTTCTCCAGATATGGCAATAATATGTCTTCGATATTTTTGTTTGTTTCCTAAAACTATATCCTTCTCTAGCCCATTATACCTTTTTTGAAAGTATCTGCAATATTTCAGGGGTAGGATACCTCTTCTCCGTTCTATCCTCTAATAGCCTTGCTGTATTTTCAGTGTTATTTATTCTCAGTGGAGCAATTTGCTATTTGGTCTTTTGAGATAATTTTTCTTTTTCTTCCATTTTCTCCTGGGTTTTCACCAATTCCAATGTAACATTCCTGCTGTTTATCTATTTCCACTCTTAATTTTTAATCTATAATTTTGATGTCTCTTTGTAGCTGCAGTTGTTTCCTTAGTTGTTTTTTGTTTGTTTGTTTGTTTTTTGTTTTTTTTGAGACGAAGTCTCACTCTGTCGCCCAGGCTGGAGGGCAGTGGCGCGATCTCCGCTCACTGCAAGCCCCGCCGCCTCCCGGGTTAACGCCATTCGCCTGCCTCAGCCTCCCTAGAAGCTGGGACTACAGGCGCCCGCCACCATTCCCGGCTAATTTTTTTGTATTTTCAGTAGAGACGGGGTTTCACCGTGTTCGCCAGGATGGTCTCGATCTCCTGACCTCGTGATCCGCCCGCCTCGGCCTCCCAAAGTGCTGAGATTACAGGCGTGAGCAACCGCGCCCGGCCAGTTGTTTTATGTTAATGTTATGTTTTTGTATTCTTTAGCTTCATGACTAGATTTTTACAATTTGCTTGCTACTGCTGCAAAGTTTTTGAAAATGTATACAAAGGAATAACTGTGTATCGATATTGGAATTTCTTTTTTTTTCTTTATTATTATTATTTTTTTCAATGTTTTGTGGGCCAGTAATAGTAAGAGATTCTATGCAGGGGGCAGCAGAGAGGCTTCCATATGCTTCCCAGATTCCTCAGATAAAGGGCTCCCCTCTTATGTTCTTACAGTGAGGAAGCTTTGTTTTTAAGTGGCACTTTTTCCTTGTCTGTCTTCTGATGCTTTCATTATTATCCTGTTTTACTGAGACCTTTATTTTCACATACTTATTTTTTTCCTTTGACACCCAGGTTCCAAGGGTTGCTCCCCCTTCCAAAAACTTCCATGCACTCTCCAATACTCTTTCAACTCCATTCATGAGGGCTCTCTGACCTGCCAGGTCCCAGATTTTCTCTCAGCATTTTCCACTCAAGTTGGGGATCTTTCCTTTTGAGGCTCAACTCTACTTGATTGAACCATTAGAATCATAGTATTCTACCACTCTTAGGACCTCTCTATACTTCTCTATTTTCTATGACGCCCTTACCTATATCTCAGTCCCACGGTGAGCCTCAGAGCCATCATTCCCAGTTTTTGGAGTCTGGCTCTTCTCTGTCTCCACTAAACACCGTAAGTGTGGGCTCTGTTTTGATCTTTATGATTTGAAGAAAGAGGTACCTATAGACTCCAATTTATGCAGCCACCATTTTCCTGTTTTTGTTTTTGTGTTTTTCCATTGGTTTCTTGAGCTTAAATCCTATTCGAATCTACTAGTGTCAGTGCAAATTAAGGATCAGGTTGATACTATGACTAAATTACATTCTGCTTGTGATAAAAGGATTTTTGGTGTGTTTGAATATTTAACCAGGTCATCAGATTATTTACAACAGAGATACAATATGTAAGAAATTCGGTTAAGGAAGGCTATTCACTGATTCAGCTGTGAACAACTTACTTGCTTCATTTCCAGAGACGAATTTAGGATGAACTATGTGTAATAAATGTTGCTCTCAAGTCCTGCTACTTGAAGACTATAATCATTTATATTGAGAACATGTGTGTAGTAGGTCATATCTGCTTGGCTATATATTATAAAAGAGTGATATATTGCTTTGATTTTGCAATCTCTTAACAGACTGCCTCTGATGTGCATCACCTTCTGTTTTAATGCTTATTCAATAGTTAACCTATATTTTATTCTGTACTACTTTTGTGCAGGGGGTTCTGGATTTGAAGAATATTTTGTTTTTAATCCTCCTTCCCCAAAACCTGAATAACTGCTTTTTATTCCCTTGCAGTTGAATAGATTCTTAAAATTTCACTCAGCTTCCTTGTATTTTGAGTTTTTGTTCAAGTTGGGGCATATAGACATAGCTCGTAGTGCACTGATTATATTATTTTCAAAATAGAATAATTCCGTTGTTTTAAACAAATTAATCAGTCACTTTACTAGAGTTGACTCTCAAGTCTTACTCCAATGCGTGTTATTGAACAATTCCTCCACTTTGATTATCTTTTGCCTTTGTGTGTATTATAAATATTAATTTCTTTTGCTCAGAAATGAAGTTCTATGAGAACAAATGCCTTACTGTACTCCTCTTTTATGTTGTCTGTATCCCCCAGGATGATATTGAACACACAACAAATATTTCTTGATTTATTTCTGATCTTCTGCAGTTTTGACATTACACAAATAATAATTAAATTCCCCAGGCAACCTTGTCTCTGACAACATTTTAAGTAAAAAAAATTATACTTCTACTGTCTGGATTTATTCTAATTATGCTCTTTCCATACCCGATGCTCCAGAAGTGTTTTCACCAGCAGCTCCAGTGGTGGCTACATTTCCCCCTTCAGTTGTTCCTAATTGAAAAGAGCAACAGTGCTCAGTCTGCATCAGAGTTTTCAAAATCACGAAATAAAAATACAGGACACCCAGTTAAATATGAATCCCAGACAAACAATCAACACTGTGTTTTGATCATTGCATGGGACATACTCATCCAAAAAAAAAAAAAAATTGTTCCTGATTGGTGTGAAATTCAAATTAACTGGTATCCTATATTTTCTCTGGCAAGCCTAGTCTACATAAATGGTTATAACGAAGTACTCTTCGAACAAATTTCAGGGTTTCTTTAAAGAGGTAGGGGGTCTACTTAAACTATCCATGATCATTTGTTGTAAAATTAGATCCCTTCTAAATTCGCTTAAATTTATAAGAATTTGAGGTTCCAACTAGGTTTGTGACTCACCACCACTAAAGTGACCAGGTGAGCCTGGGCTTGGCCTGGTGAGTTTCCCAGGTAAGCTGGAACCAGTGAAAGATGTTCTCGCTGTGATTTCACTGTCAGATCCAGCGGTAGATCCAAGAGGCTGTCCTGTTCCACCTGGCAAACACAGTGTTGGGAGAGCACATACATTATTGTGACAACCCAGTGCCATAGCAGTTTTGAAGGAAATACTTGGAGAAAACCTAAATTAAAACTTTTCTTGAAAATGTTAATAACTTAGATACCTTTCTATCTTCTGTTGGATGGCATTTATACTTAGTGAAATTTGCAAAGGTCTGATGAAAGATTGTCCTTTTCACCAAAAGCCATGGCCTCGGAATGACATCCTCTACTCACCTGACACGCCTTCAGATGATGTCGCTTCACTGCTTGTGGCTCTAGTTTTTCCACCTACTGAGGGTCCAGTAGTTCCTTTCAAAATAGACAATAAATATGTATCGTGATCTTTGATTTAGCAGAACAGAGGGTGCTACTCTCTGCTTTCAAAATATCTTTTGTTTACACTTCTTCATTTCCAGGAATGGTTCACTCTTTCCAAAAATTCATTATGAGAATCATATACAATTGTTGGCATCCCTGAGAGTGCTTATTTACCTCTTCCTTGTAAATAAGCTTGTTTATTATTTACTTGTTTAATATTCAGATATTTGAACCTAGTGGTTCTCAACCCAGGTTGCATGTGGGACCCGTGAGGCTTTTTAAAAATACTTAATGCCTGGTCCCTTCTTCCAGGGACAGATTCAATTAGTCTGTGACGGATTCTTCAATATGTATTTTCAAACATTTATCTAGTTGATTCTAATTTGTAGTTAGGATTGCAAACTATGACCCCAGCCCCACTCCAGACTCACAGACTCAGAAGTTCCAGAACAGGAACCTCTGTCTGAATCTGTATGGCCGATTACTACCTGCAATACCGGTGGTCAGTAACTGGGCTTCCTAACTCCAGTTCTTTTCGTTCTTTACAGCACTGCTAAATAAAGAAAATGTGGAGATCCACACGCTCCATTTTACTCCTGCATACTCACTGACTTTTCCCTTTTACTTACCTGATTTGCTGCTTTCAGAGGTTGTGACTGAAGCTTCAGGGCTGGCAGTGGTGGAGCCTGCAGAAACTCCTGTGCTTCCTGAAACCAAGAGAGGAGCAGGTATATATGTTATTACTTCTGTTACTATGACTACTTGGAAGGTTCCAGACAAAGGAAGTGAAAGAAACTATCCCTCCAACTTTCCTCAGCCCTGCATCCTAATACTAGTTCTAGCCTGAATTTACAGAGCATCACTTAGTGTAGGAGGTATGGTTGGGAACTTCTGAGACATCATGTCCAGCTTGGTCAATCTTACCAGAAACTGTGGCTCCAGGGCCTGCTTCCCCCAGGGTACTGCCACCTCCGACTACAGGGGTTGCTCCAGATACCCGCAGTGTGCCTAATTTTTTATCATGGAAAAAAACAATGTCTGCTAAGAAAGTTAAATCCTTATAAAAGTGACCTAAAATATACATTTTTTTCTTTAAAAAATGAATCTATCTCATATAAATACACACTTTTTTCTTCAAAAAAATGAATCTATCTCATAAATGTCATGACAAGTTCTTGTTCAAGGTAAATCAAATAAATCAGGAAACTCTGATATTGTACTGATTACAATAAAGGAGTTTTTCTTCGTAAAATAGAGTAATCGTGCAGATAATTCACTGTTCAACACTGAATAGTTCAACATTGAATTATCTTGTCTCTTCTTACTAGAATTGCCTTATGCTCCAGCATGCACCTTTTATTTGCTTGATTAACTCCTGCCTTTCTTAGTCTTTATCATCTATGTCTGTAGGAATATTTATTCCTTCCTCTCCAAAGTGAAGTAGAGTGAGAACAAATATATGGCCCTATTCTTTTCCTGTATCCCACAGAGCATCTATCACAGTATTAGGTATACAGCATATGCTTGTTGGTATAGTTCTGATCTTCTGCACACACAGCCTTACGTAATGTTTGGATTCCCCAACAAACCTTGTTTCTGACTAAATTTTGAGCAGAAAGCTCACGTGTCCACAGGACAGCATCATGATGTTTTCGCTCTTCCAGTACCTGCTCTCTCAGATGTATTTTCACCAGCAGCTCCAGTGGTGGCTGCATCCACTCCTCCAGTTCTTCCTACTCGGAAGAATAATGGTGCTTAATGTATATGGATAGTTACCAAAAAAATTATTTCAGGATATTCAGTTTCATGTTGTTTTCCTAAAATATTGCCCTTGGTTATATTTACTTAATCTCATTATCGTATTCTGGGGTCTTGGCAAAGCTTGTGTTGGACCCCAATTACAGCCCCCAAAAGAGTCTTTGTCTTGCCTGCTGGGTTCCCAGGGCTGGTGGCCCCACTGCCTGATGCTCCCGGTGTGCTTCCCCTGCCTGCTCCTGTGGTTGCGCCCAGGAATCCTCCAGTCGTACCTAACAAACACAGTAGCAGTAATTTCAACATATGATGCTTCTAAAGGAAAAGACTGGGAGATTCTAGTCACATTTCAAGCTTCTTGAGCAGCTTACATGTTTTGATTATGCCCATTTATCAGGCGCTAAAGCATGTTTTGACTACGCCCATTTAACAGGAGCTAAAGCACATGTCCTAACTTGCCTGATTGTCCAGGGCTTGCAGCTGCTTTGCTTGGTTCCCTGGGTGTGGGCAGGAAGGCCTCCGGTTACTTTTGATTTAAAAAAAAAAAAAAAGTATTTAAAAAAATGCCCTCGCCGGGCATGGTGGCTCATGCCTGTAATCCCAGCCTTTTGGAGGCAGAGGCGGGTAGATCACCTGAGGTCAGGAGTTCGAGACCAGCCTGGCAAAAATGGCAAAACCCTGTCTCTATTAAAAATACAAAAATTAACCAGGCCTGGTGGCAGGTGCCTGTAATCCCAGCTACTCGGGAGTCTGAAGCAGGAAAATCGCTTGAACCCAGGAGGCAGAGGTAGCAGTGAACTGAGATCGCACCACTACACTCCAGTCTGGGCAACAAGAATGAAACTCCATCTCAAAAAAAAAAAAAAAAAAAAAAAAAAAAAAAAAAAAAAAAAGCCCTACACATAAACCAACTCATTTACTCTTATTAAATTCCTTTGAAACAAGTCATATTATTATTCTTATTTATTAGATGTGATTAAATGACTTGCTCCAGGTCACCAAGTTGGTCGTCAGCAGATCCAGGAGCCAAATTCAAGCAGTCTAACTACAGTTAATACTCTAATCTGTGTTTCTCAAACAATATGTAGCAAAAGATCAATTTTGTAAAATTTCCAAACTATGCTAGATTAATACTTTGAAAAAGGCCATAAAATAGAGAAATGAAATTTTTAAAAGTAAAACCTTACAAAACACAAGTCTTTATTTAATAGACATAAAAATCATCCTGTGAAATTGCTATGTTTTTAAATACTTACTCTCTGTTTCAGTTCTTAATACATCAAAAACTGGTAACAGTCTGGCGAGTATCCATCTGTCGACCAAACTTTGAGTAGCCCTGCTCAAAATCCTTATACATACTGCCTCATAACCAAAAGAGATAGCTGATTGGCTTATCATTATTATCCAAGTAATTTCCATGCAGGTTTTAAGAAATGTAAGCAAATGGTCATCACTCTAAAATTTAAGTTTACTGACCTGATTGGAACCAACCACTTTCTTAATTTGTGCTATTGTACATTGATTATATCCTTTAAACCATTAATTTCTATGTAAACTATATCTTATTCCATAAAGTGTTTAAGTTATAATGTTTAAATCAGGAAAATTGCTAGGGGATAGTAACTGTAGAAAAAATAAAATTAGGCCATGGATTAGTTAGCAAGTGCATAAAGAGAAATAGTTCCATGTATACACTAAAGAAATGGCTTTTAACCCAGTATATATGTAAAGAAGTTTTGATTTATCTTAAAAGCAATCAGAACAATTGAAGAATTGTAAGTAGTGGAGTGACATGATGATAGTTGAGATTTTGGAAGTCCATTCTGCCATGGTATTGACTGCAGCGTAGATTGGGAGGGAAGTGAGGAAGGAGTGGAAATGTTAGAGCAGTAGTTTTCCACTTTGATGAGCATTAGATGCATGGGCTTGCTAGTAAAATGCTGGGCTCCACTCCAATAGCTTCTGATTTTAGGCAGGTGGGCCCAGACATTTACATTTCTAACAAGTTCCCAGAAGATGCTGATGCTGCTGTTCCAGAAACCACACTTTAAACACCATTGTGTTGGAGGAAGGTGAGCAAGGTGGAGGCTAGGTGGAAAATGTTTAACACCTGAACAAAAGCAGAGGCAAATTGATGCAGAGAAGAAACTTAAGAGATACTTGAAATTAGTAGCTGATAGCATGGTGAACAGGGGTGAACTTACGCTTTTTTGTTTTCTATCAAAATGATGTCTCGTTAAGGAAACCAATAATATTTTATTCATGAAACCAACAGTAGTTAAAATTCAGTCAATGATATGTAGGGCAAGCATATTCTCATTGGCTTTTGTTGGATCTACGTTTTTATACACACACAGAGCTGTGGAGCTAGCTATTCCACACCAGACTTAGGATTTTGTGTTCTAATCCTGCCTCTTCCAGCTTGGAGACCTTTTATTATTTTCTCACCTAATGGGAATAACGACAGATAACTACCATGGTGTAATTGTTGATTAAATTACATACTATCTATTTGTAGACAATTCAGAAATATTCCTGTGCCATAGAAACATATCATTAGTATTTTATTAAATATTAATCATTGAATTTTTCCCCCAAGGTCATTTAGCTGACTTCAATATCTCTGAAGTCAGCTATTGTACTCAGGGTAAAGTTGTTGCCAAGTTGAAACAGAGGATTCCTAGTAGAAATAGGCTGTGGAAGAGACAGCATTTGACTCATTTCTTTGTCTCACCTGTTCTGAAGTCACTTAAATTTCCATGTTCAGCTCCTGTGGTTATACCAGGTAACACTCCAGTTGTCCCTGACAAAGGTAAAGAAAAAACAAATATCTGGCTAAAAAAATGCATAGGCACCACCAACTATCAAGGTCATCAGCACATATAATTTTAACATTATACTTTAAGGAAGCAACTTGTGAAAAGACTAAAGATACGATATTTCAATTACATATAAGGAATAATCACCTAGCTCTAATACTTTTATTTTGCAAAATATTGTTCTGAGTAACATCACCTAAAATGAGTTTCTTAGCTGAGACTGGTATACTTTGTTCTGAATTTAATTTACCTGCCACGCCTGCAGCACCAGTGACAGTGGGGCTCACTACTCCTGTCGTGCCTGCATTTCCAGATGTTGAGATGATGGGAACTGAAGTTTCAGTAATGCCTGAGAAAAACATAAAATAAACGTCTCATCTAAAGTCTATTAGGACTTTATCACCATGGAGTGAGTTAACTGTTTAATCAATTTTACCATAGAAAATAGAATCAATAAAGCCAGTGACTTTCTGCCTAGAGTTCCCTAAGAATTTGTTTTAATATCATTGCCTTTTTTTCTTTTTTACAAATACAGCTTTCTGCATCTTGAACTGAGCCACACTAGGTCTTCATATATTTTTCTAAATAAGTGTTTTAAAATAAGCAGAACCTACAGCCACTGTGGAGAAAAGTTTGGAGGTTCCTCAGGAAACTAAAAATTGAGCTACCGTATGATCCAGCAATCCCACTGCTGAGCATATACCCAAAAGAAAGAAAATCAGTGTATCAAAGAGATATCTGCACTCCTACATTTGTGACAGCACTGTTTACAATAGTTAAGATCTGGAAGCAAGCTAAGTGTCCAGCAACAGATGAATGGATAAATGATACATGAAATGGAGTACTATTCAGCCATAAAAAAGAATGGGATCCAGTCATTTGCAAAAACATGGATGGAATGGGAGATCATTATGTTAAGTGAAATAAGCCAGGTACAGAAAGACAAACATCACATGTTCTTATTTTATGGGATCTAAAAAAATCAGATCCATTGAACTCATGAACATAGAATGTAAATGGATGGTTAGCAGAGCTAAGAAGGGTAGTCAGGGGTTAGGGAGAGGTGGGGATGGTTAATGGGTATAAAAACATTTAAAAGAATGAATAATACCTACTATTTGATAGCACAATGGGGTGACTATAGCAAATTATAATTATACATTTTAAAATAACTTAAAGAATATAATTGGATTATTTAGAACACAAAGGGTAAATGCTTAAGGGGATGGATTCCCCATTCTCCATGATGTGCTTATTTCACATTGCATGCCTGTATCAAAACCTCTCATGTATGCCATATATGTATATATCTACTATGTATCCACATTTTAAAAAATAATTTTTAAAATTTAAAAATAAAATAAAAATAAGCAGATCCTTATGCCTTAATCACTGTGGCCTGGGGCTGATAATAACAATAAAGAAACACTATCATGAAATAGTTAATTGCTACATTTAGGCTTAGAACAGCTAAGAGAGCTGTTATTAGATGTGCACATGTTTAAACTTTAAACATCTAAGACAGTAACGTATGTTATTAGATGTGCAACCCATAGTCTTTAAAAAAATTTAAAGATATTTACTACTGTTGCAGATATTATGTTAATAGTTAATGATAAAGAAGAAAATCAAACTAGAAACCATGTTTCTATAGCCAGTCAATATAGACTGATCAAAAACAAGTAAAATTCAAGGTTTTTAAAGAAAAATTTAAAGTCAGCGGTAAAAACCTAGTAAACTACTTGTTTGAAATATTTTTTCTAAAGCCAAACTGTCCTATACATTCTTTCTTTAAAACCCAAAGTGACTAATAATTTAAACTATTGAATATTTTTATTTAACATATAAAACCAGGAATTAATATACTGGCCTGTAGTAAAAGGCTCGGTGAGAAGACCTAGAGTTGTTCCTGAAAAGGAAAACAGAAATGATGTGAATTTTTCCAACCTCAAGGAAAAAATACTAGAGAGATTGTTCAGCTGTTGTGTAGTTTTCAATATAGAGTAATTTGTAATATATTTAGTGTTTAGAGTTAATAAAAAATTTGTATTTCATTTTTAAAATAGTGACATACATGGTGTACTTTCCAATGTATACATACACACACATACACATATGCTGAATTCTACTAAATACAAAGTAAATGGAATGTATATCAACAACGGCAATACATCCTCTGATAAGCAGAGGCTGATTCTGCAGTTTATGGTTTCTTCAACTTTTCTCAGCTTCTGGTTGTCTGCAGCTTGGATATTCTTATATTGAGTAACACTTAGTCTATAAGGACTTGGAGGGAAAAGGATAAATATTTTTTAAGATTTATGTTTATGATTTGACATAGCAGGTTTATAAAAATAAATTTGAATTTACCCTAAACAGCTGTTGTGGATTATCAGTGAACTCCTGAAGGAAAAGGCCATGTTTTACCCTTGTATTCTCAATGTCTGCCCATTGCTAGGGATGTGATAAAAGCTCATCACATGTTTACTGAGGACCTGTGCACTTAAAAGTAAGCCTTTATTAATTTGGGGTTTTCATAAATAAAAAAATAGTCAGGCATTTTCTCTATTTCAATGTTAATTTTCATTGAAAATCCATGGAAATCCACTGCTTACTTTATGTAAACAATACTACTTTGCAATTTTATAGTGTTTTGGAACTTCAAAAAAAGGAGAGAAACAAACTTCTCACACAATCTATTTGATCCTCACTCCTCGTCCAGCCACACTTGCCTTTCTATCTTTTCTACCTGCTGTTTGCAGTTCTCTGTACTTGGAACATGGTTCTTTCCTCCTCTTCTCCTACTTGAGCTTTCATTGGTCAGTTCTCAACTCAATCATCTTTTCTTCAGTCCTTCCTGAGCTCCTTGACTGGATTAAATCCCCTGCCTCTCATCCCAGGCCCTTTTAGATACCCCATAGCTCTTGTGTTGATGTAAGTTTCCATTTGTTTTTGTAATTACTTAATTGATATCCACATTCCTGACTAGGCTGTAGGCTTTATAAAGGCAGAAACCATGTAAATTTTAATTCACTTTAGTATCTCCAAGGCCTATAAGAGTGCCTAGCACATAATAAGGGCTTGAGAAATATTTGTCCATAGAATGAATGAATGAATGAATGGAGTAAAAATATTTTACCCATTTTCCTATAAAGAATGGGGCTCAGAAAAGTTGAGTGATTTGTTCAAGATCATACTGCTGGTTAGCGACAAAACTAGGACTCAAATGTAAGTCCCCCAGTATCTAGGACTGTGACCCATACTGCTTTTTATGTTATTCTGCCTGTATGTATAACACATCACCTCCTGCAGTTTTCAAGTTTTCTTAATTACCCATTCACCATGTTAATGGAAATATTAAAAATTAGACTAGAAATTATAGAACACAATATCAAGTAAAGAATAAAATATCCTGTCTCCCTGAATTACTTTACAGAATGTATATTTAAATAAGTATGGTAACTAGTTTCAGAGAAAATTTTTGTGACAGTTATCAAGAGCTGACAAGGTTTAGTTGAGAAGAATTTTCAAAATCGGTATTACACAGACTCCACCAACTGACCAGCTCAGATCTTGATCTTTTCTCACTAATGAGCACAATAGTTGGACATTTGAATCAAAATATCTTGCTGATCTAATTGTAAGAATAGCATGGAAAGACTGTTATGCCATGAACCCCAGAGACGATCAAGATTAGAATGATGTGGAAGAATAGATAGACCCTGATATTCCCAAAGATTTTGGTGCAGATTCCATTTCCTAGTATTGATTTAACCTTTATGGAATTCCAGTGATCCAATTTGAGCACTTTCAAACTGAAGACAATTGCATTTAATTAAAAGCAGCATTATCATATGGAATAAAATCAAATCTCCAAAATTTACACATCTAAATAAATATGCTCTAATCAACATGGATTCAAGAACATAGTTGCACATCATAGGTGGTAGTGCTCTGATCATCACTATTTTTGCCATATGCACAAGAGAACATATTTATAGGCCTTTCCTTATAATTGATGTTGCTGAGATGGCAACATGCTCATGTGCATCTCAAGGACCGATCTTTAATCAGGGTCATAGAGTTATTTAAACTAGGCACAGATTGGAGTACAGACCAGTCAGGCTACTATGATATAGCTCCCTTTCCCCATGAATGAACTTCAGAAGATGTAAGTCTGAAATTATTGATACAGCAATAAAAGTAGGGATAAGCCTTTACTAACAGGAATACGTGAGAACTCACTTTTCTTCTGGGTTTAATTACCAAAACTGATAGAGACTGCATTCTCATTCTCATTAATTCTGACATCCATAACCATTACAGTTTCAACTGATTTTTCTGTTACTTGCAAATGAACACACATGCTGGAAGTACTTGATACTGTCAATTATTATGCGTCAGCTTCTTTGTGTACGAGACATAAATAGTAATAGGAGGAGCTGCCTTCACCAAAACACTAACTCTACCCTAAAACATTTTTTCAAGTGGCTTTGTCCACTTGGGTTTCACCTCGCTACAAACTTAATATAAAGTCTTTTAATTAATTTTCTAGCTACCACTAAGTTTTTAAATTAATTCTAAGAATCATTTTAATTTTTACAAGGAAAAAATATTTTGGCATTTTTTTAATGAAGTTTATTTTACTTAAAATATATGTCTGATTTCTCAAAAGAAGACATTCATACAGCCAACAGACACATGAAAAAATGCTCATCATCACTGGCCATCAGAGAAATGCAAATCAAAACCACAATGAGATACCATCTCACACCAGTTAGAATGGCAATCATTAAAAAGTCAGGAAACAACAGGTGCTGGAGAGGATGTGGAGAAATAGGAACACTTTTACACTGTTGGTGGGATTGTAAACTAGTTCAACCATTATGGAAAACAGTATGGCGATTCCTCAAGGATCTAGAACTAGATGTACCATATGACCCAGCCATCCCATTACTGGGTATATACCCAAAGGATTATAAATTATGCTGCTATAAAGACACATGCACACGTATGTTTATTGCGGCACTATTCACAATAGCAAAGACTTGGAATCAACCCAAATGTCCATCAGTGACAGATTGGATTAAGAAAATGTGGCACATATACACCATGGAATACTATGCAGCCATCAAAAAGGATGAGTTTGTGTCCTTTGTAGGGACATGGATGCAGCTGGAAACCATCATTCTTAGCAAACTATCACAAGAACAGAAAACCAAACACCGCATGTTCTCACTCATAGGTGGGAACTGAACAATGAGATCACTCGGACTCAGGAAGGGGAACATCACACACCGGGGCCTATCATGGGGAGGGGGGAGGGGGGAGGGGGTAGGGATTGCATTGGGAGTTATACCTGATGTAAATGACGAGTTGATGGGTGCAGCACACCAACAAGGCACAAGTATACATATGTAACAAACCTGCACGTTATGCACATGTACCCTACAACTTAAAGTATAATAATAATAAATAAATTTAAAAAATATATATATGTCTGAAAGATAAACTTCAGGAGTATCCATAACATTTCCCCTCATAAACAACAAATTCAGTACTGCAGAGTCTACAGCTTTTGCAAAATATCTTATTCTGAAAAAGTTTAAAAATTCATAAAATTGGCTTTAATTCAAGAAGCAGTATGTTTCTGATTAGTAACCTATAAAGTATTAAACTCCCCAACTAAAATATAAACTCATTCACCTAGTTAATCATTCCTTATAAAATTCACTAATAATAAAGTTGCCTTTACTGAATCCTTCCTATGTATTACACTAAGCTGCACTATCACATTTACTGTTTTCTCAAATCTTTCCATGTAGAGATTATTTTTAGTTCCCACTTCACAGATGAGAACACTAAACCTCAGGCTGCTTGAGGGACTTAAAACAGGGTCAAACCTTAAGGGGAGGGATTCAAATTCTTATTTTTCTAATTCCACATTCCACTATACTCATCTACCTCCCTTTGCCTGATGCGATTTTTTTTATGATTGATGCTATTTTATAATAAGCACATTGTATAAACAAAATTTATACATAACTTACAGTTGTAACATTCTAAGTTTTTAAATTTTTGAGTAAATATGCATTTTAACAGATTATATGGTTGTGTAACAGAAACTCACTTTTAAATTATATGTCAGTATCCCACGTATTCATTCACAGGGGGGATTTTTTTGTTGTTGTTTTAATATAAACCTACTAAACAACCTATGATTTTATCATAAGTTCCAATTTGAAATCAGAATCTGTAATTACATGTTGCTTCTTCAATAACTGATGTAAATTAAATTCAACTTCATCCTCTTCTTTAAACATGGAAACACAGGGGCATTAGGACTGGAGTCTAGAAAATATGTTCTGAATTTTAATTATCTCTGCAACTTATTAGCAAGTAACCTTGAATGTATAACTTAACCTCTTTGTGTTTCCATTTACTCATTTGTAAATAGGGGGAAATGATGGCACCACTTCAGGGAATTTTCTGTATCAAATCACATAATATATGTCATATAGGTAGAGTAGTGCTCAGTAAATATTAGCTCTGTATCAAGATCAGTCAATCTAAAAAGGAAAAGCCCCATAACTGCATAATGTTTCTTCTAAAAAATAGCATGCTTATTAGAATGGTTAGCTAGGCATCTCTCAGGGTATTTTAGCCCTCTGAAAGCATTCACTGTATGGAAAAGATGATAGATACAGAAAGCACGTGGAGAAATTAAAGTCTGCACACTGCTTCCCTTTCACTTTAGAGTTTTCCGCAATGTTTTTCTAAACTGCTCAAAAGTACCCTTTACTTCTATGCTATTTACCTCAACAAAAAAGTTAAGGTCTATTCAACAATGAAGTCATACCTTGTCTTCTATGCAGTACTTGGTCAAAAGTACTTTATCCAGAGAACAAGTCAGTGGCAAAAGCCTGCAGCCCCTACCCCACTGCCCCGCCGAGACTCTTTTTAAAATAAATGTTATCTTTGTGTTCAATAATTATAGGTTTTTATGTTAAAATGATTTATTTTTAAGACAAAGCAAAAAGTAAAAGTAGGAAAGTTTTAACCAAGTTAATTTATCCCACTTATCATATTGGTTCTGCTCAAAAGCACTAATACATTATCCACAATGAAATGGGTTTCCATGTCCAAGAAACAAATCCTTTCATTTATTATAGATAGTTCATGGAGAGGAAATACATATTTGAAATAAAGTGTCTTCTTAGCTATATTATATCTGAAATATAATCTTTTACTTTTCAATCTCTAAGTATCTTCGGTTGATGCATACTATATTTTGAAAGAAACAGAAAAAAACACCCTTTGCTAGTGATGGTGTCAAAACACTTATTTTAAAATAAAACAAATATGGGATTCATTGTTCTCATAACTGATCAAGTGAGGCTTACCACCAGAAAACTTAAAAACAAAAATCATTTTGTAGTTAGGGATTCATCACAATTTGAAAATGCCACTTTTAAACCACCAATGTCAGTGAAAGAAATAGGATGCATCTTTCAAGCCTACAATTTGTGCAAGACAATTGCTCTACAAAAGACCTTTTTTTTTTTAATTCTAAAAGCAAACAACTTAAACTGTTTCGTTTTCACAATGACATAATGTTTATTGGATGAATTTAGAAAGAAAAAGAGTGTGAAAAGAAAAAATAAGTTGGTGTCTCTTAAAGGAAAATGTTTTATTCTTACATGAAAAATGAAAACTAATAGATGTGACTTTTTTTCCTTTGGAGCTCCAAAATAAAAATACCAGTAAACCCTTATCTAGCACTTTCTGGGTTTCTTCTGATTACCATCCTCACTTTATATAAATTATTATGATTCCTCAGCCAGAAGAAAATTGGCATATCATCTCTTAGTTGTTAAAATTCAGAAATATCACATTTTATTTTGAATAGTTTGTACTCAGCCCAAGTCCCTAGCACAAGTTGAAGTATACTATTTATGATTTCCACTTAATCGAATGAACAAAGATGACCAACTGGCATGCGCCAAGCCCTCAAGTCACAGGTTTAAGGAAAACTAAGTTAACCATTATTTGAATGATTTCTAAATTCCCATCTGTATAGTGTGATATGGTCATAGCCTCAGAAAAGATAAGGAACTAAGAATTACCTCTAATTCTTACCACTAATTGTTATTTTTTAATTGAAATTTGATACATTTAACTAAAATTTAATTAAAGTTTTGTATGCTTCAGTTTATCTGGAAAATTAGCACTTCCTAATCTGTTCCAGCAACAAGATAAGCTATACATACACTATTAATAAATGCTGGGAATATATTATTAATTTGATAATCAATGTTTTCTGCACATTGGGATTACTTGACTAACTTTATTTGAAACACACACATTTTGTGGCACAATTGGAAAATTTTAATATGAGGGAAAAAATAAACATTTTTATACTTCTTTGTCTCCTGATTTTATAATGATGTTGACTACAGTTTCTGGCATGGATAACAAGAAAAAGAAAACCAATCCTGACTTCTCTCTAGATCATGCCAGAAAGTCCTTTTCTTTCTGATCCTTATAACCCTGAAAATGTTAGTTAAGCTCTTTGCATTTCCTCACCTTTAAAATGATGAGGTGAGGAAGACTGTGGAGAATAACAATCAGAGGATTAAGATTTAATGAGATACTGAATGAAAAATATTTAATATAATGACTAGAATAAGGTAAATCCTCAATAAAAGTCATTTTTAGCATATTTTTCAATAAAATAGTAACATAGCATTTGGTTAATTATTAATATTATACTTACAGAGCATGAAATATCTACCAGAATTTCAGGGAAATTAAATAAAACATTAGGATTCAGTAAGGCAAAGCACAAAAGTCATAAATAATACCAAATGAATTCAAGGAAAAAATCACCCAGGTAATCTTTCCTATAATTCAACTCTGCATTTGATTTATAATTTTTAAAATGCTACCATGAAGATAATTGATAAGTTTTTTTAGTGTTTTACGGGAAATGGGACAAAATATTACATCTAAAACTTAATCAGTTGCTCACAAAAACCTTATCAGGGTAATCTACTCATGATGTTCTGTTTTCCATGGACAGTTAACTTACTATAGTACAAAGTGTTGACAAAATAAAATTGAATATTACATTCAAAACCAGGTGTTTGAAAAGGAAATTATATGTTTTATATATTTATATACATATAATTTATGTATTTTATATATATGTATATAAGCTAGAAAAATTAAACCACTTTTAATAGTTCTAGGTAAGTATTGTGATATAGGATATAGATATCATCATCATGATACTGAAGAAATAGAAATAGTTATCTAAGCTGCTTATGATTCATGTGTATCTATGCAGTTCATCAAATCAAGGAAAAAATTATTTCTTTAAATGATCACAATATACGAAAGTTTTAATAGCTGATGAACAACTTTGACTAAAGGAAAGCTTAGTAACTGAACCAAATTAATCATCTTAGAAACAGAGCCAGGCTGAAAATTAGGGATTCAGTCCACTGCTTGCAACTGAGGTAACACGTAGCTAGAAAGTTACTCTGCGGTGCATGAGAAATAATTCAAAAAACTATTGGGATGAAATTGTTATTAGTCCTGGGAAATGAATTTATGATTACAGACTGCAGAAGAACATTTTTGAAATGTGTCAGGCTTTCTGAGATTTACATTGAAAGAGCCAGTAATGCTTTGTGTCACGAATGGTATCCAACATAAGAGAAAGTTTGACAGGAAGTAGCATGTTGTTTTTGGTATTTTTAATAATATTGTGCACTATGATAGCTGATGCTTTAAGATATACATATGTATTTACTCCTTTAATATAAAAATATATTAATTTAAAAATAGACAACACTAAGATTTACAAAATGTTCAAAATTATAGTCGCAATTCTATATTATGATATCAATTTATAATCCAATAATAGCCTTGGTTTTACACTGTATCTTTGTATTGAAGATTAGCTCCAATGAGTGAAATGTATGAACTGTTGGATTGATCAGTATAACTAATATTTAACAAATAGTTTAACCTTCACCAGAAATTCTGAGCTAAAGTTCTAAACCTGAGTTCTAAATTTTTGACAGGGAAAAAGAAAAGTCATTCATTCACTCTGTAACTACTTACTGAATACAAACTAATCTGTACCTTAACATTAGGTACAATTGGGAATTCAAGGATGGCGAAGCATGGCCTGTGACTTGAAGTAATGTATTCATTTAAGACTTGATAAGTTAATAAATAATAAAGAAAGAGAATTAGTGCTAAGTTGGGGGTAAAGACTGTAAGTATAGAAAAGTGAGTATATGAAAGATAGTGCAGAGTTGGAAGGTTGAAATCTATGGATGATTTTCTCAGACACATAGATTCTAGAAAGAAATGACATACACTATGCATGTGAATCTTCAATTAAGTAAAAATGACATCTTTTTAATTGTATAATTAATTAGTTTAAAGAAAAGAAGGTGACTATTATATATTACAAACAACAACAACATGTAGAGTCACAATGCTAAACTGTCTGCTAGCCATTTTTTGTGAATTTTTTAATCATATTTTCATATACATTAAAGACACTGAAACATACTGAATACATTTTTAAATTTAGGTGGAAAGATAAAATAGCAAACTAAATTAGGGAAACTGGATGGTCAGAGGGAAAATTCAAACCCAAATATTTTAATGTGTAATCAAACTGATGTTGATTCTAATATTTAAGTTGTTCAAGGTTTCAGATACAAACCTTTATTCAAAACTTTATTCGTCACTTATGGATTTTCTGATTTACCTACCTGTTGTTTCACTGCTTGATGTTGTAATCGCTGGAATGGATGCTGCTGAATTTGAGAAAACAATGGAAAAAATAAGTTTTATATGCAGGGGAAATTATACTTCCAAGAACATCTATAGTCACATGCAAAATGGATCAACTTGAAATGACTGTATCAGACAAAAAATCATCATATAGGTGAAAAGAAGCCCAAATATTAGTTTTAGAATGTATAGGCCCCAAGTAAAAGGTCAAAAAACCTTATCATTTGGTATAATGCTTTTTTTCCCCAAAAGCTTTCTCTAAAAAATTCTTTTTTAAAAAAGAAACTTCGTCTATTTCTTCTAAAAATGTCATTACAAAGATATAATACTGCAAAGGATGTTTTGGGTGTTTTTAAAAATCCGCCATTGATTAAGTTGTGGCTTAGAGGTTACAGCTTACCTATGCCTGGGCTACTGGTAACCAGTGTAATTGCTATGCAAAGAAGAAGACAAATATTTGGAAATATACATTAAACTGGTATTGAAAGATGAGGTTAACCATACCTATTTAAACATGTTTCAAGATCTCCAGAATGCAAATAAATGATTAAATGTAACAGTTAAGTTCACTTATCAGATGTTTACACATTTCAATATACTTTTGTACTCCGCTAGCTACTGTTTTAATGACAAAGCATCCAATTAAAGTTAAAGATTTCTTGGTGTTAATAAAAGAAATTGTAAATTACTTTCAAGGAATTTAACATAGAATTTTCTGACATAGCCACTTTCTCCAAATCAGTAGAATGTAGAATGTTCTTCTTAGGACAGACAACCTTTGAAAAGGGAAGATGTTCTTTAATAATGTTACAATTACGTACAGACCTGCTATTTGGCATGGGCCTTTAGCAAATACATAAATGGAGAATGAAAACTTTGAAAAAAGTACCATGATTCCCAAACTATCAATTATCTTTGCTGCTCATTTAGGAGCTATAAAAATAGTTAGCACTTTTTAATTTATATACCTGCTCCGGTGCTTAATATGGCGGTAGCTGTTGTAGTGGAAACTGTTTAGGAAACACAATATTTATGAAAATTAATTAATTGAATAATTTTTGCTGGGAAATATAGCTCAAGAAACCAGTTGTCATCAACTAAAAGTAAAATTTCTGAAACATGTGCAGAGGTTAAGTGACAAAATAATTTTTTATTTACATCTACACAAATAACACCATATATTTATATATGTCCACCAAAAATAACTATTTCCTGTTATTATCACTTAACCAAAATCTCATAGGAACTTTATAAGGTCTCTTTATGGGCCAATAACGACTTTAAAGGAATGTGGTTCAGAACCTTGACATGAAAACTTCACTTCAGGTAAGTGACCAAAAATAACTAAAATTTAACTAGCATTTTACAGCAGATTGCATAATTTTAAATAAATTGTCAAAGCCTCGCTGTTGGAAGCTCACTGTTGGAAGCAGTGAGCCCTGATTGTGCCACTGCACTCTAGCCTGGGCAGCAGAACAAGACCATCTCTCTAAAATAAAAAATTAGCCAGGCATGGCAGCGCATGCCTTTGGTTCAAGCTACTCAGGAGGCTGAGATGGGAGGATCACATGAGCCAAGGCAATAGAGGCTGCAGTGCACTGTGATTGCACCATTGCACTCCAGCCTGGGCAACAAAGTGAGACCCTGCCTCAAAACAAGAAAGCAAGCAAAACAGGAAGCGAGAAAGCAGGCAAGGAAAGAAGGAGGGAGGGAGGTAAGGAAGGAGAAGGAGGGAGGGAGGGAGGGAGGGAGGAAGGAAAGAAGGAAGGAAGGAAGGAAGGAAGGAAGGAAGGAAGGAAGGAAGGAAGGAAGGAAGGAAGGAAGGAAGGAAAATAATTTTTTATTTCTGTTTTCAAATCATCCTCTAGCATGATGATGGTTTTAAAATATTTACTTCACAGAAGGCAACATTTACTTCTACTTCATTCACTTATTCAATTATTATCTAAAAATACCAAGCTTTGGATGATGATATTTAACTAATGTGCAGAGTTAAAATATTAATGAATTAATAACATAAATATTAACTAATAATATCTATTGTATGTTTAATCATATTCCTAACTTAATTCATATGAATATAATGAAATGGTATTCTGACATATTTCTAGTAACTGTTCATTTTAATTCACAATTTTTGTATCAGCAGATTTACCATCATACCTTTTACTGGCACAGATTCAAGTGAAACCATAAAGGATGAGCTACACGAAGAAATCAGAGATACAACATTTAAAATATAATGATGATTTTACCTGCAAATGTTGAATTGGTAGGAGCAGTTTCTGAAATAATCACACATCACTGTTATTGACAGGAACTTTTATATCTTGAAAAAATTCTACATCTCAATTTGTCTATAAGTCACATCTCTTTTTATTTTACTTCTTGCAATTTCTAATATAAAAAGGAGTAGCTAACATATTCTTTTGAAGGTTTTTGGGATTTATTTTTTTAAGATGTGTGTTGTGGCTGGGCACGGTGGCTCATGCCTGTAATCCCAACACTTTGGGAGGCCAAAGCAGGTGGATCACCTGAGGTCAGGAGTTCGAGACCAGCCCGGCCAACACGGTGAAACCCCATTTCCACTAAAAATATAAAAATTAGCCAGGTGTGGTGGCTCACGCCTGTAATCTCAGCTGCCCGGGAGGCTGAGGCAGGAGAATCACTTGAACCAGGGAGGTGGAGGTTGCAGTGAGAGATATGTGTTGCTCACGAACAATCCTTCAGTTATTTAATTCTTTTTATATTGATTCTCATCTTCTATTCCTCCCTTTCATTATCAGTGGGGAGGAATCATCCTTTCACTGATGCCTCATTCCCTCAATTCCCAGAACCTACAGTTAGGCAGGGGCACGTATGCAGTAGGTGCACCCCCTGAGTATCAGCCATGGCCCCATCTGACAGTCGTTCAGCATATCTTGGCAGCACTGGTTTCCAACAGCAACTCATCATGGACAATCGCTCTGGGATGGAATTGTGCCAGTCCTCTGAGGGACAGCCTAATGCATTTAAGTCCCTGCCCCTTTGGTGATTAGCCTAAAAATGATTCCCAACCCCTCCTCTGATTTTTCCTAAATCAATTAGTGTAAAATTTAATGACTTACCACTGCACTCCAACTGCCCTGCAATACAGTAGCTGAAAGTTAAATGTAAAAAGAAAAAAAGAATGAATTGGAAAATTTGACTCTTAATTGCATACAGCTCACAAATTTAAAACAACAAATTGTCTGATTGAAAACAAGCAGAACCAAATAGAAGTAAATATTTGTTTCCCCAAGAGAATACTATTCAAATTGCTTGTTTTTCCATGTGCTGCTATACCCAATCATTTCACTGAGGAGCTCCGGGCACCTGAAGAAATGGTGTGCAGGTAACCCTTAAAGGTAGTTCTTACATAGTCAATTTCAAACACGATGTTATTTGATGGCCGTGGTGACCTACTATGAACCCGTCAATTTGCTTCCATGTAACTGTTTGAAAACCTGTGAACATAATCTTACATTTAAAGAATTAAAATTCTTTTCCTCTACAACTACACAATGACATTTTCTGTCCTGTGTTCTGCGTTATTAAGTATAAAATTCCACAAACCATTTGTTGACATGCGAATTATCTGAAAATAAAAATAACTAACATAACTGATATAAAATGAACCTAAAGCTGGCCTTCTCATTCAGAAATGGCAGGATCAAAAATTATACATATATATACATGTATACATGACATATATATTATTAACATAATATATTCATACACGTATTTAGTTTTCCTCCTAAATGAAAAGGCAAAAGTCAAAATTGCTTATTGAAAAGTTAGTAGAGAATATACCATGTTCTTCCACAATTATCTTCAATCACTTCCCCTGCTGGTATGATATCATTATAGAAGCAGCTGCACTCAGATAAACTGACACATTTCATGGTGTTCTCATCCAGGTAAGGAGCACTATCTGGGCACTTAGCATAACAACCTGTGTGTAAAAATGACCCACAGTTCATCTCTATCTACTGAAACTCATTATACTGAATATTATATATTTGTAAAGTTACTTAAATGACTCCATGAAGTGAAGTAGACAATAGCAAAACAATATCACACTCATAATGAAAATATATAAATAAAACAAGGTTCAGATCTTCTTGCAGTGAAATGTCAGACTAAGAACTTAAAGATTTTGGTTGATTTATTTTTTTCTAAAATGATTCTTGAAGTAATTTTAAATGATTTGCTACTTTCATAATGGGCATGATGCTGTAACATAAAATAGGCTCTGGTAAATACATATCCTGAAATGTGAATGCCAGTTTCAAATATCTGTCTTTGCAACAGTAGGTAAAGATAAAGTCATAGCAAAATAAGCTAAAAATACACCAAAGGATTTAACACAGTTGTGACTTTTGGAAGAGTTTCATGTTATACTGTTTTCTTGCCTGTTTTTTGTTTATCTCTGAAATAAATAATGCTAAGAATAAAATGCTGCTTAAGTGTAAGATATAGTTCATTACTACAGTAATTATACTACTCAAGCAAGATTGTATTATATGTTGCATTCTGAAACCGCATTCACACTGAACAACATTGTCTAATCAAAGATATAAAAGTGACAATAGAATCAGAGTGCTGTCCCCATCCCCCACTAAGCTTATGTTTAGAGAAAGTGTTTCTAATGTAGAAACATTAATGACATAATAAAGATAACTATTCATTAAATTACCAAGTGTTAGACACTAAATTGGGAGAAGCAATCCTTTCCAGTTAAGATGAATAGCATTTGCACTACTTTATGGATATTCTTAAAGTATGTGTTACCTTCTAAAAGTGAAGAAAATTTCTGGCCAATGACCTGATCTTTGCATGTTTTTGCAGTCACTGTGCCACAAGGTTCATAATGCCATCTGCATTCCCCAGGTGCATTGTAATAATCACAGTAGACAGCTATAATTGAATTATATCAAATTACTTTCATTCATTATATGACAATTTTCACCTTTCATTTTCCAAAGCATTTTAATAAGGGATTTGGGATGATATTAATAATAAGCATATCTAAACTATATCAGGTCTTATCAAGTTCCTTTGGCTTTATCTAAACTGTCATATAAGCCAAAATAGGTCACAAGGGGAGTAGACATATAAACTCAAAATAGAACTTTGTTTTGCCATCTCACACTCTGGTTAGTTTGAGATTTAACAGGTAAACTTTCATTTTATCATTTGGAGATATTTTAGGTCATAGCCTAGATTCATGGTTTCAATTTCAACTTTAAATTGGAAAACTAAATCCTAGACAATTAAGCTCTTTAATATGTAAATAATAGTTCCTAAATGAAGTAACTAAAGATGTCAATATAATCTAATCCTGTGCATAAAAAACTGAATAAAATGAGGGTTCTGTTTTAACACTTCTCATATTTTCTCTCATAATACTTAGAAGAAAAAGAGCTGACTCATTTCTATTAAGGTTATTACATTCTATATGTATCGAGATTCAGTCTATACTCAATGTACAGTTCATCTTCAATAGGGCTCTATGAAAGTTTTCAAGGAAACGTGTGAGCACTTTAAGCAAAAGTAATATATTCGGTAAATATTGAAGGATATGTAAATATACCAAGATAGGTAAACAGTTCATCATCGAAGTATGAATGAGAAATATTCTCCATCAGTATTCATTTTTCCCCCTGTGAACACATGAATTTTTAAACTAAAATTGAACTTGAAGCACTGGGCCAGGTGCTTTATTTTTTAAGTTAGGTATTTTTGCACACCATAAACAAAAATATCAACATGTTTCTAGGTACACAAACATGTGTTTTATAGAAAATATGAGAGGAAGACTGAGGGTCTAACAAAATACTTCTATCTAATTACATTTTGAAAGAACAACAACATATGGACTTCACTTACGACACAGATTTGGTTTTCTCCATGAGACACAAACTCCAACTGCACTACACGCCTCTGAGTACATAGCCACGGCAGTGCAGAATCCCAGGTACTTCCCCTCCATGTCACATGCGCAGGCTTCTTCAATGCATGCATCATAGTAAGCACTGGGGTCAACCTAGGCAGAGCACAGCACATGAGTCTCTGGGAGGAAACCCTGTGTAAGTCTCTGCTTTCAGAACAATGCTACCTTGCTGTGGCAGTCTCTGAAGGTGCTGTCTCTGAGGATCTCACATTTTCGCACAGCCCAGGCTTTACAGTATGGGTTTGAATCACATGGGAAAGTCTCAGCCACTGTATCTGAACACTCTTGGCTTGTTTTCCAACTATTCCCAAATTCCAGTGCTCCAGAAGCTACTGAAGAGTATCTTGTTGTGAAATCATCCTTGAGATCACCATTGTTATTTCCACAGAGACCGCACACCTTGCCCTGTATTGATCGGAAAGGGAAATTTAAAAATTAGTTGTACTAGGGATATTGAGATAGATAAACAGATGATAGATGAACAGATAGATGTCATGATTATGTATATTGAAGCATGAATCTATGTAAAATTCCAATTTTCATGGATAAGATTCCAGAATTTGTGGATAAGAGTATTCTCCCATTTAAGGTACCCCATGTCACAAAATGATCTAGTACCACACAGAATAAATGTCTAAAGAACCAAAACAGGTATGTCTGCTAGCTTCAAATTACACATGAGACTACTTTGGCTTCTTAAAATATTTGCTCCAAGGAACACATTTAGTTCAAAATATATCAAATACCTGAAAATCACATCATGTGATAATCTCAAGTAACCAAATACAGGCAAACTACAATGCCTCAGGTTATTGTACTTACCTTTTTTTTTTTTTTTTTTTGAGACAGAGTCTCGCTCTGTCGCCCAGGCTGGACTGCAGTGGCCGGATCTCAGCTCACTGCAATCTCCGCCTCCCGGGTTCACGCCATTCTCCTGCCTCAGCCTCCCGAGTAGCTGGGACTACAGGTACCCGCCACCACGCCCGGCTAGTTTTTTGTATTTTTTAGTAGAGACGGGGTTTCACCGTGTTAGCCGGGTGGTCTCGCTCTCCTGACCTCGTGATCCGCCTGTCTCGGCCTCCCAAAGTGCTGGGATTACAGGCTTGAGCCACCACGCCCGGCCTTGCATTTACTTTTTAACCAGATTTTGTTATCTTTGATTACATTTCATATTTCATAAGAAGGTTGAAGAAAGGTGGAGGGCTTGTTACTCTAACAGAGACCCTGCCATTCCCCTATACTCTGCCTATCAATACCTGTCTTTAATTTTTAGTAACAGAAATGATTTTGCTTCCCCGTTATTCAGTTGTTAGCGATATACATACATTCCAGTTTGGATCCAGAATAACAGACAGTCTTGTATTTTTGTCCCAAATCATGATTATTCCATTTTGAAATTTCAGAATTAAGTACAGGCCAACAGTATGTATGGAGTATGCATTTGTATTGAGTTCACATTTCTTACTTTCTGTAGATTTGACTGCTGTTACTTTACCATCTTGCAAGACAACATTCTGATCCTGTAAATTCAGACAGATTTATAATAACAGTTTTATTTGGCTGTCACAATGTGAGAGGAAAAAATAAAGAAAATAGTACTGTACCTGAAAAGAAACTATAATTTTTCTTGAGCATGTTAGTCCATCTTCACAGCATGGAACACTCTCCGTTAAAATACGAAATGTGCCATTTTCATGACCACAATAATCCTTTAAAATAAAAATTATAATAGTTTGTAAATATTAGAGACACAGAACTCAACTACAGTATTTGTGTCAGACAAATATTCTTAGAGAAAATATTTGCCTTAAACTCAATAAATTGCCATATGTTGTGTTACGGAATTTCCAAAAAAAACAATAGTTTAACACATTTACAGATAGTTAGCCTTGACTAAGTCCACTCTAGCTAATTTGTTTTGACTCAGTTATTTTCCCATTACTTCTGCACAAGTTCAGAATTATTCCATAAACATGTAAGTATTTAAAGTATAGACGTCTGTAATCACAGATTTATTTCTAGACTAGCTAGGTAAATTTGGCCTTATTTCCTCAAAGACTTACATGAAACTTGATATTCAAACAAAACTAATGCATAAATACAACAAATTTTACCCCTTAAATGTTAGTTAGGAAGCTTGCAGCTTGATAAGATGAACTCTGGAATGTATGTAACAAGCATGAACTCTGTAATCAGACAGGTCTAGGTTTACTATGACATTTTCTATTTGGTAGCTTAAGTTGCTTAACCTCTCTAAACTTCAATTTCTTCATCTGCATCATAGGAATAATAATATCAGTCTTATAGTATTATAATTATTAAATGCAATGAAATATATAAATTTGCTTGACAAAGAAGCACTCATAAATGTTAGTTGTAATTTTTGCTGCCAGTGCTGTTGTTGGAAGAATCATATCTAGCATTTATTTATTGAGCACTAGTATGTCCTCCAGTGTGTGCTCTAGTGTGGTTTCAAGTAGGGGCTATTTTCATGCCCATTTTGTAAATACAAAAACTGAGACACTGAGAGGTTAAGGAATGTCCCCAAAGACATGCATCTGATAAAAGATGGAGCCAGCATTGAAATCTAGTCCTAGTCTCCAGAGCCAGCAGTACACAATATAACATTTTACTGCCTTCTGGAAACATATAAGGGACCTTTTAAAAATATTTCCCATTTGAAAATAAAAGTATTTGGAACTAATCTACAAATGAACAATTAAGAATTATAGAAAAATTTTAGTAAGACATATTCATAATTACCTCAAGAAATGAATACTGGCAGAGACCGTCAAAACTATAACTTTTCCCATCAAAAGTTCTAACATGACCTTCCCCATAGATGTGGCAGATGGTTTGACATTCATTTTGGGTACAACTCCAAGACCCTTTAATGCAGGTACTAAAAGGAAAAGATGACACAGCGTAGTGATTATATTATGCCGGGATTCATACACTAATATTGCTTTTGTAAAGAAGCACAAAATTATGTTTCATATTGATTTAAATTTTGTAGTAGTCTTCGTTATAATGTAGGATGTTCAATATATACAATGCTACATAAACTTCTGTTTTAAAAATAGCATCTTGGCCGGGCACGGTGGCTCATGCCTCTAATCCCAGCATTTTGGGAGGCCGAGGCGGGCAGATCACGTGATCAGGAGATCAAGACCATCCTGGCTAACACGGTGAAACCCTGTCTCTACCAAAAATACAAAAGATTAGCCAGGTGTGGTGATGAGCGCCTATAGTCCCAGCTACTCTGGAGGCTGAGGCAGGAGAATGGCATGAACCCGGGAGGCCAGCTTGCAGTGAACCGAGACCATGCCACTGCACTCCTGCCTGGGTGACAGTGCAAGACTCTGTCTCAAAATAAATAAATAAATAAATAAATAGCATCTTTTTCTAACTGTATTTGGTCATTTTTTTCCCCAAATATCCCAAAGTGTGAATTCTTTCCTATGAAAATAAGAACAGACTGCATTTTCTAATATCTAAAACAAATAAAATAAAAATCCATTATTAAGCACCATTCATTGCAGCCAACAGAAGTGACACTTCCTTCATCATATTCTCGTCCACCAAAAGAGCACGGACAGTCATCAGGAAGGATGCATATCCCTTTAGAATTTCGAACCATTCCTTCTGGACAAAAGCACCCACGTTTGCAAGGCAAGTTCTCCTACAAGAATAAATATAAAATATACACCATGAGGCACCATTCTAATCATGTCATATTATCAGCATTAATTTAAATGCTTAAATATATCATGTATGTATTTGGAGTCAATCTTTGACAACTGAAAATAACACGCAAAAAGAGTATGACCTTCTAATTATTTTTCATTAAAATTATAGCTTTCCTAGGCCCCGAAACAAAACCTTTAAATGGCTAAACTCTAATACTATGTTACTTACATCAAAAACAGGTATGTTCCGAGTACTGCATGTTCTGTCGGTTCTTCTCTGTGCTTTGGGATCCCTACAGTCTACATACTCAGCCCCTCCAGAACAATTTTCTGCAGAATAAGAAGAATTGTCACTGATCAAGAGCCTCTCGATCTGTTTTCTTTAGCAAAAGTGGATATTTTAGATTTGCACCGTGATTTTAACACTTACGTAGGGTTAAATCAATGGGAATCTGGCAAAGAAGAATTCCATCCCGACAGACACTGGAAATAAAACAAAATTATAAATTTAGACATAAGTTTCAAGGACAATTAGTTCAATGAGTGAGACACCATCCCCAGAAGAGGCATAAAATATACCAAAGGATAAGATATCATCTTCTAAATATTACAAGAATGTACAAACAAGGTTTTATGGGCATCAGAGAAAACCTTGTGGAAAGGATGGCTGGATCTTGATGAGAAGTGAAATTTAATACTTCTGATAAGATGCCAAACTGTGGTGTAGGAGAGAACAAGATATGTTCCAGTGACTCAAATGATTCATGTTTGGGTGGAAAGAAGGGAAAATGGGGGAAGCAGTATATGTAGATTGGGGCCAGACTTTAGATGGTCTTAAATGACTTGCAAGTTTGTATTTGTTCTCCAGGTAACTGTCAGTCACTAAAGTTTCTGAGCAGGGAGGCGGCCCTATCAGAATAGTGCTTTAGGCTACATAGTCTTTATTGTTGTTGTTATTATTATTATTATACTTTAAGTTCTGGGATACATGTGCAGAACGTGCAGGTTTGTTACATAGCTATGCACGTGGCTTTAAGCTACACATTCTTGCAGTAGTGCAGGAAACAGGAGACAGAGAGACAGAGCAACAATGAGCAACCAAGTTAGCTATCACAGTGGTGCCAGCTGAGGAAAGTCTCAAATATGGTGAAGGGAACATAATTTGGAGGTACTGGCCTGATTCACTGAAAAGTTAATGTATTGATTCCCATGAAAATAAGAGCAGACTGCGTATTTTCTAATGTCCAAAACAGATAAAATAGTAATTCTTTATTAAGCACCATTAAAAAGTTAATCTATTGATTCCCCAAAACTACAGAGAAAAAGAAATTATCATTATCAAACCCCAGCCAAAGGCTCATGGGCTTTGATATAAAGGGGTTACCTAGGCTTTCCTTTTGAATGATCAAGAAAAATTACTTATTGCTAAATGATAGCCTCATGAAACCAAAGAAAAGAGAGGAGGTGTATTCAAAGTATTTTTGAATGGCTATTTCATTTTGGCAATTATGTTGTCAAGAATTCCTACATCTCTCTATGGAATTAGAAACATGCTTAAATTACTTTGCTCCAGGCTGAGCACAGTGGCTCATGCCTGTAATCTCAGCACTCTGGGAAGCCAAGGCAGGTGAATTGCTTAAGTCCAAGAGTTTAAGACCAGCCTGGGCAACATGGCAAAATACTGTATCTACTAAAAATACAAAACATTAGCTGGACATGGTGGCATGCACCTGTAGTCCCAGCTACTCAGGAGGCTGAGGTGGGAGAATCACTTGAGCCCAGGGAGGTTGGAGCTGCAGTGAGCCAAACCTGTGCCACTGAACTGCAGCCTGGGCAATTGAAGTGAGACCCCATCTAAGAAAGAAGAAAGAAAGAAGAAAGAAAGAAAGAAAGAAAGAAAGAAAGAAAGAAAGAAAGAAAGAAAGAAAGAAAGAAAGAAAGAAAGAAAGAAAGAGAAAAGAAAAGAAAAGAAAGGAAAGGAAGAAAGAAAGAAAGAAAGAAAGAAAGAAAGAAAGAAAGAAAGAAAGAAAGAAAGAAAGAAAGAAAGAAAGAAAGAAAGAAAGAAAGAAAGGAAGGAAAGGAGGGAGGGAGGGAGGAAGGAAGGAAAGGAAGGAAAGGAAGGAAAGGAAGGAAAGGAAGGAAAGGAAGGAAAGGAAGGAAAGGAAGGAAGGAAGGAAGGAAGGAAGGAAAGAAAGAAAGAAAGAAAGAAAGAAAGAAAGAAAGAAAGAAAGAAAGAAAGAAAGAAAGAAAGAAAGAAAGAAAGAAAGAAGGAAAAGAAAAGAAAAGAAAGGAAAGAAAGAAAGAAAGAAAGAAAGAAAGAAAGAAAGAAAGAAAGAAAGAAAGAAAGAAAGAAAGAAAGAAAGAAAGAAAGAAAGAAAGGAAGGAAGGAAGGAAGGGAGGGAAGGGAGGGAAGGAAGGAAAGGAAGGAAAGGAAGGAAAGGAAGGAAAGGAAGGAAAGGAAGGAAAGAAAGGAAAGGAAAGAAAGGAAAGAAGGAGAGGAAGGAAAGAAGGAGAGGAAGGGAGGAAGGGAGGAAGGGAGGAAAAAGGAAAGAAGGAAAGAAAGAAAGAGAAAAATTACTTTGTTCCAAACTGTAGAAATCATAGCCTCCTTGGCCAAAATAGTCAAAATTCTTCAATTCTTCAGAAACTAATTCCAAATTCTTGGTTATGATCTGACCACTGTCAGTGTTTCTAACCCAATCTTGTACAAAACAACCCACATGTGTAGTTTTTTTCTAACATTTCCTACATCTGTGCATTCTGTTTACAGGAAATCATCCTCTACATTTCATTTTTGTCTGGAAAAAGATTCATTCCCTCGTACAATTTATTTGCCTGTCTTCTCTGAGAAGTTTTCCTTAATCTCCTTAGGTAGTACCTGGCTCTTTCTGCTACCATATTCTAGTATACAAAGCTCCTTCTAATAGTTTGTGCCCTGCTTACTTGAAGTCCAAGACAATGTTCCTTCAGCTTTGCAACTCCAGCACTCAGCACAAGGCCTGGCACACTGCAGACACTTAATAAGTGTTTGTTTAATGATGACTACAGAGAGACAGCTAGAGAGCATCTTCTGAATATGAAATCATTTCACATTGTCTGTATATAGAATTTACCAGAATATTTTTCTACTGGTGTTTAAAACAAAACCAGAGTGGGATAATCTATATCCATTAGGATGCAATGAGCCTTCCAGAATAAAAGAGATTTATATTAAGAAATAAGAATCATAAGTATGACCAGTCTAAAAAGACTTCATACTGACAAAAGACCATTTCTCTGAAAAGAACACAGTCTGTTGATTTCAGTGTCATAGCAAGTATACATGTAATTTCCATACCATTTATTGTCATCAATATGGATGAGTTTGCCTGGTTGCATGACCTCGTCATTTATGTAGCAGTCACACTGAGATTTCAGTACACAGTTTCCTTCATTATTCTGGTACATTTCATCAGGGCAGGTGCATCCATCAACTGGAACATCTTCTACATCACAGCTCCTATCTCTCTCTGACAATGATCGGCAAGAACTATTACAGGCTTTTACATTGTACTTGAAAACTAGTCCACTTGGACAAGAATGTTCTGTTGGTACAGAGACAAAAGAAACAATGAATATGTACATATTCAGGGAAATAAACAATTTTATTTCAGCTCGATGTTTATAGATATCGTGAGTTTTCATAAGAGAGATTATGAATTTTTTAAGTCCTTGTTCATTGGGTTTTTAAAATTCTTTTTTGTTTTCAGTCAATACTGAATTCCTATTAATGTGTTTAAAAACTTTGCTGGGGGTTAAGCCCATAAACAGGAGAAGCAATACATTGCTTTCACGTGGCTTATATTCCCAGTGAAAGTTCAATCATGGTACGTGCTATGAAGAAACAAGAGGGGAAGCACTAACTGTGTACAGATGAGGATCTACACTTAGTGAAGAGCGTGAGTAGATGAAGAGCAAGAAGACAGTCCAGGGAGAGGTGATTCTGTCTGGAGAATAGCCTAAATCAGAGGGAGAATGAGTCTTTCAAAGAGTACATAGAAGAATAGAAACTATATGGCCAGAGACAGAATGAATCAGTGGTTAAAATTTACAGGGCCCCCTTAAGGAGTTTGGTATTTAGCCTTAGAGCAATGAGACACCATTAACTTATTTTAGCCTGGAGTGTCACATGATATGCTTAGTTCCATTTGGCTTGGTTTTAAAGATTACCCTGGTTTTTCTGTAGAAAATGGATTAGAGGAAGCCAAGAGTAAATATTGAAGGAGGCTGCTGAAATTACCCAGGAGAAAAAACAATGGTAGTTTCTTGAACCTGGTTGGTGGCAATATAGATGGAGAGATGTGAATAAATTTAAGAGAGATTTTGGAGGTGAAATGGACAGATCTTATTGATTAACTAGATACAAGCAATGTGGTGTTAAATATGATCTACAAGAGGTTTGTTTCTACAAAGTTTGTTGTTTGTTTTTGTTTTTCTCTTAGTAAATCAAGTGTTTTTGTGAAGTCATAGTCAAACAGTGCAATAAACATTTTAAAACAAAGCAAGATTTTAAAAATATCATAGTTGAGCCCTTAATTTATTGGTTCATTTTTGTTTTTTCTCAACATAAATTATTCATATTAAAATGTCATTTACAAATGCATTAGCAGTCAGAACATTATTTAAATTTCAGCACACAATAATTGAACAGAAACATATATTTATATATAAATACATATATATTCTGGTTTTTCTCTATATGTGAATATATTAAATCAAGATCAATAAATCAAGAAGTAAAATATGTAAGGATTGCACAAGGATATTAAAAATAAAACAACAAAATCATCTTTGAAAGAACTAGTTAAAAATTTGTAAATACATATGCCTACACACGCACACAACACACACACACACACACACACACACTATAGCAAAACTGGGAAGGAAGTAGTTATTGCAAGCTTCTCTGCGGCTTACCACATAGGCCAGTTCTCCATTCTACTATGTATGTTTCCTTCTCAGCACACGCTTTCACATAGTTACCTAAAATTGTACATAGGCAGTCTTGACTGTTTTCACAAGAGCAAGTATATTTTTTGCATTCCTTGAAAATAAGAAACAAATTTATATTACATTATGAAGTTACTCAGAAGAACAGGTAAACTGAGTATAATTTAGTTCCTAACCACTCTTCTACTCCAAAAAAAGCTTTTTTGAAATGTTTGAAAACATTTTTAAATATTCAAAATAGTGAATGAATTATTAGCCTGCTTGTCAAAACATTTTTAAAAAGGCAGAAAGAGAAACTTATTCAAGATTTTTCTCATTTGGGGTTATTTTCCGCACCACTTTTCTTCTGAAGTTGGCATATCTAACACAAGAATGAATTAATAGAATCTAATACATATCGAAGGATATACTTTAATCTACTGACAATGGCTGTTATTCGAAAATATTTAATATCTACATGCTTTTGTCAATATCAGCAAAGTATTTGTCAACAAGAGGTGTTAATGTTAGAGCCTCACATACCTCATGATAGTGTTTAGGGTTCACAATTGGGTGGCAGGAAGCAAAAGGCCCACTTGAATCAAGAAGAATTCCACAGTGCCTTTCAGCAAACTTTTCTGGAAGAAAATCAGTGCACTCAAAATTAGTTTCAATAATGTCATAATCCTTTCCTCTTTTTTTTTTTTTTTTTTGAGATGGAGTCTTACTCTTTCGCCCAGGCTGGAGTGCAGTGGCATGATCTCGGCTCACTGCAACCTCTGCCTACTGGGTTCAAGTGATTCTCCTGCCTCAGCCTCCTGTATAGCTGGGATTACAGGTGTGTGTCACCAAGCCCAGCTAATTTTTTGTATTTTTAGTAGAGATGGGGTTTCACCGTGTTGGCCAGGGTGGTCTCGATCTCCTGACCTCATGATTCGCCCACCTCGGCCTCCCAAAGTGCTAGGATGACAGACGTGAGCCACCGCACCCGGCCATAATTCTTTAATTGAAAGAAAAGATGTACAATTTTAACTGTTCTCTCTATTAAAACAATTTTTAAAGTGTTCTGCTGTAATACATCTAACTTGTCACTATATGCAAAGATGGCATGCTATAATTAAAAAATCTTACACTAAGAGGCAAAGTCTTTGTTAGCTTTGGAATTTTGGATTAAATCAATTTACCTTTCTCTGAAATGCAGTTTCTATATAAAAATGGAATTAGGGGATCGTATTATATCTTTAGATTCCTTTTAACTTTAAAATATATATTTATAGCTAAATTGTGATGAGTTGGTAAATAAAGCAACCACAACAACGCCCCGCCCGCCCAACCACCACATGATCCCAGTCACCTCAGAAGATTATAGAAGATTATATCAGTTTTCCTGAAGGTCATATATTAGCACAACCAGTATCAATAATTCCAACACACCAATTTTGTTTTGTTTTTTAATTGATATTTCATTGGCCTATAAATAACTAGCATAGTATTAAATTAACAAAAATAAAAATCATAACAATAGCATCTGAGTAATAAGTGCTTGGCCTAAAGATTTTTGGTAATAGAGGAAGCTGTCTCTATTAAAAACAAACTGAGACCAATTATTTCTAAAATTTTAACAAATTGGCAACCCAGTATCATCACTTTTTATCTAAATATTACTAACAGCTTATTAAAATACAGTTTAATTTTCTGTATTTTACGTTAAGTTAAATGTAAAGCACTGAAAATTAAATTTAATTAATTTCTATATCTCTCCAAAGTGGTGGCATATAGTCTGCTTAACATAAATTGACTTGGTATCTTATGAGATATACATTCTCATTATAACTGTTTTCATTACAACACTCCAAAATCAAAATAATATGATAATCAAAACCCTGAAATATGTATTATGATGTTTACATTAATGCTTCTACCAACTCTTTTAAATCAAAATTAGTAGACAAGGCTTTCAAAAGGAATTGCCTTAGTAATGTTAAAATATTATTATAATCTGATAAGACTATTTCAAGTATATATTAATTTAGAAACAACTAATTAACATGTCAATGTAATATATTTTAACTTAGCTTCCATTGCACTCTTTTTTTTAATGAAAGAAGCAACACAAAATGAAGCATTTATTAGTATCAGCAATACCAGAGGAGCGACCAAAGCATGACTCGGATTCAAAATACTTGAATTTCTCATCTGTCATCCTTATTCACTAGGGATCTTTATTAACCCTCTCTGCGCTCCATTATCCCCACTATCTACATTAGTGGGGATAATAGTCCCGCCCATGCTGCTCATGAGTTTTGGTAGAAATAAATTGAACTAATATTTTAAAAGCCTTTTGGTAAGCATAAATGTAAGCTGAATCATACCAGTGTAAAGTTTAATTAATGTCTGTATTGGGGCTTGCACAGCAGTAGTTAGGACACCTGGACCCAACCACAGCTCTATCAAGTGGCTTCACCAGTTTGGGCGAGTCTTGTTAGTTCAACCAATGACTATTTTTATAACTAAGTTAAAGGAGGGAATAATTGAAGAACTAAATGTGCCCCAAATCTCTTCTAATCTTGTTATTCTATAGTGACAGTGAAAATTGTGTAAGAAGGAAAGGAGTAGGTATAGAAAAGCAAACAACCAAGATGAACTCCCATGAACTATTTGTTTTGTAGGAATAAGATCAGCCAACCAGACTGCTTCTCTGCTGTGTCCTCCAAAATTCAGACAGTACAACAAAAACTAACTAAAGCCAGGATTATCTGACGTGTTCATATTATTACCAAAATAAGTACATAATATGTAATTACACCAAATATGTAATTACAGATTTCAATAGTCAATTAACATTACCTTTTTCTATACTAATACATGAAGAGGGGTTTCCTTTAGGACAGGACATCATTTCCCAAGAATTAGCAAATGCTTGAGATGTCTTCTCCAATATATTCTGACTTGACATGAAATCATCCTCTGCTTTGTTGTTGTAGGAACCACAGAGTCCTGTATAAAAGCACACAGCAAAGTTTCACACCTCACCTACTCAATTTTTTGGATTCACATCCTCACTGCACATTCAGTTCTTTGCCCAAGAGAAAACCTGTAGAAGCTACCTGAGAATATGCCTTGTTTAGCCTTCATACATTAAGTAAAATGTCATGGCATTTCAGATTTCACCCAAATTCCCTTTCATTCGCATTCCAGGAGCACTGAAACACCATTTGCCATGAATACTGTCTTTTTCCTATTTGTCGCTGTAACTTGTATCTCTTTGGAGGAGCCAACAGAAAGTGTGCTTCTAAGTAGGAACTTATGACTCACATTTGCACGATTTCAGTGTGGATAGCTGAATCATATTGAGTGCTATATGCCTTTTTAACCCAGACCCTTCTGACCTATGAGTTACATCTATTCCTTTGTGTAAATAAGTTACCTTCTCAAGTACAGGTGTGTTACAAAAGCTTCTGCTGTTTATTAGGTACTAGTCTTTGTGGCACTTGCCATAATCTTTGTTTGTTTTGCTCAACATTTATGGCTGTAGTTAATAACTGATTTATAAGACAGAAAACATCAGTGACAGAAATGACCATATGATCTCCCAGAAAGACAAGTCACAGTGTAGCTTTTATATAAACTGTGATGTTCAAAAGATTTATATCTATAATATTTTCATTTATTCAACTACGGTTTAAAGCCTTAGTAGCACACACTAGCAAAGTGATACATTAACACATATATTATCAAATCTCATTTAAATAAAAGCGTTAATTTAAAATGTTTAAAAATTTAAATTGTTAAAATCTTTAGGGAATAGATTTTGTAATAAGTAAAGCCATCTTTACTATGACGAGTAAGTTGGAATTATTTTACTACAATGTGGAAGGAAAGATTAAGTCAAAATGGTTTATTGGCTTACTGTTATTAATTAATTATCTAATTAAGAAATTAGAATAAGTGATGGTAATATTTCAGCCTTGGGAATAAAACTTAATCCAGAGGACTTACCCACAGTGTCTGTGAATTGGTTGGGTGGCATAGAAACATATAATTGCATCACAGGAACAATTTGTATTTGTAGTTTTACGTGAAAGTATGTTTCTACTTGAAGGTATGAGGAAGATGCGTTGAAAATCTGTATTTTATCTGTTAAAGTAATTAAGAACGTTAATTACATGTTCAACAGTTCTTACTTTCTTAAAATACTTTAATATTTTGATATCTGTTAAAAATCAGAAATGTAATAGCTTTAAAAATTGAAAAAATGACTGCATCTTACACTTATTTTAAAATGTTGTTATTAAACTTACCTGAATAGTAATAACCTTGATTTCTAATCTTGTCATTTGTGACTGTTCCATCACTGCTGAATATGTATTTGTCAACTGGAACAGACTAATATTTAAAACACTTTGTTAGTTAATATTAACTTACAGTATTAATTTTAATGTAATATATGAACCCAAATTTTTATGTCATAAGATGTTTAATGCTATGGGATTAATTAATAAATATCTAAAATACATTTTTAAAGCATTTTTAAGGCACACTTTGCTTCATTGTTTCTCATACCAACTCTGTGTACCAGATTGTAAATAAATCTTCATCCCCAACATGTGAATGCAGAAATGGAAACCCAAGACAGTAACTTGGGTATCCAAAGGTTAAACAGCCTGTGAAGGTCAAAGTCCAAACTACTCATCCTCCCTTCCCATTTAGGTCTATTTCCACTTATAATGTCAATTCCAAATAAATAAAGCTCTAAACAAATGCTATTGCCTTCCTTCATAAATGGTCTGCAAAGTTTAACATTTCAATGAACACATAAATTTGATCCATAATCAACATATTAATTGTATATCTATGGTGATTTTGATATACTTCAGGACTTTTGCAACTAGCTGGCACTTCCAGAGACTTTATCAATTTTCTATGCAATTTTACTTAAGCTTTGAGTATACATAGTAAAGCTTCTCTTCTTCAACCTCAAAAATCCTGAATTTATAAAATAAGTGATATGATTTGACTCTGAATAAGCCTTAGGAAGCTGATTACTTACAGAATTCAAAAGAAGTGTAACGCTATTTAAGCATGTTCCTGTCTGACCACTTGGGCATGGACGGAGCTCAACACTAATAGACCAATCTTCATTCTGTAAAAAATACATTTCATTAAAATGTTTATTAGAATGTCATTTAATGCTATTTATGGTATGCTATTACCATGTAATTCATTCACAATGAGTGTTTGAATTTTAAATATGTACAATTCCTACTACAATCAGAGTGCTCTAAGAATAGAAACCAAGTTCAGCCCATAGTACAACCTCAGGACTGGCCAAGAGCTTAGTATCTTGCATAAACTATATCCATGTAGTTTACCATTGATGAATTTTCATAGTCATCATTTTTTAATTTTATTTTTACTTTTTGTCTTCCCAAAGGGAATGTACTGCCATATAAGGACTCTTAGGAATTAGCAGTAACACAGTTTGCTTCTTCTCTGGACAGTTCACAATGTCTATTTAAATCCAATGTGAGAGTCATTTAATTTGTTAAACTGTAATATAAGTCATATCAAACATAGACTTCCAGATCTCATTTCAATGTCTGGAAATCTGTAATCTATAAGAAGCAAATGTTCCCTATGCTTTGTCATTTTCCCCTCTTACTTTCCCCATCCTGTATCCTAATGGATTTAGAGGAGCATAAAAAGAAGGAATGGCAGGCCTGGCACAGTGGCTCACGCCTGTAATCCTAACACTTTGGGAGGCCAAAGTGGGCAGATCACCTGAGGTCAGGAGTTCGAGACCAACCTGGCCAACACGGTGAAACCCCGTCTCTACTAAAAATACAAAAATTAGCCAGGCGTGGTGGTAAGCACCTGTAATCCCAGCTACTCAGGAGGCTGAGGCAGGAGAATCACTTGAACCCAGGAGGCAGAGGTTACAGTGAGCTGAGATCAAGCTATTGCACTCCAGCCTGGGCAGCAAGAGTAAAACTCCATCTCAAATAAATTTAAAAAAAAAAAAAAGAAGAAGAAGGAAAGGCAGATTATGTTGGTAGGCAATCAAGAAGCTTTATTTTGGAAGAGTGACTTTTAGTAGCAGCAACTACATTTTGTAGCTTACAGGACATTAACCAACATTTATCACTTCGGGATTCACAAATTCTGTTCATCTTCATTTCTTACCAAAAAGATTATATAAAATCACTAACTCTCAGGTGGACTAGATTGCTAGTTCTCTGTAGCACTAACTACAAAACGGAATCACTCTTTTACTGAAATTCAAGTGACTTAAAATTTTAGTACTGAAAAGAATGTAAATGTAAGAATAGCTTCTATCATAGTGATACTGTTGTATTATAAAAACTAAAAATAAATTTAAGGAAATAATAATGAAAGCAGAAGATGCTTCATGGAATGTAAAATATTATTTTATTTGAAACAGTAGTGACCACACACAAAGAAAAGTAGAAGAATGAAATAAATTCCCAGTGTATTCATATGATTATGAGTGAATGAAAAGGGTTCTATTTGTTAGGTTGTTTTTTTGCAAGGAATTTCCAAGGAGGACAGGTAATGTTAATTTAATACTGACAGGTAATACCATCAGTGCCAGTATGTGATAGAAAACATACTGACATACATAACCAGTAATTGAAGGATTGTTCATTTTTTATTTCTTTAAATACTAATTCAAGGTGAAGACTGTGTTTTAAATTGGTTGAAGAATAGCTTTGTTTGTATATCAGTTTGCTCAAATATTGCAGGCTATTACATACGTGAATGGCCAGGAAGTGGCAGTTTCCAGGAAGGTTGTACTTAACACCATCAAAGGTGGTAAGGGAACTTCCTTCCACCTTACATCTTCCAGGGCATAATGCTTCAGTGCAAGACCATTTTGCATCTTGGCATGTGCTGTTAAAATGTAATGGTTATATTAAGGGTTATCAATTGTATTTTCTCTATGGTTCAGATAAAATTTCACACTAAAAATTCATCACAAGTTAAGACATTTGGTTAAGCTTTATTCGACCATTTTTATTTTCCACCCAATATCTCAGCTCTAATAAAACATCTCATTGATGGTGGTATCCTAATATTTTAGAAGTCTTGACTATAATGATAATTTCTCATGAATTAAGTATATAAAACTTATAATCTGGATTTCAGAGATTTTTTTAAATGGAACACAGTTCATTATCAGTGTTAAAATACCTGCTACAAACCACATTGTAGAATTGCACTGCACAATACATCGAGCGAGCTTTTGGAATGTGTCTCATCTCAATTGAGACCCACTATAAATGTAAAACACATACAGATTTTGAAGACTTATAGGAAAAAAATATTGTAAAATCCCTCACTAACTTGATTTCACATTAATGTTATGTTTAAATAATAGTATTCTAGATATATTGGGTTATATAAAATACATGACTAAAACTAATTTCACCTGTTTCTTCATGTCTTTTAAAAATTTGTCAACTAAAAACTGTTAAATGATATATGTGGATCATTTTTGTAGCCTAAATTATATTTCTCTTGAACAGTACTGTTATAGACATTCAATAAATTACAGGTACTATTATTTATAATTCTTCATACAAATTAAAATTAATTATTAATATAAACATAATATAAATTAATATTGATTATTACTACCAAAATAAAACATTTTCCATTTGTAGAGAAAATGCATTTTGTATTGAGCCAAATTATGTCCCCACAGAGACACAATACATTTCAGGAAAAGGAAGAAAACCAATATTGTGAAAATGGCCATACTGCCCAAGGTAATTTATAGATTCAATGTCATCCCCATTAAGCTACCAATGACTGTCTTCATAGAATTGGAAAAAACTGCTTTAAAGTTCATATGGAACCAAAAAAGAGCCCGCATTGCCAAGAAAATCCTAAGCCAAAAGAACAAAGCTGGAGGCATCATGCTACCTGACTTCAAACTATATTACAAGGCTACAGTAACCAAAACAGCATGATACTGGTACCAAAACAGAGATATAGACCAATGGAACAGAACAGAGCCCTCAGAAATAATACCACACATCTACAGACATCTGATCTTTGACACAAACCTGACAAAAACAAGAAATGGGCAAAGGATTCCCTATTGAATAAATTGTGCTGGAAAAATTGGCTGGCCATAAGTAGAAAGCTGAAACTGGATCCTTTCCTTATGCCTTATACAAAAGGAATTCAAGATGGATTAGAGACTTAAATGTTAAACCTAAAACCACAAAAACCCTGGAAGAAAACCTAGGTAATACCATTCAGGACATAGGCATGGGCAAGGACTTCATGTCTAAAACACCAAAAGCAATGCAACAAAAGCCAAAATTGACAAATGGGATCTCATTAAACTAAAGAGCTTCTGCACAGCAAAAGAAACTACCATCAGAGTGAACAGGCAGCCTACAGAATGGGAGAAAATTTTTGCAATCTACTCATCTGAAAAAGGGCTAATATCCAGAACCTATAAAGAACTCAATCAAATTTACAAGAAAAAAACAAACAACCCCATCAAAAAGTGGGCAAAGGATATGAACAGACACTTCTCAAAAGAAGACATTCATACAGCCAACAGACACATGAAAAAATGCTCATCATCACTGGCCATCAGAGAAATGAAAATCAAAACCACAATGAGATACCATCTTACACCAGTTAGAATGGCAATCATTAAAAAAATCAGGAAACAACAGGTGCTGGAGAGGATGTGGAGAAATAGGAACACTTTTACACTGTTTGTGGGACTGTAAACTAGTTCAACCATTGTGGAAAACAGAGTGGCAATTCCTCAAGGATCTAGAACTAGAAATACCATTTGACCCTGCCATCCCATTACTGGGGATATACCAAAAGGATTATAAGTCATGTTGCTATAAAGACACATGCACACATATGCTTATCGTGGCACTGTTCACAATAGCAAAGCCTTGGAATCAACCCAAATGTCCATCAGTGACAGACTGGATTAAGAAAATGTGGCACATATTCACCATGGAATACTATGCAGTCATAAAAAAGGATGAGTTCGTGTCCTCTGTAGGGACATGGATGCAGCTGGAAACCATCATTCTCAGCAAACTATCGCAAGAACAGAAAACCAAATACCGCATGTTCTCACTCCTAGGTGAGAATTGAACAATGAGATCACTTGGACACAGGAAGGGGAACATCACACACCGGGTCCTATTGTGGGGAGGGAGTGGCAGGGAGGGATGGCATTAGGATATATACCTAATGTAAATGACGAGTTAATGGGTGCAGCACACCAACATGGCCCATGTATACATATGTAACAAACCTGCACGTTGTGCACATGTACCCTAGAACTTAAAGTATAATGAAAAAAAAAAAAAAAAAAGAAAAGTATTTTGTAGTATTGCAGAAATTTAGAGCTTCAGAGAAAAGCCATAATGAAGAATGGGGAAATCTCAATGGTCATTACATTGTTGTAGAACTTAGAAGGAAGACTCAAACTGAGTATTCAATTAATAGTGAAATAATCTACAATAACTTTTGGTACATTAGAATTTACTGCTGAATAGATATATTATTCATCTTCACCAATCTCGCCACATATAAAAACTATTTGAACAGTATTTGGCTCTTTCTAACTGTATGTTTTATTAAATATTCTTGGCAGAATTAGCATCACTATTGTTTCATTATTATAACCAAAATCTTATACTATACTTTGCTCTATATTTGCAACTACCAAGTGGTTTACTATTGAAAACACTGTTTCTGTTAGTGAGCATTATCTTCTAAAGATACACAGAAAGATCATATATTTTAAAATAAAAAACACACTGAGTCTAAAAACAAAACACCAACAACACAGAAAATGCAGTGATATTGCTTTTGATTTCTTAAAGGTTTATTTTAAGGGTGCATTTAGGAATCTTTCCAAATTATGTAAAAATATTGGTATTATTTTACCATCAATAATATGTGAACAAAAAGCACACACGTACCACTGAGAACCACAAGGACCTTCTCGGACTTCTCCTGGCTGATACACGTTTCCACTGGATTCACAGGGACATTCAGCTTTTAATACACATTTTCCTTTCTCTCCAATATCATCCAACAGATAACCTAGAACACATTGTATAAAGTTGACCTCAAAACTCTACAAACATCAGTAAATTGTTCAGCAGCGTATTGTGAAATCACTCTTGAGATAGTTCTTTCAAGCGTAACATGCACCGAAAATGATAATTTCTTGTTAAAGCAATTACTCCTAATTTGAGAACTGGCAAGAGGATAGAAAACAATTTTCTGAGTCTGAGTTATTGCTACACAGTGCACAGTCCCATTGCACTCAATTTGGGACTAAAGCATATTCTGTGTAATACAGAAGCCCTCAGGTATTGTAGAGATGGAAATACACTTTAGCTTTAAAATTCTCTCTAACCCTCCTCTGCAGTTTGCTAAGAGAATATATTAGAAATAGTTAAATTGTTGGAATGTCATGCTATAAATAAGATATCACTCTGACATGACTTGAGTCCCACTTTCTTTTTAGCTTTTGTTTTGTTTTAGTGTAAATACTCTCATTGGTGTACTACCTTCCGGGCACGTGCAGCCGCTCACACAGTCACTGTCTTGAAAAGGAGCCACATTAGAACAAGTTGCAGGGTTGGAGGGTCCACATTCTTTGTAGATATGTTGTTCTTCTGGACATCTATGTGTTTCTGAAGAAATATAAAAATATGTATACACGGATATTAGAGGAAACTAAATATAAGAAATACATACTCTTCTAAGGAGGAGCTTCTCAAATGGAACTCTTTGAGTCTGAGTTACAAGGTACAAGTCAGTCTTTAAAGATACTCAATACGACTAAATTATGCCAATTTCCTGTGCATTATTTATGACACAATATTTAATTTAGAGGAAATATATTTTTTCTGTAATTTCATTTCATCTTAAGTTGATATTTATATTCTACTTGTATTATGAGGATTGACTTAAGCATATGTGGAAAGTATGTTTGCATATGAACCTCATATTTACATTCTTTATTAATCTTTTTGAAAAATGATAGTACTAATCAGTATACATTTGATAAACTTTCCAGTTATTTTCTATAGAACTGACTCATCGTTTTCTGTGACTTTAACTGATTGTAACAAGTACAACATTTTAAATTAAGATCTTAACACAAAGCACTGCAACTTGAGGCGAGTCACATCACCTAAACAAATCTATTTCCTTGTAAGTATATGTGACAAACAAGACTTCATCATCTCTACGATCCCCTTCCAGGGCTTAGAATCATTTGAGATTACATTGCAATACAGCTTAACTTTAAAGTACTGTATACCTATGTATCAAACCTGCACGTTGTGCACATGTACCCTAGAACTTAAAGTATGATAAAAAAAAAAAAGATAAATAAGAAAAAAAATAAAAAATAAAGTGCTGTAGAAACTTACAGAGTTGTAACCTACAATGAAGGTAAAAACCTACCACAAACCACATCAGAATCGCTTCGCCAGGATTCAAAGGTGCCAGGACCATCTGAGGCACAGAGGCGGGACAGTTCTGAGTAAGTGTCACATGTAGATGTTTTGTCTCTAGTTTGGCAGTATTCATCAATGCAGATCATTTTGTAGTCATTGGCTAGAGCGGCAACCTTTCCACATTTCTCAAAGTAGGTTCCAATAATTTTGTTACAGTGCTACAAAATAAAGCATGATATTTTATTAAAATGGGCAACAAAAGTAAGAAAAATGGGCAGTAAGATGAATTTTTAAAGCATAAATACAGAAGTTTTTGGTTTTGTTTTTGTTTTGCATCATATCCTGTAGCTTTGACAAGGAAAGTTCTTGGATGCTGTTTGAAATAGAGCTTTTTGAAGTATTATAGTTGGTAAAATGACTCCTAAAATGAATACTGTTGGATTCTCGGCATTTTGGATTGTTGTATAATGACGTTGGTTGAAATTGAGGTTTTTGAAGTATTACAGCTAGTAAAGTGACTCCCAAGAGAATACTTCTGGATACTTGGCATCTTGAATTGCTATGTAATGACTTCAAAATTTATTGTACTTAAACTTATCCAGACTGTCTTTAAAGGTGACGTGAATTTTAGAACAGAGAAAATGGAAGGGGCGAGAAGAGAGTTGATTAATGCCAAAGACTGGGATGGTACCTGATAGAATACCATAATAGACAGAAGGGATATTGTCCCTTTAACTGTTAATCTGCCCATAGTTTATAATCAAACAGATGACCATAAAATAAAGTGACTCTGTCCTTTCTTAGTCAGAGTCATGTGTATTTGCTCTGGGAACAACATACTCTGTTTTAGTAAAGGAAGTAATGACATGTATTATTGAATGAAAAAAAGCTCAAATTTCAACACAGTTCAACCACCATATAGCTGTTTTCTATTTTAACAATTTGTTTATTTTTAGAGAAGCAAAAAAGCTACTGTAGAACAAATGTACAATTTTTTAAATTATTGTTATTTTTGAGATGGAGTCTCGCACTGTCTCCGGGGCTGGAGTGCAGTGGCATGATCTCGGCTCACAGCAACCTCTACCTCCTGGTTCAAGCAATTCTCCTGCCTCAGCCTCCCAAGCAGCTGGGATTACAGGCACCCACCACCACGCCCAGCTAATTTTTTGTGTTTTTAGTATAGACAGGGTTTTACCATGTTGGCCAGGCTGGTCTTGAACTCCTGACCTTGTGATCACCCACCTTGGCCTCCCAAAGTCCTGGGATTACAGGTGTAAGCAACCGCGCCCGGCCCAAGTGTACAATTTGTACCAACTAGGCTGGAGGCAGGCTGATGACATTCTCCAAATGACATATAAAATTAAGTGAAATAAAATCTTCAAATATTACTCTTCATCTATTATTTTTTGTACATTTTTCTCACTATATTACAGATTTCTCTAGAGTAAGAAATACAACTTTTTATGCTCTGGGCTTAACACAGTATCTTGCACATAAGTTGGTCCTTAGTAAATATACATTGGTTTGAATGTAAATTGATGTAATCATTTAACTAACACTTTTGAGCAACAAGGAATAAGTTTTCAACATATTATGCAACTACCACAATGCATAATCTCTATTATCATGGAACATCTAATTTTATAGGGAACATATGAGAAAAACTTGGGCAATTTTTATAGATGGTATCTTATCAGAAGTACCAATGAGAGCCATAAGGTAACAAAAGAAAGAGAAAGCAATTCCAACTGCAAAGATCAAGTAAGATTTCACAACGAAGATGGTAGATGATCTTGTATAATGCCATGGTGTGATTTGCTTTGCTGTAAGATGACAGGATGGCTGTAATTGCAACACCCTCTTCCAATAAAACAAAAACATATTTTATTAATGCTATCCACACATTTCTTGATCTTGAGAATTCTATTCTAGTTGAAACAGGAATGTGTGAACATTCATTCAGTCACCAAATAGATGATGCAGTCAATCAAATTCAACATAATAGCTTACATAAGTGCAGAAAATGCACAAAGTAAATGATAACTATCTGCAAATGCTGTTGTCAAAAATATTATCTGTAACTTTCTCAAAAAGAAAGTAAAAGATATGAGGGATGACAATTCAGAAAGGATATCTGGGGCAAAAGTAAGGGAGTGGGACATAGTACATGGATTTCCAAACTGTAAGAGAGGAATCAAGACAGTACCCATCAAGAGATGATAGTGGAAAGGTGAAGCATGTCAGTTTCCATACAGACAAACTAAAACACTATGCAAAGGAAATTATAATTGTTACACTAATATATGGTAAATATCATAGTATTTGGGGGGAAATTATTTTGGCATGTGCAGCTAGACCAAAGCTGAAAAACAGAAAATAGGAACATTGGAGAGGAAGCAGTTGCAGAATTCTAAGAAGAAGGTATGAGTGCTTAGGAGAATATGGAACCAAGGGCTTAAATTGGAACCAAGGGTTACAAAGCCATGTTAATAAGAACAGCATAATAATGGCGTAAATACAGACACACAGACCAGTGGAACAGAATAGAGAACCCAGAAATAAATCCAAACATATACTGCCAACTATCTTTCACAAAGACACAAAGAAGACACAATGGTGGAAAGGATGGGTTCTTCACTAAATGGTGCTGAAAAAACTGGTTTTCCATATACAAAAGAATAAAATTAAACCCATATATTATACCATACACAAAAATCAATTCAAAATTAATCAAAGACCTAAATTGAAGACCAGAAAATATAAAATCTCAAAAGGAACATAGGAGAAAAGATCCTGCACATTGGCCTTGGCAGTGATGTTTTGGATATCACACCAAAAGCTCAGGCCACAAAAGCAAAAATAAACAAGTGGGACTGCATCAAAACAGTGCTTCTGCATAGCAATGAAACAATTAACAAAATTAAAGCGTAGCCTAAAAATTAGGGGTGAAATTGTAGACCATATATCTGATTGAGGATTAATATCCAAAATTTATATAGAACATATAAAACTCAAAAGTGGAAAAAGAAATAACCCAACTTAAAAATCAGTGAAAGACTTAAATAGACATTTCTCAAAAGAATACATACAAATGGCCGACAGGTATATGAAAGGTGCTCAACATCATTAATCGTCAGGGAAATGCAGCTCAAAACCACCAAGAGCTATCACCTCACACCTGTTAGGATGGCTATTATCAAAAAGTTAAAAGATAACAGAACTGGCAAGAGTGTGGAGAAAAGGCAAGGCTTACACACTGTTGGTGGAAATGTAGATTGGTACAGCCATCATGAAAAACATCATGGAGGTTTCTAAAGAGATTACAAATAGAACTACCTGCCAGGCACAGTGGCTCACGCCTGTAATCCCAGCACTTTGGGATGCCAAGGCGGGCAGATCACTGGAGGTCAGGAGTTTGAGACCAGCCTGGCCAACATGGTGAAACCCCATCTCTACAAAAAATACAAAAATTAGCCAGGCCTGGTGATATGCAACTCTAACCTTAGCTACTGAGGAGGCTGAAGCAGGAGAATTCCTTGAACCAGGAAGGCGAAGGTTGCAGTGAGCAGAGATCACGCCACTGCACTCCAGCCTGGGCGACACAGTGAGACACTGTCTCAAAAAAAAAAAAAAAAAAAGGAACTACTATATGACCCAGCAATCACTCTTTTGGGCATATATCCAAAGGAAATGAAATACCACCTTATAAAGATATTTGCACTCCTGTGTTCATTGCAGCATTAATCATAATAACTAAGATATGGAAACAACCTAAGTGTTCACAAATAAACAAATGGAAAAAGAAACTGTGGCTCATATATGCACAATGGAATATTATTCAGCCCTAAAAAACAACAAGATCTTGCCATTTATCATAACATGGATAAGCATGGATGACATTATACTAGTGAAATAAGCCAGAAACAGGAAGAAAGATGTTGCATGACCTCACCTATATGTGTAATCTTTTTTAAAAAATTAAGTCTGTAGAAACAGAGAACAAAACAATGGTTACAGGGGCTGGAAGAATCTTGAGATCTAATGTACAATCTGAAGACTATAAGTAATAAGATTGTACTGTATCTGTGATTCATGCTAAATGAGCAGATTTCAGCTGCTCTTACCACAGAAACAAACAAACCAACAAAAAAAAGTTGAAGTATCTTTCAGATGAGATGATGGATATGTTAATTTGCTTCCCTGTAGTAAATATTTTACTATCCATATGTATCACATACCAGACAAACACGTACACATGTTGTGTACCCTAAATATACACAATAACATTTATTTTAAAAAAGAAACCAAGGGAACTATTGCTAGAATTTGCTACACAATGAAATATAAATTTCTTACCTGTATTCCATCTTCACAAACTTCATAGCTTTTACCAACAGCATTGGGACAATCACCAGGAATTTTACTATTGGCAATGTGCTCATTAATATCTTGCCCTTAAAAAGAAAGCATTGTTTAGTTTCAGTTATTCTTTTTATGTGTGCATTATTTTCAAGCTACATATGGACTTGGCAATGTAAAATGTTTTCATTTTAACAAGTTCTCATTCTTTAGACAAAGGCAAAATTGAAAATAATTTGAGTTTTTAGTTTCATTTTGGAAAGCAGGTTCTTAGGAATTATACATTGGAATGTTACCTGGAGTGCTGTTGAAGTTACCACAAAGACCACAAGTTGGATACTGCTTGTGAAGAGTGAGCTTTAAAAATAAATTACATGTATTATATGTTCATGAAATGTTAAACACATCTCAAAATAAAATGTACCCAAACCAAAGGGCCATGCCTCCTCAAATTCAATTCTATCTAAGCTGCTTACTTAGAGGTGGTAGAGGGCTTTTTCTTAAGGACCTGGTTCTGGAATTTGAATAGGTCCTAACTCCACCATTTACTATGTGTCTGAAAATATTATTTGGTGCAAAAGTAATTGCGGTATTTGCCATTTCAAAGTAACGGTCAAAACTGCAATTATTTTTGCACCAACCTAATAACTTTTTTTACTTTGCATTTCCTGAGTTTCATCATCTGCAAAATATGATTATTAATAGCATGTATTTTAAGATGTTTTGAATACTAAATGAGATAATATTTAGTATAATGACTAATACATAGAGATTTCTCAGTAAGCCTTAGCTCTTACTTCCCTAATAGTGTATTGTTTTTGTAACTTAACTAAAGGACAAAAAGCACAGGATTACATGAAAATCATAGATAGACTTACTGAGAGTTTGTTATTTTTGTCCCACATTAAAGTCAGGATTCCTCTACGGCTATTCAGAACATTATATTCTCCATATTTTTTAATGTGAATCAACTTATTGTTATATGGTATCTGTATGCTGAAAAATACAAAATATAAGTATATGTAAAAAGGTAAGAATCATACTATTATAATATGTTTTCTGATAATTCATGTCACCTAACAATTTAGTATCCTATAGATAGAATACTTGCTGGTAAATACTAAAGTTTTTTTAATCAATTCAGAAAAAGAGAAACAGTGGCTTTTTTGAACACTGGAAGAACTTCTAAAAAACAACTAATAGATCCTTGGCGCTTTGGAGAAATTAACAGGATGAAACATTGGTTTGGTGTCAGAAAAAAATAAATTGAAATGTTCCCAAGTAGAATATCATGCCTCATTTTCTTATTCTGGAAAGTATTCAAATATGCCATCCCTTCCAAATCTGAATTGCTCCCTCTAAAAATCATGGACTAACAGTTTTAATCTCCTCAATTTCTAACTTATAAAATCTTAAATTTATACTTGGTGTTAAACTTGCAAATGAAAACTGAAATATCCTGAAACATTCAACAAAAATAATCGAATTTGTTGAATACACACAATTCCCATAATCTAGATAGTCAGTATACTCAAACAACAGAATTTTTTTCCGTCTTGTTATGGGAATAAATACAATGTCTTACAATCCCAAATATGTCAAAGTCTTACACATTTATCAAACTCTTGGCCAATAATCAATTAAAATATCAATATGAGCATCAAAATGGGAAGAAAGTATCATCTCCCTTTTTGTCTTTTTTTTTTTTCTTTCTTTTTTTGCTCAGGTCACTTTAAATAATTTTATATCATTTACCCAAAACACTACAGTATTTACCTTTCTCCATTAACTAAAATGGTGTCACCAAAAATAGAGATGTCGTTATTGTCAATTAGAACTGTTATTTTTTCAGTCTCACTATCATTGTTTCGTTTGATTTCAATATTGAAATCCCCTCCAGATTCAACGCAGTGACGGCAGAAAGTGTACGGGCATGAAGATTCGAACAAAAAGATGCGACCGTTGAAAGATTTATATGCTCCTTTGCTCCAGGTAGATGCTTCACCTACAAAATATTCAGAGGAACATATACATAATTATTTAGAACAATTAGCATACCTTCTAGGTCTGTTTTAAAGCATTTTTGTCCTAAGGGAAATAAAATCACTGAAAGGTTCAATTCTCACAGCCACCACCTTAAATCAGTGCTTGCTTTCTTTCACTACTGCAAAGACTCACTAAAACTAGTACATGAGTACTTCTTTAGTGTACCCTAAGTTGGCTATTCCAGCTAAAATAAAGCAAGATTGAAAACATCTTGCTTCCCATAGGAAAACAAAAATTGTCTCTAATATGGGATGGAATATATGGAAGGAAGCAGTGGTTTGTATGCTTTCTTGCTTTGCTTTTTTGGTAGAGATAGTTTTTCTAAGTCTGAATGAAGTCCCATTTATATTGAATGACGATAAAGAATTATATCATTTATCTCTATACATATAAATGTGTGTATATATGACTGTGTATAGGTATATGCGTGTGTGTGTGTGTGTGTGTGTGTATACATGTTTTCTGGAGAAAAAAATAGTACAAATGTGGTATCATTCAAACATACAATGATTAAACAGACAGATGATGGGGACATTTTCAAAACTAGTTTCAGGTTGGGCTCATGCCCGTCATTTCAGCATTTTGAAAAGCTGAGGTGGGAGGATCATTCGAGGCCAGAAGTTCAAGACCTGACTGGGCAACATAGCAAGACTCTGCCTCTACCAAGAAAAAGGAATATCCAGGCATGGTGGTGCCTTCCTATAGTCTCAGTTACCCAAGAGGCTAAGGCAGGAGGATTGCTTGAGCCTAGGAGTCAGAGGTTACAGAGAGCTATGATTTTACCACTGCCCTCCAGCCTGGATGACAGAGTGAGACCTTGTAAATAAATAAATAAACAAAACTAGTTTCAAATTTTGTAAATTTGTTTCTGTGATCTCATTAGGTACTGGCGTGGGTGTAAATATATGAATGAATATCATAACCATTTTTACTTACCAATAATTGCATTTGTTTCTGAGTATTTTGGAGTTGCTTCTGGAATGTGGGATCCTTTTTCTATTCAACACAATGCATAGATTATTTCAATGTTAAGACATATATTCATTTTAAATATACAAGATATTGGAACTTCTACATGGGAACTTAAAAGTTGGCATTGAAGGCCATCAATGAATTTTTTATACTGTATATTATATAACATATATAATGGATAACTCTGTGAGAGCTGGGACTTGCCAAAGTCACATACATGATTAACTCTGCAGTCCACACTTTTTCAGTATGTTCATGAATCATTAAGAGCTTATGTATTGGGGGTCCTGTACAATTACTAACATATGCTGCACCCCTTACAGAAATATTTTTCAACTTTAGAAATAAAACATTGCATGTTCATTTCTATCAGGAGCTGTGGCACAAATAGGACAGAGGTACATTTTAGTCAATCAGTCTATTATCTAATACTAATAATTTATCTATATATGAGGAAAAGTCAGTTCTCCCACTCACAGGGAAAAATCTGTATACTTTAAAACTTTACATTTCCCATGATTGTTTATATCTAATGACCCTGGTATGTAACCAAGTAAATTTATATTCAATTGTAGGGTAAAGCCTAAAAACAAGCAACAACAATAACAAAAGTGGATGTTCTGATAGAATTGCAAACTCTTTTCCGAAATGCTCTTTATCATCTATCTTGAAGTTTCTTCTCTTTACTACAGGTTGTATTTACTCAGACTGAGTGGAAACAGATTGAACTCCTAATTTGTTTATGAAGGCATTTTAAAAATACTATGTCTAAAATAGTAAAGGAGTTGTAATATGTTTTATTCAAATTCCCTTAAAATGTGGTTTAATTTCTCTTATTCATGAAATTGTTTCAAATACTTAGTTGGCCATCTAAACTTTAGTATCCAAAGAGAAGTAGCACTTAAGAGCTCAATATGAGAAAAAATAGTAACAAGTCCTAGTAAATCAATAATCAGCAGAACATTACAACATTGTAAGTGTATGTATGTGTGTGTGTATGTATATCTTTTTAAACACTCAAAGTCATAAATTAGATTACCTGGAGTATTGAGTGGTCCAGATGTACTGTATTCAGACGAGTTTGTGACACCTATTTCAATACAAAATGATTAAGCTATTTTGTGTGTATAATTTTACTTGGTAAAGTGATTTTTAAAGAAAATCTGATGGATAGACCATAGATCCTAGTCCAGCAATGCTAATGCTAGCAGACTAAGGCCGTGTAAAGCTGTACAAGAAAAAAAAATGTCAACTCAAAACTTTGCTGGAGTAAGAAAATTAAATGCCTTGCCTCTAAATTAACTGACACCAAATCAATTTTTTTCTAGATCATTTGTCTTAAAACTTGTCAAGGGTAAGAGAAAAAGGTTCATTAGACAAAGTTCTAGGTCTCCTATCCCACTGTCAACCAAACTATTTCCCTTTCTGAATTGTTTTACTTTTAGGAAACCTGGGTACTATTTCAAGAGGTCAATTAAGCAAAAGATTCTGCACTCACAGAAACTAGAAATATGAAAAACACTAATCTAAATGAACTGACACCTTCATTAATGTCAAGAGATTCAGACTTCCCATTGCAAAGCCACTGGATTTACTGCCATTAGAAACACTACCAAAAATAACACTTCTTAATAAAGTCTATCTCACATGGAAAAATCAAAGCAGTTAAAGTCTAACATCCAAATAGCAAAAAAAAAAAAAAAAAAAATCAAATCGGTAACCACTCCACACTAAGAAACATAAAATGTAATTATTCTGAATACATTTCTCAGGAAGAAAACCTAAATTTGAATACCTGAGCTAATGGCAGCCTAGCTGGAGTTCCTAAATTAGATGTCTTTGAAACCGTTTGTAACAACTGTGATTTTTTAAAAATCCATGTCAATAAATAATAAACAAATTTCTTAGTTCTTTGGAAGTGTTGACTTCAAAATTGACGACCAAAGTTTAAGAACAACCAAAATTAAAATTATTATTTCTGTATGACCAGGCCTTTCTTGGAATAGGTTCATTGATAGTCAATCCCGTGTCAGGTCAACTGTTACTACACTACACTGTATCTCTTGCTAATTACATTTCACTTTTTAAGAAAAAGATATTAATCCTGAAGCTGAATTCTAAAGATGAATCCTGAATATTTTCCAGAACCTCCATTTTACTGTAAGTGATCCACTGTCCCCAGTTCTATTGTCATCTACTCTAATGTTTCCCAGGTCGTTCCAGCCCTGGTAACAGCATCAAAACAGTTTCTGCATCAAGAGTACATATTATTTTAAAATTTTTTAATACAAATTCCAAGACCATGCAATCGAATGTTTTCATTAAGTGGAAATATTAAAATGTATAAGGATTTCAAAAGTGGATGCAAGTCTTAGTCTTCTCAGCAATGGGCTTGCAAAGAAAACTAAAGCCGCCAAGTCCAGATTCGGGATACAAAGTTTGAGACCAACAGTTCAGCTGCTACTTTATCTCTTCAACTGACTCCAAATCAATTTTACATAATGGCAACAAAAAGAATTCTACATTGATATGTTCACAGCCATAAAACCAGTTCCACATCTTATGCCAACAAATGTTAAACATCATTTGCCTGATTATATCTAAGAATATTTCAACATTTGAGAATGCAGAATTCCTTTTAAATTACTATTAATAATGTTTACAATTTTCATTGTCATTGTAAGATGTTTCTTAGAATTCTGATTTTCTGATAATCAGAAATCTCAATGCCTATGCCATAGGAATAAGATCCAGTAACATTGCTTCCATTATCACAGGTACCTGAACCACTAAGGCCAGTTTCACCAAATGCACTTAGTCCAGAAGCACCAACACCAAGGCCATCTGCACCCTTACTTCCTCCACCACTTCCAGAACCAGAAGACCAAGTGTTTCCTCCTAATCGAAAATCAAAATATGATTAAAAGAAATAAAGAAGAAAGAAATTTATTGGAATTTCTTGGAAATAGAGTCCAGGTTAGGATACCTGAGTCACGGACATCAGATCCAGGACTCAAGTTTCCAGCCTCAGCCTCAGCAGGTTCACTGCTTCTCTTTCTATTCCTACCAGTTCCACTGACTTCAAATCCATGTTGATCAGATGACCCCAATATGACTCCTGAATCTTCAGAGATATCACTAGAATTTTCAAACCCATTTCTTGCACTTGAGTCACCTGTTGAATACAAAATTATGATCACTAGAATTACTTTCAATGCATACCATGATTCAGAATTGTCCGTGCACAGAAATTAACAATCAGTACCTAGCACTATAGCCTCTAGAACTACCTACTCCATTTCTATCAAAATCTTTACTACTATTGCCATTGTCACCAAATTGATTTAAACCAGAATCTCTAAAGTCAAATTCAGCTCCACCCTTCATTTATCCAAGCCCAAATTCAAATAACCATGACTTTTCCACTGGTGAAGAAGTAAAATGTTAGTAAAATAATGGATGAAAGGTTGAAATCAATTTAGATTTCACCAGAGCATAGTCCAGGACTAAACCACCTGTGCCACTGACATGAGATTTACTGCTGCTCTGCTCATTCCAACCAGAGCCACTTCTTCCAAATCCCTTTTGACCAAATTTCTCCAAACCAAAACCCAAATTTTCTCATATATCACACACAAAAAATCCCTTTTTTATTGTTCTGGTACCAATTACATTATATAAAATGATTATCATCAGAATGCATTTCAATAAGTTTATGATTCCAACTTTTATGCAAAGAAATTAAATATTGATACCTAACCACCGGAACTAGATTCTCTAGTAACTTTTATTCCATTTTCACTAAGCTCATTATCACCAAATTTCCTTGAATCAGAATACCTAAAATCAAATCCAGCTCCAAGTTTTTTTCTTCCAAGTCCAAATTCAAGAGACTCAAGCATTCCCACTAACAGAAAATCAAAATAGTTTTAAATAAATGAATATTTGGAATTCAGTTGTATATCTCAGGAACAGAAACTGGCTAGAATACCTGAGCTACTGGCATCAGATCCAAAACCTTTGAATCCAGCCTCAGCAGATACACTGTCACTCAATCCATTCCCTCCAATTTCATTGATTCCAAATCCCTCTTGACCAGAATCCCATAAATTGGATATCGAATTTCGAGAGCCACCACCAACAAATTGATTCTCACTTCTTAAACTGGTATCACCTGCAGAATATAAAATAATTGTCACGGTATATTGAAACTATTTTATGATTCAGACATTTTTATGCACAAAAGTCGGATATTAATACCTAAATCAATGGAAACAGATCCTCCAGAACTACTCATTTGATTTCCTTCAACTGTTTTGCTACTAATGCCACTGTCACCAAATGAATTCGAATCAGAAACTTCAAAACCAAATGCAGCGTCACCTTTCCCTGCTCCAAGTTTCAAACCAGAATAACCAGTTCCAACTAATGGAAAAAATCAAAATATGATTAAAGTTAATATTAATTAATTAATCTCTTTGCTATTAAGTGACATTAAAATAAAAGTATTTTAACCAGTTAATTAATTGAATCAATCTAAAATTTTGAGGAGTGAGTCTTGTTGGAATACCTGAGCTACCTGTATCAGATCCAAAGACTATGGTTTCACCCCCAGCAGATCCGCTGCCTCTAGTTTCACTCCCATCAGCTCTACCGACTTCCAATCCCTTTTCATCAGACGTCCCCCAACCAAATCCCACATTCAGAGAAGCACCACTGCTACTAACGCCAGCACCAGATCTTGTGTTGGTGCTATCTGCTGAAAACAAAAAAAGAAAGAAAAATAGAAAAAAAATCATTGTGGCCAAGGGAGTATTTTAACACATCTTATGATTCTTTATTTTGATGCAAAAATCTGAATAGTAATATCCACATCACTGGAACTTGATTTCCAGTGTTCTGTATTTCATTTTCACCATAGCCTTTTGTTGAAGACCACTGACAACAACTGAGCCAGAATTTCCAAAACCAAATCCCAATTCATTCTTCCTTTCACCACCAACTCCAAAATCAAAAGCCAAAATGTTTCTGCCTAATGAAAAATTAAACTGTTATTGAGAGTAATATACAAAGAATAAGAATTATTTGTATTTTGTATTAATAGTCTCTCAATCAGAATTCCTTAGTCACTGACATGAGCACCAAGGTCTGTGGATTTACCACCAGTGAACTCCTTGTTCTTCCTGTTTCTACCAATGTCCACGTCTTTTATGGTAAATTGTTCTAAATCAAAAATATCTAGAGTTACTATACTTTCTTGACACTCACTTCCTTCATTGGCTCTAGTTTCCGAATATGAAATGCTATTCATCCATACTTTTGTAAATTTATTTTCTCCAGCCTTCTTTTTCAAGAAAACTAGTTCAAATATGAGTAATGGAATTTTAAAAGTTAATGTGGTAGATGTCATTCAAACCCAAGAGCACAAGATTTATCTGTTCCAGATGACAAAACTTGTGAACAAGAGAGGTTAAATGGTTTCCCCAAAGGTTAGTGTGAAAGACTGGGGATCGAAACTCCTTGTCCCAGGTCTAAGCTCCTGGGAAGCCTCAAACCTACTTGCCTCTTCACTAAATTGTTTAAATTGCTGATTTCTGTTGAAGTTAATATAGATTTTTGATGAACCAGACAAAGAGTTTACAAATTTTTTTATGAATTCCTCTAATATTAAATCTGTATTTGTCAAAGAAAACCACCAATTCCTGCTTTGCTAATTAAATCAGTCAATTAATTGATTATTCTGACAAAAGCATAAACTAAGAAACAACATAGAATGCCTGTTTCCCTGGCAGCAGAATCAGAGTCAGCTAATCCATTTACTGCACCTACATCTAATCCATTTTGATCGGGGACCCCTACCAATTTTATTTTGATTTGAAGCAGTATCACCAAACAGTACCACCTGCTGAACTGATTTCATCCACCAAAATACAATCATTACCATAGAAAAGTTGTATTCATTCATACAATACAAGAAAGTAATCCCTGCACACTGCTTGAATCAGAGCTGCATTTTAGTTTCTGATATATTCCTTGATCTCCCTTATTCCATATCTTTCCATATATATTTCTATGTAGTAGAATCAGGAGTAAGAATGGCAACCAATTTATCATGAGATTTGAAAGATTCCATAAGAATGATGAAGCTTTGGGGCCGTTGATGATAAGCTTTTATTGTGCTCTATGGAACATGAGAAAATGACTAACACCTAATGTAAACAAGAGTAGATGGATCTGTCTTATCTCCATAGTCCTACTGAGTTTGTCAGTCCCAAAACAGGTGAGTGGAAAATAAAAACTTGGTATCCTTCATAAAGATACTACATCCAAAGCTGTTTCTGCCTTTTCACCTCAGAGACAAAACTACTAATTTTTATTGTAAAATATAGAACTTATTTTCCTCACTGGGACTGCTTCCTTCCCATTTTGTAGAGGTACAAACTATAGAGATTTCAGGGGTCAGGCAAATATAGTAAAAATGTGAGTAGAACAGTAGGAAAAATTGTATTGAACCAGCAAGACCTCAACTCACCTAAAGAAATTTAAATTTTTTCCCCCAAAAAACAAAATCGCAGGCCACAAACTGCTTAGGAACTCTTCCTTATCATATCACTCAGCAAACCGGGTATGTAAGTTCAGTAGAGAATCTTGATATAGAAAATCAATTGTGGTTAGATATAGAAACATGAGTGGAGAGAACCTACTCTACATTTGGGCCCAGGAATCATTTTTTATTACTTATACAGTAAAAAATGTCAGAAAAATAATTCATCATTAGAATAATAGTACCAAGTATGAAGAGCACATATGAAAATAATTATCAGGAGAACAATTAATTTAATGTATACATCTTTACCAAAATCCTCTAAAGACAGAATTTATCACTCTCATTGGCCCTGAAATCAGTGCTTTTAGAGTAGCTATGACTATTAAAGCCATGTGCTGCAAACAAAAGAAAGATTCTCAGATTATCCAAAATGACAACCAAAAGCACTTGTTTGCTAGGTACATATTTTTTCTGGAACAGTACCTGCTGGGCTGTCTTCTGACCTTGAATTCCCAGCATCCCGACGTTCTCTGGACTTGTCTTCAGCCTCTCCTGTAGCACCAAATTCAAAGCTAAAGAGTGACTTTTTTCTGTCTGAGTCACCAGAGGATGGACTACCATAAAAAAAACCACCTACAGTGAAGAAAAAAACATTTACATTGCTAGCACAGACTAAAAAGGTAGTCTAATTATGACACCATGAAGAGCCACATTTTATTTTCAGTAGGTCTCATTATCCTGACAACACTTGGAACAACATACACCACTGGTTGACTTAATCACCTTATCTGTACCTTTTGGTCATGTTTCTGAAACTTCAATCGAGGAGAATCGAGCTATGAAGATTCAATAATTGATGTGTACTAGATACTCTTCTCCTGGGCAGAGCAGAAACTCCCCAGTCTGCTTCCTTCCCCATTCCTAAGCTCCAAGTTCCAGCATCCCACTTCCCCCAATCAAAATTTTCTGCCTTGTTGAATCCACATTGTCCTTGGCTACTGTTCATTATAGCTGCTTTTCTGTATTTCTGCAAGGAAGAAAGCATGTAAACACTTACTCATGAATTAATTGTACTATCCACCTCAAGTTTCATCTCAATGAGGCACACTCTGACAACTTAAAATTGCAACCTCACTCCATTGTTACACTCCCAGTTACCATTATATTATTCTATTTTATCCCACAGATTTGTCATCTTGTAATATACAAGGTAAAATATATCCCCTTGTGATACACCTTTTATCACTGTCTTTAATACTTATGGAGTATTGACTGCATCCTTCTTCCACATTTTAAGCTCCATAAACTCAAGTTTTCTTTGCCTGTTCTATTGAGAGAGGGATTTCAGGTGTCCAGACCAGTACGTCAACAATAGAGGGCACTCAGTATTTATTTAATAAATGTAGTCACCAACAAAGACCACTTCTTAATTTATATATTAAGGGGCAGCTTTCTATCATGCCATTTGTATATTTTTTGAAATCTCTATATAAAATTTAAATATTTCAGAATTATTAACATCTTAACTGTAATATTCCTGTAGAGTTGTGGAAGACATAAATTTTGGTCACCAAATAGACAAAAACATGAAGTGAATGATTTGTAAGTAACACTTGAAGACTATGTAATCACAAATACAAATAAAATAAGTGGCTTAATTCTGCATTAAAATAAGGAAAAAGACTTCTCCCTCCACAAATACCTTTTCTTTGATCATTTCCTAAAGAAAACTTGTGAGTACTTTCTCTAGCTCTCTGAAATGTACATAGACATTTTTAAAGACTAAATAAACACCCTGAGAATGTTTCTTCAAGGGGCGGGGGCCAACACTTTGAAATATACTCAGGAAGGAAGATGCTTCCCTATATCCTAAATTCCTGGGAGGTAGGAGCCTAACTTCCACTGGTGTTTGGCTACAAATCACAAACCTACCTCCGGTCATAATACACAAGAAACTTCTTTTTTCTTTTAAAAGCAATCAGCAAACACAGGTGGTTACCCAAACCACCATGCAAATGTAGGATGAACCCTATGGCTAATGATGCTGTCAAATCCACTTGAGAACTAGTTATTTCTTATATTCATAACTTACATGTAATGGGTTTTATCTGCGTGTTTTATAAAAGAGAAATATTTCTGTGTGTCTGCAATCTTTTTAGTGAGATGCCTGTCAGGACAGGTTTTCAAAGGGGGCAGGAGACCATTTTTAAAGACATTTCCCCAACAACCTCTCTTGGAATTCTTAGCCATTTTCCAAGTTTCTAGCAAGTGTATCTCTACTTTTCTAAAGCAAATAGTAAAAATAAAATATGTCTGTGATTATGAGAATAGTCAAAATAATAATCTATTATGTAGTATTAGGGAAAGGCATTCAACATTTAAGAGATTTTGAAATTATAAAATGTGCATGTAGGCATTTGTTTTAGGACTAAAACAATGTTTAAATTATGAATAGCCAATATATACTATTGTTTAATTACCTAACCCTTCAACCACTGCTACCTGTACTACTCTTCCTATATACAGTATTTCACCTCTTTCTCTCCTCTTTCCCTCTATCTACCCTTCTTCACTATACACTCTTCTTCTTTTTCTCTTTTACCATCTTTCTCATTGTCTTTTTCAATGTCATGTAGTTTCAGAGCTGCCCCTTAATATATAAATATTTTAGTTTGCTGGCAAAGCAGAAGGAAGCAAAGCAGTATTCAGTCACAGCAAAAGTATAAACTCTTAATGCAAACCCATCTGGTTCCTCCATTTGCAATTGGTAGCCTTGGATAGTAGCTCTCTTGCTCTCAGGCAACAGGGATTCTTGTTCTATTCTACCCACATCTTCCTCTGGCCTTCCTGGGGTCATGGCACTCATCAGAGAGCACAGAATACAGGCCAAGAGTGAAGGGATTATGCCTACCCAGGGCCTGTGCTATCCCAGTCTCCCTTTCTGGATCACATTTTAGGGCCGCAGGGCTGCAGTCCCTAGTTTGCTACATGGGCATGCATGGGCATGTTTCCTAAGACCTTCTTCTCCAGGTGAGACCACATTGCAAATACGATCCCCTAGGTCTGAGGGATGGGGAAGGAGTGGTTAGTGCACAGAAGGAGATGGACTGAGATAGAAAAGCTGGGATGTCCCTCCCAGTATGCGAATAAGCCAGAGACGGAAGGAGCATGACTGTGGGGACCTCAGCTAGGGCACAGTCAACATTGATCTTGCATTGAATTCCAATAAACCCGAAAATCCTACATTGGATCCTGCCTTCCAGGTTGTCACAAGTGTACTTTTGTCAAGGTAGAAAAAGCAACACATTTAATGTCCTATTATGTTTCTTTATTGGTAACTTTTAATTATGTATATACCTGCATTTATACTCTTGACCATGACTGTGCCCTTGGCCTGTCCTTGGCTAACCAAATTAACATTTCTAAAACAAAGTTTCCTTAAACAAAGTTTATTTCACCATTAAATGGACACTACATAACGTATGAGGATAAAATATTGCCAAACTCATGAAAAGAGTTTTTTATGTCCTGCCTAAAGATATTACAACCACACCCCTACACCCAAAGCTTTTTCTGCCTTTTTATTACATGGACTCAGATATCAACTTTTCATATAAAATATTGAAGTTGTTTATTTCACTGAACCTCTTTCTTTCCCATGTAGAGGTATAAACTCTAAAGATTTCAGAGACGAGGCAAGTACATTGAAAGTTTAAATAGGCCAGCAGGGAAAGATATGTCAAACGAGATTAAATGTCTCACCTAAAGATACTTAAAATTTTTCTTTAAAAAAATAAAAAAATAAAAATAAATTGCAGTCTACACACTGTTTAGAAACTCAGCTTTATGTTACTATTTAGTAAACTAAGTGTGTAAGAGAGAATCCTAGTGTAGAAAATGAATGGTGATGAGATTATAGAAATGTGAATGGAGAGATTCTACAGTACATTTGGGTCCAGGAAGCATTTTAAATAATTAATTTATATACTGAAATTGGTCATAATAACAATAAAGATACTAAATATAAAGATAGAATTAAAAATAAATTTTATCAGGACCATAATTAATTTAATGTAAACTTTTTTACTACAATTCTCTAAAGACAGAATTTATCACTCTCATTGGCCCTGGAAATAGTGTCTTTAGGGTTTCCACTATTTCTATGCAGGCTTTGTCTTCAATAAAACATAGGGTATCAGATTATCCAAAATGAAAATCAAGAGTACTTGCTTGCTAAGTACATATGTTTTTCTGGAACAGTACCTGGTGGGGTGTCTTCTGACTTTGAACTTCCAGCATCCTGACGGTCTCTGAACTTGTCTTCAGCCTTTCCTGGAGCACCAAGTCCTAAGCTAAAGAGTGGCTTTTTCCTGTCTGAGTCATCAGAGGATGAACTACTGTAAAAAAAGCCACCTACAGCAAATGACAGAAGATGTTATTTGAAAACAGCATTATCAGCACAGAATATAAAAGTCATTTGATTATGACATTATGAAAAGCCACATTTTATTTTGTATAAATCCCATCATCCTAGCAGCACTTGAAACAACATATACCACTGGGACTTAATCATCTAATCCAAACATTTTGGAAGTTCCTAATCTGATCTATGCAAGTCTCACTCTGGCGTTCCTTGGGTCATGATGCTCCCCAGAGAGCAGAGGCTACAGGCTGAGGGTGAAGAAGACATGCCTACCTAGAGTCTGTGTCATCCCCTACCCCATTTCTGGACCATGTCCTAAGTCCCTAGGGCTACAGACAAACCCACGATCTGGGCCTACATGAGCATCTTTCCCAAGACCTTCTTTTCCAGGTGAGACCACATTACACTGATTGAAACCCTAGGTCTGAAGGATGGACAGAGGATGGCCAGTGTGTGGAAGAAGATGGACTGAAATAGTAAAACTAGGGCATCCCTCTCAGTATGGGAGTAAGCAGGAGATAGAAACAGAGAGGCTGTAGGGACCTTGCCTAGGGCACAGCCAAACTTATTCTCTTATTGAATTCCAATAAACATGAAAATTCTACATTGGAACCTGCCTTCCAGGTTGTCATAAATATATTGTTGTCAAGGAAGGGAAAAAAAGTATTTTATGTACTATTTTGTTCTTTTATTTATAACTTTTAATTTTGTGTATACCTGCATTTATACTCTTGACCCCTGACTGTGCCCTTGGCCTGTTAAACAAAGTAACACTTCTAAAACAAAGTTCCCTTAAACAAAATTTATTTTACTATTAAATGAAGACTACATAATGAATGTGCATAAAATAGTATCAACCTCATGGAAAGATATACAATTTTATGTCCTGCCTAAAGGTATCATAACCACACCCCCACACCCAAAGCGGTTACTGCCTTTTCATTACATGAACTCAAATATTAAATTTTCATATAAAACATTGAAAGTATTTATTTCATTGGACTTCCTTCTTTCTCTTTTTTGTAGAGGTACAAACCAAACAGATTTCAGGACCAGGAAAATAAAGAAAAAGTTTGGACTGGCCAGGGGGAAGAAATGTGTTAAACAAGTGATATGGTTTGGCTCTGTTGCCACTCAGATCTCATCTTGAGTTGTAGTTCCCATAATCCCCATATGTGGTGGGAGGGACCAAGTGGGAGGTAACTGAATCATGGGTGCAGTTTCCCCCATGCTATTCTTGTGATAACGAGTAAGTTCTCAAGATCTGATGGTTTTATAAGGGGCTTGCCCCTTCACTCAGCTCTCATTCTTCTCTCTCCTGTTGCCACGTGAAGAAGGATGTGTTTGTTTGCCCTTCTGCCATGCTTGTAACTTTCCTGAGGCCTCCTCAGCCGTGCAGAATTGTGAGTCAATTAAACCTCTTTTATTTATAAATTACCCAGTCTTGGATATTTCTTCATAGCAGCATGAGAATAAACTAACACAGAAAGAGATGAAATACCTCACCTAAAGACATTTAAAATTTTATACAACAAGAGATGAAATACCTCACGTAAGGACACTAAAAATTTTTCCTCCCCAAAAAATTGCAGGCCATGAACTTTTTAGAAACTGCTTTAAAATATTGTTTAGCAAATTAAGGGTGTAATTTAAAAAGAGAATCCTAATGTAGGAAATGAATGGTGGTTAGATTACAGAAATGTGAATAGAGAGATCTTATACTACATTTGGGTCCAGGAAGCACTTTAAATTATTAATGTATATGCTGAAATATATTATAATAACAATTAAGATACTACATATAAAGATAGCATACAAAATAAATATTACCAGGACAATAATTATTGTAAACCTCTTTGCCAGAATTCTCTAAAGACAGAATTTAGCACTCTCTTTGAAGCTAGCATTAGTGCCTATAGGGTCTTCACATTTCTATTAAGGCTACGTCTTCAATAAAACAAAGGTTATCATATTATCAAAAAAAAAAAAATGCTTGCTAGGTAAGTGTATTCTCTGTAACAGTACCTGCTGGGGTGTCTTCTGACCTTGAACTCCCAGCATCCTGACGTTGTCTGGACTTGTCTTCAGCTTCTCCTGGAGAACCAAATTCCAAGCTAAAGAGTGGCTTTTTTCTGTCCAAGTCACCAGAGGATGAACTACCATAAGAGAAGCCACCTACAGCAAATAACAGAAGATTTTATTTGAAAACAGCATTGTTAGCACAGACTATAAAAGCGGTCTGATTATGACACTAAGAAAAGCCACTTTTTTATTTTATACAAGTCTTATTATTCTGGTGGCACTTGAACAACATATACCACCTATCCATGTCTTTTTGTCATGGTTCTAAGACCTTAAGAAAGAGAGGAGAATCGAGCTGTGGAAATTCAATCATTGATGTGTGCTAGAGAGACTCTTCTTCTCCTGGACAGAGCAGAAACTCCCCAATCTGCTTTCTTCCCCATTCATAAGTCCCAAGTTCCAGCATCCCACCTCTTCCCACTGCTATTGTTTAGGAGTTTGTCTCCCCACAACCCATGTTGAAATTTGATCCCTGTGACGGAGGTAGGGCCTGTTGGGAAGTGTTTGGGTCACGTGGGCAAACACCTCAGGAATAGCTTGGTGTTGTCCTCCTGGTAATGAATGAGCTATTGCTCTGTTAGTTCCCACAGAACTGTCATTCCTCATCTCTCTCTCTCTTTTTCTTGCTCTCTCATGGTGCACCGGCTAGCTGCCCTTGGCTGTTGCCATGAGCGGAAGCACCCAGAGACCCTCACCAGAAGTAAAGGCTGGTGCCATGCTTCTTATACAGCCTTCAAATACAGGAGATGAATAACCCCCATTCTTCATAAATTACCCAGCCTCAGATATTTCCTTATGGATAGCAAGGCAAATAAACTTAGATGCCCAGCAAAATAATCTGCTATGTTGAATCCACTCTGTCCTTGGCTACTGTTCCTTATAACTGACAAAATTAAGATAACATATCTGACTCTCTTTTCTGTATTCCTGCAAAGACGTAACCATTTACTCATAAATTAATTGTAGAGTTAGCCTCTTTCAAGTCTCAGCTTAAATTTCATCTCAATGAGGCACACTCTGACCAGTTAAAACTGCAACTCCACCCCCACCATTATACTCCCAATTACCACTATATTTAATATTACTCTATTTTATCCCACAGATTTTATCACCTTGTAATATAACATGTTTACTGCTTATAATGTTTTTTGTTTATTGACTGTATCCTTCCAGGTTTTAAGCTGCAAAAACTCAATGTTTCTTTGCCTGTTTAATTCACTCAAGTATCCCAGGTGATGAGAGCAGTGCCTGAACTACAGAGGACACCCAATTCATATTTATTTAGTAAATACATTCACCAACAAGATTACTTTTAAGAGAAGAAATACTGTCTTACATGATGCATATGTGCTTTCCGTCATTCCCTTTATTTTTTTAATCTTTACAATAAAATTGAAATGCTTTAGAATTAATGTCATAATAATGATGATATTCCTGTAAAGTTGTGGAAGACATACATTTTGATCAATGAATAGAGAAGAGAATGAAGCACATTACTTGTAAGTAAAATTTGAAGAATAAGTAAGAGCAAATGCAAGTAAAACTAAGTAGTTTAATTCTCCATATTCAAAATAGGAGATGAGATTTCTCTCCCTACACACTTTTGCTTAGATTATTTACTTTAGAAAACTTGTGTTTTCAGCCAGGCACGGTGGCTTATGCCTGTAATCCCAGCACTTTGGGAGGCTGAGGCGGGCAGATCACAAGGTCAGGAATTCAAGACCAGCCTGGCCAACATGGTGAAACCCCGTCTCTACCAAAAATACAAAAATTAGCTGGGTGTGGTGGTGCATGCCTGTAGTCCCAGCTACCAGGGAGGCTGAGGCATGAGAATCGCTTGAACCCAGGAGGTGGAGTTTGCAGTGAGCCAAGATTGCACCACCCTACCCCAACCTGGCGACAGAGTGAGACTCCCTCTCAAAAAAAAAAAAAAAAAGAAAAGAAAGAAAGAAAAGAAAACTTGTGACTTATTTCTCTACCTCTCTGAAATGTATATAAATATTTTTAAAGACTGGATAAGCACCCCAAGAATGTTTCCCCAAGGGCCTGGCACCATCACTTTGACATGTCATCACAGAGGAAGATAACTTCCCATCCCCTAGGTTCCTGGGAGGTAGGAGCCTAACTTCAGCTGGTGCCTGGTTACAAATTGCAAACCTACCTCCAGTCATAAGATATAAGAAATTTATTTTTTTTCTTTTAAAGACAATCAGCAGACACAGGTGGCCACCCCAACTACCCCATAAATTTAGATTGAACTGTATGGCTAACGCTGCTATGAAATTCACTTGAGAACTACTTGTTAATCTTGAGAACATGTATGTCATAGATTACATCTGCTTGGCTATGTCTTTCTGTTTTGATAGTCTCCTTAACCTGTATGTGCATCACATTCTGCTTTAATGTTTATTCCATAATAAAACTTTTTATTGTAGGAATACAAGTGCTTAAATCATGTATAGTCTATTTATATTATTACCTATATTAGGTAACCTTCCAATGACTACACTACCTTTCTCCACAGACAGCATTGCCTCTCATTGTCTCCTCTTTCCCTCTATCAACCCATGTTTTCCACATACTCTTCTTCCTTTCCTCTTTTACCCTCTCTCTCTCATTGTCTTTCTTCGATGCCATGTAGTTTCAGAACCGCACTTTAATATATAAATATCTTAGTTTGATGACAAAGCAGAAGGAAGAAAAGAAGTATTCAGTTGTGTGTAAATTATGCACTTTTCAGCAAACCCATCTGGGCTCACCCTCTTGCAATCAGTGTGGTCTTGGCCACTACCTCTCTTAGACCTAGCAACAGAGGTTGCTGCTCTGATCTATGTTAGTTTCATGTGGCCTTCCTGGGTCATGGCCTTCCTTAGAGAACACAGAATACAGGGCGAGGGTGAAGAGCCTTTGTCTACTCAGAGGGTGTGCTTGCCCCTCCCCATTACTGGACAATATTCTAAGTCCCCTGGGCTGCAGCTCCAAGCCTGCTACTTGGACCTTCATGGGCATCTTTCCTGAGACCTTCTGCCCCAGGTGAGACCACATTGCAAAAATTGAAGCCCAGGCCGGGCGCGGTGGCTCACGCCTGTAATCCCAGCACTTTGGGAGGCCGAGGCAGGCGGATCACAAGGTCAGGAGATCGAGACCACGGTGAAACCCCGTCTCTACTAAAAATACAAAAAATTAGCCGGGCGCGGTTGTGGGCGCCTGTAGTCCCAGCTACTCGGGAGGCTGAGGCAGGAGAATGGCGTGAACCCGGGAGGCGGAGCTTGCAGTGAGCCGAGATCCCGCCACTGCACTCCAGCCTGGGCGACAGAGCGAGACTCCGTCTCAAAAAAAAAAAAAAAAAAAAAAAAATTGAAGCCCAAGGTGTGAGGAATGAACAGAGGGTGGTCAGTTTGCAGAAAGAGGTGGACTGAGATAGGAAAGCTGGCCTGTCTCTCCCAGTGTGACCAAGCCAGAGAGAGAAGGAGCAGGGCTACTTCTTGGATAGGGCACAGGCAACCCTGCTCTTGCATTGATTTCCAATGAATCTAAAAATTCTGCATAGGAAATATCATTCCAGCTTACACATTTTATTTGCTACTTTGTTCCTGTTATTTGTAACTTTTTTATTATTTACACACTTGCATTTGTACTTTTGCCCCTGGCTGTGTTTTGTGTTCTTGACTTGTCCTTGGATAGACAATTTAACATTTCTAAAACAAAGTTTTCTTATCTACTAAATGGGGAGTACATCATAAACAAGGATAAGATCATGTCTACTTCATAATAGAAGTATTAATTAAATGACAGTGTTAAGTGAGGTGAGTGTACCTAGTCCAGTGTCTTACACACAGCATTCAACTGGAATAAACCCTGTCCTTTAATACATTTGACTTGTCTCAGCAAACTTACTGCATCAAACTCGTTTAGATGCATTTTATTTCACTTATTTAATTCATGATGTGTTTGTTCACCATACTCATCATACCTCTCCTGAGCTCAACCCCGGAGACATATTAGATTCTTCATTTTATTAGACCAGTATTTCTTCATTCTAATGTTGACATGAGTAGACCTGGCATCCTAGATATTCAATGTGCCACATTTGTCTTCACTAACTTTATTAACTTTATTTTATCCCTTTTGTTTTTATTATATAAAACTTGCTCAGAAATACTTGCTGCTGAAGTTATGGTCAGTATGTTTTTCAAATGTACAACATCTGTATAACAGTACTTTATATACCTTATCACTTTAGTAGCCTCAATTCTATGGGATAGGTGCCATTAAACTACTTCATTTGTAGATGAGAAAATAGATATTTAGAAGAGACTGAATAATTTGTCCAAGATCACGTGGTTAGAAAAATCTGCCAAGAAATCCTTTGCTCTTAACTGCAATGTACACTGCCTTCATCTTGCTTAAAGACAGATTGCTTATACAATGCTCAAAGATAAATAAAATGTTTACTTTATAGCTTAAGGATAAATGAAAATGTTTATATTTTCATAATAAAGTCATATTAGATTTTGAATACATTTTGCACAAAATTTTGGAAGGTTTAGCTTATACTTTAAACCATAGAATGGAGTAGAAAATAAAAATAGACATAATTCTGCTTCTTCATCCCTACCTCATGGAGAGAAAGGGCTGGATAAGAGAGGTGAACATGATTCCGCTGTGTGGATAGGAAGATTTTTAAAGTAATGGGAACAAATGAATTATGTTTCTGACATCAGTAAAAATCAGTGGATATCAAAAAACATGAAGCCCTGTATTGACCTATAATCCTTTTTCTCAAATGTAGGAGTCTTGATCTCATTAAATGAAGAGTTTGAGGGATAACAATGCCCTGAAGTTTGTCCAGTTTTTTTGTTTGTTTGTTGTTTGTTTGTTTGCTTTTTGAGATGGGGTCTTGCTTTGTTGCCAGGCTGGAGTGCAGTGGCGCAATCTTGGCTCACTGCAAGCTCTACCACCCGGGTTCAAGCAATTCTCCTGCCTCAGCCTCCTGAGTATCTGGGACTACAGGCCCCCACCACCATGCCCGGCTAATTTTTCTCTTCTTTGGAAGAGACGGGCTTTCACCATGTTGGCCAGGATGGTCTCAGTCTCTTGACCTCGTGATCTGCCTGCCTCAGCCTCCCAAAGTGCTGGGATTACAGGCCTGAACCACCATGCCTGGTCAGTTTGTCCAGTTTTATGTTGACTGGTTGAGTGGTTGATGGGGACTTTCTTGCTTGCCATTTTTATTCACTTAAGACAGCTCTAGCCTTGGAGAACCTCATGTCCCTCCTAAATAATACCCAGACCTGGAAGTTCTCTGAGACACATGAGAATAAATTCAATTCCTCAGAATTTTAAGGAACTTTCATAGAACTATAAAATCCCAAGCATACCCTTACCTCCCTCTCATTTGTGAATGGGGGCTTCTAAAGGAATGCTGAAGACTCGTATACCCCCATTTACAAAAGTAACAACCAGATTTTGTAGAGAAACTCTTACTATATCACTATGATGGAATTTAATGAGTCTCGTCCATAGTTGTGAAAAATAATCTTGCTGTCTTCCTGACTCAACTGAGCTGCTGCTTAATCTCAGTTTATATTTTCCCTCAAAGAAGACTTTTTGAAATTACATTTTATTTATGTTGTAGAATGAGGTAGGGATGTAAAATGCCTATAAGAAAAGCACAGGAAAGTATATTGGGCTATTTTGATTGCTGTGTACAATAGATCAGAATAAAATTGAATCTAAGTTGATATTAGCAATAATCTTAATGCTGGATTTCAGAGAAACTTCATTAAGCAGTCTTGTTGATTTGCTATGGCTCATTTTTCCATTTCAGTGGGTAGAGAAACAAAAAACAGTAAAGGATAATGGTGATATTCAATCACCTGATGGGATCTAGTAAAACTGCTGAAAACTAGATTGATTTTAAAGCAGATCACTAAGGAATCAATCTTGGAAGAGAAAACCAACAGCATGTCCTGCCAATGAAAATATAGGAAAGTAAAGTCTTAAATTTGCATACACATTTCTATCACAGGTTTAAGATATTTTAGGTTAAGCAAATAACCAGAGCAATTTTCCATTCTAAATTTCACCACCTTTAAAAGTATTGATCAAAGATTAAAATGTCTGGCCCAGATTATACAAAAACACATTAAAGCATGTCTGTAATAATAAGAGAGATTATATTTTAAGCATTTGAAGGATTTTTCCAGGGGAGATACGCCCTAGGTCCAAAGCAAAGCACTACCATTCTATTGCTTTTGAGTATAAACAGTATAAGAAAAGAGAATAAAGTAATTTACCTGATCTGCTTGCTGCTATTTTACCATCTGAACAAAGAAAGGAAGAATTGCTGTCATTAGTGGTGTCTCTAAATGATAGATTTGCCAGTAGAAAGTGAATATTGATTATAGTCATTTCTTGTCTTTGGGAGGTGCTCCCAAAGAGATATATTCATTGAATTTAATACTCAGGCATAAATACGGTAATTAGCCATTGCCCATGGTACATTTCTGCATCTTCAGAACACTGCCATAAAGGAGAAAGTCTGGGCTAATCTTCCAGTCACTCTCATGCCCAGTCTAAATGCATAAATTAGAATGCAGCAAAACTCAATAATTTTTAGACGCCTGAACAGGTGCTTCAAAAGACTAATTATTCTTTTGGTAAAATGCAGAAGTTTTAGTTAAAAGATATTTTCATGTGACAAAGGTACTGAATAAACTACAATTACTTAATCTGAATCAAATGTCTACAATTTCTAGTTTATAGCTGAATACTAAAATTTACGTATACACAACTTAAAAATTATTTAAGTGTCATTATTGTAAATCAAGGTAAACTTTCTCCATACTTAAATAAATGGCATGTAAATGTACAACCTTGTCAAGCTATTGTAAGTACAGCTGAGTCAAAAACACAATAAGAATGGGTACTTTACGACAAAAAGTATAATTTACATATACATGCACTTATTAAAGATTTACAAATATAAAAATATTAGTATTAAGTACATCAAGTCATTGGTTTCCAAAATAATTTTCTCAATAATTCTGTGAAATAAAACACTTAACAATGGTAATCGAATTTTGCATAAAGTTGCATGTTGATGGCATATTAAAGAAACTTCAAAGATGTTTTCGGTAACATTTTTATTTGGAGATTTACAGGATTGTGGTTTGTTTTAAATGCTTCTCTATGCTCTATAACCTTTAAATTTTCTAAACCCAAACTGACTGCATTATTCAAATAAAGAGTCAAGGCACATGGTCTGATACTAAGATAAACTTTTAGAAATTTGAACTAAAATCCAATTCAGGATAATCCAGGACTTATGGTTAGTAAACCTATCCCAGAGATGAAGGGGTAAATTAAGACAAACAGTAAATAGCACATTTAAAAGATATTTCCCATATGTTCTCATAAATTTGTTGTCAAAACCAAATCTTATGTATTGCACAAACAAATGCACACACACATGTCTAGCCAAAGGCTAAGAAGAAATGGTTTATAGATGTGGCTTGGAGACACTTAATATAAATGCTTCAAAAGAAAACTGCACAGTAATATTCTCTGTGTAAGTTAAACACCTGGAAAATTCTAACTATCTGAAATGTAGATTGCAGTTAAGAAGTTGTCCCGAAATCCTCTTGTGGCAAATAGAGATATCATCGAGCCCACGGATAAATTCTTGCTTATTCAATGTACCCATCAGGAGAAATCTTTTGAGGCCTCACTCAGAGTGCACATCCTTACCACAGGTACAAGGCTAATGAGCTTGGATCGATGGTGTTCTCAGCCCAGTGGACTGAAAACAATGAGTAAGAATTGGAACTGACTGCTAAAAGTAGACATGATGATCCTATGAATATAGAGTTAGTTGTTGAACAGAAAAGAGAGGACAGAAAGGCAAATCAAAAGCAGACACAGAAACTCAGAAACAATCTCCGGAACAGGGACAAACTGTTTACACAAGTCAGTAGATTCCAAGGGCATCATTGTATAGAATATAATATGATAATGGACATGCATTTTCATGCCTTTAAAAAAGATTAAGCTATTTTCAGAAGTTCCTCGTCTTCTTTGGTAAGAAGTTAGGGCATCCTTGGTTTATTTCAGAAAGTTTACCTTGCAAAGCATTTGGTTACTTTCAAGTAGAAAATTCTTGTAGGCAAAATAAATCTTATATTGATAATCCCAATTTATTTTATTCATTTAAAACAAAGATGTACTGAGGACCTACTCCATTGCAGCCACTGCTCTTGGCATTATGAATACAGGGTGAGCAGCAGAGACCAAAATCTGTCCTTAAGGAGTTCAGAGTCACGTGGAGTAAACAGGGTGGCATGGGAGCTCATTCACAAAACCAAGTGTGTAGGACACACATTAATTTTCTGATTCCAAAAGCAACCTCACAATGCAGCATAATGTTTCAAAGCAAAGATTAATTCCTGAAAGATACTGACCTGATTTTTGTCGGTAAAGTAGGGCTTCCACATCTATTTTTAAATGAAAAAAAAAAAACAAAACAAGTCATTTTATAATTCTCTATAACATATTTTAAGACAATGAAAAAGATGTTCTTTTTGTTTTCATTCTTCCTTAAAATTCAATATAAGCAATCCACTGTTTTTATCTGGTAAGTGTAATATTTTAATGGTAATTTACTATTTTGCAGCTTTTCTATTTAATAGGAAATGATCTATGTAACACAGACCTACCAGCATACTTGATATCAAAATTTTCAATGCCAACTCAGACTTGAAAATATGCATGACCAAATAGATTAAGTTCACAAATTAATATTAGCCAGTACTTTATATCTTTTTCACACAACTACAGCTGTTTATCTAAAGTATGGTTTCTGATCTAAATTTCACATGCTTTTATTTCCCCTAAACATTTTCTGGGTAATGTGTTCATAAGCAGTGAATTATACGAAAAAGAAACAAGAATAAAAGAACAGAATCAATTATATGGACTTTAATGAGAATATAGGATAGCCTGAGGAAAAAAAAATAAAAGTAGATTATGCATATTCACGCCTGAACTATGTCTCTTATAACTGTTTTTATCTACTTAACCAGAAAAATTGTTTTTCAAATTTTTTTCTTTCTATATAGTTATGCTTGATTAAACAATGCAAATGTTTCTTCCAATTGATTATATGGATACTGACTAAATATTTGCCTTCAGCAACTTCCAGGCCCCAAGATTTATCATCCTATAACCTGCTGAAAACTATGAGAATCTGTATATGAAACATAAATCAGACTAACAGCAACAAAAATTCATTTCAAATAAGGCACCTAGGATTTCTGCAAAGAGCATTTTTCCAAGTATGTTTCTCATTTCCCACAATGACATCTTGAATAAATACATAAAATCTTTGAATTTTGTTGATAAGTCGCCTGTCTATGGAAAGCCCGTTGAAATACTCATAATCATTTTCCAGATCTACAATGGATGGATATATAGGAATTTACCTTAGAAACATGAGCCAATTCTTCAGGAAATTTAATATACTTACAACAAGTACTTTTAAAATTATGTTTATGGTGATACGACGTATAATAAATGCTTTGAAAATAATGTACTCGGGCCGGGCACGGTGGCTCAGGCCTGTAATCCCAGCACTTTGGGAGGCCGAGGCAGGCAATCACGAGGTCAAGAAATCGAGACCATCCTGGCGAACAAACACGGTGAAACCCCGTCTCTACTAAAAATACAAAAAACTTAACTGGGCGAGGTGGCGGCGCCTGTAGTCCCAGCTACTCGGGAGGCTGAGGCAGCAGAATGGCGTGAGCCCGGGAGGCGGAGCTTGCAGTGAGCTGAGATCATGCCACTGCACTCCAACCTGGGCAACAGACCGAGACTCTGTCTCAAAAAAAAAAAAAAAAAAAAAAAAAAGAAAGAAAAGAATGTGCTCTGTGCTCCATTACTTAGGAAACAAGAAACACATTTATGCAACAGGAAAAAAAGAATATAACAAAGCACTATGTAAGATTTTGAAAATCACTGTTACACAAAGTAATCATTTTCTAATGGTTCATCAATTTCCCAGAGACTTGGATTAAACGTAGAAATTTTATCTTAATTATAACAAATAATTGCAGTTCTCTATATTCTGGCATCTCAGAGAAAAGTAAGATGTATGTTTTGTGTTCTACTTTCAGATTTAGAGAATAGATTTTTAAGTTTAGATATGGAAAAAAATCTCCTGCTCTTTGCAGACTTTTCCCCTTACGTTTGGATAATGTTATCTTTTCTGCCCTTTTCAGGAACAGAACAACGTTTGTTTCTAGGCACTTTTTCATTTTGCTTAATGTTTAATTTTCTCAAAATGAATGACATCTTACCTTTAATTTGTGAAAGTAATTAATGAACTTTCTAAAATATCCAGGCAAGTCGTTAGTTTAAAAGTGTTGTTTTTGATGATGACCCTGTTTTTAATTGGTGATAATTTCTCGATTTGTGAAAAACATGATTACCTGTTTGTGTCTTTAGTCTTAGTAGGGATATGCATTCAAGATAGAAACATCAAAGCATAAACTGTGATGAAAATCAGTAACAAACAACACTGAATGTATGTTGCGTGATCTTCTTAGTAATAGTTCTAGGCGGTTGCTAAACAAATATATCTAAATGTGTATACATATATTTAAAAGCATCCTTCATTTTATTGTGCTTTACTTTACTGATGTTTACATATATTGTGTGCTTTACAAATTGAAGATTTGTGGCAACCCTGTGACTAGCAACTCTGCTGACACCATTTCTCCAACAGCACGTGCTCACTTCAGGTCTTTGTAACATATTTTCATAATTCTCCCAATATTTCCAATTTATTATTATTGTTATACCTGTTATGGTGATCTATGATCAGTGATTTTTTGATGTTGCTCCTGTAATTGTTTTCGGGCATCACAAGCCATGCTCAATAACATGGCAAACTTAATATAGACTTATGTTCTGACCTCTCTACCAATAGGTCATTGCCCCCATCTCTCTCCCTCTCTTTGGGCCTCCCTTTTCCCTGAGACACAACAATATTGAAATTAGGCCAATTAATAACCCTACAATGGCCTCTAAGTGTTCACATGAAAAGAAGAGTGGCAGATCTTGCATTTAATATCAAAAGTTCAAAATGATTAAGCTTAGTGAGGAAGGCACGTGGAAAGCCAAGACAGGCTGAAAGCTGAGTCTCTTGTGCTGAACACTCAGCCAATTTGTGAATGCAAAAGAAAAATTCTTGAGGGAAATTAAAAGTGCTACTCCAGCGAACACATGAATGATAAGAAAGCAAAACAGTCTTATTTCTGATATGGAGAAAGTTTGAGTAGCCTGGAAATATCAAGCCAGCCACAGTATTCCCTTAAGCCAAACCGTAATCCAGAAAAAAGGCTTTAACTCTTTTCAGTTCTCTGAAGCCTGAGAGAGGTGAGGGAGCTACAGAAGAGAAGTTTTAAGTTAGCAGAGTTTAGCTCATGAAATTTAAGGAAACAAGCAGTCTCCATAAGATGAAAGTGCAAAGTGAAGTAGCAAGGGCTGATGGAGAAGCTGCAGCAAGTTCAGAACAGAAGATGTAGCCAAGATAATTCATGAAGGTGGCTGCACCAAACAATAGATTTTCACTGTAAACAAAACAGTTTTTGATTGGCAGAAGATGCCATCTAGGACTTTCGTAGCTAGAGAGGAGAACTCAATGCCTGGTTTCCAAGCTCCAAAGGACAGACTGATTCTCTTTTTTAGGGTCTAGTGCATCTTCTGACTTGAGGTTAAAACCACTGGTCATTGACCATTCTGAAAGTCCTAGGTCCCTTAAGAATTACGCTAAATCTATTCTGCCCATGCTCTATATATGAAATAACTCAGCCTGGATGATAGTACGTCTGTTTACAACAGGACTTATTGAATATTTTAAGCCCATTGCTGAGATCTAGTGCTCAGTACAAAAGATGCCTTTCAAAATATTACTGCTCATTGATAAGAGTTGAAGAGCTCCGGCCGGGCGCGGTGGCTCAAGCCTGTAATCCCAGCACTTTGGGAGGCCGAGACGGGCGGATCACGAGGTCAGGAGATCGAGACCATCCTGGCTAATATGGTGAAACCCCGTCTCTACTAAAAATACAAAAAAAAATTAGCTGGGTGCAGTGGCAGCTGCCTGTAGTCCCAGCTACTCGGGAGGCTGAGGCAGGAGAATGGCATGAACCCGGGAGGCGGAGCTTGCAGTGAGCTGAGATCCGGCCACTGCACTCCAGCCTGGGCGACACAGCGAGACTCCGTCTCAAAAAAAAAAAAAAAAAAAAAAAAAAAAAGAGTTGAAGAGCTCTGATGGAGATGTACATAGAGATTAATGTTGTTTTCAGGCTGCTAACACAACATCCATTCGGCAGCCGACAGGTAAAGGAGTAATTTTGACTTTCACATCTTCTTACTGAAGAAATAAATACATTTCTTAAGGTTATAGCTTGCCCTAAATAATGATCCCTCTGATGAATATAATCCAAGTAAATTGAAAATCTTCTGGAAAGGATTCACCTTTCTAGATGCACATTCATGATTCATGAGAGGAAGCCAAAATATCAACATTAAAATAATTTGGAAGAAGCTGACTTTTAGGGGTTCAAGACTTCAGTAGAAGAAGCAACTGTGGATGTGGCAGAAAGAACAAGAGAACTAGAATTAAAAGTGGAGCCTGAAGATGTGACCGAATTGCTGCAATCTCATGAGAAAACTTGAACAGATGATGAGTTGCCCCTTGTGAATGAGCAAGGAAAGTGATTTCTTTAATTGAGAGCTACTTCTGGTGAAGATGCTGTGAACATAGTTGAAATGACAACAAAGGATTTAGAATATTAGACAAAGTTAGATGCTAAAGCAGTAGCAGGATTTAAGAAATCTGACTGCAACTTTGAAAGAAGTTCTACTGTGGGTAAAATGTTGTCAAGCAGCATTGCATGCTACAGAGAAATCTTTCATGAATTGAAGAGTCTATCAATGTGGCAAATGTCATAGCTTTCTTATTTTGAGAAATTGCCACAGCTCCCCCCTCTCCACCTTCAGTAGCCACCACATTGGGTACTCAGCAGCAGTCAACATCAAGGCAAGACCCTTCACCAGCCAAAAGACTACAACTCAGTGAAAACTCAAATGATCATAGCATTGCTTAGCAATAAAGGATTTTTAACTGAGGTATATATACATTGTTTTTTGTACATAATGCTATTGTACACTTAGTCTACAGTAGAGGGTAAACATAACTTTTATACATGTTGGGAAGCAAAAAAACTGTGTGTGACCTGCTTTATCACAATATTCACTTTATTACAGTAATCTAGAAGCAAACTCGAGATATCTCCAAGGTGTGCTTGTATCCACACCCTTAAGACAGGATTGTTAAAGCTGAGGTAATACACAGTAAGATGAGAAATCCAGTTTTCTTATCCTACTCTAAAACGTAGTCTAAGAAAAATTGCTAGGAAGAAAAATGTTTGATGTACAGAACACTAAACATTTAAACAAATATATACTTGGGGTCATCACATTTGAAAGAATTCTTTAAATTAGTTTCTTACCTTTGCAGAAGCACCAAAGAGCCACAACCAAGTACCATAATATCAACTTCATGGTTGTGATTTGAGACCTAGAAATGGAGCATAGTCATTCTGGAGAGACAAGTCCACAAGGGCCCCTGTAACTTTGGTTTTTATACCCACTCATCCCACTGTCTGCCATCAGGGACTAGGTGTGGTAAACTTGGTGACGAGAGAGCAAAGGTAAATGTCATAGCCTGCCAAAGATGAAATCCATTTTCAGCCAGTTTAGTGCCTTACTCCTATGACATCTTCTATCTTGGACCAAATCCAGCTCGTACCAAACCCAGAACATGCCTTCTTGCCGCCCTGTGCAAACAGCAAAGCCAGGAACTAAAAGCCCCAGGATTAAAAACTAAATAAGCTGAGGATACACACATTTATCTGTCCTCCATTAATCACTGCAGAAGTCTTAATACCTCAAGAAACTCAAATATTGTGATTAAATATTGTAATTGTCTTTCCCTTAACAACAAAATGTGTTTTAAACATTAACCTACTTTGAAACAAAGAACTCTTTACTTACCAATATGTTAGATAAATGCATTGCGTAAGTATAGGTATAGATGCACTAAGATGTATAAATATACAGTAATAGCTTTATAATTCAAAAGGATATGTAAAACTCTAATGATATGTTTTTATTTTACAATAAGATATATAAATAAGTAGAAAATATATTAAAATGAAAACAACATAAAAAGAATGTTTTAGGACAAACACAAATTTAAATAGAAAATGTCATTCATCAATACATATCTAGATATCCTGAGTAAAGAGATAAGTTCAAGTTAGAATCTCAGAGAAGTTCTGATCTGGTCTATGATGAACAGGGTAGAGAGGATTGACAAGGGAGGAATCTCTTGGGCCAGTCAGGTGGACCTGGAAAATGGAAGGCCAACTCCACAGCTTCAATGATGCCATTTGCTCCTCATCTGCTCCCAGCTGCTCCCAAGGAAAGACTTCAGCAGCTAAAGTGAAAGCAGTCCTTAGTTTTTTCTCCCCAGAAAAGCAGAAGAATCCAGGAAAGGGGGAAAAGGTATGGCCCAACATCCTTTTTCTTCCCCTTTATTCACTAATGACTCAACTAACTTAGAACAAATAAATAATTCCTACCTTTTCAGAGGGCCTCACCAATGCATATTGAATGCTTTTACACATGCTCCTTGGCTGGCCAAATCTGTTTAGTCTATTTGTTGAGTCTTAAATTATTTCCAAAGGGGACAGAATTTAACAGATTTAAACATTTTAATTGCATTTGCCTGATCAAGGTGGCACATTTACTGAAGGCCGTGCAATATTAAATCTGACACCAGTATAAGTATCAGAGCTTTTTCTGAGTCAGGCTTTTGGAGATGGTAAACAATAGATATTTTAGTGCTGGAGAAGAGGACTCACTCCAAGAACAGAGAAAGAGGTAACAAATGGAGGTTAAAGAGACTAACAACTGACTCACTGACTTTGTCATTTTTCCAAAACCCAGCCTTGTTTCTTTCAATGATTCACAAATTTATTAAGATGGTACATAAAGGACTTTTATCCAATATAGAAAAAAATATAGTTCAGAGGGAACTATATTATACACTGAGACATGTGACTCACAGTAACACTGCCATTGATGATGTTCTTTTCTTTATCATACATGACTTCATTGTGAAGAAGATTTAATCCCAGGAAAGCCATTTTTTTTAGATTATCATTATGACATAATTATTCTGCTATATGCTTCACAGTAGGCTTAGACATGTAAGAGACTAGAATGATACAAAGTTATCAGGGGCTGTTAAGCAACTAAGAATATATGCAAGATAGAACATTTCAATAAGCAAGATTGAATGGAAATGGTATGGAAGATCCGAGGAAGGTGAGATTACTTTTAGCTTAGAAGAATCAGGGAACATTTCATTACACTTGCTTGGCACAACCCTAACCATGGCTTAAATTAAACTATTTCCTGTTCCCAACTACACTATGCAGATGAACACAACTTGTTCATGTGTTGGAACCGAACTGTCGATTCCTTCCTGGGCAGGGGTCGCCGCGAAGGATCACCGACACGAGATTCACAGCAGAGAGTTATTTATTACTAGCGCGCTAGGGTCCCAAGCTCTAAGTTGGCCCTGGGACCCCAACTGCTTGTTACAGGCTGTTTATATAGGCAAACACAAGTTCAAACACAGCTTATGGCGCGAAATTCAAACAAAGCTTAAGGCGCAAAATGATTGGGTCTAGTTATGGCCTGAGCAAGGTGTCTTATGCTAATTGGTTAGAGCAGGACCTTATGAGGTTTTTTTCCTGGAGTTGTTGATTCCGGGAACTTCGAGGCAGGGTGGGACCCCCGGAATTGGCAGGGTGGGACCCCATGAGGTTGTTTCCCAGAATTGGCAGGGTGGGACCCTATCAGGGTGGGTCCTTATCGAGGCAGGGTGGGACCCTATCCAGAGCCACCTGGTGTTAATTTTTTTTCTATATGAGGCCTAGTTTCTAAGTTTTATGAGGCCTAGTTTCATTCCCTCCTCTTTTTGTGTCAGAGGCTCAATCTTGAGCCTCTTCTTCAGTCCTGAGGGTCTGGTATTGTTGGGTCAGAACCATAGCATGTACTATGTTTAATCTATTTTTAATAAGGGTGAGTAAGCGGTTGAGTATGCATGGCCCGAAAGTCAGAATGAGCGTGAGCAGGATGAGGGGTCCTAAGATGGTGGAGATTAGGGTGCTAAGCCAAGGGGATTGGTTGTACCAATTTTCAAACCAATTTTGCTGAGATTCTCTCTCTTTTTTCCTCTTGTCTAATCTTTCTCTTAGTTTTGCCATAGAATCTTTAACTACTCCTGAATGATCTGCATAAAAACAACATTGCTCTTTCAGGGCTGCACAGAGCCCGCCCTCTTTCAGAAAGACAATTTCTAGTCCTCGTCAGTTTTGTAATACAACTTCAGACAGAGAAGTCAAGGACTCTTCAAGTTTTGTGATAGATTGTTCTATGGCTCTAAGGTCTTCATCTATGGCTACTCTAAGTTGTTGCAGATGATGGTTACCATGCACTAGGGCTGCTGTCCCGGTCCCAACTCCAGCCGCTACCCCAATTCCTAACATTACGGCGAGGGTGAGGGAGATAGGTTCTCTCTTTGGTCTAGTATGAGTTTTTTGCTCATACCGGAGATCAAAGGAATCTCCAGAGTGATAGTATACTCGGGGAACAACTTGTACCAACACGCAATAGTGGGTGCCACTGCTAAAAACGGCTGTGGATACACAGGGGGTGAGCCCAGTGTTGCAAGCCCACCAGTCCGTCTCGGAGGGGACCAAATAGTGATTGGAGCTGGGTACTGTCAAGGTTACATTACAAAGATGCTGATGACTAGGGGGCACTTGGCCTATGCAGGTTCCCGACCCAGAAACTTCAGCCAGGGTTAGTTTTCTTTGTTGTTCCCATGCGCATCCAGTAGGATTGGCGGAGTTAGTGAAATTATTAGTGGAGGCAATGCCTTCATAGTAAGGGGGGCCTGTTGCCAGACATAGCCAGCAAGAGGAGGTAAATTCTGGCTTTGTCTGGTTTAAAGCGAAATAGGAGCCCTTTATGAGATTTAGGAGCCTGTCACCTATTCCCAGGTCAAGGGGCCCGCGGGTGACGTTTTGGGCTGAGGGTGTGTATTTAGAGGAGGTGGAGATTAAAGGCGGGGAAATGCTTTTAGGAGCTCTTGGTTGGGGCTCTCTTGGTGCAGGAACCAGGGGCTTCCTTGTTTCTGATAAAACTTGGTTTGGTCCTACTGCGACAGGGGCTGTGATAGGGTTGACTATTAATTTGATTTGGATAGGGATTCCATACAGTGGCTTTTGGTATAAATATAGGCCCAATATTAACCCAGATATCCAACGGTTATCAGATTTTGCTGCATCTTCAAACTTGATGCGGACCAGATTGCAAGTTTTTGAATATCGGGTTCTGGTGCAGCGTTGGACAAAGGACATGGTTATGTACCAGAGTTTCGTGGCCCATTTCCATTCTCCATCATTAGTAGTTATACAGGACCAACTAGCGCAAAACAGGGCATCTATTTCTCCACAAGTTTTTCTCATTTCTCCTGTCCTGAATCCGGGACAGGCATAGAACCCATTCCGGCTTACGGACACCTTTCTAGCCTGTTTTCTCCATTCTCCTCCTTCCATGTCATCTATCTTTGCTATTTTGTCTAGGTTGAAATAGAGGTCAGGGAACCAAGTCCCCATAGGAGCAATTTTTGAGGTTTTATCTAAGACCTCATGAGTACTAAAATCAATTACCTGCCAGGTCAGGTTATATGGCCGGTGGGGGTTATTACTGTCAGCGACACAGGGAAGGAGGGCTAGTAATAAGCAAGGGGCTAGATACGAGAGAGTCTTATCTTGAGCGGGTCCTCGGAGCGTCGGAGTCTCCATGTCTTAGGTGGAGTTGGTCCGGGCGTCTCTGGAGCAGCCTTGGCGTGGGATGCGTGGATCCAAGTGGAGATTCCGTCAACCTTTATGGCTGTGGGCGTGGTCAGGAGAACAATGTAGGGTCCTTTCCACCGAGGCTCTAGTCCTTGAGTGCAATGCCGTCTAACGTAGACAGAGTCTCCCACCTGGAAGGGGTGACTGGTCTGTGGATGTCCTGGTTGGTACAGTTCTGCCAAGGGGGCCCAGATTTGGGCCTGTACTGCTTGGAGTCCTTTTAGCCGGGCCTGTAGGTCAGTCTTAGGATCGGAGGTGGAGAAGGAATTAAGCAAGGTTGACAAAGGGGGAGGTCCTCCGTAGAGGATTTCATATGGAGTGAGCCCAAAACGGTTAGGCGTATTTCGGGCCCTTAACAGAGCTAAGGATAGGAGGCGTCTCCAATCTTTTAAACCAGTCTCTAAGGTCAATTTAGTAAGGGTCTCTTTTATTGTTCTATTCATTCTTTCTACCTGTCCTGAGCTCTGGGGTCTATAGGCACAATGTAATTTCCAATTAATCCCCAATATCCTGGCGAGCCCCTGACTTACCTGAGAAACGAAGGCCAGCCCGTTATCTGACCCAATTACCTTGGGAAGTCCGAATCTAGGAAAGATTTCTTCCAAAATTTTCTTGGCTACTATGTGTGCCGTTTCTTGCCGGGTGGGGTAGGCTTCTACCCATCCTGAAAAGGTATCTACAAACACCAGTAAGTACTTATATCCAGCATAGTGAGGTTTTACTTCAGTGAAGTCTATTTCCCAATAGACTCCTGGGCGGTTACCACGAGTTCGTTTCCCTTCTGGCACTCGGGTAGCCCCAGCGTTTACCTGCTGACAGACCTTACAGGCAGATGTCACTTGTTCTATGAGGGTACTTGCCTTTGGGATTAGAAAGTCAGTTTTTTCAATCAGTAATTTTAGCTTTCGATTACTCAAGTGTGTCCAGGCATGCATCTGCTGGATCATTGCCAGGGCCTCCTTTTGGGGAAGGACTATTTTTCCTCCTTTTTTCCAGTCTTTAGTGTCTTTGTTTTCTATAGCCCCTATGGCCTTTGCTTCTTCCTGGTCTTCTGGGGTATAAGTATGTTCAATAGTTATGTGGCTGGTTTCGTCAGGTTCTGTGGCTAGGGTCAGTACTTCTGCCATGGCGGCTTGCCTGGCTACTTGGTCAGCCTGTCTGTTTCCTACTGCGACTGGATCCTGTCCTTTCTGATGCCCGGGGCAGTGAATTATAGCCACTTCTTGAGGAAGAAAAAGGGCTTTTAATAAGGCAATTATTTCAACTTTGTTCTTGATTTCCTTTCCTTCTGAGGTTAGGAGACCTCTTCTTTCATAGATACTTCCATGAGTATGAGCCGTTGCAAAGGCATACCGGCTATCAGTATAAATGTTAGCTTTCTTTCCCTTGGACAGCTCTAGGGCCTTGGTTAGTGCTATTAACTCAGCCTTCTGTGCAGACGTGCCAGGAGGTAGTGATTGTGCCCAAATGGTGTTGTGGCCATCTACTACCGCCGCTCCCGCCCTCCGGGTACCTGAGTCAAGGTAACTGCTGCCGTCTGTATACCAGGTGTGATCCGCGTCTGGGAGTTCTTGGTCTTTAAGGTCTTCCCGTGTTCCATGGGTCTCAGCCAGTACTTGCCGACAATCGTGTGGGCTTGGTTGGTCTTCTGGTACCGGCAGCAGCGTAGCAGGGTTTAGGGTGACCGGAGGGTCAAACTGGACGCGGTCCGTGTCCAGTAGGAGGGCCTGGTAGTGGGTTAGGCGTGCGTTGGTTATCCACCGGTCCGGGGGCTGCCGCACTATGGCCTCTAGAGCATGTGGGGTAATAACAGTCAGTGGCTGCCCAAGGGTTAACTTAGCAGAGTCCTTGACCAGCATAGCGGTGGCTGCCATGATACGAAGACACGGGGGCCAGCCGGCCGCCACAGGGTCCAGTTTTTAGACAGGTATGTTACCGGTCTTTTCCAAGGCCCTAATTTTTGGGTCAAGACCCCTTTGGCAATCCCTTGCCTCTCGTCCAGGAAGAGGGTAAAGGGCTTTGAGGTGTCCGGTAACCCAAGGGCCGGGGCAGACAAGAGTGCTTGTTTTAGTGCCTCAAAAGCCAATTGATGCTCTGTCTGCCAGGTGAAAGGGGTGCTCTCCTTGGTGAGTGCATAAAGGGGGGCGGCCAGTTCAGCAAAACCGGGTATCCACAAGCGACAGAACCCAGCAGTTCCCAAGAATTCACGTACCTCCCTGGGATTTCGTGGTGGTGGAAGGCGAGCCACTGTCTCTATGCGCCCAGGGGTGAGCCACTTTTTCCCTTCACTCAGGATATACCCCAGATATGTTACCTTGGTCTGACAGAGCTGTGCCTTCTTGGCGGATACCCGGTATCCTTTTTCACCCAGTGCCTGGAGTAGATGCCTGGTACCTTGTATACAGATTTCCTTTGTAGGAGCAGCCAAGAGGAGGTCATCCACATACTGGAGTAGAGTCACTTCTGGATTTTGGGTCCGGAAGTCGGTCAGGTCTTGATGAAGAGCCTCATCGAAGAGAGTGGGAGAGTTCTTGAATCCTTGGGGAAGCCGGGTCCAGGTCAATTGGCCCGAAATTCCTTTCTCAGGATCCTTCCACTCAAAGGCAAAGAGTTCTTGGCTTTGGGGGGCCAGAGGTAAACAGAAGAAAGCATCTTTTAAATCTAATACTGTATACCAGTTATAGCCTGGTTTTAAGGTGCTGAGTAAGTTGTAAGGATTGGGGACCGTGGGATGAATGTCCATGGTTCTTTTGTTAATTTCTCTCAAGTCTTGGACAGGCCTGTAATCCTGAGTACCAGGCTTTTTTACTGGCAGAAGAGGAGTGTTCCAGGGTGAGTGACAAGGTCGCAACACTCCGAGTTCTAGAAATTTGTTAATGCGCTGCCGAATTCCTATATGAGCCTCTCGGCTCATGGGATATCGCTTGATAGACACGGGCACCGCCGTGGGCTTTAAATCAATTATGATTGGGGCTTGATACTTAGCTAGCCCGAGTCCTCCCGTTTCCGCCCAAGCTTGGGGAAAGTCTTGCAACCAAACATCGGGGAGGCTAGTGATGACTGGAGCGTTGAAAAGCCGATGCTCATCTTGCAGAGACACAGTTAAAATTTAGATGGGCTGACCGTCCCGATCTAATACTTGGGCTCCAGTCTCAGAGAAGTGGATTTGGGCTCCGAGCTTGGTCAGAAGATCTCGCCCTAGGAGGGGGTAGGGGCATTCAGGTACCACCAAGAAGGAATGTGTCACCATTCCTTGTCCAAGATTAACTGTCCAGTGGTTAGTCCACTTGTGCAATTTTCCCCCTGTTGCCCCCTGGACCCAGGATGTGCGGGAAGACAGGGGCCCGTCTGCCTTTGTCAAAACTGAATGTTGGGTCCCTGTGTCCACCAAGAAGGTGGTGGGATGCCCCCCTACAGAGAGAGTTAGCCGGGGCTCGGGGGGGGCTCCAGAGCCTTGACACCCCTATTCGCTATCTTCACCTAGGGTGAGGACAGCGGCAGGTTTCTTTTGGTCTTTAGGACGCTTGGGGCAATCTTTAATCCAATGTCCCCGTTCTTCGCAGTAGGCACACTGGTCTTTTTCCACTTTTGGCCGCCTCCGCTTCTCTCCCTCTCTCCCTGGTCCTTTCTTTCTCACAACTGCCGCCAGGATTTTTGTTAAATGCTTATCCCTCACTCGGTCCCTATGATCCTCTCGCTCCATCTGTTCCTTCGCTAACCTGGCTTCCTTTTCCTCAGGGGTTTCTCTCTTATTATATACTTTTTCTGCCTCCCTAACCAATTCCTGTAATCCATAGGTTTGGATTCCATCTAGCCTTTGGAGTTTTCCTTTTATATCTAATGCAGCTTGGTCTATGAATGCCATAGCTACGGTAGCCTTATGTTCTAGGGCCTCTGGATCGAATGGGGTATACATTCGGAACCCTTCCAGAAGCCTTTCCATGAAGGCTGCCGGGCTCTCGTCCCTTTCCTGAGTTATGGTCCTTACCTTGGCCAAATTTGTGGGGCGCTTTCCTGCCCCTTTGAGACCCGCCAACAGAGCCTGGCGATAGATTCGGAGACTCTCCCTACCTGGTGCTGTTTCATAGTCCCAGTCTGGGCGGGTGAGGGGAAATCCCTCGTCTATTTCATTGGGAAGTTGGGTTGGGAGGCCTCCTGGTCCTGGCACATTTTTCCGGGCCTCCAGGAGGACTCGCTGCCTTTCTTCAGTGGTTAGGAGGACCTGCAAGAGTTGCTGGCAATCATCCCAAGTGGGCTGGTGAGTGAGGAGAATGGATTCTATCAACGAGGTTAGGGCCTGGGGGTCTTGGGAAAAGGAAGGGTTATGGGTTTTCCAGTTGTAGAGGTCAGAGGCAGAGAAGGGCCAGTACTGGACCGTGCGATTGACAGTACGGAGGGGAAAAAGGGAGGATTGCCAAGTGGAAGGGCCATCTGGGTCCTCAGTCCGCCGCAAGCGGAGACGTGGAGGTGTTGGCGGCGGCGTCCGAGGGGTGAGCTTGGGCGGGGCTGGAGAAGGAGACGGGGTGGAGGGAGGGGCCGAGGGAGAAGTTGGAGAAAGGGTAGGGGCCGAGGCAGTAGAGGAAAGAGCTGGGGACAAGACAGGGGGCAAGAGTGAAGCGTAAGGTGGAGATCCCAGAAGGGGGTTCTGAGGTGGAGGAGGCAGGGGGTCAAGAAGGAGGAGATCCCTCTGGGGTTCATCTGGGAGGACTGGCTTAGGCGGGTCCGGATTCCAATTCTTTGGGGCTTCTAAGGCAAGGAGGGTAGATTGGGATGGGGAAGGGGAATGGAGGAAGGGTTTCACCCAAGAGGGAGGATTTCAGACCAGATCCTCCCAAATAATTATGTAGGCCACCTGGTCCTGGTGTCCGAGTGGCCCAGGATCCATCACTTTTGCTTTAACCTGCAAGATAATTGAGAGGTTAAATGTTCCGTCCCGGGGCCACTCCCCATGGAGGGTTGGCCATTCGGACGAGCAGAATGTTTTCCATCGTCCCTTACGGACTTCTACAGAGAGGTGGTGGGCTCGAGCCCGGACGTCAGGGAAGTGAGTCAGGGTTAGAGACAAAGGAGTCATCAACGTCTGTCCCATTTCGTCCACGTATAACAAGGACAAAACGAAAGTAACAAAAATAAAGACCAGACAAGTAAGGAGAAGCCGCGCGGCCAGAGAGTGGCGCCACAAGATCACAAAATATTCAGATGGCAGGGGTGACCTGCCTACAGATTTGAGGAGGCTGACTGAGTCGTCAGCCTTCTCCCAGACTACTGCCAGGGTGTCCCCTGGGGCGTAAGTGGGAAGGTGCCGGACACGTCTGTCCCCCTTCCCCACTTAATTCAGAAGGAGTACACCCCAGAGTTCAGAGTTAGCCGGCAAGACAGACAGAACAAAACGAAAGTACCTGGTGGGTCCGTTCAGTCAGCAGTCCGTGGCCCGGGCCAGATGGGTCTCCGCCGGATGGGTCGGGGGTCCTCGGATGACCCCACTTCCCGGCCAACGCACCAAATGTTGGAACCGAACTGTCGATTCCCTCCTGGGCAGGGGTCGCCACGAAGGATCACTGACACGAGATTCACAGCAGAGAGTTATTTATTACTAGCGCGCTAGGGTCCCAAGCTCTAAGTTGGCCCTGGGACCCCGACTGCTTGTTACAGGCTGTTTATATAGGCAAACACAAGTTCAAACACAGCTTATGGCGCGAAATTCAAACAAAGCTTAAGGCGCAAAATGATTGGGTCTAGCTATGGCCTGAGCAAGGTGTCTTATGCTAATTGGTTAGAGCAGGACCTTATGAGGTTTTTTTCCTGGAGTTGTTGATTCTGGGAACTTCGAGGCAGGGTGGGACCCCCGGAATTGGCAGGGTGGGACCCCATGAGGTTGTTTCCCAGAATTGGCAGGGTGGGACCCTATCAGGGTGGGTCCTTATCGAGGCAGGGTGGGACCCTATCCAGAGCCACCTGGTGTTAATTTTTTTTCTATATGAGGCCTAGTTTCTAAGTTTTATTAGGCCTAGTTTCACATGTACAAAGCACATGCTAACTTGCCTCTCTTAAATCCATTACCCCAAATTGACCCTTAAGACAGCTAGGCAATTATATTTTCTAGTCCATTTGCTGTCACACTCTTCCATTTCATATCTTCTCTCCTCTCAACATCCAACACCTCTTTACCATCATCCCTTTCTGTTAATAGCTTATTTCCAGTTTTACTGAGAAAACAAAAGCTATCAAAAGAAAACTCTACCAGATTTCTACTCAATTACCTACCTTCTTATTTATCCAGATGAACTCTCTGTGCCACTATCAAAGGCCAACTATTTCATTTGTATACTGGATTCCATCCAAGAATATTATGCCAGCAATTCATTCATCTCTAGTTTGTCCCCCCTTTTGGATTATTCTCAACAGTATAAATGCATGAGCTTATTTCTCCTAACTCAAAATAAATAAATACGTACATGAAACAGTGCTATGAAATGTGAATTATATCTCAATAAAGCTGTTTAAAAAAAAACTGTGGAACTCACTTCCTTTCTGGCTCTCTTCCCATTTCTCTGTTCCCTTTAATGATTAAATATCACAAAAGAGGTATTTGTGCTCATGGATTCACTCATGAACTTTGTTCCTTCAAGTTTTCACTCCATCACTCCACAAGATGTGCCCTTGGCAAGGACACTGGTGATTGATCCCCTTTTGTGAATCTAATGCCTTTTATTTACCTCTCAACAACAGCATTGAACACAGTTGATCAATTCCTGCTTTTCAGTACACCTTATGTCACTTCTGCAAATTCCAAGCTTTTTTCTATTTCTTTTGTTGCTCCTTTTTATCCTCTGTTGATTCCTTCTCATATCCCAAGGCCTGTTAACATGAGGACCCTGAGGTTCAAATTTGCATCTCTCTTTTTGTTATTCACTCCTTGGGAGGGATACTATTCAAATTCTATGAATTTAAATACCATGCATATGCTCCTTACTTTCAAGTTTATATATCTAGCCTGGCCTTTTCCTCTGAGCTCCAGGCTCATATTAATCATCTTCACTTGAATGTCTGCTAAGCAGCTGAAACTCAGTGTGTCCAACATGAAACTCCAGTGCTATGTTCCATCCCTTCCACAGATGTGCTTCGCCTAATGTCTTTTCATCTCAGTTAATGGAGCCTCTGTTCTTCCAGTTACCTCTACCCACAATTTGGAGCCATCCTTGACTCCTCTTTTTCTTTCACCCATCCCCTACTCATTCCATTGGAAGATTGTCTTAATTTTCACTTTCATCTTGAGTTCAACCTCTTCTCAGTACCCCTACTACCACTACCCTGATACCCCTCATTTATGCTGCTATCACCTCTGGCCTAGATTACCATAATGGACTTTCAACTAGTCTCTCTACTTATCTACTTATTCACTGTGGCTAATCTCAGGACATCAGCCAGCATGGTCCTGTGCAAACTGGCTTTTATGCTGTGTTTCTCCACTCAAAACTCTCATGGCCTTATTTCATTCAAAATAAAATCAACACCATTAACATGGCTTACAAGGTCCTGCTCCATCAGCCCCAACTCTCTCATCTCACCTTCTACCTACCTACTCTTACTGTCTCTACTCCAGTCCCAGAGGCCTCCCTTCTATTGGTGGAGCTTACCAGGTACAATCATACCTCAGAATCACACTCAGAATCTGATGTGGTTTGGCTGTGTCCCCACCCAAATCTCATCTTGAATTGTAGTTCCCATAATCCCCCTGTGTTGTAGGAGGGATCCAGGGGGAGGTAATTTAATCACGTGGGTGGTTACCTCCATGCTGTTCTTGTGATAGTGAATGAATTACCATGATATCTGATGGTTTTATAAGGGCCTTTACCCCTTTGCTAGGCACTTCACCTTCCTGCCACCATGTGGAGAAGGATATGTTTGTGTCTCCTTTTGTTACCAGTGGGTCTTTGCTCCTAGGGCTCTCAAGGTGGTGGCAGGCTGTTCCAAAGATGGGGTGGGCTGTTCCCAAGATGGCAGTAAGCCTTTTGTTCTCTGACCTGGGGTTCTTGGCCTCACAGATTCCAAGGAATGGAACTTTGGGCCATGCGGTGAGTGTTATAGCTCTACTAGAAGCTGTGGGTCACAGAAGAGAACCGTGGAACCCAGTGACTAGTGTTCAGCTTGATTAGGATGAATCCGTGCACTTAGCTGCACAGGAACAATGGTGAGCTTCTAGTGTGATAGGGAGTGGCAATGATGCCTTGCTAAATCAGAAGCACAGAGGACACCCTGCCGGATCTGGAGGGGTGGGAGTCAATGGCGGGTCTGCCACAGCGGCATTCAACAATGGTTGACAGTGAGTGAAAGCTTAGCTTGAGCTGGAACAAACATGGACCAGAAGAGTGTGCAGTTGCTAGATTTAATGGAGTGAAAACAGAGCTCCCATTCAATGGGAGGGAACCCAAAGGGGGTTGCCACTGCTAGCTCAAATGCCCTGGGTTTGTATCCCTATCATTGTCCTTCCCCTTGTGCTCTCACGCAATAGATGATTTGACTATTTCTTTACCTCCTGCTTTTAGCCTAATTTGTACTTTAGTGACCACTCTTTACTATCTGATTGGTTGGATGTGAGCTGAGTTACCATCCTTGTGTTTAAAGGTGGGTGCCGTCACCTTCCCCAGCTAGGCTTAGGAATTCTTATAGGAAATTCAGCTAGTCCTGTCTCTCAGTACTCCCTTTCAACAGGAAAACCCAAGTGCTATTGGAGAGGTTGGCTGACGACCACTGTAACTGCTTCCTGCTGAATTAGAGCATAGCAGGGGTCATGCAGTTGACATTTCCTTGAGAGGGGTACCTTCAATGTTATCAACATTGGAGCATGGGCTATTAGGCTGGCCCAGGGGTCCACAGTAGATCTTAGTCATAGACTGCATCTGGGGCTCCATTTGAAGAGCCATTTGTACTTTTACAGCTTTGATTCTGGAAGACACAAACTTAACAAGGAGGTTAAAGATACAGGGATGCAGAAAAAGGCATCCATAAGGTCCGGGACTGTAAACCACTCTCTTTCTCTGGTATTTGGGAAAGCAGGGTATAAGGGTTAGGTACAGTTGGGTATAGAGGGACATCGGCCTTACTGATAATCCTGAGACCTTGCACTAACCTCCACTGTCGGTTGGGTTTCTGTACTCCTAAAATTGGAGTATTGCAGGGGCTATTGCATGGTTTTACTAGGCTTTGGGCTTTTAGGTCTTTAACAATCTTTTGGAGCCCTTGTTGGGTCTCTGCCTTTGTAGGAAAAGGAGGTGGAATCCTTTAGTTTAGCTTGAACAGGACGGGCATACTTCGCTTGTCCATATTGTCCTTCTGTTGCCCAGACTTCAGGATTAATTTCTTCCTCAAGTAGGGGACAACAAATAGGTGTTCCTTCTCCTATGCTCGGGTGTATAATGGACCTTGCTTTTGCTAGGATGTCTCTCCCTAACAAATGAGTGGTGCTTTCAGGCATAATTAGAAAGGCATGTGAAAAGAGTAAAGTTCCCCAGTCACAACTTAGTGGCTGGGAGAAGTATCTAGTGACTGCCTGTCCTAGGACCCCTCGGATAGTGACAGATGTAGAGGACAGTTGTCCAGGACAAGATAGTAAGACTGAGAAGGGGGTGCCAATGTCCAGGAGACAGTTAACCCCATGGAGCTCAATGGTCAAGCATACCCAGGGCTCTGTGAGGGTAATGGCATGGCCTGGCACTTGCCCCAAGCACCCTCAGTCCTGCTGCTGGATTATCTGGTTAGTGGCTTCTGACTCAGAGGACCTTAGTCCCCTGGGGCAGTGGGCCTTCCAGTGATTCCCTTGACATAAGGAGCATGGACGATGGGGGCATCTTATTTCTATTCGGACAATCTTTTTTAAAGTGTCCTTGTAGACTGCACTGGAAGCAACCCCTATTAGGTATTTGATTTGCCCAGCCTTTCCCTGTTCCAGAGCCTGTAAAGTCCACTTGCCTGAGGGCCATACCTAAAGCAGTGGCCTTTTTCTTATACTGTTTGTCCCATTCTGCCTGCTCCTCTTGATCTCTATGATAAAAAAACCGAGGTTGCCAAGTTCAATAGGGTTTCCAAGTTTTGTTCCAAGCCTAAGGTGGACTTCTGAAGTTTTTTTCTCATGTCTGCAGCTGACTGAGTGATAAACTTATACTTTAAGATTAGTTGGCCTTCAGTAGAGTCAGGTGACAGAGAGGTATGCTTCCTCAATGCCTCCCTTAGTCTCTCCAGAAAGGCATTAGGATTTTCTTCCTTTCCCTGTGTTATAGTGGACATCATTGAATAATTCATAGGCTTCTTCCTAGTTTTCCTTAGTCCTTCTAGCACATAAGTTAGCAAATGTCTGTGGCAGCAATCTCCATGTTTTGATTCTGCGTCCCAGTGAAGGTCTACATTGGGAACTGTCTGCTGGCCTGTGGGGAATTTTTCTCTTTCCTCTGCTGTCATCCTATTATTGACCTGACTGAGATACCAGAGACTGCCAAACTCTTGGGCTGCAGGTATGGCAGCACTTTTCTCATTTGGGGTTAGTGTCTGATCTAGCAGTAACATTATATCTCTCCATGTCAGATCAAAGGATTGTCCTAACCCTTGTAAAACATAAATATAGCCATCAGGGTTATCTGAGAATTTACCTAGGTCTATTTTCATTTGCTTCAAGTCTGAAAAGCAAATGAAAATTGGCACTCTGACAGGGCCAGATTCTCCAGAATACATCTTAGGGGCTCTTTTGCCTTGGGGGGAATGTTTCCCATCTGAAAAAGTAGCATAGGAATGCCAGCACCCTTAGTCATTTTCCAATGAGCATCAGTCTGAGAGCATCCTCTGTGGTCCTAATGCTTATTCCTGTCCAGGGTGCATAACCACCCATGGACCTCTGCTTATCAGATTAGTTATGCTCGCTGATGTAGCAGTCCTGCACCTGTTTTTCCGCCTTTCTTGACCACAAAGAAAGGGGTCCAGGCTGCTGGATTCTAGTGGTCCTTTACCAGCATGCCCAACATTGCCTTTGTGCTCAGGGGTGACTTCTAGAGCTGGGCTGGGTTTCCGAGTATTTCATAACAACCCAGTTGCCCCATCAAGATGCATTCCCATAAACAACAGTTTTATGCAAATTCGCTTCAGAGATTGTGTAGGTAACCTTTTGAGTCAGGATTGAGATAAAGTTTTTGCCCACCAGGGCTTTTGTCCTTCTTTTCCTTTGTAGGAATATGCCCTAATTATCAGTCTTAAACTTTTTGTTGTCCTGGGTTAAGTCCTTTTGGGTACAAAATATGAGAGACGGATCCTGTTTATCCTATGCCTTTTTCCTATGAGAAGGAGAGTGAGGAGAAAAAGATGGGTTTGCGGGTTTTGTAAGCACTTTAAGGCTTGGCTGAGTGCAAACAGCTCGCACATTTGAGCAGACCAATTATCAGGCAATTTTCCTAACTCTACTTTTACAAGAGTTTCCCCCAATTACTGAATACCAATTGTGTTCTTTTCCTCAATCACCCAGGAGGAACCATCTATTGCCCTGTTCTGAAGGGAGTTCCTCCTAGGTCTGGTTAGACCTTTGCATGATAATTAAGATTTAAATCCCCTGTTAGGAAATTTGCTGGGTTAAGGGAATTATCAGTGGTTAGTGTTAAATCACCTTTTTCTAACAGAATAGTCCTATACTTTAAGATTTTTGAGTTAGTAAGCTACCTTTTTGCTTTTTTTGACTTAGAATAGCTCTGAATTGGTGAGGTATGCTCACAATGAGGTTTCCTCTAGAAGTTATTTTTCGACTTTCTTCTGTTAGCAAAGCAGTTGCTGCTACAGATTGAATGCATTTGGTCCATCCATGGGTTACTGGGTGAAGGATTTTTGATAGGACGGCTACGGGTTGTCAGTGGTCTCAGTGTTTTTGGGCTATGTCCTTGTTTACTCTGACAGCAAGGTAATATTGGAGTGTTATAGGGTCACGGAGAAGACCTTCAATTATCAATTATAGGTTTTAAATCTACTCTGGCTTTTAAAGGAATAGGGCACACTTTTTATTCTTTACTACTTCTATCTTTCTCTCTCCTCCCACCTCCCCCGCTTTTCCCTTTTTTCTCTCTCTTTTCCCTCTTTCTTTCTTTTCTCTGTCTTTCTGCCTTTCTCTCTTTCTCTCTCTCCCTTTTTCTCTCTTACTCTCTTTTCTCTCTCCCTCTCTCTGCCTTCTCTCTTTTTCCTTTAATTTACTCAATTTGCTTTCATCCTGATCTATTATGTTGTTGTAGACCCAATTCCAGCTGCTAAAGTACTGGGTCATCAGTTCTAAGGCCCTAGCCAAGGAGCCAAGACTTGGAGATTGTATTGGGAGAGGGGGTAAGCTGGGTAGAAACTGGGGAGGAGAGCATCTTGCACAATGAGAGAGCAATTCTCCTAGCCATTTACAAACTTGGGGCCCTGGCAAGGGTGATGGGGAACGGGTCCCACATAGCTGCCCATGTCGAGAGCTGTATACCTAAATTAGGAGGGACACGAGGGGCAAGACTCCCTGGATTCATAGCCTAGATGCCTAAGGATGCAGCATTGAGCTTCCTTAGATCACTTTGGCGATACAACTTGCTCTAGTACTTGGGATAGGAAATGAAAGTCTGAAGCATTAGTACCTAGGAGGCAGGGATCGGAGGAAGTAGATTCAGAGGTAAGGAGAATTTTGGGGCTACACTTTCAAGAAAATCATGGTCAGGACCAAGGAGGTATGGGTCAGAGGAGAGGTAGGGGCACACACATGGGCGACTGTGGAGTAGAGACTTCTGTCTGTGCCATGAAAGTGTTCAGAACGACAGCTTTCTGCCTCTAGTTGGCCCTCGGCTTCCCCCAGGAAATTGGGAAAGCAGAAGCTGGTTCCAGGCAGACCAATGCTCCCAACCCAGAAGGGTTGAGGGTTGTTAGAAAGCCTTTTTCCAGGAAGCCTCACACCTGAGTCTTAAGTCTGGTGGCCATGCTAATACAGGTGCCTGGTATTTCCTCCAATTCTGAGGAAGAATAGGACAGAATAGCAAGCGAAAGTGGTCCAATATTACTCACCGCTTTGGAGAATCACCGTACAGGCCACCAGATGTTACCAGAGGGTCTTTGTTCTTAGAGCTCCCAAGATGGTGGCAGGCTGCTCCCAAGATGGTGGCAGCTGCTCCCAAGACGGCAGCAAGTCTTTTTTTCTCTGACCTGGGGTTCTTGGCCTCATGAATTCCAAGGAATGGAACCTTGGACCATGTGGTGTTATAGCTGTATTAGAAGCTGTGAATCATGGAAGAGAACCTGGAACCCAGCGACTAGTGTTCAGCTCAATTATGATGAACCTGGGCACTTAGCCACACAGGAACAATGGTGAGCCTCTAGCCTGATCAGGAGCAGCAATGGGCACCTCGTTGGATCAGAAGCACAGCGGACACCCTGCCAGATCGGGGTGGGATTTAACTGTGGGTCTGTGACAGCAGCATTCAGCAGCGGTTGGCAGCTCCAGCCGGAACAACACGGACCAGAAGAGTGTGGAGTTGCAAGATTTAATAGAGTGAAAACAGAGCTACCATACAACGGGAGGGAACCCAAAGGGGGTTGCCACTGCTGGCTCAAATGCCCTGGGTTTATATCCCAATCATTGTCCTTCCCCTTGTGCTCTCAGGCAATAGATGATTTGACTATTTCTTTACCTCCTGCTCTTAGCTTAATTTGTATTTTAGTGAGCTCTCTTTACTACCTGATTGTTTGGGTGTGAGTTGAGTTACAAGCCTCATGTTTAAAGGTGGCTGTAGTCATCTTCCTCAGATAGGCTTAGGAATTCTTATAGGAAATTCAGCTAGTCCTGTCTCTCACTTTCGCCATGATTGTAAGTTTCCTGAGGTCTCCCCAGCCTAGCTGAACTGCAAGTCAATTAAACCTCTTTCCTTTATAAATAACTCAGTCTCAGTTATGTATTTATTAACAGTGAAAGAACAGACTACTATACCATCCCACCTTTATACTGCTGCTTCTGCTCCTTAGAATACCCTCTTCAGATATCCACACAATATGCTCCCTTACTTCACTAAAACTCAGATTTTTATGACATATTTTACAAATAGCTAGTACTTACTTCTGTTCCCAGATCAAACTGAGGATTGGGCTGCTGTTTCTCATGGCCCAATAATGAAATGCAGATGAACTGGGGAGGAAGAGAGTTTTAATTTCTGCAACCAGTTACAGGGAGAAGGCCTGGAAACTATCACCAGGCCAACTCCAAATTACAAATTTTTCAAGAGCTTATATACCTTAATCTATATACTATATAAACTATATGTGTAAGTGTGTATTCATCTAAAGACAAGTGATTAACCTCCTTTTTTTTTTTTTTCAAGATGATGTCTTGCTCTGTCGCCCAGGCTGGAGTGCAGTGGCGCAATCTCAGCTTAATGCAACCTCCACCTCCTGGGTTCAAGCAATTCTGCCTCAGCCTCCTGAGTAGCTGGGACTACAGGCATGTGCCACTATGCCCAGCTAATTTTTTGCATTTTTAGTAGAGATGGGGTTTCACTATGTTGGCCAGGATGGTGTCAATCTCCTGACTTCGTGATCTGCGTGCCTTGGCCTCCCAAAGTGACGGGATTAGAGGCATGAGCCACCACACCCAGCCAAATTTATTTTAATCTCTAACTAACATCTGAGTCCTGAAGGCGTTCCTGTGAAGCCTCAGTAAATTTACTTAATCTGAATGGGTCCAGGAGCTGGGGTGATTACTCTTGTCTCCTGCTAAATCTCAGAGGTTTGAGGAGTTCCTTCAGACTCCCAATAAACTTGTTTATGGAGGCCTGGGGAGTTTCTTTAGACCCACAATAAAACTTATTTAGTCTTCAGTGGTCCTGTTAAGAATTCCTTCGTTGTTTTGTCATGCTTTAAGGCCCAGGAAACCCCTAGGCAAAACTAATGATGGGCTTTTGTTACATCTTGGCCTTTGTCTAAGGGCACTGGCTTTTAATATTGAACTTCACGGATCAGTCAGCACTGAAATAGTTGTTTTGGAGGCCTGCGTTAGTGAGACCTGGCCTGCTACACTTCTGTGTACTATAATTAGTTCTTCCTCCAAAATAACTTTTTCAGAGTTATAATTAGACTTTAGCTTTAATGAGGTAAAACCTCTCCATATGTAAGTGATTTAAAATGTGGATAATTTGCATATGTTTTAAGCAGATGTCTAAGAAGATGGATAGATAACATAATAAGATTATATTATCAATATTCTGGCTGGGCACCGTGGCTCACGCCTGTAATCCCAGCACTTTGGGAGGCCGAGGTGGGTGGATCACGAGGTCAGGAGTTCAACACCAGCCTGGCCAAGATGGTGAAACTCCGTCTCTACTAAAAATACAAAAATTAGCCAGGCGTGGTGGCACGTGCCTGTAATCCCTGCTACTCAGGAGGCTGAGGCACAGAATTGCTTGACCCCGGGAGGCGGAGGTTGCAGTGAGCCGAGATCGTGCCATTGCACTCCAGCCTGGGCGACAGAGCGAGACTCCATCTCAAAAAAAAAAAAAGAAAATATATATATATATATTTATATATTTATATATATATATATACTATACCAAATTCTGAAATAAATTAAAAGACTTAAATTTCTTGCCGACCCTTTTATACTTTTGTGTAATTGCTAATTCTCCCAGATTTCACTTCCTCACCTCATTTATGTCTTTGCTCAAATACTAATTTCACATGAAGACCTTTCCTGAATACCTTACTTTCAACTATAAATATCACCCCACTCCACTCCTTCCCTATACCTATTTTCTGTTTTGTTTCTCTGTAGCACTCACCACCAGTTGATGTATACATCTTAATGTAATCTATTTACTACACGTGTTTATTATCTGTCTTTAGCAGTAGAATATAAGTTTGATTAGGGTAGGGATTTCTGCATGTTTGTTCACTCCTGAGTCTCAATGCCCAGAAGAGAACCTGGCACAAATAAGTGCTTAATAAATATTGAATGATTGACTTAGTGAATAATTTTATTGGGCTCAAAAATAGGTTACATTAAGGTTGGGCACAGTGGCTCACACCTGTAATCCCAGAACTTTGAGAGGCCAAGGGAAGGCAGATCCTGAGGTCAGGAGTTTGAGACAAGCCTGTCCAACATGGTGAAACCCCGTCTCCACTAAAAAAATTCCAAATATTAGCTGGGCTTACTGGCAGGCACCTGTAATCCCAGCTTCTCCGGAGGCTGAGGCAGGAGAATTGCTTGCACCCGGGAGGCAGAGGTTGCAGTGAGCTGAGATTGCGCCACTGCGCTCTAGCCAGGGTGACAGAGTGAGACTCTATCTCAAAAAAAAAGTTACATTAAATAACAATGGCAATAGTAATAGTCATAATAGTCATTCAGTCTTAAATCGACTTAAATAATCTATTCAAAAAACCAATTCTTAAATAGGTTTTATTATTGCAGATATTTACATTGAGACATGACTCAGTTTAATACAACTTGCAGTTATTTCACACAGCACTTAAACTGGGAATACATGATGGATAAGAAGAGGTTCCCACCATTAGAAACTTCTAGCCTAGATTCACCCTCAATGAGTTATCACAAAGGACAAATGTACTGGTGGTGTTAACAGTCTTTGTTTGATTTTAACAGTTCAAAATTGTCTAGTAGTGAAAAATAATCACTAAATTTTAATGATGCTTTCTAGAACTTCTATACTGCAATGTTAATAACCATAGATAAAATTTGGTTTACATTGGAACTGAAAGTCAAGATAATAATAAAATGGCAGCATATTATATTTATATTTGTTGCTTTTCTATGAGTATTTTAAAACTTTTATGAAGACCCTGATAATTTGATGATATGTGTGAAAGCTTTATCTCTCAGATTTCAAAGCACGTGTAATTGATAACATAATCGAAAAACTATATAATATATATACATGAATTAATACTATCAACTTAGCAAATGTTAAATAGGGTGGTTTAAAATATTTTTTTTTAGGAAATGATTCATTTTGTTCAGGAACTTCTCACTAGGTAGCTTGTTTTACAAGGACATTAAGCATTTACCTCTTTTGTAACAATATATCAATTGGATAAAGTCATCTAATAATATGAAAACATATACCGCATAACTTCTATACATAGATTAAAAGCATATCCATCAGAAAGAACAATAGTCAAACATCTCCTTCTTGTTTTAAAATGATGTGGCTTAAGTGTTTGCACACTTAAAAATATAATGCCAGACAAAAGGTCAACTGTTGAAAGAACAATAGCATCAGTATGTACAAGGCATTTTTTAAATTTTATTGTATTTTATTTTAAGTTCCTGGAAACATGTGCAGGTCGTGTAGGCTTATTACGTAGGTAAATGTGTGCCATAGTGGTTTGCTGCACCTATCAACCCATTACCTAGGTATTAGCTATTTATCCTAATGCTCTCCCTCCCTCCGCCCCACAACAGGCCCAGTGTGTGTTGTTCCCCTCCTTGTAAGTCAGTTTATTTTTGTGAAACGTTTTTGACAGGAGAAAATACAGAAAATGCTAAATAATATCTATTTGGATTGTGAGAAAGAAGCTCCCCATTTTCTATACGTTATGAGCTGAAATTACATTTGAAAACGGATTGTCTGAAAATTTAAAAAATTTTTGTTATATGGAAAGTTTCATTCCAAGAGAAGTAAAAGTACAATTAAATTTTAAAATAAATATTATTTAAATTGACATTAATTATGTAAAACATAAATAATAGTTATTAGATGTAAACAATAAATAATTTTCTAAAGTGATTTATCTCCTCCAATTTAAATTTTCAGCATTTTCCTAGAGTAGTATTTAGTATGCAGAAGAAATTCACAATGTTGGAATGGACTTTCAGATAGTGATTTTATAAAAGCATAAATGAGAAATGTTGTCAGTGTTCTGAATAGAATATTATAGTGGTATTGATACTTGCAGTTGCCATGTGAACTCCCCTTAATAACATTTTAAGAGGAATTTGAACACTGGCCTTCCCCTGGTAAATAGGTCTATAGTAAGCTGTATTCCTGACAAAAGTTCTATACCTGCATCTTCTGTCTGCATTTGTATCATTGAAATGATTTCTTGTGCTCAATCATAAGCCATATTTTAATGGTCACTCTATCATTTGTTCTACACAATCACCCACACAGTTATTATATCAGCTCCTTCTTTCTAAATCTCCTCTTCTAGTTCTTAACGTTCATTGCTGTTTTTCCATTCTCATTGTGCCTTTTTAGATGTACTCTTTTACCCACTTCAATCTTTCTTCCACTCCTTCCCACTCCATAAACTCTGTTGTACCAATGGTCACCACATATAGCATCATCAAGTTCATCTGCTTTACTAAGTCCAGATAGATCCTCATTGAGTGTCCTGCCATTTTTCACTTCACTGATTATCTCTTTAAACGATCTCCTTCTCAGCCTCTGTCCTCTTCTGTCTCTTCCGAATATGGCTTTTTTCAGAGCTCTTTTCTCAATGTGCTCTGCACATTGGCCAGGTCATCTTGTCCGAGGGTTTAATTGATGGTGTTATGGGCTAAATTTCCTCGTACATTGAAAAAAAATTCCTATGTTGAAGTCGAAATGCCTAGTGCCTCAGAATGTACCTCTGTTTGTGGATAGGATCTTTAAAGAAATAATTAAAGTAAGGCCATTAGGGTGGACCCTAATCCAATAGATTGGTGCCTTATAAGAGGAGAAAGTTTGGACAAAGACAGGTGCAGGGGGAAGATGATGTGGAGACACAGGAAGAAGACAGCCACCTACAAGCCAAGGAGAGAGGCCTGGAACAAATAGTTCCCTCACAACCCTCAGAAGGAGCCAACACTGACAATACCTTGATCTCAGACTTCTAGCCAAAATAAATTTCAGTGTTTAAGCCATCCAGTCTGTGGTTTTGGCAGTCCTAGAAAACAAATACAGATGGCCTCTCAACAGATGACTTACAAATCTGTTTCTGACCCCCCAGTCTCTTCTGAGATTTGAATCAGTATTCACAACCATCTATTGAACATTTCCATCTGTACGTTTTACAAGAAGTTTAAATAAATATGTCAAACTTTAAATACTTATCTGCACCAGACCTACTGATCTTCTTTACTTCTCAGTGTATCTCTGTGTCCAACAATCTAAGCTTAAAATCTCATAATTTTATTGAATGTATAGTCTTAATTGTGATGTTAAAACTGAAAAGGCGTGATGTAGCAATGTTAAGTGGAAATGAATGGCTTATTCATTATTTGTGAACCATTTATATTTATTAAACCATATGCCCTAGTTGACAGGCTGGAGAAAATCAACAATTAAAACTGAGATGAGAAATTCAGACATTTGGGAAATGTATTACCAAATGTTTTCAGGACAATTTTAGTTCATTCAGTGAAAGTAAACTAGTTTGTTTCATCTTTAAATTTAGAGACATAGTGTACTAAATAAATATATAAAACACAAATGTATAGTTTAAAGAATTATTATACAAGAAATACCCATTTACCCACCAGCTGGGTCAGGAAATAGAATATTTTCCAGCATCTTAGAATCCTCTACCTGCCTGCTTCTCAATTATAATTTTTTCCCTTCTTTATAGAAATAACCACTCTCGATGTTTCTATTTATCATTTTCTTACTTGCTTTATAATTTTACCACTTATTTGTACATCATTAAACAATGAAGTTCAGTTTTGATTTTTAATTTTATGTGAATGGATGCATAATATGTAAATTCTTTGCATTGTGTTTCTCTCAGCCAACATTGTTTGTGGGAGTCATCCATGCCTTTTCTTTTTATGTTCTGAATTTTCACTTTGGTATGTCAATGTGGGGATGCCCCAATTTATCTTCATTTGGAGTCTGTTTCTTGCATGTATACAAATTGGTATCTTTCATCAGTTCTAGTTATATCCTAGTCATTATCTCTTCAAACATATTTCTCCTCTATATTCCCCTTCTCTGGCATTCCAATCAGACATAAGTTAGACATTATTACTCCACCTTGAAGAGTCTTGACTATTTGGTTTACATTGTTCATCTCTGTTTCTATCCATGTTGCATTCTAGAAAATCCCTTTTGCCTTATCTTTCAGTTAATCAATTTTTCCTTCATCTGTATCTAAAATGCTATTAACTCCATATATGATATTTTAAATTATAAGTATTATATTTTTTCTTTTTAGAAGTTCTACTTGACTCCTTTTCGAATCCTCTTAATCATATTTATAGCTTCCTGCCCCCTGAAGAAACATTCAAGTGTATCTTTATTTCAGATTCTATGTTTCACCTTCTAATATTTGGATTCTTACCTTTCTTCTGCTCTTAGTTGATCCTAAAGCGTCTCTTTCACATTTTCATTTCTCTCTTAAGCTTCATTTATTTGAACTGTACATTGTATACTGCTTATTATCTTTAGAAAGTATATTATTTGAGAAATATTAATAGGATAAATATATATTTCATTAGAGAAGATTTAGATTTTCTTATCCCAGGCACCTAACTACTAATGGAACTGCTTTCAATAATAAACCTCTCAATGTGTTTGGAAGTATCTGTGTCATACATTTGACCTGTAAATCTCTTGTGATTTCAGAGTTACAATGACTCTGATGCTTTTCTTACCACCTTGCTATGCTTGACACCAAGACTATTTTACTTTGTGGAGTGAGGGACTGTAAAAGCATGGCATGGGTGAAATATGGTCTACCATGCTAAGAGTAGCAGTTATGCATCACTTAACAACAAGGGCACTTTCTGAGAAATGTGTCATTAGGCAAATCCATCTTTACACAAACATCATAGAGTGTACTTACACAAATCTAGAGGGTATAACTTACTACACACTTAGGCTATATGGAATAAGCTTTTGCTCCTAAGTTGCAAATCAATACAGGGTGTTGCTGTACTGAATACTATAGGCAATTGTAACACACTGGTATTTGTGTGTCTCAGCATATCTAAACATAGAAAAGGTACAGTAAAAATTTGATATCAAAGATTAAATATGGTATGCTAATATAGGGCACCATAAATGGAGCTTGCAGGACTGGAAGTTTCTCTAGGTGAGTCGGTGAGTGAGTGCTGAGTGAATGTGAAGGCCTAGGAAATTACTGTACACTGCTGTAGGCCTTATAAACATTGTATACTTAGGTTACACTAAATGTATTTTAAAACAATTTTTTTTCTTTTTTCTTTCCATTTTCATTTTTGGAGACAGAGTTCTGCTCTGTCATCCAGGCTGGAATCACAATCACAGTTCACCACAACCTCTGCCCTTCACCTCTTGGCCATAAGAAATCCTCCCACCTCAGTCTCCCAAGTAGCTGGGACTACAGGCGTGTGCCAACACATTCAGCTAATGTTTTGCATTTTTAGTAGAGATGAGGTTTCACCATGTTGCCAAGGCTGGTCACGAACTCCTGGACTCAATCAATCCTCTTTTCTAAGCCTCCCAAATTGTTCGGCTTAAAAGTGTGAGCCACTGCACCCATCCTATTTTTTCCCCTTAAATAATAAATTTAATTTAGCTTACCATAACTTTTTTCTTTATAAACGTTTTAATTTTAAAACTTTTTGATTCTTTTGTAAAAACACTTAGCTTAAAACAGAAACATATTTTACAGCTGTAAAAATATTTTTTTCTTTAGATTCTTATTCTATAAGCTTTTGTCTATTTTAATTTTTTTTAACTTTTTGGTTAAAAACAAAGACAAACATAAACCATAGCCTAGAGTAATGCCTTCTGGGCCACCTCCTGAAGGATCTGCCTGAGGCCGTTTTACAGTTAACTTTATATATATATATACACACACACACGCTGTAAAATAGGCCAGGCACCATGTGGTGGCTTGTGTCCGTAGTCTCAGCACTTTCAGAGGCCGAGGCAGGCAGATCACTTGAGATCATGAGTTCGAGACCAGCCCCACCAACATGGCGAAACCCCATCTCTACTAAAAATACAAAAATTAGCCGGATGTGATGGTGCATGCCTGTAAATCCAGTTACTCAGGAGGTTGAGGCAGGAGAATCCCTTGAACCTGGGAGTTGGAGGTTGCAGTGAGCCGAGATCATGCCACTTCACTCCAGCCTGGGTGACAGAGTGAGATCCTGTCTCAAAAAAAACAAAAACAAAAACAAAAAACAGAGAGCACACTCTAAAAATAATGATTAAAAGTATACTGTAAGGGGGGGCGGAGCAAGATGGCCAAATAGGAACAGCTCCAGTCTCCAACTCCCAGTGCGAGGGACACAGAAGACCAGTGATTTATTCATTTTCAACTAAGGTACTGGGTTCATCTCACTAGGGAGTGCCGGACAATCGGTGCTGGTCAGCTGCTGCAGCCCGACCAGCGAGAGCTGAAGCAGGGCGAGGCATTGCCTCACCTGGGAAGCGCAAGGGGGAAGGGAATCCCTTTTCCTAGTCAGGGGAACTGAGACACACAGCACCTGGAATATCGGGTAACTCCCAACCCAACACTGCGCTTTAAGCAAACGGGCACACCAGGATATTATATCCCACACCTGGCCCGGAGGGTCCCACGCCCACGGAGCCTCCCTCATTGCTAGCACAGCAGTCTGTGATCTAACTGCAAGGCAGCAGTGAGGCTGGGGGAGGAGCGCCCGCCATTGCTGAGGCTTAAGTAGGTAAACAAAGCCACTGGGAAGCTCGAACTGGGTGGAGCTCACAGCAGCTCAAGGAGGCCTTCCTGTCTCTGTAGACTCCACCTCTGGGGACAGGGCACAGCTAAACAACAACAAAAGCAGCAGAAACCTCTGCAGACACAAACGACTCTGTCTGACAGCTTTGAAGAGAGCAGTGGATCTCCCAACACGGAGGTTGAGATCTGAGAACGGACAGACTGCCTGCTCAAGTGGGTCCCTGACCCCTGAGTAGCCTAACTGGGAGACATCCCCACTAGGGGCAGACCGACACCCTACACCTCACACGGTGGAGTACACCCCTGAGAGGAAGCTTCCAAAGCAAGAATCAGACAGGTACACACACTGTTCAGCAATATTCTATCTTCTGCAGCCTCTGCTGCTGATACCCAGGCAAACAGGGTCTGGAGTGGACCTCAAGCAATCTCCAGCAGACCTACAGCTAAGGGTCCTGACTGTTAGAAGGAAAACTAACAAACAGGAAGGACACCCACACCAAAACCCAATCAGTACGTCACCATCATCAAAGACCAGAGGCAGATAAAACCACATGGATGGGGAAAAAGCAGGGCAGAAAAGCTGGAAATTCAAAAAATAAGAGCGCATCTCCTCCAGCAAAGGAGTGCAGCTCATCACCAGCAACAGATCAAAGCTGGACGGAGAATGACTTTGACAAGATGAGAGAAGAAGGCTTCAGTCCATCAAACTTCTCAGAGCTAAAGGAGGAATTACGTACCCAGCACAAAGAAACTAAAAATCTTGAAAAAAGAGTGGAAGAATTGAGAGCTAGAGTAAGTAATGCAGAGAAGGTCACAAACGAAATGAAAGAGATGAAAACCATGACTCGAGAAATACGTGACAAATGCACAAGCTTCAGTAACCGACTCGATCAACTGGAAGAAAGAGTATCAGCGATTGAGGATCAAAGGAATGAAATGAAGCGAGAAGAGAAACCAAAAGAAAAAAAGAAGAAAAAGAAATGAACAAAGCCTGCAAGAAGTATGGGATTATGTAAAAAGACCAATCTACGTCTGATTGGGGTGCCTGAAACTGAGGGGGAAAATGGAACCAAGTTGGAAAACACTCTGCAGGATATCATCCAGGAGAACTTCCCCAACCTAGTAGGGCAGGCCAACATTCAAATTCAGGAAATACAGAGAATGCCACAAAGATACTCCTCGAGAAGAGCAACTCCAAGACACATAATTGCCAGATTCACCAAAATTGAAATGAAGGAAAAAATCTTAAGGGCAGCCAGAGAGAAAGGTCAGGTTACCCACAAAGGGAAGCCCATCCGACTGACAACAGATCTCTCGGCAGAAACTCTCCAAGCCAGAAGAGAGTGGGGGCCAATATTCAACATTCTTAAAGAATAGAATTTTCAACCCAGAATTTCATATCCAGCCAAACTAAGTTTCATAAGTGAAGGAGAAATAAAATCCTTTACAGACAAGCAAATGCTTAGAGATTTTGACACCACTAGGCCTGCCTTACAAGAGACCCTGAAGGAAGCACTCAACATGGAAAGGAACAACCGGTACCAGCCATTGCAAAAACATGCCAAAATGTAAAGACCATCGAAGCTAGGAAGAAACTGCATCAACTAATGAGCAAAATAACCAGTTAATATCATAATGGCAGGATCGAGTTCACACATAACAATATTAACCTTAAATGTAAATGGACTAAATGGTCCAATTAAAAGACACAGACTGGCAAATTGGATAAAGAGTCAAGACCCATTAGTCTGCTGTATTCAGGAGACCCATCTCACATGCAGAGACACACATAGGCTCAAAATAAAGGGATGGAGGAAGATTTACCAAGCAAATGGAGAACAAAAAAAAGCAGGGGTTGCAATACTAGTCTCTGATAAAACAGATTTTAAACCATCAAAGATCAAAAGAGACAAAGAAGGCCATTACATAATGGTAAAGGCATCAATTCAACAGGAAGAGCTAACTATCCTCAATATATATGCACCCAATACAGGAGCACCCAGATTCATAAAGCAAGTCCTTAGAGACTTACAAAGAGACTTAGACTCCCATACAATAATAATGGGAGACTTCAAAACTCCACTGTCAACATTAGACAGATCAACGAGACAGAAAGTTTACAAGGAGATCCAGGAATTGAACTCATCTCTGCAGCAAGCAGACTTAATAGACATCTATAGAACTCTCCACCCCAAATCAACAGAATATACATTTTTCTCAGCACCACATCACAATATTCCAAAATTGACCACGTAATTGGAAGTAAAGCACTCCTCAGCAAATGTACAAGAACAGAAATTATAACAAACTGTCTCTCAGACCACAGTGCAATCAAACTAGAACTCAGGACTAAGAAACTCAATCAAAACTGCTCAACTACATGGAAACTGAACAACCTGCTCCTGAATGACTACTGGGTACATAACGAAATGAAGGCAGAAATAAAGATGTTCTTTGAAACCAATGAGAACAAAGATACAACATACCAGAATCTCTGGGACACATTTAAAGCAGTGTGTAGAGGGAAATTTGTAGCACTAAATGCCCACAAGAGAAAGCAGGAAAGATCTAAAATTGACACTCTAACATCACAATTAAAAGAACTAGAGAAGCAAGAGCAAACACATTCAAAAGCTAGCAGAAGGCAAGAAATAACTAAGATCAGAGCAGAACTGAAGGAGATAGAGACACAAAAAACCCTTCAAAAAATCAATGAATCCAGGAGTTGGTTTTTTGAAAAGATCAACAAAATTGACAGACCGCTGGGAAGACTAATAAAGAAGAAAAGAGAGAGGAATCAAATAGACGCAATAAAAAATGATAAAGGGGATATCACCACCGACACCACAGAAATACAAACTACCATCAGAGAATACTATAAACACCTCTACTCAAATAAACTAGAAAATCTAGAAGAAATGGATAATTTCCTGGACATTTACACTCTTCCAAGACTAAACCAGGAAGAAGATGAATCCCTGAATAGACCAATAGCAGGCTCTGAAATTGAGGCAATAATTAATAGCCTGCCAACCAAAAAAAGTCCAGGATCAGATGGATTCACAGCTGAATTCTACCAGAGGTACAAGGAGGAGCTGGTACCATTCCTTCTGAAACTATTCCAATCAATAGAAAAAGAGGGAATCCTCCCTAACTCATTTTATGAGGCCAACATCATCCTGATACCAAAGCCTGGCAGAGACACAACAAAAAAAGAGAATTTTAGACCAATATCCCTGATGAACATCGATGCAAAAATCCTCAATAAAATACTGGCAAACCGGATTCAGCAGCACATCAAAAAGCTTATCCACCATGGTCAAGTGGGCTTCATCCCTGGGATGGAAGGCTGGTTCAACATTCGCAAATCAATAAACATAATCCAGCATATAAACAGAACCAAAGACAAGAACCACATGATTATCTCAATAGATGCAGAAAAGGCTTTTGACAAAATTCAACAGCCCTTCATGCTAAAAACGCTCAATAAATTCGGTATTGATGGAACGTACCTCAAAATAATAAGAGCTATTTATGACAGACCCACAGCCAATATCATAGTGAATGGGCAAAAACTGGAAAAATTCCCTTTGAAAACTGGCACAAGACAGGGATGCCCTCTCTCACCACTCCTATTCAACATAGTGTTGGAAGGTCTGGCTAGGGCAATCAGGCAAGAGAAAGAAATAAAGGGTATTCAGTTAGGAAAAGAAGAAATCAAATTGTCCCTGTTAGCAGATGACATGATTGTATATATAGAAAACCCCATTGTCTCATCCCAAAAAGTTACTTATCAGCTCCTTAAGCTGATAAGTAACTTCAGCAAAGTCTCAGGATACAAAATTAATGTGCAAAAATCACAAGCATTCTTATACACCAGTAAAAGACAAACAGAGAGCCAAATCATGAAGGAATTTCCATTCACAATTGCTTCAAAGAGAATAAAATACCTAGGAATCCAACTTACAAGGGATGTAAAGGACCTCTTCAAGGAGAACTACAAACCACTGCTCAGTGAAAAAAAAGAGGACACAAACAAATGGAAGAACATACCATGCTCATGGATAGGAAGAACCAATATCGTGAAAATGGCCATACTGCCCAAGGTTATTTATAGATTCAATGCCATCCCCATCAAGCTACCAATGAGTTTCTTCACAGAATTGGAAAGAACTGCTTTAAAGTTCATAGGGAACCAAAAAAGAGCCCGCATCTCCAAGACAATCCTAAGTCAAAAGAACAAACTGGAGGCATCACACTACCTGACTCCAAACTATACTACAAGGCTACAGTAACCAAAACAGCATGGTACTGGTACCAAAACAGAGATATAGACCAATGGAACAGAACAGAATCCTCAGAAATAATACCACACATCTACAGCCATCTGATCTTTGACAAACCTGAGAGAAACAAGAAATGGGGAAAGGATTCCCTATTTAATAAATGGTGCTGGGAAAATTAGCTAGCCATAAGTAGAAAGCTGAAACCGGATCCTTTCCTTACTCCTTATACGAAAATTAATTCAAGATGGATTAGAGACTTAAATGTTAGACCTAATACCATAAAAACCCTAGAGGAAAATCTAGGTAGTACCATTCAGGACATAGGCATGGGCAAAGACTTCATGTCTAAAACACCAAAAGTAATGGCAGCAAAAGCCAAAACTGTCAAATGGTATCTAATTAAACTAAAGAGCTTCTGCACAGCAAAAGAAACTACCATCAGAGTGAACAGGCAACCTACAGAATGGGAGAAAATTTTTGCAATCTACTCATCTGACAAAGGGCTAATATCCAGAACCTACAAAGAACTCAAACAAATTTACAAGAAAAAAACAAACAACCCCATCAAAAAGTGGGCAAAGGATATGAACAGACACTTCTCAAAAGAAGACATTCATACAGCCAACAGACACATGAAAAAATGCTCATCATCACTGGCCATCAGAGAAATGCAAATCAAAACCACAATGAGATACCATCTTACACCAGTTAGAATGGCAATCATTAAAAAGTCAGGAAACAACAGGTGCTGGAGAGGATGTGGAGAAATAGGAACACTTTTACACTGTTGGTGGGATTGTAAACTAGTTCAACCATTATGGAAAACAGTATGGCCATTCCTCAAGGATCTAGAACTAGAAGTACCATATGACCCAGCCATCCCATTACTGGGTATATGCCTAAAGGATTATAAATCATGCTGCTATAAATACACATGCACACGTATGTTTATTGCGGCACTATTCACAATAGCAAAGACTTGGAATCAACCCAAATGTCCATCAGTGACAGATTGGATTAAGAAAATGTGGCACATATATACCATGGAATACTATGCAGCCATAAAAAACAATGAGTTTGTGTCCTTTGTAGGGACATGGATGCAGCTGGAAACCATCATTCTTAGCAAACTATCACAAGAACAGAAAACCAAACACCGTATGTTCTCACTCATAGGTGGGAACTGAACAATGAGATCACCTGGACTTGGGAAGGGGAACATCACACACCGGGGCCTATCATGGGGAGGGATTGCCCTGGGAGATATACCTGATGTAAATGACGAATTGATGGGTGCTGACGAGTTGATGGGTGCAGCACACCAACATGGCACAAGTATACATATGTAACAAACCTGCATGTTATGCACATGTACCCTAGAACTTAAAGTATAATAATAATAATAATAATAAAAAGTATATGTAGTAAATATGTAAACCAGTAATATCACATTTGTTATCAAGTCTTAGGTAATTCACATAATTGTAGGTGCTAAACTTTAAAAGACTGGCAGTATAGTAGGTTTGTTTATGTCAGCATCACCACAGGCACATGAGTTATGCATTGTGCTACAATACTAAGTCACTAGGGGACAGGAATTTTTCAGCTTCATTATAATCTTATGGGACCACCATTGTATATGCAGTTCATCATTGACCAAAATGTTGTGCAGCACATGACTGTAGTTATTTTGGGTTTCAGCTTTTACTGAAGAGTCAATCTGTAGTTAGTATCTCCATGTTTTATGTCTTCCATTTCACATATACCTTAAGTCCTTTGAAACCTCATCTCAATTTCAGTTGAATCAATAAATACCTTCACCAAAGCAATTATTTACACATGCATTTATTAATTTATTAATTGAGTTTTCTTTCATAAATACTGTTCAATGCCACCCAGACCTGACCAGTGCTTCCCAGTTGCTAGGAAAGTGGTCAACTTACCTTACAGCCTTCTCCTAGAAATACCTCTGCTGAAAATGTGGCCATGCCCAAGCTCACTCTGCCTTCTCCCGGCATCCCCCATCCAACAACTGGTCTATGTGGGTATAAAGACACTTCTATGATTACACAATGCCTTTCTTTTCCCTGATAAATTTCCTTGCTTGAAGTCTTCTCTGTCTGAAATTTTCATTTAATTAAAAGCTTGAGTAATTTTTTTAAAAAAATAACATAGATGATGTGAATTTGGGCAACTCCAGGAGGAATTGCTTATGAGCTTTTTCAGGATCTTGTCAGTGAGTAGAAGGTGGACAGTTATACTTCTGATTGTCACACTGACTTGTATTCCTTTGGTGCCCCAGTCTAACGGAAACACCCATGTGTTTGACTGCTGACCTTGAGATGTGATCCAATCCTTTCAAGGCTGGGGAAACTAAAGGTCAGATTCACTAGGTTAAGCAAATGCTCACAAGAAAACATAGCTTTAGTGCTCTGCTTACAATTCACTTTGATTTTGGCCAGATAGTTCCATACCATCTCATCAGATCTTTGGTAATTTTAGATGTTCATTTTAATATTCTTCCTTTCCTTTTAAGCTAACCTTTTTAGTTTTCAGCAGGTGGACTTCTCCAAATCATTATCTTGTTACTGGAAATGAAACCAAAGCCAATTTGTTTTCATGTTATTTTTATTGACACAAAGTCAGTTTCTCCCAGGTCCAACTAAACAAATGCTAAACACAAAGTATGAGTTTGATAGGATGCCAAATTACCAGCTTTCCTGGTCACTGATATTCATACTCTATAATCTAGGGATCTTAATCTTCCACTCACTCAAGTAACTCAGTTGAATGAATAATCACCAGAATATCGGCTCCATCTACCAGCTTCAAACTTTAAAACTCTCCTTTTTCTTATCAACAAATAGAAAGCACCTAAGAGTCCTTTTAGGCTTGGGGATAAGGAGAATCTGAGAACAACATGCTCCTCACAACAACTGTCTATTTTTATATCTTTTTGCACATGAGGACATTGGTACAAAGAGAGATTGAGCAACAAAGTGGCATAAGTAAGAGAGGGGCCCAGGCCCAACAGCCCAGGGCCCATGTCTCTAACCTCTATGATGTCTTTAATTCTGAGTCACACGATGAAAAAAATAATAATAATTCTTCTGCTTGTGTAGATTTGCAAGGGAGATTTTTTTTCATCATTTTTTGATACACAAGATTCCAATTAGTGATTAAAGATTTAGGTTGACTATTTCTTCTCATTTTCCATAATTTATAATTGTGCTATAAAAATCTTCTTCAGTCAGTGTTTCAAATTACGTGTTTTCTTTCTTCCTGTTTACATTACCTGGAAAGCATAAAAGCTACTTGAGAGAGCAATTAAATAATTTATGCCTCAGTTTATATGATGACATTTAGAAAATAACACCTGGAAAACCATTTTCTTTAAAGAAAGTAACACAAAAGGAAGAAGTAAGAAGCAAAATATCAGCAACCCTGGATGAAGGACAGCTTGTTTCTCAGTAATTGACACATACTAATTATCTTCATGGAAGACCAAAGTGTATAAAATAATTGAGAGCATTTAGAGAAGAGGTGATTGAATTTACTTAAAAGCTTAACATAATATTTAACTTATGGTATTACAACATATTGCTACCACTTATGTTTACTTTTGAAATAAATATATATCAATGAAGACATTCTATTGTATGTGGCAAAAACATATTTATCTTTTAAATAAAATCCTTCTTGCTAAACACACAGTTTATTGAGAGCCAAAGATACTCCCATCTTTACCTAAGCGCAATGACACATAATAATTATTTCATTTATTTTATAATTTTCCACTCTAAGAATAAAGAACTGTCCAAAATTATCAGAGCTGTGTAGGTGGTTTTTAATGTGAAATTTAATTCTCATGTAAAATTATCTGCTACATGCATTGTACTAGTTAGTAATGTTACTCAGACACAGTGGACACGAAATGGGTAAATAGTAAAATCCTATATTGTAGGTGGGGAAGGGAGGAGCACGGAGGGAAGTAGAGATTGTTTGTAATGTGTGTAAGTTACATCAAAAAAATAATTCTGGCTATAGCAAAAGAGTTGTCACCCAATGATCTTCAACCTCAGTGTTGCTCTTTTCTCCCACACCATCCACCAAAATCAACAGAAAGAGCAAACTTGCTCTCCTTCTTGTTGCATAAAACATTATCCCACTCAGAATGGATGATGTATACAATCTAGAAATCAACAGCTTCAGGCAATTCATTGGAGTGAATTGTTTAAAGAAAAAAAATCATAGATGTTATCAACTGTTATCAAGTGACAATGGAAACAGAAGAGAAGGCAATCATAAGGACACCATGAGGCAGAGATCATTTTTCTAGCTGTATCTGGTCACTAAAAGCATAAAAACATAATGTAATAAGTCAATATCTTGATAGTAGTTTCTTTTCACACTTTAAATTAATTGTTTGGCAAATTCGATTAAAACCCTTGGCGCCTTGAACTTATTATTAGTGGTTACCAGGAGCAACTTCCAAATATCCAAAGCGTATAGTATGTGTGCTTTATTGGAGAAATGAATTTTTAGTGACACTGATGTCTAATATGAATTCCCTCATAAGGTGGTGCTTGTGTGTGACTTGCCTGGGAATTAATTGCACAATTCCTTAATTTACACTCATCCTTCTAGAAGGTGGGTTTACTACTGTTGCCATTTTACAGAAAAAAAAAAAAAAAATGATTCTCTGGCCATTTGTGCAACTTGCTCCAGTTCAGATTACTAAGTAAACGTCAAATCTAGAATTTAGACCAAGGTCTTTTTCAATTCTAAATGTATGTTCTTTCTGGCTGCTTTCTTTTGCAACTGTTTCTCTTTTTTTTCTGTTTTTTAAAGTGAATGCAGGTAATTAAGAAAAACTGAACAATAATGCCAACATTCATGGAATAAATGCAGAGCCCTTAAAAATGTCATTATTAAAGAATATGTTCCGTTTGAACGTATAAGTTTATTTTAAATTTCTTTATAGGCATACTTTGTCTACCCTGAATTGTATAGTCTCATCAAAGAGGTCCACATCCCAAGCTATATTAATAAGCGTATACTCTTTCTTTTCCTAAAAGCAGTTATTTCAGCCAAAGCAGAAAGTTTTTATTTATCTGCTTGTGGCAGAGATTTCCTGATTCAATACTAGCACAGATTTATTAATTTAGTGATTGCAGCAAGGATCCAACTAAACTAAGCTTATGATCAGAGAACACTCTTTTGCCTGCATGCAGCTTCTATCAGTGGTTGCCTTATTACTCTAACGTACGATCTCATTTGTGTTACATAACATAGTAGGTAATCAAAACAGTGCCAACATGGGAGAATCAGTTTGCAAATATTTTATCCCCTGGACCCCCATTATAGTATATCACATTTCTGCTATGTACTAACCTTTTAAACTTTTATCATAATAGCACAAGCTTTGAGTTCGTTAATTTGTGCTTATTTTGCAAGGAGATAGGGAAATCTCTTGTCATATATTGTACATATACATAAAGTCATGGATTCCTTCTAGGATTTCTTAACCTATAAGATAAACTTGGTGTTTGAAACATCTCTCCCCATTTCATCCTAACAAATACTCCCTCTGCAAAGAACAGCTCATTAACTTTATAATCTCCCAATTAATGATAAAAGTGCTATATCCATACACAAATATATACTTCTCTTGCATCTTCAGTCACTTAAGTGTATCCCGTAAGTACTGTAAGGAATGGGAACTTGTCACAAATTTCAGCATGTATTTGATAGGGATGCTTTCAAAATAAGCTCAAGTTCCTAAGACAGCACATGTGTCATCATCTGCCTAGAATGTTATTTCACTCTGGAAATTGTTGAATGCCCATTTGTCCTAAGTCTCTGTTTAAATATTTGTACTTTTTTTGTGATCAGGATCCTCTATTCTCTGGCCAGATAGACATATGCTCTACTTTTCCATAATACTTCTAATAGAGTATGTATCGGAGTTTGGTATTTTCATAAATAAATGGTAACAACCTTCTCTTGGGAGTGTTCAGTGGGTAAATGTGGCGAAGCCCAGGTCAGAATGATACCTCTTGTTTACTCTGTAACATCCAGTTCTGTAGGCCCTGATTGCTGTGAAACAGTGGATTCTCATAGAGGCCAAGAAGCAGCCCCATGATCCAGATGCTAATACTCATTCCCTTTCTCTTCTCTTTTTCTTAGCCTGAGACAGACATCAAGTAGAGACTTCCCAGGTAAGGGTAGAAATCAAGAGCAGTGTGGCGGCAGCACATAGAACCACCACATCTCTGCTCACTCACTCAGAGTGTGTTCAGACAGCAGGCCTTTGGGTCAGGTGACTGTCTCTTGCTTGAAATCAGGGTGATAGGATCACTCCAAATTCCTTGACAAATTAGAAAGAACCAAGTACCTAGGTGCCTTTAAGCAGCCAGATTCTGAATTGTTATTAGAAACAATGATACCCTGGATCAGCAACTGGCTAGCATGGAGAATGAGGATGTCAGTTTCTCCCGAGTTGACATAGTTTACTATTTTACTGAATTGCTGATGAGCCTCCATGAAAAACATTCAATTTACCAGGTTAGGTGTTAAGCTACTCAAAGTGATGGATAAAGAAGCAAAGTCCCAACGGTTTTGAATTTTATCTCCCCTCAATATTAGAACATTTGCATCCTTACATTTAACTTAGGAAAGTTCACAATCTTCTTTTGTTAATTCTGCTATGTTTCATCAATATATTTCACTGCCTTGATGAAAAATAAGTTGCATTTTAGTTAAAATAGTTCACACATAATCGATAGAGTGAATTAGAGTCAGAGAGGCGCCCTTTTTTGAATTCAAAATTTTCCCAAAAGAATATTTTCTGTTATGATAATGTTTGTATTTTGATCATAATTAGCAGGTTATTTTAGGCTTCTAATCAGAAAACACTTGAAGTGACTGTGCCTATTTTTTGTATATATCATTTGCTCTAAAGTCTTATATTTTGTTTCAGTACTCAAGAGCAAACAAATTTACTCACAAAAAATTTTTAAGAGAACTTGAAAATAGAATGTTTCATACCCATCAGATTTTGTCCTGGGATCCTGGCAACCATACGTATTATAGAAAAGTAAATTTAAATATTCTGTAAGTTCTCAAGAGAAAACTTTAGTTGCACTTTCTTATCGTGGAATGTTCCATATACAAATTAATATACAAAGTTTCCTTTGAGGTGGATAACAGACCTATATGTGAAAAGCAAAACACTATCACAAAGTTTAAAAATTCATAAACATGCTTTTAAAAATTTTATTATTCCATGTAAATACAGTATTCTATTTTTGTGTTTGTCTTTGGTAAAAAAATTTGCAAATACATACAAAGTGACAATGAAAGAGAGAACACTGGAACAAAGAGCTCTACTGTATTTTTTTTTGTTGTCGTTAATTACGTAGCAAGTTAAAGCATGGGTTCCTTTAAAATACAGAAAATCTTTCATGTTTAAGAATTTGATCACCCTGAATATAAATAAATTTAAAGTTTTCATATAGTCAAATGCCATAAGTTCTGAGAATATTAAATAGACTAGTTGTCCTATCACAGGGAATTGTCTGAAATAATGAATACTGGTCAGGGCCAAAGAATTTACCAAAAGTACTTTTCCTAAAGCAGAAATGACCTCAAATTATTACATAGGTATTTGGCCCTGATACTCCTACTGTGGTAAGCTATGTAAACAATTTAAGTATAATATGGAAGCCTAGGGTGGCAGATATTTTTATCCATCATAACTAAAGCTCTTTTCTCCTTCAGCAACTGAAAAGTGTTAGATATTTGTCCTCATGGTCTTGGTAGGAGCTGTGGAATTCTATAATTCTGAAAAAAAAAAGTTTCTATCTGAATGATGTAGGATCTGCAGCATCACAAATTTAGGGAAAAGATGAATATAAGCATTAGGATGAAGCAGATTAGAAAACAAGTAGCTAATGGTATGAAGAAAAAAATAAAAATATCACTTGAAGGACTGAACACTGTATTTACACTAATTATACAAAATTCAGGGTATCCATACTCAAAGATAGAGTTGAAAAGATAGAGACAACTCTATCATGTCTAGGAAAGACACAGAAAGACACAGAAACTCTCCTCATATCCTAGATATGAGGACTTTGACAGTATGTCATGTTTTTTCATTAGTACTTTTAATGGAGTTTTCTTTTGGATTGAGTGAAGTTGTGTAAGATGCACTGTCTGCAACAGCAACAAAGAGAATTCACATACCAACAAAGGAATTTATTAGTGCAAATTCATTTGAATATTTGCAAGCATATATGATAGTGCATTTCAAAGCAATCTAAGAGGGAATACATTACACGGGAAACTGTCTTAATATTTTCATTCTACCTTGCAGATTTCTAGAAAAATCAACAAGCAATAGTCTTGTCTTAAGCATAGAGTTTAAAATAAAGTTTATCTTCATTACAGACAAGAAAACAAAAAATTATCGGCCTTATAAATTTTAGTATGAGTACTTAAATTAGGTATTTCACAGATTTATTTTCATTAATTAATGCACAAAAGTAACTGGTATTCATAAGAAATACAACATTGTGTTTTAAATAGTTCTTTAAAATATATGTTTACTGGTAAGTATTTTTACATATATTTAAATTAAAAATATAACATTCCTTCATATACACATGAGCTATTTCAAAAAATGTGAGTACCCTTTTCATGTGAACATTTTTAAATAAATATTTACAAGAGAATAATTTTCCTATCCAAAGACAATTCCTGTTTCTCTCTTATTCAATAGATGTTCCTCTCATTTTTTCAGCTAATTCTTTTCTCACTTCAATGTGTTTTTCTAAATTTTGCACTTCATGTGGAAGATTGATGTCCCAAACAGTCAAGCAAGATTGTATCTCTAGAAAAAGAAAAAAATGAAATCAAGTTTCAAAGATCCACCATAAAACATTCTTATTTTATTTCAGTTTGGCTTATGTATTTTTAGTTGACTTAGATAAATGTATATATAAACACAGCTATAACTAATGCACTAAATAATTATTTATAAAAAACTGTACTTGGACAATTTTTATAATACATTATAGAAACTACTAAATTTCAAGAAGAGTGTGGACATTTAATAAATTAACATTTCATAATCTAAAAGAAATAAAGCTCTTCAAACACTGTTGAAAATTAAACATTATGTAGATACAGGTAAGTTGTAAAAAATATTCACATTTAGTTTAAGGTTGAGCTAGTGATTGACACCTCTACTTCATCTGAAAATATAAATATTTAACACTTCATATCACTTGTAATTTTGAAAGTTTATGCCTAAGTTCTTTATACTATAAACTACCAATTAAAATTCCTGATTATACCATATGTAATATTTTCTACAAATTTATAAAACACATAATATGTTACTATCATTCATGTCATTGCACTGTTTGGAATACAGTATCCTTTTAAATGTTACCTTTCTGCTGTTGTGTACCTTCAGTACTTTTCCGGTTATAGCCCAATACCAGCATGACATTTTTAAGGCTCCCTTTACAAAAACAAAATATGGAAGTTTTCCGTTAAAACTATATATTAAGCTGGTCTGAAAAAAATTAAAGTTGTTCATAGTCTAAGACACAAATACCTTGGAACTGAATTCACAGTTCTATTTTCTAGGTGACCCTTAAATTATATTGAATAAAGGCCAGCATTAAAAAAAAGTAACAGAATCTGTGATCCACTCCTTGCTGCAACTCTTAATTATGTGAGTCTGAGAAAACAGCTTAACCTTTCTATAAAATAGGCTTAGTATTTATACATTACCCTCCCCAAAGTTACAATGTTAAATGAGGTAATGTGTGTGAAAAGTTCTTTGGATATGGTAAGGTACAAATATGAGTATTTAGATGGACACTTAGATGGATGGATATACTGATGTCAAAATATCATATTTTCTTCTCAAATCATTCACTAATTTATTCAACAAATTTGCATCAAAAGTCTTCTATGTAAGTCCTAGGCTAGATCCTGGGAATAAAGGGGTAAACCAAAACACACTAACCCAACCTGCTTGGTGTTTATATTCTAGTGAAGAGACTAGTATTAATGAAAAAATATATATATGACTATGATCACAACTATGCAAGAAAGCTGTTATGGGAACCCAAAGTGGGAACTTTGACCTAATCAGTGTTTGCTTCTCAGAGGTTTTGACACAGGAGCTAACATTTCAAAGCGTATGAGTTAACTAAGCATAAAAAAACTACTTTAAGCAAAGAAATAAACAGCATGTGCAAATCCCTGAGGCAAAATATAGCACAGTAATTAAGAACTGGATGTTCATCTAGACGAGGAAGATCTGGTAGGAATGTGGTAGATGATGGAGGCAGGAGAGGTACAGTGAAGCCAGCTCACGCAGCACCTTGTAGGCTATGTTCAAATTGATCTTTATTTTAAAATCAAACTGTAACCCATTGAAATTCCACTATAACTTCAGTTATAAGCAAGCTATCCGGGTCCCAAAGTACATACAATTCAACTAGAGAATGCAACAACTTTGGTAGAATAAGACTACGGAGACAACCCATTGAGATACCTACTGTTCTGCTTGTGTGGACATGTATCTTAATAGTTCACAGTCATTAAGAGCATCTAATTCTAACTCCTTCTGTGCAACTCTAACGTCTATAAATGAAAAATAGGTGAAGGTGTTAGAGAAACACATGTTCCTCTTTCACACATACTTGTAATGAATCTATTTTCTTCACCACGTTCAAAACATTCATTAATTATTTGCTAAAGTTACATAAATTCTAGTTTTTTTCGGAATTAAACCCCATAGTGTTGTTTTTGTAAACTTTTGTATATGTGCTTTTATTGTTATTTTCTAAATCAAATTATTATCAAAGGAAGACACAAATATATTTATGCAGAAAATATATTTTATGTGCTATCACGATTTCATCATATTTAAATAGAAAAACAGAAGCAAAAAAAGACAAAGTTTCAGTAAAACATGATTTGTCAATATTTGTAGGTTGTGTGGTTCAGCATGTATTGCTGTAAGAATAAAGATTTGCTATAGAATGAAAAACTAAATGAGATTCTTTAACAAGCGTGGGAGGCTAGACTATGATTAAAATAAACATTTTCTTTATTTTCTTTGCTCAAAAAGTGAAATATATTCAACACTATGTATTTCCCATTTTTGCCTTAGGTAAAAAGGAAAAAAGCAAGTAAGACCCAAACTGAGTGTTCAGCTGCAGTAATCTGCTTCTCTTATGGGACTGAGAGCATTTACTCCCACCATTTCTGTAATGACCCTATTCACAATTTACACCAGTCTTATGTTTCATTGTGTGAACCTCCAAGACCATCCAAATGACACTGGAAAGTGCAGAGAAAAAGTAAATGTAAAATAAAGGCATATTTTATAAGACTTAGAGAATATGAAAAATATCTAAAGGAAAGAAACTTGCCTAGCTGTGCTGTCATCATGACTCTGACCGAATCACAAAAGTTGTAAATTATACGTATAACTCGACGAGTTGAAAGATCCAAGAGTAAAATATGGCCTCCTCCAGTTCCTATCCAAAGAGCAGTGTTCTTCTGAAGGCAGAGAGCTTTCACTCTCCCAGAATAAGACATTTTGTGTTTTGATTCCTTGTTTACTTTTACCATTACCTCCCTAGAACCATAAAGTATACATTAATAATTTTACCACCAGCTAAGACATAAATGCTATTTATATATGAAAACATAAATAACATTTTAAATTATGAAAACATGACACCACACATTATGCATCATTAAAATTATACAAAGCAAATTTTGCTAAACACAGAATGCCAAAGAGCCACATTTCTTTACTTGAAGCATAAATTATCAAAGACAACAATAGCCCTTCATTTTCAGGAAATTATGAATAAGAGGGATACAATTTTTATAAATACCAAAGCTATCTAATTCAGTAAAAATAGCATGCATGTGCCCAGGATAAAGAAAAAAAAGTTAGACTCAAAAGCTTTACATGATGTCTCAGTGTTACAAAGGAACGTAAAATTATAGTCATTCACATGTAAGAGATATCCATACAAACCACTGGATTTTTTCCCAGAACCAGTGAATAGTCTAATTCACGACCAAAATGAAGTGTCCAGAAATAAAAGAATCCTAATCGTTTTGGTACTCCAGGAAGTAAGGAATCCTTTATCAAGGAGACCTGTTGGTTCTTCTGAACATAAACTGTGAGCCCTTCTCACAATCGAGAGAAAAACTGTCAGATGAATCTAAGAAAGGAAACTTTGAAGTCTCCTTTTACAGATACAGTGTGTAATCTCAAATGTTCCTAAGAGTATCATAGATCTATAAGGTAAAACCAAAATAAAATAAAAATATAAAGTGGCTAGCAAATAAGCTTGAAAATGGTCCTGTTTTAGCAGCACAGAAAGAATGTGCTTGCTATGGATTTGTCACTCACTGGCTGCATCAGACTAAGCACTATGCTCTCATTCTGGGGTCTTGATCCCAACTCCTTAGTTAGTGCCTTGCTGAGTCCATTGTGTTTCCCCCCATATTCGTCTATTATTTTGTGACTCTTTTTCTTTGAGCAGATAATCCTGGGGCCCATAATTTAATTATAAATAGTATATTTGACACTGTGACACAACTACATCAAAGCTAGCAGAGACTCCAGTATGCTCATTTTCAATAATATACTATTTTCATTCGAGAGCATTCTTTATAATACCGTGAAAAAACTATGCATATTATGCTCCTATTTTTTTATTTTCCCAAGACAAAATGTTCCTGATTTGAAGAGCTGGTGCTGAGAAGCATTACAAATTTTTTTCTGCATTTTTAAAAAATTCTCTATTCAGAGGCAGAAAGGAAGACAAATCCTTCCTCTGCGACACATGAAGTGCAAAGATAATTCTTTTGGAAATAAACTTAAAAGCCAATGAATTAACCTTAAAAAGTGCACACAGTCTATTAGTTCGCAGAGTTTTTCAGTTTTCTTATCCCACACTTCCACAACAGGGCTATTTTTCTTAGCAATATAGAGAACAGTGTCTACCACCACTGTTACGATGTTGGAATCACTGAAAGCTGCGTAAGAAAACCTACAGAGAAAAAAAAATAGAAAGTCATCACTATTTGTTTTCTTCTTAAAATTTCTACGTGTAATACAACCTTAGTTCTTAATGCATGTAAAAACACTATTTTGAAAACTAAACAAGCTAGACTATTGCAATTATTTCATATTCTTCCCTAACAATTCTGAATTGAATATATAACATGCTTTGGTATTTTACATACTTTTGGTTACTTTATACTAATTTCTCTTGATAATAAAATAAAGATTATGTCCAATGTTGACTTTGGTCTTACTTTTAGTTTCAATTCTATGTAGCTCTTTGTAGAATTTTATACTATATCTAAATTTCTGAAGGAAATATTATAATATCTGTAACTTTTGAATGTCGTTGCAAAACTTTGTTTCATGAATGCTCAGAAAACTAAGCATTAGCCTTTTACATCTAGAGTTATAAAATATAAAATGTTGAAAAAAAATTTAGTTGCAGTGTCTTCAAATTTTAAAGCAAGGTATATCTTTGCAGTTGAGCCAGTCAAATTATAGGAAACAAAAATCCACATCATTCAAACATAAACAGAAAGTAAAATATTTGCCATTTTCCCCTTTTAAACATAAAGAAAAATTACAAACACCTTAAAATATTTCCCTTTCAACCTAAGGCATCTGACATTGTACATATTTCACAAACAGATTGGCTACCATGGGCCACATCAACACGGCAAACTCCTACTCGGCCTTTGAGGATTAACTTAAATGTCAGCTCCTCTGGATTTCTTCCCTGACCTATCAAAATAGACTAACCAGTCCCTTTTCCCCACTGGTGTCACTGTCATATTATAGACCTTATTAAATATAAAATTGTCTTTATTAGGGCATCCCTCACACTAGATTATGAGTGTAATTTCGTAAGGATGAGGACGATGTATTTTCTACATAACCCTCGTCCAGTAAAGAGTTGCACAGATAAGCACCTCTGATATACCAAGCAGTCTATGAAGTGGGGGATAGACGGCACTCCAGTATGAATGAACAACCAGGAATAAGTAAAAATAGTCAAAATTGCATTTAAATCAGATAGATAACATGAAAATACCATAATGATTCAACAATCATTAGTACATCCTAGAGCAGGAAGATTTTTTTTTCTCCCCCTTTTCTTTCTATTCTGGAAAAGGAGATAAAAATATGATGTGTTGTCAGAGAGCCACTATGTTTTAGGTAACGCCTTCCTGGATGTTTGCTGTATTTAATAGAAAATAGTTCCAATTAGGATAAAGTTTTGCAGGGAATTTTCGTATTTTATAAAATACTTTTGTGTGCTATCTTGTTTGACCCTTAATTAAAAAAACATAAAATATGACAAATCTCAATGTTTTTAATTGTAGAAAGAAACATGTACAAATGCTAAATAATTTGCTCAGGGTTCCATGACTACTGACGTCATGCTTGCTGACCTAGGACTAAAAACATGTTGCAGACCTAGAACTCCACAAGTTGTGCAGTCTTCTGGCTTCAAAGGCAGTCATCTTTCATTACTCAATATGCCTCTCAGTCGGTGTGTATTGATGATGATGAGGGTACTGATAATGAGGCAACCTCTGATTCGTGATGTGATGTCTGTTTCGTGGGGTAGAGATCAAGGCCACAGGAGATACTTGTTCAGAAGAGAGCAAATATTTCTCTCTAAGTGTTTATGCAACTAAGTCCCAATCTCTTTTGGGAGATGAACATCTTTGAGAGCTTGATCTTTATGGATGCTCTCTAGTAAAGCATCTGTGCTCCAAATCTTATATGGAACTTTAAGGACTTAATTGATATCCATGAGCCCATAAAATGTCTTACGAAATAAAAAAATAAACTGGAGGCCCTTTCTTTTTAAAGGTTTTCAGGCTTGTATAATTAGGTTAAAAGTGGAAATTACAGGAAGGGGAAAAAGGATGAAAAACTACCTATCGAGAACTATGCTCACTTGCTGGGTTGTGAGTTGAGTTGTATTCCAAACTTCAGCATCACTCACTATACCTTTGTTAACAAACCTGCACATGTACCCTTGGAGTCTAAAATAAAATTTGAAAGATAAAAATAATAAAATACATTTTTACGTTCATTTTTTAAAAAGTGGGTGTTACAGAATGAAAATGAGTTGATCTAAATGTTAACCACATACTAGTAAACAAATATGTACACACAGAAATAAAAATCCTCGTTCATGGGAACTTACAATACATTGCAGTCTGCAGTATATCTTAACCTCGAATATACTTTAGAATCACTTGAGAACCTGAAAAAAAAACAAGTCTGATCCCCATCCCAGGCTTAACTGATCTAATTTAATTGGTCTGAGGTAGGGCCCAGGTATCATTATTTTCAGCTACCTAGTGGTTTCTAATTGCACAGCCAATGTTGAAAACTAGTAGATTTAGTGGTATTAAGAAACTACTTTAAAAAATACAATTATAAAAATAAAATGGCTATTGTGATGGAAAACAATAGATGCAATGGAAGCACAAAGTTACCTAACCTGCCACTCAGAGCAAGTGGCATTTGGACTGAAATAGGCAGGGTGCATAATAGTTATCCAGGTAAAGAGAATACTACATTCAAAGGCTGGGGGTGAAAGGTAACAGGTTATCTTAGAGATCTGAGTCAATTTCAGTTTGGGTAAAGCACAGATGACAAGAAGGTTGCAAAATATGAATCTAGACAGCTAAGCAAGCACTGAATTATGAAGGGCCCAGTAGGCTATCTTAAGGAATCTGGACTTCATATAAAGGACAATGGGATGCCACCGAAGGGTTTTAAGCAGGAGAATTGCATCAGATTGATGTACATTTTAGAAAGGTCCCTCTGTCTGCAATGCTGAAAATAGGTGGAAGAGAGTGTAATCAGAGGATGAGAACTGGATGCTCTTGTTAATGTGGCCACAGATGATGGATGGCAGTCTGGCCTATGGTAGCAGCACTGAGAACAGTGAGAAGTACAAAGATTCGAATGACAATTAGGAGGGTCAAGTGGATAAAAGGAGCAAAAACAAAGGAGTCAAAGATTACTCCCAAGTGCCAATCTTGGGCAATTAGATGGATATTGGGAAACTAAGATATTCTCTAAGGTAGGGATTTGTGACTCAAAGCTAATAATAATAATAACAACAATAGCTAATGTTTATTGACAGCTTACCAGGTGCTGGTTGTTACGTTAATTAAGTTCCATATATTAATGTTCTTATTTACTCCTCCAAATATCCCTTTGAGATAGAGAATATTACAATCCTCAGGTAAGAGATGACTGAAGATGTGAAAGGTAATTGCCCAAGTTCACAAAACCAATAGATGGCAAAGCAATACGTGAACTATGGTTTATGCTCTTATCCACAATCCTACACTGCTTATCACTGAGGAATGTGATAAATAAGGACCAATGGCAAAGATTTGATTAAAATACAACTGAAAAAAACAAACTTGAAAGAGGTTTATATTAATATTTTATTTTACTCTTGTTTGAAACTGGTATCACTAACTTGGTTGTTAGTAGACATCTGTATAATTATCAAATCTAGAAACAACTTGAGACAAGCAAGAATACTTGCTGTCTATCTTTCCTACAATCAATACTTAATGGAAATTACCCAAATTGCATATGTAAAGTCTATGAATTTGGTAAAATACAGAGTTGATTGTCTTCCAATTTCATGTCTAATTTGAAACACAGATAATAAAAATTATTTAAAAATTTAGATTGATAAATACTACTAAGATTACAATGGGTTTACATATTTTATCCCTAAAAGTATGTTTAGGCTATATATTAGGCTATATATTACTATATATTAGGCTGAGTGACTTTTTAAAAACACCCTTCTGCTTTTTGAAATTTTTAAAATTTTTTATAATGAATGTTTAATTTTATGATAGAAATAAATTATGCACTTTAAAAGATCTTCCTTATGAATTATCAACAGTATTATTAATGATTATAAGGAATAAACATAAAGATAATGACAAATTACTTGTACAGATAAAAAATAACTTACAGTTGGCTTGTTCTTGTCTCAATGAGTTTCTGAATGGTGAAATCATTAGAAAAGGAGAAAATCTTTGTGCCACATCCTCCCCACATTACATTTCTTTCTGTTGAATTTGTGGATTCACTCAAACACATCAATGGAGTACTGACATTTCCTATATTTAGTATCTTCAAAGGAGCAGCTCCTTCAAGCTTTGTCAAAAAAAAAGAAAACACACTCAGCAAATTGAGTATCCACAGAATAAAACACTAAAAATCTGTGCTTTCAAAAAACGACTTTCCATCTTAAATGATTAGAGATATTAAAATTAAAACTCAAAAACCTAAAGATTCCATCAAAAAAAAACCCTTAGTTCTGATAAATAAGGACAATAAAGGATTCAAAACCAACATACAGAAATTAGTAGCATATCTACACAAGAACAAAGTGGCTGAAAAATCAAGAAAGCAATCCCATTTAAAGTAGCTACAAAAAATTAATAAAACACCTAGGAATAAATTTAACCAAGATGATGAACAATCTCTATAAGGAAACCTGAAAAACATGAAAGAAATTGAAGAGGACACAAACACATGGAAAGATATTCATGCTCACAGACTGGAAGAATTAATATTGTTAAAATGACCATACTACCCAAAGCAATCTACAGACTCAATGAAATTCCCATGAAAGCTCCAAAGATATTTCTCACAGAAATAGAAAAAAAATTATAAAACCAAAAAAGAGCCAAAATAGCCAAAACAATCCTGAGCAAAAAGAACAAAGCTGGAGGCATCACACTACCTGACTTGAAAATATATTACAAGGCTAGAGTAACCAAAACAGCACAGTGTTGGCAAAAACACAGATACATAGACCAATGTAGAGGACCCAGAAATAAACCCACATATTTAGAGCCAACTGATTTTCAACAAAGGCACCAAAAGCATACATGAGAGAAAGAAAACTACCTTCAAAAAATTGTGCTGGAAAAGCTGGATATCAGTCTGCAGAAGGATGAAACTAGACCCCACTCTCTCACCATTTACAAAAATCAACTCAAGATGGATTAAAGACTTAAATGTAAGACCAGAAGCTATGAAACTGTTAGAAGGAAACAGGGGAAACATTTCAGAACGTTGATCTAGACAAAGAGTTTATGGTTAAGATCCCAAAAGCACAGGCAACAAAAACAAAAATAGACAAATGGGACAATAATAAACTAAAAAGCTTCTGCACAGCAAAGGAAACTATCAACAATATAGAGACGATCTGTTGAATGGGAGGAAATATTTGCAAACTATTCATCCAGGATACACAAGAAACTCGAAAAAGCAACTCAACAGAAAAAAAAAAAAAAAAAAAAAAAAAAGAACCCCATTGAAAAGTAGACAAAGAGCAGGGTGCGGTGGCTCATGCCTGTAATCCCAGCACTTTGAGAAGATGAGGCAGGAGGATTGCTTGAGCCCAGGAGTTTGAGATCAGTCTGGACAACATAGTGGGGTCCCATCTCCACAAAAAATAAAAATAAATAGCCAGGTATGGTGGCACATGCCTGTAGTGCCAGCTACTCGTGAAGCTGATGTTAGAGGATCACTTGAGTGCAGAAGGTCAAGGCTGCAGTGAGCTATGATCATGCCACTGTGCTCCAGCCTGGGTGAGAGAGCGAGACCCTGTCTTAAAACAAAACAAAAAGTTTGCAAAGGATCTAAATACACATTTCCAAAAGAAGACATAGTAATGGCCAATGGATATATGAAAAAAAATGCTCAACATTAACTAATCATCAGTAAAAATGCAAATGAAAACCACACTGAGATCTTCTTCACCCGGTTAGAATGACTATTGTAAAAAAGACAAAAAATAACATGCTGGCAAGGATGTGGAAAAAACGGAATGCCCATATGCTGTTGGTGGGTATGTAAATTACTATAGCCACTACGGAAAACAGAACGGTGATTTCTCCAAAAAACTACAAATAGAACTACCATACAATCCAACAATGTCACTACTAATACTAATCTAAAGGAAAGGGAACCAGTATATCAAAGAGATTCCTATATACCCATGTTTATTGCAGCACTATTCACAATAGCTAAAAAATGGAATCAACCTAAGTGCCCATGAATGAATGAATGCATAAAGAAAATGTGTGTGTTTACATAATGGAATACCATTTGACCATAAAAAGGAAAGAAATCATGTCATATACAGCAACATGGATGGAACTGGAGGTCATTATGTTAAGTGAAATAAGCCAAGCACAGAAAGACAAATATCACGTGTACTCACTCATATGTGGGAGCTAAAAAAGTTGATCTCATGGAGGTAGAGAGTAGAATGATAGTTATCAGAGGCTTGGAAGGATATGGGTGTGTGGGAGAAGGGGAGGATGAAGAGAGGCTGGTTAATGGGTACAAACACAGAGTTAGATAGGAGGAATAAGTTCTAATGTTCAATAGTACAATAAAGTGACTACAGTTAAAAACATTTCAAAATAACTAGAAGAGAAGACTTGAAATGTTCTCAACACATAGAAATAAATGCTCATGGTGATGGATATCCTAAACACCCTGAGTTGACCATTAGACATTCTATGCATGTAACAGCATATCACATGTACCCCATAAATATGTACAAATACTATATATTAAAAAATTTAAGTCATATTCAAAATATTATTGTTACATTCAATCTATTCTTTTTCCCCATGTAAAAATTACATAAGAAATAACCTAAGGGTTATTATACTCTACTTCCATGTCTCTCCTCAGATAATAAGCTTTTTGGTAATAGGAGAATGAACGGGTAGGAAGTAGAGTGAATAGATGGAACCAAAGATGAATAGATGGATAGAGGAATAAATGCTTTAATGACTAAATAAGAATCTGAAGAACACAAAATTAAATGATTTCTTCAATGCTTAAGAAAAAGTTAATGGCAAGTCATATTTAAAACTTAAGTATCTTTTTGGTTTTTTTTCCCACAATATATTTATAAGGAATTATCTTATCTGCCTCAGATACAAATCTGTACAAATTGAATTATTTCCATTCCTAACATTATCAATCAGATGTCATTTATCATCTTATTCTTAGTTCATTCATATAAAATATACAGTCAATCAGCAAGTATTTTCAGAGGATCTACTGTGTGCAAGACTTTATGAAGCAATACAAATATAAGCATAATTTATGATTCTTGCTCTCAGGGAGTTTATAATCCCATAAGAGGGCGGTGAGATATATATAAAACAAAAGATTTAAAATAAATTTAGATGTAGAATGCATTCAACATTTACCTTAACAGTTTTATCTTCAAAAATTGCTAAATTGCCATCAGCGGTTCCAACCAAAAGAAAATTTTTTTGTTTGCTAAAAGGAAAAATGTTGAAATTGTTACAAAAAGAACATGTACATTGGCTAAAATGGCCTTAATGTTCTCCTCCGCTTTATTAAACTTTAGATAGACTTCTCAACTATAAACTCCTAACCTCCCTTTTCTTAGAGTATTTACTTTAGAAGACTTGCAATTATAAACTCTTTCTCTGCCCCTTTTCCCAGACTCTTTCCAGTTTTATACCCCAGGAATGTCTTTTCCAAGGACTTGGGAGCCATTCCTTTGAAATGTAATTATCAAGAAAGAGGCCTGGTGCGGTGGCTCACACCTGTAATCCCAGCAGTTTGGGAGGCCGAGGTGGGCAGATCCCCTGAGGTCAGGAGTTTGAGACCAGTCTGGCTGACACGGTGAAACCCCATTTCTACTAAAAACACAAAAAATTTGCTGGGTTTGGTGTTGTATGCCTGTAATCCCATCTACTCGGGAGGCTGAGGCTACAGAATCGCTTGAACTCAGGAGGTGGAAGTTGCAGTGAGCCGAGATCCTGCCATTGCACTACAACTTGGGCAACAAGAGCAAAACTCATTCAAAAAAAAAGGAAGGAAGGAAAGAAGGAAGGAAGGAAAGAAGGAAGGAAGGAAGGAAGGAAGGAAGGAAGGAAGGAAGGAAGGAAGGAAGGAAGGAAGGAAGGAAGGAAGGAAGGAAAGAAGGAAGGACGACTATTCTCTAGTGTCTGTAGGAGAATAGGAGCCTACCTTCAAGAAGGGACAATTAGCAAGCACAGATGGCCTAATCACATTGACAACTGCTCCCACTTCCCCACAACACATCCTCAGGTACTTTTCCATTAGCTCACCCCTGCACTTAAAACTCTCCCACCTTTTATTTCAGTGGAGTTTAGTTCAATCAGATCTCTCTCCCCTGTTGTGACAGGCTTGAATAAAGTCTTCCTGGCCCAATCCCATCCATTGAAATTTTTCTTTGACCATATTCAAATAATTTCAACTCCGAAACTGCCAGTGGAGCTGATATTTCAGGTTCCAAAAACAGGCTTCACATTTTTCTAATACTTTTTTTCCAATACTAACTTAAACCAGAGAAATATATGGGGTATATAATCTTAATGCCTCCTGGAAATCATCCTGCCCCATTACAGACACCAACCTACAACTCACACCTGAAATTTTGCTATGTAGATATATTTCTTTGGGACAAGAACCCTGCAACTGATAAAAGCTAAGTCATTTTCACCAATTCAGAATTTATTAATTCATTTATTTAATTTTTTTCTTAATTTCATAGATAGTTGGTATGTTTAAGCCTGGCACACAATGGGCTTTTTTATACACACACACACACACACACACACACACACACACACACACACACACACACATATTCAAAGAATGAATGAATGAGAACTTATCCTTGAAAAGGCCCTACAAAGATGCATTGATCTGAGGAGAAGTAAAGAGAGAGAGCCACAGTTGAGGTAATACCAGGAGCAGGGCTGGTAGGCCTGAAGAAATGGTTGACTTATTTTATAACTGTCTCAGCTAGGTCTGTATTCAGAAAAATAACAAATATCTCTGTGACCTTCCACAATTCCCTTTAATATATGCAAACCAATGCAAATGGGTTAAAAATGAACAATCTTTACTGATGCAATAACAATTCTGCACACAATTAAGTCATTTAAAAGGTCTGTAATTTCCCCCAATGATCAAATTCACTACCATACCTTTGCTTGGAAAAGGAATTGCAATACAAACAAGTGATGGAATCAGTCATCTTTTCTAGGGTATGTCTCTTTTTCCCATCTTCGGTATTGATGACCAGGAGAGTACCAGACTGTGTCCCGGACACAATCCAGCTTTCTTTTTGAACAGGAAGATGCACCAAGGCTAAGCACAATATTCTACTATCAGCAACCTCCTGTTAAGAAAAGAAAATATTCTTACAAGGCTTTGATTTAAGCTTAAGCAACTAGAACTTGTACAAAATAAAGGATTCTGTTATCAACATACTTAACTCTTTTTGCTTTCTTGCATTTACTTTTAAAAACAATGCCAATTTTAATTTTCAATAACAATTGAGTTAATTGGCAAACAAGTTTTGTCTATCAAGATAACATCTGAAAGTAAAATTAAAAATTATTGTTCAGTGTGAATTCTCATTCCTTCAAACCATATAAGAATATTATTTAACTTCAGAACTAATGTCAAGGCACAATATTTATTTCCAGGCAGCAGTCAAAATATTAGGTTGTCTTTTAAGTCTAGAAATTTATCTTATATTTGCCAATACAATGTATTGATCCACTTGTAGAGCCATGCCCGGATCTCCTTTATTAATCAGGTACGCCACCCCTGGCTACCATGAGTGTTGGCTACTATAGTTCAGACCTGTGCTCTTTACCCCAGAATGCCCTCAGATGACAAGAGGCAGCTTTCCCAGAAATGCCTTGTAAGTTACACTACCCCCACCTCCCAGCAGATTGCAGCCAATGAGTGACCAGTATGTGAGTATAAAAGACTGGCCCCCTTGCCTGGCGGTGGGAAAATTCTGTGCTACTGTTCATACTCCAGAGCTCCTTGTGGGCAGAGACTGAGGCTAGACCTCCTGAGAAACCACATTTCTGCTGAGCTTCTTCCTCTGCCCTTTCTGGCTTCCTTTACTTCCCTCTAAGATTCTCTTTCTTTAAATCACTTGTGCAACATCTCAGGGTGTTTCTGGGGACGCTGAACTAAGACATATACTGTTATCCTAAAGCAAAACACACTAGCTCTTGAATACCCTTCTTCTTTTTTTTATTATTATTATACTTTAAGTTCTAGGGTACATGTGCATAACGTGCAGGTTTGTTACATATGTATACTTGTGCCATGTTGGTGTGCTGCACCCATCAACTCGTCAGCACCCATCAACTCATCATTTACATCAGGTATAACTCCCAGTGCAATCCCTCCCCCCTCCCCCCTCAACATTGATAGGCCCCGATGTGTGATGTTCCCCTTCCCGAGTCCAAGTGATCTCATTGTTCAGTTCCCACCTATGAGTGAGAACATGCGGTGTTTGGTTTTCTGTTCTTGTGATAGTTTGCTAAGAATGATGGTTTCCAGCTGCATCCATGTCCCTACAAAGGACACAAACTCATCGTTTTTTATGGCTGCATAGTATTCCATGGTGTATATGTGCCACATTTTCTTAATCCAGTCTGTCACTGATGGACATTTGGGTTGACTCCAAGTCTTTGCTATTGTGAATAGTGCTGCAATAAACATACGTGTGCATGTGTCTTTATAGCAGCATAATTTATAATCCTTTAGGCATATACCCAGTAATGGGATGGCTGGGTCATATGGTACTTCTAGTTCTAGATCCTTGAGGAATGGCCATACTGTTTTCCATAATGGTTGAACTAGTTTACAGTCCCACCAACAGTGTAAAAGTGTTCCTATTTCTCCACATCCTCTCCAGCACCTGTTGTTTCCTGACTTTTTAATGATTGCCATTCTAACTGGTGTAAGATGGTATCTCATTGTGGTTTTGATTTGCATTTCTCTGATGGCCAGTGATGATGAGCATTTTTTCATGTGTCTGTTGGCTGTATGAATGTCTTCTTTTGAAAAATGTCTGTTCATATCCTTTGCCCACTTTTTGATGGGGTTGTTTGTTTTCTTCTTGTAAATTTGTTTGAGTTCTTTGTAGGTTCTGGATATTAGGCCTTTGTCAGATGAGTAGATTGCAAAAATTTTCTCCCATTCTGTAGGTTGCCTGTTCACTCTGATGGTAGTTTCTTTTGCTGTGCAGAAGCTCTTTAGTTTAATTAGATCCCATTTGTCAATTTTGGCTTTTGTTGCTGTTGCTTTTGGTGTTTTAGACATGAAGTCCTTGCCCATGCCTATGTCCTGAATGGTATTACCTAGGTTTTCTTCCAGGGTTTTTATGGTATTAGGTCTAATATTTAAGTCTCTAATCCATCTTGAATTAATTTTCGTATAAGGAGTAAGGAAAGGATCCAGTTTCAGCTTTCTACTTATGGCTAGCCAATTTTCCCAGCACCATTTATTAAATAGGGAATCCTTTCCCCATTTCTTGTTTTTCTCAGGTTTGTCAAAGATCAGATGGCTGTAGATGTGTGGTATTATTTCTGAGGGCTCTGTTCTGTTCCATTGGTCTATATCTCTGTTTTGGTACCAGTACCATGCTGTTTTGGTTACTGTAGCCTTGTAGTATAGTTTGAAGTCAGGTAGCATGATGCCTCCAGCTTTGTTCCTTTGACTTAGGATTGTCTTGGCAATGCGGGCTCTTTTTTGGTTCCATATGAACTTTAAAGCAGTTTTTTCCAATTCTGTGAAGAGACTCATTGGTAGCTTGATGGGGATGGCATTGAATCTATAAATTACCTTGGGCACTATGGCCATTTTCAGGATATTGGTTCTTTCTATCCACGAGCATGGTATGTTCTTCCATTTGTTTGTGTCCTCTTTTTTTTCACTGAGCAGTGGTTTGTAGTTCTCCTTGAAGAGGTCCTTTACATCCCTAGTAAGTTGGATTCCTAGGTATTTCATTCTCTTTGAAGCAATTGTGAATGGAAGTTCGTTCATGATTTGGCTTTCTGTTTGTCTTTTACTGGTGTATAAGAATGCTTGTGATTTTTGCACATTAATTTTGTATCCTGAGACTTTGCTAAAGTTTCTTATCAGCATAAGGAGATTTTGGGCTGAGACAATGGGGCTTTCTAAATATACAATCATGTCATCTGCAAACAGGGACAATTTGACTTCTTCTTTTCCTAACTGAATACCCTTTATTTCTTTCTCTTGCCTGATTGCCCTAGCCAGAACTTCTAACACTACGTTGAATAGGGGTGGTGAGAGAGGCCATCCCTGTCCTGTGCCAGTTTTCAAAGGGAATTTTTCCAGTTTTTGCCCATTCAGTGTGATATAGGCTGTGGGTTTGTCATAAATAGCTCTTATTATTTTGAGATAGGTCCCATCAATACCGAATTTATTGAGCGTTTTTAGCATGAAGGGCTGTTGAATTTTGTCAAAAGCCTTTTCTGCATCTATTGAGATAATCATTTGGTTTTTGTCTTTGGTTCTGTTTATATGCTGGATTACGTTTATTTATTTGCGTATGTTGAAGCAGCCTTGCATCCCAGGGGTGAAGCCCACTTGATCATGGTGGATAAGCTTTTTGATGTGCTGCTGGATCCGGTTTGCCAGTATTTTATTGAAGATTTTTGCATCAATGTTCATCAAGGATATTGGTCTAAAATTCTCTTTTTTTGTTGTGTCTCTGCCAGGCTTTGGTATCAGGATAATGTTGGCCTCATAAAATGAGTTAGGGAGGATTCCCTCTTTTTCTATTGATTGGAATAGTTTCAGAAGGAATGGTACCAGCTCCTCCTTGTACCTCTGGTAGAATTCAGCTGTGAATCCATCTGGTCCTGGACTTTTTTTGGTTGGTAGGCTATTAATTATTGCCTCCATTTCAGAGCCTGCTATTGGTCTATTCAGGGATTCAGCTTCTTCCTGGTTTAGTCTTAGGAGAGTGTAAGTGTCCAGGAAATTATCCATTTCTTCTAGATTTTCCAGTTTATTTGCGTAGAGGTGTTTATAGTATTCTCTGATGGTAGTTTGTATTTCTGTGGGGTCGGTGGTGATATCCCCTTTATCATTTTTTATTGCATCTATTTGATTCTTCTCTCTTTTCTTCTTTATTAGTCTTCCTAGCGGTCTGTCAATTTTGTTGATCTTTTCAAAAAACCAACTTCTGAATTCATTGATTTTTTGGAAGGTTTTTTGTGTCTCTATCTCCTTCAGTTCTGCTCTGATCTTAGTTATTTCTTGCCTTCTGCTAGCTTTTGAATGTGTTTGCTCTTGCTTCTCTAGTTCTTTTAATTGTGATGTTAGAGTGTCAATTTTAGGTCTTTCCTGCTTTCTCTTGTGGGCATTTAGTGCTATAAATTTCCCTCTATACACTGCTTTAAATGTGTCCCAGAGATTCTGGTATGTTGTGTCTTTGTTCTCATTGGTTTCAAAGAACATCTTTATTTCTGCCTTCATTTCATTATGTACCCAGTAGTCATTCAGGAGCAGGTTATTCAGTTTCCATGTAGTTGAGCAGTTTTGATTGAGTTTCTTAGTCCTGAGTTCTAGTTTGATTGCACTGTGGTCTGAGAGACAGTTTGTTATAATTTCTGTTCTTGTACATTTGCTGAGGAGTGCTTTACTTCCAATTACGTGGTTAATTTTGGAATAAGTGCGATGTGGTGCTGAGAAAAATGTATATTCTGTTGATTTGGGGTGGAGAGTTCTTTAGATGTCTATTGGGTCTGCTTGCTGCAGAGAAGAGTTCAATTCCTGGATATCCTTGTTAACTTTCTGTCTCGTTGTTCTGTCTAATGTTGACAGTGGGGTGTTGAAGTCTCCCATTGTTATTGTATGGGAGTCTAAGTCTCTTCATAAGTCTCTAAGGACTTGCTTTATGAATCTGGGTGCTCCTGTATTGGGTGCATATATATTGAGGATAGTTAGCTCTTCCTGTTGAATTGATGCCTTTACCATTATGTAATGGCCTTCTTTGTCTCTTTTGATCTTTGATGGTTTAAAATCTGTTTTATCAGAGACTAGGATTGCAACCCCTGCTTTTTTTTTGTTCTCCATTTGCTTGGTAAATCTTCCTCCATCCCTTTATTTTGAGCCTATGTGTGTCTCTGCATGTGAGATGGGTCTCCTGAATACAGCAAACTGATGGGTCTTGATACTTTATCCAATTTGCCAGTCTGTGTCTTTTAATTGGACCATTTAGTCCATTTACATTTAAGTTAATATGGTTATATGTGAACTTGATCCTGCCATTATGATATTAACCGGTTACTTTGCTCGTTAGTTGATGCATTTTGTTCCTAGCCTTGATGGTCTTTACACTTTGGAATGTTTTTGCAATGGCTGGTACCGGTTGTTCCTTTCCATGTTTAGTGCTTCCTTCAGGGTCTCTTGTAAGGCAGGCCTGGTGGTGACAAAATCTCTAAACATTTGCTTGTCTGTAAAGGATTTTATTTCTCCTTCACTTATGAAACTTAGTTTGGCTGGATATGAAATTCTGGGTTTAAAATTCTTTTCTTTAAGAATGTTGAATATTGGCCCCCACTCTCTTCTGGCTTGTAGAGTTTCTGCTGAGAGATCTGCTGTTAGTTTGATGGGCTTTCCTTTGTGGTTAACCCGACCTTTCTCTCTGGTTGCCCTTAAGATTTTTTCCTTCATTTCAACTTTGGTGAATCTGGCAATTATGTGTCTTGGAGTTGCTCTTCTTGAGGAGTATCTTTGTGGCGTTCTCTGTATTTCCTGAATTTGAATGTTGGCCTGCCCTACTAGGTTGGGGAAGTTCTCCGGGTTGATATCCTGCAGAGTGTTTTCCAACTTGGTTCCATTTTCCCCCTCACTTTCAGGCACCCCAGTCAGACATAGATTTGGTCTTTTTACATAATCCCATACTTCTTGCAGGCTTTGTTCATTTCTTTTTCTTCTTTTTTCTTTAGATTTCTCTTCTCACTTCATTTCATTCATTTGATCCTCAATCGCTGATACTCTTTCTTCCAGTTGGTTGAATTGGTTACTGAAGCTTGTGCATTTGTCACATATTTCTCGTGTCATGGTTTTCATCTCTGTCAGTTCGTTTATGGCCTTCTCTGCATTAATCATTCTAGTTATCAATTCTTCCACTCTTTTTTCAAGATTTTTAGTTTCTTTGCACTGGGTACGTAGTTCTTCCTTTAGCTCTGAGAAGTTTGATCAACTGAAGCCTTCTTCTCTCAACTCGTCAAAGTCATTCTCCATCCAGCTTTGATCTGTTGCTGGTGATGAGCTGCGTTCCTTTGCCGGGGGAGATGCGCTCTTATTTTTTGAATTTCCAGCTTTTCTGCCCTGCTTTTTCCCCATCCATGTGGTTTTATCTGCCTCTGGTCTTTGATGATGGTGACATACTGATTGGGTTTTGGTGTGGGTGTCCTTCCTGTTTGTTAGTTTTCCTTCTAACAGTCAGGACCCTTAGCTGTAGGTCTGCTGGAGATTGCTTGAGGTCCACTCCAGACCCTGTTTGCCTGGGTATCAGCAGCAGAGGCTGCAGAAGATAGAATATTGCTGAACAGTGTGTGTACCCATCTGATTCTTGCTTTGGAAGCTTCCTCTCAGGGGTGTACTCCACCGTGTGAGGTGTAGGGTGTCGGTCTGCCCCTAGTGGGGATGTCTCCCAGTTAGGCTACTCAGGGGTCACGGACCCACTTGAGCAGGCAGTCTGTCCGTTCTCAGATCTCAACCTCCGTGTTGGGAGATCCACTGCTCTCTTCAAAGCTGTCAGACAGAGTCGTTTGTGTCTGCAGAGGTTTCTGCTGCTTTGTTGTTGTTGTTGTTGTTGTTGTTTAGCTGTACCCTGTCCCCAGAGGTGGAGTCTACAGAGACAGGCAGGCCTCCCTGAGCTGCTGTGAGCTCTACCCAGTTCAAGCTTCCCAGCAGCTTTGTTTACGTACTTAAGCCTCAGCAATGGCAGGTGCCCCTCCCCCAGCCTCACTGCTGCCTTGCCGTTAGATTGCAGACTGCTGTGCTAGCAATGAGGGAGGCTCCGTGGGCATGGGACCCTCCCGTCCAGGTGTGGGATATAATCTCCTGATGTGCCCGTTTGCTAAGACCCTTGGTAAAGCGCAGTATTGGGGTGGGAGTTACCCGATTTTCCAGGTGTTGTGTGTCTCAGTTCCCCTGACTAGGAAAAGGGATTCCCTTCCCCCTTGAGCTTCCCAGGTGAGGTGATGCCTCGCCCTGCTTCAGCACTCGCTGGTCGGGCTGCAGCAGCTGACCAGCACCGATTGTCCGGCACTCCCTAGTGAGATGAACCCAGTACCTCAGTTGAAAATGCAGAAATCACCGGTCTTCTGTGTCGCTTGCGCTGGGAGCTGGACACTGGAACTGTTCCTATTCGGCCATCTTGCTCCGTCCCCCTGAATACTCTTGTTCTAACAGAAGGCTAATTGAATAATATTCCTACATTGGCTCTTATTTTCTTTGTAAAAAATTTATACTTTTGTTTTTACTTTGTAAAAGTAAAATTTGTAAATTTTTACTTTGTACAAAATAAATTTAAAAAATTCTCCCTAAGTAACTTTCTAACTGGTATATGCTTTAAATTACAAAAGATTTAAAGAGCATTGGATTTACCTCAGAAGTGTATCCTTCAGTATTTAAGTCAAGAAATGAGAGCTGTCCTCTGTTGGTGTGCCCACAGCCCAGCCAAATGCTTGCATTCCTGCTGTTGTGATGTGTAGCAACCATGCAGTCAACAATTACGTTTTTAGGTAATAAAATGTGTCTCGTCAGACAGACTAATTCAGCTGAATTCAAAATGTCAAAGACCTGAGAAAGTTCAAAGACAACAAAACAGTACTTATCAAGTTAACTCATTTCCCTTGAAAAATCAAACATAGACTTAAATATTATAGCTCTGTCAAGCAAAACCAAAAACTGTTAAACTGGAACCCAACTAGCTCATCAAGATTAGTGTCTAAACTACAGATACAATTACATGAAAAGGCAGATCTGTATTTTTAAACTGTACTTGATACTTTTTGGTATGTGTAGTATTTTTTTTTCACTTGAAAATCTCAAGGGTCAATTAAATAGGATTTTAGCAGAGTCAGGAGGTACTCTTCATGCAATTCTACATTGCAGAGCCATCGTAAGTGACAGAAAAACCCTTGGGACAACAATTTAGTTGAGCTTCTAGTAGTTGAAAGGAACAGGAATTTCAGTCTTTGGTAACAAAATTTAGAAGTCACCTCTAGATTATGTTTTTATGTTTGTCCTTCAAACACTAATGATCTGGAAAGACAGTGTGAAGGCACTGTAAGAAAACAGAACCATAAGTCAGGAAACTGGGATTAGAGGTGTGACATGGCCACTTACCCACCACTCAGGAGACACCAAGAAAGCCCATTACTCTCTCTGTGCCTCATCCCATAAAAGTGATGAGTTTTCCTGTCTTGCCTAGTATATGTTATATTTTAAAGATAAAATAAGTATGTCTAAGCTTTTTAATATTGTCATATATATATATATACTTGTTATATATTCTGTTAAGTATAAGTGAAATACAGTTGAAAATGAAAAAAGAATATAGTAAAACAACAAGTTATGAAAAATGTTTACTGTGGACATAAATATAAAAGTTCATGTGACTAACATTGGTGGTAACCTAAATTTAAAAACAAGTAAGCCATGTAGAAAAGAAAGCATGTAATGTTTGATAAAGTCAACATAGTTGTACTTGACTATTTTTGATCAGAAAATTTAAAGTTAAAACTTTTCCAATTAATTATAACACAAAATCAAGAGCTCCCAACCTAAAGATAACCCACATTTATTAAAATGTGTGTAAGTATAAAACATCACAAGAGTTCTCTTTCAGATAATATGGTGGATGAGGTTACTTGGGCAAATCTTCCAACTAAAAACAATTTAAAATGCTAAATGATTTTTTTTAAAAACAATGTATTAAAAACATTGAAGATCTGACACCATAAGGCATTATCAGGCCAAAATCACAGTGAGAGACAGAAACCAGAGGGGTCAGTTGACCCTAAAGCCAGACTTGCCCTGAAGACATTTGTCTGCCAAGACAAAGTGAGACAAAATAAATGTATACTCTTGGATGCTTTGTGGGGCCCATGGGAAAGAAGTTAGAGTCTACGGCCTTCCCAAGATAAGACAGTCTTAGTAAAGGGACTGTACCCATAAAGCTGGGACCCTAAGGGACTGCATATTCAGCATAAACAAGAAGCAGAAATCAACCTGTCCACATTTCCACCTTCACTGGTATATAAGGAAAGTTGCTTTGGGACTGTGCAGGGAAAGGGGGAGAGGGAGCAAAAGGTTGCTGAAAAATTGCTATTCACAAGCTTGTTGTCAGTACAATTCATAGACCAGATTTACATCAACTAGGCAGTTAAAAAACAAATCTCAAGCCATGAATTGCATTTGAAGCAATTTGCAGCAAAAAAATCCAGCCAAAGATATGCAAGACCTATACGTAGCATTACAAAACTTTATTGAAAGACACTTGAGAAGACCTAAGTAAACAGAGAGAATTTATGCCATTCCAGAATAGGAAGACTTGGCCAGGTGGGTACAAGTGGCTCATGCCTATAATCCCGGCACTTTGGGAGGCCTAGGCTGGAGGATTGCTTGAGGCCAGGAGTTCAAGACCAGCCTAGGCAACATAGTGAGACTCATTCTCTACAAAAAAAAATTAAAGGAAAAGTTAACCAGGCCTGGTGGCACACAATTGGCTGATGGAGACTGAGGTGACAGGATAGCTTGAGCCCAGGAAGTCAAAGCTGCATTGAGCTGTGACCCTGCCACTGCACTCCAGCCTAGGTAACAGAGCGAGACCCTCTCTCTCAAAAAAAAAAAAAAAAAAAAAAAAAAGGATTCCAAAGACTTAATACCATAAGGATATCCTCTCCAGATTGTTTCCATATTAATTTAAGACCAATCCAAAGGACAATAGGGTTTTTCATAAGATTTGACAGCATGCATCTAAATTTTATGTAGAAAAGCTAAGCCTAAGACTGGTTAAAATATTCCTGGATGAGAAAAGTAAATAGGGAGAGAGCATTATAAAGCTACAGGAATTAAGACAGGTTAGTACTGGAGGAAAAATAAGCGAGTTGATCAGTGGAAGACAGTGTACATGTGGATATGTGCATTATCTTTAATAAATTACAAAAGGGACACATCAGATCAATGGGACAAAAGGGGAGAAACCATTCAGTAAATCAAGCTGAAAAAACTAGTTTTCCACATTAAAAAAAGGAGTTGGATACAGATAAAAATGTCAATTCCAATGGATTAAAAAATTGTCAAAACCAAACTTTTAAAACGCTTGAAGAAATCATAGGTAAATATTTTTGTGGCTCTAAAAGAAAGATGGACTCTACAACAGGACCGAACAGGAATAACTAGAAAAAGAAGGAAAAAGAAGGATTGTTAAATTTATATATATTAAAATTAAGAAATTATGTTCATTAGTGGGCACCCTACAGCAAATTTAAAAATCAAGCCACGAACTCGAAAAAGAAATTTGCAACATATAAAACCAACAAAGGATTAGTAGGTTATATATGAAAATTTTTTTCTCGTTTGATTTGTAGGCAAAAGAGTCAACAGAAAAATGGGCAAAATAATGGGCAGGCATTTCGAAGAAGAGGAGAGGAGACAGGCATATGGGAGCACGTGGGGTTTTGGCAATGTCCTTTTTCTGTGCCTGGGATGGTGAAAATTATAGGAGGTTTGCCTTATAAGTATTTTTAATTCTGTCTGTGTGTGTTTATTTATGTGTTTAAGTATATATATATTTGAAGATTTTATATATATATGCATATATGCACATGATGTTCTGTACAAAATATTAACAAAATTTTATTATAAGAATACCTGGGCAGAAGTAGGCCTTTCTTGAGGATTTTCTTTCAAACACTTTGTAATTAATTTCTCAACCATAGGCCATGGGGCACAACCATATTCTTTAACTGGATCTAAAACATTAAAACACATCATGCTAGCATACTAAATAAGTAAGAACACTTATATTTCCCCTCAATGTTTATAAAAGGTCCAGATATTGCAAAGAAAAATATTATCTCCATAATCCTATATTTATGTAAATTTACTTATCACAAAATAAAAGCTAATTTTGTTAAATTGATCTCCACTAAGAGCTGTGGAAAAAGACTTTTTTTATGGAATCAAAAGAGACCCAAATAACAATTTAATAAAATAATAGATTTTCATTCTATACCTGCATTTCAAATAGACATTGGAAACACTTTTACTCATATAATAATTAAGCTTCTACTTTTAATTTTAATACTCAAAGTAGGCAAGCATTTAATCCTTATGTCCTCACAGATGGTTTGTGCACATTTGTTTTTTGTAAGATGTTGCTTATTCTTCCGGTTGATGCAGAATGCAGAACTGATTTTTTTTTTTTTTTTTTTTTTTTTTTAAGATAGAGTCTCACTGTTGCTTAGGGTGGAGTGCAGTGGTGCGATCTTGGCTCACTGCAACCTCCACCTCCCAGGTTCAAGCTATTCTCATGCCTCAGCGTCCTTGGTAGCTGGGACTACAGGCACGTACCACCATGCCCAGCTAATTTTTGTATTTTTAGTAGAGACAGGGTTTCACCATGTTGGCCCGGCTGGTCTCCAGCTCCTGGCCTCAAGTGATGCGCCTGCCTGGGCCTCCCAAAGTGCTGGGATTACAGGTGTGAGCCACTGTACCCAGCAGAGACCTGAATATTTTCACTAGAAAACTAGTAAGATAAAGGAAATACCTAGATTATATCTAAGGTTTATCCAATTAATAATAAGTTGTGTTTTGCCACAATCTTGAAGTTACACTCAAAAAAGATAAAGTTCTATTTCCTGTACGTGGCACGTCGTGTACACTCAAAAGTATTTTTTAAATGAAAGGGAAAGCAGAAAATATGAGAAGAGCTAAACAAATTTAAAAGGGTATTTTGGGGTGAGAACCAAAGTAATGGCTAAGGAATGAATTACAAAGTCCTCTAATTTCTTGAAAGCCTGAGACAACCATTCCAAATGAGCTTTGATAACATTAAATATGCATTTACCGATTCTTACTAAAAATTATTATTATAGATCATTCAGTCTTCCATTCCTGCATGTAAATTATTTCACTCCAAGAAAATGAAAACATTCCAGGATAATGAGTACATAGTAATTATTTATGAAAATTAAAAATCACCAAATGTGGAGTTCTAACAGCAATTTCCTTTTCTGAGTATATTTCTAAATATAATACTAAATACACCAATATTAATTTAGAATTCTTTTAAAAAGCCTAAAATTGTTACCTTTTTCAGGTGATTTTTATTAATATGCCATAGGATTTAAGAATATTTATGCTTTAAACAAAAAATGATCATCTGTTTAAGGAATTAAGCATACAATTACAATTACATAAAAATAAGGCTGCTGATATTAAGAAAAAATAATCTTCATTGTAGAGGAAACAGAGCTTACCAGGTAATTTTCCTTGTATTGCTAATTCATCAAACTCATTTGGAAACTTCAAACCCTCTACTATTCTACCTCCAGTTGTCAAAATGTCATAGAGTAGCAAACCAAATGAATAAACATCAGCTTGTTGATTATAAATGACATTTCCTCTGGCAACTTCAGGTGCACGAAACCCTGAAAGCAAGCAGATAAAATAAATATGCCCAACATCAGGGCTCATACATCCAAGGAGGCATACACTTAGGCTCTATGCCAAACAAGAGAGTCAGGAAGAGACGTTCTAAACCAGGCTGTGTTATTTTTATAACCAGGTACTTTGATCAAGTCAATTAATTGTCCTGTCTCATAACATCTCATCCCCCGAGATTGACCTCAAAGGACAATAAAATCCTTTCAATCTTTATTATAAGTATCTTCAATCTTCAATAAAATTACCTTGAAGGATAATAAGGATAAACATTCAATGGTAAGTTATTAAGTAGTATTTCATAATTAAGAAATAAAGCTTACTAGGAAAACCTATATCATTTTTCTCATTCCTAATATTAACTATTTCCAGGACAGTGTTTTAAAAACAGGAGAGATGAGCAGAAAGATTTCTAAACTTCACTCCAACTCACTTTAACCTGACCAAAATTCTAACACTCTCATTATTTCCTGAACTTGTCACTTTGCTCCTTCTACCCAAAAAATAAAAAATAAAAATAACAACAACAACTAAAACAAAAAATGCCTTCTCTCTTGGGTTCATGCCTGAAATTCTTTTAAGGGGAAATAAATCTTTTATTCCACAAGAGAGATAAATTACTTTTAAATTCTTCAGAAAAAAAGAGTGATTTCAACATTTGTGATAATAATAAAAATATAAACAACCTAAAGAAATCCAATCACAAAGGGAAATGGTTAAACAATTAAACAATGTATACCATGCAGTAACTTAAGGATCACTTTCTAAGATGATATGCTATGACATAAATTAAAAGAAAATGTAGGATAGAATCCTGGATAGACAGAAAGTTATCAAATATGTGGAAAAAATCAACTGAATTATTTTCTTAGCTGTGATAATGGTATTATGATCATGTAAGTAAACATCCTTATTCTTTTTTTTTATTATTATTATACTTTAAGTTCTAGGGTACATGTGGATAACGTGCAGGTTTGTTACATATGTATACCTGTGCCATGTTGGCGTGCTGCACCCATCAACTCGTCAGCACCCATCAATTCGTCATTTACATCAGGTATAACTCTCAATGCTATCCCTCCCTCCTCCCCACTCCCCGTGATAGGCCCCGGTGTGTGATGTTCCCCTTCCCGAGTCCAAGTGATCTCATTGTTCAGTTCCCACCTATGAGTGAGAACATGCAGTGTTTGGTTTTCTGTTCTTGCGATAGTTTGCTGAGAATGATGGTTTCCAGCTGCATCCATGTCCCTACAAAGGACACAAACTCATCCCTTTTTATGGCTGCATAGTATTCCATGGTGTATGGGTATATACACAAAGGATTATAAATCATGCTGCTATAAAGACATATGCACACGTATGTTTATTGCGGCACTATTCACAATAGCAAAGACTTGGAATCAACCCAAATGTCCATCAGTGACAGACTGGATTAAACATCCTTATTCTAAAGAAATACACACACACTGTTCAGAGATTACATGGCATGATGTCTACAACTTAATTTCAGCGATTCATTCATATGCAAACAGAGCAAGAAAGAACAAGTAGGGCAAAAAGTAAATAACCAATGAATTTATGTGTAGGGTATATGAGTGTATACTGCACTATTCTTTCTTTTTTTTTTTTTTTTTTTTTGAGATGGAGATCTCATTCTCTTGCCCAGGCTGGAGTGCAGTGGTGTGATCTCGGCTCTCTGCAACCTCCGCCTCCTGGTGTCAAGCGATTCACCTGCCTCAGCCTCCCGAGTAGCAGGGATTACAGGTGCCCACCACCATGCCCAGCTAATTTTTGTATTTTTAGTAGACACGGGGTTTCACCATGTTGGCCAGGCTGGTCTTGAACTCCTGACCTCAAGTGATCCACCCACCTCAGCCTCCCAAAGTGCTGGGATTACAGGCAGGAGCCACTGCACTTGGCCTGTACTGTTCTTTCAACTGTTCTGTAGGCTTAAACATTTTCAAAATAAAAAGTTGATGGGAATATACATAATTAAAATCTAAGAAGAAAACATCCCAATATAATTATTATTTCATTTGCTAAAATTATCTGTACATTTTATCTTCCTTTTTATTTCGAAAATTTTTACAATGAACTTATATGATTGTAAGAGTAATTTAAATATGCAGCCAGAAAAATATAACAAAGTATGAATTCATAGCCTTCAAGGAGTAAATGACTGAATTTGGAAACAGTTCTATTTGACAGAGAGACTACCAGCAAAAGATGGAGCTCAGCAGTCCTCACCATGCTAGAAAAGCATGAAGAGTTGGAAGGGTGGAGATATCGAATTTGAGCATGATAACTCCTACTACACTAACCGAGGATAACATTCCCCCACATACATGCATGTAAATAGATTGTATACATAGTAACATAGTAATATAATTACATATAATTATCATGTAAATTAGCATAATTTATATACTATATTAAGTTACAGATACAATGTTTCAGACATACATATACATTTCCTTAGAATAAGGGTATTTTCCTATATAACCATAATATCATTCTCACAATCTAAGTTAAAGAATTACGTAATTAAGACAGCTCTAAAACATATCCCTAATAAAGTGCACCTGTGACATAATGTAAACGAATCACAATAGCTCCTAATTCATCTCTCTCTACTATTTTACAGATGCCTTATTGAATATTTCTTTTGATATGCACAAGAATCATCTGTGGTAGACAGATAAGGACTTTCTATTTTACAAATGACATAATCCTTTCAGAAATATATGTATTTTCCTAAGGCCACACAGATAATGAACAGCAAAGTCAAGAGTACTTAAAAATAATGAGCTACCCACGCAGTCACTAGTTCATTAACAACCTTTATGCTTCCCATCTTAGAATGTGAAAGAGATTTGGGAGGTTTATTTAAATCTTAATCAGTTATTTATTATTCATTGAGCACATTTATTAGGTATCTATTTTATCCAGGTACTATTCAAAAACTACTAAAATGTTCAGCATATTTTTTCTTGATAAATGCACTGTTAGAATTTGGAATCATAGGCTCTTAAAGCAGGAAAAGACTCTAGGGGTCATTTCATCTAATTCTAAATTCTCATCCAGTGCACACCTCCTTTTAGAATAGATTTTACCCCTCTAGGCAACAATCTGAAGATCGTAGAGCTGTGCAGAAGGTTGGAATTTTTTTTCACTACGAGTCAGAGAACTCTGAGAAGATAACTGTGAAGATATGGAAATGAATATTTACTTCAATATGGAAATGCTTTTAAACTTCTCATCTTCCCCTTTTCAAAGTAAATATCTTCATTGGCACGATCTCTAGCATGAAAACATAGTACTATTTATAGATTCATCAAGTGCCTCAATTCTAATATAATATCCTTCTAAAAGCTCATTTAAATTCTCCCAGTGAATCTCTAGTGTTCTTGATTGCACTAACAATTTCCTGATGAACGTCATGCCACTATTAAGCGGTAGAGCCAGTTTGGTGCTTGGTAAATGTTCAATATATTGTTGCCAAATGAATGAATAAATGAATAAAAAATAAGTATAATTTCCCCTTGGAGAATTATCATAATGATTATAATGTTAAAATACTTGAGAAAATATGATTGTCTAAAAACTATTTTTAGAAATAATTTTTCAGAGAAGCTTGTATTTTAACAAATGCAATAAGTAAATAAATAAAGGATCCATAGATGAAGAATAAGAGAAATTTATGAATTAAGTCTGAGTATATATCACATTGTGTACTGAAACATATACTTTATTTTTTACTTTCAGAGAAGTATGAGTAGAGTATGTTCCATAATCTCCATCAGATATTCGTGTATGTCCAGCCAGTAACATTTTATTTACCCAAAGACTGTAGTATTTATGTGGGTGTGTTAAATAATATCACATTAGTTAAATGTTAAAGCCATCAGTCAGCATTCATCTCAGTCAAAAGTGCAATTGCCACAGGACCCAGAATTAACTGTCACTCCCAACCAGATATGATATAAATATATCCATTTGACTGAGTTAATGTTGAAACTCTCCAAGTTATTTAAAGGTGAAAATATCCATACCATAATTATTTTCAAAATATGGACAGACACGGCACCACGGCCCTTGTCAATAATTGCATTGTTTCTGTTTCTGCGTCCCCAGCTATCACAGTGCTGGACAGGAGCTCTGCTCTCAAGCTGCTTGGGTATGCATTTTGTCTTACAGTTTTGTCCTATAGGACCTTGTAAATGTTTTTGATACTCTCTAAACTTTAGTCTCTGCATCTATAGACTAGAAATAGTAATAGCACATATATCAGAGGGTCCTAAGGATTGAGATGCTCAACTCATGGACAGAGCTAAGCACAAGCCCAGCACATCGCTCATGCTCTGGAAGGTTCTGCTCCTATTACAGCTGTAATGGACCCACACTCATAATGCACACACTTCGGTAAGAGTTCGTATAAAACTGCACCCAAAAAGTTTAACAAATCCATCGTCTTTTGTTTCTCTAGAAGTTTCCATGTTAAAAGATGTAACATTAACAGGAAGATTCATGAAACAGAAAAGACAAGAAGATAACTGAAATTGTATGAGAGGGAACTGTTTTCTTCCCAAACAGAACTGCTTTGGGGAAGAAAAAGTTTGGTGACAGTAGTACTAGTACCAGTATTAGTAGGAGTGAGAATTGTTGTTATTTAAAATTGGAGGCAGAGTTTAGGGCTAAAATAATTAGAAGTGCTCTAACAATAATAGAGTAATGATAAAGGGAAAATCTAGGTTACAGCCAGAAAAAAAAAAAAAAAAAGCTTCCAAAGTATTAAGAAGCCTGTGAGAAGAGTGGGCACAAAAGATTAGGCCCTGGGTTTCTGTCATGATCTGTCTCCATATTTATGTTACCACCATTCAATATTGGAGATTAAAAGGGATCAGGAGCAATTGTGTCGCTTGGTATGAAGAATCAGATGGGTATTACATTTTAGACAGGTATTGAGCAAAACCAGAAATCAGATACTGAAAATGAAAGGCCATGAGTCTGAACCAAGGTGAACTGAGTGGCTGCTAGCTGACCCAGACCACAGAGCAGAGAAGCAGAGCCCAAGTACAAGAACACAGCCCATAGAGACCCGAGAGTTCCACTGTCCAATTAAGTAGACAAGGCTTCAACAACAGATTTTCACCCCATGAACAGAAAGACTGGGTTGGGAGATGCAGAAAGAAGAAACTGAGTCGTCCAGTCCACCTTCATGTCCCATGACAAAAATGAGCAGATCTTCCAAAAGAAAATCATTGTCCTGTGCCCACTTTTTTCAGGTAGGAATATATGAGGTCTATGGAATTTCATCTTTTAAGATTGTTTTTCCAAACCTCTCATTGACAATATTTGCTATTCATGGCTCTGTTGTTTTGTTTTGATTTTTTTAATAGGGAAAATTAAATAAGCTTCTTCATGTTAGAGTCACATATGGTTTAGAAGAGACTATAGAATTTAAAGCCAAATATCTCTGGATCTGGTTCTCATTCAGACCGAATTCTTATCTCGGCCAATTACTGAGTGATATTCTGCAAGTTATATAATCTCCCTGAGCCTCAGTTTTCTCATTTGGCAAATGAGAAAATAATAGCTAACTTTCAGCCCTGGCATGAGGATAAGAGATCTTGTCTCTAATATACCTGGCACTGGGCCTGACACACAGCACGGTACTGAAAAAAATTATAATTAATTTCATTGAACTACACAAAGACACTCTCAGCCAGAACATACACTTTGAAGTGTTTATGAGAATACACAGTCTACTTCTAAAATGTACCTATGCAAAACAAAAGAGTATATATGTATTTGGAGCAAAAATAAAACCAGGCATTGGAATCTGGAGCCATTTGTTTATCTAAATACAAAAGTTGAGTGGGCAAGAATTGAACTGGAAACTTTTCCCTAGTGAGATATCCTCTAGCATATTTTCTTCTGTGTCAGGCATGGTGATTTAATTGAGTTGCAATCATCAAGATGACGTATAGCCACCTGTAATTTTACTTACAAATAACTAACTATATAAAGTTTCCCTAAAGATAGAGTGATCCCCCCCCTCCAAACAAATGCCAACCCCTAAATGTTGTATTTCCTGCTCAAACTGATGTCTGAGACAACATGTCTGTACAGATCACTGGCCCCATAACTGCTTTTTAGGAATCTGAGCTTGAAATTCTGATGAATTTGAGTTGAAGAAGTGGAGTGGGAACTGAGAAAGGGAGGGAATATTCCATGGGGTAGTTAGTGATGTGCACAGAAACCCTTTGAAGGGTCAGGGCCGGCCCCCTGTACTCAAACATGTATATATTTCTGCAGCAAAATGTACGCATATTCACACTGGGCATGAGAAATAAAGACTGTAATAAGCATCAAGTCAGTTTGCTTAGGTTTTGACACCAAATTAGTTATTAAAAAAAAAAAACTTGGGGTTTTCAGAGTTATGAAAAAGAATTTGTGGATTTCAGAGTTATGAAAAAGAATCTGTGGACCTGAATTTGATTTGCCTCACAAGTGTCAACAGTACCTAGACTGAAGTTTTTGCTGTTACTTTTTACAACCTCTAGAGTATCTAAAGAATCTAAAAATCTAACTTATAAAAATATAACTTGATATCAAATGTTCTCTTCTTTTTTATTCAGTTTTTGCCCTGAAAAATTACATCAATTGTCTTTTTTCCTACAAAATACAATGATAAAAATCACAATGTAATGCTTGCAATTTTTCACACAGTAAACCTCTGTTCCCAATGTGATAGACTCTGGTTTCCTTTTGACTCTTCTGAACTCACATCTGAGGTCAGTGGTTATCCATCCTGAAGACAGAATTATGAGACAAACCTGATCACCTACCTGGTGTGCCCTCTGACGTTTTTATCCCCATTCTACAGCAGTACTGAGCAATGCCATAGTCAGCAATCTTTGCAATGATGGCAGCATTGGGATACAGTGTGAAAAGCAGCACATTGTGGGGCTTCAAGTCTCGGTATATAATCATGGCTGAATGGAGGTATCTGCCAGAAAATGCACAGGAAATCTTATTCAAATGTGATTACATTATAATAATTTCTCTCCTAATTTCCTTAAATATACATGTCCATTATGCCAAGCATCAAAAATTCTGTGCTCACTTTGACCCTTAAAGTTAAGTGGTATTATAGAAGAAAATCAAAACATACAAGTCTAATATTACAAAGTAAAGTTACGCTTTAAAACACGGTCAAATCTGATAAGCGAATGATTTCAATTTTAAGACAAATCTATCTCAGGCAAAGACCGAATTTTTGGAGACTTTTCTTTAGTATATATGAACAATTACTTAAAGGCAATTCTGAATACCCTCAATGATCATGTGAATATTTTAGCTATTTCAAATAAGTTAAATAAGAATTGATGGGATTTTGTTGTACTTGCCATTTATTTAATAGTTTTGATTTTCTTAAAACCATATAGAGGTTTAGCTCAGATTTAAAATTTTTCTCTATCCTATTTACCATTGATATTTATTTTTCTGACTAAAATGTTTCCCAATGTTTGGAAAATATTTTCTACTTTTTGGATGAAAACAAATGAAAATATAAGACTTTTGCTTGCTATTAGTCTCTTCTTCTGTTTGAGTATATAATTTACCATAAACCTAATCATGTTAGATATTAAGGTTAAAAAAGAGTATTTTGGGCTGAGTTAGAATGAATAAAACATTGTCTTGCAAAAGATGATGGGTAACATTAAATTCCATCCTTTTGGAGACTAACCCACGCAATCATGAGCAACTAGAGTTGAACATTTCAGGCAAAGAGTAAAAGCTAGTTAATATAAAAAAAACAACATAAAGTTTTCATCTCAACCAGGTCTTATCCATTCTGGAAACATGGTCAGTGAGCTTACCGTGTCTCAGCTACTAATGCTATTATCACATTATATGTCTATAAAATTCTGATTTCCAACTCTGTCTTCTCTGCCCCATGATGTCAAATTGACTACAGCATTTCATGTGATGTCACAGCTATGTGACAACCTAGGTTGAAAATAATTTTTCACAAGACTTAATGGAGTTAAATTTAAATTCTTTGCTTATTCATGACTGTTAGTTTTGGCTCACATTATATCAATTAATAGTTACTCCATTACCTAGTACCAATCTCTTCTGGAAGGATTAGAAGAGAACGGCAATGATACCCTGAACTTTGAATTGTATGATGGCCTGGAGAGTACATATTATTTAATTGCATCAACTAATACAGCAGAAGATTCTCTCTCTTCCAGGATGTAGTTGGGACATTTGACATTAGGCCCATTCATTTCAATATACCTATTTTGGGCTGAAAAAAATAAGATAAATACACTAATGAAGTTGACCTTCACAGTAAGTAATGGGCTTGAAAGAAAAATTTACTAAGGGCTTACTGAAAGGCCATTAGGTACTCTTGCCATGCTGAAGAGAAAAGCTGAGAGATTAAGAATAGAAAAACTAAAGCCAAGTCATACATCACTGAACAGTATCCAAATCCTTTATAAGACATGCCTCTCTAAGTATATTTATAGAACACAGACTCAGAATACTTTCCAAAGGCTAAAAAGGAATAGTTAAGCTTAATTTGAAATAATGTCAGTGGGAAAGAGATAATATCTTGGTTAGTTAAAATGTTCAATTATAGAATTTAATCTTAAGAAGTGCAGTTTTAATAGCTTTTAATAGACTAGCAAAATAGCTTTTGAAATAATAAGTAAAGATCTTTCCTTCCTGACAATAATTTAGTCATAATTTATGCATTTTGTAACCATGACTATTGTCAAATATTTTATTAAAACAAACTGGTTTATATTAAGTTAAACAGTCATTCTTTGTGATTATTTTAAGAGTTGCTAAGAAACTTCTTTCTTCATAGCTTAAAGTAAACTTTATCTCATTCTGAATAGAATTATTCCAAAAATAGAATGCATTCATTCATTTGACAAATATGTACTAGGTATCTATGAGGGCCAGTCATTTAGTATACAAAGCCATCTTTGTATATCTGCTCTCTTGAGGGTGTCACAATCCAGAAGGATTGTGCTCAAACAGTCCTCAAACAGGTGTTCAAACAAGGTTCCAGAAATATGTAACTACCACATGCTAGGGAAGCACAGAGGAAGAAAAACATTGAGACTCAACTCAGCAAAGTTGAGTCTCCCACTAGACTGTAAGCTTTCAACCTCAAGAACAATATAATATCTAGCTTTCTCTCTTTAGCACCTAAGACAATGTCTTGCACAGAGCGTGTGCAAGAAACACAAGTTGGAGAAGCTAACACTTCATGACACATTTGAGCTTCACAGTAGAGATGATATGTGAGGAAATTCTTAAGAAAAATTAGTTTTCTAGTAAGACAACTTGGTGGAAAGAGAGGAATAACAAATACAATGACGGAGAGACATGAGCATAACTGAAAATTCAAGACTGTCATCATGGCTAGAATGCAGTGTGGGCAGTAGGGTGGCAGGGGCTGTAAAGGGAAGCAAGAGGCATACAGAAAGAGCTTTGATGCTATGCCAAGAGTTTGGATGCACTTTGCAGATAATTGAGAACTGCCACGGAATTGCAAGCATAAATTGATTTTTATTTTAGAAAAGAAATTCTGATAATTCCCTGGACATGCTGAACCAAGGCAGCAGTAAGCAGCATAAAAGTAAATGAATTGAATAAAAAGATAATGTAAAATAGAGTCAAGGACCTGGTGGACAAATGCATAGTTGCTTTTTGGGAATGGTGTTTGGCCTGGATGGGGCAACAAGTATCCTGGCCTGGCAAGTGTGGGATATAGCAGAAATAATAGATTTATAGTGGGTGATGTACCAAGGCAGTACATTCCATTTTGAAGATACTGAAACACAGAAACATATAGAAAATGCAGGTGATTATATTTTCATAAGTTTTATAGAATTATGATAAAGCGTTCAAAGGAAGTGGATTGGATTGGAGAGGTAAGCTAACAGGTAAAAGCAAGATGGAGGGAGAGCATGTAACGTGAAGAAAGTTCTTGTATGTCACTCTAAACAGCTCCAGCGTTCAAGGGACTCCAAAGGAGCATGATTTTATTTTCTGTGCTAAAACATACTTGGGAAAATAAACCTTAATGCTGAGTTTTAAAAATTACTTAGTGCTGGTAGAAGATTGATAGATACTGAAATCTACTAGCCTTTTGTGATACAAAATCCAGAAATCTTTTCTGGCATTAAGCTAAGAACAAATTAGGCAAATTATTTTAAATATGCTGACATTTCATTTACTTCATCAGAAACTGCTGGATTTGTTGTTTAAAGTAAGGTTTCACAGAACTAGAATAAGTCATTTTAGAGACAAGGTGTTTCGAACAGTGTTAAGCAAAAAAAAAAAAAATAGCAATTCTTCACTTTATAAATAAACACTTTGCGGATTTGTGGAAGAATTAGGGAAAAACTGAACCTAGAGTTAGTTAAATGAAGGAAAGAGGGCATTGAAATACAGGAGACTAAGCTGCACTTTACCTACATTAATTTAACCCAAGGTTCCCCCTGGTGTTCAAAAGCAGAAATATCAACTCAAATGCAAATCCCTGCACCCTGTTTCATTTCATAATCTGGACAGTTTTCAGTAGTTTCTGGACCCTTTCAGGAAGGGACATTTCTGGATACTACCTAAAAGGCATATTCATAGCATTTCAGAAGAGAAGGAAAGTTACATACACTGCTTTGCTACTATGCACCAGGCACTGTTTTCCTTCTTTCCTCCTTTCTCCCTCTTCCCCTACTGTCAACACAATAATTCTGAAGGCTTACTATTTTAGGAGCTAGAGATACAATGGTGAATAGGATGAAAAGTCCCTCCTTTAATGGTACTTAGATTCTGATGGCAAGACAGACAATAAATAAATTTTTTAAAAATGAAAACATAAAAAATCCTAGGCAGGAATACTCCTATAGGGGCTGGAGAGACAAAGGGTCGTCGGGGACATCCTCTGTGCTGAGAGTCCTGAATGAAAGGATTCAAATAATCCTTTATAATAAGTAGAGAACATATCTGGGAGTCAGACACTCCTGAGTGAAATCAATAGCCAATATAAAGCCTCTGGTATCTGCAAGGAACCTCAGGGATAGGAGTGGCTGAGCACCCTGCCCAAGAAATAAGGCAGGGGAGGGTTGATAACAGGAACAAGGCCTGATCCAACTTTCATGTTAGAAAAATCACCCCAGTAGCTGTGTGAAGAACGGGATGTATCATGAGACAGAGATAGAAGCAGGGGACCGAAAGGCAATGAGAGATGATACTGGCTCAGACATTAGTGAGAGAAATTGTTAGAAGCATTAAGATATATTTTGCTGGCAGAGCTGAAAGATCTGCTAAAGGATTAGCTATGAGATGAGAGAGAAAGAAAAGAATGAAAGGTGACTCTCAGGTGTAAAGAGGTGACTGGGGTTGGGGAGCAATGGCAGAGCGGACATCAAGAGTTTCATCTGGAATGTCTTCCATTATTACAAGAGGTCATCACAATTTTATGCATTAAATATAAGTCATGGTTCACACACTATTTAAAAAATGGGAATCAGAGATATAAAATCACAGTTACTAAGTGTGTGGAACAGTGATTAATCCCAGGCATTTTGCCTTCAAAGACAACAGGCTTTCCACTCCAGTGTGCTCCCTCTCCAAAGCTTGCTCTGGCTGCGTGGATAGGTGTACCTCTGAGACATGTGCGATGGTCATACCGAAGAATCCAACGTGAATCACTCTAGTCCCCTTGAGAAGTATGGACTCATCTTTCCTCACTGGAATCATGTAATTGACACTCAATTTGATACTGTGAAGCCTAACTTATACATTTGTACAGAAGGCAGATCAGTACAGGGTTAAAATTATGGGTTCCACAGCTGAACTTGTGGGTTCAAAGTCTATTACTACTTGCTATGAGGTTCTACATGGTTTTCATAGTCTTATTTTCTGAAATTAACCAAATTTGATCAGGGAAATGGTAGTTTTCATCCAAATTGTTTGTAAATTGTTACTGGGGCACGGTGTTACCGGGAAGTGTTCTCGGAACCTGAGAGTAAGTCTGGGGTCACACTTGTCATGCACTGAATATTAAACAACAAGACCTACTTACCTCAAACCATCAGCCACATGGAGTGCAATCCTGTGCTGTAGGGTTCTAGTGAGGCTGGCTTTGTCCTGCTGAAGCAGGCGATCCAAGGAACCCTTGGAGGCTAACTCCATCACCAACATCCGGGGACGAATACCAGCTGCCAGCAAAGATATCAAACTGGGGTGGTGGAGGTGGCAAAGCACCACCAGCTCCTGCAAAAGTCCAAAATCATATAAGAGTAATTCACCATCAGGTCTTACCCACGTATCTCCTTCTTTAAAGTGCATCAACAGGGTGACCATGGATTTCTCTGGATGACTGGATCATAGCAAACTTTCCATTTCTTCTCTGAGTTTTTTTAACATATTTTCAGAAATAAAAAGCTGGTTTTGAAACTACAGTTGACCCTTGGACAACATAGGTTTGAAGTGCCTGAGTCCACATATACATACATTTTCTTCCACCTCTGCCACTCGTGAGACACCAAGACCCACCTTTCCTCTTCTCCCCCGCCTCAGCCCACTCAATGTGAAGATGATGAGGATGAAGACCTTTATAATAATACACTTCTACTTAATGAAGAGTAAATATATTTCTCTTCCTTATGATTTTTTAAATAAAATATTCTTTTCTCTAGCTTGCTTTATGGTAAGAATGGAGTATATAATACAGATAACATCCAAAACATGTGTTAATCAAGTGTTTGTGTTATCAGCAAAGCTTCCAGTCAACAGCGGGCTATCAGTGGTTCAGATTTTGGGGAGGTCAAAAGTTATATGCAAATTTTTGACTGCACAAGGGGTCAGCACCCCAAGCTTTATGTATTTCAAGGGTCAACTGTATTGTCAGAATTAAATTGTTAAGTTCTATTTTTCCTTTGGCTCTGCTTTTGTCAGACATTTAATGCAGAAACAGTGCACACAGTACAGTCATACTAATGGGCCATGTCAAACTCGTCTACTGAATTCTGGTTAGCCACAGAATCCTTCTCAGCCCAGTGTTCTCTATAGCCACTACTAATCAGCTGCAACTGGCATATGAGGGAAAATCTGTCTATAATCTCTGGTTTAATGACTACAAAAATTACCGAGGATAACGCTCAACTTCAAAGAAATATATATCATCCCCTCCTGAAAACTCTCTGAAGACTTCTTATTTTTCTTAGATGAAAATCCCATCTACTTCCATGGCCTCACCGCCTGATCTGATCATGCCCAGGCCTCCCAGACCTTCTCCTTTTCCCCTCCCCTTCATTCACCACCCTTCAGCCACACTGGCATTCATTCAATCCCAAGCTGTGCTCAGCTTCTTCCCGTCAGAGGGTCTTCGCCTGTGCTGACCCCTCTCCCCAGAAATCCCTCCACCCTTCACATGGCTGAAGTCTTCTTGGCATTCAGATCTTAGCTCAAATATTACTACATCTTCGGAGTGGCCCACCATGGGCCACCCTTACTAATGCAATCCCTGGCTGCAACAATCTCTCTGCAATTCAAAAAAAGTCTGAGATATCATTTTGGCTTGAACAGAGGGATTGGCTTAGTAAGGGTGGCCCCTGGCGGGCCACTCCAAGGATGTGGTAGTATTTGAGCTAAGATCTGAATGGCAACAATCCTCTCTGTGGCCCACATCATGTGAGACTTCACAGCCTCTTTTATGACATTGTTGGGCTTGAATTCCAGATTCACTTTATACTGTATATTGCACTTTACTCTGAAACTGTAACTCCGTTGAAATTTATAGCTTATGTGATGTTAAATTGATTCATGCTTTAAACTGTGATCGCTGTAGAAGTGCTGCTTCTTAACAACCAGCTTCAAAGATGTGGAGTAGCAGCACCCACTGATTTATCAGGAAACTGAAACGTGGAGAATTCTGCAAACTGAAGAAGAAAGGCTGAACACCCTGAGAGGGGATTTTCCAAGAACAAAGTTTCAGACTGTGATCATATTTGCTTAGTAGATAAAATCTTTTTTTAATGCCCATGTCTGATTAGCTCAGTTGGTTAAAACTGATGAGAACGAGTTAAGTTAGCTCTACTTATTTTCACAGGCACAGACAGAGGCCTAATCCAAATTTTCTATCCTGGAAAAGCAACTCACTGATTGCAAAGAAAAAAGAGCATAATAGTACAGTGTAACATAGATCTGCCCCATGACTACTGGCAGAATGACCATCAAATGTCATTTTTATTTCTTTATGTTGTTGTCTTTTTTTCTTTTTTTTTACGAGAAGTAGTATATTATGCACATCGGTTATTTTTTTTTTTTTCCAATTTCTTCCACCATTCCCTTAGTTTGCCTCCCTGCCTATACACTAATTGGCCCTGTAGACATTTTTAATGCACTGACTTCCATCAGAGTTCCCCAAACACATTGTGTAAAATTTGAAATGCATGCTGACAAGTAACAAACAAAGCTAAAAAATCAATTTATATAACAAATTACCTACACATTAAAAGAGATTGTGCCAGATTTGTTTCACAGATAAGCTTCTATATGCAAAATGTTTAATTTGGTTCTAGAACTACACTGTGACTGTAGTTACTAATAATTAAAATGCCCCCAGGATATTTTGTACACACATGAAATTTTCTATTACTCAGAGTAACTGAAGTAGTGTAACTATGTATTTTTTAAAGGTTACAAAATTTTTAGTGTAGCCACTAAGAATTTTTTTGTAATAAATCAAAGGAAAAGTAAGGATACATAGATTCCAGAAATACAGTTGAGTTCTGGTATAAGATGGAAAAATTAGCATTGATTTTACTTCCTCTCTCACCCTATTTCTATCTCTCATTCCTAATGTCAATAAAGACTCAGAAAAAGAAATAAATACCCAGTAGTATCCAAACAAGAGAGAGTACAGGAGTAACCACTGTTAACTAACAGTGTATATTCCCCTTCCTTTCCATGATATTTGCTGAGGTACTCAACCTTTACCCATGCAGCCCATGGACTTTAGTTCAGGTGGAACTGACCCCAACATCAGCCTCTCAGAAAAGGTGAGAATATTCTAAGTAACAGCACCCTCAGGGCCACAGTGATCAGTTCGGTAACAGAGACCTAAAGCCAATTAGCACAGAGCATTGCCCTGAATATAGTGCTTGTTGAGAAAAGCACAGGTGACTCAACTGGTGCTGAGAGACATTTATTTATTTAATGGGTTATTATGTAGGCCATTTGATTCCTTTGAAATGCAAGTCCTCAAAAGAGGTGTCCTCTTTTCTCCTGTACTTGGAATAAGTAATTGTGAAGCCTAGAACCAGTTTACCACAATGGGAAAAGTCATTCTGAAGAAATTAAACCAATATAACAAGGTTAAAGGAATTTTAAAGAAAATTGGCCAGAGTCACTGGAATAAACCAATCCTATAGTGAGTACCTCCCATGACTTTTTTTATGGATGAAAAGAAGATAATTTCTCTGATAAGCTCATTGCAGCAAGTTATCGATCTATGAAGAGATGTAGAACAGAGTCTGAAGTATCTACAACAAGCTTGTCCAACTCGTGGCCCGCAGGCCACATGTGGCCCAGGATGCCTTTGAATGTGGCCCAACACAAATTCATAAACTTTCTTAAAACATTATGAGATTTTTTTGTTTACTTTTTTTTTTTTTTTTTTTAGCTCATCAACTATCGTTAGCCTGCCTTCCTTTGCTAGGTATGGTCTCAGCAGTCCTGGTGATCCCTGCCCATGTAACCTAAAAACAGAGTATCCCTAAGCAGTACACAGCCCTTAAAAGTCTATGGTCTACCTTCTTGTTCAGAAAGTGGTAACTTGAACAAGCAAACCTACATAAATGTGAAGAATGCCCATTCTAGTTATCTTTGATAATCAATATAGTACTCACTTCATAGATATGAAGTCATCCAAAACTACTCAATTTGGAAAACCAACAATATAAAAGAGAAAAATCAAGGTGAACCCATAGAGCAAATGACCTCAGAGAAAACAGCAATAATGCAAGTAATACAAAAAATTAAATTCCAATTGATGTGAACAGAAACACTTGAGGGTATTTCATCCAAAAATATGGCTACAAAAGAACAAGGAGAGGCGATGGAAAGAATTGCTGGAAGTGAAAGATATGATTATCAAAACAAAATTCAGCAGAAAACTAAATAATAGATGAGGCAATTCTGAAAAACAAACTAGAAACCTGCAAGAGATAGTCAAGTAAGTAACACAAATTATAGATAAAACTTGAAGAGGGAACTCAAACATGGATGAGATAGACCCAGAAGGCTTGTCATCTAATACATACTCTTGGAGCAATGGCAAGCAATAATGAATCATAAGTAACTAGATACAGGCTCCAGAGAAGGAGAGGCTTGACTGGGTTTAGCTTAGTACTATATGTATATTATGTATCCTATCACCTAACCTGGTACATAGTAGCTGTCAATAAAAATGATTAATAAAGGTTAGGGAGGAAATAATAAATAATAGAAGAGAATACACAGAAGATAATTTTTCACAAAAAAATGAATTAGATGGAATGAAAAACAACCTACACACAAACATATACTTGTGAAGGTTCAGAACAATGAAAACAAATGAAATTCAAAAGATCAAATTTTCAGTTTTTAAAATGAAATTAAAGGTAGCTTAGATAGGAGCAAACCTGACTGACTGCAGACTTCTCATTAGCAACAGTGGGCACTAAAAATCAGCGGAATTTTCTTCAAATTTTGAAGAAAAATTATTTCAAACCTAGATTCCTAAAATATAAAGTGTGATAACATATCCACGACATGGGAGGCAAAATTAAGATATTTTTAACATGTAAGGACTGAAAACATTTACCTTACAAACACCTTTTCTTAAAAAAAATTATTCAAAGATATTCTTCAACATAAACTAAGGACAATTCAACCAAGAGAAGGCATGGAATCCAAGAAACATTGAGAATAATCAAAGAGGGCAAGGAAACTAACTCATAGATTAATCAGTGCGCAAGCAGCCTAGAAATCCATCTCTCCTGTTTAGAGCAGTAAGTCATGTGCTGAATGATGAAAGTCTTCAAGAAGAAAGTAGATTCTGTTATACAAACTGTATGATTAAGAACTTAGAAACACTTGAAGGCATGATGAAAATATCTTTTCCTGAAGTATGTTTTTTAAAATATATATACATATAATCAGAAAACCTCAAAAAGCTACATAAAATAAATCACCACTGGTACTCAGAAGGTTAAGGTGGGAGGATCACTTGAGGCCAGGAGTTCCAGACCAGCCTGGTCAACCTAGTGAGACTGCGTCTCTAAAAACAATTTTTTTAAAATCAGGGTAAAAATGTGGCCTGAATTAAAATATGCCCTTATTTTTATAGACTGATGATAAATACATAACAATAGAGGATCCGTTTGACTTTGTTATTTGGACTGTTACTATTCTATTAGGAAAAGAAGTTAGTGACAGAAGGTTGCATTTCTTTGTCTAAAAGTAGAAATATTTTGGTTCTGTACAAATAAAAATATATATAAATGGCATTTATTGGTTTTGTCCTCAGAACCAAACTATAGACAAAATGTGAACAATTTAATTATGAGCACAGAACAGAATATAGACGTTATAAACTTTCACTACATAAAAATAATAGAACAAATTAGGGAACGTGAGAAGGTGATGGGAAGAGGAGAAAGAATGGCAGTAATTTTCCTCATCTCACATAGCAAGGAGTCAGTCCATGCTGTCTAGAATTGGTGTACTAAAAAATCAAAAGTTTTGTAAATCATTCCAAGTTATAATTGTTATATATGAGGAAAACTAATTTAACCAATTTTAAATTTTAGGAAGTGGGCAGGGACAGGAAGTAGGAAATAGGATAAGCGTGCTGACTTTTCCATCTTTGTAGCAAGTAATCAATAGCGGTTCTTATTGAAGTGGATAAATCCAGAAAAGAAAGGTGCAAGCTTATCAGTGAGAGTTTTGGTTTAAGATTTCTCACCTTCAATCAAATTAGCAATGTGAGGTCATGCATTAAACTTCTTCTTTCACTCTGAACACACGGAAGTCATGTTCAATAAAAATAAAAATCATACTCTCCCTAGACCAGAAATGTAAAAGATAAACACTCTGAAGAAAATAGAAGGTGAAGTCAGGAGCTTGCTAGGCTTCAAGGTCTGGAAGCAAGTGGAGGCAGCTAGGAGTCTGACTACTGTGGAGCACCGGGGACAAAAACATGGCGCTGAAAAATCCCAAGTTTCTACATTTCTAACAATCTCCTGGATAATGCCTGGCTACTTATCCATGGAACACATTTTGAACAGTAAGGTTCTAAAGTAAAAAGAGGAGGGTAAGTGAGTCTTACAAAAGTTTTTACAACATACTATGCATCACAATTATAAGGATTCTCAGAATATAGTGCTTTGTTTCTCAACAGGAGAAATAACACAAAACTTTCTATTCTACAAAGAAAAGACAAACTAGAATTGCATAATTAAACTCAAGTAGAAATGTGGTCATTATTTTGCATTTTCACAACTGTATGCAAAATAAGAATTCCAGCAGATTAATAATGTGTAATTTAATATAATTATATTACTGAATTTCTTACTTGTCTTAACAGCCTAAGTGATGTGTGTTTATTAAAAATCTTCACAGCCACTTCTTCTCCTTCATAGGCTGCTCGATAAACTGATCCAAAACTGCCATCACCTGTTGAAAATAAAATACAAAGCACTTAAATTAATCTGTCCAAGCAAAAAAAAAAAAAAAAAACTAAATAAATTATATCTGTTTTAATTATATCTGTTGTATATTTGAATAGAAATCTGATCTACTTGTTTCATTGAATCAAATCTCCTTTAACATTTCCTCTTCCTTCTACTCCGAGAAAGATACATCTAAAGATTTTGTCCTCAACCTTCCCATCTTTCCTCTACATATAACCTGCTCAATTATGTCATCCACTTCTGTGACTTCATCTATCCCTCTAACGTAGATAATTTTCACATTTTCACTTATAGCCACCTCCTAAGTGCTCTTCTACACTTCTAACTTTGTGTTGGATATTTCACTGGTATGCCCTTCCAACTCAATCACAGCCTATCAAAAGCCACATTTATTATCTTTTCTCCTAACAAGTTTTTATTCTACCTTCCATATAGCTGATGATAACAAGACAAAAGCTCTTTTTGAGGTCTTTCTGGAGTTAAAACTGACGAACCATTTTAAGTCTTGCTCCGGTCTAACCCCACGGCTAACACTGGCAGTTCACTGTGCAGCCTCATTCACATTCTCTTCCTCTCCATTTCCACTACCACCACACCCATTTGGTGGCCTCAGAGCCTTCTGCTGAGTCCCAAGAGGCCTCCTGAGTTCCTTACTTCCAACTCATTCTCTCTCTCTCGTAAACTTACTTTTCCTATCATTCCACTTTGATTGTGTCATTCTCCTGCTCACACACAAATTATTCCATGTTGCCTACGAAACCAAATCTAAATTCAGCTCCATAGTCATATTGTGGCCCCTAAATCCTTTTAAAGTTCTCTTCTTGCTCTTCTCATTCTCAAGGCTTGATGAGTTCAGTAGCTTTCCCTGCCCCAGTCCTGGCTGAACAATAATACATCTGAGGAGCTTTTTAAAACACTAATGTCTGGGTTCAAAGATTTTGATCTAATTAGTCCCAGGAGAAAATAGTTATCAGATTTTTTCTTCTTTTAATTCTATATTTAGTAGAATTAGTAACGAGCAGGTAAGGTTGAGAACAAGTGCTCTAGACAAACCGGAATAGCCAAAATTTCCTGAGCATGCTTTGTACCTTCAAGCCTCCATACCCTTGATGAGCTCTGCTGCTCCATCATCTCCACCTCCAGGGAGTTTATCAAGCCTACAGGGACCAATACATACCAAGAAATAGAGGCCTGCCTCAGAAACTGATCACAATCAGCCCCATGGACTGTTACTCTCCAACGACATTCAGCAAATCCTGTTTGTACAATATTTATGGTTCTCATGTAGTGCCTTGAAATGTAGTCACTTGATGGATATAAGTGAATACACGCAAAACAGTCTATAACAATTTGTAATTTCCAAGTGGTGAAATTACACATCTATGGAAAGCTTCTACCTATTTGTTTATTTTTTATACATCTATAATGAGCATATATAATTATATTTTATGCTCAGAGACAGAGTATATTAAAATAATTAACTCATTTGAGCATGTCTTTCTACTAGATTGTAAATATGTTAAAAGTATTATTTGCATCTTATCAGTCTTGGTATTCTCTCATTCTATCCCTCCAGTACTTAATAAGTATTTGACTTTTAAAAACCATTAGTTAGGATTGTTGGTATTGAGAGAGTTTCAGGGGAAACTGTTATATATTGGAATCAGAAATAGAATCGGGTAAACAGAAGAGGGAAAAGAGAAAGCAAGCAAGTAGAGGGGAAAGGGAGAGAATGGGTCGGAGAGATGGAAACATATAATAGATGCATCTTGCTCTGCTTCCCCTCAATCTGGACAGCTATCAACAATAAAGAGAAATTGTAATGGAGCATAGAGAAGTAACATACTCTAGGGAGATACATCAAAATTTCAAGATGGAGTAGGGATTTCTAATTTTTAAAGCCCTTCTCTATTTGAGAATCACTGCTGCATTAATATAGAGTATGGATTGTCATGTCTTTCAGGTGACTGAGAACAAAAATAAAGTTGAGGACTACTATTGTGTATTTGTGATATCCAGGTTGGAAGGAAAATTGAAGGCAAGGAAATTTTCCTAACCCCTCAAATTACACCACAGAAGTAGAAGTACCTGTCTTGGCTCTCCAGAAAAATAAATAGCTCCACCAAGAGGAAATGTACCTTGTAGCTTCTTAGATGCACGAACAAAATCCCATACATTTATATTTTAAAATATATTCACAAAACAAGTCTATTCATATCTATTAAGGTGGGTCGTATTAGTCACTGCATAATAGTTACTGCTATCTGGGAAAAAGAGAGTTTTCAAAAAGCCTGAATGCACTGCTGCCCTACAATAAAAATGGGAAGAGGGAAAACGGAGAGAGGCAAGACCTTCTCCAGATTGCCCTAATATAAAGATGCTGGAGTCTCTACCTGTAAAATGTTTTTAGAAGGATACACCTAATTTGTTAAATCACGGATACTCAACCCCGCCCCTTATCTTTGGCAACATCCGGAGACATTTTGATTGTCACACCTGAGGGAAGAAGGGGAGATACTACTGACATCTAGTGGGTAGAGGCCAGAGATGCTGCCAAACATCCTACGATGCACCTCGATAACAGTCATCCCAGCCAAAATGGCAACAGCTCAAAGACTGAGAAACTCCTATCTAGACTGCTTTCTGTAAGTGAACATGGGATTTATGGATTTATGGGACATAGGTCTAGAGAAGGGAGAGTAATCACAAACATTTTCTTATCTGTGTAACTAAACAGACTTTGTTTATTTGTTTCTGTTTTGTTTTTGTTTTTTGAGACGGAGTCTCACTCTGTCGCCTAGGCTGGAGTGCAGTGGCACAATCTCGGCTCACCGCAACCTTCACCTCCCAGGTTCAAGCAATTATCTGCCTCAGCCTCCCAAGTAGCTGAGAGTACAGGCACCCGCCACCACACCCGCCTAATTTTTTTTGTATTTTTAGTAGAGACGAGGTTTCACCATCTTGGTCAGGTTGGTCTTGAACTCCTGACTTCGTGATCCAGCTGCCTTGGTCTCCCAAAGTGCTGGGATTACAGGAGTAAGCTACTACGCCCGGCCAACTAAACAGACTTTGTAAATGACGTTTCCACATACACTACTCAAAACATGTCCATTCATCTGAAACACATTTTAATGCAGGACAAAGAAATATTTTAGGAATCTGTGTCTGACAGTTTGGGATTTCTTCAGAGGAAGGATGCACTATGTCTGGTACTTTCCTGTATACCTTGAAGTTTGGGGTTGATTAAAATGTAGGATTCAGCATTGACGATTCAGCATTTTGTGTTAATCCTCTATTACTAATACATTAACTTCCTCAGTTCCAAAGCATTTAAATTCATCCTAAACTTCCCAATGAATGCCAATATGAAAAGTATAAAGGTGTTTATTTAGCTTTAAATATCATGTCCCAAATTTTGGGCAGTTTTTTGCTAAGAATATTATGTCCTGACTGACAGACTTTAGGCATTATCTCTGGGGTAATTTGATTAAAATTAAACTAAACAACAACAAAAACTAAACAAAGTAAGGTCAAAATTGTCTTTAAATGCTTTACATCAAATCAGTCTAATGCATTTCGTAGTTGCCTCAATGACTCTCTGGAATGTTTAAAACTTGAGTACATCAGCCTACTGTTAATAATAACATACTGTATACTTGTAAATTGCTATTAGAGTAGATTTTAAAACTTCTCACCACAAAAATATGTATTTGAGATAATGTATATGTTAAATAGCTAAACTTCTCCATTCCACAACATATACATATATCAAAACATCATGTTGTACACCATAAATATATACAATTTTTACTTGTCAATTAAAAAAATAAATTTGTATAAAATATATTAAAAACAAACAAACAAACAACCGAGGAGTCAGATAGATCATGGCATCACAGGCCTTGTAAAGACATTAGCTTTTATTCTGAGAGACATGAGAAGCCACACATGTAATCTACTGAATGACATACAGTGACATATCTTATGTTGACTGCTTCTTTCCCAAAGTAGTTATAATGCATACATTTTTCATCTTCTGAAGTGTATGAGCATTTTTTAAAAACATCTTTTAGGCCTAAAAATCCATGTACAATGATAGGACAGGTCCAGGAAGTCAAGATACAAACGAGAATATTGGAACATGGTTACCATGACTTCACCTTTTCTCAATGAACACCTAAACATGCTACATGAATTCAATGATTTCCATCATCCTCTATTGAAAATAACTGATTGAATTCATGGAACCAACAAATGTAAATTGTTCAGCATACCAAAAAAAAAAAAAAAAAGAGTTTGAGTATATCACCATGTGACACTGCTGACTTCTTAATTTCAAGGCTTTTTATGAATATTTCTATGAGAATTCAGCATTGTCACACTCAGTCATAAAACCCCTGCTATGACTACACTGAGGTGTGCTTCCTTTACCTATTCTGTCATTTTAAATATAAAATATGGCTGCTTCACTTAACTCACCTGAAAACCTTCTTATTTGCCTCCCACATCCCTGGCAATTAAGGCAAATACAAAGATATATTTCATAAATATTTGTGCTTCCACGATAATCTCATCCTCATCTTGATCCTAGTCTACATGATTATATGCAAAGCAAATTCCAGATGTGTAACATGATATTCCTTTAAAATATATCATTCCAAATAAAAAACATTATAACAAATATATGAAGACAGTAAAAATCTATGACAATATAATTATGAGATCTATTTTCTAAATTATAAGGAGAAAAATACATCCTAATTTTTATTCTCAAATTAACAAAAAGAATTACCTAGGAGAAACTCTGGAGCTTGTTCAAATTCCAGCTCATCATTATTCAACATAATATTTCTAGGCAGGTCAGCCAAAATCAAGTCAGGGGCAATCTGAGATATTGGAATGGTGAGCCTTGGTTGATCTGGATTTACTAAGAGATCTCCTGAAAAGTAATAAAACATTTTTTAAATAAAAACAACATTTAAGGAGATACATAAATCTGTGGTTTTGATATGAAAAAATAATGGAATATTTTCTATAATTTCTAACCCCTCCCTTTCTAACCAATCCTAGATTTCTCTAGAAAATTTGAGAACATTTTAAAGATTCACTTAATATCTATCTACTTGGAATTTCAAAAATTTATTCCTACGTTCACTTGTAGAATTCTGAACTGCTGCAGACTACCAGACATCTGACTAGAAAGTTATTTATTCTCTGCTTTTGCCACATTCATGAAGCTGAAGCTGTTATTATATGGCAGACCTGTTAGTAAATTACATCCATGTATTGTCCATTTGAATCTTTATAACAATTCTATGAGATAGATGTGGTTGGTATTCCTGTTTCACAGATGAGGATATGTTGTTCAATGAGCCAGCATTCAAACCCTCAAAAACATTTTCTGAATCTAGAATACAAGATTTTATTGATAATAAATATAATCCAGTTTTCTGAACAGTCCCTATAATTGAATATACTATTTTTCAACTCATCCGTTATGAATAAGAATATTTACATTTAATAAAAGTCATTTTGTAAGTATTGAAGGATCACATAAACGCATTTGTAAGTTGTTTCAAAACATACCTTCCTCTGCTTTCTTCATCAAGTCATCAAGTAAGATTTTTTGATGCTCTTCACCATCATTAAAACTATATAATGCCCATTTCTTCAACAGAGTTTCTCCTTCACCACAAATATCAATCTCCAGCAACCCAGGAAACCATTCCTCCATGAGAGAATCAATGTGGTCCACAACTTGGCCCAAAAGAATACAGCCTACATGATTGAAAACAGAGCTCAACGTCTTGTCTAAACCTCATACTGTCACAAAGCTTTAAAGTAAAGGTTTTTTGTTTATATACATATATGTTTTTAAGTTTAGATTTCTTTAGTGTTACAATTGAAGCATTTAAATTGATTTCCTTACCTTTTCTACCAGAAGGAACTGTAATTTTTAAGAAACTCTCTGGGTGATTGTCTAAGACTTCAGATCCTACCAGACAATAAGCTTCAGGAGACCAATTTAAGTAGATGCCTTGTCGCCAATACATTCTGTTTGGGCGAAGTGCTCGTTCTAAAAGAAATTTAAATGGATCCAAATGGAGCTGTTTGTTAACTGCTTCCTAAATTAAAGGGAAAAAATCTACTGCACACACCACAAGTGATTGTAATACAGATCTACTCATTTTGAAAGAAAGTATTGGGTTGTTAACGATATGAGTCCTCATCCATATCTATTAAATATTTTATCCATAACTTTACAATAAAACCAGTTAAATCCCCTGTAGATTAAGATCCATTTCAGGTTGATGCTGTTAAGCAGTTTAATAGGCTCAACCGATGACGAAAGAGAATCACAAATCAATCCTCATAATTTTCAAAAAGAAATTGATTGTGCTAAACCCAAAACTTTCTGAACTTTTTAATGCAATGTAACTACCTATATGTTGATTAATTCCAATCAAGATAAGGTTTATTTTGGAAACCTGTAACACCTGTGTAAAGCTAATTTTAATCCCCAAAATGGTATTTTCCCTTTGCAGTACCAAAATGTCTCTATTTATTTTAGAAGAAAGAGTTAGCATTATAAACACCGGATTTGCTCTTTTCTTTGTAAATGGCTTAGTGGCTGTGCAACAGAAAAGAGATAATCACACTCCCTACAATGTAATCACGGCCAAGAGCTGAGTGAGCACCTAAGGAGTTTTCTTCCTGACAAATTGGATGAGGTTATATGTGCTTGTGTATCTTTACGTTGCCTACTCCAAGGTTTTATGAGCTTATTTTCTAATTCTTCAGCTGCCTTCCAAACAAGTAAACTCTGAGAAAATGGCATATTACTTTTCATATGCCATCTCCCTAATTTCTCTAAATATTAAGTCTTCATTAAACACTCACCTCTCCCTGAAAGCATGTAAGGTGAAATCTCAAGTAATCGATTGATTAACCTCGACCAAAATCCCATTGGAAAATAAGGCATTTCATATAGTCGGATGATAATTTCAGAGTTCTCACAATGGGGAAGCTCTATCACAGGCCTGTGGTCAGACAAACTAAAGGCAAAAGGACACTATGGTTATACAGCCTCACAGCATACCCAAAAATGTTGAGCAAATGATTTTACTGCTTAAAATCAATGAAGGTAACCACTCCAAGCAACTGTAGTCTTTTTGTAACATTGTTTCACATGTTTTTCCTACCCCAAAAATTCAGAGGTCATTAATCAATTCAAATGCATGCTCAGATATAGATGCATGAAATATTTTTGGTAATCCCTGTGCACTAATACATAAATTATTATAATTAGTTATGAATAGACAAATGTAATCTTACATAAATCCTGAAAAATACATGTCCTAGAAAAAAAGTGTATATTTATTTTTACAATTGGCTGCATCCATCAATGTAATTTGCACATTTCAACATCATATTACTTTATAACATTTCCCACTTGCTTATAAAGCAGTAGGACAGCCAAAGTATAGGCTAAAACTTAGGCATCCACTATGATGCCATAAATGCTTTTAAAATTCTGTTGAAAACTCACTATCTTCTCAGAACTTGCTTAATAAACTCTCTCAGTGTTGTTTAAGAACACACACGTACATAAACAGGGACGCACACACCCACACATACACACACACACACTTATCTCTAATATTTACCTTTCTTAAATAATTTAAACAGTGATAAGTCAACTAGTAACTATATATATAAAATAAGTTTTACTATATCTTTAAAGTGTCAGATGCAATGTTTCATTCCAAAATAAATATGTCAGCAGGAAGTTTACACTGGAAGCAAAATATATTTATTTATTTATTTAATACATCTATTATAGACTACAGTTACTTTGACAATTAAAAGAATAGATAGTGAATTTCCATGTAGTAATTATTTTTTAAGGTTTTTTTTACCTGCTTGGAACCAGCAAATATTCTTCTCCTATTGGCAAAGCAATCTGGAATTTTTCTAGGAGCTTAAAATACTGTGACATGTAGTTCTTTGGAAATCTCCTTTTCTTCGAAAGAAATTTTTCCACATCTCTACGTGAAATAATTCCCTTAGGGTGTTTTGGACAACCTTCCACTTTCACTGTCAAAATCTGAAAGATTGAGTCATAAATAATCACTAGAATTTATTTTCTGAAAGGTTGCAAATTTAAAGCATTTTAGGTCTCTTTGCTCAGTGAAAGTAGTCAGAAAGATTTTAATGTTTTCAAGTGCAACAAAGTACCTAATTTCTCTAAGCAACTATGTGGCCTAGAAGCCCAGAGGGACATTCACTCTCAAAAAAAAAAAAAAAAAAAAAAAAAAAAAAAAAAAAAAAAAATTGTTAAAGGAGTTAATTCAGATTGGAAATCATTGAACTTCTCTGGAACCAATGAACATCAATATTTCCCTAGCTTCAGTGAAAAAATCAATCCAATACCTTACTTCTGTTTTGCAGTCTCATCAATAATATATTCCCAGGAAAATGATCTTCCAGAGAATTATCAATACAGGTTTGAAATAGAAATATTCTTCACATTTATATACTAGGAGAGGGTTTCCATGAATAGGAAGACAGACGGTGTAGTAGAGTTTCATGATTCTCAAAGTAACTACTGCATTTTGATGGATTCTACTTGCAGTGTCTGGGTCAGTAGGTCTGGGATGAGGTTTGAGAATCGGCTTTTTTAGCGAGCAACCCTGATAATTCTAACACAGAGATCATACTTTGAGCTTTGATCATTGTCATGGCAGTTAAAAATCAGAACCCAGATTCAAATCCAGGCTCTGCTACTAGCTGTGTGACCCTGGGAAAGGTATTTGATTTCTTTAATGCACAGCTTTCTTCTCTGTAAAATGAGACAGTAAAAGTAATCGTCTTAGATTGCCCTGAGAATGAAATAACACATGCAAAGCCCACAAAGTACATATGACAAATTTTAGCATATTTATCTATATATTCCAATTTATTTTGCTTTTCAAATTCACTTTAAAAAGAGGTTTGTATTTAATTTTCTTTGGTAGATCTATAATGTTCAAGGAATACTTAAACAGAAGCAAACATTATTTATGCTATCATGTAGTTGGGTGAAATACCAGGTTATAAAGTCCTTAGGCCCAAGGACTTGTCTTACCCATCTCTGTATTTCTATTTTGTTTGCACAGTATTTATTAAATCAATGAATGCATGATTGATTGTACATATTGGTATTTAATGACAGCGTGCAATGGGCCTATAAATAATAAAAACTGTTGTTTAAGACTTCTCCCATGTTGTGTACTTTATAGCAATTCCAGATTGCTGTTACAATTCAGGTGGTAAAGAGAATTGTTTGCTCTTTCAGTGTTTTTTAAGTGCTAAGACCTTTTTTTGACAACTCATCTCCAACTACACTTCATATTTTCTTCGTAGCACCCACTCAACATATTATATGTTTATTTATTACTTCTTTTCTCTCATTTGAATATTAGCCCTATGAACGTAACTCATAGGCCCTGGAGTCAAACGACTTGGTTTGAAATTCTAACTCTACCTCTTCCTGAATGTGTACCATTGGGTAAATTATTCAACCTCTCTGTCAATCAGTTTCTTCATCTGTATCACAGGGGTTAATAAAATACCATTTGGAAGTGTTGCTGTGAGAATTACATGAGATAATCTTTGAAAAGCACGTATTAACCTCATGTGTGTTAGCCATTATTATCTAGTTATTCTAATTTATTTTACTAAGATACATTTATTTTTTAAAGAGTTTGTGCTTGATTTTCCTAGTGGATCTATAGCATGCTACCACTACTTGCAGCAGAAGTTTCCAAAGATGGACACATCATTTCTATCGCTATACACAGGTGCTATTCATATGGAGTCTATTTCCCTTCCCCTTTATTCTGAGGTAGGTTTGTGGTTACTCTGGTTACTAGAATGTAGCAGAATTAATACTTTCACCAGTCCTCGGCCTAGCCTTTAAGAGGACAGAAAAATTCTGCTTCATTTCTCTTGGTAACCAGCCACCATGAAAGATGTCCAATTACTCTGTAATCACCACGCCACGAGGAAGCCCAACCTAGCCATACGATAGGCCACATGGAGAAGCACCAATACTCCAAAAACGTGCACGTACCTTTCTTGCACTTTCCAGCTCAGTTTACTGAATGAAGCCAAGTGAATGACCCTTGCCAATACCATGTGGAGCAGAACCACGCAGCTGAGCCCAGTCAAGCCACAGAACAATGAGAAATGATAAATTGTTCACATTTTAAGCCTCCAAGTTTTGAGGGGGTTTGTTACGTAAGAATAAAATCTGCAACATTATCTTGACTTTATCACCTTTAAAAGAGCTCCTAACATTCCTTCAACCTAATAACCTGAATAGCTAACTGATGCCTTATTCAAGGAAAGAGAATTTTCCAAATTCCTTTGTATTTCTCCCATGTATTTTTATCAAGGTTAAATTACCATATAAGCTTTTTAATGTTCCACCTGATTAATTCAATAGGTCCCTTTCATATCTCTTTTATCATACAGTTAAATGAGTCTTGTAAGCTTCTACCTGCCTTAATGGTACCTTTTTAAAATTAGTTTAGTGACCTTACAGCTCGGGGCACATAGAGTGGGTGGGCTCATTAGAGCTTCTGCACCATGAAATTATTCGTGCCCTTGCCTTGATTCATGAAGGTGAATACTCTTATTTATTTTTGCTAATAGCTGTCAGACAAGTTGCTCTTGGTTTCACTTGATTATTTAGAGCTTTCATTTCCTTTAAACCTTAGTGAGAAAATGACATTATATTTCAATTTATTGGCATAAATAAAAATGATGGTACTTCTTTTTTAGGTTAACAAGAAATTTAAATTATCATTTTATTGACATTTTAAATCTGTCTTTCAAAGTAACTTTGAGTGGCTCAAATTAACTTAATTTTTACTTACGTTATCATATTTATAACTATGTTAATGAGAAGAACTTTCATGGATTTTCAACTTAATTACTCCACAAAATCTTTAGGAATTTTATTGCAGTCATAGTGAAAATCTGCATTTTTTTAAAAGGGGGATTCTGATGCAAACCTCTTCCTTATTCTACTGTACAAGATATGCCCACCCTAATGTTCATATGTGTGCGGTTTCAAGTGTTCCATAGTGACATGGAAACACATCACTTTAGGGAGCAACTATAGCGTTTCCTTGACTATATGGAGTTGAGTTACCTCCTGATAGCTACCATGCGCCAACTAGGACAACAAAATTGCTGGATATATTTAAAACTTCCTTTGCTGTACAGGATGCAGCTACCTACACATCTTTTTTATTTGTGCCCATAAATGACACACTTTCCAAAACTACGTGAGTACCTCTTTATAGTTCTGAATTTTTTAAAATTTCCTAATTAACATTCTTTAAATTGCCAAGTAGATCCAATATAAAATTAGCTAACATTTACCCCTCACTTACACTGAACTAGGGAGGCAATATAGAGGACAACTGTTATTTTCCTTATTTAAAAAATAAGTAAACAAAGGCTTAATGCATTAAGAAATTTCACAGAACTAATAATCAATTACCTCAAGTAAGTGCAGTGGGTCACATTACTGTCTCCATTATCGTTTAATAATTGAGTAAAATCACACGATCCATGACAATATGTGTAGAAGGTTGAAAGTCTAATTTAAAAATACCTCCCAAAATAGCAATAACTAGCATACTGCAAATAATCACTGACTGCAATGTTTCAATATGCTCTCGAGTTCCATGGTACTGGATTTAGCCTCGACTAAGTTCTCTCTTCACAATACCTTCCTTTTTTTCCTTAGATGGAATTTAGGAACAATTATTCAAGACTGTCTGAGTGAATTTAATTACCTTTATGGTTTAATTGGAAGAGATATCTCTAATATAAAAATATATAATAATTTTAGGGACTCGGGCAGCCACATGCAAAACTATAAATTTTACTCATCAACAAATCAGAAGCTTAATGTTTCTCAACTAGGGTCATTTTCACATTCTCCAAGCAATATTTAGCAATGTCTGGATACATTTTTGCTTGTCACAGCTAAAGGATATTACTTACATCTAGAATATAAAGGCCAAAAATGCTGCCAACATGCTACAATGTGCAACAAAGAATTATCTGACCCAAAATGTCATCATGCTGGGGTTGAAAAGCCCTGAGGTAGTATGCTTTGCTCAAATGGTCTTTTATGTCAAAGCTACAGAGATGGTTTATTGTAACTAATTAAACTCACTGGTAATGGATTACCATTCGGAGAAAAAAACATTTTCCATGTGAAATATAAGAAAAAAACAGCTATAACCAACGCCATCCAAAGTTTTCAAAATCATAAGCATTTAAAGTTCAGATCATTTCACTTAAGTCAAAACTCCCCTCCATGTTATCTAGATAGAGGTTTCACAGGCTCAGCAACCCAATTTTCTTCTATGTGTTTACCCCAAGGATTTCCACAAAGCCTTCGTTCAATTGACTAATTCAGTAACCAAATCGATGACATCATCAGGATCTAGTAAAGCAGCATGGGACAGAGTGTTACAAACATCTGTATGTGGCTGGAAAACCAAGTCATGGAAGTGAACTCAAGACATCTTTCCTTCTTCCATGAAGTTCTTCAAGTAGTCTTCTATGTGAAATGTTCCACAGTCTTCTAAATTCACAAAAGTTTCTGCCTTAACTAAACCCAAACTCTAAAATGCTCAATGCTCTGGGCGCCATCTGTTCTATGCTTTGACCATAACCCCGTGCCACAAAAATAAAAGACACCAACCTGTGCCATGATTTTACAAAGCCACTTGGGTTCCACAAAATACAAGTCACTTAACTGCAGTGCTGGGTCTTGAAAATGAAGAAGGACTCCTGTAGTAAAAATTCATCAAACAGTGAAACATGGAATGTAGAACAACTATCAAGGGGCTTTAGAAAGAATCTAGTCCAACTTCCTCATTTTACAGGTAAAGAAATTTCAGCATACCTAGTGGCAGAGCTGGGACTAGAAGCTGTGCATCCTATGGTCTAAAGTCCCAATATTATAATGGAGTATTTTTAAACTACATAAAACAATCATATATAAACATATTTGAGACACTGACATGCATTACAAAGCATATTTCATGCATACATAGAAATTCATAATTTTCTGTTTTGCTTGCTGAATAAACACTACAAAGACATGTTTTATTTTCAAATACAGATAAGAAACACAGCATATTTCAGCATACCTTAAGAACAATGGGGAAAAGGAACAGATCATAAACCACAGGAAGCTATTTTTCACACAACAGAATCTAGGGATCAAAAGCAGCTTCCCAGTCACTTACTCTAGTACTATCAAACAACTCACACATTTCTGGCAAAGTAATATGATCAAGTACACAATTAGCACTGAAGTTGGTTTGAGAATTTTCATCTTTGAGACCAATATTTGATGAAAGAGAGCTAGATCTTCCACTCAGCAGCTGCATCATCTCAGGGAGCCATTGATTCTCAAAGCGTCCCAGTTAGACCATTCCAACAATAATTCCCCTTTGCAATATAAAAATAAGTTTCACATGCACTAAACTCATTTGACATTATGGAAGGATATGGTTGTGCTTGGGGTTCCACAGCTCCTGAATAGTACAAGTAAGTTCTAGAACCCAAATATTTTAACTCCCACTCAGGGAATCTTTCCACTACTTTACTCCTAGGTGATTTCTAAATTTGTTTTCTTACAACATGATACATGATTTATCATCCACACACATGATGATCCTCCAAAAAGAAAAAAATCAGTGCCCTATTAAAGAACTGTATGGATATTCTCTCAGCTTTGAATGTAAATTCTATACAAGATTCAGAAACACTTTTATAAGTTATTACAGCTGAGCTTTGAAAGTAAGGAAAGAAACACACAAACCTGATTCATTTAGAAAGTGAACTGCGTGAGGAAGCTCATTTTCATCTAACTGCAACTGATTTTCTCTCACTAGTTGTAATAATCGTTTCTGGTCAATTACAGGAAATTCAATTGGCACATTTTTACGCTCCGATAAAATGATTTTCTCAAGTTCTACATAGCAGTCTGGAATCAGCTGTCCAACAACAGGCTGATCTCGGATCTATGAAATTACAAATGACAAGCCGTAAAAATCTATTTTATTCGTGTATGTGTCAAATGGTTGGCAAATTCAGTGCTAACAGTTTTTACAGAAACAGATATGTTATTCAGAAGTACATTTTTAAATAAAATCAAAATATAATAAAAAGCTATTTAGATTGTAAGGAATAAGTACAATGAAATTAAAATAGGAAAACTGTTGATCCAGAGGCAAATTAGGAAATATCAAATAAAATGGTATGGAAATGTTTATCTTGCTACACAGAAATTCCATGGCAAAAATCAAGATAAATCACTAACCATAAGAAAGATTTTTTATATCTTAAGACATTAAACTTAATGTGAAACAGACACGCTAGCATAAGATATCAGTACAAATTACAAGAGCTTTTGGATATTATATTTTAAATATTCAAGGTAAAACATTAAATTTTGTGCTTGTTATTTGTAAAATGTTATATTGATGGGATGCATATATCAACAGTGAAACCTGGAGACATAAGATCCCACTCAAGCTATGTTGTTCATGGAGTATTTGGGAAAATGAGAAATCATCTAAACACCAGTGATTCTGCTAGGAGAGGATGATCATTGTTCTGTTGCTTTTAGAATCTAATCACTGTCTACAAAATGAGAAATGCATAAAAGAAGATTTTTTAAAGAATGGGCTTAAGAGGATAGTTTCTATAATAAAAGTATCTTCCAAACATTTTTTAAAATATAATTTTAAATAGAAAAGCAACTCTTAATAACATCCGCAATGCCTTTAAGAACCACCAGATGGCAAACTCTCCCTATTTCTGGGCCTATGGAAATTACATATTCTTTTCACCTGAAAATAAGAAACAGCATTTCTGCTTAAATTCTTACACTTACTACAAACAGAAATTCAGCACACAGAGACAAAAAATTAACTTGGTCTTTTTCATTTGTGACTAAAACCTTAAGGAGACAACCATAACCATTACTTCTGTATTTACCTGTAAATGGTTACTCAAGAGACTGTTTTCGTGTATCTTTTGACCCAGAGAATTGGAGATAATTTCACTAATCTCCACTTTTCATGTTCCCTCTCAGAGTTGTTCATAAATTAAGATGAAATGGAACTTCAGATTGAGGTTTATGTTTTAATCCAAGGAGGGAAACCTCCATATAAAAGTAAACAAGAGTTCTCAAAGAAAGCAAATCAAGTAGAAACGGGATGAGTTTTAGGGGACTAGGTCTCAAAGCCTAAAGGGATGCCTGCTCTGCTAATGGGCTGAACAAGATTAAAAGGAGTATTGTCGGCATTCAACTCTGTATTGTCCTGCTTCTCCTTTCAGCATGATAATCAGTTCACTGACAGGCTGAGTCAAAAAAATAAAACTTAAAGTGTCTGCACAGACACATGTTAATAAGGTTGAGACAGAAAAAGATTAGAGAAGAGCTAAGATCAAAGGGAAAGATGAAAAATAAATGAGAGGACAAAAAAAGATCTCTAATAGATTAAAAGCTGCTCTTTGAATTCAGGTTGAAGCACCTCAGGGAAGAAAGAATTTTCAAGTTCTGGCAGGCCCACAGGCCCTGGGTCCTCCGAAAGAGTCACTCTTCTACAAAGCAATCAAATGAGTTTTCAAACCATTATGCCAGAATGCTGCATCCATTAGCAATATATACTTTTCTTTCACTAATACTGGTATTTCTCAAAGCATTTGTTTTACTTCCTTGTAAAAAGTTGTCTTCAAAGTTGATTTACAAGTGCCAAAAGGAAATCTGGTCTGATTTATTGGTAATGATATCTATTAGACAAAAGCAGTATTAATACAGCTTAATGAGCCATCTTATCTGTGACTTTGCATCAACTAAATTCAGGCCTTTTCAAAACAAACTCGTCCTCCAACAAGTCTTTTTAAAGATATGATACATTATCTGACAGCAATGACGAAAAGGGAAATTATCAAAATATTCTCAGTAACAACAAAGTTTTTGAAGTATGGGTATAGTCTCAGAAAAAAAAAAAAAAAACCTCGATTAAGAGATTAACTGGATGAATAAATTTTGTGTATTTGTTTTTCTTTAAGTCATATTACTTTCTAATTACATGTCCAACAAGAGAATAGGAAAATCTACAAATAAATAATGTCATTTTTACATGACATTACTGTCTATCATCAATAAAACCTTTTAATAACTATAATAAATGTGTGCTGAAGGACACGAACATACAAATTCTCTCCCCGGACACCGCAAAATCCATCACTTTTACAAATGGCTCATTAGGTTTTGCAGAGAAGCACACATAATCTATATAAATGGATTATGTAAGCTAACTGGCCAACGCGGAGTTATAACCAAGGTGACTATATAATTTATCATCCAAATTGGAATGCTTTTGAGAATATAGTGGGACACTATTAATAATTACGCTGGTACTGCCCAGGCGAAATAGGACTCTATTTATCAGCCAGGATCTTGATCATTAGTGCTAATGAGCTAAGCCAAGAGGGACTAAGTGAAATTCATCATTATATTTGTCATATGGAACTATCAAGGGTATTTTTCAGTACAGTTTACACCACACTCCCTGTAGATCCCAGTGAATATTTCTTTTTCCTGCAAGTATTAAAAAAAGAGGGTTGTCTCTGATAACTGATTTATTTATGCTTTATAAAGATTTGGCTTACCAGAAGAGAATTTTAAACATTTAAAACATAATTCCTAAAATAAAAAGTCCATTTTGTATGAACTAAGTAATTAGTGAGATACTACCGAAAACCAAGTCAGTGGTCTTCATGACTAAATAAAACAGCTGCCTCACAATACAGAGGGGAAAAAAATTGGAATGGGAATCACCGTGACAAAATACATGAAGGAGTGGCACAAAGGATCAAGATGTCCATAAAATAGGAATTGCAAATGAAAGGAGCAAATGGAAAAATAACAGTCAAAGAATAATAGAAGAAAGATGATCCCAAGACCTCAGTATTCACCTTTACCCTTGGACTGAACCACCACTACAAGAAGTTGGATGAGAAAAGACATCAAAAACATTTTCTCAGATTCTCTCTCAGAAACATTTTCTCAGTATCCCAGAAATGTTCTCTTAGTTTCTCTCAGAGTCCTCTAATTATTTTTTATTCCCATTTCTATGAATTAGAAATGAAGTCTGGTATAAATAATTTTAAAATGGAAAAGACTTTAACAATGCTAACAGCAACGGGGAAAGAAACCCCACAATTTTAAGTGAGTTGCTCACTTCTCAAAATTTCTGACATTTCTAGACAGTTGCATAACATGAGAATTAATAAATTACATTTCTCTACCAGCCTACCATGTTACCTTGAAATTAAGGCTCTCGTATATGATGGTTTTCCGAAGTTTTGCCAAAGCATCAGATTCCTCGGTGGCATTCACAAAGTGGTAATCTCGTATAGCAGGGAACCCTCGCTTATTCAGGAGTTCCTTGGTGATTTTACCTATGCAGGCTTTGCGCTGCCTCTCATCAGAAACATCCAAATGTGTGCCAACGAGAATTACAGGGGAAGAAGAAGCGCGAGCCTGGAGGGAAAGACACAAAACCCTCTTGTGTTTGCTTTCAAATTGGGCCTGCTCACATTCCTGTTGATATTTGCTTTCCATGACATTCACTTGAGTGGAAAAGAGAAACTAACAGACTTCAGAAGAAGAAAAGAACAACTGTCCTTTTTTCCTTAAACCTAAGAAAACAACGTAACCTCGACATTTTAAAAAATCATTTTTAGGCTTTCCTTAATCCAGTTTTTATCCCTTTTAGGTAGCCTATATAATGGTAGTAGCATAGTTTTCCTTTCTCATCTTCATGCCTTAAGATGAGTTATCCACTCCTAAATAAAACAAGCATTTCATAAATCCACAAATTATATCAAATTAACGTCATATCATGTATATTTTCTCTTCCTTATCTGTGAATTTAATCTTCTAAATTCATTTTAAAGTCATTCAATTTGGAGTCTACAATGAAAGAATAAAAGCCATTCAAGCAAGTATGACTGCCACTGTAATATTTGCTCATGTTGGCTAGCTGTAAAAAAGTTAATAAAAGAAACATTAAAAAACACCCAAATTACAAAACAAGCATGTATGCAGCCAAATGACATGGTTGAATATCCTGACACAAGCCTTTTTAAGGACTTTGCTCACAGAAGAGCTCATTGCAGCATCATGCAAGCAGCATTTTAGTCTCAATTCTTAAAAGCCACAGTGTTTGAAGGCATAGCTGACAACAAGACAACAAAGGAAAAGATACAAAAGCAACAAAAGGGAGATTCCAGACATAACAGCATAATAATCTGGGACCACTTAAAGGATACAATCTGAAGGATTTCACACTAAATGGCCCCTGAGTACGAAGTTGATGATATATATAGATTGCTTTTCTTTAATATAGCTTATTTTAAATTAGAAAAATTTAGATTTCATTTAAGAAATAATATGATTAAAAAAACAGTTGAACATATATATTTTCAAGTTTCACAGCATAAAAGAATTTCGGGTTATCAATAACATTCACCAATATGGAACATACCATTTTCATGTTATGATTTAATTACTCTGAAAGTTTCCCAACTCAAAACTTTAGTGCTTCTTTTAAGAAAGTATTTAAAGAGACTGAAGCAACTGTTTGCCCAAAATAAATTAACGTGTACACACACACACACACACACACACACACACACTATTTTCTATTTTCAAAAGATCAGAATAAATCACCTTTATATTGAAGAGCCAAGGCTTCATGGCATCAACTTCAGCCTGTCCTTTGCTAAGGTCATAGACAGCAAGGTACAATGCTCGCTGCGTCATAAAATGAGGATGAGTGCTATAGAATTCTTCACGACCTAAATAAAGATTAGAGACAAATTTTTTAAATCTTTCAAACAACAGGCAAGAACTCTTTTTAAAAAAATATCTGGGGGAATAATACTATTTTTTATTTAGCATACTAATAAGAGAAAAACAACAGATAATGTTTAGAGAACTATTCTGGGTTTTTACAAGAGATTGACCACTTTTAGCATATATGGCACCAACCGATCAAAATACCTAGCACCGTATTGTTACCAACATATCCCTCCATGTTCTCCTCCATTCTGGAGGCAAGGGTAAAATTAGGAGAAGTAAAGGGCTTTGGAATAATTCTATACAGTATACCAGGTTTCTGGATATTAGAACAGAAAGTTCAGTTTTTGAATCCCTGTTCAAAACAAATGGTAAAAGTGAATTTTAAAATTCTATAGAAAGAAATACCTGCAAAATCCCACACATTCAGAACGAGATCTCTCTTTCTTTTGCCTCTTATTTGGATAGGCCAGTCTTTCACATCTATGCCAACTGTGGCACTTTGCATTCCAAGATCTGATTTCTTGGTTTTCATTAATTGCTGCAACAAGGTGGTTTTACCACTCCCAGTATTTCCAACAACCATAAGTTTCATTCGGTTATAGGGCACAGCCTTTTTTAACCGCTGCTGAAGAAACCTAGTATTTGAAATATAAAAATAAAATAATAAACTATTGAAAAGTACACTTAAGATTTAGGTGAGTTCTTTTGCATGTCACACTAGTCTAAAATATAATATCCAAAAGACTGCATAGCTCATATAACTAATAATGTACATGTCTTTCAGAGTACTGTTAATGCATATATTTTGCTAGACATTTTAGTGTGGTTGATAATATTTGGTAAAATCACCAAAGAAAAAATGTTACACTAGCGCCAGAAATAATCAAAAGGCCAAAATACATTTGCAATACTAATTAGAATACGATATGCAATATATATACATCTAAATATACACACATATACATACATACATGTATACATATTTGAATTTCTTTAAATAGTATGAAAAGCCCTGTAAATTACAGGCCAGGTGTGGTAGCTCATGTCTGTCATCCCAGCACTTTGGGAGGCTGAGGCGGGTGGATCACGAGGTCAGTACCTCAAGACCAGCCTGGCCAATATAGTGAAACCCCATCTCTATTAAAAATACACAAAATTAGCAGGGCATGGTGGCAGGCGCCTATAATTCCAGCAACTTGGGAGACTGAGGCAGGAGAATCGCTTGAAGCCAAGAGGCGGAGGTTGCAGTGAGCCGAGATCAGTCCATTGCACTCCAGCCTGGGCAATAACAGTGAAACTCAATCTCAAAAAGAAAAGTAAAGAAGAAAAGAAAAACCCTATAAATTATAAAGTATAAAATTTCACAAAGTCCATATGACATAGAAACAAGGTATACATATATGTATACTGTTATAATAAAGCTTGATAACAAGGTCATATTAGTTACATTATATATGTGTGTATATATACACATATATGGTATATATGATGTATAGATATGTATTCATATATATCACATATGCATATAATAGTATATATGTATAGTGAGATCACCTTACTTCATAAATAAATAAATATAAACTATTATACTATCAGCAACTGTTAACAAGCTTTCATCCCTAATGATCTTAATGCAAAAACTGAACTAAATAGAAGTGTTTAGGTAGCTTAAAAACTACCTTTAAACTAATAGATTTAAAGTGTTATAAAAAATATAATGGATAGATAAAGATACATTTTGAAATATGTTAAAATGTTGCCACAGTCTCAAATTAGAGAAAAAGACTAAATCATAAGTCACTACATCGGAGTAGTGACCAATTCATTCCTATTACTAATAAGAATCTCACCAACATTCCTGATGATATGACCAAAAAAGATTACTTTTCTTGATTTATTTATTTCTTAAGAATGCACCACTATTCGAAAAATGGCTTTCTTCAAAAAGCAAATGATGCTTACAATTTCTAACTTGCTCCAGGTCTTTCTGTCTTCTCTGAAAATGTTAAACATGTTTAAAAATATTTAGATATATATTTTGATAATACAGTATAATACACTGAAAGCTAGTTCTACTAAATGTTTAGTAAGAATTGAACCAATTTTTATATAACCATCTTTTCCAGTTTCAAGAGAGAAAAATAATTGTGTAGGATGAAGGGTAGTCACAATTAGCACAAAAGTTAACAAATTCTTTCCTTTAAAATGAAATCAAGCTCAGGAGGAGTTCAGAAAACAAAATCCTTCCTCATAAAAAGAGATGAAGTTAAATACAAATTTAAGAGATTTTAGGCAGAAGAGAATGAGTAAGTATAAATCACTGATAATTAAACAATTACTAATTGTATGCCAGGCACTGTGTTGGGTGCCAAGATTTGAATAGTGACTGAACACAGCTATAGTCTCTGCCTTGGGGGATATTACAGTCAAGTTGAGAGGTGATGACAGAAATGAGGTCTGCAATGTTCATACAGTAACTGTGGAAAAGGGAGCAAAGGATTTTATGAGAAAGTAATAAGACCAATGTGCTGAAAGGGAATAAAAAGGGGGATAAAATCCATTATCAAAGACACTTAAAGTGCTTAGAGTGTAAAGACCAGAAACAGTGATACTTGAGAAGTTTTGGTGCTTTCAAAACTGATCAAGGTGAGTAGATTACTCATCCTAATGGGCAAAATAGAAGTTAGTAATTTCATATGATGTCAGTAATGATAATACTTTAAGATGTAAGAGGCATATGTTACCTAGTTGCTATATGAAATTCAGTGTGAGAAGTTATTAAACTGTGCTATATTTCTTTAGATTGTGTAATCGAGAGACCAAATCACAATACTTATTTTCTTTTAGAGTCTACTCCAGTGAAAAGAAACAGAAGGAGGAGAAGCTGCTCTCAACATTAGCCTGGCTAAGAAGAATGAAAAATCTCTACAGCGGCACCACAGAAACGCATTCATTAAATGAAAGGCAAATGACACAGCATATTAATGCCAAATATTACTATTCATTTTTCCCTAAATTGTAACAATGTACGTCCATCAAAGTCACAGAAAGTAGAAAATCTGAAATAAATTTAATAAAAACAAATAGAAAAAAAAAAATCTAACCTTATGATGTCTTTGGCTTTACATCCTATATGTTTAAAATCAAAGTTAAGACGCAGTTCATCCAAAGGAAGATCCCATATTTTGCTTAATTTCCCCATTTCATTGGGAAAGGATCTTAGTTCCAAGTTGTAACTGACATCCAGAGATGTCAGATTTTCAAGACAGCCAATCTCAGGAGGAATCTTAATGGAAAAAAAGGGGCAAAAGCTGTTGGTGGGAAGGAAGAAATGTATTCTGCCAAAAAACAAGATGATAAGAAACAAGAAAGGCTCACAGATTCCATTAGCAGCTTGCACAATCTTTCAACAGAGTTCTAAAACTTTCCAAAGGTTTGTCATAAGTTGTCAGTATGTGTTTAAAAACATGAAAACTTACATATAAAAACTTACTCCCAAACAATCTATGTCACTCATCTGTAATCTTAAAAAACCCCATCTCCTTTGGTAACATACTTCATCTCTTCAAGACATTGAAAGTAAGGAAGTTCTTACCACAAAATGGATTTGGTTATCCAAATCCATTATCTGTGGCTTCATTCTGCTCCTTCAGTAAAGGAAAGAAGACCTAGAGTCACTACAAACCTGCATGCAATTTAGTATTCTCAAAGTAAAGCAACATGCTTATATTTTAGGCGGCATCCTAATTGGAGTGATTTCTCTTCTGTTCCAAATTTTTAAGTAATATATACTGTATTTATAATAGAAAACACTCATTTGCTGGCAAAAAATCAGGTAGCAAAATATATGCACAGTTTTTCTGAACCTCACAGTGTCAGACACTTACTTCTTTTGGTTTTGTAGGCAACACGCTAGAACTTGAAAAAAAAATATTTTCTGAGACAAATAGATTATCAGTTTCAGATTTATAACAGAGAGAATGGAGCAAAACAAAAAAGATTGATCCATTAGGGTGATAGGTAGCATGGTGCAGGAATGCAGAAATTTAAGAATGTACCAAAGAAAGCTGAAAAACAAGTAATATAGTACACAGGCCAGCAACAACTTGAGAAAAATGGAGCATCTAAGAGTCTGTTAACAGATTGGACAGAGATTTAGTGATACAATGACACACAGCATAACATTAATCTATAATTATGTATAATTCATATAATCCTTAAAAAATATAGCACAAAAGTATTTTTTAAGGAAATTACGCTGTGTTACCATATCCATTTACCATTGGGTAGGCTTAGAACTTATTTAAAAACCAAAAAAATTGAATAGTATTGATATTTACAATGCTTATTTTGAATTTATAATTATTAAATGACATCAACTACTATTCCATAGAACACTCTTTATGAGCTAGTACTATAAAGAACTGTGTATTAGTAAAGCATTCTAAGTTTTTTTGTCATAGTTAAGTAACAGTTAAGAGTAACTTGAGTTAATCTATAATATGTTATATGATAACATCACACGTAATTTGAAATGAATATTCTAATAATTTTTACTTTGTACAAATGTTGGGTAGACAAATTTATATCTAGCTGTTTAGCTTTCAGATTGAAAGGTTCTGATAAGTATTGTATATTGTTTTATTGTTTAGTGGAAATATTACAGCTACGAGTTTTAAATATTTTCAGAAGCAGATTTTTTTAAATTGTCAGTGTGAGAATAGAAATTAAATTAAGTGACACACCATTAGTAGTTGTTCTTATTTTTGAATTTAATGGAAATCTGAATTTATAGTTGACAGGAATTTATAGTTAACAGGAAGCTTCTAGTTTCATGAAACTGGTATTTAGAAGCTAAATATCAGTTAAAATGATAATTTGTGATGATGCAAATCATAAAGTATATTTTTTAAGTGGCAATAATTTTAAAAGTGACATCTTACCTCTTTCAGTTTATTGTGAGAAAGATGCAGTTTCTCTACTCTAGACCATAAATACGCTTTTTCACTCAAGTCCAAGATGCTGATCTGATTATGGCTAAATAAGAGTTCCCTTAAGTTCAAAGATTTCCAGTGTGCAGGACCTGGTAGATATTGAATATCATTGCTGCTCATATCTAAAGACCGCAAGCTAAAACAATACAATGGAAAGATGTAAATCATATGAGTATTTCCAAAATACATGAAATAACATCACAAATAATTTTCCTCAGGGTGAGAATAAGGTGTAATGTCAAAACTAGCATTATTGACATATGAGTATGCATGTGATTTGAGAGCCTGAAGTTGAACCACCAGAGTTTAAGAACCATGAGCTGGGCAAGTTACTTCATCTCTTATGAAGTGGAGATAATAACAGTGGCTATTGTAGGGGATTATTAGGAAGATTAAAGAGGCGAACCGCTGTAGAGTAGTTAGAATAGTTCGACACATTCTAAAGCTAGATGTAAGTTAGCTATTATAGGTTTGTGTAACACTCTCTATGGCTAAATTATAATTATTATTTCCCTAAATATGAGCTCACAGAAGAGTTCATTGCAGCATCATGCAAGTAGCATTTTAGTCTTAATTCTAAAAAGCCACAGTGTTTGAAGGAATAGCTGACAGCAAGAAAACAAAGGAAAAGATAGATTTACACATATATTTTATGAATTTGGTTTATCATGTATGATATAATTAGAATTTAAGATTACAACACAATCAAGATCGAATTAATGCCTCAATTTAAAGTTAACAGGAAACTTCTGGTTTCATGAAATTAACCAAAATACCTCAAAAACCTGGAACTACATAAACTTGCCTAATCTTCACCCAAAATTTCACTCAAACACAACTTAAGCATAATGTCAAAGTTAAGGGTATTCTGGCAACATATCAAGTTAAAGTGATAGCCAGTATAATCTCATTTCATTATACTAATACAGCAATTAATTAAACAATCCTAAGTTGTTTTTACACAATGATCCACTAAATTAATATAAAAGTTTCCATTTTAAGTAATGAGTTGGGTCTTTTATCTAGTGAAAATCATTCATACATACAAAAACATTAAGCTAAGTAGGTTTAGAAAGCAATTACCTCCATATGACTGAATCGAAATCATGTTTCTAAAGGTTCTGTTCCAGCTGATGTGCTTTTAAAATTAAAAAAACAATAAACTTACTGTGGAAGATTTAAAATTGCTTCTGGAATACATGTAAATTTGTTTTGAGATAATTTTAGGCTTGTCATGGAAGGAGGCAAGAAAGGCATAGCAGCTAAAAGAAAAAAAATGAGATAAACATTTTAATCATTTTAACCAGATTTCCATTAAATTCAAAAATAAGAACAGCTACCAATGGTGTTTAATTTAATTTAATTTCCATTCTCACACTGACAATTTTTAAAAATCCACTTTTAAAAATAAAGTAATAGCCTTAATACTTCCACTAAACAATAAAACAAAATGCCATACTTACCAGAATCTTTTAACCTGGAAGCTAAACAGCTATTTAAATATAAATTTAACTACCCAACATTTGTACAAAGTAAAAATTATTAGAATATTCATTTCAAATTATGTGTGATGTTATTATATATCATATAGATTAACTAAAATTACTCTTAAATAACTATAGCAAAACAACTTTGAACACTTTACTAATATACAGCATATTATAAGGACAAAAATTATTTATAGTACTAGCTCATAAACAGTGTTCTATGGAATAATAATGGGTGTTATTTAATGAAAGTATTCTTTGACCATATAATCTTAAGAGATTGGGAAACATTCGGTAAAATAAAGTAAAATATCTGAGTTCTCAAAACTCTGTTGTATTTTATGATTTTTTTTATTTTTTACTTTTTTATTTTTTACATTATTATTATTATTATTATTATTATTATTATTATTATTATTTGAGACAGAGTCTCTCTCTGTTGCCCAGGCTGGAGTGCAGTGGCACAATCTCAGCTTAATGCAATCTCTGCCTCCCAGGTTCAAGAGATTCTCCTGCCTCAGCATCCTGAGTAGCTGGGATTACAGGTGCGGGCCACCATGTCCAGCTAATTTTTTGTATTTTTAGTAGAGATGGGTTTTCACCATGTTAGCCAGAATGGTCTCGATCTTCTGACCTCGTGAACCGCCCGCCTCGGCCTCCCAAAGTGCTAGGATTACAGGCGTGAGCCACTGCGCCTGGCCTATTTTGTGAATTCTTAAGAAGGAAATGCAGTATGAGGTACCTCCAAGGAATAAAATTCTGTGAAACACAATTTGGGAAACAGAAAATCACACAGCCTGTTTTCTTATCTGTAAAAGAGTGCAGCTAGATCAGATGAACGCTGAGATACGTGAAATATCTACAAATCTACGGTTCTGTGAAAATGGCTTGAGGAATTAGTTATTAGCATTTTCAAGGTTAAAAAATACGGGTTATGATTTATCTAGACAATCTTCAAGGGTCAAAATGTTCCAGGACACTCCCAGAAGCTGTCTTCCTGAGAAGCAGAATGATACATATTATACCTCACCTATTGGCAAAATAAATGAGTAGAAATGATTCTCCACTTAAGACTTCAGAGTCTTGAGTTTCATATGTTGTATGGAAAACATTCATAAGGCCACAAAACTAAAACTATATTTTACATGGGATTTATTTATTTATTTATTTATTTATTTATTTTTTACAGAGTCTTGCTCTGTCGCCAGGCTGGAGTGCAGTGGCATGATCTCCACTCACTGCAACTTCCGACTCCCTGGTTCAAGCGATTCTCCTGCCTCAGCCTCTCTAGTAGCTGGGATTAGAGTCACATGCCACCACGCTTACTAAAAAAAACTAAAAATTTTTGTGTTTTTAGTAGAGACAAGGTTTCACCATTTACATGGGATTATTTTTTAATGGTTAGTGGTCTTGCTCAGATGTCACCTCCGTGGGGCATCTTCTCAAATGTAAGACCACTTTTCAAACTATTAAGCTTGTGTAGTGCAAAGCAAACAGATTTTGAACTGGGGCCCATTCAAACTTTCACAAGATAATTAATTACATGCACCTGTAAACATCACACAAAAAAATCTCGCTGCTTCAATTTCCTCAACTGGGCAGAGGTCATACCTGTCCTAGGTACGACGACCATTAGGATCATTGTGAGATTCAGCTGAGATGACACACTGACCATACACAAGCTTCAGGGTCATTTTGGATGCTCCTCTTTCCAGACCCAACTTAAATGTCACAGGAACAGAAAGGCTTCCCTGACTCCACAGTCTGAATCAGATTCCCCTGAGGTACCACAGAGCATCCTGAAACTTTTCCACAGAAGGTACCACAATATAAAATTACATTTATTTGTGCCATCATTACTTAATGTTTGTCTGTCCTCTGAACTTAATCACAAGTTCCTTAAGGACAGAGACCAAGTTTGCTTTGCTTACTAGTGAGTGAGTGAATCACTCTATCTCCAGTTTCAGGATCATAGTTAGAATGTGGCCAATATTCATGAGAGTAGGAGGAAGGGAGGGAGGGATAAATGAGGAAAATACTATCCAAATTAAGATGGCTTTGATCATTATTAGTTTCTGAAAGCTCTGACAAATTAAAATACCATTAATAAGCAGTCAAGCCATATTCTGCTATTAAATAGAATTAAAAATTATTTTACTGAGTCAGGTATAGAATAATCACATGGGTGGCAAGAAGTGAGTATTCTCTATGAAGGAAGATAAAATATGGGGAATTCCTGTTTATTATCATAAAAGTATTTTGTTCCTTAATATTAAAATGTTCATTTAGGATACAAATGAACATAATTTCCTCTATTATTTCATAAGCTAAGAGAATGCAGGGGATTCTACAACTTTTAATAAAAGTGATGATAATAATTTGCATTATTGTAATGTCTTGCAAAGCACAAGGGCTGATTGAATATATATTAACTTCACTAAATTGAAAACTATTAAATGATTAATTTTGTTTCTAACAACAGCAATAAGAGTAATCATATTTATCATACAAAAAATTGCTGAAGAAACTTCAGTATGAAAAACAGTATTTCAGTATAAGGATGCCTTACCCAGCTCAGGCAGTCATGTTTAGTTGAAGACTAAAAGGAACCACAGTGCACTACACAGTAGGCCAAGTAACTATCATTTTAACCTCTGACAATAAAAATGTGATAACTTTGTTTAAATTATAGACTATTTTTAGAGCAGCTTTAGATACACAGAAAAATTGAGCAGACAGTCCAAAGACTTTCAATATATCCCTTCTCTCACCACCACTACCCCACATATATTTTCCCCTGTTATTAACAATTTGCATTAGTTTGGCACAGTTGTTCCAATCGATGAGCCAATATTTGACACTTCATTATCACTCAAAGTCCATAGTTTACATCAGGGTTCATTCTTTGTACTGTACATTCTATGGGTTTTGACAAGTGTACAATGGCACGTATCCCCCACTGTAGTATACAAAACAGTTTCACTGCCCTAAAAATCCTCTGTGCTTTACCTATTCATCTCTCCCTCCCCTAACCCCTGACAACCATTGATCTTTTTAATGTCCTCATAATTGTGTCTCTTCCAGAATGTCTTATAGTTGGGAACGAATAGTATGTAGCCTTTTCAGATTGCCTTCTTTCACTTAGCAATATGCATTTACATTTCTTTCATTTATTTTCATAGTTTGATAGCATTTTCTTTTATTGCCAACCTGCTAACTTTATTTTTTAAATCCAGCATAATATTTAAACTGAAATGCCACCTTTCAATCCCCACCTAAAGGGTCCATATGTGACTCATCTTGTACAACTTAGAGGGCCTGGTAAGGAGGAGACCCACACAGAACACTTACCAAGAAAATTCATTCTGGCACTGAAACTCTCCACTTTAGGACAAGCCTCAAGAAAGTTCTCTGATAGGGATGAAATGTGGTTTTTACTAAGGTTTAAAATCTTCAGTTCCTTCAGTCTCAAGGGGGAGCATATCCCTGATATTTTATTTCTAGTCACAAGAGACAAGATAATGATTAAACTGCGTAAATTCATTCATATGCTTTAAAGAAAAAATACCAAGAACAATTTGCTTTCGAAGAATAGCATCGAAGAGGACTCATTAATTTAAAAATTAGTTGTGAAAATGTAAGTCATTGATAAAAGTTGTAATATTCATTGTCTCAGTTTTTTATTATATATAATAATACTTATACATTATAATAAATATATATTATATATATATATTTTTTTTTTGAGACAGAGTCTCGCCTCTGTCACCCAGGCTGGAGTGCAATGGCGCGATCTCGGCTCACTGCGACCTCCGCCTCTTGGGTTCAAGCGATTCTCATGCCTCAGCCTCTGAGTAGGTGGGATTACAGGCGCGCACCACCAACCCCGGATAATTTTTGTATTTTTAGTAGAGATGGAGTTTCACCATGTTGTCAAAACTCATGACTACACAAATGTCAGCGTATTTTGTTAACATCAGCATATTTAGGCAGTCCTTTTACTTTTAATGAGCTCTTTCTTACCCTTCTAAAATGAGCTGCTCCAGTTTCTCTATCACATCAGCAAGGTTCTCAGGAACAGAAGACAGCTGGTTATATGACAGGTTAAACTGTTTCAGAGTTGGACATTTCACTGCAGGATCTAAAACCACTGAGGGTCCAATGTCATTTCGAGAGACATCAAGGTTAGCAACACAACTCATTTTCAACAAGTAAGAAGGAAATGATGTAAATTTATTACTGTGCAAGTCCAAATGCGTCAAACTCTTCAGAGTCTGAAAAGACAAGAGTTTAAAATTCTAAAGTGGACCATCTGAGGAACTTAAGTCTAGCTAATATTTCTGCCTTACACACCTCTGGTAACTAGAACCATCAAGAATTTTCAAAAAGTTGAAAACACAATCCACAACAGAATTTCAGTATACTGATTAGCCCAATCACCTCTGCTTATAGCATGGGTAAAACCAGCAAAATTACAACGGTAGACTGTAAAAAGCAGGTTCATGAAAATAGAGTTGAAAGCTTCCTTCAGCTTTTTTGTAAATTATTTCCAGAAAGAGCAAAATGGAAGCAGAATAGGCCTCAACAAATATTTGAATTAATGATTTAAGAAAAAGCACAACATAATCCTGGGAATATGTTTTAAATGCTGTCAGAAATTGTTACATATTTTGATATATATAAGATTTAACCATAAAAATAGTTACATACAATATGTGTTTCATTTTAGAACCTCCTCTTTTTTATGAAACTTTTTGTTTCAAATTTCTACTTTCCATTTTTAAGCAGTTTATAATTTTACAATGATAACAGCAAACCCCTACTTACATATTACATCGACTTTTTACAACTTTGTTATGTAATACTCTTAAAGAGCTCAACTGCCAAAAACAATCACTTCTCTATGTTCTTCTTTATATATCAGTATATTTATCCACACAAGAAATTCTAGACTTTGATATGATTATAGAGGCTTATTAATGACTCTTTGCCTCAGAAGTTGTTTCAAAATTCCTGCCTTTGTTTCAGACCCTTATTAACTTATTCCAAAGTAAAGATTTTAAAATTATTCCCAGGGTTTAATCAGAAAATTTTCTTATAAAAAGGAACATAGTTGAGACTCTTTGACAATAACAAACAAACAAAGTACCATCTAATGGTGTCATTTTGAAATTTCCCTAAGAGAAGGTTCTGAGCTTGTCCAGTCATTGAATGCCAGCATGTCTCACCTTATCACCATCTCTTCCAATTCTCTTTTTTTTTTTTTTTTTTTTGAGACGGAGTCTCGCTTTGTCGCCCAGGCTGGAGTGCAGTGGTGCGATCTCGGCTCACTGCAAGCTCTGCCTCCCGGGTTCACGCCATTCTCCTGCCTCAGCCTCCCGAGTTGCTGGGACTACAGGCGCCCACCACCTCGCCCGGCTAGTTTTTTCTATTTTTTAGTAGAGACGGGGTTTCACCGTGTTAGCCAGGATGGTCTCGATCTCCTGACCTTGTGATCCGCCCGTCTTGGCCTCCCAAAGTGCTGGGATTACAGGCTTGAGCCACCGTGCCCAGCCTTCCAATTCTCTTTGTTTTAACTAGACTAAATCTCAGAATTATTTCACTTGCTCATTTAACAAATATTAATTGAAGTATTACCAAGTTTCAGGCATTAATGCCTCCACAAATCAATTCAGTAAGTATCTACTAAACTTCTACCATATGTCAGGTCTCACTAGGCACTGGGAATAGACAGAAACAAGCCTGAAACAAGTCCTGTCCTCAAGGAGTTCACAGTTTAGTGAGGGCAAAGGTACTTTAAATCAAATTGGATGACTGAATGAGAATTAGAGGGAAAGCATCATGTGTTATGGAAATGGAGGTTAGGTGGCCAGGTTGGCTGGAGGGTAGAAGGAAAAAGGAAGAGAAGCAGAGAGTGATGAAGTGACATTTAAATTGAGCCCTGGGTGACTTGAAGTATTTAGCAAGGCAAAGAGGTGAAGAGAGAAAGACACATTTTAGACATTACAGCATGGCTGGAGGAGTGGGTCACCTTTCTTTCTTCTCTCTGTCTCCAGATATAAAAACTTTACAGAGAAAAACACCCCTTAAATATACTTAAAATTTATGTAATATTGCCTTTAAAACATCTCAAAATTATGATAATTTTTTAGACTTAAAAAGGGGGAAATGCATTTGCAACAAGACTTTTTTTTGTTTTGTTTTGTTTTTTTTTTTGAGATAGGGTCTCACTCTGTTGCCCAGGCTGGAGTACAGTGGTGCAATCTTGGCTCACTGCAACCTCTGCCTCCCAGGATCAGGCAATTCTCCTACCTCAGCACCCAGTAGCTGGGACCACAGGTGCACCCCACCACACATGGCTAATTTTTTGTATTTTTGGTAGAGACAAGATTTTGCTGTTGTTTACGCTGGTCTTGAACTCTTGAACTCAGACAAATCCACCTGCCTCAGCCTCCAAAGTGCTGGGATTATAGGCATGAGTCACCACGCCCAGCCTTGAGAATTTAATTTAACAATTTAAACATTTGCATTAAAATAATTTTAATTTTCATATCTTCTTTGGCTTTCAAAACTATTTTGATCTGTAGTACATACAAATGTTGAGCAAAGTCAATTTTCAGAGAGCTATCCTATCAACAAACTATATTATAGTTTAATTCTTATAAGACAGGAACTTTGACCAAAAATGAAAATCTTTTAAGTTACACATTATTTTAAACTGGAAAAAAAAATAAGCCACAATAATCATTTAGTTGAATCTCTATTTTACAGATGAGAAAATGAAAGATTAGAGCAGGAGGAGTGACATGTTCGTATTGTCACACAGTTGTAGCTGAGTCAGAGCCAGTACTACCAAACCAGGTCTAATTCTAGTTTACCTAATCTAATTTAAATAGTTGACGTTGTCTTACTTGAATTAAATGATTAAAGTTTAATCAATATACACTTGATAGACTTTAATATGTACTCTGTACAAAACCTAGAATTTCTTTCTAATCAGATCTGTTTCCACGGCCTGCCCTCAAAGATGCTCCTGAACATCACACAGACTAAGATATGTGTGCAAAAACCAGAAGAACGGGGGACTTATTGCCCAGTGACACAAAAGCAGAATGTTCTTTTAAAAGACTTAATCAGGCAAACTAGATATAAATACAAAAGCTCTTCAAACGTCTTAAAAGTTACAAGGATAAATTAAATTTACTTCACATAGCTGTTGTGGAAAGCTCGTGAGTGCATTCTGGTGAAGCTCCAGCTTTTCAAGATGCTCCAAATGACCACTTATACAGGATTTCTGGCTTAGGGCATCAATATCTCTTAGTTCATTTGCTGAAAGGTCTAGTGATGTAATATATTCTCTCTCAGAAGCCAGAGAAGAAATGCTGTCTGAATGCCTCATATGGGATTGAAGTTTTGATGACCCTTTTGTCAAAAACAGACAGACAATGGAAATATAAGCAAATAATTTAAATTCATGTAGTGAAAGTTTACTGAGCACCTCCTAGCAATCAGGCTTTCTTCAGGGCACTGAAGATTCAGTAGAAAACCAAACTATGGAGTTTACATTCCAGTGGCAGAGATGAACAGTAGATAAAAAGCGTTTAATCAGGTGGTATAAATGGTGTGGGAAAAAGAAAAACTGGAAGAGAGGATGAAGAGTGGCACTGGTGGGAGGTGTTATTTACATTTCAGAAAACTTGTAAAAATAAAGACTAACGTGTTCTATAATATTCAAGAAAGGTAAATTTTAAATGTATACTTCATTTTTCTATAGCTTATGGGAAATTATGTAAGATGAAACTGGCCCCAAGAATATTTGAATAATTGGAGGAAATTCAACCAAACACTGTATTCTGCCCAAAGTATCTATTTACTTATGATTACATCCAAATACTTACTGAGTGAATCATCTGAAGATAATATTTTTCTTTTTCTTCTCAGTAAATCTTCATGATCAAAAATGGGCCCCTATTAAAAAAAATGATATTTATAATAAAATTGCTGTCACTTGTTGGACAAGAGGACATTTTTATAAGGAAAGAACCATGAAATTTTAATAGGGTTAAATGGTATTTATAATTATGGGAAAAAATAGGCAAGTAAAAACTAAGAACCCAATTATGAAGATAAAAGAAAACAATTCAGTTTTGTGCTCAAATGACCTTAGTATCTACTCTTTCTCTTTTGTTTTAAATATAAGGAAACTGAAAAACAGAAAGGTTGAGTCAAAAAGCTATATCTATATAATTTCTCTCATTAACCAAACTACTTTTTATAACTAAATTTATATATAAATTCGAAAGAGCATATATAAAGCTGAGAGCTAATTTAACTGATTCAACTATAGTCATTCATTTCACCCATCTTAAGGTCTAGAATTAACATATAAAAACACTGATATTTTTAGTACTCAGCTATAATCAAAATTAGAGCATAGGTTAGAATAGATCCTTCAAAGTGAACCTGAGAATAAGGTGGCTCCCAATTTCCTCAACTAGAATGATAAAACTCCTCATGCAAATATGCAATAGTCCTTCTATAGTTCCAAAACAGACAGGAGGTTGAAATAATAATAATGGTGCCTAAAAAATTAAATAACTTTCAATACACCTATAGATATAGATATAGATATAGATATAGATATAGACATAGACAAAGATAAGCAATGAATTATATTATGCTACTCCATCTTGTTCAGTGTCCTTCAGACTTCTGTCTGGTTTCTTAGAAATCACTATAAGATTTCTAGCTAAAGTGTTCATGGGACCATTAGGTACAGGTCTAGCCTGGGCTCTTTTCAGACATGAAGTTCTGAAAAGAAAGAAGAAGAAAACCATCTTGAAGTGTACTGCAAGTATACATATATATGCCCCAAACAAATTCATACCCTGCATACTCAAAAGACTACAAATGTGAATTTAGCATAATTTACATCTACTGTGTTTTCATATATATACATATAGAAAACATCTCAAAATTATAGTTTTCATACATCAGGGAAATCCCTACCAATTGTTCCTAGCTTTGGCATAAATTTTAGTTATCAAGAGAATGTCAGTAGCAAAACACAACATAATCACAATTCAACTTACCAAGGAACTGGAATGCCTTTGCAAATTTGGTGAGCAACGTTGTAATACGGCATCTCGGTAAAATTCTCCTACACTAATTGAATTTGATTTCTTTTTCACAAGAAATGAGCCTTCACTTCCTATTTTGAAAATGATAAAGTAACATGAAAGTGAGTATGAAAAGCTTACTCAATCATAAGATCCTTGTTCAGTCATGGAAGATTAAACCTATTTTTATTAATGGAAATTTCACAGTCCATTTCCTTTGTAAAATCTTTAAAATAGAAATGATAAGCCATGTTGGTTTTTCACTTTAAAAATTCAACAACATTTTTCTTCACCCATAAATATTTATGGAATGGCTGTTAGAGACTAGACACTGGGTAAGCACTGGATAATGATATGCAGGAAAAAAATAAATCTATCCCTCAGAGGAGCTCATAGTCCAGCAGAAAAAAGCAAAATCAATCAATGGTTACATAAGCTATAACAAATACGTGTGTGTGCAGAAAGTTTGGATGCAATCTGATCAATGTTACTGCTTTCTGTTTCTCTGAATTTTTTTTATAGAGACCACTGGAATAGGATCTAGCAGCAAAGGAAAGAGAGTGGATTAACTCCCTGAATTTTTCTTATAAATTTTTCAAATCTTGCTTTAAATGTTGTAATCACACAAATTATTTAACAGCAATTTTGAATATATTCCTATCTGAATTTCATGTTTCATGGTTTCTTTTATGGAATGGTATTAAAATAAACACAATAAATTTGGCTGGCAATAATTATTTTATAAAATAAGGAAAAGGCAGTACTTTCAAAATAATAAATTTACAAAAAAGATCAATAAATAAATCATATTAAAGATAAATAATGTGAATGCATTTGTGAAAATTATGATTTTAAATTCCCCTACTCTTTATCTTAGAAAAACAAAGAATTCATTTTACTTCAAAACCAAATTATAAAATCTGTATATCCAAATATCCCCTTTATAATATTCAGTATAAATCCTGATATAAACAGTTCCTACCTGGTTCATTACTGAAGTTCAATTAATTCTATAATTTAAATTATTTTAATGCTTAAGAATTTTAATAAAATAGAATTTATAATTTAGTAACAATTACATAATTATAAAGATTATTAAATTATCATAATTATCCCACTTTATATGTTTGTGAAATGTCTATTAGCACATTATTTGTACAAGCAGCGTAGTGCATTTTATAATTATTTTATGTTAAAATTTCTAATGTTTTCTTTAAAAATACTTGAAGAGAGTTCTTTCAGGCATGATAGAGCAACAAATGTGAATGAACTTAACCTACTTACATAAACAACAAGAAAACTGGACAAATACATTAAATGACTGGATATAGACACTGGGCGACAGACAGACAGGACTATGTAATACCTGAAAGAAGGGTAACAAATTATGTGAGCCCTATGATCACTCTGGTCTTCTGCTTGGAGACAAATTAAGGGGCATACACATAAGAAGAAATTTAAACAGTCTCACGGCTTTCCTGAGATGAGGAGATAGACATCAACATTTATGGAGACTACAATAGCTGGGAGTTGTGGGGCAGTTACAGAAAAATAGCTCCAGTAATCTGCACATGGGTTTCTGGAAGATCTGCACTAGAAATGTAAAAGGGAATTCTTCCAGAAGAAGAAAATGATACTAACTGCAAACTTAGATTAACATAAAGTGGTTATTTCACTTAAAAAATTATTTTTTATATATAATCCTTAACGTTTGCACAACAGCATAGCTTCAAAATATACAAAGCATAAACAGATAAAACTGAAAAGACGACCAACAAATCCTCAATTACAACTTCAATAGTTCTCTTTCAAATACAATAAATAGAAAGAAAAATCAGTAAAGTCACAGAAAACTTGAGAAATTTTACCAAACAATTTGGCCTATTGATTTGACCCAATAACAGATGAATATACTTTCTTTTCAGTTGCACATGGCACACCACCAAGACAGATCATATAATAATCCATAAAGCATGTTTCAATAAATATAAAAGGATAGAAATCATCAGAGTAGGTTGTCTGACCACAACAAAATTAAATTGAAACCAATAACCAAAAAGTTATCCAGAAAAATCTCCAAATATTTGGAAAATAAACGACAGCCTTCTAAATAACTCATGAATCAAAGAAGTCACAAAGGAAATTAAAATTTTTTTAAATGAATGGAAAGATGACACATCAAAATACTGGGATGCAGTGAAAGTGATATTTATAAGGACATATATAGCCTTAAATAAATGTTTCTGTTACAAAATAAGAAGGTTCTAAAAACCAGAGTTCTAAGCTTCCAAATTAAGAATCTATTAAAAAAAAGTCAATTAAAATGAAAATAAGTAAGGAAAGGGAACAATAAAGGTAAGAACAAAAGTTAGTGAGAAAGTAACACAAACAATAGAGAAAATCAATAAAACAAAAATCTGATTCTTTGAAGAGATTATTAATAGGATAATTAAATCACTAACAGGATAATTAAATAATTACTATAAGTAACATTAAACAAATAAATTTGGCAACTTATATGAAATGGACATATTCCTTGAAAGTTACAAATTACTAAAACTGACTTAAGAAGTAAAAGAAAATTAAAATAATCATACATCTATCAAAGTTATTAAATTCATAAGTTTAAATCTCCTCCCCACAAAAATTTAAAACCTAGATGGCCTTTGCTGGTGAAGTCTATCATACATTTAAGAAGAAAACACCTTTACACAAACTCTTCTAGAAAATTGTGGAATGGGAAACACTTCCCAATTCATTTCAAGAGGCCAGCATTACTCCCATAATTACAAGGAAGTATAAAACTACAGACTAATATCTCTCACAGATGCAAAATTCCTTTTTTTTTTTTTTTTCTTGAGATGGAGTCTCGCACTGTGGCCCAAGCTGGAGTGCAGTAGCATGACCTCGGCTCACTGCAAGCTCCACCTCCGGGTTCACGCCATTCCCCTGACTCAGCCTCCAGAGTAGCTGCGTCTACAGGCACCCGCCACCATGCCCAGCTAATTTTTTGTATTTTTAGTAGAGATGGGGTTTCACTGTTAGCCAGGATGGTCTTGATCTCCTGACCTCACGATCTGCCTGCCTCGGCCGCCCAAAGTGCTGGGATTACAGACGTGAGTCACTGTGCCCAGCCAGATGCAAAATTCTTAACAAAATTTTAGAAAATAAAATTTAATACTATATAAAAAGGATAATGTACCATAACCAAGTGAGATTTACTCCAGGAATGCAAATTGGTTTAACATTAGAAAATCAGTCGGTGTATTTGACTATATTAACAAAATATAGGTGAAAAATATGAATACCTCAGCAGATGCTGAACAGCATTTTTCAACACCTATTAATGATTAAAAAAAAAAAAAAGGCTCTCCAAAAATGACTAGGAAGAAGCTCCTTCAATTTGATGAAGGGCATCTATGAAAAATAACAAATAATGTCATAATTAGTGATTAGAGACTGAATGTTTTTCCTCTAAGTTTGGAAACCAGGGAATGGTGCCCAATCTGACCGATTCTATTCAACATAGTACTGGAGGTCCTAGCCAGTGCAATATGACAAGAAAAAAAAAAGGAGCCATAAATATTAGAAAAGAAAAAGCAAATCTGTCTTTATTACTAAATGGTATAATTACGAACAAAGAAAATCCTGTGGAATCTATAATAAGGTACTGGAAAACTCATAAGTGAGCTTAGCAAGTTTACAGGATAAAAAATTCATGTACTAATAAATGAATTGTATTTCTATATATCAGCAGTGAACTCCTGGAAATTAGAATTCAAATACAATACCATCTATAACAGCATCAGAAAACATCCAATACAACACACTGTTAGAAATTTTAAAAGACTAATTGAACTATATATCACATTAATATGTCAAAAGACTCATTATTAATGTATTAGTTCCCTCAAATTGATTTACAGATATAATCTATAGAAATTATTTATGTATTAATTATATGGTATAGATTATATTAACATTACAGGTAATATGATTTAATTTATAAATTAATTCAATATAAAATCCAAATATGGACTTAATTACAATAAAAATCCCAGCATAAAGTTGGTTGATTGAAAATTTACATGGAAATGCAAATAATCTAGATTAATAAGAACAATTTTTTTAAAAGAACACCAGAGGACTTGGACTACCTGATTTCAAGACCTGCTAGTAAGCCAGAGTAATCAAGACAGTGTGGTTTTGGCATAAGAATAAGGTATAAATCAGTGGCACAGAATAAATAATGCTAAAGTAGAACCATACCTAAATAGTCAATTAAAGAGAACAAAGCTTCCATTAATTCAATGAGGAATTATATAGTATTTTCAACAAGTAATGTTGGAACAACTGGATATCCACACAGAAAGAAATAAGTGTCAACCCTTCATTGACACATCACATGCAAAAATCAGCTTAAAATGTTTTAGACCTAAATGTTAAAGCTGAGATTTTAACACTTCTAAGAGAAAATATAGGAGAAAATATTCACAAATTTAGGCTAAGAAAAGGTTTCTTAAGTGGGATAGAAAAAGGACAAACCATAAAAGAAAAAAAACTGGAAAACTGCATTTCACCAAAATTTAAAACTTCTGTTTTTTAAAAATTATAGAATTAGTAAAATGAGAAGACAAGCTATGACTGGGAAAAAAATATATGCAATATATACACCTGTCACAACTTCTATCTAGAATATACAAAGAACTTTTATGTAATTGTAGGACAACCCAATTAAAAGCAAAATACTTCAACACTTCACACAAAAATAAGAATGGCCAATAAGAACATGAAAATGTCCTCTATGTAATTAGTCATTAGGGAAATGAAAATTACATCCAAATGAATTAAATCTCCACTAGAAGAGCTAAAATTAACTTGAAAATACCAAGTACTGACAAGGATGTAGAGGAACCAGAATGCTCATGTATCGCTGGTGGAGGTAGAACATAGTACAACCACTTTGGAAAATAGACACAAAAGAGTACTTACTGTATGATTCTATGTACATAAAACTAGAGAAAACATTAATCTACAGTGTCAGGAAGCAAATGATTGCTAAGGGGCAGGGGCAGGGGAAGGGGACGGTTCCAGTGAAGAGGCATGAAGAAACTTTTTTGGATGATGAAAATATTGCATAACTTAATAGCGATGATGACTACATGAATATGTTAATTTTCAAAGCACATGAAAATATACACTTAAAGTGAATGCATTTTATTTTATATAAATTATATATGTATATAAATCACTACACTTGATTTTTAAAAATGGTTTGACTTGAGACACAATATCTTGGAACAACTCTCATTTTTTGCCCTCTCAAATATCCTTATTCTATCACCCAACGTTTTCAATCATACTATATTAACTAAAAAGTCCCTCACTCCATTTTTACCAAACACCTTATTAACATTACTACCTTTAACAAAGTTAAGGAGCTTACACAAGCCACAAAAGGATTTAGTCAGTGTCAGAGTGTGGAATCTCGTTCCAGTCTAGTCAGAGTTTATTTCCTGGAATATTAACCATTAACCAATTAGTCAGAATAACATTTAGAAGCACAGAGACACACTTCCTTGAAACATCACTTTGACCAAAATTAGTAAACCTAACCGTTTGTGATAATAAACACATTTCTACTTAAGTTTTTCCAAATGATTTAAGTCAGGTTTTTGTCTCGGGTCCTATTGTTCAATATCAGTGTGTAAATATAAAACATAAAGGGATTTCTTTTTATAATAAATACCTTCACTATCTAGATCATCACTTTGAGCAAAGACACTGTCCATAGAAGAGTCAGGAATAAAGGTCCATTCATCAAATTTAGACAGCACATCTTCAGAAAAATTTCCATCACTGCCTGAGGCTGCTCCTTCTTCCATGGCACTTTTCATCTGATATCTGATCACCATTCTTGCTAGTGTAGATGCTATATCTGAAAATAAAGAGATGCACCAGGAACTTAGAAATCAACAATTATGCAAAAATAAACATATATAGGACCAAAATTCTTATGTATTCCTATGCTTCTAGAGAAAATTTCTATTTTTCCTTCCAAAGTCACCTTACATTAGTGATCCTAAATAATTAGCAGGTGGCAGATCATATTTTTAAAAAAAAACATAACCATGTATACAATGCTTGGTGTAGATAGCAAAATTGAATCTCTATGGAACTTTATTCAGGAAAAGGCCTAGGCTTTGAAGCCAGACAGGCCTGTGTTCAAGTCATAGAAATGCCATTTGTGAGTTATATAAGCTCCATGGGTGTCAGTGTCCTCACCTGGAAAATGAAGATGATAACATACACAGCATATGGTAATGGAAAAGAGTAAATGAAACCATGTATATAAAATGTTTAGCACAATGCATAGAACACATAAAATACTAAATAAAGGATGTTGTTATTTTTATAAAGTTTGCTGAGTGATTCATTATGACTATTGGGAAATTTGATGGAATTTCAAAATTAACATTCTTCTCACAACTTCATTACATTATATATCAGCTCTACTATGAAGAATAAGTTGACAGAGTCCTCATTGTTCTACATACAGCCAGGAAGATTTCTTCAAATATTACTACTGTAATTACTTCAAATATTACTACATGATACAGTGGTAATTTTCAAAGCACATGAAAATATACACTTAATTTTATATAAATTATATATAAAATTTATATATATGCATTTTATTTTATATAAATTATATATGTATATAAGTCACTACACTTGATTTTTAAAAATGGTTTGACTTGAGACACAATATCTTGGAACAACTCTCATTTTTTGCCCTCTCAAATATCCTTATTCTATCAACCAATGTTTTCAATCATACTATGTTAACAAAAAAGTCCCTCACTCCATTTTTACCAAACATCTTATTAACATTACTACCTTTAACAAAGTTAAGGATACCACTGTATCATGTAGTACAATATCCAGTGATGAGTTGGTTAATGCAATGCTGGTTAGGCCTCCTACTGTAAAAAGGAAAATAAACCCTGGGGCTCAGAGCGTGGTGGGGGATCATTTGATATTACCACCGTGAAGTGTAGCTCATCAGCTAAAAGACATTGACGCCAGTAGGAATAGCAATCATTATAGTAGCAGAGGTGAAGTATGCTCATGTATCTACATCTATTCCTACTGTAAATATGTGGTGAGCCCATATGATAAACCCCAAGAAGACATTTGATACTGTGGCTTACACTATACCCATATACCCAAATAGTTCTTTTTTTCCAGAGTAATATGTTACGATATGGGAAATTATCCCGAAGCCCAGCAGGATGAGTTCACACACATATATGTCACTCAGGCAAATACTACCTGAAAAATGTTTGAAAGCTATGACCCAAAGTGTTCTTTACTCAGACCAGCTGCCAATGAAATCATGGTTATACCCTCCAATTAATCAAATGACATTACTGTGCTCTTTTAATTGGGTAAGATGTGTCAATGGTAAAAACTTCATACACAGCAAAGGGAATATAGTGAATGATAAATCTCCTCCATCCTTCTCCAATGGGCCCACAATTCCTCTCTATCAGACAGCGAAGATTAAAGTAAGCAGATTTTTGGCATGAGACTAGTTTAAGTAATGAAACATGGGATCTAACCATGTCTCAGTAATTTCCAAAGACCCCAGAGACAATCAGGGACCCCATTTCTGGAGGGTTTTATTTCATATTCAAACTTTTGTAACTATCATATTCCAATTGCATTTCCATCAACATTAGCACAGTAAAAACACTGTTCTATGCCTGTTTTTTTGCCATTGAGTAATGTAATCTTTATCAAGACATTAAGTTTGCTATATGTTTTTTTTTTCCTCAATGATTGCAAAGCATTCCACTACATGAATGTACCATTATTTATTTGAATAGTTCCTTTTGGGGAATACTTAGGTTTTTCCCTACTCTTTTGCTATTATAAACAATGTTTTAATGTGCATTTTTGTACATAATTTTTTGTGCACATTGAGAATGTCTGTATCATAGATTCCTAAGAGTACACTGCTAGGTCAAAAAAGTATGTTTGTATATTAAAAAATATTAGTGGATATTGCCAAATTGTCCTCAAAAGAGGACAATTTAAATTCATATCAATGTATGAAGCATGTTTCCACATATGCTTAGCAACATAATGTATTACATAATTTTTATTTTTGCCAATATTAAATGTTTAATTCTAAATGATAATCTACTATGTGCAAAGCACTCGTATCAATGGTAAGGTTACAACCATGAACAAAACTGACATTGACTTCATGGTACTAACAATCTACCAAAAAGTAGATAATAAAAATGAAAAATTAAATTATATAATGTGGTGAATGGTAGTATAGGTGAGAAATAAGGTGCTATAGGGTCATGTAAGAGGACCTTCCAGACTGATGATGGTGCTGAGACAGGAAGAATGAAGAGACAGCCAGGTGAAGAGAGAATTTAGAGTTAGGTAGAGAGAGTAACAATGGAAAAAGACTGGAAGTAAGGGTACATGAAGTGTTTGAGAAACCGAGGAAAATTCAGCCTGACTGGAACTTTTGAAGCCTACTGAGAGGTTGGAAACCTTGATGTAAAAAGGCACCAAATTGCATGGACGGGTACTTTTCTCTAGCAGCACTCAGTTATCTTGGTGAAAGTGAGGGAAAAAGTAGACTGGTAGACTGACCAAAACTGGTGTTTTGCTATTGAGTGCATCATAAAAATGAGAGAAGCAAACATGCTATTTGCAAGATGGTCCTAAAGGTGTTGAGTCATGGAGTATCATGACCATGGGGAAGGAGATGGGCATGAGACTAAATTAACATAGGAAAAGCTGGGAGCTCACACGCTAAAAACACATTTAGTGTGAACAAATGAAAGAGCTCAAAAGACAAAAACAGTGTCAGAGGATGGCAACTTACCATCAATACACATAATATGTACAAAATACATATGAGCTTGAATGTATAAAGAAAATGCATTATCAATTGAAATATATATATGCTAAGTTAAAAATGCCAAGTGAATATGTGTGTATGCTTTTACATACATTTGAATGCATAGGTACATGTAAGCATACAAAAAGTTAGGAAAAATATCCGTTTTAATTACTTAAAAGGGAAAAAATAAGTTATTTTTATTTTCTTTTTTATAATTTTATATTTTTTTAAAAAAACAAGGATGCTTTACTTTAAAAATAAAAAAGGACTATATTAAAAAGTAGCTCTTCAAAAAGCTTCCGCTATTTTGCTCTAATTTTATAAGTACCTATTTGCTATCTCATAAAGAACTTAAATACATCATTTTGAAGTATTTCATAGCCAAAAAAATCCAAACCTTTGCAATATTTTTGGCTTAAGGTCCTTCAAACTGGCATGAATAACCACTAAAAGACTAGTGACTTAAAAAAATACTATTAAAAATAAGAACTGTCAAAAATATTCTCCTTGTTACTTACTTGTTTGTTTCCTTAAATTAGAAGTCTTATCTGGAAATAAAGGACCAAGCCAAGAAGGTTCAACTTTTCCTATACAAAACCCTCCAAGGCAAATGCTATTGTTGGCCATGTCCAGGGCCAGCCTCCTTAAGAGCAAGCTGATGATCTGGCTGTCGCCTTTCCCAATGCTTATTGTCAGCGCTTTTCGTACATCTTGTTCACGAGATCCACTATTCAATAAGAGTTCCACCAATTTGGGACTGCTCTCTTTCTCACATACCTGTTAAAGAAAAAAAAATTAAGTATATTAAAAATCTATAGTTTTCTTCTTTTTAGGAGACTGGCAAATCAAACGTCATGTGATTTTTCTCTACATCTCCAATTTGGAATTAAACAAAATAAAATAAGACAAAACTGATCCTTGAATAGATTGGGAAAATAAGATGATATTAAAGCCATAACTGTCAGAATAGCGTGAATAATCTGCCACATGGCAGTCAGTTATCCATGAAAGAGACAATATTATATGGAGACAAAGTTCCATAGGCTTGGCATCAAGATCTCTGTTTACATCCAGACTCCAACAAGTATGCACATTGCTTACACTTTCTGAGCTTCTGTCTTCTCACTGTAAGATATCTGGGAAACCAGTACCTTAACACAGTAAATACTACTGTCCTGTCTTTATCTGTGACATAGAATAACTAAATGAGGACTTAGCTATTGTAAAATTTATTAATGCCACACGCAAACGACAATCATTACTCGTGTCTGGTTTTCTTCATCTCCTCAGTACAAGCATCTGAATTTCCTCAAAGATATACCTTGTCTCTCAGTCCTCAACCTTCCTCTGAATGTTATGTTTTCAGAGCATGTGCTCGGGGTGGGTTAGCACGCAAGGTGCTACAAAAACTAGAACAACTCAGCAAGCCAGGAGAAGCCTTAGCAACCTGCAGCACTACACACTGGCCCTACTCAGGAAGAGCTTTGGAAAGGAGCTAGACGTTAGCAAGGAGCTATCAACTAGAAGACAAAAATAACAGGTAATAGAAATAATATCCATCAGTTACTGTGCTAAATTCTGTACACATGTGATTTCTAATCTTTAAAAAAAAAAAAATCTTATGCCATAGCAATTATTTCTCCCACCTAATAGATGAGTATTTAGAAAAGATATATAATTTGTCCCGTAAAGCTGGCAAGCAACTGAAACTTGGATTTGAAGCCAAATCTGCTGGCTTCAAAACCTGTGCGACTTTCATTACCCAAAATTAAACATTAAAAAAGGAAAGAAAAGAAGACCCTAAGATCCAGGGTACCAACTCAGAGGAAAAAGATGTTGGGGACAATTCTTGAATTTTCTAGGATCAAAGTGCTTCCAAGGGATTTAAGGGGACATTCATTCATACGGTTGGAAGGCACCAATTAAATGCCCACCAGTCTCCAAGTACACTCACCTTCAACCCATACTCAAAGCACTACAGAGCTCTGATCAAGTCACTGTCCTCTTTAAAAACCTAAAATGCCACTGCTCCGGACATTCTTCCAAACACAGCATGTAATTTTTCAAACCTCATTATCTTTTGTGCTATTTCTATTACCCCAAATGCCTTCCTCTACTCTTCACCCAGCAAAAAGGTGTTCATTCTTGAAGAATTGGGTTCAAAATTTCTTGTGGAGAAGTCCTTGCTACTAACCTCTCAGGCCAAACACACTATTTCCCCTCCTGGCTCCCATCCATTTCATTTAATGTAGCACTGAGCAAACAAACATACACACCCATCTGTTTTCTTGCTAGAATGCAAAGGCCTGTACATTACTGCAATTCAACTTGTATTCCTGAAGCCTAGCACAACACCTAGGACGTATAATTAATTTAAGTAGTAAATTACTAAAATCCTCCTTAAGGGCTCACAGCAAAATTAAAAGGAAGGGAGGTGAAAGATGAAGGAGGGAAGGAAGGAGGGAGGGAGGGAGGGAGGGAGGGAGGGAGGGAGGGAGGGAGGGAGGGAGGGAGGGAAGGAAGGAAGGAAGGAAGGAAGGAAGGAAGGAAGGAAGGAAGGAAGGAAGGAAGGAAGGAAGGAAGGAAGGAAAGAAGGAAGGAAGGAAGGAAAGAAGGAAGGAGGGTGGGGAGGGGAGGGAAGGGAAAAACTCACAAATGCCTTCTCCTGTAGCCCAGTAACTTTTTTTCTCTAGGATAAGCCACTCACTCCTTACTTTGTACTAAGGTGATTTATGTTTTATTCTCTTGTCAATGTCCCAACACATACAGACCTATAAACTTCTTGAAACAGGAAACCCCTTATATATTCTCTATTAATTATCTAGCACTGTGCTCTGCACATGTTTGTGGAAGGAATTTTCCTTGGAGGATCCAAACTATCCAAGCTGACTTTAGGCATATGGGTGCCATGAAGAGAGAGATATATAAGAAAGGGAATCTGAGAAAAGAAATAAATGTCAGCAAAAATAAGAATTAATTTCTTTAAATCCTACAGAGTCATTCTCTTTAGAATATTCACACATATTTATGAAAGTAATTTCAACTTCATGACAGGAAAATACTACTGCTTACAGATATTTATTTTCACATTTAAATAATGAAGAAAATTCAGAATATAATAACTAAAGATTATCAAAAGCATAATTTCTTATCCCTGCAATCTTTCTCTGATCATCTAATTTATAATAAATGCAGCACATTATCAAAATCAAATTATTTAAACTGTTATTTTAGAGTAAATGAACACCACTACCACCACTACCATGAATCTGCTGTGTAGCCAAGAAATCAAAGCAGGCACTGTGGAGGCAGATTTTGCACTATTTACCAGGAGCTTGTTCTTAGGCAAGTTATTTAATCCCTCAGTGCCTCAACTTCTCACTTGTACAATGGGAATAACATTAGAACCTACTGGACCTATTCATAGGTTGTCGTTAGGATTAAATTGTGCAAAGTATTTGGAGCAGTGCCCAGCTGGTAATGCATATGATGGAGGTGTTTGGTTTTATTGTTTTTTTGTTTGTTGGTTAGTTGGTTGCTTTTGTCATCAAGGTTGGAGTACAGCGGTGCAATCATAGCTCACTGCAGCCTTGACCTCCTAGGCTCAAGTGATCCTCCCGCCTCAGCATTCTTATGTTATGTTATGTTATGTTATGTTATGTTATGTTATGTTATGTTACGTTATGTTATGTTGAGACAGGGTCTGGCTCTGTTGCCTAGGCTGGAGTGCAGTGGTGCAATCTCAGCTAACTGTAACCTCAACCTCCCAGGCTCAAGTCATCCTCCCACCTCAGACTCCCAAGTAGCTGGGACAATAGGCAGGTACCACCATACCCAGATAATTTTTTGACTTTTTGTAGACATGGGAGTGTAACTATGTTGCCCAGGCTGGTCTTAAACTCCTGGGCTCAAATGATCCTCCCACCTTGACTTCCCAAAGCACTGGGATTACAGGCATGAGCCACTCTGCATGAAGCTAGGACTACATGTGTGTGCCATCATACATGGGTTTTTGCTTGTTGTTTTGTTTTGTAGAAATGGAGTCTCACTATGTTTCCCAAGCTGGTCTCTAACTCCTGGCTCAAGTGATCCTCCCACCTCAACATCCCAAAGTGTTGGGATTACAGATGTGAGCCACCATGCCCAGCCTCTTATTATTTTTATTCAGACTTCACTATACTTTTTCCACTGTGATTTGATGAGTTTTACCTTGAGGTTTTTATCCATGCATTTGCATATCCAGTATTAACCTTTCATATTATTCTCCACCAGTCATGTACATTCCATTATTAAATTTTCTGCAGAAAGCCTAACACAACTCCACCCGTGCACTAGATACTCCTTCTACATGCAACCTCTTGTTAAATGAATAGTCTTCATTACCTTATTTTGCTCTGGCACAAATAAGGTACATACAATAAATTCATCCACAAGATTTAATCAGCAGTTATTATTTGCTAGGTATAAATAACTTCTGACAACTGGGATAAATTCTTTAAGTCTAATACATAATCCTTGGATTTAAGATTTTGTTTTGAAAAGAAAAGATAAAAATAAGCATATGAAGGCCAAAAGAATATGGAAAGAGAAATAAAGTAAAAATCCTGTTGTATAGGAAGATTTGGATAAATGGAAAGAAGAGCAGAAATGATTTCCTGTGGGGAATGCAGTAAAGTTGTATCAGGAGCTTTTAGGTATGTTGTTTCCTTAATGTGGACTTAGAAGGGGAAGTTTCTTTTTAGTTCTTTGGTATTTTTAATTAACATTAATACAATAATCTGCATGCAAAAGATGCACCATAAAAATGTATTAAATTATTGATGGAAAAATTTAATTATCTTTAATAAAGTAGAACTACTATTTTAATTTTTGCTTGCTTAAAAGAAATTTGACTAAATTTGAATAATTAGATTGTTTATGTGATTTTAATGCATAAACATAATGGTGCATGAAAATGGGTTCCACGTTCTGTTTCTTTTTATGTTGATTACTAATTAGTATTAACTTAATCTTAACAGTCAACAAATTGACTTCAATTCATAGGCAAGTGGGATATTAAATACAGTAAAGCTTAAAAAGTAAATTATTGGCAAACGTAGTACTTTACTGATTATTTACTGATAATAATACTGATTATTAAATACTGAAATTTAATATTTGTTAGAAATGTTAAATTTCTAGAAAATAGACATAGTGCTACCTGAATGCTAGTATAAACTCTAACACTTATACAAATAATACAAATCTGAAATACAAGCAATGAACTTAGTATTTATTAGAATACACACTATATGTAAAGCAATGAGCTAGATATTCTGAATCATACAAAGACGAACACTATACATGGTTATTTTCACACAACTCACCAAGTACACAAGAGATATGTATATATTTTCATGAACTGACAGAAGAAGTAAATCTTAATTTTGTTTGGAGGTATGGGGAGGGCTTTATTAAAGAAAGGCAATTTGAATTATATTTTGAAGGAAGAGCAAAACAATCAGACAGATATATGTTTGCATGGTTCAGGAGGGAAGAGAGAAGGAAAGAAAGACCACACTACTACACAACTTTGGCCAATAGCATCTCATGTCAGTGTGAATGGCACCCACAAAAGTGTGACATTCACAGCCTGCATAGCCATGTGTGGTAGCCCTCAGAGGAGAACTTTGTAGGCAAAGAAACTAAAACCATGGAAAAAAAATGGTTAAAAAATTATCAAAATATTAGAACTATGTGTTATGTGGAGTGTATCTGGAGAACAAGTTGTAGAGATGCCTACTAAGGGACACATTTGAAAAGTTATTTATCAACTTAACAAGATAAGCCAACAGATGAAATGAAAGATTAGACTGGATAACACCTAAAGGACCCTATTACTTCTGGAATTCTATAAATCTAAATCCCTACTACAAGATACAAGCAATTACAATAAACTGGTAAATTTCCGTAGTGAAGAATAATATGATGTAAGTAAGAGATACACAGCGGCAGGGCTCTTACATTTGATAAGAATAATGAGCAAAGAAACAAGTGAGGCCTTTAATATTTACCTGACAAATTAAAGAAGTTCCCTCCTTTGCTTGATTGGCATCTGCTCCTAATAGAAGCAAGCATTCAACCATGATGCTGTTATTCTGATCACACGCTCTCTCTAGCATCATATTTTTTAAGTCATCATCCATAGCTACTTTTGCAAAACACTTGCAACAGAGGTTTAGAAACTAAAAAGAGTGGAAAAGAGAATTAGAGTCAGATAAATACATAACATTTAGGATGCAAGTGGAAAACACTGTACCTGTTGATCCTTTTGTTCCATGATACTGGAAGACATTTGATGGAATATTACTAAGTCAAACGAATGATGCACCAGCAGCTTAGAAAAAGATGCTGACAATTTGAGGATTGCTAAGATTGTCTGAAATCCCTAAAAGTATAAGAAAAAAATAATAAACTAAGCAATTATAGGCAAAAAGAATAAACAGTATAAAGCAGAGAGTTTGTATATGAAACAATACCTAGGATGTTCATTTAACTATAGATATACTGGGTTGGTGCTTGAAAGTATTTATCCTGTAAATAAATACTCCCTCTCTCTCTCATGACTAAGAAATATAGCAGGTACAAAGAATAAAATGCTAGTTAACCATCCAGTAGCAAAGCAGAAAAAAGAACTAATCCCCTCAAATTTGGTTTTCAAAGATGCTTGTCTAAAGCCATAGTTGTAGGATGAAACCCAGATATTAAACAGGATTAAAACAGTTGGATCAGCAGAGCTACACATCCAAATAGGAAAATAGAGTAAAAATTTTTATTATAATATGAATAGTAGGTTCTCTAGAGAGCCTAGCATATCCCCCAACTTTCTGTGCTGTCTTCTGAAATGTTTACCTCAAAAAGGCTAGCGTGGACTCTTAGGTTTCATTTATGTTGAGTGTAATAGAGAAGCACTGAGGGCACTCTGAGGATTACATTATAATAATAAGTTATTTATAAAGAACACCATTACTTTTTTAGAACCACCTTAAGCACATCCCCAGAGTCTGTCCTCTTCACCCATGTGATGTTTTAATGAAAGACTGGGATTTGACTTTAGTATTATTTAGCTTGGGTAAACCCAAAGATCATCTTAACTTTTTAACATTTTATTACCTCTAAAATTACATATTAATAAAATTGGCCAGGCACCGTGGCTAACACCTATAATCCCAGCGCTCTGGGATTGCTTGAGCCCAGGAATTTGAGACCAGCCTGCACAACATGGCAAAATCTTGTCTCTGTGAAAAATATTTAAAAATTAGCCGTGCGTGCACCTGTAGTCCCAGCTACTCAGGAGAATGAGATGGATCACTTGAGCCCACCCAGGAGGGTGGGCCCAGGAGGCAGAGGTTGCAGTGAACCGAGATTGTGCCACTGCACTCTAGCCTGGGCCACAGAGACCCCATCTCAAAAAAAATTTAAATTAAGTTAAATCATCTAAATATTAAAATTATTACTTCAAACTCTTATGATACTGAGTTTCTACAAATACTAATATTTGATAAGCAAAGTAGCCTTAATTTATGTATGTCTGAGGGACAGGTGGTCTACCTGCCTCTAGAGCCAGAGGTCCCTGAAAACTAGTGAATGCTGCAGCAGAGCAGGTCATGCAAATGTGCAGAAAGTACATCAATCGAATTAAAAACTTTTAAACACTGAACTGAAGGCTGGGTGCAGTGGCTCATGCCTGTAATCCCAACACTTTGGGAGGCCGAGGTGGGCGAACCACTTGAGGTCAGGAGTTTGAGACCAGCCTGGTCAGCACGGCAAAACCCCTCTCAGCTAAAAATACAAGCATCAGCCGAGCATGTTGGTGCATACTTGTAGTCCTAGCTACTAGAGAGGCTGAGGCAGGAGAATTGCTTGAACCCAGGAGGCGGATGGTGCTGTGCACTGAGATTGTACCACTGCACTACAGCCTGGGCAACAGAGTGAGACCCTGTCTCAAAAAATAAAATAAAACACTGAACTGGACAAATAAAATATGTTGGCAGGACAGATTTAGTTCATAACCTCTACTGTAGAGATTCTAAAATTAATGCCTAGATGAATTAATCCAGAGTGACTGAGAGTTCCATACCCATATAAAATCCTTTCCTTTCCTTAAGATTACTTTTAATCAATCCTATCTTGCTCTAATCAGCCTATCCTGAGGCACATTATGAAAAGCAGTTATAAAACACATTGTTGTTATTAATGTAAGAATTTTGTATGTTCTTAACTTCATAATTTTTTAAAACACTTTACACACATTCTCTCATTTACTGATGGTGTCTGTGCAAAGATTAGAGACCAAGTATTTTTATTCCTGGTCAATGCTGCCAGTTACAAAAAATATTTCCTGAGTCGGCTAGGCACCTTGGCTCACACCTATAATCCCAGCACTTTGGGAGGCTGAGCAGGACAGATTGCTTGAGACTGGGGAGTTTGAGACCAGCCTGGGAAATATGGTGAAACCCCATCTCTACAAAAAATACAAAAGTTAGCCAGGAATGGGAGTGCATGCCTGTAGTCCAAGCTACTCAGGAGGCTGAAGCACAAGAATCACTTGAGCTCAGGAGGCAGAGGTTGTAGTGAGCTGAAATCTGCCACTGCACTCCAGCCTGGGTGACAGAGTGAGATCCTGTCTCCAAAAAAAAAAAAAAAAAAAAAAAAAATTCCTTAGTGTAGTTTATGAAAGTTGCAAACTCCACAACTAAGACAGAAACTCTTGAAGAAAAGCTATTTGTTTTGCTACAATTAAAAAAAAAAATTATTTCTTAATCTCCCCTGAACTCACTCTAGGCCAATATCTTGAATTCCTTATAAAGATAGTTATTATATATCATGTTTTAAATTTTGCTTGATGAAAAATGTTAAAAACATTTTTTTCACTGCAAGGAAAAAAATTAACAAGTCAAATTATTAGAGGTAAGCAACCTACAATAAAACCCAGAGAGTGACAAACTTTGGAATATTTATAAATTCTATTTATCTAAAATCTAAGTGAATAAATTCAGCTCTAGCTGAGATTTCTAAGCACAGTCTCTGAACTTTTATGGGCAAGATAAATGGTGAATAAACATGCTGACTTTAGAGATTTAATAATGAAACACTGGATCTTTAGAGATTCAATCCAATTTTCTTTGCTTGTATAATTAAAATAACTACAAAATGATAAATGGTTTTCCATTAACTAGAATACCCCATTCATGCAAAGTGGGAATTACACGAACTGCTCCAAAAGTGAAATTTGCACAAGTTCCCAAGTTCTTTCCAAGATAATGCACATACTTCAGTCTGTACTTCAGCAACATCCTTAAATCGGTATAAGCTGGAAGCCAGAATTTTTGCCAGCAGATGTCCAGTTCCTATGCATAAATTCTTCTTTGTAATCAAGCATCCTATAAGACTTAAACCCAGACACTGAATTTCTAGAAGAAAAAAAAAAAAAAGAATTGTTTTAAATCTCAAAACTGAAGAAAAATATTTACAGACATCCAGTCGCCAGCTAATGGCCTACAAAAATCTATTCTAAATCCAGAATTCAAATTGTACTGACCTTGGTCATCTGGATACATCTGCAGTGTGTGAAGCACTGAATCCACAGCACCTTCCAGGGATAACACCCCTAATGCATCAGTAAAATGTGCAATAAAAGAAATTACTTTTAATCCACATTTCTGAATCCCAGGATTTCCAATGAACTGAAATCAAAAGAATACTTGCTCTTAAAAATGAGATCTTAATACTTACCTTAGTTAAGACCAGTTATAGACTGATGAAATATAAATCAATTAATCCAAACACAAATTAGTATCCTTGATTTTGTTTTCTATAATATTAATTATGTTTATGCATTATGAAGAATAAGAGTTAGCATTTTTACAATTAATGAGAGCTTGCTCTGTGCCAGGCATTGTAATAAATACTTTGTAGGCATTTTCTTTTCATAATCTCATGAAATCCATACTGATAGCATTCCCATTAGAAGAAGAATTCACTGAGGGTTAGAATGGTTGAGAACTATTCTCAAAGTCCACACTAACTTAATAGTTAGTAAAATGTAATGACCAGTAAAACGCAATGCTGCCTCTCAACAAAGAAAATATTGATAATTACTCTTCACTGCAAGTTCTTTGCATGCCTTATTTCATTTATCTCCTCGACAGCTTCATGTAATAGGTTTGCCAAACTTTGAAGATGCAGAAGTAAGAGCTCAAGTCACAGAACTAATACGCACTGGGCCTGGGACTTGAATATAAATGTTTCCACCTTAAAAGCCCAGGATCTTAATTACAACATCATCCAACCTCTTTAATCTGAATTTCCTCCAGATGCTTTGACATTATAAAGGTATTTTAATACAGGTCACTTCTTTGTCCAGACCATCCTACTCATCAACCAAGAAGAAAATGCAACATACATCTAACTCTTATTCTGGTCATCTCTGCCTTTTCACACACAAGCAATACGCTCCAAACATCTACCTTGGTGTGAATGCTCAACTCATAGCTTTTGTTTCAAAAATTATAATGCCATCCTTCCCAGGAATTTTGCTTTCATTTAGATGATGTTTTGCAGACACTCGTTTCATGGTACCTCCACTCCAAAGACGTGATGGCCTCCACCACAGATAATCCAAAGAGCTGAAATAGCTTCAAGCCGGATGTCTTTGACCGAAATCTTCTGCCTTCCAAGCTTCCTCATTTCTGTACTCTCAGTGAACAGATTTCTATCCCTTTCTCAGTCTACTCCCCTAATGCCTCTCAATTATCTTTACTCATTATCTTCTTTACAGAGGCTGAGAAGTATCAGTTTCTCACCCTGTGTCCTTCCACTTCACACTTTAATTGCTCAGCTTGGACATCATTTCATGTATCATCTTAATAAGACATTGTCTCCCGTGACGTTTTTGTTTCCTGTCACTGTTTCCATAAGCACATCAGCTTGGAGGCCAATTAAATTTGGGTTTAAATTCTGTGAATCTGAGAACCATTAAATAAATCTGAGAACCATTAAATGAATGAAGTAACAATTACTCAGACAATGACTACTAAGAAGTGGTAAGTAAAAAGTGAATCTTCTATTCAAGAAATATAAAGAAATTCAGAGTCGTGCGAAGTGAAATTGGAAGGCTGGTTTGCTGTGTCTCAGCTCCCTCATCCTTAAAACAATTCTCCTAATGCAGGCTGTGATGGGGAGGAGATGAGATGGCTCTGTCCATGGAACAGACCTGGAGAGAGCAATCATCACAGGTCAGGCCTGGGGCTAAGCGCTGTCCTCAGAGATGAAAAACTTCAGAGTTAATGAGAGACTTTCCCTTAATTGGTCCTCTCTTTCCTCAAGTTACCACTTTTTCTTTATTTCTAAACTTATCAATAGAAAAGTCGACTCCCACTACCTCCACATTCGCCTTACCCTTTAATTTCCTATAATCAGACTTCTTTCCTAGCCATTCTGAACATAAACCAAAGAAAAAAGTCTAATAACAACTTAATTGGTGCTTTTCACCCCTTAATTTCCATGACACAGTACCCCCCTAATTATTCTCAATCTTTAAAACCATTCCTTTACCCATCTTCTTTACGATCTCTTCTTTCACCTCCAAACCTTGCCCAAAGTTCTTTCTATTTTCTATTCATATGTGGGATTTCATACACTAAGATGACTTCAGGTCGTAATAACAATAGCAATGACCACAATAACAATGCCAAAACCTATGTAGCACTCGCTCTGTGCCAGACATTCTTTTAAGTACTTCATATGTATTCACCTTCTTAATCCTCCCAAAACCTTTGTGATGTAGACACACTATTGTTGTCCTGATGTACGGATGAAAAAAATTGTGACACAGAGACATGTGAGCACACAAGTCAAAGCACAAGTTTAAACTCTCTAAAGTTCTAAGCCCAAATTTATTTTTGCTTGATACCAGTATCTTAACTCAAATATTCAAGGCCAAAACTTAGTATCTTCTACAAAACAAAGTCAGATTGTCATTCTGAACTTTCTGTTCGATTAATGGGACCAACATTCCTGTTTGACAGGCAAGGCCAGCTTCACAGGTGTGTATTTGTACAATCATATACGGCTTCATGCTCAGAGAGCACTTGCTTCAATGCTCTGTCATCACCCTTGTAAAATCCTTAATAATTTTCAAACAAGGAGAGTGCATTTCCATTTTATTACACAATTACATATCCACTTCTGCTCCCAAGCTCAAAGTGTATCATAAGCTTCTTTTTATGTTAAAATTATATCAAATTGATATTTATAAAGCACCTACCTTTGTCCTTAATAGCTCTACATCTAACGAGTTTCTACTCATTTACTGGTCCTTTTACCTGGAACTCCCCTAGGCTCTAACCATTTCAGTCCAGGTCAATGATGACTAATGACTTGTAACAGATAATCTCTGATTTGTCTATGCAAAAAGAGAATTCAGAGTATAAACTCATAATTTTAAATATGAGCATTTGATTTTTAATAGCTAAGTAAATGTTTAAAAATTAATATTTATATATACATATATGTATTATATAGGTATGACTATCGTGATATTTACAAACCCACAAAAGAATTTCCTTCAGTTATCTAATGCTCCATCTTGCAATAGTAACGTATTGCACTGGTGCTCAAATAGGGATTAAAATCAATTTACTAGTGTCTACTTAGGAGGTGTTTTTCAAGTGAAACTCTGGAGATGCCAACAGAAGGATGGCAGCATCCTACCACCTATGCTTTACTACTCTCCAAGTTTTTTTCAGAGAATCCATAAATATTGAAATGGTTTCTCTAATGAGTGAGCTTGCCAGCTCAATGGAAAAATACTCACGCTGGCCTCTTTCCTAGCTACTAGGTAAGTAGATTAGCCAAAGAAAGGAAAACAGACTCACGTTCCCAGATAATTTGTGTTTTGTTTTCTCCCTTTATCCTTTTTTTCTTATAAATCCCATCTCTGATTTTGATAAATAAGCTAAATGTTTGGAATCATCTCCCTTGTCTACAAGTAAGTGGCATGGTGATAGTGTCGCTGGATCAGTCTTTGAAAAATTAAAAGATTAAGGCAAAAGAGATCCAACATCATATGACTGATAGCCTCAAAGAAGAGAGCTAAAATAATGAAAGAGAAAAATACAGATATTTAGGCTGGTCACGGTGGCTCACACTTGTAATCTCAGCACTTTGGGAGGTCGAGGCAGGATTGCTTGAGTCAAGGAGTTTGAGACCAGCCTGGGCAACATAGTGAGACCCTGTCTCCACTTTTGTATTAAAAATAATAATAAGTAAGTAGATCCAGTTCTACTTCCAAACTCAAAATGCACCACAGGCTTATTTTCACGCCAAAATTATATCGAATTGATATTTATAAAGCATCTATCTTTATCCTTAATATCTTTACCATGTATATGTATATGTATATGTAATATACATGTATATAAAGATGCAATTCAATAAAACTTTCCAGAAAAAAAAGTTGAATGTATAGCTAGAATGAGAATACCATATCCCAGGACTAACATTGAGATATATCCTACTAAAGTGGATAGATTTCAAGAGAAAAAATTCTTTCAGCGCCAGGCAAAGAATCCAAGCACTTAACAGTAAGAAACAAATGAAGCTGGTCTCAGACTTCTCCACTAAAACATTCAGTACTGGAACACAGTGAAATGCCTACAAACACTTCAGGGAAAAAAAAAAAACAATATTTTACAACCAACATAACTTTTTTTAAGAGTGCAAAATTTATAAAGGCAAAAACAGCAACAATGAAATATAAACATTAGATATTCAAGGAATTAAACTTTTCTAAAGAAATTCAGACAACTAAAAGATGAATGGAAAAACAATAACAAAAGGACTTGAGATGAAGACTGCTTCCAAATAACTGTAGGAATAAGGTAAACACAAACTTAGAAAGCATAATTAGAAAGCTGAATATAAATATTATCTACTCTGCCAATGTGGAGTTAGTTTATTGAAAAAAAGTAGGTGGGAAAACAGGAGACATCAGAAGTGCAAATACTCTCATCTTATATAGCCAGGAGTCAAAACATACTTTTAAATCTAATAGCAATAACATTAACATTTATTGAGTGCGTACTATGTGCCAATCATTATACTGACACTTCTGCATGAATTATCTTATAAAATCTTCAACAACTCTAACTGAAAAATCAGTTATTATCTCCATTTTATACATAATAAAATCAAGACATTAAGTACTTGTCCAGGGTGCAGAGTCTGTAGGTAGTGGTGTCAGACTTAAATTCAGATATCTTAATTCCAGAAACCACAAACTTAGCTATTAGAAAATTTTACATAGCTAAAGCTATAAAAGCGAACATATAATTTGCTACAATTGGGTGATAAAAGCGAGGGAGAGGACATAAAGCAGTGGAAATATATTAATTTCAGCCAAAAGTGTGCATAAGGTGTCAACACACAGGAAGGAAAAAATGAATACCTGGGGAATACATTCATACACATAGAAAATTGAAGATTTTTCCAAAGCAGCACATTAGGAATCTCACCTCATTGTTTTTTAATATTTACGTAGGATGATATAATTTGGAAATGGTATAATTTATCTGATTAGTCTCTATTGATGAGTACTGCATTGTCAGGAAAGATTAAATTAAGCTGCAGTAACAATTCTCAAAATTTTATGGGGTGCAAAAATAATAAGCTCCATTATTGCTCATGCTACATATGTGTTGCAGGTCAGGAGGGGACTCTGCTTGTTGTAGTCCCTCAGGGACCTCCACTGACAGATCAACTACTATCTTAAACACTGCAGGTCAACATACCTGAGACGGTGCTCCCTCCATTTACAACTCCCTGACCAAACTTAGTCACATGCTTCAACCTAACTACTAAATCCTATGCCAGAATCACCAGAAGGTGGAGAACTAAAAATATTTGGCGAACAGCATGAATGATTACCATGTAAGCTTTTAGTTTGTTGCCACATTTTTAATTACAAATCCTGCCACAGTGAACATTCATGTCTAATAATATTTCTGTACATGAGCAAGTATATCTACATTAAAAATTCTTAGAATGAAATTGCTGATCAGAAAATACGGCATTTTAATTTTGATAAATATTACCAAATTTCTCTCCAACAAGCTATTTCGTTATCATTTATGTTAATAACAATTATAGTTGAAACTTTTAATGTGTACATATACCAACTTCATTATAGACCATAATCTCATCCATCTGTAATTTGTTTTGGCAAAAGGAGTAAGATATTCAGCTTCCTTTGCTTTTCCCAAATGGCTGAAGAGTTAGTTGTTCCAACACAAGTAACTGAGTAATCTATTTTCCTCCCAGCAGTCGAGGAATATCATAACATTACAAATTTTTATTTAAGTCTATTTCCTGAGCCACCCTTATGTGGCACTGATCTGTCTCCTCTAGTGCCAGTATCACACCATTATAGTTACTAAAATTGTATAATACATTTGATTATCTTTTGGAGTTAGGCCATATGAATTAACACTCTTGTTTAAAATTCTCCTGATTGCTCATATGTATTAATTTTTTCATGCAAATTTTACACTAGCTTACTTAGTTCCAGAAAATACTATTGTTATTTTTACTAAGGGTTCATAAACATAGATCAATTTTCATTTTTAAAAATTTAGTCCTTTTATCAAAATAGAAGATGTATCTTTTCATATATTCAGCTACTCCTCTCTACCCCTAAGCTTCGTAGTTTTCTGTATATCCTTCCTGTAAACCTTTTATAAATTTTACTTATATGCAATTTGTTGTTATTGTTATTGGTGTTGCTTTTGCAGATAAGCTCTTTTTTTGACTACTGAAATAAATATATTCAATATTTAAGCTGAGTATATTTTGCTTCAAGGTTTTTGTGAAGCTCACAAGTTCTCTGATTTGTGCCCTTTTCATCTGAAGATTTGTTTTACTTTACTGGATTTCCTCACTGAAGAACACAGGAATGTCACCACATATAAAACACAGATGCAGCCAAAATGTGTAGAGTCTATTTTCTGCTTTGCTCTCTGGAAACAATAATGGACAAATATATCTCTCTGGAACAGGTGACAAAGTCTTCATCTGTGGAAAAGCTAAAAGGATCAGGCATAAATGGAACATCGCTGTTCTAGACAGAGATTTTAACTTCAGCTTGAATTTTATTGCATTTTTATGTATCCAAACATGGATTCACTTTCATAAATACTCTTCTTAGTCTGCTTTATAAATCAGAGTTGAATCTCAAGTTCTACCTTATTTGGAACTCTGCTCTCCAAGTTTAGATGTATTAAAATGTAATTCATTTTATCGTGTCTGCAATATTTGGACCTAAAACCTCTGATGCTTTGTAATTACTATTCAGAGTAAGACATGCAATCACAGAATTTTGGAGCTACAGTAATCACTCTCATCTCTTAGAGCCATTTTTCTCAACCATGGTGAAGGATTAGGGGAATTACACTGGAGAGGTCTTTGAAATAAAATATTGTTACTTGTGTTTCTCCATGACCTTAACTCGCCACCTCTAACGATAATCAGTGCTGAGTGAAAGGCTGTGCGTCATTACTGAAGTACTGGCATGGGGGGAAAAGCAGTGTTCAACCATTTCTTCTCAGATGGAACAAAGCGATTTTCTCCACATCACAGCACTTACCTGCTCTCTTGGCTCCCGACTGCTGAGGTTACATCTCACTTAGGCCTCTCTAATAACTTTAGAGAATATTGGCTAACTGGAACCAGTTATATATATGGCTTTTTTGGTACCTCTTCCACTTTTCACCAACACTCACCATGAATAAAATTAACTGTTCCCTCCTCTATGTACTTAGACTATGTTCACAATGCTGGTATCCCTCCTAAGTGCTCGTGTAGAACAACTGATTTTATGCACAGTTGTTATTCCTCTAACAATGAGGCAGGATAGGTATTAAAAGGAAGTAACCATGTCTTCAGGACGTGGCAACTGTGGCAATCTTACTGTCAACATAATAAGTTTCAGCATTCGCATTGTAGTCCAGCTCATTCAAGCAAAGCTATCTCCAGTAGGGAATTGCCCCTGTAGGGAGCATGCACATTTTGATTTTCCTGTCCTCAGACTGACCCTTTGCTCATTATAATAGTAAAACACACACCACTGGGTGGAGATTTCAGAGAGTTATGAGACATGGGATATATGAACAAACATGTACAGCTACTGCACATATGCACCCAGAGGACAACCTAGAATATGCTTACTAGTAACACATCTTCCCACCTGCTTATGAAAAGTCATGTATGACTCCCACAAATGGAGTCTTCCTAGTGCCAGTCTATGCAGTCTCCTCCTTACTAGCAAGCCCGCCCTGAATTCTGTCAGGGTAAGTGTCTATTCCTCACTTAACCTGCAAAATATTCTTTCTTTTGCAATAAATTACTTGATGCTGCATCTCCTCTGCTGTGTGTCTCTTGTTTACAGAAAAGAACCAAGGTTTCACAACAGACATCAATAACCAGATTATGAGATTCAGGAGAGAAGGGTACAAAGCATTTTTATTTATCTTCTAAATGCCTAACCGCTTCCTTCCATATACTTATTTTCAACAAATATTTCTCAAGTTAAATTTAACCCATTACAACATAAATTCTTGCCATACTCAAGGACTGTATTAAAGTTTGAGTATAAATGACTCAAACATATTATAGGCAGTGAGTGACATTATAAAGTTCACTTTAAAATGAATTTTTAAGGGAGATCTCTTTGGAAGCTACTTTAATTAATTTATGACATTTATCAAAGTATATCAAACACATGGAATCATTTCCATTAATTACTTTAAATTGGCTCCTCCTTTTATAAAAACGTTCACACTAATCATGTCTTTATTCTTAACATCTTTAATAAAGAACCAATGCATTTTATGCAAAATTTCCAAAACTTAATTCCACCAAAACTTTTTGCATTACACAATTTAAATTTAATTCCCTTTTTCTCTTTTTCATATTCAGTATGATTTATTGATACTTTAATTATAACGTAGGAACATAGATATATAAATGCTAATAAATGGAAACAATGTATACCAAATCATTTCAGAGGTTATCTCTTAGGAGAGCAATGAAAAGGAGCACAGGGAATCAAAGAAGACTTTACTGTTTTTGTTTGTTTGTTTTTGTTTCTGTTTTTGTTTTGGTTTTGAGACAAAGTCTCACTCTGTCGCCCAAGCTGGAGTGCAGTGGCGCCATCTCAGCTCACAGCAACCTCTGCCTCCTGGGTTCAAGCGATTCTCCTGCTTCAGCCTCCCGAGTAGCTGGGATTACAGGCGTGCATCACCATGCCCAGTTAATTTCTGTATTTTTAGTAGAGACAGGGTTTCACCATGTTGGCCAGGTAGGTCTCGAACTCCTGACCTCGTGATCCACCCGCCTCGGCCTCGCCATAGTGCTAGCATTACAGACCTGAGCCACCGTGCCCAGCGAAGACTTTACTTTTAACCCTGGTATGTCTTCATGGGCTAAATCATATACCATGAGACCAGAAAAGAAAGATAAGTAGCCGGAGAGGACAGACAGAGAAAACAGCAGCCATAGCACCCAGCATGACTCATAAGGTCTAGCTGCATATCTGGCTCTTTGGTTCTCTTTTTGGTTGAGCAAACTAGAGTGGATTTATATTACTGGCAATCAAAAGAATCTTGCCTACATTTGCAATTGATAATACACTTAGCTGGACTTAGCTTAGTACGTATCTTTTCACTTCCCACATCTTATGTCTCTAACCACATGACTTCCTGCTATCATAGTAAATGGAGAATAGAAAACTTCGACTGAAAAAGCCCCCTAGTTCTCCAAATTTAATACTTTAGTTAACAGTGTAAAGACAGAAAACTCATATTCAACATACCCTGTTCAAAGCTGCTAGGACCAGTTTGTGAATATCATTCTTGAAACACTGTTTTTTAACCATATTTAGCTTACGATGAGATTCTGCATCCTCTCTGGATTCTTCTGGCATGCCTAAATGCACAGATAAATAAATAAAGAAAGACTTTTCTTATAAACATTTGAGTTGAACAGACTGTTACTTTCTAGAAATTGTCATAATTAATCTTACAATATATGTGTCGTACTTTTTTCTACTACATATTTCCTTATCAAAGAAATAACCCGAAATTTTAAGGAATCTATAAAGATAGTTCATCACTGAATATAAAATAAATATAATGTGTAAGAATGCTTACTGAATTTGAAGTAGCAAAAAATTATGATGGTGAAGCAATTTTCTGCGGCAAGCAATCACTTTTTTGTGTGAGTAGGCTGTGCTTTAAGATGCTGGAAGATTTGTATGCAACAATGGACAACTTGAGAAAAGTTCAAAGTTATTTGGACTACAACATAAAAAGGTCAGAAATGAAAAGTAGTCAAAAAAGAGTAGCTGGAATAATCGTGGCAAAAAATAAGATTTGAGTTTCAGTATTAAAGTGGTAGAGAACATGTCGTTTTTTAGAAGTCCTGTAAAGGCTATAGAATAGCATTGTTATTTTTAAAAAATCATACTCCTTATTAAGCTACACTATAGTTGAACTATGCTAAAAACACTACAAGTCAAAAATGTAATATAACATGTAAGTAAAAATATTATGAATGAATAATGTTTTCCAAACCTAAGATTATAGACATAATTGTTAACAAACAATCATTTAAAATCTTCCACTTTAATAATCTACATTAATACAAACTATAAGCTGGCTACAGCAGGTTTTTCATTTATTTAAGAAGAATTTGAATTCCAATTACATGCCAAGGATTTTGTTAAATGCTGGGAATACTATGGTAAAGAAGGCAGCCTTGATAACCACCCTACTCCAACTTTCAGTCCTTATTTTAAAATGTATTCAAAGAGGTTCTGACATTCACTGCAGTCGTGTGGTCTGGGGCAAGTCCCTTAAACTCTCTGTGTATCATTTCCAGTGACCAAGACCACACTAACTTCTGAGGCTGCCTATTATGCCTTAAGAAAATGTGACCACTAAAACTGGCCTGTTTGAGTAGTAAAAACATCATGCTACATGTAATGGGTCTTACTAAACATCTTCCTTATATTAAGACCAAATGAACATTCCTGTAAATTTCTTCTCCAGTCTTTGTTCTATCACTTGAGGTCCTACTACTCAAATGGATATAATCTCCTTTCTACACAACAGTCCTTTAAGTTGTGCAGATGGTACATTTTTTTGAGAGCAGTGTCCATAACCTCATCATCTCCCCAGACCTTAAGGATTCTAGACATAGTGCTTTAAATACAACAGTTGTTCAGGACAAATTTGTTGCACAAACATTTATTTTAAAATGCCTACTCTGGAGTCAGCCTGCATACACTGAAAATCTGGTGCTGTTATATCAGGCCTGACCTTAAAAATCTCTACAATTCTATGCCTCAGTTTTGTTGTCCATACAATACCAAAATAATAATAATAATAATAATAATATCTGCCTCATGGAGTATTGTGAGAATTGAAAGAGTTAATATACTTAAAACACTTCAAACAATGACTAATACTTTTTAAGTTCTCCATGTTCGTTTAGTATTATTACTGTTACTGGTTGTAAGTGAGTAGATTTTAACAGAGTTTCATATCCCCTTGAGTCATCTCTTCTTCAAATAAAACAATCTCAGTTCCTTTTATCGCTCTTTTTGATGTGCTTTTATCTCCCTAATCACTCTCCTCTGTATACTTCCCTATTCGCCTATATCCCTTCTTAAAGAACTTCACATTATTTCCTCTAAAACTAGCAGTAACTCAAGAAACAACAAGTCAAATGATATTTTATTGAAGTAACTGGGTCTTTATTATTATTTTCTTAAAGCAACCAGTTCAACGTCTTCAACAAGTTGTTACAAAGTAAAAGAGAAAATGTACAGTAATAAATTGGAAGAAACTTAAGATACATACACTAGATGCAATATGCTATCCTTAATTGGACACTAAATTATACACATTTGCCATAACGTACATCTTTGCCACTAAAAAACCTGAATATAATCTAGTTAATAAATGAATACATGTACACCTAGGTATCTTATAAGAACCTCAACTTAGCATGTTCAAAACAGAATCATATTCAACCTAGAAACTACCGGAGTATTGCTACAATAGTTCCTTGTTGATACCTAGAATGATATGGTACTGCACGGCATGGTACATGATGGTAGGGTACAATACAGTATGGTGTAATGTGGTAGTATAATATGTTAGCATAGAGTAAATGATTAAGCCTTTACCTACCAGAAGAATGTACTTACATACTGATATGTTTATAAAATGTATTTTTTTACATGAAGTACAGTCCTCAAGTGATTATTTTCAAGGGCACCCATAATACATCTGATTGATTGCTGACTAACAATTTTGCTTCAGGGTCAGTTTAAGAACAATAAAAGAAAAGAAACACTGTATTCCAAACTTACTTTTGGACTAAAAGAATATTATTTCATTAACAGATACGGTTTTTGAGTGTCCTCTGGTTATCTTTAAAACTCAAAACCTCTCTCAAAAGAATAAGGCTGTCAACTTTAAGGATAATCAAAAGGCATTTTTATTGTTTTTAATTACAATCTAAAAATAAAATTCAATAAAACCTGCAATAATATTTGCAAGCAAAATTACATCTGTTAAATTATGTCTCAAAATTAAGCTGAAACTATGAATAGGACACCATGACTCAATTTTTAAAACACTGATTGAATAGCTACCAGAGGACTGGAAAAACATGACTGAAGAAAGCTCTGTCCTTAAAAAACTTGTATATCGAATAATACTCTTATACAGAGAAACATAAAATGTCTATATAACTAGAGAAAATGATAGATTTAGGAAGATTTCATTTTAAAAGAACAAAGCAAAAATGACTGCAAAAGATTGGGAACTTCACAGAACAAAGCATCATCCCTCATACTTAGGGATCACGATGTCACATCAAACAGATCTCCCAACCATCTGTCCAATCTGCCCTCTCATCTGTGTTTCCACTGCAGGGTTCCTTCACCGGGTCTCACTTGACTACCACAGACCTCCAACCCAATCTCCTTTTATATAGTCTCTCTCCCTGTCTATCATCCTCTACACCACAATGCTATTGTCTTTAGTTGCAAAATTCGGTGTGACACTACAATCTGTAAACACTTTTCATAAACTTGGATTAACTTCCATTGTTACAAGGCATAGATTTTTCAACACTGCATTCAAGCCCCTTTTCTTTGGGCCTCAGCCTGTCCTTCCACACTCATCCCCATGCACTACTCTCCTCATCCTCTATGCCTCACTCACCCCTGACCATGTGCATGTTCGTGTGCTTGAAATGTCCCCCTTCGTCTTTCTGCCAGGCCAGCTCTATTTACCCTTCCACCTCAAATATTATAATCTCTGTCCTACTCCTCTGAAGAAATTATTTGTGCCTCAATCAATATTCTCAAAGCCTTTTATACATGCATCTATCATGGCCCCTCTCACACTGCCTGTTAATTAACTATTTACACGTCCATCTACCTCTAAGCTCCTATAATAGTACAGTTGTGCTTTTTTTCCAATTCATCTTTCAAAGCTTAACAGCATCACAGTGCTTAGACCATAAGAAGCACCTAATAAATGTGCTGAATGAATAGAGACATGGGTATTTTAAAGGGGCTTTTGAGAACAAATAAGGTGATAACAGATGTAAGTAGGAATTAAAGGTGGGTGGAGGGTGGAAGCCATTGAGGTAAATGAGTACACGCCATATTGGAGAAAGATTAATTCAATCACAGAGTAAGAAAAGGATGGAAATGAAGGAAGAGAATAGGTATGAAAATTAGCTAATAGTACAATTCAAACAAGTGAAAAAAAGCTTGAACTCAGGTCACAGCAACAAAAATAGAAAACAATTATCAGAGATGAACACTCTCCTTAAAAATAAAATCTCCACATCTTACATTGTAGTTATTTAAAACAAATAAATTACTGAATTTCATATTTTTTATAAAAATTAATCTAAATGCCAATTCTGCATCATATTTAACCCCTATTTTTGTTTTTGGTGTAACAGAAAGATTTACATTTAGTCAACAGAAACTAGTCTTTTAATATTTGCCTAGAAAATTGCTATTTCATGAAAAGTCAAAAATCCCTTTAAATTGTTATCTCTTCTCACAATCAACTATGTAACTTACCTGGCACTATAAAATGTAAAATAGCTCGAAGCGCCTCCAGCTGCACTGGTAATGATGTCTCATGACTTTTCATAACTGTTATTATTTTGGGGAGCACTGCTGCCATTGTATCCAGGGAAGTGTTGCTGGGGATATAAAATTGGCATGTTTATTGGAAGACCGATCTGATTCAATGGTATAAACACCAAATTGAAGTAAGTACAGGAGGACAGAACCAATATATTTTATCAGGAAAGACTATATGAAAATGCATTTGAAATCAGCAGTATAAGCATACATAATTTTAATTGTCTAAACTTTGAACTCATAAGATAGAATTCATAGTAACCTGGGAATTATTTCATTTCATAAAACTAACAACATCCTTCTGACCTAGGATGGGTCAATGACAACAATCCCAGGAGGTAGGTGTTATTATCCCCATTTTCTACATGAAGAACTTAGGCAGATAGAGGTTAAATATTCAGGTTTTGTCACTAGAAAGTGACAGAGACAAGGCTGGTACCCAAACTTGTCTGACCCCAAGATAAGGCCTCTTTACAGCACATGAACCTTCCTCTTCCAGATTAACATCACTGGACTTCTTATATAGTATCCTTAATTATTTTTAATTTGTTTTACAGTCTTGTTTTCTCTAAGGTATTTAAGCTATTCTTTCTTTTACATATGAGCAAATGTCACTTGACTAGAATGCGGTAGGTACTATGAACTTTAATACAGTCAATCCTTGCTTTACTTGCTAACTGAAACTTGTGCATATCAGAACCATGTTCTCACTTTGCATGGTTCTGTGGACACTGAGATACACTCCTTCTTTTCCAACTTAAAGTCCCAGTTTAAACACATCCCTCTGTTGGAGCCTGCCCTCCTTAGGTAACCCCAGCTGGGTCCACTCTACTCTTACCATTGTGTATTTTACACACTACTGTTACTGCATTCTGAGACTGTATTATAATAACCTGTTTACATATCAGTCTCTCAACTAACATGAGTTCTCTAGGGGCAGACACATTGCCAGAGCCAATGTGGAATCTCCAGGACTGCAACTGTACACATTTTACTTAAGAGCATGCAGCCAGAAACATCAAATCGCTTGCCCAGAATCTACAGAATCCTAGACTGGAGTTTATTCCACTGTTTTTGTGCCTCATTTATAAAGGTTTGCACACTTTCGGCGCCATTAAAATCAACATTTAAGATAAACTTTTCATCTCAGTGTTCAAAAACAACATTTAAATAAGAGAAATACAACTTAAAGAGATATATAAACATAGATTAGCTAGACTGATGTTAAAAACAGTGTAACCCTACTTCTTACAAGTCTGCAGTTATGTTACATTTCATGCTACATGCACTTCATCTATTCACACTTAATAACAGTATAACAATAGATATAATTTGTTGAGTGCTTAAAATGTAGCAGGCATTATCCTAATCCCTTTGTAAAAATTAATTTATTTAATCCTTACATTCTAAGCTTACAACTTTCAAAGTTGTTATTACCATTCTTCTTTACCAATGAGGAACATGAAGTTTTAGAGATGAAACAGTTGGCTCAAATTAGTGGCAAAGCCAAGAACAAAATTAGTTTTTACTGCAACTTCTGTGCCAATTATTTTGTCTACACATGAGAGTTTTCTATATAGCCTCTTTTTGTTTGAAATTTACTCAGACAATGCCAAATTTACATCATATTTTTTGGCTTAACAAAATGCAAAAAGGCACTGAGCCTATTCTACAGTAGGTACCTTCTGCATATTATTCATTTTTCGTCTTTTAAACAGGTTTTTTTTTTTTAAGCCACAAGTTCTGCCCACACCTACCACCCCTCACCCCCACCTCATCCCACTCTATCCCACCACCATCCATACATAGATCAAAGGATCTGGTCTCTGTTGTGCCACTAACCAGCAGCTGTATAATCTTAACATCTCTGCACTTGGACTAGATGTAGTTAAAATTTTCCCTAACTAAAGATTGAGAGCAGGAAGAGAAGCCAAAGTTCATTCAAATGAAGGAATAATATATTCGTTGTGAAAGAACAACAATTAGGAAGCTATATCCTGATTTTATCTTTTATAACTTTCACACACACAATATTAGAAAAACTGCTGTATGCTATGTGCTATACAATTACCACTTTTCAAAATATAGTCAACATCAAGCATCAGGTTCAAAACCAGACCTTCAACATGTTTCCACAATCTTGCCATTCCTTTCAGTGTTCAGATAAAGTAAGTCTATGGTACTAGTGACACGAGATTACATTGCAAAATGCTTCAATTTTCAAGTGTCTTACGTTTTTCTTTTTCTTTTCATTGTTAGAAATATGCTTGAAATATTGATATTCTACCTGGCCCAATATGATATATTCTGTACAAGTTAATGAATCTATATTACCTTCCTTCAAAAAGATGATTTAGCATTTTACAGCCACTTTCAGCCACTTCAGGAGAATGTATATGCTTCTGCATTAACTCCAAAACATTCAGGTATATTCCTTTTGATAACAGGATTTTTCTGAAATTAACTGAGATTTTTTAAAGTGTCACTTATGGATATGAAAGCATATTTTCATAATTTTACCATAAGATTTAGAATATAGTCCATCATATACAAAGGAATGGAAAGCATTTAATATAAGCATTTAATATAAGAATATAAGTAATTATGGTTATTTTCACAAAGTAATGCCAAACTCTAGGAAACATAGAGATATGCTTTACAACTGGTATTTCATTTATTTGTGAAAAGTAACTATATTCCAGCAATAATGATTAAGGAATAATTTTCCTCTTTTTTTGCTGTTGTTGCTTTTTGTAACAGCATCTCTCGCTGTTGCCAAGGCTGGGGTGCAGTAGCAAGATCATAGCTTACTGCAGCCTTAACTTCCTGGCCTCAAGTGATCCTCCTGTCTCAGCTTCCAAGTAGCAGGAACTACAAGTGTGCCACCATGCCTGGCTAATTTTTGTTAATATTTTGTAGAGAGGGGATCTCACTATGTTGCCCAGCCTGGTCTTGAACTCCTGAGCTCAGGCAATCCTCCTGCCTTGGCCTCCCAAAGTGCTGGGATTACAGGCATGAGCCATCACAATAGGCCAATTTTCCTCTTTGCAATAAACTTCCTTCACTAAACATAAATCTGTTGTCTTCAAGTTTCCACATAAACATCAATTGTCTTGAAGCCTCTATAAAAATATCAATTCCAACATTACACACTGTGATTCAACACTTTGAAAGTGGCAGAAAAAGAAACATAAAAAGTTTTAACTTAAGTACTGCTTTTAAAATAAGTATATGACCCAGCCATCCCATTACTGGGGATATACCCAAAGGATTATAAATCATGCTGCTATAAAGACACATACACACGTATGTTTATTGCGGCACTATTCACAATAGCAAAGACTTGGAATCAACCCAAATGTCCATCAGTGACAGACTGGATTAAGAAAATGTGGCATATATACACCATGGAATACTATGCAGCCACACAAAAGGATGAGTTTGTGTCCTTGGTAGGGACATGGATGCAGCTGGAAATCATCATTCTCAGCAAACTATCGCGAGAACAGAAAACCAAACACCGCATGTTCTCACTCATAGGTGGGAACTGAACAATGAGATCACTTGGACTCGGGAAGGGGAACATCATACACCAGGGCCTATCATGGGGAGGGGGGAGGAGGGATGGGGGAGGGATTGCATTGGGAGTTATACCTGATGTAAATGACGAGTTGATGGGTGCTGACGAGTTGATGGGTGCAGCACGCCAAGATGGCACAAGTATACATATGTAACAAACCTGCACATTATGCACATGTACCCCAGAACTTAAAGTATAATAATAAAAAAAAATAACAATAAATAAATAAAAAATAAATAAAATAAGTAGTCTATCTCAAGAAGATAGGACAAAACATGGAAACAAACAGAAATCACGTATACATTCTACAATACTGCCAGAACCTGAAAAACTCGTATCTTTTAAACACATTCAGAATAGCACACGTTAATATACAATAAACAGTTGGTTACTTTGCTCGATCACATCAGAAGTTGTAACAACCTTTCCCAAAGTGGCTAGCTTCTAGCCAAGACGACGCTTTAAAAGACAAAAACAACACTAGATCAGTGGTTCTCAAACTGTAGCGTGCATCAGAATCATCTAGAGAGCTTGTTAAAACATGGATTGCTGGGTCTCAACTCCAGGGTTTATGATTCAGAAGGTCTGTATGGGGCCCTTGAATTTACATTGTTTATCAAGTTTCCCCAGCAAATGCTGCTGGTCCAGGAACCACACTTTAAGAATCACTATCCTAGACAGTAACCCAATGTGTGACTTGAAAATTGCGAGCAATAAACCTAGGAGAAGAAATTTCATCATAAAGTCACGTCAGACTTTATAGAACATTTTACATGCTATCGCATCTACCAGCTATCTACATAATACTCCTGATCTCATCCACTCCATTTTAACAGGAAATTAACTGCTTTAAGAGGCAAAAAACAATATGCAACGCCCTGCAGGTCTTACTCAATAGACACCTTCTTTCCTGGCTGCCTATTCACAACTTCATCTCCTCTGATTTCTAACGTATCATATTCTCCTTCCTTGCTTCATTTTTTATTCTTAACTGCCTCAAATATTACATATTTTAGTTAGTCTTATTATCTTCCCTACTACAGTTTAAATTCCATGAGCCTGGGATTTTTACTTAATGAATGTATCCCAAGTGCCTACAGACACTAGACACTTGGGAGCTCAATGAATATTAGTTAATTAATTGAATGGAAAATGTCACACAAGATGTGTGCAACTTTGGGACCTCCATGGTTCCAAGGACCCAGTTCTTCTGCCTGCCAGTGTAGCCATTTTTCTAAAAAAGCCATGCCCAGCTCTGTACACCCAAAGGTTCTCAAGTGTCTTTCAATGAGAAATTGCCCAAGAAAGGTGATGAATGAGCTACTCAAGTTCTTCATGCTTTATTAAGGCAGAACTCCAAAGACAATACAAAAGGATCTGAGGACATTTTACCTGACAGGTGGTCAGGAACAAAGAAGTAGGGAACTAGAAAGAGCAGAGAACTGAACGAAGACATCAGGGTGTACTCTGAATGTAACCAGTCCTCAGACATCATAATACGAAGCAGTCGAAATTTCACAAAGTTTTGGTTGTTTAATTTGCATATCAAAGGAGATTTCCAGGTGGTTATGAATGACGTCACCAACGCAATGTTGTCTGTACATAGTAAAAGTCTACCTCCACTCTAAGGTGCCTCAACAGAAGCCACAAAGTCCAGTCCTCATTTTTGGGAGTGAAATCCCTGTCCAGACCTCTTTAACTGCACAGTAGAATATGAGAGATTCGAGAACAGTGATTTCCTCTCCTTCCCCTGTTACTCGGACTCATTATCCTTGAGAGCAGCCCCTGTCTGTCTGTCAGTGCCCTTGCCACTCCAAGCGTTTTATTAAAGTGCCATCAGAGAGGTGAGATGGAAAAGGAGGAAGAGGAAGAAGAAATGATTTTCCTCTTTATTTAGCTTCAATAATGATATAAAGAAACATGCATGAGGTGGTGGCTTTATTTTTTTTTCCCACCCTACCCAGGTTCTCTATTAAAAGCTGGTGCTTACACTGGTCTCTGTCTCTGGCTTTCAGTGCTTTTCTCTATTTTTCGCCCTATAAAAATATCCTACAAAAGCTGCCAAGTCCCAATGCCTTTATGATGAGTTTTCACCTAAGGATTTCTGTCAGTATTCCTGTTTACGGGGGAAGAAATTTGAGCAGCCTGAACCATAAGCTTAAAACTCATGTCTTTCTGAAGGTATACAAGCCATTTTCTCTTCTTAATTATACAAAGCTATAAGACTTATAAGAATTATATGTAAAGAACCATTTTTTTAAAAAGTATAGTGTGAAAATTTATAATAGACAATTTTACCAGATTTTAAAATGGTGAATAGCTTTCTGCCCAGTTGCATTTCTATGAAATTTTCCCAAGAAAATAATAGGAACCATGTATAAAGGAAAACAGAGGAGGAAAGTGATCATTGGTATGTATTATGGGTTTCAGAAACATCCCACTAGACACAAACTGAAACTTCATTAATAAGAAATTGGTTCATAAAATAGAATACAGGCATGCAATGAAAAACTACATAGCTTTTAAAAATGATAATTTGGGCTGGGCACAGTGGCTCATGCCTGTAATCCCAGCACTTGGGAGGCCAAGGCAGATCGATTGCTTGAGCCCAGGAATTCGAGACCAGCCTGGGCAACATGGCAAAACACCATCTCTGCAAAAAATTAGCCAGGCATGGCAGTGCACACCTGTAGTCCCAGCTACTCAAGAGGCTGAGGTGGGAGGATCACCTGAGTCCAAAAGTTTGAGGTTGTAGTGAGCCATGATCATGCCACTGCACTCCAGCCTAGGTGACAGAGTGAGACCATATCTAAAAACAAAAATTAATTTTAAAAATTAAAAATAAAAAATGATAATGTGAGAATACACATGTATCAACATAAAAAAGAAAATAAAATTTGGTTATGAAAGAGTATAATATTTCTACAAAATATGTAAAATTTTGTATATGTCATGTGTGAGTTTACACATAGAAGTCCAGAAAAATATACAATAAATGTTTATTTTATTCTTCATCCTTGTACCTATATGTTCATAATCCACATGCCAATATATCTCTACACACAGAGAGATCTTTCACAATATATAGCTTTATAAATTATGTAAGTTTCTCACAATATATAGCTTTTATAATTAAAACTACCACAAAAATGTGTTTCCCTTTATTTGAAAATATGGCACACTGCTTACCATTTTGTTCTAAAAGAGTTGACAATGCATTAGCAGATGCCTGGAAAACTTCCTTTGATGATGAATGCATCAGCATGGACAGCATCACTTCCCTATGAGCTGGGAAACTTTCAAAAATTCAACGAAAATGTTAGTAGTAATCTTTTAAATAATTATCTCAAATTCTCACTTACCATTATCAAATATCTCTAACAACAATTAAGAGCATGTAAACAATATTTTATGCCACCTCCCCTTACAAGAGTTAATTATAGTTCATTTTTAAGACTCAAATTAATTAAATACTAATAAATTAGTATTTTTATGCTTTTTCAAAAACCAATAAGCAGCAGAGAGAAATAAAGAAGCTTAGCAGATATGTAAAGAGATGCTGAGGAAAAACATAAAGTGAGGAAAAGAAGATAATGGTAAAAAGAAAAGAACAATAAAAAACTGTCAAGAAGCAAGATAAGTTTTAAAGATGCACAACATAAATTTATTTTCTTTGTTTTAATAATATATTTATTTTAAAGTTCTCTTATGGATATTGAGAAACAGGTATCCTATGAACTAAAATTTATAAACTGCAACATGAATCTCCCTTACCCTAATCTCCAAAAGCCTTGCTCAACATGAGATTATTAAGATGCCAATTTAGCATAGTTTTCAAAAGAACTACTGTTTCTTGTCAAAATGAAAATGTTTAATTAAGTAGCATCTGTGTTATTAATTCCCCTCTTATCAGCAATAGATAATTAAACAAATAGACTGTCAAGATTTCAGATGTAGAATACTACTATTTGTTTCCAAAATAAGTCATTCACAATTTAAAACCCAGAGGATATCCATTGCAAATAGCACAAGCATAATCAGTTGCCATAAAACACAAAGGCTCACGGATATGAAACAAACCTGATATGCACAAAACTCCTTGCTACAGTTTGTATCTTTGGGAGAGAGTGCCAGTCTTATGATGTTTGAATGGCACTCCTAGTGAAAGAGTTATCTGGAGATGACAGCTTCAAATAACCCTCTCAAAAGAAGACAGGTCAACTCTGTCACATCAGATGGGAACTCATCATAGGGAGCTCTCTAACCAAATCTAATTCCTGATATTGACAACCTGCTGGCTAGTCACCACAGAAGAAAAGATCACAGATGGCTCTGCAATTTCTATCACCCAAGATGAATTAATATGGCATTTTAAAACGAACAGCCAGGAAACAGATTCTTTCTCCATGATTTGTGAATTACCAAATGACTCTTGATTCCAAATCTCTCAATAATAACTCTCAAACATGCTACCTTTTCTAACTCCTGGAGGTAATAAGATCAAAATGCTACATACATACTACTATTTGGCAGCAACATCTAAAACTAAAAGGCTGTATCAAAAATATTTCTAACAATAAAAGTTATGGTTAAAGTATTTTGTAGGTATTGATTTAAAATATAACTGAAATTTTCTATCATATAAAATCAAAACTACTGACTGGCCATCTTCATCTCCAATCTTCTCATGTAAACTGTTTTGGTACATAAGGAGATTATTTAGTGCCCAGCATGCAGCCTCCTGGATTAGGGGAGAAAAAAGAAATCTGTCAAAATATAAATGATTAGAAAACACAATTTTGAGTAACTCTAATATTTATGAGAGTCCAACCTGCACGTGCTTGTTCTTTCTATGCCACGTTAACGCTTTGTAACAGGCTTCCAGCCAAAACAATTTAACTTCTTCCCCCTCATCATCATTCTCTTGATTCTCATTCTTTTCCTCTAAATCTTGATTTAAGAAAATGGTCTCAGCTTGAAAAAAATTAAAAAATAAATAAAAGCATTATATATATGATTTACTTAACAGTTTGACCAACTCTAATTCAATATTTTGAAATATTACCAACAGAATGAGGTGTGCTTTAGTAGAAGCCTTGGTCAATTATAAAGATAATTTTTGATATATTACACACCTCATAATACTACCATCCTATACAGATAAATAATAAAATCAGGAAGAGGGTACCAAAAAAAAAAAAAAACCTAATAGACTAGAGAAGGATTATTTGAAAAGATTAGTTCATCACAGCACTATTCACAATAGCAAAGACATGGAATCAACCCAAATGCCCATCAGTCATAGACTGGATAAAGAAAATGTGGTACATATACACCATGAAATACCATGCAGCCATAGAAAGCAATGATATCATGTCCTTTGCAGGGACACAGATGGAGCTGGAAACCATTATCCTCAAATAAACTAACACATGAAGAGAAAACCAAACACCGCATGTTCTCACTTATAAGTGGGAGCTGAACAATGAGAACACATGAACACAGGGAGAGGAACAATACATACTGGGGCCCATTGGGGGATGGGACTGGGGGAGGGAGAGCATTAGGAAAAATAGCTAAACCATGCTGGGCTTAATACCTAGGTGATGGGTTAATAGGTATAGCAAACCACCAAGGCACACGTTTACCTATGTAAAAAATCTGCACATCCTGCACGTGTACACCAGAATTTAAAATAAAAAAATTTTTTTTTTTTTGAGACTGAGTTTCATTCTTGTTGCCCAGGCTGGAGTGCAGTGGCACGATCTCAGCTCACTGCAACCTCTACCCTCTGGTTTCAAGCGGTTCTCCTGCCTCAGCCTCCCGAGTAGCTGGGATTACAGGCGCCCGCCACCACGCCTGGCTAATTTTTATATTTTTAGTAGAGACGAGGTTTCACCATGTTGGCCAGGCTGGTCTCGAACTCCTGACCTTGTGATCTACCCGCCTTGGCCTCCCAAAGTGCTGAGATTACAAGCGTGAGCCACCATGCCCGGCCACAAGTAAAAATTCTTTAAAAAAAGATTAGCTGCTTAATGACAAAGCTAAATCAAGAATGATGTAAAGCAAAACTCTACATGGAGATGTGTATACTTGTCATAACTGTTAGTTTCCTTGAAAGTATTCTCTACTAGAAAATGAGCTACACAGGACAGAACTCCCATCTGTACATATGATTCTCTTGTTACAATGTTCATATTTGATGTCAAATGCCTCTGGAAGAATCTCCTTTTTAGTGAAGTTACTTACTGAGGAGGGCCAAACAGCTGAGCGCTGAGATCTGTAATGCTGCGTTCTCTGGGTACCGCTGCACAGCTTTCACCACAAATTCATGGACTTCGTTTAATACCAGGATATTAAAAAAATTACCTAAAAGTTAAGTGAAACATTAGCTCAATTCTCATCCATGGAAGTTAAATTACCTTTAACATGTAACACTATTTACATCAGTAATTTTGGATGGTGATGAATATTTAATGGCATTAAAACATTTACTGTAATTAAAATAGCTTAATATGATTGAGTAGTTTTGAAATTTTATTTTATGCTGTCATTTATTTATCTTACTTAGACAATGGAAGTGACTGAGCAAAAATAATGATACTAGTTTGGGTTGTATTAACTGCATGTTCTCTGATTCCCTCTCATGTCACGTCTGTTACACATGGCACGGCAATATTCATTGTATAAAATAACTTAATTTTTCTGACTTTTAAAGATGAAACTCTTAAATCTGTCTTTTAGAAGATCCAATATTAAATAGTTTTGCTGAAACCCTCTTCTTTCACTTAAAGGAATAGTGTTCAGAAAATTCATTGGCATGCTTACCATTACTTGATCTTGTCTATGATGATCTCAGAAAAAAAAATAAAAACTAAAATAAATGAGATATTTCACCACCTCCAACCCACCCTGGGAAGAAGTTCCATATCTTTTTATACCCATTCTTCTGAGAATTAATATGACACCCAAGAGTCTAAATCCTTATGAGGAAAAACTTTACGTGATATTCCAGAAATATGTACCTTTTTCCATTTGGCTTATTTGTAACTCACTAACAATTGCCAAGCTTCTTTCTAAAACAAAGAATTAAAACTCCTGTTCATCTATAAGCGTAACTAAGTGATCTCTGAGATACAAAGCCAGAAATGGAAAAGATCCTGTATCATAAAAAACCTAAAGCCCAAATATTCATCAACGGCCTCACAATCAAAAGGCCGTTTAAGCAACTATGGAGCTCCTTTACCAACACCTTCCCATGCTGTTGCCTCTTTCACATTCACCCACCAAGCAAACATTCTCCACAGCCCTTAAAGATCACTAGTGTTTTCAAAAAGATTTTCTTCTACTTTTACCAGCTTGTCTAAACTTGGGTGGTCCCCATCACTCTCTTTTCCCTATTATACCCACACCACTGCCTACAGCTGTTCCGTCACTGACTCACTGTGTGACTCAGAAAACGGCAGGAAGACTAGACCTATGTTCAGACAACTTGTGTGAAAATACATAGCAAACTGTACAGAGTCCTTAAATGCATTAAGCCCATAATTAGATTACATAATTTGGCAAAACGTTAAATATTTACTTACTTGAGGTTTTAATTTTAACTATGAAGAAAAAGTTAAGCATTTTATTCAGCTACTTTTGAAACAATAACAGCAACAATAAATTATCTACCCATTAAATGGAACTAATAATCATTCACTAAGAGATAAACAAGAGAAAAAAGCATCTTTACCTGAAGATCAGTTTGATCTCTTTTTATTTTTAAAAAATCTTACAGAATAATACAAAAGTTGCATACGACATGACAGTTGCCATGGTTTATTTAATTTTAACAGTATAAAATCAAGCACCTTTAATGTGCTCTTCTAGACCAATTTGGCAGTCAAGTAGCATTTCCCTCATCACAAAAACAAAATCACTTCTTCCTCTGGCTCATTTCAAGAAATGAAGGCGAACTCACATTTTAATGTAACATGTGCAAGTTGTAACTTGACTGTGTAAAACATGAAACAGAGAGTTGTACAGTAGTGTGCTACTCTAACACCTGGATTTAAGAAATCAACTTTGAATTAGATTAAAACATTATCAGATATCAGCCAGTTTGTACAACTACAACCTTCTCACGAAAAATAATGAATAAAGGGTAACCTGATAGAGATAAACTAGTAAATGGCTACCAAATTTTAGAAGAAATACTTTGTTTAGGGATGAAGAAATCTGGGTTCTCAGCCTGATTTCACCCCTTACTGCTTACATAATCTTGAATAAAACACAAAGATTGGTGAACCACAGGACCTCATCTGTAAATGTACAAATAATAACAATATCCCATCTCCCAAGATTGTTGCATGGATCAAAAAATACTGTGTGTGTGTGTGTGTGTGTATACACATTTATATATACAAATATATACTGTGTGCATATATATATGCACAGTATTTATATTTGTATATATAAATGTATTTATATTTATAGACATTTGTATATTTGTATATAAATATATGTATATACATTTGTATATTTCTATACATGTATATATATTTATATACATTTATATACAATGTTATTATATTTATATATACAGTACATAAGTAGATTCATACATATCAAATATATAAGTGTATATATACACTTTGGAAACTATGAAAGAAATGTGAAAATATTAAACATGATCATCTTACAGTCTTAGTCATATAACAACATTCAATAAATGCTTATCAAGGAAAGAAATAACAAACTAAAGTTGTGCATTTAAAATAGAATTCAACTTACAAAAAATTCATTTTAACTGAAACTAGGAACTTTCCTAATGCTAAAATCAATTTCCAAATTATACAGGGGATATAATCATGATACTAGAAGTGAAAATACGAGTTGCTACAATGGAGATGTGTCAATTAGTTTTTTCAAATGATTAATGATTTTCCCAAAAATTTGTAATGATGAAAAACTAAATGCCTATTATAATAATCCTAATTTTGCACAAAATATTCCTGGTTATCCTTTTGGGAAAGTGTCATCAGAATCAATTTCCAACAGTTAGCCATCATTCCTTATTAGTCACCAGCCACTCCCTTTTACACGCATTGTTGTCCTCACAAAAATATCAAGGAAGTTTCCAAGGTGTGTGTTGAGGGGCACAGGGAGTTCAAAAAGAAGCTGAAACAAGAGCTGTGAGTTGAACGCCAGAGTAGTCTCGAGGGAAAGCATGAATTTCGGCGCTGCATTCAACAATCGAGTTTCAGACTCTCTGCAAGGTAAGGTAATTCAACCAGAGTCTCCCATATTAAGCCTAGATCTTAAGATCCTAAACTGCTCCCACGTCAGTCCTGTGCTCTGACTTCTGGCAAACACCTCTGAAAGAGCATCTTTAATTTAAGTCCTCAGGATGTTCAAATATTAAACTCAATCAAAGAGAAACTCACAAGCATACAAGAAAACAAGGCTACTGATGGGCAGTCAGCCTAGAAGCAGTTGGTTTAGACTCCCCAGAACTTTACATATAGTTATCAGATACAAAACACAAAATAGCCATGTATTAATCATTAAAGAAATAGAAGGATTTTTTTAAAAAAAAGAAAGCGTAAAAAAGAAAAAAACAAGAGGCTGCCAAAACTCACCTGGTATATGCGAAAATAAACAGACAAGATTTTTTTATAAGTGTTTTTAAAAATCTAATAAATGACCAAGTTAAATTTATCAGGAAGTGCAAAGTAGCTTGGTATTAGAAAACCTGTAGATGTATTTCTTCATATTAACAAAATGAAAAGAAAAAAAAAGACTTACATTTTAAGTATATTTGATAAAATTAAATATTCACCCGTGATTTTTTAAAGCCCACATTGTAAAAATAAAAGCAAAGAAGAAATAAAATAAAATTTCTTAAAATTTTTTTTAAAATGTAGAACCTTGTAAGATGCATTATTTTGGATGGGAGAATATTAAAAATATTCTGTTTAAAATCAGGAAAAAGAGCAAGACAAGGATGTCTACTATCACTGATTCTATTTAACACTGTATTAATAATTCTGGGTCATGTAAAAAGACAAGGAAATGAAATAAAGAATATAAGAAGCAGAAAGGAAGAACTCAGACTGTCATTATTTACAAATTATATAATTGCTATGTAGAGAATTTAAGAGCATTTGGAAACAAATTGTCAGAATTAATAGAAGAGTTTAGAAAGGTAGGTTAGCTCAATATACAAAAAAATCATTTGCATTTCTTTATGAAAACACAGTTCAAAAATACGATGTAAAAAGAAATACCATTTACAATAATAATAAAAATAAGATATGTAGCAATAACTAACAAAGATGTGCAAGACACGTATAGAAGAAATTATAATGTAAAGACACCAGTTCTTCTTAAAATGATCACATATTTTGTGCAATTCCAGTCAAAATCTCAACAGTGTTTTCCAAGGAACTGGACAAGTTAATTCTAAAATAAGTATGGAATAGTAAAGGCCCAAGAAAAAAGGCAAGCTGTGCCTAAAAAAGAATGTATAGTGACTTGACCTACTAGCTTTTCAGATATCAGGACTTGCAGAACTATTAATTTAAATAGCGTTAAATTGATTCAGACAAATCAGATTAATGCAACAGAACAGCAGGGACAGAAACATAAATATATATAGTCGGTGTACCACACAACTGGGAAACAGGTGAACCTCTAATAAATTGTGCTATGATGGTAACTAGCTCTCCACACTTGAAAAAAAGAGGGAGAATCGGGTTCTTTACAAAAACAAACTGCAACAGTTTAATAAATGAGAAAGATTTGGAATAAAATATACAATATATTTATTATCTCGGAAAGGAAAGATTTCTTAAACAAGATACATAGAGTAAATCACAAAGGAACTGATTATTAAATTTAACTATATCACAAAAGCCACTATAAAGATGGTGAAAAGACGTGCTACAAGTCAAGGGAAGGTATTTTCAATACATATAACCTACCATCAAAATATTATTGTCCAGAATCTATGAATCAGTTTTAAAAAGACAGACTATCCTATGAAAAATATTGATAAATGACAGATTGTGTATTTCACAAAGAAGGACCTACCAATGGCAAGTAAATATTTTTAAAAATATTAACCCTTATTTATATTTTCCTAACAACACAGATAGTAGTAGCATAAAACAAGAAAGAACCCAAATGTCCATTGATAGAAAAATGGAAAAATAAATTGTGGTATTTCCAAATAATAGACTACTACTAGCAACCACATGCAAAAATATTTCTGATTCTTATAATCATATTGATATTTGAAAATTGCAGAAGACAACATACAATATAATTACATTGTGATGAAGCAAAAGGAGGCAAGTGTTAACAATTTACTTAAAGAAACATGAAAATGTAGTAAATCATATTTATAAAGCAAAAGATTTGTAAACACAAAATTCTGGATAGTGTTAACCTCTATAGAGAAAGCAAGGGCAAGAAGCAGCCCAGGGTAGCTTCCCCCACTGGGAATATACAATATTTAAGTTGGATGGTGAGTTCTTTGCATTATGCTTTACATTGTATATGTTATGCATATTTTTTGTATATATCAATTCTTACATAATTACATTTTAAATATAGCCTCAACAATAAAAAAACTCATCTATAGAACTATCTCTATAAAAATAAGATTAAGATAATACTTCTTTCACATTCTACACACCTATTTTTGACACTCCTTTTAAAAGTCCATCTAAACATAGCAAAACGGTTTGGTAATTTACAGTATTTTCTTTTTTTTAATTTATTTTTTTCTGGGACTTTACAATATTTTCATTCAAAGTATGTCAATATGCTACTTATCCATCATTATGCAACATATATATTATATATATGTATATCATACAGATTGTGATGATATATTAACTAAGAAACTCACCTAATGTAAGCCTATGGAGCAAACAGCAACTCACTTCTTGAATTTTTTCACTGATAGGGAATGCTTTCATAGCTTCCACCACAATATTATAACACCTGACATTGCCACTCATGAGGACTTCCACATTATTGCCTGAATTTAAAGAGATCATAATTATCAATAAGGTAACCATTTTCCCCTTTCAAATATGCATACAAAGATGTCTTATATAGATTGTAAATAGATGGCAGCATAATGACTGCATTTCCAAATTTAAACATCATGTTCCGTTAAGCAGCTGTAAAAAATTCTAGGCTGTTCATTGATAACATAATGGAATGTAGGACTCATCTTTAGCATTAAGAAAAATTTACTTCTTTCCTGTTTCTTGGCTTAAAGCCTTAAGATCAAAAAAAAGGAAAAATTCAGAGTACTTTTAGTACTGAAAACGAAATGAAAAGTACTGAAAATGAAAGTCTAGAAATGTAATGTATTGGTCTAAGTTTTCAAAAAATAAATTGGAGGGTCTCTTTCTTAACGAGGCTCAACCTCACTGGATAATAACTTTTGCATTTTTTTCCCCCAACCAAAAGAAAGAAAATCAAGAATATGTCACCAGATAGAAGAGTTAAAATCAGTTATGACCTGTTTCCTCCTCCATTCCAGGAGAGCAACCAGTGTACAAGGCAGCAAAATAAAGCTTCCTGAAGGCTCCAAAATAGGTGGAAGAAAAGATGGGAGAAGGAAAAAGGGGAGGCACAATACTAAAATATAAGTCTAAGGGACAAACACAGGTGAAACAGAAAGGAAGGAAAGACTCTACCAGAAAAAGCAATGAATCAATAAAGGGAGTGAAGTGCGAACCTACATGGAGAAAATATGTCTATTTCTGCATCAAATGTTAACTGTTCTTTTATTTTTTTTTTTTTAAAAAGGGCTGTTTGCAAAACATTTTAGTATCTGTTTTGGCACAGCCAAAACTAATCAACTGTTTTCACAAAAAGTGTCTTATAATGCTTAAACATAGAAAAAAAGTTAATAATGTATGGAAATGGTCTGTTAAAGGAGTTACCTGCTTTGATTCAAAACAATAGACTTAAAGACTGAAAAGCAAATGTTTTTCAGTTAGAATCAGTGCTTTAAAAACTCTTGAGTCTTAATTTTTAGCTGCCACTTTCTTTGACTTTTGTATTATGAATCAACACATTTTTACTGGAGTTATGTCAGATGTGGGTGGAAAACAATGGATTCCAAAAACTGCCAGCCCAAAATAAATAAATAAATGAATAAATATAGCCAAGGAAAAGTATAATGAAAAATATATTCAGTTTGTTGGCAATGATGACTCAGAGAAATGTAAAAGCATGGCCTTTCTCTATTATTGTTCAGCCCCACCCACTTTCTAGTGTTTAATTTCCTGTGGATAAGAAAACGTTGTGATTTTATAAACATCACCAAAAAAAAGGCATTCTTTCACAAGGGCATTGGGTTTTTACTCTGCCTACACTGAAGGCTCACACCTTCAGACTGACACAGTGATTTCCATATCTGAAACCATAAATGCAATTACATATAGTATACAACATACATATAAAATACATATTGTGTAATAATCCTGTCAGTGATTTTAGAACACTTATTACATGCCAGGTACTACTCTACATTTTTAACTCGTTGAATCCTCAAAACTTCACATGTGTGAGGATGAAAATATCACTAGATAAATGCATATGTATATCCTGTAGAAACCTACACAAGTAATACATGAAATACAAAGTGTTAATGGGCATTTACAAAACAAAACAGAATATGAGCCATTATTTTAGCTTATTAGTAATCATTGGTAACATACACATCAAATTAATTTCTTCTGATTAATATTTTTTGGTGAAAAAGGTGGCTAAATTTCAAAGCATCATTAAAATGCTAATCAAGAATCACAATAAAATTCAAACTCCTTCATGCAGCTTTTTAGGCCCTTCATGCTCTCCACTCCATGTCTCTGGCCTCACCCACTGCCTCTTATCAAGGTCTCCCTTGCCTCTGTCAATGAAACACAAACGGACAGGATATTTGGGGATGCGCATGCACAGTGGCACACACGCATGCACGCATGCACACTCATAACCCCACACCTTTACTGAGCTACTTTTGTCTTCTTGAAGGCAGTCTGCTCTCTCTTGCTACAGCATCTTTACACTAACCATTCCCACTGCCTGGGCCACTTTGCCTGCACTCTCACTTCAGCTCACACCTCTGTGCACAGGAAGCTCTACTTATTCAATCTTGGCTAAGAGACATTGCCTCACTTCCTATTTGTTCTCCTAACTCTGGGTACTTCTGCCATCACTTCTGCCATTGTAATCACCTCTATACTTATCTGTGTCCCCCATTGTACTACAAGCTCTGAAAAGGTAAGGAACACATTTGTATTTTCCACTATTGTTTCTCCAGCACCAAGCCCACAGCCAACTTCAGTATAGTGTCAATTAATGTAAATTAATTAAATGGATAAATGAATGAATGGGTTTAGCATCCACAAGTTTCTAAATAATAAAAATATTGTTAAAATATACTCAGAAAGAGATATATTGTGATTTTTCAGATACGAAAAAGAAATCACATATAAATGCTACTTACAAGGAATTGCTAGGGAATGTAAACAATGCAGTACATGAAGCACAATTTCCTCTTCATCTTTAAAATTTGTTAACGCACTTAACAATATCATATAATCTTTGTTCTCAACAAATTCAGTTAGTTGCTCCTCTGAGACTAAAAAATGAAAGACAAAATACTGAATAAGCCTAAAGATGATACAGAAGTTTAATTATTCAAAAATTACAACATTCATGATAGTTGTGTAAAAAAATGTAATCTCCTTAAATAAAAAATATATTTCTGTGAAAACAGCCCTTCCTAAGAATGTTATAATGGGAAAGCAAGCTACAGAGATTAAAATAATTTTGTTTCAGTCTATGTTCGGTACTCAATGTTTTGAAATGTAAAAGTGCTAGTCATTCTCAGAAAAACAAAATTATTTACAATTTCATTTGGGAAATTCTAGAGAAAACTGACAGTGACTAATAAAGATGGTCAACTAGAATTGGACATATTACAATATTTGAAAGGGAGGCATTAATGGTAGGCTGCTGAAGGGTAGCTCGGCTAAATGTTTCAGTTCAAGAGTTGTCAACTTGAGCAAATGGCAAGTAATCAGACTTTGAAATACTCTGTCTTAGTGATTTTCCATCAGACAGCAAAAATATAGATCATTAATTTTCACAATTAAAGTCATTTGATCAAGCCAGTAAGTTCCATTTGGAGTCACTGTTATTGGGCAACAACCTCAAAAACATGTATAAAATTCTAGTTTATCTAGCTTGAGAATGGTGCCAGAAATATGTTAGAAAATACGGCACTCTAAGTGATCAACATTAATTTTTTTTTAATTTTATGCCAGTGTCCCTATAATATAATGCGAAATCAGTTAAGTTTTTCTAACAAGTGAAGAACATCATGAAACTGTCTCAGTTATTAGGTGATCTATCCCATTCTGGGAACTGCGAGAAATTAGACTGGTAAACTGATAACTGACACAGGGCCCGCAAAAATCATTCTTATCTAAACCCCTAGCACGGTTGGCTCCCATAATGATACAAAAGGGGCTCTCAAAATAATTGCTAATTGAACTGTACTGTCACAAGCTCTGTGCCCTGAGGCAGGATGCTCACTTCACTGCTGTGACCCATTTCCTCCTCAGGTCAATGGAAAGACTAAACAAGGACTCCAACCAACTCTAAAATTACATGACAATCTCAGTTACCAATCTCAGGGCCAGGCTATGAAATGCATATTAGTCTTTTTCCTGAGGGACACTTTGTAAACCTCCTGGCTCTTTATGCAGAGCCTTTATCAATTTCTAAGACTTCTGATGATGACTCAACATCATAATCCCGATGTAACCTATGCTTGGCTTCAGTTGTATTTTTTCTTTCATAACACCCACACATCCAGTTTTCAAAGTAAACTTTATGCCTTGTTATGCAACTGAAGAAAGTCTACTCCACTGGCATGATTTATAACCCATGAATGCAATTCACTCCACCAAAACAAGCAATACTGCTGAATTAACCCCATTCCTCACCCTTGACAGACAACTCCCCCTTCTTAATAGTAGGATTTTAGAAACCTTCTTCTTCTTATAATTGTGTTCTACTTTTCCCAGTATAAGCCTTTTTTTCTTATATATACTTTAAGGAATTTGACATTTTAAAATACCTCTTTCAAACAGCACATGTAAAGCTTTGCATCCAAGTTTCTGGATTTCATCATTGGCTGGAAATGAGTGCATGGCATCAAAAATTAACATGAAAATATCACTTTCTTCATCCAATATCAGTAAGGTGATTTTACCTATTTTGAAGAGAATAATATGCTCTGAGTAAAGATCTGCTTTAACATTTAATGTGTTAATTTTTACATGAAGACTGTGAATGGTTTGTAGACTCACGATTTTTTTGTTTGTTTATTGACAAACCACTTAACTGCCCTAGATGTTAGACTTATCAAGCTCTAGATCTTTATAAATGAGATAAATTCTCAGTTCACTTTATTACAATTTCATGAGTCCCAATCAGTACTTCTACCCTAGATAACTTGCCCCAAACACCTGAAATACATTCTTATGCCTCTTAGACATCATCTGAATATTCTACAGGTACCCCAAACCTGGTCTACTCCTGTTCCCTGTCTTCATCAATGATACCATAATCCAATAGCTACCCAAGAGAAACTCCTGAGTCATCTTCTTTTTCCACCATCCTTTCTCTTCTCATTCTCTATCCAAACAACAAATCAATTCGTTACCAAGTCCTTTAAGTATATCTCCTACACATCTTGAAGATTCCTTCTGAACAAAATGCCTTTTGAACAAGGCACCTTCATTCCTATTGTGTTTTGCATTCTCATCTAGAATGCAAAAACAGATGCTTAATTGCTCTACAGGCCCCAATTTCTACCCAACTAGTTTATTGCCTGCATTATATTTCTAAAACACAATTGTGGTCTTGCAAATCCCTTGCTGGAATCTTCTAAGATCTTCTCATACTCCTTAGTATGAAAAAACAAGACCCATCACACAACTGACTATAGTACATGTATCTCATCAGCCCCTTATCCCTCTGCACATTGTCTTCACTCCAAATATGCTAAACACTGTTCCTCACTAAATATTTTGTTACGTCTTTGTACTTGGACTAACTGCTTGCCATACTCTTGCCTTTTACTATATCAAACATCTCCTATCATAATCCAAAACATAACACAAACAGCATCTATTCTGTCAATAAAAATAATAATACTGGAATAGGAATGGTAGTACTGTATGAGGCTAACTTTAATATATTCCAGTGTGGAGAGATTTTTCAGATTAATAAACCCTCATCTTCCTGTCCATTGCCAAATGAAGAATGAATACCCCTCAAAAAAAAAAAAATACCTCCCAAGTATGAGGTTAAATTAAATCATGGTTAAGACTGTTAGTGCATTCCATACAATATGGTCATAAAAAGCGGTGGTGAAATGCTGAGTACTTTCTTGTTTTTCCCTCATACTCTCATCTTCCTCTTTCTCCATCAAGGTCTTCATCTCTTAGCAGGACTGATGTGGACTGATGAGGACATTTCAAACCTTCCCAATCACATGTCCAGCCTCTCTTATGCTATTCTCCCAGGCCTGTGCACCCATACTTCTCTCAACCTAAAAAGCCCTCCCCTACATGGAAGGAAACTCCTCCCAGCCCTACAAGATTAGCTCCCTGTGAGCAGCCTTTCTTCTAAGAACCTTATATAATAGGCAGTGTCCAGCACAGCAATGCCCACAACTGTTGCATCATTTCAAGATTTTTTGTTTTCAGGTCCGTTATTTTCCAGGCCAAAGTTTTCTCAGGGAAGGAACCTGACATGGAGAATCAGACCCTGTTTCTACCACTTAGTGGCGGAAGCAACTTCTCTGCATTTCAGTGTTTCTCACTTAGAAAACTGAGATAAAATCCCTATCACGAGGGGTGTTTTCAGGTTTAGGTGTTTAAAAGAATGTGAAGCATTTTACTTGTGAAGCCTGGCATCTAGCAAATACTCAAGAAGTAATGTTATGTATTTTCAAAATGTAACTATTATGGCATACTCCAGAACATACATTATAGAAAATATATTCAAGATATATATGGAGAAAGAAGTAATAATGCAAGGGCATGAATGACCACTAACCTAGGGAGAATATGAGATGTGGGTCCAGATTTTGGGAGCAAACATCAGGCTACAAACAGAGATTTGGGGACAATATATAAGGTAATGTTTAAAACCAAGGTATTGAATGAGATTTTTTGAGAGGCAACGTATAGAGAAAAGAGATAAGGAGAAAAGATGGAAACAGAAAGAATTTTGGAAATAACTGATATTTAGATTACATTGTGGCTGTCACATCACAAGGTCTAAAAAAAGATGCAATTTTAGGACATTTAAATCAAGCTACCCTAATCCTGATCTTTAAAAAAAAAAAAAAAATTTAAGTTAATGGCATCAATTTTTTTTAAACTGAATCAACACGAAAAACATATACATGTATTACCTGAAGTTAGGAGGAGATCTAAGGTCTTCAGTCCAATCATTGACAAGTTTACACTGGCATTATGAACTGTTAGCATTTTAAGAATCAATCTGGAGTTAAAAACAGAAATCAAGATAAGAATGAAATATCATACTCAGAAATTTGCTTATTTAGATTTTTTTGCTCACCTATTTTTTATTACTCTCATTGTATTTAATTCCCTATAGTGAAGCTCATGTGTTTTTGTTGTCTGTTGTCTGCTTTTAGAGACAAGGTCTTGCTGTGTCACCCAGGCTGGAAAGCAATGGTGCAATCAATCACAGCTCACTGAAACCTCAAACTCCCGGGCTCAAGTAAGCAATACTCCTGCCTCAGCCTCCTGAGTTGCTAGGGATACAGGAACACACCACCACAGCAGGCTAATTTTTTCATTCTTTTTTGGACAGACAGAGTTCACTATGTTGCCTAGGCTGGTCTAAACCTCTGGGCTCAAGTGATCCTCCTGTCTCGGCCTCCCAAAGTCTGGGATTATAGGTATGAGCCACCGTGCCTGGCCATGTGTGTTTGTTTCTTTCTACAAACCTGAATCAGGCTTATAAAAACTAACAGGGAATGCTAATTAGTTTGATTGTGGTAATATTTCACAATATACACATATATCAAATCAACTATGTACCTTAAATATAAACAATTTCTAATTGTCAACTCTAATAAAGTTAAAAAAACAAACAAAAAATCAACAGGGAACTATTATGTGTCTCATTTAAAAAGGTAAAAGCGCTACTTATTTTCCAATAAATATTCAAATTCAAAAATTCAGATTCACTATTTTCACCCAACTCCATGTTCAAAATATCATGAAGTCTTATATACATCGAGAGCAAACCCATTTTTACATGTGATATAAATTTATAATTTATCTTAGACATGTTGATATATTAAAATATAGAGAGATATAAAGATGTTAGTTTGTGTATATAAATTAAGAATTCATTTCAATATTTAAATTATTGATTGCTACTGTTTTTAAAAGAGAAATTAATAATATATTAAAAAGTGGGCCGGTAGCACTGGCTCACACCTGTAATCTCAGCACTTTGGGAGGCCAAGGCGGGGGGATCATGAGGTCAATAGATCGAGACCATCCTGGCCAACATGATGAAGCCCTGTCTCTACTAAAAATACAAAAATTAGCTGGGTATGGTGGTGCACTCCTGTAGTCCCAGCTACTCAGGAGACTGAGGCAGGAGAATCACTTGAACCTGGGAGGCAGAGGTTACAGTAAGCCGAGATCAGGCCACTGCACTCCAGCCTGGCAATAGAGCAAGACTCTGTCTCAAAAAACAAACAAAAAAAAAAAAGTGAACTTAACATATCAATAATGTTTAGTTCAAATTCATGAGATTTTAATCTCTATATTATTAATCCCAAAATATAATCTCTAGTCTATTCCTGCACAGCATTGTTTGGCGAATTGTTGGGAAAAGACTGAGCTGACCACATCTAGAGCTTTGTACGTATTCAAGAAACGTTGCATAATCTCCATTTGGCAGTTGGAGGAACTGAATGAAGCCAGTCTTCAATTCTCTGCCAGTCTTCCTCCTAATCACCCTGCCCCTACCTCTCCCTGTACCATTCCCACTCTTCCTGACTTTGACACCACGGAAGAAATTTTTCTTCAGAACTGGTAAGTCTTTGGAGAGAAAAGGCCTTGAAAAAACAGAAATCTGTTTTGCAATCAATTTTTGCCGGGAGTGACCTAATACACTCCACTGGAGAGAGCAGTGTGTCTATCTTCTTCACAACTGCATTGTTTCTGGCCTAGAGGAGGGGCTTAAAAAACATTTGATGAATGGAAGATGAATGACTGGATGAACAAAGTGAGTGAATGAGTAAGTGAGTGAGTGAACAAATTTCCTGTATAAATATTTATGTAATTTAATTTGAACAGCTGGTTTGAACAGGAATATGACTAGATGAGTTTCCCAAACACTCCCTGAGGTTATAGACTGGCTCATCTTTGGACATCTTGGAAATTCTCAACCAAACCAAGGGACACTTAAAAGTTACAATTGCTAATTACTGGTATATTCTGAGTAATTCCTCATCAAAAGCTGTATACTTTAGAACTGAAACATAGAATTACAAAGATTAGATTGAAGATGAGAACTCCAATTAATTGTAAATATGCTCTTTCCAAACACACCCTTTATGTACTGAAAACAAGAAGAGCAACACATTTGTCAAAGAGGGGAAAATGTATAAGCACAGATATGTTCACTTATGGCCAAACATATAGCTCTAATTTGTCTAAATTTGCAGCACTACTTGATACTGATCACCAATATAAACACCTAAAAATTTTTCATAAATTAAATTTTCATAAACTGTATACCATTGTAAGCCAGATATATTCACAATTTCCTTTTCCGTGGTAAAGAAAAGTCACATTACTATAAAAAAGATTTAAAGTTAATGACAGAAGGTTTGTTTGTTTGTTTGTTTGTTTGTTTGTTTGTTTTTGAGATAGAGTCTCACTCTGTCACCCAGGCTGGACAGCAGTGCTGCAATCTCGGCTCACTGCAACCTCCGCCTCCCAGGTTCAAGTGATTCTCCTGCCTCAGCCTCCCGAGTAGCTGAGAAGATATTTTTTAACTGTCAAGAAATAATGTATTTTCCTGAAAACACATTCTTCTTCAGAAAAGGTTTTCTTAATTAATTGTGGCTAAGGAAGTAGTCTCATTTAAGAAGTCATTATGCTGCAAACTGCAAAAACATAGCTGGTAAAATTGTCATCAAGATTTGGCTGCAGATGTGCTGAAAGGTAATTTCCTCTTTCTTACTCTTTTTGAAAGCCGTAGTTTAAACTTACTGTGTATATATATGAATATATATAAATGTACCATTTAAAGACAGAACATCAACTTTCAAATTACTACGTACAGAACTAACTTTTCTCAGTTCCCATTTTTTTAGGAACTAGTGGTTTGTATCAGTTCTATTATTAAAGGGCAAAATATCTTCATGGTTTGAATGCAAAAGTACTCATCAAAAATCTACAAGTTAACCAGTTTTATAATTATATGATTATATTATTAAAATAACTCCTGACATGTTACCTTAAATGTTTGCTTTCTAAATCAAACTTCTGAGTTTAAAGCTCTCTATAAATGTAAATCATTGACTCAAGGAAAAATATCTGTATTTCAAAGAATTTCACAAGAGTAGCCTTGGATTGCAAATTCAGTGTGTCAAAGGGAAGGTTTTTATGTGTATAGATAAATACTCAAGGCAGTTTGTTTTTACATATCTATCATACTTACTGGTGAACACCAAGGACTTCCCAATCATTTCCAACATCCTGGGGTCCCATTAAGCTTTGCATTGTACCCGGGCAGATTTCTATTAATTTGCACAGAAGTGACCAACCCACCTGAAAACAAGAAAGACATATATTCACGTGTTTTAAAGAATGTTAATAGAACATACTGAGTCAAACATGAATCTCTTCAGTCTTAGTGGAATATATGCTTATCTCACTTGTAAATAATTGTTATAAAACAAAATGATACCCTAAAATGCTTACCAAGAAACAAAAGCAAGCCATATCCTTAGGATACACCTTTCTCCAAAAATCAAACCAGAAAGACATACAAAAAATATAACATTTCGGCTGGGCATAGTGGCTCACGCCCGTAATCCCAGCACTTTGAGAGGCGGAGGCGGGTGGATCACGAGGTCAGTAGTTAGAGACCAGCATGGCAGAGGGTGAAATCCCGTCTCTACTAAAAACACAAAAATTAGCCAGGCATGGTGGTAAGGTTACAGGCATCTGTAACCTCAGCTACTCGGGAGGCTGAGGCAGGAGAATCACTTGAACCCAGGAGGCAGAGGTTGCAGTGAGCCGAGATTGCGCCACTGCACTCTACCCTGGAGGACAGAGCAAGACTCCATTTCCAAAAAAAAAAAAAATATATATATATATATATACACACACACACACACACATAAATATATATAATTTCTAAATTTTGAAGAACATAGACATGCCTATTGTCTAAGGCAAAATAAAATAAACTACAAAAAATAGTTTTAGAGGTTGTACCAAGATTATTAAGTGCAAGAACGGCTATACTGGATCCTTAGTACGTTTCTTTTCTTGTTTTTTTTTTTTTTTTTTGGTTTTGATTTGTTTTTGAGATAGGGTCTCACTCTGTCACCCTGGCTGGAGTGCAACGGCGCAATCACCGATCACTGCAGCCTAGAACTCACGGCATCAGGTGATCCACCCACTTCAGCCTCCCAAGTAGCTGGGACTACAGGTATGTGCCACCACACCCAGCTAATTTTTAAAACATTTTTGTGAAGACAGGTCTCTCTCTATATTGCTCAGGCTGGTCTCAAGCTCCTTGGCTCAAGCCTTCTGACGTGGCCTCTCAAAGTGCTGGGATTACAGGCGTGAGCCTCCGCACCTGGCCCTTAGTAGGTTTTAAGTAATAGCTACCTGACAGAATTTCCTCCACATATTTAAATTTTTAATTATAGGAAAAAATGAAGTGGCTTAAAATGAAGGATTAGGGCAAGTTGAAAATTTTAGTAGCAAAATGTAAGTTATCAGAATGGCTGCTCCCCAATTAATGAAGCTAGAATAATAGAGGCAAGAAACGTGGCATTTTTAGCAATTGACTCTACATCTGATAGGAGAAAAAAAGAAAGGGCTCTATAACATAGACAGGAGGTAGAACTCCTCAATGGCTCCCTCTAGATTTCTCTAGAATGAATTGATAAGGTCTAGAGATACAGACACCCCTAGTAGGCTCTTTCACATTTCGAAATAAAATATGAAATTATGGATGCATTTTAAGTATATCTTCACTCAGTCTGTTTACAAGATGCCAACTTGCCTAAGTTGCTCTTTACCTCTGAAAAAAAAATTGAAAGTCCTGATTTCAAACCACAGATTAAAATTAACCTACTCCTCCTATTGTAGACTCCTCTCTAAATGTAAAGGGTCTCCAATTCTATTATACTATAGAACTATACTTGACATGGTCAAAAAAAAAAAAGAAAGTGCATTTATATATACACACACACACACACACACACAGACACACACACACACCACCCTCTAGAGACTTATGGAAAAGTACCTAAGTGTGATGTGTAATAAATACCAATACAATAGAAATACTGAAAGTAAGATTCAGTGTGAGTTGAAATTACTCAGAGAATATAATAGGAAGAGGGAGAGCTTGAGTCAGATTGTATAAGAACTGTTGAGTGGTGAGGAGAGTAGGCTGCTACATAATAAGGAAGCCGCTACAGGAAAGAGGCTATTTTGGGATAAGGCTGGATGCATAAGTAAAGTTGAACATTGCAAGGAGTTGAATGACAAGGTGAGAAATCTATATGCATCCAATAAGGAATAATGGCACAAGTTTCTTACCTGTTTACAGGAGTAAACAAGGGTTATTTTAGGAAGATAAAAATGATTACTCAAGATCTCTTTACAATATTACTTTTGGATCTTTTCCAGATTAAACAGAAATTGCTTTATTTCGTCATTACTTCCTTTTACATAATTTCAAATTGCTTTCAAAGGCAGCAATTTCTGACAGCTATTTCTACCTATACTACTTAAGTAGGACATCCTCCTCCACGTAAGCTGAACAGACATTGACAATCCAGCTGTCATAGAAACCAACTATTTTTGTGCTTTCATAAAATACATCAAGACTTTTTTCCGAAGTATTTAAGAAAATAACATTCTGAACAGCTTCTGGTGGTGAAAAAAATCACATAGGATGCCAAACTCATCCCTATACCTACAAAGCTGACTCAAGGAAAAAACCTGTTTTGTTTTGGTTGGTGAAGCAACAGCCTAAGTAAGTGCTTTGCAAAAAGATTCAGGCAACTGAGCTCTCCAGTACTACATGGAACTTCTGTGATGAAACAGAATCTCTGGCAGCAAAGCAGAGGTAACAATTGATCCATTAATCTATTCAATTAAAAGCTTATCTTTCAAAGAGAGAAATTTCCCATCCTGCACGGTTACAATACAATTAAATTGGTAGTTTTACTTTATTATAATTATTCTAAAATCTCAAGCATGTAATTAAGGCACAACAGGAAAGAGTCTAGGGGTTAAAGAAAAATTTTTAGCCACTTTCATGTATTTTGCTCCCCTTCTTCAAGGTTGAAACCGTGAGAATAAAGAGATGTAAAATTTAGGAGCACAGTGAAACGATGGGCAGGAAAAGAAAAATATAAAGCAGCTTAACTACCAATTTTCTAAAGACTGTCATTTATGAAGAAGCATTAATAAAATATGAAATAAACTTCGAAAATAAAATTGATAGCCCGGAATATCATGTTAAATGGCATCTAGAAACAAACCTTAATCTTTATTTTAAATAGTAATTAAGAATTACAATTAAATTAAATGAAGGAGTAATTTACCTTAATACCTTAAATTCATCATTAAGAGTTTTTAATTTGGCACTTCCAGCTAACTCAACATATAAAACATTAAAGGATACTTACAGTAATTATACTAATTATATAAAGAAATCTGAAGGAAAAACACTACTTTCAAGTGAGTATTAAAATGTCAGTAGGAGACCCCTTTCTACATCCCCTTGGTAAGACCAATGCTAATTTAAATTGATGTCATTGTACCTAGCATGGCCAAAGCAAAAACCAAACCATTTTGCTTTTTATGAGCTTGCACAAAAAGCTTGTGAATTCAGCAGCTAGTAGATTGTATGATGGAAAGAGATTTTGAAGGTGTGAGAAGACCTGGGTCTCAGGTTTGTCACAAGCTCTTTGATCCTCAGTTAGTAGCTTACTCTCACTGAGCTATGAGAGTAAACCATCCGGTAAGATTTCTGAGAGGGCAGTGAGATTTCAGTAAGAATCAAATCATGTAATATGCAATGCCCTTTATAGACTTATACACATATGGTACTGAAATTAATAATTCTATTGCATTAAATTACCAAATCAAAAGACTATTCCTCACACAGATCAATAGAACAGAATAGAGAACCTAGATAAAAATCCATGCATTTATAGGCAACCTATTTCCAAAGGTGCCAAAGACCTACAATGGAGAAAGGACAGTTTCTTTAATAAATAGTGCTGGGAAAACTGGATATTGGCTATGCCAGAGAAGGAAACTAGATGCACAGCTTTCACCATATACACAAATCAACTCAAAATGGATTAAAGACTTATATCTCAGACCTGAAACTGTGCAACTACTAGAAGAAAACATTGGGGAAATACTACAGGACATTGGTCTGTGCAATGACTTTTGGGGTAGGACCTCAAAAGCACAGGCAACAACAACAAAAAATAGACAAATGGGACTGTATCAAGCTAAAAGCTTCTGCACAACAAAGAAAATAATCAACAAAGTGAAAAGACAACATAAAGAACGGGAGAAAATATTTGCAAAATAACCACTCAACAAAAGATTAACAACCAGAATACATAAGGATCTCAAAAATCTCAGTTAGTGGAAAAAAAAAAAATCTTATTTTTAAATGGACAAAAGATCCAAATAGACATTTCTCAAAAGACAGACAAATGGCTAACAGATACATGAAAAAAAAAAAATCCTAAGTATCACTAATCTTTAGGGAAAGGCAAATCAAAACCACAATGAGATATTATCTCACCACAGACAGAATGGCTATATTATCAAACAGAGAAAAAATAACAAATGCCGGTGAGGATGTAGAAAAAGGGGAATGGTGGTACACTGTTGATGGGAACATAAAGTAGTACAGCCATTATGAAAAACAATATGGAGGTCCCTTAAAAAACTAAAAATAGAACTTTCATATGATCCAGCAATCTCATTGCTGGGTATATATCCAAAAGAAAGAACATCAGTATATCAAACACATGTCTCAACTCCCATGTTTATTGCAGCACTGTTCACAATAGTTAAGATACAGAATCACCTTATATGTCTATCAACAGATTAATAAAGAAAATATGGAGGCCAAGGCAGGAAGATTGCTTGAGGTCAGGAGTTTGAAACTAACCTGGGCAACATAGCAAGACTCCATCTCTACAAAAAGTAAAAAAAGAAAAAAAAAAATTAGCTGAGCATGGTGGCACATGCTTATACTCCTAGCTACCTGGGAAGCTGAGGAAAGAAGACTACTTGAGCCCAAGATTTCAGGCCTGCAGTGAGATTTCATCACACCACTGTTCTCCAGCCTGGGCAACAGAGTGAGACCCTGTCTCTAAATTAATTACTTAACTAAAAATAAAAGAAAATGTGGCATACATACACAATGGAATATTATTCAGTCATAAAAAATGAAATCCTGTCATTTGCAACAGCCTGGGTGGAAATAGAGGTCATTATGTTAAATTTAATAAGCCAGGCACAGAAATAAAATATTGCATATTCTCACTTATACGTAGGAGCCAAAAGGTGGATCTCATGGAGGGAGAGAGTAGAATGGTGGTTACCAGAGACTGGGAATGAACGGATGGGGAGGGATAAAGAGAAGGTAGTTAATGGGTACAAAAATATAATTAGATAGAAGCAATTAAGTTCGTATTTAATAGTACAGTAGGGAAATTATGAATTTATTGCATATTTCAAAATAACTAGAAGAAAGGAATTGTAATGTTGCCAACACAAAGAAAAATGTTCAAGGTGATGGATAGTCCAGTTACCCTGATTTGAACATTACACATTGTATACATGTATCAAATATCACATGTACCCCAAAAACATATACAACTATGATACATCCAAAAAAGTAATTAATTACTTATAAAAAGACTCTTCCTTATTTTCCAGCATACTTTGCCTCCAGTATCCTCTGGGCAGAAATACTGAGTGACACACTCATAACTACTCCAGACAAGTATGCTCAGGCTTGAGCAATTTCTAAAATTAAGAATTAGGTGGTATGTTCCAGAGTCCCTTGGGTTCTCAAGTCTAGCACTCCCTTATCTAGACCTTGCAGACCAAAGCCTACCTAGGGTCTGACTGTCCTGAGCGGTATCAAGCAGAAGTGACTCTATGAAGTACAGAGTCTAGGGAATGAAAGTGGCCAGAACCAGGCACTTCTGAACACCAAAGCAGAGGCAAGAAGGGATGACGTGGGTGCAGAGCAGGAAGCACAATAGGCCATTGCCCAAAGAGTGACTCATATTCCACAGGCAAAATTCCGACTTTGAGTCTTAAAAGAACAGCATCTTTATTATGCCTCCATCTTTTCTTGGTTTGGTTTGATAGTGGTGTGAAAATCTGTAACAGTCAGATGGAAAATATTTCACAGTTGAAAACAAATTAAAATATTTCTTCCAGATATAAATGTCCTCATATGAAAGAAGCTAGATGGTTCACCCAGACAGATAGAGCTAGATACAGAGATAAGCATAAAGATAAAGATAGACCCACACCAATTTAAAGATTGAGATGCCTTACCTCTGTCAAGCCTCTCAAGTATTAAGAAACATTGGCTTTCTGACTGCACCTCCATGGAGTTCAAAGTCCAGTTCTCTTTCTTTGCATGAGTTAACATGCAGATGACAAAACTGATTTCAGTTCCCCAAATCTCTAAGTACTCCAAAGGAAGTTATCACTTTGGCCTATAATTTTGTTTTGACTGTAAATCATTCTTAATTACCATTTTAAAGCCCCCCTTAAAAAAATATATATCCAAGGTATTTAGCAAATTTCTGGGTTTCCTGTGGTACAGATTGTAAAAGTTTCAGTTTTACATGCATTTTATATGACAACAGTTGTAAATTATGAGGGTCTCAAAAGACATGACTTTCTTTAGATACTACAAGGTATTCTAAAACTAAAGGCTAGAAATCTGTCTTTGAATTTTAAGAAATGCTGAACTCTACAAGAGTTTGCCAGTGACAAAGTGGCATTTTATCACTATTAGTTATTCCCCTTTTCCAAACTACTCATAATCCTCTCATCTAGGACATGTTCTACATTGGGAAGATTCCTGGAATAGTCAGGTCTAAACAGTAATTAATTCATCTTGCCAATAACGGGACTAAACCCGAACCCATTTTTATCCCCCTTCTACCACCACCCATACTGTCGGTTTTATAAAGTTACTACTTAAAGACACTCAGGGAACACATACTGCGGCCCTTCATCCCTTTTTACATGATCAAAATATTTAACAATGTCCCCATCTGAAAATCACAGTCGGAGGTTCCTCAAGCCAAATTTCCAGAATAACCAAGAACTCCCGGCTATATAACACTGCCAGTAAAACGTCTCCTTCCAAACAGAAGGGCGAATGAGTTGAAGTGAAAACAATGCCTTTACCTGCTGCACACTCGCGACTCTCATATACGAGTCCAAGACGATCAACAGAGGCACATGGATATTTTTGCCTTGAAATAACTTGGAGGCTGGAAAACAAGTGGGTGGGGAAAAGAAGCAAAGTCACAATCCACAGCACCCCCTTTCCTTTTAAGTCTGAAAAGGGGAGAAAAGTCAAAAAGGTGAAGACCTTCCTGGAATTCTCAGCTCCTTTCCGCCCTAAGGAAAGGATATGGGAGTTTACGGCTCTTTAAGAGTCCGGGTTTGAGCAGCGTCAGCGGAGGAGGACAAAGTTTGCAAATGTGAGGAGGGGGCGAAAGTTTGCAAAAACAAAAGCACAGTTTCTTCGCAAGTGATTACCGTGCTCGGAGTACGTGAACACCAGCAGATCCTCCAGGATTTGGACCAGCGTTTCTATCTGTTTACCTTCCTGGACATTGTTCAGCCTGACTATCAACTTCTTCAGAGTTTCCTCGTCCTCCTCGCACCCCTGACAGCTGCCACTAGCCATGGTGGCCCCTGCTTCCAACCCGCCGCCCTCCCAGCACGAACGTCCGCTGCTCAGGGAACCGGCAGGGGCGCCGGCCACAGCTCCCCGGGATCTAGCTCAGCTCACCGCCCTCAGCCAGGGCTCCCCGGGGGCCCCGTCGGCGCCCACGCCCGCCTGTTTATGAGGAAGGCGGTGGCTCCCCGCCCCGCGGTGCCCTCCCTCTCCAGAGCCCTCCTGCTCGGCTTCCTCCTCCCCCAGCCAGGCCCCAAAAAACCAGCTCAGGGGCCTGCCAGAGGCTCCGCCGGGGCGACGGGCCGCGCAGAACTTCGGCGGCGGCCGTGGGGCTGCTGGAGCCGGGCCTGGCCGGGATGACCGTGCCGGTGGCCCCCACGCACGCCTAGACTGGACCCGGGCGGACGCCGCCTCCTGGGACCAGATTCCACCACAGCGGCGGCGCGGCGGGGAGTCGCGCAGGAAGAAACTGACTCAGCGGACTCCGCCGAGTCCCAAGGCCCGGAGCCCCGCAGCGGAGGCGCGCAGTGCGCAGCCCGGCCGGCCACCCTCCGCGACCCGCCAGCCGGGGATCCTGCGGCCCCAGGGAAGGTCTGGGAACTGGCAGCAGGAAAAATGAAAGCCGCCTATCTCCAGATCTAAGAATAGAAATCAGGGCGCTGGGAAAAAGAGGACACCGCCCAGATGGCCCCTTTAGGAAAACATTCTCTTTATAGAGTTCTCCCCTTAAAGGATGGAGAGAGAAGTTAGCCATCAAAACTTGCCCCGCTACTGTCTTTTTTATTATTGTTGTGACTGTTAGTGGGAGAGGAAATAAACATTGTTTCCCTGTGAGTTATCTGAAGCTCTGGTCACCAAAAGGCCACTAAATTAACTTTTGGAATTGAGTTGCACTAGGCAGGATCCTGATACGTGGGACACCCGAAAAGTAATCAGCTCTCAGAGCTATTAGAACTGAGACAAAGGACAGGGTACATGAAATGAAAGGTGAAAAGGTGAGAGAAGCAAACCGAAATACTCTTCTCTTGGCATTCAAAATTACTTATGAGTATGGGTGTCTATAACCCCAAAGTTTTTTGGTTTCGTTTTTTGATTGTTTGTTCTGTTAAGTACTTAAGTAATGTGTTTTTAGGAAGAGAAACCTAGCAAGAACATTGTAAACAAGGCTAGGCAAAGATGATCTATCCTTCAGTTGATGTGTCTGTCCTCAAGGTTATTTACAAAGAAGAGGATTGGACTGGAAGTTACTACTTCACAATTTTAGATTTGTTTTCACATCTGTTACTTCAATCCTGATGACAAGTCTGAAATGGATAAAACTACTACTATGTATCCTTCTTTCACTAATGAGGAAATTGAGATTTGGAGTTGAGAAGTGAAGAGCTTTGCTGGAGTCACACAGGTGGGAAGTTGAGAGCCAGGACTTCAACTCAGGCAAATCTCCTAACACCCGGTAGATGGTTCTTCATGCTCTACCACTTTAATAAAAATGCTCTAGACTTTGTTTTTTCATCAGATTAGTAAGATAGCAAATTCCTACTTAACCTGGATATTAGGTCTATGTCTTGTTGTTGTAGAGTCTTCAGTTTTTACAGAGACATGCTGAAATATTTACAGTTGAAATGGTAGCAGGGTTAGGATGTGTTTCAAAGTCATCCAGTGGTGGAGGAAAAGATGAAATGTGTGGAGGCAGAGATAACAATAACAACTTTTGAACTGGTAATTGTTGAAGATAATAAGAGATGGGTTCATGTGGTCTGTTCTACTATTCTGTCTGTATAACATTTTCCATAATTTAAAAAAAAAAAAATCCTAATCTTAACAATATTTATCAGACCTACAGTGTATTCTTTTCTAAGTTGTTTCTAAACTTGTTTCCATTTCTGATGACTTAATCAATGTCTCAAATATTTCTAGGCATTCTCGATCTCATGCATTCCTTCTGTTCCTCTGCATTAGTTTCTCCCTTCCTATTCTACTGAATTACAACCTTGCAAGAAATTAAAACCTACCTCCCTTCCAAAGCAAAATAAATCTAAATTAAAAGATGTCTCCGGCCGGGCGCGGTGACTCAAGCCTGTAATCCCAGCACTTTGGGAGGCCGAGACGGGCGGATCACCAGGTCAGGAGATCGAGACCATCCTGGCTAACACGGTGAAACCCCGTCTCTACTAAAAAATACAAAAAACTAGCCGGGCGCGGTGGCGGGCGCCTGTAGTCCTAACTACTCGGGAGGCTGAGGCAGGAGAATGGCATAAACCCGGGAAGCGGAGCTTGCAGTGAGCTGAGATCCGGCCACTGCACTCCAGCCTGGGCGGCAGAGCGAGACTCCGTCTCAAAAAAAAAAAAAAAAAAAAAAAAAAAAAGATGTCTCCAATTTCCACAATTCATTCATCCATCTATTGCCTATTTATTATCTAATCTATATTGGCCAGACTGTGAGTAGGCAGTATGAAAATATGAATTATCTGTTGGGAGCATTCTCCCATGAACTACTGCAGTGTTAAGGTAAAGTATTCTCTTAGGTTTCAAAAATGTTTAATTGACTGACTAAAATTCCAAGATTTATCAACTCTTCAGGTAGTTAACAAGACTGAAAATGAAGATTACAGGCACAAATTTATGATGGAAGCAGTGCTCAGTGGAGAATAAAATGGTGCTAGAACATTTGGCTAACTTCCTGAAAAGAAAAAAATAATACTGGCATTTCTAATTACAGCAAACATCAAAACAAACTCCAGATAGATTAAAAAGTTAAATAAAAATAACTTCAAAAATAAAATATAAATTAATAGTTATATAATCTTGAATAAGAAAACATAAAAACAAGAAAGAAATCACATAACGTTGGTGTATGTGACTCCATCAAATTTAAATTCTCTGCAGTCAAAGAAAAAATACCCATTAATGAAACTAGAAGTCAAATGGCAAACTGGAAGAAAAAAGTTGTAATACATATGATGAAACACAATTTGCCTTTAACTTTCAAAAGTTCTTACAAATCACTGGGAGGAGGGCATTATGCCACAGATAGACCAGGAAAAAAATAGTAATAAACTAAGGTTTTGAAAAGGAAATTCACTTTGAATGACCACTGAGTATTTTTTAATGTCATCATTAAAAAAAAATTGTGTTCATAAACCTGAGTGACACACAATTATAAAGTGTAATTGTGTGTGTGTATCATGACAATGAGAGAAACTTTGAAAATAAATCTAACAAATACTTACAAAACCTTTATGAATAAATTATTGAACTATGTTAAAAGGCATTAAAAAGGCACAAATACATGGATAGTACATATTAATTAATGGGAAAATTCAAAAATATATCAATTCTCGACAAAGTAATAAAAAACAATGCAAGATTAGTGAAATTCTCAACAAGATTTATATAGATTTCAGCAAGATCAAAAGACCTAGTATAGACTAGACACTTTTGAAGAAGGACAAGATGGGAGAATTGCCATCTTGTCCTTTTGGATGTCCAATTGACATCCATTCAGAGTATATAGTAGGCTTTCTCTATCAATTTCCCAAGAAGGAAAAAGTGCCCCTAGGATGAAAGTGGGGAGCCCTGAAAGCACATAGTTTACCCAGCAGGCAGTCTTTCTATGAATTAGAAAAAGCTGCCCCTCCTTCCAGGTAGACACAGCCTTATGTCTGGGAGTATCAAGCAGGATTTGGATTTCAGTCTCTACCCATTTCTTCACCCTGGTGTTCTTATGGAGGACACAACTTGTACAATATAGGAAGCATTATATTTTTTGAAGCTATAGAAATTAATTGACATGTTATTGACACAGCTGTACAAAATGACCAATGAAAAAGTATAGAAAACCCAGAAATACATCTTTCCTGATATATGAGACATGTTGCATTATGTATCAGTGGGAAGAAAAAGGGCAATTTGATAAATGAATCTGAGACCACTACTTGTGGAAAAAGCATCAAATGATTATGTCTACCTCACACCATATTCAAAAATAAATTCCACATGGATTGAACATTTTTGCCTAAAAAATGAAAATAGGCCAGGTGCAGTGGCTCACGACTGTAATCCCAGCACTTTGGGAGGCCGAAGTGGGACGACCTCTTGAGCTTAGGAGTTCGCATCTCTACTAAAAATACAAAAATTAGCCAGGCATGATGGCATGTGCCTGTAATCCCAGCCACTGGGGATACTGAGGCAGGAGAATTGCTTGAACCCGGGAGGCAGAGGTTGCAGTGAGCCAATCACACCATTGCACTCCAGCCTGGGAGAAGAAGGGAGATTCCATCTCAAAAAAAAAAAAAAAAAAAAAAAAGGAAAGAAAAGAAAACATTTGAAAAAATAGAAAAGTATCTGACATTAAAAGGGGAAAAAAAAATTACTGTTCAGGCCAGGCATGGTGGCTCACACCTGTAATCCAAGCACTTTGGGAAGCCGAAGTGGGAGGCTTACTTGAGACCAAGAGTTAAGACCATCCTGGGCAATATAGAGAAACCTCGTCTCTACAAAATATTTAGAAATTAACCAGGTATGGTAGTGTGTGCCAGTAGTCCTAACTTCCCATGAAGCTGAGGCAAGGGGATCACTTGATCCCAGGAGTTACAGGTTACAGTGAGCTACAATTGTCACACTGCACTCCAGCCTGAGGGACAGAGCAAGGTCCTCTCTTTAAACTAAAAAAAAAATAAAATAAAATCACAGTTCATAAAGGAAAAAATTATTAAACTACAGACATTAAAAGTAACACCATACAAAAGACTCCATCAACAAAGTTAAAAGATGACCATAGGCTGGAAGGTTTTTGGAAAGCTTATAACAAGTAAAAATTAATAAGAAGAATATACAAAAAGAACTATCACAAATTATAAAGGAAAAGATAAGTAGCCTGGTTTTTATATAAGTTTTAAAAATATGGCCAGGCACTGTGACTTGTACCTTAATCCCAGCACTTTAGGATGCCAAGGTGGGTGGGTCACTTGAGGCCAGGACTTCGAGACCAGCTTGGTCAACATGGTGAAACCCTGTATCTACTAAAAATACAAAAATTAGCCAGTTGTGGTAGTGCATGCCTGTAATCACAGCTACTTGGGAGGTTGAGGCAGGAAAATTGCTTGAACCCAGGAGGTACAGGTTGCAGTGAGCCAAGATTGCACCATTGCACTCCAACCTGGGCAACAGGATGAGAATTTGCCTAAATATATATATATATATATATGGCAATATGTAGAAGAGGAAAAGCCAATAAACTTAATAAACCTATCCAAAGATGCTCAATTACACAAGTAATCAAGGAAATAAAAATTAAAGCCATAATGAGATACTATTTCACGACCATCCGATTACCAATAACTACTGGCTGGGATGAGGAGCAACTAGAATACTTTTTGTGGTATTGGTAAGAGTATAAATCAGAGCAAGCTCCTTGGAGAGCAAATGGCAAAATCTAGGAAAGCTGATATGTCTATCCTATGATCTGACATTTTCACTCTAAGGCTGTTTCTTAGAGAAATTCTCAAATGTCCATAAAGACATTTATGTAAGAATTTTCAGTGCATCATTTTTTGCTTACAATGAAAATGTAGACAATATGAATATCTTTCAACACTTAAAGTGAATATATTCATATAATGAACTTTTACAAATCTGTGAAAATTATTAAACTAGAGCTCCATAGCAAAATAGCAAAATGGCTAAATAGCAAAAAATTGTAATACTGGGCTTTTTATAAGTTGCAGAGGATACTTATAGCATGATATCAGTGCTCCAATGATATAAAATATGCAAGGTTTCATGTACTTTAGGGATATTTATGTATGTATAAAAGTATAAAAATTATACTTGGGAATAATATTTACCAAATTCTAGCTAGTGGTTATCTCTGGGGAGAAGAAAGTAGAAATGCATCCAGGAAGGATATTTTATAGGCTACAAGTGTATCTGTAACTTTTTCTTTAAGCTTGTCATTGGGTACATGGGAATTCATTATATTATTACCCATATTCTGTTTCTAACTTATTTCATAATAATAATAATTAAACATATTTTCAACTTCACTGATGCTCAAAGTAATAAATCAACAAATTAACCCTTTTCATTCACCAAATTATGAAAGAAGTCTTTGAAATGTGTGTGGGAGTTTCATAATAATAAATTGTTCACAATATATGAGAAAACAATGTCATAAAATTTCAGAATTTTGATCCAAATTTTCCAAAAACACCCAAAAAAGTATATGCCTAATAAAACTACTGAAAGTAGATAAGAAACACATGTAACAATGCTTCATGTTAGGTGGTCACATAAACAGTCAATTAACATAGTTTTGTATATGTGTTATATACTGTATTCTTAAAATAAAATAAACTAGAGAAAAAATGCTATTGAGAAAATTATAAGGAAGAAAAAATATATTTATTGTTTATTAAGTGAAAGGGGATCATCATAAGGACTTCATCATCATCATCTTCACGTTGAGTTAGCTGAGAAGGAGGAGGAGGAGAAGGACTTGGTCTTGCCCTTTCAGGGTTGACAGAGGTGGAAGAAAAGGTAGAGAAGGTGGAAGAGGAGGCACACTAGTGAAGGCATCTAAGGTTTATATGTGGAGCTACACAGTTCAATCTCATATTTTTCAAGGGTCAACTGTACTTCATTGATAACTGAAAATTCCATAGGACATCCTGGATTTTGTTCTCTACCAACTCTTCAAAACAGTTCTTGGCACACAGGAGCCATTAGAGGAATAGTTGATACTTAGATGAATAACTGAATGAATGGAAATGGAAGACCAGCAGAATAAAATGACCTTCTCAAAGGCATTACTAAGAGGCAGAACTGTACTGTGTAATGCCAGCTTCCCAATCCAAACTTTTTCCATCACTTTATTGTTCTTAGATGAGTTTCATTAAACCAGAGATAAGCTATCTAATCGCTGAAACTGCACTTATCCTTTATCATCTGTGCCTTATATATACTGAAAAAAAAAATCTTTTTTTCTGGTTTCTGAACTAGAGATAAAAATGACAACTGTGCTATGGTATGATATTCTCATATTAGTTGAAATAATCGCTCATTAAAGTCAAATCCGAGTCACTCTGAGATTAGAACAGCAGAGTATCCAGTCTTCACGCTTGGTTCTCTCAGAAAAAGCAGTCTTCCAAAACAATATGGCAATATTGTATTCTAGTTTAAAAGTTTTAAAAGTGCATGTATATATTAAGTGTATCAGAGAGAACTAGTATGGTGCTGAAACCAAGTCACTGTCTGTTTCACCCAAAACAGATCATTGCCTTTAGGTTGTTGGCTATATTATAGGTAAAGAAATATTGATTGGATTAAACTAAATTATTAGTCATGATATTTAATCTCTATTATATTAAGAACAAGAATAAGATGATGAATCTTTTTATCACACTTCTTTATAGGAAAAAGTAACTTGAAATTTCTTTTTGCAGAAACATTGTTTTTTCAAGTCAATAACTTTAAAATATCTTTAGAACATAGTTTTATGACCTTACCAAGGTAATTATAAAATAAAGACATTTTCGAAATGAAAAAAAAAATGTTTGGATTATAGCCTTCACCACTGGTAATAGAGTTTCTGAAACATCCAGATTTTTTTTTTACTGACATATGGATGATTTTAATTAAACCTGCTACTAGGAGCACACATCTTTCTAGAGTGTATTCAATGTGATTGTTTACTTTGTTTAGAGTACTTTCTGAAATAAGAAGGCAAATTCTGACAAGAATTTATATAGAAAGAAGTATATTTATAGATAGGAACAAGTATCTCCCAGAGTATTTATTTATTAAATCAACAACTGTTGTGTACCTGTTGTTTGTGGACTCTGCTCTGTGTGTTGGGAATGCAAAAGACCCAATCTCTACCCTGAAGCAGCTGACAATCTAGTGAGACAAATTCTCAAACAATTAAGAAACAATACAACACTGTTACATTCTATTATACAATAGTAGTTGTTATAAGGGGAAAAAGGGAAAGTTTCCTAAGACTGCCTAGAAAATCCTGAGTTTGATGTACTCACCATGCTTAGAAGGGAAGAAAGAGAGGGGACTCAGGAATGTGAGAAGTGAAAGAGTAAGAGGAGGCTCAGGAGGTACAGGGACGGGGTGAGAGGAGAAAAAAAAGGAGAGAGTGGAGGCAGGTACTTACAAGGAGAAGTGTTTACCAGTGAGGTTAAAAGCAGGAAGAACTGAAAAGTGCCCTTGAGATTAGGTAACAGTGACGACCTTACTGAGAACAATTCTGCACAGTGGTGAGCTCTGAAATCCAACTGTAGCATGCTCTCTGGACTGTGAATGGGAATGGATGACTGTTTTACAGGTGAGGTTAATCTTCAGGTGTATATATATATATGAGGTGGCTTTTTTCCCATTGTAACTATCTTTAAGAAGAGTATTTCTGAATCTACTTCTTGTCTCTTTTTATTATCTCTACATTACCATTGTCACCTTTTCCATAAAATTAGTGTTTCTCTCCAAGTAAAAGCAATAACCCTGCTAAAACACAATTTAAGTTGCTATAAAGAATTGAAAACATACTTGTTTTACTATACACCAGAAAAGGAATATTAAACCAATAAGAATGTTGACACAGTCCCCTCCACCACAGGGCTATGTCGTAATTAGCAGCCAGAACATGGGGACTATAGAGAGAAACTCCTCATCCCCATAAGATCTTGGGGAAAAATTGAAGGATAAAATCAACAAAAGCAGATCAGATTAAAACTAGTACATTAAAATCACTTTGAAGAAAGACAACTGTACCCAGGCAGGCAACAGTATATTTAACGGATTACATGTATTAACATATCTAAAGAACAAGTGTATTAAATATCTGAAAGGGATTGAGCATGAAAACACAGAAAACCAAGCAGCAACCTTGAGTAATTGCCATCTAGAAAAAGTCCCTATTAACATAAATTTTGGTGGAAAAGGAGACTGAACTGTTGGAGAGCATGTCTTCACTACTGGATTTTGGACACTTGGTGAAGCTACCCTATTACCAAAATTAATGAACAAATGAATTCATCAATTGTTTACTGACAATCTGTTATTCACCAGGCATAAACATAGAGTTTATGATCTCGGGATGTTACAGTGCTGAGTAGTACATGTGTTGCAATGAGGGAATGAGAATACATTAAAATGAGGGTACTATGAGAATACATTTAAATGGCAACCTTTTTAGAATAAGATATAAAATGAGAGAAGGCTTTCTTCAAGCCTGTGTTCCTGGCACAAACCTGAAGACAAAAGAGAGCAAGACAGGCATTCTAGAAACTCAATGATATTCAGTATGGCTACAGCCAGGAATGCAAACCAGAGAGTTGTTATAAGTTGTTTTCCCCTGGAAGCAGATTCTCAGAGACAGAGATTAGTATGCAGAAGGTTTATCTTTACCAGGTAGTATGGGGAAGAAGGGAAGGAAATTAGATTGAGAGGAGAGAAAAGTCGGGCTGTGATAGTCTTAACAGAAGCGTCAGCCAACCTCACCAGGAGCTCTGAAGCTGAGATGGCCCTTCAGAGCTGTCCTGAGTTGAAATGACAGGACCAGCTCTCTACAATAACTTCATGTATATCAGCCATTTGATATATGCAGTTCCGAAAAGGGATGACTGCTGAGGGCTGACTACCAACAGCAGTGCCAGTAGCTGTCAGAATAAACCTTTCAGTCTTGAAGGCTGATCTGATAGCTAGATGACAGCATGATTATAAGTGAGAGGGGAGATAAAGCTGAGAAAGTAAGCCAAGGCCACATCATGAAGGGTCTTGTAAGTCAGGTTAGGGGCTTTGGACTTTACCTAAACAAAACAAGGTGGCCACTGCAAAGTTTTCCTCAAGATAGTGAGGTGTAAATATTTGTACTTTTAAGTGATCACTATGCCCATGTTTATTCTTTTAGGGTGGGAAAAGAGACAAAAATGACAAGATTGGAGGAAGAGGAAAAGAAGGAATGTTAGGAGGCTATTGAAGGGATCTAGGAAAGAGAGGATGGCAGCCTGAATGGGGCCATGGCAATAGAATTGGAAAACAGTTGATGAATTGAGACAAATTTCAGTCACAGAATGGGTTAAATTGGTTTCCTGATTTTATGTGAGGGTGCAAAGGAAGGAATATGAATGCTTACAAAATAAGTGATAGTGGTGGTATTCACCAAGCCAAGTACCACCAGAGATGGAACAAGGCTTAGTTGGGGAGGGGCAGGGATAGGAGTAACTAGTTCAATTTTGGAATCCTGGATGTTACATGTGAATAGCATATCCAAGTGGTATGTGGCTATACCTGCAGGTCAGGAGTTATGAGAAAAAAAATGTAGCTTCTAGTAGGTTTGCCTCCAATTTAAAAATAATAAATTATTCTTAGGAAAAACTTAAATATCTCAGAGAAAGCTATAGAGTAGGAAAAGAACACCTAGGACAGAAAACTAAAAAATACTGTCTTTGTCTGTTTGGGCTGCTGTAACAAATTATATTAGAATTGGTAATTTATAAACAACAGAATTTATTGCTCACAGTTCTGGAGGCTGGGAAGTCCACTATTAAGGCACCATCAGATCTGTTGTCTGGTCAAGACCTGTTCCTCCAGATGGTGCCTTCTTGCTGCATTCACACACGGCAAAAGGGGTGAATGTTGTGTCTTCACATGGTAGAAGGGAAAAATGCTATGTCCTCACATGGCAGAAGGGGTATAAGAAACTAGTGCTTTTCTTTCAATCTCATTTATAATGGCACTAAAAACATTCATGAAGACTCTACCCTCCTGAATCACTTCCCCCAAACCCCATTTATTAGTAGTGTATCACAGTGGGTAGCAAGTTCCAACATATGAATTTAGGGGGCACCAACATTCAGGCCATAGTAAATACCAACACTTAAGGAATGGACAGAAAAGGACATTTGTAAGGACAAATAAGCTCAAGGAGCTAATGTGCCACCATGTCTCTTAGTATTAGTGGCAGAGACGTAATGATTTTGTTGCCAAGAACTATTATAAAAGGGTGGTGTGTGCTGAAGCCAGCCCACAGGGTTCATGAGTCAGTGAGTAGAAAGTCAGAGCCTATGCTATGGTTTGAATGTATGTGTCTCCCCAAAATTCATACATTGGACTCTAAGACCCAATGTGACAGTATTAACAGATGGGGCCTTTAAGAGGTGATTAAGTCATGAGGATTCTGTCCTCATGAATGGGATTAGTAAGCTTATAAAAGGGCTCAAGGGAGCTAACAAGACCCTTCTTGCCCTTCCACCTTCTGCCATTTGAGAACAGAGCAACAAAGTACATTGATCTAGGGCTTCCCAGCCTCTAGAGTATGAGAAATAAATTTCTTTTGTCAATAAATTACCCAGTCTAAGGAATTTTGATATAGCAGCCAAAATGGCCTAAGACAGTCAGGTCCTGATGATGTGTGCCCAAGGTGGTCAGAGCACAGCTTCGTTTTATACATTTTAGGGAAACATGAGACATAATCAACATATGTAAAATGAACATTGATTTGGACCAGAAAGGCAGAACAACTTGAAGTAAAGGAGAAACAACTTTAAGCAGGGAGAGGGCTTCCAGGTCACAGAGAGGTGAGAGACAAATGTAGGCCACATTACTCTGAAGTCCATACATTGATAGGCAGGTATGAAAGTGGCTTATTTATGTAAATAGATTGCTGTTATTTTCTTCTGAAGTTTAAGTTGTTTAGCTTCAGTTTGCAGGGCTTTATGAAAGCACATCTTAGTTTTTAGTAATTTCAAATAAGGAAAAATGGAAAAAAGAAGAAAAAAATTGAAAACATTATTTTGAAGACTTATAGCTAAGAAAACTTAGAATCCTGTCCAATCTGTAGAAAATAATAAAAATTGAAAAACGTTAGGCAAGGCTAGAATGTACTGTAGTTTTTGAAACATAATTTTTCTCTCTCCAGTTTCCAATTTTTACTAAAGATGAATCATGGTAGGGCTGGTTTGCTTTGTTATATTTGGCTTAATTATTTGCATACAGTGTTGCAAAACTAATTGTTTTTTACATATGCTTTTAAATTGGCTTTGAGGGAACTGCATTCCTTAGGAAGACTCTCAGATAAGACTTTTTTAAAGCCCAGCCGACCCATGGATTTGTGCATTAAATACCTATGAGATGGATGACTCTCTCCTTTTGAAGTTCCACGGTAAACCAGGGCTCCAGGGCCTGATACAAATTGACATTCTTTACAGGTCAGAAACCCTGTACAGCAACTGTGTAGAAAAAGGTATGAGGCTAGTTTTTCCAAGGGGCTTTTATTGGCTCTATAAGTTAAGTTTGATTCCTTAAAGGAAATCACACCATTTCAGTTAAAGCCTTGGTAAAATGACCAGTTTCTTTAATTGTGTCCTGTTACAAATGAAAACAGATTTTTATTGCACTTATACAAATAACTGTGTTGTTGTAAGTTAAGAACACTCACAATTAGTTTCCAAATTCTGGAGAAATCAGGTAGAGAAAAACAAATACACTTCAAATTTTGTTTATAGGAGTATACTTTACTTAATTGGTAAAAGCTGTAAAGAGCTTAAAAGAAAATTTTTCTTGACTCTGAAAAACAAAACAAAGGATCAGCAACATTTTAACCAAAAAGTTAAAAAGATTACTTTAGTCTTCTATTAGTTCAGTTCACACAGTTTACGCCTGTTCTGCTTGATATTCATGAACATTTTGGCTCTCCATGAGAGTCCTGAAAGGTTTTTCCTCTATTCTAATGTCACAATCTCCCAAGTTAACAGAAATCTGTGATTAAGAATACCTGTTAGAGTTCTATAGCTGATTATAAAGTCACCTTTTAAGGAAGACCAAAATAAGACAACAATTGCCCATGGATGACCAACGGTTTTAGGGCAGTCATAGTTAAAGACATAATTGACAAAAAAATTTGTTACCTCTGTGCCACACAACAATTTAACATAACAATGATAATTATTACTGATAATGTACACCAAGTCATATTAGAATTATAGGAGTTTCCCATGATTTGAGGATTCATACCAATAACACATTTATATAAATATAGCCTAAAGAAATCAAACACCAGCCGGGTATGGTGGCTCACACCTGTAATCCCAGCACTTTGGGGGGCTGAGGCGGGTGGATCACAAGGTCAGGAGACTGAGACCAGCCTGGCCAACATGGTGAAACTCCATCTCTGCCAAAAATACAAAAATCAGCTGGGCATGGTGGCTCACGCCTGTAGTCCCAACTACTCAGGAGGCTGAAGCAGGAGAATCGTTTGAACGCAGGAGGCAGAGGCTGCAATGAGCCACAATCATGCCACTGCACTCCAGCCTGGGCAGCAGGCCATGCTCTGTCTCAAAACAACAACAACAACAACAACAAACCATTCATATTTAACAATGTTTCCTGTACAATTTTTATACCAAATAAGCCAAATTATGTCATTATTGGACTTTAGGGTACCTAATATCTTAAAGGATTAATTAGATCAGAAAAAGACATAATTTATAATTTGATTTTGGACAGTTTGTCAAAAATCAAAGGGTTAAAACACTTGATATCACAGGTCATCGTAAAATAAGTCATTCATTTGACAAAAGTAATAACTCAAAAATTTCAAAAAAAGAGACAAAAACTTTCATTCTTTGAGAGGAGACTGAATTTTCCAAACAATAAGCCCTAATAAAAACAGCATGAAGCCAATTAAATTTGTTTCTCAAAATTTTATAAACAATCTATAAAATTTTAATCTTGACCATGAGATATAACTTTCATAAACCTTTTATAAACTTTATTTAAGAGTTGGCTACTGCTTCAAGAAAACCTTGTTAATCTGATATGGGTCCATATGCTGGTCTTGCATCAGTGTGCCTTTGACATTAATGATTAATTTATAGAGAAACTGAACTCATTTTATCTCTTAAAATTGGCCCTTACATTCTCACACACCCACCTTTTCCATGACAGTTCCTGGGCCTTGAGGAGTTGAATAGCTTTAATTTCTGGCTGTGTGTTTCAGGAATGCAGTTTATTTTGATTGGCATCTTGTACTGGGCCCGAAGATGGGGCTTCAATTGCTGTTAGTGTTTAAAATTTAGCAGTACTTGGTGTCCCTTTAAGGACCTGGGAGTCAAAGCCCTGTAACTCAATGTCATAAGTACTTTGAAAGTGCATACAAAGAGATACACAGATGTAATAATCTGAATTTAAAATTTTTTTTAATTTTTATTTTTTTCCTAAGCAACTGGAAGCAGGAAGGGGCTTCCAGGTCACAGGTGGGTGAGAGACAAAAATGGTTGCATTCTTTTGAGTTTCTGATTAGCCTTTCCAAAGCTTTCCAAAGGAGGCAATCAGTTATGCATTTATCTCAGTAAGCAAAGGGAAAACTTTGAATAGAATGGGAGGCAGGTTTGCCCTAAGCAGTTCCTAGCTTGAATTTTCCCCTTAGCTTAGTGATTTTGAGGGCACAAGATATTTTCCTTTCACATTGTATAACATACAATATCATGCAATACACAAATTGTATCTAATATCATTAACATATTATATATTATAATATATAAATATAATGTATACTTTAATATATAATAAACAAATAGAAAATAAATATAATGTGTTATACTATATACTTATATATAACATGTATTATATATGTATGCATGTATATATATATTATATGCAAGCTTATCACACATACACATATGATTGATATACGTGTGTATACATATAAATATGAAAGAGAAAAAGGAAAAATAAACTTTAAATAAAACAGTGTGTTTTAGATGCTAATTTCCAAATGCTTCTGGAAGCTGGTACCCATTTTAGCTTGTGCCTGAGGGAAGTGGTTCTGATCTTTGCCCATCTGCAGTTATCTCCAATCCTGTATCTAACATTATTAATATCTTGGGCCATCTGGCCAAATCTTTACGTAAGGAAATCAAGAAGTAGCAGGATTTTGTAGTTGTCTTCTCTGTTGGAAAATTATTTTGGATATTTGTTCTCTGTATGTTTCCTTCCACTTCCTATTTGTAACTGATTATTCATGCCTTTTATGTTTCTTGCCCAAGATTTATGGGGCTGGAGAACAAGATGCTTTCCCGGCAATTGTTATTCTAAGACCTGTCCTATTTTGAAAGGTTAAGTGCCAATGAAAGGGGGAAAGCGTATTCAGGGGAGAAATGAGAAGGAAGTGGAGGAGGTAAAATTTTTCTCAGATCAAAAAAAAAAAAGGTCAGAATTGATGGAGGTGGGGTGAACTGGAGAAGGCGAGGCAGTGACCAGGCTTCAGAGCAAATTCCTTGCAGGAATAACTAGGAAGGTGGGGCTCTGGGCCAGCGCTTCCCAGAAGCAGCTCAGATTCTTGAAACCCTGTGTAGCTTAGGAGCAGAGATAGACAGGGCTTCTTTCCTCATGCGTGGACTAGGAGCAGGACCAGAAAGACAGTGGAAACCTTTCAGCCATTTCATGGATTTCATATAAACCTCCCTGATTCTGTGAGATCCCAGGGAAGGATCCAGCCCCTAAATGACTGAGATTAAATTTCTTGACATCCAAGTGAAATGGTAGTTTGGAATTAAAATTCAGTTTATTTAAAGAATATAAATACAGGAATCATGTGCACAATTGAGTGTACTATATGACTGAGATCTGATCCTGCTACTAAGATTTTTCTTAATGTAAAAACATGCAAAAATTCTTTAGTGTTTCTGCAATGAACTCCATTCAAAAAGTATTTATTGAAGGCTTTCTAAGTGCCAGGCATTCAGGATACAATGGTGAACAGGACAGATACGCCAGAGCTTATAGCGTAGAAGCAGGATAAGCCAGTAAATAGGGCATTAAATAAGTGTGCTAAGAATAATGACAGGGTAAAATAAGTTTATCAGAGGAGACATAGGAGACCACTTAACTCAGACTTAGGAAGTCAGACAAGAGAATGTTCCTCCAGGAAAAGGCTTGGAGAGAAGAGAATATTCACTAAGTACTGGAAGAAATAAGAGTTAAACATGAAGTTCAAGGTGGGGAGTGGAGAAATGGGTCCAAGGAAGTCACCAACATCCAGGACACTGATGACCTTAAAAGCAATGTTAAGGGACTAGGGCTTTTATGTGATTGCTCAAACTTTCATATCTAGTATAAATTTTCTTCAGGCTTTTAAAGAGGTCTTCATTCTTCCATCGCATTTTACATATATATTTGCTACAGCTATTGGTTCAGCAGGAAAAGCATTGTGATTTGTAAATTTGCTGGTTTGTATCTCAGAGCTGTGCTATTCAGTAAGCAGTGAGAAGGTTTTATGGGTCACAAATGTTTTTAACCAGAAAAGAGCAGTTTCTAGTTTCTGGCCACTACCTGAAAATGCCTCCTCATTGCACAGGATTCATTTAGCTCTGTTTTGCTTCCTTTGTTGCAATATCAAACATCCCCATGATTGCAGCAGCTCCAGCCCACTTCTGTGTAAAATAAGGAAGGAGAAATTTCTTCTAGTTTCAATTTTGGTTTATATCATCAGCTCTTACTATTTCAGTTTTGAAAACAAGCCGGCATTTAAAAACTAACCATATTGAATGATTTACTAGGCTAGACAAAAGAATTAAAACCCACCCAGTGTTACACAGGCCCAGGCAACTTGGGGCTTAGCAATGCCAGATGGTTTGCTCAAGGATAGGATAAATTAAGCCCCCCTAAAGACAAGATCTGATATAGTCATATTATTAACACTTTCAACTATGCCATTAGCATTTGGAAAATTAAGATAGCTTAAGCATTAACATCGTGTTCACTACTTGAAATGCAAAGAGCGTTGCCTTAGCCAATAGGTAAAAATTTCCATTGCCAAGGGCTTGGAAAGATTCCAGTGAATGTCTACCTGTTCACAGAAGTTGGATGAACAAGCTATTATAATTCAGCTGACTTTATATTCACAGTGTGCAACAGAATTTTGGCTTAAAATTGAAAGAAGTTTATAAATATTTGGGAACAAATAATGGATTCAAAAAGATATTTCAAACATTTTTTATATTCCTGAGTGGCACAAAGCTAATTGAAAAAAAAAAAAAAGTCCATCTACATAGTAATCTTACAGCTGTGTATAGAATAAAATTAGTTTAGAAGGCAATATGCTTTGGGATTCATTTAGCTTGATAACTGATCTAATCCTTTGTTATATTTGAACTTTTTCAATTTAGGTGAATTGAATTTGGGCTCCCTAAAATAGGGATTGCTGAAGAGTTTATACATACTATATTTTCCTTGTTCTGTAATGTGAAGGAGTGCTGACCACTAGGTCCTCATGACAAAATTCATATACACAATGATTTCTTACACCAACTACCACATGGTACAGTCTTCTGTGAGGGAACTAGGCAGTCAGTGTGAAGGGCATGCACAGTCAAAGATGTTTTGTGTGTTTCAATCCATAGTCCTCCAAGGCCAGTAAATTCACAGTTTTGCTGGAGTTGCTGGTATAACTTGGCAAGTCTTTGATTTCAATTATATCAGTCAAGTCGGAGCCATCACACCCTCTGGCCCTCTGCCAGGAAAAGAGACAAGACTCAACATTTCAGGATGCAGCATTGTTGTATGACACAGAAGCAAAGTTTTAAACCATAATTACTCATTCCTTCACTGTAACTCTCCCAAGCTAAAATCCAGTTAAAGCCAAGAGACTGAGGAAAGTACGTCATCATGGCCTCCTACCTTAATAAGCAAGGGAAAAGAGTAACAATCTTTCATTCTGGCAGTCATAGGTCTTAGAGTCTCTAGGTAAAACAGCTGGAAGCTAGAGGTATACTGAAAAGTGAGAAAAGAGATTGTGAAGTTAGACTTACTAGAGATTAATGCTATATGCAAATAAATAACAATATTAGAACATTATTTGTATCTGAGTTTTGTTGAAAACATGCATTATTTATGTAGCTGAATTAAAATGCAGCATTTCAGATTTAAAGCAAACGCAACAAAAATCCTATTGGACACTAAGGATGTAACAAAAAAGATCACAAAATAATACACTAGTCACAATTCTATACCACAGTTGTCTAAAAGAAATAGATTTGGAGATTATCATTTACCTGGGAATTTTTTTTTTTTGAGATGGGGTCTCACTATGTTGCCCAGGCTGGTCATTAACTCTTTGCAATCTTTTCATCTCGGCCTACCAAAGTGATGAGGATTACAGGCATGAGCCACCGTGACTGGCCACCTGGAAAACTATGATTCCTTTGAAGGCAGTTATACAAAAGTGGGTCTAATGGTAACATTTAAAAAATACTTTTAAAATCTCAAAACTTCTTATCACAGTCCTTTGATGAAATTAACAACAATAACAAAAAGTAACATAGGTAAAATATCTAGTACAATGTCTAAAAAATATGCTTAAAATGTTTTTTCTAATTTATTATGTCTGACATAATTCCAAGAAAAACTAATGTTTATATACCTGTGTCACTTGACTAAGCTATATAATTCTTTACCTCCATGTTACTATAGATACTTTCAAAGACTGAATACATCACGAACACAGCACTCAGTAGGTTTGCGTTTATTGGCATAACTTCTTACTGTAAAGCATATCCATTAAAAAGAACATACAGAGTATCTATGTTTAGTGAGAATAATCCTCTAGAAACATGTAACAAATCAGTATCAGTAATTCCCACTCTTGTAATTAGGTAGCATTAATTAAAATACAAACTCATAAATTTGTGAATAAGAAGATACACCCTTAACATGGATAATAACTAATGGGAAAACCTTAGAGACATTTCTATTCACTTGAACCAGCTTATTGATGAGATACACTTTTATCATGCACCTCCTTTATTCTAGGCATTGCGACAGGTGCTGAAGATTCAGAAATGGAGAAAGCACGAGCGCTGGTCTCAAGGAACTCAGATACTCATATAATTTGTCATTAGCAACATGCTCTAGTGTCTAATGAGGCAAACAGAGATTGTTACCTAGCTTTCCTTTGGAAATTCTGGTAAGGGCATAAGATTAACAGAAACAGAGCAGTAATTATTTGAAAGAGCTTCATTATTTGCAACGGGTATTTTTATGAGTCTAGATAACCTAACAGAGTGATTACAAAAATTTTAGAATTAGTAACAGAGCTTAATAAAGTGGTAGAATAGAAACTTTATATTAAAATATTTGCAGCATAACAACAGTGTGTAAATAAATAGGGAAAAGTGATTTATACAAATAGCAACAAAATAATAAATGCAAAACAATGCCGAGCATGATGGCTCACACCTGTAATCCTAGTACTTTGGGAGGCCAAGGCAGATAGATCACTTGAGCCCAGGAGTTCAAGACCAGCCTGGGCAACATGGCGAAACCCCATCTCTACAAAAAGTACAAAAATTAGCCAGGCATGGTGGCATGCACTTGTAGTCCCAGATACTCAGGAGGCTGAGGTGGGAGGATCCCTTGAGCCTGGGAGGTTGAGGCTGCAGTGAGCCGTGATCGTGCCACTGCACGCCAACCTGGAGTGAGAACCTGTCTAAAAATGGAAAATTATAAAGCAAAACAATACAAAAATCTCTAGAAATTGCCCTAACAAGAAACATGTCAGCGTCTAATAAACACATACATACACATCCACACACACAGAAAACATCGTAAAACTATTCGAATACATGGTGAGGTTTAAATAGATGGCTATTCCACATTTCTAAATCAAAAAAATTCATATGATAAAGACCTATAAAATTTATCCCAGATTTACCATGATTCCAATGAAGGTGGCCCTGGGTATATTATCATTATTGGAATTAAACATGATGTTTTGGAAAGTCAAAAGCAAGTTTGTGAGAAAAGCTAAGGAAATTTTGAAACAAAAATTATAGGAGATTTTCTTTATAAGATATTAAGGTATATTATATCACAAAAATAATAGAATAGGCAATTTTTGCAAATATTGTTAGGCAATGAAACAGAATTGATAGATCTAAAACAGAGTTTAGCATACATGAGAACTTAGTAAACATCATGAATCAATGGGGAACAAATTGATTATTATGTAAATAGCTCTGAAGAAACTCACAAATTATTGAAAAAGGATATCAAGTTTACTTACATATTAAAATAAACATCATCTTTTTAAATTCCAGATGGATATGAGACTTTGTAAAAAAAAAAAAAAAAGTGGAAGTGCTTTCTGAGCACATATGTCTTAAAAGTCCACCAGAAAGATTATTACATTTAATTGAATTTTTAAAAATTAAATTCCAGGAGCCTCTCTGAACCTGTTCTGGTTTGGAGGCTGCCTGATTCATGAAAGAAAAATTAATTAAAGTCAGTACATAAAAATATATTAAAATTTATTTGGCAAAGGACAGAGGGAATATGTTTGAAAAACAGATGATGAGTAAAAAGTTATCTTTTCTTTTTTCCTTTTCTCCGTCTTTCTTTTCTTCAACAGACGTGTATTAAGTTTTGGCCAACACTGTGTAGGAATTAAAGATTCAATGGCAAACATAGATTTAGTTTCCAGGACTGCTGCTGTCCACAGGGTACCTCTGGGGGAGCTGGAGAAAAAAGTGCCCCTGTTGACTGCAGATTGTGGAATTAAGAAGGACTGGATTTCAGGCTCCACTAGCTAGCCTCAGTTTTTACCCCTGGGCAATAAACTTGCACGGCCCTATTTGGGTACATTCCAGTTCTGCTCACAACCTAATAGGCAAAAATGTCAATTAAACAATTACTATATAAAGATGCAAAGCAATACAGAGTAGGGGCTCTTAACCAGAACTGAGGAGGGCAGGGACGGGTAGTTGGCAGGAGCGGCAATTAAGTTAAGAAGTGAAGACTGAGCAAGATTTGCACATGGAGACAGGGCAGCATGTGTACCAAGGTGAGATCTTCATTCGATAATGAGCTTTGCAACCAATTAAAAAAAAATGGCATCACAAAATAAAGTGGGGCAAAATATACCAAAATTAACAGAATATTAACTTAAAAACATGAAAAAATTTATCTTCTCAAGTGATCAAAAAATACAAATTGAACCAGTAATGGCAATACTATTTTTTCTATAAAATTGATAATATTTGATAATATGTGTTAAAAGCCTTGAAAGAACTCATGCCCTTTGTTCAAGTAATTCTTTTTAAAACTCTAATATCAAATAAAAACAATAATAGAAATGCATTTTGATTTTAGGCATTCATGATCAAACATTATGGATGCCATCACTGAAGAATGAATCAACGAAATGTTGTATATTTATACACTGGAATATTATTCAGCGATAAAAAGTAATGAGGCTGGGCACAGTGGTTCACAGATTGCCTGTAACAACAGCCCTTTGGGAGGTCAAGATGGGAGGATCACTAGAGCCCAGAAGTTTGAGGTTAAAGTGAGCTGTGATGGGCACCTGTAGTAGTCCATTCTCACATTGCTCTGAAGAAATACCCAAGACTGGGTAATTTATAAGGAAATAGGTTTGATTGACTCACAGTTCTGCATTGCTGGGGAGGCTTAAGGAAACTTACAATCACGGCAGAAGGCAAAGAAGTAGGCTCCTTCTTCATGGGCAGCAGGACGGAGTGAGTGCCAAGCGCAGGGGGAAGCCCCTGAAACCATCAGACCCCAGCCAGGTGCAGTGGCTTACGCCTGTAATCCCAGCACTTTGGGAGTCCAAGGCGGGTGGATTACGAAGTCAGGAGTTTGAGACCAGACTGGCCGACGTTGTGAAACCCCGTCTCTACTAAAAACACAAAAAGTAGCCGGGCGTGGTGGTGGGTGCCTGTAATCCCAGCTACTCGGGAGGCTGCGGCAGGAGAATGCTTAAACCCAGAAGGCGGAGGCTGTGGTGAGCCGAGATCGCGCCAGTGTACTTCAGCCTGGGCTAAAGAGCAAAACTCGAAGGAAGGAAGGAAGGAAGGAAGGAAGGAAGGAAGGAAGGAAGGAAGGAAGGAAGGAAGGAAGGGAGGGAGGGAGGGAGGGAGGGAGGGAGGGAGGGAGGGAGGGAGGGAGGGAGGGAGGGAGGGAGGGAGGGAGGGAGGGACGGAAGGAAGGAAGGAAGGAAGGAAGGAAGGAAGGAAGGAAGGAAGGAAGGAAGGAAGGAAGGAAGGAAAGAAAGAAGGAAGGAAGGAAGGAAGGAAGGAAGGAAGGAAGGAAGGAAGGAAGGAACAGACCGAGGGAGGGAGGGAGGGAGGGCAGGCCCATCAGATCCCGTGAGAACAAACTCACTATCATGAGAACTGAATGGGGGAAACCACTTCCATGATTCAATTATCTCCACCTCTTCTCTCCCTTGACACGTGGGGATTATGGAGATACAATTCAAGGTGAGATTTTGGCTGGCGACACAGCCAAACCATTATCAGCACCACTGAACTTCAGCCTGAGCAACAGAGTGATAATCAGTCTTTAAAAAGGAATGACGTTTTGACGCATGCTACATCATGGACAATTCTTGAAAACATTGTGCCAAATGAAAGAAGACCATAGAGAAGTGGTGGCTTGGGGTTGAGGGACAGGGAGAAACTAGGATGGGTGGATAGGGGGATGATAACTAAAGGGTACAGGGTTTCTTTTGGGGATGATGAAAATGTTCATTAGTTGATTGTGGTGGTGGTTGCACAGGTTTATATATATGATAAAAAAACACATAAAAGTACACTTAGAATGAGTGAATTGTACAGTATGTGACTTATGTCTCAATAAAGCTGTCTAAAAACAATGTGTATGATAGCAAAAAATAAAGAAAAATCCTAATATCCGAAAAATATACAAATGGTTTGACAATATCATTATACAAGTATAAATTAGAATAATATGTATAAAACACTGCATAATATGATGTTAAAGTATGGAAACAGACTATTATTTATATCTATATATCACATTGACATAGATTAGTTATTTCTGGATGCTGACATTTGTGGGTGATTTTTATCTCTTCCTTATTTTTTTGCTCATTAAACCTATTTCGTAGCATAGGCATCTATTTTTACAATTAAAGGAAATGGCACATTAGAAAAAAGATTGAAACAAATTTGAAAAAGAATTAAGAATGCCAGAAACTAAACTTCTAGGAGAAGAATATAGATGCTGGAAGATAAAATATTAAAATGTAATACTTCATTGGGTTTCTTTTTTGTTTGTTCCCCTTTTTAAAAAAAAAAAAAAAAAAAAGCTACTATATTTTGCAGAATTAACTTTATACCCTACACTTCTTGTGGTGAGCCACGGCTATTTAAAACTTTTTTTTTCTCACATTAGTCATTCAGAAGAAATAGCAAGCTGTTCACCAATGATATACAGCTCTAAAAATCCTGCTTTCTTCTTGTGATTTGAACATATAAAGAAAAAAACATAGCTGAGTGATTTAATGGGTACTTCATAATAAGTGTCAGAGGGAGATTTCTAAGGTGCTGATACAGTTAGAACTGAAAAACAATGTACAGAACTACTAATGGAATTCTTGAAACGATAATACAACATTTAGAATTATTTAAGTGGATCTTCCTCCCTATGTGTAGAGTTTAAGCAGCTTTAGAGGCTATCTTTTCTAAAATCATCTTCATCTTGTCCAAATGGAAAGAACATACTGTGGTTATGTACAGAAATACCTATAGCTTTAGGAATTCATATGTAGGGGTGGAATAACATGTCTATTATTTGCTTTAAATGCTTCAGTGGAAGGAAAGAAAGGGAAAAAATGGATGAAGCATACGGGATAAAATTCTGATAATTTTTCTGGGTTATTGATATGCTTGGGTTTATTATATGTTTTGCAAGTTTGTATAACATAATATCTTTTTTATTATTTATTTATTTATTATTTTTATTTTGAGATGGAGTCTCACTCTGTCCCCAGGCTGGAGTGCAGTGGCTTGATCTTGGCTCACTGCAAGCTCCACCTCCTTGGTTCACACCATTCTCCTGCCTCAGCCTCCCGAGTAGCAGGAACCACAGGCACCCGCCACCACGACTGGCTAATTTATATATATATATATATATATATAGTAGAGACAGGGTTTCACTGTGTTAGCCAGGATGGTCTCGATCTCCTGACCTCGTGATCTGCCCGCCTCAGCCTCCCAAAGTGCTGGGATTACAGGCATGAACCACTGTGCCCGGCAACGTAGTATCTTTTAAGTGGAAGGGACATTTTGAATTTATTTAAAAGGGTATAAATATAATTTAAAGAAAAAGTTTAATAAATTACATGAGGCATAGATAAAGCCTTATGAATCTTAGTTAATATAAGTATACTAAAGATGCTTAAATTTTATGTTGTGACTTCAAACATCAGTACGCCATGTGAAAAAAAAAATTTTACTTGCAAGCTGGAAGAGGCCCTAAAATTGTCCTAAAACAACATAAATAATTTTCCTTGTCTTGTTTCTGATCTTAAAGGAAAAACTCTCAACTTTTCATCATTGAGTAGGATGTTAGCTGTGGGTTTGTATTGTATGGCCTTTATTATATTGAGGAACATCGTTTCTATACCTAATTTGTTCAAACTTTTCATTATGAAATGATAATGAATTTTTTCAAGTACTTTTCTGCATCTATTGAGATCATCATACGATATTTATCCTTCATTCTGTTAATGTCATATATCATATTTATTGATTTGTGTATGTTGAGCAACCCTTTAATCCCAGTGATTAATCCCACTTGATCATGGTGTATGATGCTTTTAATGTGCTGTTTGCTAGAAATTGATGAGGATTTTTGCATGTATGTTCGTCAGGGATATTGGCCTGTAATTTTCTTTCCTTACAGGGTACTTGTCTGGCTTTGGTATCAGCATAATCTTGGCCTCATAAAATGAGTTTGAATGTATTTCTTCCTCTTAAATATTTTGAAAAAGTTTGGGAAAAACTGACAATTCTTCTTTACATGTTTGATAGAATTCACCAGTATAGCCATCAGGTCCTGGGTTTTTCTTTGATGAGAGATTTTTGATTACTAATTAAATCTTCTTACTTATTATAAATCTGTCCATATTTTCCATTTCTTCATGATTTGGTATTGGAAGATTATATATTTGTAAGAATTTAGTCCTTTCTTCTAGGTTATCCAGTTTGTTGGCATATATATTGTTCATAGTAGTCTCTAATGATTCTTTGTATTTCTCTGGTATTTCTTGTACTGTCTTCTCTAATTTCTGATTTCATGTATTTGAGACTTCTTTCTTTCTTAGTCTAGTTAAAAGTTTGTGAATTTTGTTTGTTTTTTCAGAAACCCATCTTTACTGTCATTATTTTCTGTTGTTGGTCTCTATTTTATTTATTTCTGCTCTGATCTTTATTATTTCCTTTCTTCTATTAACTTTGAGCTCAGTTTGTTCCCCCTCTGAGCTAAGTATTGCCTCCTTCTGAGGCGATCTTCCTACCACAGCCTCTCAAGTGCTAGGATTATAGGCATGAGCTACCACACCTACCCCTCTCTCTCTCTTTTTTTTTTTTTTTTTTTTTAACATCAGGCAGTTTATGGAACCTTTCTTTAAGTTCTTCCATCTAAAATTTCAGTAACAAATGCTAATATTTGATGAGCAATGTATATATGAAACAAGATGAACACTCAATGAATTTATTTTTTATAGTAATAAAGATGTTACCTCCTCTATTTTAGAAATTTCTATAATTCCAATAAAAAGTTGCTAAATGATACTGGTTATTTTAAAATTTAATTTCCCAAAATATTTTGTTTTTATTTCTTATTGTATTTTGTTTTGAGACAGGGTCTTGCTCTGTCACCCAGGTTGAAGTACAGTGACATGATCATAGCTCACTGCAGCCTCAAACTCCAGGGCTCAAGCAATCCTCCCACCTCAGCCTCCCAAGTAGCTAGGACTACAGGGTCTTGCTAAAACGCCTGACTAATTTGTTTTCTTATCTTTTGTAGAGATAGGGTCTTGTTGTTTTGCTAAGGCTGGTCTTGAACTCCTGGACTCAAACAATCCTTTGCCTCAGCCTGAAGTGCTGGGCAAGTGCAAGCCACCATGCCTGGCCAGTATTTCTTTTGAAACTACCATATTTTATGCTTGAGACTTACTTTGAGAATATAACACTTTCTGCAGAGAGCATTTACTGGGATTTACTTTGGTCCTTGGGGAGTTGGCAACCCTTTGGATTTTGCTGGCTGGAACCCACCCTGAGCTCATCCACTGATGGGCTGCCTGTGTCTCAAATGCTGACCATTATTCTCCCTACAGCATCAGCATCCCATTGCCAGGACACCCTTCCAGATGCATAAAAATTGCTGGGGTGTTGATGTCTTATTTTAATATCTTTGGAAGAAAAGAATTGTAAAGTATGAGCATTGCAACATTTTAAAATAGGCTTTTATGATTCAGCAGCATCTAAGGAAAAAACTATATCGTTGATTCCTGATTGTTCTTCAACAACAGTTTAAAATTTACTGCTTTGTTGTCAAAGAAATATTTTCAAATAACATCTGTATATTTCTTTTTATATCTCTGGAACTGAAGCAAGGAACCCAAAACCAAAAGCACTTTGAGCCAGTTTTAAATATGAAACATGAAATTTGGCATTAGCATCTAGTATGACATTTTCCCTATAGTAAATGCTCGAAAAGCATACATAAAATATAATTGAAAAATTATCCAAAATAGTGGCCCTAGAGTTTAGCAGTATTAAAGATGTATTTGGAAAGATAAAAAGAGGAAACTTAAACCTATATTGAGTGCAGTTGACCCTTGAATAATATTTTTGTTTGGTTTATTTGATGAGTTTGAATTGCTAAATGATATTGAGTTAGTTTAAAATTTAATTTCCCAAAATATTTCCTTTTTGTTTCTTTGTTGTGTTTTGTTTTGAGCCAGGGTCTTGCTTTTTCACCCAGGTTGGAGGGGTTAGTGGCACTGACCTCCCTATGCAGTCAGAAATCGGCATATAACTTTTGACTGCCCAAAAATTTAACTGTTAATAGCCTACTGTCGACAGCAACTGTTTATGTTACTGATAACATAAACAGTTGTCTGGGCATGGTGACTCATGCCTGTAATCCCAGCACTTTGGGAGGCTGAGTCAGGAGGATCCCTTGAAGCCAGGAATTTGAGATCAGCCTGGGTAACATAGTGAGACCCTGTCTCTACAAAAAAATTAAAAATTAGCTAGGCATGGTGGCACTCACCTGTAGCCTTAGCTACTCAGGAGGCTGAGGTAAAAGGATCACTTGAGCCCAGGCATCCAAGTCTGTAGTGAGCTAGGATAGTGCCACTGCATTCTCCATTCCAGCCTGGGTGACACAGCAAGACCCTGTCTCAAAAAAAAAAAAAAAAAAAAAAAAAAAAAAATTAGCAGCTGACTAATTGTAGTTATATGTATTATATACTGAATTCTTACAATAAAGTAGGCTAAAGAAAAGAAAAGGTAAAGAAAATCATAAGGAAGAAAAAATAGATTTACTGTTCCCTACACGGAAGTGGATCATCATAAACGTCTTTATCCTTACTCTCTCCACATTAAGTAGGCAAAGGAGAAGGAGAAAGAGGTGGAGTAGGACTTACTGTCCCAGGGGCGGCAGCAGTGGAAGAAACTTTGCATGGAAGTGAACCTGTGCAGCTCAAACCTGTATTGTCAACTGCAGTTATTTCTAAGTCTGGGAACAACAACAAAAAATGTTATCATGTACATAAAAGCTCTTAAGTATCCTACAGAATATTATGTCTCTGGATACTAATTCAGTGTTAAAGTAAAAGACAAGGTGAATGTAGTATTTATTGCAGTAAGCTACGATCATGTCACTGTACTCCAACCTGTGTGACAAAGCGAGACCCTGTCTTCAAACAAAACACAATAAAGAAACAAACAGTAAATATGTTTGAAAATTAAATTTTAAAATAACTCAATATCATTTAGTAACTCAAAGATTAAATAACACATGGCTGATGAGCAACCTGGGATTCCAGCAGATGCAGTATGGATGAAGAACATGTGATCTAAGTCACTGTACGAAACCGCATCATATAAACAAAACAAAACACAGGGTGAACTCATTTCCCCTCTCTGGTTCCATCTCTCTCATGTTTGCCAGTTAAACTTCAGGTGTCCTCACAGCCTATCCGCTCTTACATTTTATTAACTGTGTCAACTCAAAACTTTCTGGCTTCTGTGCCTAATAATCTACCAAAACCACTCCCACCAAGACCACCAATGACTTCACAGAACAGTGTGGCAATAGGACAGGCTCTGGAATCCTCCAGGCCTGAATTTATATCCCAGCAAGTTATTTAACATCTCTAATCTTCAGTTTTACCTCATGCAATTGTTGAGAGATCAAATGAGATAACAGATGTGAAACAACTGGCACATTTTCATTTGAAATCAGAATAATAGTAATGATATTATTGACCATTAAGCAACATTTGTTATTAACTATTCTCCCTTTCTTGAAACCATCTGCACCTTTGGCTTTTAGGAATCCACTTTGCTCTGGCATTCTCCTAATTTTCTAGAAAGTTATTGATCTATTTCATAATTTTATCTTCATTTGCTTAAATCCCAAATATTGATATTCCCCAAAGGCTTATTTTTGACGCTTTTCCCTTCTTGCTTGAGATCAATGATTCTTAATTCATGTGTGTAGGGAAAGAGGGCAGAGGGGAATTGAAGGATCCTTTCAGAATTACTAGCAGAGTTTTTTCAGACTATGTATCTTCCATCCCTGACCCACAGACGATTCTGATATATCCCCTTTAGGGTATAATATAGTATATTTTAACTTGTTGTGATAATTCGTCTTTCTAAATTTATAAAGCCTTAGTGTTTCTTTGATTTTTTTTTTTTTTTTTTTTTTTTGCACACATAAATGCACATATAAAAATCCTCGGTGATAAATGTGGAGGAAGTTGTTCTCTTCATCTCTTCACATTTCTTTCTAGGGTCATAAAATAGGTACTCCCAGCAAATCTTGCCTTTCAAGAAGTACTAGTGACCTCCCTTCAATACTTACCCTTCCTTGGGGAAGTTCTGGGGAAAAAGCTGCCACGATTCTCTCCACCCTTTTACTTCCCAAAAGAAGAGAGATTTATTTAATAGGAAAATTGGGGAGAAGTTGATACCTATTGTCCCAAGTTTCTTTACTGGACAAGCTAATGTATTAAAGATCATTGCCCATGACGGATCTTATTTCTTGGAGTTAATTGTTCCCTTCTCTCTCCCTCCCTTCTCTCTCTCTCTCTGTTCTAGGCTCTTGTGCACCTGTGCATGCTTACACACACACACACACACACACACACGCATTGAGAGAAAGAGAGAGAGAGAGGTATGTGTGGAGAGAGAGAGACCAGATGTGTGCATGCACAGAGGAAAAACCACGTGAGGACACAGTGAGAAGGCAGCCACTTGCAAGACAAGCAGAGAGGCTAACTAACCTGCCAGCATCTTTTCCTTTGACTTTCAGTGTCCACGACTGTGATAAAATAAATTTCTGTTGTTTACCCAATCTGTGGTGTTTTGTTATAGCAACCCCAGCAAACTGATATAAGACTGTTATGAAGATTAAAAGTTAATATATATAAAGTGCCTGGCAATATGCATTTCTTATTGTTATTGCTTCCCTCAAAATTCAGTTTTTGTATATCTTTAATTCTTAGAGCTCACTTCCTTCTTCTATGTAATTAGATTTACCAGTTTACTATTTTTCTTTTCTGGTAGTTTGTAAGCCTCCAAAAGAATGAGGTACCATGTTGGCCTGTTCAAATATAAAAGTGATTGGAACATATTAAGGACTAAATAAATATTTATTAAATTAATGAAGGCCTCATGACCAACATAGGTGCTCTGCCAAATTATTTTTGCTAAACATGGGCCAATTGATTTGAGCATTTCTTCTTTCCCACTTGTCACTGAATTCATGTTCCATTTACTTAAAAAAACAAATTATATTTAAGGATACAATATAGATTACAGAACTGAATCTTATCTTTCTACTGACCTTACAGAAATATGTTAAATAAGAAATGAAGGAAATAGTTACAAAGAATATGATGACAGAATGTTTGGGTAAAGATAGAAAACACATCTAAGTGGCTTCAATAACAAACAGCCTCACAGGAAGGAAAGCACATTGGCTCTAGGTATTATCCTTCCTACTCTCTAGTGGGGATAGTTTTTACCTTGAGGACAGTGGCACATTTAGCATAAGAATAGGGATCATCTTGTAAATTTGTTTGAGTTCTTTGTAGGTTCTGGATATTAGGCCTTTGTCAGATGAGTAGATTGCAAAAATTTTCTCCCATTCTGTAGGTTGCCTGTTCACTCTGATGGTAGTTTCTTTTGCTGTGCAGAAGCTCTTTAGTTTAATTAGATCCCATTTGTCAATTTTGGCTTTTGTTGTCATTGCTTTTGGTGTTTTAGACATGAAGTCCTTGCCCATGCCTATGTCCTGAATGGTATTACCTAGGTTTTCTTCTAGGGTTTTTATGGTATTAGGTCTAACATTTAAGTCTCTAATCCATCTTGAATTAATTTTCGTATAAGGAGTAAGGAAAGGGAAAAAAACAAACAATCCCATCAAAAAGTGGGCAAAGGATATGAACAGACATTTCTCAAGAGAAGACATTCATACAGCCAACAGACACATGAAAAAATGCTCATCATCACTGGCCATCAGAGAAATGCAAATCAAAACCACAATGAGATACCATCTCACACCAGTTAGAATGGCAATCATTAAAAAGTCAGGAAACAACAGGTGCTGGAGAGGATGTGGAGAAATAGGAACACTTTTACACTGTTGGTGGGATTGTAAACTAGTTCAACCGTTATGGAAAACAGTATGGTCATTCCTCAAGGATCTAGAACTAGAAGTACCATATGACCCAGCCATCCCATTACTGGGTATATACCCAAAGGATTATAAATCATGCTGCTATAAAGACACATACACACGTATGTTTATTGCGGCACTATTCACAATAGCAAAGACTTGGAATCAACCCAAATGTCCATCAGTGACAGACTGGATTAAGAAAATGTGGCACATATACACCATGGAATACTATGCAGCCATAAAAAACGATGAGTTTGTGTCCTTTGTAGGGACATGGACGCAGTTGGAAAAAACCATCATTCTCAGCAAACTATCACAAGAACAGAAAACCAAACACCGCATGTTCTCACTCATAGGTGGGAACTGAACAATGAGATCACTTGGACTCGGGAAGGGGAACATCACACACTGGGGCCTATCATGGGGAGGGGGAAGGAGAGGGATTGCATTGGGAGTTATACCTGATGTAAATGACTAGTTGATGGGTGCTGACGAGTTGATGGGTGCAGCACACCAACATGGCACAAGTATACATATGTAACAAACCTGCACATTATGCACATGTACCCTAGAACTTAAAGTATAATAATAATAATAATAATAATAATAAAGAAAAAAAAAGAATAGGGGTCATCTATGACTCATGAGTTTGATGTACTGGGGCCAAAGCCACCCGGAAAACATCCCCAATCTGGTCGTAGAACCATAGGCTCCATTTACTAACCTTGTACATATCAATAGTTAAGCCCTAGAGCTTACATTATGGGATAGGCCCTCTAGAGATCCCACTGAGATTTTTGTTCCTGAGCATGAAGTAGGAAGAAGATGAAAAGCATGATTTACTTTGATGGTGAAAGGACACAAAGATAGATGTGTACCCGCCCCCCACCCGCTACACCCTTGTTCTGCTCTCTAATCTTTGCACGTACCAGAGGTTTTGTAAGTTCTGTAAGTACATGTTTCTCTTTCTGAGGCCAGGTCACAAGGAATGTTTAAGTAAGATAGCCAGGTCACAAGGTGTGTTTAAGCAAGATAGCCATAAACTGGTCGTGCAACCTGATGCAATATAATTAACTGCCTTTGTGTAAAACTGCTCTTCTGCCTCAAGGGTTGTACTGAAATATCAGAAATGGCGGGAACCAATCATAGTTTGCCAAATCGCTTTGTTCAAACTCCAGCCAATCATACCTCTAATTTGTATAATGATTCTATGCCTACTTTCCTTAGACTATATAACATTGTTCGGAGCTCAGTAGGGGAGCTCTCCTGCCCGTCTCGTTTCACGAGCAAGTGAGAGCTCCAGGTTCGAACCTGTAATAAAGATCCTTGCTGCTTAGCTTTGACTCTGGACTCTGGTGGTCTTCTTCGGGGAATAAACGGTCTGGGCATAACAAATGGGGGCTCGTCCGGGATTTCCCCCAAGCCCACCAGACCCCCAAGTCAACGGATCTTAATCTGTAGGTAAGCCGGCTTTGTCACTGTCTCTGTCTTTGTCTCTGTCTGTCTCCCTGAAATTTCGCGAAATCCGTAATCTGTAATCTGTATTGGTCTGTTCTGTAAGTGGCACGGTCTTGGCGGACGCGCTAGAAGACAGCCACTCGGGACTGGTGGGAGACGTTCCCCAGTGCCCATCTGGGGGCCTCCATCCTTGGTTGCCCCGTCTGACTCAGGTCGGAAGTCCGACACGCGCTCGCGAATGCTCATCGTTATTACTGTCTGTCCGTTATTGTTAAGTGTTAAGTGTAAGCCCAAAACGAAACATAAAACCTTTTCTTCCCCCTCCAGGACCGGACCTGTCGGATACTCCCCTCTGCTTCACACTCATTTTCGTCCCCCCTTCTCTTTGTAGAAGCAGTCCAAAGATGGGCAACAACCAGAGCACGCCGCTCTCACTCCTTGTTACCAATTTTAAGGATGTGAAGGCTCGGGGGTGTAACTTAAGCGTAGAACTCAAGAAGGGAAAGCTAGTTACTTTCTGCCGTTCGGAGTGGCCCTCTTTCGGCGTAGGGTGGCCCTCTGAAGGAACTTTCTGTCTCTCTATTATTACTAAGGTAAAAACTAAGATTTTCCTGCCAGGGCAGTCAGGACATCCTGATCAAATTCCTTATATTCTAGTGTGGCAGGATCTTGTGGAAAACCCACCACCCTGGATAACTCCATTCATCCTTGAGCCCTGCAAAGTCCTAGTAACGCGACCTACAAGACAAAAGACTCCCTCTGCTCCCTCGGCCCCTGTGCTGCCGGACAGCCAGGACCCCCTAACGTTAGAACCCACATTTCCCCCACCATATCAGCACCTTATCCCGCAGGACCCAGTCCCCCAGGGTGGTGCTTCCGTAGAGGGAAACCGAGAAGCGGAAGCAGCCGAGAGTGAAAGTAACCTGGGGGGGCCGGCCGGCCGAACACGAGGCCGCGTACAGCGGGACCAAGCTTCCCGACTCCCTGACTCCACTGTAGCCCTGCCTCTCAGAGAAATAGGATCGCTCGATGATACCGGGCTCTCCCGTCTCATGTATTGGCCTTTTTCCACCAGTGATTTATACAATTGGAAGTCCCAAAATGCTCGGTTCTCAGATAATCCCAAAGATCTAACCTCGTTGTTAGACAGTGTCATGTTTACTCACCAGCCGACCTGGGATGACTGTCAACAGCTCCTCCGAATCCTGTTCACAACGGAGGAGCGGGAAAGAATCCAAGTTGAGGCCAGAAAACTGGTTCCAGGAGATGACGGTCAGCCAACTGCAAATCCTGACCTCATTAATGCGGCTTTCCCTTTGACCCGGCCCAGATGGGACTACAACACGGCAGAAGGTAGGGGACGACTGCTCATTTATCGCCAGACTCTAATGGCGGGTCTCCGGGCTGCAGCTCGCAAGCCCACCAATTTGGCTAAAGTATATTCTGTGTTACAAGGTAAGACAGAAAGCCCCGCTGTGTATTTAGAGAGATTAATGGAAGCCTTCAGACAGTTTACCCCTATGGACCCGGAAGCACCGGAAAATCAGGCAGCGGTAGTAATGTCCTTTGTAAACCAGGCAACACCAGATATTAAAAGAAAACTCCAGAAATTAGAAGGTTTAGAGGGAAAGCAGATTCAGGACCTCCTTCAGATGGCCCAGCGAGTTTATAATAATAGGGATACTCCAGAAGAAAAACAGTTCAAGGCAACCAAAGAAATGACCAAAGTCTTAGTAGCAGCTTTCCCCCAGGCAGGAAATGGCCAAAACAGAAAGCAGAAAAAGCAAGGCCCTAGGCAAGGATTAGAAAAAGATCAGTGTGCTTATTGCAAGGAACGTGGCCACTGGATTAAAGACTGCCCAAAGAAACGGAGACCAGCTAACCCTACCTCCGTACTCGTTACCCAGGACTCTGACTAGAGAGGACGGGGTTCGGACCCCCTCCCCGAACCCAGGGTAACTTTGCAAGTGGAGGGGTCCCCAGTTCGCTTCTTGGTCGATACTGGGGCGGAACGCTCAGTCCTAACCAAACCAATTGGAAAAATGTCTAAGAAAACATCCTGGGTGCACGGGGCCACAGGCATCAAAAAATACCCCTGGACAACCCAGAGGACTGTAGACTTAGGAACGGGAAAAGTCTCCCATTCCTTCCTAGTCATCCCAGAGAGCCCCTGCCCTCTACTAGGGAGGGACTTGCTGACAAAGATGGGGGCCCAAATCCACTTTGAGCCAGAAGGGCCCAAGATAACTGATTCCCAAAACAGGCCAATATCTATCCTGACTGTCACCTTAGAAGATGAGTACCGACTCCATCAAGAGCAAAAGCCCCCCGATCAGGGAATTGACTCTTGGCTCCAGCGTTTCCCTGAAGCGTGGGCAGAAACTGGGGGCTTGGGGCTAGCTAAACATCGACCTGCCATATTTGTGGAAGTTAAGCCAGGGACGGACCCCGTTCGGGTTCGGCAATATCCTATGCCCCTGGAGGCAAGAGAAGGAATTACGCCCCATATCCGCCGACTCCTAGACCAGGGAGTCCTACGGGCTTGCCACTCATCCTGGAATACTCCACTGTTACCTGTTCGTAAACCCAACAGTACGGACTACAGGCCAGTACAGGATTTAAGAGAAGTTAATAAAAGGGTCATGGACATACATCCCACTGTGCCCAATCCATACACCCTTCTGAGTGCCTTACATCCCAAAAAACAGTGGTATACCGTTCTTGATCTAAAAGACGCTTTCTTCAGCCTTCCTCTGGCTCCCAAAAGTCAAGAACTCTTTGCATTTCAATGGACGGATCCTGAGAGGGGCATCAACGGTCAGCTAACATGGACCAGACTGCCACAAGGGTTCAAGAACTCGCCAACTCTGTTCGATGAAGCCCTTCATGAAGATCTGGGTGAGTACCGGCGGCAACACCCTGAAATAACTCTTTTGCAATATGTTGATGATCTCTTAATAGCGGCCAGGTCCCCGGAAACTTGTGTTCGAGGGACTGAGGACCTCCTGAAGACTCTGGGGGAGCTAGGCTACCGAGCCTCAGCAACAAAGGCTCAGATCTGCAAGTCGGAGGTAACTTATCTGGGGTACCTATTAAAAGGGGGGCAACGCTGGCTAACCAAAGCCCGAAAGGAAACAGTCCTACGCATTCCTAGACCCCAGTCAACACGGCAAGTGAGAGAATTCCTGGGGTCGGCAGGGTTCTGTAGGTTATGGATACCCGGATTTGCTGAGTTAGCCAAGCCCCTATACCAGGCAACAAAGGAACGGCAGCCCTTCAATTGGACGGAAGAGGCTGAGCTGGCCTTTCAGCAAATCAAAACTGCCTTGTTATCAGCCCCCGCGCTGGGGCTCCCTGATGTCTCCAAACCCTTCCACTTATACGTGGATGAAAGTAAGGGTGTTGCAAAAGCCGTGTTAACACAGTACCTAGGCCCCTGGCAGAGGCCAGTTGCCTATTTGTCAAAAAAATTAGATTCAGTGGCTGCTGGCTGGCCACCCTGCCTCCGGATAATCGCGGCGACCGCCCTAATGGTCCGAGACGCTGATAAACTTATCATGGGGCAAGAGTTGCGCGTTATAACCCCGCATGCCATTGAAGGCGTCCTCCGGCAGCCGCCGGACCGATGGATGAGTAACGCCCGGCTCACCCACTATCAAGGACTGCTGTTAAACCCCCTCAGAATAACTTTTCTGCCCCCAACCTCTTTAAACCCTGCTTCACTGCTGCCAAATCCAGACTTGGACGCCCCGTCCCATGAGTGCACTGAGATACTGGCTCAGGTGCATGGGGTGCGGGAGGACCTGCAAGATCGTCCGCTCCCCGACACAGAACTCACCTGGTTCACTGATGGCAGCAGCTATGTCCACCAAGGCCAGCGGTATGCAGGAGCGGCTGTAACGTCAGAGACTGAGGTAATCTGGGCGGAACCCTTGCCTCCAGGGACATCGGCCCAAAGAGCCGAACTGATAGCCCTTACACAGGCCCTCACCCTAGGGGCAGAGAAAAAACTAACAGTATACACGGATAGCCGCTATGCTTTCGCTACTGCGCACATACATGGGGCCATCTACAGAGAAAGGGGACTATTAACAGCCGAAGGCAAAGAAATAAAAAACAAGCAAGAGATCCTAGCTCTATTAACTGCTTTGTGGAAACCAAAGAAATTGGCTATTGTACATTGCCCTGGGCATCAGAAACCAACTACGCCAATTGCTCGAGGCAACTTCTTAGCCGACCAAACCGCAAGGAGCATAGCAAAAGCTCCCAGTCAGCTCCTCGCGCTCCAGCTCCCCGATCCTGGCCCGCGAAATTTGCCATGTTTTCCCGACTATACCGAACAGGATCGCGAATGGATGAACACGCTTCCCCTAAAACAGGTTAAAAATGGGTGGTGGACTGATATAAATGACCAAACCATCCTACCAGAAAAATTAGGACGGCAGGTGTTGGAACACATCCACCGGACAACCCACCTGGGTGCCCGGCGAATGATGGACTTAATCAGGCACGCCAAGTTTAGAATCAGGCGCATAGCTGAACTGGCCAGCGATGTCACAACAAATTGCAAAGCCTGCCAACTAAATAACGCTTGCCCCCAAACCCAGACCGCCACAGGAATTAGGTGTAGAGGAACTAGGCCTGGTATCTATTGGGAAATAGACTTTACTGAGATAAAGCCTGGAAAATATGGGTATCAGTACTTACTTGTCTTTGTAGATACTTTTTCAGGATGGACAGAAGCGTTCCCAACTAAGAGAGAAACTGCTCAGGTTGTAGCAAAGAAAATTTTGGAAGAAATCCTCCCCAGGTATGGCTTTCCCGTCCAAATAGGGTCAGACAATGGACCAGTCTTCGTTGCTAAGGTAAGTCAGGATTTGGCTTCCATTCTGGGGGCAAATTGGAAATTACATTGTGCTTATAGGCCCCAAAGCTCAGGACAGGTAGAAAGGATGAATCGGACTCTGAAGGAGACCTTAACTAAATTGACCATGGAGACTGGCGCTAATTGAGTAGTACTTCTCCCCTACGCTCTGTTCCGGGCCCGAAATACCCCTTACAGACTAGGCCTCACACCATATGAAATCATGTATGGCAGACCCCCACCCCTGGTCCCCAGTCTAAAAGATGACTTACTCAAACCTGAAACTGAAAATGTCTCTGAGCTCCTGTTCTCCTTACAAGCCTTACAGAAAATTCACCAGGAAATTTGGCCCAGACTACGAGAACTGTACGAGGCAGGACCTCCGCCGACGCCTCATCCGTTCCAGCCGGGAGACTGGGTCCTAGTCAAGCGCCACCGGCAAGAAACTCTTCAACCCAGGTGGAAAGGACCACTGCAAGTACTCCTGACTACTCCCACCGCTCTCAAAGTAGAAGGCATCGCTTCGTGGATCCACTACACACACGTCAAACCAGTGGACCCAACATCCGACCTTCTCGAGCCGTCTGGAGCACCGGTTACATGGACTGTAGACAAAGCTAAGAACAATCCCTTAAAGCTAACCCTGCGCCGTCATCCCCATAGCCGTAACCATGTCTAGCTTACCTATGCTTTTATGCCTTATGCATCTGACTCTCCTCACTGCTGCGCCGTCTAATCCCTATGTCTGGAGGTTCTGGCTCTATGAAAACAAAACTCACCCCAGGGAAACCCCCCAAGCGGGTAAACTGCTAGCTAGCGCAGACTGCCCCCCCTCAGGGTGTAATACTATAGTTTACCTCAATTTCACTAGGTTCCAGATTGCCCAACCAGCAACACCCATGATCTGTTTTGAATATGATCAAACTGAATATAATTGTAAAAATTATTGGTGGCACCAGAGTGCAGGTTGCCCATATAGCTACTGTAAGACGCACTCTGTCCGATACTGGAGAGAACGACAAGGGTGGTATTTTTACAAAACTGAGTCTCCCGTCACTTACACTTGGATAATTAGAGACCCATGGGACTCTCGGTGGACAACCCCACAACATGGGGGAGTATATTACTCATCAACTAGTACCTGGCCCAGTAGCCATTTATATCTGTGGAGAAGTCTAGTCCAGATTCAACCCTTAATCCACACACAAATCCACAGGCAAGAAACCAAGTTATCACAAGACTTGCAGCCCTTCTCCTGGCTAACTCTATTACGGGAAGGGCTAGCATTCGCCAACCTCACTGGTTTAGGCGACCTGTCCTCTTGCTTTATGTGTGCAACCCTAGGAAGACCACCATTAACGGCTGTTCCTCTATCCTCCCCTCCCACAAACTATACAGGTTTTAACTCATCGATAGTCACGATACCCGATGTAGCCCTGTACCGTGACCCATACCAAGAGAAATACCCCATTGTTATTCGGCATTTAGCAACAGCCTCTGCAACCAATCGGCTACATACCCTAATAGTCCCATATATGCTCCCCCTGGTGTGTTCTTCTGGTGTAATATGACTCTGTTAAAAACTCTGTCCAAAAGCATCTCTGACGGACAGTTGTGTATCCCTGTTACCCTAGTTCCCCGACTGACACTGCTAACCCCGGCAGAGTTCATAGGCTGGGCAGGGACCGCCCCAACTAAAACTGCGCGACATAGACGAGCAGTTTTTCTACCACTAATTGCCGGAATATCCTTAACCACCTCTGTCGTCGCAGCGGGGTTAGCAGGAGGGGCCCTACAACACTCCATGATAGAAAACGACAAGCTGTTACAACAATTCTCTGTTGCTATGGAAGACTCCGCCTATTCCCTGGCCTCCCTTCAGCGGCAGCTCACCTCCCTAGCACAGGTCACCCTTCAAAACCGCAGAGCCTTAGACTTACTCACGGCTGAGAAAGGAGGTACCTGTATGTTCCTCAAAGAAGAATGCTGTTTCTATATAAATGAGTCAGGGTTAGTTGAGGAAAGAGTCCAACGCCTACACGAACTAAGCTTAGAAATGAAAAAGCAACAATTCACTACAGCCGCTAACAATTGGTGGAGCTCTTCAATGTTTTCCCTTCTGGCACCCCTTTTAGGCCCCCTAATGTCTTTACTACTTCTATTCACTATAGGCCCCTGTGTGGTAAATAAAATTTTACAATTTGTCAGAGAAAGGTTTGATACCATCCAACTAATGGTCCTCCGTAGCCATCACCAGCCTCTCCTGCACCCAGAAAGTGAGGCTATATTATAAGACTCTGGAAATCCAAGATTGGACATCCAGTTACTTATGAGAAGGGAGAAATGAAAGGACACAAAGATAGATGTGTACCCGCCCCCCACCCGCTACACCCTTGTTCTGCTCTCTAATCTTTGCACGTACCAGAGGTTTTGTAAGTTCTGTAAGTACATGTTTCTCTTTCTGAGGCCAGGTCACAAGGAATGTTTAAGTAAGATAGCCAGGTCACAAGGTGTGTTTAAGCAAGATAGCCATAAACTGGTCGTGCAACCTGATGCAATATAATTAACTGCCTTTGTGTAAAACTGCTCTTCTGCCTCAAGGGTTGTACTGAAATATCAGAAATGGCGGGAACCAATCATAGTTTGCCAAATCGCTTTGTTCAAACTCCAGCCAATCATACCTCTAATTTGTATAATGATTCTATGCCTACTTTCCTTAGACTATATAACATTGTTCGGAGCTCAGTAGGGGAGCTCTCCTGCCCGTCTCGTTTCACGAGCAAGTGAGAGCTCCAGGTTCGAACCTGTAATAAAGATCCTTGCTGCTTAGCTTTGACTCTGGACTCTGGTGGTCTTCTTCGGGGAATAAACGGTCTGGGCATAACAATGGAAGCAGTGTGTTCTGTTCCTCCTGTTTTATATTGTATGTGCTTGAGTATGTGCTGGTGCACATACTCTGTTCCTCCTGTTTTATAGTGTACACTTGAGTATGTGCTGGTGCCCAAGAGGTAGCAAGAATAGTATCTGCAGATTGGGCAATGCAGCCAGGCCTTCAAGTAACAAATAAGGTTCAATTGGGAAAAAAAGCAACATAACCTATTGAGGGAAAAATAATCCATACGCTATTAATAAGACAAAGACTGTAACTAGCAAAGACAGGAGCATAATTAGGCCTTCAAAACATCAGTATAGGGTATTATTTGGTCAAAAGAATCGATAAAACACCAGTCATTTCTCAGGAAGGAAGGAAATTATGAAACAGGCAGATTGTCTAGCTTAGTTTCTTTAGTATCCACCTTGTCTCTAAGGCATTCAAAAGAAGTCCTGGGATAAGAAACTTTAAAGATGACTTAACGAATCTGGAGAGGATCAAAGGAGAATACTAAAGTAACATAGGAGATAAAGTTGCTTCTATAGGAGCAAATACTTACAGCTGTTTAGTCTGAACAGATGAAATAAGGTAAAATCAAAGAGCATAATATGATGATGGATGCAGATAGGACACTTGTAAACTTCTTCACCAGACCACCAAGTTTTAGAATAGGAAGGGACAGCCTCATGGAACATTATTACTGTGAAAGGAAAATATCTTGGGCCCCCAAAATCACTAAGCTAAAGGGAAAATTCAAGCTGAGAACTGCTTAGGGCAAACCTACCTCCCATTCTATTCAAAGTCATCCCTCTGCTCACTGAGATAAATGCGTATCTGATTGCCTCCTTTGGAAAGGCTAATCAGAAACTCAAAAGAATGTAACTGTTCGTCTCCCGGCTACCTGTGCCCTGAAGCCCATCCCCACTTTGAGTTGTCCAGCTTTTGCTTCAAGTTGTCCCGCCTTTCCGGACCAAATCAATGTTCATTTTACATATGTCGATTGATGTCTCCTGTCTCCCTAAAATGTATAAAACCAAGCTATGCTCTGACCATCTCAGGCACATGTTGTCAGGACTGCCAGGGGCTGTATCACAGGTGCACGTCCTCAACCTTGGCAAAATAAACTTTCTAAATTAACTGAGACCTGCCTCAGATTTTCAGGATTTACATCTGACAAATCTCCTAGCAGTGCTTCATGCCAACACGAGCTAACTTTATGACTCAAAACAATAGGACAATTTGCTGAGGTCTGGGAGCATCGCCTTCAGAGAATCCCTTCTCTCCCCAAATTTGGTCGAGATCTAAAGTATATTTTGCTGTACAACTCCTTTTTTTTGAAGTTTTACTTGCTTCCAACCAGGAAGACAAGATTTCCTGTTTCCATGACGATGACCACGGAAGGCAGATAACTCCTTTATAGAGTTTGAGCTCGCTCCCAGCAGGGAAGATGAGTTTGAGTTTTTTCCTGCTTCTAAAATGGCAGAAAGCATTCTTCAGCCTGAGAGCCATCCCTATGTAAGCAGCTGAATGGGGGTTTTTGTCTTGGCTAAAGTTTAACAACCAGCTGATTTTAATTTCTCCTTACCATTACAGCACTCAGTGATCATATTGTTGGAGTTTTGTTGTTGTTGTTGTTGTTTGTTCTGGTTTTTCTCCCATCAGGTTTGATCAACTCTACCTGACTTGATCAAATAAGAGTAAGAATTCAAAATTATAGGTAACAAGGTTTCTCTAATCTGGCCAAAATTCCTTACAGCTGCAAAAGAAAAAAAAACAGAAAACAAAAAAAGCACACATTCGGTTTTTATGTTTGCTTCCTGCAATACCAAAAAAATCTAGAGAAGGCTTCTAATGACTTGAACCCCTTTAAAGAATTCAGAACAAAGGTGCCACTCACCCCTTTTAGGGTGTTCTATTTTCTTTAAGGAGTTTTAAGAGCCATGGGCAGATTCTTCTTTGATCTAAAGCTCCGTTCTCCTGTATTGCATGACCTGACCTCCATGGTTTTGAGAATACCAGAGATAACCTTGCACTGTGACCGGATTTGACCTTGGTGTGTATAATGTCAAATGAGAGCTACAAATTTACAAGTGGCTGAATACACTTTACAGGACAGTCTTGGCTGTCGTTTTTTCTTTTTCTCCTACGAAGTTGTTTGTTTAAGGATCCTAATTCTAGTTCGGCGATGCATTCTAAAAGGTTTTCTTTATTGCTTTTTTCCCAAAATAATCTCAATTCGGTTTGTCTGTGTGCATTTGCATGAGGAACTGAACTGTAGTTTTCTTAGGTAAATGAGAGACAAAGTTTTCTCAGCTCTGAAGAGAAAGGGCCTCCCAACCGAAAGGCACCCATGGGTGACGGGGGCCCTCGTGAGAGTGTCTGAAGGGTTGACCCCTATGACGACGTGCAGTGGCCCTGCAGGAAAATCCCCCACAAAAATTAATTTTAAAAATAGCTCATCCAGGAAACATATATAGGGCTGATTACCCCGCATTTTGAGCCCTCTCAGAGGTCTGAAAAGAGAGAGAAACTGAGACACATAAGCGGGTGGAAACAATTCAGAGGTGACACACTATGGAGTCCTGCCTACAAGCCGCATGCATCAATCCACCACACAAAAACCCCAGGTTACAGCTCAGTTCCTCCTTTTAAGACCAAAAAAAAAAGAACAAAAAAAAAACCCAAAAAAAAGAGGCAGGAAACAGATAATCTAAGAATTAGGAGAAAACAAGGAGAATGACCTGCTTTCAAGCGCTCTGTAGGTTTTATAGCACTTCTACTTGCCAGAGTAAAATGGAAGTAATATGGTCTTTGTGTACATTTACATTAATGAAAAAGTGCCCTGAGGTCAACCTGCAAACTATAGAGTTCCTAGGTTCCCTTTATCTCTATTTTCATTTCGGCCTGTTTTAAATCTGCTGTTACATTTCTACTGAGATAAAAACAACTGTTTGGATCTAACAGGTATTTTAAAAAATGTTTTTATTTTTGCAAGCTGGCTAATGTGTATGTATCAAAAGGCTAGAGTACTGAAGTAAAAGCTATAGAATCTTTGTGTGTGTATGTGTATATGTATGTGTGTATGTGTATATATTTGAGGGCCTTTATATTAGACTTCTATAATTTTATGTTTAATTGGCCATTAAATTCGTTTTAATTTTCCTATAGCTCACCAGACTTTCTCTTCATACCTTATGATGTAAATTTTATTATCTGATTTTCACCAGAGTTGTTTCCTTTAATATGCAAATTTAAGTCTATTTAGCTGACAATGGCCTAGGGTAAGGTTTTTTTTCAAAAGAAAAAAAAAGAAGTCTTTCTGAATCTATAAGATGTACTTCTACTGGCATGCCTAATACTTCTATGTATGTGCTGTGTACACAATATTTCACTACTAAAAATATATAAAAGAGCTCTAATTAATTGGCTTAAAAAATAAAAGCATTAAAATCAGATACTAAAAAAAGACTAGTAAAATGCTTTTTCAAGTTCACATGACTTAAGTAAAATCTTTAATAAATAAGCTGGCTTTAAAATTATTGGTAAAATAATACTAGAAATGTCTTAAGAATTTGGCAGTATACATTTTTGTTAGCATTTATTAGTCAAGCAATTTTATACTTATCCCTGACAAGTACTCTAAGGTGTCAAAATTTGTCATAGAGATTATAAAACTATAAATCCAGGTCAAAACAGAATGATCTTTGCTTGTATAATCTTTAATTAAATAAGACAATAATGTTGGTTTATTAAAAATAGCTACATCTTGAATTTAATAAGATTATCATAACTTTTAATCTTGTGGCTTTAAGTGGTCTAGTCCACAGGCGGTAAAGTTTGCTATAGTCTGTTTTTAAAGCTAAACGATAAATTCCTCCCAAAGTTAGTTCAGTCTACACCACGGAATGAACAAGGATAGCTTGAAGGTTAAAAGCAAGATGGAGTCAGCTAAGTCAAATTTTCTTCACTGTCTCAGTTATAATTTTGCAATGAAGGATCCATAACTTAAATGATAACTATCACAGTTTTCATAAACACTCTAGGTAAACATTTAAATGAAATAATTAAGTAAATGTAATAGGATAAATATTTGTATACAAACTTGTTATAATTTAGAATCTAAAGTTATATTAAATAAAAGATATGTTATTTGGGTATTTTCCAATAAAAACATATTTGTAGGAAAACATTCTTAAAAAAAAGATGTGTCCTTTAAAAAAAAGGGGAACAATTTTTATCTAATTCAAAGCTTATTTAAAAGTCATGTATAAAACAGGGTAAAAGGAACCACGAAATAAAAGAGATGTAAAGAAAGTTATAAAAATAAGTAGGTTTTTCTTGGTAAGAAAGCTTAACGAGAAATAATTTCATATACAAAAGAATCTTGTATGGTAAATTTAGTCATAGAGTAAAATGATTGCTTATTTAAGAAAGAGGATGTTCAGAACAAACCAGACAGTTCAAGCATGTCATGAATGGTATGTGTAAGTTACAGTAAGAGGATTTATTTTTTAAAAACCCCAAAGTTTTAAATAATCAAGTTGTCATATTATTATTAATATGGTTTGGTTTTCTTAGGAAAAAAACTGAAATTAATCTTTTTTTTAGTTAAAGTTATTACATCTATGTATCTCTCTGTATGTGCTTTTAAAGTACTTGTAAAATTGAGTTACAGGGCTTTGACTCCTGTCTAAAAAGAGCACAAAGTCCTGCTAAATTTTAAACACTGATGGTAATTAAGGTCCCATTTTCAGTGATGGTAGAAGACGCCAATCAAAATAAACTGCTTTCTGAAACACAGACAGAAATTAAAGCTATTCAAGTCCTCAAGTCCCAGAGACTATCAAGGAAGAGGTGGGAGTGTGACATTGGAAGGGCCGATATTGAGAGATAAAGTAAGTTCAGTTTCTCTACGAATAAATAATTAATGTCAAAGGCATACTTATGCAATACCAGCATATAGGCCCATTTCAGATTAACAAGGTTTTCTTGAAGCATTTACCACCTCCTAAATAAAAGTTATGAAAGGCTTATGGAAGTTATATCTTATGGTTAAGATTCAAATTTTACAGATTGTTTATAAAATTTGGGAAAATAAATCTAATTGGCTTCATATTGTTTTTATTAGGGCTTTATTGTTTGGAAAATTCAGTCTCCTCTCTCAAAGAATGAAGGTTTTTTCTTTTTTTTGGACCTTAGGGAACCTAATATCTTTTTTTTTGAAATTCTTGAGTTATCATTTTGGTCAAATGAATGATTTATTGTACAATTATCTGTGACATCAAGTTTTTAAACCTTTGATATTTGACAAACTTTCCAAAATCAAATTTTAACTTATGTCTTTTTCTGACGTTTAGGTTCCCTAAAGTCCAAAAATGATATAATTTGGCTTATTTGGTATACAAATTACACAGGAAACATTGCCAAATATGAAATGGCGTTTGTTTTTGTTTAGGCTGTATTTGTGTAAATATGTTACTGCTATATGTTCCAAAATCATGGGAAACTTCCGTATTTCTGATATGACTGTACATTATCAGTAATAATTATAATAGTGTACATTATCAGTGATAATTTTAATTGTTATGTTAAATTATTGTGTGCCACAGAAGTAACAAATTTCCTTGTCAATTGTGTCTTTGACTATGACTGCCATAAAACCTTTCGTCATCCATGGACAATTGTTGTCTTGTTTTGTTCCTCCTTAGAAGGTGGTTTTATAATCAGCTATAAAACTCTAACAGGTGTCCTTAAAAGCAGGTTTCTGATAACTTTGGAGATTGTGACATTACAATAGAGGAAAAAACTTTCAATATTCTCATGCAGGGCTGACATATTCATGAATATCAAGGAGAAGAGGATTAAACTGCATGAACTGAACAAGTAATCTTTTTAACTTTTTGGTTAAAATATTGCTGATTCTTTGTTTCTCAGAGTCAAAACTTTTAGGCTGTTTACAGCTTTTAATAATTGAGCAAGTTATACTCCTGTGAACAAAATGTAGAGCATATTTCTTTCTCTCTACCTGATTTCTTCAAAATTTGGAACCTATTTGTGAGTATTCTTAACTTATGACAATATAGTTATTTGTGTAAGTGTAATAAGAATCTCTTTTCATTTGTAACAGGACACAATTCGAGAAACTGGTTATTTTACCAAGGCTTTTACTGAAACGGTGTGCTTTCCCTTAAGGAATGAAACTTAACTTATGGAACAAATAAAAGACCCTTGGGAAAACTGGCCTCATACCTTTGTCTATATAGTCCCTGTACATGTTTTCTGACCTGTGGCAAGAGAGGAATGTCACTTGCTAACAGGCCCAGGAGCCCTAAGTTTATCTTGGAACCTCAGGAAGAGAGGATCATTGAACTCATAGGTATTTAATGGCACAAATCCATGGCCTGGCTCAGCTTTAGAAAGTTTCATCTGGGACTCCTTCTACGGAACACAGTTCCATCAAATCCAATTTAAAAGCCTACGTAAGGCCAGCTACAGTGGCTTACCCCTGTAATCCCAGCATTTTAGGAGGCTGAGACAGGTGGATTACTGGAGGTCAGGAGTTTGAGACCAGCCTGGTCAACATAGTGAAACCCTGCCTCTACCAAAAATACAAAAATTAACCAGGTGTGGTGGTGTACAACTGTAAGCCCGGCTACTCAGGAGGCTGAGGCATGAGAATAGTTTGAACCTGGGAGGCAGAGGTTACAGTGAGCCAGGATCACCCCACTGCACTCCAGTCTGGGTGACAGAGGGAGACTCCATCTCAAATAAATAAATAAAATAAAAGCCTATGTAAAAAAATAATTATTCTTGCTGCACTGTATACAAATAATTAGACCCAGTATAATAAAACAAACCAGTCCTACCATGATTTGTCTTTAGTAAAAATGGGAAACTGGAGAGAGAAAACTTACATTTCAAAAACTATAGTACACCTGTTGTTAGATTCTAATCTTCCCTAATGTTTTTCCATTTTTATTATTTTCTACCATTTGGACCGAATTCTAATTTTTCTTGGCTACAACTCTTCAATATAGCATTTTTCATTTTTTCCCCTGCTTTTTTCCCCCATTTTTCCTAATTTGCAGTCACTGAAAACTAAACTGTGCTTTTGAAAAGCCCTGTGAACTGAAGCTAGACAGCTTAAACTTCAGAAGAAAAAAACAGCAACCTATTTACTTACATAAACCACTTTCATACCTACCTACTAATGTATAGACTTCAGAGTAATGTGGCCTATATCAATTATCCAGGATTGTTCTTTTGTTTGTTGTTTTTTTTCTCCCTTCCTCTCTGTATTTTCTCTTCATAGAACATGAGACTTCACAACTTTCTAAAAATGACCTTTCCTAATAACTCAGGACTTATGTGTCTAGGAATAAGCCACCTAGCCATGAGAGATCAGACAAAACTTGGAACCGGAGGCTCATTTTCTTCTATGCTTTCTCCAAAAGATTTTTAGAAAGAAAAGGGGGGAAATGTGAAAGGAAAATATCTTAGGCCCCCAAAAGCCCTAAGCTATAGGGAAAATTCAAGCTGGGAACTGCTTAGGGTCAACCTGCTTCATTTCTGTTCAAAGTCATCCTTCTGCTCACTGAGATAAATGCATATCTGATTGGCCCCTTTGAAAAAGCTAATCAGCAACTCAAAAGAATGAAACCGTTTGTCTCTCACCAACCTGTGCCCTGAAGCCTGTCCCCACTTTGAGTTATCCCACCTTTGCTTCCAGTTGTCCCGCCTTTCTGGACCAAATTAATGTTCATTTTACATATGTCGATTGATGTCTTATGTCTCCCTAAAATGTACAAAACCAAGCTATGCTCTGACCATCTCGGGCACATGTTGTTGGGACTTCCTGAGGCTGTGTCACATGTGTGTGTCCTCAACCTTGGCAAAATAAAGTTTCTAAATTAGCTGAGACCTGTCTCAGATCTTTGGGGTTCACATTACTGTGCAGGAACTGAGAGATCATTCTAATCTAATACCCTTTTTTAAAATTAGGAAATTGAGACCCAGAGAAGGGAGGTGACTTTCACAAGGATGCCCTGTTGATTATAGCAAAGCTGAGATTAGGCTTTTGTGTCTCTATCCATCCATCTATCCCAACTCTATTCAGAGGCCTCATATGGCACTCTGGCTGATAAGTGATGGTTAATATATAATCCCTTTCACTCTTGTTCCATTCATTCTCCAGACAACAGATGAAGTAACTTATTCTAGGGTGAAAAGAGCAATAACTATATACGCCTTACCACATCCACAGTGTTTGGATTTCCACTGATCAGTCCTGGAAAGGACAAGTCCCAAATTAAAGAATCAAATGTCTACATCACTGCTGTTGGATATGGCAGATAATGAGAGCCAGGGACATTTTCCTGGACTTTCTAAAATTGTATGATCTAGATACCAACGAGTTCTCCAATATCTGATCATAAGTGACCCATCCATATATTTTTAATGATTAGTGATGACCTCAATAGTACATCAATTATCAAGCAGAAAATTGCCAACATGTTTTAACTATAAGCATATCAAAGGATCCTTTTGATTCTGAAAATCACCTATAAGTGATCCTTTGCCTTCTCAACATAACTATTTTTTTAAAACACTAATATCTATGAAACAAAACTTAATATCTTGATGTAATTTGGTTTCTCAGCTGAAAATTGTATCCTTAATTAAGGCTGCCTAGAGATTTAGGCCACTAGGTCATTGAAAAGGGTAAGCTTCATAACTAAAAATGAAGGAAGAGCCTGGAAATGTGGTCAATGACATGACTCAAGAGAAATAATCTATTTCTTAATTTTTTCTCAATTTCTGAGACTCTTCTTACTGCTGGCAAAGCCACTGTAGCCCTAGAAGCAAAAGCTCTTGTTGCTCTGTCTTTCCTGGAATCAATGCTTGCCTTTAATTCCCCTTTACAGATTCACCTCTAAGAATGCTCTCTGAATGCTCCTGGGATGGATGAAATGGAGGGAGGGAAGAAGATTGGTACTACTTCTAAAGCAGAGTTTACAATTCAAGCTCTAAATGAGAAAAAATAAATAAACTTAAGTAAATGCAAACACAAGTTGAGGCACATCCAGTAGTGAACTCTAACTTTGCATTTAAAGGGAGAAAGATCTGCAGATAAATGAGCTCAAAAATCCCTGGAGCTGATGGTAAAGAGAATCTTGGCAGCATCTCACTTCATCAAGCAGGGCTTGAGAAAATTATCCATTACAGATAAGCTTCTTTACCTCAATGACAGTCATATAGCCAAGCTTAATGAGCAAAACTTCAAGAAAATACATTTTTTTCCCAATAATGTAAAAATAAAACAGGAATGCCTACACTCACTACTACTCATCATATATCTAAGCACACAATGTTAGAGGTGATTCCAAGGGATCATCTCTCGTCTGTCCTCTCTACTGAAATCGTCCCAAAGTCGAGAAGATCCTTTACTTATTTGTTTGTTTGTTTGTTTATTATTTTTTGAGACAGGGTCTCATTCTGTCACCCAGGCTGGAGTGCAGTGGCACAAACACAGACCACTGCAAAGACCTCCCCTGGCTCAAGTGATCCTTCCACCTCAGCCTCTCGAGTAGCTGGTACTACAGGTGAGTGCCACCAGGCCTGGTTAATTTTTGTAAAGACAGGTTTTCGCCTTGTTACCCAGGCTGGTCTTGAACTCCAGGGCTCAGGTGATACACTCTCCTCGGCCTCCCGAAGTGCTGGGATTATAGGATCCTTTCCTTTAAAATATCCTGGGGCTTTATCAATAACTCTGAAAAACTTTATGAATTTTCTTAAACTGTGGACTTAAACATTCTTGTTTAATTTGGAGTTTATGAGTAAATACATTAAAAAATAGTTCACCAGAAAACTATCCTATGAAAGCTTTGCTACTGCCAGAAAACTTTAAAATTATGAAGGGGAAGAAAATCGTGTAATGTTACTATCTTTAATGGGAACAAAATGTAGTTAAGATTGCAACAGAATGTTCCATAAAATGCACACATGGTGTGATAAGCACTTATTAAGTGCTTGATAAATATTTGTTGAATGAATGATTAATGCTTTGCCTTATGGGAAGAAAGTGCCACTTAATGATAACAATATGCATGTTTGAAAGTAGAAAATTAGAAGAAACAACCAAATATCAATATATGTTGAAATAGTACTATTAAACATGCAGTTGGTATATTACCTCTTGCTTATGATAATTAATACAATTAAATAAGGCATGGAACCTTCATAAGAAGGTTTTAGAGAGATCTTCAGATTTGGATAACTTTGTTGTTAAGACTTTGAGATACAGATAAAAGCAGCAGAACTAGTTTTCCTGCTCATTTGGCATAAAACAATAAGGTTTAATAGATTTTAATTGGCCTAAAGGGCTCTCCTCCAAAGGACCACCTACCCACCAACTTACAAATGAAGTTCCTTATCATGAGGAGCAGGTGATGTAATGAGAAGAGCTCAGAGTTTGTATTCTAACACACTTAGGCACAAATCATGGCACTAACGTTTATAGTTGCAAGTGACCAAGGGCAAATAAATGTGTTGTCTTTCCTGAAAAACTGAGACAATAATACATACCTTTCAGAACTCTTGTGAGGATTAGTGGTAATATATGTAAAATTCCTAATAAATAAGTATTAAATAAATAATAGCTATTATCAAAATTTTAAAAAATAATTTTAAAATGAGAAAATGTTTAAAAATAAGACAAAATTATGGAATAATCATTGGCTTAAAATAATAACACTCAGGACTACAATTCTTAATATAAAACATAACTAGAATCTGAAAGAATCTTTTCTACTTATTATACTGTAAATGAAAAGAGTCAAACTCTGTAAAATATTGGATGAGATTTATTTTGAGCCAAATGTGAGTGACCGGTGGCCCATGACATAGCCCCAGGAGATCCTGAGAACATGTGCCCAAGCTAGTTGGGCTATAGCTTGGTTTTATATTTTAGGGAGACATCTAAGATGTACATTGGTTTGGCCCAGAAAGGCAGGACAATTGGAAGATGGGGTGGGGGACTTTTAGGTCATAGGTGGATTCAAAGATTTTCTGATTGGCAATGGGTTGGTTGAAAGAGTTATTATCTGAAGGCCTGGGATGAATAAAAATAAATGCCTGGGTTAAGATAAGGGGTTGTGGAAACACAGGTTTTATCATGCAGATGCAGCCTCCTTGTAGCAGACTTGAGAGCTCTTATCAAGCCTAAAAAGATGCCAGACTCTTAGTTAAGTCTCTCTTGGATGAGAGGAAAGACTTGGAGAGGAAGGGGGATTCTCTACAGGATGAAGCCTTTGCCTACAAGAGACAGCTTTGCAAAACCATTTCCAGTTGTGTCCAATAAATATATTTTGGGGTAAAATACCTTTATTTCTTTTTGGGCCTGCTCTCTGTCATGTGACGCTTATACTTGATGTCTTATTGCTACAAAAAGCCTGTCTTGTCAGTCTTACAATCTCTGTTTTAGTGTTAATGCTGGTCAGTTGTGCCTGGATTCCCAAGAGAAGAGGGTATAATGAGGCATATCTCATCCTCACCCCTTCCCATCGTGGCCTGAACTAGATTTTCAGGTTTACTTCGGAATCCATTGGCCAAGAGGGGGTTCCATCAGTTGGTTGTGGAGCTTAGAACTTTATTTTTGGTTTATAACACTGTTTTATCTTTTTCCACTTGTATTAAAAATTCAAGCTTACAAAAATATTGAAAGTAGTACAATGAATACCTGTATATCCTTCACCTAGATTCAGGAATTGACATTTTACCACATTTAGAGTCTCTCTCTCTCTCTCTCTACACACACACACACACACACACACACACACACACACACACACACACACATATATATATATACACACCTCTGGAAATAAGTTGAAAATATTACAATAACAACTCACTCCTAAATACTTCAGCATGCCTTTCCTAAGAATAAAGACATTCAATGAACTCATTTATTTAAGACACCAACCAGGAAAATAAATATAAACAAGTTGTTAATCGTCATACACTAAACTCATTTTCTTGAGTTGGAAATCTCTGCAGTTTTCTTACTACCAATCCACAATTGGTGGACCATGGACTCTAATAAAGGCCTACTGAAGGCTTATAAAATAAAATGTTCTGTGCAATAAGTAGTTTGAAAATGACCTATTTTATATAAGTTAGAGTTTTATCATCAGCAATAGCATTCATGAAAAGTGCTTTACTATAGCAATATAACTGTGAAAAGACATAGATGGCTGTGAAGATGCATTGAAGACCTGAAGCCTGGCTTTCTGAACATCTTATGCACTGCTGACCTTCCCCTAGTCTTTGCTCTGTATGGTCTCTACAGAATACTGCTGTGCTGGAATAGCACCACCACACAATATCCCTCACCCCAGATAACACCTTACAGAGAGGCACTTTCACAACATTGTTCTTTCCTGTCTGCCTTGTCTCTGTATTCAAACTTTTCTTCTACTTTTATTTTATTTTATTTTATTTATTTTAGAGACAGGGTCTTGCTCTGTCTTCCAGGCTGGAGTTCATTAGCGTAATCATTGTTCACTGCAGCCTTGACCTTCCAAGCTCAAGCAATCCTCCCAGCTCAGCCTCTCAAGTAGCTGGGACTACAGGTGCACATCACCACACCTGGCTAATTGTTTTTATTTTTTGTAGGGACAAGGTTTCCCTATGTTTCCCAGGCTCGTCTTGAACTTCTAGGCCCAAGTGATCCTCCCACTTCAACCTCCCAAAGTGCTAGGACTACAGGCATGAGCCACTGCAACCAGTTTCTTCTACCTTTATTGCTGCACATTTCAGTCAATTCTACCCGAGGCAACTTTTAAACATGTAAACTCACTTTGATTAATAATTTCCTCTCCTTTGAATTTACTCACTTCCAGCTTTTGTTCAACTATCACAAAAAGATCTCACTGCTTCTTGGTATCCTAGCTTCCTCTTTTGCTTCTCTTTTTTTTATTGTGAAACGAAACAACCCCAGTCACTACTAATGAACTAGTTAACCTTGAGCAAATTGCTTGAAGCCTCCTGGACCTCAATTTTCCCTCCTGGTGACCTGGGATAATTGAGTTCCATTTCCAAAGGCAGCATTGAGAGTCAGGTCAGCTCGTATGAGGATAAGTAGGTGGATTCTGGCCTCAACCTGCCTGAGTGGATATTTCTGCTTCTTAATTACTAGTTTGATGGCTGTAAGTTACTTAGCTTATCATGCCTCAGTTTCCTCATTTGTAAAGCAGATGTGTTAATAAGAGTACCTGCCACATAATGCTGAGTTAATATTTATACCCAGTAACCCTGCCTGTGACTGAAAAAAAATATAACTTTTTAAATTGATGTGAAAATACACCCACATCAAGGAACAAACACCAGAAACTCTGAGATAAGAGTGAACAATAAAGAACCAATGGGATGAAATGTCTAAAAGTATTGAGCATGTTTAAAATGTTTTATCAGAATAGATGACTATAAATGCCTCCCACTACCTACTGAGAAATAAAAATAAAATCCTAAGCTCCTTCCCCACCACACACCCACTGACTGAACAGACTCCCTCTTGGCTAAGGGGACACTGGAGAAATCTTCAAAGTGCATTCCTGGCCATGATGCAGAGGGTAGTAGAATAGCCCCTCTCCCTTGCTAACCGCCGTTAGGCTTTCTTCCATAGGGCTAAACAGAAACCAGTTCTTTCTAAAGACTCGCTGCATGGCTGTTTTCAACCAACTACCTGATGCTGCCTTTCCTTTTGAGATTTCAACAAAGCAATCCACCAGCCTTCACTAGCGCTAGGAGACCACTGACCACAGAGTGGCTCTAGCCAGTCTATGGAGGCTGCACACTGAGACTTTCTGTGTTCTGTGCTTCACCTTTTGATACCAGAGGCCCAAAATCTCCACCCATGGATCATGCTAATGCTGCCATTTTTTGTGCATGCTACTCATGACTGGATGAAGCTCAATTGGACATGTGCATGTTTTGCCTATCATAAATATTAATGGATCCTCCTAGAGTTTCATAAATATGGCTATTCAGCTACCGTGCTCAGCACAAATTCCTATCCTTTTTGCTTCTCCTGTGAAGTGCAGTTTCTGGCTTCTGGCCAGAGGCTACTCTTCCCAGCCTATCAGAATGGCCACTCTGCAGACTGCAGCCCTTTATGAAAAATAAAGTTCTTCTTTCCAAATTTGTGAACCTTGTCATGTTCCAGTTGACACTGCTTTCTTCTCATGCTCTAATCAAACCTGTCATCAAAAAGTTCATTAATCCGGGCAGGGTGGTATGACCACCCAAGGGCTTCACCTTGCCCACTGCTTCCAGCTAATTCATGAAGACAGGGGAATTGCAATAGAGAAAGAGTAATTCATGCAGAGCTGGCTTTGTGGGAGGCCAGAGTTTTATTATTAGCCAAATCAGTCTTTCTGAGCATTTGGGGAGCAGAGTTTTTAAGGACAATTTGGTGGGTGGGAGAAACCAGTGAGCCAGGAATGCTGATTGGTCAGGGATGAAATAATAGGGAGTAGAAGCTGCTTCTTGTATTGAGTCAGTCCCTGAATGGGGGCCACAAGGTCAGATGATCCAGTTAATCAATCTGGGTAGTGCCAGATGATCCATCAAGTGCAGGGTCTGCAAAATTTCTCAAGGACTGATCTTAGTAGCAGTTTATGGAGGGTCAGATTCTTGCTCCAGCTGCATGACTCCTAAACCATAATTTCTAATCTTGTGGCTAATGTTAGTCCTACAAAGGCAATCTAGTCCCCAGGCAAGAAGGTCGGCTTCGGGAAAGTGCTGTTATCATCTTTGTTTTAAACTATAAGTTTCTCTAAAAGTTAGTTCAGTGTGTGCCCAGGAATGAACAAGGACAGCTTGGAGGTTAGAAGCAAGATGGAGTCAATTAAGATAGATCTCTTTCATGGTCTCAGTCACAATTTTTCAAAGGCAGTTTCAGTGGTTCACACCTGTAATCCCAGTATTTTGGGAGGTGGAGGTGGGAGGTGCCCAGGAGTTTGAGATCAGCCTGGGCAACATAGAGAGACCCTATCTCTATCAGAAAATAGTAAATAAATAAATAAATAAGCAAACCAAGCATGGTGTCACATGCCTGTAGTCCCAGCTACTCAGGAGACTGAGCTGAGGTGAGACTTCCTGAGCCCAGGAAGTCAAGGCTATGATCGTGCTACTGCATTCCAGCCTGATGACAGAGCAAGACTCTGTCCCCAAAAAGAAACAAGGAAAAAAATGTTTATTAAAATAAAATTCTCAATGTATTTTTTAAAATTACTGTCATTGTAATAGTCTAATTTTTAAAAATGTCATTATGTGTTATACCAGGTGCATCTGGGAGGAAATTCACTTGGGGCAGACATGGTTGGGGCTTAACCACAGTATCTATTATTTCTAGGTTCTCATTTTGTGAAAGTATGCATTTCCAAAATTAACAAGACCCTCATACAAATATTAGTGAGCATACATCAAAGATGTATGCTTAATGAGGGAAATAGAAGAATGGTAAAGATGGTTCAAAAGAAGAAAGGAGACACTAGTATATACAAGTCAATGAAAGAAAGAATGCTGAAAAAAGATTGCTAAATCAGATTTTTAAAATACTGATTAATACCCGTCAGGGCAATAAAACCATAACTTTTGGACTTTATCTCTTCTACTGGAAAGATAATATTTGTTTCTGTACGAGACAAAAATAATATACAAACCAACAGTCTTTGAGAAAGCAATGTCTTACTTTACAGTCTGAGCTCCTGTTAACAGTAAAGAGTAAATCTGGCCAGGCACAGTGGTTCATGCCTGTGATCCCAGCACTTTGGAGGGCTGAAGCAGGGAGATCACTTGAGGTCAGGTATTCAAGACTACCCTGGCCAACATGGTGAAACCCTATCTCTACTTAAAAAATACAAAAAATTAGCCAGGCTTGGTGGCACACACATGTAGTCCCAGCTATTCGAGAGGCTGAGGCATGAGAATCCCTTGAACACAGGAAGTGGAAGCTGCAGTGAGCTGAGCTCGCGCCACTGCACTCCAGCCTGGGCAACACAGTGAGCCTCCAACTCTCCAACTCAAAAAAAAAAAAAAAGAAAGAAAGAAAGAAAGAAATTAACAAAAGTTGCAACCTCTAAATGCTCTCATGCAGGCTGATTAGTATGACAGTGTAAGCACATTCAGTGACATTTTTGGCTTATCTTTAAGTCATGGCTAATTTATCTCAGATTTTTGAACAATTTACAAATACCTCTTCATAAGAGAATCCATCCAAAAATTGAGAGTCTTCTATACAAATGAAGTAGGTAAGCATGGCCAATGACTTTGAGTTTTGTATTTGGGAAGACAGTGTATACACATATACAACGCCCAATGATGTTTGCAAACGTATGTTTTTAAAAGTTTAGTTTGATGTATGAATAAGTAGTTGGAATCAGTTCTAACTTAGTGCAAGTAATCAGAAAAACTATAAACATGATTTCTATACTTAAAACATTAAACATCAACTTTTTAAAGAAAGTACATAGCTTCAGAGTGCATACCATGTACTATACATTTTAAACTACGTATTTAGTTTTATTAAATTCAGAGTTAATTCCAAAAATTATCTCAGTTTAAATTCAGTGCTTATGCAAAGTCACTAATTTTGAAGTATCCTCTTCTGCCTCCTCCATACATATAGAATAGAAGCACCAGAAAAGCATGACTTTTTCTTTGAAGAGAGAAAATTCATATGCAAGCATAGTGTATGAAAAGATATGTATTCCACAGGAATTCTTTTTTTTTTTTAGTTTTACCAAAAGCAATAGTTTTGCAATTATACATTCCAATATTATAATACCATGCAAGTGAAATGAGCAATTCTAGTTTTGGAGAAACTTTCTTTCAAATTCCTTTAAAACATGGCCATGTCTTTTTTTTTTCTTTTCTTTTTTTTTTTTTTATCTGTACTTAAATAAAAACAAAATCTGAAATGTTTGCAAAAGACTGCCACACACAGTTTACCTTACTACACTGTAGGAAATGTAGCCTTGAGTTAAACCTTTTGAAGAAAAGATTTCATACATATCAATGAGGAAACACAAAGACAACAATGGTGAAAAGGCTAAGGGCATGAGCAGAAAACTAAAAAGAAGAGCTACTGCTCAGAGGACTTAAGGATTTAAGGACTCCAAGTCACTGGCACTCAAGAAAAGCAAATTAAAACAAATATTATTATTCATCTTAATTAGCATGTTGGGTGTTTTTTGTTGTTGTTGTTGTTGCTTTTTTGTTTTATACAGAGTCTCACTCTGTTGCCCAGGCTGGAGTGCAGCAGGGTAATCTCGGCTCACTGCAACCTCCACCTCCCAGATTCAAGCAATTCTCCTGCCTCAGTCTCCCGAGTAGCTGGGACTATGGGCACACACCACCATGCCTGGCCCATTTTTGTATTTTTAGTAGAGACGGGGTTTCACCATGTTGGCCAGGCTGGAGGCTAGAAACCTCTAATCAATGTGTCTGCCGGGACATGCTCCCTCTAAAGGTACTAGGACAAGATCCTCTTTTGTTTCTTTCTGCATCTGGTGTTTACTGGCAATCCTTGCCTTAAATTTAGCCTAAAGCTGCCTCTTTACATATTTTAAGTTTAAAAACACCTTTGCAAAGATTATGGCAGTAAAAGAAGTCTGACACAGGCCAGGCATGGTGGCTAATGCCTGTAATCCCAGCACTTTGGGAGGCCGAGGCAGGCAGATCACAAGGTCAGGAGATCGAGACCATCCTGGCTAACACGGTGAAACCCCGTCTCTACTAAAAATACAAGAAATTAGCTGGGCGTGGTGGTGGGCACCTGTAGTCCCAGCTACTCGGGAGGCTGAGGCAGGAGAATGGCATGAACCCAGGAGGCGGAGCTTGCAGTGAGCCAATATTGCGCCACTGCACTCCAGCCTGGGTGACAGAGCCAGACGCCACCTCAGAAAAAAAAAAAAAAGAAGTCTGACATGGCTGACTCCATCTTGCTTCTAACTTCTAAGTGGTCTTTGCTTATTCCTGGATGTAGGCCAAGCTAACTGTGGGAGGAATTTAGTTTATAGTTTAACTTTGAAATGAGGATGACAATAGGCCTTCTCTAAAAGTGGCTCCCTCCTTGATCCAGGACTGAAACCACCTTTCTAAGACTAATGAAAGGCCACAAGATTAAGATTATGGGAGGGGCCTGAGTTCTGCTAAAATGTAGGCAAAGTTTCTATAATTTGTTACTGCTCCGGAGTCATGTGGCCACAGGTCACAAGATTTGTGATTTTCCCAATTGCTGCTATAGACAACATTATTATTGTAGAACCTAAGGTTGCTTTTTTGGGATGTTTTGCAGGCTGACTCTGCCTGAACCCATGACTTGCAACTCAACCGGTCTTGTGGCCCCCACCCAGAGGTGGACTCAACACGAGGACTGCTTTCTGCACCTCTATGAGTTCATCTCCAACCAATCAGTAGCACCCATTCCCTATCCCCCACCCACCAGATTGTCCATAAAAACCCTAGCCTCTGAGTTCTTAGACTGATTTGAATGATAACTCTAGTTCTCCCATATGCCTGGGCTTGTGTCAATCAAACTCTGTCTTTACTGCAATGGCCATGGTCTCAGTGAATTGGTTTTTGAGTGTATAGCAGTGTAGCAAGCAGGAATAACTCATTAGGTGACTGCAAGTTCAGCCTAAAGGTTTCTCCATACATAGTGAACTGTGGCTAACTGTATGTGTAAACAGACTGTAACTTACTCTTGCAACAGTCACAGAGATTTAGCACATCACTGGTAGCCAACTGTTCAAACCCTGTTTAAATAGACAAATGCCAAGTTATAGCCAATCCAACTGTTTCTGTACCTCACTTCCAGTTTCTGTAGGTCACTTTCCTTTTTCTGTCCATAAATCCTCTCCAACCACATGGTAGTGTGGTGCTGGAGTGTCTCTGAGCTTGTTCTGGTTGAAGGGGTGGGACTGCCTAATTCACAAATCATTATTTGCCCAAACAAACCATATTACATTTAATTTGTCTAAAGTTTTTCTTTCAACACTTAGCATTTTTTGGCTTGCAGCGGCATCACTCCAATTCCTGCCTCCATCTTCATACAGTGTTCTTTCGTCTGTGCATGTGTGTCTCTGTGTCCACATTTCCCTCTTCTTACAAGTCCACCAGTCATTGAATTAGAGACCACCCTAATTGAGTATGACTTCAGTGTAACTTGATTGCATCTACAAAGGTCCTATTTCTAAGTAAGGTCATATTCTGAAGTTCCAGGGAGACACAACTTTGTGCTATTCAACCTATATAATTAACAAGAATTTTTACTTAATGATCTGTCCACTGTTTGGAATCTAACAGCGTTCATCTGTCACACTACATCCAATCAGCAGTAGCCTGACATTTTTGCCTTCTGAATCTGACTTTTCCTCACCATCACCTCTCTGTCTGTCTCTACTTTCTCTCCTCCACACCACACCAGGACGACCCTTCGAAACCTCAATCATGGAATGTCACCCCTTTGCTCAAAATCTCTCTAGAGCTTCCCATCACACTTAGAATGAAGTACAAAGATTTTGCCAGGTCTTACAAGGCCTTACATACTCCAGGCCCTGGGTCCTTCTGTGACCTCATTTCTAACCCACTTCACTTTGTTCACTCTTCTCAGGTAACTCTGACTTTTACGTAGATTCTCTGTGTTACCACCTCTCGTCATTTTCACTTGCTGTTTCATGTCTGGAATTTTCTCCCTCAACACCTTATCATAGCTGGCTAATTCACTGTGTCCAGACCTCTGCTCAAATACCACTTCTTCCATAAGTTCTTCCTTTTGTGAGTTATAGGTATGCAGTACTGGAACATATGCAGGAGTACAACCTAAATAGGAAACGAAGCACTACCTGATTAAACCAGACCAACAGGCTTTAACCCCTCCAAATTTGGTGTTTCTAGTAAACTGTATTGGAGAATGCAGTTTAGATCTGAAGCAGAAGTGAGACTTCCTAGTCTCCTTCCTCTGAACTGAAGGCAGCTGATTCCATAGCCTGGGCCCAATATGAATTGATCACCCAGTTGCAGGAAGTTGTATCCGAGTCAGAGAACAGTGGTTCTCTCTTCTATGTGGGTAGGCCCGCCAGGTATAAATACCACTCAGCCATACTATACACAATAGAGCCACTTGTGCCTGGATGCAGAAAGTAAACTAAGTGTGGCATATCCTCAAGCTTGAACTATAAAGCATTAAAAGCCTACCCAACATTCAATATGCATCAGTGAATGTCAAGTTCTAAGTTACCAGAATTACCATCTCCTCTGTGAGAGAGTATTATAGGTTGAATTGTGCCCCACCAAAAAATATGTTTAAGTACTAAACCCGAGTACCTACGGATGTGATCTTCTTTGGAAATAAGGTCTTTGCAGATGTAATCAATGTAAGATGAGATTGGCCTAGCACACTGACTCACGCCTGCAATCCCAGCACTTTGGGAGGCTGAGGCAGGTGGATCATGAGGTCGAGATCGAGACCATCCTGGCCAACATGGTGAAACCCAATCGCTACTAAAAATACAAAAAATCAGCTGGGCGTGGTGGCATGCACCTGTAGTCCCAGCTACTCGGGAGGCTGAGGCAGGAGGATTGCTTGAACCTGGGAGGCAGAGGTTGTAATGAGCTGAGATCACGCCACTGCACTCTAGCCTGGCGACAGAGCAAGACTCCATCTCAAAAAACAAAGAAAAAAACAATGTAAGATGAAATCATACTGGATTAGTGTGTACCCTAGTGCAATGACTTGTGTGCTTATAAGAAGAGACTCATTAGGACACAGAAACACACAAGTGGGCAAAAGACCATGTGAAGACAGAGGCAGAGATTGGTATGATGCAGCTGCAAAGCCAGGAAAGAATGCCAACTGCCGGCACCCACCAGAAGCTAGGAAGAGGCAATGAAGGATTCTTTCCTAGAGTCTTCAGAGGAAAGCATGGCGCTACCACACCTTGATTACAGAATACTAGCCTCAAGAACTATGAAATAATAATTATGAAATAATAAGGAACCCAGTATGTAGTACTTTGTTATGGCAGTCCAAAGAAACTAATGCAGGGTTGAAAAAGGCATGGATTGGAGAGAAAATATGTAAGTGTTCCTTCCCTTCCAACTCTCTCCCAAGTGGGGAAAAGATGTTTTTGTAGAAGTTTTATTAAATCTATTGGTAGAAGCAGAAATGCAGGAGAAAAACAGAGAAGTTCTCACTCTCCAATATTTTATTTCTTCTTATTCCATTGGGTGAAATAGCCAAGCCTATGTTTGGGCATATATTTCTCTTGGGGAGACCAGCTGAGCATGTGGGCCAGCCTGCCCCACCTTCATGAGCCTGCTTATGTCTGTTCCCCTGTGTCTTCCTTACTCAGTGAACTGGGGAGTTTAGCACTGGACTCCAGTGATCTTTGAAATAGGTCAGAAAGAGATAGAAATTAGCTGATTCTATAGACATGGTACAACCTAAACCAAAAAATCGTTTTCTATTTCCTATTTCAAAATATACCCAGCCATTAGTCTTAAAATACTCACCAGAGATTGGTTATGAAATAACATCCTCAGCCCAACTTTGAAATGAACGTTTCACTTCCATTATTAAATCCCAGAAAGAAATTAAAGTCCAAAAGTAAAGTTTCTCTCCGTTTTCTAAGTTTAAAGAAATTGAAACTCAATTTTGTTTCCTCTCTAATTCTGTTTTCACCTCAGTCTCAGCATCGGGATCTACCTGGTGCCTATGGCCAGGACTACCTTCTCCTGGAATGGCTTAGTTCCTCAGTCATTTTAAGAGTTGATTTAATTCAACATAGTCTCATGTGTCCTACTGGTGAGAGAACAACTCAGGAGGTTTTGGATCTGGGTTCCTCCAGGGAAGTCATTCTAGTTTGTTTCTTGTGATCTTGTCTCTTTTATTATTAGCAGTAGTTGTATTGTTAAAATTAATAATAATATTACCATTATTGTAATTCATATAATAGTTTACTTACTCTATGCTTAGGCACTAGTCTAAGACTTTTAGACATTTTATCTCATTTAATCTTTTCAACAATCTTGGGAGATCCAATTCTTACTATTCCTGTTTTATAGATGAGGAAACAATGGCACAGAGACTTAACCAATAACAACAATAGCTGAGGTCCAAATCCTGGCAATGTGGCTCCAGAGGTCACAGTCTTAACGATTACATGACATTGCTTTTACAAACCATGTTTGATTTGGGGGGGATCCAGTCATAAATTTTGATCAAGACACAGATAAATTTGACCTCCTTTTCTGAGCAACATGTTTCAAAACAGTTGGATGGGCGTATCTCATTAACTTATTTTTTTCTTTTCCAGCTTGACATGTAAGTTCTCAATGTTTTTCCTAATTGCCTGTGCTTCTTTTAGTTCCATCAACAAGACTTCCTTCATTTGTGCTTTGGAGTGTTGCCACTCTTCCTAGAACAACTAGTTTTCTTTCATATCTGACTTGTCTTTAACATTTTCCATGAGATGTACAAATACATATATATCTACGTAAAGTCATTATTTAAAGTATCTAAAGAAATAATTATCAGGTACAAAGTTCACTAATTTTTTTTTTTTTTTTTTTTTTTTGAGATGGAGTCTTTCTCTGTTGCCCAGGCTGGAGTGCAGTGGTGCGATATCAGCTCACTGCAACCTCTGCCTCCCGGGTTCAAGTGATTCTCCTGCCTCAGCCTCCCAAGTAGCTGGGATTACTGGCACCCACCATCATCTCCAGCTAATTTTTGTATTTTTGTAGAGACAGAGTTTCACCATTTTGGCCAGACTGGTCTTGAACTCGTGACCTTAGGTGATCCACCTGCCTCAGCCTCCCAAAGTGCTGGGATTACAGGCATAAGCCACTGTGCCCAGCTGAAAGTTCACTATTGTTAAGCAACATTGCTTTGTGGTTTTTTAGATGCAGGTAGTTCAACCAATTCTTTTTATTTCATATTCTTCATATGATGGATTTTTTAATAAAGTACCAAAAGCTTTTTCAGAGAATTTTATTTCTTTGAGGGAATTCCAAGTATGAAAGGTAGTCAATTGAAAATACAACAAATAAAAACCTACATGGGTATATGCCATTTCTGAGATAAAGAATTTCTTTAATCCACTCTCTTTTACAAATGTTTTTTAAAAGAAAAATCTATGTGCTTTATTATGACACCAACCATGGTCATTGCCCAAGTCCTTTAAAAAAAAATCACAAGTTCTGGCAGTTGTCCATATTCTGTCTGATATTTCCTTATTCACCCAGTTCCAATAGTTTTTTTCTTAGTTGAAAGAGGATGAGTTAGGAAAAGTCTGATTTCGGAGTCAAGCTTCTACTTATACCTCCAGAGTTATTTTCAAAAAAACTTACACAATTCTAAATCATGCAAACAATTATATTTCATAGTATATATATTGTACAAATAGCAAATAAGTCTATCCATTGTACAAGAAGTTAAAATGTTTTATGGCAGTTCTCTTCTGAAATTCCTTTAGTTGGCAGTTTAATAATCTTTTAAATGAAGAAAATAATATAAACTCACAAAAAAGTTGTGGGTAGGTATTCAGATTATACAATCTATTTTTATCTAAGACCTACAGCAAAGCTGTACTTTCCCTTTTAAACGAAAACTATATTTCTCTTTCGCTAACCGTTGAGTTGGGTTTTTCCATAGCAATTTTGCCCAGGAAAAAAAAAGAAGCAATTATGTTATGATGTAAAAACTAACTAGTATCATAAGCTTTTAGAATTTACTGACTACTAGAATTTGACTTTTATTCATCTCCTTCAACTTCTAATTTAATAAAGTTCAATTTGTATGCAGCTGTTCATCACAGTATAACAAATTACCCCAAAACTTAAGCGACTTTAAAACAATAGGCATTGATTATTCTCACAGTTTCTGTGGGTCAAAACATTTAGGAACACATTAGTTAGGCAATTCCGGCTTTGGGTCTGTCATGAGGTTGCAGTCAGGAAAGTGAGTGCCGGTCATCTGAAGGCTGGACTGGGCTGGAGGTTGCACTTCAGAGGTGGCTCACTCGCATGATTGCCATGTTGTTGCTGGATTTTGGCAGGAGGCCTCCCTTTCTCCCGATGTGAGTCTCTCCATGAGCTGCTTGAGTGTCCTCATGACATCGCAGATGGCTGACTCTCCCCAGGGCAAACAATACAAGAGAGAGGAACATGGCATCAGCAATGTCATCTATGACCTAGTCTCAGAAGTTGGATGCTATCACTTCTGCCACATTCTTATTAGAAGCTAGTCACTAATTCTAGATTATTTTCAAGAGAAGGGAAATTAGGCTCCAATCATTGAATGGAAGGATGCCAAAAACATGTGGACATATTGTTAAACCACTAGAGTATTACTTACTTTATCCCTTACTTATTTTAAAGAAAATTTAACATAAACCTAAAATTCTAGTAATAGGTAATTTATCTCATTATCAAAATACTTCCCCAAACTTTTTCAACAAACTTAACAACCCTATATATCCTGAAAAATCGGTCTCATAATTTTATTACTTTTCAGTGTAGAGGCCTATTTCTGTTTGCACCACGAATACAATAGTTGTTAAGCATGCTAATGTTTTGACATACTAGATTGTGAAATTCTTTACTAGGATTTGAGACCTGAGATTTGTTATGGCTGTTGTTGACCATTTACCTCTACAGCGTCAGAGTCTTCATTGTGTCTGTCACTTGGTCAGCACTCAATAAATGTTGAATAAATACATGAAGCATCTATATTCCTTTGTTTTGTTCATTATTCCTGGATCTAGCATTTCCCATCATATTCATAAAAGAAAATAAGGGATTTTATGAAAATATTACAATGTGTGCCCTAGAAAGTTATGGAGATACATAATGATAATTTTTATATATGTGATAATTATACAAATATGAATATTAGTAAATTATGAAAATTAATAGAGATAAGATTATGGAGTAGAAGATACTGATATATGATATATCAATTTTTTTTGCCTCTCTCTTCCTCTTTCTCACTCTTTTATAAGATTTGAGAAGAGATATAAAAGAAGGTTTTAAAATAATGAAATTCACATACACCGTGGCTCATACCTGTAGTACCACCAATTTGGGAGGCCAAAGTGGGCAGATCACTTGAGCTTGGGCATTTGAGACCAGCCTAAGCAAAATGGTGAAACCTCGTCTCCACAAAAAATACAAAAGTTTACTGGGAGTGGTGGCGTGCACCTGTAGTCCCAGCTACTCAAGAGGCTAAGATGGGAGGATTGCTTGAGCCCAGTGGGTGGAAGTTGCAGTGGGCCAAGATCATGCCACTGCACTTCAGCCTGGGTGACAGAGCAAGACTCCAACTAAAAAAGAAAACAAAAAAGAAAAGAAAATGCAATAATGCTGAAAAATAGGGAGTAAATGTCATCAACACAGTACAGCATACAAAGGAATTTGAAAGTTTATAAACAGAAACAGAAGAAAACTGGATAGTGAAAGAGTGGAGGGGAATTACCCAGTGAAATGCAGCAGACTGCTGGGCCACATAAAGGCCCTTGGAATTAATGACAATGAATGTAAAGTGAGAAAAATCAGAATAATTCTTCTCCAGCTACATTTAGCTGCTTGGGGACAGGCATGGAATAGAGAGTCCAGTTTGAACCATTTTGGAGGTTCTGCCAGAAGGAGCTAGAAAAAAAGCAAGGCAGGGAAGTAAACAGTAGATGCAGAGAGGAGATGATGAGTCTAATAGGCCATGAAATCTAAAGTGGGTAATAAGAAGTGAGGACATGATGGAAATGATAAACAATCAAACTGTGGTGGGATCATTGGAGCGCAGGTCCACTGAGGTTAAAGGATTGTTGGTGGCAATTTTAGGTGGAAAGATGGTGGTGATGGTGATTTTAGCTGGAAAGACGGGAGAATGGAATATTTGAGAATATGATTATGGGAGGGTTGGTCATGGCAATGTCTAAGACCTTAGAAGTGGGAAGTTGGCATGAGGTGGAGGACAAGATCATTGAAGGAGAAATAAAATAACTGAGAGGCCAGATTACTCATAAGTATACGGTAAGACAGACTCCAAGAAAACCATCTATACCTAGAATTCTCTATTCATCCAAATAATTAATCAGATATGAGCAAAAATCAAAGATTTGTTAGCATGCAAGAACTTAGAGAACAAACTACCCATATACCATAAATAAAAGTAGACTAGGCTAGACTACAGAAAAATAAAATATATAACCCCAAACAAAACAAAGTGTTGTCCCCAAAATGCCAGCACCTGAGTATGACTCAAAAGAAGTAAAGCAAGCTAGAAAAATATTAAAAGAAAATTACTATATTCAGGCACTTGTGAAATTTTCCTTCAAGTGGCAAAGTTTAAATGATATATCACATTTTATCTTTTTTTTTGACATCAATCACATGACACCATGAATTCTACAGTGGATTAATCCTTCCATGCTTTGTACATAAGTTGATTATACAAATTGAAGTCAAATACTCAATGCTTAAAATTTGAGAATATGAAAAATAATTAGTTTCAGCAAAAATGTAAGAATTATAATTATTGACAGTGTAAAACAGTTATATAACTAAAAGACACCCAAGAAGAGAGATGGAAAGAAGTCCAAAGTAAGCGCATTAATTTCTTCATCTTTCAGGGTAGAAGATAGCAGCTATTTCAATATAAATAGGGAGTTCAAATGTATCATTCAAGGAGAACTAATATTGAGGCTATAAACAATAATTTGGAAAGTAGAAGTGCAAGTAAACTAAATTTCTCATACTTCATAGCAGGTAAATTCAGCAACAAAGCAAGGTAAAAGATTACCATATTTAGTTATAATCATAACCACAAAAAGAGCAAAAACAAACCGGTGAAAGTAGATGCCTTTGGGAAATGAAACCAAGCATGGGGCTTAAGAAGAATGATTAGTATATATTTTCTGCTCTTTCAATTCCTTAAATTAAAAAAAAAAAAAAAACTTTGAAAAATATGTTTTTTCCATCCTTTTGAAAAGTGAACTACAAAGAATCTGGAGAGTGGGGGAGTATTTGGGGTTGGAAGAAAGCCACATGATTAATCTCAAACATACTTCCTTGAGTGTCCTTTTAGGACATAAACAATTGCAAGTTTACTTAGATTTATATGGACTTAAATAATTTTATCCTATTGTGGCAATAATGAATAAATATCACTGTTTGTTTGTTTTTTTTCTTTTGAGGCAGAGACTCAGTTGGTCGCCCAGGCTGGAGTGCAGTGGCATGATCTCTGCTCACTGCAACCTCCGCCCCCCGGGTTGAAGTGATTTTCCCTCCTTAGCCTCCTGAGTAGCTGGGACTACAGGCATGTGCCACCACACCAGGCTAATTTTTGTATTTTTAGTAGAAACAGTGTTCACAATGTTCACCAGGCTGGTCTCAAATTCCTGACCTCATGTGATCTGCCTGCCTTGGCCTCCCAAAGTGCTGGGATTATAGGTGTGAGGCTCCATGCCCTGCCTAAATATAACTAACCTTTAACTTTAAAAATTACCTGCTAATCTCACTTTTTCTTCTCTTTTTTATCATTATTGGTAATGTCAAAATGTCCTTTTTCAAAAATAAGTAAGAGAGAGGAGAAAGTCAGAAACTCAGAGATCAAATCGAAGTTTGAAAAAAGAATATCTGAGAGTTCATCATACAGAATAGAAACAAGATGAGACATAAACAACATCTATTGCCATAATGATAAAGCTTGTATTTTAAAGTAATTTTGCTATCAATATGGTTTTTTACATATCTCAGTGGGACATTCATAAACAGATTTATCAAATACTGTCAAATAAGTTTTGTATATTAGATGATTCTTGACATTGCCTTTGGTAATAAATTATGAATAATTATATAAATGTAACAAATTAATTATAACTAACAATTGTGCAAATAAATGATTACTGATACAATTAATTGTTCAAATGAAAGAGTACTGATATGTTCAATTATAAATATGTTGACAAAATATATTAGTTCTAGTGGGTCACAGTTCTGATTTGGAGCACTCTATTCTGCTCATTTGAATTAAGACTAATTAGGGAAAAAAATAAGAAACAAATTTTCCTTTATTCTTCATTCTGTACCTGATCATTTCTATCCCTCTCTTTTTTTGTTAATTCTTTTAACTGTATTATCAGTTCAAGATCAGGGAGGTGTCCTTTAGAGTAAAATAACAAACATGAAGAAGCTTTGATATAGTTGAACTAGAGATCTTTTTCCTATTTATTTGTTCATTCCTTTTCTTATACATGTGAAAGCTTTTTTTCAAGATCCTTTTTGTTTGCTAAGATAACTTTCCTTCTCACCAAAATGAGATGATTCTTCTTAAAAAGCATGCTTTTTTAAAAAGAGGAGTGGTTTTACATGTCTAAGTATATATTTCGATAATTTGTCTTATATTACAACTTTGGCCTTTTATTTTCTATTTTTAAAGTAAAAGTATTCGTTTCCTTAAAGAAACCTTAGTTCTTAATACTCTGGCCATTTTTTTCAAGTTTCACTTATCCATTTTTTCCTTATAAATCCAAAGAGAATGATTAACTGCTTCCCAATGTTTATCTCCATGTGGAAAATTACAAAATCATAGGTTGAAATCAACTCAGGATATGGAGTTGTGATCATATCATCAGATGTTAGCTTTAGGTAAGCTGTATTGAAAGAGACAATCAATGTGTTAAATTGTTGTCCTAAAGTAAATTAATGTAAATATAAATGCGTTTTTTTAAAATACAATTTTGTATTTTTTTAATGAGTGAGAAGTTTCTAATACTTCAAATTTTATCTCAATATTAATGTTTGCTTGTTTGCCTTTATTGACACAAAATTTAATCAATTTACCTTAAATTTTATAGGCGATGTAGGGGAGATTAATATAAAGTAAAATTTTCAATTTGGAAGTAAAAGTGTGATGCACAGTAAAAATGGCAATTTGTTTTGAAATAAAATGGATAGTCGTCAAGGATTTTAAAGCAAGTATCTTAAGCCAATTGGCAGACAATTTTTAATTTTGCAAAGAAAAGCTTGACCTTTTCCTTGGGTGAAATTTAAGAAATAAAGTAAAAGGGATTGGAATTAAGAAGAATTAATTAATTACTCCAAGGAAGCTTCATTCTTATTTCCCTTTAAACTGCCAATGAAACACAGAAAAGCAGAGGAAAACTCACAACAGTGAAACCTAAGACTCTTGGACTAGTTTGTGCCCTAATCTTGAAGTAAATTCTGCCAGTCATAAGGATGGTAGCAAATGATTAGGAGAAAATAATTCAAGGTTTGCCACACATATAAGTTTCATTTTGTTAAAAGAGATGGAGAACTTAAAAAAAAAAAAAAAAAAGGCTAAAAGGAGCTTTTATAACTGCCCCTCTGTGCATAAAATCAGCAGCCAAACCAACTTCACAGTCCTACTCTATGACATGGCAGAGAACAGCCACCCAAACCTTTCCATATTTGTTTCCAACATGTTCACAAAGACTCCCAATATGTAGGGGCAACTGGTGGTAGCACTTTGACTTAAATAATGTACTGTTAGGACTGGGTACAGGGGCTCACATCTGTAATCTCAGCATTTTGGGAGGCCAAAGTGTGAGGATTGTCTGAGTCTAGTAGTTTGAGATGAGTCTGGGCAACATGGCAAGACCCCTTCTCTATAAAAATAAAATACAATGAAATAAAATAAAATAAAATAGTGTTAACAAAAGTAAAAAATTATGGTTACAGATGGGGGAAAAAGCCTGGAGATAAAAATTCTTCCTGGGTCCCACTAGTTTAAAATAGCAGAGAACCAGTGGGTTTAGGGAAGAAAACTATCTCACAAAACAATAGAAACATTGGGTGAACATCAACAAAACCCTAGAAATGACGTTGATTTGAGCATAACAGTCTGCATTTCTGTTAGAAATTTCAAAAGTTTACCAAGAGTAGGAACTCAGCCATTGATTCTCTAGTCTGTTAACAGACACTGAGACTTAGGACTGAATCTTTTGTATGGGAATTTGTAACACACGCAGAAAATGTGGACCTCTAGGAGGAACATTTTGCTAATAAGAGAGTAGTAACTATTAGGTTGGTGCAAAAGTAATTGTGGTTTTTGCCACTAAAAGTAATGAAATGATTAGAAGGAATGTATTTCTAATAATACAAGATCAGGAGGAAAGTTTTAATAAGTTAGTATTATCATCAAAAGAGTCATGACTTCTATGAAGAGAAAGTCACAGAAAAATAATAGAGAAACCAAAAGGTGGTGCTATGCAATGAAAGAGTAATAAAATAGAAGAAAAGAGGAGAGTAAACACAACATAATGGAAAGGAAAATGCTAAGATTAGAAAGTTTCTGCAAGGAAACTCAAAATATAATAATTAACTTAAATTCTGCACTAACAGCCAGAAACAGCAAAATTTATATTGTAGAAAATGTGATCAGTCTTGTAGAACAGTGTTTCCCCCACAGGTTAGTGTGCATGGAAATCACCCAAGGTTCTTATTAAAATACAGATTCCAATGCATTAGGTCTGGGCCCAAGATTGTGCATTTCTAACAAGTTCTCACAACTACTGGTCTAAGCACTATGTATTGTGTAACAAAGCTGTAAAGAATAAACTTGCAGAGTAACAGACATAAAATAATTAAAGAGAAGATGATAGCAATGAATGGCAATGAGCATGTGGATGTTTGTGTTTCCGAAGAAGAGATCAGAAAAGATGGAACGGTAGCAGTAATTAAATGTACAGTTAAAGAAAAATTTCCTGAGATTGACAGAGAACTGAGAATGCAGAAAAAAGGTATCACCATTTTCTGTGCCAAATTCAGTGAAGGGATTACAAATCTATAAACCCAGAACAAGACAGAATGATCTTTGCTTGTGCAATCTTTAATAAATAAGACATTGATATTGGTTTAATAAAAATAGCTATGTCTCAAATTTAGTAAGATGACCATAACTTCTAATGTTGTGGCTTTAGGCAGTCTACTCCACTGGCAGTAAGGTTTGTTATTGCCTTTGTTTCAAAGCTAAACTATAAACTAAGTTCTTCCCAAAGTTAGTTTGGCCCACACCCAGGAATGAACAAGGACAGTTCGGAGGTTAAAAGCAAGATGAAGTTAGTTAGGTCAAATCTTTTTTACTCTTTCAGTTATAATTTTGCAACATCAGTTCCATAACTTAAATGATGATTTTCACAGTTTTCATAAATAACCTAGGTAAGCAAATAAAATAAAATAATTAGGTAAATGTAATAGGATAAATTCTTGTAGACAAATTCATCATAAGTTAGAATCTAAAATTATATTAAATTAAATAATAGATATTTCATTATTTGGGTATTTTCCAATAAAATATATTTGTTGAAAAACATTCTTTCTAAAAAAAAAAAGTGTGTCCTTTCTAAAAAGGTGAACAATTTTTGTCTAATTCAAAGCTCATTTAAAGGTCATGTATAGGACAAGGTAAAAGGAACCAGGAAACAGAAGAGATGTAAAGAAAGTTATAAAAATAAAAAGGGTTTTTCAGGTTTTTTTGGGGGAAAGAAAGCTTAAAGAGAAACAGTTTCACATGAGAAAGAATATCTTATGGTACATTTAGTCCTAGAGTAACATGACTGGTTGTTTAAGAAGGAGGGATGTTCAGGACAAACCAGAAAGTCCAAGAATGTCATGAACGATCTGTGTAAGTTAAAAAAAGAGGATTTTTTTAAAAAATATACTTTTATATGGTCAAATAGTCACATTATTATTAAGTTTTGGGTTGCTTAGAAAAAACCCTGAGATTTAAATACTTTTTAAAATTAAGATTATTACATTCAAGTATCTCTCTGTATGCACTTTTAAAGTACTTGTGACATTGAATTACAGGGCTTTGACTCCTGAGTCTAAAAAGGACACCAAGTCCTGCTAAATTTTAAACACTAACAGCAATTGAAACCCCATCATCAGGCCCACTAGAAGATGCCAATCAAAATAAACTGCATTCCTGAAACACAGGGCCAGAAATTAAAGCTATTCAAGTCCTTAAGGCCCAGGGACTATTGAGGAAGAGGTGGGCATGTGAGATTGTAAGGGTCAATTTTGAGACATAACATAAGTTCACTTTCTCTATAAATTAATCATTAATATCTAAGGCACACTAATGCAAGGCCAGCATATGGACCTGTTTCAGATTAACAAGGTTTTCTTGAAGCATTTAGTCAACTCGTACATAAAGGTTATAAAGGTTAAGAAAGGCTTATGGAAGTTATATCTCATGGTCAAGATTAAAATTTTATAGATGATTGTTTATAAAATTTTGAAAAACAAATTTAATCAGCTTGATACTGTTTTCATTGGGGCTTATTGTTAGAAAATTAAGTCTCCTCTCTCAAAGAATGAAGATTTTTGCTGGGTTTTTTTTTTTTAAATCCTTGAGGTATCACTTTTGTCAAATGAGTGACTTAGTTTACAATGACCTGTGATATCAAGTGTTTTACAGCTTTGATATTTGACAAGCTTTCCAAAATCAAATGACAAATTATGGCTTTTTATGATCTAACTAATGCTTTAAAATATTGGGTTCCTTAACATCCAAAAATAACATAATTTGGCTTACTTGGTATAAAAATTATACAGGAAATATTGTCAAATATGAAATGGTGTTTATTTTTCTTTAGGCTGGATTTGTATGAATATATCATTGCTATGTCTTCCAAAATCATGGGAAACTTCTATAAGTCTAATATGACTTAGTGTACATTATCAGTAATAACTATAATTGTTATGTTAAATTGTTGTGTGCCACAGAAGTAACAAATTTCCTTGTCAATTGTGTCTTTGACTACGGCTGCTCTGAAACATTTTGTCATCCACAGACAATTGTTGTCTTGCTTTGGTCCTCCTTAGAAGGTGGTTTTGTAATCATCTATAGAACTCTAACAAGTGTCCTTAAAAGTAGGTTTCTGATAACTCTGGAGATTGTGACATTACAATAGAGGAAGAAACTTTCAAGACTCTCATGGAGAGCTGAAATGTTCATGAATATCAAGCAGAAAAGGAGTAAAATGTGTGAACCAAATTAATAGAAAACAAAGTAATGTTTTTAACTTTTTGGCTGAAACGTTGCTGATTCTTTGTTTTGTTTCTCAGAGTCAAGAAAATTTTTAAGCTATTTACAGCTTTTAACAATTGAGTATGTTCCTACAAACAAAATTTGGAGCATGTTTGCTTCTCTCTACTGATTTCTCCAGAATTTGGAAACTATTTTTGAGTATTCTTAACTTACGACAATACAGTTATCTGCATAAGTGCGATAAAAATCCGTTGGTTGGGTGTGGAGGCTTACACTAGTAATCCTGGTCCTTTGGAAGGCTGAGGTGGGAGGGTCATTTGAGCTCAGGAGTTTGAGAACAGTCTGGGCAACATAATGAGATCTCATCTCTTAAAAAAAAAAATCTGTTTTTATTTGTAACAGGACACAATTAGAGAAACTGGTTATTTTACCAAGGCTTTGATTGGAATGATGTCCTTTTCTTTAAGGAATCAAGCTTGATTTATAGAAACAATAAAAGCCCCTTGGAAAAATTGGCCTCATACCTTTGTCTACATAGGCTCTGATCTGTGGTAGGAATGTCACTTTCTGACAGGCTCAGGAGCCCCAGGTTTATCTTGGAAACTCAAGAGGAGAAGATCACCCAACTTATAGGTATTTAATGACACAAATTCATGGCTGGGCTTGACTTTAAAAAAAAGTATTATTTGAGATTCCTTCTATGGAATACAGTTCCATCAAAACCAATGTAAAAGCTTATGCAAAAAAAAAAATTATTCTTGCTGCACTGTATACAAATAATCAGGCCAAATATAATAAAACAAACCAGTTCTACCAGGATTTGTCTTTAGTAAAAATGAGAAACTGGAGAGAGAAAAACTACGTTTCAAAAACTATAGTATACATGTCGTTAGATTCTAGTCTCACCCAATGTTTTTCAATTTTTATTATTTTCTAGTTTGAACCAAATTCTAATTTTTCTTAGCTACAAGTCCTCAAAATAAGGTTTTCAATTTTCTGCTCTTTTCCTCCATTTTTCCTAATTTGGAGTCACTGAGAACTAAACTGCTTTTGTAAAGCCCTTTGAACTGAAGCTAGACAAGTTAAACTTCACAAGAAAATAACAGTAACCTATTTACATACGTAAGCCACTTTCATACCTGCCTACTGATGGCTTCAGAGTAATGGCCTATATCAGTTTTCTAGGATTATTCTTTTGTTTGCTGCTGTTTTTCTCCCTTCCTCTGCCTATTTTCTCTTCATAGGACATGAGACTTCCCAACCTTACAGAAATGAGCTTTCCTAATAACTTGGGATGTACCTGTCTAGGAGTAAACCATTACAGCCATGAGAGATCAAACGAAACCTGGGTCCAGAGACTCATTTTCTTCTAAAATACTTTCTCCAAAGGATTTAAATAGAGAAAAGGGTAGAAATATGAGAGGAAAATATCTTGGGTCTCCAAAACCACTAAGCTAAAGGGAAAATTCAATCTGGGAACTGCTTAGGGCAAACCTGCTTCCCCTTCTATTCAAAGTCATTCTTCTGCTTACTGAGATAAATGCATATCTGATTGCCTCCTTTGGAAGGGCTAATCAGAAACTCAAAAGAATGCAACTGGCCAGGCGCAATGGCTCACGCCTGTAATCCCAGCACTTTGGGAGGCCGAGGCGGGCAGATCATGAGGTCAGGAGATCGAGACCATCCTGGCTAACACGGTGAAACCCCATCTCTACTAAAAATACAAAAAATTAGCTGGGTGTGATGGCAGGTGCCTGTAGTCCCAGCTACTTGGGAGGCTGAGGCAGGAGAATGGTGTGAACCCGGGAGACGGGGCTTGCAGTGAGCAGAGATCCCGCCACTGCACTCCGGCCTGGGCGACAATGTGAGACTCCGTCTCAAAAAAAAAAAAAAAAAAAAAAGAATGCACCAGTTTTTTCTGACCTATGTCTCATGTCTTTCTAAAGTGTATAAAAGCAAGCTGTGCATTCTGACCACCTTGGGCACATGTTGTCTGGACCTCCTGGGGCTCTGTCACGGGTGTGTCCTCAACCTTGGCAAAATAAACTTTCTAAATTGACTGAGACCTATCTCAAATGTTTGGGATTCACAATACATAGAACAAAATTGGAAGGATATGTTCCTGCTCCCTGATGTGGAAGTCTGCGAGATTATTTATTTATTTATTTATTTATTTATTTATTTAGAAGACACTGGGGTCATACTATGTCTCCCAGTCTGGTCTTGTACTCCTGGCCTCCAGATATCCTCCTGCCTTGGCCACCCAAAATGCTGGGATTACATGCATGGGCTACTGCAACCAGTCCAGGATATTGTTCATTTTCTTTTCTTCCTGTTTTTTTTCCTAAATTTTCTACAGTAAAGGTAAAATGGATCTATTTTTAAAAGTCTAAAAAATAGAAGTCACTAGTAGTGCCTATCACTTGGCATATAAAGATGTCCACTGTCTTATTTCATATTTTACAACAAAAATCTAAAGAGTTTTCAAAATTAAATAGACTCTAATGATGCTCAGGATACCTTAATAACTATAGGGCAACCGGGGACACCATTGCTATAACTTGATCTCTCCTGTTAGAGTAAATTATTTTGTTGTCCTATTTCTGATTTTTCTAGCATTACAAAACTTCCAAAACCTTTTAAAAAGAATAAATAAATTATATTGGATTTGATTTTATTCTCTGATCTTTAAATTTTTTTTCAAATCAAAATTCACTTCAATAAAATTAAGGATAGAAAATATTCTGAATTCTATTATTTATATAAATGCCATGACTAGTATAGCTATTTTACTTAGCAACAGATTTCTAAAGCACAAAAAATGAAGAAAAATCGATGCTGGAACTGATGTAATTTTTTATGTACAAGTAATGATAGGAACCTTTTTTTCTAGTGACAAGAAAAGAGACACATATCATTTTTTCTGAAGAGGAAAATCGTGTTTTAGAAGTTTTAAAAATATTTTTTCCTAAATGTACTTTAATTTTGCTTTCTGTGGACATTTTGTAAATCTAACTGGATATTTGGAACCACAAATTATATGTATTTTCCCACAGATATCCAATCTGCAATTTCAACATTCTGTCAAAAAGTTTAGTAAACTTAATGGAACATAATTTATATTCATTCTCATATCAAATTCTCAACTGACATTTTAGAAAACAACAATAACAAAAACAAAGGAAAAGAAAGTAAAATAAGACAAAAAAACCCCACTCATCTCTTCTGGTATTTTAGATATTAGAAACAAACATATTGCATTTGAGTTACTTTTTAAGTCCAGAAAAGTCCTTTAGGCATTTTCCAAAATGGAAACAAAACAGTTTATCTCATCTGTATTACATTTCAGATCACCTGTGAACAATTGCTTTTTGGAAACTATAAACTTGAGTTATTTAGCTGATAGCTGCCTTCCTAAAATATTTCTCACTGTTTCTCAGTATGTGGTAGATTTTTCAAAATGGCAGGAACACGGTCCCCTCAATATCTTTAGATACTTGTTATCTTCCTAAATTTATCCTTCACTCCATAGCCTTTTCCATATGAATTTGAAGTGCCCTTTTATTCTGATGCTGGGGTCTGCCAGCATTCTGGCAATGGGAGATTAGGTGATGGGATATGGCAGATCTTGAAAAGCACCCATGTGAGTGTGCATGCCTGTGCTCGCCCTCTTCCTCTGCCATGAGAACATGCACCAGCTAGCCTGCTAGAAGACAAGAGACATGGAAAGCACAGCTGAGCCTCCCTAGTTGCCACAATGGTGTTACTAAATCAGATGATAGTCAGCTCACTTCTAGACGTGACAGCAAGTCCAAAAGAGATCAGCAAAGCCACAAAACTGACCACCCAAAACACACAAGGAAAAAGCATATATTATTGTGTGCTAATAAGGTTTTGTGGTTGCTGGCTACACGTCATTATTGTGGCAATATAGAGCTGATTCAGCTGATACATCAGCATTGTGTTGGCACTGTTTTATAATAAAGTGAATTGAAGAGCTTTGGAACATCCTGTGGAGAAAGCAATGAAGAGAGAGTGTCAGAAGTGATTATGAAAAGAATATTGAGCAAGAAGAGGAACTTCTTGAGTAAGAAGTGGAACTGAGAGGTGCTCATCATGACATTTAAATATTTCCTGAGAATTCTCAGAAATATTAGGGGTGAGGAGAGAGCTAAATTTCCTATAGCCAAATGTAGCTTGATGACACAAAATATTGTATTTGGTTACTTAAAAGAAGAGGGGGAGGTAAAACCTGAGAAGGCCAGAGCACCTGGGACCTTGTTTTACTAAAGTTTATCATGGTGAGTTTCTTGAATCCTTAATGAAACAAGGAACAAAGAATAGAAAGTAAAGAATGTGCTTCTTTTTCCCATAATTAATAAGCCACCAAGGAGCAGAGACAATATATTATTTATTTATTTTATCTCCCACAGTATCTAATACTGTGATTTATGCATAAATTAGCACTCAGTATGTGGTTTGTTGAATTCAATTGGACTATTATGAAATAATTACATTGTAATTCCCTTGAGTTCTACATTAGAATTCTCATCCAAGATTTTTCTGAAAGCCACATTCAAGTGTTCAAAATTGACACAGAAGCCCGTGTTTATTTGCATATAGTTCAATTTTAAAATCTAACCAACCTAATCTAATTTCACGTAATTACAAATTTAGTTTCAGTGGCCCTGGTTCCCCATGACAAAAGAAAAAAAGAGTACCTGCAAGAAGTAAGTTGAAGATAAGGAGTGAGGAGAAGGAAGGTTAGTGGTAAGGCCACCAGTGATTGTAACAGCAAAGGGACAAGAAAAAAGACTGGAACTTTATTTAGAGCATAAAGCTGATGCCTGGCTTGCCCTCTTGCTCAGATGGGACCTCAGGTAAGTCACTTAATGTCTCTAAGATTCCTTTCCTTTAATTATTTCAATTTTCTGTAAAATGAAGTGAATAAATATGCCCTATTTACTTCATTGATCATCATGAGAATGAGCGGATATGGGATATGTGAAAACCATATAGACATTACACAATGTGATAAACCATCATCCTAACACATAAACCTAATCTTTATTGAGACTCAAGATTAGGGAACACAATGTTCTACATAGCATCATGCTGATCTAACTCTAGCTTATGATGTTAACTAACCTTTTCTAAATCCTGAGTGCATAATACCACCCCTTCTAAAAGAAATGTCCACTTGCTGTTTGCCCGAGCTATAAACAGACGCACCGAGAAACTTCCTCAGTGAGGCTGTCGTCTTGGCATTCGATCCATGATTCAGAGATTTGGACTGGCTAAATTGTAAAGACAACTTTAAATAACTTGCAATTGTCTTGTTTCTTAGACTATGCAAATTTTCTCTGTGTAAGTTAGTGTTAAAATGATATATGTAATAAATTGCATATTTGAGTAAATGACATATGCAATAAATTACAACATATGCAATAAAATCAATTAGGTAGCCTTTTCTGAAATTCAGTAAACCCACCAGGAAGGGTCAGAGATAAATCCTTGATATCTAGCAAAAATGAATAAAAATAAGATTTTCAACAGAATCAGTGGATTTTATAAAAGATAGAACTTATAATAGGAAAGAAACACTAAGGGTACATGATCATCTGTGAAGCATAATGCAATGAGAACAATACTGGACTTGAACTAAAAGTTTTGTGTTCATAGCCCAGATTTACTCCCAACTATAATATGATGTTGAGCAAATTACTGAGTGTCACTTAAGCCTACATTTTTGCATTTATCTAAAGAGAATAGTACCACCTACCTTACAACTTTACTGAAAAAGATTCAACTGGGCCAGGCTAATTAAATAATAATAAAGTATACCATACTCTTAGTTTCCTTTTTTAAAAAATCTTCCCTGAATTTTGGTTAGAGTAAGTCCTGATTCAAAGGACAGATGTGTGTGTCTTCCTTCCTTGAAACTAAGGCTGTTTCTGGTGAGCTTTTGCTCATCCAACTCTAATAGAAACTCCATACTCTTGCTATAAATAAAGGCCTTTGTAATTTGTGACATTTACTTCTTACCTAAATATTCTGCAACTCCAGATCTCAGACTCTGGCTCTGTCACATGCAAAAAGTCTTCTGCGTGCTCAGTGCGTCAGCATACTCTACCACCCTTTCTGTATCACCTCGTATGGTAGGAGCTTACATAATTGTAAAGTGGTTGCATAGCAACCAAATTATCAAACATCTCCATCCCACTTCTGTCTTAAACCCCCAAACAACTAGTGGAGCATTTTCAGTTAACAACAGTCTTTAACCAGAGGAGAGAAAATTCCAGGTTGCTGATTCAGTTATTTCTTTTTATTTACCTCAATTTTTATATTCACCCGGCTTGTGTGAAAAACAAAAACTGAAGTGCTCACAGATGAGGCAGTGATTAGCATCTAAGCACGCCATACGCCAAGGGATAGATGTTGTTGTTGCAGCTATCCAAAGTTAGCCAGATTATCACTGAAAAATAGCTTCCCCCAGAACATAAGCAAGCCACGGCCGACTGCTCCTTTTTGGCTGGTGGAGTGAAACAGACTTTACAGTACACTGGATCAGCTAAACTGTGAATTACAGGTGAGCCAAAGCCATTCTGTCAGTCATTCAAGGAAAAATGACTTCACTCAGCTAGAGGACACTCCCTTGACAAAAAAAAGAAAAAAAAAAAAGGAAAAAGGACTTGAGAAATCATTGAATCAAGACTTTCCTTGCCTTCCTTGTTTAGTTCCATTGATTTGCCTAAAGTCATAAAAACAGTAACCTAGTTGCAAAGATGGAATAAGGAAAAATCTTCCTGCTTAAATTAAAGATTCCTCCAAGGAGGCAGCATGATACTGTTTTAAGAGCACAGGGCATTAAGCATAACCACCTTGGTTTACATTCTAGTTCTCAATTACAAGCTACCACCAGGTTAACTTATAGGGGTTTCAGTTTCCACAATGCTACCTGACAGGATCATTTGGAAAGCTACATAAGACAATCCACATGATATTCATGTTACTGCACCTTGTGCAAGTTATGTTAGCAATTATTAGTATTATTATTATTATTCGGTGGTCTAGGAAATCCAAATTTGTCTGGTCCAGAAACAAAAATAGTTGTCCTATGTCTTCAAAAGAATGGAGCGTCCTACATTCAATGGAACTGTAAAGTCAAATAAGCTTTAAAAATTTAAAACTATATCTAAATCACTGACTATTTGGTTTCTTTAAAATTCTCTCCCCCCGGTTCTTGCATGACTATTCTAAGTGATCAATGAATTTGACCAGCTCAAAACAGTAACCACATTTAATGTGGAATTAAGAAATAAGAGTTTGTATTTCTACCAGAAACTCTCATTTGACCCTTTAAACCAGATTCTAGTTTTGTTTGTTTGTTTGTTTGTTTCGGTGGGAGGAAAGAGGAAGAAAATGAACAATACAAAAATATATGCAGTATAAGAAACCTGGCCTAATTTGAGCCTTGAGCCATGACGTAAACATTCTTTTAAAGAGAAGCTTCAATGATTAATTACCACAGTTTTTTCCCCCCTCTAGGAAATCAACAATCAACTAGATGTAACACATAGGAGAGTTTATTTTTGGCTAGTCTAGTAATTATAGCCAGAACAGAGCAGGGCAGGTAGATAGGAAATATTTTAGAAACTATTTTATCAAAGCATCAAGATTTTCAAAACAAACAAGTCAGGGGTTCCCTCCCACACTTAAAATAACAATGAAAAACATGGCTGCGGTTAGATCCTTTAAGAAAAAGAATCAGTTTGATTCTGACTTTTGCGCCTGGCCACACTTATCTTCTATAATAGTATAATGCTCTCTTCTATAATAGTCTTCTCTTTGTCTAGTGAGGAGGAAGACTCATTCTTTCTCCAACCTCAAAGAATCAATCAATATGAACATAAATATTCAAGAGATCTCAAGTTGTCCTTTTGCCTACCTCTGTGATACCAGGAATATTTTCTCAGATGACTTCCAAGTGTTGTTTTGCCATGTCTGTAAAAACAGACTATCAGAAGTGTCTGGATCAAGCAATGGGAGCACTTAAATAGAGCTTTCAGACCTTTCATCTTTCTTCTGGAATAATTTCTCTGACTCTCATGCATACAGCACACACTAGCAGATGCTAGTGTTTTGGTATTATTTGTGACCTTCTATAAAAGTTGCTACTAGAATGGACACGGCGGCTCACACCTGTAGCCCCAACTACTCTAAATGGCTATGGTATTCTCAGGCCAAACTCATTACAGTGTAATAATCTGCTATTCCAAAAATATTTCTTTTATTTTCTTGATAGCGCAGTAGACCCTGAAAGACACTGTAGGTCTTTTTGTTTGATTAATTTCTTGTTCACTTTGTTTTCAAACATCATCAATGTAGAAGAGGAAGATGATATTAACAAAGACCATGTAGTGCTTAAAGTATGTGAAGCTGGTTAAAATATTCCCAGTTGATACTTTTTTCCCTGGCCATATGAAGAAATTTACAGGCCAGTCATGGTGGCTCACATCTGTAATCCCAGCATTTCGGGAGGCCAAGGCAGGAGGATACCTTGAGCCCAGGAGTTCGAAACTAGCCTGGGCAAAATAGAGAGACCCCATCTCTACAAAAATAAAAATTAAAAGGAAATTTACAGTTTTTGGCTAAGAGGATATAGTATCAGGTGAGAGAACTTTAAAGCAAACTTAATCCAGGCAGTGCCACCACCCTCTGCCCCCACCCACCTTCATTAGTACTGGATCAGGAAGCACTTTATACTAAATTATTTTTGCTTTTCGGTGCTGTGATCTTGTATAAAAGTTGCTGCCAGGCTGGGCATGGTGGCTCATGTCTGTAGTCTCAACTACTCAGGAGGCTGAGATGAAAGAATCATTGCTTGAGCCTGTGAGGTGGAGGCTGCAGTGAGCTGAGATGGTGCCACTGCACTCCAGCCTGAGCAACAGAGGGAGACCTTGTCTTAAATAAATAAATAAATAAATAAATAAATAAATAAATAGAGATGCTACTATGTTCAACTGCAAATGTTAGATGAACAGTCATTTAAATGAGAATTGAAAACTATGGTAAGAAAGACATGAATTTTTGTGATGAATTTAGTAAAAAAGGTGGTTGGTGGAATTTGACTCACAAAACAATGGTGAGTCAGTTAGGAAGTTGAGCAATGTGGACAAATGAGGAAGAAAAGGCCATAAAGAGCAGGTACAAATATGGAAGTGCCAATAATATCAGCCTCATTTAGCCTAGTTTTTCCTAAAACTTTGGGTACTTAGTAAAATTGTAGAAAAGTTCATTTGAGAACCATCTGGAACAACAGGGATGAACTTTGAAAAATTATGTTAATTGAAACTTTACAATTCCACTTATATGAAGTACCTAGAGTCAAATTCATAGACACAGAAAGTAGAATGGTTGTTGCTGGGGGTTGCGGGAGGGGAAAATCGGGAGTTATTTTTTAATGGGTGTAGAGTTTCAGTTTGGGAAAATGAAAAAGTTCTGGAGCTGGATGGTGATGACGGTTACAAAAGAATGTCAATGTACTTAACGCCACTGAACTGTACACTTCAAAACAGTAAATTTTACATTATGTATATTTTACCACAATAAAAAAGAATCACCTGAAGAAAGATAGCAAAGGAAGAAACTGACTAGGATGATACAATTGAAAGAACCATGAGAGACAAATATATATAGACCAAATTCCTTTTATCATAGTCTGTTTTTAACCTTAAAATGTATAGAAAAGTTAAGCAAAAGAGTGCCCCCTTGTGGACCTCTGCGAGCTGGCAACATGCACAATTAATCCTGAATGTCCCTGTACAATTACAAGGCTCTTTTGAATTATACATGCTTGCATTCCTTGATGACAGGGGCATCAAAAACCTCCCAAAAGTTAACTCAAGATCAGAGACTGAAGAAAAGGATGCTGACATATTTTGAAGAGCTTTCTCTTAATTTCTAAGTTGGCAGAGTCAAAAGACGATTCATTTCTTGAAGGTTTTTAAAAGTTGAAGTTGAACGGTTGCTATGGAATTGCAACTTAGGATGTTTATGTTCATGTTGGATTTCTGGAGGAAGTCTCTCTACAAGAAAAAATATTTAGAGTATTTTCTGTAGGGGATATCTTTGAAGATTAACCTTCATTCATCACTTCAATTTGTTCTGTTTCTCAGCAAGAATGACTTTTTTGTTACTTCTATTCAACTTTGCTCTTAATAAATAGAAAACTAGAGAAAATAAATATCTGTATGACTTCCACAAAGTGGTATAATGTCCTTCCACAATATGTATGTTAACACTTTTTCATTTCAAGTAGCTTTTTGATGATTATATAATTGTTCCTTTTTTTTTTTAATCTAGAGAATTTCTTCAACCTCATATAGTAGCCAAGGAACATATTAAATAAGTTTTTCAAGGTCGTTGAAAGAATGAGTGGGAAAGCAATATTAAAATTTTGATTTCTCACAGTGATGTTAGCTGGTTGCCAACACTGTTGCTCTAAAAATGTAGTTCTTAAGTAGAAACACTTTTTTAGTTGGGATTTCTCAAGGTAATTCTATGATTTTGTGAGGAAAAATGACATAGTATTGACCAAAATTTCTTTTGCAGGCATAGATAGGTTCCTAACTGTGAATATCCTGATTTTGAAGAAAGCAATAGATTAACTGCAACTGCTGGCAGCTTTCACTTGACCTTGCAAAGGTTACAATTATCCAGAAATCTCATACGAAGCACCATTTAGTGAAAAGTTCAAATTAAATATCGCTTTACACATGGGCTTCTGTTTCCTTAGGATCTGGAGTTTGAACCAGACTAGTATTGATATAACCGTACCTAGCTTAAGCAGTTTGTATTGATCCACTCTGAGATGCTTTGGAGATCATTAGATATAAGTTCACACTGTTACTGTAAAACTTTATGAACCGGCTATTATCCCTTCCAGTTTTAACTATGTGGAAGTTTTTTTTTTTATTTTTATTTTTTATTATTATTATACTTTAAGTTCTAGGGTACATGTGCATAACGTGCAGGTTTGTTACATATGTATACTTGTGCCATGTTACTGTGCTGCACCCATCAACTCGTCAGCACCCATCAACTCATGGTACTGGTATCAAAACAGAGACATAGACCAATGGAACAGAACAGAGTCCTCAGAAATAATACCACACATCTACAGCCATCTGATCTTTGACAAACCTGAGAGAAACAAGAAATGGGGAAAGGATTCCCTATTTAATAAATGGTGCTGGGAAAATTAGCTAGCCATAAGTAGAAAGCTGAAACTGGATCCTTTCCTTACTCCTTATACGAAAATTAATTCAAGGTGGATTAGAGACTTAAATGTTAGACCTAATACCATAAAAACCCTAGAGGAAAACTTAGGTAGTACCATTCAGGACATAGGCATGGGCAAGGACTTCATGTCTAAAACACCAAAAGCAACGGCAGCAAAAGCCAAAATTGACAAATGGGATCTCATTAAACTAAAGAGCTTCTGCACAGCAAAAGAAACTACCATCAGAGTGAACAGGCAACCTACAGAATAGGAGAAAATTTTTGCAATCTACTCATCTGACAAAGGGCTAATATCCAGAACCTATAAATAACTCAAACAAATTTACAAGAAAAAAACAAACAACCCCATCAAAAAGTGGGCAAAGGATATGAACAGACTATGTGGAAGTTTAAAAAAAAAAAAAAACTTTTAATTTTGGAACAATTTGAGACTTAGAGAAAAGTTGCAAAGATAGTATAATTTTTATATACTTTTAATCAGTGTCTCCTCATGTTAACATCTTACATTATTCTGCTACCTTTGGCAAAACTAACAAACTTATACTGGTACATCCCTATTAACTAAACTCCAAATTTTATGTAGATTTCACTAGTTTCTCCACTGATGTTCTTCTTTCATCCCAGATTCCCATGCAGAATATCATATTGCATTTAGCCATCATGTCTCCCTAGTCTTCTCTTCTCTGTGAAAGTTTCTCAATATTTTTCTATTTCTCATGACCTTCACAGTTTTAAGGCATATCTATTTTGTAGAATGTTCCCAAATTCAATTTAAACCTAGAAGATAAAAGTTATACACTAAGAATTTTTTCTCATGATTAGACTGGAGTTATGGGTTTTCATATCAGGCAGGCGTATATGGTATCAACATAACTTATCACTGGTGATGAGAACCTTGACCACTTGGTTAAAGTCGTGCTTTTCCACCAGAAAGTTGCTATTTTTCCTTTCACTGTTCTTTGGGAGAGCATCACTAAGTTCAGTCCACACTCCTCAAGATGGAAGGGAGAGGAGAGAATATCTGCATATGTTATTTGAAATTTTCTGGAAGGAAAATTTGTCTCTTATCTCCCCTTTATTTATTTGTTCAGTGATTTCTTTGTACCAGTACAGACTCATATGCTATTTTAAACTTTGGGTTATAATTCAATACCACATTATTTATTTTACTGCCCAAATTATTCCAGCTTTGGCCGTTGTGGTTTCTTTCAGGTTTGTTACTGTGACCTTTTGATATGCCTTCATTCTTTGGGGAGTGGGGGTTGTTCGTTGTTTGTTTGTTTGTTTGTTTGCTTGCTTGCTTTTGAGCACTTCTGGCACTAAAAGATGATCCAGGTTCATCTAGCATTTACCCAACCCCAGCCCTACAATCAGTAATTCCTTCAAGGAGCTCTAATTGATTGTTTCTATTGGTGACTGGTATTTGAAAGCAAGATCTGGGCACTTAGTGTGTTCATTGCTATAGGATGTCATTACTTCTAGGCTCTCCCAGCAAACTGAAGTAGGAAACACGTGTATGTATGCTAATAATACATATATATGTATATAAGCACATCTATAATTATTTCTCTGTCTCTCAATTTATATATAGATGATTAAGTGGTTAGATAGATGATTAGTAGATATTAATAGATAATAGGGATTCATACTGAAGTTTCTGACACTAATCTAGTACTACAGAGTTTATTTGAGTCTTCTGTTGAGACTTACTAAAAATCTTGAACTTTACTTCCTTTTATTAACTGCATCTTTTTGGTATTATGTTTTATATTAGTAAAGGATGTTTCCCTATTAAGCTGATGCTGGTGTACTTTGGTAGCATAATGGTGTTGCAGTATCATTCTCTATAAATCAAGCAGAAATGTCTTGACCCATGTGGCAGACACTGCTGATTATCTGCCTAATATTTCATCTTTTCTTCATTCCACAAATTTTAAGGACAGCAATGTGTCCAGTTAAAAATTCTCCTCCATAAACTCTCTTTAAGGTAGAATTTCCCCTTGTAATCTAGACTTACAAGATGCAGGAGGAAACTTCCTGTAGGAAGCTTGTGGGAATGTTGTTTTCGCAATAAAATTCACCTTTGCCCCTCATCCTGCTCTCTTCCTCCCATATGAGATATACAAACGACATCTGGAGGTGAGGCAGCCATCCTATAACCAAGAGGATAAAAGACACTAAGAATGGCAGAGAAGGAAGGTAGAGGAGCCTGGTCTGATGAATTCTCTTAGCACCATCTCTGCACCATCTCTAATTCACCATCTTTAGTCTGCGTACCCCCAGACTTCTTGTACATGGGGAAAATGAGCTCATATTTGGCTAAGCTACTTCTGTCTGTTATGCAACATTCAGCACAGTAATCTAACCCCTTTGGAGAAATAGAAGGACATATTTTTTTCTTTCTAAATTGGATGGTCTATTATTGTAATTACATGTGGCATAAAATACCAGCCAGTGCTTGTTCATTATCTTATGTTTAGGTGTTGAAGAGCGTATTTCAGTTTCAAGAGTTAGTATGCAAAGAGATTAATGGCATTTGGACTATTCATTCTAAACCAGCATGTTTCAGGATTAGCCAAAAGCTCATCCATATATAGTATTTAAAGAAACAAACTTTGGAAAAACAAGGAAATTGTGTATGGGTCCTAAGGTCATCGATTAGTATCATAAGAGATTGATTTTCAGAACGTGATTCAGTATCTTACATATACAGTCTAATAATTCTTGGGGGGCCAAGAGGGGATATGGGGTAGAAAGGGAGAGTAGGGGAGTTCATGTCAGAGTTCATGGGAGAATACACGGTTTGAAAAAATTAAAATTATAATGATTTTTGATCAATGTACTTAATTTTCTTTGAAAGTGAATAATGATAATAGTAATAGACATATATGATATTCTGGGCAATATAATAGGCATGTAAAATAATTATAACATTAACTTGTCACAATAATACTTTGCAGTAGCTATTCTTAGTATCTGCATTTAAACTCAAATGCAGAAGTGTAAGATCACATATGTAGTAAGTGCTCATAATTCAAACCCATGTATGTCTTATTCCAGGATCTAGGTTCCTACCCATTTCACTGAAGTGTTTTTTGCTAAATAACTAAAGGAAGGTGTAGCACTTGCATTTTATCAAAAGTCACTTTACAAAAGGGATTTTTAAAAACTTGAGTAATACTGTCGTATTCCTAACGAAAAATGAAAAGGTATATTCCTACCCACCAATAGGAGTAAATCACATTGCTAAGTGACATAATTTTGTAAATACATGTAACAGTTTAGACTGACATTTAATTTGCTTGAGTCCATGACCTCAGGCCATTCAATATCACTAAGGCACGCTTTCTCAATCAAACCATAAAAAATGAAATATATTTGTTTCACATAAACTATTTGCAAAAGGAGTATGTATAGTTCTGCTACATTGCTCATAATTTATTTTTATATGAGGTATTTTGATACCATGCCACAAAGGGTGGGGAGCCTTCACTCTCATTTTGATTTAGGAAATGCCAGATACCTGTGAGCTCAATTGATACGCATAAATTATGAATTATGAAAGGCTTTAGAATGATTTTGTCATTTTTTTCTCCTTCTATTCAATGTATATGGTTTTATTCTTGAAAATTATAGGTTACTTAATAAATTGAAAAGTAGAAATTTCTACCAAACAATAATTTTTCCAATATTTATGGTGTACTCTTTTTGGTAGACAAAGGTTTTTTTTTTTTTTTTTTTTTTTTTTTTTACTGTATATAAAATGCCACAGTACCTATAGGAGCTGACACATTTGCAGGGACTCCCCTATCTATTGCCTTGTGAACGTAAAAATTTGCATGAAGAGTTTTTGGCATACCTTATACAACTGTGCACAGGACTGAATAAATTGTCTCAAATAGCAATGTCCCAGTACAGTCTTAGCAGCAAAATCTCATATCTGGAAGTAGCATCCATAATAATTCTATTATAATATCAACATATTATTGCATAAATCCTTGTTGATTAAAGAAAATAAATATACTTTAAAAAGTCTTCAGCACATAAATGAATATATATTCATAAACAGACACAGCTAAAAATCAATATAATTACAGAAGTACCCTCTGGTAAGGAAAGCTGCCCATATGTCATATGGGATCTCCAGATCCATTAATACTTGATTAAATTTTCTCCCTCCATGCCTATGTCAGTACAACATTCTTCTCAAGTTTTCTAGGTCTTATATTGTCTTGGTTCTTCTGGCTTGTTTGCCCTTTGAACTAGCTTAGCTAATGGATAATCTTTCCACCTGGAAATATCCTTTCTATTTCATGCCGTGTTAACCCAAATGTGAAGTTCAGTCATTTCTTGTTCTCCCTCAAAAGAGAAAATTGAATAAAGCCTATATATATGTAATATAATTTACCAAATTTAGGGGGAGGAAAGGGATAGGAGGGACATTACCTTGAAGCAGTATGATTATTTTAAATTGAGTAATAAACATCCTAGTTACTAAGAACGCTTCAGTCATCCCACACACTGCCAGGTATTTCTCACTGCTGCCTCACTGCAGATTGACCCCGGCCTATTACTGTCTCTTTGGTTCTTTATTTATCTTCCCACTTCTATTTCGCAACTTCCTTGTCCTCCCCTCCATGAGTTGTCTTCTAAGAACTCCAAATTCAGCAGAGAAATTCACTTTGTCTTCCTCTAAGTACCCTAAAAGACAGAGCCTAACCAAAACTTCTGCAGTGCTGTTTTATCAGGAAGTGAAATCCCGGGGAAGCAAGAATAAGGTAAAGAGCAAAGTGAAGCAGGGAAGGAAGAAAAGAAAATAGGAGATGGTGCATTACTGACCTGGTCATAGTTTCACAGGAAAAGATATCTCAGTATCACAGGACAGGGGGAAGTTTTTGCATCTCCAAGCAGCTGGGGAAGAAAGGCAGGAAATACATCTGCAGGACCCTTTCCATCTCCGGTCTCTCATCAGTCAGTTTCCTTCCAATAGGACATTAACTCCTCTGTACTTGTGGTTTTAAACACTTGTATTTCTCATCAAATAAATATGTAATAACACTATTTGATTCCTGGATATACTCAAATGATACATTCTCCTGCTGAATTTTTTGTCTTTTTAGAGACGGAATCTCACTCTGTCACCCAGGCTGGAGTGCAGTTATGGCTCACTGCAACCTTAAGGGAGCCTCCAGAATAGCTGGAACTGCAGGCGTGCGCCACCACGCATGTCTCTCTAGGATTTTAATCAGCAAACTCACTGGCGGCTATCATCTGCTATTTCAAAAAAACCTCTTGCTAGTGTCCTGCTGGAGGGAAAAAAAAAAACTATATATACACACACACACACACACACACAAACACACACACACACACACACACACAACTGGGAATTCTGTCCATAAATTCACCAACCTTAGATAGGCTTTGAACACTGCCCAACCGTGCTGCTTTTCCTTCCCCAGCTTGCTCTCCTGCTCTATACACAATTTTTAATCTTCGCTCTCCTTAAACCTAAAGCCCCAAGCTTTCCCCTCACTCCCAGGAGATGACTTTACCACCTACTTCACAAGGAACATGAGAGCCATTAAATAAGACATTTCATCATATTCCTATCGCCCAATTTTCTTTTTTTTTTTTTTTTTTTTTTTGAGACGGAGTCTCGCTCTGCCCAGGCTGGAGTGCAGTGGCCGGATCTCAGCTCACTGCAAGCTCCGCCTCCCGGGTCACGCCATTCTCCTGCCTCAGCCTCCCGAGTAGCTGGGACTACAGGCGCCCGCCACCTCGCCCGGCTAGTTTTTTTTTTTTTTTGTATTTTTTAGTAGAGACGGGGTTTCACAGTGTCAGCCAGGATGGTCTCGATCTCGTGACCTCGTGATCCGCCCGTCTCGGCCTCCCAAAGTGCTGGGATTACAGGCTTGAGCCACCGCGCCCGGCCTTTTTTTTTTTATTGAGACGGAGTCTCGCTCTGTCGCCCAGGCTGGAGTGCAGTGGCGCGATCTCGGCTCACTGCAAGCTCCACCTCCCGGGTTCACGCCATTCTCCTGCCTCGGTCTCCCCAGTAGCTGGGACTACAGGCGCCCGCCACCTCGCCAGGCTAATTTTAGTAGAGACGGGGTTTCACTGTGTTAGCCAGGATGGTCTCGATCTGCTGACCTCGTGGATCCGCCCACCTCGGCCTCCCAAAGTGCTGGGATTACAGGCGTGAGCCATCGCACCCGGCCCCCTATTTTCAAATCTACTTGCATCCTTAGTAGCAACGACAGGGCCTGGCATGGAGGGGATATATAGTAAATATTTACTGAATAAATGCATATCCATCCTTACCTCCTCCATCACGTGTAATGAATAAATCCTTTCCTTTGTCTCCATTTTCTTTTTCATTTGCCTTTCATGAATCTCACACTACTCATTTTTTAATTCTCTCCTAGAGTCTTTATCCTCCCCCTCTTTACGGGTTACTTCTCATGGGCATTTAAGTATGTTATAATGTCTCTAAGTTAAAAAAAAAAAAATTCCTGCAGACTTACTCCCACCCTTCCATAGCTGTATGATATTCCATTGTATCCTACAATTTGTCCATTCTTTTGTTGGTTGTTTGAGTTATTTTCTGGTTTTTGTTAATACAGTGTTTCTACAGACATATGTAGTATTTTCTCCAGAAGAGAAATTGCTTGATAATTAGATGTGCACAAACTCAACTATGGTACATAATGCCAAATTGCGATTCAAAACGGTTGGATCGTTTACACTCATGCTGGCCATGTGGAAGGTTTTCCATTTTTCCATGTCATCATACTTTGATAGTCTCAGAATTCTTTTTTTAATTAATTACTTTTTAAATTTTTTTCTCTTTTTCTTTTTGTTTTGTTTTGTTTCACATTTTTTAGGTTTTGCACATCTAATGGGTGTGTAACGGTATCACAGTTTGGCTTTACTTTGAATTTCCCTGGTTACTAATGAAATTGTCCATCTTTTAATTATAGACCATTCCTCTTTCTTCTGTCAGGAACTTAGAGTTTTGGCTCATTTTTCTCTTGTATCATTTATCTCTTTAGTGTTGGTCTGCATTTCTTTCTATAGTCATGATATTAATAATTTTAAATCATATTTGCTACAAATATGATATTTGTGATTTGGTTCTTTCTTTATGCTCTTTTCTTGTTAAACAGATGGACTTATTCTTAATATGGTTGAATTAAATAGTCTTTTTCTTTGTAATTTGAGTATTTTGCTTCTTCTTTGGGAAATCTTTGCTCTGAAATCATAAAGATTTTCTCATAGATTGTCTTATAAAGTGTTATAGAATTCTCTAATCTACCTATAATTAATTATGTGATAACCAGCTTACAAAATGGCACCAATAATCCCTGCCCCTGATATTCATACCCTTGTCTGTGGTATTCCCACTCACTGAAGAAGGCTGACCTGTATAATAAACAGGATATGCAAAGATGATGGTGTTAGATCTCTGAGCCTAGATAATAAAAGGCATTGCAATTTCCACCTGTCCTCTCTATTTCTAGCTATGAGGGAAACCAACTTCTGTGTCATGAGGACATTCAGGCAGCGCTATGGAGCCGTCCATGTGGCTAGGAGCTGAAACTGAGCCAAGAAGCAGTGAGGAACTCGCTGGTAACAGCCATGTGGATAAGCCATCTGAGAAGTGTGTGCTCTAGTCTCAGTCAAGCCTTCAGAAGACTGTGGCACCTGACATCTCAACTGCAACCTCATTAGAAACTCAAGACAGAACAGCCAGAGAAGCTGTTCCTGAATTTCTGACCCACAGAAACTGTGTCTAATAGATATTTATTATTGTTTTGAGCCCTAAGTTTTCGGAGTGACTTGTTGCTCCAAATATGTTAGATAATATATTATATATGAGGATTTCAGTTTGATCTTTTCACAAGCATGATCAGTTATTTCAGCACTATTTAAGAATTTCTTTCTATCTTCTGTTATCAGCAAGATCAGCTGTGTCATAAATTAAGTTTCCAGTTATATGTAGATTTGATTCTGGACTCATTATTCTGTTTCACAGGTCACTTTGCTTATCCTTGAGTGAATACCTCATTATTTAATTATTATATATATGTTTGATAAGGCATATGGTTTGCTATAGTCTTACCTATTTTTAACCCTTTTGTCTTTTATATCTTTAGAATCACCTTGACATTCTTTACAAGAAATTCCGTTGGGTTTTGAGTGGAATTACATTGAGTATAAGTACCAGTTGGGGGAAAATTGACATCTTCAGTATGTCGAATCTTTTAATCCATTTGTAATCCATGCTGTGTCACTGTTTTTATTTGGAGTTGTCTTTCAAAATGTTTTACAGTTTTCTTTGCAAAGGTCACATACATCTTTTGTTAGTTCTATTACTAGGTATTTCATTTTTATATACAAGAATGAAATATTAATAGATCTTTAAAGAAAATAAAATTTAAAATAGCATAAGATATATCAAATTGCTCAAGTCAGAAACTGGCACATAGTAAATACATGATAAATATCCTAAAGCAGATATATGAATGAATAAATAAATGGATGAATGGATGAATATGAGACCCAGTATGCATATCTATAACCGATTATTTCAGATACCATTCTGCTTAGGTATTCAGTATTCTCGAGGGATTTTCTTTCCACAATAAGAAACCTTGATGTTTCCAGTTCTTACCTCAGTATGCCACTGATAAAATAAAACAGATCTAAAGGAATAGTTTCAAAGAGATGTAAAATGACATCTTGTCAACTTGTCTTTTCCTTTTTCATGACTCCTTTTTCTTCTTTCTAACTTTTGGCATCTATAATTGAGATTTCCTTCCAAGCATATTTAGCTCAACTTACATATACTTCATTAAGGCTTTGGCAAACCTTTTCGCGTATAAGGATAATACAGAATTATCTATTTTTCTATAGTTTGTTTTACTGCTGCTGTTATTGTTGTTTTATTTTGTTTGCTATAAAGTTAAGCCTCTTGTTCAATGGAAAATATGATCAAAAATAATTTTCCAAAATTATTTAAGGCCCCATCATTACAGCAATCAGTAGTCCTACTGTGTATGAAATTTCTAAGTATTTCTAAATGCTCAACCCTAGACATTCCCTTCACTGATATTTTTAAAGTGCTTCTAGTACCTTGGCCATTTAATAACTTATGTTCTTTTTTCAAAACCTTAGGAAGAAATTGCGTTTTGGAATTGGGCCAACAGTATGTGTTTCTCCGGTAGATAAGCAAAATTTCATAAGAACAAAGATGATTCAAGCAGATGTCTATCATGAAACTGTGAGAAAAAGCACCCAAAGTCACAAAGATAAACATCAAATCCAGTCTTTGGAAATTTCCCCCACCATACCCGAGCATCTTTTGAAGCAGATATTCAATTATTTTGAAGCATTTTTAAAGAATTTCCTAGATTTTATCTAAAAGACACTTTTGAAATCTTGGTTAAAATTCATGGAAATATATCCTAGATGAATTTGGATGACTGTCAGCAAGTAGGTGTGAACCTTTATTTTATCCCTCAGTGACTCACTCAGTTGTGAATGGCTCTCTGTGATCTGGCCACAGCTTATTTCTTGCCACATCCTATTTTCAATCCTCTTCCAATCATGTGGAACTTCCAGCATCTCCTTACATATGCCATGTTATTTTACACTTTTGTGACTTTGCTCATATTGTTCTCTCTCCCTGGAAAGCTCCCCGACAAACTCCACTGCCGTTACCCACTAGGCAAGTACATCCTGTTTTCAGAATCAGCCCAATATCACCTTTCCTACCTAAGGAATCTTGTCAGACTGCCCTTCATTACCAACAGACAAAATAACTACCTTATCTTTGGTACTCTCTCTCTTCACTATAGACCTATGTAGCATGCTACCTGTAACACTGTATTTGTTTGTTTGCATTTGTGTTTTCCACTGAGCAATGATAAATTATGTATAGACAAAAATTGTATTGCTCACCTTTGGATTACTAGTAGTGTTCTGATTCAGAGTATGTACTCAATAAATTCATCTTGAAAAGTGAATGAATGAATAAATGAACTCCTGTATCTCCATCATTGATTTACTATTTAATCAGTGAAGTTTTTAAATTTTATTCTCCCATGTCTTGAGATTTAGTCTTGTGTTAAATCAGTTGCACACATTAGACATTACTTTGTCCTTTTCACTTCTTCTTAGCATATATGGGATATATAATCTTTATAAAGGTTAAATAAATATATTGTAATATATTATAATACAATAAAGGTACATCTGAAACAACATAGTGCAGACACTGTTTCCAATGTTCGACATTGTGCTGGAGTAAAACTTAAAGGATCTTGGAAAGAAGAAATACTTAAATACTGTCACCAGTGTAATGTGCCACATTGTAATGGTGTTATGCGTATTACATATGTTATCTAGTAATGCACAAAAAGCCTAAAAGATTTGTTCATATTTTCCTCATGTGCAAATGAAAACACTGAGTCTCAGAGAGATTAAATAAATTGCCAAGTGTTGTGTCAAGCAATTTTGATCCTGGTCTTTCTAATATAAAAGTCCATGTTTTAAATTATTAACTGTTTGACGTATAACAATAATAGATCATTACATGGTAATATAAATATATAAGTGAACACGAATTATATTTTTACTTCGGCATTCAATCAAGTGCAATATGTCGTTTTGGTTGATGGATACAGAAAAAAACTCAACATCTTGCAGATATTAGGTTGAAAAAGAGGACATTTTTATATCCGTTTCAGATAAACATATATATTTTTCTTTGATACTACACCAAAATTTGACAAGTGACTGTTTCCTAAAGGGTAGTTGCAGCATGAAATCCAAAATAACATCAATAAACTTTTCGTTCTCTATTACACTAAAATTCATTGGTTTTATCTTACACAAGGTGCGGATGATTTTGTAACATCATGTATTGGTCATTTAGAAAACATTATTCCACTGGATTATGCAGATTTTCTAAATGCTGACACATTTCATTTTACAATTTCAAAAATGAACATTTATTAATGTCACCAATCTCATCAAAATATTTGAACTATTGGGATGCATCAAGTTCATTCTGGTAGACACACATTTTTCAACATGTAACTCTCCCTTGAAAACTCAAATTTTATCTTTGGCAACAAATGCAGTCCATTGTTTTCCTTGAATTAACAAACTCACTTTGCTCATTTTTGAGAAAATATTTGCCAATTATCCAAGTCTGAATAGACACGGTTTCTTTGTCAATGTTCGTTATTTTAATGGTGTTTTCTGAAGAAAAGTGTCGTTCATTTGCAACTCACTGGCACAAATGCTTTTCTTCCGGACACCCATCATACTTGAGTAAGCAGCAGAAGCGCCTAATGCATACTTTCCATTTCATCATGCAGAATATTAGCAGGACATTTTCTCAAGGATTGAGATTTAATAACATAAATAATTATAACTACTTAATCAATGATATACTTAAGTGAAACAGGCATGCAATAAAATGTTTTTGAATAAATGAATAAGCTGCCTTGTATTAGGCCCACCAAGGTGAATTTGAAGGTATATATTTGACTCATGGAAACAGAACTAACACAGTGTTTCATGAATGAAAGTTCACAGATAGATCCCATTAATTGAACTCAGAATACTTTCTTGAAGTGAACTGAGGCCCCATTCCCAAATAATCAGATTTGGTCCATCTAGGGTGAAAAGAGAGACAATGTATATTAAAGTACTCTCCAGATAATTTTGAAGAACTGTCAGTTTTGGGGACTGCCTGCTAATGGGACTGTAGTTACCAAGTTTCTTTGGGCGATGATGAAAATTCTCTCAAATTTTATCAAAGGCTAAAAAATGACTGGCTAACATTACTAATTAGAATTCTACTATAATCCCATAGTACAAGTTTATAGTTTTTAAATCTCAAGTGTGTCAAATGTATATTCTTGCCAACTGTGCTACCCTCCAAGATAACAAGGAGAGACCGCTTCCAAGGACAGGTATCAAATGAGTCTCTGGGTTAATTCCTGTCCTTCCTTTCATATTCCCCTTGATTGACTTACAAAATAATTACATTCTTTTAAAGTGTGAACTCATTAATTACAGGTTCTTTGGCATAATTTAAAGGAATTATTTTCTTAAGGTATGCCAACAGAGGGTAATAGAGGTGGGCTGGGACATTTATTCTTCTCTGATCTTTCTCTGATGCACCCAAAGGCTATTTAATGCACAACTGCCCTCTTATTGCAACATCAAAGTATGTAATTCACTATTTATATTTTACTTTCACAATAGAGAAATTGTCCAGACTAAGCATGTTAAATCGTGTCACAAATGACTTTTTTGTGTGGTAAAATATAAATAACATAAATTTACAATTTAAAAGATTTGAAAATCTTTAGTATACAGTGCAATGGCATTAAGTACATTTATATCGTTGTGTAACTATCATAGCAAATGACTTTTATATAAAAGTAATTCAATGGAAAACTCAAGTATATCAGATCTACAAAGTATCTTCAATTATTAAAGTAAAACCATAGTTTTAATAAAGAACATTATCACAAGACTCCATATAAACTAATAATCCTATTGATAAATTCCTGACATTGTTATTTATAGGACTGTCTTTTAAAGTATATTTACATTTGAATTTTTTTATAATCCAAAGATTTTCATCCAGATTTCATATTAAAAATAAAATCATTGATCCATCATGATACGGATTGTATATAAGTATATTAAATGTCAGACTTTTTATCCTAGTTTCATTTTAAAAACAAACTTTCCTATCAGTCATGGGCAGATGTTGATAAGGTAATAGTAGCTGTGGCAGAGAATGCATTTTTATTAAGGAAAAATGACAATGTATGTCTTTAATAGGTAAGATTATTAACAGCTCTTTGCAAGTATCAGAACTTGTTACAAGATATTTTAAGCAAAAGCTTTAATAACCAATAATCCATTCACAGTGTTTCTTATTGGGGTACCAGCTGCTACTGTTCCTTTTCTCTTCACAAGACTTCAAATTCCAAGGTTGTGTGTACCTGACAATACCGGACAGGTCAAAACATAGCCACCGACTTGACTAAGAGAATTAACCATCTAAGCCTAAATATCCCCAGGTTTTCCCCTTTCCACATCCTTCCTTCTTTATGCCCTCTTAAGCATTGCTGTTTCCCATGTATCCAACTTCCTACTAAACACATATAATTGGACAACACATCTCTCAAACACAGTTACAAAACCCAACTCATTATTTCCTCCCCAACCTTCCTCACAATGGGTGGGTGTTTTTGATCTCACTGAAGGTCACCACCCCTGACCAGTCTCTCTCTCCCCATGTGGTGCCTCAGCTCCAGAACTAGTTTACTGCAACAGACTCTAATGAGTTGTCCTGTCACTCAATTCTATTCTCTACACTACTAAAGTTATCTTTCTAGTATTTGAATCTAATTATGTTTCTCCTTTACTTAAAAATCCATCAGTAAGAAAACAAGGAGCAGAAACTTTAAACATTCCTAAATACCCTCATACTACTTGCTTCACACCTTCCACTACGCCCTCCATTCCCATTGTTCCCAATAATATCCTTCTCTCCAGTCAAATGGAATTGACTGAATTCTCCTGTGGATAAAGCACTTTTCTTTTTCTTATAACATTGTTTCTTCTTCCATTAAAAGTAAGCTGAAACATCACTTCCCCCATAAAGTGTCCTAGAACTAAGCACAGTATTGGCTGAGGTAGCAAGCAATAAAAGTTTGTTGAATGGATGAATAGTTGAATGAATTTAATCAACTAAAATGTTTAGATTTAAATATATAGCCAACCATACTACAACATGAGAATCCAGAATTATTGTCCCGCTATTCAAAATACTCTTGTATAAATCCAATCTACTAAATGTTTATGTTTCATTTTGGTTAATTCTTAGACAAGAGGGCTTAGTGCACTACAAAAGCCATCACATTAGATTTTCATATAGTTTTATTTTTCCTCATTTATGCAATGTATTACACATATATGTATACTCTAGTGAAAATTTTTTTGATCTTGACTTACACATTCAGTTGTTAGACATTCGTGTGGGCATGAATGTAAACATGTCTAGTCACCAGAATATCCTGATTCAAATAGGGAAGCGAAAGGCGAGGCACTCTCAGACAGGAAGCAACTGACAGCATCCTTTAAAAAGAAACCATAGGCTGTGGCTCATTTATTTATTTGCTTATTTGTGACTTGTCCCCAGTGCTTGATGATGCTTAGCACAAAGAACTGAGTAAAATTATCTTTTATATTTTCTATTTATATAGCAATTTACATTTAAAAGCACTTTCAAGTTAATTCTCTCCTTTGAAACATTTGTTGATATGTCAATTTTAGTTAATATTCCTGAATATTTGATGATTTTTAAAAGAAACCAAGTTATAGATTCATTTTACTATATCTAAAAATTAAGGCCGGGCGCGGTGGCTCAAGCCTATAATCCCAGCACTTTGGGAGGCCGAGGCGGGTGGATCACGAGGTCAGGAGATCGAGACCATCCTGGCTAACACGGTGAAACCCCGTCTCTACTAAAAATACAAAAAACTAGCTGGGCGTGGTGGCGGGCGCCTGTAGTCCCAGCTACTCGGAGGCTGAGGCAGGAGAATGGCGTGAACCCGGGAGGCGGAGCTTGCAGTGAGCCGAGATCGCGCCACTGCACTCCAGCCTGGGCGACACAGCGAGACTCCGTCTCAAAAAAAAAAATAAAAATAAAAAAAAAATCAAAATAAAATAAAAATAAAAATTAAAATTCTATTTTGGCTGAATTTTGTAAAAATATCTCCATTATGTTTCAACTTTGTTTTGAATTTTTAAAATGGTCTGTCATTCCAGTAATCCCACTGCTGGGTATACACCCAAAAGAAAGAAAATCAGTATACTGAAGAGATATCTGCACATCTATGTTTCCTGCAGCACTGTTTACAATAGCTAAGTGTCCCTCAACAGATCAATGGGTAAAAAAAAAAATGGAACATACACACAATGGAACACTACTCAGCCATAAAAAAGAATGAGGTCCAGTCATCTGCAACGTGAATGGAACTGGAGATCATTATGTGAAGCAAAATAAGCCAGGCACAAAAAGACAAACCCTGCATGTTCTCACTTATTTGTGGGATCTAAAAATCAAAACAAATGAACTTATGGGCATAAGGGTGGTTACCAGAATATGGGAAGGGTAGTGGGGGTGGGGTGGCGGGGAAGGTAGGGAGGGTTAATGAGTACAAAAAAAAAAACGAAGAATGAATAAGACCTACTATTTGATAGCACAATAAGGTGACTATAGTCAATAGTAACTTAGTTTTACACTTTTAAAAAACTTAAAGAGTGTAATTGGATTGTTTGTAACTAACAGGATAAATGCTTGAGGGGATGGATCCCCCATTCTCCACAATGTGCTTATTTCACATTGCATGCCTGTATCAAATCATCACATGTATCCCATAAATACGTATACCTTCTCTGTACCCACGAAAATTAAAGATAATGAAAAAGGTCTGTCATGTGCTTTATAATACTTTTAAGTGAACTTTAAGTTATTTGTTTTCTTCATCTTTTTTCTTTTTTCTCATTATTCCTTTCTTTTTTTTTTTTTCCAGAGACAGAGTCGTCTTATGTTGCCCAGGCTGGCCTCAGTCATTTGTTTTGTTTTGTATAAAGTAGACAGGAATCACTCAATAAAAAAACTAGTTTTATGGGGTGGTGGGGGATAGGTGTTTGTTCATTTGTTTGTTTGTTTGAGACAGGATATCACTCTGTCACCCAGGCTGGAATGCAATGGCACCATCTCAGCTCACCGCAATCTCCATCTCCCAGGCTCAAGTGATCCTCCCACCTCAGCTTACCAAGTAACTGGGACTACAGCTGTGCACCACTAGGCCTGGCTAATTTTTTGTATTCTTTTGTAGAGATGGGGCTTCACCATGTTGCCCAGGCTGGTCTCGAACTCCTGAACTCAAGGGATCCACCTGCCTCGGCCTCCCAAAGTGCTGATATTACAGGCATGAGCCAGCGCACCTCGCCTAGAAAATATATAGTTCTAATCCAAAGTATTCTAATCACTTCTGTGGATTGATGTTCTGCTCCAAATTACTTCCATGAATATAATCTGAAAATTTCAGTGTTCTTTGTTTATCACGTTTTTCCCAGTTACTAAGGTGAAATATCAAGTCACCACTTCATTTTGAAGTTGCTCCTCCTCATTCTCGTGCCATTGCAGTGCTCTTATAAATATTATCTTTTATTTTGCTGATGGAAAGTAATAATTGTTATTTCTAGATGAAAAGATTGTGTTTCACTTTTTCTCTTGTCTTCCTCTTCAACCTAAACCTTTGAAACCTGCTGAACTTATTCCTATATGCTAGCTACAATCAATGTCTTAATATTTAATTCCCAGAAGGACTTACACCAAGACTGAATACATAATAGAATTTATGTTTTAAATTGTCTATAAAGTTCATGTAGCTTCAGTCATAATTACTAGGAATCAATCCGGTAACAGATGGAGAGGTGTAATTGGACATAAATAGTTAAACAGTAGTTAACAACTAATGATTGACTCCTCCTATGGGCCAGGCACTGTTGTAAGCCGCAGGACACAGTAATGAACTGACCCTGCTTCCATAGAAATGTTACAATCAACCAGAATGATCAACAGTGTTTTATATGAAGCCTCTTCATGTCTATCATTCTGCTTGGAGTGACAGCTGAAGTTTTATATTTATTTTTCCTACCTTAATGTTCTTTTTGCCCAGTACCTTAATGTATTATTTAAAATTTTTTTATTTGTATGCACATTTTTATAACACCTCAAATTATTATTGAAGTCCATTTTTAGCATACATCCAATAAATGTCACTCTTTTCTCCAAAAAGTGAATAGGAAATGGGCTTTCCTTTGTCTCAGCACATTCAAGAATGCAAAGCCCTCCTGTTGGAAATCAGAAAGTCAATACTAAGGATGCAAAGACAGAAACCATTCTGAGTAATTAGCAACACACATTTTGCGGGGCAAACTTTTGAGAGAATGGTGCTTACATATTTTTTTTAAAAGGTTAATAATTAAAGTGAACCTTGAGGAAACAATCAGCCAAACTCAGAATGTGGAAAATTCAACAGGACAAATAATCCAATTTCATCAATAAGTAAATGACAAAAGAAAGAAAGACAATTTTGTTAACATCATAGCTCATTCTGTAATGAGTCGAGATATAGAAATGTGCATAGAAACCATGAATTTTAAAATAATATATTTAAAAAGTAAAGGTGAAAAGAACAGTAAGGTATGAAAAATAAATAGCAGAAAGAGAAAGAGAAAGAACTGCTATGGACTGGGAGAATTATAACAGACAAATGTACCAAATACAATGTACAACCTTGTTACAATCCTGATCTCAACAAACTAGCTATAAAAAGACAATCAGGGAAAACTAAACACATACTAGGCACTAGATAACAAGAAAATATTGTTAATTTTGAGGACATGATAATGGAATTGTAGTTGTATTTTTAAAGTGCTTATATATTAAAGATATGTATTGATATATTTATTGATAAAATGCCAATGTCAGATATTTGCCTTCAAATATTTCAGATACATTTATTTGCGTAGTTTAAAAGTAAGTAAAAGATAAATAAATATAGCAAATCTTGAATCACAGTATGTTTCCAATAGGGTTTATTTTTATTTGTTTTTTATTATTATTATTTTTTGAGATGGAGTCTCACTGCGCCACCCAGGCTAGAGTGCAGTGGCACAATCTCAGCTAACTGCAACCTCCACCTCCCGGATTCAAGTGATTCTCTTGCCTCCGTCTCCCCAGCAGCTGGGATTACAGGCACCTGACACCACTCCCAGGTAATTTTTGTACTTTTAATAGAGACAGGTTTTCACCATGTTGGCCAGTCTGGTATTGAACTCCTCACCTTAAGTGACCAGTGTCCCTCAGCCTCCCAAGTGCTGGGATTACATGGGTGAGCCACTGCACCAGGCCTCTAACAGGGTTTAAATGAATACAAATAATATTCTCATTTTACAAAAACACCAACTGAGGGAAAATTTTATTTGAGAGTGATTTATTTGGGACTGTGGTTCTAGGAATCAGAAGGAGAATGGGAAGAAGAGAAAAGTAACAGAGGAATGCATATTGATTTGGCTACCACTTTTGTATGACAGGGCGATCAATCTCGAAAGAACATCTGAAAGCCTAGCGAAATGCTCCTCAGAATCATCCACTGGGGAAAGAAAAGGGAAAGCATTTGTCAATCAAGTCCCTTCCCCATTAGTCAAGAGCTAGGTCACAGGGCATTACCACCTCTACACAAGCACGAATGCTAAGAGTTCCTGTGAATATCTAATGACTAGGCATACTTCTAGCAGGAAGTAAGAGGTACCCAATGTCTGCCTAAGGCAATGTGTTGCCAGGTTGCACCTCAGTGAATTTGGTTGAATCCTTCGTGGGAACTAGTCTTCAAAACTAAGGCCAGAATAAGAGGATTAGAAGTGGCACACAGGAATTGTTGCAATACAATCCATTTTTTGTGCCTACCACTCATATCTCTTTTTGCTTTGCATTAAATACAGTCAGTTACAGAATCCCCTACAATATGGTAGCCAGCTGGAATCTCTATAAAGACTGAATGCAGGAAAGTTAGTGAAACGAGCCGCAGTCCCCAGTGCAACACCAGATTCCAAGGCCATAATTGACATAATTCATCTCCTTCCTGCACTAACAATTTCAGAATTCTCTGACCCTGGGCCTACTCCTTGGTTGGTCTATGTTGTTTGCTTTCTGGAATGACCTAGACTTTCTTCCATAACCCTGATTTCTTTGTTTTTGGCAAACTGTGGTTGCTACAATTTTCCATTCACAATTATCACTGGGCCTGTGACACCAAGAGACTCCCAGTGAACAGCTCCTAGACATCCTGTAGGTCCTAGATATACACCTCCCTGTCATTATTTTGTACCAATAACCCTAGGTCCTAAAGATAAAAACCGAGAATAATTACCACTACCAGTACAACTATTCTTTGCCTGCTGTTTGATTTCAGGATTGTAAGTGTTCAAATGTGACAATATACAGATAACCAATAAGATACTCAGAATGTAGGCCAGTCACGGTGGCTCACATCTGTAATCCCAGCACTTTGGGAGGCTGAGGTGGGCGGATCACTAGGTCAGGAGATCGAGACCGTCCCGGCTAACACGGTGAAACCCCGTCTCTACTAAAAATACAAAAAATTAGCCAGGCGCGGTGGCGGGCGCCTGTACACAGTCCCAGCTACTCGGGAAGCTGAGGCAGGAGAATGACGTGAACCTGGGAGGCGGAGCTTGCAGTGAGCTGAGATGGCGCCACTGCACTCCAGCCTGGGCGACAGAGGGAGACTGTCTCAAAAAATAAAATAAAAAAAATAATACTCGGAATGTAGTATTGAACGTGGTAAATAGAACAATTAGAATGTGGTAAAAGAACAGGTCATACATGGTGTTATTAGCAGCAGCAGGTGACACTATACTTTTGTAAACTTGACCTCAAACTATCAATCACCTTTAATTACATACAAAACAAAACAAAAAACCAGGTGGGTAAAGGTCTCAAAATACAAGGGTTAGGTGAGATCTTCTTCTCATAAATCATTTTCAAAAACTCTAATACCTGTGTTAGTTTTTTTTCTATTTAAAATAATTTATACTTTTTTCTCACTCAATAAGGATTTGAAGGAAATGTGTTAAACTAATAATTTGTTAGCAAATGTGAACAGGACAAAGCTTTTTCAACAGAAGATTGGGCTCTTATCTACTTCAGCAGTTATATTTAATCCAGGTGCATTTGTTTACTCAGTAATGCCTCCATTTATTTGTGCATATCTGTAATAGCCTCTTATATGAATTGGCCTTAATCCCTAAAATAATCTTATGAGGTAAATAACTGTGGAGGTGTGGGAAGTAGTTTACCCAAGGTTAAACAGTTACTAAACACCTAAGCCAGAATTTCAACTCAGACCTGTTGCCTTCAGAACCATCATCTGGAATAGTAAAAAGGTATTGTTCAATTTATAATTATAAATATTTGTAGGAAGTCTCTCTAGGTTTGGATTCTTTGGATTGTCATGTTGTGATTCCAAACTAAGAACAAAGGTATAATTAAGAATAGACAAGAAATTCACAGGCAGGTGCTTTCAAATTGCCGGCTTATATACTATTCCATCATTGCCTGTTCTATCATAGGCAGAAATAAAACACATATCTAATTTTTGTAGGTTGTAAATCAAGGTACCTTCATCTACTATGGCCAAAGAATTGTTATTTGAGTTAAATCAGAACAATAACATGCTCTCCTGGGATTTTGATATGTGAGTAAAGTGATACAAGGATGGAAAAACAGGTAGAGCATAATTATTCCAGGGCCAGCATTCTTATAACACAATCAAGCAGTTCAGGCAGCCATGATCTCCTTCCAATAAACTTCTCTTTTTTTTCCCCATACATTAGATCATCAGTTTCTGTTGCTAGCAATTAAAGAATCTCAAACAATACATAATTACAACCCACCAAGGTCACTTCTTTCTCCAAACCTCTATTATATTGACAACCCACACGGTACAATCCAGCATCAATGTTCTCTAATTCTACCCAGAAATGTTGCCATCTGAGCTTAAGTGGAAACTGCTTGGGCATTTCTATTATTATTCTTTGGGGTTGCCTGACATGACCTAGCACAGGGCTAAGTGTTAAATTGATGGACAGACTTTCAAAACATATTAAGATAGAAAAGATGGCAAGGGGGATAATATGGGTAAGGAGGGGAAAGGAGATGAACATAACGATCAGGGAGAACCAAAGCAGAAATCCAAAGCCTTCTCCATGTTCCCTGCTTCAATCTACTCATACTGTTGCGAAGACATTGCTTCCCACGGGACAGCTGTTCAGACTAATAGTAAGTACATAAAAACCATTCATGTTGGTCACGTCAGTTTATGTAAACATAATACATCATGATCACATTTTCTTTGTGCAAATATAAAAAAGTTACATAGAATAGTATTATCTTCTTTCTCTGCCACTAATGGTTATAAAAAATATTAAGAAACTTGGCATAAAGAAAATAATAATCTCTTATTAGATGCCATGAATATAATATTTTTTAAGAGTTTTAAACATTTTAGTTGGGTGGCATATTTTCCTCATCTTGCAGAGCATAAACAATTCATTCCACAAAACATTCAATGCAAAAGGGTGATTACTTATAGTATATTAAATTGTTGAAGGAGAGCCTGTACTGCTGAAGTCATTCTGAAACATGAATTAAGAGAATTTGTGATTTATAAGGCATGGTTTTTTTCAACTTGAATACTGAGAAAACAAAGAAAGGGTAGCCCTTTGAAAAAAAATGCTTAGATTTTTAGAAAATAGTAACTCTACTGGTTAAATTATGTAATGTCTACCATTTCCTTTTTGCTTTTATCCACATTAATGCATGGCTTCTAACAAATACAAGGGCTGACTCCATCTCAGAATGGCCTCATTTACCTTGGGATAAATTAAACATCACCTCACAATGCCTACCATGCTTTCTTTAATTCTCATAATTTTACCTGAAACTTTTCCTAAAGACGTGTTATTATGGTAAAATACATAGGGATAACTAAATTAAACATACCTTTGAATGTTTTTCATAAAGAACATTTTCTGAAAGTAGCAATTGTCTATGAAGTCATTCCATTTTGAAGGACATTCATGAACTTAACCTCTTACAAAACTAAATAAAAATTGTTTGAGAAATTAATTCAGGAAATGTATAAAGAAATTAAAAAAGAAAAACAGAGGATACAAGAAACAAGGCCTGCTATGTCTGATCCAAAAGAAGTGGGGAAGAAAGTCTAAAACAAAATTAAGAGTATCATAAATCCAAGATGCTTGGACAATTCTCCTTAGAGTAGCAAAATTCAAAGATACAAGGTTGCATTTACATTTTTATTCATCCAACTACATTACTTGATTCAATGGAAAATATTTATATATAGTATGTATATTCAAAGTATGTATGTTTACACATATACAATAGTATATATGTCAAACACATATACAAAACACTATTGTATATGTGTAAACATACTTGGCTTTGTGAACCCAAAGGTATCTGAGACAAGTTTCAATCAATTTAGAAAGTTCATTTTGCCAAGGTTAAGGACACGCCCATGACCCAGCCCCAGGAGGTCCTGATGACATGTGCCCAAAATAGTCAGGGTACAACTTGGTTTTACACATTTTATGGAGACACGAGACATCAATCAACATGTGTAAGATGTACATTGGTTCAGTCCAGAAAGACCAGAAAACTCAAAGCGGGGGTGGGCTTCCATGTCATAGGTAGATAAGAGACAAAAGGTTGCATTCTTTTGGGTCTTCGATAAGCTTTTCACTGAATACCAAATTTACATGTGAGAGTGGGGGTAGGAGAATAGTCACTTATGCCTTAGTCTGGTTCTGTGAATCTGTAATTTTACGTAAACAATAGGGCCAAGGAAGAATGATACACATTTGTCTCAGTTGAGCAGAGTTTGAGTTCTGTCCTTTGTCTCCCACCTGTGAAGATAAGCTATCAATTTACATTGCCAGGGTGAAATTCAACAGAACTGTTTTAGGGTAAAAATCTTGAGGCCCACAAGGAATTTCCTTTTTGGAACATTATAAAGGAGATATGTAGCTTTTTTACCTTTGTAGCTATCTTCTTTAGAAAAAAAATGGGAGGCAGGTTTGCCCGATGTGGTTCCCAGCTTGACTTTTTCCTTTGGCCTAGTGATTTAGGGGTACGGAGATTTATTTTCCTTTCAAAGTTTTTAGAATGAATCTACAATGTATACAAATATAATTTTAGTGACTGTAAGCCTTAACTATAAATATAATAACTCAATACACCTAAGAAAAACTAGAAGGCAGATGGGAAAGGAGAATTGAGAGGTAGGATGGGCATGCTAAATGTCTCTTGGCTTCTGAGTAGACAATCAACAGATGTTGTTGAATGCTGTTGATAAATCTAGAAATGGCAGTCACTGACTGTGAAACTAATGAAATGTGTTTCAGGAATCCTGACTTGCAGGGGCCCTTTGCAAAGCATTGGGAGGAGCCCTAACAATGTGTAGTTGTAATTCTGTGTTATTTTTCTTAAAGGGGTGTGCTCCCAGATGAATAAATTGGGTACCCACAAAATTTGGATCCACTGCTGAGCTTCTCCCAGTTTTGGAAGGGACCTATGCATTTGGAGGGCCAGGAAGCTAAAGTATCCTTAGCTGTAGGGTAAATCTATCTTCTTTGGCAACCACCAACATAACTAAAGACAGAAATCATTGACATTGGTTGCTTCAGGGGATGATCTTGGTAGAGTTGGGGTGGGGTGCAGAAAGAGGCAGGTGTGTTCTTTTCATTTTATAGACACTGCTGTGATTTTACTTGTTTAATTTTACCCTATTATCTTAAATATATATGTATTTTTAACAGTGACAATTAATTTACAATTCATTAGTCAACATGCTCTTTTCTCTTTCATGCATACAAAAGCCATAGGTTGAAGGCAAAAGGTAGGACTGTAATGTATGTATATATATGTTTTATCAATTTTTCCACAGGTGTTGTGACATTCCTTATGTTCTTATACACACATCTATTCTGGCTTTGGTGCTACCTTTCAAGTTAATAGAAATCCCACATGGGAAAGCAGCAGTGAGTAAGATAACAGGAAATAAAAACATCTGGCCTTATATTCTAGTCCTTAGGATGAGCAACCACGGAAAGGATCAGCAATGACCTTTTCTTATCAAATAAATAGTGTTATTCATAGGACTCTTAAAGATATAGGAGTATTTTCTTTTTATAAAGAGTTTTGTCTTAAATGGAATTTCTTCTTTCCCAAGATGCTTAAAAAAAGACGTTCAATATTTTTATTATAGAATCCCTGTAGTATTTTAACACCCAGATTTTGCTTTTGTAAATAGCTAGTAATATTGTTTGGGGCAGATGTATTTAAAAGTCTGTTGGAGAGTAAGAAAATGATTTATGGAGATATTTCAAAATATCTAATAAATTTAAAAATATCTAATAAATTTCAAAATATCTAATAAAATTTCAAAATATCTAATAAATTATCTTGCCAAACTGAGTTGTTGCTTTTTTCTGGTAATTGGACTGCTCTTTACCTGCCATTGAAGGAATGCAATTGTAAGCAGACACTAACTCCATGGCAACATTCATAGATCAGCACTTTCCTTTCCAATACCTGAAAAACGTCATTTCTCTGAAATTCTGCTTAGACTTTTCTCCTGCTAGCAACAGATTAGATGACTAGCAGCAAAATAAATGTTTAAACATGTTTAAACTAGAAAACAATGTTGAGTCATTCAAGGACTTAACCAAGAGGGAACAGCCTTGGCAAATGAAGGGAAAGAAGAGAGGAAGACACATAGATTTCCTCCGAGCCTTGGGTGAAAGCAGATTTGCAAGGGACTCCCATTTGATAACTGGGGAAGTCTCACTGCTTTCCTTTTGCTTATCTCCTAGGAAGCTTTGTGAGGGATGGCAGAATATAAAAAGAGGATCTAAACTAATCAATCTATGTGAGTACTCATCTTTTGCTTTATTCACCACTTTGCTTACTTCCAGCTGAATAGTCAATATTATTAGCAACATTTTTATTACCTTATGAACTTGAATATACATTTGGTATAAAAGACTTGCAAATAACAAAAGTATTTACCTGGGAGTTTATAGATAATTAACCCTTGGTTTGTAGGATTTTTAAAAAATGAATAATTTATTTTCAACTTTGGCTAAGAAAGACTGCATGAATATGTATAACATCAAACTGACCACTACAAGGCATTGTGAAAAGTTATGCCACTTTAAATGAAAAGATACTAAGAAATGGAAGCATTACATATTAGACTGTTAAACATTGCATAAGGGATCATAAATTAAAAGAGCTTGTTGGTAAAATGAAGATGGAAAGTCAAAGAATCTCCAAAGTCCCCTCAAAGGTATGTTTCTTTGAGTAACAGGAAAAGACTACATGAGGAAATTCAGAAGCAGAAATATAGAGTTGAATTTTTAAAAATTATAAAGTACTCTTGAAAAACACATAACTATAAAGGTATGGTGGCCTACAGTTGGCAGGAGAGGTAAGCAGTGAAAACAATGGTCTATTTGTAGGAATGAGTAAAAAACTTGCCTTAGGGAGCTTGTGGAACAAAGGAACAAATGTAAGAATACGTAGGTGAAATTACCTATGGTAGAATGTTCATTAGATAAATTATTTTAGAAGCAGGCCTTAAAAGCCCCCAGAGAAGCTGGTGATAGTAGAATTAACAGTAAAAATAGAAATTACATGAGTTGTTTTTGAAATTAAAAAATGAATTATTATTATTATACTGTAGCAATTAAAAGTGCTAGCAGGAGCAGAATACCATGCAAAATATTGAAGACTAAATTAATGATTTAGTATCATATTCTAGAGTTCGAAAGATTAAGAGAGGAAAACATCAAAGAGGTTCAACAAAAAAATTTATTAAAAGTTCATAAGACTCTAGAGATCTCACCCCTACTATTTCTCCAAAAGCATCTCACTCCTCATCACCTTCCTACCCCTAGCAAGATGCCTCATGTTCTGGTCACAGCTAATTTTCACATTTTTGTTGTTGTTGTTGATACAGGGTCTCCCTATGTTCCCCAGGCTGGTCTCAAATTCCTGTACTCAAGTGATCCTCCCATCTGGGCCTCCCAAAGTGCTGGTATTATAGGCTTGAGCCTATTTTATTTCTTAAGACTAGAAATTAATTCCAAACCAAAAAAAAAAAAAGCTATGCGAGGGAAGGTACTGTGTCTCTCCTATTCACTGCTGTTATCCCAAGACCTACTATCATCCTTGGCATGTAGTAGGTACAAAATAAAGCATGGTTAAGTTGGGCATGGTGGTTCACACATGTAATCCTAGCACTTTGGGAGACCCAGACAGGAGGATGGCTTGAGGCTAGGAGTTTGAGACTACCCTGGTCACCATAGCAAGACCTTTGTCTCATAAAATTAAAAAATTAAAAAAAATTAGCTGGATGTGGTGGCATGTGCCTGCAGTCGCAACTACTTGGGATACTGAGGCAGGAGAGTTACTTGAGCCCAGGAGTTACAGGATGCAGTGAGCTACGACTGTGCCACTGCACACTAGCCTGGGCAACAGAACAAGACCATATCTCTATTTAAATAAATACATAAAAAAGAAAGGTTAAATGAATGACTTAATAGATTAATAAGCAAATTATTAATAAGCAAAACCATGAAAACTATATGATATAAACTATAATGGAGTAAGTAGACAAACGTTTCTTCTAAGGCTGCCTTTGCAAACACAGTATGTTTCCCCAGTCTCTTTGTGAAATTCTGGCACCACTATTACCAAAAGTTCCTGGTACATCTGCCAGGAATCAAGGACAACAGTCAGTAGTGGACCCAGAGGCTAAATAGCCAAAAGTCTCTGAGAATTGTGTACAAAAACCAACGGTTCTCATGCTGGGATTAATTGTGTACAAGGACTGGAGAACATTTCTATTTAAGAAAAGCAAGCAAATTTGTTCAACTGCTACTTCCTAGTGAGTAGCTATGGAGAACATACTTTATTCCAAGCACTAAACCAAGTCCATAGAAGATAATGAAGAATATAATGTAATGTGTCTGCTCACATGAAACTCAGAGTCTAATGAAAGAAACACACATATACATATACAGTTTTCTTCAACCTTGAGAATTATGTTCTTGAAAACTCAGTGACAAGATAATTTGTAGGCTAAAAACAAACTAATTTAAGAGACAATAGAAATGTGGCGTAAAGTTCATAATGAAAACAGGAAGTTCTTATTAAATGTGAGATATTTATATCTTTAGGAACAGTTTTTCATGACAAAAGGATCATTTCCTATGATATTAAAATTCGAAATTCAGTTTATTAAATTTTATGTTCAACAGACAAATACATTCTACTTTGCATTTTGGGAGTTTATTTAATCTTAATTTTAATTTTTTTTTTGAGACAGAGTCTAGCTCTGTTGCCAGGCTGGAGCGCAGTAGCATGATCTCGGCTCACTGTAACCTCCACCTCCGGGGTTCAAGCAATTCTCCTGCCTCGGCCTCCCGAATAGCTGGGACTACAGGCACACCCCGCCATGCCCGGCTAAATTTATTTATTTATTTTTATTTTTTTGTTTTAGTAGAGATGGGTTTTTACCATGTTGCCCAGGCTGATCTCGAACTCCTGAGCTCAGGCAATTTGCCCACCTCAGCCTCCCAAAGTGCTAGGATTACAGGCTTGAGCCACTGTGCCCGGCCAATTTTAATTTTTGAGACAGGATCTTGCTCTGTTTCCCAGACTGGAGTGCAGTGATGCAATTATGGCTCACTGCAGCCTTGACCTCATGGGCTCAAGGGATCCTCCTGCCTCAGTCTCCGGAGTAGCTGGAACTAGAGGCATGTGCCATGACACCCAGCTAATTTATTTTATTTTTGTGTAGAAATGGGGTCTCACTATGTTGACCAGGATGATCTCAAACTCCAGGCCTCTAGTGATCCTCCTGTCTGGGCTTCCCAAAGTGCTGGGATTATAGGCATGAGCCACTGTGCAGAGCCAAATTTTAGCAGTCTCTGAATAATGTTTGATAGGTTCCATTCAATATGTTAAAACATTTTTAAACTATACTTACAAAATATTCAGTTTCCTTCTTAAATATTTCAGTTGTATATCTTAAAATCCTCTCAAATATAAAATTAGTTCTTAAGAGATGATAAGCTTTTAAATAATTTGATTCTTAAGTTCTCTTAAATATTTTAATAGTTACCCTTAATGAAGTCTAAATCAATAACAAAATAAATCATTTTAAATTAGAATTAAATGTTTCATATGTTTCTCTAAAAAGCCAATTTTCTTTTTTATTTCAAGGACATTCCAAATATGCTCAGATTCCATAACATAGAAATATTAATATGATAATTCTGATTTTCTTTAACAGTTCTGTACTTAATTCTAAATATTCTAATAGAGGATGCTTACTTAGTAAGGAAATAATTATGTCATCTTAAGACAATTTCAGCATCGCTTTCCCAACACTTGAGCTTTCACAACTAGAGCTTTTGGCTCTTTTGGATTCTTATTAGGGCCTCATGGAACAGGTTTAGCATTACTTGTTTTCTATCACATATCAATGTGACTTATAGCCTAAATAAATCACATCATTGGGTTCAGCTTACAAGTATCTGATTCTTCCACCAACTCCATAGATATCTCACACTCCTAGCCTAGCTGCTTATATTGCATGGTTGGTTTTGTCCTTTGTAAGCACTTAAGATGTATACATGCATTTTCTGGCTACCTTTGATCTGGAAGGAGTCTTATATTTAAAACATATACTTCCTATTTCCTAGGACACACAACTCTTATTGATACTATGATGATAATTCAATTTTAAATATTTCGATGGCTTAGTTCGACAATTCAGTTACAACTTCTCAATCAGTCAGAATTTGAGTTACACTGCATGTAACAAAAAGTCCAAAGATCAATTGTTTAAAAAAAATAAGTGCTTTTAATTTTCCTATGTATGAGGAATATAGAACTGGGCAGAAAACTGCTGACATGGCAGCTTCATTATGTTATCAGATACACAAATCTTTATATTTTTCACCCAGCCTTCCCATTCTCATGGACAAAAGATATTGCATGCTTAACAACAAACAAACAAAACAAAATGAAAGTCAGCATATAAAATAGGAAAAAAAGTCCTTTTTAAAAAAATACTTACATAAGCATTTAAGTTTTTAAAAACAGCTTTATTGAGTCGGGTATGGTGGCTCATGCCTGTAATTTCAGCACTTTGGAAGGCCGAGGCAGGTCATGTGAGATCAGGAGTTGAAGACCAGCCTAGCCAACATGGCAAAAGCCCGTCTCTACTAAAAATACAAAAAAATAGCCAGGCGTGGTGGTGGCTGCCTGTAATCCCAGCAACTCAGGAGGCTGAGGCAGGAGAATCGCTTGAACCCAGGAGGCAGAGTTTGCAGTGAGTCGAGATCGTGCCACTGTACTCCAGCCTGGGCAACAGAGAGAGACTCCGTCTCGAAAACAAAAACAAAATAAACAACAGCAACAACAACAACAACAAAAAACAGCTTTATTATAGTATAATTGACATACAAGAAATTGCACATATTTAAAGTGTACAGTTTGGTCACTTTTGACATATGTACATACCTGTGAAACCATCATTACAATCAAGATAATGAAATTAATTATCTAGGTCAAATATTTCCTCAAAACTTCTTTGAAATCTCTTCCTATTGTTCTCCCTCACTCCCACCAATGCCATTCCCTGACAAACAACATCTGCTTTCTTTAACTATAGATTAGTTCACATTTAATAAAACTTTATGTGAATGGAATAACAGACCCAGCACAGTGGCTCATGCCTGTAATCCCAGTACTTTGTGAGGCTCAGGTGGGAGGATCACTTGAGTCCAGGAGTTCGAGACCAGCCTGGGCAACATAGGGGGACCTCATCTGTATTATAATTAATTAAATAGCTGGGAGTGGTGATGTATGCCTATAATCTCAGATACTTGGGAGGCTGGTGTGGAAGGATTGCTGGAACCAAGGAGGTCGAGGTTTCAGTGAGCCATGATTGCACTGCTGCACTCCAGCCTGGGTGACAGAGTGAGAACTTGCCTCAAAATAATTAAATAAATGGAATAACAATATGTACTGGTTTGTCTGGTTTATTTAGTTTAGCATAATTATTTTGAGATTCATCTATGTGGTAACACGTATCAATAGGTCATTACTTTGTACTGCTGATTAGTTTTTTGTGTATAGATACATACTATAACTGCTTATTTGTCTTTTTATCTGTTGATGCACATTCTGGTTGGTTTTGATTTTTGTCTACGACAAGTAAACTTCTGTGAACATTAACAAGACTTTGAATGGACTTATGCTTTCATCTCTCTAGCAAATACTTAAGGTTAAATGATTGGATCATATAATGTGTATATTTTTAACTTTTTAAAGAAAATGCCAAAGTATTCTTTTAATAGTCATGACATTTTACAATCCCACTAGCAAATGAATGTTCCAGTCCCACCACATCCTCAAAACACTTGATATAGTCAATAAGTTTGACTTTTAGGCATTTAATTAGGTGTATAGTAATACCTCATTATAGTTTTAATTTACATTTTCTTAATAACTAGTAGATTTCAGGCATCATTTAATGTATGTATTTGCTATCCTTAAATAGTCTTTGGCAAGGTATTTTTTCAAATATATTTTCCATCTTTTAATTGAGTTGCTTGCTATTATTGAGTGTCAAGAGCTTTTTATATATTTTGGATATGAGTCCTCTATCCCATACATGATTTGCAAATATTTCACCCATCTGTGACTTGTCGTTTCATTCTTTAAGATGTGCCTTTTGGCCGGGCGAGGTGGCTCAAGCCTGTAATCCCAGCACTTTGGGAGGCCGAGACGGGCGGATCACGAGGTCAGGAGATCGAGACCATCCCAACATGGGCTAACATGGTGAAACCCCGTCTCCACTAAAAAATACAAAAAACTAGCCGGGCGAGGTGGCGGGCGCCCGTAGTCCCAGCTACTCGGGAGGCTGAGGCAGGAGAATGGCATAAACCCGGGAGGCGGAGCTTGCAGTGAGCTGAGATCCGGCCACTGCACTCCAGCCTGGGCGACAGAGCGAGACTCCGTCTCAAAAAAAAAAAAAAAAAAAAAAAAAAGAAGTGCCTTTTGACAAAAGAACATCTAGAACTAATAAGGTCTCATTACACAAGATTAAGATGCAAAAATTCATTATATTTCCCTATAGTTTCCATGAAAATGTGGATGCCAAAATTAAAAATACATGCCACTTATGATCACTAAAAAAAATGAACTACTTAGATGTTAATCTAATATAACACGTATTGGACTTGTATACCCCAAACTCCAAAATACTGATGAAAGAAATCAAAGAATATCTAAATAAATGGAAAGACAAACCGTGTTCATGGATTTGAAGACTCAACATACTCAATATAGTAAAGGTATCAATTCTCCCCAAATTGACATACAGGTTTAAAACATTTCTATCATTAATCTCAGTAAGAATTTTTGCATATATATATATAAGATTGTTCTAAAATGTATATGGAAATGCAAAGGAACTAGAATATCTGAAACAATTTCAAAACAGAAGAATGAATGGGGGAAGAATCAGTTTACTCAGTTTCAAGACTTACTAGGTACTTGCGGTAATGAAGACTGTGTGGTATTGGGAGAAGATTAGACATATAAATCAATGGAGCAAAATAGAGAACTTCAAAATAAACCCATAAACAGGCCTAGCTAATTTTTGACAAAAACGTAAAAGCAGTCCAATAGAAGAGAACATAGCCTTTTCCACAAAGCTGGTGCTGAAGCCAGTGGAGATACATAGGCAAAAAAGAAGAAGAAGAAGAAAAAAAAAGAATATTGACCTAAGTCACATGCCTTATACAAAAATTAATTCACAATGGGTCAAGAGATTAAATGTAATACATAAAACTATAGCACTTTTAGAAAAAAACATAGGAGAAAATCTCTGGAACCTAGAGTTAGGCAGAGTTCTTAGACTTGAAACCAAATACATAATCATACGAGAAACAAAATGATATATTAGACTTTGTCAAAATTAAGAGCTATTAACTCTCTGTTAAGAGATGAAAAGAAAGCTATAGATTGGGAGAAAATATTTGCTCACCACATATCCAACTAAAGATTAGTATCTAAAATACATAAAGAATTATTGAATATCAAGAGTGAAAAAATAAACAATCCAATAAGAAAATGGGCAAAGGGAATGTAGAGATATTTCACTGAAGAGGATACACAGATGGCAAATAGGGACATGGAAACAGGGTGACCATGATTAGCCTTTAAAAAATGCAAATTGATACCATAGTGAGATAACACTGCACACCTATATAAATGGCTAAAAGAAACAAAGAGACAACACCAAACATTGATGAGGATCTGGAGGATCTGGATCCAGAGAATGAAGGAATGTAAAATGGTACAACCACTCTGGAAGGCATTTTGGTACTTTTTGAAAAAAGTAAACAAGCCACTTACCAAACAAATAATCCAGCAATTACATCCTTGGGTATTTATGTCAAATAAATGAAAAACTTATATTCACACAAAAACCTGTACACAAATATTTATAGCTGTTTTATAAATAATAGCCAAATGCTGGAAATAACCCAAGTCTTCAAATGGGTGAATGGTTAAACCAACTGTGGTATACCCATACCATGAAACACTACACAGCTCTCTGTCTATATATATGTATATATAGATAATGAAATATATATAATGAAATATATATTACATATGATATATATATAATGAAATATATATATAATGAAATATATATATAAAATGAAATACCCAAAACAGGCCTCGCTAATTTTTGACAAAAATGCAAAAGTAGTACAATAGAAGAGAACATAGCCTTTCCCACAAAGCTGGTGCTGAAGCCAATGGAGATACATAGGCAAAAAAAAAAAAAAGAATATTGCCCTAAGTCTATATATATATACATATAATGAAATACTGATACATGCAACAACCTAGATTAATCTCCAAAGAATTATGATGAGTGAAAAAAGTCGCTTCCAAGAGTTTGTATATATACTGTATGATTCCATTTAAATAACATTCTTGAAGTGACAAAATTAAAGAAATGGAGAACAGATTATTTATATCCGAGGTTAAGGAGAAGGTGAGGGCAGGAGGAAAGTCAGTGTAGATATAAAAGGACAGCACAAGAGATCCTTGTGGTTATGGAAATGTTCTGTATCAGTGTGAATATCTTGGTTATGATATTGTATATTGTGCTGTAGTTTTGCAAGCTGTTGCCATTGGGGGATACTGGGTAAAGGATACATGGGATTGTTCTGTGTTATTTCTGACAAATGCATGTGAACAAGTACAATTAAAACATAAAGCATCTTTTGAAGTAGAGGGATTTCCAATTTTGGTGAAATCTAAATGATCAGTGTTTTTCTTTTAGGGATTGTGTTTTTGGTATTTAATTTAATGAAGTAATTTTGAGACAGAGTCTTACTCTGTCACTCAGGCTGGAGAGCAGTGGTGCAACAGGAATCACTGCAAACTCCGCCTCCCAGGTTCAAGCAATTCTCATGCTTCAGCTTCCCTAGTAGCTGGGATTACAGATGTGCGTTACCCTGCCTCTCTAATTTGTTTTTTTTTTTAAGTAGAGACTGAGTTTTGCCCTGTTGGCCAAGCTGGTCTCGAACTCCCTGCCTCAAGGGATCCACCTGCCTCGGCCTCCCAAAGTGATAGGATTACAGGCGTGAGCCACCACACCTGTTCATTTAATACTATATTTAAGAAGTCGTTGCCTAATGCAAGGTAGCAAAAATTTTCTCCTAGGTTTTCTTCCAGATTTTCAGCTTTAGGTTCTCACCTTCCATTCTATTATCCATTTTGAGTTAATTTTTGTACATGACTTAAGCTATGGATTGAAGTTTATTTTTCTGCCTGTGGATATCCAAATGTTCCAGCATCATTTATTGAAAAGATTGTCCTTTCCTCACTTAATTGTCTTTTGCTCTGTTGAATGACTTCAGCTTCAACCTTAGGAAAGAAGAAAAGGAACAGCAAATGGTGTATTATCCTTCTTTTAATATATTGAATATATTGTTGGATTTGATTTGCTAAATTTTTGTTTAGAATCTTTGTATCTATGTACATAAATAAAATGTTTTATATCTCTCTTGTAATTGTCTGGTTTTGGAATCAGGGTAATGCTGATCTCAGAATGTGTTGGGAAGTATTCCATACTCTTCAGTTTTCTGAAAGAATTGGTATAGAATTACATTATTCCTTAAATGTTTGGTAGACTTTGCCAGTGAAGTTGACTGGGCTTGGAATTTGCCTCATGGGAAAGTTTTAAACTACAAATAGTTTCTTAATAGATATAAAGCTATTCGAATAATCTATTTCTTTTTGAGTGAGCTTTGGTAATTTGTCTATTTCAAAGACAAATTGTCTATTTCATACATTTTTCCAGTATGAAATATTTATAATATTACCTTATGATCCTTTTAATACTTGTGGAATCTACAATGATGTAACATCTCTCATTCCTGATACTGATATTTTGTAGCCTCTGTCATTTTTTCCTGATCAGTCTTATGAGAGGATTATCAATTTTACTCATCTTTTTCAACAACCAGCTTTTAGTTTCATTGATTGAAACTAAAACTATTGTCTCTGTCTTCCATTTCAGTGATTCCTCTTTGACTTCTCTTCTTAACATTTTATTTTCTCTTCCTTTTTTTGTTTTTTAAGATTGAAGTTGAGATCACTGATTTGAGGTGCTTTTTTGCTTCTGTTACAGGCATTTAGTTTGTAGCTTCCCCTTAGCTCTGCTTTAGTAGTATCGTACAAATGTTGATCTATTATGTTTTCCTTTTCATTCAGTTCAAAAATACTTTCTAATCACTCTTTTAGCTCCTTCCTTAGCCCATGGTTAATGTAGAAGTGTGCTATTTAGTTTCTAAATATTTGGGAGTTATTGGTTTGAACTGAATTCTACTATAGTCAGAGAATATACTTTGAATGTCCTAAATCTTACATTTGTTAAGATTAGTTGTAAAATCCAAGATATGCTCTAACTTGGGTAAATGTTCTGTGTATACTTGAAAGAAATGTGTTATCTGCTGTTGTTGGATGGAGTGTCAATTAGGTTAAGTTGGTTGATAGTGTTATTCAAATATTTTATATCCTTATTACATACTATTTTTTGTGTACTAGTTCTATCAATTATTGACAAAGTATTAAAATCTCTGACTCAAGTGTGATTTTTTTCTATTTTTATTTCATCATTATCATGCATTTGGAAGCTCTGTTTATTTATATTTATTTTATTTTACTTTATTATTTTTGAGTCAGGATCTCACTCTGTCACCCAGGTTAGAGTGCAGTGGCACAATCATGCCTCACTGCAGCCTCGACCTCCCCAGGCTCAAGTGATCCTCACACCTTAGCCTCTCAAGTATCTGGGACTTCAAGTGCATCCCACCACACTTAGCTAATTTTTTTGTAATTTTTGTAGAGATGAGGTCTTCCATGTTGCCCAGGCTGAAGCTCTGTTTTTAGATATTTAACTTCTAGATTTATGTCCTCTTATTGGAATGACCCGCTTTATCATTAAGAAATGGCTCTGGTAATCTTGTGCAGATTTGTTGCTTGGCCGAGCTTGGGTCGCCTGCCTGCCCCTAACTCTGGAGAATGCTGGGAAAGTGAGCTTCTGGCTTCCTATTTTGGCAAGGCAATGTTCATAATTCAGGCACTAGCCTAAACAGAGAAAAAGGGTCCAAATGTAGGAAGTGATCAAAAAGTATAATAAAAGTCTACTATCTTTTGAGAGATAAAATATATGTATAAATTTTATCCAAGCTGAAAACATAGTTTTAAAAATAAAGATACAAAGCAATTTTGCTATACACCTAAACTATAACAGAAACCTAAAGCTTTATGTTTTCATATCAGCAAATGCTTTAAAATTATGGATGTTTATTAGTTGACTGCTTTCCCCCCATCATTCACACTGTGAGTCTCTCATCCATCAGGATGACAATTGAAAGCTCAGTCTACACTTAGCCTGTAGGTCTGTGAGAAATAGCTGTGATTACTGTGGGGCTCCTGCATGGAAATTTCATGGCAATTTTACAAAACAAAGATCATACAGAAGAAATTGACTTCGCTTTTCTTGTCAGTTCACTATTACATTCTTATTCTCTTACCAAATGACTCCCTGATGAATATCTGTCATCATTAGCCAGTGGCAATAACATATTTACTGAATTTTTCTATACTCATCCAAACATCTCTTATAACAAATAAATAACTCAAAGAAAATAATGAAATTATCTTAGCTCTTCAGCTCAGAAACACATTTCTTTTTTTTTTTTTTTTTTTTTTTTGAGACGGAGTCTCGCTCTGTCACCCAGGCTGGAGTGCAGTGGTGCGATCTTGGCTCACTGCAAGCTCTGCCTCCCGGGTTCACGCCATTCTCCTGCCTCAGTCTCCCAATAGCTGGGACTACAGGCGCCCGCCACCACGCCCCGCTAATTTTTTGTATTTTTAGTAGAGACGGGGTTTCACCGTGGTCTCGATCTCCTGACCTTGTGATCCGCCCGCCTCGGCCTCCCAAAGTGCTGGGATTACAGGCGTGAGCCACCACACCCGGCCGCATTTCTTTTTTGTATCGCATTCTGAGGAATGCTTTTTTTCCCACTAGGAAGCTTTATTTTTCTTTTTAGTACTAGGGACAGCTACTAAAATGGTTCATCTCTTTCTAGTTCTCTACAGAGCTCAGAGTAATTTTCCGAGATGAGAGATCATTGATAAGTACATAGATTTAGCTTTCATCTTCAAAATTTTCAAGATTTTTTTCGAAGATTTTCCAAGTATTGATTCTTAGTCTATGTTTTGAGATTTATGGATTTGTGTAATATTTCTATTCTTTGAAAATTTTTCTTTAGAAGAATGTGCAAAACCACAGAGTGATAGGCAGAGTGACACATGTCTGGTTAGTAGCTAAGTAAGACGTTCATTAATACAGAGCCAATACACACAGAAGTTGTGCACTGCTACTTGTAATCTAGACTCTCCAAGTTGATGACAAAACAGACAGTGATCACTAATAGGCCCGACAAAGGTAGAAAATAAGTAGATTTTAAAACTGAAGCAAAGTAAATTATTAACTCTTTAATTTGATCAGCTGACATTTCATAAATAATTTTGGTAACAATTAGGAATAACTATTTTTGTTACAGTTTTGTTTTTCATATTATTGTCTTGAAATGGAGAAAAAAAATCATTGTGTTTAAATAGTTTTTAAATTTCAGCCCATCCATTTCTTGTCTCCCGTGAACTTGACTAGGAATTTGTCTTTATCAATTCTTTGGTATACAATAATTTATATGATCATCTATTTTTACATATGGGCATGTGTGTTTTCCTGCTTGAGAATGAGAACAATTAAGGACTGTGCAAAATAAACTGCTTTTCATAAAGCAAATGCTCAAAACATAGTATATTTCTATTAAAATCTATAATTTATGCAATGTGTTTCTTAAGAAAAAAAATTCTATGTCTGATTGGTTGCTCAGTTAAAATCTGACCACTGGTTGGACTAGAGTTGGAGTTTAGATGTCATGCTCTACAGGCACTTCGTGTTACCTCAAGTTGTCATTATATTATCCTTAAATGTGGAAAGTCATGACTTACATTAATTCATTAATTCATTCATATGTTCTTGGAGTAAACATTTGGGCCCCTACCTGCGGCAGTACTGTACTAGCTGGTCTCAAGGGCTTTAGTGTTAAACAAAGCAAACACAGGCCTTGCTCTTATGTACTAAGGACACTCACTCTTCTTTAATTGCAGGCCAAGTTGTAGATCAAACCTCTCTAATTGCACCTACGAAGATAAGTTTTCTAAAAGAATTCCCAGTTTAAGAAAATCACAGGAAGAAAGTAGTGAATGCTCTTACTTCCACCATAAAGGATCTCTGTCTCACATTTACTGACTCTTAGCATGAAAATCAACTTTAGCATTACCCAAAGGTGGTTCAGTGTAATCTAGGTATAAAAATTTTCCATGGTATACATTTGTATGGGTCCGTTTTCACATTGCTATAAAGATACTACCGGAGGCTGTATAATTTATAAACAAAGGAGGTTTAATTGACTGACCATTCTGCATGGCTGGGGAGGCCTCAGGAAATTTACCATCACGGCAGAAAGGGAAGCAGGAAAGAGAAGCATGAAGGAGGAATTTCTAAGCACTTATAAAGCCATCAGATCTCATGAGAACTCACTTTCATGAGATCAGCATGGGGGAAACTGCCCCTATGATCCATTCACCTCCCTCCTTTGACACTTGGGGATTACAGGTCCCTCCCTCAACATGTGGGGATTACATTAGGAGATGAGATTTGGGTAGGAACACAGAGCCAACCCACATCAACATTTTAAAAATTGTGAGAGAGAATCTGGAGGGAAATTACAATAGCATGCTTTTGGATATATTGAGGTTGGCCACTCTTGCTGAAATGTTTTTTGCACAAGTTAATTTAAATGATCATTTTGTTTTGCATGTGTAAGTACTACTGGCTGCGAAGATAAAAGTATCTTTCCAAACAGTGTTTGTTCATACCATGCAACATTATATGGACAATGAGTTACACAATTTGTATTATCAAATTTAAAGTTTTTGGTTTTTTTGAGTTGAGGGTGTAAGGAAACAGGAATTTATTAATTTATATAACTCCCCTCATTAGCTAATTATAAAATATATGTTGATTGTTTCAGCTGCATATTTTGCTTAGTTTTAACTTGATAAATTCGTTCAATTTGGCTAAGTAGGGTCACAGTGGTACCATGCTTACTGTACTTACAATTTCCGACAGAGTGAATGTTAAAATTGAGTTTCCAAATTGGATTCAAAATGCAAAACAAAATATATAAAATTGTTTAAAACAGCAAGAAGCTCATCATGTTACAAGTTCAATTTAAAAGGTATTTTCCACTTGGGCCTGGTGGCTCATGCCTATAATCCCAGCACTTTGGGATGCTGAAGCAGGAGGCAGGTTGAGGTGGAAGGATCGCTTGAGCCTGGGAGGTCGAGGGTGCAGTAAGCCGTGATGGCACCACTGCACTCAAGCCTGGACTACAAAGCAAGACCCTGTCTCAAAATGTAATAAATAAATAAATAAAAATAAAATTATTTTCCACTAACTAGCTCAAATATTGGAACTGCCTGAAGAACTAATCTCAAACCAAATTAATCACTCTCAGTGAAAGAAAGTGAATTGTTAGTATCATTAGTGAGTCTACGTTGAAACAAATACTTCCCATTGTTCTCATTTCAAATCACTGGATCCTGCTTAATGAGGGCATTCCTTGAATTCACAAGCCAAATTGTTTGGGTTTTTTGTTTGTTTGTTTCTTTTTAACTTTGATCATTTGTAGCTATTCATCGGGTCAATAAAGAATACTTTGACATTCCACAACCAAAATTCAATTACTCTGGTTTTTTTCCCCTGTAGCAATTATTTAGTACATTGTGCTATGTATTATTAGTTACTTTTATATTTGGTCATGTGGATATTTTACTAGCTGAAATATATTACATTTGAGGAAAGGAACTAGGTACTATCCTTATGTGTATACATTGGAAACTTATGACACCTGAAAATGTTGAAGCCTTCTTGTCACTTTGGGGGAAGCCAGTGGAGGGCAAACCCAATATGCTAAGAATAGGAGAGTAGAGAAAGTGATAGAACCTGCTCCTTCATAACATTTTTGGAAAAAGCGGATCATGCCATTCCTGATGTTGCCCAACACTGGCCGTTCAGATTCATGCCTTATATTTCTGTAGCGTTCAGGACAGTCTGAATATGGATTATCTGTTAGAATTGAAATCATCCAATTACAAATACAGTATTATTATTCCCAGTTACAGAAGAGAAAACTGAAGCTTATAAAGAATAAGCTGCCCAAGGTTACACAGTCAAGGAAATAGCATAGTGAAGACATGAAGTGGAATCTTTGTGACTACATCTAGGCTCACTCCACCCCTCACCCCCAAATACACACGATTATCCATTTAACAGAACTCTTTCCCTATTCTTGTTATTAATATGATCTTCTTTTTTATGATGACATTCTTTTTTGTATCCCTGCCTCTTTTTCTCGGAGGAAGAAGTGTCTCTCTTCCTCCCTCTGACTAGGCTAGCCTTGCCTCACCCTGTATGTTCTTGCTCATATCCTTTCCGCCTTCTTTGGGACTTTGTCCTATCAATCATTCCAGCTCTTGAATTGACTATTTCTTTTTACCTCAGCATCTAAATAAATTCATATCATACCTAATCCCTGCTCACACCCTTTCCCTTGATCCTGATAACTCTTGAAGCTACTCTTTCTTTTATTACATTTAGCAAGAGGCTTATAGAAAATGTAGCCTATGTTTGATATTTCTCCTAATTTTATCTTAATTAAAATTGCTCTCTTAAAAGTCTCTGAGGGGAAAGAGACACTGCAACTCTCCCTACCCAAAGGAGGAAGAGATGATATAATGATGTGTCACAGGCTCTATTGCTGATTGGGTCACAGTTACTAGAGGGAAGAGTCAGTGTATGTTAAAAGGTCATCCATCCCTCATGCTTTATTGTGCTTCCTGCTCCTTGTCTCTCTGTAGTGGCAGATCCAGACAGGGCACTGGCCATTGGGGTATGCTGACCATCTTTTCTTATTTCCCTCCATTCTTGTCTCCTTCCTTTCATCTTTTTCCTCCTCCTCCTTAGAGCAAGTCAAAGAAAGCTTCTTGCAGGAAGTACTAAACACCCAAGTATCTCTTATACCTCATAACCAAGCCATAGGACCCATACTTTACCTTTGTACTTATTAATAATATAATATCTTTATTCTGATGCTGCTATTGCTTATTATACATACAGAGAGAAGGAATATTCAAAAGGATGGGATTCTGGCATTACTAGGTTTCGTGAAGAAAATGCCATCAAAATAACATTCTGATTCTTAGCAGTCACCATTCATTGACTTTCTCTCTCTCTCTTTTTTTTTTTTTTTTTTTTGAGAGAGGGTCTCTCTGTTGCCCAGGCTGTAATGCAGTGATGCAATCTTGGCTTACTGCAACCTCCGCCTCCTGGGTTCAAACGATTCTCCTATGTCAGTCTCCCGAGTAGCTGGGATTACAGGGGTGCGCCAACACGCCCAGCTAATTTTTATATTTTTAGTAGAGATGGGGTTTCACAATGTCAACCAGGCTGGTCTTGAACTCCTCACCTCAGATGATCTACTCACCTCGGCCTCCCAAAGTGCTGGTAATACAAGTGTGAGCCTTTCATTGACTTTCTATTATAAAAATCAAAGATTTTCCATGAGTTTTCATTCTCTTTGATCTCTATATAATTGATTATCTTAGCCAGTTCTTCCTTCTTGAAATGGTTTACTTGTATTTTATGCCATGTTAACTTACTAATTACTTATGGCAACTCAAGCCATAAGTATGTTGGTTTTACTGCCAGCATGTATTCACCTGACTTCTGGCAAAATAGTACATCAGATTTCTGATGGGAAAACCTCCTATAGTCTCAGCCCATGTAATTTACCTTCACTCACAGCTCATGATGTGGGTGTTGATTGGCCCTAGCCTGATCATCAAACTGTAATCTCCCAGTCTGCAGTAACTGGGTCAGGAATGGGACCACGACTGGCAAATCCAATTAGATACAATATGAAGTTTGCTAGGGCTTTGGAAAAAGAGGCTCTTTCTCTGTCCTTTCAGACATGAGTGGAAAAGGGTATTATATTAGGCTATTATTTTTTTATTTTATTATATTATTATTATTATACTTTAAGTTCTAGGGTACATGTGCATAACGTGCAGGTTTGTTACATATGTATACTTGTGCCATGTTGGTGTGCTGCACCCATCAACTCATCAGCACCCATCAACTCGTCATTTACATCAGGTATAACTCCCAATGCAATCCCTTCCCCCTCCCCCTTCCCCGTGATAGGCCCCAGTGTGTGATGTTCCCCTTCCCGAGTCCAAGTGATCTCATTGTTCAGTTCCCACCTATGATTGAGAGCATGCGGTGTTTGGTTTTCTGTTCTTGCGATAGTTTGCTGAAAATGATGATTTCCAGCTGCATCCATGTCCCTACAAAGGACACAAACTCATCGTTTTTTATGGCTGCATAGTATTCCATGGTGTATATGTGCCACATTTTCTTAATCCAGTCTGTCAAACACCAAAAGCAACGGCAACAAAAGCCAAAATTGACAAATGGGATCTAATTAAACTAAAGAGCTTCTGCACAGCAAAAGAAACTACCATCAGAGTGAACAGGCAACCTACAGAATGGGAGAAAATTTTTGTATATTAGGCTATTTGTTGCTATAAAGAAATATCTGAGACTGGATATTTTATAAGAAAAGAGGTTTAATTGGCTCACGGTTCTGCAGGCTGTACAGAAAGCACAGCACTGGCATCTGCTTCTGGAAAGGTCTCAGGAAGCTTACAATCGTGGTGGAAAGCAAAGGGGGAGCAGGCACATCACACGGTGAAAGCAAAGGACCAGATCTCCTGTGAACTCAGAAGGAGTTCATTTATCATCAAGGAGATGACCCAAGCCATTCATTTGGGATTCACCCCCAGGATCTAAACACATCTGGTTAGGCTTCACCTTCAACCCGGGGGATTACATCTCAACATGCGATTTTGGTGGGGACAAATATCCAAACTATCTCGGGTATAAGGCTTGGAGTTTGCTGTAGCCCTTTGAGCACCACATAAAATTTAAGAATGGAGCCTAAGGAGTAAGAAGCAGAGTGGAGAAATGGACCTCTATGTGACATCCTAGTGTTTTTAGTCCTTTATCCACCTACACTTGACGCCAACTTATTAGAGACTTTTCAGATTCTCACAATAGCCAATAAATATTCCCTGTTTTCCATTATTTTGGCTTAAACTAGTTTGATCTCGATTTTCTATCTCTTGCAACCAAAACAATTCAAAAACAAACAAATAAAACAACAGTACCTGTATATGTATTTTACTATGTACATACACATGCATATAAATGCATAGAGAAAGTTCTGGAAAGATACATTTCAAAGTGGTAGAGGTGGTTATCTCTGGCGAAAGGGGTCTATTATGGTGGGAAAGATGATTGAGAAGGGACTTTTGGCCTTTCTTTATTGTTAGACTGCTTTGGAACATGTTCCTGGAGGTTGTAAAGCAAATGTCCTCAAAGCTGGAGTGTAGTGGCACGATCTCGGCTCACTGCAACCTCTGTCTCCCTGGTGCAGCCAATACTCTGCTTCAGCCTCCCGAGTAGCTGGGATTACAGGGGCCTGCCACCATGCCCGGCTAATTTTTGTATTTTTAGTAGAGTCAGGGTTTCACCACGTTGGCCAGGCTGGTCTTGAACTCCTGACCTCGTGATCCACCCGCCTCGGCCTCCCAAAGTGCTGGGATTACAGGCGTGAGCCACCGCGCCCGGCCTCCAATGCCTTTTTTTTCACGCCACATTTCTTTTCAAATGTAACCTGACCGCAGATATGTAACTGTCCTAATACGGAACAGAACTTTTTAAGTAGTTTCTTGTTCTTTGACCCCAAAGCTGAATTTCAAGCAAGGGATGCTCAGGAACCAAGATGTTCACTACACCAACTGAAACAAAAAGTAGTTTATTTCATCTCAGCAAGAGGGAACTGTCAGAGTACCAGGTGCTTCTCATCTGCGGAGCCCTTCTCTTCAGAAGCCGTGGGAATTGGTTCACCACCAGGGGGCGCAGTTTTACTGTACCGTGGTATGCCGCGGAAAAGGCGCGCTCTCACCTGCAATATTGTCCGAGGTCTGAATATTAAAGAGTTCATTGTTGCCGATCTAAAGACTCTCTCTGTTTAACTGATCCCTGGGAATGACGGTAGAGCCTTGCTTTAAAGCCAGACGATAAAATTTAAATAGTTAAGCCCTTTGGGTTCATTAGTTTATTTTCCTTGTTGCTGGCAAGGAAAGTGCTATATTGTAGAGATAATCTTGACTGATAATCAAAATGAAAGCAGTTTTGACAAATTCTAATATAAGTTTTTATTGAAACAGGAATCACAAAATCCTTTTGTCTAAAAGGAAAACAGTTTTAGCTGCATGAAAAATAGGCCCCAGGCTAAGAAAGCTTTTGCTCAAATAAGGGAAATAAAAGAGCAGTGGAGTTGTAGGAATAGAATCCTATGATGCTTGACTTTTTGCCCTCAGCCTGAAGAATGAAAGCAAATCAGAGGGACAAAACATCTTTAGCAGTCCCAGCTACTAGGGAGGCTGAGGCAGGAGAATCGCTTGAATCTGGGAGGCAGAGGCTGCAGTGAGCCGAGATAGCGCCACTGCACTCCAGCCTGGGAGACAGAGCAAGACTCTGTCTCAAAAACAAAACAAAACAAAACAAAACAAAACAAAAATCTTTAGCCCCTGATGCGGAACTGTATAACGTAATTTTAAAACATTTAAATTAAAGGGGGGAAAACCCCCAAATGAACCAACAACTGTTCATTCACTCAACAGTTAAAAAAATAAGTTGCAAATCATGTCATCTTTGCTTTGTTTCAAGTAAATGAAGCTGTTAAAACAATGCCTCATGGAGGGCAACAGTGGGGATTCTCAGGAGAGAAGATATCCCACCTTTTGGTTATCATGTTGGGGCGGGGAGGTGGAGACTGCCTGCCGAATCACAAATCAGGGTCTTGGGTTTTCTTTGTTACTGGGAATTACACGTTACATGAGTGGAATGCATATTGTGAATTTTCTTTTACAGGTCAGGGATCCGTGGAAGGAGGTTTGGGATTCACCCCAGGAGATATTTTATCTCCTTCCTCAAAGAATCAAATGTACCATTCCTTTAAAATAAGCATACATTGAGGAGGGACTGGCGATGAGAGTGGAAACTAGCTATAGAAATGGGAGAATGCAGCCCTGAATTGCTCCAGAACAAATACATTTAATGCCAGGGAAGTAGACCACGCTGGGTAATGTCACAATACTATAAAAGGAAGGGTACTTGCTAGGTCGTATTCTAGGATAGTTTTTCCAGCCCTATCTCCAGGCTGCTGGAAGGACAGTCAGGCTGGTTTAGGTGCTCTCTCCCTACCCTCCAAACAGCGCAAACATTCTGGGTGGCTTCCAGACTGCCTGGTGGCATCGCCAAATTGGCTTGCCCCACCGCTGCAGCTCGGAAGGCAGGGTTAATTCCATACAGTTGCCAGAGCCCTAAATGAGGGAGCCTAGGTCAGAGGTCGCACCCACCGGGGAGGGCGGGATTTAGGGGTGCGGGGCGGGCTGAGCCTGGCTCCGCCCAGGGAGGGGGCGGGACGCTTTCCGTGCCCCGCCCCACCGGCTCGCGGTTGCACGTGACCCGCGGTTCCGCCTCCCGCCCGCTCCGCAGCGCCAGCTCGGCAGGCGCGGGGTGTGAGTGTGGAGTGAGACCCGCCGGGCTCCAACTCCGCAGCGCCGGAGCGCGGCGGGCAGCAACTTTCTCCCGGGAGCGGCCGTGGCGGCGGCTGCTGCCGTGGCAGCCGGAGCGGAAGCCGGGAGGAAGAAGGCGGCGGCGGCGGCGGTTGCTCCCGCCGGCTCGGGCTGTCCAGCTCGCTGAGACTGCCGGCCCGCGGAGCCGCGACCCCCGGGCAGCCCCGGGCCCCTGCCCTATGTCCCGCAAGGCGAGCGAGAATGTGGAGTACACGCTGCGGAGCCTGAGCAGCCTGATGGGCGAGCGGCGCAGGAAGCAGCAGGAGCCGGACGCGGCAAGCGCGGCCGGGGAGTGCAGCCTCTTGGCGGCCGCCGAGTCGAGCACCAGCCTGCAGAGCGCGGGCGCGGGCGGCGGCGTCGGGGACCTGGAGCGCGCGGCGCGGCGGCAGTTCCAGCAGGACGAGACCCCCGCCTTCGTGTACGTGGTGGCCGTCTTCTCCGCGCTCGGCGGCTTCCTGTTTGGCTATGACACCGGGGTGGTGTCAGGGGCCATGCTGCTGCTCAAGCGGCAGCTCAGTCTGGACGCGCTGTGGCAGGAGCTGCTCGTGTCCAGCACGGTGGGGGCGGCTGCCGTCTCGGCATTGGCCGGAGGCGCCCTCAACGGCGTCTTCGGCCGCCGCGCTGCCATCCTCCTGGCCAGTGCCCTCTTCACCGCCGGCTCCGCGGTGCTGGCCGCGGCCAGCAACAAGGAGACGCTGCTCGCCGGCCGCCTGGTCGTGGGACTCGGCATCGGTGAGTTCGGGCTCCGCTAAGGGCGCACGGGACCCCAGTGTCACCGCCCTTGACCCTGGGTGTTGCGTGCCTCTTGCCCATCGGGGTCCTCGTCGGGTCTCGCCTGGTCAGAGAATCCTCCATTTCTCTGGCCTCTAGAGCCCATCTGTTGGTCCAGCCTCCAAGGCTCTCCCGGGAGGTGGGGGGTTTGAGGGCGGGGGTCACTGTAGTCTCCCTCGAGCCCACGTGGAATCTTTGATCGTCCACGGACCAGTCAGTCCGAGTAGTTGTTGCCTCTCAGCACTTCCAGGAACCCAGCTGAGCCCCAGCTTTTTCCTTGATCCAGCCTAACCTGATGCTGCTTCTTGAGCTTACGAGGGTCTCTATTTTCCTGCACTGTCCCACCTTCCCTCTCCACTGCTACCCCTTTCCTTTTCTAGAGCTCCCAGCCTGCAACCTAGAACGTCGTCAAGTTACAGTGAGATAATATTTAGAATTAAGTAATTCCGGACTCTGAAAGGTTTATTAGCTACCCCTGCCCTCTTTCCTTATCTAGCATTTGTCTTTAGATGGTATCTCCTTTTGCTTTTATGCTTTTTCTATTGCCTTTCAGCTTTCATTCTTTTCCCAAGTGAATTCCATTCTCCTCTGTTTTTCTAACTTTTTCATTTGAATCCTTTTTTATCCATTCTCCTCTTTGTTTTGCCTCTCCTGCTTTCCAGTTGGGAACCAAATTATCTATTAAAGGTCATATTCACTTCCTGAATTCATTTAGGAGGTACTCCCCCTGTGGATAAATGCCCAGCAAGATAAATGATTGGAATTTACTTCAAAAATGAAGGCATTAATGTTCTCCTGGCATTGATTTTTTTTCACCCTGGTTGCTGAGCAAGGGAGGTACAATTGGCAAGTTTTTGGCAGAGGGAAGCCATTTAGAATGTGCTCAGTATTATTAGAAAGCACTTTTGAGGGAAAGTGGGGGGTTGTGACTTAAATCTCACTAGAATTTTTCTAAGACACACCGCTGATGCCTTTTTAATGTTTCGTTTCATAATTCAGTTTTTTGTTTCCCTTAGGGTGCTGTTGAAGTATTTCTTCCCCATGGCTGGGGCTTGATGAAAGCGCTTTAAACCTGGGGCTGCTAGTGATCTGTGTATTCACCACTTGTTTCATGTTTGTGCTTTTCACCCTTTCTCTGTGGGTTCTGAAGGGAAGCAAAGGCCATATATTCAACTCCACATGCAGGAACCATGAGCCTAAAACCCAGCTCGCTGCACTTTATATTCAAAGTTTGTCAGTAGTGACCTTCCTTTTGCTTGTTTATTGTACTATTAGGAAAGGTAGGGCAAAGCTCTCAGTAACATATTAAGTTGGCACAAAAATGTCCAAAGTGACCAAAAAATCAGCTGAAATGAAACCTCTTTGTATGGAAACTACTTGCGCCTTCAGGACCCTTCAACAAATAACCTGCTAAGTGACCACGATTCTTTTCTCAGCATTGTCTGCTTGGGACATCTGGACTTTTTTTGTTGCTTCTGACATAGAAATAACATCATTTTAGGTAGCAAGAATTGTTCTGTCAACCTGAATCTTTTCTGTAATTTTGAAATTGTATCATGATTTGCAGAACTCTCTAAATGAAGCTTCCTAGTGTTTTGCTATGGCAAGTATTGGTTAAAATTTTGGGTATTATGTTTAGTCTTTTTATCTGACCTGCAAATTGAGCCCTGTTCTGTGTAAGATCCCCTTCCGGATATTGTGGGCAGAATAGTGAGAAGAATGTATTATACTTTAGTAAATGTAGCAAGGTGGGACAAAAGCAATGTAGAACTTGCTAAGCTTTATAACAGAGATTCTCAGAGATAGCTGATGAATTCAGAGAGGGTACAGTTATCTCCAACAGAGGGAAGCCAGAAGCTCTTACCAATGGAAATGGTATGTTGACATGTCAGTATTTTAACAGAAATGAGGAAGGGACCTTCTAAGCAAGGGATAAAATGGGTAAAGGAAGGAAAGCGTAGCGCATACTTGGGGAATAGGTGGAAGCAGCAATAGAGGACAAAGCAGGAGATCAGATTGGAAGTACGGGTGTGCAAGAGCTGTGGAGGCCTCTCTGTCGTGCAGCCTCATTCTGTGGTCTCTGGGCTGATTGGTTCAACAGAGAAGCCCAGTTTAGGTATGGTCTTCATTCAGTTCTGGTGTAGCCCATCTCACTTCCAGAAACATACCTCTCAGAATAGAAGCCCTGAGGCAGTTTCGTAAAAGCCCTCTTCATTTACAAAATGAAGAATGTTTTAAGATCATAAACAGGCTTTGAAACAGGCCATGTTCAAAACAAAACAATAATGAAATAAAACCACTTCAAATTAGGATCTATGCAAAGCATGTAATTATACAAATAAAATCATTAAAACTTAAAAGATCACTAGCCTTCCAAAAGAAATCACAAGTGTGTGTTTTTTTTTTTTTTTTTTTTTTTTTTTTTTTTTTTTTAAGCTACAAGGAAATGGGTTCCTAACATGAGCATTTTTTGAGGGACATTAAATCAGTTTGCTTGTTTGGTACACTAAATCTGGGTTAATTTTATGCTATTGTTTTTTAAGTAGTTAAATTTTATGTGTAGTCAGGGATTTGTTGTTTTGTCCTTATGATAGTTAGTAAATGTTGATGAATAACAAAATGTGGCTTTTGATGCCTTTTTCAGACAAGTTTGCTGTAAGAACTTCCTTCCTCCACATGTTTACCTGTGGTAAAATATAAGGCCCATGTGGGTCAGGGATTTCTGTTCATTTTGTTCACTGATACGTTCCTGCCACATAGGAGATACTTGTTGAATAAATGAATGGTGAGCAGAAACGGAAAAAAATCCAAATTTCATTGCTGGTCGAGTAGCACTTTAAGTTAGTTTAAGTTCTTTTCAAAACACAAAAATAGTGCATTATCAAAATACGTGAAAGGCCATCTAAAGGTTTTGGTTGTAATAGTTTAATGAAATCATTATCTATTCAACACTTGCTAATTGAGCTTCCGTTATTGATCCTGTCAGATATGGGGCAGGCAGTAATTAGATAAAAACCCCACCTTGGAGGTGTTCATTCTGTAATGGAGTAGAAAGATACATAAACAAGCAATTAAAATAGACATTTCTCCATAGTGTCAGATGACACACAGAAGAGTGAGTGGTCAGTTGATTCTTTTAAGGGAAAAAATGGAACACAGGATTGAGGAAAGTTCTACAGTGGGATATTCAAAGTAGGGTTTGAAGAGTGAGTAGGTATTCAGCAGATGATGTAGATGAAGTCAGAAAAGTGCTTGTTTAGTGCTTTAGTATGTGCAAGACCTGGTGGTAGTACTTTACACATATTACCTCATTTAATCTTCCTGAGTCTGGGAAATGGGTCCCGTTTTGTTGGGTGTGGAAACAGTTAAATGGCAAGGTCACTGATTACAGAGGCAGGATTAAAAAAAAAAACCTTGAGTCTTTTGCTGTATTACCCTAGTGGACATTTAAAAAAAAACCTTGAGTCTTTTGCTGTATTACCCTACTGGACATTTAAGGTGGAGTTAATAACTGGTGTAAAGGCACAGAAAAATCAAAGCAGTGTTTGAAGCATAGGTGAGTGAAGGGTGGTGATGGGGTGGTCATGAGACTAGAATGTTTTGGGGGGATTAGGCTGAATATAGTTTATTTGGTCCTGCCTATGCAGGGAGAGCTTTTAGAGGTTTTTAACAGTAAATAATATAATCAGATTAAACATCCCTTGAATCTGATATGTGAGGGTTTTTGTTTTTCCCATTATGCTTTTAAGTTCTTTTACTTTCTTCCTTACGGCTTCTCATGTCTTTGAAATTTTGGGTATTAGCAGTCCTTTGCTGAGATGGCTACTATAGGATGGGTAAAGCATAGCATGTGACCATTAATTACTGATATGGGAGGAGTCAGTGGACCCTTCAGCAGAAACCTTTGCAGAGGTGAAGATAGCAAGGAGTAGAGTGTAGTTATTAATGAGTATTAAATGAATTGCGTAGTAAAAGACCTTAAGTATCAGAAGTCAGGGAGATGTGTATTTCTTTTGATTTAAGGATTCCGTTTTCTTGACTGGTTGTAACAAAATTACCGAGTGCCTGTTTTAAATCGGGCATTATTTTGGGTTTTCTTTTCTTTTTTCTTTTTGGTTCACCAGAGGCATCTTTGGTTCCTCTAGTTTATTTTTCTCTTTTACTTGATTCCTGACACTAGACTTTCTCCATTTCGCTGCCTGCTACCATAACCACCTGAACTTTTTAAACGTGAAAAGTCAAATTTGAAATAGGACATACATTTTCCATCTCAGAAATGATTGTATTCTAACAGCGTTAATCATTTTTTTTTTTTTTTTTGAGATGGAGCTTTACTCTTGTCGCCCAGGCTAGAGTACAGTGGTGAGATCTCGGCTCACTGCCACCTCCACCTCCCAGGTTCAAGTGATTCTCCTGCCTCAGTCTCCCGAGTAGCTGGGATTACAGGCACCTGCCCCCCATGCGCACCTAATTTTTGTATTTTTGGTAGAGACAGGGTTTCACCATGTTGGCCAAGCTGGTCTCGAACTCCTGATCTCAGGTGATCCGCCTGCCTTGGCCTTCCAAAGTGCTGGGATTACAGGCATGAGCCACCATGCCCGGCCCAGGGTTAATCTTATTTTGTATATTCTTTACACGCAATCCCATTATCAGGTGTTTGTTTAGCAGTATTGTACCTATAATCAAGGTTTTTAAGTATGGTTAGTTACAACAGGATTGAAGAATATGAGTTTGCTCATTTGCTTTATTTATTTTCTATCACCATGTATTTCCCATGCATAACACACAAGAAATTGTCTAGAAAAGACAAAGTACAACAGTATACTACTATTAACACTGTTAGCATGTACACGGTCAGTGAAAAAGCATACCTATTAGCCCTTTCTCCCTGGTGTTGGCATTTATTCTACTGCTCATTGTAAGTGGTGATTTAGGGTCTGTGTGGGGAATATCAAGAAGTCTCTAAATTTGATAGTCCCCAGTATTCAAAACCTTTCCTGAGAATTGACATACTAATTTATACAGCACTGGATTCGTTGAATTAATCTTAGATTTACATCAGTTTCTCCTGTGTCAGCCTCTTTCAGGACTCCCTCTACTGGAACACAATTTGTAGCTGTAAATTGCAGCTTGTAATTAGTACATTATGGCCTGTTGAGTAATACTTTTAAAAATACCACATTTTTGTTTTTCAAACAGCATTTGAATTCTTCCTCAGTGCAAATGAAATGTAAAATCTTGTTTGATCAAAAAATGCAATGTTGAGATCAGTGTCAACAAAGAATGTCATTTAAGGTAAGCATAGTTGGGCGGAAGCTCTTAAGTTTCAAATAGTTAATCAGCTAATATACAGTTTTGCGGGGAGGTGCTCAAATTTGTTTTTTTCCCCTACTCCCCAATTTCTGTCTGTTTGATTGTTTTTGAAGGCAGGAATTCTGTACTGGATTTATGCTCCCTACTGGTATGAAACTGACACATGAAATAAAGCCTCCTTTGACTTCTTGTATTTCCTTGTTTTATACACATTAACAGCTTTGCTCCCTCCCCTTTTCTGTCTGGCAGTGTAGGGACTGACATTGCAGTTATAGTGAGGATTATGATCTAATTGTGTTTGCCTGGTAGTATAGCAACACCCTCTTCAAGTGAGTTGTCAGTAAGATAACGTAAGTCTGTTAACATGAGTTATGTGAAATTGTTCACGTGACTTCCTTGGAAAACATTGTGCTTTTTCATTCATCCCTTTTTCCCTCTTCTGGATTATAAACTTAAAGTAAGAATGCACTCAAAGTTAACTGACTTCACACTAACATCTTTGGTTTGAACACCTTTAATGATGTAGAAACTGCTAAGAGAACTGAACTAGCAAGCAGTCGTTGCTGTCTTTACCCAAAATCACCTGAGTGTAATTTTCTTTTTCTCATATTGAGCTTGGTTCCTTTGTCCATCTTTCTTGTCTACACCTTTTTCCATTTCTTTATCTTTCTTTTTCCTGTGACCCGTTAGAGTCCGTAAATAGTAGCAACACTTCTAATAGCAGCTATTGCTAATAGTATCAAAACTTCCGTTGTCAGGAGGAAAATTCATACTCACCAGAAAAGCCTCAAACATTTTGCACATATAAAATTTAATTTCTCTGGTTGTAGAAAGAGAAAAAAGTTTTACAGGGACTTCTAAACTCAAGTTAAGAGTACTACATGCTTTCTAGTTAGGCCTTTTATTAAATGCCACTATTTGAAATGGTGCGGTCTGCAGCATATGTCCAAGGCCACATGGCAGGAGCATCATTTCACAGCAGGGCCAAGCACTGTGGCAGCTGGTCACCAGCGAGCAATGGCACCAGTGTTCTTCTGATTTTAGTGCTGCCCTGCCCTGCACTGGGAGGAGTCTAGGCAGTCCATCCTTGTGGCAGGGTGTGGATTGGCCATCAGCTTAGCTGCCAGCGCCCTGGAAATAGTACCTAAGACTTGTTGAATGCTTACACTTCTAAACATTTTGCACATGCTAATTCACATAGTCTTCATAATAACCCAGGGGGATAATACAGTTACCTTTATTTTAAGGTGAGGGTATTTAGGCAGAAAGAGATGAAGTAACTTTCTCATGATCACAAAGCTACTGGGTGGGGCCGGAGTTCAAACCCAAGAGGTCTGGCCTCCCAGTCTGTGCTCAACCAGTCTGTGACACTCACTCCTCCCTGAAACTGGCATAATTCTTCTTTACCATGATATATCATGTGGACATTACTTTTGTTTGTTTTAATATAGATTTTTTTTTTAATTGTGGTAAAGAACACATTACATTTATACTCTTACCCATTTTAAGGTGTGCAGTTTGGTATTGTTGGGTATATTCACATTGTTGTACAACAGACCTCTAGAACATTTTCATCTTGCAAAACTGAAACACTGTATCTATTAAACACAAATTCCCCAGCCTCTCTTCCCTATCCCTTGACAACCCACCTTTCTGCTTTCTGTTTCTATGATTTTTACTGTTTCGGATACTTCATATAAGTGGAATCATGCAGTATTTGTCCTTTGCTGGCTTACTTCACTTGAGGTTTATCCATGGTGTAGCATATGATAGAATTTCCTTCCTTTTAAAGGCTGCATAATATTCCATTGTGTATGTGTGTGTGTGTATATATATACACACTCATATATACATATATACACATATATGCATATATACACATATATACACATATATATGTGGCATTTAATCTATCCATTCATCTGTTGATGGACCTTTGAGTTATCTCTCCTTCTTGGCTGTTGTGGATATTGCTGCAATGAAGATGGGAGTGCAAACATCTCTTTGAGATCCTTCTTTGAAGTTTTTTGGATATATACCCAGAATTGAGTTTGCTGGACCATGTAGTAGTTCTATTTCTAATTTTTTGAGGAACCTCTATCCCGTTTTCCATAGTGGCTGCACTCCTCCCAGTGTGGGGCAGGGCGGCGCTAAAATTGAGAAACTAGGGTTCCAGTTCTCAATATGCTCACCAACATTTGTTGTTTTCTTTTCTTTTGACAGTGGCCATCCTAATGGATATGAAGTGATATCTCATGGTGGTTTTGATTTACATTTCTCTTAGGATTAGTGATGTGAAACATTTTTTCATAGACTTGTTGGCCACTTTTACCTTTGTATATCTTCTTTGGAAAATTGTTTATTGTATTTTCAAGTCCCTTACCTATTTTTAATTGGTTTATTTCAATTGCTATTGAGTTGTAGAAGTTCCTTATGTATTCTGAATATTAACCCCCTATCAGATATATGACTTGCAAATGTTTTCTTTCATTCCATTGGTTGCCTTTTCACTGTTTATTGTGTCTTTTGGTGTATAGTTTTTAAATTTGATGTAGTCCTGTTTGTCTGTTTTTGCTCAACACACACAAAACTAAAACTGTTGGAGTCATTTGTCATGCCCCTTGAGAGTAAGCTTTTTGGAAATTCTAATAAAATACTAGATTTTACTTCTAGGAGTATGTCATTTTGTTCCCTGGAATACATTCTTTGTGAACAAACATAATCTTCATTTCCTGTGATATAATGCTTTTTAGCAGCTTGGCAGAGGTGTTATAAAAAGTGGACTCTAAAAGCCCATTCTGTATGCCTATATGTGTATATGCTTGCATTCACTCAGTAATTAGGAACATTAGTATTTTCCTTAGTTTAAGTATGAATTAAAGGAAGTGCAGAGAAATTAGGGAAATTAGCACTGTTAGTAACAGTGCTGAGATTTAAACCCAGATTTCTGATCAAGAACCAGTGTACGCCCCACCTTTCTATTATATGATAAATCCAGTTTTTGATTGTGAAAGCTAAATATAGTCACCATAATGCTTCCCAAATTAGTATTAGTATTTAATGTGCTAGCAATGAAAATCCCAACACGATACTTTCACAAAAGAATTTCACAAAATGATTGTAATCAGATTGAGGGAACAGTAGTAAGACAGTAGTTATAGACAGAAGTAATTACTGCAAAGAAATAATATGTATATAATATATAGGGTATACAATATGTATTATTAAAACCAGAATATGATGAATGGAACAGAATCAGAATTCCAGTGATAGATCCAACTGTTTGGAAGAATTTAGTATTGAGCAAATAAGAGGGAAAAGAAAGAAGCAACTGAGAAGAGGAAATAGGAATATGAAATGTAAATGAAATTTAGGTCTCATATTCTCTGTAGTGTGTTGGTTTAAGAGTCTCTAATTTTTTTAATTAATGGAGTGTTTTTTCTTATCTATATTGATGACATCTTTTATTATAATTTTTAAAACCTCAAAGCAGAGATTTTAAAAGCGAGGCAACAGATTGGAAAGACATTGTGGTAAATTTATTTACTTAAAAGAAAATATATTTATCCTCAAAGTATACTAAACAGATTGTTTACAACAAGAAAAATATAGTTAGTAAATAGACTCTTGGGAAAGTGTTAAGCCTGGTTACTAATTAGAGGTGAAGATTAAGAGAACACCATACTTACTAAATTAGCAAATTAAAAACTCAGGGCTGGCCGGGCGTGGTGACTCACGCCTGTAATCCCAGCACTTAGGGAGGCTGAGGTGGGTGGATCATGAGGTCAGGAGATCGACACCATCCTGGCTAACAGGGTGAAACCCCATCTCTACTAAAAAATGCAAAAAAATAAAATAAAATAAAATAAAATTAGCTGGGCATGGTGGCGGGCTACTCAGGAGGCTGAGGCAGGCGAATGGCATGAACTTGGGAGGCGGAGTTTGCAGTGAGCTGAGGTCGTGCCACTGCACTCCAGCCTGGGTGACAGAGCGAGACTCCATCTCAAGAAAGAAACAAACAAAAAAACAAACAAAAAAAAGCTAAACAAAACTCAGGGCTAAGTTGTTCCCTAGGAAAATATGATTTTCTGATTGTAAAATAAATTGGAATAATTTTCTGTAGAGAATATTCTAGATAAAAAGCTGACATGTTTGACATGCTTCATTCATTTGTTCTTCATTCAACAAGTTTATTTTGAATTACTAATATGTATTATATACTGTGCTCTTGCAGTTCATTTGTAAAATTGCTAATAATTCTTTGATCTGGAAATTTCATTTGAGAGATTGTAATATAAGGAAATAAAGAAAAACTCATTTTGTTTAAACGTATTTATAGATGTGCAATATGTAATTTTAAAAAGCTAGGAGGAACCTCCAAGTGCCTAGTGATTGGGAAGTGATTAGTTAGACCACATCACATTGACATTAAACACAAAAACGTCCAGACCTTAGATACATATATCCCGCAAATATTAAGCCCGAAGAATAGAACCTAGTTGTATGGACACATTGATTGCAACTACCTAAAAAATTACACTTGGACATAGAGTTTGGAAGAAGGAATAAAGGTGTATGTTTAGTTTACATATGGCACAGGGCATTTACATTTTTTTTTTTTAACTCTTCCCTTTAGATCATTGTTCTACTTCACATTCACATTTTTGTTTTAAAAGGCACAGAGACACACATAAGAAAACACAGCAGCAAGATACTTTTTTCCAAATTAGATTTTACTTCTTATTCTATGGAAGGACATTTTTAGGAAATAATGACAAAAATGTTGTAATCTAATCATATAATAGCGGTGTGGGTGTATTTTTTCCCCCAGATTTTTAACTCATTGCGTGAATTAGCAAGGTCTCATGATGTACGAAGTACATTTCTGGGATCTTATTATTGTATGTATCTCAGGAAAGTGTCTTGCTTACTTTATGGCTGAGAATGAGAGCTTCCATGGGCTCCCATCCCACACTCCCTTCTCTCTTTTGGGTTTCCTCAGCTGTTCCTGCCTGGGCCTTGCACAGATGCTGTCTTCTTTCTGTTTCTGTAGATGAACTGGCAAAGGCTTCTCCCTGTCTCCTATTCAAAGCTGTCATCCCAGCTCTTTCTCTTTTGTCTCATAACATTTCTCCTTCTACTGAGTTAGTCCTGTAAGCATGGACACATGCTGTTGTTATTTTTGAAGTCTTTTTTTTTATTTTATTTTATTACATTTATTTATTTATTTATTTTTAAAATTATACTTTAAGTTCTTTTTTTTTTTTTTTTTTTTTTGAGACGGAGTCTCACGCTGTTGCCCAGGCTAGAGTGCAGTGGCGCGATCTCGGCTCACTGCAAGCTCCGCCTCCCGGGTTCCCGCCATTCTCCTGCCTCAGCCTCCTGAGTAGCTGGGACTACAGGCGCCCGCCACCGCGCCCGGCTAATTTTTTGTATTTTTAGTAGAGACGGGGTTTCACTGTGGTCTCGATCTCCTGACCTTGTGATCCGCCCGCCTCGGCCTCCCAAAGTGCTGGGATTACAGGCTTGAGCCACCGCGCCCGGCTATACTTTAAGTTCTAAGGTACATGTGCACAACGTGCAGGTTTGTTACATATGTATACATGTGCCATGTTGGTGTGCTGCACCCATTAACTCGTCATTTACTTTAGGTATATCTCCTAATGCTATCGTTCCCCCTACCCCCTCCCCACAATAGGACCCAGTGTGTGATGCTCCCCTTCCTGTGTCCAAGTGATCTCATTGTTCAGTTCCCACCTATGAGTGAGAACATGCGGTATTCGGTTTTCTGTTCTTGCAATAGTTTGCTGAGAATGATGGTTTCCAGCTGCATCCATGTCTCAAAATTTTTTTTTTCTGCCCCACTTTATCTTTCGGTTACTATCCTGTCTGTCTCCTTTTCTTTACATAAAACAGTTGCCTGTATTCCTTTTCTGTAGTTCCTCTCTTTCCCTTTTTTCTGAACCCTGTCCAGACAGGCTTTTATCCTTACCACTCCACTGGCGTTGCTCTTATCAACTTTACTGTGTCCTCTGTGTTGCTCAGCGCAAGGTCTGTCTTCAGTCCTACTTGTCCTACCAAAGGCATTTGATACAAGTAAATCGTGTCTTCATGGACTACTTTCTTTGGCTTCTAGGACACCACATTCTCCCAGCTTTTTCTGTAGGCTGCTTCTTCCCCCATCTCCTTTGCAGATTCCTCTTCATCTCTCAGATCTCTTAACTCTGACCAGCCTCAGAGTTCTCTTCTTCTCTGCATTTACTCCTTTGGGGATCTCATCTTGTCTCATGGCTTGGAATAACTTCTGTGTTGCTGAGAATTCCCAAATCTAGATTTCAGCCCAGACCTCTCTCCTGATCTCCAGATGCTTGCACCTGACTTCCCTGTTTTGTCCACCATCTCCCGCTTACCAGGTCAGAGCATTCCTCCTGGGGCTTTCACCAAAAGCCTTGGAGTTGTCCTTGACTACCTCATGTGCCCCTTATCAGGTCGGCTAGGAAATCTTTTGAATCTAGGCCCTAATTATATCTGAAATCTGTTTCTTATCACTTCCTCTGCAATCACCCTGATCCCAAATGTCACCCATCTCTCACTTGGGGTATTGCCAGAGTCTCCTGTGTGTTCACTCTGCGCTTTTCCTGACCCCTCTGCTTACTTTTTATACATATGACAGCCAGAATGATTCATTTAAAATATAAATCAGACTATGCCATTTCTCTGCTCAAAGCCCCTGATTAGCTCCCCACCTCAGAGTAAAAGCTAGTGGTCTGCAGCAGCCCATGGGATCTTGCCCCATGCCCACTTCTTTGATTTCATTTCCTACTGTTTTGCCTTCCCTCCTTTTCCAGCTGCCCCCACCTCTAGGAATACACTAGACATCCTTCCAGGCCTTTTTGTGGGTGGTTTCCTCTGCTGGGAAGCCTCTCCCTAGATACCTGGAGCACTCTTTCCCTTTCTCTCTTGTGTTTCCTCAAGCATCTCTTCTTAGCGGTGTCTTCCTTGATCATTCGGCTTAAAGTTGCAGCCCCCACCACTGATTTCCCCTGCTTTATTTTTCTCTATAGCAATTTTCACTAGCTGAAACACTTAATTAGTTGTGTTACTTATTGATTATTTTCTGTCCAATAGAGTGTAATCTCCATGAAGGCAGATTTTAATTTTTCTGTTTTGTTTATTGCTATTCCACCGTTGCATAGTGTAGTGCCTGGAACGCAGCAGGCATCCAGTAAATATTTAATCTGTAGATAACAACTAAAACAGTATAATCTTAAGGAATAATTTTGAGCTGAGATTGGATCAAGGATGTTGTAGGAAATTTGTGTAGTGGATGGAAGTAATTAAATGTTCTCTAGGGTTGTTTCTGGCACTACTCTATGGTTTCAAACTTTTTAAAGTGGTTGGGAGAAAATGGGTATTATTTTTAACTTCAATTAAGACTTTTAAGTCTAATATTGTTTTCAGTCTCTGCAGTGAAATGGGTCTCTCCGTGTATCTAGGGAGCCTAAACAAACGAAAGTTGATTTGTGTCTGAAAATCAACTCAAGGATGACGCTCAAGGATGAACTTGGAGTAATTACACTTAGATGTGACAGTGGAATCAACAGAAATGCAAACTTATTACATGGGATATATCTTTTCCACATGTTAATAATGCTCTAATGTCTCCTCTCTTTCCTGGCAGACAGACTTGTGGGAAGAGGGATTACTGATTCACACAGTTGCATCTTTGTGTTTGAACCTGGAATTAAAGCAGGAGTGGAAGGGCGTTGGAGTCATAGTTCACCCAGGCTATAAAGAGGCCTGATCAGTTTTCCCTGACCTTCACGTCTTCTGTCTGATGACTCAAGTTTTCAAACTTAGAGTCTTTCTCTTGGAGAATGGAGATACGGAATTTGAAATCTCCTCTTATTTTCTCCTTAGCAGCCAATCCATGTTTCAGATTCTATAATACATTTCACTAAGTAGCTATTGAGTGTCTGTATCTGGCCAGGCACATTGTGGCTTGGGATTCAAAAAATAAGACAGATTTTATTTTTCATTATGGTCTGATTATAAATTTAGGGGACAAAAAACATGTGTAGTATAAAATGATGTGGTAAGTTTTTAAAGATGATATTACATATATGGAATTTAAAAAATAAGTACCATAATCTTGAGATTGATCTGATCCTTTTAAATGATCCAGATTTTAATTCTGGATGGGGTTACGTTTCAAGTAAAGCCGATCTGCAACTCTTCATAGCAAATGGAGTGGCACTCTCACCAGTCTAAACTGTGATAATTAAAACACTGGTCTTAATATTGCACTTTAAGCTTCTATTTGAATATGAGTGCTTCACATAAATATGGAAACTTACATTGTCAAGCAAAATGATTAAATTATGCTGTGTAGACTTGGCTTGAGCCACATTTCCTGGTTTACTGTTTTGAGTTTTTAATCTTACAAACCCCGTAAACCCTCTATACTTGTGAAACCATTCTTGCCACCCCAGACAGACCTTATTATGCCTTTCTCTGTAACACTTCTGTTGCTGCCCATAGTGATACTCATATGTCATTAATACAGACAGTAATAGAAAAATATGTAAGACACAGTCGTGCAGAGGAAGGTTGATGAGGTCTACCTGCAGCTGGCAAGTCAGGTTTTACAAAATCCTAATTCATAGAGTTATTGTATAGATTAATTGATATACTATTTTCTGTTAAAAGCTTAACATTATTCCTGATGCTTAATACATGCTCAGAAAACATTAGCCATTATTGTTGTAATTAATGTGAATTTTTCTTCCCGTTTTATCTCTGTTGGAGGCAGACATCAACATTTTTTGGATTGGTGAATAAAACCAGACTGTCCTGAATTAAGTTTTCCTGGCACATGTGTAATTAAAACCTCTGTAGGACTATTAGATAGTATGAGTACAAATGAGTGAGTTACCTCATTTCACCTTTATAGTTCCTGGTTAAAGAGAGAAAGACATTTTGAAATTTTCATAGTTCATAATTTGAACCTTGAAATTTAGGATTGTACAAAAAGACAGGGAATTTAATGCATCAAATGAATGTGACATGCCATTATTCTTTGTTGCTAGTAGTTGGCCAATTTCAACTTTAATAGAAGTTCAGCCTTTTGTAATAGTTTGCAAAAACAGCAAAAAATTTGAGCAATAAGCTTTTAATTTTAGATTTCCTTCTTATCCTGTAGAATAAAGTTTTAGCAGTAATGTCAACATAAGTAAATTGTGAAGAATCTAATGATATTCAAGTGAATGAGGATACTCTATTTTTGACCTACTGTACAAATTACAGTTCATAAAGTGAAATTCAAGCATCTTATTTTGCACAATATAAAGTTCAGCCATGTGCCACATAACGACATTTCAGTGGAGGATGACCACATATAGGATGGTAATAAGATTATAATACTGCATTTTTACTGTACCTTACCTTTTCTATGTTTAGCCATTTTATACACGAATACCAATGTGTTATAGTTGCCTACAGTATTTAGTATAATAACATCCCGTACAGTTTTATAACCCAGGAGCAGTAGGCTATAGCATATAGCTTAGGTATGTAGTGGGCTGTACCATTTAGGTTTGTGTAAGGACACTCCATGAAGTTTGCAAAATGTATTCCTGAGAATGTATCTCCGTGGCTAAGCAATGCATGATTGCATTTGCGTGTGCACATCTTTAATAAGAATATCTTACTAAAGATTCTGAGGCAGTGACTTTGTTTACTTTTTCATAGGTAATGTAAAATAGACAAATCTAAAGGACTTTATTTATTATGAATGAATAGTTCTTGAGGCTGGGGAAGTAAGAACCCTTTTTTAAAAAAGGTTTATAGCCTTATTAAGGAAATGATGAATGTTGCAAAAGAAACACATGACTTTGTTACATTTGTTTGGTAATTATGTAGTTATTTATTCATCTGTGTAAGAGATCATTAGAGCCTGGATTATTTTCAAAATTTTAGTTTCTAAATATGACATACATTTTCAAATAAAAATGTATATATATATTAAGAATACAGAATTATAGTTATTAATAAGCATTAAAACTTTGCCTATGGATAGCTACTGCTGTGGTTAATAGTTACCTTTTATTTGCTTTAAGTGAACATCTGGCTGACTTAATCTAACTCAAAAATTTTTAGACATAAACTCAAAGCCACTGTCAGTAAATTTTTCTTTATTTTTAAGCAGTCATGAAGATGAGATACCCAGAGATAAGCCATATGAGCAAATAGTGCCTTAATTGCTCAAAAGGGAATGAATTCTAAGAATTAAGATGAATAAACATGACTAGTTTCTAGCAAATTTATAAAATATTAATGAAGATTTGGAAGCATTTAGAAAAGAGTCTGATGATTACTAGGAAGTTTTGTGTGTTCACTAGAAATATGCCTTACTAAACTATTCTCATTTGTTTTTTCTTTGAAAGCATTTTTTGGTGAGTAGATTAGGAAAATTCTGCAGATAAAGCATTTGGCACACTCTTTCACTGAATATATTCGTAGAACATTTTCTTTGTGTTAATTAGCAAAGTAAGGGAGCAAAATAAAGTTTAATCTTGTGGGGCATACTGATGACAAATAATCTCTGAAATTTGGGAAATTAAAAAAACAAACAAACATGGTTTAGTAGGATGCCTTGTCAGGGTTGAAAAGTGGGCCCAGAAGGTCTCTACTGGGGTGCAACCAAGAGCTCAGTCCTTCAGCTCTGTGCTTATCAAATCCAGGGAGCCCAGAGCAAGCTAAATGGCTGTTACGCTTGATAACAGAGCTAATATTAAAAATAAGATACTGGAATGCTGTTAAAAACCAAGAAAAGTTAAAATTCATAGGAAATGTATTTATAATATGGGTATCTCCATATATTTTACGTTTTAAATATATTTGCGTTACAGCCATCTTAGAGCTGACCAACAGTGAGACAGACTCCTTACAGAGAACGTTAAGAGAGAGTTTACAAAGTCTATATAGGGAGGCGGTCAGTGTAAGGTACAGGGTGACCTTTGTTGAGGAGATGAAGAAGTCTTCCTTGTATTCAGAGCCTGACTGAAGGGCTTCTCTAGTCCCGCATGATTCTAAAATTCTCAGGCTTCTTTATTGATTACAATTGAGAAATGATTTTATCAAAGCTGACAGAGAATTTGTCCCCTGAAGTGGAATAAATCATCTAAGATCCTCAAGATTGCAGATTACTAAAGAGGAGGACAGTGTCTCTTTTTTGTAACTTCTATGAGAGGTCAGTAGACGGTAGTTGGCTCAGTGACACCTGAGTTATTCTGTTTCATTCCTTTTGGCCTCTGTCTTTTAAATTATCACATTCACTTTTCTTGGATATGTTTTAGGTCTTTTTTTATGAAATCAAGAACATTATTTTATGTTCTTTTTACAGAGAGAGTTTGTAAAGTACGAAGATGACCCACTCTGAAAGCCACATGCCCCTGGCACCCTCTGAAGCACCTCAGTCCTCTCCTGACTCTTTAAATGATTCATTCTGCCATTTGCATGATTCCTCTGAAGAAAACCAATTACTTAGTGTTCTTGAGGTGATTGACTTGCAAATAATCTTGTGCTCTTAAAGCACATTTTTGGTAAATTTTCAAATTTCTGAAAACTAGAAATTATTTCTTTAGTTGTAATTGAGTGAGATCAGATATTCACAGATTAATAGACTCTCAAAACCAGTAGGTGCTGCCTTCATACCAAAGGTTTTACCATGCTAGGATAAACATTCATCTTCAATTTTTTTGTTGTTAAAAAGCATACTTCACAAGCAATTTATTATCCCAGTCATTTTATCACATACCTCTTCTGGAGCTTAGGGTCCCAGCCCCTTCTTGTCTCTTCTTTTGTGTCTCCCCACTTATACCCCCACCACACTTTGGTGTTTTTGAGGTTTCTTAATCTTATGTAAAATGTGCATGAAAAGCATTTTTAGAAAGCCTTGCCATGTTTATTGATCTGTAACATACAATATACATAGTGTGCTTGCTGTATTAACACAGCTCCAAGACAAGACCCCTAGCTTTCCTACAGCTCTACTAACTCCCCCAAATCCCACTTCTGTAGAACTTTGGAGCTGTGGCACCTGTTGAGGTAATGGTTACTTTCCTCAAAAGGTTGCCATTACGATGATTGACTTCAAAAAGTATAAAAAAAGTCTTTTGAAAAATTGACAGTTCTCCCCACAAAGAGTTGAGTGATTAGTCAGCTGCAATTTCTTCTAACTTGTAGTTCCTTCTAATATATGATGTTGAGGTTTTAGAGAGAGCAATTAAAATAAAGTGGTCTAATTAAACAGTGTTTGCATCATCTTTTTCAGTTTAGATGTTGAGGAAGTGTTCAGGTCCTACCAAGCAATTTTTTTCTCCTTTTGAGTGAGAACTGTCTATACTTTTGGACTTACTGTCTTTACCTGTCCCCCTTTTGAGCTTTTATATCTTAAATGTTATGCCATTTACTCCTTTTAATAGATTAAACTTATTTTCAGGTTATTAAAAAAAAACCACTTGTCTCACAGAATCATAAGACAAACTGTATAAAACTCTTGGAACAGTGCCTGGCACATGGTAGTATGCAGTAAATGTTATCTGCTCTTTCATTTTAGTTTAAACATATCTGCCATGCACCTGCCTCAATGGAATAGTGTAAAAGGATATTTATACTTATAATCAGTATAAATTATAGTTATTTATACTTATAATTAGTACAAATTATATAATTTATACTTGTGAGTTTTATGAATTTATACAAATTAACCCCTTCTGAGCCCTAGGTTTCTCAGCTTTATCCACTTCATGGTGGTTTTATGAGTATTAAGTAGTAGTACAGAAGGGCAACTGGTACATATAACCTCCTGGTAGTGTTGGCTTACTCTCCTCTCTTATGAGGTAAGAGTTCCTTAAGGACAGGGACCATGTTTTTGTGTTTATCCCCGGATCTGTCATAGCCTCTGGCACATAGTAGGTGCTTGTGAGTTACATAAATGGGATCATTGGGAAGGAGAATGAACAGAAGAACGTATAGAAATTTTTCTATTGTAGGTAGCATTCTTCCAGGGGAAAAAGGTTATTTGAAAGCCACAAGGGTCTTAAAAACTCAGTTTTTCATTTAAAGCTTAAAGCGTTTTGATATTTACTTCTAAAGTATTACAACTAATATGACCATGACTGACGAATGGAAGAAACACAGAGGGATATAGACTGGAAGAGAAAGGAGAGAGGGAGAGAAAGACTAAGATTTAGTGAGTACTGTGGAAATGTTAAACTCTAAAGTTACCCTCAAGAGTAGCTTCGAGAGTCTTAGCTCAATTATCAGGGGCCTTTGGAAAGCCAAATAGGTAATTAGCCTTTATTTAAAAAATTACTTGCTTTTAAGACTTTGAAGGATCCTTTCTGAATGGAAGATACAGCCAAAGATGGTAGTGAGAGGTATGGAAGATTCAGGAGGATGTGTGTGGTTGTGTCTTCAGTAACCCGAGCAAACGGCCTGGGATTAGAGGAAATCAATCTGAGGATTGGGTACATTTTGTCCACGTTCACTGTCAGAGTTATCAAGCAATTGGGAGGTAAGGTTCTAGAGTTGGTTTTGTTGTCCTGTCTCAAGACCTAATTATGCCTCTTGGGATGAGGTGAGGAAAACATGTGTCTTGGGACTGGCCGTTGGTAACTGCATTAGAGAAAATGAGCTTGGCAGGTCTCCCACAATTTGGAGATTTCTCCAGAAACATACTGCAGTGTTAGGTCCAGGGAACAATCCATGATCTGTCCTTGGATTAGAGGCAACACATAATCACATTACCTATCAGTTTAGTCCTGATGCCTATGAATGCCCAGTTCTTCCTTATCATTCAGCTTGTGGATGGGAGACAACAATGCATGTCTTGTTTCTTCTCGTATTTGTAACTGATTTGCTTTTAAGACTGTTTTGTCTGCATTGCCCTCTGCTGTTGGTGTAATAAGAAAAACCAATGGGGGAAAATATTTCTTATCTTTAGAGATGAAATAGACATGTAGCTAGGGAATAGATATGAGAATAGACATGTAGCTTGTTTGATGGCCCGTGTCATTTCTCAGTTTGGATTTACTGCTATGTTTTTCTTTTTTTCTTTTTCTTTTCTTTTTTATTATTATTATACTTTAAGTTCTAGGGTACATGTGCATAACGTGCAGGTTTGTTACATATGTATACTTGTGCCATGTTGTTGTGCTGCACCCATCAACTCGTCAGCACCCATCAACTCGTCATTTACATCAGGTATAACTCCCAATGCAATCCCTCCTCCCTCCCCCCTCCCCATGATAGGCCCCGGTGTGTGATGTTCCCCTTCCTTGGTTACAAAAACAAATGGCACCGAAGGAAAAGACCACATTTCCTTTTATCATTGCAACAGGTGTTTATTTTTATTTATTTTTATGAGTATATAAAATGAAAAGTATTCAGATTAACTTGTTATTCAGAGAGGTGATATCAGGTGGGGAGTAGTGGGATTAAAAAAAAAGAACCTCCCATGCCAGCTGCATTCTGATTGCCAATGCATCCGTGATTGGTGCCTTGCTCAACATCTCCCAGGTGCCATCACTTCATAAGTTTCCCAGATTTTGCTGTTTCTTAGAAGGCAGCAGGGAGGGCCTGCTACGATGGCTCACGCCTGTAATCCCAGCACTTTGGGAGGCATATGGCAGGTGGATCACGAGGTCAGGAGTTCAAGACCAGCCTAATATGGTGAAACTTCGTCTCTACTAAGAATAAAAAAATTAGCTGGGCATGGGGGCGGGTGCCTTTAATCCCAGCTACTCGGTGGAGGTTGCATTGAGCTGGGATTGTGCCACTGCACTCTAGCCTGGGTGACAGAGCGAGACTCCATCTCAAAAAAAAAAAAAAAAAAAAAAAAAAGAAAGATGGCAGTAGTGGGAGGAATGTGGGATGTGAAATTGGAAATCCTGGGTCCTGCTTTCAAATCTTATGCAAATATGTGATTTTAGGTAAGTCACTTAATGCTTCAGCTTGCTTTCTCTTCTGTAAAGTAAGAGTTATATGTAAAGTTCCTTCTAACATAGCCGTTTCATTGACCAGATAAGAAAGAAAAAGTACTGTCATCATCTGCCACCTACTTAGGCCCCTTCCGCAATGTGAAATGGACACTGTGAGTGTAAAAACATACTCAAAAGTGTATTTTTAATTCTCTTACTCCACAGAAAACACAGAAGACTTATGTGACCAAATGTGGGGGATTTCTCCCCACCAACAAGCAATCAGTTTCGCAGCAGACACCAGCTGGATGTCCTCCAATTCAGTTCTCACACTGTCAGCCTAGAAATAGCATCTGATTCCACAGGTTGAGGGCACAGTCCTCAAGACCTCCCCCCACCCCCAATGCCAACAGGCTTCAGACACCAGTTGTAACTTTGGGTCTCTGGAACTTTGACCAACCAACTACTTCAAGTTGGAGTTTTTACAACACCTTTTTTGGGCTAGATTAATTTTCTATAAAACACTTAGGTTTACTGGTTTATTTCAAAGGATATTTCAAAGGATACAAACAGATAGAGAGATACATAGGGCGAGACTTGGAAGGGTCCTGAGTACAGGAGATTCTCTCCCTGTGGAGGTGGAGTCCTCCACTATTGGTACATGGATTTTTGTTCGCTTCCTGTCAACCTCCGTATCTTCATCTGTCCAGAAGTGCTAGCCCTTTTCGCCTTTTATAGAAGTGTCATAATAATTATGTCACTACCTAGGCATAATTGATTAAACCATTGGCAACTGGTGACCAACTTAACCTTCAGCTTCTCTCCCCTTGGAGGTTGGGGGTCCCAACCCTCTAATCCTGCCTTAGTTTTTCCAGTGACCAGTCCTTATCCTGAAGCTGCCTAGGGGCTGCCAGTCATCTGTCAACTTACTAGCATACAAAAAGACATCACTTTGGAGAGTCTAAGGATTTTAGGAGTTGTATGCCATGAAACAAGGGTGGAAGACCTAATATTTCACTCTATCACAGACAGCAAGTGGAGGGTCAGGCCATAAGAGGAGTTCTCAATCCTAGTCTCATACATTTACAAAATGTTAAATACATAACATGGATTCATTTAAAAAAATGAAGCTGTAAGCCCAGTGCTGCCCTATAGTATAATTTTTTACATTTACCCTAAAAACATTTTACTTTTAATAGAATGCTCCATTGGATTTGGTGCTCAGTCCTGGACAACTCTTCATTTCCAGTGGCCTGACTTAGGTTGAATTTTGTTATTTGAGCCAGCCCTGTGAGTAAGCTTGACTTGCTGGCTATTTGTGTGTTTCTTGTTATTTAAGACATCTTGCTGAAGTTGAAGAGTACACTCTTTGAAAGAGTGTTTTGTAATGGAAAACTGTTGCATTAAAAAGTGGCTTTGTGTTTTTATAGACCACACAATTCTAAGCCAAATGACACAGTTTCAAAATAGCTATTGGTGGGTAGAACACACAGGTAAGTACTTTGAGAGCCTGGTGCCAGAAGTTTGAAGTATTTGTAAGAAGAAAGCACAGCATGAGCCAGGTCTAGAGTTTCCTGTTTGATCATTTTTACAATATCTTAGAATAGATTTGCAGTTACCCTGCCAAATGTGTACTTCATCTTTAATTAGACACATTCAAATATATCAGTTAAAGAGCTTTTGGTTCAATATCCGCTATTCGGAGCATTTATTCTGATACTGCCTTTTACTGCCTCCCAAATCTATGTTTGTATTGGTACTGTATACAGTAAAGGTAAATGCATTTTAAAGTGTAATGAATGATACCTGGTGCTGAACAAAGTGGAGTAAGTCTTCCACAGCCTGTCTCTCCACTGATTACAACTAAGAACTCTGGAAATAATGCAAAATGCAGCTGAGGATTCTGAAAAGTAAACAACAGCAGGAAAATTGGGTAGGGACGTCAAAATTTGAAGACCTACTGGACTGGCAGTGAATTTACTGTTTGTATTATGTTTTCTTCTTAATCTCCTGGCTTTTACCTTTGGAGGGCTGAATCCCAGGACTGCTCAGTGAACACCAGTCGCAGAAAAGCCCAACAGAAACCCCCTCCTTCTATTCAGAAGACTCAGAATAGGGACCCTTGTGAGCCAGAAGATATGGAAGGAGTTCCCCCTCCTGTTTTTTTCTCTCCTTGCCCTGCCTTGAGGCCAGCCCAGTTAAAAACCTGCACTGTTGCAGTGGTGATGGCAGTAATGTAGCACTATTGATGCTAAGATACAGCCCCTCTTTCTGTACAAAGGAAATAGAAAAGGGATCCCTGATGTCTAGAGAGTGTGGGAGGTAATCAGTTATTTTTTCTCTGTAGTTTCCCTTGCTGGTATGCTGCAAGTACAGTCCCAATTATATACAACTGAAAAACAGTGTAAGGGATTAAGTTCTAAGAGAAAGTGCTGGTTTTATGCATAGCAGACTTGGAAAAGAGGACCCTAAGGGCCTGAGGGTATCAGGGAAGTGGTGGAGAAGAGAGCTGAAAAAGGGGATCCCCTGTTTCTGTGTATAAGCTGAAACAAGTCCTGAGCTCACCCCTAAGCAGCACATGCACAATTCAGACCCAAAGGGGCATAGCAGATGTTTTGAGTACAGAACTGTGACATGAGGTACCACACAGTCCCAGACTGTCTCCTGAGTAATCTGAATAACACAGCTATTGAAAATTGCTATTTAACAAGATGGCTGACTAGATGCAGACAGGAAGAACTTCTCCCACTGAGAGACCAGCCCATCAGGAAGAACTACATACTCCAAACAGATCTTCAGAAAGAAAGTATTGAGAGTAGACAGAAGGAGGATACAGACCGCAGGCTGAAGTGGGGGAGGAGACCCTGCATGGAGTTGCTGAGCACCAGGACTTATTCCTGACCCTGAGCAGCTCCTGGAGAAGGGGCCAGTGAAATAGACTTGGAGTGGCCCACTCTCGTTACAGACCTCTGATATCCTCGCTGCAGGAGACCCCATAACCCCCATGAATATTTGAGCTGGCAAAGACAGAACTCCAGCTTGCATGAAGCCCCAGGGGTCTTTTGTGGGAATGGCTGCAGTGGAGCATAGTCATGGGTGCTCATCCTTCAAGGCCCACCACACTCCTCTAGGTGGCTTTAACCTTTGTTGGCTGCCAGACCTGGATAGAACATATCTTGCTCTTGGGAAGGGGCCTGTCTGATCTGAGTGTCCCCCTATTTGCTGGCCTATCCCAGGGTCCCTGCCTGGCCACACCTGCTTGCAGCATGGCCTTGGCTGCCCAGCTGAGGTGCTTGCCAGCAGCTACTGCCATGGCTCTTTTGTCAGAAGATCTGTCCTCATAGAGAGCTTCTGTAGGTGGGCCCCTGCTGGCATGCCCCCACCCACAACCCTCCCCTGCCAGCATGCACTTGCTCACAGCCTCCCCTCATTACTTCACTGGCATGAACTTGCCTGCAGCCTCCCCCTGCTGCTTCTCTGGTGGGTGTAACTGATTACAACTAAAAACCCTGGAAATAATGCAAAATGCAACTGAGGATTCTGAAAAGTAAGCAACAGCAGGCAGATTGAGTAGAGAAGTCAAAATTTGAAGACCAACTGGTATGGCTGAATTTACTGTTTGTATTATCTTTCTTAATCTCCTGGCTTTTACCTTTGTAGGGCTGAGTCACAGGATTGCTCAGTGAACACCATGTGTACTTGCCATGTGCATGCTAACCTCACTACTACCCTGCCACTGGTGCACACATGTGCAGGGACACCTGCTGCCTTGCTAAAGCCCTTTTGCTGGCAGACCCCATTGGAGTGTTACCGGGAGACTGGTTCCAGGCCCCCAGGATTAGAGCACACAGCCTAGGAGTGCTAAGCTGAGCCTTGGCCCCCTGCAGTCATCCAGACATGAAGCCAATCAATTTAAACCCAACTTATACTACTGTCAAACCCTCAAGGGCATCAAAGAATATAAAAAGCAAAAAGCCCTATCCAAAGGACAGCAACTTTAAAGATTAAAGAAACATCAGCTTACACAGATGAGAAAGAACCAGTGCAAAACTCTGGCAATTCAAAAAGCCAGAGAGAGTCATTTTACCTCCAAATGACCACATGAGCTCGACAGCAAGGGTTCTTGATTGAAATCACTGAACTTATAGGCATAGAATACATAATCTGGATGGCAAATAAGGTCATTGAGATTTAGGAGAAAGTTGAAACTGAATCCAGGGAATCTAAGGATTCCAATAAAATGATAGAGGAGCTGAAATATGAAATAGCCATTTAAAGAAAGAAACTGTTCCAGTTCTCAGAGCTTGAAGACCAGTTCTTTGAATCAACACAGTTGGACAAAATAAAGAAAAAATTTAAAAATGAACAAAACCTCTGGGAAATAAGGGATTATGTGAAGAGACCAAACCTACAACTCATTGACATCTGAGAAAGACAGGGAGAGAGAGCAAGCAACTTGGAAAATGTTTTTGTGGATGTTGTCCAGGAAAATTTCCCCAACCTCGCTAGAAAAGTCAACATGCAAATTCAGTAAATTCACAGAACCTCAGCAATATACTACATCATCTTGAAGATAGTCATCAGATTCTCCAAGGTCAATGTGAAAGAAAAAGTATTAAAGGCAGATTAGAGAGTAGGGGCAGGTCGTATACAAAGGGAACCTCATTAGGCTAACAGCAGACCTTTCGGCAGAAATCTTACAGGCCAGAAGAGATTGGGGGGCTTATATTCAGAAACCTTAAAGAAAAGAAATTTCAAGCAAGAATTCCATTTCCAGCCAAAGTAAGCTTCATAAACAAAGGAGAAATAAAATTTTCTTCCGACAAGTGAACACTAAGGGAATTCATTACCACCACACCTGCCTTACAAGACATGCTTAAGTGAGTGCTAAACATGGAAGTGAAAGACTGTTATCTGCCACATAAAAACACACAAGTACATAGTCCACTGACACTATAAAGCAACTATATAATCAAGTCTGCGTAACAACCCGCTAACAACATGACAGGATCAAATCTTAACGTCAATATTAAGCTTGAACATTTTAAACAGGGCCAGGTGTCGTGGCTCATGCGTGTAATCTCAGCACTTGGGAGGCCAAGTTGGGTGGATCACCTGAGGTCAGGAGTTCAAGACCAGCCTGGCCAGCATGATGAAACCCCCTCTCTACCAAAAAATTAGCCAGGCATAGTGGCATGTGCCTGTAATCCCAGCTACTCAGGAGGCTAAGGCAGGAGAACTGCTTGAACCTGGGAGGCAGAGGTTGCAGTGAGCTGAGATCACACCACTGCACTCCAGTATGGGCAACAGAGCAAGGCCCCCTCTCAAAACAAAACAGAACCTTGAACATAAACAGGAACATAAACAGTGTGCCCACTTTGAAGGCACAGAGTGACAAGTTGCATAAAGAAGAAAACCCAACTGTATGCTGCCTTCAAGAGACCCATCTTAAATGCAAACCCACTCATAGGCTCAAAGTAAAGGGATGAAGAAAAATCTATCAGGCAAACAGAGCAAGAGTTGTTTGAAAAAATTCTTATTTCAGAAAAAAACAGACTTTAAGCCATCAATGGTCAAAAAGGACAAAGAACCCAGGTGTGGTGGCTCACGCCAGTAATCCCAGCACTTTGAGAGGCTGAGGTAGGCAGATCACCTGAGGTCAGGAGTTCAAGACCAGCCTGGCCAACATGGTGAAACCCTGTACTAAGAATGCAAAAAATTAGCTGGGTGTGATGGTGTGCAGCTGTATTCCCAGCTACTTGGGAGGCTGAGGCATGAGAATCACTTGAACCTGGGAGGTGGAGGTTGTAGTGAGCCGAGATTGTATCACTGCACTCCAGCTGGGTGACACAGAGTGAGACTCCATCTCAAAAAAATAAAAAGGACAAAGAAGGGCATTGCATAGTGATAAATAGTTCAACTAAATAAGAAGACTTAACTATGATAAATATATATGCACCCAACACTGGTGTGCTCAGATCAATAAAACAAGTTTCTAAGAGATCTATGAAGAGACTTAGATAAACACACAATAATAATGGGAGACTTCAACATGTCATTGACAGTGTTAGATCATCAAGGCAGGAATGAGTCAGTTACTTGGGACCTAAACTTGACACTTAACCGCATGTAACCGCATGGATTTAACAGACATCTACATGATATGCCACCCAACAACAACAAAATATACATCATTCTTACCTGCACATGGCACATACTCTATGATTGACCACACATTTGACCATAAAGCAATTCTCAATAAATTAAAAACAAACACAAAATCCTACCAACCAGACTTTCAGACCTCAGTGCAATAAAAATGGAAATCAATACCAAGAAGATCTCTCCAAACTGTACAATTACTTGGAGATTAACTTGTCCCTGAATGGCTTTTGTGTAGAGTGAAATTAAGGTACAAATCAGTAAGTTATTTGAAATTAATGGAGACAGATGCAACTCACCTGAATCTTCGGGATGCAGCTAAAGCAGTGGTAAGAGGAAAGTTTATAGTGCTAAATGCTTACATCAAATTAGAACTCAGATTAACAACCCAGCATCACACCTAGAGGAACCAGAAAAACAAGAGTGAGCCACCCAACAGCTAGAAAAAGAAAATAAATAACAAAAATCTGAGCTGAACTGAACAAAAATGACGGATGAAAATTCATATAAAAGATTGACGAAATCTAACGTTGGTTCTTTGAAAAAATACATAAGATTGAGAGATCATTAGCTAGACTAATAAAGAAAAAAGATCCTAATAAACACAGTTAGAGATGGCAAAGATGACATTACCACCAACCCCACAGATACAAAAAACAAAACCCTCAGAGACTGTTATGAAAACCTCTATGAATGTAAAAGGGTGCACCTCACTGGAAAACAGTTTGGTAATTGTTCACAAGGTTAAATGGAGATTACCGTATGACCCAGCAATTCCACCCCTAGGTATACACAAGAGAAATGAAAACAAACATCCACACAGACATTTTACACATACATTCATAGCAGCATTATTCATACTAGACGAAAACAAAGCAACCCAAACACCCACCAGCTGGCGAATGGATAAATACAATATAAAATGTGGCATATCTGTAGAGTGGAATAGTAGAGCAACAAAAAGGAATGATGTACTGACACATGCTTCCACATGGAGGAGCTTGGAAAACACGATGCTCAGTGAAAGAAGCCAGTCATGGGACCGCATATTGTATGAGTCCATTTATATGAAAGATCCAGAATTGGTGAATCCGTAGAGACAGAAAGGAGATGAGTGTCTGCCAGGTGCTGGGAGAGATGGGCAAGTCGTGGGTCATTAAGGACTTGTGGGTTTGGAGTGACGAAAATTTGACTGTAATGATTGTTGCACAACTCTGAATATAGTAAAAGCCACTGAACTGTACATTGTGAATGGGTGAATTATACAGTATATGAGCTATATCTCAATAAAGCTGTTAATCTTTTGTTTAAAAAAAAAACCTCTATGCACACCAACTAGAAAACCTACAGAAAATGGATAAATTCCTGGAAATGTAAAACCTCCCAAGATTGAACCAGGAAGAAATGGAATACTTGAACAGATCAATAATGAGCTCTGAAATTGAATCAGTAATTAAAAACCTACCAACCAGTAAAAGCCCTGGACCAGAGGGATTTACAGCTGAATTTTATCAGCTGTATAAAGAAAAGCTGGTACCAATCCTATTGGAACTTTTAGAAAATATTGAGTAAGAGGGACTCCTTTCTGAGTCATTATATGAGGCCAGATCATTCTAATGCCAAAACATGGCAGACAATAAAAGATGAAAACTTCAGGCTAATATCCCTGATGCACATAGACACAAAAATCCTTAACAAAACACTAGCAAATTGAATCAAGCAGCACACTGAAAAGCTAATCCACCACAATCAAATAGGCTTTATTCCTTGGATGCAAGGTTGATTCAACATAAGGAAATCTATGTGATTTATCACATGAACAAAACTGAAAAACACATGATGATCTCAATAGACACAGAAAAGGCTTTCAACAAAATTCAACATTCCTTCATGTAAAAAAACCCTCAACAAACTAGGCATTGAAGGAATAAACCTCAAAATAATAAGATCCATTTATGAGAGACCCACAGCCAACATTATAACAAATGGGCAAAACCTGGAATCATTTTCCTTGAGAACCAGAACAAGACAAGGATGCCCAATCTCACCACTCCTATTCAGCATAGTACTGGATGTCCTAGCCAGAGCAATCATGTAAGAGAAAGAAGTAAAAGTCATCCAAATAGGAAGAGAGGAAGTCAAACCATATCTATATGCAGATGATATAATTCTATATCTAGAAAACCCCATACTCTCCCCAGAGGCTTCTAGAATTGATAAACAACTTCAGCGAAGTTTTAGGATACAAAGTCAATGTACAAGTGTCAGTAGCATTTCTGTACATCAATAACGTTGAAGCTGAGAGCCAAATCAAGAATGCAATCCCATTCACAAAAAGCCACAAAAATAATAAAATACCTAGGAATACAGCTATACAGGGAAGTGAAATATCTGTGCAATGAGAATTACCACACACTGCTAAAGGAAGTTGAGGAGAACACAAACAAATGGAAAAACATTCCATGTTCATAGATAGGAAAAATTAATATTGTTTAAATGGCCATACTCTCCAGTTTACAGATTCAATGCTATTTCTATCAAATTACCTACATCATTTTTCACAGAATTAGAAAAAACTATTCTAAAATTCATATGCAACCAAAAAAGAGACTGCACAGCCAAAACGATCCTAAGCTAAAAGAACAAAGCCAGAGGCATCACCCTACCAACTTCAAACTATACTACATGGCTACAGTAACCAAAACAGCATGATACTGGTACAGAGACAGACGTATAGAATCGTGGAACAGGTTAGAGAATCCAGAAATAAAGCTGCACACTGACAACCATAGATCTTTGACAAAGCTGACAATAACAAGCAATGGAGAAAGGATTCCCTATTTAATAAATGGTGTTTGAAGAGCTGGTTAGCCATATACAGAAGTTTGCAATTGGACCCCTTCCTTTCTTCACATACAAAAATCAACTCAAGATGGAATAAAGACTTAGACATAAAACCTAAAACTATAAAAAGCCTAGAAAGAAGCCTAGGAAATACCATTCTAGACACAGGCCTTGGCAAAGATTCCATGATGAAGACTCCAAAAGCAATTGCAACAAAAACAAAAATTGGGAAATGGGATCTAGTTAAACTAAAGAGCTTCTGCATAGCACGAGAAACTAGTGTGAGTAAACAGACAACCTTCAAAATGGGAGAAAATATTTGCAAACTGCGTCCAACAAAGGTCTAATATCCAGAATCTGTAAGGAACTTAAATCAACAAGCGAAATAACAAACAGCCCCAGTAAAATATGAGCAAAGGACATGAACAGACAGTTTTCAGAAGAAGACACACACAGCCAACAAGAATATGAAAAAATGTTCAGCATCACTAATCATTAAAGAAATGCAATCAAAACCATGATGAGATAGCATCTCACACCAGTCAGAATGTTTTTTGTTTTTGACTTTTGAATAATTGCCAAACCACCACCACCAACAACAAAAACAGGTGCTGGAGAGGCTGTGGAGAAAAGGAAACACATACAGTGCTGGTGGTAACATAAAGTAGTTCAACCACTGTGGAAAGCATTGTGGTGATTTCTCAAAGAATGTAAAACAGAACTGCCTTTCAATCCAGCAAGCCCCTTACTGGGTATATACCCAAAGAAATATAAATCGTTCTACCACAAAGACACATGCAAACATATGTTCATCACAGCACTATTCACAATAGCAAAGACATAGAATCAACCTAGATATTCATCAGTGGTGGACTGGATAAAGAAAATGTGCATATACACCATGGAATACTACACAGCTATTAAAAAAAAACAGATCGTGTCCTTTGCAGCAACGTGGATGCCGCTAGTAACATCCTATGTGAATTAATGCAGGAACCGAAAATCAGATACTTCATGTTCTCACTTATAAGTAAGAGATAAACATTTGAGTACTCATGGACACAAAGAGGAACAGTAGACACTGGGGCTTATTTCGGGGTGGAGGTTGGGAAGAGGGTGAGGATCAAAAAACTATCCAGTACTCTGCTCTCTACCTGGGAGAGGAAATAATTTGTATACCAAACTCTAGTGACATGCAGTTTACCCATGTAACAAACCTGCACTTTTAAGAAAACATTTTTAACAGGACCCAACACAAACATAATATCTAACATGTTCAGAATATAATGCAAAGGCGCTTAACATATAGAGAATCAGGGAAATCTGACAAGTTGCTAAGGGAAAAGACAACAAGTGCTGGCTACAAGATGACCCAGATGGTGGATTTATCACACAGAAACTTTAAATTGGCTTTGGTAACTGTGATCCAAGAGATAAAGGTGAAAACACTTGCAATGAATGGAAAGATAGAAGTTCTCAACAGAAAAACACGTACTTTAATAAAGGACTCAAGTGGAAAATGGATCGATTTAATAGCAGAGAGAGATGAAAAAAGTGAGTGAACTTAAGATAGATCAATAGAAATAATTCAAACAATATAAATTACCTAAAATAAGAGGGAAAATGGAAAAAAAAAAACCAACGCTTAGGGACTTGTAGGACAATATTTGGATTTCTAACATTTGTGTCAGCATAATGCCAGAAGAGGAAAAACAAATATCTGAAGAAAAAATATTTGAAGATATAAGGCCTAAAAACTCTCCAAACTTGGTGAAAGACATAAACTTACAGATTCAAGAAACTCAGCAAACTTCGAATGGTATTATTTCAAAGAAAGCCATACCCAGATAATATAATCAAATTGCTGATAATGAAATGGTTGGGCATATCAGGAGCTTGTAGTCACCAGTCTGCTCTAACAGGTGAAAAATGGGACAAACTGAAAAATCAGCAGTTCTTCCTGGACCTAAAGAGAAAGGAGGTCATAGGTCAAACCACTGCCCCCCAAAATGGAGAGACAGGTGGATACAGCTAACCATAATTTATTTGAGTGGTAACCAATTAACAAAGTCTTCCATGGGAAACATTGCTTGTGTAGGAAAACCTGCATTATATTTGACAAATTGCTGGAGATTCACTGTGGACAAGTCTTAGATTTATTTAAAAAACTCCAGGAGGACCTAGTCAGCACAAGGGAGTGAAGAGGTCTTCCACTCTTATCACCTCTTTCTGCTCTACCAGGTTTTCACAGTGAATATTTGAGAAAAATTCCCTTTGCTTCTGGCACAAGGAAGGGAAAAGGAGCCATTTTGAAGTATGCCAGAGTACTTTGTTTTTGTTTTGCTTTTAAATGAGATCTGCTTCAGAAAAAATTAGTTAAAACACAGTGTAAGTGGCCTGGAGTAAACAAAACACCCAATTCTAGTTCTCTCTGGCTTTTTATTTGAGAAAAGGGGAATATTAAACTCCTGTACCCTCTAGCCATTCTGTTCCAACAAAGAGAGAAGAGAACTGAGCAGCACTTGTGAAGTTCACAGTCCAGAGGCACAGCCTCACTAAAGATTGGGACCTAATCATAACACTGTAGACCTTCCCCTCCCCCTAAACCTTACCGCTTTATTACTGACAATGTATTTATATCCTTTAACCAGTGTGCCATGTCTCGCTATCAAGAAAAAAATGAGGAGATACAGTAAAAAGGGGGAAAAATGGGCTGAAAGAAGAGACAGACCAAATATCAGAATCAAACTCAGATATGTCAGGGGTGCTGGAATCATCACATTGGGAACTGAAAACAACTATGAATAATAAGCTAAGGGCTCTAATGGATAAAATAGCTTGCAAGGACAGATGGGTAATGTAAGCAGAGAGATGATAATTCTAAGAATCCAGTAAAAAAACACTCCACCAGAAATGAAGAATATGGGGCTGGGTGCAGCAGTTCATCCCTGTAATCCCAGTGCTATGAGAGGCTGAGGCAGGAGGATCACTTGGGGCCAGGAGTTTGAGACCATCCTGGGCAACATACCAAGACTGCATCTCTACAGAATTTTTAAAAAAATAGTTGGACATAGGTGGTGCATGCCTATAGTCCCATCTTCTTGGGAGGCTGAGGTGGGAAGATCCCTTGAGCTCAGGATTTGGAGTCTGCTGTGAGCTGTGACCACACCCCTGTCCTCCAGCCTAGGTGACAGAGCAAGACTCTGACTCAAAAAAAAAAAAAAAAAAAAAAAAGTGTTTGATGGGCTTTAATAGACTGGACATGACTGAAGAAACAATGTCCAAACTTGAGGATGTTTTTAAAAGAATCCTTCAAAACTGAAAAGCAAAGTGAAAAAATACTGGAGTAAACAAATCATAACAGAATATCAGAACCATGGGGCAACTACAAAAGGTGTAACATACATATAAAAGAAATACCAGGAAGAGAGAAAGGAAAAGATGAAATATTTGAAGCAATGATGACTGAGCATTTCCCAGCCAAACCACAGATCCCGCAAGTTCCTAGTTGAGAAAGCAGAATAAGTGGCAGAATAGCTATGTGAAGGCATGCCATTTTTAAACTACAGAAAAATCAAAGGTAAAAATCTTTGAAAGAAGCCAGAGGGAAAAGAAAACACCTCATCTATAGAAGAGCAAAGATAAGAATACCTTTTTCTTAGGAACAGTGCTAGCAAGAAGAGAGTGGAGTGAAACATTTAAAGTGTTGAGAGAATGAAGCCCTACCAATCTAGGATTTTGTACCCTGTTAAATTTTTCCTTCAAAAGAGAAGGATAAATAGAAATTTGCTCAAACAAAGGAAATTTGTTGCCAGTAGACTTGCCATACAAGAAATGTAAAAAATGGTATAAGTCAGAAACTCAGGTCTACATAAGAAAACATTGGAGAGAAATAAATGAAGGTAAACTAAAACTTTCATTTTTTAATTAATCATTGATCTGAGACAAGTTTATTGAAAATAGTAGCATTAATGCCTTTGATTGTGTGCTTGTCTATATATATACTTGTTTATACTTAAGCAAATATATACATGGTTTGTTTATGGTTTGTTTCACCCTAGTATTTTTTCTCCTTGCTTTTCGGTTTTGGAGGTTTCTATTAAATAAATATATCCTCAAGCTCAGAGATTCTTTCTGGTGTGTACATGTGCTTGTGTGTGCGTGTGTGTGTGTTATGTATATGCTTATTTATATGTGAAATGCATGACAAATTATACAAGGGATGGAAGGAAGGAATTAGCATTATTTTGCTATTATAAAGTATTCATACTACTCATGAAATGATCTAGTGGCACTTGAAAGTGGACCTGAATTAGTTGTAAATGTATATTGCAAACTCTAGGGCTAGCACAAAGAAAAAGTAATGAAAGGAGTATAACCGATGTGGTAAGAAAGGAGAGAAGACAGAATCATGTAAAATGCTCAACTAAATCCACACAAGGCAGAAAAGGGTGGATGACAAAAATAAGAACAAAGAAGTAGAAAACAATAAATATGGTAGACTTTGATCTAATTCTCAGTAATCACTTCGAAGGTCAATGGTCTAAATGTACCAATTAAAGGCAGATTGTGGGAGTGCCTAAAAAAACAAGACCCAACTTTATTGCTGTCTACATGAAACTCTTTAAATATAAATACATATAGATTAAAAGCATGGGAAAGATATGCCATGCTAACATTAATTGAAAGAAAATGGGATTAGCTATATTAATTTCATACAGCAGATTTCACAGCAAGTAAAGTTATCAGGGATAAAGAGACGTGTGTTCTATAATGGTAAAAGTGTTAGTTCTCCAATTTACCTTATGTGCCTAATAAGAGTGACCAAATTCTCAATGCAAATACTGGTAGAACTGTGAGGGAAAAATAGATGAATCACTATTATAGTTGGAGACTTGATTAGCCCTCTATTAGAAATGGCCAGATTTAGCAGGCAAAAAATCAGTAAAGACATTGTTGAACTCAACACCACCATTACTCAACTGAATATAATTGACATCTGTAGACTACTTCATCCAACAGAATACACATTCTTCCCTAGCTCAGATAGAACATAGAACATAGAACACATTCTGAACCATGAAACCTTAACAATTTAAAAAGAATACAATCATATAATAACTGTCCTTAGACCACAATGGAATTAAACAAAATCAACAGCAGAAGGTTAGCTGGATAATTCCAAAATGCTTGCAGGTTAAACAACACGCTTCTAAATAACATGAGTCAAAAAATCTCAACAGAAATAGCAAAAAATTTTGAGCTAAATGAAAGTGAAAAATGAAAATTTGTGTGATTTACTGAAAGCAGTGCTTTTACATTTATGGTATTTGATATATTTAGTAATAGAAGGAGAAAGTGCTAGAGTCAGTCTTCTAGACTTTTAGCTTAGGAGACAAGAAAAGGGGGAATTAAATCCAAGGTAGGCAGAAGATAAGAAATAGTAAATATTGGAGTAGAAATGAAATTGGAAGTAGGAAATTTATAGAGGAAATCTACAAAACAACTGGTTATTTGAAAAGGTAAAGTAAGCAGAGCTTTAGCCAGGCTTAAAAAAAAAAAGAGACCATGTAAATTATGAATATCAGATATGAAAGAGGTGATAGCACTACAGATTCCATGGACATTAAAAATGACAAAGGAATACTATGAATAACTCTGTCCCTACAAGTTTGATAACCTAGATGAAATGGACTAATTCCCTGAAAGATACAATATACCAAAACTCACTCAAAAAGAAATAGACAATCTGACTAACTCTATATTTATCGAGGAAATAGAATTAATAATTAACCTTCCAAAACTAAAAGCAACAGGCTCAGATGGGTTTACAAGTAAATTCTACCAAAGATTTAAGAGAAACTGTACCAGTTGTTTAGAATTTCCTTCAGAAGATGGAGGCAGAGGGAATATTTTCTAACTCATTTTATGAAGCCAGTGTTAATATCAAAACCAGACAAATGCTTTACAAGAAAACATAGACCAGTATCTCTCATCTCTCAGTGTATGTAGAAATCATCAACAAAATATTATAAAATTGAATTCCAATTCTGTGAAGAAACTCATTGGTAGTTTGATGGGGATGGCATTGAATCTATAAATTACCTTGGGCAGTATGGCCATTTTCACCATATTGATTCTTCCTATCCATGAGCATGGTATGTTCTTCCATTTGTTTGTGTCCTCTTTTATTTCACTGAGCAGTGGTTTGTAGTTCTCCTTGAAGAGGTCCTTTACATCCCTTGTCAGTTGGATTCCTAGGTATTTTATTCTCTTTGAAGCAATTGTGAATGGAAGTTCATTCATGATTTGGCTGTTTGTCTGTTACTGGTGTATAAGAATGCTTGTGATTTTTGCACATTAATTTTGTATCCTGAGACTTTGCTGAAGTTTCTTATCAGCTTAAGGAGATTTTGGGCTGAGACAATGGGGTTTTCTAAATATACAATCATGTCATCTGCAAAGAGGGACAATTTGACTTCTTCTTTTCCTAACTGAATACCCTTGATTTCTTTCTCTTGCCTGATTGCCCTAGCCAGAACTTCCAACACTATGTTGAATAGGAGTGGTGAGAGAGGGCATCCCTGTCTTGTGCCAGTTTTCTTTTTTTTTTTTTTTTTTTTTTTTTTTGAGACGGAGTCTCACGCTGTTGCCCAGGCTGGAGTGCAGTGGCGCGATCTCGGCTCACTGCAAGCTCCGCCTCCCGGGTTCTCGCCATTCTCCTGCCTCAGCCTCCTGAGTAGCTGGGACTACAGGCGCCCGCCACCGCGCCCGGCTAATTTTTTGTATTTTTAGTAGAGACGGGGTTTCACTGTGGTCTCGATCTCCTGACCTTGTGATCCGCCCGCCTCGGCCTCCCAAAGTGCTGGGATTACAGGCTTGAGCTTGTGCCAGTTTTCAAAGGGAATTTTTCCAGTTTTTGCCCATTCAGTATGATATTGGCTGTGGGTTTGTCCATATGGAACCAAAAAAGAGCCCGCATTGCCAAGACAATCCTAAGTCAAAAGAACAAAGCTGGAGGCATCACGCTACCTGACTTCAAACTATACTACAAGGCTACAGTAACCAAAACAGCATGGTACTGGTACCAAAACAGAGATATAGACCAATGGAACAGAACAGAGTCCTCAGAAATCATACCACACGTCTACAGCCATCTGATCTTTGACAAACCTGAGAAAAACAAGAAATGGGGAAAGGATTCCCTATTTAATAAAGGGTGCTGGGAAAATTGGCTAGCCATAAGCAGAAAGCTGAAACTGGATCTTTTCCTTACTCCTTATATGAAAATTAATTCAAGATGGATTTGAGACTTAAATGTTAGACCTAATACCATAAAAACCCTAGAAGAAAACCTAGGTAATACCATTCAGGACATAGGCATGGGCAAGGACTTCATGTCTAAAACACCAAAAGCAATGGCAATAAAAGCCAAAATTGACAAATGGGATCTAATTAAACTAAAGAGCTTCTGCACAGCAAAAGAAACTACCATCAGAGTGAACAGGCAACCTACAGAATGGGAGAAAATTTTTGCAATCTACTCATCTGACAAAGACCTAAATCCAGAACCTACAAAGAACTCAAACAAATTTACAAGAAAAAAACAAACAACCCCATCAAAAAGTGGGCAAAGGATATGAACAGTACATTTCTCAAAAGAAGACTTTCATACAGCCAACAGACACATGAAAAAATGCTCACCATCACTGGCCATCAGAGAAAGGCAAATCAAAACCACAATGAGATACCGTCTCACACCAGTTAGAATGGTGATCATTAAAAAGTCAGGAAACAACAGGTGCTAGAGAGGATGTGGACAAATAGGAACACTTTTACACTGTTGGTGGGATTGTAAACTAGTTCAACCATTATGGAAAACAGTATGGCCATTCCTCAAGGATCTAGAACTAGAAGTACCATATGACCCAGCCATCCCATTACTGGGTATATACCCAAAGGATTATAAACCATGCTGCTATAAAGACACATGCACATGTATGTTTATTGCGGCACTATTCAGCATAGCAAAGACTTGGAATCAACCCAAATGTCCATCAGTGACAGACTGGATTAAGAAAATGTGGCACATATACACCATGGAATACTATGCAGCCATAAAAAAGGATGAGTTCATGTCCTTTGTAGGGACATGGATGCAGCTGGAAACCATCATTCTCAGCAAACTGTCACAAGAACAGAAAACCAAACACCACATGTTCTCATTCATAGGTGGGAACTGAACAATGAGATCACTTGGACTCGGGAAGGGGAACATCACACACCAGGGCCTATCATGGGAGGGGGGAGGGATTGCATTGGTAGTTATACCTGATGTAAATGACTAGTTGATGGGTGCTGACGAGTTGATGGGTGCAGCACACCAACATGGCACAAGTATACATATGTAACAAACCTGCACGTTATGCACATGTACCCTAGAACTTAAAGTATAATAATAATAAAAAAATAAAATAAAATTGAATTCAACACTACACAAAAAGACTTATATACCATTATCAAGTGAGATTTGTCCCAAGTATGCAAGACTGATTCAGCTTTTTAAAATTGATATTATTCATCACATCAACAGACTAAATAATCACATCATATCAATAGAAGTTTGCGACCAGCCTGGGCAACAGAGCAATACTCTATCTCTTAAAAAATAATAGTAAAATAAAAAGAATGACTAAAAAGTGACAGTAATCAAGACAGTGTGGTGAAAGCATAGAGATGTGTAGATCAGTGAGGCAGCCCAAAGTGGACTTTGTAAGATGCTTAGCAGCATTTCTGGCCTGTATCCACTAAGTGCCAGTAGCAAAACTCCTTCTGTTGGTTGTAACTAGCAAATGTGTCCAGTAGGTGCCAGTTGTCGCTAGGTAAGAGGATTCAGCGGGCCGTATCTGAGAACCACTGCCCTAATCCACACCTTGAAATCCCTGCATATAACCAGTTGGGTCGTCTGTTCCTTTATGTAAATATAGGCTGATGTTTGTCCTGCTTATTTCCGAAGGTGACCCTAGGCATCAAATGAGATAATGACTTGGAAGTGCTTTGACAAAAATGCCAAACAGATTTTATTATTTTATGTGGTTAGGAATAAGAAAATGCTGCAATAAAAAATTTTTTAAAAGACATGCAGGGGTGAAGGGAAGTAACTAGGATGGTCACAACTGAAGAAAAGCATTTTGAATAGAGATTGAGAAGACTGATATTTAAGGGAAGATGTAAAATGGCTGGCTGTTCAAACAGGATCTTGTTGGATGGCATTACTTTGGTGTCACCCAAATCCAGGTTCTGGCCTTCCATTTTTCTGTTCTGTAAAGTTGGTTTTTTTCCTTTTCAGTTCTTATTGAGTTGATTGGGGATAGAGCTGATTATTTCCATTAACCCAACCTAAAATAGACTTGAGAAAGGACCAGAATGCTTTTTGTAAAGTAAGAAGTACCAAGCAAATTGAAGTGCCCTGTTTAGCTGGTCAGTGTTTTGGGGTTTTTTGTTCTGTCTCTTCTTACAGAAGAAGGATCTGACATCTTTATGGAAGGTTGTCTGGTGAACTTGTAATCAGAACAAAGCAGTTGTTTGCATTCCTAGTACAGTGTAGTTGGTGACTGATAAATGTTCATGTTGTTTTGGTTTCTTTCCAATATATAGAGAAATCTACCAAATCAAGCAGAACCTTTCACTGGTTTGTCAGGGCACTCTTTACCCTGTCTCTGCCAGAGACACTTTAACAAGTCTTTGATTTTTTTTTTTTCCTGACATATATTTTATACAGACTAACTGGCCTTCTAATAATACTGTTTGTCAAACTAACAATAAATGACAAATTAGGTTATATCATATTCCCTTTATGCCTTTCTGAGGGAATATTTTTACTGCATTCACAGGATAACTTTGGTGTTTGGAAACCTCCATTCAGGAATTTGTTTATAAACTACCTCTCAAGGAAAGGAAGCGTGGTGATAGTAGTGTTTTTGTAACAATGACACATAGCTCTCTTAAACTGATTGTATATAAGAAATAATGAGCAGCAAAAAGGGGTGCACAGTATTGATGTGAAACCTGTTGATTAAATCCAGAATTGAAGAAATCAGCAAGTAAGTAATGTAGAACTGATGCCTTGTCTGATAAAAAAGGTTACGTGCCAAATAATTAGATTTTAAAACATGAGATATTTGTTAGATGAATAATAATAATAATAACACTATTGAAGGAAACCGCTTCCTATAGAAACTAGGCACCCTTCTGTCCTTTTTTTTCCAACCACAGCCCTAATTAATTCATATATTCTGCATTTCCATGGTAGCAAGATAGCATCTGTAGATGCTGGTAATTTAGCAGTTGCTAATGGATTATAATAAAAGGTACTATTACAGAAATGTCAGCTGTTATCCTGGAGACCATAGTTCAGGAGACTTTTCTTTTTTCTCTGACTTAATTTATGTATATTTCTTGACATATTTAAGGTGCATGTAGTTTTCACCCAATTTTTTTCATTGAATGGATGCAAAAGAGAGATAAATTTGTTACTAAATACCACTAAAAGGATTGTTTGGAAGCATTTAATGAATAAGCATAATGTGTAATTACATTCGTTAAGCCATGTATGTTTTCTTAACAAGAAGACCCTATGGTCAGCTCTTGATTGTTCAGGTGCTGTCTAGCTCTTTCTTTGTGACTTGTTTTTGGGCCATATTCCTGCTGTTTTTACCTCTTATCAGTGAATGGATGAGAAAAAAACAAGAGAACTCAAGTTAGTTTGATATTTATCAGCTGTGTCTATGATAACATTTTTGTAGAGTACATTATTTTTAAATTTATGGAAAAATTTATAATTCTGAAGGTTAAATTTTCTGTGAAACAAAATATTTGTTCACCATGATAAGAATGAACGATTTGCTTTTCTCATTCCCTGGCCATCTTGGTGGCTGTTCATGGTTGGGGGCCATCTGGTACCTAAGCCAGGCAGATGATGGTGGCAAAAAAGATGGAAAAGTCACTGGAGTTGATCAACTCTAGGCTCCAACTTGTTATGAAAAGTGGAAAGTACATGCTGGGGTACAAGCAGATTCTGAAGATGATTAGATAGGAAAAAGCAAAATTGGTCATCCTCACTAACAAGTGCCCAGCTTTGAGGAACTCCCCAATAGAGTACTATACCATATTGGCCCAAACTGGTGTTCATCACTACAGTAGTAATAATACTGGACTGGGCATAGCATGTGGAAAATACTACAGACTGTGCAACACTGGCTATCATTGATCCAGGTTATTCTGGTATCTTTGGAAGCAGGCCAGAAGATACTGGTGAAAAGTAAACCATGCAAAATAATTTTTCTTTAGTAAAACTTGTCAGAGGTATATGCCTGTAATCCCAGCACTTTGGGATGCTGAGGTGGGAGGATCACTTGAGGCCAGTAGTTGGAGACCACCCTGGGCAACATAGTGAGACCCTGTCTCTATAAAAATAAAACAAAAAATAAATAACTGGGCATAGTAGTGGTTGCCTGCTGCCCCAGCTACTCAGGAGGCTGAGGCAGGAGGATTTCTTGAGTCTAGGAGGTTGAGGCTGCAGTGAGCCAAGATTGCATCAGTGTGCACCAGCCTGGGTGACAGAGTGAGACCCTGTCTTCAACAAGAAAAAAAGAATAATCTGTTTTCACCAGAAGCAACCTGTCTATGGGATTAAACAGTGAAGAAGAAAGAAGAGAAAAAGTAAATAGAAAAATTGGATTTTGTGCTGAATATTCTTTGACTAATATAAAGTTTGGGGAGACAGAAGACACATGCAGTTGTATGTGCTTTAATATTTCTGTAGTCCTGAATAGATGTGTAATAAATTAGTAGTTTCTGCAGTCCTGAATAGATGTGTAATAGTAATACTAATTAGTATTAGTAGAATGATGAAAACAAAACTAAGTAGAAAGCTATATGTTTAGGGAGATGGCAGAATGGTATTAGAAATTAACACCAATTACATAGAATTAGCATGTCTGTATAAATAAAATGGTTTAAAAGGATTTGGAAACAATATTAACTATGTTTACTATGTTTAAATAATATACTCATTTTATTACTGAAGAGTAAAGTTCTTTCAAATAAACATGGTTCTTAGATACAAAATACATTATCAACAACAGCAACAGCAACAAAGTGAGACCCCATCTCTACCAAAATAAAAAATTAAAAAATTAGCCGGGCGTGGTGGCGCGTGACTGTAGCTACTTGGGAGGCTGAGGTGGGAGGATCACTTGAGCCCAGGGGTTCAAGGCTGCAGTGAGCTGTGATTGCACCACTGTACTCCAGCCTGAGCACAGCGGAAGACCCTATTGCTTAAAAATAAAGAAGAATTTATGTAGTAAACTAGCACTTATGCTTTCCTCATGCATCCTATACATTAGCTAACTGAATCCTAAAGCCTCTTGGTATCACCCCCGATTTACAGTTTTGTACACTGGGAACCAGATAAAAGTCATTTTCCCATGGTTACATATGAAGTGTAAGTGGCAAAGCTGCAACTCAAATATTGTTCATTATTGAAATTCAAACATGTTCTGTCTATATGACACATAACATATATAATTTACTTTGAGTTTATTTAAATTAATTTCCCTAAGAATTGTAAAACTAAGTCTTTAAGATTTATAAATCTCATAATTTGAGAAAAAAAGCTTTTTGTCAACTTTGAGATTTAGCTTTTGATAGTTACGTGGCTCTGATATCTTATCATGAAGACTTCATTTTCCTTTCATTGACTTCATTTTAACTTGCAAGCTTAGTTCATGAAACTGCCTGACAAACCCAAAGCAATCTTCTGCCTCTTATGAACAAACTCATGAGTCTTTCTTATCCATAGGAGTACATTTACTGTAGTATGCATCATCATAATTATGTGTTTTTATTAATTGTACTTTTTTGTCTCCAGCTACATCACTCGGTTCCTTGTATTTTACATTTTATGTGTAGGCATGGCATTTTATTCTTGGTTGTGTTAAACATTTTCTGAATAAGTGATGGATTATTATTGCTTATTTAGATCTTAATTCTACCTCTAGAACATAGTGGGACATCTTCTCCTAGTGAATATTTATTAGGTGGAGTCTGAAGGAGCTGATAGTCTTTAATGCTTTATCCCTTTCTTTAAAAGTACATGTTATTTCTCTGACCAGACATTGATGTACTACTCAGTTTTCCTTTAGGATAGAGATATTTTAAATAAGTAGAACTAGCAGGAATATGTGTGGGTTTGTTTTATGGCTAGCTTTGGGGCCATTTACTAAATGTTATACTCAATACAGTTTATTCTTTTGCTCATTGCATTATACATCATGAGATGCAGGCCTGAAGATTTCTGGGTCACCTCTTTGCCTGGAGAGAGTGGTAGGTTTCAGGGACTCCAAGTTAAATTTGTAAATATTTAATCTCAAACCTCTACATTTAGTTACTTCGATTAGGATGATCCGTTTAATATGTGTGTGTTTTCTTAAGTTGTTTTGAATGTGTAAGTTTTCTAAAGCTTTTTGAAGAGTGTGCCAAGTATAAATACTTTTAGAGGGACTGTTTAGCCACATAAACATGAATATTAGGATTAGACAGTCTTGCCATTTACTGACTGTGTGACCTTGGGTGTTTTGTCACGCTGGTTGTAAAATGGGGCTAACAATACCTATTTCAATGTGTTTTTGTGAGATTTTGAAATGAAACACGTTTGTAAAACCTTCCTCATGGTAGGGTATTTAAGAAATTATTGTTTAGCTCCTGAGTCATCTTATCTCCATCGTGGTTATGTTTTGTAATGAAGTATCACAATAGAATATTTGTATCCTCTGAAAATAGCTGGCCCTTTGGGTCACTTCAGGTTGTGATAGAGAAGTTATAAGGTATCCAAGCCATGTAGAACATTTATAGAGTCTTAGATGACAGCTAACAATTTTTGTTTGATTGTTTGTTTGTTTGAGACAGAGTCTCACTCTGTTGCCCAGGCTGGAGTACAGTGGTATGATAGCAGCCCACTGCAGCCTTGATCTCCTGGGCTCAAGTGATCCTCTTGCCTCAGCCTCCTGAGTAGCTAGGACTACAGGCATGCACTACCATGCCTAGATTTATTTATTTATTTATTTATTTATTTATTTATTTATTTATGTAAAGATGAGGTTTCACTATGTTTCCCAGGCTAGTCTGGAACTCCTAAGCTCAGGCAATTCTCCTGCCTTGGCTTTCCCAAGTGTGGGGATTATAAGATAGTTGTGAGCCACCATGCCTGGCAACAATAGTTTATAAAAGGGCAGATTGTGCAGGGTGGCAGAGAGATTTGAGTAAGTTATTAACATAGCCAGAATAATCCATAATTATTGTGTTCTCTCAACAATTTATTTTCATGTCGATATTCCTGTTCAGGTAGCCTCCTGTGGACTGGAGTTACCTTCATTTTGCTTTCCGGTCTCACTTAAATATTGCTGCTCTATCTTTGCATTTTTTAGTATCTAAAATTTAAGCTTTTCAAGATAAGTATAACTTTCTGGTATCAGTATATACAATATTTGCTGAATGAATTAGAAATAAAAAACTGGGATTGTTTTGCTGCATCACTTAATTTTAAGGATATCAATATTTAGTTTTTAAATGCTCCTTTTAATCAGTATTATTCCGTTTTAAGAAAAAATAATTTTTCTTTGAAATGATCAATTTTTAGATTGGATTTTATTTGATAAGGTTTGATTTAATTAATTGACCATCAGTTACAGGTTTTTGAAGGATTTCTAGTACTATAATAATGATTCACTGTGATTTTTGCTGTTGTTTCTCACCACTAACACTTAGTCTTTTGTGATAGCCTTGAACAGCATCCTTGATGGCAACAGTAACAAGTTTGATGAAATATTTTGCTCTATTTGTTATGGTGGCAAGTCAATCTACTGATCTTTTCCTACGAGATGTAGCTTGCTTGTGGTAGATTCCAATTTTGGTAATTTTAAGAAGGCAGAAGAACACTGTGGGATACTTAAATGAAGTTTCCTTGATTTTAAAAAGAATTTCCTTGCACTGTGGGAGTCTGTTAGTCTCTTTCAGAGATTATTGTCGTTTTTGTCCTTTCCTTCTTTTATCAGTAAGTAATGACTCTACATTAGGTATTTTTATTTACATTGAAATATATCAAAATAATGATTACTATTTATTTTTGAAACATATGTTAAAAAGTTAAGACCACTTTCTTATGACAAATGGATTAGGGATATATGTGTATGTATGTGTGAGTGTACATATTAATATATATGTATACACAGTACACATAATATAGTATATATATTTTAGAGAGAGGGCTGTCTCTCTCTGTCACCCAGGCTGAAGTACAGTGGTGCGATTATAGCTCACTGCAGCCTTGAACTTGTGGACTCAAGTGATTCTCCTGCCACAGCTGCCTGAGTAGCTGGGATCACATGTGTGCACCACCATGCTTGGCTAATTTTAAAAAATGTTTTGTACAGACAGGTTCTTATTGTGTTGCCCAGGCGGATCTCAAACTCCTGACTTGAAGTGATCCTCTCACCTTGGCCTCTGAAACTGCTGGGATTATAGGCATGAGCCATCATACCATGCCTGGCCATATATTTTATATTTTAAATGATATTTATAATTGGTACTGAAGAATCCTCATTCAAAAATCACTGGAGAAAAATAATTCGAAGTTTGATATATTTTGTGTAAGAATGGATGTTTGATTTTTTAAAAAAGGAAAAAATAGTTAATGGGATTATAGTCAACATTTTTCTGGGGTAAGCTGAATAAAACATGAAGTCAAGTCTTTAACATATTTGGATTTGCACACCTTAATTAGCCCGTCCTCTATGACTTGCTTGTTGGAGTCATTATTCCAGTTATAAATAGCCCCGGCTTGGTCATCCAAATGAACGTGCATGGCTATTGTCATTTCATTGCTATGGCAATTTTGCAATTAGTGTGGTAGTTGCTGGCACACTTCTGGGCAAGGGTTTTGAATCCCTGACTTGGAAGTGGAAGAATAAAACTGCTTTCACAGCTGCTGTGTGATTCTGAATAGAGACATAGCAGCTGCTTTTTTTTTTTTCTTCAGTTTTTTTTTTACTAATTTAGATGTAGGCATTATGCTTCAGTGAGTTGTTGCCAGGAATGTCTCCTTGTTCCCCTGTCTGTCAAAGGAAAACTAATGTGGATTTCAAGTAAATATTGGGGCATGTTGTTTGTGAAAGTTTGTGAAAGTTTCTTTTACTTCTTGTGAAAGAAAGTAGTCCTGTAACTGGTTTTTCTGTCTATCCTTTATCTTCAAAACGGAAATGTCACAAGTTGTGGAATAATCAGTAACTGACAAATAAACTTCACTGGGAGATTTTTAGTTACTGAAATGTATGGATTTGTCCCATTTCTAGGGATAAAATAAAAAGTTGATTGGAGGCATTAATGAAGGCGTATCTATATAAAATAAGCTGTAAAATAGGTACCAGAAAAATGGTATTTATAGAATCATTAATGAAGGGGTATCTATATAAAATAACTTGTAAAATAGATACTGGATGAATGGTATTTATAGAAGCATTAGTGAAAGGGTAGCTATAAAAAACAACTTGTAAAATAGATACCAGAAAAATGGTATTTATAGTGGCTGGCCTGCTATTAACTTTTTTGGTCAATGTCACTTAAAATGTGAGTTATAATGGCTCCGTATTCTTCCATCACTAAGTTCTCATAAAGATAGATAAAGCAGAATAAGTAAATCAGTCTTTCAAAAGGAACACTTTTCTCTAAATTTAGAGCATAATTAATGTTAATGTCACTCTCGAATATTTTAGGAAAATTTTCTCCTACAACTTTAATTTGGATGTTTATACTAAACCCTTTAATTTTTTTTTTTCTAATAGCTTAGTACTTTTATCTTAAACATGGAAACTCAGTGTAATTTTCATCTAGAAATATGGAAGCTTATACAATGCAGTAAAACTTAGTTTAGCCATTGATTTCTCTTCTGGAAGTACTCCTAAAATTTCTTAGAGTGTTGACGTTTTAAGTTACAAACGTCTTCTATTTTTTTCCGGATAGTCTGCAGATATATATGCTTTTTTTTTCTGTTTTTCATTATCAGCAAATAATTAGTACTTCTTTACATCAGTATCCATGCTCACAAGTGATGGATCTTTTGAGGTTTTGAGATTTTTTTTCCCCTGAAGCTACAAAAATAAGAACATAATAAATTTAGTGTTTTTCATGAATAATAATCTTGATTTCTGCTCAGGGGACTACCCTCTACCATCAGCTAGGACAGATTAAATTGAAGATTGCAGGATTTCTGATTATAAAACCGTGGCCTCACAAGACCACCTATCTTATCTCTTAAAAACTTAAGAAGCTTAATTTTGGTATGTATTTTTTAACCCACCAATTTTTAACAGTTGACTTTTGTGTATAATAAGAAATAGGGGTTCAATGTTATTTTTTTACACATAGATACCCAGTTGTCTCACTACCATTTATGAAAAAGTCCGTCTTTTTCCCCCCGATCTCCAGTAGCTCTTCTGTTGTATATCAAGAACTGATGTGTGGGTGTGTCTCATTCTGGGCTTTCTATTCTGTTCTAATGGTCTTTCTTTTTCTGTGTATACTGTGTTTATTATAGTAACATTATAGTAAATCTTGATATGGGGAAGGAGAAGTCCTCCTTTATTTTTCAAGAGTAGTGACTCATCTTGGCCCTTTGTCCTTCCAGCAAAGTATCAACTTTTAAATTTCCTTTTTTTTTTTTTTTTTTTGGATTGTTAAATTTGAAACCCCCCACAAATTTATTTAGGTTTTAATGTCAACTGTATTAAATCTGTATATCAATTTGGAAAGTATAGTCATCTTTTGATGTTCATGGGGGGTTGGGTTCAGCACCCCACTTGTGTGGACACCAAATTCTGTGGACGTTCAAGTCCCTTGTATAAAATGGTGTAGTATTGGCATATGTCCAACACCTATGCTTCCGTGTACCTTAAATCATCTCTAGATTACTTATAGTACCTAATACAATGTAAATGATATGTACATAGTTGTTACACTGTATTTTTAAAACTCTGTATTATTTTTTATTATTGTGTATCTTCCCCAGAATGACCCTCTATGTTTCCAGTTATGTTTTTTGCCTCAGTGTTTATGTTGTATGGATTAATATGGCTATCTTCACTTTTGTTTAGACTTTTCTCTGTTCATGTTTTTTATCCTTTTGCTTTTAGTCTTGTTCCTGTCATTTTAAGTTATGTTTCCTGTACAAGACTAAAGTGTAAATTTTAAGTCCAGGCTGATTGCTCTTCTTTTTACTTGGTACATTTGATTCATTTATACATATTAGATCTACCATTTTCTGTTGCCTTTTCTTTCCCAGCTTATTTATGCTTCTTTTTCTCTCCTTTTTGCCTTTTTGAATTGCCTTGCATGTGTGTATATATATATTTTTTCATACAATTTTTTTCTCAAGTAGTTTGGAAGTTATATTTGCATATATTTTTAGTAGTTGCACTGAAATTTTACTCATACATATTTAACATAAGAAAATCTGAAGTTACATAATATCTTTATCCTTATTCTGAATAATATATGCAACTTAAAGCACATTAACTTTCTTTAACCTTCTCCCAATTTTAGTTCTATTGTTGTCATGTCTTTTGATTCTCTTTTCTTGAGTTTGCATTTATACACCACAAGATACTGTTAATGACTTTAAAATTTATTTTCTACATTTTACCATTTTCTATGCTCTTGATTTCTTCCTGCATCTTTATTCTTGCACTATGCATTTGGGATCATTGTTTATCTAAAATACACTTTCAGAATTTCCTTATTTAGGGATTTTGCCCTTGTTCTTGAAAGATATTTTTTTCTGTTGGACTAGAAACATAAGTTGATTGTGCAATGAAGATACTATTTTACTGTTTTCTGGATTCCATTATTACTGCTGAAAAGTCAGCTGTGGTTTAATGAAGAAATTCTAGCAGCAGTGAGAATATTGAGTATGCCGAAAATAAAGTGATTATTTCTTGTTTCCTACTTTTGTATTTAAAACCAAAACAAAAACTAAAGCAAAAAACAACCCAGTAAAAGTGGGAATTTTCCTTTCTGCTTTGATTTCTGATCCCTTTCCATAAGTATGAAGATAAACACACAAGCTTAAGGTTGAGCATATCTAAAGAAAGGAAATCTTAGGATTTTGGGGATCCTTTACAACTTGCCACAACAAATGTAACAAAAGGAGGTTTTTAAGTTTTTGCATTTACTGCTACTTATTTAAGTAGTTTTCATCAAGTTAAAGTTAGCCCTTTGAAAATCAGTGTAAATTATCTTCAGCCATATACCTATCATATATTATTTACTTGTCGTCTATTCATCATCCTTCCACATCTGTCTATATGTCTGTGATACCGTGAGCTATCTATCCATCCATGCATCCATCCATCCATCCATGCATGCATGCATCCATCCATCCATCCATGCATGTATCCATCCATCCATCCATGCATCCATCCATCCATGCATGCATGCATCCATCCATCCATCCATGCATGTATCCATCCATCCATCCATGCATCCATCCATCCATCCATCCATCCATCCATCCATCCATCCATGCATGCATCCATCCATCCATTCATGCATGTATCCATCCATCCATGCATCCATCCATCCATCCATTGCTACAGATTTTCATCCACAATTTCTGGCTTACAACTCCCACAGCCCTTTGTTACAGTCTTTAAAAAATAATATCGGGGCCCTTTGGGCCTCAGAAGTAGGATCAGGAAACAGAATCTATCTCTCCCTGGCCTTCTCTTGATCTTCTTTCACTGTCCAAGACAGGACTCTAATCTTCCATTGTGGATTATAAGGCCCGCAGTCCAGAGAGGGTCCTCCCCATACCCTTGGAGGAAGAAGTGCCACACAGAAGGGTCAAGAAGAATCCAACAGGTCTTTCTGGGTTTCCTCATTCATTCTGTTAGTGTAAGATCATACCCTTTTTGTCCGATCACATTTTGACATGGTTATCCATGCTTCAATCATGCCTTTTCAATGAAGTCTCCATAAAAGGCCCAAGAAACTAGCTGAACACATGGAGGTTCCTGGAGGGTGGCACATTCAGGAAGGGCATGGAAGCGCTGTGCTCCTTCCCTATACATTGTCCTATGTATTTCTTCATCTACATCCATCATTATGTCCTTTGGAACAAACCAGTGAACAACTTTCCCTTAGTTCTGTGAGCTGCTCTAGCAAGGAAATCAAACCTAAAGGGGGAGTTTGGGAACCTCAGCATGAAACTGATTCGTCAGAAGTTGATTGTTGTGGTGTGAGAGCAGAGGAAAAACAGTTTGAGGTTTTCCATACTCAATGTGTATCTGTTTTATCTTTCTATATGTCTGGCTTTTCTATCTGTCATCCAGTTTTCTATCTACTTCCTCTGTCTCCTCTGGCATAGGGTGTTGACTCTGTATAAATGAAATGTATTGAAATGTGCCATTAGCATACTTGTAGATGGAGAGTTTATGAAATCTAATAAAAAAGGATAAGACAATGGAGCTAGGTGTTTTACAGTCAAATCATTGAGGTAAAGTATGAGTGGCAGCAGTGCCAAAAGTGTTATTACCTCATCATATGTCAAAGGAAATCACTACCTCTATTCTGGCTGTATCAGTGTCTCAGAGTTACTGCAGCAGAAATAAGTGATAATGCCGGCATTCGTGCCAGCTAATTTGTGCAAGAGCTAGGCTCTGTTGGCTGAGTCACAGCTGCCACTAGATCTACAAGTAGAATGAAAAGATGTTTATTAGCCATGGAGAGTAATACATGGGTTTATTTTAATCAGCTTGTCTAAAGCCAGCCTAAGAGAGATGATACTGCCCTTTTCACAGTCATTTGACTTGTTCATGAAGTATTTGTCATATAATGTGGAGTCTATTTCTCAGAATATTATGAGCCAGAGTTACAGCATCTTGCATCTTGCTTATCACTCTTCATAAGTGTTAGGTAGCTATATAATCTTTTTCAGCCCTACAGGAAAAAGTTTGTTCAAATGTTGTAAAATGTTTCACCATAATTAGTGCCTGCCATTTCAAAGAACTAAGCAATTTGGAGTTATGTGTATATAGCTGGTTTACTGAAGAACAAAATATGAAATTGGTTATGTCTATTAAAATAATTTTGGCTACATGGTAAAGAGAATCGAATGACCTTCCCTCTTTTTTTTCAGTCCATTCCCTTTTATCTTTAGTGAGATCTAGCTTTATGGTGAAAGCCAGGTGATACAGAACTACAGCTCCAAAAACCAGACTTTTTGTTTCATTTTAGGATGGCAGTTTCCTCATTGCTCTGTAACAAACTTTTCTATTTTCTAATTTAGAAGTATCTTGGAAGATCAAGTGCAAAAGGTATGCATGTAGAAAATAATTCCCCATTTTGTAGTTATAAAATAAGGGAAAGTGAAGGTTAATTTGGCTGTGTTTTTCCTCAAACATTGGAAAACTGACTGTAGTTAGAGGACTATGGTTGCCATGGATTATCATTGAAGACCCTGGGAAAACAAGTTATGTAACATTGTTTGTAGATCTTAAAGACATGCCTTTTTCTTCTGCATGTTTACTTGGTTAAGATTTTACTATATATTTATATGTAATATATATATAATATATATATAGCAAATTATCTATCTATCTATCTGTCTGTCTGTCTGTCTATCTGTCTGTCTCTATCTATCTATCTATCTATCTATCTATCTATCTATCTATCTATCTATCTATCTATCTATCTAGAGAGAAATTTTCCAGTGTAAGCAGCAGAGGGACATTTATACACCCTAGATAGAAAGATAATATTAGAAGTGGTTGATAAAGATAGTATCTGTTGCTGAGTGGCTTTTATTATTTTTACCACTTAAAAATTCAAAGGCTAGGACCATTCAGTCTAAGTTTCAGACACAGGAAATAATTAGCAGAGATCTTTGGTAATTAAGGTGGACATTATGTTGCTCTATAATCTGTGCCTCTTTGAATGTTGAAAAAATAAGTAGAAATTTTTGTTTAAAAATTATTCAGGCATAGTGTTCCAACTAAGTGAAATTCTTAGCCATTGTTATCACATGCTAGAACAGAAAAAGACTAGTTAGTGCCTTGAAGTGGTTATCAGAGAAGTCAAGAAATTCTACCAATGTAGCTCAAGAAATATGTTACTTACAACTAGGAAAATAGAACCATTGGAAAAATGGCTAAGGAGACACTCAGCAGTGTACTTATTTACCTGGATTTCTGTAGTCCAAATTAAGTAAAATATTAAATAAAACACTTGAGTCACAATAATTTTCCCTCAAATATCTGTAGTTGTTGCTCTATGTCATTTCATATTATCTGCTTTTTATTACTTTGTTGACAAGATGTTTTTTCTTCCTGCCCCATCCATAAAAATTTTTTAAATCAATTTTTATTAACCTTGCAAATCAGAAAATTGTATAGGATGTTTCCAGCTTTAGCGCCTATACCTGAGCTCATTTATTTTTCTTATAATGGTTTCTTTCTCAACAATACATTTTATCATTGCAATTTCCTTTGCTTTCTGATCATGGAGAGCATATTAAATTGACGTTCTATACTTCTGATTCAGACTTCACACAGCTTCATTTCTACTTTTTACTGTGTACAGAATTGGGTTTACTTTTGTTATTATTTATGTATTCTGCTATTAAATCCGTGTGTTTTTACAGTCCTTCCTTGTGCTACTCATTTCCCTATTTAATTTTAGCCTATTGTCTTGTGATTTGATTCCCTCCTCTTGGCTCTTCGTTTCTGCTTTGTTTTTATTTTTATTTTTTTGAGACCCTTTTGCCTTCTGAGTTCTACTTTTTAGGCAAGGTCACGTCATCTTATACTGAAGAACAGCTTAAAAAATTGTGGGGGGGGACTGTGTTCATTTATTATTTTGCAACTCTAGTGTTTCCTTCAATAGTTTCTTCTATTTTACTCCTCAGCCCTTTATTGCATGAGCATTTCTACAACTAAATTCTAGTCCTGGGCTAGTCATATTCTGTACATATTTCTTGTGCATTTCATTGACACCTATGCAATTATCATCTGTATTCAGGTGATTCACATCCTTTTAGCTCTGATTTAGGCCACACTGTTGTTCTTAGAACATTTGCCTGTAGATGTCACATAGAGTTAAATATGATGAAGCACCACTTATGTTGCTGCTTGTTAAATTCACTGCCTTGGGGAAAGCATATTGATTTCTTATTAACCTTTGTGCATTCCACTTTTCAGGTGGAAGCACATACTGCTTCTGCTTATGTAGCACTTCATACAGTGATCTTTCCCATATTTTTTATAACCTCTTAAATCTATTTTAGGAAATTTCTTGAATATCAATTTCTTTTCTTGCCATCACTTCCTGTCAAGAAATTGTTTCTTTCTCTGTGTTTTTCTCTGGCCTTTCTCACCCAGTGTTGTTCTCTTTATAACACTACTATTATGATACTAAACTTAAACTTAATTTAATTGATGAACATTCTGTCCAAAAAGCAGAACTTACTTCCAATATCTGAAAGCTACAAGCTTTCCATTCTAGTGTGTATGTAAGACTCTAGTATGGAATAAGAAGGGAATGGTTATGTAAGTTATATCTTAGTATTGGAAATTATACTGTTATTTAAAATGATTTTGTACTACAAGGATGCCAAACCAGGGTTTGTTGTCTGTGCCTCTGTAGAGATGTGTTTTGTTTGGCTGTTTTTTGGCCTGTGGAGTGTGTTGTGCCTTAGTTGTTATGCAAGCAGCTTAATATCTTCCACTCAGTTGGTCTTCTATATTAGTGGTACCTGCCTAACTTATGTAACAAGTTTCAGACCCTTTGAGTATTTTAAAGAGAAGGAAAATGCAGTATGAGTGAAAACTATAGATTTGTAGAAAAAATACTGACAGTTATAAACAAATTTAAACAGTGGTTATCTATGGGTGATTCGAGGTAATTTTTATTCACTTTACTTCTTGTCTGTAGTTTCCAAATTTTCCCTGTTGAATATCATTAAGGAAACCAATCAGTTAAAACCAATCAGTTAACACTAGTTTAAAAGAATATAGTTTTGTGTATGCATTCCATAGTACTAATCAATAACTTTTCACTAATCAATACCTTACTCTATGCCCTTAGGCTTGACACTTAGGCAATTTATAGTACAGAAGATATGTGAAATCTGATCATTCCATTAACAGGCCTGTAGTCCTGCTTGGAGAGACAAATGTGATACAGGCTCTACTGAGATGTTACCAGTGAAAAAGGACATAGACAGAGAGAATATTCTCAAGCAGTCTAACAGAAGTGGCCATTTTAGGCCATGGGAGACTGCAATGAGTTGAAAGGCTGATGACATGTTTGTAATACTATGTTAAGAGCTCTTTAAGTCTGTCGACCATTGATGCTGCTAGTTATTTGTATAGAGAGAATCTTTTCTTATAACCTGACTCTTCTGTTACAGGCATTTTATGTTGGTATTTTGTGCACTTTGAAGTTTCCCAGCATCTTTTCTGAGTGTCCTAAGCCTTATTAGAAAAAAGTAGAAACTGAATTCTAGATTGTTAACAATGTAGTAACCGTAGATACTTGACTGTTTAGAAAAATGTAAACATATCAGCCCTGAGCAAGACAGCCAAACCAAAACAACTACAGCGAGGGATACTGATTCCTTTGACAGATTCTGTTTCTTTTTATTAAAATTATTTCTTTAGAGATGATAAAGCAATAATTTACAAAATGAAATTAGAACATCATAATCCTTCTTGTTCAAGAAGCATTATTATTAAAAGGTAGCTTCATGTGCTTCTTAGAAGCTAATTAGTTGCTGCCTGGCTTATCATGCTGAGATACAGCTGTGATTCATGGGTATTTATCCATCACAACAGGATTTTCTAATGGTATTTGGTTATGAAATTATTTATACTTCTGATTCAGGCCTTTAAAAGGGCTTCCAGCCGTTTTTGAAAGCCAACTTCTGCACTCCAGAGCGTTTTGTGCTGTTGAGATGGTGAATCAGCTTGGCAGCATGGTAGCGTATGAATCCGGTCGCACTGCGGTGTCTAAGATGCAGTTTTCTGGTGAAACTTCTCAAGCCAAGTGTGATAATGAGTGTTCATTGATGGAGGTCTTATAATTTTGTAGGAAAGTTTCTAAGAAACTGAGCTTTTTCAAAATATTTAGAAATAACACCAACATAGATTTTTGTGGTTGTATTTACTGTAATAAGCTGTTAACAGGAATTTATACCATTATATTCCTTCTGTTAATTTCAATGTATGAGTTTAGTATGGACTATTAATAACTTGTTTTTTCTTTATCAGGCATTTATTTTATTTGGTTAGTAATTAGAATAGGAAAGAAAGCAAAAGCTCTTCACAGAACTCTCCTGCACTTTAAATATTTAAATCATATTTAAATGTTATTCATTACATTCATTTTTAAAGCACCTAACTCTTCATTTTGAATATCTCAGATCATCATCTTTGAGTTATAGTACCAGAGCAAAAATGTGAGCCTTGATATATTTTCTTTCTTTAAAACAGATATTAGGTAAATAACGGGGGAAGTTTTGCTCATTTATTTGAATATTTCTGTGGTTTGTATAAATTGAGGGCAGAATTACACAGATACATAATAGTGATTTGAGACAGACTCTAAAGATAAGCAGTAGTTTTACTTAACCATCCCTCCTTAATTGGAATAATGAGCTTTGTCAAGGGACAAAATTCCATTTGTTTTCCCAAAGTGAAAAGTAGATTTTGGGGTGACAAAGCCTTCATGTCCAAGGTTTTCCAAAAGTGAGCTCCATGTTTAGAAATCCATAAATTATAGTTTGCATGGGTTGCTTTGATTAATAGCAAGGTGTTAACAGGCCCTGTGTTTAACATGTGTGTATTGGACAGATGTGAGTAGACTGAGCACGGATCCTCCTACTTTTCCAGTTTCATAAAGCGGTTTTATGGTTTAAACTTGTCCCAAATTATACAATTAATCATACTCAGTTTTCGTTTTTCTTACTAATTGTTCCAAGCTCTTTAACATGATGTCTAGTGGCAGTAAGTCACTTAGCAGGCAATAGGGGCAGGGAAGAGAGAAGACTCTTCTGCTCCTGGAAGTTTATGTATGCTAGTCAAAGTAATAAGGTCAAAAATAAAATGTTTCTGAGACATTTCCAAAGGATCACATAGGCATAACACCCAGCCCTTGAATGGCATTACAAAAGTTAGGGGACCTAGATCTGTGAGACCCATTTTGACGTTAACTTGCCATGTGACTCTCTGAAAATCCCTTTATATCTGTCTCTGGGGCTGGGCTGCTTTACCTTTCATAGGGGGATAATAAATTTTATCTGTCCCACCAGCCTGTTTATAGAATGATTTTATTTATTTATTTATTTATTTATTTATTTATTTTGAGATGGAGTCTTGCTCTGTCACCAGGCTGTAGTGCAGTGGTGCAATCATGGGTCACTGTAACCTCCGCCTCCCGGGTTCAAGCAATTTCCCTGCCTCAGCCTCCCGAGTAGCTGGGATTACAGGCACGTGCCACCATGCCTGACTAATTTTTTGTATTTTAGTAGAGACAGGGTTTCACCGTGTTGGCCAGGATGGTCTCAATCTCCTGACCTCGTGATCCACCTGCCTTGGCTTCCCAAAGTGCTGGGATTACAGGCGTGAGCCAGCTGCACCCAGACTGGTAGGATGATTTTACATGATAAGACAAAATGGTCACATACAAAGCCTTTAAAAATAACATAGTATTGAAAGGTAAGATAGATATTTGCTGGTCATCTACCTTCTCAGTTCCCCCTCCTAGTCTCTTAATTGTTGGACTGTTTCAGGATTCTATTCTAAGCATTCTTCTCATATGCCATTGAGTAATCTTATCCATTTCCATCGTTTCAGTTATGTGCATTGTCCACATAGAACCATCCTTTGAGCTCCACCTAGTTGTTTGACTTCCAAGCCCTACCTGGCCAAATCTCAGTTTGATGTTGCATTTGAAGAAATATAGTCCAGCAACTAAAAGCAATAGTATGCCAGAACTGCTCTTAACTTACTTCTCTTGAAGAATATAGTAGCATGTAGGTTACAGATCAGCATTATTTCTTAAAACCGCTATCATCTCCTCACTTCCACACTCAAGGCTTACTCCCTTTGTTACAGGCTCCCATTTTCTCCAGACTGACCCCGAGTCTCTCACTCACAACTGTTTTTTGTCTTTTTTTACTCTTCTCCCTACATACCTCATCATTTGCCCATGTTTTCTTTTCTCTACCCTTTTTTTTGCCTAGCATGATAAAAGCTCAAGAACTAGACTGACGAAGACCAAATTCTCCTTTGAGGATAAAGGAGAAGACAGGTTATTCTGGCGAAGACCTTATTGGGTAGGGGGAACAGGGAGGGGGTGGGACTACTCACGTGTAAATAATCTATATTCCCAGCACACCATCAAGCAGGCCACTTACTATCTACTTCTATATTTCACAAAGCGCCTCTGACTCAATCCATCTATGACCTGACCTTATTATCTTGTACTCAAACTTCATTTTTGCCCCTCCTTATCCTTGTACAAAGTGCCCATCATGCTCCTAATTGTTTTCCTGACGTCGAAACATCATCCTCAGCTTCTTTCTCTCCTTATCCTTCACATGCTATTCATATTCTCTTTAACCTAGATACCAAAGACATAATTCTCAAATCTCTTCATTTCAGTCCATCTCCATTGCTGCCACTGTACATGTTGCTTCCCTGCAATCAATTTTACATACTCCAACCAGAGTGATCCTTTAAAAACATGAACCTGATCATGCATCTTCCTCTTCTACCCTATTCAGAGGCTTGTGTGTGCCAAGCCCTTAATTTGGCATTTAAGAGCCTTTACACTGTGGTTGATCCTTGCTCATTTCTCTAAAAGTAGTCCGCCACCTCTTCCTCAGCAGGATGCATTTCTTCCTGCCTGAAGGCCCTTATCTAAGCTGATCTGATTGTCTGCAGTACCTCCCGACTCTCCCCTACCTCCAACCTACTCTCACTGTCTTATTCACTATATCTCAGCTTAAATATGACTTCTATCCAAGGCCCTGCTGACTCCTCAGGCTGGGCTAGTCCCTTTGCTATAGCCTGATGTTCCTTACACTTCCCCTTTGACAAGACCCATCCCACTCGACCAGCAGACCCTAAGCTCCATGAGGACAGAGCTCATGTCTCTCTCCTAGAGCACTGTCACCAAAGTGCTTAACACAGTGCCGAGCTCAGACCCAGTGTCTGATGAATACTCACTGATTAATGGATGCTGCTTCCATGACTCAGGCACCCTCTGTCTCTTCCATCTTATCTGCATGCATATTCCGCCTCACATTTTCTATTTATCTCTCAGAAGACCCTGTGCCATTTCATATATTTTAAGCTCATGTTCTGTGCAAAATTGACTGCCCAACCTTTCCAACTACCACCTGGTCATTGTCAGCATGCCACAGTAGAATCCAGTGTATAACTTTATTATGACCCTTACCATGTTATTTTGAAGTTAATTACTAGATTGTATGCTTTTGTGAGTAGGTTTTGTGTGTGCTTTCCCTCATAACAGAAACCCTATTTTATTTGTTTGTACTCATCCTTATAATCCTGTCACCTATTATAGGTTGAATTGAATGGAAAGAATTGGGATGCCTCATAACTAGAGATGATAATAAGAATAAAAATAATTGCTGATATTATTGACTACCTTCTGTAAGCCAGGCACAATTTTAGGTGCTTTACTTAGCTCATTGAATCCTCTCAACTCTTATGAAGGAGTTACTTTTACTTTTATTGTTCCCATTTTATAGATGAGGAACTTCAGAGCCAGAAAAGTTAAGTTGTCCAAACTTAACCAGCTGATAAGTGGCAAGGCTGGAATTAAAATCCACTAGTTCCAGAGCCTCCCCTTATTTATAATGATTGGTCAATATAGTTTGTGCCATCAAAATTGGGTTTTAGAATCTTGCTGTCTGCTTTACATTCTGATTCTTCTACCTACTCATCGTGCAACCTGGGGTATGAAAAATGGAGATAATTACACGCCCTTGAAAGGGATATCCTGAGGATTAAATAAGATAATTAGTCCCTGTAAAATATCTGCTGAATGTAGGCTGTTGTTGCAGTGTTAAATCAGCGTGAGCACTCATTGAAGTGAAGGTCTTTTATGGTTCTTTCCAACTCCAAATCCAATGAGTCTGTCTTCAGTCTTTACCCGTTGTCAGTACGTGCTACTTTCAAAGCTCTGATGTTTGTTTTAGATAATTGAGCTTTATCAGGGTCTGAGGACATACCTGCATTTCTGTCAAGTAAAATCTATGTTTTTTTTTTTTTTTTTTTTGATAAGCATGTGTTGCCGGAAACCACAGTCCTGATGTCCCATGCTCAACTCTGTGGCTGCATGGCTAAATAAAGATCTCTGTCTAAAGAGAACAACCAAATTCCTGTTCATAGTCAGAACAAAGCCGAAAAAGAAATCCAAATGACAAATTATTGTTTGATTTATGAAAGTTTGAGACGTTCTAATAGTGAAAGAACTAAAAAGAATATACAAATCCCTTGTCAACATTTTCAGTAGATGTTTATTTCCTCTTTCCAAGTTAGCTGAGGGCATTTCAGGGTGGTCTGTGCCATTAAATTGATTAGCAGTCAAATGGAAACTTCAGCTGCTTAGGTGATGATTTAATTGTGAAGACTGTTAATACTGTGTCTATTAGCACATGCTTACTATTCTATGAAACTCAAAGTCATAAGATTATTGACAGGCACTACAGTAGCAAACAACATTGGTGGAAATTAGTATCTAATTCTGATACTTAATGGTTTGACTTATGTGCAAATTTAATAACTACTTATCAGTAGTTATGCAATAATACAGTGAATTTTCCCAAATAAATATATATTACCTAAATAAATCTTGCCTCTCAGTTCATTTATGTATGTATTTGCCTTGTTCAAAGATGTAACAAAGCAAATAAAAATAGAGGAAAAATATACTTATAATAGGATAAATTACAACTGTTATGGCATTAGAAGAGAGTTTGGGTCACAAAATAATACCTTGAAGTCCAAAACATTGGATGGAGGTGGGCCTCTCTGACTGCGTGCATAGAAAGGGAAATGAAAAAGGCTGTGATTTATAATAACCATCAACTAACAAAAATCACTTGTAGAAAAGTACAACTATTGCAGTTACATAGAGAAATGTCTCTTGTTGTACGCACTATAATAAATAGTACCTTCAACAGCCCTTGTACAGAAAACACAGCAACAGGTTTCTTAGTACTGATTCCTTCAACACAAGCTATTTTTTTGCAATCACAAATTTGTTAAAAAACAATTTGTTAAAAGCAATTCTATATAGATCTGTTTTATTCATTGTATTGATATTCTGGCTTAATCTGAGGATTGATTTATAGTATCTAGAGATATAAAAATTAAAATTTGTAGGCAATCTATTTTTTATGGAGACTTTGGTAAGTCTCCATAAAGGTTGGACAGATACTGATTTGATTAGATACAGCAAATCAGTATCTGTCCAACCTTTGGGTAAGGCTGAATACTATAACAGGCTAAATAATACGAAATACTAAAATTGGCTAAATAATCAGACATACGTGGAAATTGCAGGTGCCACAAGAGGGTGAGACTTTAAGAAATCATTTGGATTGGCTCAAAGTTCTGTACTATACAACTTTAGGTTTTTAAATACACAGTAAGCCTCAAGATCACCTCTGGAGAATTTTAAAAGGACAGTTTCATCCCCCACCTCTGTAGTTCTCTGTTTAGTAGGTCTGGGGTGAGTGAGGTAAGAGCAACTTTATTTAAATAAAAAAGTCGCATAAGTAATTCTGGTTATCAGTGAAGTTAGAACTACTGCCATAGAGAATGCTGCATTAATTTCAGATAGAAAAAAATTTAAAGTTAATATAACCAAATATACCTTAGCTGTAAAACTCTTTTATTCTGAAATGTACACCTAGCCAATTGAATAAGGTGATTTAACATATGAATTTCTTATTAGTAAACCAATTAAAAGTTTTGGTACATCCACTGGCATCTAACTATGTTTTTGAATAGTTAATATGTATGCTAAGAGAACTTTTTATTCTCACTATTGTCTGATTACATTTCCATATAGACTAAAAATATTTTAGTAATCATTCTATCTAGAAAACTTTTTTTTTTTTTTTTGTATTTTTAGTCCTCAAGAAGTTATAAAGGCCTCTGAAAATTATCTTAGGCCTTTAGGGGTGCTTTCATTTGTAGGCTTTCAAGTGATAATACGAAAAATGATATCTCACATACATTTTTTACTGGTCTGCAGTAGCCCCAAATTGTTATGAACAGAATCTTAAATATGTGGTAAACCTGTGTTTAAAGTAGAAAACCAAGCCCATATACGTAAGTGTATGCCTAAATCTAGCATTAGTATTTATTACAACAGAAATCTCGAGTAAATGTCTCACGTTTACTTTTCATTGTTTTTATAGGCATTGCTTCTATGACAGTGCCAGTGTACATTGCGGAGGTCTCACCACCCAATTTAAGAGGCCGATTAGTCACCATTAATACCCTCTTCATCACAGGAGGGCAGTTCTTTGCAAGTGTTGTTGATGGAGCCTTCAGTTATCTCCAGAAGGATGGATGGAGGTTTGTAAATACTTTTTACATTTAATTTTTCAAATCTTGATTTGGGGGAAGGGGAGAAAAATTGAGAAATCATAGTCAAAATATAACTGTGTGTTTTGAATCATTATAACTAATTTATAAGTAGGTGGCATTTAGCAAAACTCAAAGTGGACAAGAAGCTGATATTTATTTTGATGATAGACAAAGAACCTACCATTAAGAATTGATATTTACCGGGCTTTTTTAGCATTTAGGTGACATTTCTCACACAGTGTGCAATCTTTTGCAATATTTGTTTAAAAATGAATGCAGTGATAAATATGTATGGAATTCGTGAATTCTACAATGATTGACAAGCTGTTTATGAACTACAGATATAACTAACATCCTTTTTGCATTCTGGAAGCTACATTTTATCTGAAAGAAACCTAGTGTTTAAAGATAAAAATTTACCTCTATAAAAAGATACACGTGAGTTTAAAATATACAAATTATTCCTTGATATTTGGCTTATCAATATGTCATTTATGTCATTTATGTCAATGAATAAATGACAAAAGTGGTTTTAAAACTGCTTTAAAATAAATACAAACTAAATATTAAAACAAAATCTTATGTTAAAGCTTAAAAGATATTATGGGCTCTGGATTTTGATATCTTTATAGTACTCATGTAACTGTTCCAGAGAAATTTTATTAAAAGGCAGTAGAGGTTATACAATATTGCCTATCTTGTTTTCTTGCCTCTACTTAATAGAACATATCTTTATTCAGTATTTACTTCTCTGTAGGTACTGGGGAATAGAATATTCAACAAGATAAACTCAAACCCTTGCTTGCTTGGCTTTTACAGTGTTGATGTTAATCCTCAACAGTAGAAAAAAAAGGGTGTAGGCCGGGTGTGGTGGTTCATGCCTTTAATATCAGCACTTTAGGAGGCCAAGGTAGGCGGATCACTTGAGGTCAGGAGTTTGAGACCAGCCTGGCCAACATGGTGAAACCCGGTCTCTACTAAAAATACAAAAATTAGCCAGGTGTGGTGGCACACACCTGTAATCCCAGCTACTTGGGAGGCTGAGGCAGGAGAATCGCTTGAACCCAGAAGACGGAGGTTGCAGTGAGCCGAGATTACACCACTGCACTCCAGCCTGGACAACAGAGCGAGACTCCATCTCCAAAAAAAGGGTGTAATATGATGTGGACCCAGGGAATTAAACCTCTGTGTAAGAAGCACGATAAACCTTGTGGCTTAGGATGAGCCATTAAAGACCTAAACGGGTGAAGTTTTAATTAAAAGTCATGTGAGAAAACTCTTTGAAGCTAATGAGGGCCTACATTTGTAAGGACCATTAAGAGGAGGACACAGTTTTTAAAACGGTTGTTGTGTCTGCAGATGTTGCTAAACTGAAGCAGGAAATTTCTTTTTTCTTGTTTTTTTTCTGCTCAGCAGATGAAGAGAAAGAGGAAAGATGATAACTGTTTTCAGCATAACCTGGTATTTTAAGTTTTTCTTGTAAATACAATGGAAGTCAGTCTTTCAGCTTACATGTCTTTAAGAAGTTCTAAATCATCAATTTATATTTTGTTAAAAATTTTTATTAATGTAACTAATATAGATATATTCAAATGCATGGCATGTATAGTTGCATAAATCACATTTTTCACTTAGGCATAACAATTATGAAATTTTTCTCAGTCCTGGTTAGGAAAGAGAAAGATCACCCAGTAGTGACAATACATTTATTAATGTGGTGTGCCTATGTAAAAGTGGAGGTGTTGGGACAAGCCTGAAACCCCTTTCCAGAGGCCAGGAGACAGCATAGGCAGACCTGGATTAAAATCTGTTTTTTACCATTCATTAGCTAAGCACCTCGAACAAGTCATTTAGGCCCTCTGAGCTTCACTTTTCTATAAAGTAGAACCAGAAATACTTACAAAATTATTGTTGGATCCAAATTACTTATTATATGTAAAGTGTTTAGCCTAGTGCTTGGCACATGGCAGATAATAAATGAAGAATCACACTATTAGTTGCTGCTGTGATGAATTGAGTAAAGGATGGGTGCTACTATTGATGTTGTAAGAGAGGCTGAAAGAAAATCAACATTCTGTGGTATCTGTTTTCTTTATTGGCAAGAATGATGCTTCAAGATGGTAGGGCAGAAGACTAGAGATAAAAAGATTTAAAGTGTATTGCTGCTGTGGGAAGCATGAGAAGGAAAAGACTAGGGACAACACATGATTTCCAAGTTACCATGGAATCCCAGCTGAAGCTGGAGACACATATTTGCACTAAAGCCAATTAGCATGCTCATGTTTATTTTTCCAGCAATATTGGATTGCCTAGGGGTGAAAAAATAAGAGTATGGGAAAACTAACTCCGGTTGATATATAGACCAAGGTATTAACAACCAGATTGTTTTGAAGCCAATTTATTGTTTGCATGAATACACATTTAATTATGTATACATGCAAACATGTTTCCCTTTTTTTAGGTGAATTTTCTCTGTTATGTCTTCTGATATCTAGTATCTTTATCAGTATATTTATCTCATCTGACTCCTGGGCTAATAGGAATGTGTTTATAAGCAAATAAAGATTGAAGTGCTACCTTAGCATTAACTTTAGACTCTGGAATTGTCAACAATGATAACTTATTCATAATTATAACAATAGATAACTCATCACTTTTATAGCAATATGTTTCAAAATCTTAAGGAAAAATCTTAAGAAAAATGTTGGTCTAAATATATCATGTAAAATTTCTTTTTCATGCTCATATTTTTGTATATCTTCATGTTAGATGTCCTCAGTCTTGAAAGAATTTGAATATTTTTAATTTGTTTTATTTCCCTTTTTGACTTTTATTGCTTCTGAAACTCTACCTCAAGTTTCTAATGTTTAATTTTATACTATAATAACCAGTGTCCCGAATTTACTGGTCTTGCATTATAGTGATGAACAGTTAGCATCTGGTAGCAAATACTATTTGATCCTAACCAAAATCTTGACAGGTTAGTGGAATTGGTATTATTCTCATTTTGCAGATTAAAAACTTGATGCTCAGAGAAGTTAAATATTAGCCTGAGATCATATGGCTATTACTTGGCCTTGGCAGAGATTAGATTCAAGTCTTCTTTTTTTTTTTTTAATTTATTTATTATTATTATACTTTAAGTGGGGTACATGTGCATAACGTGCAGGTTTGTTACATATGTATACTTGTGCCATGTTGGTGTGCTGCACCCATCAACTCGTCATTTACATCAGGTATAACTCCCAGTGCAATCCCTCCCCTCTCCCCCCTCCCCATGATAGGCCCCGGTGTGTGATGTTCCCCTTCCTGAGTCCAAGTGATCTCATTGTTCAGTTCCCACCTATGAGTGAGAACATGCAGTGTTTGGTTTTCTGTTCTTGTGATAGTTTGCTAAGAATGATGGTTTCCAGCTGCATCCATGTCCCTACAAAGGACACAAACTCATCCTTTTTTATGGCTGCATAGTATTCCTCAAGTCTTCTTATTCAAAAGCTAACTCCTTTCTTCCTCATGGTTCTGCTTTCAAGCATTTATAATTCTTGATTATTTTAAGCATTGATTAAATGCTTAAATATTGATTATTCAAGCATTGATATTATTGATAATTATTGATAATTTCAAGCCATAATTATTGATAATTTTTACAGTAGTGATTGGATTAAGACAGATGGAAGATGAACTCAATTGACAGAAAAGCATTTGTATTTTGATGTTGTTGAAACATTGTAGTTCACCTTTTATGCCAGATGGTTCAAAGTTTCTGTTCTCTTATTGTTTGAATATCATAGAAATAAATTGTTTTCTGTTGAACAACTGGAAGTTTACTTTTTCTAGAAAAATAATTGCCAGTAGCAGATTCAGTATTCTATTTTTCTGGCACTTCAGTGTCATAGTACATTCTGTACTGGGAAGGACACCATCTGGCTTCATGAAGAAAGAGGAAATAAAATTTTGAAAATATTGTTAAAGATTTGATTTTTTAAATGAAAACAACTTTATTGCGATGTAATTCACGCACCATTCAACTCTTCCATTTACATTGTACAATTATTTGGTTTTTAGTGTATTCACAGAGCTATGCAACCATCGCTATAATCAAATTTAGAATATTTTCATCACCCTAAAAAGAAACCTTGCATTCCTTAACCATCACTCCCTAAGCCCCCAAACTGTCCCACATTTAGGCAACCATTAATCTACTTTGTGTTTCCATAGGTTTATGTATTCTGTATATTTCATATATGAATATGTGGTTCTTTATGACTGGCTTCTTTCACTTAGCAAATTTTCAAGGTTCATCTAAGTTGTAGTATGTGTCAGTACTTCATTTCTTTTTATAGCAAATAATAATGTGGATATACCACATTTTGTTTATTCATCAGTTGATAGGTATTGTTAACATTTTGGGGCTATACAAATAATGATGCTATGAACATTTGTGTACAAATTTTAGGATAGACGTAGGCATTTATTTCTCTTGCATATACACCTAGCAGTGGAATTGCTAGGTCATATGATAACTGTATTTAGCTTTTTGAGGACTGGCCAGACTGCTTCCAAAGTGGCTCTGTTATTTTACGTTCCCACAAGCAAAGTATGAGGGTTTCAATTTTTCCATGTCCTAGTAAACACTTGTTATTTGTCTTTTTTGATGACAGTCATCCTAGTGGGTGTGAAGTGGCATCTCATTGTGGTTTTGATTTGCATTTCTGTAATGAGTAATCATGAGGATAACTTGTTTTTTTCCTAATATATTGTAGTGTTGATAAAGATGGCAGAGATGTTTCAATAGTTAATGATAAAGTTCTATTGCTGTTTGCCTTTTTCGTTGCATATATATATAGTTTTTTTATTTTTATTTTTGTTTTTAGTAGAGATGAGGTTTCACCATGTTGGCCAGGCTGGTCTCAAACTCCTGACCTCAAGTGATCTACCCACCTCAGTTTCCCAAAGTGCTGGGATTACAGGTGTGAGTCACCATACCTGTCTTCTTTGCTAATATTTTTAAATCTTACTTCATGAACATAGTGAGATTTACTCACTATACTTCAAGCAAACAAAAATGGCCTTTTCGAAAATTGTTTAGTTAAATCCTGGCTCATCAGTAAATATATAGTAAGTGAACTTAGCCATCAAAATGATCTGTCTAGAAAACTTATCTGGCCATGCCACTAGTAAAATGTTTCAAGACTGTCTATTTCCTACAGGAAAAAAAAATTCTTTATCATGGCTTGTAGTACCCAATCCATGCATGCTTTTAAAGATTTTTCTCACTAGTGTTATACTCCACTTTATGTAATACCCAGGCTTATAAACCATCCACATCTTGCTTTGTCATGTTTCTAGGTTTTCTTTTTTCTTTTTCTTTTTTTTTTTTTCCTCCTTATGCTCTTTTTGCCTATAGTGTCTCCCTAGCCTATCCAGGGATTCTTGTCCACCTCCTGTTCATGCTGTAAATCTCTGCTCAATAATCACACAAACTCTGCTCCTTTGTCTTTTCATAATACTTTCTACAAAGCTCCACTTTTATAATCACTATATTATTTTGAGCTACTTGCTTATTTTTCTATCGTCTCTCATTCATTTTGGAACTCCTAAATGTCGCTGACCTTTTACTCATTTTTAGATCTAGGAAGGGCCCAGAACATAGTAAATATTCAGTAAATGTTTATTGAACTGAGCTGAAATTGACTGGGCTCTAGGGAAGGGACTTAATCAGTGTAAAAAGATACTGATTATAAACCAAAATACCAATGTATTAATTTATACAGAGGGATATATATATACTTCATAGATAGCTGAAAATTAAATGATTAATTATATGTGTTTTTCAGGATAAAAATAAGAGAAAGAAGATTAGTTTCTGAGCCTATGAAAATTTATCTCCTTCAAAAGAATATACTTCCCTAGGAACCTGGAAACTTTCATTATTTTCTGTTTGATAATGCTGATTTTCAAATGAGTGTTTCTGTGTTTACAAGTATATGGTCATCATGTGATTTGTATTAATAGGGATAGGTATATATACAGAGAGGCTAAATTTTTCTGTTTTATGCTGATTTTTACTTATCTTATTCCTAGATTTACTTTAAAAAAAAAAACCACAGGCTTATCTTATTCCACCTCACTAAACTACGTACAACCATTTGTTAAATGTCTGGTTGTACTAGTCATTTTCATGTTTTATCATTTAATTGATGTGATATAGGTATTGAATGAGAAATACAAAATATGAGCCTGGGAACCGCTCTAGGAGAGATTTTCCTGAGTATCCTGAGGCTGACTCGTGCACAGTGTGAGACATGCTAAGTTTTGAAGAATTGATGGGACTCAGGTGGACACAGGTGGATATGGGAGGCAGAGTGTAGACCAGGAGGGAGTAGGATCAGGGAGGATTGAGGCTACAGTGATGATGTACATGAGAGGCTGAAGCCAGATTCCAATGGTCTATGAATTCAAGTCCAACTTGTGTCTACAGGCAAAGGGAATTTATTATTTTTTTAGCAGAGTATGCCATGATAGGAGTCAAAGATCACCATGGCAGTGATGCCTAAAAGTAACTGGGGCTCTCGCCTCTTGGGTAGATTTAGGAAACCTATTTATGAGGCTGCTGTCAAGGTACAGCTGTGAGGTTATACTTTTGGAGTCATCAGTTGGTGTGAAAATGATTCAGTCATTCTTTCAAAAAGAGTTTCTTGACACTTTCTGCATACTAGTCTTGTATGTAATACTAGAGATGGAAAGATGGATAAGAAGTGCTTCTGTCCTGAAGCCTCTAATGGCCTAATATAGGAGAGAGACTTTTTTTTTCAGTCTGTTAAGTAAATGATGGATATAGTGTTATAGGAACTCCCAAGAGGAGTGAATAACTTAGCCTCACAACAGAAAGATATTTGAGCTTTTTGCATAAAATAATTCCAGGTACAGTGAGGGAGAGGGAAATTCTAGGTGAAATGTAATCTTCGAAGGCCCTGTCATCTGAAAGAGCCAGTCAGGTTTGGACGAGAGTGAGAAGTTAGAGCAGCTAAGAGGAGGGCTATGATGTTCTTCTGGGAGTTTGGGGGTGAAGCAGGAAGGCCGGCCTTTGGTGGGTGTGGATGGAACTTGAAATCCTTTGCTCTTACTTTCATAACACATCAGATTTGGGTTTGTTTATTGAAAGCCTCAAAATATTTTTTAAAATCAATATTAATTTTAGATGGATGAATTGATGAGCCTCTGTCCCCTATACTATTAGCTCACACCTGTAATCCCAGCACTTTGGGAGGCCAAGGCAGGTGAATCATAAAGTCAGGAGTTCAAGACCAGACTGGCCAAGATGGTGAAACCCTGTTTCTACTAAAAAAATACAAAAATTAGCCGGGTGTGGTGGTGGGCACCTGTAATCCCAGTTACTCAGGAGGCTGAGACAGAGAATTGCTTGAACCCAGGAGACGGAGGTTGCAGTGAGCCGAGATCGCGCCACTGCACTCCAGGCTGGGTGACAGAGCGAGACTCCATCTCAAATAATAATAATAATTATTATTATTATTTAATTATTTAACATTTAAATAATATATATAATTTATTTATAAAAACATTTAAATAATAAATATAATAATAATTATTATTATTTTAAAATCCATGTCAATAAGATGCTTCTCAGAATGATATTTAAATGGGGATGTTATTTCTAAACAAATTTATGCTGGAGAATGTGTTCTTATAATTTCATGCTAATAGATCAGTGGTACTTGGCTCTATATGAAATGTAGAATATGAGTCAATCACTATCTTACAAATATAAGTATGCAGTGGCCATTTTAAGAATGATAGATTTAGATAACACATGTATTAATTTGTGGCAAACAGTCTGATTACAAGTAAATACCTGCCGGGTGCCATGACTCAACGCCTGTAATCCCGGCACTTTGGGAGGCTAAGGCGGGTGGGTCACCTGAGGTCAGGAGTTTGAGACCGCCCTGGCTAACATGGTGAAAACCCATGTCTACCAAAAAAATACAAAAATTAGCTGGGTGTAGTGGCACATGCCTGTAATCTCAGCTACTCAGGAGGCTGAGGTGGGAGAATCTTGAACCCCAGAGGCAGAGGTTGCAGTGAGCCAAGATCGTGCCATTGCACTCCAACCTGGGTGACAGTGTGAGACCCTTTGTCAAAACAACTCCCAAAAGTAAATACCTTAGTGCTGAAGATAGAAATACGACTGTTTATCATGAAGATATTACAGTGTGATACGAAAAATATGTTTACAATTTGCTTTCACAGCATATGAATTAATTTATCTAAGCTCTAATATTCTAACCTAGCTGGTGTTCCAGCAGTCATACAATGTTGTTTACAAGATCAAATGAGTTAGTAGCGGTGAACATACTTACAAACTCTTCACTGCTATTAGGTATTGTTTGCTGTTATCTTCAGAATGTTTTAGGTTAAGTCTCTATATTCGGCATTTAAGCTGGCAATAAAAATTGCTCTCACCTTCAGTTATCTGATTTTTTTCCAGGAAAATGTAAACATGGTTTGGTAATGACAGAGCAGTTTGTGTAAGCCTAATTCCCCTGAAGACGACCATTATAAACATGGGCAGAATGTATGTATGTATGGAGCAATGGAGGATATTTAGGATACTGAAAATACTCTTTATTATACTTTAATGGTAGATACATGCCATTATACATTTGTCCAAACCCATGAACTATACAGCACCAAGAGTGAAACCTAATGTAAACTTTGGACTATAGGTGATAATGATGTGCTAATGTGGGCTCATCTCTTGCAACAAATGTCCCACTTTGGTGGAAGATGTTGATAATCAGGGAGGCTATGCATACATGGGCAGGAAGTGTATGGGATATCTCTGTACCTTCCTCTCAATTTTATGATAATAGCAAAAAAGTTGGAGGCAGTAAATGGAATTATATATTTGTGAAATGGTGCAGCAGTATCTCTAGTGAAAGGTACATGTTTTTATCTGTAGAACAATGACTAGAATATATTACAAAAAGAAACACATAAGAAGCCATATGAGCATGAAAATGGAATACTTAAAATATTTGGATAAGCTAAATAAATGCAATAAATTAAGAACACAGGAATGAATAAGAGATGGCACAAATAGCAAATAGCAAAATGGTATACCTAAAACACATTTATGGTAATAATTACATTAAATGTAAAAATTATTGTGTACTAAAAATGTGACACAGTTCTCCATTGTCTAAAGAGACACACTTTAATGCTATTAGACTCAAAGTGAAAGGTTGGAAAAAGATATAGTACACAAAAGTAAGTATAGGAAGGCTGGTGTGGCTATATTAATAGTCACACAAAGTAGACTTCTGGAGAGACAGTATTAGCAGAGATAAAGAAGGACATTTTCTAATGACAAAAGAGCCAAGTCATCAGAAATGATAATGATACAAAATGTGTAGTTTATCTAATAAGATAGCTTCAAAATACATGAAGTAAAAATTGTCAGCTGGCAGTTAGCCAACAGTGTGAATGCACTTAATTCTGTAGTGCTGTATACTTAAAAATGGATAAAATGGTAATTTTATTTATATTTTACCACAATAAAAAAATAGGCAAATCAGGCTTATATTTGCCGAATTTTTAACTCTTTTTTTTTAAAACAATGATAGAACATCTAGATATGATAGGTTATAAAAAAGCAGTCCAGTACTATTAAATACCTTGTCAAAATTGACATTTGTAGACTGCTGCATCCAACAATTGCACTATACATATTATTTTCCTTTCCTTTCCTTTTCCTTTCTTTTCTTTCTTTACTTTTTTTTTTCTGTTCTTTTTTTTTTTTTTTTTTTTTTTTTTTTGAGACAGGGTCTTGCTCTGTCACCCAGACTGGAGTGCAGTGGCATGAACATGGCTCACTGCAGCCTCGACCTCCTGGGCTCAAGCGACCCTACCACCTCAGCCTCCTGAATAGCTAGGACTGGAAGCAAATGCCACCATGCCCATTAATTTTTGTATTTTTTTTTGTAGAGACAGGGTTTTGCCATGTCTTTAAACTCCTAGGCTCAAGTGATCCACCCACCTTGGCCTGGGATTACAGGTGTGAGCTACCACACCTGGCCTTACATATTATTTTTCAAGTTTACATTAGACAGTCTCCAGAATTCATCATATCCTGGGGTATAAAATAAATGTTAATAATTTATTAAATAAATTAATGAAGTATATGTCCCCTGACCATAGCAGAATTAAATTAGAAACAATAACAATAAGATAGCCAGAAAAAGCTGTAAATATTTGTAAATTAAAGTAGCATGTTCTAAATAATTCATGGGTCTAAGGGGAAATCAGAAGGAAAATTGGAAAATAGCTTTGAATGGAAAGAAAATACAATATATTAAAATTTGTGAAATGCAGCTACAGCAGTGCTTAGATGAAAATATGTAGCTTAGGGGGGCAGAGCAAGATGGCCGAATAGGAACGGCTCCAGTCTCCAACTCCCAGCGTGAGCGACACAGAAGACAGGTGATTTGTGCATTTTCAACTGAGGTACTGGGTTGATTGTCCCCTACTCACTAGTGAGTGTGGGACAATCAGTGCTGGTCAGCTGCTACAGCCCGACCAGCGAGAGCTGAAGCAGGGCGAGGCATCGCCTCACCTGGGAAGCTCAAGGGGGAAGGGAATCCCTTTTCCTAGCCAGGGGAACTGAGACACACAACACCTGGAAAATCGGGTAACTTCCACCCCAATACTGTGCTTTACCAAGGATCTTAGCAAACAGGCACACCAGGAGATTATATCCCACACCTGGCCGGGAGGGTCCCACGCCCACAGAGCCTCCCTCATTGCTAGCACAGCGGTCTGTGATCTTGCAGCAAGGCAGCAGCGAGGCTGGCGGAGGGGCGCCTGCCATTGCTGAGGCTTAATTAGGTAAACAAAGCCGCTGGGAAGCTCAAACTGGCTGGAGCTCACAGCAGCTCAAGGAGGCCTGCCTGTCTCTGTAGACTCCACCTCTGGGGACAGGGCACAGCTAAACAACAACAACAACAACAAAAGCAGCTGAAACCTCTGCAGACGCAAATGACTCTGTCTGACAGCTTTGAAGAGAGCAGTGGATCTCCCAACACGGAGGTTGAGATCTGAGAACGGACAGACTGCCTGCTCAAGTGGGTCCCTGACCCCTGAGTAGCCTAACTGGGAGACATCCCCCACTAGGGGCAGACTGACACCCCACACCACACGGTGGAGTACACCCCTGAGAGGAAGCTTCCAAAGCAAGAATCAGACAGGTACACTCGCTGTTCAGCAATATTCTATCTTCTGCAGCCTCTGCTGCTGATACCCAGGCAAACAGGGTCTGGAGTGGACCTCAAGCAATCTCCAACAGACCTACAGCTGAGGGTCCTGACTGTTAAAAGAAAAACTAACAAACAGGAAGGACACCCACACCAAAACCCCATCAGGACGTCACCATCACCAAAGACCAGAGGCAGATAAAACCACAAAGATGGGGAAAAAGCAGGGCAGAAAAGCTGGAAATTAAAAAAATAAGAGCACATCTCCCCCTGCAAAGGAACGCAGCTCATCGCCCGCAATGGATCAAAGCTGGATGGAAAATGACTTTGACGAGATGAGAGAAGAAGGCTCCAGTCCATCAAACTTCTCAGAGCTAAAGGAGGAATTACGTACGCTGCGCAAAGAAACTAAAAATCTTGAAAAACGAGTGGAAGAATTGATAACTAGAATAATTAATGCAGAGAAGGCCATAAACAAACTGACAGAGATGAAAACCATGACACAAGAAATACGTGACAAATGCACAAGCTTCAGTAACCGACTTGATCAACTGGAAGAAAGAGTATCAGCGATTGAGGATCAAATAAATGAAATGAAGCGAGAAGAGAAATCTAAAGAAAAAAGAAGAAAAAGAAATGAACAAAGCCTGCAAGAAGTATGGGATTATGTAAAAAGACCAAATCTACGTCTGATTGGGGTGCCTGAAAGTGAGGGGGAAAATGGAACCAAGTTGGAAAACACTCTTCAGGATATCATCCAGGAGAACTTCCCCAACCTAGTAGGGCAGGCCAACATTCAAATTCAGGAAATACAGAGAATGCCACAAAGATACTCCTCGAGAAGAGCAACTCCAAGACACATAATTGCCAGATTCACCGAAGTTGAAATGAAGGAAAAAATCTTAAGGGCAGCCAGAGAGAAAGGTCGGGTTACCCACAAAGGGAAGCCCATCAGACTAACAGCAGATCTCTCGGCAGAAACTCTACAAGCCAGAAGAGAGTGGGGGCCAATATTCAACATTCTTAAAGAACAGAATTTTAAACCCAGAATTTCATATCCAGCCAAACTAAGTTTCATAAGTGAAGGAGAAATAAAATCCTTTACAGATAAGCAAATGCTTAGAGACTTTGTCACCACCAGGCCTGCCTTACAAGAGACCCTGAAGGAAGCACTAAACATGGAAAGGAACAACCGGTACCAGCCATTGCAAAAACATGCCAAAATGTAAAGACCATCGAGGCTAGGAAGAAACTGCATCAACTAATGAGCAAAATAACCAGTTAATGTCATAATGGCAGGATCAAGTTCACACATAACAATATTAACCTTAAATGTAAATGGACTAAATGCTCCAGTTAAAAGACACAGACTGGCAAACTGGATAAAGAGTCAAGACCCACCAGTTTGCTGTATTTAGGAGACCCATCTCACATGCAGAGACATACATATGCTCAAAATAAAGGGATGGAGGAAGATCTACCAAGGAAATGGAGAACAAAAAAAAGCAGGGGTTGCAATCCTAGTCTCTGATAAAACAGACTTTAAACCATCAAAGATCAAAAGAGACAAAGAAGGCCATTACATAATGGTAAAGGGATCAATTCAACAGGAAGAGCTAACTATCCTAAATATATATGCACCCAATACAGGAGCACCCAGATTCATAAAGCAAGTCCTTAGAGACTTACAAAGAGACTTAGACTCTCATACAATAATAATGGGAGACTTCAACACCCCACTGTCAACATTAGACAGATCAACGAGACAGAAAGTTAACAAGGATATCCAGGAATTGAACTCATCTCTGCAGCAAGCAGACCTAATAGACATCTACAGAACTCTCCACCCCAAATCAACAGAATATACATTCTTCTCAGCACCACATCACACTTATTCCAAAATTGACCACATAATTGGAAGTAAAGCACTCCTCAGCAAATGTACAAGAACAGAAATTATAACAAACTGTCTCTCAGACCACAGTGCAATCAAACTAGAACTCAGGACTAAGAAACTCAGTCAAAACCGCTCATCTACATGGAAACTGAATAACTTGCTCCTGAATGACTACTAGGTACATAACAAAATGAAGGCAGAAATAAAGATGTTCTTTGAAACCAATGAGAACAAAAGATACAACATACCGGAATCTCTGGGACACATTTAAAGCAGTGTGTAGAGGGAAATTTATAGCACCAAATGCCCACAAGAGAAAGCTGGAAAGATCTAAAATTGACACTGTAACATCTCAATTAAAAGAACTAGAGAAGCAAGAGCAAACACATTCAAAAGCTAGCAGAAGGCAAGAAATAACTAAGATCAGAGCAGAACTGAAGGAGATAGAGACACAAAAAACCCTCCAAAAAATCAGTGAATCCAGGAGTTGTTTTTTTGAAAAGATCAACAAAATTGATAGACCGCTAGCAAGACTAATAAAGAAGAAAAGAGAGAAGAATCAAATAGACACAATAAAAAATGATAAAGGGGATATCACCACCGACCCCACAGAAATACAAACTACCATCAGGGAATACTATAAACACCTCTACGCAAATAAACTAGAAAATCTTGAAGAAATGGATAATTTCCTGGACACTTACCCTCTCCCAAGACTAAACCAGGAAGAAGCTGAATTCCTGAATAGACCAATAGCAGGCTCTGAAATTGAGGCAATAATTAATAGCCTACCAACCAAAAAAAGTCCAGGACCAGATGGATTCACAGCTGAATTCTAGCAGAGGTACAAGGAGGAGTTGGTACCATTCCTTCTGAAACTATTCCAATCAATAGAAAAAGAGAGAATCCTCCATAACTCATTTTATGAGGCCAACATCATCCTGATACCAAAGCTTGGCAGAGACACAACAAAAAAAGAGAATTTTAGACCAATATCACTGATGAACATCGATGCAAAAATCCTCAATAAAATACTGGCAAACCGGATCCAGCAGCACATCAAAAAGCTTATCCACCATGATCAAGCGGGCTTCATCCCTGGGATGCAAGGCTGGTTCAACATACGCAAATCAATAAATGTAATCCAGCATATAAACAGAACCAAAGACAAAAACCATATGATTATCTCAATAGAGAGGCAGAAAAGTCCTTTGACAAAATTCAACAGCCCTTCACGCTAAAAACGCTCAATAAATTCGGTATTGATGGAACGTATCTCAAAATAATAGGAGCTATTTATGACAAACCCACAGCCTATATCATACTGAATGGGCAAAAACTGGAAAAATTCCCTTTGAAAACTGGCACAAAGCAGGGATGTCCTCTCTCACCACTCCTATTCAACATAGTGTTGGAAGTTCTGACTAGGGCAATCAGGCAAGAGAAAGAAATAAAGGGTATTCAGTTAGGAAAAGAAGAGGTCAAATTGTACCTGTTTGCAGATGACATGATTGTATATTTAGAAAACCCCATTGTCTCAGCCCAAAATCTCCTTAAGCTGATAAGCAACTTCAGCAAAGTCTCAGGATACAAAATTAATGTGCAAAAATCACAAGCATTCTTATACACCAGTAACAGACAAAGAGAGAGTGAAATCATGAATGAACTTCCATTCACAAAAGAGAATGAAAGAGAGAATGAAATATGCTTCAATGAGAATGAAATACCTCGGAATCCAACTTGCAAGGGATGTAAAGGACCTCTTCAAGGAGAACTACAAACCTCTGCTCAGTGAAATAAAAGAGGACACAAACAAATGGAAGAACATACCATGCTCATGGATAGGAAGAATCAATATCGTGAAAATGGCCATACTGCCCAAGGTAATTTATAGATTCAATGCCATCCCCATCAAGCTACCAATGAGTTTCTTCATAGAATTGGAAAAAAACAGCTTTAAAGTTCATATGGAACCAAAAAAGAGCCTGCATTGCCCAGACAATCCTAAGTCAAAAGAACAAAGCTATAGGCATCACGCTACCTGACTTCAAACTATACCACAAGGCTACAGTAACCAAAACAACATGGTACTGGTACCAAAACAGAGATATAGACCAATGGAACAGAACAGAGTCCTCAGAAATAATACCACACATCTACAGCCATCTGATCTTTGACAAACCTGAGAGAAACAAAAATGGGGAAAGGATTCCCAATTTAATAAATGGTGCTGGGAAAATTGGCTAGCCATAAGTAGAAAGCTGAAACTGGATCCTTTCCTTACTCCTTATACGAAAATTAATTCAAGATGGATTAGAGACTTAAATGTTAGACCTAAAACCATAAAAACCCTGGAAGAAAACCTAGGTAATACCATTCAGGACATAGGCATGGGCAAGGACATCATGTCTAAAACACCAAAATCAACGTCAACAAAAGCCAAAATTGACAAATGGGATCTAATTAAACTAAAGAGCTTTTGCACAGCAAAAGAAACTACCATCAGAGTGAACAGGCAACCTACAGAATGGGAGAAAATTTTTGCAATCTACTCATCTGACAAAGGGCTAATATCCAGAACCTACAAAGAACTCAAACAAATTTACAAGAAAAAAACAAACAACCCCATCAAAAAGTGGGCAAAAGATATGAACAGTACATTTCTCAAAAGAAGACATGCATACAGCCAACAGACACATGAAGAAATGCTCATCATCACTGGCCATCAGAGAAAGGCAAATCAAAACCACAATGAGATACCATCTCGCACCAGTTAGAATGGCGATCATTAAAAAGTCAGGAAACAACAGGTACTGGAGAGGATGTGGAGAAATAGGAATACTTTTACACTGTTGGTGGGATTGTAAACTAGTTCAACCATTATGGAAAACAGTATGGCGATTCCTCAAGGATCTAGAACTAGAAGTACCATATGACCCAGCCATCCCATTACTGGGTATATACCCAAAGGATTATAAATCATGCTGCTGTAAAGACACATGCACACGTATGTTTATTGCGGCACTATTCACAATAGCAAAGACTTGGAATCAACCCAAATTTCCATCAGTGACAGACAGACTGGATTAAGAAAATGTGGCACATATACACCATGGAATACTATGACTATGCAGCCATAAAAAAGGATGAGTTTGTGTCCTTTGTAGGGACATGGATGCAGCTGGAAACCATCATTCTCAGCAAACTGTCACAAGAACAGAAAACCAAACACCACATGTTCTCATTCATAGGTGGGAACTGAACAATGAGATCACTTGGACTCGGGAAGGGGAACATCACACACTGGGGCCTATCACGGGGACGGGGGAGGGGGGAAGGATTGCACTGGGAGTTATACCTGATGTAAATGACGAGTTGATGGGTGCTGACGAGTTGATGGGTGCAGCACACCAACATGGCACAAGTATACATATGTAACAAACCTGCACGTTATGCACATGTACCCTAGAACTTAAAGTATAATAATAATAATAATAATAATAAAAATACGTAAAAAAAAAAGAAAATACATAGCTTAAAAGTGATTACAGTAGAGAAGAGGAAAGGTTTAAAGTCAGTGATCTAAGTTTCATGTTAAGAAGCTAGAAAAATAAGAGCTAATTAAAACCAAACAAAACAAAGAATGAAACAATAAACAGCAGAAGTCAATGTAACAGTTCTTTGAAAAGATTAATAAAATTGATAAACTGGCTATGATTGATTAAACTAATTAAGAAAAAACAGATAAAGTATAAATTATCAGTATTAGGAATAAAAGAGGGCATGTCATTTTATGGATATTATGAGGATAATGAAGGAATACTGTGAACAACTTTGTGCCAATAAATTTACCAACTTAGATGGGATGGTCATTTGCTTGACAATCACAACTTTCCAAAAATGGACATAAAATGGAAAATTTGAGTATCCCTGTAGTTATTAAAGAAGCTAAATCATGATTAATAAGCTACTTGCAAAGCAAGTTCCAGGCCCATATAGAATTTTTTTTTCTTTTTTTGAGACCGGGTCTCACTCACTCTGGCACTTAGGTGGTTGCAGTGCAGTGGCACGATCACAGCTCACTACAGCATCAACCTCCTAGGGTCATGGGATCCTCCCACCTCAACCTCCTGAGTAGCTGGGACCACAGACACATGCAACCACACCTAGCAAATCTTTGTATTTTTTATAGAGTTGAGGTTTCATCTTGTTGCCTGGGCTGGTTTTGAAATCCTGAGCTTAAGCAATCCACCCACTGCAGCTTCCCAGATTGCTGAGATTATAGGTGTGGGCCACTGCACCCAGCTCCTGGTGAATGCTATAAAATATTTAAGGAAGAAATAGCTTTAATTTTAAACAAAAACTTTAAGAAAATTAAGGTAGAATAAACACTTCCCATTAAGGTTTTTGAAGCTAGCATAATTCTAATACTAGGGCCTGAGTTGTTACAAGAAAAGTAAATTTGAGTCCAATTTCATGAACACAGACCAAAAAGTATCCTTAACAACAAAAAATTAGTAAAACTGAACCAAGCAGTATGAAAAGGAGAATAAATCATGACCCAGGAAGGTTGATTGGTTTAGTATATGGAAAAATAATCCATGCTAGTTACCATATTGAAATTGTTCAATGGAGGCAAACCTGTATGATCATCTCAGCATATGCAGAGAAAATATTTGAGAGAATAACATTCTTTTATGATAAAACCTTTCAGCAAACCAGAATAGCAAATGACATCCACACAAAAAAAACTGCAGCCAACTTTATTCTCAGCGGTGAAAAAATGATGCTTTCCCTTATGACTGTTTGCTAGGCAAAGATATCCACTATCATCACTTACATTCATTCAACCAGAAAAGTTGATTCTAAAATTTTTATGGAAAAGCAGAGGACCTAAAATTGCTAAACTATCTCGAAGAACAAAGTTGGAGGATTCACTCTCTAATTTCAAGACTTATTATAACACTAAAGTAATCAACACAGTCTGGTAACAGTAGATAAATGAATCAGTGACATGGAAGGAACAACCATATGAATGAATTTTTAAAATATTGTGCTGATTAAAAGAAGCTAGACACAAACAGTACATTCCCCATGATTGCATATGAAGTTCATCAATGTGCTATGGGGACAGAAGTTTGATCAGTGGTAGTCAATGGGGATTGACTGGAACAGGGGTATAAGAGAACTTCCTCGAATTATGGAAATACTCTCTTTCTTGATTGAGATAATGTTTACAAGGGTGTGCATATTTTCTTAAAATTCAGAATGGTTACACCTTGGATCTCTGCATTTTCTTGTACATAAATTTTACCTAAAAAATAAATTAATTTTAGCCTTATGGTGGATTTCTCTGATATATTCCTGTTCTGCCTTGGCCAGCGAATAATATAAATGTTTCTGCCGGAATGTTTTTCTAATAGCTTCTGTTGGAATAACTGCTCTCCTTACTCCTCCTACACTGGGCCTAAACCCCTATCATGGCAGTTAAAGAATATTTTGTTTGATGATTACTGGAGTGTAGGTTACTTGAAGCAACGGATGTCTGTTGATCATTACTGTTTATAATCTCTAGCTCAAAGCTTTTCATGGATTCTCAGGGTTTGAGAGAAAAAAAGGATATGTGTATATTTAAGAAGTGTGTACATTATTTTCAGCAATAGTACTGTGGATTTTGTGCAGGTCTTAACGTATTTTACCATACAGTTTAAAACTACCTAATATTAGTGCAAAATGCCACATTCATTGATTTCAGCAGTATCACATTCTGTCAGAATATATTTTGCTTCTTCCACTATAATCATGACATTTTAAATAACCCTGGCCAAGCCACTTATATGCTGGTATTAATTTACTTGGTGGTGTCTTCCCTTAAGCTATGTAGACAGAGTTAATATTTTGTTATGTTTACTTACCTGGTAATGATGGTTTGTTTGTTTGCAGTTTACACAGAATCTTTCTTTAGGTAACACAGGAGTTGATCATTTGCGGATCATATATTACCTGCATTTAACGTGAAAGATTCCAGCTGTGCACATTGAAATTTTTGTTATGTACCTTCAGCTGTGGTCTTATGTTTATTCTGTAGCTGCCATCCGATTATCAAGTGTATCAGTCATCAGGGTGCATATTTTACATGGTCCTTGGTGGCAGAGGAAAAGTAACTTTCCAGCCTGGGATCTCAATGTGGCAATGTTTTCTTTTCTGCTAAAATAGACTTGTGAAGCATGAACTAAAATTTAAAAATATGTTACCAAGTAAGTTGCCGTAACATAACTGTAGCAACTGGCTAAATTCAGTGTTATCTGTTTGCATCTAAAACTTCTGCATTAAGTAGAAACATATTACATAAATTGTAACTTACGTTTGGTGACCATGTTATCATGTAAATATCTAGTTATTGATCAATAACGATGACCATTTCTTTTGTAAATCCATGGATCTTTTAGTAAACACATCACTCATGTGATTATTCCTTCAGTATATGAAAAATTCAAAATTCGTCGGAACATTGAACAATGTAGTTGGATAGCTCTGGATGTAGGGCTAAGGGCACAGTGTTCTTGGATGAGGTTGAGGGGGTTTAAGTTATGCTTTTTTAAGGGGAAAATGTTTCACTGTCCTGTTTATCATTGGGAAGTTCCAGCTGGGGGGGGATGCCATCCCTGGGTAAGTTTATTCATGGTGTTCAGTGATTAGCTTTAGTACTTGGCATTTAACATACATTCAGGTGATGTTTCCTGGGTAAATAACTGAGTAGCAGCTCAGAGAAATCACAAGGCTTAGCTTTCCAAGCAAACACAATACATCTTCATTAGGTAGTGTTTTCAAAGAATCTACTGATTCTAATTGCTAACCCTTTTTATTTTCGGTGAACTATTGCAGGAAAAAAAAGATTTTGAGTTTATTTTATAGTTATTTGTGAAAGGATGCCAACTTGAAGCTATAGAATTTTTAAGAATAAATCATCTTAATATTTATAATATTCCTCTGAGCTATTCAGAATGGGCTAACATGGACACGATTTGTTAATCAATAGCAAAAGTGCAAGCTAGAAGACAGAGTGGAAATAAAACTTAATTGGAATTACAGATACAATTTTTTCATTTCATTTTTTTTTTTTTTTAGTTTAAGACAGCATTGGATGTTATTAGAGAATTTGCTAAAAAGCCTCACTGTACTCAGGATGACATTTCAGACATTGTCAGTGAGCCAATCTTAGTGTTTTAGAAAGTATCAAGATTATCTGTGACTAAAAGATATGAGGTGGTTATTTTGCTTGGAACCATAGTTTTGACAATATGAAGTTGGGAAACCAGTAAGGAAGTGATAGTTGACCTGTACCTTAATGCTCTCATGGCCTGTTGGGAGGATAATTGGCTAAATGAGTGTGGTGTCTGAAAACCTTTCCTGTGCCTCTCAAAGTGAAAAGTGTCTTCTCTTAGTAGAATTCAGCTCCTCAAGGGCTATAAAAACAATTGCATGTTTTTAAAAAATATAATGTATTGTAATAAACTTCCCTTAAGTAGGATAGTTTTTCCATTACAGCTTGACTTCATATTAAAACCACAGATCATATAGATCTTCCACTGTAAGGCATTGGCAACCTTTTCATGTCATTTGTGAATTTAAGGAGAAACAGGAACATAGGGGAGAAGGGAAAGAAACAGAACACAAAAGCAGGACACAATTGTTTACTCCTGTACAGTTTCTTCAGGAGGAGTGAGGCTTGGGGAAACCTTTGGGATGCAGAGATTGAAAAATAAAGAGAAAGCAACTTGCGATCTATCATATTCATCATAGAAAATATTTTCAAAGGATCAAATCCTTTAAAATCTTGCAAACGATTATTTTTGCGCCTAATGATTTTTTAAAATTACCCACCTTCTTGTTATCCAACTTTTCCTGCATGAAAAGTTTTCTAGTGTATGTTAAAGAAACATTAAATAAAACCTTAGTTTGGCACAGTGTTCAAAATAAGCAGTACAAATTTACCCTTTACACATGAGGTATTTTAACTAGTCAGCTATTTTAACAGTAATGCTCTTACGGAGTTCTGATTTACTAAGGATAGGTGTTGAGAGAATCACAGGATATTCCATTTCCTACTAGCAGTTCTGTGTTATTTAAATCCAGCTTGCAGTTACCCAGCCCAGTGGGTGGTACTGTGTTGGGCACCTGTGCTGGGCACAATTAGGAGTGACAGCTCCCAGCCAGCCAGCTTTGCTTTTGCTTTGTTATTTCTGCAATGTTTTACTGCATTTAACAGAGGTGAGGGAATAATACTTCCAAAGGGAACCTCTGAATTCTTTAAACATGAAGCTAAGGTAAATTAATGCACTTTTTTTTTGTTTGTTCTACCAAATTAATTATCAAGTAATTACTGAACATTTAATATAGCTTGACTTATAGTAAACATTTATTGTATAGTAAACTTCCTGGATTTTAACTGTAGTTCTGTTGCATACTAACCATGTATCTTCTTTGTGCCTCATTTCTTTGTCTATAAAGTGGGGATAATAATGGCACTCGCCTCATAGGGTTGTTGTGAAATCATAGGAGTTAATGTTTCTTAACTGTTCTGAACAGTGCTTGGCACACGGTAATTGGTGCTACACATTAGCTATTACTATTGCTATTAGTATTGTTGTTACTAAACAATTACATGTCTATGCTGAGATTGTGCATTCAACTAGATTTTCATATATTTGGAACATAATCATCACACCTCTGGACTGCTAAAGAGTAGATAACATGCTAACTCATGTTGTCAGTTCAGAGAGGAGGTCAATGATCACGAAGTGCAAAAGTCTGTGACTTAAGGAAGCAGATGTTAGAGGATTATTGTCTTGAGTTACATAGGTGAGAGCAGCAGGATTGCTTTAAAACAGGAATGAGAGCGAATGTGCAGTTCAGAGAAGGAGCTGTTTGGTTTGTTGTGAGGCCCCTAGCCATCTGATGGAAGAGACAGCACCCTTGCTCAGCTGAGCCATAGCAGGAGGTCTGGCCCCAGGAATGCAGGATCCATGATTCACACAGCTTCAGTCTCTGGAATTGAGAAGGCTTAACCTGAGGTGAAATTGGTGGGATTGTTCTTTATTGATAGCTGGCCTAACGTTGTCATTTGGAAGCGTTCCTCTCCCTTTAAATGGCCTGCTTTGGTCGGAAGGTGCTGGTACTGCTAGCTGTGCCAGAAAATAGTTCATTTCGTAACTGTAAGTTTAGAAAATTTTAAATCCTTAGATGAGTGATCATGATGGTAAAGAACATACTAAAGATTTTTAAAACTCATGAGAGCTTGGCATGTCTGCTCGACTGTGTGTTCGTCTGGTGCGCTTACTTGCCCGCAGAAGATAAATGGCTTTTGCCGTAAGGTGTGGACCTTGGGTGCTTGTTGTTCATGTTTATCCCGGGTTTTAAAAACATTTAGATCCTTGGTTCTCAGCCACAACTGCACGTTAGCACCACCTGGAGAGCTTTTAATAAAACAGAACTCCCTGGGCCTAGAGCCCAGATCAATTAATCAAAATCCCTGGGGGAGGGTGGGGCCTGGAAACTGGTGGGTTTCACCAGCCTCCTAGGTGATTCTAATGTGAAACCAGGTTTAGAGTACCTGACTTAATTTAGAATAATGAGATCTCTTGTATCAATAGGAGACTACTTGCTTTTCTGGGGGACTGCCTGCCCCAGTATATCACAATACTCTGTCATTCATCTAATTCCTGCTTTCCTTGGATTTAGAGGACTGGTAGTCCTACTACTGCCTTAGTTTGGTTTATAGAGATCCTTCTCTTTTTGTTTCATATTGAAATTTTTATAAGTACCACAGCAACACAGCCTCTTATTTATCTTTCCTGTTCTCCAGTCTGCACATCGTTAGAGGAATGTTTTTCTTAAGAGAGAAATTGGTTAGTTCTACCTGCTGAAAATTTAGTTGGGTGATACAGCCAGAACAAACACGTTACAATGATTTCACTTAATTCCCCCAGCAGTCTTATGAAATAGACACTATTACCTGTGTGTTAAAACGTTAAGTAACTTGGCCGAATGCAGTGGCGCATACCTGTAATCCCAGCACTTTGGGCGGGTGGATCACGAGATCAGGAGTTCGAGACCAGCCTGGCCAATATTTTGAAACCCCGTTTCTACTAAAAATACAAAAATTAGCCAGGCGTGGTGGCATGCACCTGCAGTCCCAGCTACTCAGGAGGCTGAGGTAGGAGAATTGCTTGAACCCAGGAGGCGGAGGTTGCAGTGAGTCGAGACTGCGCCACTACACCCCGGGCTGGGAGACAGAGTGAGACTCCATCTCAATAAATAAATAAATAAAATGGTAAGTAACTTGACCAGGTTCTCGTGGTTTGTATGCCCAGAGCTGAAGTGACACCTACATCTGTTCCTGTGTCCTCTGTCATATAAGCTCTGATCTTGTGTACTGCATTTCTTCAAAGCCATGAAAATTATTCATATCAAAATATTTTCATCATGAAAGTTAATTAAAACAAAATAAGCTTTCCATTTTACTTTTAGAAGTATTAGGATACAAATGTATAAAACATTTTTTTCTTGACTCATCTCTGGAAAGAAGCTTTAGTATTCTTAAAGATTGGCAGCAGGGTACAAATTCCTTTTCCCCACGTTAGTATAGGCCAACAAAATTGTACATTTCAGATCCAGACTCTTGCACAGATTTCAAAAGGTGGGAAGGCCTATTCTGTCTTCTGTAGCTCACTTAGGAAACATAGGCTGATATATGTCTGTATTTTCCTTTTCTTTTTGTCTTCTCTTTTCTCTTCTCTTCCTTTCTCTTTTTCCTGTTTTAAAAAAACTTGTAAAAATACTGCATCCTGGGATTTAATAGCAAGTAGTAGAGTGCAAAATATTATGTGAGCATCTTGGACCTGAAAATGATTCAGTTTCTGCATTCATTTCAGTGCTTTTTGAAGCATTATCTGCCACTTTTCTATCTTAATAGAAAGATAGGTGTAGATAAATGAAACATAAAGGCTTAGGACTTTTAAAATTTATTTCCTAATCCAGTATATTTAGGGTCTACCTTAAAAAATCACTTTTAAATAATTATCAATATAGTATAAACATTTCTTTGACACAGCTCAGATGGAAGTTTTATTGATTTACAGCAATAAAACACACATTTAAATAACAGATTATATTATGCAAGTTAATATCTTAAGGAGAAGAGGCCAGCAGTACATATTTTTGTGAGCTGATCTCTGTAGCTCTCATCCGAGGACTAGAAGAGAAGGTCCAGTTATGTCTATAATAATGAATGGTTTGGTTGGAAGGAATTACTGTGCAAGTAAATTTGCAGAGCTAAATGACCCAGAAGAGTTGTCTCCTAAGATATTGTCATGTAAATCCAAAGCACAGTTATTTTCTGGTTAGTTAATGTAGAAAGTTTAGATATACAGGTGCTTATGTATTATTTCATAAAATATGTACTCAGTGCCTACTGTGTGCAAGATGACTAGATGCTATGCTGAATACAAAGTTAAATAATATTAAGCAATTGATTGGGATAGGTAAATAATGTATTATTATACAAGATACAGAGACATAAATTAAGGCTAAAAAACTGTGCGCTCTGTGGATGAGCAGAGGCAGGAGTGACTAAATATTGGTGTAATTATCACAATCCATGGCCTAAAGCATAAAACACCTCTAATAAGATTTAACACTGCAGGCCAACTGATTCATTTAGTCATTCATTCATAAATAGTTTATTTACTTTCCAAATCCTGGTTAATTTTTCTGTTTCCATGTGTAGTTTTAGTTTTTGTAGTTTGTAGTAGAAGGTATTCTTACTACCCATGTAATGATCATATTTTTTCTTCTACTGGTTTTTTAATTAAAATGAAATTGCATGGAAAATAGCAGACTTATTTTGTGAAATTTATCTCTGGAACCTTTAAGACTACTATACTTTTAGTTTAGCACAGCTTAAAAGGTAGAATAGCTTTGAAAAATATATTGAGCCAGGTGACTTCCATGACTTATGCATATCAGTGTGGTTTGTTTTGAAGTGGAATTGGCCTGCTGAGCTCTATTGTTAGGAATCTACCCTGGAACATACCTAGAGAAGTTGGATTAACAGAAAACATCCCGGTATCCTAGATGCATGGAGTTTCCACTTGAAAGACAGCTTTAAAGTTTATCTAATTCAACCCCTTTGGTTCAAAAAGATGGAGGCTTTAGAGATGTTAGGAAATCAGTCTGGTGATTATAATTTGGAGAGGTCTTTGATGTTGATAAACTCATTACTATTTTTGTTATTTCTTGGATGGAGTTAAAATGATATTGTTATTTGCTATTTAGAATTTTGCCAACCATTAAGAATAGATATTTAAAGAGATAACAGATAACTTACAACAATATGAGCAGATTTTTATATTTGTCATCATTTTTATTAGGATTATTAGTTTCTGACTCCATCTTTTTTTTTCCTGTGGGCGCCCATTCCTCAGTTGATGATGATGAACATGATGCTTGATGGCAAAATGAAATAGGAAAATTGTAGAAACAAAATTATAACTAATGATTCACAAGTCAGAAATAACTGTAAAGAAACACGTTTGAGCACTTATTTTAATGAAAAGTGTGCCTTTTAAGCAGATATCAGAAAGTTTTATCATAGCCCCATTTTATATTGTAAAATACAAAATTACATATGTTAACCTTACATAGGAATGGTGATTATGATGTTTTGCTTAATATGTTTGGTTTAGAATGTGTATACGTAATTATTGTAACTTTTGCTCATTCTTTTTCAATGTAATTTGTGGGAAAGATAGAGAAATAATTAGATTTTTATCATTTTAAAATTTTCAATACAGCACAAAAATGTCCTTTTTTCCTAGTGGCAGACAGACACACAAACACACAAATAATTCTGGCTAACTTTGCATTAAATATTATTGTTATCAACACAACACAAAAGTATGTGGTGAGCACATGATGGTAAGAGCAAATTTTACAGTAAATGTGGATTTTTTTTTTCTTGCAGGTACATGTTGGGACTTGCAGCAATTCCGGCAGTTATACAGTTTTTTGGCTTTCTCTTTTTGCCTGAGAGCCCTCGATGGCTTATTCAGAAAGGACAGACTCAGAAGGCCCGCAGAATTTTATCTCAGATGCGTGGTAACCAGACCATTGATGAGGAATATGATAGCATCAAAAACAACATTGAAGAGGAGGAAAAAGAGGTCGGCTCAGGTATATAGATTTTATACTTATATGAATTTAAAAACTATACAATGGTCTTATTTATTTGTCATTATTGTGTGTGTGTATATATAACATATTTTTTAATATATGGATATTTATGTATATCCATATATTATTTATGTATAAATATCCATATATAAAATTATATATGTATTATTGACCTTCCATATTAATTTAAGAACTATTTGAACTGTTTTCAAAATAATCATTGTAAGAAATTAAATGCTTTGCTTACAATGTGTTGCATTAATTTTCATACTAATTTTTATAAAGCATATGAGTACCTCATGTACTAGTTTAGGAATAAGTTTGTGTTTCCCTATTTTCATTAAAATATTTAATTCATTGTCGATTCTGAAATTCACCATGTCAGAAAACCAAGAAAAGAAAAGTCTCTTGTTAATTTATTTTGATGAATTTATTATTGAAAAAGATTTCACATAAAGATTTACCAAACAATTCTGAGGCAGGATCTATAACCTTGACAGCCTGATTTGGGTAAGTGATGTGTAGCGTGTAAGCGATGGGAAAAGGTAGACATTTCACAATGCAGTTTTTCGACAATAAGAGTTAGCCTGCTCACTTTACATTTCCCAAATTGGTCTTATTTTCTCTTGTGCTTGCTTTTGCCTCTACGTTAATTGTTAGCTCAAGGGGAGAGGCAGATTAATATTAGTCAAATTATTTTTCACACCTGAGAAAATGCCAAGCACACCCACTCCTTTGTTGATACATGTCATACACAGGTGTTAGAAGGTCTGTCCAGTCTACTTTCTCCTATGATTTTTTGTGGATCTGACCATTGTTGCCTTTCTGAAACAACAGAATGAGCACTCTGAAGAAGCTGGTCTCTGTGTTAGCCACACATGGCTTGATTTAACTTTATGTACCTGTAGCATGATAGCATGATGCTGTCACTTTGTTACTTAGATCAAAGCCTCAACAAACTAACAGTGAGCCAATTCTATGTGAAGTTCATTTTTTTAACACTTTTTGAGCATCTGCCAGGTGTCCAGCAATGTCAGCATTTCTAGAATAACATATTAGTGCAAAGGTTAAGGAGAATTTTGCTTTAACAAAATGTTTTACTGAGTTCAACATTGTGTTCATTAAAAATATTGTCTTAAAATGTCTATTTAAATGACAACTTATTTTATGCTACTGTCTAAATTCCTCTTCTCAGTAACTCAAATGAAATATGATTTTTTTTTTTTTTTTTTTTTTTGAGATGAAGTCTCACTCTATAGCCCAGACTGGAGTGCAGTGGCACGATCTTGTCTCACTGCAACCTCTGCCTCCCGAGTTCAAGTGATTCTCCTTCCTCAGCCTCCCGAGTAGTTGGGATTACAGGCATGGGCCATCACACCCAGCTAAGTTCAGTACTTTTTGTAGAGATGAGGTTTCACCATGTTGGTCAGGCTGGTCTTGAACTCCTGACCTCAGGTGGTCTGCCCACCTTGGCCTCCCAAAGTACTGGGATTACAGGCGTGAGCCACTGCACCTGGCCATGAATTTGTTTTAATTGTAGTAATTCCTACATTTGAAACTCATGTACAAATAATGTGTGAGTGGAAAAACTTTTCAGAGTGAGAGAACAATTGTTAAATACTATTTACAGCCTGTATTTTTATTAATTTATATAAAGGATAAGACAATTTAATTTTAAAAGCCTTCTTGTTTAGGGATATGGATATCATTGATTTTATTACAAAGCATTAAGGATATAGCTTCATTTTGACTGCTAAAAAATATGTCTGACTACTCTAGCCATGCAGTGTTGACAGTGTATCCTATTTGAGTTTTATACATATTCAGAATATATAACCAAATGAATTTTTAAAGAAATCTGGGGTACATAGGGTTGCAATTATCAACATCTGCTGTAGTTTTTATCAGAAGTCTTTGGGAGCTAAATAGGGCTCCTTTTCTTGCATATCGATAAAATAATTCCCTATTTCCCAGTTTTGTTTTACATTCACATTTGGCACAGGTTTTTAAAAATACTCTAATGTTATTCACTGGATCCTAATAACATTTGCTCATGCTTGAGTAAATATTCTAAACTTTGGAACTAATAGAATTATTAACTTATCCGTTTCTGGATTTTTATTATTTGAAGTAATATCATCTTGCTTAATTTAAAGCTAATCTTATGTTCTTTTTAAAAAGTACACAGTTAAGAGCACTATGGCATGAATGCATTCAGACAGATTTGCCAGATTACATGGCACCAGTGATTGGGGACCTGATTTTTTATGATTAAGAAACTTGACCACAGTAAAACGTGGTCTGCAGAACTGTGAATTGTATATCGGTATTGTGATGTTCAGGAGCAAGACTCTGGGTCAGTTTAATTGGAAAATAGAGACCAATGCAGGGACTTAATGTTAACAAACTGGTATGGTCTTGTCCCTCCATCATGCTTCATTCAAGAACGGTAGGCTAGCGGAACAAATGCACATAAAGAAACGGCCAACTTCAAAGTAATAAAAATGCACTGGCGCAGAAAAGATGTGGTGCAGAAAAGCCATTGTGTTGGAGGGGTAGAGAATGGCCTGTTAATCTGTTCATGGATCCTGAGAATTTTGATCCACATCATCAAGCCTGGGAACTGTGGGCAGTAGAGTGCAGCTGCCTGAAGGGAACCTTGATGTAGGCACCACAAATTATCCCGATATTCCAGGAATTTAGAAAGATGTTGTTTGAGACACCCTGTTTCTTATAAGGAGGAATGTTTTATTAAATATGATGGCTTAGATACCTGTTCTCATTGAGCTTACTATAAGTAGGTCTGATTCCAGATCAGTAAACCATGTCTTGTCTAGCAGTTCCCCAGGGGATTTATGACTTGTGACTGTTATGACACTTGCATATGTGATCCTTCTCTTTTCATAGGAATTTTTTTTTTCTTGTTCACTTGAATTTAAACTTGACCTCTTTGAGGAAAATAGGCCTAGATACTGAATTTCAGCATAATGACACTGCAGTCAAATACTCATTGAAGTGTATATTGGCTATATTAATTTATTTTTTGGATGTGTGAGATTGTCAGTGTATAGAGCATTTCTCTTGGTTTAAAACCACACTTTATATAGTAGATATGGCAGTTACTCTGGCCATGTCAACAGCAAAGTTGAGGCTTCCAGGCCATACCGTGGAATAAGGTTGGAGTGCAGTAAATCTCATCTCTTCTGCTCATGGCATCGAGGTCAGACTCTTTTGCATGACATACAATGTGTGTTTTTTTCCACTGTAGTTGGCAAAACAACAACAAAAAGGCAGTATGGGAAAAGAAGCAAACATTTGGTTTTCACGTGTGCTCAGCATTGTTTATACATCCTTTAGGAATAATAAAGTAAGACTAACAGAAACAACAGCTTGGTTTGGAGAGCTCACTGGAGTGGGAGACAGGGAGATGGAAGAATATCACTGGCTGTGTCTCAAACTTGCCATCTTAAATGAATCTCGGGAGAGTTGCCGCACCTCAGTTTCTTTTTAGGTTTGTAAGAAAAGCCAGATTATAATAGCTCCGAGGTCTGTTTTTTTTTTTAGGGTTTTGAAAGTCTGTGAGAAGTGCCCCCTCTTTATTTCTAAATGCTATGCGGCAGTATTTCTTTCAAAAGTATTTATTGAGTGACATGCATCAGAGGTGGGGATGTGGCAGTAAATAAGACTGACAACATTCTGGTCCATTCTCATTGGATGAGGCACACAAATAATAAATGAAAGAGCAATTCACTACCAGATAAGTACAAATTATGGTAATTGCTTTGAAAAAAATGAACAGAATAATAAAATGCTTATAGAGGGAATGAAAAGGGGTACTTTACATGGGATGGTTAGGGAAGCCTCTCTGAAGAGATGAACTTGAAGGGTGAAAAGGAATCAGCAATACAGAGAACTGGAGGGAAGACTGTACCAGAGAGAGGAAACAGCAGATGCAAAATTCTGTTTTATTAAGTGGGCCAGATTGATTTTTGCAAGTTTTGATCATGGCTATAAAGTGTACATGTACCAGATTTCTAAGATACTGCAGTAAGAACTAACTAACTATACATCTTTTTTCTCAGGTTCCCAAGCCTAAGTGTTAAATTAGTAGGGACACAATTACTGTTTTCAGAATTGAAAGCAAATTTAAATACAAAGTAACATTAATATGATTTCCATCATTTTGGGGTATGTCTGGTTTGTTTTCCTAGTTTATGTCATATTGCATAGATGTGTAATAGAGTCACGGCCTGTATTATCAACAGATACAGAATCCAGTAGGTAATTACTTAAGCAATGATTGACAAACTTTTCTGCTTAGCTTCGAAGTTGAGTGAAGAGAGGCAGGCCCTTTGGGGCCTAGTTATAACAGGAGGCAGCTGTGGTAAGCTCAAATATATTTGAATTTTTCTGCTTTATCCTAGACATTAACCAAAGTTTGCATTCCGTTCTATAATGTAACTGTTTTACTTGACTCTAAACATGCTTTTTCTAAATAGTTCCAGTGTTTGTTCATTGGTTTCATGGAACCCATCACTCTGTCATTTATATCCCTGGGATATGTATCCCTCAGTTTGACAGACATGTACTGAAAAAGTTTGGAGTTTCTCTCTTGGGCAAATTCATTAGAGATGATATTAAAAGTAGGGTCTGTCCATGTCACTAGAGATGAGAGGTAGTCTCTTAAATTGCTGGGCATATAGAAGGCAAAGAGTCTTTGTTAGGAGCGTTAGCTCCTGAAAGTTAAAAATTGTCTCCCATGACAAAGGAAGTAAAACGAACCAACAGAAGACACAATTCTTCTGAAGGCAGTCTTAGGGAACAATCCAGAAATAAGAAGTGTGTTTTCATGTGCTTTATATAACCTTGTTTGATAGCGCTTATTTGACTTCTTTAGTTTCTTATCCTGTACCAGCAAACAAGTGTACCCTGGGAGAAGGTGAAAGGAAAGTAAAGGCTGTTGCTGCCATGCCGTGTCAGAAGGGGCTCCCTGGCCCTGCTGCAGGAACCCTTCAGGCACAGCTTCTGGGAGGTCTTAGGTAAGGCACCATCTCTGTCGTCCTCCTCTCCACTCTGAAGTGGTGGTACTAAGGCAGGATCATTGTGGTGCTAAGGCCACGGATCATTGGAAGGAAAGCATGAACGACGAAAGCATGAACAACAAAAGCTTTCTCTAGAGAAACATACAGATGGTGGTGTTAGAACTACTGCAAAAAGCTAGGGAAATAAAAAAGCAGTATGTTTAGGGAGAATGAGGTTATTAGGACAGCATCAGTGCAATGACAGATTGAGTAAAGGAAGGAAGGCAAGGGAGACACTGACTGCATGCCTTAGGGCAGCAAAGAGCAGCCTTTTATAAATCTGTTTATAGCATGGGTTCAATCCAAGGAGCTTAAAAATGGTCATGGGCTTTTTTTTTTTTTTTTTTTTTTTTTTTTGAGACAGAGTCTTGTACTGTCATCCAGGCTAGAGTGCAGTGGCACAATTTTGGCTCTTTGCAACCTCTGCCTCCCGGGTTCAAGTGAGTCCCCTGCCTCCTCCCCAGTAGCTGGGACTACAGGCATGCACCACCATGCCCAGCTACTTTTTTGTATGTCTAGTAGAGACGGGGTTTCACCGTGTTGGCCAGGCTGGCCTCGAACTCCTGACCTCAAGTGATCTGCCTGCCTTGGCCTCCCAAAGTGCTAGGATTACAGGCATGAGCCACCACACCTGGCCTTAAAAATTGTTTTACAGTTAATATTACCTAGATCATCTAGATCATGTACTTTCAAAGTGGACTTATTAAATAGAAGAATGCCAGCCAGGATATTGGCCCTACCTTTGGTCTGTAAAATCTCAACATTTAGTCATATAGGAGAAGTAGCAACTCATGGGCACTAGGTAATGTTTCAGATTGGAATTAGATGCAGGCCCACTAGGTGCTAGTCACTGTAATAGGGTATTCAGGTTACCTGTGTGATATATAATCTATGTGAAAACATGCAAGCCAGCAAGATTTCCATTATTTAATTTTATCAACTAATGAGCTCAGGAATCTGGGTGAACATCGGCTTTGCCTTGGACAAAGAGTTTGATCTCTAGCCTGGAAAGCAAGAGTATTGTAGGAAAGAGAACTTATTCAAGAGCTTCCTGTGAGTTCATTTTAAAACATGATTTGATTTACTTCCAGTTCTTTGGGGGTCATGTCTGTCATGTATAGGAAGGGACAGCTACATCTTCCTCTTTTTTTTCGTCTAGTAATTTTGCAATTTGGTCATGAAGTCTTACCTTCTCGTAAGTCATTTTCTTTTTCTGTGAATTGATATTGACTGTGACCCTTTCAGCAAATCATATTCTGCAGAGAGGTCAGAGGGGGTAAATATTTATTGTATTTTGATAGAAATTCTTCTGTGCGTTTCTTTAGAAATCCAGTTTCAGCATAATGACAATGCAGTCAAATACTCACTGCAATTGACATCTGCTGCACTTAGAGGAAAGTAGTCATTCTCCCTAATATATTTGGTAGTTTGCTTTTATTTTTTTCATTTGGTAATAGTACAGTGTTACCTGACCCAAAACAATGCATGTATGTCATTTACTAGGTGAACTTTAAATAGATATTGATAAATTGTTCTTGGTAAGATGACCTGCCATTTTCTGAATATTGGCAAAGAAAACATTTCTATATCCAATATTCTAGAGATTGTTGTAAAATTTCAAAAATTGTCAAAGTATTAGGCTGGTAAACAGTAGATTAAAACAAAAGGTCAGATAAAAAGCTGCTTTAATTCTCAATTCTTGTGTTAAGCTGTAAGCTGAAGGACTATTAAAACAATATGCAACTCTGTTCAGTTTTTAGTAAAACTTATTTTCTTAGGCATGCTGACTTACTTAAAAGAAACATTATTTCATTAAATATGGCTTTAAATAAAGGTTGTTATCAGTTTTCTAAACCCCAGAGAACTTTTAAAATCTTATGTAGAATCGGAATCATTCTTGGATTTTACATTAAAATGTCATTAACTGTTCTGTTGTTACATGAGGATAAAGAACAGCACAGAGATTTGCCACTCAGCATACTCACTGGAGAAGAAAACATTTTTCAGATTACTTGTAGGCTTTTAAGTGATTTTCCTTGATTTATATTGAAAATCCAGATTGTCTTAGTAAGTAGATAGGTAATACTTCAAAGCTATATTTTTGTTTTCTTGCTAAGATGTACTTAAATCCATGTCTCATAAAAAAGATTCATGCAGAAAGAACTGTGACTTTGTCAAATCTCTGTTTTTTCCCCACTCACTGTGAGGTTCACACTATATTTTACTGCTCTGTATTTAATACAATTAAATGGAATGAAAAAAAAAAAAACCCACAAGGTAGACATTTGAAAATGAATGTAATTCATGGTTGCTGCTCAGGGTAGCTCACTTCCAACTTAACTTGAAATCCATCATTCAGTATAGGTGACAGTCTGCTTTGTAAATAAAACCATGATCTGGAGACATTTTTTCTTCAAGATACAGCAAATTACTATGCCCTTTAAAGGTTACCTGATCTTTGTAGGAGGTTACAAGAAGGTCGTGAAGAAAACCGATTTTTTTTTCCACCTCAGAGGGGAAGGCACAGGAGCCATTCTTTAGTGTTGGGATAAGAAGACAATTCCATGGATAGTCTCTAGAATCAGAATATCAGTGGCCCTGTGTATTAATCTATTTTCACACTGCGATAACTACTCAAGACTGGGTAATTTATAAAGTAAGAGGTTTAATTGACTCACAATTCTGCATGGCTGGGAAGGTCTCAGGAAATTTAGAATCGTAGTGGAAGATGAAGGGGAAGAAGGGCACGTCTCACATGGCGGCAGGAGAAAGACAGTAAAGAAAGCCACACAGTTTTAAACCGTCAGAGCTCGTGAGAACTCACTCGCTATCATGAGAACCCCATGAGGGAGCCGCCTCCGTGATCTGATCACCTCTCACCAGGTCCCTCCCTTGACACCTGGGGATTACAACTCGACATGAAATTTGGGTGGAGACACAGAACCAAACCACATTACCATGTCATGCACTCTCTGAAGAAACTTGCCTATTCTCAAATGTCAGCAGAGATCTTCTCAGAGTTTCTCAAAAATCAAAGAAACCTCATTTTTTCCCTCATATCTTGAGTTGGATTTGTATTGGGGAACTAGAGTGGTCAAATGCCATTAATTTTCTCCTCTTGTTACTGCTCTGCCTAGGTCCCTCTAAACCCTCTGGTACTGAGCAGTATTTTTAATCAGTATCTTATTGAATACCTTGCTTTAGATGCACATTTCAATTAACTCACTTATTAACACCTATTATTTCTTGAAACATTGAGCCTTCAATAAGGAGGTGTGTCCTTGGCAGGATATAGTGAGGAGAAAATTATTAGGTTTATTGAGCTAGAACTATAATCAATTGCTGTGTAAGTGTCTCACATTTTTCAGTACAATTTTTCCCCTGGATTTTTCAAGGTACTTCCTTGAAAATGACTCCCACTGCACATCTCTTAGAATAAAATAAACCTTCAAGATAATTTTTGAGAGAAAACCAAGCCCGGTAAATGTTCTTTCCTAAAGGGGAGGGGCAACTAGTGTGAAAATACTAGTAACAATTTCTTTTTCCTGAATGCCCATTTCTATAAATGTTACATGCACATCTATAGAAACACATTCTCCCTTTCTCTTTTCTCTCTCATTCTTAAAACAGTCCTAAAACAGACATTATAATCCACGTTGTACTGAGGAAATGGAGTGCTGGCAAGGGCAAACAGCTAGGAAGCGAAGGAGGCGGGATCTGGGCCCCAGCTGCTACCACTCCAGTTTCTCCCTGTTCTGCTCTGCAGACTGCATCTCATGCCACAACATCTGTGCCATGCAGTTGGGATGTAAATATTAGGGGAAAAAAAAGAAATTAGGCATTGTTCTTGCTCTTAAAGAGCTTAGAACCTAACAATCAAATGTCCTTAAGAATGTCCTTTTCTAAAAGGAAAGCATTCAAACAGCTATAAAATGGGAAAAAGACAATGAACTTCAAAATCAGTTGGCAAAATAGTTCAGTTGCTTGCACCTTGAGCCTGTATTTCCCATCTCTTTTCTCTTCTCGGTTGTTGCTGCCATTGCCTGGGCAAGGTCTCTGGTGCTTATTCTCTCTGCCTGAGTAACAGTGTCAGCCATTCTTGTTTCTAGTAACTTCCCTCTCCATCCTTTCCCCATGCCCTCCAAAATTATCATTGCAACACACAGACAGGATCATGTCCCTCTCCTCTTCAGAAACATGTTCCTTAACTTATTATTAAACTTCCTTTACAATCTCGTTTGAATGTATCTTTCCAGGTTTATTTCAGTAGTGCCTTGACTCCATCGTCAGACCAAGAGAGCAAGCAAGAAGCACTCAACATTACCAAGTGCCTCCTGACTCTCAGGGTGAGGAGGAAATGGTGTGGGTGGGATCTGAGGAGGTGAGGTGGAGTTGGGAGACACCCTGAGATCGTTCACATCCCCTGACCTTCACTGTTTATTCCAATCAGTGAACCCTGCAAAAAAGATGCAATTATTGCCTCACAAAAAGAATTATATGAAATTTGAAAAGCAGTAACATATTAGGAGTCTTCTCTGGGCTAAGGAGGCTTTTTCATATTAGTCTCCATTAGCAAAATTTAACACAGTTTATTGTTCAGTTGACAAAAAGTCTGAACCAGAAGTGCTTAAGCATTTCTTCCTGCTTAGTCCAATAGATGCTGGTGTTATTTTAATTGTGTTGCACAAGAATAGAAAGTCTACAAATTAGGAAAAATCATATTTCACCCAAAAGAAAGAACTATTGAGAAAGTAGAATGGTGATCTTTTAACTATACTTGAATATAATTTCGAGTTTGGAGGCTGTTCTCTGTGTTGAGGATTAGGCATTAATTTTGATGCATTATCCTAGGAGTTGTCAAACTTTTTCTGTAAAGGGCCAGATAGTAATACTTGGCTTTTTGGCCAGTGGTCTTCATTGTAACTACTTGTCTCTGCTGTTACAGCACACAACCACAGAAAATATATTTTAAAAATGAGTGTGGATTCGTTCCAGTAAAGTGTGAAGCTTATTATTTTGTGCTTGTTATGTTATGTTTTGTTATTTATAAAAGCAGCTGACCAGATTTGACCCATGAGCTATAGTTTGCCAGTTCCTTCTTTAACCATTAAGTATGTCTGTTTTTATCAGTTTCCTCAGTTTGTATTCTTTGGACTAATTTGAGGATGCTATTCACATTCTTTCTTTTCTTTTTTCTTTTTTTAAAATATGTGCATTGAAGCCTCTTCAGTGAGGTATTTCCTAGTGGGTTTGGCTTCTGTGCAGAAGGTAAAGTTGTCAATGTTTGTGTCCATGTGTAAGTGTGCACAGGGCGTCTAGTAACAGAGGAACTTCTAAAGAAATATTGCAGGGAAGCCTCTATAATTGTAGCAACATACTTTTATGAGACCACTGCTCAGAGCACATGGCTTCTTCAACGCCCAGCCACAGTCACTTCTTCATATGTCACAGTCCCACAGGTCCATCTCAGCACATGATGTCACATTTGATCTAATGGGGCACCAAAAGAGGCCCAGTTTCTATGTTGAGAGTTGAGTCTCTCATCATCTGAGACTGGAGCCAGCTGCACTGTCAAAATGGCTTGACGCAGCAACAGAAATCTTAGCTCCCTTGCCTTGAATTACAGTCAAAGTAAGATGATACCTTTTGTAAACGTTAAAATGCACCAAACAATTAAGGAGATGATTTTATTCAGGCTCTTGCAATAGAGAGAAGGTTCATTAATGAGGAAATCCTTAAAGAAGAGGGAGAAATTCTGGGATTTTATAGAGCAGGTAAACGGGAGTCAAAAGGAAGGTTGGAAGTAATCTTATGTTGCAATATGAGAGGGCAGAGTGCCTTCCTTCTCTCGACTCCCTGGGAACCTTTGTGATACGTCTCTGGAGCGGTCAACATTATATTTGTCTCCACTAGCAACTTAGCCTTACTTATCTTTGTATCCTCACTGCCAGATACAGTCATTGCCTGACGTTAGCAAGGCACTTCATAAATGTTTGTCTGACTTTCCGTTTATGTGAGATGAGTGGATGGTGATGTCTGTTCTTTGACTCCTGAGATTTGGAGGAGGAAATGGAGTTCTTACAGTATGTAGACTCCTTCCCTCTATGCTACTTAGTCATCCTGACACCCTGGGGAAGTGTGGTTGGTGAGAAGGAGACGTAAGTCAGTGCAAAATGACTATTTGTTGAATGTCCCTATTTACAAAGGCAGATGTATATGTCTAGAAACTCATTGTAGACTTTTAGCAAAACTGTTTGGAATTTATGTGTATATCAGAAGTTATTAGTATTTTCTTCTAGTTGCTGACATGTTGGGCCCATTGAAAAAACTTATTTTTTGATAAGAAATATTTATAAGTATAATGAAATTTCAAATATGAAAGTTATAAAATCTCATGTGATTTGAAGCAGACCCTTGTTACTGTCTGAATTTAGGAAATAACCCTTACTAATTAATGAGCTAGGTTTTATTTATAACTCTAGAGAATAGATTATAATTCAGACTAGGCCCTTATTATAGGTATGTACACTTCAAGATGTGATGGAATTTCTCTCTACTGTGAAAGATGAGCCTATGAAATTCAAATATATTTTCACTAGCTGTTACTACAGTGGCTTCAGCACTTTTAAGACAACAATTGTCTTGACCATAGACTTGTAGTCAGAATCTTAGATGTGAAATTTGGTGTTTGGTTTGTTTCTGCTACTCTCATTAGTTAGTTTATATTTATATACACTGACTTTGAGAAGTAATTGGAAACTCATAGTTCTCAAAAATGTTCTGTGAAAACTGTTTTAATTTTACTTTTTGAAACAGCTTATCAGGGTTTCTGTTCATTTCACAAGAATTACTGAAACACAGTAACACAGTTGGCATCATTTATGTAATAATTTTGTAGATTTTTCTATCTTATGCTTAATAATGGTCTTCTGGATATTCAAATTTCAAGAGTTGTGTTTTTTTGGGGGGGGTTTAGTATGTTTTCAAATTATAAGTTCTTTATTATTCTATGGAATCATGGCTGTAGCTGCATAACTGTGTAGCTGACATTTGTGGCAGCAAAGAGGAATAATATCATTTAAAGTTTTATTGCTCTTAAAGAGCAAAGTTTGAAAAGCAATCATATGACTTTTCTGATTTTATCTGTTAGCATTTTTTTGAAAAGTAATAAAAGAGCATTATTCTTTTTTGAATATTTATGATGTGTCATGTACTGTGTGTCACACTTCACATGGTATTATTGTATCTTTTAATTTGTAACAATCCTGTGTGAAATCATTTTTATTATCATTATTATTATTATACTCTTTTAGAGATGAGAAAAACCTCAAGTAAACTGCATAGATCTCCTTGGCTTCTAAGTGGCCAAATTTAGAATTCCAACCCATCTGCCTTTATATGTTGCTGGACAACAGCAAAATGTCTGCTTTCATGGACATACATGCTGATGAAGGGACACAGACAATAAAGGAATATGTAACACACCAAGAAGCGATGAGTGTGATGGGGAAAGATCAAGTGCAATGGAGGAGGCAGAGTGTTGGAAGCCTGGGTTAGAAAGGTGAGTTACGGCCCTTTTCATGAGGTGCCCTCTGAGACTGGAGGAAGTGAAGAAGTGAGTAGTATATTTCCAGAAAGGAAACCCAGACTTACATTTGCCTTTAGTTTTATTCGAAAGGAAAATTTGTACTGAGCAGCTCTACCTGCCAAGTGAATTAGTAAGCTACTCAGGTAAACTGACCAGAGACCCAATTATTAACAGGATCTTGGTGTCAGAGACTTGTTCTGATGAGGAATTCCACTAGATAGAAAGGTTCAGTAGTATTTTACAACAAAACCATGTTGAACAACTTTTAGAAAGGTGCTTTTTCAATATCAGAATCACTTCTTTTATTGAGAAAAAACACAGGCCACGAATATAAATTGCATAGGTCTCCTTGGCTACTAAGTGGCCAAATTCAGAATTCAGACCCATGTTGAATTCCTTGGAAAATGTTTTTTTTCTTCTTAAATAGGCTAGTAAAGGTTATTGTTCTCATATTCTTAAGTACTCAGATAAGAATAAGTTATAGTTATTAACTAGACATATGTAACATGAGAAATAGACCCTTTAAAAATTCTTTCATATACTTCATTACTTGTAAAATTATACTCACAGAAATACAGACATACCTACAAGATGTGTATTTAATGTAGTCTTGGAGTTTTTACATATTACATAATTCAGTGGTCTTAGAAAATTATTTTTCCCAAAATGTAGTCATTTGCATAAAACAAATTTGTTTTCTATAATAATATCAAATAAAAATTGGCTGGATCTAATATAGCATTATGATAGAAATCTTATTTTGAATATGAAGGTGATAATTTAAGAATATCTTTTGGCTGGGCACGGTGGCTCATGCCTGTAATCCCAGCACTTTGGGAGACCGAGGAGGGCGGCTCAACTGAGGTCGGGAGTTCGAGACCAGCCTGACCAACATAAAGAAACCCTGTCTTTAATAAAAATACAAAAAAATTAGCTGGGCATGGTGGCACATGCCTGTAATCCCAGCTACTCAGGGGGCTGAGGCAGGAGAATTGCTTGGAGCCGGGAGGTGGAGGTTGTGGTGAGCCGAGATCACGCCGTTGCACTCCAGCCTGGGCAACAAGAGCGAAACTCTGTCTCAAAAAAAAAAAAAAAAAGAATATCTTTTATAAACTGGATGAGTCCAACATTTAATTTTAAAGTATTCAAATGGAATCTTTTTATGGAATTCTTAGGTGAATTTTCTGTCAACTTGGAGTTTCAGTGTACCAATCTGCTATGAGCTGGAAAACCTTCCTGTTTTTCAAAAGGGATACTTTACCTTCTGAGGTAAATCAGTGGAAGCTAGAGATTTCCACAGATGTTAGAGTTTTGTACTTTGTACTTAATTGATTTAATTAGCATACACACACTCGTACATTAGTTTTATTTACCTCTGGGCCAAAAATAAATATTCATCCATTATTTGACACGTTTCTGGGGCTTTTACTACTTGCAGTTATTATACCAAAAGTAATGTGGTGTACAAAGTTTTTAAAAACAAAGGCTTTCGTCTCCAGGAGCTTTTATAATGTACTAGATAAGATCAGGTACTCAAACAAGGAAGCAAGAAGTTGATGCTGTATAATGTTTGAGTATAGATATGTTCCAAATACAAATAAATAAATATACACATATATATGAATGCATTTCCTCCTTATTTCTCTTGAAATTATGTGGCTTTGTTTTAGTATTAGTCTCATCAGTTACACAATTGGGCAAGTGGTTTCACTTTTCCTCCCAAGTATTTAGTCTCTTCCTCTGTAAAAGCAGGTGCTGAAGGTTGTCCCACATCTTGGTGAGACGTGGATGGGATGAAGGAAATACAGTGCCTATGTAGGGCCACACAGTAAGAACTCATTAAAAGTGAATTTCTCATCTTTTGTACATTAGTGAAATAAGCTCCAAAGGAAATTATAATGAAGTTATTTTCATTATACAAAATGTATATAGTGTCTGAGTGGCTTACCATTGTAGATTTAGATAGTTGGTCTTGTATTATATAGTGGGATCAGCTTTTCAGAAAGACAGATTTGAGTGGTTCAAGGCTATGTGCCGTTGGGTGTTACTTAACATCTAGAAACAAATTGCCTGGGTTTAAATTGCAGCTGTGCAACTTTAGGCAACTTAGTTGACCTCTCTATGCTTGTTTCCTCTTCTGTAGCATGGAGATAGTTGTAATACCTGTCTCAGAATTGTATTTTAAAGATTGGATGATTAAATGTGTAAGGCTGTGAGAACAGTGCCTGGCACATTATAAGCTCTGTAAAAGTATTGATTCAATAGTATTTTTAGACATGAGAAGAGAGCGGTAAACAAGATCCCCTACTCTTAAGAGCATAATCCATCCCTTTCTCACTGTACTGTAAATTTTCGACCTCACTTAGCCTTTGTAGAAAATTGTTTATTTTACTCAGGTTTTATTTTTTTAAATCATTTTGTAAAACCACTTGATTATTTGGACTATACCCTTTTTGCACTTGGGTTTTTGGAAGCTATCCTCTGCATATATCTTTTGATTATAGAAACTAAAAACATTTTTACTGTAGCTGCTACTGCATGTTCCTTTACTGTCTCCTTATGTCTGAAGATCATATAAATGTCTTTAGCAGGATTTTTCTTACCAACTCACTTGAACTTAGAAACTGAAAGCACAGAGTTAGAAGTGGCATCTCCTGTCAAACATTCCCTAGCGGAAATTTCTTACAGCATTGTCATTCAGTGCCAGAGGCCTGCTGTCTCCCAGTGCTGGAGTGTGATTTCCTGTGTCACTTTCCATTCTGGGACCATAAAATTGGATTCCAAACATTTGTTGGGAAGTTTGCGATATGCTGTTTTGAACATTACTGAACCAATATCCTACTACTTGTGTTTTGGAAGCAACGTTATCTGTGACAGTTATTGCTTTGCTGATTTACATTTGGAAGAATGTTGGAAAAGAAAAAGGCAGAGCAGTAAAAGGTAGAGGCAAGTATGTCCTGGTGATCTTTGGCAGGTAAGACCAAACTGATGATATTAAGCTCGAATTTAGGTTCATCATGGTCACATCCATGCAATAGAAAACTATAACATCACATCTTTAAGCAACACACATTCTGACATTCTGTAGTAAATTTGTATCTCCCTTGATCTTTCTGGAAACAATGCTAATTTCTCCACCTGGAGTTAAAATGCTTGCCAAATTACAAGAATAAATTAGAGAATTAATCCAGTGCCTAAGATAATTTTTGAGAAAAGAGTATCTGTTTCCAAATGGCAAAAGAACAGCATTAATATCTTCTCCAGCATTCAAAGACAGGAGACAGATGCTACTAATAAAATATAATAAACTCCTCATGGTTGTTTCCAATAAAACACAAATTATTTTGTAGTCCTATAATTGGAACTGTGAATCTAAGTAGGTTTCTGTTGAAAAATTTGGTTTCAAAAAGTTGAGACGAGAAACTAATTCACTATTATGTACAAAATTTCTTGCTAAGTATAAGGAATATTAGCAAAACATGTAATAAAAATTAGGAACTTGAACTATTAATACCTCTTATTGAGATACAGCAGATCTTCATGTGACTGTAGTTTAGTGAAGAGTGACAGGAATCCCAGGTTGTAACTCCTGCTCTGCCTATCACAAGGTGGCTATTGCAGGGCTGGCTTCATGGACAACTCTGCAGCTGCCCAGAGCCCTGCACTCAGAAGGGCCCTGCCCTTGGTTTAGTCCTCTGCTGTCACTTCAGAGTCTTAATTTTTGAGCAAGGGACTCACATTTTCATTTTGCCCTCAGCCCTACAAATTAGGCAACCACAACTGGCTGTTCACAGCTTACTTCTCTGAATTTCAGAGAAGGCAACCAAAAGATTCTGGAGCTAGGCATTGGGTATACATGGACGTAAAGATGGGAACAGTAGACGCTGAGGACTACTAGAGGGAGGGTGGGGGAGGGAGAAAGGAAAGGGTTGAAAAACAACCTGTTGGGTCCTGTGCTCACTCTTTGGGTGACAGGATCATTTATACCCCAAACCTTAGCATCACACAATATATCTATGTAACAAACCTGCACATGTATCCCCTGAATCTACAATAAAACTTGAAGAAGAAGATTCTTGACAGATACAAGAATATGAAATTCTGTGAGTCCCAACAAAGGGAAGGACCCAAGAAAGTTTATTAGAAACTGAAAGCTTCTGATTCACCCTCACTTGTTCTCAGTCAGGAGGAATTTTGCCCCCTAGTGGGCATTTAGCAATGTCTGGAGACATTTTTGATTGTCAGGGAATGTGCTGTTGGCATCTAGTGAGTAGTAGGATGTTTAATGCTACAAATGCACAGAGCAGCCCCTGCAACATAGAACTGTTTGGCCCAAAAAGTCAACACTCAACACAGGTGATGTTGATAAACCCTGCCTACCATTATTATTTGTGTCTCCAACTCTTGGTAGCGGGCCTGGGAGGTTACTCAAAAGTTTGTTGAGCCTCTGGCTGTAGCCTGGATCTTAGGTGGTTGTATTTTTTACCACATGAAGACTGAGGAACGAAGCTGGTGAGTAGGAAGTGTAACTTAACATTTGCACGAGATACACTACACAGATGCTCTTCTAAGGGCCTCTGCATCTCACACTTACCAAACCAACTGGTGGTCCCCAGACTCTTTAAAACCTCTAAAACACAACACATTCACAGCTGGCAGATAACTTTCCAGGACACCCTGGCACTTGTGATGCAGTCTGTTGGGCTGTTTGCCAAGTCATTTAGGTTTGTTTCTAAATCTGTTTATGCCATTGTGCTGGTTGCTGTAATTATGTAGTAGAATCAACTATTACAGAAATTTAAAGAGAGAAAAATATAAAAAGGGAGAGCAATTTCAGTGAAAACCTAAGTTGAATGTTTTGGAAAGATTCAATAAAGATGTCATTAAAGAAAACTGCTCTCAAACTGTGGGCAAGATGGTTTTAAAAGGTTTGTGAAAAAATCATTAAAATTAGATGGATTCTATACTGAATTTGCTTAACTGTCTTAAGTTTTCACTATTATTTATGGAGATTGTAGACAATACATTTTTTTCTGTGCTTTTTGCAAGAAAAACAATGCTTTAGTCAGCTGATCCAGGCTCAGAAAAAAAAAGGCCTTGCCTACATCACAAGATGGCAGAATGAATGGCATTTATATATTTTAGGGTGACAAAATTATTTATAAATGTAACCTTAGCTGACTTCCCCTAATAATCAATATTTCAGATAACAGGGCATCAATTACATTTATTTTCCAGTGGGAAAAATATCAAATATTCTACATTTCTCACTTCTAGAGCCAAACAACTTTCAGCTCAGTGATGTCTCTGAATAATGTTCCTTATTTAACACTACCTTATCTGTTAAGAAGATATTCATTTAGTTTCTGACTCCACAAACACCAACATAAGATCTGTCTCTTGCTGGATTCAATACTGAAATGTTTTAAGAACTGTGCTTCCTTTTCCGTGCATATGTTTTCTTGAGTTTCCATGTGCCTGTATAGATTAGCAGCATCTGGGACTTTTACCACATGTCACATTCTTTTAGAATGGAACAAATGTAAATATTATCAGAATTGTAGTCAAATAATTTCAAAATACTGTTAGAATTGAGCAAAGAGACATTAATTGTTAGTCTGCCTCTTTTTCAGATGGCTTTTGACTTAATATTTTGTTTTAGGACCCATGTCTCTACACTGGGCTTTAGAGCAGAGTTCTGGCCTCAATCTTGAGCTTGTTAAAAGAAAATGTCACCAGGCATGATGGCTCACGCCTGTAATCCTAACACTTTTGGGGCAGCCAAAGTGGGAGAATGGCTTGAGCTCAGAGTTCAAGACCAGCCTGGGCAACATAGTGAGACCTCATCTCTTTAAAAAATTTTTTAAAAATTGGCTGGGTGTGGTGGCACATGCCTGAAGCCCCAGATACTCGGGTGGCTGAAGTGGGACAATTGCTTGAGTCCAGGGAGTCCATTGCCACTGTACTCCAGCCTAGGTGACAGAATAAGACCCTGTCTCAAAAACAAAACCAACCAAACAAACAAAAACCTTAATGTTCTATTTCCTATTAATAGTCACAATTTTATAGATACTGTCTAACAGTTTAAAACCATAAACATTCTATTTGGCTAGTAAAATGTTTTCATCATTTATGATCAAAGATATCAGGCATTTTTCTTCTTTAATTAGTTTAACAAGTAATATATAAATCAGCCTCCTTTTGGAATGTTAGAACAGGACAGATAAAGCTAAATTCCTATTTGCCCATCACATTGATCCCACGCATTTTATACCTCTCTACTCCACCCCTGGCCATAACAGACTTGGGGAATATTCTTCCAGACACACACACACACACACACACACACACACACACACACACACACACCCCTTGAGAATTTTTATGGTAATAGTATCATAATGCGTGTATTGTTACTTCCTTGCTTTCTTTCAAGTTGAGTTGATTTGAGTTAGATCTTGTATAAATCTAGTCCATCCCTTTAAACTTCTCTATAATATTCCAGATATGGAATGTCACATTCTGTTTATGTGTTCTTTTATTAATAGGCATTAAATTTGGGGGTATCATAAACAATGCTATAATGAACATCCTTGTATATGTTTTCTTGAGCACATGTATGTGTGTTTCTTTAGGGTAGATATCTAGAAGTAGAATTGTGCACAACCATTTATCTCATGGTGTTACAGTGTTGTTTTAGTTCATTTGTTTCTTTCTAAGCTTCAGAGTATATTGGCTGGAAGTCATTGAATCACAACCTTTTAGACATCCAAGCTCAGGTATCATCTTACAATATGAAGGATTAGTTTAACTGTTACTCCATACTCTTTTTTTTTTTTTTTTCTTTTTTGGAGACAGAGTCTGGCTCTGTCGCCCAGGCTGGAGTGCAGTAGCGTGACCTGGGCTCACAGCAAGCTCCACCTCCTGGGTTCAGGTCATTCTCCTGCCTCAGCCTCCCGAATTGCTGGGACTACAGGTGCCCACCACCATGCACAGCTAATGTTGTTTTTGTGTTTTTAGTAGAGACGGGGTTTCACTGTGTTAGCCAGGATGGTCTCGATCTCCTGACCTCGTGATCCGCCCGCCTTCGCCTCCCAAAGTGCTGGGATTACAGGCGTGAGCCACCACGCCCGGCCAATCGTTTCTCCATACTCTTAACATTTGGTATCTTGACCCTGGAGCTTCCTCTCATCACCACCGCCCTGCTGCTTTTTATGCCTTGGTAAAATCTTTTGGGCTTCTCTGTTCTACTTTTATTAACAGAATTTCAGATAAGATAATATTGTTATAAGGAATCATTTTGGCAGGTGTGTTACTGTATTGAGTCTAAAATTTTAAAAAATCTGGATAGGGGCCAGGCGCATTGGCTCACGCCTGTAATCCCAGCACTTTGGGAGGCTGAGGCGGGTGGATCAAGAGGTCAGGAGATCGAGACCATCCTGGCTAACACGTCTCTACTAAAATACAAAAATCAGCTGGGCGTGGTGGCAGGCACCTGTAGTCCCAGCTACTCTGGAGGCTGAGGCAAGAGAATGGCGTGAACCCGGGAGGCTGAGCTTGCAGTGAGCCTGGATCACGCCACTGCACTCCAGCCTGGGCGACAGAGGAAGACTCCGTCAAAAAAAAAAAAAAAAAAAAAAGAAAAAAAAAATCTGGATAGGTTTTTTTTTTTTTAATCCTTAAATGTTTTGAGATGCTGATTAGTTTGGAATTATATATATGTTGTTTTAACCTAGTTGAATCTTTTGATACTGTTTAATTACCTCAGACTCTTTACTTCAGAAGTAGAAAGTGCTTATATTTAAAATCTGGGTTTTCCTGTAAAACCCACTGTATATTATAAACGTAACATAGATAAGGCATTTTTCCATGTATGGTATCTTTAAGGCTGATAAACAATATCTTCCTTATTTGAATAGTGTTTCTTCACTTGAATAATTATACTTCCACTCATATTTAATGACTTCTGTGTCTAAGGTATTGTGCCATATTTTTTTCTTTTAATTCTTACAGCAAGCCAAAGAACTAAAATGTGAAGTATTATCATTTTATACTTGTAAAAATTGATGGCGAAGTTAACAATCTTGTCCAAGGTTACCCTGTTAGGAAAGAGAAGAACTAAGAATTCAAAACAAAGCTTATCTTATTGGAACAGTATACACTTTCCAATGTACTGTATAAGGGTACACTTTTCCCACCATAATTTAAAAGCTATGTGAGTCTAGTTCTGGGATTATGCTTCATTTTAAAATAGTAATGACCTTTTTTTTTAAAAAAAAGTTTTAAAGTTGTTTTCAGCAGCGATTGTAGATAAAATAATTTGGTGGACAGTCAGTTAATTTTGTGTGGCTTTTTTTTCTTTGAATAGCAAAAAAGAACTTATAAACTTTTACAATATTTTTACTACTCTTGAACTATTTACTAATTCTTCTTTCATATACTTACTAGACACTGTGCTTAAAATTTTGAATTTTTAAAAATAATCCATGTTTATTATAAAAAATATGACAACCTAACCTATAAGGAAACAAAATTTTCTGCAATTCCATCACTGTTTCTTATAGAAAATTGTGAATGAGTTCGCTTCTTGCAGAATGTACGTGCTCACTTCACATTGGGCACTTCTTTCAGCCACAGAGGAAAGGTGGGAAGGGCTCATTAGTTTCATGAACGTATTATATGGGGTCAAATTTAGGAAGAAAGACAGAAATGAAAATTGAACACACATGACTGTTAGCTAATTAAAAGATGTGAGTCATCTTTATAAATAAATAAACTGATTAGTGACCGATTGCTGGAAACTGGAAGAATCAGAAGTAAGTATGCATCTGCTAGCATTACAAATACTGAAATGGGAATTTCTTTTCTTTTTTTTTTTAATTTTAAAATGTACTACTTTATTTATTTTTTTTATTATACTTTAAGTTCTAGGGTATATGTGCACAATGTGCAGTTTTGTTACATATGTATACAGTGCCATGTTGGTGTGCTGTACCCATCAACTCATTAGCACCCATCAACTCATCATTTACATCAGGTGTAACTCCCAATGCCATCCCTCCCCACTCCCCATAATAGGCCCCGGTGTGTAATGTTCCCCTTCCAGAGTCCAAGTGATCTCATTGATCAATTCCCACCTATGAGTGAGAACATGCGGTGTTTGGTTTTCTGTTCTTGCAATAGTTTGCTGAGAATGATGGTTTCCAGCTGCATCCATGTCCCTACAAAGGACATGAACTCATCCTTTTTTATGGCTGCATAATATTCCATGGTGTATATGTGCCACATTTTCTTAATCCAGTCTGTCACTGATGGACATTTGGGTTGATTCCAAGTCTTTGCTATTGTGAATAGTGCCGCAATAAACATACGTGTGCATGTATCTTTATAGCAGCATGACTTATAATCCTTTGGGTATATACCCAGTAATGGGATGGCCGGGTCAAATGGTATTTCTAGTTCTAGATCCTTGAGGAATCGCCATACTGTTTTCCACAATGGTTGAACTAGTTTACAATCCCACCAACAGTGTAAAAGTGTTCCTATTTCTCCACATCCTCTCCAGCACCTGTTGTTTCCTGACTTTTTAATGATTGCCATTCTAACTGATGTGAGGTGGTATCTCATTGTGGTTTTGATTTGCATTTCTCTGATGGCCAGTGATGACGAGCATTTTTTCATGTATCTGTTGGCTGTATGCATGTCTTCTTTTGAGAAGTGTCTGTTCATATCCTTTGCCCACTTTTTAATGGGGTTGTTTGTTTTTTCTTGTAAATTTGTTTGAGTTCTTTGTAGGTTCTGGATATTAGCCCTTTGTCAGATGAGTAGATTGCAAAAATTTTCTCCCATTCTGTAGGTTGCCTGTTCACTCTGATGGTAGTTTCTTTTGCTGTGCAGAAACTCTTTAGTTTAATTAGATCCCATTTGTCAATTTTGGCTTTTGTTGCCGTTGCTTTTGGTGTTTTAGACATGAAGTCCCTGACCATGCGTATGTCCTGAATGGTATTACCTAGGTTTTCTTCTAGGGTTTTTATGGTTTTAGGTCTAACATTTAAGTCTCTAATCCATCTTGAATTAATTTTCATATAAGGAGTAAGAAAAGGATCCAGTTTTAGCTTTTTACTTATGGCTAACCAATTTTCCCAGCACCATTTATTAAATAGGGAATCCTTTCCCCTTTTCTTGTTTTTGTCAGGTTTGTCAAAGATCAGATGTCTGTAGATGTGTGGTATTATTTCTGAGGACTCTGTTCTGTTCCATTGGTCTATATCTCTGTTTTGGTACCAGTACCATGCTGTTTTGGTTACTGTAGCCTTGTAGTATAGTTTGAAGTCAGGTAGTGTGATGCCTCCAGCTTTGTTCTTTTGACTTAGGATTGTCTTGGCAATGCAGGGTCTTTTTTGGTTCCATATGAACTTTAAAGAAGTTTTTTCCACTTCTGTGAAGAAAGTCATTGGTAGCTTAATGGGGATGGCATTGAATCTATAAATTACCTTGGGCAGTATGGCCATTTTCACAATATTGGTTCTTCCTATCCATGAGCATGGTATGTTCTTCCTTTTGTTTGAGTCCTCTTTTATTTCACTGAGCAGTGGTTTGTAGTTCTCCTTGAAGAGGTCCTTTACATCCCTTGTAAGTTGGATTCCTAGGTATTTTATTCTCTTTGAAGCAATTGTGAATGTAAGTTCATTCATGATTTGGCTCTCTGTCTGTTACTGGTGTATAAGAATGCTTGTGATTTTTGCACATTAATTTTGTATCCTGAGACTTTGCTGAAGTTTCTTATCAGCTTAAGGAGATTTTGGGCTGAGACAATGGGGTTTTCTAAATATACAATCATGTCATCTGTAAACAGGGACAATTTGACTTCTTCTTATCCTAATTGAGTACCCTTTATTTCTTTCTCTTGCCTGATTGCCCTAGCCAGAACTTCCAACACTATGTTGAATAGGAGTGGTGAGAGAGGGCATCCCTGTCTTGTGCCAGTTTTCAAAGGGAATTTTTCCAGTTTTTGCCCATTCAGTATGATATTGGCTGTGGGTTTGTCATAAATAGCTCTTATGATTTTGAGATACGTTCCATCAATACCGAATTTATTGAGAGTTTTTAGCGTGAAGGGCTGTTGAATTTTGTCAAAGGCCTCTTCTGCCTCTATTGAGATAATCATGTGGTTTTTGTCTTTGATTCTGTTTATATGCTGGATTATGTTTATTGATTTGCGAATGTTGAACCAGCCTTGCATCCCAGGGATGAAGCCCACTTGATCATGGTGGATAAGCTTTTTGATATGCTGCTGGATTCGGTTTGCCAGTATTTTATTGAGGAGTTTTGCATCCATATTCATCAGGGATATTGGTCTAAAATTCTCTTTTTTTGTTGTGTCTCTGCCAGGCTTTGCTATCAGGATGATGCTGGCCTCGTAAAATGAGTTAGGGAGGATTCCCTCTTTTTCTGTTGATTGGAATAGTTTCAGAGGGAACGGTACCAGCTCCTCATTGTACCTCTGGTAGAATTCGGCTGTGAATCCGTCTGGTCCTGGACTTTTCTTGGTTGGTAGGCTATTAATTATTGCCTCAATTTCAGAGCCTGCTATTGGTCTATTCAGGAATTCAACTTCTTCCTGGTTTAGTCTTGGGAGAGTGTAAGTGTCCAGGAAATTATCCATTTCTTCTAGATTTTCTAGTTTATTTGTGTAGAAGTGTTTATAGTATTCTCTGATGGTAGTTTGTATTTCTGTGGGGTCAGTGGTGATATCCCCTTTATCATTTTTTATTGTGTCTATTTGATTCTTCTCTGTTTTCTTCTTTATTAGTCTTGCTAGCGGTCTATCAATTTTATTGATCTTTTCAAAAAACCAGCTCCTGGATTCATTGATTTTTTTGGAGGGTTTTTTGTGTCTCTATCTCCTTCAGTTCTGCTCTGATCTTAGTTATTTCTTGCCTTCTGCTAGCTTTTGAATGTGTTTGCTCTTGCTTCTGTAGTTCTTTTAATTGTGATGTTAGGGTGTCAATTTTAGATCTTTCCTGCTTTCTCTTGTGGGCATTTAGTGCTATAAATTTCCCTCTACACACTGCTTTAAATGTGTCCCAGAGATTCCGGTATGTTGTATCTTTGTTCTCATTGGTTTCAAAGAACATCTTTATTTCTGCCTTCATTTCGTTATGTACCCAGTAGTCATTCAGAAGCAGGTTGTTCAGGTTCCATGTAATTGAGCGGTTGTGATTGATTTTCTTAGTCCTGAGTTCTAGTTTGATTGCACTGTGGTCTGAGAGACAGTTTGTTATAATTTCTTTTCTTTTACATTTGCTGAGGAGTGCTTTACTTCCAACCATGTGATTAATTTTGGAATAAGTGTGATGCGGTGCTGAGAAGAATGTATATTCTGTTGATTTGGAGTGGAGAGTTCTGTAGATGTCTTTTAGGTCTGCTTGGTGCAGAGTTGAGTTCAATTCCTGGATCTCCTTGTTAACTTTCTGTCTCGTTGATCTGTCTAATGTTGACAGTGGGGTGATGAAGTCTCCCATTATTATTGTATGGGAGTCTAAGTCTCTTTGTATGTCTCCAAGGACTTGCTTTATGAATCTGGGTGCTCCTGTATTGGGTGCATATATATTTAGGATATTTAGCTCTTCCTGTTGAATTGATCCCTTTACCATTATGTAATGGCCTTCTTCTTCCCTCTTTTGATTTTGATGGTTTTAAGTCTGTTTGATCAGAGGATAGTATTACAACCCCTGCTTTTTTTTTTGTTTTCCATTTGCTTGTTAGATCTTCCTCCATCTCTTTATTTTGAGCATATATATGTCTCTGCATGTGAGATGGGTCTCCTGAATATAGCAAACTGATGGGTCTTGACTTTATCCCATTTGCCAGTCTGTGTCTTTTAATTGGAGCATTTAGTCCATTTACATTATGTTTAATATTGTTATGTGTGAACTTGATCCTGTCATTGTGATATTAGCTGGTTATTTTGCTCGTTAGTTGATGCAGTTTCTTCCTAGCCTCGATGGTCTTTACATTTTGGCAGGTTTTTGCAATGGCTGGTACTGATTGTTCCTTTCCATGTTTAGTGCTTCCTTCAGGATCTCTTGTAGGGCAGGCCTGGTGGTGACAAAATCTCTAAGCATTTGCTTGTCTGTAAAGGATTTTATTTCTCCTTCACTGATGCTCAAGGAGACCTGCCTGTCTCTGTAGACTCCACCTCTGGGTGGAGTCTGACAGCTGTCTGACAGCTTTGAAGAGAGCAATGGATCTCCCAGCACGGAGGTTGAGATCTGAGAACGGACAGACTGCCTGCTCAAGTGGGTCCCTGACCCCTGAGTAGCCTAACTGGGAGACATCCCCCAGTAGGTGCAGACCGACACCTCACACGGTGGGGTACACTCCTGAAACAAAGCTTCCAGAGCAAGAATCAGACAGCAGCACTCGCTGTTCAGCAATATTCTACCTTCTGCAGCCTCTGCTGCTGATACCCAGGCAAACAGGGTCTGGAGTGGACCTCACGCAATCTCCAACAGACCTACAGCTGAGGGTCCTGACTGTTAGAAGGAAAACTAACAAACAGAAAGGACTTACCCACACCAAAACCCCATCAGGACGTCACCAGCATCAAAAACCAAAGGCAGATAAAACCACAAAGATGGGGAAAAAGCAGGGCAGAAAAGCTGGAAATTAAAAAAATCAGAGCGCATCTCCCCCTGCAAAGGAACGCAGCTCATCGCCAGCAACGGATCAAAGCTGGACGGAGAATGACTTTGATGAGTTGAGAGGAGAAGTCTTCAGTCGATCAAACTTCTCAGAGCTAAAGGAAGAACTACGTACCCAGTGCAAAGAAACTAAAAATCTTGAAAAAAGACTGGAAGAATGGATTAGTAGAATAATCAATGCAGAGAAGGCCATAAACGAACTGACAGAGATAAAAACCATGACACAAGAAATGCGTGACAAATGCACAAGCTTAAGTAACCAACTTGATCAACTGGAAGAAAGAGTATCAATGATTGAAGATCAAATGAATGAAATGAAGCGAGAAGAGAAGTCTAGAGAGAAAAAAGTAAAAAGAAATGAACGAAGCCTCCAAGAAATATGAGATTATGTGAAAACACCGAATCTACGTCTGATTGGTGTGCCTGAAAGTGAGGGGGAAAATGGAACCAAGTTGGAAAACACTCTTCAGGATATCATCCAGGAGAACTTCCCCAACGTAGTAAGGCAGGCCAACGTTCAAATTCAGGAAATACAAAGAACGCCACAAAGATACTCCTCAAGAAGAGCAACTCCAAGACACATAATTGTCAGATTCACCAAAGTTGAAATGAAGGAAAAAATGTTAAGGGCAGCCAGAGAGAAAGGTCGGGTTACCCACAAAGGGAAGCCCATCAGACTAACAGCAGATCTCTTAGCAGAAACTCTACAAGCCAGAAGAGAGTGGGGGCCAGTATTCGACATTCTTAAAGAAAAGAATTTTCAACCCAGAATTTCATATCCAGCCGAATCAAATGGGAATTTCTTTACATTATTAATGATTAAATTTATGAAGGAATTAAAAATATGATCTTGGCAACAGAGAGTATGAATTTGTTATGTGTATTTGAGATGTGTCTAGCAGACACTATAGACATGGGTTTATTCTTGTAAACCATTTTTTCTCCAGAGAGACTTGAGTGAACAGGTGGGATTGCTTCCATTGATAGGAGGATAAGGGAAGTGAGTACAATGTTTATATCTAACTGTGCTTGCTTCCTGCACTTCTTATATGGAGACCTTCACCTAAATCTTTACTATTGGTATTGTCTTAATACCTCTTTTTCTTTGCTTAGAATATTAGAAATAAATTTTACCAGACTCTTAGAATTTATTCATTATTTTGTTACTGTATTTTCATTTTAACATAATTTTTTTTACTAATAAGCTTACATTTAATGAGCATAAACTATGTGCCAGTTATGGTGGTAAGTGCTTTACATGCTTTGTTTAATCCTCACCACATCTCTTTGATAGAGAGTCATATTATTGACTGTTTTCTGGAGGAGAAGTGGAGGCTAAGGAAAGAAAAATAAAATTAATTAAAATGTTACAGCTGATAGAAGACAGAGCCAAATCTCTTGCCCAGATATACCTGAGATACAAAGTCAAGTATTCTTGCCACTCTGTTACAGTTTATACATTTCAAAATTTCTTTTTGGAAAAAAAAAATACTGTATTCTTATGTTTTCCCAGTGAATTCCTGTAAACATTTAGGTTTCATTTTAATCCTGTGTTATTAATTTCAGTTTTATATTTTGTCTTAACTATTAGCTGACTGTATGGGGTTATTAATTTATACCTATATGGTGGGAAGATGAGTATGTTTAGACTGAAAATATTGATATACTGTTTTTCAAATTTTAACCCTGTTTGATTGAAATTATTAAATCATCTAGAGACATGATTCTCAAAACTTGGCTGAAGCAAAAACTATGAAATCAGATTCTCTGAGGTAGGGCCTTACATTGGAAGCTTCTTAATTATACTCATATGCAGCCAAGGTTGAGAACCATGGACTTAAAATAGCCTTTTGGTGGCAAACTGCCACTTAGTGGATTTTAGAGCAGTGGTTCTTAATTAGCATGCATCTGAGTCAGTGGCAAGAGACCTTATTAAAACACAGATTACTGGGCTTCATGCACAGAACTCTGAATCAGTAGGTCTAAGGGGAGGCCTAAGAATTTGCATTTCTAACAAGTTTCAGGTGATGCCAGTGCTGCTTTTTTGGACTGCCGTTTGAGAACCACTTCAGATTTAGTTATCACTCTTTGAGAACCACTGATTTAGATCTTACTTTCTGAGTTGATCTCTTAAACTTCCTTTTAGTTTAAGTGATCACCACACCCCACTACCCACCAGATACACACCCACATAGCCTTTGTAAGCTATCATTAAGCATTACCAGGAGCCTCCAGATGCCTGCACTAATATTAAAGTGTAGTTGCACCTCTGGATGAGGGATTTGTTTTTGCTCATCTGGGAAAACTTCAAATGAACTTCATTCTTCCCTTCCTTTATGCTGTGAAGTGTAAAGTACACAGATTAGAGGTCTCTTCATACTCTAGCTACAGGCCCCTTTTTCTTTAATTTTTCAGTAATTCTGAAAAACCTCAAAAGGTTAATGTTTTCACCCCTAATTTCTTTTGCTAATTTGTTTCTAACAAAAATGTGTCTTTGTCAGCAGTGGTAAGTGATTACAGATAAGGTAGAGTTAGGCAGTACCGTTGACCCCTCCAACAACATGGGTTTGAACTTACAGGTGGATTTTCTTCCCCCCTGCCACCTCTGACACAGCAAGACCAATGCCTCCTCTGCCTCCTCTTCCTCAGCCTACTCACTGTGAAGATAATAAGGGTAAAGACCTTTATGATAATCCCTCTTCTACTTATAAATAGAAAATGTTTTTCTCCCTTATGATTTTCTTAAAAACATTCTTTTTTCTAGCATACTTTATTGTAAGAACACAGTATATAGTACATATAACATAAAAATATATGTTTATCCACCGTTTATGTTATTGATAGCTTCCAGTCAACAGTAGGCTATTCGTAGTTAAGTTTTTGGGGAGCCAAAAGTGTGTAAGGTGCCATCTTGAAAAGCAGATGCTAGTACCATGATCTTAGACATTTTAGCCTCCAGAACTGTGAAAAAAAATCTGTCCTTTATACATTGCCCAGTCTGTGGTACAGTCATTTTTTGGTATCCATGGGGGCTTGATTCCAGGATACCCCTCAGATACCAAAATCTGTGATTGCTTAAGTCTCTGATAAAAAATGGTATAGTGTTTAGGTATGGTGGCTCATGCCTGTAACACCAGCACTTTGGGAGGCGGAGGTGGGTGGATCACCTAAGGTCAGGAGTTTGAGACCAGCCTGTCTAACATGGTGAAACCCTATCTCTACTAAAAATACAAAATTACCCAGGTGTGGCGGCACATTCCTGTAATCCCAGCTACTTGGGAGGTTGAGGCAGGAGAATCGCTTGAACCCAGGACATGGAGGTTGCAGTGAGCTGAGATCACACCGTTGCACTCCAGCCTGGGCAACAAGAGTGAAACTCTATCTCAAATAAAATAAAATAAAATGGTATAGTATTTGCATATAACCTATGTACATCTTCCCATATACTTGAAATAATCTCTGGATTACTTATAATACCTAATATAGTGTAAATGTTATGCAAATAGTTGTTATACTGTCTTTTTTTAAACTTATATTTTTTATTTTTATTTTTTGTATTTTTTGGGGGGAATTTTGTTGTTGTTGTTGTTTGTTTGTTTGAGATGGAGTTTTGCTCTCGTTGCCCAGGCTGGAGTGCAGTGGTGCAGTCTCGGCTCACTGTAACCTCTGCCTGCTGGGTTCAAGTGATTCTCCTGCCTCAGCCACCCAAGTAGTTGGGATTACAGGTGCCCACCACCACACCCAGCTAATTTTTGTATTTTTAGTAGATGGAGTTTCACTATGTTGGCCAGGCTGGTCTTGAACTCCTGACCTCAGGTGTTCCACCTGCCTCGTCCTCCCAAACTGCTAAGATTACAGGCGTGAGCCACCGCGCCCAGCCTATGGGGGGAATATTTTTGATCAGTGGTTGGTCAAATTCACAGTTGCAGAACCTAAAGATATGGAGAGCTAACTGTGTTTTCTTATAGCAGCACTAATGGACTAAGATACTGTATATGTGTGAATATATCTGGGCATGGTCTATGTGTCTGTCTTTATGCCAGTACCATACTGTTTTAATTACTATAGCTTTGTAATATATTTTGAAAACAGGAAGTATGATGTCTCCAGTTTTATTCTTTCTCAAGATTGACTTTGCTATTTGTGGTCTTTTGTGGTTCTATATAGTAATTTTAGAATTTTTTTTTTCTATTTCTATAGAAATACCATTGGGATTTTGATAGTCATCCTATTGAGTCTGGTCACTTTGGATGGTACAGACCTTTTCTTCCAATCCATGAACTTGGGATGTCTTCCCATTTGTTTGTGTCCTGTTTACTTTCTTTCATCAGTGTTTTGTACTTTTCCATGTACAAGTCTTTCACCTCCTTAGTTAAGTTTATTTCTAGGTATTTTATTCTTTTTATTATTACTATAAATAGCTGCTTTACTAATTCCCTTTTTAGATAGTTTTTGTTAGTGTCTAGAAATCCAGGTGATTTCTGTATGTTCATTTGGTATCCTGCAACTTTGCTGAATTTATTAGTTCCAACTTTTTTTTTTAATGGAGTCTTGAGAGATTTTTATATTTAAGATTATGTAGTCTGTAAATAGGGTCAATTTTACTTCTTTTCCATATGAGTGCCTTTAATTTCTTTTTCTTGCCGAATTGATCTGGCCAGGACTTCCAGTACTGTGTTGAAGTGTCGAGAATAGGCATCTGTGCTTTGTTCCTGATCTTAGAAGAAAAGCTTTCAGTTTTCCACTGTTGAGTTTATGTTAGCTGTGGGCTTTTCAGATATGATCTTTATTTTGTTGAGGTGATTTCCTTCCGTTCCTACGTGTTGAACTTTATCAAATGCTTTTTCTGTGTCTGTCGAGATGATCGTGTGGGTTTTTCCTTTCATCCAGTTAATGTGTTGTGTCATATTGATTGATTTGTGTATGTTGAACCATCCTTGTATCCCAGGGATAACTCTCATTTGATCATGATGTATAATTATTTTTATGTGTTGTTGAATTCAGTTGTTACTATTATTTTGAGGATATTGCATGTGTGTTTATAAGGGATATTGGCCTATAGTTTTCTTTTCTTGTGATGTCTTTCTTTAGCTTTGATGTCAGGGTAATGCATACTTCATAAAGTGAGTTTGAAAGTGTTCCTTATCTTCAGTTTTGGAAAAGTTTGAGAAGGATTGGTATTAATGCTTGATAGAATTTACCAGTGAAGCCATCTCGCCTTGGGCTTTTCTTTGTTGGAAGGCTTTTGATTACTAATTCAAGCTAGTTGTGGGTCTGTTCAGACTTTCTATTTCTTCCTGATTTAGTCTTGGTGTAGGTTGTTTTTAGAAATTTATCTCTTCTCAATTACCCACTTTATTGGTATATAATTGTCCATAGTAGTCTCTTAAATATTATTTTAATTTCTGTGCTATTATTGGTAATATCTTTTCTTTCATATCTGATTTTATTCATTTGAGTCATTTCTCTTTTTTTTCCATAGTCTAGCTAAGGGTTTATTAATTTGGTTATTTTTTCAAAAAAACAACTCTTAGTTTTTTTTTTTTTTTTTTTTTTTCCTATTTTCTATTTTGTTTATTTCTGTTCTAATTTTGGTATTTTCTTACTTCTGCTGATTTTGGGTATTTTTTAAGTTCGTAGAGGTGTAAAATTAGGTTGTTTATTTGAGCTGTTCTTTTTTTAATGTAAAGGTTTATCACTGTGAACATCCCTCTTAGTACTGCTTTTGCGGCATCCCATGAGTTTTGGTATATTGTATTTTTGTTTTCATTTGTGAAAATGTTTCCTAAATTTTTTATTTCTTTTTTGATTCAGTGGTTAAGACTGTGTTTGTGTGTTTTTCAGTTTTCTTCTGCTGTTGATTTCTGATTTCATAGCATTGTGAGATCAGAAAAGCTACTTGCCATGATTTCGGTCTTACATTTGTTAAGATTTGTTTTGTGGCCTGACATATGATCTGTCCTGAAGAAAAATCCATGTGTGTTTAAGAGGAATGTGTATTCTGCTGCTGTTAGGTAGAATGTTAGGTTGATTTGGTTTGTAGTGTGATTCAAAAATCCTGTTTTCTTTCTTTTTTGTCTAGATGTTCTGTCTTACTATTTGCACTGCGGCATTAAAGTTTCCTATATTATTGTATTGCTTCCTGTTTCTTAAGTGCTGTCAATATTTGCCTTATATATTTAAGTGTTCTGATGGGTGCATATACAATTATAATTGTTATATTTCTGGTAGGTTGATCCTATTATTATCATAAAATGTCATTCTTTGTCTCATGATTGTTTTTGACTTATGTCTATGGTTTCTGATATAATTAATGCCATCCCTGCTCTCTTGGTTACCATTTACATGGAACATCTTTTTCCATCTTTTCACTTTCAGCCTATTGCGTCTTTAAATGTAAAGTTAGTTTCTCATTGGCAGCACTTAACTGGGTATAATTGGCATTAATTTTTTTTTTTTTTTTGAGATGATGTCTCGCTCTGTCACCCAGGCTGGAGTGCAGTGGCGTGATCTCGGCTCACTGCAAGCTCCGCCTCCCGGGTTCACGCCATTCTCCTGCCTCAGCCTCCTGAGTAGCTGGGACTACAGGCAACCGCCACCGCGCCCGGCTAATTTTTTGTATTTTTAGTAGAGACGGGGTTTCACTGTGGTCTCGATCTTCTGACCTTGTGATCCGCCCGCCTCGGCCTCCCAAAGTGCTGGGTTTACAGGCGTGAGCCACCGTGCCCGGCCAAATTTTTTAAAAATTGTGGTAAAGTACATACAAAATAAAACATACCACCATAAGATTGACATACAAAATAAATGAACTTTATTATTAATAATATTTCATGTTAAATTCTTTTATGATTTTTTGTACAATTAATGTCATGGTTCTATATAATATAAAAAAAAACCCTACCATCTTAACAATTTTTAAATTATGGTTCAGTAGTATTAAATACATTCATATTGTTGTGCAGCTGTCCCCACCATTCATCTCCAAAGCTCTTTTCATCTCATAAAACTGAAACTCATTACCCATTAAACCCCACTCCCTCCTTCCCCCACCCTCTGGCAACCACTATTCTACTTTTTGTCTTTAGGAACTTGATTGTTCTAGGGTACCTATAAAAGGATGTCATAAATTATGACATACTGTATATATGCCATAAAAAGGATGTCAAATCTATAAAGTATGTCAAAATATCTCATCTATGCTTTTGTGAATGATCCTAGATATCAGCCACTTTATTAGTTAGCAAATTGTCTTTTTATGTTGACGTTTAATAGGGAAAGTGTGGGTGGAAAGTAGAAGTATTAAAAATAACAGATTCTTTTTGGCAAGTTCTTCCATTAAAAAATTTACAGTTGGCATTTAGTTATAACACTACCTACCATTCATTGTTTCCTTTAGAACAATGGTGCTATTTTATTATAATCACACAACCACATAGAAAGCTGTAACATACAGCTAAGCAAATGGACTCTGAACTCATGCAGCCTGGGTGCTAATTCTGATTCTGCTACTTATCAGCAGATTCTTTCATTTCTGTAGGTCATAAGTCAAATTGCTAAAGTCATTTTTTTCATTTTTTTATACTTTCTTTACTTAAAAACTATGAAAGCAATAGATAGCTAAGTTGTAAAGAAGTCAAGTAGTTCTAGAGACTTACCACACTAAAATAGTAGTGTCCAACCTGTCTTATCTCCCATCTTTCTGGTCCACAGGGGCAAACACTTTGCCCCCGCTGGAGATATTCACCCTCAACTATAGAGTGTTATGTTTGTACTGTTATTTCTTGACTCATCACTTTTAGGCAGTATCTATTACCCTGCTGTTATAGAAAATGGAGATGTAGCAGATAGATGTGAGTTTATAGTAATATGATACTATACCCATCATATCCCTACCTCCACCACCACAATATATATTTATTACCTATGAATTCTATAATCACTTTATATTATTGTGACTCTCTGCTTTACTGTAGAAACAAGTAGTGTACTGTGATTACATTTTTAAAGGCTTTCTTCTAGGCTTTAAAAAAAAAACTTTTTATTTTAGAAATGTTTTAAAATTACAGAAACATTTTTACTTTGATCTACCTGATAGTGCTCTTTGGAAACAAGTCCCAGAATAGCCCTTACTGAAGGAGTGGGGGGTTATGTTCTACCTCCTTGAGGACAAGTGTCTATAAAAATTATTTGGAACTCTTCCACATGGGAAATTTGTCTCTTTTTCCTTATCTATTTTATTTAGTCACTTATTCATATCAGTATGGACTCATGGATATTTATTTGATACTTTGTGTTATAACTTGATATACTTTATGTATTTTGTTTCATAAATTATTCAGATATGGCCTCTAGAAGCTTTTCTAGTTGACCTGTATGCCCCTCCAACATACTCCCATTATTGTCGGGTTTTGTTTTGTTTGTGTTGAGCATTTTCTCACTTTGCAGCACTACTTATATATGTCCTACCCTAGTCCTAGAATCAGAGACGGCTCCATGTTCCTTTATTGGAAAAGGGTATTAGCTACTAAGATCTGAGCTCTTGGTTTGCTCCTCGCTATGTGAGTATTATTGCTTCTAGGCCAAGGAAGTAAATATGTGTCTGCAAACCCATGAAGATTTATAAATTTATAATTTTTTCTGTTTGTAACTATCTGTATCTATATTAAGCTAAATATTAGTTCATACTGATATCTCTAAATAGTAATGTACACAGATTAAGAACAGAGGGGAAGGAGTTAGGGGCTGACAAAGATAGAGGAGAGGAAGAGGATGGTTACAACAAAATAGTAGATTTAAGAATTTCACCTCCATCCGTCTCTCCCTCTCTCTCTCTCAAGCAATATTGAGAATATATTAATTTAGGAGGATGTTTTGTATACATAATTTAAACATAAAAGAAAATAAAGGCCAATAATTGTAATGTGTTGGTTCTCTGATACAAATATCATAAAATTACTAAAACGATGTTTACTGTTTTTTTCCTTTTTGATGTGGGACTATACATTGAAACCCAGAATGAGGCAAATAGGCTGGAGAGGAAGAAGGAGAGGGGAAGTCAGAGAGGTGGAGATTGAGAGGTTAATCAGTTCTCTGGAAAAATATTGCTGTCTCAAGGCCTTTCAGGATTTCTACTAAATGTATTTTGCACTTTCATGTTTATGACCGAAGATAAGATGTGTTAGTCCACTTCTTTGTATGAAGATTGACCAGGTTTAAGTAACAGCTCTGTTCTTCATTGGCTGTGTAATCTTGGGCAAGTTACTTCTCTTAATCATAATGTTTTAATTTTAAAATTTAATGTTTTATTTTAAAAATAGGAATAGCAATACCTCTTAACTGGGTTGTCATGAGGATTGAATGAGATGAAGTTTGTAAAGAGTTAGGCATAGTGATTGGTATAGAATAGCAATTGCCAAATGTAATTCCCAGCTTGACTTGTGTCCTGAACACCGTTAAAAGGTCCAAGGATTTTCACCATTTGCTTGGACGTCTTTGGGAAGCTAGATTGATTCTAAGACTTCTCTCAAAGTTAGGTTATCATTCAGGTCTAACCAGCATCTGCGTTTCAAACCCACTAAATGCTCTGCTAAAAAAAAAAAATAGACATTTGATTCAGTGTTCAATTTTACCTCATTTTAAATACATTTTATATTTGATAAACTGAATTTATAGGCAATTCAACAGTAGAGTTGTAAATAATGAGTTCCCATTATTTATTTGAAATCATTGATATGCTCTCCAAGTCAAAGTGGTAGCTCTAAGTAACAAATTGGGTTACATCATTTAAATTTCTTTTCACTTAAGTCACTGGAACCCCCTTACGTGCCTTATTCAAGAAGTTCATTATCACTGTTTTAAAAATTACGCCAACTTCAAGCCCGCCACCTGAATTGTCCGGAAAATCTGGGTCTATACTCAGCCCACAGGGTGGGAGACAGGTGGGAACTGGCATCTTATTGAGCCAGTACTATCATGGAACCCACTGCCACTGGGGTGAGCTTTCTGATTCCTGCCCAGGTTGTAAAGAAGTTTTATGTGGCTACCATGATATATTAGTTTCCTTTGTCTGCCATAACCAATTACCGTAAATGTGGCAACTTAAAACCAATTAAGATTTATTCTCTCATGCCTCTGTAGGTCAGAAGTCCAGGTTGTCTTGACTAGTTTCTTTGCTTGTGTTGTACAAATCCAAAATGCAAGTGCTGGCAGCCCGACTGGGCTCCTATCCAGAGGCTCTAGAGGGAAATGTGCTTCCAGGATCCTTCAGGTTGTTGGCAGGATTCATTTCCATGCGGCTTTGGGATTGAGATCCCTATTTTCTTATGGATGTTCATTGTCGGCCTCGAGGGCCACCCAGCTTCCTCCTTTTACGGTCTTCTATTTCCACATTCAAAGGCATCAAGGGCAGTTTGGGTCTTTCCCACCCTTTGAGTCTCTCCGACCTTGCCTTCTGCTTCATCTGTTTTGCTTGTCTTAACCTCTGTTTCTCTGACTGACTCTTCTGTCTTCCTCTTCTGCTTTTATGGGCTCAGATGGTTAGATTGGGCCCATCCTGATAATCCAGGATAATATCCCTATTTTAAGATCTAAAACCTTAATTACATCTGCAATATCTCTTTTACCAGATGATATAATAAAAGCATAATTGATAACAAAATAAAGACCAATGACTGTGAAGGTTCCAGGCATCAGGACATGGAAATCCTTGTTGAGGGGAGGCCATGCCTTTGCCTACCACACCAGGTTACAGCTCTTTTTGCGTCATACCTCCAAACTTTGTTATTGCTCCGGGTAGTACAACAGCAAGTTCTCAGGCACCTCCTGTAGCAGCCACACGCTCTGTTGTTTCAAGCCTTCTCTACAAGCTCTCAAATGATGGTGTTGTGCTCAGGTCAGTAGCTTAGGTGCTTTCTTTCCTGCAAGTACCAATTTTTATGTCAGAGATCTTGATTCACATCCTTGCCACTAGGTTTCTGTCAGGCTACCTCCTGTACTGCTGTGAAAACATCTCGCTGTACACGAGTCCCTGACTTCACCACTCAGGATGCTGAGGGAAGGGGTCTTCGGCTACTGTTTCCCAAAGCCTCTTGCCTTTTTATGCAAATGTATTTCCTTTCTCCCTAGGAATGAGCTGTGTATGACAGGGATGAAAACTCCTCAGGGAACTGATGAACAGAGATGAAATGAAGCAATATATGGGAAGCAGAGTGGTGAGGTGGTTATGAGCGTAGGCTCAGAAGTAAGACTGCCTGGATTCAAAGCCCATCTCTGCTGCTAAGGAGCCGGGTGACCCTTATGAGTTACTTAACCTCTCTGGCTTGATTTCCTCATCTGTAAACTTCACTGAGTTGTTGTAAGAATTAAATTACTTAATACTTCTAAGTGGTTTAAAACAATGCTAAGCATACACTAAGCACACAATTAATGTTGATTACTATTATTTGCATGGTATAAGGAGCAGAATAAGATGATAGTTTGGAATTAGGCTACCTGGGCTTAAATTCCACTGCCACCAATTGCTAAATTTGTGTCTTAAACTTTCTGTGCATCAGTGTCCTCATTTATAGAAAGGGAATAATAATCTTTCCTATTTCGTAGAATTTTTGTGTGTGGTATTGTATGAGATAATGAGAAAAAATGTCTGGTACTTTGTAACAAATTAAAAATTCAGTACATTTCTAAATGTACTGGAAAAAAAAAAAACCCCACGATGATGCCTCTTGAGTGTTTCTTCTCCTTGGAGATGACTTGCTTTTTTATAGTACAGGGATTAAGGCATATTAGGGAACTGGCATGTCATTAGTCCCTTCAGTAATACACATTGATAGGGAACCAACATATTTAGCTAGCCCACTATATAGCACGTCCAAGGCTTAGATTTATAGATTCAAGAACCTTTAAAAATATTTGTCTACGGGGCACCTCTGACTTTTGAGTTTTGTTATTGCCATCAGCTCCCACTCACTTTTTGGTTAAGTGTTATTTTTGTCTCTCCTCTTCCTTGGTCCTTGGAGATAATCATTATAATTTTAATAAGCTAGCACTGCATTAAAAATGATATGCATTGAAATTTATCTAAGATTCTAGTTGTTAAATAGGGTAATTCACATACTATTCTTTTTGAAGCGGAAGTTGAGGCTAGCATAATTCATAAGCTCCTCAATAGGTATTGCTTTTTAAAAAATTAACTTTATTCCTGATTATATAACTGTTTTAATTTACAGAATTGCATTGGGTGAACTGTATAAGTATCCATATTTACAGGAGTGGTTCCCAAACATCTCTCCCTGTCCCAGTCCATTATGATCGTGTTTTTATTCACCAGGGGAGAGGGTGGATGTGGAGCACAAAGCAGGGCCCTGAGTCTGTGACTGATATGCCTAGAGTGAGGGCCACTTTCCAGTTTACAAATCATGGATCTAAATGATTGATCCCTAGGGCTTTTTTCAGCTAACAAAATATCATTATGTCACTGGCTGTCAAGGAGAGTGAAAAACAGCTTTATGAACTTCCTTCTCCCATTTTTTTTTTTTTTTTAGGGAAATATACACTATACTCTGCTATGCCTTAGAATCAGAGCCCCATACATGCTAGGTATTTTTGTGACCTTAGTCTATGTCATAATCCATATTTATGTCTTTTAAAACTTCCTCTGTGTCTTTGCCTTCCTCAGTAGACTTTGAACCCTTCAGGGGGATGGATTGTGTCATATTATTCTCAGAGTCTCAAGGACCTAAGAGAGTTCCTAGCTCATGACGTGTGCTGAGTAGTTTTGCTGTATGAGAGAATTTGAATTGAAGATCATTTGTTCCTTTTTAAAAGACTTTTAGAGGAAATTCCATGACCTCATTCATTCATTTCATGTTTAATAGTGCATATTGCTTACAAATTTTATTTGTAAAATTTATTGTTGCTTTCTGGGCCCATCTTTCAGTCTGTTTTCAGTTGTGATAGGGAATTCATTCATTATTCTTTGTGTTTGGGATCAAGGCATTAGAGGGATGTATAATACAGACTTTGGAGTCAAACTGAGCTGGGTGTGAATTGGGGCTTTGCCACATTTTCAATGTTGTTGTTGGATACATTACTTAACCTCACTATTGTCTCTTCATTTGTAAAATGAGTATGAAGCAGTACCCACTATAGGATAATCATGAGGACCGAGTGAGGCAGTGCACACAAAGTTCTTAGGCTGGTGCATAATAAGTGCCCAATACAACAATTTTTTATGTAGTTGATGTTTAGATAGTTGGTTTTCAATAAGCATGGTTTTCCTAAACCTGATTATTTAAAGTCGTCCAACGATTCATTCATTTTCCTTAATTTCAGTTGTTAGCTGGAGAAATGTTTGCAGCCTAGTGAAAATGTGTGTGGTAGATCAGTAAGATCATCTACTTAATAAAACCATCTAGTTGCTAGGTTAAATTTTGCTTTGTATTATTAATAATGGAAATTGATTTTCTTGCTTTGAGATTTTATTATGTTTACCCAGTTATTTATTCTAGTGAAATAAATTATCAACAGAAATGCTGTTTCTAAAATTTTCATTGGGATGATGGATAACTTAGAAATGTCATATTTATTGAAGAAATAGAATTGTTTATATTCAGAACGAATTCCCTTTGTGATTATGTACAGAGTTTCAGCACATTTAATTTTATTTATAGACTTTTACATCCCAGTGGTGCTAAGCGAAGTGAATTTTGCAAGATCTTAGTTTCAGTGCCTTGAATGTCATTAAGTCCCAAGAATAAAGAGTGCTAACTTAGATGTAAGAACACTTGCATTCTCATTCTGATGCCCTCAGTTCTTAGTCTGTGACCTTGGGCAAGTCATTTAACTACCAAGTTTCATTTTCTTTATCTTTTCCTGCCTTGTCTACCTCACGGAGTCATTGGGAGAGAGAAATGAAAAAATATTGAAGAATGGTGAAGACGGTGGAAATTGAAGATACTACTTTTGGTGTAAGGCAATTTTTAGAAAAGATTACAGCATGTAGGCTAAGACAGTGAAAATACATCCATTCACCTGACTTTTTCTTCCAAATCAATGTCAGAAATATTCAAAAAGTGTCTTTAATGTATTTTTATAGCTCCCTTTGAAAGAAAATTTACAAATTGTAGGATGGCTTGTTGTTTGTGTTCCCCTCCCCAGTATGTGCTGTCAGTTTGGATTTTAGCAATGCAGGATTTTAGCTCTTTGTTGTTGTTAGGGCCAACTTTGAGTGAATGCTAACATCAGCAGATAGAGTTGAGGAAACTCTGAAAACAGCTAAACATACCAGTGCTTATCCATTGAGTGTGTGAGTCAGGGGACTCCTGTTTGCTTGGTCATGTCAATGTTTATGTATCCTTAAAGAATTTCTCCTGAGCGTCCATGCCCTCTCTTATCATTGCTCCTCTTGGTGAGTACCTGGAACTTTTGGACATTGGGGAATGCATTGCAGCCTGTGTGTGGCACTCATTGGCCAGCTAGCTAGTTTTTAGTGTTTACTGTTCCACTGGGATCAAGTAGTGAGTGGGGCCTCATGTAATAAATTGTGTCCCCTACAAATTCATATGTTGAAGTCCTAACCCCCAGTACCTTATAATGTGATTACATTTGGAGATAGAGCATTTAGAGATGACTAAGGTTAAATGAGGTCATACGAGTAAACGCTAATGACTGTAACTGCTATTCTTATAAGAAGAGGAAGAGGCACCAGGGATTTGCACACACACAGGAAAGACCATGTTGGAATACTGCGGGAAAGTGGCCATCTGCAAGCCAAGTAGAGAGAAATCGAACCTGCCAATGCCATGATCTTGGACTTTGAGCATCCAGAAGTGTGAGAAAGTAAATTTCTATTTAAGCCACCCAGTCTGTGGTATTTTGCTATAGCAGCCCTGGCAAACCATTACATGTGAGATCCCAGGTGCTTGGCACTACCACGTGTATGTCGGCCATTAGGACTGTGAAAAGCACCTTCAAAGGCCTGACGACCTTCATGTAAATTGAGTTTCAGTTTAAATTTAGTAGAGGGTAGAGGTTCACAGATTATACAGCCTGTTACAGCCTGTAAGTTTTTGGGTTTTGTTGTTGTTGTTGTTTAATGTAGAACTAATGGTTTATTAGTCCATTTTAATGCTGCTGATAAAGACATACCTGAAATTGGGCAATCTACAAAAGAGGTTTAATAGACTTGCAGTACCACATGGCTGGGGAAGCCTCCCAATCATGGCAGAAGACAAGAGGATAAGTCACGCCTTACATGGATGGCAGCAGGCAAAGAGAGCTTGTGCAGGGGAGCTCCCATTTTTAAAACCATCAGATCTCATGAGACTTATTCACTCTCAGGAGAACAGCATGGGAAAGACCTACCCACATGATTCAATGACCTCTCACCAGGTCCCTCCTACAACGTGGGAATTCAAGATGAGATTTGGGTGGGGACACAGCCAAACCATATCATTCTGCTCCTGGCCCCTCCAGAGTCTCATGCCCTCACATTTCACAACAAATCATGCTTTCCCAGTGGTCCCCCAAAATCTCAACTCATTTCAGCATTAACTCAAAAGTCTACACTCCAAAGTCTCATCCTAGACAAAACAAGTTCCTTCTGCCTATGAGCCTATAAAATCAAAAGCAAGTTAGTTACTTCCTAGATACAATGAGTGTACAGGCATTGGGTAAATACAGCCATTCCAAATGGGAGAAATTGGCCCATCAAAGGGGCTACAGGTCGCACACAAGTCCGAAATCCAGTGGGACAGTCAAATATTTAAAGCTCCAAAATGATCTCCTTTGACTCCATGTCTCACATCCAGGTCATGCTGATGCAAGAGGTGGGCTCCCACAGCCTTGGGCAGCTCTGCCCCTGTGACAGACTCCTTTATTTCTCACTCCCTTCCCACCCTTTTCCCTCGAGTCCCCAAAGTCCATTGTTTCATACTTATGCCTTTGCATCCTCATAGTTTAGCTCCCACTTATGAGTGAAAACATATGATGTTTGGCTTTCCATTCCTGAATATTTATTTCACATAGAATAATAGTTTCCAATCTCATGCAGGTTGCTGTGAATGCCAATAATTTATTCCTTTTTATGGCTGAGTAGTATTCCATTGTATATATATATCTATACCAGAGTTTCTTTATCCAGTTGTTGATTGATGAGTGTTTGGGTTGGTTCCACATTTTTGCAATTGCAAATTGTGCTGCTATAAACATGCATGCGTAAGTATCTTTTTTTGTATAATAACTCTTTTCCTCTGGGTATATACCCAGTAGATGGTAGTTTTACTTTTAGTTCTTTAAGGAATCTCCACACAGCTTTCCATAGTGGTTGAACTAGATTACAGTCCCACCAGCAGTGGTGAAGTGTTCCCTGTTCACTGCATCCACGCCAACATCTACTATTTTTTAATTTTTTGATTATGGCAATTCTTGCAGGAGTAAGGTGGTATCACATTGTGGTTTTGATTTGCATTTCCCTGATGGTTAGTAATGTTGAGCATTTTTTCATATGTGTGTTGGCCATTTTTAGGCCTTCTTTTGAGAATTGTTGTAGATTTAAGTCCTTAATCCATCTTGAGTTGATTTTTATATAAGGTGAAAGATGAAGATCCAGTTTCATTCTCTTACATGTGGCTAGCCAATTATTCCAGGACCATTTGTTGAAAACGGTGTCCTTTCCCCACTTTATGTTTTTGTTTGCTTTGTTGAAGGTCAGTTGGTTCTAAGTATTTGAGTTTATTTCTGGGTTCTCTATTCTATTCCATTGGTCTATGTGCCTATATTTAAACCGGTACCATACTGTTTTGTTGACTATGGTCTTCTAGTATAGTTTGAAATCAGGTAGTGTGATGCCTCCAGATTTATTCTTTTTGTTTAGTCTTGCTTTGCCTATACAGGCTCTTTTTGGTTCCATATGAATTTTAGAATTTTTTTTCTAACTCTGTGAAGAATGATTGTGGTATTTTTATGGGAATTGCATTGAATTTGTAAATTACTTTTGTCAGTATGGTCATTATCACAATATTGATTCTACCTATCCATGAGCATGGGATGTATTTCCATTTGTTTGTGTTGTCTATGATTTATTTCAGCAGTGTTTTGTAGTTTTCCATGTAGAGGTTTTTCACCTTCTTGGTTAGGTATATTCCGAAGTATTTTAATTTTTTTTGCAGTTATTGTAAAAGGCCAAACCCCCCTTTTTGACTTCTATGCACTGGCAGGCTCAACACAATGTGGAAGCTGCCAAGGTTTGAAGATTGCACCCTCTGACGCCATGGCGCCAATTTACGTTGGCCCCTTTTAGCCATGGCTGGAGCAGCTGGGATACAGGGCACCAAGTCCCGAGGCTGCACATAGCATGGGCTGGGGGTGGGGAGAGTGGGCCCAGCCCACAAAACCACTTTTTCCTTCTAGGCCTCTGGGCCTGTGATGAGAGGGGCTGCTGTGAAAACCTCTGACATGCCCTGGAGACATTTTCCCCATTGTCTTGGGGATTAACATTTGGCTCCTCGTTACTTATGCAAATTTCTGCATCTGGCTTGGATTTCTCCTCAGAAAATGGGATTTTCTTTTCTACCACATTGTCAGGCTGCAAATTTTTTAAACTTTTATGCTGTGCTTCCATGATAAAACCAAATGTCTTTAACAGAACCCAAGTCACATCTTGAATGCTTTGCTGCTTAGAAATTTCTTCCACTAGATACCCCAAATCATTTCTCTCAAGTTTAAAGTTCCACAAATCTCTAGGGCAGGGGCAAAATGCTGCCAGTCTCTTTGCTAAAACATAACAAGAGTCACCTTTACTCCACTCCCCAATAAGTTCTTCATCTCCATCTGAGACCACCTCAACCTGGATTTCTTTGTCTATATTACTATAAGCATTGTGGGCAAAGCAATTCAACAAGTCTAGAGAGTTCCAACAGGTGTCTTTTCAGCAGCACTCCACTCCTGGTACCAATTTACTATATTTATTTTCATGCTGCTGATAAAAACATACCTGAGACTGGGCAATTTACAAAAGAAAAAGGTGTAAGGGACTTACAGTTCCATGTAGCTGGGGAAGCCTCACAATCAGCAGAAGGCAAGGAGGAGCAAGTCATGTTTTAAATGGATGGTAGCAGGCAAAGAGAGGCAGCTTGTGCAAGGAAACTCCCATTTTTAAAACCATCAGATCTTGTGAGACTTATTCATTATCACAAGAACAGCATGGAAAATAGCTGCCCCCCATGATTCAATGACCTCTCACCAGGTCCCTCCCATAACGCATGGGAATTCAAGATGAGATTTGGGTAGGGACATAGCAAAACCATATCAGATGTCAAAGCTACGTTTGGTATGGAAAAGACAAAGACAACAATGTTTGAGGTAATATATTTGTATGCCTACTTTTATATCTTTGATAGTTTGATATGCTTTTTTACTCTTAAAAATCTGGAGGAATTAATACAAGTAGCTCAAAATCTCTTTAAGTGACATACACATGTTCTCACTCATATGGGAGCTAAAAAAGTGTACTTCATGGAGGTAGAGAGTAGAATGGTGGTTACTGGAGGATGGGAAGGGTAGTAGGGAGGGGAAATGAGAAGAGGTGGAAGGAATAAAGTGTTTGATAGCACAGTAGGGCGGTTATAGTTAATGGTAATTTGTTTTATATTTTGAAATAGCTAGAAGAAAATATTTAGAATGTACCCAGCACAAACAAATGACAAATATTTGAGGTGATGAATATCCTAATTACCCTGATTTAATCACTAAACATTGTATGCATGTATCAGAATAACATATGTACCCATAAATATATACCATTATGATGTATCAATAGAAATCTTTTTTAAAAAGAGACCTGCACAATGTATACTATTTTTATAGTTTTGTTTGTTTTAAAGCATCATGCTTTCTCATACAGGTTAACTCAGACCAAGTATTGTTTTGATGTTAATATTAACGAAACAGTCTAATTTATATATGAATTTTGGGGAAGAAGACACTTATCCATTAATGTTTTTAGTTGGCTTAATTTTGATGTTTAATTATTGAGTCCTGTTGATATGCCTGTTCACTGAAGTGGCCATTTTATAGATAAGAAAATGGTACTACCTTTTCATATATGGTTCTGTGCTATTGTTGATGCTTGCACATGCACCATCTCATCCTATCCTCTCAAAAACCTGTAGAGGTTAGCATTACTCCCTTAATTTTCAGATGAGGAAGCGATTTTCAGAAAAGTTAAGGTACTTTCTCAGAGTCACACAGTAAATTCATGGATTCCCTGTTTCCTGACTCTCTAGAGCTCTTTTTCTGTTTTTTATGCCCAGCTAGATGAAGAGCCCAAGAACTGAGAAATGCATTTCAAATGTACATAAGAATATGTGCACATATGTGCTTGTGTTTGTGTGTGTTTGTAATGTGAGATAGCATGTGTTTCCCTTGTTTCGAGTTCTTCCCCTTTCTGGTTATTATGGTGGTAGTGATATGGTTATTTTTTTTCTTCTTCTGTCTTTTATGTATGCGCACACACATATGTATGTACAGCAATATGAAAATACAGCTTGAAATCTGAGATAAGTTTTTCTTTTTTTTTGAGACGGAGTCTCCCTCTGTCACCTAGGCTGGAGTGCAGTGGCGCGATCTTGGCTCACTGTAAACTCCACCTCCCGGGTTCAAGTGATTCTCCTGCCTCAGCCTGCCCAGTAGCTGGGACTACAGGCGCCCGCCACCATGCCTGGCTAATTTTTTGTATTTTTAGTAGAGACGGAGTTTCACTGTCCAGGATGATCTCTATCTCCTGACCTCGTGATCCACCTGCCTTGGCCTCCCGAAGTGCTGGGATTACAGGCGTGAGCCACCGCACCTGGCAGAGATTAGTTTTTATCATCTGTAAGTTTGATAGGATGGATACAACTTCTGGCTGGAAAAAAAAGAGATTGTAAGATGTCTACAGTTACTACGTTTTATTTCAGTGGATATCAGACCCTGTTTCTTAAAGCTAAAGGATGAGAATTTTTATTATTATTAAACAAATCCATATATATTTCCTTTGCTCCTTGCTTTTCGATTAGATTTAAATGATGTTTAAGTAGATAAGAAACAAATATGTGTTTGCTTTCTTAGAAGAAATAGTAAATTCAATGTTGTATGGAAATATTTGTAGGCTTTTGAATTTTCTCCACCCTTTCCAACAGATGGATGCAAAGATTTTCCTAATCATTACATAAGAACATAACACTTCTCTAGCAATTAATGACTCATGACTTATTAAATAAGCAATAAATCTTGCTTGTATCTCAGTTATGTTTTTCAGTCCAAAAGAGATGGGACTACATAAAAATCAATTTCTCTGGAAAAACATTGCATGTAATCTTCAGTCTCCTAATGTTGACAACAGTTTATGAAGGATATGTGTTGGTATTCAGATAACTCTTAAGCTAGCTCATTGTTCTGCAGTTTTTACTGAATCCCTGTTTTTCACGTTTCCTAGCAACTGACTCATACGTGGAAGATGCAGGAGTAAAGCCGTCAGGGACTTGCTCTGCATCTCTTAAACAGCATCTGAGAAATGGTACCCAGACAACATTGTTTCACTTCATAGTTTCCACTAAAAGCTTGCCTTTTCTGTTTATTAGCTTCTAAAATACGATTGCTGTAAAATATTAGCATTAAAAATTGAGTAATGATGATAAAATATTAAAGTCAAATTATTGGAAATTTTTATCAGTAATATTTCTTGAATAGTCATTGCTATTTATGTATATCTGAAAATGTGATGGTTACTGTGATACAGAGATGAAATACATTGTTTTATATTTGAGAATTAAAATCTCTATTACAATATTATTCCTCTTAAATGCATAAGTACTTTAGAATTGTAAAATAAGATGCATCTTCAGTTTTATTTTCCTTAAAAGAAAAGAGAGCAATAAACTTTAAATATATTACATGTATATGTATGTATATGTAACTGTACTCATATCTGTGAATTTTAAACATTTAAATCAGCAAATTGAAAAGTGCTTTGTGAGCTAAGTGATAGATTTTATTTTGGTTAAGGAAAGGAAAATAACAAGGACACAGCCCCAGTTTTTCTCTGTGAGAAAATGGTAATAATTTGATTGTGTCAGTTTTAACACATTCGGAAAATAGAAGCTACAATATAAATTTGTGCTTTTATGCATTATTTTTCATTGCCATTTAGTCTTTCTGTCTAATCTTGGTGGTCCCAAATGTAAAATATAATGACAAACACCGGTTAATACTACTACTACCAAGAACATATCTGTTTGTAAATATGAGTACTACAAGCTTGTTGAGCTTTTTGGGTTATAAGAATCTTAAGTGATATCTCTTTGATTTTTAACGGTCACAGCCATTTTCCATAATTAACCCTAGGAAGGGGATGAAAAGGAAGGAAAAGAGTGACAGGGGAAAGTGGCAAAGTAGAGCAAGAGAAAAATAGAACGAAAGATGAAAATGAGTGAAGGAAAATGGCTATGAGCGTAAAAAGTGAGTGGTACAATTCAGCCAACCTGCTATATCTTTCTCCCTGCCACCTCTATGGTAGTAATATTCTGTTTTTCTCTTGCCCAGTATTGAGTTTGCAAATCATGCTAGCATCTGTCAGGGAGAAATGGTGTGATCCATGGAATATTCAGAATGAAAATAGAATAAGGTTAGAAAGCACAACGTAATCACTTGGGTCCTCATGTGTGTGCTCTCTTTAGAATATAGGCTGCTTAATTGCCCCTTTGTCCTCTCCCGCTTTTGACTCCCACCCATTCACAATATCAATTCATGGGGCATTGTGATATTACTCCTCTCTCCTACCCTTACGTTATCAATATCAATTCATGGGACATTGTGATATTACTCCTCTCTCCTACCCCTACGTTCGGCATTTCTGAGCAAGGTCACAGATACCAGGGGAGCTCAGTGGTAATTTTGGATAAAGCTCTAATCCCTGCTACAATTGTTGTGTCTCTCTCCTTTGTAAATCAGCTTTGGGGCAGTGGTAGCATGCATCTTACTGAGATCTTAAGCATAATTGCAATCAAAGAAGAGGAACAAGGATGCCTGCAGAACATTAGGACTCACCAAATCAGGATGTGTGAGCTGTAAGGGCAGGATGAGTGAGCTATAAAAGCTTTTAATTTTACATCAGAAACAAAATAACCCAACTACCATCACCATTTCATCTTTTTTTAAAAAAACAAAAAGATAGTAGAATATAATCTTGAAATAAAGGAGTAGAATATAATCTTGAAATAAAGGAGTAGAATATAATCTTCAAATAAAGGACAATACTTTCAAAGAAAGAATATTAGGCAACTTTATACCAACACACAAGAAAAAATAATAGGATGGTGAGTGGGACATATTTTTATTGCCCTGAATTGATGCTGTAGATGGGTGGGGGTCCAAAGCAGCAGAGGACAAAGGGGCAATTTAGCAGCCAGTGTTCTAAAGAGAGCACCCATGTGGGAAGAGAGGGGTCTTCCTCGCATCCCAAACCAACCCATATAGATCAAGAAAATCATTGGTAAAGATGAGAGGGACCTGCTTGACTGGGAGAGACTAACATCCCATTGCCTAGCTGGACATGCATTTATGAGGCATCCTTGCTAATCTGTCTCCTGTGTCTACTTGAGTAGGAAGGAACACTGGAGCATGATGGCAGCAGGGGAGTAGGGGGAACACGGAAGATGGTGGGAGCAGAGCAGAGCAGAGCACTGGAGTGTCCTGCACAACTATCATGTGGCAGGGCTACCATGTCACTTGGAGCCCATTTGAGATGAGGGAAAAAACTTTAACCCAGATATAAGATTGAAGTTTTAAAGCAAATGGACTTACAAAAATTGAGGAAAAGAATTTGAGAACTCTGCTGTGTATGAGAAATTGTGGGCAGTTCTACAAAGCACTGCTGTGTGAAGGAAGTAGAGAAAAACACAATCTTTCATGGTTGAACTCTGTGAAGTTAAGACTATATAAGGAACCGGATAACTGGCGGCAAATCAGAGGAAACTTCTCTGTGGACCAGCACAGGCCCACAGATTGGTTTTTAGGAAGGACCTAATCTAGTCCAAGCCTTCACTTTACGGAGGAAAATGAGTGTTTGGCACACACTTCAAAGGGAAGGATAGAGCTCAGATGATTAAAAAAAGAGGAGACTTGAACCTTGATGCCTAGGTTTGAGAATCGAATACAATTGAGACTAATTTGAGTATGTGCTTGTGTGAGTTTGGAGGTTTGAAAAGCTCTGATTAGAGCTTTTGTTGTAGAGAGAGTTGACATTGCTTAAAGTTTCTAAACTGTGATCATATAATGCATAAATAAAGTATGGGTATTAATATATTGAAGAGTCCCAAGCACAGCTGCCACTAGGGGGCAGTGGAGCCCCCCTCCCAGTGTCACAAATACCTAGTCCTAGCCCTAGAACCAGGGCTGCAAGAAAATCTCTTTGCCTGCTCTTGCCCTGTTTCCTTCAGCACTGTGTCATTAGAGCACCCATTCCCCAGATTTTGTGCCTCCCTGGTGTGTGCTGAGATACTATCCCCAGAATACAGTACAGCCGGAAATGCAAGTGTGGGCACATCCTTCTTGTCCTTTTGATAATGCTGTTAAGTAGAAGAACTCTCACTCAGAGGAGAATGCACTGCTGGAACATGCGTTAGAAGTTAACATCCACACTCCCCATGTAAAATATGTGTTTATCTCTCATGTGAATGTTATTCATTCAGTCATTGAGCATTTACTGAGTACTTTGTGTGCTTGGCCCTCTTCTGTCCTCAGGGATACTGTGAAGAGATAGAGACATTCCTGCTCTGTTAGAAGGAACTCACTTTCCTGTTGGAGAAAGATGAGAAATAAACAAGTAAATAAATATGTGTAAGACTACTTCATATAATAAAAGGAAGTAATATTTGATAATTATGACTCCAAAATACATGGCCATAGTTGTTACTAGAATAGATATACCATAATAGAACTGTATATAAAAGAAAGGAGTCCTAGACTTGGAATAATATTTTCTCTTCACTGGCTTCCTGTTAAAAATCAGAGCTATGGTGCCATCAGAGAAAACTCCAGGAGAATAAAATTGTGATTTTTGTGGCAAGAAAAAAAAAAAAAAAAAAAAAACAAGTATGGAGGCAGCCATAAACCGATCACTAAGAACACATTTACGTTATTTAGGAGCTTGATGTATTTTACAGTAATTTCTCATCTGTAAAATTTCCTGACAGCAGTCACAATTTTCTTTTTGTTTACCCAAACCTTGATCCTCTTCTGGATCATGGGGATTAATTTCTTTACTGGGGATTCTCTTGACTAAAACATTAAAAGTCTACCTCCCTACAGTGTATTCTTATGCAAGAAGACTTTGTGGAAAAAAAGTTGTGCATATGGCAATGATATTTTTAGCCCTTTCCATGTCAGTCAAGCCTGAATCTTCTTTCAAGACCTAGTTTCAGTGTGCGTCTTCTTCCCTGGCATTCTCCATAACCCAGCCAGAGCAAGGCATCCATCTTTGATTATTCATTCATTCAGAAAACGAATACCTGTTACATGCCAGGCACCGTTTGGAGCACTGAAGATTTGGCAGTGATGAATGAAAGGAAGCCTGCCTTAAAGTTTTATTTCTAGTGGGGAGAGATGATGAGGGCACGCATAAACATATGAAGGTGGTAATAAAGGTTAACAGGTAATGGTGATAAAAGGTAAAACATAATGAGCAGATAAAGGATGGTTGATGATAGTGAGGCAAGAGGGTTGCACTTTTTTATAGGTTGGTCCAGGAAAGTTAGAGAGGTGACATGTGTTGGAAAGACTAAAATAAGTGAGGAGAGTGAGCCATGTGGTTGTCTGAGTCAGTGTGAGTAAAGCAGAATGGTGTGGAGAGTTTCAGGAGGTAAGGTCAGAAGAGTAGATTATGTATGGACTGTAAGGATTTAGGCTTTTATTCAAGAATGAGAAGGGAAGCCACTGAAATGTTATGAGTAGCGGACTGATACAGCAGACTGAGGTTTACAAAGGCTCATCTGGCTCCTGTGCTCAGAGTACATGGAGTGACACAATGGTGGAATCTGGCCCCTTAAATTGGAGGCTGTTGGAATAATTTGGGAAAGAGATGCTGGTGACCTAGGCCTAGGTGATTGCTATGCAGGGCTGTGAAGAGGAGGCGATGTATAGAATTAACAGTATTTACTGATGCATTGGACAGGGATATTAGAAGAAGAGGAATAAAAGATGACCCCAAGTTCTTTGACTTAAATACATAGAGATGATAAAAATCTTAAGCTTTGGTCATAAACTATACATTTAACAACTTGGTTTCCTCTTTAGCAGCATTTCCTTCCTTCCTTCCTTCCTTCCTTCCTTCCTTCCTTCCTTCCTTCCTTCCCTCCTTCCTTCCCTCCTTCCTTCCTTCCTTCCCTTTCCTTCTCCTTCCTTCCTACCTTCTTTCCTTCCCCTTCCTTCCCCTTCCTTCCCCTTCCTTCCTTCCTTCCTTCCTTCCTTCCTTCCTTCCTTCCTTCCTTCCTTCCTCCCTTCCTCCCTTACTTCCTTCCTCCCTTCCTCCCTTCCTTCCTTCCTCCCTTCCTACCTTCCTTCCTTCCTCCCTTCCTTCCTTCCTTCTTTCCTTCCTTCCTTCTCCTTCCTTCCCCTTCCTTCCTTCCCCTTCCTTCCTTCCTTCTTTTCTTCCTTCCTTCCTTCACCTTCCTTCCCCGTCCTTCCTTCCTTTTCCTTCCTTCGTTCACCTTTCTTCCCCTTACTTCCTTCCTTTTCCTTCCTTCTTTCCTTCACCTTCCTTCTTTCCTTCCTTCCTTCTTTCCTTTTCCTTCCTTCCTCTTTTCCTTACTTCCTTCCCCTTCTTTCCTTCCTTTTCCTTTCTTCCTTCCTCCCTCCCTCCCACCCTCCCTCCTTTTCTCCCTCTCCTCCTCCTCTTCTTTCTTTCTTTCCTTTCTTCCTTCCTTCTTTCTTTCTCTTTCTCTCTCCCGCCATCCCTCCCTCCCTCCCTTTCTTTCTTTCTCTCTCTCTTTCTTTCTTTCTTTCCTTCTTTCTTTCTTTCTTTCTTTCTTTCTTTCTTTCTTTCTTTCTTTCTTTCTTTCTTTCTTTTCTTTCTTTCTTTCTTTCTTTCTTTCTTTCTTTCTTTCTTTCTTTCTTTCTTTCTTTCTTTCTTTCTTTCTCTTTCTCTTTCCTTTCTTCCTTCCTGCCTTCTTTCTTTCTCTTTCTCTCTTTCTTTCTTTCCTTCTTTCTTTCTTTCTTTTCTTTCTTTCTTTTTCTTTCTTTTCTTTCTTTCTCTTTCTTTCTTTCTTTCTTTCTTTCTTTCTTTCTTTCTTTCTTTCTTTCTTTCTTTCTCTTCTTTCTTTCTCTTCTTTCTTTCTCTTTCCTTTCTTCCTTCCTGCCTTCTTTCTTTCTCTTTCTCTTTCTTTCTCTTTCTTTCTTTCTTTCTTTCTTGCTTTCTTGCTTTCTTGCTTTCTTGCTTTCTTCTTTCTTTCTTTCTTTCCCTTTCTTTCTTTCTTTCTTTCTTTCTTTCTTTCTTTCTTTCTTTCTTTCTTTCTTTCTTTCTTTCTTTCTTTCTTTCTCCTTCTTTCCTCCCTTCCTCCCTCCCTCCCTCCTCCTCCGTTTCCTCCCTTCTTCCTCCCTTTCCTCCCTTCTTCTTCCTCCCCCTCCTCCTCCCCTCCTCCTCCTCCTGCTGCTGCTTCTACTTCTTCTTCTGCTTCTGCTGCTTCTGCTTCTGCTTCTTCCTCTTCCTTTTCCTCCTCCTCCTCCTCCTCTTCCTCCTCCTCCTCTTCTTCCTCCTCCTTTCTCTCTTTCTCTCTCTCTTTTTCTCTTTCTTTTTCCCTCCCTCCCTTCCTTCCTTCCTCTTTTTTTATATAAAAACAGGCAAATTTCCTGAAAGATAACTCACACAATAAGTAATATATCTGACTAATAGATATATGAAAAAATATTCATTTCCATCAGTTAAAGGAACATAAATTAAAACAATGCAATAGCTTTTTTCAACAATTAGGTTGTTGATGATTAGAATATTGATAATACCAGCGTGCCAAAGTATGAAAAAAAGATTGCTCTTTTTTTTTTCTTTTTTTAAAATATATTATATGTTAAGTTCTAGGGTACATGTGCACAACATGCAGGTTTGTTACATATGTATACATGTGCCATGTTGGTGTGCTGCATCCATTAACTAGTCATTTACATTAGGTATATCTCCTAATGCTATCCCTCCCCCCTCCCCCCTGCCCACAATAAGATCCAGTGTGTGATGTTCCCCTTCCTGTGTCCAAGTTATCGAATTGTTCAATCCCCACCTATGAGTGAGAACATGTGGTATTTGGTTTTCTGTTCTTGCTGTAGTTTGCTGAGAATGACGGTTTTTTCCAACTGCGTCCATGTCTCTACAAAGGACACAAACTCATCCTTTTTTATGACTGCATAGTATTCCATGGTGTATATGTGCCACATTTTCTTAATCCAGTCTGTCACTGATGGACATTTGGGTTGATTCCAAGTCTTTGCTATTGTGAATAGTGCCGCAATAAACATACATGTGCATGTGTCTTTATAGCAGCATGATTTATAATCCTTTGGGTACATCCCCAGTAATGGGATGGCTGGGTCAAATGGTATTTCTAGTTCTAGATCCTTGAGGAATTGCCACTTTGTTTTCCACAATGGTTGAACTAGTTTACAATCCTACCAACAGTGTAAAAATGTTCCTATTTCTCCACATCCTCTCCAGCACCTGTTGTTTCCTGACTTTTTAATGATTGCCATTCTAACTGGTGTGAGATGGTATCTCATTGTGGTTTTGATTTGCATTTCTCTGATGGCCAGTGATGACGAGCATTTTTTCATGTGTCTGTTGGCTGTATGAATGTCTTCTTCTGAGAAGTGTTTGTTCATATCCTTTGCTCACTTTTTGATGGGATTGTTTGTTTTTTTCTTGTAAATTTGATTGAGTTCTTTATAGGTTCTGGATATTAGCCCTTTGTCATATGAGTAGATTGCAAAAATTTTCTCCCATTCTGTAGGTTGCCTGTTCACTCTGATGGTAGTTTCTTTTGCTGTGCAGAAGCTCCTTAGTTTAATTAGATCCCATTTGTCAATTTTGGCTTTTGTTACCATTGCTTTTGGTGTTTTAGACATGAAGTCCTTGCCCATGCCTGTGTCCTGAATGGTATTGCCTAGGTTTTCTTCTAGGGTTTTTATGATTTTAAGTCTAACATTTAAGTCTCTAATCCATCTTGAATTAATTTTCGTATAAGGAGTAAGGAAAGGATCCAGTTTCAGCTTTCTACTGATGGCTAGCCAATTTTCCCAGCACCATTTATTAAATAGGGAATCCTTTCCCCATTTCTTGTTTTTCTCAGATTTGTCACAGATCAGATGGCTGTAGATGTGTGGTATTATTTCTGAGGGCTCTGTTCTGTTCCATTGATCTCTATCTCTGTTTTGGTACCAGTACCATGCTGTTTTGGTTACTGTAGCCTTGTAATATAGTTTGAAGTCAGGTAGCATGATGCCTCCAGCTTTGTTCTTTTGGCTTAGAATTTTCTTGGCAATGCGGCGTCTTTTTTGGTTCCATATGAACTTTAAAGCAGTTTTTTCCAGTTCTGTGAAGAAAGTCATCGGTAGCTTAATGGGGATGGCACTGAATCTATAAATTACCTTGGGCAGTATGGCCATTTTCACGATATTGATTCTTCCTATCCATGAGCATGGTATGTTCTTCCATTTGTTTGTGTCCTCCTTTATTTCACTGAGCAATGATTTGTAGTTCTCCTTGAAGAGGTCCTTTACATCCCTTGTCAGTTGGATTCCTAGGTATTTTATTATCTTTGAAGCTATTGTGAATGGGAGTTCATTCATGATTTGGCTCTCTGTTTGTCTGTTACTGTTGTATAAGAATGCTTGTGATTTTTGCACATTGATTTTATATCCTGAGACTTTGCTGAAGTTTCTTATCAGCTTAAGGAGATTTTGGGCTGAGACAATGGGGTTTTCTAAATATACAATCATGTCATCTGCAAACAGGGACAATTTGACTTCTTTTCCTAACTGAATACCTTTTATTTCTTTCTCTTGCCTGATTGCCCTAGCCAGAACTTCCAACACTATGTTGAATAGGAGTGGTGAGAGAGGGCATCCCTGTCTTGTGCCAGTTTTCAAAGGGAATTTTTCCAGTTTTTGCCCATTCAGTATGATATTGGCTGTGGGTTTGTCATAAATAGCTCTTATGATTTTTGAGATACGTTCCATCAATACCGAATTTATTGAGCGTTTTTAGCATGAAGGACTGTTGAATTTTGTCAAAGGCCTTTTCTGCATCTATTGAGATAATCATGTGGTTTTTGTCTTTGGTTCTGTTTATATGCTGGATTACGTTTATTGATTTGCATGTGTTGAACTTGCATCCCAGGGATGAAGCCCACTTGATCCTGGTGGGATAAGCTTTTAGATGTGCTGCTGGATTCGGTTTGCCAGTATTTTATTGAGGATTTTTGCATTGATGTTCATCAGGCATATTGGTCTAAAATTCTCTTTTGTTGTTGCATCTCTGTCAGGCTTTGGTGTCAGGATGATGTTGGCCTCGTTAAATGAGTTAGGGAGGATTCCCTCTTTTTCTATTGATTGGAATAGTTTCAGAAGGAATGACAGAGTCTCACACTGTTGCCCAGGCTGGAGTGCAGTGGCACGATCTGGGCTCACTGCAAGCTCCGCCTCGCGAGTTCACGCCATTCTCCTGCCTCAGCCTCCCAAGTAGCTGGGACTACAGGCGCCCGCCACCACGCCCAGCTAATTTTTTGCATTTTTAGTAGAGGCAGGGTTTCACCATCCAGGATGTTCTCGATCTCCTGACCTGTCATCCACCCGCCTCGGCCTCCCGAAGTACTGGGATTACAGGCATGAGCCACTGCGCCTGGCCATGATTATTCTTTTATACATTATTACTTGGTGGCAGCTTATATTGATACATTTTAAAGTGGCAATTTAGCAATATCCATTAAAATAAGACATTTACAAAACTTTTGGCCCAGGATTTTTGCATCTGTGGGTCTATTTAAAAAAAAGAAATCCCTACATATATGCAAATGTATGTATGTCTAGAAGATTATTCCTTGCAGTATTGTTTGTAGTAGTGAAAAACTGGAAACCATCTAAACATTTATCAATAGGGGATTTGCTAAGTTCACACTAAGGCAAATAATTAATAGTGATGATTTTCACAGGTAGAATTGGAGGATCAGTGAGGGATTTCACTCTTACTCTTTTGTGCCTTTATTTTAATGTTTTACAGTATTAAAGAATACTTTTACAGTAAGGAAAATAACTAAGATATTTCAAAAGTTATTTTTAGAAAAAGCCTCAAAATTATTTTAGTAGAATAATAATACCAAATAAACACTCATAAGTATATAACAGCATTATATTTAAAAGATTAAACTGTAGTAATAAAGGATAATTCCAAGAATCTGATGATGCTTTATTATAAGAAAATATATTTGTAATTTATCAAAAAGTGAAAAAAAATAAATTTGACCTTTGACAGCTTTTCAACTAACCTTTTGCTTTTAAGAAAATACAGTGTATAAATGTATAAAGGTCATGGTCTCAGATACCTTCTATGTGCTGTTAATTACTAACTTCATAGTTGTTTGAGTATCTCAAAGGATGCAGTAGCTATTAATTGAGAAAGACTGTGGGAGAAACAGGTTATTATTTTTATTTTGGGGAAGGGAGTCAGGAGTTTGTTTTTGACACATTTCATTTGAGATGTCTGTTAGATATCCAGGTGAGGAAATTGAATAGACAGTTGGTGAGCCAGTTTTCGGTTCAACAGACAGGGCAAATTTGGAGATAGGAATTTGAAAATCAGCAGTGTATAGATGTGTCATGATCTTTATATATGTGTCAGTTGCAGCACTTACCTCATTATTTTGTCATTGTTTGTTGATATATTTGTCTGTCTACATTAAAATCCTTAGGGGCAGAGACCACATCTTGTTAGACATTTTAATATTTCATTCATGGTAATCTCACCATAGTATGAAGCTGTAGGTTTGTTTTCTTTGGATATGATTGACTGGAGCTATAATTAACTTAGGCCTTGTCCAGGGAAAGCCGTTTTTCTTAAAACCAAAAGGTTATAGCTTAAAGGCCGCCAAAGGAGAAACCGAGTTGTTAAATTTATAGTTTATGATCAAAGCTTAAGATTTTTATTATCTCTAGGTATTTAAATCTTGCCCTCCATTGCTGATATCCTTGTGTCTCTAGGAAATAACATGCCTTTTGATAGCTCAACTCAGTACACAGTCCTGATCTAGGCACAAATGGCAGCTTTAACCAAGACCAGGCTTGTTGCCTTCGAGGAAATAAACTTCATGCCAACTCAGACTGTTGGCAAGCACCATAGATATGCCTGAGATTTGTTCTCTTTGAAATTGGTTGGTTTCATCAATGTGATCTACAGACTTGTTTCTGTCCAGGAACCCCCTCCCTCTTTTTTTTTTGTCTGCTAAGATATATTTAAAATAAATCTTTTTTTTTTTTTTTGGTCTGCTTAAATACAGGTTAAATACAGAAATAGAGAGTAGGCATATAGAAACTTTTATAGCAATCAGTCACAGTAATTTTATGTCTATTGAATTTAGTTTTCAAAATTGTATTTTGTGTGACCCTTTTCATTTTGTTTTTCAGTAATTCATTTCATTATATTTAACAAAAGTGTCAATCTGCAACAGATTGAACTTAAAAAACATTGATCCTTCCTCCATAGTTTGAGAAACAGTGCACTAGTTCATGATATCAGGAAGCACATCATGGATTGAGGGCTCAGGTAAATCAGTGGCAATGAGGTGGGGGAACGTGTAGTAAACAGGTGTGGGTCAATATCTCCAGAATATGTGTATGCTTTGAAAATAATTCTACTGTGGTCCAAATGTTTGTGTCCCTACCCCCCAATTCATATATTGAATCCTAACCCCGAGATGGGGCCTTTGGGAGGTGATTAGGTCATGGTGAAACTCTCACGATTGGAACCCAGGCCTTTATTTTAAAAGCCTGAGAGAGATCTCTCCCTTCCCATCATGTGTGGACACAGTGGTATGCTGTCTGAACCAAGACACAGGCCTTCACCACACAGTACATCTTCTGGAGCCTTGATCTTGGATTTCCCACCTCTAGAACGGTGAGAAATAAATGTTTACTGTATATAAGCCCCTCAGTTTATGGTACTATTATAGCAGCTGAAATGGACTAAGATAAATTCTTTACTCCATTTTTCGTATCATGACTTACTGATGGAGGTTTGATATGGTAACATGAAAAGAGGTAAAGAGCCATCCTACTGCAGAGAACAGAAAAGGTTTGGAGTTTGATTTTTGTTGATTAAGCTGCCTCTGATCTCAAGTCTGGCATTTAATGGGCAGACTCTAAGGTATGTGACCACTGCTGGATTTTGTAAACATTTCCTTTTAGCATTCAAGCTTTCGATGTGTCTTTCTGTATCAGTACATTGTTTTATACTTTCCTGAAAGCAGCCTTCTGGTCTACAACCTCTCCATGCACTGAATTCCTAACTATTTTTTAGCTCCTAGAACACTTTTATACCTTTCATTTCTCTTTTGATACTTCAAGCAGAAGCTATCTAGAGATACACTATGAATAAATCATTTTAGTCAGTTCCTTAATACTTTTCTTAACCATTATTACCTCCTATGGACAATTTTATTTCACTTTTATTAAATAAGCAGAGGTAATATGCATAAAATAATGCAAATAAAATAATTTTAGGAAAGAGAAACAGGCAGATATAGGCATAGAAGTAAAGGGAAGCTAAAAAAATTCTAAGAAACTGACACCAAGAAACCAACAGCAGGAGGAGTAGAAAACAAAGCACTAGGAAGAGACAAAACTGCGATAATCATGATTTCCTTGAGACAGTGAGTTTGGAGATGGTTTCCCTTTGTTTTTCATTTTTTGTAATTTTCCAGATTGTGAACATTAACCATGTATTATTATTATAGTTAAAAATTGTTTGCATATATCCCTCCCCAATACACGTAAGTAACTTAAGTATAGGTAACAGAAGCAAAGTGGTGGGTTTGATATTCTAGTTATGATACTCTTGCTTTTATGGAGCATGAAAATCATTGTCAAATTCTTCCTTGTTGGTGATTTCCCCAGTGGCCTCCCATAGATTGCTTCTTCATCTTTGTAAAGATATGACAGCAAATCTCTGCCAGTTAATGAGCACGTGAAAAGCTATCTATCTAAGGGCTATGTGTTTTGCTAGTTACAAAGCCATAAAGATGTTGACAAAAATCTCTGAATCCCTGTAGGATAGTCTTCATTTTTCATCAACAAAGACATTAGCCACTTAAAAAAATTAGCTGAGAGAAACTGTTGACTACATTTTAAATGACATCATTGAAGAAGTAAATGGCTTTGATTATTTTTTAAAAAACAGTTTTTAGAAATTAGGAATAGAATATATTCACTGGATATTAGTAATCCAGAACTTCTGCATTAAACCATCATAATTAATGGTAGTAATGCTTTTCTAAAAATTTACTTTGAGTATTGTATATTACACAATATTGTATTCTAGTTTTAGTACCAGGAATTTACACTTAAGTTGGGTAAAAACAAAAGTTAAATGAAAAACTTATTTGTAATTCCTTCTGTTTTATTAAACTCCTTGTTTGTAGAAGATTGCACTTACTGTTGCTCTGTTATCATATTTTATAAACACTTTGTTAAAGAGAGAGTGTGACTCTAAAGTACACGTTGGTTTCTTAACCAGTTAAGAAGAATTCTTCCATTTGGGGGAGATGGACTGTATTTTTGTGATGCTGCCATTTGTTGCTCAGAAAACTTCTGCTTTTATTAGAATTGCCTTGAGAGCCAGTTTTTGAGTCATAAAACGTTTCATTCACTCGCTCAACAAAAATGTATTGAAGGCTTACTTCTACCAGTTCTCTCTAGATGCCAGATATACTGCAGTGAGAAAGCCACATGGTTACTGAGCTCACAGAGCTTACAGTGTGGTGGGGGAGACATTAATGAAGACACACACATGAAATACATAGGCCTCTGAAGAAAAATTTTCATGAAGATAACAGTTTAGATAGGAGGGAAATGGGCATTTAAGGAAGGCATCTCTGGTAATGCCAGAGAAGGGGTGAAGACCGTGAGCCAAGACCCTGAATTGAGCCACAACTTGGCACAGCTCATTAATTTATAGGCATCTCTTCTTTTTGATCTCAAATGCTTTCACTCAACTGAATAAGCCATTTTATCAATAATGCTTGCCTCTGGGTTACTACCAAAAGCCACGTTGATTACCAGAGAGTGAAGATTTGTGACCACTGAGGATATTCAGAGTGTGTCACTGGCTCTGCAGATATTTCTAAAAGATTTTCAGTTATATTTTGAGCTGTAGCAACATCAAGGAAATAATTTTGTAACCTCCTTCCCAAGATGACTTTGAAGGAAACGTATTTATAAATTCTGATGTGTTTTTTCAGCCACATTATTTAATAACCATTCTTAATGTAATGAGAATAGAAAAGACTGTGCCTCTTCAGAGAAGCTCAGTCTACTGCTTTTCCTTCTTGAGAAAGTGAACACTGAGACAAAATAATCTCTGCAATAACAAAGGAAGTTCTGTTTGACTCAGTTGCTAATTCAATGGCTGAAAGAGATCAGAGAAACAGTGTGATATGTGGGAACATTAGAAACTTTGAGGGCTTTGGAGTCAGATAAACATTGACCTTACCACTGACTAACTCTTTGATCTTTGAAAAGTTACTGAGTCTCTCTGAGTCTTTGTTTGCTAATCTGCCCAATGGGATTAATAGTACAAACCTCTTAGGGAGCACTGCAGATTAATCTATATAGAGCCTGAATCTAGGAGGAACTGAATAAATATGAGCTCCTGCCTACCTTCCTCTTTCCATACCCCTCATCCTTTTATCTGTTACCGTAGATGTCAAACTCTATGAAATCCAGTCATTTACCTTCAAGTACATATGTTGTTTTCATGCTTTCCTTCCTGATATTTTTTAAAGTGAATTTTTAGGAAAACATTTCAGTGCATTGCATAAGATGGCAATGCTAGGGTTAGGGCTAAAGAAAGACAACATCCTTGAGTTTTTCTACAGGTGGATTTCATTCTGTATCTTAACAATAAGGCCAGAAAGTGCCAAGAGATGTTAAGTGTCCAGAAAGTTGGAAGTTTTGGTTTGGGTTAGGTAGAAGGTATACAATGAAAAGATCTTATATAAAATATTTAATAAAGTCAGTTTGGTTCTCCACACACACAAAAATGATATACTGATGATTAAAAACTGAGACACAGCCAGGGGCAACAGTTTCGCTCCTGTAACCCAAGATACTTGGGAGGCTGAAGCAGGAAGATTACTTGAGGTCAGGTGTTCAAGACCAACCTGAGCAACATAGTGAGACCCCAGTCTTTAAAAAAAATGAAGATTTAAAAATCGAAACATTGTTACAGGTGGAAAATACCAGAGGTAACATTAATGAAAATTAATTATTCTAATTTCAAATGAATCGTGGAATTAATAAATGTGTTCATATATGGTCTACTGCAGCTAGAATACATCTCTCTTGTTCACAACGCTGTGGTCATGAAGTCAACCCTTATGGCGCTTATCATTGTCTACTTTGGTAAGTGCCATGTACCGTTGTGTTACTTGACATCAAGGACTATGTCTAATTTATCTTGGAGCCTACCATACAGAGTCCTGGTGCTGATGGTGAATTGCATTTGACAGAAACTAAAAAGATGGTGGGATATGGAGAGGTTAAGTAGCTTGCCTGTTCTAATTTTGGATGTTGTTTATGGGGGCAGCTATGTCCTTGAACTTGCTGTAGTGCTGTCATAATGGGTACCCCAGGTGCTTATCTAAGGGCGGGCTGTTTTCAGCCCCATTAGAAGAAAAGAAGATGAACTCCTGAGCAGAGCTGACACCATATGACAATTGTGCCTCCTCTGTGTTTCAAGTTATCTGTATTGTGATGTCACTGTAGCAGTTATTATATTTGGACACTTAGCTTAGAATGGAGCACTCCTAGTCTGCTGTTTGTTAGTGCACATAACTATTTAGAATCTTCAACTTTAAGAATACGGTTTGATGCTTATTTACAACTCAGGATTCATAAGCAAATATACATTATTGAACTTTTGTATCCTTTGGCTCCTTAGAGTTGCTCCATCCATTTGTGATGCATGTTAATAGAGAGTGAAATAAAAATAGTTGCATTTAAAGAGCTACATCTGTTTTGTGCATGAGTCATCTGAAGTTTGGACAGCTATTCTGATCAAATAAATAAATTTTCCTCCAGACAGGTGGCTTACTTGAATACGTCTAACTTATTTTCAGTTCCCTCTGGGAAATCTTACATTTAGCTACAGTCTCTAAACTGTTTTATCTGCCAAGGATAAGCTGGCGATGTGAAGCTTTAATTAGAAATAATGGGGCTTGCCATGGAGAAATTTAGAAAATGTCTACTACCTTTTAGTGGCACAAATATGGCAAAAATTTAGGCATTGTCTACGTCATCACTGAATAAACCTTATTACTTGAACATATTTTTATGAGAATTCAGAATGTCTGAACTTAGAGTGTATGAATTTAGATTGTCTTGAAAGAATGTATGTAGTTAAAACACTTAGTTGGTCTACTGTTAGGGAAGATTTTTTTTTTTCACTTCCCTCCTTTGGCATTATTTTCTTCCTATTCCATAGCAAGTTAGCAAACTAAAATGTAAGTCAGGTGGTGGGGAGTGCTTTTAAAATTAGGATTATGCTTTAAAATTAGGATTTAACAGAAAGTAATTATACATTTTGTCTGAGTGAAATTTGTCCTTCACATCTGTCTGTTGCGTGTCTGTCTGTCTAAACTGAAGGTATTTGTTAAAAGCATCACCATAGTGAATAGTAATTCAGCCCTTTCCAGGCCTAGCAAAAACATTTGCTCATGTGACATTAAAATATTGAAAAGAAAGAATACATGCCTCTTGATGCTAATATGAGCTTTAAGATTTCTGAATGGAAAAGTACAGTTTAGCTATAGTTTTATAATACATAAAAGTGCCTGAACACAAAACACTTGATTAATTCAAAATTTAAGAAATGTTGGCAATAGAAATGAATTTTGCCTCTAAGTTTTCTATGAAAAATTATGTAAAAGGCTTACAGGAAAATGTAAGGTGTAAACATGTAAGGGGAGCAGGAGGATTATATTTCAAAATTCACAGTGTAAAACTTCTCAATTAGTTTACAGGAAATGGTATTCAGTGATACTCATCATTGCCCCATGCCATTTGTCTAGAATTGTATAAATTGTTACATAATATGGTGTTTTAATAATTTGAACATATCTTACAATTTTGTAGTCTCAATGAAGTGCTTCAAAAGTGATAGTAGCTACTACAGGGACTAAGAAAACTTTTATAAACACTGTGATGCTTTAACAAAACGCAGTCATGTACCTGTAAATATCAGAACCGAGGAATGGGAGCTAGCAGCTATTGAGTGTATGCCTTGTCCAGGCAGTATGCATGCATCATTTTGGTTTGTGTCATCATCTTGTTTATAAATGAGGACACTGAAAACAGCCAGGATGGTTAGCAAGAACATGGGTTGAGGGCAGATACGGCCTGTGCCCACTCTGTGCTGTTCATATGTATGTGGTGACTTTGGATAAGCTGTTGAACTGGGATTGCAGATGAATATATTGGTCAAGAGGAAGAGCTTTGGTGTAAGATTCTTGACTAAGTTCTAGCTGTAGTAGTTATCAGTTCTGGGATCTCTATAAACTTCATCTGTAAAACAGGAATGATAACACTAACCTCATATATTTGTTGTGAGAGTTAAAAGTATATAAAGAAGTTAACACAGTTTGTGGAAAATAGAAAGTGCTGATACATTGTCAGTGATGAAGATAATGCTGCTGCTGCTGCTACTGCTGCTGGTAGGGATGATAGGGCAGAGCTCTGACAGAAACTGAGGCATACCTAATTCCAGAGCACATGCTTTTTCCACTGACTCTGGTCCTGGAAAAGATCAGACAGAATGGTATGGAAATGTGCCTTGAATCACAAGCAGTGGTCATTTTTGAAGTAGAAAAACTCTTTCCAAAAATATACAAATTATGGACGACTCTGAAGATGGAAATTAGAACCAAATGCGTGGAAATTAGAACCTACAAAGAGAGAAAAACAAGACAACAAATACATCCATACCTTGACCTCTGATAGCAGTAAGTGCTCTGAAGAAATGCAGCCTAAGTGGATAGATTTAACAGACAGGTGTTGAGGGAAAGATGACTCTAGTTGCTTAAGCAGCTGGGTGAATGGGGATTTATTTCATGAAAAGGGGAATGCTGAAGAAGAAGTGAGTAGCTGAGGAATCTGGAGTATTGTTTTGGCCAGTACAGTTTGAGATATCTGTTGTATATTTCAATGCAGGTTTGGAATAAGAAGTCAGATGTGTGACAATGGAGCTCAGAGGACAGGTTGGCATGACAGTGTTGATCTGGGAGTCATGAGATTGGAAAAGATCCATGAAGAACCCCTCTATGGGAAGAAGAGAAGGAATCTGGGCTCCAGGGCATTCCAAAGTTTGGATGCCAGGAAGCAAAGCTGAATCCAGAAAAGGAGACTGAACAGAGGCTTCCAGTGACATAGAAGTAAAACCAAGAGAAAGTGGTTTCTGAAAGCCAGTGAAGGGAGTGTTTCAAGAAGGTGAAAGCCACTGTTTCCAATGCTGCCCTTAGTTTAGGTGAGATGGCAGAGACTTGATCATTGAATCTGGTTAGTGGAGGTAGTTGGAGAGCTTGACAAGAACAATTTCAATGCATTTGTGGAGAGGAAAGCCTGCTTAGAATGGAGTTGAGGAGCTAGTACAGGCAAGAAAGTGGAAATAAAAGGTAGCGAGACATTGATTGATTGATTGATTGAGATGGAGTTTTGCTCTTGTTGCCCAGGCTAGAGTGCAATGGTGTGATCTCGGCTCACCACAGCCTCCACCCCCCAGATTCAAGCAATTCTCCTGCCTCAGCCTCCTGAGTCTCTGGGATTACAGGCATGTGCCACCATGCCTGGCTAATTTTGTATTTTTTAGTAGAGATGGGGTTTCTCCATGTTGATCAGGCTGGTCTCGAACTCTCGACCTCAGGTGATCCACCTGCCTTGGCCTCCCAAAGTGCCGGGATTACAGATGTGAGCCACTGCACCCGGCCTGTTATAGAGACTTTTAATTAGATTTTCTATAAACCAGGGCAGGAGAATAAGATATGAACTGGAGAATGATACGGGTTTTTTTAAAAGGTTGATTTTTCAGTTTTATTTTACTGTAGATGATGCTGCATCAATGTTCTATGCTGATGAAGAAGATCTAATAGATAGGGGTAACTGACATTGGGATTGAGGGAGAGATAATTAGTACAGGAGTGGTGTTCTCCACAGGCTTAAAGGGTACAATCAACATCCAACATAGAGAGGTTGATCTTTTCACATTTAGGATGGCAGATGATATGGGCCAAGATACAGGGAGATTGCAGATTTGGTGGGAAGATGAATTAGTTTTCTTCTAATTGCTTCTGTTTCCTCAGTGAAATAAGAACTGAGGTCATTAGCAAGTGCAGTATGACGGATGAGTCATGTTAATTAACCATCATCTGCATAAACTGCATTCTTGGGCAGCAGGCTCTTGGGAGATCATTTCCCAATGGAATTTTGCTTTGTGGGCTATGTTCCTTCCCTGCCCTACTTTGGCCATAAGTGCTGTTCCTGTGTTCCTGCCGCAGTGTGATTCTTAGAGATGACAATTGAGCCGTAAGGTGTGAATGAAAGATCCCCAGTGAGGAGCCTACTTTATACCTTCATTTTTTTCACTGTCAACTCTGAAAGGGTGTGTTTTATCAGATGGTAGTCTAAGAAGTAAAACAGCAAAATCAATTTATGTGTGTGTGTGTGTGTGTGTGTGTGTGTGTGTATATATATATATATATATATATATATATTTTTTTTTTTTTCTTTTTTAGACAGAGTCTCACTCCCTTCCCCAATCCCCCAGGCTGGAGTGCAGTGGTGTGATCTCAGCTCACTGCAACCTCCGCCTCCTGGGTTCAAGAGATTCTTTTGCCTCAGCCTCCTGCGTAGCTGGGATTACAGATACAAACCAACATGCCCAGCTAATATTTGTATTTTTAATAGAGATGGGATTTTGCCATGTTGGCCAGGCTGGTCTTGAACTCCTTACCTCAGGTGATCCGCCCACCTCGGCCTCCCGAAGTGCTGGGATTATGGGCGTGAGCCATTGTGCCCAGCCACATTTTTATTTTCTCTTGTAGGCATATATGTTGTTCCAAACCCCTGATGTAAACTATATGGATTGTTAAAGAGTGGGCCAGAAGGTAATGGGAGGAAGGAACTACACTATGAATTTACTCCCTGTCATAAAGAAATTACATTATAGAGCCTTTCATCCACCCAGAGATGCTGACATGACCTGAGCTGATTCTGAAATGATGGAAACAGTTTATGGTTAATAAACTTCTTGTACTTTTTGACAGGAAAGGTAATATTTCAAATTATTTTTTAATGTTAGACCTTAATAGAAATAAATGCTTATTAGGTGAAAAACATCTAAAGGAAATATTTTTAAAAACCAAATTATCTTTTTTATTTAGTTCAGTAATCATTCATTGAGCACTTACATAAGCTAAACTATGGGAATAAACAGTTGCATAATTACGAGTGATTCAGTGACTTTGATCTTGAATTTGTTGCGTACATGCAGCTGTTCTACATTGTTTATTAGGTTGTATTTTGTCTTATTCCCAGAAATGATTTTAGGAAACTTATGGAAGATACATTCAAAATGTAAATAAATGTAAATTATAAAATAGGAACTAAATAAAAATAGAAACATAATAACATGGAAAGTTAAGAATTAGAAGAGAAAATCAACACTAGGGGGAGAGCTAAAATAGATATTATTGACCGTAAAGGCATAAACACTTGGTAAAGATTTGTTGCATATTTGATTCTGAGCTTCTTATCAGCCATGCTGGAAAGAAAAATGCAGTCAGTTACATGATTCTTATTGTTCACAAGGGGGAAAAAAGAGTCACTCAAGGGAAGAAATACTTGCACTGGCATCTATGTAGTTTTTTTACATGAGTTTTCCTATAGGGCATACCCAGTGTGAGTGGTGAAAAGTGTTGATAGCCAATGTAATAATGTGACTTACAAAGTTACTTCTTGAAGCATCAGGATCCTTATATTATTTTGGTGATCAAGAAAAAGATCAGAATTAGAGATGAAAATTGTGTGTGTGTGTGTGTGTGTGTGTGTGTGTGTGTGTATGTTTTGTCTGTTTTTTAAAACCAAAAGATTGAATTTTGGAAGTAAAAGAGACAGGCCGTAGTAGAATTACCTAAGGACTTGGGGTAAAATCTTGGAGATGGCCTGCATTAAGGGTAGCAGAAGAGAAGAATCCCATAAAGATTGCTGAAATGAAAGAAATGTTAGAGGAGGAACAAGATTCTGTAGTGTCAGAAAAGGCAAAGGTATCAATGAGTGTTTTAAAAAACAATCAGCCAAGGATATGAAATGTAAAGAGACCACTTCACTGTTGGTATTATCAATTCGAGTTTAATTAATGACTTTTTGAGAGTAGTTTCAATAGAATGAGAAAGGGCAGGCTTAGAAAATAAAGTGTCACAAATGGGAAAGTGTGTATAGACCTCTTCTTTCAAGGAGTATAGAGGTGACAGAATTGTAGGTTGGTAGACTTGGGATAGAGGGATTGATTGACAGGCAAGGAAGGGGAATAATGGTTTCCAGAGGAGGGAGACCTAAGATGCTCAACATAGATGGGGTTCAGAGAAGAAAGAATCACTATTTTTGCTGAGCTACAAGGAAAAGACAAACAGAAATACCTAGAAACTTTGTGTTGGAAAGGAGGTGATGTGGTTTGGCTGTCCCCATGCGAGGGACATGGTAGGAGGTATTTGAATTATGGAGGCAGTTACCTCCATGTTGTTCTCCTGATAGTGAGTTTTCACGAGATCTGATGGTTTAATAAGGGGCTGCCCCGCACTACCCGACCCCACCCTTCACTCTGCATATCTCCTTGCTGCCACCATGTTAAGAAGGACATGTTTGCTTTCCCGTCTGCCATGAGTGTAAGTTTCCTGAGGCCTCCCAAGCCATGCTGAATGCTGTCAATTAAACCTCTTTCCTTTAGAAATTACCCAGTCTCAGGTATGCCGTTATTAGCAATATGAGAATAGACTAATACAGGAGGAAAGCTATTTGTATTGGATGGCTTCTGAAGTGGTTCAAGATTTTTGAGGTACTTTGCAAAGGGAGGTGAAATTATGTGTGGATAGGGAATCTGTTTAAGTCATGATTCTTCAGGTCAAAATACCGTGCTTAGAACATACCTTTTTGAGATTATGTAGATACCATTTTCTGTCTTTAAATATGTCAGTTCTTTGCTTTCTTAGAAATAATTTAGCTTGCCTTGCTTCCTTTACACTATCCAACTCCCACAGATGTGTTTCTTTCTCTTCTCCTTCCCTCCTTTCATTAAAAGGCCAAATGGATATATATGACAATGAAGTAAATGAGCTTTATACCAATAGGCTAAGTAGAGTATTTATGAATAGTACTTTTTAGAAAAGTGCTAGGAAAATGGTTCTTCACTATTTTCTTAAAACATTTATAGAAACTTGATGAATAATGAATGGGAATAATTTTTAATAGCCACATACTTCACTCAAATAGAACACTTGTTTATACTCCTACACAGCAGTTACATCATGGCTATATTTTACACGAGGAGTCGTATATTTTTAATGTAAATGTTGCTAAAATGGTTTCATTCAATAGAGTCATAGAATCTTGGTGTCTTAAGAGATCTCAGAGTACAAGATATCCCTGAGAGGCATCCAGCTAGACATTGCTTCACTTCTGCCTAAATTGTGCATTCCAGTGATCATGAGCCATGCTAAAATATAGCGTAAATAAGTCATCGATAAGTTGAATAGCAAGACTAGGATCCTGTCTACATCTTGCTAATGAATATAATGCTAGACTTTTTATATATGCATAACAGATTTAATCAATGAAAATATGTGGAAACAAGTTTTATTTTACAGTTGAGTTTTGCAGTACAGTGGGAAGATTGCATTTTTAAAAGACAAAATAAGCCTTAGCATTCAGAAAAAGTAGCTAGATCAAAGCAATTTCTAAGTAGAAACTCAAATTCCAGTCAGTATTTTAAATAGACACATCCTGACTCCCTTCACAGATTGCCACTGACCATATGGTAACTACAGACATGCCTCAAAATAAAACAGCCATATGTAGATTTTCAAATACTGACCTCATCCCTAGAGAGCCATATTTATCTAGAAGAGCATCTCAAGCCATATCAAGTAGAATTATGGTTTGTGTCATGTTTGAAGATTGGAAGAATCAGCCTAATGAAAAACAATCACAAGTTAAAAGCAAAATGCCAAGGAAAATAAGGTTAGATACACACAGACATTTGAAACAAAGGTATCTGGAGACGTGTCTTTAGAATTCTCCTTGCCCAGTCCTTATACACAGTAGGAAAACACATAAAAGTAGCCTTAAAATCTATCCAGTGCTATGGCCATCAGAATGGATTTAGGGGAATGCTTAAGGGCTGATCAATAGAAGTGCTTTTCATGTGTATTTCTTCTCAGACTAGCAGTCACTGGATGCAAATATTTTCTGTCTGCTGGATGTGCTAATCGAATACCAATATTATTTTTTTCTGATTTCTATTGTAAAATTTCTAGAGCAGAACATGTGGAACTCACTTTCATGGTTTCCTGCTGTTAATCGTTCTCTATTGAAATTCTGCCAGTTTTCCAGAACATTTTGCTTTGTGGGCATGTGTCTGTGAATTAAAAACATGGAAGAGGGAAAGAATTGTTGCAGGAATTTGGAACAAATGTATTTATGTATTCAGTGGTACCTCACTTCGCTTATCAAAATAGGGGTGGAGAAGGGCCAGAAAAGGGGATTCAGGAAGTAAAGGTCTACATGTAATAAAAAGATTCTGTAATGGTGATCATTGTAACTACAAAACCTTTCTCTCTCACTCTGTATTTATATATTTATACATATACACACTTCTCTGTCTCTCTCTCTACACACATACCCCACCTCTCTATCTCTCTCTCTCTCTATATATATATATGTATATACACATCTCTACATACATATGCATACATATTTTATATTTACATATGTGCGTGTATATCATATCATATATATATATATGAGAGAAAAAGATTTTAATGACCTCCTTGTGGACAGTCAAGCCCTGCTTCCCATAGGTGTAGTGTTATGCTAGCAGATCTCTCATGTCCAAGTTTTGTTTAAATCTAAGCACTCAGGGATATGCCAGTGCCTAAAATTAATAATGTTAATCATTCCTAAATGTTCTTTAAGAGCTTTTTTTTTCCTTTGCATTCCTTTTAATGTAGCAGTATTTCATTGGATTTGGTTCAGTGATTGTGTTTCAGACATAGTGATATATCATAGGTTTGCCTTCAAATCAAATACAGTTATGATCCTGAAGGAAATTACCCTGATAGGCCAAAAACTCTGAGAATTGTACTTACCCTAAAAGGTCACTGATATTTCTGAACTAATCTTTATAATACATGAATAAACCTAAACATTGTCTTTTACAAAGCAAGGCCTCTCGCTGGTGTATATCACTGGGTATATAAGTAGAAATATGTAAAATTTATTTTTGAAGTTTATTTTTGTTTCTTGGTACGTAAATTAGATTACTTTATTCTAAGTCAGATTTGTAAGTAGTTTTTAAAAGTCATTTGAACCTATTCAGATTACTCAGGCTCTTTCACTGTATTATCTCATTTTGTACTCTTCAGTCTTGCGAAATGTAACAAGATGAGTCTTTAACAGAAAACCTTAAAATGTTTTCTGCAATAAAAAGATCAATTCTTCATAGAAATTCAATAGCATTGTAAAATTAAAACTAATGTTTCAGCTTAAAGTCCATAAACTTGCTTTTCAATATTAATTCATTTTGGTATTGATCTCATAAGGGAGTGTTTAGTTACCAACTGCTTTAGGCCATAAAATGTTTTGGGGCAAAGAAAATTAAAGGGATTGTTTTGGTATTATGGTGCTCTTAACAGATTTTTCAGGAATAAATGAAACTGTTAGTTAGCTGACATATTTTCTGTTATTCGAGTTGTATTTAATTGGAAAATATTGTATCTTGTCATTTGTATCTGATCGTTTTATTGGATAATTTTTTTCTGAAAATTTGTAAAATAAGACAAGAAGACTAAATGGTTTATCTAATAATGTTTTTCCCCCCCCATAGAAATCTAGATTTTGACTCATACTTGGTGTGTAGATCAACCTTTCCACTAAGGTTCTCAGAGGTGACTGGCCTTCTTTACTAACTGAAAGCAGATTCAGCAGCCTCTCATAGCTTTCATGGAAAGAGTTTAATTGCCCAAGATAGCCTGTGTGTATGTCAGCCCTAAGAAGAGAGATTTGTTTTATTTATATGCTATGATATAGGATATGATGGGATTGTCTTTGTGAGAAAAATAGATCCTAAGATCCAGCATTTACCTTGTGACTTCCAAGACCCTGTGCACCAACCTTCTTGCATATGGTGACCAAATTCATGTATGCATCTCCCTTGTAGGCTCTGTCAGTTATATTCATGACATGGTAAAGATAGCTTTAAATCTCAAGTGCCCTAGCATAGCTAAACAAATGGAAGATATGGTTATATGTCCTCCTCCTTTTCCTACAGCATTTACATTCTTCCATAACCATTTATGCTTCTTACCTATTTTAGGAATGGTACCTTTATAATTAGGTGAAAGATGGGAGACTGGAAAATCCATACTTTGAATTAACTCTTCTCTTCCATGAACGTAATGCTTTACTTCCTACCACCTTTTGGAGAACTTAGCACTACCCTTTTTTATGGAACATCTTTACTCTCTCTTTATTTAATGACTACCACTGGTATTTTTTCATATGTAAATTCAGTGGTTTTTCTTTTTCCTTTTTTAGTGGTACAGGTAATAGAAGAATAGGGAAAGAAAGTTGAGGGCGGGACAAGAACTACTTTTAAATTGGAGAATACATTTACAGCCTCATATATTCAGTTCATTTTTATATATAGTTCCGGGATATTTTTGGAATAATTATGATTTTCTGAGAATCATGCTGACAGAAAACATCATCTCTTTCTTTTAAGATGTTACATTTCAAGGTACCCCCTTATGTTTGCAGTAGTCATACTTCTGGAATCTGGGGGACAATCGCAATTTTTTTTAAAGTTACTCTGCCCCAACATAAGATCATAGGCCATTTAATTCAGGCTGAGTTTTATTTTTTTGATACTTTTATTCATGATTACTGTTATATATAAAGCCAAATATAGCATGACTTATACATGGTTAGGTTTTCACCTTAATTCTCATTAGTACCTATTTGTTGAATATCTGAATCTAAAAAGGGAACATGCTAATAGAATATTACTCAATATCCACATAAAACTTAAATATCTATACAAATGGACAGTTTCTTTAACCAAGCAAATGATTAATGTTTAGGAGCATAGTACATCTCAAAATGCTCTGATGTGATAGAGATTCAAGAATACTTGATTCTTGGGAACCTACATGTGATCTAAAATGAAGGCAGGGGAATGGAATAACTCTGATTTATCTGTAGTTGTATGAATAGTTTGGCAGTACATATCTTGATTGAACTTGATAGAACTGTCATTTATTACGGTAGCCTGTTGTCTAGGTCTTATTGATTTATCCCTAGTGGAGTGTTAGTCATCTGTGTAGGAGCGTTAACTATGAAAGAAAGAAATTATAAGTATAGAATGCATTTATTCTTTATGTTAATGAATCTATTTGAAATATTTTATAGAATCTTAAACGTGAAGGGTAATTGTTTATTTGATTACAGAGAAGGAAAACGTATACAATGTATTGGCTATTTTTAATGTAAAACTTTGAAATTGTATTCAGCTATGGAGAAATTCTACTAGAGAGCTTATGGATGAAATCATAGCATCAGTAGTTGAATTAATGTGGGATATACTTCTCATGTATTTCCACCTTTAATTATGAAAACACCTGTAGCTCAGAGAAGGTAAGGAACCTGCACAACATCACACAGCTTCTAAATAGCCAAGAGAGAATCAAACCTGAGTTTCCCTGATTTGGAGTAATTGTGCTATTCAACACTGCGTATGGTTTTATAGTCTTTAGCAGATGCAAGTCATATATAATCTTTTTTTCCTTGCATATAATATCTATTGAAATACCGGGTAGGTGAGAAAACTTTATTATATCACTAAGAATGACAGCATATTGTAAAAATACTGCCAGAATACCATCAGTTGAGAGTGTCTGTCCTTTCATTTAAAAGTGGCTTTGTCTATAGACAATGCTAACAATATAGCTATTTAAGAAAATTATATGGACACAGGGAAGGGAACAACACACACTGGAGCCTTCCCTGGGGTCAGGGGAAGGGAGAGCATCAGGATAAATAGCTAATGCATCTGGGGCTTAATGCCTAGGTGATGGGTTGATAGGTACAACAAACTACCATGGCATGCATTTACCTGTGTAACAAACCTGCACGTACTGCACATGTATCCTGGAACTTAAAATAAAATAAAATTAAAAAAAAAGAAAATTATTTATTTAGAAAGGATACTTCCCCTTTTTAAATAAAAGTTTTCTAGAACAGTAATTCTTCATAAGTTTTTCCTTAGCAACATATCACACTCCCATGACTGTTAAGAAGTCTGAAATTCTTTTAGTTGAGAATTGCTGAGGAATGCATTTTATGTCTGGTTCATTTATGTAGATACTTTTGACGAAGAAAATATCTTAGAATTTAGAAAGAATTCTTGATAGTAACAGAAATTGGTTTTTGAAAACAGTATTTTAGTAGGTATTAAGACCTATAATCATCTCCTCTTCTAAGTAGATAAAAATCTTTACTTTAGCAACCTGGAATAATAATGACTAGATTAACACATTCGTTGCATACTGGCCCTAATGTACCATGATCAGCTTACAAGCACGCATCTATAGACAACTGGCCCATCACAACATCTTGGCAAATTGTTTGCCTTGGAGGATTTCAGAATGTATTGGCGTAAATGCCAGACTGTGAAGGAATGATTGAACCACATGGGGTTGAATTTATCAATAGCAGCAGTCCATTCTTTCAGACAGAACATGTGCCAAGCACCAGCTTGTAATCACAAACAGCATCTGCTGCATATTGAAGAGGAAAACAGCATGGGTGTGCTCAGGATCTTAGTGGTAGTTTATAATTAATCACAACATTGTTTAGCAACTTGGAGTGTACTCAAATTGCTTCATCCTTGAGTTCTCAGTACCCATACTTGCTCTGGTATTTCTCTTTTTTTTCTCTTCTTTCCTTCTTTTATTTCTCATATTCATCAAGTAAATATTTACTGAGTGGCCTCTATGTACACGATCCTGAACTAAGTACAGTGGGAAGTAAAATGATAAAATAGGCAAAGCCTGAACTACACACCTGACATAATCCAGCACAGAGATCATAATTCAGTATGGAATAGAGATCAGGGACCTAGTCCACGAAACAAATTAGCCAGGAGCGAGAGCCTAGTCCAGTCCTTCAGAATTGCAAGGATGGAATCCCAAGCAGAAGGAACATTGTTTAAGAGACAAAATTGTAACAATATGGGACTTCTTTGAGTAAAACCTATTACCCAAAGATCGCTGAAGCATTGCCTATTGGAGAAGAAGTAGTATGAAACAAATCTTCTCAGGTAGGCTGAGCAGGAGTGTCCCCTTCATGAAATAGGCCCTAATGGTTCTGTTATCAATGGTTTTGAACAGGTAAGTGGAGGGTTCAATGGAGCGCTTTAGCCGACAGGTGGCAGCAATGTGGAGGTGTGATAGATTGGATTCGGTAGAGACTGGGGATGTTGAGACCACATATTAGGCTTTTTATGGAACACATAAGTAGTATGTGCCAAGAAGCTTATTACCGCTAATCCTCAAATGGATAGTATTACTCTTAAGTCCATTTTACTGGATGGAGACTTACAGAATCTCACAGTGGCTACATGGTAGGGTGGTATGTTAACACTGGTCTGTGTGAACACTTTCCACAGCCGTACACTGTCCTCTGGGAGAAGGATGCCAGTCAACCAGGCAGTGGAAAGGCAGAGAGGTGCAGGTGCAGAACAGAAGAAATCTTTCCAATGTTTTATGGAAAGAAGTTAGGCACACATACATTAATTCTGATGAAAACTTGGCAATGTATTATATTCAGGATATACGAAGAGAGAAGGAGCACTCAAAAGCCATGAATCTTGATTTACTTTGAAATTAGATAACACGGGTAAAGAACAAGTTTGGGGTGAGAAATGAGGACTTCTGTTTTGTATGTACCTGAGTGGCGTACTTCTTGTGGGTCCTTCCTTATGCCTTAATCTCATAATACTCTTTATGTACCTCCATTGGAGCACTTACGCCATTGTGGCATAACTTGTTTTATTTTGGTCGATGACCCCATCCCGGTATTACGAGCTCCTCAGGGACTGGGCCTTCTCACATTTCTGTCCCTAGCATGGAGTAAGTTCATGGGAAGCGCTTCAGGTATGAGAAGGAACTAGGGGATTCTTGGCCAGAGAGAGAGGAGGAATCAGTGGAAGTCCAAGGAGGAGGAATGCTTAAAATGGATGTTGTGAGAACATGATTGGGAGCCAGTTAGAGATGTGTGAAAGGCTCCCCTGACAGCATGCAGGACCTGACATGCTGAATTTGTCCCAAAATGAGTATGGCTCATTTTTGTAATTATTCTAAAACAATGCTCAACTCCCTGGATGTGGAAATGGAGAAAGAGGTAGGCTGAAATGAGTGGCTTGAAGTAGATACCTCTAGAACTGAGGCTGGATATAGTGGCAGGTGGGACCATGAAAACAATGAAGAAAATGAAGTGGAGGAATTGCAGTCGTAAGGAGCACAGAGTATGTTTCTTACTATAGCTTGGAAGTGTTTTAGTTTTGTTTTGTGTTACTCCTACTGTTCATAAGTTGTTGATTTTGTATGCTAAGAAAAATCAGCTTATTTAAGTGGACATACAAAATATCTTGGCATTTGTGGCATGAACAGGATGTCGGCCCAAGTTCTCTCTCTAAACACTTACTAGTTTGTGACCTTGGAAGAGTTATCGAATCCCTCTGCATTTAGTTTCCTCTTTTCTAAGATGGGGGTAGCAACACGTGCTCTCTCTGACTTCACAGGACTCTGATGCTGATAGGAAATTGTTCATAAGGCAAGAAGAGTTATTGAAGTATTAGATAATTCATTGAGATTTGAGCAGATGCTTAATAGTCTTGGTGATTGTGTGAGAATGGCCTCCTCTGGTTGCATTCAGGAAAGGACCGTGGTATTGGGGGATCTTGCTGTGCTTGATTGTAGCCCAATTATAGGGCCCTAAATTGAGGAGTGGGGAGAATAGTATTTGAAGCTGAGCAGTGATTATCTTGCTCCCAGTGAGGCCCCTGCTTTCTCCACAGAGGCAGCTTTACTTTGTCAGCAATGGGGAAACCTCCTACAGTTTGCATCTTGTAATCCATTAGTCACAGAGTGTTCCATTTTTTTCCTCCTTAACTTTTATTTAATATTAATACAAGGTAAAACTCATAAATAAAACAAAAAGAAAGGGAAGAATAAGAGCAAGGAAAACCTTGAAGAGATGTTAAGGGGGCTGCATCATTGGCAGTTCTCTTTCAGCAGTCTCACAGCAGACTTCATTACTCCAGTTTGATCAAATACTGTTGCTTCTAATAAACCCTTCGTGTTCTTAAGGGAATATCATGCTCTTTGAATATTGATTTTTTTTTTCTTATCATCCAGTTCACCATGTCAGCCTTCCTGACATCTAGAGTCTCTAGATTATTGGTGAAGCTTTTTCTTATTTTTGTTGTTGATTTTTAGCAGCTCTATTGAGGAATAACTTACACACAATAAAAGGCATGTATTTAAAGCATATAATTTTAGACATTGGCATATGTGAACACCATGAAACCATTGCCACTACCATGAAAGTGAACATATTACTGCCTCCCTAAAAACTTCCCTTGGTGCCCCTTTGTAATTTCTCCCTTCACAGGCAACTATTGATCTGCTTTCTGTCAAGTTGTTCGGACTTGGAGTTTTCTTTGGGGGAACATTTTAAACAAATTCAGTATTTTTAATAACTTATAGGGCTGGCTACTCAGGCTATTTCTTCTTGAGTGAATTTGGAAGATTGTATCTTTTAGGGAATTTGTCTGTTGCATTGAAGATGTTGAATTTAATGGCATAAAGTTGTTCATGATACTCTTATTTTAATATCTGTCCTGAGTTCACCTCATTTACTCCTAATATTGGTCATTTCTGTTTCTGGCTTTTTCCTGGATAGTCTGTTCATTCGTTTTCTGTGGTTACTGTAACAGATTACTACAAATTTGGTAGCTTAAAGCAATAGATATTTATTTTCTCACAGTTGTGATGGCCAAGTGTCCACTCCTGTCCCACACCTCCTCCAGAGTCCCTAGAGGACAACCTCTTCCTTCCTTTTTCCAGCTTCTGGGGGCACCCATTATTCTTTGGCTTTTGGCTGCATAGGTCCAGTCTCCGCATTTGTCTTCTCCACTTTTGTCTTGAATCTTCTTCAGCCTTCACCTGATAAGGATACATGTGATTGCATTTAGGGACAACCTGGATAATCTAGGACTGTCTTGATCTCAAAATTTTTAACTTAATTATATCTACAAAGTTTATTTTTGACATCTAAGATAATACAGGTTTCAGGGATTAGGATGTGAATATGTTTTGAGGGATGCTTATTTAGCCTACCATAGTTTGGCATGAAGCTTATCAATTTTATTGGTCTTTACAAAAAACACTTTTGGTTTTATGGATTTTTCTCAACTATCTTCTTTTCTGTTTCATGGATTTCCATTTGGATCTGGAGTATTACTTTTAGCATGTGCATACTTTGGGTTTCATTTGTCTGTCTTTTTCTGGTTTCTGAAGGTTGAAGGTATCCTAAGAGGTTTCTTGCAGTAATTTTACCTGTTCTACTTTAGCTCCACTCCACAAATTTTTATAGGCTATGTGTTTAGATTTTTAGATTCTTTCAACTTTATATTCTTACTAATTTTCATAGAAATGTGTTATTTAGTTTCCAATTTGGGGGATGTTTTCCAGTCGTCTTTCAGTTACTGATTTCTATATTAATTTCATTATGGTCAGGATATTCTTAATATGACTTGAATTCTTTTAAAATTAGTTGAGACTTGTTTAGAGCTCAGAATAAAATCTACCTCAGGTAAATATTCTAAGACATTGACCATACAATTTAAGGATGCGTTTCCTGCTCTTATTTTGTGGAATGTGGTTTAAATGTCATTTATTAGGTCAAGTTTGTTGATAGTGTTGTTGGAGTCTTCTATATCCTTGGTGATTTTCAGGCTACTTGTTCTGTCGGTTACTGAGAGTGATGAAATATGAGAGTACAGTTGTGGGTTTTTCAATTTCCCTTTGCTGTTGTGTCAGTTTTTCTTGAATCTGCTTCTTTACTATGTGTTGTATTTTAGGTATTTTATTTCTAATCTAGTTGGTTAAAGGTTTTAGTTTTTATAATGTGAGAATTTCTGTGTTTGAAAGATAAACATTTGAAATAAAATTAAATGTGAAATGTTTGTATGCACAAAACATTTTTAATTCCAAAAGCAAAATAAATGTTTTAAGTAGAGCATGACATTTTAAATGTTCACTTATGAACATTCAGCCAATTAATATACTTGATTTTTTTCTTTTGCCTCATAGATTCTGTGATATAAAGATTAATGATGGCTTTCATTTGTAAAGGAAGTTTTACTGCCTAATAAAGCTAGGTTTATAATTTTAATGAAAGGAAATTCTTTAATTCTGTTTATGCATAATCAGATGTGCAGCTGCTGGGACCAAAATTTATCCATTAAAAAATCCAGTCTAATAAAGGAACTACCAGCATTTATTTTTAACAGGAAATCCAAATCAGGAGAAAATATAAAATCCACATTTTTTAAAACTAGGAAATATGTGATGTTTATACAATAGCTTATCTCTTGTTTTTATGGCAAGTCAAACTTTTGTCCTAATTTGTAATAATGTTCTGTATTTCTGTCCTCCAAAATCATTATTACCTAACCTGACCATCAAATCATGAAACACTTTAATAGTGAAAGTAGATGCATCTCTCCAAAGATTATAATAGACTTCTTGCATTAGGAAAGATGGATTTCTCATCTGAGAAAGGGCTTTTGTTTGTTTTTGTTTTGTTGTCATTTCTAAAAAAAATCGTGGTATAAAGGTAAATGATATTATTTTTATTTGAAAGTTTTGATTAATGGAAAAAGGTAGTACCTTGCTTATTTTGTGGCTCACTTGCAGGTATCTGTATTTGCAGATGAGCATGTCTTATCTTTCAGGCGGCTGATCCAGATATATTTCAGCATTGTTACAATCAAACTCTCAAAATCTACCTGTTTCACACAGTCTTTCTGATATATTAGGCTTTAATATTCCTTTGCTCAAATCTAAGGCAGTTTGACATTTATAATACCCTCAGTCTGCTTTCTAAATGGATCGTCACTACATTTAGCTTTGAATGACCATCAACACTTCTCTAAATTAATCTATGCCCTCTCTTGCCATTTAGAAACAAAATAATTTGCAATAACTCAAGTTTTATGATTATACTCACACCCATGTAGGAATAGAATATTCTCACCCTTATAATATTTCGTTCTAATTAATGCCCTGGCTTGACATCCCATACTAACTTTTATTGCTGAGAAGACAACATACATATTTTATTCCATTTTTGTGAACTTGAATATTAGATTTTCAAAAGATCCTGAAATAGTTAGACTTCTTTGGATTTTAATTTACCAGACTTGGTTTAGGGTTCATTAACAAAACTTGGACTCTATTAAACAATTAGCATCGCAGTGATCCCAGGCCATCTCTTCTAACAGCAGGAATACCGTAGGTCCTGGGAGTCGACTCTAGCTCCATAAGGACACCATGTAGAATGCCTCTTAAAGCTAAGGTGACATTGTAACTGGAACACTTATGAGGATGGAGGGGCCACTTTTAGTAATCACACCCTGACAACAGGCATCAATAAGGTTAGTCAACCTACTTAAGGACTTAGTGGTTCAGATCTACAGCTTTCTAGAATTGATCCAGAGTTCAGATAAAAACCAAGGTATCTCTGCCATTTTGAAAGTTCATTTGTATTTTAAAATAATCATTGATTGCCTCTTAGGGGACTATTCAAAATTTAGAAATACACACACACACACACACACACACACACACACACACACCCCTATAGATAATAGGTATTGTTTTTCTTTTATTAACTTTTTGGTAACTTTTATTAATCTCCATTGTAGCTGTAACCAAGACTGACATCATGCCCAAATTCTGTAACTTTATTAACATAACATGAATTTTGTTCTTTGTTGAATAGTTTTTAATGAATGCTTTTCTTACGGTTGATTAAAGCAATTTTGCCAGTGACTTTTAAGTAGTCCCACATGGATGGATTTTAAATAATACTTAATTGACAAGAAAGTTGAAGAACAAAGAAAGTGGTTAATCACTAGAGCTTGTAGGGCTTTAAGGAAGACTAATTTGACAGTTTTAGTTATATAGGTTTTCTAGTACCCATAACTTGCTTAAACTTAAATTCTCTTGTCGCTTTTACAGTTCAAACTAAAAAAAAAAAAAAAAAACAACTATCTGTTTGCAAAATAAAATATCGTACCCAGATTTCTGTAAAAATGGAGTTGTTTTGATTTAAAATGCCAGTCATGTTGATTTCATGAAGATTTGGGAAATTTTGTCCTATTGGGAATAATTACTATGAGAGCTAAAAATAATGGATATATATATTTTTTTCTTTCTTTCTTGAAAAAGCTGGACCTGTGATCTGCAGAATGCTGAGTTATCCCCCAACTCGCCGAGCCTTAATTGTGGGTTGTGGACTACAAATGTTCCAGCAACTCTCAGGCATTAACACCATCATGTATGTATTTCTTTCTGGCTTTTTACTGAAAAGATTGTGAAAGGATTATTTTACATGAAATAGTAAAAAGTATTTCATGTAAATACTATACTCAGTGATTTATTCTGATTAAATGTATGGATTCTCCTTTTGGGAGATACTAACTTTACAATTTTTTAATTCCAGTAATTTGTAACTAGAAAAAGGTGATTTATTTTGTTTGTTATATTATTGGCTTTATTTGATTCCATAAAATGTCTCTTTTATGACATCCAATACCTCCTTGTATTCTGAGCTTAAATATGTCATTTTTTATAAACCATTTCCTGATGGTGGTTGGAAAGTAAAATAGAAGGAAATCACCTGGCATTGCCAGAGATTATGGGCACACAGATAACTAATTAGTTTCTTTTTGGTGCAGTCTACTACAGTGCAATGTGATAAGCACATTAGTAGAAGTACGTTGATTATAACCAGAGTACGGTAGAGGGGAAATTGAGTGGGAAGGATAGTGGGGAATACAGAAAAGTTCCCTGTTCTCTAATTGTAAGAGTAATTCCCAAAGCTGTATGTTTGCTGGGGGTGGGAAGGACTAAATATTAGGGGCTCTACTAGGTTTCCCTCATTCATTATTAAACCCATTTTTGAGGCCCTCTATTGCCCTAGACCTACAGCAGTAACTAAAGTAGACCTGGGTCTTGTCCTCATGGATGTACAGGCTGGCAGAGGAAACACACATTAAATAAGCTCACAGTTAAATATAAGATTTCAAATTATGATAAGGGCCAGACAGGACTCTGAATTCTCCACAGAGTAGACTTTTAAGATCCTAAATAATAAAATGCAGTTTAGAGAAGGTTATGTGCTTTCCCAGGGCACATATTGTTAGATTAAAATCTGCCACATCTTAGAAGTCCTCCCCACCCCCTTCCTATTGATTGAAGTTTTTCATTAAGAAAATACAAATTATATAAAATTAAATTTTCTCTGGTAAACCATTTGTATTTGAGACTCTTGATTTTTTTAATTACTTGAAATATGATGAATTATTTAGTGACAGTTTGAGAAGAGTGGATTGATTAAAATATTTTTAAAAAATAAGGATTAGGACCCAATGAACCAGTAGATTAAATCAAGATTTGTTAAGAAACTCCATTTTCTATACATTCACACACTTTGTGGATTTGACTTTAATCATAATGCCTGTTAGATGTTAACTTTCGAGACTACATTTTCAATATTTTGTCCTGTCCTCCTTCTCTCTGACATTAACTTTCATTTTTTCTCACCTTTGCCAACTCTCTTAAGGCTCATCTGTTGGTCTAGTGCCAGGCACATTTTGCTTGTTTGTTCTCTGAATTTGGTACATCATGACTTGTTCTGAGATGTGTCCACCTTCTGCAGTCTGGTGGAAGTAGAGAATTGCAGCTAGGCTAGAACCAAGCATCAAATAATCGGATGCATTAAGAATCCTATGTGAATTCGTTAGCTGACCAACCTAATATGTGTTCTGTTTCCGAAAATATGTTTTGTTTGTTATGCTTTTTTTTCTAAGCATTTAAAGTTGACAAGTATAAAAGCATAGAAAGTGAAGGATTTTTCTTGTACTTTTTTTGTTTTCACTTCAAACGGGTACCAAAAACAGAGCCAACTCTAGTTTATGGGTAGTGACTGGGGCTAATGTGTTCCTAGTTTGAAATGACTGTCATAATCCATTAGCAGTAACTGGTGTAAATTGAGCTGATTGACGTTGTCAAATTTTAATAAAACATTCATTTCTCCAAAGCCTCACTTTTTTCATGAAGATCAAGTGATAAGGGATCCTGATATCCTCTAATATATATGATAGATGCACTTTGCTTATCATAAACTGCACATGATATAGGCAGTGTTGTCATAGAGCTTTTGTTTGCATTTGATTTTCAATCCTGGAAAATAGGAAGAATAAAATAAAGTAAATGATGGCTGAACTTAGACTGTGTCTACATGATGTAAAACAGCGAATCAACTTCCTGCATAAATTAATATGATGTTCATGTCTAGAGGTTAGAGGATTAGACATTGAAATAATACAATACCTATGCTGAGTAACTGTTGTTTATTCACAGTACATAATTTCAGACATTCATATTATAAGCCTATAAAATTTAGTGTAAGTCAATGTCATTATGATATACTGTACTACTGTTTACTGTCTGCATAAAAATCAACTAATCTGGGACTCTTATATAATGTGTTTTCTCTTGCTCTCTGGTCTTTATTTGTATGTGTATATGTGTGTATCTTTTTCCATTATTCTCAAGATTAAGTAAAAACTATCATAAACTTTGTTTCTGATTTAAAATAATCTATTAGAGTCTAATGATTTACTTTTTGTATTATTAGTAGAAATTTTAATTATGCCTTTTATTTTGTGTTACTTTGTTAATTCAGAATATCTTTCCTATGGATATTTTATTACATATAACACATATATTTATGTATATAAAACTTTACTTTTTTTCCAGCTTCTTCCCTTTTAAGTGAGAAATAAAGCAGGCAATGCTTTTATTTATTTTAATTCAACCCTAATAATGTATAGAAGTTGAAACATGTTTTTGAAAGTTCTTTCACCTCAAAATCTGAGTGAACTGAAATATGAGGTATTTTGAATTCTATTTCTCACCAAGGTGAGTTTATAGAAAGATTATATGGAAAGATAATATTAAATATTATATTAAAAGATAAATCATCCTCACAGCTGTGTTGTTTAACCTTACCATGTTTAGTTTTTTCTCTTCTCCCTCAAAGAATCCTTTATTGCTATTCCCTTGACCTATTTACTATTCTGTCACAGTTGACAAAATAGATTTTCTTCTTGAAATACTTAATCTTCTTTTCCTTTACCATATTTATCTATAGATAGTATATCATAGATATATATATAGATCTTTTATTTGTATGATAGCTTATGTTTCTTTATATCCCAACCCATACATTCTCATCCTCTACCCTACCGAATGGAGGACGTGTAAGTTCTTAAAAACATTACATATTTCAGACATTACATTTCACTTTTAGATGAGGCAATTTTTTTAATAATATGACTCTCATCACTTAATAATTTCAACATGCAACTGAATTTATTATCTTCCTTTCTTCACAGGAGAGAAAGAATAGAGAAAATGGAGTACTAACTTTCCTAACATAAGAGTGTTAGTATCATTGCACTGTATCTCATAGGCCAATAAAAAATTTCTGCATGTGTCAAAATAAAGAAGAGGAGTGACAGATGAAGATGATGATGGTTAAAGTAAATTCAAGAAATTCTCGGCCGGGTGTAGTGGCTCATGTCTGTAATCCCAGGACTTTGGGAGGCCGAGGCGGGCGGATCATGAGGTCAGGAGATCAAGACCATCCTGGCTAATGCAGTGAAACCCTGTCTCTACTAAAAATACAAAAAATTAGCCAGGTGTGGTGGCAGGTGCCTGCAGTCCCAGCTATTCGGGAGGCTGAGGCAGGAGAATGGCGTGAGCACAGGAGGTGGAGCTTGCAGTGGGCCGAGATTGCACCACTGCACTCCAGTCTGGGCGACAGAGCGAGACTCCGTCTCAAAAAAAAAAAAAAAAAAAGAAATTATCACTGTGATCTATTCTAAACTCTAGTTATAATATCAAAGATGTTCCATGTTCAATCGAAGAAATATTTATCTGATGACTTAATAAGTAGACCCTTCCCACATTATCATTATGACAACCAAAATACATGTGTTCACATTTGGAGGAGGGAGGTGTAGGTAGTGAGAAAGAAAGCACCAAGTTCTATGTGGGTTTGATAATGTCTTTCTTTTTTGAGGAACTTATAATAAACTATATTTGGGCATATTCTGATAAGGAGATAATCAGTCTGTCTTGGATGAATGAAAGGTATCAGATTTTCACCTAAGAAGACCAAGTGCTTAAATGACTCTCTTTAAGGTTACACAGAAAAACAGTAGTAAAGTGGAAAAGAAAATCCAGAGTTTAAGCTTTTGAGTTTGCTTCGGATAAAGAGAATTGTGGGAGAATCTTCTCTGGGACATACGGTCTTTTACTTTTTAGCCAATCTCCTTCCAGAGTAATATTGCTAGCTTTATTTTCTCTTCTTACTCTCTGTCTTCTAATAACTCAGAGTAAGAGTGGAGAGTAAGTAATCCCATTGTATATGGGCAGATTATTCTTGCTTTCAGAATAGATTTACTTTAACCTCCAGGAGATTACTTCTTTCACTTTACTTACAAGAGATAGTGGAAGCCTTCAGAATATATGCCCTGGTAATGATAATGTTAATAGTAGTCATTTATTGAACATCAAATCCCAGGTGCTACTCTAATATGTGTTAACTCAATAAACACTAACAGAAAAGGTGAAAAGTAGGACAAAACTGCTTTGAGCCCCTCAAGTGGTGTATTTGTTATGGTCATGACAATAATAAACATTTTTTACTGCTTTACATATTTAACACTCTAAAATATTTTTATAGACAGTATCTCTCTTGATCTTTATAAACATCCTGTCAAGTAAGCAGGGCCGCTCTTCTGTTGGTTCTCTAGCCAAGGAAGTTAAGACTTAATGAATTAAGTGACTTTTCCACCATCACACAACTAATAAGTTTTAGAACTACAGGTGCAGCCCAATTTTCTGATGCCAGATCACATGGGCCACCCTTTAATTGTAGAGCACCTGGAATTAAATATTCAGAACTGACTATTTAAAGCTTGTTTGGGGTTAAGGTACACAGTAAGTAATCAAAGTTTGTGAAATTCAATACCGTCCAAGGATTAAAACCTAAAATGAGAACACACACCCCCACTGGAGAAGCTGAAGGTCTCTTGTGGGAGAAGTTTCCGACTTTCCCTGGAGCTGAGTCAAGTTAGAGAGCCAAGTGAAACATGGGGATAGAGGAAGCGGCAGAAAGGCCCTGGTAGCTTGCTGGATCCCAAGCAGCCCATTCCTGCCTGGCACCACAGCGTTCCATCAGGAGGGTGACCAGAGGAGCAGGGGATAAAACTCCACAGGGAGAAGAAATTCTGTAGCTGCACTTGGTAACAATTTGAATGGGGCAAGAAGCCTCCTGGCCAGAAGGGAGGATGCAAATGCGGCGTGCAGACTTCACAGGTGGGGGAAGAACTAAAGCCCTTTTCTTTCGCAAATGGGAGGGCAGATAGCCTCAGACAAATTTTCAAGCCCATCTCACCCTCTGCCTGGACACAGACTTGGGGCTGTTGCTGGGACATGGTGGGAGTGAGACCAGCTCTTCAGTTTGCATGAGAGTTGGATGAGGCCTGTGACTTCCAGCTTTCCCCCACTTCCCTGACAATCTGCATGACTCAGCAGAGGGAGTCACAATCCTCCTAGGTACACAACTGTAGTGACTTGGGAATCTCACCCTCAACCCCCACAGCAGCCATAGCAAGACCAGCCCAAGGAGAGTCTGAGCTCAGACACGCCTAGTCCCACCCCTACCAGATGGTCCTTTCCTATCCACCCTGGTAGTGGAAGACAAAGGACATATAATCTCGCGGGTTCTAGGGCTCTGCCCACCGCCAGTCCCTCTCCATAGTACTGCAGCTGATGCTTTCTGGAGAGTTCCACCTAATGACAGGAGGGCAACCAGCATGAAAATTGAGCATTAAACCACCAAAATTAAGAACCCTCATGGGGTCCATCGCACCCCGCTCCCCACAATCTCCACCGGAACAGGTGCTGGTATCCACAGCTGAGAGACCTATAGATGGTTCACATCACAGGACTCTGTGCAGACAACTCGCAATACCAGCCTGGAGCCGAGTAGACTTACTGCGTGGCTAGACCCAGAAGAGAGACAACAAACACTGTAGTTCAGCTCATAGGAAGCCACATCCATAGGAAAAGGGGGAGAATACTACATCAAGGGAGCACCCTGTGAGCCTTCAGCCCTAGACCTTCCCTTTGACAGATCCTACCCAAATGAGAAGGAACCAGAAATCCAACCCTGGCAATATGACCAAACAAGGCTCTTCAACACCCCCCAAAAAATCATGCTAATTCACCAGCAATGAATCCAAACCAAGAAGAAATCCCTGATTTACCTGAAAAACAATTCAGGAGGTTAGTTATTAAGCTAATCAGGGAGGGACCAGAGAAGAGTGAAGCCCAATGCAAGGAAATCCAAAAAATGATACAAGAAATGAGGGGAGAAATATTCATGGGAATAGATAGCTTAAAGAAAAACAATAAAAAATTCAGGAAACTTTGGACACACTTTTAGAAATGCAAAATACTCTGGAAAGTGTCAGAAACAATTGAACAAGTAGAAGAAAGAAAGTCAGAGCTCAATGACACAGTCTTTGAATTAACCCAATCCAACAAAGACAAAGAAAAAAAAATAAGAACATGAACAAAGCCTACAAGAAGTCTGGGATTATGTTAAACAACCAAACCTAAGAATAATCGGTGTACCTGAGAAGAGAATTCTAAAAGCCTGGAAAACATATTTGGGGGAATAATCGAGGAAAACTTCCCCAGCCTTACTAGAGACCTAGACATCCAAATACAAGAGGCACAAAGAACACCTGGGAAATTCATCACAAAAAGATCTTCACCTAGGCACAATATCATCAGGTTACCCAAAGTTAAGATGAAGGAAAGAATCTTAAGAGCTGTGAGACACAAGCACCAGGTAACCTATAAAAGAAAACCTATCAGATTAACAGCAGATTTCTCAGCAGAAACCCTACCAGCTAGAAAGGATTAAGGACCTGTCTTCAGCCTCCTCAAAAAAAAAAAAAAAAACAATTATCAGCCAAGAATTTTGTTTCTGGAGAAACTAAGCATCATATATGAAGGAAAGATACAGTCATTTTCAGACAAACAGATGCTGAGAGAATTTGCCATTACCAAACCACCACTATGAGAACTGCTAAAAGAAGGTCTAAATCTTGAAACAAATCCTGGAAACACCTCAAAACAGAGACTCTAAAGCAAAAATCACACAGCATCTATAAAACAAAAATACACTTTAAAAAGAAACAACAGAAAACAAAAACCAAAGTACCCAGGCAAGAAAGAACATGGTGAAAGCAATAGTACCTCACATTTCAATACAAACATTGAGTGTAAATGGCCTAAATGCTCCACTTGAAAGATACAGAACTGCAGAATGGATGAGAACTCACAAACCAACTATCTGCCACTTTCAGGAGACTCACCTAACACATAAGGACTCACATAAACTTAAAGGGGTAGAAAAAGGCATTTCACAGCCTGGGCAACAGAGCGAGACTCCGTCTCAAAAAAAAAAAAAAAAAAGGCATTTCATGCAAATGGACACCAAAACAAGCAGGAGTAGCTATTCTTATATCAGACAAAAGAAACTTTAAAACAATAGTAGTTAAAAGAGACAGAGATAGTATATAATGGTAAAAGGCCTTGTTCAACAGTAAAATATCACAATCCTAAACATGTGCACCTAACACTAGAGCTCCCAATTTATAAAACAATTACTAATAGACCTAAGAAATGAGATAGACAGCAACACAGTAATAGTGGGAGACTTCAGTACTCCACTGACAGCACTAGACAGGTCATCAAGACAAAAAGTCAACAAAGAAACAGTGGATTTAAACTATACCTTGGAACAAATGGACTTGACAGATATATACAGAACATTTCATCCAACAAGTGCAGAATACACGTTCTATTCAACAGTGCATGGAACTTTCTCCAAGACAGAGCATATGATGGCCATAAAATGAACCTCAATAAGTTTAAGAAAATTGAGATTATATTAAGCACTCTTTCAAATCACAGTGAAATAAAACTGGAAATCAACTCCAAAAGGAACTTTCAAAACCATGCAAATACATGGAAATTAAATAATCAGCTCCTGAATGAGCATTGGGTCAAAAATAAAATCAAGATGAAAATTTAAAAATTCTTTGAACTGAATGCTAATGACACAAGCTATCAAAACCTCTGGGATACAGCAAAGGTGATGCTAAGAGGAAGGTTCATAGCCCTAAATGCCTACATCAAAAAGTCTATCTTGGTGGTGTTCCAGGTGCCACTGGGGTATGAAAAAAAACTCCTGCAGCTAGTTAGCCCAAACAGCCACCCGTTTTGTGCTTGAAACCCAGGGCCCTGGTGGTGTAGGCACCCAAGGGAATCTCCTGGTCTGCGGGTTGTGAAGACCATGGGAAAAGCATAGTATTGGGCCAGAATGCACTGTCCCTCATGGCACCACAGTCCCTCATGGCTTCCCTGCCAGGGAGCTAAGTGGTCTAGCTTGGCAAATCCCACCCAACAGAGCCCAGCAAGCTAAGATCCACTGGCTTGAAATTCTTGCTGCCAGCACAGCAGTCTGAAGTCGACCTGGGATGCTCGAGCTTGGTGTGGGGAAGGACGTCCACCATTACTGAGGCTTGAGTAGGCTGTTTTCCCCTCACAGTGTAAACAAAGCCACAGGGAAGTTCCAACTGGGCAGATCCCACCACAGCTCAGCAAAGCCATTGTAGCCAGCTTGCCTCTCTAGATTCCTTCTTTCTGGTCAGGGCATCTCTGAAAGAAAGGCAGCAGCCCCAGTCAGGGCCTTATAGATCAAATTCCCATCTTCCTGGGACAGATGGGAAGGGGTGGCTGTGGGTGCAGCTTCAGCAGACTTAAATGTTCCTGCCTGCCAGCTCTGAAGAGAGCAACAAATCTCCCAGCACAGCTCTTGAGCTCAGTTAAGGGACAGACTGCCTCTTCAAGTGGGTCCCTGACCCCCGTGCCTCCTGACTCGGAGACATCTCCCAGCAGGGATCGACAGACACCTCATACAGGAGAGCTCCAAGGGCGTCTGGAGGGTGCCTCTCTGGGACGAAGATTCCAGAGGAAGGAACAGGCAACAGTCTTTGCTGTTCTACAGCCTCTGCTGGTGATACAGGCAAACAGGGTCTGGAGTGTACCTCCAGCAAACTCCAGCAGACCTGCAGCAGAGGGGCCTGACTGTTAGAAGGAAAACTAACAAACAGAAAGGAATAGCATCAACATCAACAAAAAGGACATCCACACAGAATCCCCAACTGAAGGTCACCAACATCAAGAGGTAGATAAATCCATGAAGATGAGGAAAAAACAGCACAAAAAGGCTGAAAATCAAAAACCAAAATGCCTCATCTCCTCCAAAGGATCACAACTCCTCACCAGCAAGGGAACAAAACTGGACAGAGAATGTCTTTGATGAATTAACAGAAGGAGGCTTCAGAAGGTGGGTAGTAACAAACTCCTCCGAGCTAAAGGAGCATGTTCTCATCCAATGCAAGGAAGCTAAGAACCTTGATAAAAGGTTAGAGGAATTAATTGCTAACTAGAATAACCAGAGGAATAATGTTCCTCTAGAAAGCTCTGAGAACTGATAAATAATTCAGCAAAGTTTCGTGATACAATGTTAATATACAGAAATCAGTAGCTCTTCTATACACCAACAGCAGCCAAGCAGAGAATCAAATAAAGAACTCAACCCTTTTTACAATAGCTGCAAAAAAATATAAAATACTTAGAAATATACCTAACAAAGGAGGTGAAAGACCTCTACAGGAAAACTACAAAACACTGCTGAAAGATGTCATAATGACACAAACAAATGGAAACACATCCCATGCTCATGGATGGGTAGAATCAATATTGTGAACATGACCATACTGCCAAAAGCAATCTACAGATTTAATAAAGTCACTGTCAGACCACCATCATTCTTCACAGAATTAGATAAAACAATACTAAACTTCATATGGAACCAAAAAAGAGCCCACATAGCCAAAGCAAGACTAAGCAAAAAGAACAAATCTGGAGGCATCACACTACCTGATTTCAAACTATACTGTAAGGCCATAGTCACCAAGACAGTATGGTACTGGTATAAAAATAGGCACATAGACCAATGGAACAGAATAGAGAACTCAGAAATAAACCCAAATCCTTAAGGCCAACTGATCTTCGACAATGCAAACAAAAACATAAAGTGGAGAAAGGACACCTTTTTCAACAAATGGTGCTGGGATAATTGGCTAGCCACATGTAGGAGAATGAAATTGCATCCTCATCTCTAACCTTATATAAAAATCAACTCAAGATGGATTAAGGGGCCGGGCGCGGTGGCTCAAGCCTGTAATCCCAGCACTTTGGGAGGCCGAGACGGGTGGATCACGAGGTCAGGAGATCGAGACCATCCTGGCTAACACGGTGAAACCCCGTCTCTACTAAAAAATACAAAAAACTAGCCGGGCGATGTGGCGGACACCTGTAGTCCCAGCTACTCGGGAGGCTGAGGCAGGAGAATGGCGTGAACCCGGGAGGTGGAGCTTGCAGTGAGCTGAGATCCGGCCACTGCACTCCAGCCTGGGCGACATAGCAAGACTCCGTCTCAAAAAAAAAAAAAAAAAAAAAAAAAGATGGATTAAGGACTTAAACCTAAGACCCGAAACTATAAAAATTCTAGAAGACAACATTGGAAAAACCGTTCTAGACATTGATTTAGGCAAGGATTTCATGACCAAGAACACAAAAGCAAATGCAATAAAAACAAAGATAAATAGTTGGGACCTCCCACAGAATGGGAGAAAATCTTCACAATCTGTACATCTGACCAAGGACTCATATCCAGAATCTACAATGAACTCAAACAAATCAGTAAGAAAAACACAAACAGGACCATCAAAAAGTAGTCTCAGGACATGAATAGACAATTCTCAAAAGAAGATATACAAATGGCCAACAAACATATGAAAAAATGCTTAACATCACTAATGATCAGGGAAATGCAAATCAAAACCACAATGCAATACCACCTTACTCCTGCAGGAATGGCCATAACCAAAAAATCAAAAAACAGTAGATGTTGGCGTGGGTGCGGTGAACAGGGAACACTTCTACACTGCTGGTGGGAATGTAAACTAGTACAGCCACTATGGAAAACAGTGTGGAGATTCCTTAAAGAACTAAAAGTAGAACTACCATTTGATCCAGCAATCCCACTATTGGGTATCTACCCAGAGGAAAAGAAGTCATTATTTGAAAAAGATACTTGCACACGCATGTTTATAGCAGCACAATTCACAATTGCAAAATCATGAAACCAACCCAAATGCCCATCAATCAACAAGTGGATAAAGAAACTGATATATATGTGTGATGGAATACAATGCAGCCATAAAAAGGAATGAATTAACAGCATTTGCACTGACCTGGATGAGATTGGAGACTATTATTCTAAGTGATGTAACTCAGCAATGGAAAACCAAACATCATATGTTCTCACTGATATGGGGGAGCTAAGCTATGAGGACGCGAAGGTATAAGAATGATACAGTGGACTTTGGGGACTTGAGGGGGAAGAGTGGGAGGGGGCAAGGGATAAAAGACTACAAATATGGTGCAGTGTATACTGCTTGGGTGGTGGGTGCACCAAAATCTCACAAATCACCACTAAAGAAGTTACTCATGTAGCCAAATACCACCTGTACCCCAATAACTTATAGAAAAATAAAATGAATAAATAAAATGTTACAAGTTATGTATTTAAAAAAAACCAAAACCTAAAATGGCTGTTTGTGTGCTAAAAAAGAAAAAATCACAGCCATCTCAAGAACCATTAACCTTATCAAATTCTTAAGTTTTCTGGTACCTAGCTAAGTCCTTTGATTTATATCCTGATCTAGAGTTCCTGGACAAGCTAGGCTGATGGTTGAATGAGGCATTTATACTTGTTAATCATATTTAATTAATTTAATTTTCTAAGTGCAGTATTTCTGGATCTGTTCCATTCTCATATTCTATCCTCAACAAGCACTCCTGGTATTAAAAAAAAAAAAAAATACCATGCGATCAGGAAACATAGCACAAGCACACCTGGTCAGATGGTGATAAATACAGAGAAGAATAAAGGTGGCTGAAAATAAGAAAGAAAACAATAAGGGTTTGTACACTTTCAGATTGTAAATCTGACCTAGAAATGAGGTTTTGCTCTCTTCGAGGTCTTCCACAAGGCAGGATGAATGTATTAGAGCAGCATCTCACTAAAATGAGTCTTCCCCTCTCTGCCTCCCTAGTCCAAAAAGCTGTTGGAAGATAAAATGTTTACTCATTGAAGTATTTCCAGATTAGTGAATTTGTACTCATTTGTGTTCATTGGCTGAAAGTTAGTGAATAAATAGGAAAATGTTAGGGTTTATGGCTCACTCTTTTGAAAAATGAGTGTCATGTGAGGGGAAGAATATTAACCCAGGAATCAGGAAAATTAGATTCAAGGTCTGTCTCCACCATGGGACTCTGGGCATGCCAGTTAATTGCTTTCAGTCTAATTACCTATAAAGTGAAGTAGATGGACTTTTAATGTGCATTTGAATGAGGGCAAATGGAGTTTCAAGTAGAATGGAAGCTAAAACATTTGAAATAGTAATACTTGAAGCCTTTCTTGGATGAAAAGTTATCAGACTGTAGAAAAATAGTTTTGGTCTAAAAAGAAAAATGTACTCTGTTCAACACAATTTTTGGAATATTTATTAAATGCTTACCGCATGCTGATCATTGTCTTAGAGGCCTAGCTTCTTATATGTTAAGACCATATTTTTATTTCCCTATCGTGTCTTTGAAGAAAGACAATCTAGGTTACAGCTGATAATGCCTCTTTATCCCAAGATTGTGTAGCAGACTTATCACCTGATATGATAGACTTTCCTTGGCTTCCATAATGTAAGAGTAGGCTCAAGCCCTATGAACTCCACTGGCTTCTCAACTCATGTGCACGTGGTTTATAAGGGAAGGGGTGTACTTTCTCCCTCTGGAGTCTAAAACCCTTTTTGATGGCAGGTAGGTCACTCACTATCCTAGCAAACAAAACAAAGCACTCTCATCAGAGGAGGCTTGGAGTAGAATGCCTTTGTAGTGAGCCATCAGAATGTTTCTAATCATTTTCCATTTCCCTGTGTATGTATTGCACACCTGTCTCTGTTTAGGTTGCCCCAAAAGCAGGTTGCCCCTAAGGCAAGGACTTGGGTGCAGATGATATTTTGGGGACGATATCAAGAGGTTGAGAAAGGGAGTAAGGAAAGTGGGATAGGGAAGGGAGAAGAGGCAGTAAAGAGAGCAGTGGTAAGCAGGCTATGTCAGTAGGCAACTGGAGCGCAGTCTGGCTGAGTACTCTCCGAGGAACAGTGTAGATTGTCCTCAGAATTAGTCGAGGGGTATTTATCCACAATCCCCAGTCCCTCAACTTGAGTGTTGTCCCTGAGGATGTTAAATGCACTCCCTCCAGGTTTTCCTGAGAAATCACTTATGATGCCAGAGCTGTCATGTAGACAAGTAGAGAGACAAAGTTGAGCTAGAAACTGCCAGATTCTATAGTGAGTTTCCATGATGGCTGCAGGGTAATTCAGAGGGTGATCTAGAATATATGGGGCAAGGCATGAAAAGCACCTCTGAAAAATCCTGTCTCCAAATATGTGTAAAAATAAGTTAGCACAATATGGATGTGAACTTTCTTAGTACCTGTTCATGGATATGGCAAATCCATTTTTAGTAAAAAAAAAAAAAAAAAAAAAAAAAAAAAAAAAAAGGTCAATGATCCCTGGCTAACCATGTGGAAAATAAGCAATAAAAAGTGGAGATTCATGCTAACAAATGATGAAAATGTATTTTCTTGAATATTATTATCTTTTTTCTTTGTATAATTCACAAATAATTTTTGTCCTGTTATAGGAATCTGAAAAATACATCATTAATGTATTTATTTATGCCTTCAACCAATATTTACTATATCATTGCTGTAGATTCAAAGATCTGTAAGCTATAATTCTTTTCACTGAGAAGTTTGTATTATAGCTAAGGATATAGACACACAGATAATTACAGTGCAGCATAATAAAAGCCAAATTAATATACTATAGGAACACAGGAAAATGAGTCATTAATTCTACCTAGGGATTGAAGAGGATACAAATGATTTTTGTTGTGTTTTAAAAAATTTATTTAAATGGAGTTGTTTTGTGTGCAGAAACATGGCACATCAAATACTAATACAACCTTTGGTGTTAAATCTGGATTTGAATCCAAACCCAACACACCTACTTTCTGTGTAAACTCCACAAGCTACATAACTTCTCAGGTCCTCAGTGATTTGGAAATCAGGAATTAAACTTCCTGAATGTGATTAAATGAGAAAACACGTATGATTCAGGCCCGTGGGAGCAACTACGTCTGTGTTCACTTTCCTTCTGCTCCCTGTGTACTACGGTTTATAAAATCCCAGGCGTTTGAGGAAAGCAGAAACATCCCACCGTTAATCCACCTTCTTTACCCTATACCTGTTGATACAGGATTTGAGGCATCCTCTGGAGACACAAAATTGCTATAATACCCTTCTTTATGCATGTCTCTATTTTCAGAATACAGGAAAGAATCATGATGGTGTTCTTCTTCTAGCTTGTACATGTTATAGTAGTGCCCTTCACTTCAGTATTAGATGTGTTCTTTTCATCTTAGATTTATGTCAAGGAGAAAAGACCTCAATGACCTTAGGATGACAAGAGCTAATAAAACTTCCTTAGAAGGTCAGGGATCTGTAGCTAAATATGCCCCATGTGGCATGACTTGTAGTTTACATCAAAAGATTGTCTAATCCTTTTGTCATACTTTCTGAATCAGATGTGAATTTAAGATTCTGTGGTTATTAGTGGAAACTCATCTCCATGGTTTGTAAGGTATCAGCAACTAAGGTTTTGGGTTTTTGGGTGCCTCAGGACATCTTTAGAAATATGAAAACATATTTCCTCACCTTCGTTTTTCTGACTCATATGTTTCACTGAAAGGTAAGGAGAAGAAATGGAGATGCTGTTAATGAGTTGAAATAGCATGAAATCCAGGGTTGTGTCCCAGAAAATAGACTTTCTGTGCCAATAAAGTAGAACCTTGTCCCCAATATGATATGTGAGTTTGAAAGTAACACCAGCCTGGCTGATTCTGGGTAGACTATTGTAACATTGTAGAGATGCCCGGGTCTTAATTCACTCTTTACACACAGGTAGCAGGCACTCTGTGAGGGACCAGAGATACAGAATATGACTTACTCCATTTTCAGGGAACTTATGATCTCTTTTGCTTATCTTTAAAAGCATATGCTGTGACCCGTCTTGAAAGGTTGCTTGAAGATGAAATGAGACAACAAAGTGCCAGCAACAAAAGATGTGAGGAAGGTCTATTTTCCTCTTCCCAGATTTACATTTATTCCTGTCTATGAGTTCATTCTCCATGCTCTCATCACTTGGCCATGGTTCTTCTGAAAAAATGGTCCCTCACCTCAGCATTTCATCTTAAGTCTCTTTCATGGCTTTTCCTACTCAATTTGAACCTTAGTGGTGGTGTTGTCCAGGTCTTGGCTTGCAGCTCTACTCAGAGACCTATTCCAGTCCCATTAGGCCAATGACCATCGACATGTTAAAGAAGACCTAATCTATATTGCAGGTCAGAACTCCTCTGCCATATGTACTCATATATTCAACTGCTGAACATTTCTACTTTTGAATATTCCACTCTCACCAGTCTCAATGTGCATAAAACTGAATCACTATCACTCTCTGCTAATTCTTCCCCTCCCCTTATAATCCTTTTCTCAATGATGCATGTGACCAGTTGGGTGCCCAAGCCTGTAGCTTGGGAGTGAACATACCCAAATCAAATCAACTGTAATTTCCTTCAATTTTACATTCCTAATATCTCTTGTATCCTTCCTATGATCTTCATTCCATTTTCTGTCAGGCCTTGCTTTAGCCAGAGCTCACATTATTTGCACCAGAATCCCACTCAAACCTAAATTTAAGAAGATGAGTTGGTTTACAATAAGGAAATAGGGCCTAAAGGCAGGAAATATAGCTGGGCCTGGCACAGGGTTGAAATCAGAAACTGGAGAGTCACTTGCTCAACCTCTGTGTCCCCAAGGTTTCTTGCTCTTATTTCTGTAGGGTGTATGCATCCTCCTTTCTTCTTTCTTTTAGAGAACATCCTCTTCTTTTGCTTATATCTGGTCAATCTCTACCACCATAACTTTGGAGTTACTTCTAGTTCAAGCATCCACAATAGATTGATTGGAATTGTCAGAATTCTTAATTCCCAAGGAGAAAAAGATCAAAGTGAACCTACCCTAGCCCAAGCATGTGAGGGCAGGGCACTGGACAACACTGTAGAGGGATGCACAGAGGATTTTCCTGCCTTAAATCTCAACTTCCTCAATTGAGCCTTTATTATCTCTGCCTCTACACTTTCTGAAACAAAATCAATTATGTCTCATCTTGACATAAATGATTTAATGTGTCCCACAGCTTTCAGCAAAGTTCAAAGTCCAGAGCTCCTTGTGGCTTTTGTCCAACTCTGCACTGCTTCATGTTCAACCACTGCCCTACACAAGGGTATATAAAGAAGGGTATGTAAAGCTACAAGCTTCATAACTTCTCAGGGCCTCAGTGATCTGGAAACCAGGAATTATAATAAGGCACAAAGATGAAGTATATAAAGTATAAAAAGGTACATGTACCTCCTGCTCCTTGGAACCTCCTGTACTTCTGGCAATGATTAAAGCTAATCCAAGCTTCAGTGACTTCATGCATGCCATTCTCCCTAGCTGAAATAGCTAGTGTACCTTAAAAGACTTCCAAACTTAGGTCACATGTCATCTCCCTGAACCCAGGGGCCAATGTAAGTGTTCCCCTTCTGGCCTTCTTTAGCACTCTGAGTGGAAATCTATGAATAGTTATTTATTATATTATAACTGCAGATTTGTCTATTTCCTCCAAAAGACCATACACATACTAAAAATGCCCCCTTGCAATATTCCCCAGGGAGAACCAGCTAGATTTTAGTTACTACCGACTGTTTTGTTTTATTCTGTTCACATCCAGAGTCATAGCATGATGTATAAGGGGAATGAGTCACTCTCTGATTGTGTGTCTTCCTTAGCTAGTCTGCAGACATGACCTTAGGAAAATAAAAGCCACAACATTCAGGCTTTGAGAAGAGGATCTTTCAAAAATGTTGCCAAGTTAGTCCTGACTTTTAGAATTAGTGACAGGCTATAATGACAGTCTAATAATTTATAATATTGGATAGGTTTTCATAATTTTATTTATTTATTTTCCCCTTCTTGTGGAGAATGGTGTCTTGCTATGTTGCCCAGGCAGGTCTCAAAGTCCTGGACTCAAGCTGTCTTCCCACCCCTGCCTTCCTAAGTGTTGGGTGTGAGCTACCAGTCCCAGCCATAACTTTAATTTGGATTTCAACACTGAAGAGTTCTGTAAGTATTCTTCAAATATCTTTTTCCTGGTTCCTTCTTTCTGAAGGCAGGTGAAGATCTAAGTTAGTGAGTTCTGTTCAAGTTTCTGATTATGCTTCCTGTGGCTGATAGAATTGCAGGATTTCAAATGCTATTAAGCTGCTCCATGCAGAGACAAATAGTCTGATGACCTGCCATTAATGGCAGGGAGAAAAATGAACAGTGTTTCTTGCTAGAACATCTTCATTTATTTTGATAAGATCATTTCTTCCTGGACAGATTAAACTTTAGAGAACTACATGTAAGGTTCTTCTATTTCTATTTTTGAAAAAACGCGCAGTACCAAAAAATATAGAAGATGTATAAAGTAGATTTAACTGTGAAATTTCAACTTTAGTTTCCAGCATAGAATTAACAGCCTACTCCTGGATTCTTCTAATGATCCTTCTTTAATGTCCCTAAGTCTCTTCCCTCAGCTGCTTATCCAAAAGTGTAATCATTTATCTAAGACTGTTTGCAAGGACCAAATTTAGTCCTCAGGCATGCTTTCTTTAGAAAGTGCAGAGTTTTGTTGTTGTTGTTGTTGTTTGTTTGTTTGTTTGAGATGGAGTCTCGCTCTGTCGCCCAGGATGGAGGGCAGTGGCATGATCTTGGCTCACTGCAATCTCTGCCTCCTGGGTTCAAGTGATTCTCCTGTCTCAGTCTCCCGAGTAGCTGGGACTACAGGCACCAGCCACCACGCCCGGCTAATTTTTTGTATTTTTAGTAGAGACGGGGTTTCACCGTGTTAGGCAGGATGGTCTCGATCTCCTGACCTCATGATCCACATGCCTAAGCCTCCCAAAGTGCTGGAATTACAGGTGTGAACCACTGCGCCTGGCCCAGAGTTTTTACATTTGTTAAATTTTACATTAAAGTCCAGATTTCCAGGGATGGCATTGCCTGTTGGAGATGATGTATGTCCTCTCCCATTCCCTACATTCCCTGCTACTCCATATAACCTGGCCTCATCTAGGCCTTTGAGGTTGTGCCACCTGTCCTAAGGAATCAACATTCAGTTAGTATTGTACTTAGAACTTTCCCCATATATGTCCCATTCGGGGCTGGGTTGAAAAGAAAGCTGATCAATAGAGTGGCTCTGGTTTTAGGAATAGCTAGTTGTTATGTCAGCAGCTATGGGCATTCATAGAATGTTCAGTTTCATTTTTTATCCCCAAGACCTTCATTTTACATTAAAAGAATTCTTTTTGAGACTATGTGGACAAGGCTGCTACTTGCCACCCTTACAATCCCTGTTTATCAACTAACAGGGAGTTATGTCATAGCTAACTTCAGAATCAGAATCAGACAGACCTATCTGATAATGTTGTTAGAATTAACTGCAATATCATAATCTACTCTAATGTGACTAAGTCATAGAAGCTTATTTTTTGTTATATTATTATTTTATCTGGTATTAGACAGACTTGGAATCAAATTTCTTGTTTCCTGACCACTTGTGCTACCTTGAGTAATTTACACAGACACTCTAAGTCTCAACTTTCTTATTTGTACATGGCATGATACTTTTCAGGGTTGTGTTTTTCCCCATTCTTACCCATCTCAGTGAGTGGCACTACTGTCCCTCTACTTGCTCAGGCCTCAAATCCAGGATTTTGGCCAGAAATCTTTGATTCTTCTTTTATCTGTAATCCTCGCATCCATTTCTCTTGCAAGTCTTAGTACTAAGGCTATGGTTCCTAAACAGCCTGGAGCCACAGGGCACCCTTCACAGGAGACCACAGGATATTTTAAATTTTCAAGCAAATTAATGACGTAGATGGACTACTACTCTTAAGTAGTATGTACCTTAAAAGTGAAACTGCTAGGTACTTTAGACCTATGTGTGCTATGAAAAAAATTACTGAGACACCAAGGGCGCCATGAAGCAAGAAAGTATGGGAACCTCTGCTCTTATTATTTAGAACCTCTGCTCTATATAGGAAGCATTATTTATCCTTCCTATATTTATCTTCATTTCACTGCTGCCATCTGCCCAAGTCACTGTTGCCTCTCATCACTTATTGCAATAGCTAGCCTTCTGACTGGTCTTCCTGCATGCGTGCTCATCCTTTATAAGCCATGCTCCAGAGAGCAACCAGAATGATCTTTGAGAAATGTAGATAAGGTCATAGCTTTCCATCACACTTTATTCTTATTTATTTATTGTTAGACAGGGTCTCGCTCTGTCGCCCAGTCTGGGGTGCAGTGGTGCCATCTCGGCTGACTGTAACCTCTGCCTCCCAGGTTCAAGTGATTCTCCTGCCTCAACCTCCTGAGTAGCTGAGATTACAGGTGCGTACCACCATGCCTGGCTAATTTTTGTATTTCTTGGTAGAGACAGGGTTTCGCCATGTTAGCCAGGCTGGTCTTGAACTCCTGACCTCAAGTGATCCACACACCTCAGCCTCCCAAAGTGCTTGGATTACAGGCCCCATTATGCTTTAAATCAACATGGCTTTTCACACGGTCCACAGACTCTGCCTGCTTGTCCCCCATCTTCTCCATTATCCTCACCCCCACCTTTATTCCCTGGTTCATTAAGACTTAATTGCACCAGCTTTTTTCTTTCATCTGTTTCTCAAAATCTCCAGGTTTGTTCTCAACTTAGAGGCTTTTCAGTTACTTTTCCTGCTGCTAGAAAGATCTTCCTCTGTGTCTTCATTGTGGCTGGTTCCTTGTCACTTGCATCTGAATTTAAACAGCACACCTCAGATAGGCCTTGACCCTGTTTGAAACAGCCACCTTTTACCATCAATATCACATCAATCCATTTTTTCCCCGTCATGTGTATCATTGCCTACATTTCTGCTTATTTATTTGCTTATTAAGCTCCATGGGTAGAGCCCCCATCTGTGTTGTTAACCTTTGAACTGTCTCCAGCACGCAGTAGGCACTTAGAATACTGGTTGCATAAGAAATGCAGACAACTGCTTCATCTATTTCCCTTTTTTGTAACCGGATATTGACGTTGATGATCATGCTTCTATTGCTCCTTTTTTTTTTTTTTAAATACTTTAAGTTCTAGGGTACATGTGGATAACGTGCAGGTTTGTTACATATGTATACTTGTGCCATGTTGGCGTGCGGCACCCATCAACTCGTCAGCACCCATCAACTCGTTATTTACATCAGGTATAACTCCCAGTGCAATCCCTCCCTCCTCCCCCCTCCCCATGATAGGCCCCGGTGTATGATGTTCCCCTTCCCGAGTCCAAGTGATCTCATTGTTCAGTTCCCACCTATGAGTGAGAACATGCGGTGTTTGGTTTTCTGTTCTTGTGATAGTTTGCTAAGAATGATGGTTTCCAGCTGCATCCATGTCCCTACAAAGGACACAAACTCATCCTTTTTTATGGCTGCATAGTATTCCATGGTGTATATGTGTCACATTTTCTTAATCCAGTCTGCCACTGATGGACATATGGGTTGATTCCAAGTCTTTGCTATTGTGAATAGTGCCGCAATAAACATACATGTGCATGTGTCTTTATAGCAGCATGGTTTATAATCCTTTGGGTATATACCCAGTAATGGGATGGCTGGGTCATATGGTACATCTAGTTCTAGATCCTTGAGGAATGGCCATACTGTTTTCCATAATGGTTGAACTAGTTTACAATCCCACCAACAGTGTAAAATGTAAAAGTGTTCCTATTTCTCCACATCCTCTCCAGCACCTGTTGTTTCCTGACTTTTTAATGATCGCCATTCTAACTGGTGTGAGATGGTATCTCATTGTGGTTTTGATTTGCATTTCTCTGATGGCCAGTGATGATGAGCATTTTTTCATGTGTCTGTTGGCTGTATGAATGTCTTCTTTTGAGAAATGTCTGTTCATATCCTTTGCCCACTTTTTGATGGGGTTGTTTGTTTTTTTCTTGTAAATTTGATTGAGTTCTTTATAGGTTCTGGATATTAGCCCTTTGTCAGATGAGTGGATTGCAAAAATTTTCTCCCATTCTGTAGGTTGCCTGTTCACTCTGATGGTAGTTTCTTTTGCTGTGCAGAAGCTCTTTAGTTTAATTAGATCCCATTTGTCAATTTTGGCTTTTGTTGCCATTGCTTTTGGTGTTTTAGACATGAAGTCCTTGCCCATGCCTATGTCCTGAACCTAGGTTTTCTTCTAGGGTTTTTATGGTATTAGGTCTAACATTTAAGTCTCTAATCCATCTTGAATTAATTTTCATATAAGGAGTAAGGAAAGCATCCAGTTTCAGCTTTCTACTTATGGCTAGCCAATTTTCCCAGCACCATTTATTAAATAGGGAATCCTTTCCCCATTTCTTGTTTCTCTCAGGTTTGTCAAAGATCAGATGGCTGTAGATGTGTAGTATTATTTCTGAGGATTCTGTTCTGTTCCATTGGTCTATATCTCTGTTTTGGTACCAGTACCATGCTGTTTTGGTTACTGTAGCCTTGTAGCATAGTTTGAAGTCAGGTAGCGTGATGCCTCCAGCTTTGTTCTTTTGACTTAGGATTGTCTTGGCAATGTGGGCTCTTTTTTAGTTCCATATGAACTTTAAAGCAGTTTTTTCCAATTCTGTGAAGAAACTCATTGGAAGCTTGATGGGGATGGCATTGAATCTATAAATTACCTTGGGCAGTATGGCCATTTTCACAATATTGATTCTTCCTATCCATGAGCATGGTATGTTCTTCTATTTGTTTGTGTCCTGTTTTATTTCACTGAGCAGTGGTTTGTAGTTCTCCTTGAAGAGGTCCTTTACATCCCTTGTAAGTTGGATTCCTAGGTATTTCATTCTCTTTGAAGCGTATTTCATTCTCTTTTGTGAATGGAAGTTCATTCATGATTTGGCTCTCTGTTTGTCTGTTACTGGTGTATAAGAATGCTTGTGATTTTTGCACATTTATTTTGTATCCTGAGACTTTGCTGAAGTTTCTTATCAGCTTAAGGAGATTTTGGGCTGAGACAATGGGGTTTTCTAAATATACAATCATGTCATCTGCAAACAGGTACAATTTGACTTCTTCCTTTCCTAACTGAATACCTTTTATTTCTTTCTCTTGCCTGATTGCCCTAGCCAGAACTTCCAACACTATGTTGAATAGGAGTGGTGAGAGAGGACATCCCTGTCTTGTGCCAGTTTTCAAAGGGAATTTTTCCAGTTTTTGCCCATTCAGTATGATATTGGCTGTGAGTTTGTCATAAATAGCTCTTATGATTTTGAGATACGTTCCATCAATACCGAATTTATTGAGCATTTTTAGTATGAAGGGCTGTTGAATTTTGTCAAAGGCCTTTTCTGCATCTATTGAGATAATCATGTGGTTTTTGTCTTGGGTTCTGTTTATATGCTGGATTACGTTTATTGACTTGCGTATGTTGAACCAGCCTTGCATCCCAGGGATGAAGCCCACTTGATCATGGTGGATAACTTTTTTGATGTGCTGCTGGATTCGGTTTGCCAGTATTTTATTGAGGATTTTTGCATCGATGTTCATCAGGGATATTGGTCTAAAATTCTCTTTTTTTGTTGTGTCTCTGCCAGGCTTTGGTATCAGGGTGATGCTGGCCTCATAAAATGAGTTAGGGAGGATTCCCTCTTTTTCTATTGATTGGAATAGTTTCAGAAGGAATGGTACCAGCTCCTCCTTGTACCTCTGGTAGAATTCAGCTGTGAATCCATCTGGTCCTGGACTTTTTTTCATTGGTAGGCTATTAATTATTGCCTCAATTTCAGAGCCTGCTATTGGTCTATTCAGGAATTCAGCTTCTTCCTGGTTTAGTCTTGGGAGAGTGTAAGTATCCAGGAAATTATCCATTTCTTCTAGATTTTCTAGTTTATTTGCGTAGAGGTGTTTGTAGTATTCTCTGATGGTAGTTTGTATTTCTGTGGGGTCAGTGGTGATATCCCCTTTATCATTTTTTATTGCGTGTATTTGATTCTTCTCTCTTCTTTATTAGTCTTGCTAGTGGTCTATCAATTTTGTTGATCTTTTCAAAAACCAACTCCTGGATTCATTGATTTTTTGGAGGGTTTTTTGTGTCTCTATCTCCTTCAATTCTGCTCTGATCATAGTTATTTCTTGCTGCCTTCTAGCTTTTGAATGTGTTTGTTCTTGCTTCTCTAGTTCATTTAATTGTGATGTTAGAGTGCCAATTTTAGATCTTTCCAGATTTCTCTTGTGGGCATTTAGTGCTATAAATTTCCCTCTACACACTGCTTTAAATGTGTCCCAGAGATTCTGGTATGTTGTATCTTTGTTCTCATTGGTTTCAAAGAACATCTTTATTTCTGCCTTCATTTTGTTATGTACCCAGTAGTCATTCAGGAGCAGGTTACTCAGTTTCCATGTAGTTGAGCGGTTTTGATTGAGTTTCTTAGTCCTGAGTTCTAGTTTGATTGCACTGTGGTCTGAGAGACAGTTTGTTATAATTTCTGTTCTTGTACATTTGCTGATGAGTGCTTTACTTCCAATTATGTGGTCAATTTTGGAATAAGTGTGATGTGGTGCTGAGTAGAATGTATCTTCTGTTGATTTGGGGTGGAGAGTTCTGTAGATATCTATTAGGTCTGCTTGCTGCAGAGATGAGTTCAATTCCTGGATATCCTTGTTAACTTTCTGTCTCGTTGATCTGTCTAATGTTGACAGTGGGGTGTTGAAGTCTCCCGTTATTATTGTATGGGAGTCTAAGTCTCTTTGTAAGTCTTTAAGGACTTGCTTTATGAATCTGGGTGCTCCTGTATTTGGTGCATATATATTTAGGATAGTTAGCTCTTCCTGTTGAATTGATCCCTTTACCATTATGTAATGGCCTTCATTGTCTCTTTTGATCTTTGATGGTTTAAAGTCTGTTTTATCAGAGACTAGGATTGCAACCCCTGCTTTTTTTTTGTTCTCCATTTGCTTGGTAGTCCTTCCTCCATCCCTTTATTTTGAGTCTATGTATGTCTCTGCATGTAAGATGGGTCTCCTGAATACAGCAAACTGATGGGTCTTGACTCTTTATCCAGTTTGCCAGTCTGTGTCTTTTAATTGGAGCATTTAGTCCATTTACATTTAAGGTTAATATGGCTATGTGTGAACTTGATCCTGCCATTATGATATTAACTGGTTATTTTGCTCGTTAGTTGATGCAGTTTCTTCCTAGCCTCGATGGTCTTTACATTTTGGCATGTTTTTGCAATGGCTGGTACCGGTTGTTCATTTCCATGTTTAGTGCTTCCTTCAGGGTCTCTTGTAAGACAGGCCTGGTGGTGACAAAATCTCTAAGCATTTGCTTATCTGTAAAGGATTTTATTTCTCCTTCACTTATGAAACTTAGTTTGGCTGGATATGAAATTCTGGGTTGAAAATTCTTTTCTTTAAGAATGTTGAATATCGGCCCCCACTCTCTTCTGGCTTGTAGAGTTTCTGCTGAGAGATCTGCTGTTAGTCTGATGGGCTTCCCTTTGTGGGTAACTCGACCTTTCTCTCTGGCTGCCCTTATGATTTTTTCCTTCATTTCAACTTTGGTGAATCTGGCAATTATTTGTCTTGGAGTTTCTCTTCTCGAGGAGTATCTTTGTGGCATTCTCTGTATTTCCTGAATTTGAATGTTGGCCTGCCCTACTAGGTTGGAGAAGTTCTCCTGGATGATATCCTGCAGAGTGTTTTCCAACTTGGTTCCATTTTCCCCCTCAGTTTCAGGCACCCCAATCAGACGTAGATTGGTCTTTTTACATAATCCCATACTTCTTGCAGGCTTTGTTCATTTCTTTTTCTTCTTTTTTTCTTTTGGTTTCTCTTCTCGCTTCATTTCATTCATATAATCCTCAATCGGTGATACTCTTTCTTCCTGTTGATGGAGTCGGTTACTGAAGCTTGTGCATTTTTCACGTATTTCTCGTGTCATGGTTTTCTTCTCTGTCCATTCGTTTATGGCCTTCTCTGCATTAATTATTCTAGTTATCAATTCTTCCACTTTTTTTTCAAGATTTTTAGTTTCTTTGCGCTGGGTACGTAATTCCTTCTTTAGCTCTGAGAAGTTTGATGGACTGGAGCCTTGTTCTCTCATCTCGTCAAAGTCATTATCCGTCCAGCTTTGATCCGTTGCTGGCGATGAGATGCGTTCCTTTGCAGGAGGCGATGCGCTCTTATTTTTTGAATTTCCAGCTTTTCTGCTCTGCTTTTTCCCCATCTTTGTGGTTTTATCTGCCTCTGGTCTTTGATGATGGTGACGTACTGATGGGGTTTTGGTGTGGGTGTCCTTCCTGTTTGTTAGTTTTCCTTCTAACAGTCAGGACCCTCAGCTGTAGGTCTGTTGGAGATTGCGTGAGGTCCACTCCAGACCCTGTTTGCCTGGATATCAGCAGCAGAGGCTGCAGAAGATAGAATATTGCTGAACAGCGAGTGTACCTGTCTGATTCTTGCTATGGAAGCTTCCTCTCATGGGTGTACTCCACCGTGTGAGGTGTGGGGTGTCGGTCTGCCCCTAGGAGGGGATGTCTCCCAGTTAGGCTACTCAGGGGTCAGGGACCCACTTGAGCAGGCAGTCTGTCCGTTCTCAGATCTCAACCTCCATGTTGGGAGATCCACTGCTCTCTTCAAAGCTGTCAGACAGAGTCGTTTGCGTCTGCAGAGGTTTCAGCTGCTTTTTGTTGTTGTTGTTGTTGTTTAGCTGTGCCCTGTCCCCAGAGGTGGAGTCTCAGTTGAAAATGCAGAAATCACCTGTCTTCTGTGTCGCTCGCGCTGGAAGTTGGAGACTGGAGCTGTTCCTATTCGGCCATCTTGCTCTGCCCCCTATTGCTCCTTTTTTTATAGTCAAGTCTTGGTGAAATTTTAAAAGATGAGGAACTAGGTGTTTAGGGGTCATTTTAAGCATTGGTGCATTTATTCATATTGCTTTAGTGGTCAAAAAAAAGATGTGTAGTACTATCGTACTCTATTTGAAGTGCCTGATTCTCCCAAATCCTTAGTAAACTGACTAAATAATTGGATCCATTTTCTATTTCCTACTTTACTGGAGCAATATATAGTAAAATCAACATCACTGTGTATACTGCTTATTCCATTAAAACACCGAACTGAAGCAGCATGGAAGAAAATGTGTTGCAATAGCCTTAAGGTTTATTTTTTCACCTTTTGTAGGAAATGAGTGAAGTAGATTGCCAAGTTATATTGTGCAAGGTCTGTTTTCAGTTTGGGGAAATGAACGAAAAGAAGAGCTAGAAGAGTAATAAAAGGTCTTGAATGGACCTCAATAAAACTATGATATTAGGATAATATACTATTATATAAAATGAATTAAAATTATAATACTCTTTTCGTGATTAGTACAAAATCAAAACAACTAAATTTGGGTATTTATTTACAATTTTGGATATTTGTATTCTGACCGTTTGTTTCATGGGAGGGTATTTTTTCTTTCATTAGGCTTTACGGAGTCCATTCCTAATGTACTAGTTGGCTTAAATTTAAAAGTTAAATTGGAATTTACAAGTTTTCAGTTGAAATTGGGAATCATTTTCCAAGAATGCATGGCACTTTAAACTGGTACACAAAATCCTCTTTTGCTTACCATATCTGACATATAAAATCAACCTATCATTACTGTCATAGAACTTTCCAAGTTACAACTCTAAGATTTACCGTGTATTTTCTCCTGACCCCAGCATTCCTATAGCATCAGCTCCAGATGAGAGTAGAATAAAGGAACACTGATGCTCAGGAGGCCCAGGCTTCTCTAGGTACAGGTGCAGGTAGCTGCCAGCCACTGCTGGCTGGTAAATAGGGATGTTGGAAAGGGAGTGGCAACAGCAGAGGCATTGGTAAGGGCAGCTAGTTGTGGTAGTGAGAGCTCTGGTCTCACTTAGTAGCAGGCATTTAGTAGTAGTACATTAGTAGCAGGGCATTTGTTTTGCCCTTGGTAGGGGAAGAAAGAAGTAGATGATGCTTATAGTAGTTCTGACAGCAACTGTTAGAGATGGAGAGGGTGCAAGATTGTTTCTCTGTATCAGTGGTTAGTAAGCTGTGTGTTTGGACTTATTATTATCTCTAGTATGAATATGTTAGTTGACAATTCAAATGATTTCTAAAGTCAGAAAAGCTGAAATGACTGGGGCCTCTCAGCATGAATCATACAGAAATTCAGTATTTATTAACATTTGTTAGAAGGCCAATTTGTGAATTAATTTGGTTATTAAAATTATATTGCTTACTTAGGTTGCTTGTATATAATGTGTCAAGGACCAGATAAAAAATGTTGATAAGCTATTTATTTTAATTGTAGAGTATGAATCAAATTGCTTGACTGCTTTGGAGATTGATCTATTAAAGCACAGTGAAATAAGTTTGCCTAATTTGCTGATTTTAAGGTTTTTTCATTAAACAATAAATGATGTTCTGAAGTCAGAATATTTATGTGGCAATCACAGTCTTGTTTTAAGGGTATTCTTGTTTTTATTTTGAACTTAATTTTTATCACAGTATTACATACACAAAAGTCAAGATACTATAAATCTTACTGTGAAAGGCAGTAGTCCCTGCCCCTCCCTTTGCCACCTTAAGTTCTGCTTTCCAGAGGCAATTACTTGTACTTCTTTTAGATATTTTTTTCAGTATTAGCAACTGTATTTCTAAATGAAAAATGTGTATAATTTTTGAAATTCTGCATTGACTTTTCGTTATGGAAGATGAAATGCTTCTTCCAACACTGCTCCCCGACAATACACACATTCACATTCACACATTCTCCCTGGCCCTGATATAATTATATCTCAAGTTTTGGGATTAGTTAATATATAACATTTTCATTATGATGATGATGGAAATATTGTTCCCCACTGAGCAGCTCGGTGCATTGTGATTCGAGTTACTTTGGTGTGTGCTTTGAGTGTTTTGTTTGCTCCTCCGCAGCACCTCCCCCTCCTCCTCCTCCACCTTGCTGCCTACAACCCATGATCCTGGCCTGTTGAAATGGCCCATATAGTTACACCAGGATTTCTTTCTCTCCTATAGAAGTAAATAGGTGCCACATTCTTTTTTTTTTTTTTTTTTTTTATTAGATGAAGTCTCACTCCGTCACTGAGGCTGGAGTGCAGTTGCACAATCTCTGCACACTGCAACCTCCACTTCCCGGGTTCAAGTGATTCTTCTGCCTCAGCCTCCTGAGTAGCTGAGATTATAGGCACGTGCCACCACGCCTGGCTAATTTTTGTATTTTCAGTAGAGACAGTGTTTCACTGTGTTGACCAGGCTGGTCTCGAACTCCTGACCTCAGGTGATCCACCCTTCTCGGCATCCCAAAGTGCTGGGATTACAGGTGTGAGCCACCACACCCAGCCCAAGTACCACATTCTTTAACTTGCTCAGTGTTCTGTGTACCCCTCACTAATTCTTTCTGCACACTTTTCAGTGGAGCTGTAAAGCCTCTTTCTTTATGGTTAAACCTAATAAGAAACATCCATAATCTATCCTGTGATTCTGCTCTTCTTACATACCTTTCTCCTACAGCCTCCAATATCGTCTGGTTGCTCCCCGAGGGACAGCTGTAGAGATGCTCTTTACCCTTCTCTCTTGTGGCTGAGTTCTGTTTCCTATATTCCATGTCTTTTTTTTTTTTTTTTTTGAGATGGACTCTCACTCTGTCGCCCAGTCTGGAGTACAATGGCGCGATCTCGGCTCACTGCAACCTCTGCCTCTGGGTTCAAGCAATTCTCCTGCCTCAGCCTCCTGAGTACCTGGGATTACAGGCGCCTGCCACCACGCCCAGCTAATTTTTGTATTTTTAGTAGAGACGGAGTTTCACCATCTTGGCCAGGCTGGTCTCAAACTCCTGACCTTGTGATCCACCTGCCTCAGCCTTCCAAAGTGCAGGGATCATGGGTGTGAGCCACTGTGCCCAGCCTCCTATGTCTTCTTTTTAGACTGACTTCATCTTTATAATGATTCTTACTCCGTACTAGTTTTCTGTGAAAAATTCAATGAGACGTAAACACTTTCAAGACCATGAAACTCTTTATTCAGTCCCCAGACTTGTGTTGTTTTTCTCCCTCAGAATTTTTAAGGCCATAAACTTTCATTTTCTTGCCACTCCTTGCTGCTGGCCTTCACCATGCCTGCCATCCTCCTGTCTGCAATCCTAGACATTCATTGTCTCTGAACAGGACACCTCTGTCTCCTCCCCACGTTTGGGGAGGGCAAAGGATTTTGACAGTGGAGTTGGGGGAGGCATCTTGTTGATTGTTACAAGGATTGTCAACCAGTCCTTTTTATAATCTAGTCTCTGAGACATTTGGTACCTCCAATTCTTAAGCCTTTCCAGAGTCTGTCGTACAAATCATCTTGCTTCTTGCTGGCTTTACTTTGTTGTGATTAGGTTTTAGTTCTGCTGTGTTAAGCCAGTCACCACTTGTCTATCCTCTTTCCACTGTCCAAAGTTTCCAGTCTAATGTTCTTTATCCTTGCATATAAACTTTAATTACTTTATAGTCATTTTAGTGGAGAGTGTGAGGAAATAAAGCTGCCGGGTTTAACTGAACATCTTTCATAAGCCATTTAAAAATCTTGACACAAGAAACAGGCAAGTTCGTAATTGAAATGCTTTTCTGAAATAAAAATGTTACTTATTTTTTAAATTAGTTATGCATTTAATATCCTTAATTTTTAAAGATTTTAATGTTTTAACTCTGTGCAGTAGAGCATCTAGCATTTTAGCTCTATTTTCTTTATTCCTCATGTTCTAAAAGAAGCACTCTTGATCCCACCACTCACACAAAAAGTGCAATCAGAGCCTGATTGGAGGGTTGGCAGGCTCTCAAATTGAGTAAGTACATTTGTGTATTAGAAGGAACAAGATTTACTTTATAGAATTCTCTAATATGAGTAAGATTAAGATTTTTTCATCCAATCCAGTAAGCGACAATTGGGCCAAAGCATAACCTATATTAGTGCTGTTTGAAGTTAAGATGTTTTGGTTTTTTTCAAGAGTATGGAATGTGTAGCATTTTTTTTGACTATTGAAGTACAAGATATTATTCAAATAAAACATTTTTCCTTTTCAAAATAATGTTGCTATAGGAAAGATTTCAAATGAAGTAATGTAAGTAACAACTCTTAAATATATATCAGGACTTTGATACTGGAAATGTAATTGGTTTCCTGCAACATGAACACTTGATACTAAGTTTATAATTATATACATAATTTAATTTATACTTTTATTTAATATTTTGGTTTCCAGTTTATTTGAAGTTAATTCATTTAATTATTTGTGTTTCAGCTACTTCATGGGCATGTACCATTTATCTTATATACTTTCCTTCCACAGGAGCTCAATAAGTGTTGATACAAAAACAATCATGTTGTGTATCTCTGGCATAATGTTTTGAACACAGTGAAGCTTAGAATTGTCAAATTAATTAAAGCATATCCTGTAGCTTTTGTAAATGCCTCGTAAAATACAAATTTCTGAATATGAAATAAACCAGATTTATCCAAGTTACTATAGCATTGCATAACAACTTATTGGTTTTGAAAAGCTATTTTTACAGTAACGATAAGAAATAAAATATTTTTTCTCGTTTGATATGTTATTGTTAAAAAAAGACAAATTCTAACCTAATGTAGACCACATATAATGAACATGCAATTTGAAGTATTAAACATTTTATTAATTGTAATAGATTATGAAATCCTGAACTCACTTGTATTGTTACATATTTAGTGTTTTATATTTTAAATGACATTTGGGGAAAAAAAAACTCAAGAATATGCTTTGACTAATATGTTTATATTCTTTCCAGGAAACTTAATATGACTTACCAATTTTCAGTTCAGTTTGCTGTTAACTTTGATCTCTATTCTGTACCTAGAAAATTAAAAATTCCTTAAGTATTTTGGTGTCAGGAATCAAAGGTAGAAGCAAACTTGCAGAGGTTGATTCTCTTAAATTCTATAAAATATACAAAATGTAGTGGAGCATTTCATAAAAGGAATGGGAGTGGACTCAGAAGCACCAGGCCATTTGATTATGATACATGAACTGTAGATGTATGGCTGACAAGAATCTTACCTGTTTAAAATACTTAGTGTAAATTCTATCACTGTTCCATTTATATATGAACAAACTAAATGCTTTAGTTCTGGAGGTACTATAAATTATATGATATGTTGATGGATTGCTTTATCAACTGTCCATCTTTTCTCAATCAGATAGCATCAGGGTAATATTTTTCTCCATAAATGAAACCTCTAAAAATTTTCACGTTTAAAGTTAGAACTAGCTGGATGCAGGTGGCTCACGCCCGTTATCCCAACACTTTGGGAGGCCGAGGCAGGAGAATCCCTTGAGCCTAGGAGTTCAAGACCAGCCTGGGCAACAAAGGGAGACCCTGTCTCTGCAAAAATTAAAAAAACTAGCCTGACATGGTGGCTCATGCCTGTAATCCCAGCTACTCAGGAGGCTGAGGTAGGAGGATCTCTTGAGCCTGAGAGATCGGGGCTACAGTGAGCTATGATTGGGCCATAGCACTTCAACCTGAGTGACAGACTGAGAGCCTCCCTGGAAAAAAAAAATTAAAAAGATTAGAACTGTATTTGGTTTGTAAGATGGTAAAGATGATTTTATTACAATTGAGATGATGACCTGGAAGTTGAAATACCAGTGGGAGATAGAGCGCATACTAAAGAGCAGCTTACAATATGCTGTCACATATCTCATTTATTATAATTTATATCTGTGCTTGCATTTTGGTAAATGTCAGAGCCATATAAATGTGTTTGAGTTTTAAAAATTATTCATAATAAAAGTTTGTGTAACATTCTTGAAGGCACATGTGATAACATGCCTTGGATCTTTCTGAGGCTCTAAACCTGAGATTTGTATGTAATAAATTCTTAAAAATGGACTAAAGAGGTATTTATCACTTTGTAAGTCTTAATATTAGTCACCCTTTCATAAGATATTACAATTATTTAAATACAAAGGGTTATTATTTGTTTATATTTTTCTATAATTGAGGAATAATTACTGTGCTTTGAGGGACATTTTCATTATCTTTGCTTTAATGTTCTAAACATGATTTAAGGTTCTCTTCAACGAATTTCCAATAATCTTTGCTTCAGTGTTATGAGTACTTAACCGAATATAAAAGCTTACCAAATTCATGCCCAAATGAGAAAACATGCTTCATTTTTATTTTATTATCTGTCCTATTCATAAGATCTATATAGGATATCCTAACAATTGGGTTAAGGCTATTTAAAAAATTAATATGGATAACTTAGATAAAGAAGGAAAATTGTTTATATTAAGATCTGTATTACTGGGGAAAGACTGGTAAATATTGAGTGGAAATGAGTAATTGGATTTGCTGAAAATTATTTTCTCTTAAAGCATCAGTATGTAGACAGATATAGAGGAAAATACCAAAGGAAAATAAGGTGGCAGTGATCTCAAAATGGGTGAGAAGTGATGTAGGGGACTAGCATTGCTAGTAGTGACTCTTTTAGTAGTAAAACTAAAATAATTGACATAAAAGAGATTAAGCCTTAAAAAAATATAGTTTCTGAACCGTAACTTCCAAGCTTTTAAGTATTTCTTTCCACTCATTTAAAAAGTGAAGATAATGATTTGCTATGTTTTTAAAGTATGCAGCTGGAAGGTGTTAATATATTGTTATTATATATACACAGCTGAATAAATGGAGTCATTGAGAGGTGTTACTATGACTACCTTTTTTGGTAAAGAATTATTTCAGTGGTGAAAGACAAATGGCAGAAATTGAAAGATTTAATTAAAATACATTTAGTTAATCTTACTACTTTTTAACTAGTTTTAGGTAGATATTAAAAATGTGAATAATAAGGCCAGGCCTGATGGCTCACACCTGTAATCCCAACACTTTGGGAGGCAGAGGCGGGAAGATCCCTGAGCCCAGGAATTCGAGACGAACCTGGGCGATATGGTGAAACCCCATCTCCACACACACACACACACACACACACACACACACACACACAAAAGTACAAAGTTAGCCGGGCATGGTGGTGTAGACCATAGTCCCAGCTACTCAGGAAGCTGAGGTGGGAGGATAGATTTAGCCCAGGAGATCGAGTGAGTGATCCGTGATCATGCCGTTGAACTCTAGCCTGGGCAGCAGAGTAAAACTCTTCCTCAAAAAAAAAAAAAAAAAAAAGAAAAAAGAAAACAAGGAGAAGAATTTATCTGTATATATAGGACACTTAACTTATTTATTCATCTGGTATATTTTATGTCATGCTCCCTAATGTGTATGATGATATAAATAAATGTTGAAGAAAAAATTTGAAGGGATAGTCTTTGGCAGATTTTTTTACAATGTATTACATAGACAAAGAAACTTATTCTTCATACTTCTGTTATTTTGGTGTGCAGCGGGAGTCTTTCCTTAAGTTAGCTTTCTGTCATGCAAGGTCAAGCTTATTGCATTTTACATTGCCAAACTTTTTTCTGTAGTATTTTCACCAAATACTGCCTCTATTTTAGATAAGCTAGTCTTATTACTCTCCTCAAAAATTGAAAGAAAAAAATGAAGGAAGAAGAATTGAAAACAGTGATTCAAGCAAATACTTGTATACTAATGATACAATGATCCTTATAATTGCAGAATTATTTACAGTAGATAAATAGTAGATACTTAGTATCTATGTTGTGTCAGAAAAAGGTGAAGTCCTCCTAGCTTGCTAAATGACTAATTCAGCTTCCCACATATCTTCCTGACATTAAAAGAAGACAACAACCTGTCTATCTCTTCAGCTTAAATTTGGTAAAGGTATTCATTTTAGCTAGCAACTTTAGTCATTTTGTTTTCAAGACTGTTTTGGGGTTTCTGAAAGGCCAAAAGTAGAGGATATTTTATAAAAACATCATTCATATTTTAAGACTGTGTTATTAACATTCAAAAGATAAATGAAAGAAAATTATTTTAACATAGCATTTTAAAATTTTATTTCATTTTAACTTGATAAACTGTATTCAATACAAGTAATTTTGGAGTTTTAAGTATAAAAGCCTTCAAGAAAAATAGAATTATTATAACTTCAGTATAAAGAATGAAAATCAGTAGCATGTTCATTTTAACTCTTTTTTCCATATTTGTATAATATTTATATGCTTCATAGTTTTATAAACATATGCAGATGTGCATATTTTACCACATAACATGCTCTGAGGGAGGCAGAATAGGTGTTGAGGTGCTATAAGTTTGGTAAGCTTTTGTTACTAGTCAGTTCTCCATTCTGGCTTTCTTTTCTGAAAAAATTTTTATTGTGTTAAAGTATATATGTGTGTGTATGCACATAACATTTGTGATTTTACCATTCTTGAGTGTACAATTCAGTGTCATTCAGTATATTTACAATGTTGTGCAACCATCACCATTCTCCATTTCTGGAACTTTTTCATTGCCCCAAACAGAAACTCTGTACACATTAAACAATATCTCCCCATTTCTCCTTTATCTAGTCCTTGGTGACCTGTAGTCTATTTTCTGATTTATGAATTTGCCTATTCTAAATATTTTATGTAAGTGGAATCATACAATATTTGTCCTTTTTGTCTGGTTTATTTGAGTTATCATAATATTTTCAAGGATCATCCTTATTGTAGTGTGTATCAGTGTTCCTTTTCATAAGTGAATAGTATTACATTGCATGGATTACCACATTTTGTTTATTCATTAATTTGTTGGAAACTTGTGTTGTTTCCACTTTTATCTACTGTAAATAATTCTGCAATGATCATTAGGATACAAGTATTTGCTTGAATCACTCTTTTCAATTCTTCATTTTTTTTCTTTCAATTTTTGAGGACAGTGATAAGAGTAGCTTATCTAAAATAGAGGCAGTATTTGGTGAAAATACTAGAGAAAAAAGTTTGGCAATGTAAAATGCAATAGGCTTGACTCTTTGTGTTTTGGGTGACAGAAAGCTAACTTAAGGAAAAGCCCCCATACACACACAAAAAGTCATTATATTGTATAAGTAAAAAGTCTAGGAATATTTTGATTCCCCAAGGCTTGAATGATATCATCAGGACTTTGTTTCTCCCCAAAGCTTCTTTTCCCATTTTTCAGCTGTTTATCCTTCATGTCACTTCAGAAAGAACTCCTTAAAAAGACAGATAATAGAGGACAGAGTCTTAGTTCTTAAACTGGTGCCTTATTGATCTGACTTGGGACACAGGGCAACACCAAATACCAATCTCTTTTTTTTAGGCAGATGTAGATCTCCTGACTGGTGAGGCTTGGGCCATATGCTCACTGTAGGAGGCAAGGTGCAGGGTGGGGGTTGTTGATCTTAATGGAACCACAGGGACAAGAGTAGAAAACAATAGATGTTCCATCAGAAAAGATTATACTGGACAATGAAAAATTCTCCTGTCAAAGTCAGTGGGATAAAAAGACTCTGTTTAGTATGGTTTTCTGAGATTATTTGTACTTTTCATTTTTTCAGCTGATACAGAGAAATTTTTTTGTTTTTTTAAGTGTACACCTCTAGCAGTATAGGCCCTACAAACACTAAGACATATATAATATAAATAGTATACATTTGGAAATTTTGAAACTTTTCCATTTTGAAACGTTTGCGAAATCTCTGTCACCCTACAAATGTAGGTACATCGCATAAGTACTAGAGCTGAAACTAATTGTTAATGTACCTTGCATACCTTGACGCTTCTGAGTTGATCTTTTAATTTATTAGCGCCTTTGTTGGATTTATATGCAATATTTATTGCCATATTTACTTTAAGTGGGTTTACCATATTGAGAAGTTGATTTCAACGTTAGGTTGGCTATTATTCAAATTAGTCATATTGGCACATTAAATTACATTCTAAACTATAATGTAGTAATTTAATTATCCTTTTCCCTAGAAATGTTTAAAATACACATCCAAGTATTACTGGCATATCTGATATACTCAGTTAGGGTTACTTGAATTTAGGTTTTCGCTTAAATGCTGCCTCATGGCTCAATCAGAATTGTGAGTTGCCAACTTAAAACAGAACATAAAAATATGGTGTGACTTATACCTCGCACTGACACCTTTTGGAGGATGTTTTGTTCTTCACCAACATGGACTGTTGTAAACAGTAATGTCTATGACTGGAAAACAGTTTACTCATGTTCAGGTAGTTAGAGGTGCTGGAAGCTCCCATGACTTTCCCATGTAAGCATGGGATACATAGATGGAGGTGGCAGTGAGCTATGACTGAATCACTGCATTCCAGCCAGGGCAACAGAGCAAGACCTTGTCTCTTAAAGAAAGGTATTTATACACATATATTTTATACAAATATATATATACATACATACATCCTGTCCTCTTAAACACACTGAAGGTACCTGAACAGTGTAAACTGTGACAGCCAGAGCAGGAGAGAACTCCCTTTCTTTGTCACTGGCTTCTTTTAATTAAGGGGAACTGACTGATTAGAAAGACTCACCAACCTAGTATTGGTAACTGAAGATCATCATTTTCTAGCAACAGAAGGAAGACCATGCATGCGCTTCAAAGCCAACAAATCTCTCAAGGCAAACACCAGGGATCATGCACACAATGTAATTCTTACCCTCAGAAGTTGCCCCCTTGCAGCTCTATATAGATAATCCTAGTGCTAGATAACCCAATTAGAAACCCTATGTATAAAACCATAGTCAATTAATTATATTTTCAATTTTGTTTTTACATTTTAGAATTACCCCCAGTATTCTCTTGGGCTTGTGGCTTTCTGTATTTGAACTACTCTTAGTCTATTTGCCAAATTTTTTGCTCACAGCACTGATGTGCATAGTGCTGAAGGTGTGTAGGTCTGCTGATTAGTTACACTGTCTAATGTAGGAATGGGGTTCCTTTGATGATATGTCACTAGCCTTTGCATAGATCCTGACATTTAATGAGCATTCTATGGCTAGCTAAGTTCTAGTCAGGTGTGTGTGGGTATGTGCATGCATCGGAATGCTATGCACAGATGAACTTATTTAATCCTCACAATACCATTATGTGGTTGATATGATTTCTATGCTGGTTTTATAAGTACAGAAGCTGGAACTTGGTAAAGTGCAGTATTTTGCCTGAGATCTTAGGGCTAGTGATTGATATAGTTGGGATTCAGCATCGGACTTCACCCCAGATCTTGTAACTACTCCACTACACAGTCCCTATAAATGTTCACTGACCAGATGCTTTGCTAAATGAAGGAAAGAAGCAGGATATGCTCTCCTATACTATTCAGTTCCCATCTTTGCACCCAGTTCTGATCAGGAGAGAGAGTAAAAAGTGCAGTGGTACCTCTGCTGCAGTTCTCTCCACCATCAGCCAACCCTTCAGTCTGAACTTGCTCCGTTCCATATTATAAACCAATAATTAACCAGAGTAACTCAGTTTTGTTCAGCATTAGGTTGGGCACCTACATGGTTCAGAACAATGTGCTAGGTTTTCTTGTAGATAGTTAATATTTGGAAATTCACAGTCTCTTATTATATACATGCATACATTTAGGGTATGGCTGACTCTGTAAGTATAGAAAAGGTTAAAAAATTCAGGCACACATACACATATACATACATACTCTGAATGTTGGAAGAGCTTAATTTTAATTTTGGTGGGGTGGAAGCATCTTAGAATGTGTTTTGAATGATGAGGAATGTAAGAAGGTAAATTCCCTTGGTGAACACAGGCCAGGCAGTGCTACCCAGGATAAGTTTGCTAATATTTCACAGCTGGACTCCTAAGGAACAAAGCTGATTAAAATATTACTCAGAGATAATAAGTGTATCAAGGTGTGCCAAGAGTTGTTTACAAAAAAATCATTTAAGAATTTACTATAATAGCCTTAGGGAATGTGAAAGAATGCTGAGGTAAAAACTGTTGACCTATTCCTAGCTACCTAATCATCTACTTGCAAAATATCTGGACTTGGGTGAGGAATTATTAATAAAATCTTATTAAAACAATGATAACCTTCTTTAATATATAAGTATTAGAAAATATGAAAATATAGGTGTTTTATGAATGTTTCAAAATATTGTCAGTTCCCCTTGGGATGGGTTGGAGGTTTGTTTCCATCCAAGCCCTTTGAACCTTTTATGCACTGTGGTCTAAAACACCATTATATTAATTATACAGTATTCTCAGAACATGTTTACTATAACTATACATCGAAACCTATGGGATGACAGATTTTTTAAATTACTATGTTAGATATTATAGAGAAATCTTAAATGTATGAGTAACTTTTTCTGAAAAACAAAAGAGGGATGAAATATATCGGTAAAAGTATCCATTTATCTTGATTATTTTCATTTTACAGCATACCTCTGTGTACGTTTGTGTTTTATTTTGCCATCTATAAAGTAAATAACATCCATAATCACACAGTTATCTTTTCAATATTGAGATACTATATTTTTTAAAAAATCAGTAGAGGCATTTTACTTAAGCATTGGCCAAGAAGAATGTTTACCGCATATACAGTTTATATTCTTTCATGCTACAATATTTATAACTGGCTGAGCACAATGGCTCTCACCAGTAATCCCAACATTTTGGGAGACTGAGGTGGGAGGATCGCTTGAGCCCAGGAGTTCAAGACCAGCCTGGGCCACATAGTGAGACCCTGTCTCTACAAAAAGTTCAAATATACACACACACACACACGCGCATACATACACGTATATGTGTGTGTGTGTATATATATATATATACACACACACATATGCAGGTATGGTGGCACACAAACTTATAGTCCCAGTGACTTGGGAAACTGAGGCAGGAGGATCACTTGAGCCCAGTAGATGGAGGTGTCAGTGTGTGTGTGTGTGTGTGTGTGTGTGTGTGTGTGTGTGTATAAAACCTGAAATGATCTAGAAACTTCAGGTCTGGTTATAACTAAAAGGTTTTGAATCCTTTTTTTTTTTTTTTTTTTTTTTTTTTAAGACGGAGTCTCACTCTGTAACCAGGCTGGAGTGCAGTGGCATGATCTCGGCTTACCGCAAACTCCGCCTCTTGGGTTCAAGCGATTCTCCTGCCTCAGCCTCCTGAGTAGCTGGGACTACAAGTGTGCACCACCAAACCCAGCTCATTTTGTTTTTAGCCCGTTCTTAAACTGTGTGTGCATGTGCACTCACTGTCCTATTTTGTATGCATAGAAAGCATGGTAAAATGTTGAATATTTCTTTACACAAGTGATTTGCTGTATGTTGGCCAGCTCTCTGGGAAGTCAGATTATTTTCTCACAGGAAGTGGATTGAGTAGGAATAAGTTTACTTCACAGATATACTAACTACTCTTTTTCACCCTGCAACGTTTTGTTTTCTTCTCAACATATCAAGCAGATCTTTTCATGCTTTTCCGTGAAAGAGCCGGTAATGGTAGTGTAGAAGCATGAATTTCCCTGGATCACATTACGTCTTTGGAATAATTGAAAAATGGGAATTTGAAGTTAGGGAAGAAGGAAAATAATGAACTGAATAATAGAAATAAACAGTAATAGAGAATAAGAAGAGAAAAGGAGAAGAGGAGGAGGTTGAATTCATCAGCATTGTTCAGAGAAACAGAACCAATAGGATCGATATATGGTAATTGGCTCACACAATTATGGAGGCTGAGAAGTCCCACTGTCTGCCACCTGAAAGCAGGAAACCCACAAGTCAGCAGTGCATTTCACTCTGAGTCCGAAACCTGCAAACCAGGCCAGGGATGAAAATCCTAGTCCAAGGGCAGGAGGAGATAAAATGTTCAGCTCCAGCAATGAGGCAGGAAAAAAAGAGGGGCCAAATTTTGCTTCATTCACCTTTTGTTCTGTTCAGGCCCTCAGTGGATTGATGATGCCCACCAGAGAGGGTGATCAACCTTACTGAGCCCACAGATTTGCTAACCTCACCCAGAAACACCCCAACAGACACACCCAGAAACAATGTTTAATTTGGGTACACTTTGTCCCACTCAAGGCTGCTTTGCTTTTCAGCCACACTGGCTTTTGTCTTGGTTCTAAATACACTTCTTCCTACCAGATGCTTTCGCACATGCCGTTTCTTCTGAATAAATGTTGTTCCTTTCCCTGTTTCCTGAGCTAACTTGTAAGAACTCTGTTTCATAATGTCTTCCTCAGGGAAGACTCTTCTGACCACTCCATTAGTTCATGTGCTCAAAGCTCCAAATGCTTCTCTGCAGTCCTTATCAAATTTGAATTTTAGATCTGTTTGCACATATTTGATTGATGAGTATCTCCTGCCCTTGGAGAAAAGGGACTGTGTTTGGTTTTGCTACCAGCATAGTGAATGATCCATAGCAGGTGTTCAATAAATTTGTCAGTTGAATATGTGACTTCTTTATTAGGGGCTGGTATAATTACGGGAGATCATTCTCATAGTCGCAGGAGATAACCTAAGGTAGAGAAGGAATGAAGCTCTGTCTTCCCCACCCTATATGTTTGGGAAGATGATGAAATTGTTAGTACCTGTGCACACCAAATGAGAAGAATAAATTGTCTTATACTTTGATTATTTAAATGATAATCCTTCCTCAAGACAATGACTACAGACTTGGAAGGCAAGAGATACTAAGTTTATTAATTACTTAAACACAAGGACTTCTAAATTTTTGTAGAAGTCAGGTTATTACTGTGCTTTTGATAAATGTTTTTAATATATAATGATGTTGTGAGCCACAGACGACTCAGCTGTCTGGTGAGCTATATGACTCTGTGTTCCCAGGGAATATTTATCAAAAATGAGATTAATTTTAAAAGTGTTTTTCTTATAACATGAAAAAGAAAATAACCTTCACTGTTTATATTATTTACCTTAGAATGCCAGTGTATGGGGTATTGAGATGCACATCTATATAATTAAACTAGCAGCTAAGGTTTCCATATTCAGAATTAAGGTTTTAGCAGTAGAAGGAAATTAATTTTGACTCTTCACTTTCACTTTCCTTAGCAGTGAACAGGGAGATCTACATGGTTTTTTTTTTCATGTTTTTAAAGGGAAGCAATACTGGTTTTAATTTCTCAGGAAATTTCCTCCCGACAACTGAGAGCAAGGGAAAAATTCAGTACATTTTAGCACCTGATTATGTTCAGTGATTTGCTAATTACATCCTGTTCTGCTTGGAGTGTATCTGTGACATCATGGAACTTAAAAACCATACTGTAATTTAAACATCTAAAATTATTAATGATATTGCCCCTTTATAATCATCACCTTAGCAATTTGGGAACATTCTGAAGATGCTTGTTATTAAAATTTTTAATCTGCTTTTCAAGTCCTAAGGCTAGTTCTTTTGAATATTCTCAATGGTGGCAGATCTTTGTCCTGTGAGAATGATTTAAATTTTTGGAAATAGGAATAAAAGGCATTTGGAGGTATTCTTTGTCTTTTGAATAAATGTAGGTGGTTGCGCCTTCTTGATTTCTTTAAGTTTTTTTGTAGAAATTATGCTGTAAATCAGAGATTTGTCATGATGATGTCAGGCATTGAGCTCTTTATGTGACATAAAGACTCCTTAGTTTCCAATTTTTTTTTATGATGCCTATGATTAATGTTTGGACTTGTGAAATTTGGCACTACTTGGTTATTTTTAAATCAGTGATGGCCTCAGTCATCACTTTGATGAACCAGCTTGGTCTTGATATTTTTAACCCTAAACTTTTGTGCTTTCTTTCTATGTTAACTAAAAAAAAATCTTGTTTCATCACTGGCTATTTTTAAGTTTCCAGTGAACAATGACAATAAATGTCAAGTCTTTTACTCATTGAAAATTGGTGGGCTAATTTTTCAAAACAAGATTCCTTTCCAAAGGGTTCTGTATACTTCTAACACCTCAGCCATGAATTGTCTTGTGACTGAATCAGGTATCTGATCTTGCCCAGTCAAGATTTTACCTCCTGCTGAGGGTGTTTCTATGGCTGTTTTATGCACCATTATTATTGTCTACCCAGTTAAACCGTGCTCTTGACATTGCTTCGTTTATTCTTTTCCTGACACTGTTAACTCACTTGTCAATATGATTAACATTACTGAAAATTTGATATTAGCTCTGACTCATTTTTATGCCAATGTGAAACATTCTAAGGTTGTGCCCTAGTTTTTTTTTTATTATTTTATTATTATTTTTTATTTATTTTTTATTATTATTATACTTTAAGTTCTAGGGTACATGTGCATAACGTGCAGGTTTGTTACATATGTATACTTGTGCCATGTTGCTGTGCTGCACCCATCAACTCGTCATTTACATCAGGTATAACTCCCAATGCAATCCCTCCCCCCTCCCCCCTTCCCATGATAGGCCCCGGTGTGTGATGTTCCCCTTCCCGAGTCCAAGTGATCTCATTGTTCAGTTCCCACCTATGAGTGAGAACATGCGGTGTTTGGTTTTCTGTTCTTGTGATAGTTTGCTAAGAATGATGGTTTCCAGCTGCATCCATGTCCCTACAAAGGACACAAACTCATCGTTTTTTATGGCTGCATAGTATTCCATGGTGTATATGTGCCACATTTTCTTAATCCAATCTGTCACTGATGGACATTTGGGTTGATTCCAAGTCTTTGCTATTGTGAATAGTGCCGCAATAAACGTACGTGTGCATGTGTCTTTATAGCAGCATGATTTATAATCCTTTGGGTATATACCCAGTAATGGGATGGCTGGGTCATATGGTACATCTAGTTCTAGATCCTTGAGGAATCGCCATGCTGTTTTCCATAATGGTTGAACTAGTTTACAATCCCACCAACAGTGTAAAAGTGTTGCTATTTCTCCACATCCTCTCCAGCACCTGTTGTTTCCCGACTTTTTAATGATCGCCATTCTAACTGGTGTGAGATGGTATCTCATTGTGGTTTTGATTTGCCTTTCTCTGATGGCCAGTGATGAAGAGCATTTTTTCATGTGTCTGTTGGCTGTATGAATGTCTTCTTTTGAGAAATGTCTGTTCATATCCTTTGCCCACTTTTTGATGGGGTTGTTTGTTTTTTTCTTGTAAATTTGTTTGAGTTCTTTGTAGGTTCTGGATATTAGCCCTTTGTCAGATGAGTGGATTGCAAAAATTTTCTCCCATTCTGTAGGTTGCCTGTTCACTCTGATGGTAGTTTCTTTTGCTGTGCAGAAGCTTTTTAGTTTGATGAGATCCCATTTGTCAATTTTGGCTTTTGCTGCCGTTGCTTTTGGTGTTTTATCGTTACCATTCCATACATGACATCTCTTTTTCGTTCGTCTTTTTCCCCAGTCTTCCTTCCTCCATAAAGACTCAGTAGTTGTATTTAACACTGTAATCAATGTAATTACAGTGTTACAATGTAATGTATTTAACATATATCTTCCATTCTTCTAAATGCTTATTTTCATAAATTTTGTTTTATGATATCATCCTAGAAATCTTGTCCACTGACTTTTCTCCTTACCATTAGGTCGCTGTATGTACTTTTAATTCTTTTAACTGCTGCATTTTATCCATATGCTTTGGTCATTTCTCTGTTGGTTTTCCTGGCCTTTTCTTGATAAATTGAAAATGTGTCTTATGTTTTATATTTATAAATCTTTTATAGTCTTTTGTTGCTGAAACTATCGAAGTCTGTAACGTATCTGTTAACTTTGTGATGTCCTTTTTTGATGTAGTCAACAATTTTCCCATTATAATTCGTGCATTTTAGACCTTTAAGAAATTCTGTGTTTCACTGAAATCATAAAGATATTTTTGTACATTTCCTTCTATTAGTTTATAGTTTTATATATTTAGGTATTAAATTTTTCTGTATGTTTTTCTGACTTAGGTAGAGAATCTAGTTCTACATAGCGAGTCCATTTTTCCATCACTCCTTAATAAATAGTCTATCATTTTCTACTGGCTTGAGATACCATATGTATCATATCATGAGTATGTATATATATTAGGTTGGTGCAAAAGTAATTGCGGTTTTTACCATTAATTTTAGTGACAAAAACCACAGTTACCTTTGCACCAACCGAATACATGGATTTGATTATAATTTGTAGCTTTATTCTTCTGTGCCCTTAACAGGACTTTTAATATTCTCTCCAGTACTCTGAGTTCCCTCTCCTTGTGTATGATACAATCTGGAAATTTGCTATGGCACTTGTAGAGCTCACCTCATTTTTACCTTCTTTGAGTTCTCTGTCCTTATTGTCCAGTCTGAAAACCTTTGTCTCATGTTTTACTAGGTTTTCTGATTGTTTAAGGTAAGAGGGCAAATTTCATACCTGTTATTCCACCGCTGTTGTAAGCAGATATTCATTTTTTAATTTCTCGGTGGAATCTTTAGCTTGCTTATTTTCATTCTTTCATTTTATGTGAAAAAAAATCTATTTAAATCTCTACATTGTGCCCTACTGGTTTTAGATGCGGCTCACACAGCCTCGGACATGCAGAACTCTCACTGTCATTCAGCTCTTCAGTGTTTTGTAATTTTTCTTGCTGGTTCTTGCTAGTTCCACTTTACTTAGCTGTGAATTCATTTAACTATTTTTTTCCTGACATGCTTTTAGATTCCTTTTTATTACTAATTTAAAATTGTATTAAATTTTACTTAGAGGTTGTGTTGCATAGGTTGATTCTTTGGAGACTTTTCTGAGACATCCTTTGTGGTCTAATACATAAAATATTCATATATTCTCGAAAGGAATGAGTTAGATTTATTGGATAAAGTTTTTACTGTATATACATCTATTTTAGGTTGTTACTGGTGTCATTCCCATTCTTTTCATATTGGCTTAGTTTTTTCTACTTGATCAGTTCCTGAAAGACGTATTACAATTTCTAATGAAAGATTATATGTTTCTCCCCACATTTCTGTCACTTAGTAGTTACATATCACATGTATATGTGATACATAATACTTACAAGTATTATATCTTATATATAATTATATATTATAAGAATATAGTTATTCTTATATAGAATTATATATTATATATTATATAATTCTATATTATATATATTATATTATATTATTATATTATATTATATATATTATATTATATATAATATAGAATTATATATTATAAGAATATAGTATTATTCTTATGAATGAATTATGTATCTTTTCTCCTTAAATTGCTTACTATAATATTTAAATTGGTACTTAATCTTTCATTTGGTTAATACTTACGTATTTTTTGTCCTTCTCTTCCGTCAACCTTTCTTGGTCTTTTGTGGACAATTTAATGCTAGATTTTTTTTTTGTAAATCAAATCTAAATCAGTCTTTTGATTACTAAATTTGACAAATATATGCTTGTTGTATTTATTATTGTATGGAGGCTTATTTCTTCCATCTTATTTTAGTTTTTATTCATTGTACTTTATTATTGTTTCTTTTTCCTATCTTTTCTATGTTCTATCATGTTGACAACTCAGATTTTAAACTTTTTGTTTTAAGTTACAGATTCTGTTGTTCTCTTATCTCTAACTTAAGATTCATTACATTTGTTTTTCTCTTCCAATGTGTAAAAGTTAATATATTTGTCTTCCCCCACAATAAGAAATCTCAGTAGTCTTTCAACTCACTTCTCTACTATGATCTCCTTTTCTTTCATGTTGGCGTCACCTGGAGTTTTCATTCTATATGTTTTTTGCTTATTCAGGTAACAATACATTTACTAAGGTATTTACTCTCCATTGGTTACCTTATCTCTTGGCTTTCTCTGGAATGCCCTTCTCTTCTTGTTGGAACACATCTTACAAGATATCTTTCAAAGAGGACTCATCATTATGTGATACACTTTATAAGACAAAGAAACCACTAGTACTTCATCCTAGGCCATAAATCTGTGGTCACATCTAAAACTATTCTGTTTCTTTACTCATTTGTTCAACAGCTATTTTGTAGTTTCCTCTTATAGGCCATGTACTTGTCCTAGACCTGAGAAAAGAAAGTCAACAAAAATCTTTGCCTACTAGCGTTTACACAAGACATAGCAGGGAGAGGCAGAGGATACTCGAGGCCAGATCAGCAGTCCTTGGCAATGGCCCCACACTACAGCATGGCTCCAGAGGTGCCAGGATATTGCCCTGTAGTTTCCGGATGGCACTGAACAGGTTATGCTGCTTTCTCATTATGATAATTGGGCAAGTGATATTTTTACTAGGCAACTCAGAGAGAAAAATGGGCCAACTAGAGAGCTCTTCCCAGTCCATCCCTAATCTGTGGCTACTGGATCTTCCTTGATTGTAACTTTTCTATCCATATTAGGATATTAGGATAACTTCTTCCTGCTTCCCCAGGGTTTCTTGGCTGTAGTTGTAGTGTTTGTTTTATTTGCCAAGTTTGGTTCTGAAAACCACCAAGATCCCATATTGTTTGTAATATCTCTGGGATTTGGCTGGGAAAGGAATCCGACTACCCATGGTAGTTTTCCTTCTTGTCCAGAATTGATAGTCCTCACAGAATATATTATTGTTATTATTTACTATTATTATGGAGTGTGAATGCCAATGGCAGTCAGCGCTGAGAGAGTTTTCACAGATGATTGTCAAGCACATCCTTAATTTTAAGGAGAAAATCTAGGAAGCTCAATTATGTATGTGGCCTGTTAGCCTGTAAATGATCAGAACCTTAGGAAAATTATATCTTTTGAATTCCTAGGAAGGTTGATCATTGTGGGGAAAAAAGAACTGAGGGGAGGAGCTGAGGATCAGGGTGGTCCTGGGCCATTTCTCTCTGGTTCCAAAACTGGTTCAGCACCTACTTCCAGCCCTCATGGGAGTCAGAAGAGAGTGCTGTGTAGTAAGTGTCAGAATCAGCCTTGAATTTCTGAAGAAGCAGGGTCAGGGAGCTCTCATAATGATTACTACATAAACAAACCATACTGTTCATCTGGAAGCATCCTGGCAGTGTGTCTTGCTTACCTTCTTTGATTCTAATCCTTTTCCTACCCTGTCTGTTCTCTCCTAATTTTTAGACATACGCCCACTGTCTTTGACTCATTGAATTTCCAGCTAAAGGAACGTAATTTTATATTTCCCATTAGTTTGGTGGTTAGTAATTTCTTTGATACTCAGAAACTTCTCAGAGGCTATGTCTTGGAAGGGCACCAACGCTGCAAAAGATAGTGGAAACAGACTTTGTCCTGATGCATTCAGAAAAATAAGGGGAAAAAATGTGAATTTGGGGTACTGTTCTTACATTGAAAACGATGTCAGTTGCAGGCTGAAACAAAAGCCAAGGAAGGGTAAGGGCTGTATTAAATCCCCTTTTATGATTCCCCTAGCACTTTTTTCTTTTGTTCTCTAACTTGTATTAAATCTGATTATCACAGAGATAGACAACAGGATGAGGTTACAGTGTCCTAAAACAACAAAATACGATGCATGACTGTGACAAAAACAATCATTACATTTAGCGACCAAACAACAAAATAGTTGATCTTAAAATAGTCTTAAGTGAAAAAGACAATGGTAGTATTCCAAAGCCAGCTCAGTTAAATAAAGCGTGGGTATTAATTTAAAAAAAAATTTTTTTTTTAAGATAAATAGAGTCATGTTCTTGCCAAGGCCAACATTTTCATGTTCACTGTGTTAAATGCTGTGTCTAGCAGGAACATATATTAGAGTGCAAAGTATCTTAAGCTTTTGAGAGATTGATAACATTTCTGACCTAATTTTTTGTTTGTTTGTTTTGTTTTGTTTTGTTTTTTGAGACGGAGTTTCACTCTTGTTGCCCAGGCTGGAAGGCAATGGCACGGTCTTGGCTCACTGCAACATCCACCTCCCGGGGTCAAGCGATTCTCCTGCCTCAGCCTCCGAATAGCTGAGATTACAAGTGCCTGTCACTACGCCTGGCTAATTTTTGGTATTTTTAGTAGAGACGGGGTTTCACCATATTGGCCAGGCTGGTCTTGAACTCCTGACCTCGTGATCCACCTGCCTCGGCCTCCCAAAGTGCTGGGATTACAGATGTGAGCCACCACGCCTGGCCTACATTTCTGACTAAATTTTAAAATTTTAGCTATGTTCTCCTCCCTTTGCCTAACCAATTAATTAAACCATGCATACAGTCATACATAGCCCCTCTAGGTTGTAGTAGGGAATACTTTTCCTATCAGAAAGTCTTGGTGAATCATAACTTCTTGAAATTAGAATCTGAGTCCTGCAGCTGTCAGACTTTTTCTGTGGGTTCCCAAGGCTGTTGATTTCCTCTGCCATAACAGATGGAGTGCAAGAGAACAGAAGAGAATATCCGTCTAACAGGAGGCAGGCCCATTCGTATTCCAAATGTATTCATATATTAAAGTCAGGCAATGGGTACATCTGAAAAAAATTCCTTAGACTTACCAAAGCTTCACCTGTAACACATAGGCAGCTTGACAATGGTTATATCCTCAAAAAAATAACTTGAGGTTTCTCCAAGTATTATCTATACCACATAGGTGGTTAGAGCATCAGTGCATAGTTTGTCATCCATAAGTATAGATGAAAAGACTTTTTGCTTCAGAGAAATGGTTAAATTATAAAGATACGGATTTATTTATTAAAATATAGCTATTATTAAAAATGGACATGCATATCATAATAAGTAGTAGCACTTTCTAGGGTTGCTAGGGTGTTTGTGCTTCAGTTGATTATTCAAGATAGAAATGCGTTTGTACATGACACAGTAGATAGTCCTGCACAAGAAGGCAGGGGACAGGGTTCTAGTTCTTCTTCTGTGGACTGTCGAGAAAGTCAAATAACACTAATGGATCTAAGGACCCTTCTTAAAAAGGTAAAAATTGTAGTACTTAAAAAAAAAAAAAGATATCTATGATTTATTTATTACTTTCACCTGGGAACACGGAACCAGGAGTTGAATGGGAACATTTATGGATTTGATTACCTGTGTATCCACGGAGGCACACTTTATGTATTTACTCTCAAAAACAAACAAACAAACAAACAAAAACAAAAACAAAAACACTGTAAGAAGAGTAATGAAAAGAAAACGGATAACTCATTGAGGTCCCACACTGCAAATTACCTACTGTTTCTCATATAATTCTCAGTAGAATCCTGTATGTCTCACTAGCACCATTTGAACAACTTAGAGAGATTAAATAAGTTACTCTGTGCAGCACACTTAGTAGGGGCTGAATTTAAAATCAGATCCCCTTGACTACCCTGACTTCACAGCTTAGGCTGTTTCACATTCACCTTATTTAAAAGTCTTCATTTCTGCATAAAGACTTGCATTTATTCATAAAGCCAACATTGTGTTTTGATAACTCTGGACATGTTTATACCAGGTCTGTATGTATTTAATGAGTGTTCTGAAATACTGTGGCAATAAATTAAAGATGAACATATTTTTCTGAAATATTCATTGTAGGCAAAACAGAGAGCACCAAATCCAGAAAAACTGAATGGTGATTTTTTTTTTTTTGCCACCTTATTGACAAATGCAAGCTGTTCATATTTTATTACTTGGTGAATTTGTTAGTCCCATTGTAAAGGTCATCCTTCTCACCCAGTAAAACTGATTCAGAGAAGAAAGCCTATTTAAGATAGAATTTAGAAATAAAAAATGACTTATAAAAGAATTATATGATTAGGAAGTATTGTACATTTAGACCTCACAACAGTGTATAATAGAAACATTATAGTGTAGTTCTTTAATCTTTATTTGGATACTGAATGCAAAATATTGGTTTTTTCAACTGTTATTCATCTCTATCCTGGAAGTTTCCAAACATGAAAAATACATATATGTCACTGTATTCCTTGTGAGCACAACTTGCCTCTGCTCCCATGAAATTATACCCTTTTAAATATAATCAAGTAAAATAAAAACCCTTTCTTCATGCTTATTAATTTTTAAATCCTGATATAGCCCATCTCAGAAGTGTCTGTGTTCTTCATGTTATCAGTACTGTTCAGGCCATATTACCAGCTGAGTGCCTGTTCTGAAGTTCCCCATAGAATTGCCTTCTGTCTTCCTCATGCTTTTCATACAAGGTCTGTTTTCCTGGTCCTCCCAAATACCAAACCCTGCTTTTTGCCTTACCTCTATGCTCAAGACCGGACAGTACTTGTGATGTAAGGAAAAGCATTGATCTGGATATAAGGGTGAGAGTGAAAACCCAGCTTACCACCATCAAACTCTTACTTAACACCAGAATCCTGGTACTTTTGCATTCCTAGTTTCTTCCTCATGACCTTCATCTCACCTCTGCCCCTCCTCATCCTCCTCAGCCACATCCTGGCTTTCTTCCTCTTCCCTCCCCACTTTGTCTTTCTTCTCCTTTCTCTCCTTCTCTACTAACACAATCTATTGCTTCAGCTCCAGGTATTTCTTTTTCCTTGGGTTCTGAGGAACAAAATGCAGCCACACAGTTTCCTCTGTACTCATAACCCCAGAGCAAGCTCCTAACTCTTTGTAGTTGTCTGGGGGGTTTTATTATTAAAAACATTAGGAAATAATGGAATAATTAACAGGAAGAGAATAGTCTGTGTACTCATAACCCCAGAGCAAGATCCTAACTCTTTGTAGTTGTTTAGGGGGTTTTATTATTAAAAACATTAGGGAATAATGGAATAATTAACAGGAAGAGAACAGTCTCATTTCAAGGTTTAAAGTTTTTACTTGAGGTGGCTCTTTTTGTATCCAGAGATATACCATTAGACTCTACATCACCATCGTGCAACTTTTTCTGTCTCCTCATTGTCAGAATAAATTAAGAGAAAAAATGAAATTTAGGAAGAAAGGGGCCCATTATCTCTGATCCTGGTAATAAATAGTCTGTGTGGTTCTTCTGGCCAGAGAATTGTGGTTCATTAATTTTGCATTACCCTCCTCCCTGAGAGGTTCCTATGTGGCTCCCACCATAGCTCCAATAGACTGAAACTTTTGGAGACGTTATTTGGAAAGGTGGATAGTGGTGGGGAAAAGAACGGGTAGGTTGAGAGCATTGATTCTAAGGCTCCATTCTCCTTCTAGTACCCAGGGAAGGCAAGGACGCTCAGAATGAAGCAGAGAAAGTGGAGAATCAGGCAGGTTCATTCCAGTGGCATGTAAGATAATTGAATCCAAGACACGTGTCCAATCCATACTTTCCAGACATTTAGAGCTTCCTGTTTCACAGGTCAGAGGACTTTCTGCAGGAGGATGGTTGGTGAGACGCGCCTCGTTCTATTTCCAAAGTAATGGGCAGGGGAAATGTAATCTTAACACTCAAAACTAGATCATCGTTTAACATACTTTTCCATTAAAACATCACTCTACATTATGGGCAGATTCTATATTAGTAGTATATATCAGGTACATTATGGATTTGATAGACTTCTGTAGGAACCTTAGGCCACTGAGGTCCATTTTTCTGTAGAAAACTCATCTTGAGTGCTACACAAAAAGATTTTTGGAATCTATAAATTATGGATTGGCTTGTAAACTCAAAAAATATTTTCTCTTTCTTAATTGAGAAAATTAGGAAAATCAGCATAAACAATTTAAATTTGCTCACTACATCTATGAATAATGCATATGTATTCTCTTTCATCATTTTGCATGTTGATGGATTATCATGAAAGTGAAAATATTTGAAAGACTAAATACCAATCTCTACTTGTAAGAGCTAATAAAATTAAATGGCTTTCTTATTTAGAAGATTTGTGTATTATTTTGAAATACAAAGAAAATTGCCAAGGATTACTAATATGTAGTAACTACAATAAATAATGAATTGACTTATGGGTTAATTTGCTTTGTATCTTCTAGTAAGTAACCTACTCTATACACTGGAAAAAATCTGAGACAAAAATTGGAGCAACTGATTTTTCTATTTAAAAGACAATCAAATAAAAATATATTTTGCTTCCTAATAGACATTGCAAAACAAATTTTATTTACTTTGTCTTCCTTCATAATTGTTTTGCCTGTTTTCATACTTCAAGGGATGTCGGGCAAAAGCACTACTGTCACCCTCTCCACTTTGTCAACTTGCAATTTAAAATAATCATAGAAGACCCATGAGCCCCCCACATTTAAGCAACTCTCACTTTAATAAGAATTTTAGTAATTGATTTAATATTTACTTGGCCTGAAGAATGCAAGTGAGATTTTCTGCCTCCACTCCATCCTCATCCTTTTGGTTGCCTGGAAACATAGAACCAAGTACAGACGCAGCAGTACAGAAAACTAGGTTTAACTATCATAGAAATTGATGAAATAAAATGGTTTCTTTCCAGGTAAAACTGTTTCTTCCAAGTTGAAACTGTTGTTTTCAAGTTTCATATTTCAATGGACAAGTGTGTTAAATGCTGTAACTCCTGGATAACACTGGGGAAAGTTATCCTAGTGACTTACATATCTGATGTGTGTATGTATGCATGTGCACATATAAATGTACATATCAAGGTAATCCCCATAAACAGCAGGAGAACTGGCAACGACTGACTTCTGATGAAATTTAGTTTGCAAGCTTGCCTAGTTATTTACACAGTGATTTGGTAATAATTCAGGTAGTAATTTGCCCATAGCCTTAGTTTCTTTCCCAATAAATGATAGTTGGAATCACTGACTTCAAAGTTTGAAGATTGGGATTATTAAACCTACAGGAAGCTGTGCTAAGATGAACTCAGTCGAAAACAAAGTTCTATATCTGCAAGAATTAGAGTTTATCCAACATAGGTGAATTTTCTTATAAACAAGTTTGTCTATAGTGATAAAGTTGTCATGTTTTTAGCATTTATGGTGTTTTACAGATTATGAGAGTCCTCTTAATCAGCTGTTATATTTCAACTGGGAAGCAAAATTAGGAATATACTTTTTATACCAAATATAGTGTAACCTGACAGAAATTTTTAGTCATAGCTAAAGAGGTGTTAAAATTTTCAAAGGACATCTCATCTGTGAGAGACAGTAGAATAAGTTATCCCTTTTAAAGGCCTGTTTCAATTTGTGGCAGACGTTTTTCTTTAGGTTAAAAAGATACACATGATTGCTTCCTGAGATTTCTCTAGCTATGTGATTCTGTAGCATGCTGTAAAATATTAATGTTTATAGACATAAGTTGTCTTAAAGGATAGCATCCTATATTAAAATCAGCAGCATTTGCAAGACTAATAATGAGGAAAATTCACTCATACACATTTACTGTACTTTGATTCAAAATGCCTTATTTACTTAAAGATAGTATTCTTAGACCATATTTGTAAATGAGAAAGGGAAAACTGCCACAAAATGAAGCAACTCTTCTAGAAACTTAATTAAAATCATGATGATAATTCAGCCTGGAGTTTAGTTTTATTTTCAGCTAGTCATCTGCAGCCATGCTTCCCACAGAGGGAGGTTGCCAGGCCCACAGCGCACTGTGCAAGTTGGATGAACAGTATTACAGGCTGTTTATGAGCAGATTACATCTGGGATCTGTGGAGAGCAGCCAGAGCAGCAAGACAGAGATGATGAATGCAGGGTGTTTTCTAGGTAGATTTTCTAGCCACCAAAATGCTCATCACTTTTCTTTAGTACAGTGTTCAGAGTATTATAAAAACAAAGTGTTTTTCTTGACTTAATTGTTCACAGTAGGACCAGCAAGTTACTCTGGTTTTTATATTCTAATTTTGAAATTGTTATATGAGCAGAAGTCTTATTCTATGGGCATATTTGTGTGTTCTTTAAGTTAATTTGGTGGCTTGTCACTAAAGCAGTAAACTAGTTTTAGCTCTAGCAACTGAAGCAGCCATTCTGCAGTTGAGATTGGGATAGTTTGCCTACACGTCTGTATCAAAAAGTGGCATGGCTTATATGTGTGTGTGTGTGTGTGTGTGTACCGTGTTCAAGAGAGCAGCTACACAATGACAAAGCAATGCGGAAGACCCGTTCATCCAGGGGCAGGACACATTTCCATCTTGGGATATAGGTATTCATTCAACAAATATGCGCTAAAGAAGTAGCATGTGCTTAGAAGTCCAGATATTAAAATAAATAGAACATTGTCTAGTTGCCCTGTGGCTTGTCGTCTAGTTTACTTGGTTGCAGCAAAGCAGGCATATAAGGACAGGCTGGAACCTGAAATGAGCTCTGTCTTCTATGAGAAGAAGGCACGTGATAGGACATTAAACTCATCTGCAACATCTGTGTGGATATCCAGTCCAGTAAACAAGAGCTCTCTCCATGGAAGGTGGCAAGCGGCAGTTGGCATAAGGAAGAGAGAGTGTCCTAAGTTAAGTTCTTGAAGTATGCCATAATAAAGGCAGTATGCAGAAAACAATTAACGTGGCAGGCCTGAGACTACTGTCATTAGAAAGACCTGCTCACAAGGTTGGCCTTTGCCTGGAGTTTGAGAACTGAATAATCAACAGTTTCCTACCGATGTAAAACTTTTCCTAAATGGCAAGAGTGCCTCACTGTGTCTAAACCATACAATGTGGTTTCTACTGGGCATCTGCCTTCCATTTGGCTACATGCTGGGCAGAAGGTGCTTCTACGACTAGCCTCCAATAAAAACCCTGGGCATTGAATCTTTAATGAACTTCCCTGGTAAACAACATTTCTTGCCACAAATTATTGCTAAAAAATGTAAGTGCATCCTGTGTAACCCAATGGTAGAAATCCCTGGAAGCTTGTGCCTGGCTTCCTCAACTTCACCACCTGAGCCTGTGCCCTTTGCTCTGTGTTCTTTTCCTGTGTATAATCAGTAAGACTGAGGGTGGTCTTGGGCATCTCCAACACAGACAGGATCTAGATTGCAAACTGATAGGTAGGTGCAGGAAATCTGATAAATAGCAGTATCTTGTCTGTTGTTTTTTAGTCCAAATATGAGACTCCAAGGGATATCAGTCCAGTTTGATAGGCTGCTTCATCACGTCCCCAGAAAATATAGGAGGCACTCAGTCTATCCTTATTTTCCTACCTATTAGTTTTGAGTGATAGAAAACTTAAGCAAAATGAGAATTGTTTGATTCTTATAACTGAACAATCTAGGAATAGAGCTTGCTTTAATTGGATGCACAGCTCAAATGATGGCTCCATTTCTGGGTCCTGCTGCTTTTTTGCTGGTTATAGATATCCTTGTTATCATAAGATGCCTGTAGAAGCTCTAGGCTCACCTTTTCCCTCCAAGAGGGAAAAGCCAGAGTTGAAAACTGGAACTCATGAGTTTGGGTTTTGCCATGTGCCTGCCCCTGTACCACATACGGAGGCACCCCAGAATCTTGGCATGAGCTTCCCTCACTCTTCCCAAAAACATAGGGCCTAGAATGGCATTTTCCAGAAGTTGAGTAAAGAGATACTGGTGAGCCAGAATCACAGCAGATGTTTACTACTCCCATTACCCCTATCAAGTAAGAATCATTAGTTTACCTGATAAATTTTATGAATATGTCTTCAATGTTTGTACACCTTTTGGAAAAATGCTTCCTGAAGTAGCTAATCTGTCAGATACAGCATTTTGATTAAAGTACCCCATACATAGATTAGTGCCCATTTCTGAAATCCTCTTTTTGTATTCCAATGAAGTCCTGTATCTACATTCATGGGATAGATGCAATATTCAGGTTCAGAATGCTATTCAGATTTTCTGTATAATTGGGCCTATGCCTATCAGACCAATTTAGATTTTAGCCTTATTTTCCTATCTAGACTCACTAACTGGACTCAGATTATTACTGTGTTCCTATGGCCTTTTAATTCTGTCTCTTACTCATATTACTCATCTCCTGAGCATAGTAATTTAACTTTCTGTCACCTTGAAGAAAGGAAATGAGCTTTTTATGAACAAACATTTCCTGGAACGTGGTCAACCGTTTACGTGCAACTCAATAGGGAATAAGATGCAACTCAGTAAGGAATAAGGTAATGACTTCTTAAGAGAATTAAGAGAATTTATTTCCCAGTTGCTTATTTCTTTGAATTTGAACATGAAACTTCTTTGCCACTCACCTCATTCATAGTAGATAACTAAAACTATATAAACTATGTAAATATAAACTTATTTAAATCCCATTATATCTTTTTTTGTCTTAGTGTCTAAAGGTAAATGAAGATGAGGCATTTGAGATATTTTAGTTATAAGGCAGTGCAAAAAAAAAATTAGCCTTTACCACTGAAATGTTCAAACTACTGTAGACATATCTTTTTCTAGATTTCACTTTGGTGAGGACAAGACTATTTCTTCTCATTTGTGATTTTATTTTAAGTACACCTGGTAGAGCTTAAAAACATGAGATCTTCCATGGTGTATATCAGAGATATGCCACTGTTTAATTTATTGCAAAAAGTATGAACTGAGTATTGAAATAACACTGCACACTGATAGCGAGAGAAGACACATTTCAAGTTTAAAAATAGTTCTCTTCTTGTGTATGCACATATCTTTTCACTCTTCCTGCTCTCTTTTCCTTTTTCTTCCATTTTCCATTTTATATACAAGGATGAAGAACATGCTAAATATCCTATTTAAACATCCAAAATGTGTGAAGTTTCTCCATTTGCATATTTAATTTGTTCATGCTGACAGAGAATAATTGAGAGAGATGTAAGTAGTGTGGGTGACCATTCCATGAACACATGCCCCATTCCATGAACACATGCCCCAGATTGAGCAGTCAAATGGGAAATTGCAATCTGCAGTTTTCTCATGAGGTCTCAATCCCTTGTATGTCTCTTGTAGTGTGAGTATCATGCTGACTTGAGTGTGATTCTTTGATTTAAAGACACAGATGTTAAAATAAAAATGGCCCTAAAGGCAGGCCAGCTATTTTGCCTCATGTTTAACTGAAGGAATAGTAATCTGTTCAGTGATAGAGGGGGAAAAGCCTGGCTACTATAGAACTACTGACTGGCTGAATATGGTACGTCATTCTCCAAATGGACACAGAAACACTGGTTATTTTACTTTATAGGTAAATCAAGGATTTTCTAGCATGAGATTTTTAGAACCTAAACATTCCCATTGTATCATATTCATCACTATCAATGCTTCACCCTCATAATTTGGGCATGTGGGTATATAAGGCTTGTCTTATATTTTCAAAAGAGTTTCTTCTTTTCATTGGCTCTTTTCTGTTCAGTAATTTGATAATAGGTATCTATAGTCTTAAAAAGAGACATTAAACTCATCATATTTACTTCTAGAAATTCATCCTAAGGGAATACTTCTACAAATGGAAAGTTTTACAAGTATGTTCACCAGAAGGCTTTAAGTAAGAACAAAAATTATATTTCCAATACTAAAGGCTCCTCAATATAATGGTGTACTATTCAGTCATTAAAAATAATTGTTATGATTAGTAGTAACTGATAACAGCTCTTAAGTGTTTACTATGTGACAGGCATATAATAAACTTACATGTATTATTGTAGAAGAATTCAAAATTCTTATATTTCATAGATCTACATAAAAATGTCTTATATATTGCATTTTCTTATATTTAAATATGCACATATACATTTAAATGAAAATTCACCGAAATTAAATAAAATAAAAAATGCACCTTCTCAGTATGCTAGCCACATTTCTGGTGCTCAAGAGCTGCATGTGGTTGGTTCTTGCCCTATTGGACAGAGCAGATAGAAAACATTTCCATCACCACACAGGGATTGGTTAGACAGTGATGCCTAACCTTTGAATTAGAAATTGTAGTCCAACAATTCCCTGTAGAAACATTAAAACATCTGCATCCTACTTATAGCTGTGGAATAGCTACATTTTTTTTCTGCATGCTTGGGGCAGACAGTTGGGAATTGTTACAACAGCTGTCTGTTAAAGAAGGGGTAGTGAGATTTCAAAGTTGGGAGCTCTGCTTGAGCTTACCTTTCAGATAGTCTGTGCGGTCTTGCAACAGCATAACCACGTTCTTTTAAACTGCTTGACCTAATGTATTTTAACATGTGCTAGTTGTGTAGGTTTCAACTCACAATCCTCTTTTTTTTCATGTATGGAGTGATTGAGTCCTAGAAAGATTAACCAGAAGGCAGAATAAATCTCTTATTCTAGAAGTTTCCTAATTCACAGGAATAGTGGTAAGGAAATAACTATCAACTAGAAATAACCATCAACTAGTTTGTCCTCAGAAAAATAAGCATTGAATTAAGGATTAGAACTTGTTTGTCTCTTCCTCACTGTTTTTTCTTTTACTGAACCCTTCATCTCCCTGGTTAAAAGTTAGAGAAGTGAAGCCATGTTATTATATTTCTACTTCATTCTCTGGGAAGTTCAAATTCTAGTAAATGAGAAAAGGACATGTATTTCACCATGCATGTATAGAATCAATGTAACTTGATTCTAACTATAAAAATTGTACATGTTTTTTGCACACTATTGGCAGAATGATTAGTTTCTCACTAAAATATGTGCAACTTTTAGAACCTTTTGATTATGTGAAAAAATATAATAAATAGAAACTGCAAGATGTTTTATTAGGGTATACTATAAAATACTTGAAGTCTTAAATTGCAGATAACTTGGGGGATATTAATATTTAAACTTCATTTAGCAGTGTTGTTTTCTTCTAGAAGATATATATTTTAAATGACTTCCTCAGTTTAGTTACATCCTGAGGTATATTTAGGAGTAACAGACCTATTACCTGTTACTTAAGAGTTCTGGCTGGGCACAGTGATATGCCCCATAGTCTCAGGTACTTGGGAGGCCGAAGTGAGACAACCTCTTGAGCCAAGGAGTTCAAGACCAGCCTGGACAACATAGTGAGACCCCATCTCAAAAACAAATAGTTCCATTGCTGTTGGTTATGATTCCATCTCTTCCCTTGCAAGGATGATTTGGTCACGGTCCTTGATGCTTCTTAAGCACAGAGAAGGGTTCTTCTAGCCAGTTTTCCTTGTAGCATTTGTTAAAGACAATTCTTGTAAGCACCCAATGATTTCATCTCCATTTCTTTTTTTCTCCCGTTTTTCTTTGACTTTTTGCTTTCTTTCCCTCTGTCTTTCTTGCATCTCCCTGCTTCATTGCCTAATCTTTACATCAGTTATATTCTTGTGCTGCCAGCCAAAGCCAGTATTTACCAATGAACCTAGCCCTTTGGATTGACTTTGAACTTAATGATTGATCATATCTGCTTTAGCTGTTGACCCTGACCTAAAAAGGATATACATTAGCCCAAATAGATCAGTTTATTTTCTCTTGTAATCATTTCAGTGTTAGAAATTTTAGTCTGTCTTGTATTTTAGTCTGGGTTTAAACCACTTCAATATGCACACTAAATCAATTCAGCAGGAGGACAAATTATTTCAGACTCAAAGGCTAATTTTATCCCTGTTTGTTATTCTCTTTATGTTGAGTAAGTCCTTTTATTAAAGGTATTAGGAGTTCACTTATCTGAATGTTCATTATGGGTGAAATAATAAGTTCAAGAAAAATATTGTTGTGATATTCTACTTTTAATCATCATGTTCACAGATGTTCTACTAATCAGATTCAATATGTGGATAACCAGTGCTCAGTGAATTAGAATTAAGCAACGTAAAGCCAAATAAAATTTTAACTCAAAAGCTAAGATAGTCATGTTACTTACTAAGGATAATTTGAAGACACTTGAAAGTTTTCAGAGTCCATTTTCAATTTAGTTCATTGAACTGTTACTATGTGCAAAGCCCTAGTGACATGGTATTATAACTAGGAGAATGCTGGTATGGCCATGTTTACTAAATGTTTGCAAAGACATTTATTAAAATGTATTGAACATTAATGTACTAACTGCCTATCAAATGTACTACACATTTAAAGGTATATTATCTAGCTTTTTGACATATTGTACATCTCACCATTTTTTCAGCATCTGTGTTACTTCCTACTAACACGTTAATTAGTTGTAAAAGTTAATTTGTTGTTCAATAAAAATAATGGATTTACTTTTTAAATTTCATATGGATTGTGAATTAAAAAATTGAAAGCCTACATTTTCATTTGTTAATAGAATCAGAAGATATTATTTTGTGGGCTTAAAGCAAATTGCAGAAAATGTATTTCTTTTCAATTTAATTAATGAATAACTTGAAAATGAAGAAACTAAGACCAGGACACATACACCCCAGAAAAAGTACATAATCTTTATTGCATAAAAGATGTTTTTCTAGTTAGAATTTAACTGTTATCTTACTTTTAAATTAACCATGGATTTTACTCTTATTAGAAAACAGCGGTAGGCCTGGCGTGGTGGCTCCACGCCTATAATTCCAACACTTTGGGAGACCGAGGTGGGCAGATCACCTGAGGTCAGGAGTTTGAGACCAGCCTGGCCACCATGGTGAAACCTCATCTCTACTAAGAATACAAAAATTAGCTGGGTGTGGTGGCACGCACCTGTAGTCCCAGCTAGTCGGGAGGCTGAGGCAGGAGAATTGCTTGAACCAGGGAGGCGGAGGTTGCAGCCAGCTGAGATTGCGCCACTGCACTCCAGCCTGGGCGACAGACCAAGACTCCATCTCAAAAGAAAAGAGCTATAAAAGTGTCAAGGAATGTTTTGTTTTCTATAAAATAGACATAGATAAAATTATTGAGAAATCCCAAGCATCCATTTAGAATGTTGCTAAGCATTTTCATAGAAAATTGGCCAATCTAATTTAAATGACTGAATATGGTATTGCTTTCTTATTTTTGATAACTCTCATTCGTTTTTTTCATTTAATACTTGTGGATTAGTTTTCTCAATAGGAAATGTGCAAATACTAAATTATCATGATTTCCTTCTTAATAATGTGAAAATACCTTAATTGAATTTAGAGTAGCTTAAAACAAACTGTAACATCAAAAAAAAATTTTTAATTTTATTTCTGATTATATGGTTTGATAAATTAATATAAACATCAGGATTTGCTTCCTTTTTTTCTTTGCGAACATGACAGTGTTAAAGCTCTACAATTTTGCTTTATTGAGAAAAAGGCAGAAAATATAATATGACTTTGGTTGTTTTTCCTTATTTACTTTTCATCTTCTGTCAGTTTCCTCATTCTAGAGAGAATTTTTTTTTTTTTTTTACCTCTGTTGCAGAGGGCTTTTCTGTCACTACTTTGAAACAAATTTGATATTGTTTATTTTTAAAGAAACTTGACTAGTACTGTATTAATTGGCCAGGCTACTATTTATATTTATTAATTGCTGTCTTCTGTGGCAGATTCATAAGAATCTGTTTGAAGAAATAAGTTTTTTGTTTAATGCACCTAATTTATTGGTCAAAACCAATTAATGCAACCAAAGCAGTGAAATTAAAAATTAGGATTTCAGTAGTTAAAAAAAAATCTTTTGACAAAAGTTTGTTTAAGCCTCAATAGTTGCACAGATCAAGTCACAATGATAAAATCATAAGCAGTCTATCACTTATTCAGTGAGATCTGTTGTAGTACAGTACCAACAGTAGGTCCTGTGACTGGGCCACACAGTTCCAAGAATCTCCCTGGGGAGAAATAAAGACACACACAAGTCAGCTCAACTGTTCCTGTGACCCAAACAAGCTGAAAGGGTGAGGAAAGGTGGCCTTGCCAGCCTGCTGCAAGACAGGCAGATTAATGAGATGGACAAGGGTAAGAGGCAGCCATATTAATTACAGAGATATAGCTATGGCTGCTTCTCCGCTCAAGCTCTTTTTATTACTTACAATGTAATAGCATACTATGTGGAGCAGAAGTGGGAATGTAAACTGCAGTAGAATGAATGCTTTTTGGTAATTTGCAAACTTTTAAGGCCAGAAATTACCTAATATATCTTCTCTTCTTTATAAGAAAATAGAATTAATGTATGAATTAGACTGAATAGAATTAATGTATAAATGTTGAGCCTGTTTAGATTGTAGCAGCAATTTTATTTAGGAGACTGAGCCTTGATCTGAGCCTATTCCTATCACTAACCTAAGGCATGTTCCTAACCTCTCTGAGCCACCAGGTTTCTAATATGTAAAACTGCAATAGTAATACATACCTTAAGGATTATCAGCAGTAATAGGCCTGCAGAAAATGATACTCATTATTTCCAAGTTCCTGCCTTAATCTTCACTATCGAACTCAGGAAGCAATGCATTTCAGGACTCCTAGAATTTATTTACTGAAGAAACAATAGAGTTGAGCAAATATATTAGAGATTTTCATATGCTTTCTTAAGATAAATCATAAGCCTCCAATCTTTTTTGACTTAAAGTACTCATGATATTTACTGAGGAGACAAGAATTTAAGATAATGTTATCTCCTCTGTGAAAGGATAGGAATAGGCAATGAGTAGTGAAACAGTGGGGGTCCCTCCTCAAGTTGCTGAGAGTTCAGTGCAGGAGTCAGGAAAGTGAAGAAGCAGTTATCACCAAGTGCAGAGATGCTATGGAATGGTAGTCACAGAGCAGAGGTGGAGCTCAGCAGAAGAACGGAAATAATAATGGAGAGACTGGAGCAGAGTTGGTGAAGGTTTCCCAGAGGACAAGCATCCTAGATGCATCCTCAAAATTAAATCTTTAAAAAAAGGTATATTTGAAACTTTGAGAGATTCTTAGTGATTTAGGTGTCCAGAATTTTTCTATTGCCAGTTGCTGTTTTTAAACTATATATAAGATTAATTGTTTAAATATAAAAGAATATGAAGAAATAAAATTATTCATAATCTTATCCCAGAGATGACATTTCACTTTGCATCATGTATGTATACTTTGACTTAACAGAGTTAAAATTATGTAATATGTACCACTTCATAAGGGTTTTACTTAATATCAGAGTAGTTCTGTTTTCTCATGCTATTACCTATTATTTTAAAATATGTTTTTCATGGCTGTATAGAATTTTTTGTATGGGCCAGCCATCATTTGTTTAATCAGTCCCATAATGTAGGGTCTCAGTATATGTTATCGGTTTTCTACAGCTGCTGCAAATTACCTCAAATTCAATTGATACGTAATAACTGTACATATTTATGGAGTACAATGTGATGTTTCAATACATATATACACAGTTATTATTTATTAATTAAAAATAAAAGAAAACCTTACAAATGAAAAAAATCCCACAAATGTATTATCTTACAGTCTAGTATGTCAGAAATCGGACAGAGGTCAGATAGGTTTACTCTGCCTCCGTCTTCCACTATTAAGAGTCCCATGATTATATTAGGCCCACCTGAGCAATCTAGGATAATCTCCCTGTCTCAAGGTCAGTTGATGAGCAACATTTAATTCTATCTGCAACCTTACTTTCCCTTTGCCAGGTAAAGTAACATGTCACATATCTAGGGGAGTAGGACACCAATAGCTTTGCGGGACAGATATTCTGCTGCCACAATGTATTTTTTGTTTTTTGGTTTTTTTTTCCAGTTTTATAAATAATACTGTATAATAATGATGTTCTAATGAACTTCCTTTTACATAAATCTTTAGTCATATCTTTATTTCTTTAAGGTAAACAAATAGCCAGGTTTTCTCTGTAAGGGGAATAATATTCTTTTTATTTCTTCATTACATATAACTCAAGATTTTATATTAATATATCCCTAGTAATTGCTTGATTTAGGACTTAAAGAGTAATATAGACCGGTATTACTTAAAATTGGTGACTGGGTTATTTTACAGATTATTGGGTTTCTACCCACATGTAGTAATTTTCTTGCTACTTCTGGCAAGTACAGACTTAAGATTACTATGCAGAAGTATAAAATATTGGCCAGAGATTAGTTGAAAGTAGAAGCTGGTGAAGATAGAAGGAATTATATTTATTTTCAGTAAAAATGATCATAGAGGGTTTTGTAAATATTGTATAATAAAAACAACAAATGAGATTTGGCCTTTAAAAGGTTGTTTATGGCCAGGCATGGTGGCTCATGCCTGTAATCCCAGCACTTTGGGAGGCTGAGGTGGGCGGATCATGAGGTCGGCAGATCGAGACCATCCTGGCTAACACAGTGAAACCCCGTCTCTCCTAAAAATACAAAAATTAGCTGGGCGTGGTGGTGGGCACCTGTAGTCCCAGCTACTCTGAGGACTGAGGCAGGAGAATGGCTTGAACCCAGGAGGCAGAGGTTGCGGTAAGCCAAGGTGGTGTTACTGCACTCTAGCCTGGTGACAGAGTGAGACTTGGTCTCAAAAAAAAAAAAAAGAGAAAAAGGTCATTTACCGCTAAAGCATAAAGTCTGCCTCTACTCACTTTCTCTGTATAATAGTATATGAGTACCTTGCAAATATTCATATAGTTTACAGTAATTGTAAAATATGGAGTAATTTCTTAGAGTATAAGACTATATTTATACTAATATATCTTAAAATTTCTCATTTAATAGCAAAAGTACAAGAATCTGCCAATACGTTAAATACACAGAGAAATATATAAATCCTGAAAGAATAAAGTAATAATTAAAAATACATTTTAAAAACTATCAACAAATATATTGATAACAAATTTGGGGTTTTAACTGAATGGTGATATATAAATAGAAAATAAGTAGTTTGTCAGATATATATGATCTGCAGAAAGATCTAATAAGCCTAATAAACTTTAAAATGAAATAATATGATATGATAATATGAGCCAATATTTGGTTTGCTTTTAACAAAAATAGGAGCAATTCTTGTATCTAGTTTATGTTTGTAAATGTATCTAAAACCACATCACACTCAACATTTAAGTTATATTGCTCAATTTGGAGAGAGTTTTTATTTTAATTATTAAGTCCCCACTTGTACTTTTATAAAGTAAACACTTTGAACTGTTCATAAGAAAAATGGTTTACTATGTATGGTTATTTGAAATCTGGAATGATTTTAGTTATTTTTATTGAAATATAAACAGATCATAGCTATGTGGGTCAAATCATAGTAGTATGAGTCACAATATAGAGTTAAGTTGCATCAGTTATTAATATAATATTAGAACATTTTGGTTACTTGTGAGAATTCCAAATAGAGGAAAATACTATATTTGAAAGATTGTCTGTGTTGACAAACTTCTTTGATGTTATGCCATTGTAAACATCACATTATTAGCAAACAGTGTTCATAAAAAGTGAAATTAATACTGTGCTCTCTTGCAGTTTTGTCCTGTGAGGTAAAGAATAAACATCAAAAGTAGGATAGGTTTTTGCCCTGTCACTAATTGCAGGTACCTTGCTAAGTTGCGTGTTAAGTAAAAACTTAGAGTGGGCTGGGCACAGTGGCTCAAGCTTGTAATCCCAGCACTTTGGGAGGTCGAGGAGGGTGGATTACCTGAGGTCAGGAGTTCGAGTTCAGCCTGACCAAAATGCTGAATGAAACCTTGTCTCTGCTAAAAATATAAAACTTAGCTGGGCATGGTGGCGTGCACCTGTAGTCCCAGCTGCTCGGGAGGCTGAGACAGGAGAATTGGTTGAACCTGGGAGGCCGAGGTTACAGTGAGCCGGGATCACACCACTGTACTCCAGCCTGGGCAACAGAGCGAGACTCCTTCTCAAAATAAATAAATAAATGAAAATAAAAACTTAGAATGATTAAATCCATAAGCATTTTCTCCCATGAACTGGGCAGGCGGCAGAATGTGGGCATTTGAAGCAGCCTGCCCAGATGGCACTGCTACTTCTCCAGAAGCACATGGATCCTCCATGGATTATTGCTAAGTCAATGCAATCAATCTGTCAGTTGGTATCTGCCAGATCAGACTAATAGAATTTCTAAGCATTCCATCAACACAAGACCGAGAGTGGGGTGGTAATGTGGGATATAAAGCAGGAGTAAACTGACTCTGGAGGTTCCTGAAACTAGAAGGAAAAGGACTGTTGATCACTGATCTGTTCAAACCACCTCTCTCCCACTCCTGCCTTATTGAATCAGTAAAGAGAAGGAGAACCATGAGACAGACCTGATTCAATGACAAAAATAAACATACACTACATCAGTGATACTGTCACTTCTATTCCTTCCTTGCCAAGAAGAAAGAAAATCTGGAATTTTTAAAAAGGATTTGGACAAAATATAAACTGGTCTTCACAACAGAATGATAGGCTATTTCCTCATGGAATTAGAATAACTGACCTCAGCGATGGTCACTGGAATAGAAGAAGCTGTAAGGAGAAGGACGTCTACCCTCTGGTGCTTAAAAAAACTCCTGCTCAAAATCTAATAATTTCTTGCCCCACCATCACCATGATACACACCAGGAGTGAGAGCCTCTACTTCCCATTTTTCTCCTCTTTTTTCTTTCCCTGTTGTGAAAAGGCCCTTTTTTACATTCCATTGTAAGCCTGCTCTACGTGTATTTTCATTGATTCTACAGCCCTTAGCAGAAAAGAGAGTTTATTGGCTTTGAGCCTCTAGGACTGACTGTACCCCTTATCCCCTTTAAGGGGCAGGGTACTTCTGGGATATCACTTGTAACAAACTGGCTGCCCATCCATCTGCCCATCTCTGGAGGTGTCTAACTAAATATTTGTGTGATTTTTATATTTTACGAATTTCACTACTAGTGACAACTTATTTAGCAGCAAAAGTGCTAAACTAGACAAAAGACTATCAAAAATGAAAGTACATTTTTATGCAAAAAAATTTAAAATGTTAAATATGAATAAGGCTTTACGTTTTGCTCTGTGTGTAGAGTGCATAAACTGAGTAAGAATTTCCATAACAGTTTCTTTTGTTACCCTCAATCTGTATGAGAATGGACTGTAGAGCTATTCTGTTAATTACACCCTAAAATGTTGAGTATTGCCTCTTAACAAGTTTGCATTTTCATAAGGTATTTTTGATGATTGGATGATTTTACATATGCAAAACACATCTGGACACTGCTTGGCATTTAGTAAGTGCTCAAAAATATTACTTCTTTTCCTCTTTTATCAGGAAATTATTTCTGCCCTCAGTTCCAACTCTAAAAGTGAGTCTCTTAGAGTCATAGAAAATACTCAATGACCATTAGCCATTATTCTTTTTGTTTCTCTATTCTGTGTTTTTTTATGAAGTAACTTTAAATTTTCATAATAAAGAACAGGAAATGAAAAGGGGCATTTCTAAAACCAATTCTACACACTTAAAGGAAAGTAGAGAGTTAAGACAACATAGTCAATTCAAACATACCGAAATATTTAACTCAGAAATATCTCCCTAATTCTTTTTATTTTTCAGAATTAGCCAGATGGTTCAATGCTTCTCTGTGGGATCTGCGAATTAAAATGAATGTCTGTCATGTAGTACTCCCTAAATAAATGTATGCTGACTGATAGATAATTGCTTTTCTTCTTCAGATCACACTTCATATATACACATAGTTAGATTTTTCTTTCTGTTAGCTGTGAAAGGTCCTACTGGTCTGCTAATAATTGAGCAAGTAGTTTTAGTGCTGCATGTATGCATTGAAATGAACCAAGTGTAATTTTAGGCCTTTCTCTTTGAACATCAAAGGGCACAGCGCTGTCAACATGCCCGCATCAAGCCAGCAGCCTAATTTACTATTTAATAATACATTTGTGCGTCAGACCTCTCTTTGCCCAGGGCTGTTACAGTTCAACTAGTTCCTCTGCTGTTAAAAAATTGATCATCTTTCTTTCCCTGATATTTGGAAAAGGAACAGTAAAATTTATCTCTGTCGATTCAAAGGTCTGTTCACTTTAACCTTGACTTCTTTATTTCAGAAGTGTAAGAGGGCTTAAACACATGCAGAAGCTGTAAGGTAAAAGAAACCTTAAAATTAGTGATTTAGGAAATAGCTCAAGGTAGAAGATGGTTTCTATACAAGAAACTTGCGCTGGAGTAATATCTATACAAACTGGGTCACAAAGCCTGACTTTTTAAAAGTGGTGTTGAACCAAATGCATTAGAATCTCTTGAAATGAATCAGAATCCTGGGTAGGAGGAGGTTGGAGCTGGACAAAGAGGAAAGACAACTGGGAATTTTGCATTGGGAACAATCTTCAGATGATTCTGATTCAAACTAAAGTTTGAGAACCATGTTGCTCTAAATGTTTTACAGTTAGTACAAAAGGGAAGACATGTTTGATTCCATGATTCACGAGGTAGAAGCGAATTAATTCCTCAGAGAAGGACAAGAATTCCTACGTACTAAAGCCAGAGAGAATTTTTATCTGGGTGCTTTGGTGGTAATATAATGCTCATTGATATTTATCTTTTCGGAGATAGTTTATTGTAATGATTGGAACTCATAGTTACTGGTTTTGATGTCTAGAACAGGTAAGCAATGCCATAGAAGTCCTTCATCCACATTGTCGAACCGGGGATTGAGGAAAAAATATAGCAAATATGCAATATTTGGTACAGAGATTCTCTCTGTGCTTCTTACATGTTAGATAACTGAATAAAGCCCATTACTTTAGCACCTTGTTTGCATTGTTGCTTTCTGTTTCACCTACTCTCTGTTTTTCTACAAGCCCACTCTTTTCATCGGGAGATGAAAGCATTCATTTGAGAGAGTAAGGAATTTCAAGTGAGGTTAGTCTGTGTTTTCCTCAATCTTTGCGAACTGGCAGTCCTGTTGACCTTCCTAGCCTCCTGTTCCTCCAGTGATCCTTCTTCCCTACTCAGTTTTTTTTGCCTCATGAGCTGCAGTGGACAGAGCTCCTTTTCCATTTCATCATCAACCTCCTGCCTGAAAGGCAACTCTTAAATTTAGTCACAGTTCATATCATTGTCATCTAGGAAGTCAAAATCAAGAAATTCCTTCCTGTCTATAATACCTGTCTCTGCCACTACAGTTTTTCTAATCAGGCACCTGAATAGATGTTTGTCATCCTACTTATGACTTACAGTCTTTCTGGTTCTTTCCAGTTCTCCCCGTGTATGATCCTTGGTTGATTTTAAATGCTTTCTCCAGCTAAACCCTGTGATAACTTGCATCTTGAATTCCTTGCCCCTTTGTATTGTTTTCAAATGTGGGACATGAGCAACAGTACTGTAGCTAATTGGCATCACTGATTAACTATTTGGACTGTAAGGTGGAGCTCATCACTGCCTTCATGTTCCAGCAGCTCTTTACCTTTACTGCTGTAATAGAACTCAGCCCACCAGTGTGTCCTTGTTATGTGCATGGCTGTCACCCTCAATGTTATGGGCTCCCACCCTCCCTGAACAGTCCCCAGATACTGTCTTTGTATCTTCTGCTACCTCTGGCACATAGTGGGTCCTGAATAAGTGTATCTTAATTGCATCTTATTGAGACATTTGGCCATGATGTACTTATTTTCTACAAAAATGTCTAAATATTTGTTTAGTTGAATAGTTAGGCTTGTAATTTATTACTGTGACTTATTTGTAGTGTTTTAGGCACCCAAGGGTAAAGGACATAGATTATTTAATTTAAGAAAATACTAAGTTTGGCGAAGGAAAAAATTCAAGGGTCTTTTATTTTCTGAAGACATATATGTAAGTTCCTTATGATTATAATTTCATGTTTGTTTAACTTAAAATAGTATTAGATTTAGTTTGGCTGGGTCCAGTGGCTCATGCCTATAATCTCAGAAATTTGGGAGGTTGAGACAGAAGGGTGACTTGAGGCCAGGAGTCTGAGACCAGCCTGGGCAACATAGTGAGACCCCATCTCTACATAAATACATACATTAAAAATATAGATTCAGTTTACAGAGTTGGAGGCTTATGGTGCCTGAATACAATGTATGACATTTTCCGGTCTACAAAATACTAACACTTCAAACAAAACTTTTAAATAATATATGCTTATTATAGGAAACTGGAAATGTGTAAAGAGGAAAAGGCATCAAAATCTCACCACCAGGAGATAGTCCGTCTACACGTTTTGATGGATTTGCCTTATTTTTCTGTGATTATTTTTAATAGATGAGATTCTATGTGAATATACTTCCGTATTTTGCTGTTTTCACTTCATCCTGCATGTTCCTGACCTCTTTCCCAGTTTGTGATTCCATAGAGATTCAGAGTTATAAATAATGTGCATAAAACTACATATATTTGCATAATCACATTTTTGTGACCAAGCTATAAAGTGTTGCTTTTATATAGAGTGAAAGTTCTTGCAAAGTTTTACTTACAAGTGAAGCTTTGAAGCCATTACAACTTAAAATAAAACACTGTCTTAATTCCCTTTTGAGAGTCAGTGCCAAGAGCAATGTTTTTCCGAAAGTAAATGCCATGACCTGCCCTTTTTTAACACTCAGGCTCTTAAGCCTCCTGAGAAGAATTTTAAATAAACTGTCACCTTTCTCCCTCCTGTTTGCTTTAATGAGGTGTTAGATGGACACAGCTTGGAATTTTTGAGACAATAAATGATGGAAGAAAAGACTAGTTTGTATCATTGTTTGGATCAAAAGCTCCCAAGACATATGTAGTCATTTTTCTGATGTAGTATTCTCCAGCCTTGAGGGCACCTGGGAACTCAAGGTGGCAGTGAGGTAGAAAGGAGTGCAGCTAAATCAGGAGAGCGATGGTGGTGGGGTGTATTCAGCAAAAACTAAGACACACTCCACCTTTCCTTTACATCCTGCTCCAGAGACTTTTTTTTTTTAAATCTCTTTAATCCTTTGGAATCTTTGAATGCTTTCTTATGAGCATTACCTATTACAATTATTAAAGAGATTAAAATTTAATCATATATACTTAACACTGAATTATATACTTTAAAAGGGTAAAGTGTTATGGTATGTGAATTATATCTGAGTAAAAATAAATAAGGGAAAAAAGAGGTGGAAAGCCATATGAACCCATTCATTTGTGTAAATAAACACAAAGTGTCTAAAAAATATTCATAAGCCTGCTTTGGTAGTTGCAAGAGTGAAACACACATAGATTATTCTTCCGGGAGTTTATAGAAATATGATAGAAATAGAAATATGATGTGTATTTAAGTAATTCTAATACCAGAAAAAACGTGGTGTGTGTTACTAAGAGAGGTACAGATAAAATTCTGGGGAAAAGTAGAAGGAAAGAGTAATAATTCTAGCAGCAAATGCCTTCCTAAAGAAGGAATTTAGAAGAGAGGTGTTCGAGTTGTGATTGATATTTGTGAATCAATGTAGATTGATTAGGTATGTTGGTAGATTTGATGGTGATGAGGCAGGGGAGCACCCATCTGATTGCTCACACTTGTTGGTGAGTATTAGGCAAGATTTCACCTGAGGCTGCATAGATTGGGATAGTGGAAAGAAGGGAGATGCTAGGAAAGCATCCTTTGGAGAGTTGGAAAGTGTGCATCTTTGGAAATTTCAAGTGAGGATAATTTGTGTTTTTCTCGAGACCCTTTCAGCTGCTAGATGTAAATGCAGAGTAGAAGAATAACTGGATATAGGAAGAGTTGGAATTTATGACCCAAGTATAACAAAGGGTTAACAGGCTAGGGAATTTGAGAATGATGAAAAGAAAATGATGGTGGCAATGTTTTGGGGAAGTAATTTTCAAAGCAACATCAGCATCACCTGAAAACTTGTTGGAAAGGCGAATTCTTGGTTCTAGACCTACTGAATCAGAAATTCTGGGGACAGGGCCTAATAGTCTTGTGTTTTTGAACAGGTCTTTCAGGAGATTCTGTAGTACACCAATATCTGAGACCCTCTGGTTTGGGAAATATAAAGCATTTACATAGTAAGTACTGTTGTGGGTAAGGGGCAGGAATGAGTGATGATAAGTAACAAAAAAGAAGCAGTGTCTGGAATAAAGTCTACATGAGAGTGACATATTGTGTCAGTGGGGAATTCAAGTAAGTGAGCCTTGAGAGTAGGCTGTGCTGGCCAGAAAGGAAGATACTTAAAGGATTTTGGTGGTAGGACAGTTAAAAGAGACTCAGATGTTGTGTGGGTGGTCCATGTTGATGCCACTGTCACCAAGAATCATGATACAGGGCTACGAGTGGAGAAGAAACTTGTGAGGCCAGTACTGAAATCTCTATTGAATGAATAGTAACCAGAAATTGGACAGACAACTAAGTAAGAATTAGAGGATAGTACAGTCATTTCTTGCCCCTCTTTTCTTCCTCTCCCACTCCTCAGGCCCAGAGGTATCTAAAATATGAGAGAAAACAGCCTAGCCTCTGGATCTAAGCTGTAAGAAGGTTATGCCTCATGTCTAGACTTAGTTCACAGGGCACAGAAATAGAGTGTGGGAGGGCTGAGATGAGAGGATGATTGGGTCAAATTAGTGAATGTTACCACGTTAGTGTGGAGGTAAATGGCCAGGTATAAATAGGTCATCTGAAAGCCTTAGACTCCTTCTTGTTGCTGAAATAAGCAGAGAATTGAGACATGATGAGGCGAGGTGAAAAGCATTGTCTGACAAGATTAGAATCAGCACTTTTTTAGTAAACTGAAAAAGACAGTCATGGGGAAATGATGCATACCTAGCTTAAACATTTTATTTCTAGTTGTACAATAATTCATCATATCCACTGAGCTTCCAGATTTTTTTTCTTACATAAACCACACCCATATTGTCATCTATGAATTCCAGGCCTTCACGTAGAACCAGAACTAAAAGACACATATGAAGAAGCCCAAGGGCAGAATCTTTCTAGACTTTTACTTCTGTCTTATCCCTAATTTTTTATGGTTGTGTTACCCACACAACTTTTAAAATAACTCAGCCTTTACTGGCTTTTTCCAAAGCATGAAGTTTTGTTTTTAATGCAACAACTCTCTTTTAGTATTTTATGTTTTGTTGCTTTATGTAATATTTGATTGAATTATATAATTACAATGACAGGCATAAACAGGTTTGGGAACAATCACATGTAACTTGTTATACATACAGTTCAACAAATAGGAAATGTGAGCCTATGCGAAGTCCCATATGTTCAATGTCCAGTGGGGCATGTATTTTATAGAAAGAATTTATAGGTCAATATGGCAAATTGGTGAATTCAAGTTCAGATTAGAGAGCTTACTTCATTGTTCTCCACGATGCTTAAAGGAAAGTCAGTGATGTGGCTGAGCTAGGTGAGACAAGTAATTGGTCTTTCCTGAGGTCCCCAGAGGTATGAAGCCAGAGTGAGGGGACTCACTTCTGAGGCAGAGGGTAGGTCACGTTGACAACATTGACATGTGTAGAAATCCCTTATAAGTTCCATTGGCACATTTTCTTCTTTGTTCTTCCAAAAAGACTACTAAAATTATTTAAATTATGAAAATTATTTTATAATATATTAAATGTGATTAATCAGTAAACTTTCTGCAGGTTTCTGTGATTTTTGTATCATTGCTTGATTTAATGGTAGTATGATACAATTCACTAGTATGTTAGCTCAAATCACTCCTATGAAATATGTGCAATTGTGATTTCTACTTTTCTAACTTTTAATTTTGGCTTTATGTCTTGCATGTAAAAAGAGGATTTCTCAGTGTACCAAATACATGAAAATATGTTTGAAAATTTTAATAATTTAAAAAATAGTTCTTAAGATGTTTGTATCTTGAGTAAAACATTTTTCTTTTAAAGATATCGATGTATTTTCCATGTGATGATATGTTAGGCCATTCTTGCATTACTATAAAGAAATACTTAAGACTGAGTAATTTATATAGAAAAGAGATTTACTTGGCTCATGGTTCTACAAGCTTTACAGTAAGCATGGTGCTGGCATCTGCCCAGCTTCTGGGGAGGCCTCGGGAATCTTACAATCATGGAAGAAGGCAAAGGGGGAGCAGCCACGTCACGTGGCAAAAGCAAGAGCAAGCAAGAGAGAGAGAGTGCAGGGTGAGGTGCCACACACTTTTAAATGACTGTATGCTGTGTGAACTCACTATCATGAAGACAGGACCAAACCATGAAGGATCCGTCCCATGACCCAAACACACCCACCGGGCCTCACATCCAGCATTGGGGATTACAATTCAACATGAGATTTGCATGGGGACAAATATCCAAACTACATCATTCCTCCTCTGGCCCCTTCCAAATCTCATGTCCTTCTCACATTGCGAAATACAATCTTGCCTTCCCAATGATCCCTCAAAGTCTTAACTCATTCCAGCTTAACTCAAACGTTCAAGGTCTCATATGAGACAAGGAAAATCCCTTCCACCTATGAGCCTGTAAAATAAAAATCAAAGTAGTTACTTCCAAGATACACGGGGGGTATAGACATTGGGTAAACAAATATTCCCATTCCAAAAGGGAGAAATCAGCCAAAAGAAAGGAAGAAAGGGGCTACCGGCCCCATGAAAGATTGAAACCCAGCAGGGCTGTAATTAAATGTTAAAGCTTCAAAATAATCTCCTTTGACTGCATGTTCCACATCCAGGGCACACTGCTGCAAGGGCTGGACTCCCAAGGCCTTGGGCACCTTCACCTTTGTGGCTTTGCAGGGTTCAGTCCCCAGGGCTGCTGTCATGAGTTGAAGTTGGATGCCTATGGCTTTTCCAGGTGCAGGGTGCAAGCTGCCAATAGATCTACCATTTTAGGGTCTAGAGGATGGCGGCCCATTTTTCACAGCTCCACTAGGCAATAGAGGACTCTGTTTGAGGGCTCCAACGCCACATTTCCCCTTGGCACTGCCCTAGTAGGGGTTCTCTGTGAGGGCCCTGCCCCAGCAGCAGGCTTCTGTCAGGGCACCCAGGCTTTCTCACGCATCTTCCAAAATCTCGGCAGAGGCTGCCAAGCATTCTTCACTTTTGCATTCTGCGCACCTACAGCCTTAACACCATGTAGAAGCCACCAAGTGTTATGCACCTTCTGGAGCTGTGGCCTGAGCTGTACCTAGGCAGGCCCCTTTGAGTCACAGCTGGAGCTGGAGTGGCCAGGATGTGGGGAGCAGTGTCTTGAGGTTGCACAGGGCAGTAGGCTCTGGGCTGGCCTACAAAACCATTCTATACTCCTAGGCCTTTGGGCCTGTGATGGGAAGACCTGTTGTGAAGGTCTCTGAAATTCCTTCAAGGCTTTTTTTTCCCATAGTCTTGGCTATTAGCACTTGGCTTCCTTTTAGTTATGCAAATTTCTCTAGCAAGTGGTTACTCCACAGCATGCTTGAATTCCTCTCCCAAAAAAAGCTTTTTCTCTGTCTGCCACATGGCCAGGCTGCAAATTTTCCAAATTTTTGTGCTCTGCCTCCCTTTTAAATATAAGCTCCAACTTTAAGTAATTCCTTTGCTTCCTCATCTGAGAATAAGCTGTTAAAAGCAGACAGACCACTTCTTGAATGCTTCATTACCTAAAAGTTTCTTCTGCTAGATACTGTAGTAATCAGTCTCAAGCTCAAGCTTTCACAGACCCCTGGGACATGAACAGAAAGCAGCCAAGTTCTTTGCTAAGGCATAATACATGTGACCTTTGCTACAGTTCCCAATAAGTTCCTTATTTCTACCTGAGACCTCGGTGGTCAAGACTTCACTGTCCATATCACTATCAGCATTTTGATCACAACCATTTAGTCAGTCTCTTAAAAGTTCCAAATTTTCCTTGATCTTCCTGTCTTCTGAGCCCTCCAAATTCTTCCAACCTCTGCCCATTACACAGTTCCAAAGTCACTTCCACATTTTCAGGTATCTTTATAGCAATGCCCCCCGCCCCCAACCCCAGTATCAACTTTCTGTATTAGGCTGTTCTTGCACTGCTCTGAAGAAATACCCGAGACTTGGTAATTTATAAAGAAAAGAGGTTCAATTAGCTTACTCTTGTGTAGGCTTTTCAGGAAGAGTGGCGCTGGCATCTGCTCAGCTTCTTTGGAGGCCTTAGGAAGCCTGCATTCGTGGCAGAAGGCAAGGGAGAAGCAGACTCATCACATGGCAAAAGCAGGAGCAAGCAGTAGGAGAGTGGGTGGGGAGAGGTGCCTCACCCTTTTAAATGACCAAATTTCATGAGAACTCACATCATGAAGATAGCACCAAACCTTGAGGGATCCGCCTCCATGATCCAAACATCTCCCACCATGCCCCACCTCCAGCACTGGGGATTACATTTCAACATAAGATTTGGGCAGGGACAAATATCCAAATTATATCAGATGGAAAATATGATGTATTTTTTGAGAATAAATTCAAACTACTGCATAGAGGTTTAGAAGATTGTAAAGATAGTGGTAACCCATTACTTAAATGGTTGGCTGATATCATTATGTCTGTAAACATTGGAATTCGCATGTTTTTAAATGTAAGTTCAGTGTATCTTTCCACAAGTCCATGACCTGAGTTTTAAAAATTAGGTTTGTAGATTATTCTTATCTAAATATGTCATCCTCTGCCCTATGAAAGAGAATATAGTTATTGCCTAAATTTTTCTGGAACTAATTAACCTTTAAGTGGATGCCCTTGTGAGAGTTATTGATACGATTTGGCTGTGTCCCCACCCAAATCGCCTCTTGAATTGTAGCTCCTGTAATCCCCACATTTCATGGAAAGGACTCAGTGGGAGGTAATTGAATCATGGGGGCAGAATTTTCCCATGCTGTTCTTGTGACAGGGAGTAAGTCTTATGAGATCTGATGGTTTTGTAAAGGGTAGTTGCCCTGCACACTCTGTCTTGCCTGCCCTTGTGTAAGATATACCTTTGCTCCTCTTTTGCCTTCCACCATGATTGTGGGGCCTCCCCAGCCATGTGGAACTCTTGAGTCCATTCAACCTCTTTTTATTTATAAATTATCCAGTCTTGTATATGTCTTTATAGCAGCATAGAACAGACTAATACAGTTATCCTTGTTTTTGAGTGTATAAACAGTCTCCCAATAGGAAAATATAATTCTTTTTAGTTAAAAGAACCTTTTAATGTAATGGCATTTTAAATTCTCTGTAGTCAATGTACTTTGGCATATTGTACCAAAAAAAAAAAAAAAAAAAAAAAAAAAGTAACACTAGGAACTAAAAGAGCTAAAGAACATAACTTAGATAATGGAAATCTTTACTACTCCATACTTTCTCATGTAACTTGGCCTATATCACAATATGAATATGGCCTATAAGAGTATTGAGTAAGTCAACAGTTAATTTGTCCTACTTAGATTGGCTCGTCAGGAAGAATATGTTCCATATCCCTTTTATTTATGAAATATAAATGTCTTTATAGTCCCATGCCAGCAAAAATTTGTCTTTATTATGAGCTGATACATTTTATTTTGTCAAACAGTTAAAATTTTCTAAAATGTTTACTATTTTGCCTTGGCTGCCAGGAATTTTAGAGCTAACTCGTAGTGTTTATACAGCCAAGGTTTTCATATAATTATCTTCATGTTCTACCTCTCTCTTATCAGTCTTTAATTTTTAATTTAGTAAGTCTATCAGGTGTTTTTTAGGATAATTATTCTTAATTTCTTCTCAAAAGTTTACAGTAGATAAATTCAATAAATCCAGCTGACACTTATTTTACTGTTAATTCTATAATGCAAGTAATAGTGAAAAAGATAGCTTTTTGAGAAATTCCTAGGAAGTGCTTTGTTCAAATAGGAACTTAGTAGATGTATTTTGTTAAGCATATGAAGTACTCATGTTTAGTCTTTTATTGCTAGTTAAAAGTCAGCATGAGGATAAATTGTCATTTCCAAAGCCTATATGTTTTTGTTTTGTGTGAGTCAGATTTAAAATTTAGGACTGGAAGCTGAGTGTCACATAATCTCTAAGATACCAATGCATGTAGAGTTCCGGCCTTGGCTGTCCTTAAATGTCTACAGAGAGTTGCAAACCTTTCAACTTCACTCTGGGGAAGAGATAGTATGTGTGAGATGACCAAAGTTTGCCCAGGGAATCTTTGAAGAAGATGATAGTTTGTCTGATAGATATTATAAAATGACTTTGAAAGGAGAGGGTATGCCTGCTTTGAGTCTAAAAAGGAAAGAAAGCCTTTTTCAGTTGTTCATATTGTTCTTTTATGCATAAGAAGGTTCCCTTATGCCTTTGTGCAACTTTTGAATGAATACAGTCCCTTGAAAATGCAAACTACTGCATAAAGGTTTAGAAGATTGTAAACACAGTGGTAGGAAGCTCATTACTTAAATAGTTGGCTGACATCATTATTTATGAAAACATTGGAATGTACTTTGTAAATGTAAGTTAAATATATCTTTTCATAAGACCATGGCCTGACTTTTAAAAGTAAGTTTGTGAATAGCTCTGACCTAGATATGTCATGTCCTGCCCTATGAAAGAGAATGTAGTTATTGCCTGATTTTTCTAGAACTGATTACCTTTTAAGTAGATGTCCTTGTCTTTCATTCCTTCCTTCTCATTATAACTGTTGGCTTTTGTTTATTTTACTGCTTATTAGTACGTTTACCGTGATAGCCAGAATAATGGTCCCCCTAAGGACATACATACACATCCTAGTTCCCAGAGCCTGTGAATATGTTACATTACATGGCAAAAGGAAATTAAGGTGCAGACTGAATTAAATGTGCTAATCAGTTTATCTTAATTAAAGAGATTATTCTGGATTTTCTGAGTGGAGCCAATCTAGTCACAAGGGAGGCAAAGCAAAGGTCATAGTGAAGTAACATGAGAGGGACTTGACAAATCATTGTTGGCTTTGAAGACTGAGGAAGGGGGCCACCAGCCAGGGAATTAGGAGACCTCTAAAAGCTGCAAAAGACAAGGACATGATTTTTCCCTGGAGCCTCCAGGAAGGAACAGAGCTCTGCTGACACCTGTGATTTTTGACCCCCAGTGAGACACTTGTCAGATTCCTGACCTACAGAGCTGTGAGATAATAAATGTGTTTTGTTTTAAAGTCACTAAGCTTGTGGTAATTTGTCATGGCTGCAACACAAACTAATATATTTATCAGTGTTTTAGAGAAAGGAAGATGAAAATCAAGGCAGTCTGTAAAGGACAAAATTTAGTGTGGGCTGAAGTCGCAGCTCTTGCTGAGAGGGAGATACAAGGCTGTCAGTGAATTTCAGCCCCTCCTCTTACTGTTTTCCATTAATCCAGATAATCTGCAATTGCCTGTTGCCAGTATAATGACTTGAAATAGGCTTCGGAACAATATACCTTTAGTTCAGTCGGCCTCCAGTCCACCCACTTGGCTATCACCGGAGTAATCTCTTCATAGAACAGATTTAATCCTGTTATTTCTCTTTAAACTCCACTTTGTGATTTCCCATTGCCTACAATACAAAGTCCTTACATTCAAATCCCCTCCATGACAGAAGTTTCTGCTATAGCCTTACATCATACTTCTCATTTGTATGCGTTCTTTTTTTTTATTTTTTAATTTTTTTGAGATGGAGTTTTGCTTTTGTTGCCCAGGCTGGAGTACAATGGCACGATCTTGGCTCACTGCAACCTCCGCCTCCCAGGTTCAAGCAATTCTCCTGCCTCAGGCTCCTGAGTAGCTGGGATTATAGGCGCCCGCTACCATGCCCAGCTAATTTTTTGTATTTTTGGTAGAGATGGGGTTTCACCATCTTGGCCAGGCTGGCTTTGAACTCCCGACCTCAGGTCATTTGCCCGCCTTGGCCTCCCAAAGTGCTGGGATTACAAGTGTGAGCCACTGTGCTCGGCCCCTCATTTGTATGCATTCTATGTTCAACCAAGGTGAAGTACTTATGTCTGTGAACCCAGCGTACCATTTTGTACTTTGGTCCTTCAGATATGTCATTTCGGTGACCTCTAATGCCCTCCCCCATTGTCAGACCTGCTGGCAAACCTCTATGACAAGGCACAACTCAAACATTAATTCCCTGGAAAATCAAGGAATATTCTACAGCAAATAAATTGTTTGCTCTGTTCTTTATGCCTCACTGTTAATTGTACGTGTTGTGATATTAAAATATTGTCTTTCCGTTTCATTCTTTTAAATTAAACTATGAGCTTCTTGAGGGCAGCAACAGGATTCAATAACATATCTGTGGGATCTTAGTAATTCACATAGCTTATACACTAGGTACTTAATAAATAAATATTCAGTGTACAAGTGATTATGTTACCTAACCTGGCCAGAAGACACAGAAGTGCTATTAGAATGCAGGTTTCTGAATTCCAGGTCAGTTTTTGGTTGCATTCTGACTCTATAACTTAAGTACTGAAAATACTTTGTATAGCTATGTAACATTTTTCATTTTAAATAAAATTTAGACAACTTATTCTGTTTTATACCACTCTCTGTTCTATTCATTTAACACTTGTGATTTGATTGTTTTATTAAAAATGAAAGCATCAAAATAGCTTCTGTTTTAATTTTCCCCTGCCTCTATTTGGAAGAATTATTTTGCACAATGTAACTATTTTTATTCTTAAATTATTTTGAAGACTCTGAAACTTAGTAGCATGACACATGTCAAATTCTTTTGGATTTAAATGTTTGAATTTTCTCTCAATGTTTCTATTTTCTGCCTTTTTAGATTTGGCATTCATGTTAGTTTCTTAGTGATTACATGTAAGGTTTGACATTGCCATACAGGTCTTTATGAAAATGTATATGGTAGAACTTGGAAACTATAAAACACTACACAAATGGAATGAATTGTTTTCATAATTTTTATCATCACTTTACACTCTGACTGCAAAACATTCGCAGTTTTCATGATGATGGGAATAATTCCACTGGGAATTTCTCTTTTTGCAATAGCTGTCAGAATTCAGTCTTAAAATGGTTGGCATGCTTTTTAGTGTGATCAGTAAAACACATCCTTCATGCTGCATAGTTAATTTATAGGTTTGATTTATTAATTTAAAAAAGGAAAACACTTTTTTTCAAGATGAATGAGTCCATATTGGTATTAAAATTTTACATAAGAACCATCATCATTAGTTTAAAAAATAGACAGAAGCCATTGGTTAATCAATGAGACTTAAACATATTAAAAACAGATTTGATTTTTGAAATATTATGAAGGTATTGATAAATATTCAGAAACTGTAGATTTTTAACTATGGAAATATCCAGCCTGATTTAACATATTGCTTGGATGACCACTGTCTGATTTGAGTAAAGCTAACTTGTTTTAGAATGGCTTGAAAAACTGGGCAAAGCCATGGTTCAGAATGTGTCTTTAAGGTTTGAATTCTATCACATTTCATCAGTGGCTCACCAGCAGTACTTTGCTTTCTTTGTTTTCAGGTTAACTTTAAAGTAATCAGCTGGTTTAGCTATTAATGTTTCCACCAGAAAAGAAATGTCTTGTGGGAAAGCTGTCATCCTTAAATGTGCCAGACATATCTTCCATTGTGCATCAACAAACTGGCATTATCTTTTTAAAGCCAGTCTCCAGTGAGTTCACTTAGCATGAAATGAGTCTACAGAGCCTAATCATACTAGAGACGTTAGCTCACCAGAGTACCCTTTTTCAGGAAACATAAATGATTCTCATGGACCTCATATCAGTTTCTCATCTTTTTACACAATGCCAAATACATTCTGACACTGTCTTACTCATTGTGTCTTTTTTGAGGAGTTCCTTCACTTGTCCCAGATTTTTACCATTATATTACATTCTCCTACGGCAGCCTTTTAAGGACATTAATTCACAGTGTATGATGACTTCTGATTCATTCCATGGACTTGCAGTTGATGATAGTTTTAGTGAAACTACCAGCTGCCATTGTCCCTACTTGTGGGATGTGCATCACTTTGGAAGTCTTCAACCTTTTCTACTTGCTCAGGTGCCTCTTCTTGATTATCCAAACTCCAAAATAAATTTATTTGAACATAGTCTTTATATTGTGATCTTTTCAACAGCTTGCATTAATTCCCATGTTAATTTGATGTTATTACCGTAGCTATCCATATTATTTTTTTAAGTTGAATACATCATTTTCTATCAGAATAACCCTGTTTCTTTGGGTAACTATCAATAGCAATTGTTTTATTCATTGCTTTGCAGGTACTACAGTGCAACCATTCTGCAGATGTCTGGTGTTGAAGATGATAGACTTGCAATATGGCTGGCTTCAGTTACAGCCTTCACAAATTTCATTTTCACACTTGCGGGAGTCTGGCTTGTTGAGAAAGTGGGCCGCAGAAAGCTTACCTTTGGTAGTTTAGCAGGTAGGTGCCTGGATGAAGAATTCAATTATAAACTTTATTTCCTAATAACTTCAAGTTTAACCTTCAAAAATACAATACTTACACCACTTCTAATATTGATTTCTCAGCCAAACAACAAGAAAATTAGAGTCCTTCTAGACCAAAAATGAAAAAAAAAAAAAAGAGCTTTTAACAACTCTTACATTACGTGACTAGAAACTAGAATTTGAGTAGAAACAAACTGCAAGAATAATTTTGATCTACTGAGAGTAACATTTTTCTGTTATTTGAGTTCCACTCAAAAGTATAAAAGTGAAAAAATATTGTTTTCTGTTCTATCCTTTTTTGAAAAACTAAAACTTTGGATTCAGAAACTCACTTTTTAACATATGATATATTTTTAAATTTAGAATACAATGGAATTAAATTTGGAGCATTTTTTTCCAAAGATCTTTCAGCAGGAGAGTATTAGAACCATGTAATTTCTTCATAAAGCAGGGACAGACTCTTTCTGTGTTTGAAACAAGCCTAAGTTCCAGGGTAAATTCTGGTTGGTTAAATGTATTTTTATTGATAGCGAAATAAAGCAAAACCTTTTTTTTTTTTTAATTCCCAAGTATCTTTTCTGTTTAAATTCTGCCCATTTTATTTATTATTTCACTGTAACACAAGGACTGTTTCATTGATAGAATGAGACCCACATCTTTAACATTGTTTTTACATGATTGCATGATATAATTTTCTAATTTTTTTCAAATATACAAGTACATTCCTATGTACAATTAACTGCACTCTAATAACTCCTTTATAAGTTTATTTGGAGTGAGAATATATTTTTCCATTAAAATATAGTTTCCAGGGCAGTATTAACTAAATTCTATTTTAATCAAATTATATCTAAAACATTGATCTAATAGAACTGTTTCAGGCGCTCATCCCAGATTTGATGAGAAAATACATTCTAAGTTCCAAACTCAGTTATCGGAAATACTTGCCCTCTCCTGGCCCTCATTCCAGAAGGAAGAGTAGAATGTTTTCACCTTCTTTTCTTGCCTAAGCAGTGGGAGCCCTTGAATCCAATAATGTGTGCTGAACTGCAGTATCAGTGTTTGAGGGAAAGGTGAGAGATTGTCTGATTAAGGGGCAAAGGTGATTGCCTACAGCCAGGATACATACTGAACTAAGACAGTAGGTAAATGAATAAAAATGAGGGACAAGTAAGGGTTTCAAAACCATGTTTATAAACCTGTTGAAGAAACCAGAGATATTTAGCCTAGAGAACAGACTAAAGACAGAAGCCTACCAGGTATCTTATTTTAGCAGATAGTAGATGTTATAAGGACACAGATTTTTACTTAATACAAGAAAAATATTCCCAATAATCAGAGCTATCCAGCAATGAAGTGGGGTGTCTCGTTAGGATAGTAAACTCTCAACAAAAGGATAGATTACCATCAGGCAGTGAAGTGTTAAAAATAAATTCCCACAGTGGGCTGGAAATTGGATTTGCTGACCCTTGATTTTCAGATGAAGGCTAAGAAGAGATAATAGCTGCTTTTAAATATTTTTAATGGATGACACCCTTCTTTTTAAATAGAACTCCAGTATATTACTACCTCAAGAAGTCTATTTTTTTAAATAGAACTTAATTGCTGCTTCAATTTGGGATTTGGCCTTTGAGATCTGGGGAAAACTGACAAAACATTATTTCTAGCAACCTGTATTCCTTCCTTTGGTATTCCAATAAAACACTTTCTTATCAGTTCTGTAGGATTTTTGAGCCCTTATCGATGTAGAGCCCCAGACTGTTTGGATTTGAATAGCGTGACTTTAGGCAAGGTTCTCTTTCCTTATGTGTGAATGGGGATTAATTATCATCCCTACTTCACAGAGATGTAATGAGGATTTAACACATTTACAGATGTATAGGATTTCAAATACTACCTGACACAGAGAGTAAAGGGCTCAGAGCATTTTAGCTGTCACAGCATTATTGTTACCAAAGAGTGAGCCTTTGTTGTTTAAACCTTACTGCAAAAGCAGCCTCCATCATCATAGTCTAGGAACCTTCCTGAACTCTTCTGGCCTATGTCGTGTTTCCCTCTCAGTGTAAGTCTTCTGCCCAAGGATTCCCAGAGCCCATCCCTGACTGTTAAGAAGAAGTATTAAGACAATTCCTTGGGAAGCACCAAGGGATTTCAGGGTCTCCTTCTCATGAGCAACCTATAGGCACTTTTCTTTCCTGCCTCGTTCTCTTTGCAGCTGAAACCCACCAAGGCCTCAGTTCTGTCCACTACAAACACTGTACAGTGATTTCTCCAGCTTGAGAGACACAGTCTATTTGATTTCCTTATTATGTGGCCAATTAAAGTGATACAGTGGATATTACAATGGTTTGAGAAGTCCTGGTTTCTTGTCACAAGCCTCACCAGTCTCCTCTGTTACCTGTACACACAGTAATTGGTGCCATTCATGTGGTTCTTGAGTTTCGGTGATTAAATAGGTCCTACTAGAAGATAATGACCAATGGACCTTTACACCTTCAGAAGAAGATGTACCACTTAACAACCTTGTAACATATTAGTATTACTCCAGTGTGACCCTCACTCACAATAGATTTTTCTTTCACATTCCTATACTGATTGATTCTATGTTAGTTGTATTTTTATTTCGGTGTGTTTTTGTTTTATTCATTTATATGTAGGTATATACTTGATATTTTAATGGTACTAAGTATTAACATACTGTTCTATGTTAAGTTTCTTAAATTGGCTATAGCCTAGAATTTTTAACCTTTGATTCAATATTATTCCCTGTTTTGTGTTTTTATTATCATTTATTTTATTATATTGGACTAAGAATAGTGAAAAATGTTATATCAAGATGGTTTTTTGTTAGATATTCATTCTTTTAAGATGACTACAAATAAAAACTATGTACGCCTGGGCAAAGGAACTCTTTATACAAAGAAATACAAAATATGTAGTCCATGAGTAATTTTAAATGTAGGACATTTTTGGTGGTCGGACTTTTTGTATTTTTTTTTTTTTTGGGGGGACTGAGTCTCCCTCTGTTGCCCAGACCTGGAGTGAAGTGGCATGATCTCGGCTCACGGCAAGCTCCGCCTCCCGGGTTCACACCATTTTCCTGCCTCAGCCTTCCGGTAGCTGGGACTATAGGCGCCTGCCACCACACCCGGCTAATTTTTTGTATTTTTAGTAGAGACAGGGTTTCACCGTGTTAGCCAGGATGGTCTCGATCTCCTGACCTCGTGATCCACCCGCCTCGGCCTCCCAAAGTGCTGGGATTACAGGCGTGAGCCACTGCACCCAGCCATCTTTTTGTATTTTCAAAGCTTGTTCAGAGAACTGGACTTTCTGGTAAATATTACAAATTTAGTGACAACTTCTTGATTCTTTTAATATTGGAATATTTATATTTTTGTAGCTTTATTGGGAATGAATCAGAAAGCCAGAAAGATTGTGTTTTTCCCCCTCATGTTTTGGTAGTTTATATTTCTGAAAACTTCACTCACAGACTGTCTTCATCACAATTGCCAAGGGTACTTATTTTAAAACGTGGATTATTGGGCCTTAACCCAGATCTACTAACTTAGAATTTCTGAAAATGAGGCTTGAAATATGTACACTTTAGACAGGTTCCCTAGGTGATACTTACGCACACAAAGTGTGAGAACTACTCCTCTAGTAGAGTCATGGGAAGGGAAATGATTTTCGTTTCTCTCAGTATTTACTAATAAGCAAAACACTGTACCTGGTACTGATTATTACATCAGATATTTTTAATAATGCTATTTATTCAGCACTCTTCACTTCCTGTGGAGAATATTTTTATTTTCAAAATTATATCAAAATTTCAAAATCTAACACTGTATTTGGTTAAGACAGACTCTTCTCTTGAAACATAAAGAACATGCCAAAACTACACAGTACACCAGATAAAATTCTTTCATCCAAAGCCTTCTTGTATTAGACTCAAATCCAGGTTGTAATAATGAATAACTCTACAATAACCAGATTGTTTTTAAATACTAACAAATGATTGATAAAACATCTGTAACTTACTAAATATAAGGAAAAAGGTAATTCAAATCATGTTATGCTTTAATAGTGTATATGAGTAGATGATAGGACTAAGTGATTACTTAAAAATTTATTTTATAAATAAAGTCATTTAAGATACCATTTCCTTCTTGTAAGGAGCTTATCATGTCATAGGGGTTTTAGCCCTGTCTTGGCATCATAACCACTTGTGGAACTCTGTAAAACTCAGATATTTTGTACTGATCTTCTGGAGACTGATTCAGAGGTTGAGGTACATCCAGGCATTTGCTTCCAACAGGAAGCCAGGATTCAGAACCATCACTATCTGTAATAACAAAAGTAAGAGTGTAATGCTGGCTTTTAAAAATATTTTCCTCCAAAATGGGCCAAAATAAAAATAAATTTGGCATAAGAATAGTTAACTTTTGCCTATTTAGGAATTTTGTATATCCAGAATAGTTTATTTCAATAGTTTATTTCTCATAATTTTTAGGTTGGTTGGACTTGTTAAGAGATAGATGTAGAGTCATATTATCCATATTGCAGAACTCTCGTTTAGGATAGTTATACCATACTAACCTCATGACTTTAATTGGATTGTCTTAACAGTTTTTTTGTTTTTTTCAAAAATAGCCAACATTGCAAAAATGTATAGTATGGTGGTCCATCCATTCAACCAATATTTATTTCAATCTTTATATGCCAGGCACTAGAATTGAACTTTACTGGGTATGCGCTAGGCATATCATCTTAGAGTTTATCATTTTCATGGAGATAGGTTATTTAATGAGTGTTATGAAAGAAGAGACTCATCTTTCCTTCACATCTTAATATATCAAAGTTTCCTGATTTAAAAAAAAGTCTTACCTGTTGGACATGGCAATAAGATATGGATGTAATTTGGGCAAATAGGGACTCAGAATTTTTGATGGACAGACTAACAGTAAATCTCATGGTTGGGTTGTTTTGTTTGAGGAGAGAGGTATGATCTTCATAACAGACCTATTACATCTCTTTTCTGTTTTTCAATTTGGGGCTTGATAGTCTTTTGAGAAAAGTAATGGCTCAAACTATTCCTATTTCTGGTTTGAATTTTAAGCCAATAGTAGTTAAACAAACTGTAATTTTAGTTTTATTGCATTATTGGCCTGGTTTTGTGAAATAGACTTCTGACCTTTCTTTAATCTTCCCCATCCTTCAACTTTGTTCTGTTATTTTGAAGGTTTGCTGTGGCTGCTGCTGCTGCTTGTAATAATAATCATAGCATAATAGCTAACATGTCATAGCATTAAAACATCTTTCAAATACATTATAACATTTAAAATTCACTATAAGTCCGTAAGGTGAGTATTTTCACTAAGCCCTATTTTACAAAAGACAACATTGAATTGTGGAAAGGTTGTGTCCCTTATCCAAGATCACAGAGTCAGTAAACAGCAAAGCTAGCTAAAAACTATAGCCATCTGATCCCAAGGTCACCTCTGCACCCATAATGCCTGGCTTCACACACCTACTATGTCTTAAATAAAAACACCTCAACTATTATATATAGTACCCTGTTGTACTTCCACAGTGCTTCTCAATGTTCTTTTTAAAATCTATTTTGAATAATATTTTTGTTCGTAATTTAAATTCCCTCCAAGCTTAACTAATGAAAGCTTAACTATGACTAAACTGCCTTCCTAAATTCCATGTTTTAAACTTATTTTCTCTCATTCAAATAAGGTGTACACACTAATACAGCCATGTTCTCCTTTTTAACTTTTATTTTAATTTCATAGGTACATGTGCAGGCTCATTATATAAGTAAACACATATCTCAGAGGTCTGGTGTACAGATTATTTTGTCACCCAGAAAATAAGCAAAATACCTAATAAGCTGTTTTTTGATCTTCTCCTTTCTCCCACCCTCTACCCTCAAGTAATCCCCTGGTGTCTGTTGTTCCCTTCATTGTATCCATGTGTTTTTATCATGCAGCTCCCACTTTTTAATGAGAACATGCAGTATTAGGTTTTCTATTTCTGTGTTAGTTTGCCAAGGATCATGGCCTCCAGCTCCATCCATGTTGCTGCAGAGGACATGATCTCATTCTTTTTTACAGCTGCATGGTATTCCATCATATTTGCTTTCTCCATTCTTCCCATGACCCTTTTCGTTCATCCTCACAATGTCTGTGACTCAAACAATAGTCAGAAACTTGAAAAATGTCTTATTTACAATTAGGATGTCTATCAGGGACACAAAAATTATTCTTTTAAGTAATATGCTTAATCACCATTCCTATATGTTAGCATCAAAACAAATATTTCACTTTCAAATACCAACAAGAAAGAAAAAAGAATACATGTGATATATTATTTCTGGTACCTTAAAATCTTCAAAAAATGCTACTCCATTTTAATAAAACATGCTCTTTCAACTGCTTTAGAAATAACTCGTTTGTTAAACTAAAAAGGTTCACCAATTTAAGTCTTACATGATTGAATGTCATTAGAAGAATTTTCTTGGCATCAAAAGGAACACTTGATGGAAATCTATTGTCTTTCATACTTCCTGATATGTTAGGCACTCAGTAATGTTGTCACATTAATTGATTTTGAGATTTTCAGGAATCCTAGGTGTGTGTGGTTTCTTTTAAGAAATCGTTACCAATTTACTGTTTGGCTAGCAAATGTATTTGTTTTGAATTTCACTCTCATCATGTCTCACCATGAATGTGCTAGTGAATAGTTCTGATAATTTGTTTATACATTGGGAGCATTGTTTTTTTAAAATCCATTGAAGATAGAGCACGGTACTTTTTTTCAGAGGGTTTTGTTTGTTTGTTTTTTGGTTTTGTTGTTACCAAACCCAGTCTGCTTTAAAATAATATTGTCAACTCTTCTCTAATATAAATTTTTTTTTTTTAAGGTACCACTGTAGCACTCATTATTCTTGCCTTGGGATTTGTGCTATCAGCCCAAGTTTCCCCACGCATCACTTTTCAGCCAATAACTCCGTCAGGTCAGAACGCCACTTGCACAAGCTACAGGTGAGATTTCATTATGTTCTTCTTCGCTTACATGACTCAGGTAACTTTTTTGCTTGCTTTTAACTTTTTTAAAGTTGTAGAGATGAGTAGGAGCTTGCTAGGCATCCAGTCTTATGTAAGAAGGGAAGAAAATGGGAAAGGTGGTAGAGAGGGGCCCCCAGGAAGAGGAACAGCTTGTGCAGATGTGTGAGTGTAAGGATTTGTGAGTATAAGGATTTAAGGAAACAGTGAGTTATTAGACACAATCTTAGTGATGTTTCTATGGAAATTAAAATTAGGGATTGATACTGAATCTAAGCAGGAATACAGAAAAGCTATTTTAGATCATATACTATTCAGTGACCTCTATATTCCAAGCAAAATAAATAACTTTAATCAGTAATTAAACTTTTACAAGATGCACATGCCCTCTGAATATTCTGACAATTTGTACTGATTTGCATGGATATCCTCTTATTCATTTAAACAGAAGAAAAGGTTTGCCTCAGTGCTGAGGCTCTTTCAGAGAATCAGAAAGTAAAAAGTGATGGTGGAAAAACACAAAATGTTATAATGGCTAGCTGCAGGCCTAAGACCTCATTACATCTATCATTATGTGATAATTAGATTTAAAAGCAGACAAACAGATAGATGGACTGAGAACACATAAATGAAAGTTTGAGTGATTGGACACATCAATTAATATATTTGGCAGCAGAGCTTCAAAGTTTTGAACTGAATTTTAGCCACTGTAAAGTCTAGTAATCCCTTTAAAACATATGGATAGAATAAGACCTAGCTTTAAAAAAAATTTATATTCCTTTAGCTTGAAATAGATGGACGCAAGTCTCAAATCAATGAGTAAATGATTTATTAACTCATACAATCCTATATGAAATTAACACATTATACACTAAACTCCACTTGGTATTCACTTAGAGCATCCAGCTGAGCTGAATTGATGATGGCTGTTCATTACAACAGTGAGTAAGATATATTGGTTCCAAATTGTGATCTGCGTTCCTTTGGAAAATAGGCACCACAGCACATCTTTTATTTTACTGATAAGTTTATTTATTATTGGCTTACTGACTTCCATAGTCTTTTTATTGTTCTTTTTTTTTTATTTATACTTTTCAGTTCTAGGGTACAGGTGCACAGTGTGCAGGTTTGTTACGTAGGTATACATGTGCCATGTTGGTGTGCTGCACCCATTAACTCGTCATTTACGTTAGGTATATCTCCTAATGCTATCCTTCCCCCCAACCCCACAACAGGCCCCAGTGTGTGATGTTCCCCTTCCTGTGTCCAAGTGTTCTCATTGTTCAGTTCCCACCTATGAGTGAGAACATGCAGTGTTTGGTTTTCTGTCCTTAAGACAGTTTGCTCAGAATGGTTTCCAGCCCAACAAAAGACATGAACTCATCGTTTTTTATGGCTGCATAGTATTCCATGGTGTATATATGTGCCACATTTTCTTAATCCAGTCTATCATTGATGGACATTTAGGTTGGTTCCAAGTCTTGCTATTGTGAATAGTACTGCAATAAAAATACGTGTGCATGTGTCTTTATAACAGCGTGATTTATAATCCTTTGGGTATATACCTAGTAATGGGATGGCTGGGTCAAATGGTATTTCTAGTTCTAGATCCTTGAGGAATCACCACACTGTCTTCCACAATGGTTGTACTAGTTTACAGTCCCACCAACAGTATAAAAGCATTCCTATTTCTCCACATCCTCTCCAGCACCTGTTTTATCCTGACTTTTTAATGATTGCCATTCTAACTGGTGTGAGATGGTATCTCATTGTGGTTTTGATTTTCATTTCTCTGATGGCCAGTGATGATGAACATTTTTTCATGTGTCTCTTGGCTGCCCAAATGTCATCTTTTGAGAAGTGTCTGTTCATATCCTTCACCCACTTTTTGATGGGGTTGTTTTTTTCTTGTAAATTTGTTTGAGTTCTTTGTAGATTCTGGATATTAGCCCTTTGTCAGATGAGTAGATTGCAAAAATTTTCTCCCATTCTGTAGGTTGCCTGTTCACTCTGATGGTAGTTTTCTTGTTGTTGTTGTTGTTGTTGTTGTGCAGAAGGTCTTTAATTTAATTAGATCCCATTTGTCAATTTTGGCTTTTGTTGCCATTGCTTTTGGTGTTTTAGACATGAAGTCCTTGCCCATGCCTATGTCCTGAATGGTATTACCTAGGTTTTCTTCTAGGGTTTTTATGGTTTTGGGTCTAACATTTAAGTCTTTAATCCATCTTGAATTAATTTTAGTATAAAGTGTAAGGAAGGTATCCAGTTTCAGCTTTCTACATATGGCTAGCCAGTTTTCCCAGCATCATTTATTAATAGGGAATCCTTTCCCCATTTCTTGTTTTTCTAGGGTTTGTCAAAGATCAGATGGTTGTAGATATGTGGTATTATTTCTGAGGGCTCTGTTCTGTTTCATTGGCCTATATCTGTTTTGGTACCAGTACCATGCTGTTTTGGTTACTGTAGCCTTGTAGTATAGTTTGAAGTCTGGTAGCATGATACCTCCAGCTTTGTTCTTTTGGCTTAGGATTGTCTTGGCAATGCAGGCTCTTTTTTGGTTCCATATGAACTTTAAAGTAGTTTTTTCCAGTTCTGTGAAGAAAATCATTGGTAGCTTGATGGGGATGGCATTGAATCTATAAATTACCTTGGGCAGTGTGGCCATTTTCACGCTATTGATTCTCCCTATCCATGAGCATGGATGTTCTTCCATTTGTTTGTGTCCTCTTTTATTTCGTTGAGCAGCAGTTTGTAGTTCTCCTTGAAGAGGTTCTTCATATCCATTGCAGGTTGGATTCCTCGGCATTTTATTCTCTTTGAAGCAGTTGTGAATGGGAGTTCACTCATGATTTGGCTCTCTGTGTGGCTGTTACAGGTGAATAAGAATGCTTGTGATTTTTGAACATTGATTTTGTGTCCTGAGACTTTGCTGAAGTTGCTTATCAGATTTGGGGCTGAGATGATGGGGTTTTCTAAATATACAATCATGTCATCTGCAAACAGGGACAATTTGATTTCCTCTTTTCCTAACTGAATACCCTTTATTTCTTTCTCCTGCCTGATTCCCCTGGCCAGAACTTCCAACACTATGTTGAATAGGAGTGTTGAGAGAGGGCATCCCTGTCTTGTGCCAGTTTTCAAAGGAAGTGCTTCCAGCTTTTGCCCATTCATTATAATATTGGCTGTGGGTTTTTCATAAATAGCTCTTATTATTTTGAGATACATCCCATCAGTACCTAATTTATTGAGAGTTTTTAGCATGAAGGGCTGTTGAATTTTGTCAAAGGCCTTTTCTTCATCTATTGAGATAATCATGTAGTTTTTGTCTTTGGTTCTGTTTATATGCTTTATTACGTTTATTGATTTGCATATGTTGAACCAGCCTTGCATCCTAGGGATGAAGCCCACTTGATCATGGTGGATAAGCTTTTTGATGTGCTGCTGGATTCGGTTTGCCAGTATTTTATTGAGGATTTTTGCATCAGTGTTCATCAGGGATATTGGTCTAAAATTCTCTTTTTTTGTTGTGTCTTTTCCAGACTTTGGTATCAGGATGATGTTGGCCCCATAAAATGAGTTAGGGTGGATTCCCTCTTTTTCTATTGATTAGAGTAGTTTCAGAAGGAATGGTACCAGCTCCTCCTTGTACCTCTGATAGAATTCAGCTGTGACTCTGTCTGGTCCTGGACTTTTTTTAGTTGGTAGGCTATTAATTATTGCCTCACTTTCAGAGCCTGTTATTTGTCTATTCAGGGATTCAACTTCTTCCTGGTTTAGATTTGGGAGGGTGTGTGTGTCCAGGAATTTATCCATTTCTTCTAGATTTTCGAGTTTATTTGCGTAGAAGTGTTTATAGTATTCTCTGATGGGAGTTTGTATTTCTGTGGAATCGGTGGTTGATATCCCCTTTATCATTTTTTATTGCATCTATTTGATTCTTCTCTCTCTTCTTTATTAGTCTTGCTAGCGGTCTATCAATTTTGTTGCTCTTTTCCAAAAACCAGCTCCTGGATTCATTGATTTTTTGAGGGGTTTTTTGTGTCTCTGTCTCCTTCAGTTCTGCTCTGATCTTAGTTAATTCTTGCCTTCTGCTAGCTTTTGAATGTGTTTGCACTTGCTTCTCTAGTTAAATTAAAAATTGTGATGTTAGGGTGTCAATTTTAGATCTTTCCTGCTTTCTCTTGTGGGCATTTAGTGCTATAAGTTTCCCTCTACACACTGCTTTAAATGTGTCCCAGAGATTCTGGTATGTTGTGTCTTTGTTCTCACTGGTTTCAAAGAACATCTTTATTTCTGCCTTCATTTCGTTATGTTCCCAGTAGTCATTCAGGAGCAGGTTGTTCAGTTTCCATGTAGTTGAGCGGTTTTGATTGATTTTCTTAGTCCTGAGTTTGATTGCACTGTGGTCTGAGAGACAGTTTGTTGTAATTTCTGTTCTTGTACATTTGCTGAGGAGTGCTTTACTTCCAACTATGTGGTCAATTTTGGAATAAGTGCCATGTGGTGCTGAGAAGAATGTATATTCTGCTGATTTGGGGTGGAGAGTTCTATAGATGTCTTTTAGGTCTGCTTGGTGCAGAGCTGAGTTCAATTCCTGGATATCCTTGTTAACTTTCTGTCTCGTTGATCTGTCTAATGTTGACATTGGGGTGTTAAAGTCTCCCAGTATTATTGTGTGGGAGTCTAAGTCTCTGTAGGTCTCTTAGGACTTGCTTTATGAATCTCGGTGCTCCTGATTGCGTGCATATATATTTAGGATAGTTAGCTCTTCTTGTTGAAGTGATCCCTTACCATTTTGTAATGGCCTTCTTTGTCTCTTTTGATCTTTGTTGGTTTAAAGTCTGTTTTATCAGAGACTAGGATTGCAAACCCTGCCTTTTTTTGTTTTCCATTTGCTTGGTAGATCTTCCTTCATCCCTTTATTTTGAGCCTATGTGTGTCTCTGCATGTGAGATGGGTCTCCTGAATACTGCACACTGATGGGTCTTGACTCTTTATCCAGTTTGCCAGTCTGTATCTTTTAATTGGAGCATTTAGTCCATTTACATTTAAGGTTAATATTGTTACGTGTGAATTTGATCCTGTCATTATGATGTTAGCTGGTTATTTTGCTCGTTAGTTAATGCACTTTCTTCCTAGCACTGATGGTCTTTACAATTTGGCATGTTTTTGCAGTGGCTGGTACTGGTTGTTCCTTTCCATGTTTAGTGCTTCCTTCAAGAGCTCTTGTAGGGCAGGCATTTGCTTGTCTGTAAAGGATTTTATTTCTCCTTCACTTATGAAGCTTAGTTTGGCTGGATATGAAATTCTGGGTTGAAAATTCTTTTCTTTAATAATGTTGAATATTGGCCCCCATTCTCTTCTGGCTTATTGAGTTTCTGCCGAGAGACTCACTGTTAGTTTGATGGGCTTCCCTTTGTGGGTGACCCGACCTTTCTCTCTGTCTGCCCTTAACATGTTTTCCTTCATTTCAACTTTGGTGAATCTGGCAATTATGTGTCTTGGAGTTGCTCTTCTCGAGGAGTATCTTTGTGGTGTTCTCTGTATTTCCTGAATTTGAATGTTGGTCTGCCTTGCTACGTTGGGGAAGTTCTCCTGGATAGTATCCTTCAGAGTGTTTTCCTACTTGGTTCTATTCTCTCCATCACTTTCAGGTACACCAATCAGACGTAGATTTGGTCTTTCCACAAAGTCCCATATTTCTTGGAGGCTTTGTTCGTTTCTTTTTACTCTTTTTTCTCTAAACTTCTCATTTCATTTCATTCATTTGATCTTCAGTCACTGATACCCTTTCTTCCAGTTGATTGAATCGGCTGCTGATACTTGTGCATTCGTCACATAGTTCTCGTACCATGGTTTTCTGCTCCATCAGGTCATTTAAGGATTTTTCTACACTCGTTATTCTGGTTAGCCATTTGTCTAATCTTTTTTCACGGTTTTTAGCTTCTTTGCAATGGGTTTGAACTTCTGCCTTTAGCTCAGTGAACTTTGATCATCTGAAGTCTTCTTCTCTCAACTAGTAAACATCATTCTCCATACAGCTTTGTTCTGTTGCTGGCGAGGAGCTGCGTTCCTTTGGAGGGGGACAGGCACTCTGATTTTTAGAATTTTCAGGTTTTCTGCTCTGTTTTTTACCCATCTTTGTGATTTTATCTACCTTTGGTCTTTGATGATGGTGACGTACAGATTCGGTTTTGGTGTGTATGTCCTTTCTGTTTGTTAGTTTCACTGCTAACAGTCAGGACCCTCAGTTGCAGGTCTGTTGGAGTTTGCTGGAGGTCCACTCCAGACCCTGTTTGCCTGGGTATCAGCAGCAGAGGCTGCAAAACAGCAAATATTGCTGAACAGCAAATGTTGCTGCCTGATCATTCCTTTGGAAGATTTGTCTCAGAGGGGTACCTGGCCGTGTGAAGTGTCAGTCTGCCCCTACTGGGGGTTGCCTCCCAGTTAGACTCCTTGGGGATCAGGGACCCACTTGAGGAGGCAGTCTGTTCGTTCTCAGATCTCAAACTCCGTGCCGGGAGAAGCACTACTCTCTTCAAAGCTATCTGACAGGGACATTTAAGTCTGCAGAGGTTTCTGCTGCCTTTTGTTTGGCTATGCCCCGGGAGAAGCACTACTCTCTTCAAAGCTATCTGACAGGGACATTTAAGTCTGCAGAGGTTTCTGCTGCCTTTTGTTTGGCTATGCCCTTCCCCCAGAGGTGGAGTCTACAGAGGCAGGCAGGCCTCCTTGAGCTGCCATGGGCTCTACCCAGTTCCAGCTTCCTGGCCGCTTTGTTTACCTTCTCAAGCCTCAGCAATGGTGGGCGCCCCTCCCCCAGCCTGGCTGCCACCTTGCAGTTCAATCTCAGACTGCTGTGTTAGCAATGAACGAGGCTCCGTGGGCATGGGACCCTCTGAGCCAGGCACTGGGTATAATCTCCTGGTGTGCCGTTTGCTAAGAGCGTTGGAAAAGTGCAGTATTAGAGTGGGAGTGACCTGATTTTCCAGGTGCTGTCTGTCACAGCTTTCCTTGGCTAGGAAAGGGAATTCCCTGACGCCTTGCACTTCCCGGGTGAGGCAATGTCTCGCCCTGCTTCGGCTTATGCTCGGTGGGCTGCACCCACTGTCTTGCCTCCACTGTCTGACAAGCCCCTGTGAGATGAACCCGGTACCTCAGTTGGAAATGCAGAAATCACACGTGTTCTGCCCCCTCACACTGGGAGCTGTAGACTGGAGCTGTTCCTATTTGGCCATTTTGGAACCTTATATCTTTTTATTGTTCTAAGAAGACTTGAGGCTGTCTTCATAGTAGAAGTTAACCTTAGCATAGACTATTTCTGGATGTAGTGATCTTTATTTGGACATCTGCCTCAATTGCTAGAAATGCATATTCTAGTTTTCTTTTTCTTGATGGATATTTTACTCATATGTTTTTAACAGAGTTACTTCTAAAAAATATTTTAAAAATTATTGTCGTTTGAGAATCATAGAATATTCTCCAGATCTAAAGTCTGATTTAGATGTACTGTTCAGAATATGACTGATATATACTGTCAGGTCAACAAAAGTCAGAAAATCATCTAAAAATTATGAGAAAAAGTTCTCTGAACTCCTGATATAGGAAAGGAATGTCTATAAGTTTTTAATGATTTACGTAATGAAATAGCTTTTCTGCCATTGACTTTAAAGTTTAAATAAAAATATTTATTGCCCAACTATATCTCACTGCACAGCAGTTTATGATCATCAATCTGTTAATCCTTGTGATCTAAGGTATTATCATCTAACTAATATTTCAATATACAATTTTAATGAAGAGTGGTGATACAGCCTACCTTTATTTTTATTACAAAAATAAGCAGCCATTTTTGAAGATAGAACCAAATTTTACATGTCCTTCAGGAGTCAGTGGATATGAAAAACAATTATTTATTGAATGCGTAACATATTAAGCTTTGTGGGAATTTGACAGTATGTATTTATAGTCCAAGTGATTTTGTAAAATATGGCTGCAGTCCCCTTACTGGTTTTTTATGGTTTAAACTATCTATAATCCTCTACTCTACCAGCTGAGCAGTAATTGACTGTATTTGTTATTTCAAATAACTAAAAGAGTAAAATTGGAATGTTCCTAACACGAAGAAGTGACAATTGCTTGAGGTGATGAATATCCCCATTACCCTGATTTGATCATTACACATTGTATACTTGTATTAAAATATGACATGTAGCCCATAAATATGTACCGCTATTATGCATACATAATAATTAAGAATAAAAAGCATCTATATACATTTCCCCTTTCCTTAAGACAAACAGGAAAAAAATCACATAATACCTTAAGATGAGTAAAGTTCACTTTGTAAATGTAGATAGTATGCTTTCCTCATGGAGTGATCTGTATGGGAACATTTAGCAAATGAAACAGATTTTAAAGGAGAAGTAGTTTAATATATTAATAACATCATATTGTATTCTATTAGTGGGAGCATAAATTGTTCTTCATTTTAGAAAGTTATATGGTTCTGCCTAATAAAAGTTAAGTGCCTATGCCCACTGACTCAGCACGTCCGCTTGTAGAAATCTGTAGACTACAGTGATGAGTATGCAGTTCATTCTTACTAGAGAAGATTTAAGAAAGTAAATGGTTAAAGAACAATGATTCTTCTTGATTTTTAGTCAATAAATATTGGTTGCATACCAGGGCAAAAATATTGTAGGTTATTGCTCCCTAATGACTTGAGATTCAAGAGATTGACAACCCTAAATAATTTTCAATCAGGACATATCCTTTTCAGAATGTTTTAAGTTTTTGATTGATAATGTATTTTCCAAGGCCTGATTTGATTCTCTGGACTGAATGTATTAAAGAATGTCTTTCAGAACAATGAGAACATAGGGACACGGGGAAGGGAACTAACTACACACAGTGGAGCCTGTCAGGAGGCAGGGGGGTGGGAAGGGAGAGCTTTTGGACAAATAGCTAATGCATGCAGGGCTCACTACCTAGGTGATGGGTTAACAGGTGCAGCAAACCACTATGGCACACGTTTACCTATGTAACAGACCTGCATGTCCTGCACATGTATTCTGGAACTTAAAATTAAATTTAAAAAAACACGCCTTTTAAATCTGCTTTTAATAGATATAACAGTCTGTACAAAGATAAAGACAGATGCAAGTTGCTATAGAAAATATTTGGCCACCTGTATAAAAGCTGTCATAGGGTCCCAGCTGCAGCTAGAAGAAATAATGCTAGCATGAGTATCATCTGAATCATATATCTTTATGAGAGTTCACACACATATTTATTTTTTTCCACACACATAATTCCAATATGACCTTCAGCTCCACACTCTCAAATTGCTAATGTTCTATTCCTTTCATCTCCAATTCAAAATATTTTCTCATGAGAGCTAGCCAAGATTTGAGGAATCAAACCTTTCCTAGGTACACTTCCCTCTAATACTTGACATATTATTATTTATAGTGTGATCTCAGCATATGTAAATCACTATCATAAAACATTTAAAAGTAGACAGATATTTCCTGAAGCATACAGTTGTAGAATTTCAAGGAACCTTGCCCTAGGGTTTTTATCTTATTCACTTATTCTTTCTTCATGCATCTAAATATATTATGGATCACCTATCATAGGATTATAGTAAGGATAAATTAACATATAGAAAATGCCTTAAATGGTGCTTGGCACATAATAAGCACTCAATAAACATTACAGTCATTGTTAGAATTAATAAAGTCTGTAAAAGAAGATGAGGTTGGGATGATGGCACTCAGAGATGACCTTGAGAATGGGATGTTTGTACTGAGCTCTTAAAAGAAGAGTGGAATATGTCACACAGAAAGAATGGCAGGCACAAAGATCCTGCAAGGCAGGAAGGAACCTGGCAAGTGCAAGGAACTGAAAGAAGAAGACTACAGAGGTCAGAGAAGAATCAGATAAGACTATTAAGATATGTTCAGAGCCAGATCATGTAGAACCTCAGAGGTTTTTGATCTTCAGTCCTAGAACATAAATCCATTGAAGAATTTTAAGCAGGGGTGTGCCTTGACCACATTTTGAATTCTAAACTGTCTCTGGGTGGGTGTGGGTGCCACAAGGGCATGTGTTTATGTAGGGAGACTGGTTTTTTACAGTTGTCGATGAGAGAGATGACAGTTGCCTGGATTATAGTGGTGACATTGGAGATAAGCAGGTAGACAGATTCTCAGTATATTAGAAGAGAAAAATCAATAGGAAATTTAAAATAAATAATTGATTAACTGTGGCCATAGGAGGAAGGAGTCTTTGGTTGATTCCCAATTTTTGCATGAGAAAAAAGGTAGACTAAATCATAAAAATAAGATGAAGCAGTTGGATGATGTAAGACCATGGGTACAATTTTGGACATGTGGAATCTTAGGTGTCCATGAACCAGCATCATTTGGGATATTGAGTAGGTATTTGGGAAAACTGGCCTATAGTTGAAGGAGTGTTCTAGAATGAAGAATTGTTATCCATACATGATAATTAAATCCATACACATGGGCAACATCTTGTTCACAACTAAGATCTTTATCAAGACTCTAGCTACCTTTGCAATTCATAATCTATTTGTAAACCACTACTAATTTACTAATCAATTGGGCAGTATCTCTCTATTCTTCAGGCTTTAAACCACAGCATAGAATCACAAACTATTCATGCTGGAAGGCCTTTAATGTAACCTAATTCAAGCCTTTCATCTTACACCTACACTTACATCTTACTCAGTTTCCTTACTGAGGTCCAAATAAGTCACATTCCTCTCCCAGGGCACACAGACTAACCACTTATTCTTTAGGCTTCTCTTTTCCCCATACAGAACTTCCTTTTTTAGCTAACACAGTTCTTTAGGAGTTATTGTTAATGTGAAACCAATGACACAACAGCTTCTTTTTCTGTTCCTTTCAAACCTTGCTCTTCTTGCTTTGGATCAAGGACATGGTTTTTCTCTTAAGATGACTTGTATAATTAGGTAATTTAAGGAATTTAATGATGCCTAGCATATTACCTCTTTGATACAGATCTTGCTATATTTTAGACCCTGTTTGAGTAGAAATTGACAAAAGGGACTTTGCCTCTAGTTCATTATACTTTTTCTTTTTAATACTTCTCAATTAAGGCCAGACACAGTGGCTCATACCTGTAATCCCAGCACTTTGGGAGGCCAAGTCAGGTGTATCACCTGAGCTCAGCAGTTTGAAACCAGCCCAGCCAACATGGTGAAATCTCAGTTCTAATAAAAATACAAAAAAAAATTAGCCAGATGTGGTGGCGGGTGCCTGTAATCTCAGCTACTCGGGAAACTGAGGCAGAAGAATCACTTGAACCCAGGAGGTAGAGGTTGCGGTGAGCTGACTTGGTGTCACTGCACTCCAGCCTGGGTGACAAGAACGAGACTCTGTCTTAACAAACAAAAACTTCTCAATTAAGAGTCTTACCTAGGGTCATCTGCAGAGGTACTTAAAGTCACCTATTTTCCCTTCCCAGAGGTCGGACTCACCAGGACAGTGGCATGTTGTTTTGAAATGCTCCCCAGGTGATGCCAGTACATCTTCCATTAAGAACCACTGCCATAATGCTATCACTTTTTTTTTTTTCAGAAAAAACAAAAAACAAAAAAAAAAGACTGCCAGCTTTCTTTCTCTTTTCTTTTTTCTTTTTTGTTTTTGTTTTTGTTTTGTTTTGTCTTTTGCTTCTTGAACATTGTTAAACCAAGCATAAGAATGTGATCAATGTTGTTCTTTTTCTATATAGTGATAGTTTTATGTTTTCCTCTTCAGATGAAGTTCCCTAAAATCCAAATTGACAAATTGTGGCTTCATCTGTAGACCTCTGTATGGTGGTGACACTAGCTTTGTGAAACAGTATGCCCCTCATAAATTAGTCCCTTCAAAGTTCATTTCCAATAAAAATTCATTTTGTATTCACTACACTGCCTTTTCTTCTCCTTTTGCCAGCCTTGTGTTATTTAACAAAGACATCATTAACATGGGAACTGTAAGACTGTCAGATTCGATCATAAAACTTTTATGCAACCTTAGAAATGTGTAAAAACAGTCGGGCACGGTGGCTCGCGCCTGTAATCCCAGCACTTTGGGAGGCCAGAGTGGGCGGATCACGAGCTCAGGAGTTTGAGACCAGCCTGGCCAACATACTGAAATTCCATCTCTACTAAAAATACAAAAAAAATTAGCCAGGTGTGGTGGCAGGCACCTGTAATCCCAGCTACTCAGGAGGCTGAGGCAAGAGAATCACTTGAACCTGGGAGGTGGAGGTTGCAGTGAGCCCAGATCGTGCCATTGCACTCCAGCCCAGGCAATAGTATGAGACTCCATCTCAAACAAACAAGACAAAAGAAATGTGTAGAAACCCTATTAGTCCCTATTTTTTTTCCCAGTATTTGACATCCTGGTGATAGTGTGTTTAGCATCAGTAATTCATAGCATCTTGACAGTGAATATAATATTATGCTGTGAATTGAAACAACTTTCCATTTGTATTAAACATTTTTTTTTTTGCTTACTGATTTCCATTAAAATGAATCTGCTTCAATTTTTTTGGCATAGTGGCACAGGCTAATATACCATGAGGTTACTATTATTAATGCTACAGTAGAAAACAATGTTGTACATATTGACTAATACCTACAGACCCATTTGAGATAAAGATAAATGTATATAAGTCAATTAAAAAGGTAAATGAAAGTTGGAAAAAAAGTCCACATAAATCTCATCTTCTGACCTTATCTCCAAATAACTGCACATATCTTTTGTTAGCACTTAAATACCCAGTGTGCTGAATTTGACACCTGGAGGGGATTCTATCCACCTGTCATGGAAGGATACAAGAGCTTCTTGGAGGAAGTTGGCCATTTATGGGGCATATTCTTTGAGTTCGCCATAACTTTTTAATTTTGATGCCTGGGCTTTTAGCCACGGACTTACAAATCCCCCACATGGCAAGATTTGCTACCCAAACCTGGTTTTTTGTTTTGTTTTCCTATAGTCAAAAATGCTTCTTGGGAAGCCAGAAAGACAAGAAGGAGGACTCAAGATTAGGTGTGCAAAGAAGAAGGAAAAGCATTTCAGGGAGAGGGAATATCAGGGAATGTGTACACGTCCTAAGCAGGGAGTATGGCTTCTTCAAAGAATTGACCAACAGGACTGGGTCATAACAAGCAAGCAAGAGAATGGCACCGAAATAGACTGGATAGCAAGCCGGTGACAGAACATATCAGGACCTTATACACCTGAGATGAGAATTTTGGGTATCATCTTAGAATACTGAGAAACCTTCACAGGGTAGTAGAATGAGAATGACATTATCAGATTTGTGTTTTTAAAAGATCAGTCTGTCTGCAAAGTGGAAAATTGATTAGAGAAAGACAAATGGTGATGAAGGGAGAAAAATGAAAAGAACTTAGTAGCCTAGGCAAGAAATAACGCAGCCTTGGTGGTAGCAGTGGATATAGAGAAACGAGATATTTTGGAGGGGAATGACAAGGCTGGGTGATTAACCGGATCATAGATGAAAACAAATGCTTTAGAAACAGGAAAATACTTGGGGCATGAGGAATATAGGATCTGAAACTTCACTGTAGTCTACTTAGAAACATAAATTTAGGCATATAAATCTGGAGACTCTTTCTCTTGCTCTGACATTAAATACAGCAGTCACATGTTTTCTGTAATTTATATCCTTATTTGAAAGGTAATTTTCATTCCTTCTTGAACTTAAAAGACTTCTGAGAAAAGTGTTTCCAAAGTTGTCCATTTAGGTCTGAAATAACAGAACAAGATAAAGGGGGGAAAACATGTATCTCTGATAATCTGTAGGACCTATATTCTCATTCTAGAACTCCTTTCAGTGCAGTGAGCACATGAAACCAACTAGGAGTTTTATTCCTATTTCCAGTAAATCCACTTAAAATAGCATCTGCATACACAAATGAAATAAACTATCCAGGACTGTGACAGCAGTTGACTGGAATCAGCCTCTGGTGTATTTTCTTATAATAAAGACCAAGAAAACCTTACAGAAAATATAAATGTGAAACGATGCCCCTAAAAAACTTAACTGTTCTTTAATTAAGTTTATATCAAATGAAAACATTTCAGGTATTAACACTTAAAACATTCTGGTATGTTAAGTTGGAGTATTTCCCATCATGTTGTAAAAGCACATTACCTTGCTTCGTGTTCCTTGTCTAAATAGTAGGAAAATACCTATTCCTATGGACCAAATGTGGTTTATTTAAAAACAAAACATAGGGGCCGGGCGCAGTGGCTCACACCTGTAATCCTAGCACTTTGGGAGGCCGAAGCGGGCGGATCACGAGGTCAAGAGATTGAGACCATCCTAGCCAACATGGTGAAACCCTGTCTCTACTAAAAATAAAAAAATTAGCTGGGCATGATGGCATGTGCCTGTAGTCCCAGCTACTTTGCAGGCTGAGGCAGGAGAATTGCTTGAACCCAGGAGGCGGAGGTTGCAGTGAACCGAGATTATGCCACTGCACTCCAGCCTGGCGACAGAGTGAGACTTTGTCTCAAAAATAAAAAAAAATAAAAAATAAAAAATGAAATAAAATAAAAAGCATTTTAAAAACCTGATTTTAAAAATCTCTTCAGTGAAAGTAACTTTGAAAACTATGATTTTGTTTGGGTGTTTGGGTGGGTGGGTGGATGGATGGATGGATGGATTGATGGATGGATGGATAGATGGATGAAAAGTTGCTATTGATAAGAGAAGGTAGATGGTACTGACTGAAGGAAGTTTTTTAGTATAATTTTTATCCTGGAACTTAGGTATGTGTTGGAAAATTTGGCAACACCTTGTTGCTTTCAAAGAGTTGGTGATTTAGGAAGCATCCAACCCTTTGTTTCTTCAAAGTTTACTTCTAGTCATGGCTATAGCACGATTAGCAATACCTTCTATGGGCATGCTAGTAGACCCAGCAGTTCAAGCCTGCAGGTCTCTGGGCATAAAACAGGTCACATAGTGTTTAGACCATCCCTAAGTGACTCTTTTAGATTGTTGTGTGATGCTAAGAAGATAGTGCTTTCCAAATATCAGTAAATAAATAAATAACAAAAAAAAATAGGTCATATGTCTCTTCAACTGTAACATCCAGTTGTATGCTGAATAAATTAGAAGACTAGAAAAATGAAATAATGTATCCCGAACAACCTGCTGAAAATCAGCAATTGTATAATTTCTATACAGTTTAGCAAATCAAAGAATATAGCACTTTAGAAAAAACATTTATGCACATTTGTAATTAATTATTTTTATAAACATTTTTGAGAGTTGCAGTAGGCTGGGGGTATTGACATTTTAAAAAACAAAAAACAGCCTTCCTCCTCATGGAGCTCACAGCTATGAGAGAGAAAAATGCAGATACATAATTGCAAAACAGTGTCATAAAGGCTGATAGATGTATCAGAGCAGGACCTGGCATAATTCCCTTCCCCAGGGCCATGACAGAAGGCTTCCTATATGAGAGTCCTTACAATTATCATTATTTTGGATCCCTTTATAGTGTTTTTAACTGCATAAGATAAATTTGATGAAAGTACAAAGCAAATCAATTATATTGAAATACAGTTGCCAGAATACTTTACAAAATAAACTTGTTATATACAAGTACAAAGCAAATCAATTATATTGAAATATAGTTGCCAGAATACGTTAAAAAATAAAGTTGTTTTATAGTAATGTATATACTTCTTTATTAACGCATTAAGTAACAAATCTAACTGCAAATCTAATATCATAGTTTCAACACCATAGTGAATGTAAATGGTATTTGGAGATTTCTGCAACTACCTTAATGGGATATGAAAATATGTGACTTCTGTTTTTGCCAGTAGTTTACTGCCTACATTCCTAATTGAAGGAAATGCTAAATTTCAGTAAAAGGTTAATGAAATACAGATGTAATTTTCTTTTCATCCAAGTTTACAGTCCCCATGTTAAGGACCCCTCACAGAGGAGGAAGCTTGATCTGATTTTTCAATGGTGAGTCAGAGTTTCTCAGACCAGTGAAAATGGAGAAGCCACCCAGACATGAGAGCAAACTGTGCAAAAGCAGAAAACAGATTTGCCCTTCAAGAAAATTATAAAACTTGATAACTGCTGGAAAAAGGGACACCAGGCACAGGATGAGGCAGAGGGATAGGAAAGGCCTTGGATACTAGGTCAAGGCTTGAGTAAGGAAGGGAAGCCAGTCAACAGCATCAGGCAAGGAGGGTACCATGATCAAAGCTGAGCTTTACAAAGAGTTTTCTGTGTGCATTTTGGGATATAGATTGGAGGGAGAAGACTCTGGCAGCCCCAGAGAGAGACAGTGAGGGTCTGAAATTATCTCATGATGGTGAGCATGAAGACAAAGCTATTTTTGGAAACATTACAAATAAATGTTAAAGGCAAAGTATGAGGGAAAAGGCATTTGGCAGGCAGTTCAATTTTATGAATACTCAGTGCCAATTATGTGGCCCCAGCCAATATACCTGGCAGGATGGAGGGGGCATAATTCTAAGCAGACTTTTTATGTTAAAATAATAGTAGTGTCTGTTAACTAAGCCCTTATCATATTCAAGTATTATTCCATATTCTTTTGGAATATTACCTATTACCCTTTAACTTTCCTGAGGAAGATACTGTTGTTGTTATTATTATTATTATTATCCAATTTTATGGATAGGAAAACTAAGGATCAGAGGGATTATATCACTTGCCTAGAGTGATGTAACTGGTATGTTGCAGAGCTATTTTGTTCTGTCCACCTCCCTCCCTTAGTCAAACTAATGGCCTTTTTTTGCATATTTCAATACTATTTAAAGTCTGTGAATATTCTAAAGAGATGCTAAGTATCAGTTACCCAAGAAACAAAGAGAAGGGTTTTAAGTTCCTCATTTTGAAGGGCTAGGCATTTAAACACTCAGATTTTATTTTAACACAATACTGCCCTGAAAACCAAGTACCAAATGATGAAAACTATTAAAACTAGAGATTTTAATGAAATGAATATTTCTAATGAAATTCTACCTCCACTACACATGCCATTTAGTTGAACTAGCATAAAATTCTTTGAGAGATACTTAATAGCCAAAGTTCCTTATGTAACATAAATGAAATTCTGGGTTGGTGCACAGATTCCTAAACAGATATAGATTATGAGACTATGTTCTTTATATTTACTTCTGATCACTTCACCTTCTCAGCAACTCAGATACTGGCAAAGTGGGAGATACCTTGATTAAACACCATGCTGTAGCAGTCTGACTAAAGCTTTTACAGATTTCTAGGAAAATTATTTACGAAAAGAAAAGAAAAGAAAAAAAATGTTGCCCAGCTTAGAAGTGAGAGGACTAGGTTTCCAAATCCCTGTTTTAAGACCTTGTCGCAATTAGAAGCAACTCCCTTTTATTCTCCCAGGCTTATTTTTGATTTTTTAAAAAAGGAATGTTAGAATTTTGGGGACCCTGAGAAATCTGTCATAGAGATAGTATATCATAACCACTCTTTTCTTTCCAAAGTCATGCCAGACAGCACCTAGATCACCCACACTGGTTCAGCCTTCTGCTGGTAAGGTGAGATGCCTTTATTTTCCCAAAGGATATCAAGCCCTGAACCCCACCCAGGGAGCAGAGAAGACACAGAGGTAGTTGATTGTAAGTCAACACCATTCTTTGTGAGCATAACTAGACAATGGCTTTGTTACTGGTGGAGGGTCTTGACTATGAGTTGTCCAGGTTCTTGGCGTTTTGAACAAAGAATTGGACAAAACATGCAAACAAAGCAATGAAGGAATGAAACAACAAAAGCACAGATTTATTGAAACAAAAGTAAACTCCACAGAATGGGAGCAGTCTCAAGCAAGCGACTCAAGAGCATTGGTTACAGAATTTTCTGGGTTTACATACTCTCTAGAGGTTTCCCATTGGCTACTTGGTTTACACCCTAAGTGAATGAAGGAGTGGCCCACAACCAGTCTAATTGGTCTCGGAAGGTTACCAATCAGAGGCTGATGTTACAAAGTTATACCCCTATGCAAATGAAGACTAGGTCACAACCAATCTGATTGGTTTCAGGAGAGGACCAATCAGAGGTACTTTCTATTTTTCATCTGCAATGCAGAAAGGGTGGAGGTTACAAAGGGAGTGGCCTCTGATCCTTTTGTTACTTGAGCATGGAAAGTTGGAGTTTCCCTTTCCATTTAGTTCTAGGAAGTTAGCATGAATCAGCCTTAGGTTCCCTGCCTCCAGATCCTATTCTTCTTCACCTAGATATTCTAATCTTTTGTTACCTTTGAAGAAAACATGATTGATACTAGCCATGGGCAGCCACAGGTCTGTTATCTTCTGTGAGTCACATTCAGTGGACATGTCCTCTTTATTCTCTACAGCAATGCTAAAACACTAAGCAAGCCAGTAATTTCTTCACAGATTTGTCACAGGAATTTTGTAAGCACTTTACGTTTGTTACACTGTAGAAAGTACACGTGGAGTTTAGTCTTACAACTGATTGCAGTCATAATTTGTGCGGCAATGTTTAGACAACTTTAGGTCCATAAAGGGAAATCTGACCAGCATTTCTTAGAACAATACCAGAGACGGGTCCATCTTTATTTCTCCCTTATTGACTCAGTTTGAAAACACAAATTCATGTGACTGGATGTTTGATCAAGATGCTGTTATTTGCCATGGCAGTTATTTTGTACAAACCTCATAGCAAGCAGTGTTAGATCATTAGAAATCACCGTATGCGTCTTACCTTACCCAGCCTCACACACACCTGTGTTTTAGTCCTTTCTAAACCACAAATCCCCTGCAACTGAAAATGATTCCATAATATTCTCCAACATTGCATTGTTCTGTGATGATAGGGTATAAAAGATATATAAGACATTGTTCCCATCCTCAGAGAAGTTTCAGTTTGTAGAAGAGAAATACTTACACACAATTGCCTATTATCTATATTTTAACACAAGGGAAAATAATCTCATTTTTAAAAATTCTTGACACAGTGAAATAGATGGAAGATAAATTTTGAAAACTTATTTTTAAACTGTGTAGGAGTACTTAATTTGCAGTGATCAATGACTCAAAGCTCAGCATGTCTTAAATATTCCATGTTACTAAGTAGCTGATAATACAAATCCATCCTTCATTCCCTGCTTTTCTCTTGATGCATCTAGCGTAATTGGTGTTTTCCTACATGTGCATCTGAATTCACAGTTACTGTAGAAGCCTGTTAATCCTTGGCATTTAGCATCGGTGATAATGTCCCTCCTTTCGTAATTTTAGCCTAGAACAAACATTTTTGGACTGGTGTTGTACATTAGGGCCATCTTGCTTACAGATTAATAAAATCACTAACCTTTACATTAAAAAAAGTGCACTGCTCATATTTAGTAATTATCAATATCAGAAAGTTATTGTCAGTTAAGAGTCAGAATGTATTTTTTAATTCTCATTTTTCCTTTTGTTTAATTTTTCTTCAGCCTAATACGATTTTTATGTCATAACTCCTTTCTCATTAGTCTTCATAAACAGAAAAGTTATTTCGTAGGGAGAACTTAGTGGCATTTTTCTAATTTGTCCATTTTGGAAACAAATGAAATATTTATTTTAATTGATTAGTGTTTCTATAAACATTTAACTTTGGCTGGACACGGTGACTCATGCCTGTAATCCCAGCACTTTGGGAGGGCGAGGAGGGTGGATCATTTAAGGTCGGGAGTTTGAGACCAGCCTGGCCAACATAGTGAAACCCCGTCTCTACTAAAAATACAAAAATTAGCTGAGTGTGGGGGTGCATGCCTGTAATCCCAGCTACTCAGGAGGCTGAGGCAAGAAAATTGCTTGAACCCAGGAGGTGGAGGTTGCAGTGTGCTGAAATCGCACCACTGCACTCCAACCTGGGCAACAGAGCAAGACTCCATCTCAAAATAATAATAATAATAATAATAATAATAATAACTTTGTGGTGCCTAAATATTCAGCTTTTCCTGATATTTCTTTTTTATCATTGTAAAATGGGTAGTTATGGCGATAGATGTTTTCACAAAAATTCAGTGTGATATAATAAACATTTGAAATTGAATATAGTTATTCACTTCCTAAAACAACAAATCTTGGCCTGTGTAATCAAATTTGGCAAGAATATTTTATCATCCTTATTCATATATGTTTTACAATTATGTGTTGTGCTATAGCTAAACACATAAGTGAATATTAATGAATGTGTAGATTCTTGGCAATTACCATATACTAATGTTGGCACAGATATAATTATTGTTAACTTTATTTTCATGTTCACATTACTTACTTAAATGTGTATGTTTTGGCTTGCTATATATGACTAGAATAAAATTCAGAAATCTAAACATCCTAAGTTAGTATTATTGCTTGTTATAGTTGGAATTTCAGTGTATACTAAAGTGATCTTCTATTCTTATGCAAACTAACAATGAGTGTCACGGCTCAGTTCAACTGCAGAACAATTACAAGAGGAGTTAATGCTATACTTTCTTTATATTTATCTTTTTAATATCCAGAGGCTGCCTTATTTTACTTAATACATAGATTGTTGAAAAATATATCAATACAATAGAAAAACTCATGATTTTTAAAAAGTCACTCATCTAATTATGTATTAAAGTACTAACTCCTTTTTGGTTCCAGTAGCGACTTATGGACAAATCCACTGACTCCTGTATTGTTGTGGAAGACTTCCCAAGGCTGAGCAGAAAGGATTCGGTTAGAGTCAAGCAGGCCAAAGCAGGGAACATGACATTGCAGAAAGAGGGATAGCATGTGTGCAGAAGCAAGAGCATGCTTAACTACAACTGGTGTTGCCTTTTCAAGAAAAATGAGGAAAGACACAAGAATCCAAAGATTTTAAGTCACAGGATTAAAGTAAAATTATATATACTAATAACAAAAACAGAAGAAGAAACAATACTACTCTGAAAGAATATTTTAAAAAACAACAACAGAGCTTTGAAATCTCACCAGAAAAAAAAGAAGGGAGTAGCCATATAATGCAAAAAGTAAGGTAGTAGTTTTATGACCTTGAAGATTAAAGCCTTAAAAGACAAAAACAACAAATTGAACAAATACTAGAAAAGGCTAAGAAATACACACATAAATGAAACTCAAATAAACATGAATCTATGAGACTCCAAGAGAGACAAACTTGGTAATTATTCTGTCAGAGAGAAATTGGAGCAACGGAAATTGTAGCACTAAAAAAAGAAGCTTAACTGCTCAGTTACCCTATAAGGAAGAGTCACAAAGGAACAATTTACCACCTCAGTCAGAGAAGCACTGAATTAAGATAGAGGCAGTCATGAGCACCTCAAAAAACAGACTCACAAAGCAAAACAGACTTGACAAACTAGAAAAGTCATCATTCTTGACATTACTGAGCTTGCATCTCACAAATAAGAGGCGGGGTCAGCCATTCTTCAGTGGGTGAGATTACTGGGACGAGGCATTAACTCTGAGACTTTTAGGTCACCTTTCATGCTGTCCAAGTAACTTGGAGGAACCAGTGTGCTCGCTAAATGCCGCATTCACCAGTGCACATTGAGTCACTGGAAGAATCAGCATTACCAATTTGCAATCATATATATGCAGATACTATTAGGGACTCTTTCCCACTTGTTTTTCTTTTTTTGAATTTTTTTTTGAATTTTTTAGGTTTGCTGGTACATGTGAAGGTTTGTTTTGTGGATAAACGTGTCACAGGGGGCTTGCTGTACATATTATTACATCATCCAGGTATTAAGCTCAGTACCCAATAGTTATCTTTTTTGTTCCTCTCCCTCCTCCCACCCTCCCTGCTCAAGTAGACCCCAGTGTTTGTTGTTTCCTTCTTTGTGTTCATAAGTTCTTATCATTTAGCTCCCACTTATAAGTGAGAACATGTGGTATTTGGTTTTCTGTTCCTGTGTTGGTTTGCTAAGGATGATAGCTTCCAGTTCAACTGATGTTCCTGCAAAAGACGTGATCTCGTCCTTTTTTATGGATGCATAATATTCCCTGGTGTACATGTACCACATTTTCTTTATCCAGTCTTTTATTGATGGGCATTTATGTTGAGTCCATGTCTTTGCTATTGTGAATAGTGCTACAATGAACATTCCCATGCATGTGTCTTTATGGTAGAATGCTTTACATTCCTCTGCATATATACCTAGCAATGAGATTGCTGGATCAAATTGTAGTTCTGCTTTTAGCTTTTTGAGGAATTGCCATATTGCTTTCCAAAATGGGTGAACTAGTTTACACTCCTACCAACAGTATATTAGCATTTTTTTATCCACAGCCTCACCAGCATCTGTTATTTTGTAACTTCTTAATAATAGCCATTCTGACTGGTGTGAGATGGTTTCTCATTGTGGTTTTGACTTGCATTTCTCTAATGATCAATGATACAGAACTTTTTTTCATACGCTCCTTGGCCGCATGTATGTCGTCTTTTGAGAGGTGTCTGTTCATGTCCTTTGTCCACTTTTTAATGGGGTTGTTTTTCTTTTGTAAATTTGCTAAGTTCCTTATAAATGCTGGATATTAGACTTTTGTCAGATGCATAGTTTGTAAATTTTTTTTCACATTCTATAGGTTGTCTATTTACTCTGTTGATAGTTTCTTTGGCTGTGCAGAAGCTTTTAAGTTTAATTAGATCCCACTTGTCAATTTTTGTTTTTGTTGCGATTGGTTTTGGTATCTTTGTCATGAAATCTTTGCCTGTTCCTATATCCAGTATGGTATTGCCTAGGCTGTCTTCCAGGATTTTCAGAGCTTTGACTTTCCCACTTTTCATTCTTTCATTTGGCACACAGTATGGAATGCTAACCATGCACCAGGTACTGCATTTGTGCCAGCTGTTAAGGAAACAAAGCATGAAATATAGCCTCACATCAGAAGTAGGAAATATCTTAGGCTTTTATTTACATTTTGAACGCATACACAAGTATATATTTAGAGAGATGTTGGAGACTTGGGTAGACTTGCTTTTTCAGAATATATTCAAAAATAAGCAAAAATATTTTTTAAGCATTTGAAAAAGTACTTGTACTACTTGGAATCATGTTAGGCTATATATTACAGAAGAACCCAAAATAACATGTCTTAAGCAAGGAAGAAGTCTTTCTCTCTCTCTCTCATGTGAAATAAATTCAAGGGTAAGGAGTTGGGGACCAATGTGCTACATCTAATGTCATCATGCATCCAGGCTCCTATCCTTTTGCTATACCCATACAAATGTCTTTCGTAAGTTCACCACATGGGTCAGGGTGGCTGCAGGAGTTCTACCAGCATAGCATTCCTGTGAAGCAAACCGGAAGCAAATGCAGAAAGAGCAGCTCTTCCCGGCTGAATCAGCTCCCTTTGAAGTCTTCCTGAAATCCCACGCAATACTTCTCACTGGACAGAATTAATCCCTTGGCTGTATCTAGTTGTAATGTGAACTGGGACATGTATTCTTTTGTCCAGCAGTTGGGAGGAGGGAGGTGGAGCCACTATGTGCCCAGTTAGGAATCACATTTCTCTTAAAAAGAAGGCGGGAAAGAATGAATATAGGGATAGGCCACTAGCAATCTTTGCCACAACAGTACAGCTAGGGAATATGTTAATTTTTTGAGACATTTTTGAGTGATTCTGCTTGACAGCAGGAAGTACAAACTAATGGACCAAAATAGGGATTCACCTGCTTTCATGGTTTAGTTCTCTCTCTGCTCATTAGAAGTCTAAAGTCAACTTTGCAGGTGACAAGAAATGTGGTTGTCTTAAATATTTAACTCTAGTTTTGTAAAATAAAAGGAATCATTAGTATCTCTTTCATTTGTCCTGTTTCCTTGGCCTTTGAAACCAGTGAAACAGTTGCCTTTTGTTGTGTTTGTTCAAAATGAGTGATCTGAACAAATGAGTGATTCCTTATCTGTTCAAAAAGAATAGTCACAGCACCTGCCATTTGTTATATAGTTACCATTATGTGGATCACTTTACTAAGAACTTTGCATGGGTTCTTTTTTATCCTTCAGAAAGACTGAGATAGATGCTATTATTTTCCCCATTTTACCAGTGACACTGAGGCTTAAGGAAGTTAAGTGAGGCTGGGCATTGTGACTCATGCCTGTAATCCCAGCATTTTAGGAGGCCAACGCCAGTGTATCTCTTGAGCCCAGGAGTTCAAGAGCAGCCTGGGCAATGTGGCAAAATCCCATCTCTACAAAAAATACAAAAATTAGCCAAGCATGTTGGTATGTGCCTGTAGACCCAGCTACTCAGGAGGCTGAGGCAGGAGGAGCACTTGAGCCTATAAGGCAGAAGTTGAAGTGACCTGAGATTGCACCACTGCACCCCACCCTGGGTGACAGAGTGAGACGCTGTCTAAAAATAAAAATGAAGAACTTAAGTGAATTTTAGATCATATGGCTTAGCAGACAGCAGAACCATGCTTTAACTGAGAAAGATCTTTCTCTAGAATTCAGCCCTTAACCACTACCCTCTTCATTCTGAAATTTACCAATTAAAGTGTGAGCTCTTCTTGTCCAAGGGAAGGTGTAATGCATTCTTTGGGAGTGGACAGTAATTCCTTATGGTGAAAGGTGAATAATACCTATAAAATACCTAGGTTGATATACTTTAAAGTATTCACCACCTTGTTTTTTGTAGGAGCAGAACAATGATCTTATCTATATGGTTTTGAATGTGAGCATAGTTGAATATTCTGAGTTGAATTGTTGATTTTATTTTGTTTTGTTTGTTTGGGTAATTGTTTTTAAGACCTCTGTCACACAGGTAGATGAACATGAGAAAAGTCATTTAAGACAAGAAGCAAATACAGATGAGCACTTACAAACTAATATCCTTTAGGCAAATTGGAGTATGTCTGTGCAATCATATGAGAAAAGGAAGACCATTTTCAAAGCTGTTCTCTTCTAAGCCTCCTCCTTTAGTTAGGGAGATGAATTATCCATGTGAATCTGAATTTTCCTTGAAGAGAAGAACCACTGTGTGCTAACATTAGTATTTTACCACACCCCAACACCACTTCCCTAATTCTTATTGGTTTCATTCACCTTGATTTTATTTTATGAATTTTGTCAGTGCAATAGGGTCTAGTTGTGAGAGCAAAAGATTACACAGAGTTGCTGGCATCAGAGGACATGATGCTATCTAGGGGGATGACTTCAATCTATCTCATTTCATCTCTATCACACATATCACACAACACAGCTTCCAACCAAATGTCATTCTGGGGCTCCAGGGGCTGTTTCTTTCACCCTTCAATAAAAACTCACTTTGTCCTCCACATTCACACATACAGTTTTTCACGAAAAATCAGAAAACCTTCTAACCAACTATGCAAGAACTGAGAAGCAAAGCAGTGTAAGTCAAAATGTATTTCTTCCTTTGATTATGTTGTCTCTGTTTGAAGCACTTATAATACAATAAGCCTAATGCCAAGTGTTAGAGTGTTTGACAAAAAATGTAAAACAGATTTGGTTACCAAAGTTCTTTCTTGGTGCATAGTAAGACACTTGGGTAACAGATACAGAATCATCAGTTACTGAAGCAAAATAGCACAAATGGGTCCCAAAAAGAGAGGCAATTTTAAGAAGTATTTCCTCAGATGGAGAAAAAATATAGAGTGCTCACTTTAAAATAACCTATATTTTATACCAACGTAAAGAAAATATATTAAAGGCAACGTGACTGCCCATTACAAAGAATGCGAGTACTAGATACTCAAATTTCAAGTTGTGATACCCCAAACAGTAAAAAGTAATTCGTTTTGGATAAAAGTTATCATTTCTCAATTTATAACCTACATATTATTTTTACCTATCAAGTATGTCACTTTAATTTTTCCTTTTGATTTTGGAAGTCATGAATTTCCATTAGTCCGTATTAAAAACTGCATAGTCTCTTAAATTCAGTTGATCTAAAAATGAGTATTTCTAAAGCATATTCTGTTAGAGACAGAATTCCCATAATATTTCACGCAAAAATTAACTGCTTAAGAAACTGAGTAAATTTTTCTTTCTTTAGGTATTTCTTTATCTTTACTTTAATTTGTCAAATGAGGGAAGAATATAATTTCCAAAATCCATGAAAGGCTCAGACTAATAATTGAGTAGAGATCTCACTTGCTTCTTTCAGTCCACTTGAAGTAGCATTGAAAGCTCAGTGTATGACTATAAATCCAGTTGTGTTTAAATGAGTTTGATCTTCATGGATACTAAATACAAAACACTTTAGTCACAGATACCTCACTTTCTTCATTCATTATTTATATTTTATGTGTTAAATAGATGAACGCTTTCTTTTCTAAAAAGAACATTGAGTTGCTTTTGAACTTTTCAAATTCTGAAAAGTTTATACTAAAAATTAGGGAATATTTATGGGTATAGCTTCTAGGCATGGAATGATATGAGCCTCTTACTATAAGAACTTTATCATTACATTTTAAAATAGTACAATTCTAATCAAAGAATATGTACTTCAGTGCAGTTCTTATATTAAAGTTTGACTCCATAGCTGTTACTATGACCCTAAACTGTGAAGTTAAAGTAAAGGACTCTCTATCTACCCTATGCCTTGAAATATTTAAAAGTTCTCAATAAGTAGAAAAGCTAGTGTTAGAAGTACTATATAGAAATCAGCACCTCTTATCAGGTAACATGACTAGTTAACTATATTTGAAGGAGGCATGTATGTTATACAGCTTTTTAGGGACACATCAATGTTTATACAAATATAGTCATGAAGAGAGAAAGTAAGGCTTATATAAAAGAATTTTCAGACAGTAATGATGAGCCCCAAGCAAAACTGTGTTTTTACCTTATTTTTATTTGTCCTTTTTGGTAAAGCTCTGTGACCTGCGTGTAGAGTGTGTCACCAATATAATGATCAGTTTGCAATGCTTTGGGGGGAAAAGAAGCATACTGATAACTTAAGACATGTGCCAGTAATCATATACTATAGCTCAGAACAAGGATGATACAGAAATAAGTTGAGCTGATACAGCAGCCAGGATAGGACAGGCCTTACTAATATAAAAACAACAAAAAAACCTTTGTGGTTTAAAACAACAAACAACTCTGCTTATATCTCAGGTACCCAAACTAATAGAGCCTCCACCATTCTAGGATGCCACCTCTCACTTCAAGGCTTCAAGATTTATCACAGAGGTGAAGCGTAGAGCTGGAGAGTTGAGCACTAGCAATAAATGCTTTGGCCTACAACTATTATTTCATACTCTCATCGTGTGGCCACAACTAGTCACTTGGCTACCCCTAACGTCATATAAGGAATTGTATTATAATTCTCTATCTACCTTGAAATGGAGGACAAGTAGATATTGGTGAACATTATTTATATCTTTCACAGTTTATTTGCTGATTTATTTGGGGCCAGGATTCCCTATTATTCTTTCTGCAAAAGACCATATAAAATTTTCATTCTGGCCGGGCGCGGTGGCTCAAGCCTGTAATCCCAGCACTCTGGGAGGCCGAGGCAGGCAGATCACCTGAGGTTAGGAGTTCGAGACCAGCCTGGCCAACATGGTGAAACCCCGTCTCTACTACAAATACAAAAATTAGCCGGGTGTGGTGGCAGGCACCTGTAATCCCGGCTACTCAAGAGGCTAAGGCAGGAGAATCGCTTGAACCCAGGAGGCAGAGGTCGCGGTGAGCCAAGATCGTGCCATTGCACTCCAGCCTGGGGGACCAGAGTGAGACTCTGTCTCAAAAAAAAAAAAAAAGAAAAACAAAAACAAACAAAAAAATTTTTCATTCTGCTAGCTGGATCACTACTGTAAGTGTTAATGACAGGCTTATCTTCGAAAACATCTCCTTTGGTGATGCCCATTAAAAATGAAAAAATTCTTCCATTAACAATTTCTAGCACTGTCTTGGAAAGCCTGACTCATTCTGTACCAGTATCATTGGTCAAAGATCAAGTACGAAAAAGTATACATGAATGAGTCTGTCAGTTTTTCAGAAAATTAATATAAATATCATATATATATAGTTATCATATGACCCAGCAATTCCACCCTTGGGCATATACCCAGAAGAATTGAAAGCACATGTCTACTCAAAATCTTCTACCCAAATGTTCATAGCAACATTTTTTTATAAAACAGCGAAAAAACATAGAAATAACCCAAATCCCCCATCAACTGACAGATAGATATACGAAGTGTGATATATCCTACAGTAGGATATATACAATTATCCTACTGTATAATTGTAAAAAGGCATGAAATACTGACAAATGCTGTAACATGGCTGAACCACGAAAACATGCTGGGTGAAAGAAGTCAGAAACAACAGAGCACATTGTATAATTACATTGATATAAAATGTCCAGAATAGCAAATCCATAGAGATAAAAAGTAGATTCGTAGTTGCCAGGGGGTGATGAAAAGTGGGAATTGGGAAGTAAAGGATTTATTTTTGAGTGATGAAATGTTCTGGAATTGGATAGTGGTGATGCTTGTAGACCTCCGAATAGATTGAAATTTACTAAACTGCAAGCTTTACAATGGTAAATTTTATATGAATTTTACCTCAGTAAAAAAATTTTAAAAATATGTGCTGTAGTGAGTGATCACCACTTTTCCACATAGTACTTTCTGCCTCCATTTTACTGGGGAGTATAACCATTGCCTCCTACTGTATCTTTACAAGACAATACAAGTGTCCAAAATCTATCAGAGTGTCACATGTCAGTCACTATGCTGATCAGTTTTCTCAATGGCATAACTTTACATTTCAACAAACTAAGGCTGAGTAGAATAAATATCTGATTTGAAGTCAGAGAACCTTTATTAGAGACATGAGCAAGTCTCTTAGCTTTCCAAGCTTTGTTTTCCTCATCTGTGAAACAAGAACGCTCCTGCATACTTCACCAGGATACTGGAAAAGACCAGATGGTACAATATATGTTGAAGTACTTTCTGTATTTCTAATCTTCTAATTTTAGTTTTAGCTTATTTTCTTTATGTTGTTCAGCCTGCTTTCCTCTAAATAAACTTCTTATAAAAATCTGAACATTGGAAGTCAACATCCTTAGGTTGGAACCCCAGCTCCACCACACTTCAGTTACGTGACGTTGCTTAGGTAGTTTAACCTCTCTAAATCTGAGGCGTTTCTGTAAAAGGGGAAATATAAAGCCTCCCTCATGATGCCAATGTAAGAATTAAATGAGAACATGTAATTATTTAATATAGCCTCTTTGCATGGTAAACTGTCTGTGATATTACCACAATAAGGCTCATGATAAAATTCACCCTGCAAAATCTTCATAGCCTCAAATACTAGTCGACTTACTTGGGCTGTTTGCAAACCTAAGAATTTCAGTCTCTTAGTATTCCTTCTAGTATTTCTTTTCTGTCTCTTCAATAATGAATAATATATATTGTCACCAGAAAAGATTAATTACTGTTTTTTCTCTGAAAAAAGCATGTTGCACTCTAATTAGATTATATTTGTATGTGTTGATTACATACAAATTGTATGCAATCTAATTTTTACTCTGAAATGTATCAAGACTGAAAAAGTTATATATACATGTATGTATGTATATTTTATGCACATATTTATTTACCTATAAACATGTATATGTATATAGATATAAACATACATTTATATACATGGCATCTTACACATGCAAAATTAGAATTGAGGTGTTTAACTATGTTGATCAAACATTCATTTAGTGTAACAGGAAAACACTTAACCCCCACTGGAGTTGACAGACTTGGTAGATAGAGCTTTCTTCTTCTTCCTTCCCCATTAGAGAGTTCATTGTTGCACTTTGTTCAGATGAAATGGAAGAACCAACCCAAGAATTCATTAAAAGGATTAGACAACCAGTTACTAGAAGTCCGGGCCTAAAATACCAATATATGTTAAATCGCAAAAGCAAAGAAAAACCATTCTAACTAGTAGGCTAAATTGCTGCCTTTAACAGTGCCAGAGCCAAATGCTCAATCTGGGAAGGAGCCTGGTTGCTTTTAAACAGTAGACTTCACTAATATAAAATTTTTTACATCTAACTCAGGAGTCAGTTGAATCTTAGCCTCAACATGTAAGGGGAAGAGGTGAGAAATATGACTCTGTTTCACAGAGTTCCAGATGGTCATGTATGGATGTGGTCTGAGAGCCATGAATTGTAGGGAACAATTCATGGTGTGATTCAAGCTTCAATCTTGTTATCTTCATGGACTGAAATGGAGAACGAGGTGTCTAATGGAACTACAGAGAGAGGGAACTACCAAATCTTCTATCAATATTAGTGACATTCATTCATCTCATTACTTACTCAGCAGGTATTTATTGAGCACTTATGTATCAAGCAACATGGAAATCGCTAAGAATAAAAGCTGTACATGGTCCTGAGAAAGTCACAGTGCAGTAAGGGAAAGCAAACACGGCATGAACCTGTCAAGAAATCATGGAATGCATGATAACAATATGAGCGTTTTGTGATACTCTGACAGTAGTGTGATGCCTCTAATTCTGCTGGGGTCAGGAAGTTGCATAGAGGAACATGAGTCTTGAAGCAAAGGAAGTATAGGAAAGATAAGGTAGAAAGTAATATCCAGAGAAAAGAGTATGAGGAAAAACATGAGAGCATGTCATATTCTAAATCCTGCAGTCTCTTTGGACTGGCTAGCGCCCACGGCCCCTATGGAAAAATGGCAAGAAGAGACAGGCAAGATAGGCAGGGGCTAAATGATGCCATAGTAAGGCATCATTTTCCTCCTATAGGCAATGGGAAGCTCTCTAGGATTTAAACAGCAGAGAAATCTGATCAGGTTAGATTTGAGGCAGTGTAGAGAGTGGAGTGAACAGAATCTAGAAGCAGACCCCTTTAAAAGACTATTGGAAGAGCTCAAATGAGAGATGGCTGGGATAAGGATGGAAAGTACAAGGCCAGGCACGGTGGCTGGCCAACATGGTGAAACCCCAACTCCACTAATAATACAAAAATTAGCCAGGCATGGTTGCACGTGCCTGTAATCCCAACTACTCAGGAAGCCAAGACAGGAGAATCGCTTGAACCCAGGAGGCGGAGGTTGCAGTGAGCCAAGATCGCACCGCCATTGCACTCCAGCCTGGGTGATAGTGTGAGGCTCTGTCTAAAAAAAAAAAAAAAAAAAAAAAAGAATGGAGAGTACAGGAACTATACATGCTTGAGACATAAAATTGATAGAGCTGGTAGCTATTTAAATATGAATGTTCTGCGATCATGCTCAGGTTTTTAGATTGGGAGACATGAAAAAAACAATAGGTTTGGCAGGAAAGCCAAAGATTGAGCTTTAGGTTGTTGAGTTTGAGACACTTGGAAAACATCCAGATAATTGGGCAATTGAAAGTATAGTTCTGGTACTTAGGGAAGAGAAACAAAGTTCAGAAAGAAGTCGTGAAGGCTCAGTGTATTGGTTATAGCAATCGTCATGTAAAGTTGATATTTCCCAGCAAAGTGATGAAAGTAGATGGCCCAAAACAGAAGCAAAGGAGAAAGAAAAGATGAAGATGCCACCATCTGATAGGTGGGAGAAACCTAAAGAGAATAGTGTCACGCAGCACAAGGGATGGGAACATTGTAGGAAAGAGGGAAAAATTTTAGAAAATCTTATCACAAAATGCTCCTAGTTACCCATGAGACAACCACCAGCAATCTCTGGGAGAGCAACTTTAATGGAGTGGAGAGGATGATTTGCTTCATGAAATTATTACCAGTAGTCCCCTAGCCTTTTAAACTCATTTCTAACTATTTACTCAAGTATATAAGATATTTTTTTATTCTCATGAGTTTCCTACTTACATGGTTAAACAGGGAGAGGAAATCAACCGACATCCACGCTCTGTCAGGGAAAGAAATCAGGTGTTCAGAGTTGTTTTCAGTACTGGTATAGGAATCTGTCCTTCACAAGGCTCCAAGCAAGGCATGGAGTCCCCGTCCCACTAATAGTGGCAGTGTTCTCTGGTAAACCAGATTCCAAGTTACCTGCTGAAGCTGCTGAGAGCAGTGAGGAAGGGGATAGTAAAGCATGGAAGATTGGGAATGCTGTTAGGGGAAAGAGAGTGACATTATTGCACAAAATAGGGTGTTAAGTCATGCATAAAGAAGGAGTGAGTGAGCACAATTACCTGCAGAAAATGAAACTGGACCTGTGGCCACGGATCATTCCTACACCTGTGTTTGCCACCACTGATTTTCTGAAATTTAGGGCATTCTAGAGACAGGCATTTTAAGATCAAACACTGTTCTTGATGCTCCAGCTCGTTGAGTTTAATGAGACATACTTAAAAACAAATGGACCGTTTTCCAGAGGGCTGAGTTCACACCCAACTTCATGGAGTAGAAACTAAAAATGTTCTAAATTAACTCAAATCAATTTTTAAAAGATTTTCTGAGCAGAGAGCACATTTGGCTAAGACCCTGGGTGCCACGTGAAACATATAAACGATTGATTGAATGAAAATAGGCCATCCTTTCTCTTCCTTAAGACACTAAGCAGCCTTTTGTCCTGCTCTTTTTTACTTTAATTGGAAGCATTTTTAGGTTTTAGAGCCAGTTTTGTTCTAAATATATGAATACTTATTTGTCCCCTTTCTCAAAAGTCAGAGATTTTCTCCCTTTCTGGAAAGAAAGGCTAGAGATTGGAAAGTTAAATATTTCTTCTCTGCAACCAGTAAAAAAGAACCATTTGGGCCGGGCGCGGTGGCTCAAGCCTGTAATCCCAGCACTTTGGGAGGCCGAGACGGGCGGATCACGAGGTCGGGAGATCGAGACCATCCTGGCTAACACGGTGAAACCCCGTCTCTACTAAAAAGTACAAAAAACTAGCCGGGCGAGGTGGCGGGCGCCTGTAGTCCCAGCTACTCGGGAGGCTGAGGCAGGAGAATGGCGTGAACCCGGGAGGCGGAGCTTGCAGTGAGCTGAGATCCGGCCACTGCACTCCAGCCTGGGCGACAGAGTGAGACTCCGTCTCAAAAAAAAAAAAAAAAAAAAAAAAAAAAAAAAAAAAAAGAACCATTTGGTTCTAACTGTACTTGTCTGGATTCCGTAATTTGCTGTATTTGAGTTTCTAGTATATCTGCATTCAGCTCCCCAGCATTCACATCCCACAGTAGAGGAACATCGTTGGCTATTGTCTAATTTCCCCACGGGAAAGCTGTCTACAATTGAGAAAAATAGTCTGAATTCCAGGCACATTTATTTACTACAAATTCTCTCTAAATATTGAAATGTCCTTCTACTATGAAATTTTGTGGGCTGTGATTTCAAAAAGAGCTCTCTCTTTCTTTGGCTTTTCTATGTGGGCTTCAAGGAAACTGGCTCTTGCTGCTGTTGTTGCTTTCTGAAAGTGAGTTATCGAAATTACTAACCAATTCCATTTTGGGTGTTAATCAAATATTTGTGGCTTTCACCACTTGTCAATTTAAAAACCAGGCTCAACTTAAAATACCCTTTGACAATTGGTTTTGCCTTCTTTTTATTTCATTCTAAAAATGACTAATATATTTACCTCAATTCACCTACCCCCTAAAATTATTTTCCATAAACCAAGTAGAAACTAGCTTATGAACCTACAAGAATGCCTTGATTTCTAGAGCTGTTGTGCATTGGTTCATTCAATAAATATATATTGGGAATCTACCCTGCAGCGGGCTGCGTGCTGTTCTACAGATACAGAGTTGGTAAGCATGGCCTTATCCCTTGGGTGCTCAGAATCTATTTTGCTTACTAGTCAGTAAAGAGCATTGTATGTTACAATGAGGGCCATCTCCATCAGCTTTACTAAATGTGGATTAGCCTGAAATTTAAACTGTATATCAATAAGGAGAACTCCATTTTATTTAATTCATTCTGCAATTCCTTTTATAAAGCATAGTCCTTATGTAAATATCTTCATATTCATTTCTCTTATAAATGTAAAGTTTCCTGAAGTAGAGCACACCTATAATTTTTGCCCTTGAAATTAGTGTGTAAGAATAAATGCTTGTGAGAAGTTGCAGCATTCTAATCAATTTTTACACTGTTAAGGTTTGTGTGAATTTAGAGTTAGATCATAGGTATTTCTGTCTTTTTCTTTCATGTGCAGTCTTGGAACTGGGTGGATTGTTAGAGAATGTCTTCTCTTGAGATAGAAAATTTTGAAGTCTAGAATTTAGAACTTAGTCCAGGTCACACTGTGAAAGGGGACAAATAGGCCTAATACCTACTTTTCACCAAAACAGACAAAAAGAAAAGATTTCAGTCTATGCTTAGAATATTCTTATGAGCATTGACTTTGTGCCAATGTATTTAAATTTTCAGTTTTTATATTTAGAAAACCTTACATAAATTCATCAGGCCATGCTCAAGAAAAGCTTAAAGAGCAAATCTTGAGTGAAAAATATCATAGCCACTCCTAGAAGTTGTTCCTTTTTAAAAATGCCATTGTTAAAGCTGTCGGTATAATACATGCTCTCTGTAAAAGGTCAATTAGCAGATTCCCCAGGACATTTAAAGTTTTGTGCTACCTTCTAAATGTCAAGTTGAAGTTGGGAATCTTGTAATATTTGGAAGATTTTTGCCATAAAATGGTCTATATGATGAAAAAAAATTCCAGGTCAAGGATGAAAGGGTGGTAGGAAATCTTGTCTTTCCTCCAGAAGACGGAGGCAGATAAGGGCTTAGTCCAGATAAGCACAAATACAGTTCCCACACTGAGCCCCACTCCTTGGAATGGGAAGGAAATTGAACACTTTTTGATACTTGACCTCCTTTCTCTGAACAAAATGGTGTGGAGGGGCAGTATGGAGTAGCAGAAGGAATAGTTTTTCATGCTTTTTCAATAAAAGAAAGGCTTTACGCCTGCACATACACTACGGAGTATGTTTTGGGAGAGGTTTGAAAGGATAAAGGGAAAAAAATAACTAGTAAGACTTGGTGTTGGTCCTGGTTATGGCCAGAGAAATGAAATTAAAAGTTTGGTCCATGACTTTGAACACTTGTTTTCAGAGCCCGGAGGAAGAGAGGTGAGGACAGATGTGGATGTAGAAATCTTTGTTTCTGAGTTTAAATGTGAGAAAATTCATGCCTAGTCCCTTCAGTTTTTTGCTGAGAAGATGTAAGGTAGAAAAAATAGTATCTTTTTTTTTGACCTATCTCAAGAGTCATAATGGGCATTACTGTAAGAAAAGAGAGATTAACAAGAGAAAAGCATAACAAATGTGTTTAACCAAAATTTTATGTGACACAGCCTTCAGGCATGAAGATTGCACCCAGAAAAAACCTGTGTATTTTTATGAACAGTTGTTGGAAATAAGAGTGGAGAACAAAGGGTATGAGCTAATAGTAATAACCTGGGAAGAACTCAGCGAGGCCTGTTTGTTCAGATTCTTCTTGGCCTCTGGGTATAGAGAAGGAACCCTGTAGACTGAGGGTCTTATGACCTACTTTCCGAGGATGTAGGTAAGAGATTTTTTTTTTCCTTTTTTTTATGACCGTGCTTCAGAGGCAAAGGTGGAGAAAAGATTAGGGTGTGAGCTCCAAGGTGCCATATTATGGAGTAGCATGTTCTGAGCCCCAACAAAGACAAGGCCATCTTCTAAGAAATTTGTGGAGGAATAAGGATTGGGATTTGGAGAGAATTGTGGGTGCTTGGGAAATCTATCTATTATTAGGGACAGGAAAATTTCCTGGCAACAGTGAGTATCCAGCCAAGGTTGAAAACTTGTAATGTGTATTTGTATCAATATGCCTGGTTGTGTTATTTCTGTGCCAGAACAGAATAGTCTAGAGGTTGAAAAGTGTTCAGAAAGAGACAAACATGAAGTTCTGCAGGGTGGCTGTAATAGAGGAACCTAAATATGAAGACATTGAGGATCTGGTGAGAGTGGTTAGAGGGATTCACATGAAAGTTTCATAGAGAGGGAAGCAGAGCCATGGAGCGAGTGAGAGATTGGTGGGGAACGAATGTTGAAGGTCTCTATGAGGTGGTGGTAGGCCAGATTTTCTCAACAGTGGTAGTTTGCTGACACCAGTCATAGATGATAATAATTTCCAGGATGTGGATAAATGTAAGCAGAAGTAAAGGCTTAGAAATCAGGGGGCTAAGAAACTTTAAGATGTATATATTGACTAAAGCCATCTAGATCAGGATTGTTGAGAATCCATTTGAGGCTGGTGATCGTGAATTGTAGAAGAGCTACTCATCTGCTCTATAGTGTGACTCCTTCAGCTACATTTGGCTGTGTGGGTGAAGTCACAGAAAAGGCAAATATTTGCATTCATAGAGGGCTAGGATTTTTGCCAGATGGGTATAATGGAATGATAGAGAAGGAAAATTTGGGATATTGAAATGATGGGAAGTTGTCAGTAATCTAAAGAAAGGAGAAAACTGATAATAGAGAGCGAGTAGAGGGGTCGGTTAACTGGTGGTCATCAGGAGGTCTAATACCCAAATCAGCTTCACGAGGGCAGCAACTGTGTTTTGTTCACTTACATGTCCCAGCACCTAGAATAGTACCTGGCACATAGTAGGTCACAGGAAGATCATTTAATAAGTAAGCAGGAAAAGTGAGAAGTTGGGGTCATGCTTGGATAAGTGATTGAGGAAGTTATTTGTTATGGATGACATTTCATATGTCTGAAATGCACACACAGTAAGTTCTCAGTAATTATTAGCCTTTATCATTATGCATTTTGGACTTTTATAGGGACTACATATTTTCAGATAAATAAAATTGAGAACAATTTCTCTGCAAATGAGTGAGTTGACCTTTCCCAAATGGGTATAACTTAAGACCATTGGAACAATTAGTATTGTTAAATTTAACCTCATATGGACAGAATACACAAAATACTAGTAGAAATTATCTCCCTTTCCAAATTAGCCTAGTCTGGTTCTCAAAGACAGACACTCAATGTCCTTACTTCTAAAGGCTTCAGTTGTCTAGTTTAGTGGGCTTATCACAGGTGTAGAGAATTTTATATTTACATTGCTGAATCACCTCTCAGTACATTTGAATGGCCTTTCCTTTGCTTTTTGTCTAGGGCTGAAGTCTCATTCAAAAATATGGGTAACTGCCTAGCTCAGGAAGAGTTCACAGGAGGGAGAAGGCTGAAATGATAACAAATCTAATTTTTAAACCATGCCAGTTGTGTTAGTCTGTTTCTGTTGTTATAAAGGAATACCTGAGACTGGGTAATTTATAAAGAAAAGAGTTTTAATTGGCTCACGGTTCTGCAGGCTGCACAGGAAGCATGATGCTGACATCTGCTTCTGGTGAGGGCCTCAGGAAGCTTATGGTGGAAGGCTAAGGGGGAACAGGCACCTCACACAGTGAAAGGGGGAGCAAGAGAGAGAAGAAGGAGGTTCCAGACTCTTTTTAACAACCAGATCTCATGTGAACTGAGTGAGAACTCACTCATCAACAAGGGGATGGCACTAAACCATTCAAGAGGGATCTTCCCCCCACGATTCAATACCTCCCACCAAGCCCTACCTCTAACTTTGGGGATTACAATTCAAGATGAGATTTGGAAGGGACAAACGTAAAAACCCTATCACCAGTGTTTTCATATTTAGTTAACTGAATCAAAAAAGTATTTTGATTTTGAACATTAAGAAATATTCTTTCATATCCTTTTCAGACAACTTGTATGTCCCTTGGATGTCTTTTTCAGATGACCTATTTCTCCTTTCACAGCCCATAGTATCATGACTTGTAAACAGAAAATATTTAATAAATCTGTGCTGACTGATCTTTAATGACAACAAAAGCAGTTCCCTGAAATGCCCTTTGTTCTACCTCTTTGCCTGGTAAATTTCTTTTATGATTTGGTTCCAATGTCATATTTAAAATGGTTCCCAGCTCTCGTTGTTAAAATGAATCGGCCCCTGTTCCAGGTAGCTCATACCCAGTTTCCATTACATTGTCATTTTTCGTCTGTTTCTCATTCTTTCCTTTTATCTACCAAGGAGCAGGGATTTGGGCTTGTTCATCTTTAGTATCTCTGATACCTTGCACGTGCTTGCCATCTGTAAAGTGCTCCAGAATTGTCTGGTAAATGACTGTGACAGGGAGAAAACTCATTCTATAAGCATGATGTAGGCTTTAGTTGGCAAACCCTGCCCTCTAAAGGATTTTGCTTCTTTAAATTTTTTTCTGCAGTTAGAATACTGCTGCCAAATGAGCAGTTAGTAACTGATTATGACTTTGTGATCCAATTAGCAGATGTGATTAGCGGATGGTTAGCCTTTGTTCCTATACCTACTTCTTTTAAATTAAGAATAATCCGTAATTGATACTCAGTATAACTTTGCTGAAAGCACAGATTTCACCAAGATATTAACAATGGCCATATTTGAGTAGTAGTATTTTTGTTTAACTTTTTTCTTTAGACATCATGTTTTTCATTGTTTGAATTTTCTTTTTCAGGATATGTATTAGGAAAAAAAACTATTTTCATTTTTTAAAATAGATGGTGCATGAGGTAGACAATTAAGAGAAATGAATGCTTTGATGCAACTTGGAACCAGTCAGGGCTGGATCACAATGAGCCAGTCTACAGCTTGGTAACAAACTCATTGGTTTAGGAAAGCAAAAGTTTATTTGCTCCAGATTGACGGGGACTCTTCTACATTCAGTCTCTCAGATCCAAGCCTCCTTCAGCTCAAAGTGGCTTCCAAAGTTGATGTGGCCAAAAGAGGGAGAAATCGAAGAGACCAGCCAGCTCTCACCTGGCTTGGCACATGTCACTTTCCTTGGCCAAAACAAATCCGAAGGCCCCAAGCTGACTGCACAAGAGAGTGGAAAATGCAGAGAAGCACATGGAATCCAGTATATGGTGAGCACCAGTTGTCTCTGCCAACATGACGGTAACTCTTTTCATTTTTCAGTTACTGTAATGAATGTATGTTGGATCCAGACTGCGGTTTCTGCTACAAGATGAACAAATCAACTGTCATTGACTCCTCCTGTGTTCCAGTTAATAAAGCATCTACAAATGAGGCAGCCTGGGGCAGGTATATCACTCATTTTACCATACGAATGTATAATAATATTTCAAAATGAGGCTTATGTTTAAGTTTTCAGAGTGCTTGCACTTATAGCAGTTCTTTTAAACTGACCTTCATAATTACATTACTTTGCAGCATATACTGGTGATAGTGGATGCAAAGCATTGCAATTGTGTGTTCCACGCAGAGTAGAAGGCACCCAGGCCTAGACTTTTGGAGACCCAGATTTCTCTAATAAGGTATAGGAGTTTGGATCTTTAGTTTTAGGCAGGTGTTCACAAATACTGCCAAGGCAATTTCTCCCACTGCATATTGTTGAATTACACTGTATTTCCAAACTCCCAAACTTTTAAATGAAAGAAAACTGTAAAGTGAAAATGAATTATTATCACATTAAGCCGCACGTGGTGCATCACGCAAAATGAATTATTATCACATTAAGCCGCACGTGGTGTAACCCCAGCACTTTGGGAGGCTGAGGCAGGCAGATCACTTGAGGTCAGGAGTTCGAGACCACTCTGGCCAACATGGTAAAACCCTGTCTCTACAAAATTACAAAAATTAGCTGGGAGTGGTGGCACATGCCTGTAATCCCAGCTGCTCAGGAGGCTAAGGCAGGAGAATCACTTGAACCCAGGAGATAGAGGTTGCAGTGAGCCGAGATCAAACCACTGCTCTCCAGCCTGGACAGCAGAGTGAGACTGCCTCAAAAAAAAAAAAAAAAAAAGAATTACTATCACGTTAAATTATTTCATGAAACTATTTTTTTATTCCTAGAGGCCTTTTCCAGGGTTGAGTGAAATTAAGCAAAATAAGGATAAAAGTTGGTAATCATTGGCATGTAACTAGCTTGGGAGGCTAGAAACCTTAATATTTTTGGTTTGTAGTAGATGCATAAATGAAATATTAATATAAAATAAATAAATATTCTCCAGATTTGTGAACTAACATTTGTATCCAGACATATAAAATGTGCAAATGTTATTTGATATGGCTTTAACCTCTTTTGTGTTTTAAATTCCTATAAAATAATATGCTCTTGTCTACTCATAGTACTGATAAAGGCAATGAAATCTGTAATAAAGTATTGTGTCTCATAGGAGCTTATAGATAAAGTATAATGTAATAATCATTTCATTAGAGAACTGCTCCAAAGAAGCAAATTATATATGTTAGTTGAGTCAAGATCCAGACCACATTTTAAATATACTAATTACAAAGAAATATGTAAAAGAAATACAATTAGTATTTTAAATGAACACTCAAAAGAGTTTCTTTTAAAAATATTCAGTGTATAGTTTTCATCAGCCAAACTTAGTTAGTGAGTTAATTGATTAAATATTTCTAGATGTACTTGTTCACAGCTTTAAACTTTCAGAGTGTTGTTTTTGCCAATGGGAAAAAAAAAACTAAGTTACTACTAGTCTAGAATTATGAACATGTTATGAAATCTGTTAGAAATGTACATAGTTTCCTGTATTTTACATAATTAATTAATAAACTTATTAGAACTCTCTACTAAATAGTAAGGAGGCACTAAAATTAGATGTTTCTCTTACCTTCAGTAGAAGGGTTAGAGGTCAGAGGCCTCAAAGCAGGAGTTTTGACTTTTTTGCAAATAACAAATCATACAACTTTTTAGTAGTAATGTTTATTCCTTTATTTCGGAAAGATTAACAACTCACTCTTACATTTCATTTGTATTTTTATACCATCATCCTGTAGCTGCACATGAATTAGAGAAAAGTAAGGCACAGATAATAACTAAGTAGCAAAAATAAAAATAACTTTAAAAAATGATGTTCACAGCATATTCTTACAATAGTCGCAAACTCTTTACAAGGAAAAGAAAGAAAAAACCCCATGTTTTCTTACTTCTCCCTGTGCTGTGCAACAGTGCTCCTTCTCGGTGGGCCACTGCTATTGGTTACATCCTTAGTTTTGGCTAGAAAAGAGCAAAAAAGCAGGATGTGTTCTCCATGAAAAATTCTTCAGATAGATTTTCCACATGTAGGTAAAATAATATTCAGTATATATAATAGTAAATATTTTTGTTGGTTGGTTGGTGGTTTGGTTGACAGATTTGATACAATTACCTGGAATGGAACTCTAAGGCAAAATCAACCATTACCTTGGATTCACATCTAGAGATATACTATAAATATTTCAAGGTCAAGTATTGAGGCAGTCCATAGCCATATATCCTAATCTCTAACTGTAGCTGTTTCCTGAAAAGACACCAGGTGGAATGGCAACACCATTGATGATGGGAATAGTATAATACTGTTGATTAACTCTGAATTGTCAGTATAGTGAAAATCATTTGTCCGTATAATCAACTATGAGATTATTTATCAGTATGCTTTTCTATATCTCTGTTGTTAAATTTCAATGAAAACTTAAAAAAAATTATTTAGCAGACTTTTAGAAAGTGTAGTAGACTGAGCTGATGCAGGAAAATCTCCTGCCCATTAACCTGCCCCTACACCTCCAACATGCATCCCACACACATTCAAGTTTAATGCACAGCGGAACTTGAAAGAAATCCCCAAGTGCCACAACAGAGTGTGAGTGGTGAGCCCGCATGGGAATATCAGAAGAGAATATAGGCCTTACAGGTGAGAGGTTAGGGTTTTTAATGCTGAGGGAGATTAGCTCCAGGCCTTGCCTCTGTAGCTACAAAGCACTATCCATGTTCTGAAATAGGGACAAGAAAAATTCTAACTAGACTGGGCTTGGAAAGCTACCTACTTCTCTGCCGCTCACTTGGGACTACAAATGGAAATAGTGTCACACATGAAAAAGCAAAACCAAGAGCCTTTGCTATTAGGGAGTGTGTGTTCTCATTTCACACTGCCTTTGTGAAGTGGGAACCATGAGTTGAGAAACATAAACACTAAAATAAATAAATTGAATGAAAAATAGGTCCTAAACTGGAGACATCCATAGAGACATGTTAGGAATCCACATGAAATTATCAGAACCCAGTGTATGTGAGATGTCCATGGGAAGCAACTCTTGGTAAATGCAGGAGGACAGTCAGAGAGTATTAGGCTGGTGCAAAAGTTAATTGCGGTTTTACCATTACTTTTAAGTAATTAACTTTTGCACCAACCTAATAGAAAGCACACCAATTATTGGAGGCGAGGAAGCCACCAAGTATGACAGATGGACAAATGAATACATAAAGAACCTTGCATTGCAAAAAAATAAGAGTATTTAAAAGCAATAAAGGAAAGTATATTTTTCAATTATACTGAAAGTTATATGCTTATGATTGGTGCAGTATATATGTGTATTTTTATATGAGACATATGTATGTTATAATTCAGCAATTTTTGCAAAAAAAAAGTAAAACTTGGGAAGCTGAAATTCTAGAGAAATGACATAGGATGTGGTATGATAACTTTTAGAAAAAAGTCTTCTAATGATTATTTTAAAATTTTCTGCTTTTTGGGTTTTTTTCAGAAAGAAATTGAGATTACAATTAGTTTTTCAATTTGTTAAAAATATGAGAGTAAGCTCTTAAAATATGAACTATTAGAGGGAGAAATAAGAGACTCAAAGTATAATAAGAGAGGAAGGGGCAAAAAACAAAAACCCAGAAAAATTACATCTAAATGTAACTGTTTTTAAAATAAAAAATAAACCAATTAAACACAATTGTAAAAGATAAAGATCTTCATATTGAATTTTTTAATACAGTTGTATGCTGTTCACAGGAGACAGTCACAGAAAGGTTAGAAATATAGAAATAGAGGAAAGAAAAAATTAGACAAGTACTAAGTCAAAAAGACAAAAAATAGCAGAGACTAGAGTATTCAGAAAATTTACAAGCTTGATAGGAGAGTCAAGTAGAACATAATGTAGAGAATGCCATTCTTTTTAAGAAACCATGGAACACTTATGAAATTTTACCATGTTCAAGCACAAAGAGTAAATTCAGTAAGCTTATATAAATGTATAGATATTTCAGTAAATTCTAAGTAAATCCAAATAATCAGTATCATCCAGAACATGTTTTCTAATAAAAATGCAATAAAACTATAAAACAAAAGAAAGATATTTATCACCCCTTCTAGTTTAGCTTGGGAACTAAAATAAACAAAACACCCAAAAAGCAACTTCAAATTAATGAATAGGTTTAGAAGAAATCACAGTGCAAAACAAGATGTTAAAATTAATAACTAAACAGATCCATAAGAGGTTAGACGTAGAACATAGAGTAAGCCTGTAGAGTTAGCAGAGGATGGGAAGAGCAAAGCAAAGAAATACTCGAGAGGATCAAGAAATAAAAGTTCTTAAAGAAGACTAACAAAAGGTAGAAACTTCTTGCAATACTGATCAAGAAGAGAGAGAAGGCTCAAACAATATTTAGAAAAAAAAAGATGTATAACAATGGATAGTAAAGATTTTTAAATTCATAAGAGAATACTATGAACAGTGTTCTCCAGTGCATGTGAAAACAGATAAATGGACAGTTTTCAAGAAAAAATGTAACTTTCCAAAACCAATTCCAAACCTCTGTGAAGCGAGTGATTTCTATACCCTACTTACAGATGAGAATAGTGTTACTTAGAGGTTCTGAATGACTTTCTCAAAGTCAAAAGGCCAGTAAGTTCACTTCTGTTAGGGGAGCAACAATTGAGTAGTGGAAAGATACACATTTTAGTTTCAGGTGGTTTCCAATTTCTAAGTTAAAGTATGTTATTGACAAATCAGGCATTAGAATGTTTTTTTTGTTTTGTTTTGTTTTGTTTTGTTTTGTTTGTTTTCTGTATTTATCTGTGTCTGTTTATCCACCCCCCTACCTCCTGACTCTGCATCTACACGAAACCATAAATACTCTATTCTGGAACTTCAAACCTCCTGACTGTTTAAAATAGTGTTGCCAATGAGGGACACTTTCTTAATGCGCTGATTCAGTATTTGTTTCCTATAATACAGCACTTTCGCTCTGTAATTAGAAACACTAAAATAGCTAGATAGATTCCCTATTTGGCAATTCATTGTTTTCTGTACTCATTCAGCAGAGATATTTTTCTCAAAGCTGCACTCTGATGTAACACCCAGTCTGTTTTCCCAGCATTTCACCGCTCTCCCACACCGATTCTAGTCAGTTTAAACCCCTTGTCATTACCCTAATATCTGTTATAATTTCCTGTCTCTACGTCTTTTCTCACACTGTGCCTTCTGTCTAGAATTTACCCTCCTAGATCTCTGCCTGAAATCTATTTTTTTTTTTCTCGGATTAGATGTCCCTTTTTCCTTGCAGTTTCTGTGATAAGCCCCAGAAAACAATGCTTATTCTATCTCCTGCTGCCCTCTAGCACTCCCCTGGTTGTCACATACTATAAGAGACATTTCCTGGCTATAAGATGAATGATAGCCATTTAAGTCCTACTGGAACACCTCACAGGGCTGACACTATGTGCCACTTAGCAGTAGCAGTGTGAGGCAACCTGGCCTGGGGATTTCCAGGAGACACATCCACCTCAGTACAGATGCAATTCTTACAAACCTTTGAACAAAGTTACCCTTACAAGACTAGCTTAACCTCGTTTTATGAATGAAAGACCCGGTAACTGACTCAGATTGAACACAGGTATAAGAAAGGGGAAGAATCCCCCAAGCTCTGAGAATAGTCTCCAGATGGAAACCCTCCTGGGTGGGCGGTCATCTGATCCGTGATTGAATCTGGCTCATGCCGCCCACCTGCTCCCATTATCCAACTTGTAAGAGCACTGCTAGAATAAACTGCTGGTGTTCAACATCAGTCGGTGTCTAAGTCTCATCTTTGATGTGAATCAGACCACATTGGAAGAAAAATTGCCACTGGGGAAGCCAGTTAACTATGACCATCCAAAACCCCTGAATAATGAATGATCCTTGTATAATTTGTATGATAATTATATTTTTATATGATAGCAATCTGTGTTTGAATGTATATTTGCTTCTAGATTATAAATTCTAATTTCTATATTCTGCACTGTTTTTAAACTTTTGGTGTTTTATATACATCAAGCATTCAATCAATAATTATAAAAATATATAGGGGTTTAAAATTATCACAGTTATAAATGAGAGGATATGATGTTCCTGTCACTTCATTTTAGTTACATCTTTTGCATCCGTACTTATTTCCGGGAAAGGAAACTTATAAAAGGAAAAAATTGAAGTAATGCAATTTACATTAACACAAAGCGTTAATGTTTACCTGTACTAACATAAAAACACTAAAAAACAGTTTAAAAATAAAATTTAACCATGTGCTTCAGTATATTACCGCAAAAATATTGCTTGGAGCCATACTTTATGAAAAACACTTTTTAAAAATTATTGGAAGAAGCTAGGTGAGTTGGCACATTCCTGTAGTCCTAGCTACCCGAGAGGCTAAGGCAGGAGGATCACTTGAGCCCAGGAGTTTAAAGCTAGCCTGGGTAACATAGCAGGACTCCATCTATAATCATCATCATCACCATCATCATCGTCATCATCATCATCATCGTCATCCTGGCTAAAAATTATTAGAAGAAATATTCAGCATTTTTCCTGAAAATATTCACTGATATGCCAGGGAAGCAGTTTATCTATGGTGATAGCATAAGACCAAATGTATTACAAAACTATATCAAATAGCAAAAACAGAGCATTTTCCTTTGTAACCTCTGTAAATTTTTTGAAAAGAGATATCATTTTTGTATTTAGAAAATGAAATTTATTTTATCATTAACAAACCACATCATTATCTTAAGGTACTCATGTACAGGATTGATGTATTTTTATCAGCTAGTCACATAGGGATAGGAAAAACTCCAGCTGTGCTCCTAAATTAATAACAGTGTAGCTCAAAGTTAATTTTTACCAACATAAATTTTATAGAGAGAAGTATAGTATCTAATATAGAATATTTTAATCAATTTGAGTTTTAAAATTCTACTTTTCTTCATGTTACTGCTTAAATAGAAGTCATTATGGTACATTATTCTCTTTAGTGTCTGTGGCTGCATGTTATGTGTTTGGAAGTTTCATCTACCTGTAAATAATTTCAGAGATCACATGCCTCTAGGCTATTACTTTTTCAAGTTCAGAAACTTAGATTCCCTTGGATTTAGTGACTATGTTGCAGACTCTGATACTATTTATGTTGCACAGTCTACAAATCAAAAGACCAAAACACTTCTGAATAATTCATCTCCCTCGTCCATGTTAATTTATTGAATTTCTTAGTTGATATTTAATTGTAATAATAAATAAACACTTTTAAACAGTTTTATCCAAGTAGTGATATTCATAGTATATTTGACTACCTTTCATTTTTAGTCAAAAGCTAATATTTCTAGTCAACCCATGTTCCTTTTACATTTTTAAAATTTTTCTTCATATTTCCTTTGAAAAGTAGACTGTGAGTTATTTCTCACTAAAGAAGATTAAATAAGACTAAGATTTTTATTATGAGGATAAAAGCCAAAGTTTGAATTCCATGTGTCTGGTGAATGTAAGATAACAGTGGTGAACCTTGGTTCATCAAACATTGGAGCAATTAAGCATCAGAAGATGTACAGCAGAGTGAAGTCTGGGGAGCTTGAAATTTATTAAAAAGGGGGTTGAGAAAGTAATGAGAACAAGAGAAAGGAAAATGTATGGCTGGCGCCAATACAGGAAATATGAGTTTAGATCAGATTGTTAAAGAGCCTTATTTAGAGATTTTAATTTGTTTTTTATAGGTACATTTTTATAGGTGTGGGAATCATATTGCCAGTGATTTTAGGTGAATGGCTTTATGTGATACCTGGACATGGACAGGATATTGTGTCACATAGTGAGTTAAATATTTTCAGTCTGTGAAGAAGAAAATCAATTGGCTAGCATGATTTTAACACTTGGGCAGGAAACATTATCTAATTAGAAATTAATAATGTTCTTTTCATTCCATTTTTATGTAACCATCTTCTATTCTTGGCAAGTGTGATTTTGATTGATTGTATTATTGTTCAAAATATCTGCTGCCGCTCCCAAGGGAAGGACTGTATTTCCCTGGCCCATTCAGTCTTATCCACATGAGTTTTTCTGGCCAAGGAAATTAGAGTGGAACCAATCCCTGTCATTTCTGAACCAAAGCTTTAAGGCATGGAGTTTTAAACAAAGATTTTCCATGTCCTCTTTTCCTTCTTCAGTATAGTTGGCCATATCCTAAAATAGAAGGTGTTCCATTAGATTTGGTCACAGGGTGAAGAAACTGTGGAGCAGAAGCATAACTGACCTGAAGCAGACCTGTGGTGTGAGCAATGCATTAACCTTGGGGTTTGTCAATCTCACTGCAATCTGACCTCTTCTGTTACTCTGACATAGTTGGTTCTCTTCTGACTGATATAGCAAGATAAGCTGGATTCTACTGTGGAAGGGCACAAAATTTTTTGTTTAAGTTATAAAAGGAACTCTAAAGAAAACTATTAAACAAATAGTAGTACAGGGCAATGAAAGAAAGGGTAAAAAAATTATGAAAGGGATTGCCAAATGTCGTGAGTTTGGGGAACACTGCCATAGGAAGTAGAGAGTTGTTAAGGTTTTTAAGTAGGGGCAATGTAAGTGGCTTTAGGTTTAAGAGATAAAATTCTGATATAGGAAGGAAGAAGAAATTGTAAAGAATTTTATAAAGAACAAGTAAAGGGCGGGGCATTTGGAAATATAGTAATATAAGGGATATAGAAGAATGGTGCTTGCATTTTTAAATGTTGTTTTTTATATATATAAATTTAAAAATTTAAGCAGAAGATTATACATGCTGCTATGGTACAGAAAGAAGAGCAGCATTAGATATCCAGATAATCTCAGGAAGTGTTTTGCTGGACAGCATATATGAAATAAAATTTGACCATTCAAATCAAAGAACCACTGCCTCTGTACACATCATTTGGCATCCAGGTCCTTCCTACTCTCTTGGTTTCAGTGCTAGTTTTATAACATAAACAAAATAGTTTTCCACTACATATGATCTGGGTTTACAACTTGTGCAGTTTGTACAATAGCAATCCATGTTTTAGTATTGGAATATGCATAGACATTCATGAACCAATACCAATCACAATTCCTACAGTTTCAAAACAGTGCCAAAATGGCAACCTGAAAACTGTGATAACACAAAACTCTGTGCTCAGAATTTCTAAGAAAAATCCATTATACTGCCCTTCACTCTGACTTTACTTGTCCTCTGTTAGGATGAATGCTGGCTTATTTTATCTAGGAACTTTATTCTTAAATAGTTCCAAGAATTAACCCACTTCATTTTCATTTCAGAGACACATGTTTCCTGGAACCCTCCAAAAATCACATTTTTTTCTTTTTGTCGTCATTTATTTGGTAAATGAGTATAGGGAAAGATTGGATTTAGAGCTGTTCTGCATGGACAAACTCATAAATATTAAACTTAGGTTTAATTATTGGTAGATTGGATTATATAACAGAATTTAAACTCTGTTCACATTGGTATGGCATTTATACCTGGGAAGATAAAGAGTTTTTTCTGTGGTCATTTTATAGGATTGAAATTTGACATTGTGCTGCATGCTATTAAAAATGTATTATTGCACAGTGAACACCCAAGTGTGCTTTATAGTTCCTTTGGCTTTGACTCTGTGCTAGAGCAATGTCTGTTATTTTCCTCTGCATTGAAAAGAACATTCATCCTTTCAGATGTATTCAGAAAGCCAGCACATTTAACTGAAAGCATATTAAAAAGACTCAGACATTACTCCCTAAGATTTATAATCTAAGAGGTAGATTGTAACATTTACACAAACATACTTCAAAATTATTTTAAAGAAATGAATGTTCCTTTTACAAATACATAGAGAAAGAAAAATATTTACAGTGTATACTGCTTAGCGTCATGGACATTTGAGAGAAAAGGTAAATGAAAAATGTATTGTAGAATGTGCAAATTTGGAGTGATTTTTAGAAATCAACCCTGGGCTTTTAGGAACATCAAATAATAGAAGGTTTGATAAATAAAAGTTTATAGTAAACTATGGGATAGAGTATTTCAGATACAAGATATGGACTGTAAATATTTAAAGATTATGTATTAACACCTTAATATATTTTAAAATAATGCTGAAGGTCTTATAACTGTGACTTACTTTAACTTTCTGTGACATAAATGAGGAAAACAAATTCTCCAAATGATAAAAATACTTGTAAACCATGAATTTATTTTGTGACATTTTTAGGCCCGTAAAAATATATCATATATTCTTTATTATTCATGATGAAAATTTCATTTAAGGCTTAAAAATGAGACTGCCTGTGTGATGCATGGATACCCATTTACTAAACCATTTCAACCATCAAAACTTCTGAAGCCTCAGAGATAGGAACCTGCTTGATTATATAACTATACTGTTTTCCCTTCTGTGGGGTGCAAGCGGTTGTCTGAAAACTGTAATTGACAGTGGAAAATCATCTTTGGTTTAATATTGAGTTTTTGGGAAATACTTGATTATGCAGACCTATGTTGTTTTTTAATTAATTGGCTTAGGAAACAGGCAATCAGAATTCTGCTCAGGAGAATCAGGGAAGAAAAGGGCCAGATCAGAGTTAAGTCAATATTTTACATTTCAATTTTTATACTTAAAACAATATTTTATGTAGAAGCTTTTCTACATCTGTGCTTTCAAACTGTAGTTGTTATTGGTATAGAAACATCTACATTTATTCTGCCTACTTAATTGTTCAACAAACTTTAAGAACTTTCTGTATAACCTAAGATAGAATGCCAAACCATAGTATTTATAAAAACTTGGGGGACATCAGCTAGGACAGTTAGACACACTTGAAACAGAATTTCAAAGGTGATTACAAAGCAGAGATACATGCTGACCTTGGGCTATGTCACATAAGCTACTTATGTAATTAGAACTTATAAACTTATGTAATTAGCTACTTGTAAAGTTAGAGTTAAACAAAGAAGGTAATTACTCAGAGCATCATCTTCCCTGCTAACTCAGATACTATTTTAAGTTCTTCATTGATTCGTAAGAGATCCTATCTGATATCTTGGTAGCAGTGGACATTTTTGCAAGTAATTCTCGATTATTATTACTTGGCTTCTTTAAATAGAAATCAAGAAGGTACAGATCAATATTTGATGTCTTCTCCCCCTCCCCCCAACTCATTTTTTTTTTTTTTTTTCCTGTGACTTCACAGAAAAGTTTCAAAAATCAACTCCTCAGTGTTAGGTGTACATGACTTGGGGAATCATATGATTTTTAGGAGCTCTGTGCATATTTAATAGCTTTTTCAAGACAGTGAAACCAGGAAACGTATTTTGTGCCACTGCAATTAAGCCTAAGAAATTTTATGTGATTGTTTCTGTCTGCCCAGATCCAGGAGGGAGGCAGACTCTGGAAAGCCACAACACATTAGGCATGACTGAGAGGAGGGATCACACACCTGGGGATGTCACTTGAGTCAGAGGAGTGGCCCAAGGGGGCTGTCTGGCAGTGCAAGAATGCAGGAGGTAGATTAGGAAACATTTGTAGAAGTTAAAGAGCTGGAAAGTGTTACCATAAAGAGATACTACTTGAAAGGACAAAGCCGAGGAGAAACTGACAACATAGAATGAAGAAAAACAGGGCAGGCCTAGACAAGCCCAAAGAATGTGTATCCTGGAAGTCAGTTCAGGAAACAAGAACACATAGCCTTCTCTGTAGTGAGTATTCTCATTTGTGGATCTCTCTTTGCTGGGCAGAGAGTAAGTAAGCAGAATTGCCCCAGGTACACTGACAAAGTCCTGATAAGGCTGACAGCTTTGAGTTTTTCTCATAGATTGTTTGGTATCTACATACTTTGGCTATAGATATTTTAAAATATATATAAAGTATGTAAAACTAAAATGACTACTAACTGAAATAGTAGTTAAATTTTGTGATCTACTATGTACAACTAACTTTTTTGTGAATATAGATGAAGGGTTCTGTATCTTTATTTCACTAAACCCCTTAGCGGTCATAAGTTGCCTTTCTCAGCTGACCTTTATAGAAGTTTGATGTTTTGTGATGCAGAAGTTTCATTTCAGGCAAGAAAATGTCTCTGCACTAAATAAGGAGTCGATACAATGTAAGTTACTAAGAGCTCCAATCTGTGGAGCCGATGACCCACAGCTAGAAGCCAGCACACCCCATCCTAAATGGAAACAGTAATGGAATTGATCATTCTGTGGATTTGCCTGTGACTTGTAACAGCAGTGTAACCTTGTCTAATGACCTCCTGCATCCCATCCTAGCACACACACATGGACCACCCCAAAATGAGCAACCTGGAACTGGTTATGAGCTAGTCTGAGTCTTTCAAAAGAGACTTTCTAATGAATTTGTTGAGTACTGCTGTGAGAGATGGTCAAAGAGATTAGTATACTTTTTCCCAATACTATTCACTCTTCTTTTATCTTCCAACTTAAAAGTTGAATGAGATGTTCTCTGTGTGCCGCTGTTATGAAAAAAGAAGGATACAGTCACTCACCACCTACCTATTTTTTTTCCCTCAAGGCATTTGTGGTTCTTGGTATCCTGAAAGTGGGAATGACTCAACCCACAATAGGATAATACATTTGCCCAAGATAAAAGGAAATAATGAAGCATACCCAGTATATAGGATGTAAAAAGCTAAAAATATCTCTTTTTCTAGGCATTTTTATTAAAGGCTTTCAAACTCTTAAAATCTTTAAATTGTTTAGAATTCTTCTGAATTCAGTAGCGCATTGCTTTTCACCAGCTTATCGCCAAGAACTAAGGATGAAGGAGAGCTTCTTGCAGCGTAACCAAAGGAGACCCATGACAGGACAGGCTTATTTGTTGGTTTTTCATCCTAGTGTTTTATTTTTAAAAATTAAGTGAATATTCCTTTATACCCTCAAATACACTCATGTCCAGCTTACTAATATAATTCGTGTAGTACTTATCCTTGATTTTTCTAGGCAACCCAACCTACAGCCTTTCATCTCATCTCATCCTTCACCCCACCAGTGAGAAAAGAACATTTTTGCTTGTAGAAGAAATGTGCTATTTTTTTGTGTAGCACATCAGTACATGTGCTAATTTGAGAATCATAACAAGCGTAGATCCAACCCAGAAACAAACCCCAAGTTCACAAAACTGAAAAAGGAATAGGCAAACTCTAGTTGAAACTGTTTCAGACCTCAGCTCACTATCAACCCAGGACATATTATGTGCCTCATCAATTTAAATGTTACCGTTAGGATTTGGTGGACACTGTTTAAGTCTAGAGAATAGCCAATTGAATAAGACTTGAATATCTAATTGAATTTCTTGAATAAAATGTATACTCAGAACAGAAAATATTTCAGAAATCTATGACTTCATAATGTCACTGGCTCTGAAACATTAACACACTACTTTTGCAGTTTTATTTGGTTATATTTATTTGACAATTGGATCTCTTTTATAGAATATTGTACTGTGCTATAGCTTAACAACTAAAACAACATTTGTTTTTTCCAGACTGGGAATGTCGGAATTATGTCATTGTAGCTAGCATATACTAAGATACTTTTCAGCTATTGCTTCAAATGCTCTATTTTTCCCTGCATGCCCTTTAGTAGAACTACTTTCCAGTGCTTTTTCTATAAGCAATAATTTTGCATTATGGTTATTTTTATCCCTGTTTGCCTCTTCGTGTTCCCCAAACCAGAAACTTCTCAAGGGCAAAGTTGGGATAATGTTGTTCTCGCTGCCAGACATTATGCCTGGATGCACAGAAATCTCTCAGTGCATGTGAATATTAGTGAAAGGATAGTAATAGGTGAAAAGAAAGACTGCTACAGCCTACCAGTCCTGTAGCTGTTTTGACAAAGAACCTGTTCATTTTATTCTTCCAGATGATTTTATATCATGTGGAGAAGATAAGTCTGTTTGAAAAACTTGGAGTAGAAATGACAGTAGTTAGCAATAAAGGCCAGACCATCACCATATCCAATACAGCTCACAATATTCTCTGCTTTATTCTGTTTTCTCTTTTTCTATTTTTGACTCATATTTGGGCATATGGGATTCAGGAAGTTTCTTTCAGAAAGTCTAAAATCAATGGGCAGCTTAGCTTTGGTATAACATAAAGAGAACACTTCCTGGAATCCAGCGACTTTGATTTGTGTCTGGACTCAGTAACTGACCAGAAGATGGCCTTGGGTCATTTATTTTACTTGTCTAATCCTTAGTTTGCGGATATTTAAAATAGAAAAAAGTAATAACACTAGATCTTGCTTACATCCAAGATCACTGAGAAAGTCAAATGAAAAAAAAATGTGAGAAGAATTCGTAAATTTGATTTAATTTTTTAGAGACGAACTTAAAAATCTCAGCTCCACAATCTAGCATATCTTTCTGCTTTACCTAAGTGGATAAAGTGATTGATAATGCATATCTAATTGGCAAATGTGAAATTTAAAATTTCTTTCTTAGTAGTGTTGAGCTACGCCTTGAAGGATAGATAGGATTTGTACATGCAGGGATAGCAGACAGAATTGTATGAGATAACCAAATTTAGTAACTGACAGCAATTTGTGTTTTTCCTCTCTTTAAAATGTTTTTTTTTTTGTTCTTAAGTATGCGAGTATTTTACCATAAAAGAGGAGTTCTTTTTTTTCCTACCAAAGCATTCTTCAGTTTTAAGAACTTTTATCTGTTAACTTTTGTTAAATGTATACAGTTATAACAGTGTTTAGCATTATCAGAATTTTGATCTAATTTTAATGAGCCAGTGTGTTATTTGATACAATAAAGATCAGCTAAAGCCTTCTTGTGTTCTTAAAGGAGTAGATGTTTTTTCTTTACTTTCTATTTGGAAAAAGTTTAGGCTAGTTTTTGAAAACAGTACAAAGAGGAAATTATGAATACATAATTCATTAAGTGTCTTTCGTAAGCTTATTCCTCCTAAGCTATTACACTTGCTGTCTACATCTGTAGCTCATTTCCTAGGGAGGTAAAGCAATGACATTAAAACTCCAGCAATACGATCTACATCAGAATGGTTGATTAATGTTTTGAAGTATTGTCCCCAGACCTCACATTTTAAATTAATTTAATTCTTAATTATCACAAAGAAAGAAAAGAATATGGGCAAAAGTGAAGAGAATATTCAGAGCAGTTTTCCTCCTCTTGAAAGATATGATTATAGCTTTACAGAATTTGGCAATACGATATAGATGAAGTAATATAGGAAATCACTCATACTGGAAATTGTCCAAGATTGAAACTTTCGAAATGTGGAGTTATCCAAGATGTGACTGTGTAGATTTCAGACAGTTTCCAAGAATGACATTCTTCAGCATAAAATGGAAACTCCAATTTTAAAATGCCTGTGTAGGGGTTCTGTTTAGTTAATATTCCCAATTACATATTTTTAATTGCTATTTTAAATTTTAAATCAAGTGGAAATCACATTGAGATTTGTAGATGGTAGTGGCTGCAGCAGTGTTTTAAGTCTCCCTGAAGCTTCTTCAACCCCCACTATTCCAATAAAAACAGACAGTTTGCAAGCAATGGGCCTTATTTGAATCTTGATTCAAATGAACTGAAAAAAAAAATCATTTAAAGACAACCAGGTAAGTGTGAACAGTGATTGGCTGTTTAATGTTCTTAAGAAATTATTGTTAATTTTTCAGGTGCAGTAATCATACTGTTGTATATTTTTTAAGTCCTTGCAGAGATACATACTGAAAGAGTAACAGATGAAATATGGTATCTGAAATTTGTTTCAAAGTAACCCAGGAGAGGTGGAGTAAGTGGCAATTTAGATGAAATGTGATTGGCCATGTGTTTATAGTTGTTGAAAGTTTGTTATGGGTACATCCAGTTAATTATACTGTTCTCTCTACTTTTGAATATATTTGAAAATATTTGTAATAAAATAAAATTTTGATGTATGTCAAAATAAATGCTGACCTAGATTTTTTTTTAAAAAAAGTATTTTTAAGATAGCTAAGAAGCAAATAGAATAAATAAAATGGAATGCAAAAAAAATATCTAATTAATCCAATAAAAGAAGTTTTAAAGGGAGGGCAAAAGTAATACTATAGGCCAGGCACAGTGGGTCATGCCTGTAATCCCAACACATTGGGAGGCCAAGGTAGGCGGATCACTTGAGGCCAGGAGTTTGAGACCAGCCTGACCAACATGGTGAAATCGCATGTCTACTAAAAAAAAAAAAAAATTAGCTGGGCATGATGGCAGGCACCTGTAGTATCTGCTACTTGGGAGGCTGAGACTGGAGAATTACTTGCACCCAGGACGCAGAGGTTTCAAGGAGATCATACGATTGCACTCCAGCCTGGGTGACAGAGTGAGACTCCCTCTCGGGGAAAAAAAAAAAAAAAAAAAAACCCTACAAACTAAATATTTGTCCCCCCACTCCCTAAAGTCATATGTTGAAATTAGAACCCGCCAGGCGCCATGGCTCACGCCCGTAATCCCAACACTTTGGGAGGCTGAGGCAGGTGGATCACTTGAGGCCAGGAGTTCGAGACCAGCGTGGCCAACATGGCAAATCCCTGTCTCTACTAAAAATATACAAATTAACCAGGCGTAGCAGTGGGTGCTTGTAATCCTAGCTACTCAGGAGGCTGAGGCAGGAGAATCACTTGGATCTCGTAGGCGGAGGTTGCTGTGAGCTGAGATTGCATCACTGCACTCCAGCCTAAGCAACAGAGCAAGCATCCATCAGAAAGAAAGAGAGAGAGAGAGAAAGAAAAAAGAAATTAGTCCCAATGTGAGGATATTTGGAGGTGGGGCCTTTGGGAGGTGATTAGGTCATGAGGGTGGAGCCATCATAAATGGGATAAGTATCTTTATCAAAAGGACCCCAGATAGATTCCCTCTTCCCTTCCACCATGTGAGGGCACAGATAAAAGATGGCTATGAACCAGGAAGCAGGCCCTCACCAGACACTAAATCTTCTTGTGCCTTGATCTTGGACTTCCCAGCCTCCAAAACTCTGAGAAATTTCTTTGTGTAAAAGCCACCCAGTCTGTGGTATTCTGTTATAGCAGCTTAAACAGACTAAGACAAGTAACAACAGTGAGATGAGATAACCATAAAAGAAACAAATTAGAGATTTAAACCAACTTTATTGGTAAACTATGTTAAAATAAATTGTTTAGAAACTCCAATAAAAGACAGAGTTGTCCAACTAGACACGAAAACAAATGCAGCTGTCTGCTGTCTAGAAAAATGGGGATGGAAACAGACATACTATATTAACACTAATCATATAAAGCTGGAGTGGTTTTGTTAATATTTGACAAAGACTCCAGATTAAGGAATATTATCAGAGATTAAGAAGGATGGTTTATAATAAAGTGGCCAATTCATCAAGACATAAAATTCTTAAATGTATATTCCTCTAATAATAGATCTTCTTAGAAATCAGTAAAAAAAAAAAAATTTCACAAAAATTACTAACTAGTTGGATATTAAGCAATACATTTCTAAATAACCCATGCTGTAAAAAACAACATCAAATGGTAATTAGAAAATATTTTGAAGTCAATGAAAATGAAATTATAACATATCGAGAACGTCAGGGGGCAGCTAAAGCAATACTTAACAGCAAACTTATACATTAAAATAAGTATATTAGAAAATTTTAAGAGGTTTAAAATCAATTACCTAAGCTTACAATTATGACGCTAAAAAATGAAGAGCAACTAAAACCCAAAGTAATCAGAAGGAACGAAATAATGGTAGTAGAAATCAATAAAACAGAAAATGTAAAAGCAATAGATGAAGTAAATGAAATCAAAAGGTGATTTCTTGAAGAGATCAATAAAGTATATAAGTCATAGCTGGACTTGTTTAGGAAGAAAAGAATACCCAACTTTCTATTATTAAAATTACAAGAGAGCACTTCAGATAAATGGACAAAATTCCTGTTTACACATATTTCCAAAACAAATAGGAAAACTAAATCATCTATTTAAAAAATCAAATTTGTATTAAAAATCTCCCCACAAAGAAAACGGCATTGGTGAATTACACCAGATATTTAAAGAAGAAATAATGACAATCCTATATAAACTCTTTCAAGAAAAGAGCAGAGTGGGGGAAATTTCCCAACTCATTTTATAAGGTTGGTTTTATCTTCATTACCAAATCTACCCAGAAACTACAAGAAAGAAAAACTATAGATGAACATCACAGTATCTCCCTTGTATATAGACAGAAAAATTCTCATATTGAATCCAGCAATATAAAGGAACGCGTGGTTGATTTAACATCTGTATTCAATTGGTGTAATTCATTATATTAATAGAAGAAAAGAGAAAAATAATACGACCATCTTAATACATACAGAAAATAAACTGATGAAATTCCAAATCCATTCATGATAAAAAAAACTCTCAGAAGGCTTGTAATGAAAGGAAACTTCCTCGACCTGATACACAACATCTCTTAAAAACCTACAGCTTATATTATACTTAATAGCAAAATATTATTTTCCCTCTAAAATCGAAAACCAGGTGAGAATGTCTACTCTTAACACTTCTACATGACATTTTCCTGGAGGTCCTAGCCAGTGTAATAAGGCAAGAAAAGGCATATAGTTTGAAAAGGAAGATATACTCTATTTTCGGATGGCATTATTTTTATAAAATGCTATAAGAATAAATGAATGTAACAAGGTCTCAAAAAAGGTTAATGTAGACAAATATATTTTACTTCTATTACTAAAAATTGGCAAATGAAATATTTTAAAGGCTAATTATATCATCAAAACATGAAATTCTTAAAGATAAATTTAGCAAGAAATAACAGGATCACTACACTGAACACTATAAAATGTTACTGAGTGAAATCAAAGAAGATCTAACTGAAGAGATCACACTCATGGATAAGAAGACTCAATATGTTAAGATGTCAGTTCCTTTTAAATTAATCTATAGATCAACTCAACTAATTCTAATCATAATCCCTATAAACAATTCTGTAAAAAATGACAAGCTGGTTCTGAAATTTATATAGAAATGCAAAAGAACTGTAGTGGCCAAAACATTCCTGAAAAAGAAAGACATTCCTATCTGATTTCAAGACTTACTATAAAGTTACAGTAATCCAGACAATGTGATGTTGGTAAAATAGACATAAACATCAAGGGATCAGAAGAGAGTCGAGAAATAGATCCATATATGCATGGCCAATTGATTTTCCATAAAAAGACCAAATTAATCCAATGGGGAAAGAATAGTCTTTTCAACAAATAGTACTAATGCAGTTGGCTGTCTACATTGTGGGAGAAAGTAGAGGGAATGCACTTCAGTTCTTACACCCTAAACAAACAAACAAAAAATCTCAATATACATCATAGACCTAATAGTAAAAGCTAAAATCATAAAACATTTATAAGGAAACAGGAGGAAATCTTTGTGACATCAGGGTAAGCAAGTAGATAGGACAAAAAAAGCACACGCAACAAAAGAAAAAATTGATATATTGGAGTTTATTAAAATTAAAATGATCTACTCTTTGAAAGACATTGTTAAGAGAATACAAAGCCCAAGCCACAGACCAGAAGTATTATTTGCAGTAAGTATATCTAACAAAGGACTTATGAATAAAGAATTCTTACAACTTAAAAATAAGACAAAAAAAGCAACCTTTCAAAAAGGCCAAAAGATTTGAACAGACAAGTCACAAAAGACTATAAAAAGATGGCAAATAAGCACATAGATATAATGTTCAACATTATTAATCATTAGAGAAATGCAAAAAAATTATATTGACATGCTACAGCACAACAACTAAAATAGCTAAAATGAAAAAGACAAAATATTAGGTGTTGGAGAGGTTGTGAAGCATCATGTTAATGGGAATGCAAATTGGTACAAACACTTCAGAAATTAGTTTGGAGGTTTCTTCTGAAGTTAATCACATCCTTTCCATACAACCCAGTAATTCAACTATGACATACTTAGTCAGGCGAAATGTGTCCAACAAATGTTTGTACACAATTGTTTATAGCAGCCTTATTCATAATGGACAAAATTGGAAATTACCTAGATGTTACTTCAACAGGTGAGTGGATACGCAAATTATGATACACCCATATAATTAAATACCACCCAGATAGATGGAATGAATTACTGATATGTCCAATAACCTGGTACAATTTCAGAAACATTGTGTTGGGCAAAAAAGCCAGATACAAAACAATGTATACTGGACAAGTATTTATATAAAATTCTAGAAAAGCAAAACCAATATCTGTTGACCAGAAATAGCTCAGTTATTGACTAGAGTTGGGCATGAAGGAACTTTTTGATGTTATGGAAATGTTTACTCTCTTGTCTGTGGTAGTGGTTACATGGATTTACACACTGTCAAAACTCATTGGCTTACACATAAAATGGGTACACTTTATATTTCGTATATTATACATGAATGAGTGATTAAAGTACTGGATTTCTTGGCTTCCAAGAATTATAGCATACAAAATCATATATTCCTAGCTATTTTCAAAGGACAGACTAATTCTACTTTAAGCAAACAGCATTTGATGACACTTTTTATCACAGACAAGATTCTCCTGGTACAATTATTAAAAGTTGGCTTAGGCAACTTTTATAGCTAGACTCACCTAGGGGGAGAAGACGACCCAACTCTCCATTATTATAATTAAAAGAGTGCACTTAGAAGAAATGGACAAAATTCCTGATGACACAAATTTCCAAAACACAAAAAGAAACAGAAAAACTAAATCATCTATCCATTTTAATCATCAAATTTATTTGCTTGTAGCTCCTTAGGTTTCATAGTACCTTTGAAAGCAAATGAGTACCCAAGCTGATATTTATCAAGTATTGTAGCCACCCTTTGTTTTTCAATTAATGTTTTTATTTTGAAATAATTATATATTTACATGCAGTTTTAAGAAATAATGTAGAGATCCCATGTACTCTTTACCCAGTTCCCCTGAATAACACCTTGCATAATTATAGTGTAGTTTCACCCAGGAGATTGACATTGATTCAATCCACTGATTGTGTTCAGACTTTGTTTTACTTATGCATGTGTATGTATTTTATACAGTTTTATCATATGTAGGCTTGTGTGTCCACCAGTACAGTCAAGATATCGTTCTGTCACCACAAGGATCCCTGGTGGTGGCCTTTTATAAGCACACTCCACTCCCCACATCCTCCATGTCCCTGTCCTTAACTCCTCATGACCACTATTTAGGTTGGTGCAAATGTTTTCGAGGTTTTTGCATTACTTTCAGTGGCAAAAACTGTACTTACTTTTGCACCAACCTAATGTGATTTTTTCATTTCTGGAATGTTGTCATCTCAAGAACGTTTAATAAATAGGATCCTACACACTAATCTTTGGGGACTGGCTTTTTTCTCAGCATAATTCTCTGGAGATTCTTGTGTGTGTCAGTAGGTCATACCTTCTTATTGCTGAGTAATATTGTAGAGTATGAATATATCGGTTTTCTTAACAATTCACCCTTTTAAAGACATATGGGTTGTTTCCAAGTTTAACTCCTACAAATTTATTTTCAGCTGTCTTGATTTCATTATTCCATAACAAAACATAACAATCAATGTTTCCCACGGTATAATTTAAGCATTTTGAAGAATTCTCAAATATTAAGATACTAACTTTCTGTATACCGTCTAAAATACCTTAAGATCTTTTCCTGAGTCTGTTTAAGGAAGTTTCCTTGAAGAAGTTGTATTCCAAGTACAGTGGAACTTCTTTAATAAGCACTTTGGATTAGATTTTACCACAACTGAGAACATGACTTTTTGTGGACTTCTTGTAATTTTCAGGTAATGATAAATGCAATCAGATAGAAGCCTGTGTGACTTCTAATTGGATCACAAGGAAAATATATATCCTGTAGAATTTAGGATAAAAGGTGCCTCGTTCAAAGGACAGAATGTAATTTTTTTTTTTTTTTTTTTTTTGAGACAGAGTCTCGCTCTGTCGCCCAGGCTGGAGTGCAGTGGCCGGATCTCAGCTCACTGCAAGGTCCGCCTCCTGGGTTCATGCCATTCTCCTGCCTCAGCCTCCCGAGTAGCTGGGACTACAGGCACCCGCCACCTCGCCTGGCTAGTTTTTTGTATTTTTTAGTAGAGACGGGGTTTCACCGTGTTAGCCAAGATGGTCTCCATCTCCTGACCTCGAGATCCGCCCGTCTCGGCCTCCCAAAGTGCTGGGATTACAGGCAGAATGTCATTTTCTTCTGTGAGTGGAAAAGGCTGATTGATTCATTAGGCACCTAGGGTCAGTTAGATATTCCTGTTAAGAATATTTTACAATTTGTTGGGCAAAGGTTTTGGTTCTGACATATCCTTCATTCCCTTCAAAATGCATTTAGAATTTTTGATCTGATCTTTCAGCATTAGAGGTTCCAGGCAAGATAGAGAGAGTCAACTTTGAAATCTAAACTTGTCATCAATTTTTTTCATAATTTTTAGTTTGTGAAATCATGTTCTCGGAAGCTGTTGTAAAACTTGCATATATTGGTATACAGATTGATTTTGTGATTTTAAATATCAGTTCTGCTGCAGCTACAATTGCTGTCACTGTAAGCTTTTTCTGGTAGCAAAATCAATATCAGAAAGAAGTTTGTTAAATTGCAGGGAATCTGCTATGGCTAAGGAAAGTGTTTAATGAATAGACCGGCCATTAATTGTCTCTTGCTGTTAGATCCAATTACCTGTGAAACTAAGCAAATCCTGCCCACGGCTTTCTGCTCTCTTCCTGTGTTTCCAAAATGTCCCTTCAGCAAACATAATAGAGAAAAAAGCGGGCAACTCCGTTCCTAGATTCTTTATTTAAAACCTAAACTCTGACGTGCCCACTCAGATCTGGTTTTGTTCATGCCTAAGTTACTGAGGAAGTGCCACTCCTCCAACTCCCTTCACTTACCTTTGCCATTAGCAGATTATTTAAGTGGAATGGATTTTTGTGTTTAAAGAGCGCTGTCAGCAGTATTTACAACTTCTCCAAACGTTTTAAAAAATATTGTAGCATGTTTTAAATATAATAGATCAGTTTTTAAATACACTATTTCAGGCCTATGGGAATAAAGTCTCTGAAAAACAACAACAACAACAACAAAGGCATTAACCTAAGAGACAGAGTATAATGCAGGCTGGAAAGATTTGTCATTTATCCTGTCTGTGCTCCTTCATGATGTACCCAGATTCCCACTTCCCACACCACTTTTACCTCTTACGCCTGCTCCAGCTACCCCAGGATTATTACAAGTGCCTCCTAACTGGTGTCCCAGCGTCAGCCCCAACCCCTGCCTCTCCCTGCACAAAGCAGAGCAGCCACAGTGATCCTTTTCAAACAAGGCCAGATCACAACATTTTCTCTTCAACACTCTGCAGTGGCTTCTCACATCATTTAGAATAAAAACCATGCCCTGCAGAGTCCTACACATTCTGGCCACATCCAACACACAACTCTCTGGCCTGGCCTGGCCTGCCCTTGCTGTCTTCCTGGCTCCTTCCATTGTCACCACTGGTTGACCCTCACTGTTCTTGCCTGCCCAGCAGGCTTCTCCCTCCGGCAGGCTTCTCTCTCCAGTAGACTTCTCCCTCCAGCAGGCTTCTCTCTCCAGCAGGCTTCTCCCTCAGACTGTGGCACTTTCCAAGCAAGTGCCAAAGTCTTCAGGTATCTGCAGAGTGTTTTCTTTCTCTGCCCAGCGTAGTGGCTTCCCTGGGAGCCCTGTCAAAACAGTAGAACTACCCAACCTGACGTCCTAGCACTACTTACCCTGCTTCTCTTTAGTGTATATAATTCTCCATTTACATTTAACATGTAAATATAAACATTTCTGTATGTTTATCCATTTATTTTCTAAAATGTAAGCTCCATGAGAGGAGAGACGTTCTGTTTAGTATTGCTACACAGCAGACTAGAACAATGTGTGGAGCCTAGAAGTCACTTAGCAAATACTTGTTGAATAAATTAATTAATTAACTAATCTATGTCCCCTTTCCTTTATTCCATATTAATATAAAAGTTACAGAATAAGCTACAAAGAAATCAGGGAATACCAAAGCTATTTAATAAGCATAACATGAGTACAGTAAATCAATTGGTTTTGACAGGTTATTATTAATCTAGCAGTTTCTGGTAATGAATGTTAAACTCTATCATTATGATTGTGAAGTTGTCAGTTTCTCTTTGAAATTAATCAGTGTTGCTTCACATAGCTCAAAGTATATTATCAGGTGTTTATAAGATTAGAACTATTTCTCTGATGGAATGAACATTTTATTATAATGACATTTATCCTTATCAAGGATAAGGATAGTAGTTATCAACTACTTTTGCCTTAAAATTTATAGTATTTTTACTACTTTTCTTTTTGTTAATATTTGCTTGTTACATCTCTTTTTCTTCACAAGTATTTCAACTGTTTGTATTTGCATGTGTGGGTATGTCTCCTAAATAAGATATTTAGTGTATTTTCCCCACCACTCTAACCAACTGCCTTTTAATCAAGTCACAGCATGTTTACATTTACACACATGCAAACCAGTTTTTGTTCATAATTTAATTTCTTGTCAAATCTTTTTTTTTTTTTTTTATGTATTCAGACATTTCTTCTTCCTCTACTGTATCTTTTCTTTGGATACTTTGAGCCTTTTTTTTTTTTTTTTTTTTTTTTTATTATTCTGTAGTTTCATACTGATGTACCTTGATAGAGGTGTAATTGTATTTATCCTGGGAAGGGATCATTGTCCTTCCTAGATATGAAGATTCTTGTTTTCCATCAGTTATGAAAAATTCTCAGCCATTATATTTTCAGATATTACTTACCAAATTATCTCTCTTCTGTCCTTTTGGAATTCCAGTGAAATGCACGCTGGCCATCACATTCTGCTTTCCCTGTCTCATAAGCTCTTGTTCACAGATGTCATTTTTTAGTGCCATATTCTGAGGAATTTATTCAGATCATTCATCCAGTTCACTGCTTTTCTTCACATATATCCAATTTGCTGGTTAGCATATCTGTTGAAGAATTCTTTTGTCTGACTATATATATATATATATATATGTGTGTGTGTGTTTGTATGTATATGTATTTTTTTCAGGAAGTTACATTTTATATCTTTTTAAATCTGAATGTTTTTACAGTAGCTATTTTTTAATTTTTTAGATATCTTCTTTAAATAATTATATTCATGCTTATTTTTGCTCCTAAGTGATAGTTTTACAGTCTAAAGTTTAATGTGCCTGTAGCTCTGCTGTTTATTGTTGTTATCCACTGCTGGCTACTGATCACAGTAGATTGTTTCCTCATGCATTTTGTATAATTGTCATGTAAGTCTATTTTCATCAAGGTTTTATCTATGGCAATCCTGTGCAGCCTCTGTTGAGAGCTTGTCCTTCTAAAGAGTTTGTTTTTTTGTTGTTGTTGTTGTTGTTTTTTTTGCATTTGCTTCTTTTAGATGCCACAGGGCTATCACCAACCAATAGGCTGGTCCCTAGAATAAGGGAACATTTACAGTGGCTGCCTTATACCCTGTACTTCAAGTGGGAGAATGGCTGTACTTTACTTCTCCTTTCTGAAAATTAATACAAATAAATTTAGAAATTTCTGCCTTCATTGTATCCCAAGAGGCCCATGGAAGATACCTCTAGTGAGGCCTCTTTTCCAATGTCATTATCTTGGATGATTCCACACTGAGTTGCCCTTCCCAGAGGGCTTTGTTGCCCTATGACATAATTTATTTTAATGTTAATTTCCCTACTTGGAGGTTCCTAGATTATTCATTGAAATCTCAATCTGATATAATATTTTTGGCCTGTGGTTATAAATTCTCAGGATGGAGATATAGTTACATATCCATATCTATATCTATGGTTACATATTCATATCTATATCTCTGTATCTTTATATCTATAGATATGGATATGTAACTATGTGTATATACATAGACACATCTACATATAGATATGTAACTATATATACACATAGTTCTAGACAGATAAATGGATAACAGTCTCAATCTAAGTTCACACAGAAACATACAAGTTTTCTTGTGTCCCACTTCCAGTGGGTGGGTATCTCTGCTTGTACCCCTTTTCATCAAGTACACTATGCTTATACTTCCAGTCTCCTACAACTCCTTGTATGAAGTGGCCCTTGCCTATTTCTCTGGCATCATTTCCTGCCACTGTATTTCTCTTACTTCTGTGCATAAACCATCTTAGTCTTTTTTCTGTTTCTCAGACATACCAAGGTTATGTTGCACTTGCTATTTACTCATAGAATGTCCTTCTACCATCTTCACATACGTCCATCTTCTTATTGTCATTCAGATCGCATATCCCCGCATGACAGGATACATAATATGAGGATACTCATATGTGTTGCTTCTGTAACTTATGTAACAGGGCCCCTTGTTAAAAATGATCAATAATTTCAAGACAGTACAAGCAGAGCACTAAATCAAACAGGGACTTCTAAGTATGAGGCCATATGCAGTCGCAAAGATTACACACCCATGAAGCCAGCGGGACCTTCCTGACCAGCCCATTACTGCCCAACCCCACTTAGTGTTTCTCTGTTATATCACTTTTGTACTTTTTTTCATCACGACAATTATCACTATGTGAAATTCTTTGCTTACTTATTCATTGACTATCTCCAGGTACTAGATTCTAAGTTCTGTGGGAATGAGGATGGCTTGTGTTGCTTGCTGCTGCAGCACCTAGAATGGTGCCTGGTTCATTAATTAGTTTGTGTAATGAGTGAATAACGTCTGCTTTCCTAATGAATCTCCAAGTAGCCCAAGAACCTTCTTCAACATAATATGCTAGGTCTCCACTTCCAGTTGATCTGATTTTGCACAAACCAGTGAATTTTGGATTCTAAGCCAGCCTTTTTTTTTTAATAGATGAGGAAACTGAATCCCAGACCGCTTAAATAATTTGCTAAAATTCAGAAAACCAATTAAATGGCAGAGCTAGGGAAAGAAAAATAAGTCTGCTGACTTCCAATTCTACCCTCTTTTTCCTAGGACAAGTACATTGGGTGAATTTTCCTGCTGTAATAATCTTTGTATTCAGCCACTTGACTTTTAAAATAATCTTAAATGGAATATTTCCCAAATTTGAGTCTTAATTCTGTGCAAAGAGAAATTAGACTAGGTCATGAGGTCAGCCCTCTCAAGCAGATTGTCATTTTCTCCGGGAAAACTCTGTTTCGTTTATGGCTGTTTGCTTTATGTTTTGTTTATGCCTTTGCTACCTATAGCAGCTTCAGTTGTTTCAATCCCCCTTAGAAACAGCCTTGCCAATTCTTACTCAGTATAAGTTGCATTCCTATTTATATTATTCTCAGAAGAGATTTTAGCCACAAATTATTTTTCTGTTTACTGTTTTCATTCAAAGCACGTCAGCACCAATTACCTTTCTGCAAAAATTCCAACGATTTAAAGATATATTACCTTTTTGGGAAGCTCAATGGCAGTTTTAGAGTTGCCCTGATTTTTTAATGTACCTAGAAGATTGGGATAGGTTCAGCTATCACAATAAACATTACATATACGTTTACTCGGCAAAAATCTGTTTTTCATTGAACTGCAAAAAAAGGCAGACATCAATCTTCATTTTGTAATTTGTACATATCACCTGCTCCACTGCAGAAGGGGAACACTTCTTACTCTAAGGATTCTGACAGGTGACACATTATTCTGTTGTAAATTTGATTCTCTGTGTACCAATCATCTGAAGGGTCTACCAAGCTTCTTTCTAAGGCATGTGAACTCATGATCCAGCCAGCTGTCCTCAGTTGCCAGGCTTTAGTAATGTGAATGTGTCATTCTGCTTTCTCTCAAAACACGTTCTTGTATAATAGGCCTAACTTTAAAAAACATTCAGTTGTTCCATTTCACTGACGTGCATTCTCTACCATTTGAATTGCTATTAATTGTACATACTGTTTTATGGTCTTGATTTTTCCCATCTTTTTGACCAGGTTTTTAGCTAACCCCCAGATTTGGTTTTTGCTTTTGTTTTGTTTTTTGTTTTTGTTGAGTTTTTTGGGGGCAGAGGATTATCTTCTTGTTTACTTTACTTGATTTACTCTACTCTGCCAGTTCTAGAGGAAATGAAGCTTATTTTTACTATAATTTTAGAGGTTATTCTGGGTGGCTTTCTGTAAAAGTGGGCCATGTAGGGGATCCTAATGGTCAAGATTAAAGAACAGAACAGGCTGGGCTTGGTGGCTCATGCCTGTAATCCCAGCACTTTGGAAGGTCGAGGTAGGCGGATCACTTGAGGCCAGGAGTTTGAGACCAGCCTGGCCAATATAGCGAATCCCCATTGCTACTAAAAGTATAAAAAATAAAATAAAATAAAAAAAGAGGCCAAGCGTAGTGGCACATAACTCTAGTCCCAACTACTCGAGAGGCCAAGGCAGGAAAATCACTTGAACCCAGGAGGCGGAAGTTGCAGTGAGCTGAGATTTGCGCCACTGTACTCTAGCAGCCTGGGTGACAGACTGAGACTGTGTATCTCAAAAACAAAAAAACAAAACAAAACAAACAAAAGACACCAGAACAGTAATTCTTGAGGTGGCTGTATTATCTGAAGTGGGGATAGTGGGGACAAGATGGTAGGATTGTTCGAAACAAGCAGCACCTTTATTTTATTACTCTAATTTATTTGGGGGACAATTTATAAATTAGAATTTTAATTTATAACTATAAAGCTGTTGTATTATTTCATAAAATTATATGTTTATATTATATATATAAAATACATAATAGTACATTAACATGTTTACATGTCATTATAATTAATATATAATTGTGTTTACAGAAAGTATTTTGAGCTTCATTTAGTACTAAAGGAATGTAAAAGATTTTTATGTTTCCAAAAGTGTCATGAGAAATGTCCCAGAAGATTAAAAAAAACTGGAATGGATGTGATCTGTCTCACCAGCCTTTCAGCACTAGCCCAGGGTGTTCCTGGGAGGTTGTACATGCCCTGCCAGGAAGCCAAACACAGGAGCTGTAGTGTCTGCTCAGGACAGAAGCACCTGCTTTACAGTTAGAAACAGTTGAAGGGCTCTTATGCATAATAAGTATGTTGTAAATTTTTAATGAATTAATAGTTACTTGGGGATCTAGATTTTAGTTTACTGTTTATTAAGGTATCTCCTTTTGCTTTCCGTTTCTTATTCAAGTTAATTGATCTTCATTTAATATTCCAAAGCCCCTATATTAGTAATCTATTGCTATGTCACAAGTGACCCTAAAACTTAACAACTTCAAACAATGAACATTTATGTCTCACTCAGTTTCTCTGAGTCACAAATCCAGGAGTAACTGAGCTGAGGCTCTGGGGTGGTAACTCTCATGAGATTGCAGTCCTCTGAAGGCTTAAGGGTAGCTAAAGGATCCCCTTCCAAGGTGGTTTCCTCGTGTGCCTGGCAGGTTAATACTGGTTGTTGTCAGGCCTTAATTTCTCTCTTTATGTGGAGTTTTCCACTGGGCATCTTGGCTGTCCTCATCACATAGCAGCTAGCTTCCTCCAAAGTGGGTGATCCAAGAAAGAGACTGACAGACACCATCATATCTTTGATCTTAGCTTCTGAAGTCACACTCCATCATTCTATAATATCAAATTGGTTACATAAGTTAACCCTATTCTGTGGGAGCTACACAAGGGCATGAACACCAGGAAGTAAGATCACTGGGAGACATTCTGGAGGCTGACTCCCACAGCCTCTAATGAAGATCTTATTAGAAGTATTCTTTAATTAAAACAATAACTTTCATGTTTACATGGATGGAATATATAGGTTGAATTACGACTGGTTTTCAGTATGTATCTGTGTGTGTGTGTGTGTTTACTATAACTGGCTTATAACATGTATCCATTAGCTTTTCATTTTATTTGAAAGCATACTTGCATCTAGGAATATGATTAGATTATCTGCTTCATGTTTATCATTCTCACAGAATAGAAGTTACCAATGAGAGACAACAAAAGGGACGAAGTTGTCCTCATAATCTATGTGAAATTGACTGAAATATTTAGCTACTTTACAAGAGATGGGTTATTAGATTAGCTCCTCATTTTGTGTCAAGTCACCACTTATGTATTTTCCCATATTGCTGTTATTTATGAAAACAGAAAACCATATTCTGCTAGAGAACCAACATATAAATGAGAAAAATCTGTGCTGAAATAAGAAAATAGCATTATAATTATAGCTCAGGAAATGCAAGTCAGAAATCCAAAATAAGTTCAGTGTATGCTGAAAATGTTAGCATTTTTCAGTGTACTTAAAGATAATTACATTGCAAACATAATACAGTTTATACCATTGTTTCCCAGCTGAAATGTTTAGGGATATTTGCGTGCTTACTTTAAATCAGGCTTGCATGCTTGCTTGAAATCACGTGTTGTTTTCATAACATCAGAATTTATACGAATAACGAAATGAATAGTTTTCATTAACCAGTACTTACTGTTGAATAGCTTCCATTATCAGGTGCCTACACAAGTTATCAAATAGTACTTTTTAGGTCATTATGTTTTAAGTTTTTTTAAATAACCAAAAAACATTCTTTTACACTGATATTGAGCATAAAACAAGTTGCTTTTCTAATAGAATATTTGGCAATATGTTTTAAAAGACTTAATGTCCACATTCTATAATAAGCAGCTTCACTTCTAGAAATGTGTTATAAGGAAATAACTAGAAAGGAAGTCAAAGGTGCATAAATGTCCATGGCAGCATTATCATTATTAAAAATAGTACAAAACCATCTAGCAGGAGAATGGTAAAATAAATGATGCTACATCTTATTGTTAGTTGGCATATAGACTGAACTGCTGAAACCAAAATACCCATCTAAACAAAGTTTATTTCAATCATGTTATATTCTGGAGATTTACTGGCTGGCTGTACAGCACAAGATTATTTAAAGCCTGGGTTTTCTCTCCTTTTTCAGTAGTCACTAGGGTATTATACTTTCTAGCTTCTGCCAGCTCACCATCACCAAGACCTTGTGCCAGCTCATGGGAATGGAAAAAAAGGAAAAAGTGGGCAGGCAGCTTGCTTTTAAGGAAATGGTCTAGAAGTCTTATACCTCATTTCTTTTTTTGTTTGTTTGGGTTTTGTGTTGTTGTTGTTGTTTGAAATGGGTCCCACTGTGTTGGCCAGGGTGGTCTCAAACTCCTGAGCTCAAGAGATTCTCCTGTTTCAGCCTACCAAGTAGCTGAGATTACAGGCATGCACTACTGCACCCAGAATTGTACCATATTTCTGCCCACATTCCAATGGCAAAAATTTGGTCACATGGCCACACTCAGATCAATTAAGATGTTAAGGGTTACGCCCTGCATCATGAGAGTGAATGAAATATGAAAATTGCCTTGCATAACCTTCAAAACATGTTAGGTCTAGTACCAGTTACAAAAGGTGATATACTGTATGATTTCATTAATATGAAATGTCCATAATAAGCAAATCCATACAGACAAAGAGTAGATTAGTAGTTGCCAGAGGCCAGGAGGAGAAGAGGTTTGGGAGTGACTGCTAATGGCTGTGGGGTTTTTTGGGGGAGCTGATGAAAATGTTCTAAAATTAGATAGAGATGATGGCTACACAACTCTGTGAAAATACTAAAAATCACTGAGTTATATACTTTAAAAGAATGAATTAATGACATGTGAATGATCCCAATACAACTATTATAAAAGAAAAAATGTCCCAATGCATAAAAGGACAACAAGGAAGCTTTCCTCCCTCAACCATGGCTTGGATAGCAGGAAACACTCTACCCCAATAATTTAAAATCAGAAGTCAGCCCTTATGTGGCCTGACTTTATGCTTCCTGTGCCCATAAAACCTCTAGTAAAGATTTACTCGAAAGTAGCTCTGCCTCTGCAGCACCTCCAGGTGTCTAGCAACAACCAATGTAAATCCTCTCTGGAAATAACAACGTCAATCCAAGCCTCAAATCATTCCATAGACAAAAGTCCAAAGAAAATGAGTAATTCATACCATAAAATATACAAATATAAAATCACCATGTTTAAGATGTTTAAAAAATAAAAGAGAATTTTGGAAATATGAGCAGACAATAAACAGATTTATAACTATAATTATAAAAATTCTAGAAAAGAAATATATGATAAATTAAGTTTAAAACTATATAGATTTATCAGCAGATTTGACTCAGTAGAATTAGTGAACTGAAAGACAGATATGAAAATGTTTCCTGAATGAAACTCAAAGAAACATTAAAAAAAAAAAAGAGATATGATGCACACACACAGAGAGAGAGGTGGGGGGAGATCAAGATATAAGAGAGATTAGGATAATAAGTTTAGCGTACTCCAAGTGATAGTTCTAGAAAGATAGAATGGGGAAGAGGCAATATTTGAATGTATGATAACTGAGAATATTCCAGAATTTTTGAACCCATAGCTTTAAGAAGCACAAAGCATCCCAGCAGTAAGACAATATCCACACCAAACAGATTATAATGAGACTGCTGAACAGCAAAGAGAATGAGAAAATCTTAAAAAAACAGCTAAAGAGAGTAGAAAAAGAAATCATCTTCAAGGCAAGAGCAATTAGACTGACAGCTCATTTCTTCAGAAGAGAATTTAATTTTATCCTTCATGCGCTGAGAGAAAATACACAGTTAAAAACTTTAGACAAATTAAATTTAACAGAGTTTAATTGAGCAAAGAATGATTCGCAAATTGAGCAAAGAATGATTCGTAAATCAGACAGCCCCCAGAACTAGAATAGATTCAGAGCCACTCCGGGGCTGCCACATGGTTGGATAACATTTGTGGACAGAAAAAGGAAAGTGATGTACAGAAAATGGAAGTGAAGTACAGAAACAGCTGGATTATTTACAGCTCTGCCTTTGCCTTATTTGAACCTGCCTTTGCCTTCTTTCAACAGTTGTCTATGGTTGTTTGAAGTTTGGCTACTGTGATTGGCTGAGACTTGGCTACTGGTTACAAGAGTAGGTTACAGTCTATTTTATACATCAAGTTGAGTTATAGTTAATTATGTATGGGGAAACTTTAGGTAGAATTTAAAATATGTAAAGCAGCAGCTCTAGGCCAAATTTAATTTAACAACACCGATTTACAATTCTATGCCCAGTGAAAATATCTTTCAAGTAACAAAAGTAAAGTGTCTGTTTGTCAAAAATTCTTTGAATCTCAAAATGCAGCAGAAAATGTGTATTATTCAAACATCAAGAATAAGGGGGTTTTCTAGGGGAAAAACACAAAAGCAACAAAGGGAGAGCTGCAAGTTTGGTGGTCAGTGTTCAGGCAAGTCTTGCAATTTTGCAGAAGGGAGGTTGTTTTGTTTTTGTTTTTTTTTTTTGCAATTTGGCCCATTCCAGGCCATACATCATGTTCTAGGAATTACTAGCTCAAAAGAGTAATTTAGAGGGAGTGGATTACTTTCTCAGTATCAGAGAACAAGAGGGTAGGTATTAGGTTCAGAGCAGAAAATTTTACAGTTCACCACATCCCTCTTCTTGGCCAAGGTGGACAAAAATCCAACACTGACCAACCATAATGAGCTCACTGAGATAAAAGTTATTAGAATGGGAGGGTGAATTTAAAGTTTCCATTTGCTTCTGTTCAAGATCATGTTCTGGGATCATTTATTTTGAAATTATGTCACTGCTTAGCTTAATGACCCTAGAAATTATGCATTTAATGGGAGGGATTCCTATGAAGAGGAAAAGCAGGTGCATGAATAATCTGGAGAATTGTTCAGAGCCAAGACTCGACTTCTGTTTGAAATGCCTAAAATCAGAGGTCCCAGCCCCATCCACCTAATACAAAATATATCCTAGTAAGGGCCAGGTTGTCCATGCAGAAGAGATTCTGGTTGGCTTCACGTCAGAAAGGTTCTCAGGGATGCACATGCAGAAGTCATTTCCAAGTACTATACAAGTACCCCCACTCAGGAGGCTAAGATGGGAACAATGTTGTTGCAGTTATTTACATCCTTTGCAATTCCATACGAATGTTAGAGTCAGCTTATATTGCTAAGATTTTGATTGCACTTACACTGACTCTAAAGATCAATTTGGGATGAATTGATGTCTTTACCAATAAACCCATAAACAAGGTACATCTCTGCATTTATTTAGTCTTCAATATTTTTCAGCAATGGTTTGTAGTTTTTAATGTACAATCTTGCACGCCTTTTGTCAGATTTATTCCTAAACATTTCCTTTTCTAGTGCTATTATAAATGGAATTTTCTTTAATTCAATTTCCAATGATTTTAGTATGTATAACTAGTATGCAGGTTTTTATGTGCCAATCTTATAAAATGCAACCTTGCTAAATTCACTGATTCTTTTTGTTGGTTCCATTAGATTTTCTACATATATGATTGTAGTGTTTGCAAACTGTAAGACGTTTAATAGAAAATATAATTGTATATCTTTATGACCCAGGGAATGTGAAAGATTTTGTTAACCAGTCATAGAAAACACAGGGCATAAAGGAAAATGTAGATATATGCCTACTTAAAGTTCACAATTTTGGTTCACAAAAAGATACCATAGAGCAAGTAGAAAGAGAAGCCCCACGTTGATAGAAATTTGCAATACAGTTGACCCTAGAACAACACCGGTTTGAACTGTGTGGTCCACTTTTATGTGTGTGTTTTTTTTTTTTTTTTCATTAAATACAGCCAGCCCTCCATATCAGTGGATTCTGCATCTACAACCAAACAGGAATCAAAAATACAAGTATTTGCAGGATGCAAAACCCACATATACTGACTTTTGGTATCTGTAGGGCCAACTGCAGGACCTGAGTATGTGTGGGTTTGGGTATCCGTGGGGATCCTGGAACTAGTTCCCCAATGGATACTGAAGGTGCCTGTATATACACCTGGCAGAGGCTTAGTATCTAGAATTGTGCTGCCCAAAATGGTAGTCACAAGTCACATGTTTTGAGGACTTGCAGTGTCTCTTATCCTGAATACATGCCAGATTTCGAAGACATAGTATGAAAACAAAAGAATGTACAGAATCTTAATAATTTCTATATTGAATATATATTGAAATTAAAATATTTAAGATATATTGGGTTAAAAAAATATATTACTAAAATTAACTTCACCTGTTTCCTTTTGCTTTTTGAATGTGGCTACTAGAAAATTTAAAATTTTATTTGTGGTTCATGTTGTATATTAAAGATGATCCTGATTTATAATATATCTGGACATTCCTATGAACCAATCAGAAATAGACAAACAGTCCAATTGGAAAATGGGAAAGAATAGACACTCTATAAAAGCAGACACCCAAATGGCCAATAAATATATGAATTGGGGGCTCCAGCTCTTAATCAATAAAATGCAATTTAGAACTATATTGGCGTACCATTTTTATCAACTAGATTAATGGATACTTAAAAAAGAAATGTTGGCTAGGTTGTAGTACAGTGTTCTCTGTATTCCACTGCTAGTGAGAATCTAAATGGTTTCAACTTCTTAGGACACAGTTTGTATTATCTATAAAAGTGACTGTGTGCACATACCCTGTAATCCAGCAGTTCTATTTATTCTGTTTCCCCGTATTTATTAGAGAAGCCGTTGCACAGTTATACCTGGAGATGTATTAAAAATATGTGCACAGCAGCATTATTTATAATTTTTAAAAACTGGAAAGAAGAGTAGGGAGATATATACATCAGGGTTAAACTGAAACATATTTTCATAAAGTATATATCATGGTGTACTCAAGATAAACTGTAGCTAAAGGCATCAACCTGAATGAATTTCAGAAGCATAATATTAAGAAATGAAACAAGTAATAAAATAAATCACATAATAATCCGTTAAGTTCAAAAACAAGCACAACCAAGTGATATGTATTTTTAGGAGTACAAGCATAGAAAATATCCTATACAGAAAAACAAGGATATAAATAACACAGAACTCACGATGGTAATTATCTCTGGGGCCAAGGGAGGGATCCTATCAGAAAGTGGTTCACAGAGAGCTTCTAAAGTCTGATAATGATATAGTTCCTAAGCTGATTGGTGAGTAAATCGGTGATTATCTTCTTATCATTCTTTAAAGTGTACATAGATAACTTCTTTGTATGTATAACAGACTTTAGTAAGTTAAAACAAACTATAAAACAACTATGGCATCAATCCGATTTTGTTTGCACACAGACACACACACAAAGTAGGTTTTTAAATACATATTAGAAAAGAACTGTAAGGAGGCATACTAAAATATTAATTTATGGTGATAAGATGGCTACACGTAGATAAGTAGTTGAAGTTTGAGTCTGGAAATTTAGGTTGCAGGGCAGTTTCGATTGTTGAGCTACTTTCTAATACAACTCAGCATTCTGTTAATTGTGCTTATCAAAATATCAGCATCATTATATTACTACAGACCTGAACATGCAAGCTTGGATATTTCAGGAAAATTTTAGATGATTCCTAAATTTTTCACACCTGCAGAAAGCCATGATTGGTCCATTTGATGTACTGTAGTTCTCTGTTATCCATGTTTTCTTCTTCCACTGTTTCAGTTTCCTGCAGTCAAACACAGTCCAAAAATATTAAATGGGCAATTTCAGAAATAAACAATTCATAAGTTTTAAATTGTGTACCATTGAGTAGTGTGATGAAATCATGTGCTCAGTCCCACCTGGGATGTGACTCGTCCCTTTGTCCAGTATATCCATGCTGTCTCAGCTACGTGCAACTTAATCATTTAGTAGTCTTCTCCGTTATCAGATCTCCTGTTGCAGTATTACACTGTGTTCAAGTAACCCTTATTTGTTACTTCATAATGGCCCCAAAGCACAAGAGTAGTGATGCTGACATACTGTTATCATTGTTTTTATTTTATTATTAGTCGTTAATCTCTTACTGTGCCTAACTTATAAACATATTCATAGGTTTATATGTATAGGAAAATGACAGCATCTATAGGATTTGGTACTAGGTATGAAGATCTTGGAATGTATCCCTCACATATAAAGGTGAACTACTGTACATAAGTCTCCTAGAGATAGAATAATTTTTGTTTATATACCCCAACAAGTATGAGTAACAATACTCATATTTGTATTATTATTTGTATTATTATTTGTATTATTATTTGTATTATTATGTAATTGTCCTTGGATTCATAAATTACTACATTCTCATTCTTTGGCCAAATTTCTATGATAGAATTGGCAGTACCATATATTACATTAGTACCAAGTACATTTTGTAGGTGATAATACTGATCTTTTCATCAATACTACTCTTTACATGATGGATTCATGGCTAGCAAATAAAAGTGAATTATCAGTAAACTTAGTGCATTTGGCCTTTTCGATTTTTAGATAATGAGGAAATTAAAAGTAAGTCTCCCAACTGTTTCTGTTCACCTAACATCATGTCATTTATTTATTAACAGACACTTTCTCTTGTCTCTTACCCTTGCGTTTTATTCATTTGCATGCTAAAATTTATCCTAATGATACAAAATATAATGCTTACATTACTGAATAGAAATGAGTACGTTTATTCGTGATTGCATAAAGAGAAAACTTGTTTGAATAGGGACTAAAGAGGAAGTCAAGAAAGTATATCAAAATGTGATTAAAAGATTAACAAAAATACTATGCCTGGGATAAATAAATAAAGTGAACTGAAAGAAAAAAAAAATCTCCTAGAAATCCAGATGAAGGATTTCTCTCTCCTTTAGAGAACGCATCATATTCCCAGGGAATATTGTAATGTGTAAAACTTTACAGAAGAAAAAGTATTCCTTTCTGTCCTTGGGGCTGGCAGAATGCATGCATTTTTAATAATAACAGGCCAGGCGCTGTGGCTGATGCCTGTAATCCCAGCACTTTGGGAGGCCGAGGCAAGCGGATCACCTGAGGTCAGGAGTTGGAGATCAGCCTAGGCAATACTGTGAAACCCCGTCTCTACTAAAAATACAAAATTAGCTGAGTGTGGTGACACTTGCCTGTAATCCCAGCTACTGGGGAGGCTGAGGCAGGAGAATCTCTTGAACCTGGGAGGCAGATGAGGTGAGCTGAGATCGTGCCATTGCACTCCAACCTTTGCAACAAGAATAAATCTCCGTCTCACCAAAAAATAAAAATTAAAAAATTTTAAAAAATAACAATAGTAATTACTGTTATTTTAATACTAAGTTCATTTCATGCTAAGCATTTTTAAATGAAAATACCATGTCTCAGGTAGGTTAAGTAACTTGATGGAGGCCACTGGTAGAAGGTAGTAAGTGGTGAAGCCAGAATTCAAACCTGGGTCTGTTACACTGCAAGGCTTGTGTGTTAACCTTTGTATAAAACTAGGCATATACCCAAATCCCTCTGATTTTCTCTGCAGCTTTTAACCAGATTGAGTCACTCGTGATATATAGATCAGAGGTTTACCTTAACATCTAGGTAGACTACATTGTTTTACTACATTACAGAACTTCAATGTTATTTATTTTTTTAAAAAAAGAAAAACACAGAAAATATGCCTATGTCTCTGATTAGATTCGCATAAAAAATCCTCTGGCTATTATGACCACCATGCCAAGAACAAAGGCAAGTGAACAAAGAACTAGCTCCAAATAGGTAATTTAGTAAAATCTCAATTCCATCAGTTCTGTCTCACAAACAGTCATTGCACCTGTTACAGGAGAGAACAGATTTAAATATAGACCAATTAACCCCTTGAGTAAAGATAGTACAGAGAATGATTCACCCACCAAGGCTGAGCCCAGATTTAATACTCTCTGTCTGAAGTTTCCCCAATTCCTAAAAGTTTATGACTCTGATTTTCTGTGCTGTGGTCAGGGCAGCCAGATGGATTGACCATCCTGAGCCCCACGGCTGAATATCGGGCTCTTCTTGTGCTTTATATGGAAAGGCCTGCTTAGAATACACTCCAGATGCCTTGAAACTCCCTTTCCTTATAAGTTAGAACACATGATCAGTCCCAGAGAGCTTTCTGGGTGTATTAGTCTGTTTTCATGCTGCTGATAAAGACATACTCAAAACTGGTAAGAAAAAGAGGTTTAATTGGACTCACAGTTCCACATGGCTGGAGAGGCCTCAGAATCATGGAGGTGAAAGACACTTCTTACATGGCAGCAGCAAGAGAAAAATGAGGAGGAAGCAAAAGTGGAAACCCCTGATAAACCCATCAGGCCTCGTGAGACTTATTCACTATCACCAGGATAGCATGGGAAAGACTGGCCCCCATGATTCAATTACCTCTCCCTAGGTACCTCCCACAATTCTTGGGAATTCTGAGAGATACACCTCAAGTTGAGATTTGGGTGGGGACACAGCCAAATCATATCATTCCGCCCCTGGCCCCTCCAAATCTCATGTCCTCACATTTCAAAACCAATCATGCCTTCCCAATAGTCCCGCAAAGTTTTAACTCATTTCAGCATTAACTCAAAAGTCCACAGTCGAAAGTCTCATCTGAGACAAGGCAAGTCCTTTCCGCCTGTGAGCCCGTAAAATCTAAAGCAAGCTAGTTACTTCCTAAATACAATGAGGATACAGGTATTGAGTAAATTCAGCCATTCCAAATGGGAGAAATTGACCAAAACAAAGTGATTATAGGCCCCATGCAAGTCCAAAATCCAGCAGGGCAGTCTAATTTTAAAGCTCCAAAATGATCTCTTTTGATTCCAGGTCTCACATCCAGGTCATGCCGATGCAAGAGGTGGGTTCCCATGGTCTTGGGCAGCTCTGCCCCTGTGGCTTTGCAGGGCACAGCCTCCCTCCTGGCTGCTTTCACAGGCTGGCATTGAGTGTCTGTGGCTTTTCCAGGCTCATAGTGCAAGCCGTCGGTGGATCTACCATTCTGGAGTCTGGAGGATGGTGGCCCTCTTCTCACAGCTCCACCAGGCAGTGCCCCAGTAGGGACTCTGTGTGGGAGCTCCAACCCCACATTTCCCTTCAGCAGTGCCCTAGCAGAGGTTCTTCATGAGGGCCTTACCCCTGTAGCAAACTTTTGCCTGGGCATCCAGGCGTTTCCATACATCTGAAATCTAGGCGGAAATTCCCAAACCTCAATTCTTGACTTCTGTGCACCTGCAGGCTCAACACCACATGGAAGCTGCCAAGGCTTGGGGCTTCCACCCTCTGAAGCCACAACCAGAGCTGTATGTTGGCCCCTTTCAGCTGTGGCTGGAGCAGCTAGGACACAGGGCACCAAGTCTCTAGGCTGCACACAGCATGGGGACCCCAGTCCTGGTCCATGAAACCACTTATTCCTCCTGGGCCTCTGGTCCTGTGATGGGAGGGGCTTCTATGAATGTCTCTGAAATGGCCTGGAGACATTTTCCCTATGGTCTTGGGGATTCACATTAGGCCCCTTGCTACTTATGCAAATTTCTGCAGCCGGCTTGAATTTCTCTCCAGAAAATGGGTTTTTCTTTTCTACTACCTCGTCAGGATGCAAATTTTCGAACTTTTATGTCCTGTTTCCCTTTTAAAACAGAATGATTTTAACAGCACCCAAGTCACTTTTTGAATGCTTTGCTGCTTAGAAATTTCTTCCACCAGATACCCTAAATCAACTCTCTCAAGTTGAAAGTTCCACAAATCTCTAGGGCAGCAGCAAAATGCTGCCAGTCTCTTGCTGAAACATAGTAAGAGTCTGTAAAAATGTTCTCCCATTCTGTAGGTTGCCTGTTCACTCTGATGGTAGTTTCTTTTGCTGTGCAGAAGCTCTTTAGTTTAATTAGATTCCATTTGTCAACTTTGGCTTTTGTTGCCATTGCTTTTGGTGTTTTAGTCATGAAGTCCTTGCCCATGCCTATGTCCTGAAAGGTATTGCCTAGGTTTTCTTCTAGGGTTTTTATGGTTTTAGGAATAACATTTAAGTCTTTAATCCATCTTGAATTAATCTTTGTATAAGGTGTAAGGAAGGGATCCAGCTTTCTACATATGGCTAGCCAGTTTTTCCAGCACCATTTATTAAATAGGGAATCCTTTCCCCATTTCTTGCCTTCATCAGGTTTGTCAAAGATCAGATGGTTGTAGATGTGTGGTATTATTTCTGAGGGCTCTGTTCTGTTCCATTGGTCTATATCTCTGTTTTGGTACCAATACCATGCTGTTTTGGTTACTGTAACCTTGTAGTGTAGTTTGAAGTCAGGTAGCATGATGCCTCCAGCTTTGTTCTTTTGGCTTAGGATTGTCTTGGCAATGTGGGATCTTTTTGATTCCATATGAACCTTAAAGTAGTTTTTAACAGTTCTGTGAAGAAAGTCATTGGTAGCTTGATGGGGAATGGCATTGAATCTCTAAATTACCATTATGGCCATTTTCACAATATTGATTCTTCCTATTCATGAGCATGGAATGTTCTTCCATTTGTTTATGTCCTCTTTTATTTCGTTGAGCAGTGGTTTGTGGTTCTTGAAGAGGTCCTTCACATCCCTTGTAAGTTGGATTCCTAGGTATTTTATTCCCTTTGAATAAATTGTGAATGGGAATTCACTCATGATTCATGATTTGGCTCTCTGTTACTGGTGTATAGGAATGTTTCCGATTTTTGCACATGGATTTTGTGTCCTGACACTTTGCGGAAGTTGCTTATCAGCTTAAGGAGATTTTGGGCTGAGACAATGGGGTTTTCTAAATATACAATAATGTCATCTGCAAACAGGGACAATTTGACTTCCTACCTGTCTGACAAAGGGCTAATATCCAGAATCTACAAAGAACTCAAACAAATTTACAAGAAGAAATCAAACAACCCCATCAAAAAGTGGGCGAAGGATATGAGCACACACTTCTCAAAAGAAGACATTTATGCAGTCAACAGACACCTGAAAAAATGCTCATCATCACTAGCCATCAGAGAAATGCAAATCAAAACCACAATGAGATACCATCTCACACCAGTTAGAATGGCGATCATTAAAAAGTCAGGAAACAACACGTGCTGGAGAGGATGTGGAGAAATAGGAACACTTTTACACTGTTGGTGGAACTGCAAACTAGTTCAACCATTGTGGAAGACAGTGTGGCGATTCCTCAAGATCTAGAACTAGAAATACCATTTGACCCAGCCATCCCATTACTGGGTATATACCCAAAGGATTATAAATCGTGCTGCTATAAAGACACATGCACACGTATATTTATTGCAGTACTATTCACAATAGCAAAGACTTGGAACCAACCCAAATGTCCATCAGTGATAGACTGGATTAAGAAAATTTGGTACATATACACCAGGGAATATTATGCAGCCATAAAAAAGGATGAGTTCATGTCCTTTGTAGGGACATGGGTGAAGCTGGAAACCATCATTCTGAGCAAACTGTCTTAAGGACAGAAAACCAAATACCGCATGTTCTCACCCATAGGTGGGACTTGAACAGTGAGAACAGTTGGACACAGGGTGGGGAACATCACACACCAGGGCCTGTCATGGGGTGGGGGAAGTGGGGAGGGATAGCATTAGGAGATATACCTAATGTAAATGACGAGTTAGTGGGTGCAGCACACCAACGTGGCACATGTATACCTATGTAACAAACCTGCACATAGTGCACATGTACCCTAGAACTTAAAGTATAAAAAATAAGTAAATAAATAACAAGAGTCACCTTTGCTCCATTTTTCAACAAGTTCCTCATCTCCATCTGAGACCACCTCAGCCTGGACCTTATTGTTCATATCACTGTCCGCATTTTTGTCAAAGTCATTCAACATGTCTTTAGGAGGTTCCAAACTTTCCCACGTTTTCCTTTCTTCTTTTGATCCCTCCAAACAGTTCCAACCTTTGTCTGTTACCCAGTTCCAAAGTCAAGTTCACATTTTCGGTTATCTTTTCAGCGACGCCCCACTCTACTTGTACCAATTAACTGTATGAGTCCGTTTTCATGCTGCTGATAAAGACATACCCGAAACTGGGGGGAAAAAAAGAGGTTTAATTGGACTTAACAGTTCCACATGGCTGGCGAGGCCTCAGAATCATGGTGAGAGGCAAAGGGCAGTTCTTATGTGGTGGTGGCAAGAGAAAAATGAGGAGGAAGCAAAAGGAGAAAACCGTGACAAGCCCATCAGATTTCGTGACACTTATTCACTGTTACGAGAATAGCATAGAAAAGACCGGTGGCCCCCATGATTCAATTAGCTCCCCCTGGGTACCTCCCACAACACGTAGGAATTCTGAGAGATACAATTCAAATTGAGATTTGGGTGGGGACACAGCCAATGTTACTGGGGAGACTCAATGTTACTGGGGAAACTTCTACACAATTTAAACACAAAGGTTTCTCAACAGCAGACTGCCTTTTACTTTGTAATAAAAGCATAGCAAGACTTCCTTAAGTTAAAATATGCTTTCCCCTAAGATTTTTGTCTTTATGTCCTAAGATTTGGTCTTATTTCTAGGCATAGTTCCATACTATGATTATCTTGACCCCACCAAGTACAAGCCCATCTAGAATCCAAGATAGAGCCTAGACATTGGGTAATTTCCAGTTCCTGTATTCACAAGACACCCATAAGTCAAGATTATCCATCGCTTCATTGTTCAGAATACTCCTCATTACCAGGTGTTAGAACTGATCTCCTAGACACCTCTGCAAATACAGGCAAATGTGCTAAATCCCCTCCTTCAGGGTATGTGAGGGTCCTTTACGAGCCCACCCACTAACTTTTGCCCTTTGCTACTAGATCCTTCCCACCCATTCTAAAGAGAAGCACGACAAATGTCTACTAATATCTGTTTTATGTTGTATGCTTGTGTATCTGTTTGTGTGTGCTGGAAAATAACTATGGTATTAAAGTATAACTTTCAAAACTTGCTCTGGACTATAATATAGAAATTCATACCAAGAATAAGGGATAAACTGAATTACTAATTCATTCTCTCCTTACATAAAACCGCTTTGAAAATAAGGAAATTTCAAAACCGTGAGACAATATTTTGTTACATTTGTCAAATGGTGAAAATGATTCCTTCATTAAACAAATACGTATTGAGCCCCAACTGTGTGCATGTCACTGTACTAGCCCCTGGGGCATAGTGGTGACAATGGCAGGTGACGTGGAGGAGGTGCTGTGGAGAGGGGCAGGCCAGACTGTGCAGGGCTCCCCCCAGGGGGAAGCCAGGCTCTCTTTAGGAGGCTGGGTGTGACAGTAGGTGTGACATGATTTTCTTTGTTCCAGTGCCAGAAACAGATTAGAAGGGAGGATAGAGTGAATTTTAATAGACCTGTTAAGCTATTCACTCACCCAAATGGTAGAAAACTCATCTTTCATTTGGAAGGATTGAGATAGATCTTCTCAGTTTTACAGTTTTGTTTCATTGCTGATAATCAGTAAGGTGCTTCAGAACTTCCTATACAAATCAGGAAGTGAGAAAAAAAGGCAATTGCAGTTAAAATGCTTAATCTGTGAAGCTATTATGTTTTCACTTTCACAGTAACTTGAGATGAAATATTGTGAAACTGCCTTACAGTTTATAGTTTTATGATAATGACTTTCCATCTCCTCGTTATTTACAAAGTTCTCATATGCAACTAATGGCACAAGTTCTATTTTAAATAATTGCTGAGACACTCCACATGTATTTTCATCCTCTAAGCAGCTTCTAGGGGAAGTTTTTTTTTAAAAAATTTCTTTTAGTTCCTTACTGACATGACTGTATCAGAGAAGGTCATTATGTAGCTCCATGTTTTCGTGTGTGTATTATTAAAAGACTGCTTAACACTGCCATCTTATTGCATTAGAATGACTGTTCTCCTTGTAATACATTTGTAGTGTTGACATCACTACTCTCAAATGAGTTAGTTATTGAGATTGTTATGTGATATTTTAACTTCTAGCTCATCCAGGCATCCTTTCTGTTCTAATTATTGTGTTGAGGTTTTGGGGCAAAATGGATACTGAGTCAAAAGAGAATATAGAGGACACAGAGGCGCAGATCTGCCAAGATGCCGCTCATTTTAATTCCTAATGCTCTTTGAGAAGCATTTTATTCTACTAATTTTTGGATGATATTTCAGTGGCTTACTTCACTGCTGTTATTAAAAAGAATGCTGACTTAGGGGAGATTTCAAGCAGTTTTCATTTCATCTCTTTTTCCATTCAAATTCCATAAAAAGTAAGGTACCTCAAGAGAGGTTTCCATATATATATCTGAACTGGTAGGATGATTATGTTAAAGGAGAAAGAGACAGAGAATACTGGATTTGAAACACTGCTGTCACTGTGTAATCTTGGGGAAGTCACTATATTTAAAAAAAAAAGACTTATCTCATATGCAAAATGGGAATAATGATGCTATTGCTTTGAATTGTCATCAGATTTAAATGAATTAATATATATGAACAGTGTTTGTATACGGTAAGGCTCTATACAAACATTAGTCAATTTCATCAAATGAGGAATTTACATCTACTCAAGGACATTCCTGTTGGGAGCACAACTTACATAAAGAAGCCACAGAACTCACACTTGATGGAAAGCAGCTGTAAAATTGATTGAAAAGAATCCAATAAACAAAGTATGCCATTGTTTGCATCACGATAGCCCACAGCGATAAATCAGCTTGCATTCATTCTCAGGCACCTGCAGATAAACACGAGCCAGAGATACTGTGTAGGCACTCTTGCAGTGGAAAGAAAATAAAATCAGAATACTGGTATAGTTTGAAATTTGTAAAGCTTAGGATGGTAGATAGATTTTTCAATGCTTATTGTAAAGAAATGTGTCTCTCCTTTAACCATCACAGACAGTCACGTTTTAAATTAAATAGACATAGATTTCTTAGAGGTCAAGAAATTTCGACAGCAAATATATGTCTTCTCTGAGGCTTACAATGTAGTGAAGAAATTGTTATCAGATGACAAAAGATCAGCCTAATGGGAAGCAAAAACAAGTGTTTTAATTGTTTTAATTGACATTTACATTTATTGAGCTATTGACTATGTGTAAAATGTTGTGCCAAGTACTGGCCTATGACGCCTAGGGAAGGAAAAGGGAAGATAATAGGTATGGTGGTCTCTCTGAAGTTTACTATCTAGTGAGGGTCATAAAAGTCCCCAAATAACCCAGGGGAATAGAAGAATTCAGGCAACAGAGTAAACCCTTAAGTGTGGAAAAACATCAATTATCTGAATTGGACCTTGGGGAGGATGCTGCAATAAGATGGCAGTGTTAAGCAGTCTTTCCTGTTTCAGAAGGACATTTGAGAACGCTGCATCCAACATATTCATTTTATGGATAACTCAAATGAGGTCCAGTGAGGATGAATGGCTTGCCAAAGTCTCAGAGAAAAACTGTAAGCAAAACCAGTCTTCAGTAGCACCCCACCCACGGGCTACCCAGCTGAGGGGTTAGTAGGCACTGAGATCCAACTTATGCCAGCCCTTAGGGGCCAGCAGTAGGGATGACTCTTCCTGGGGGGAAGTGTCTCATATTCTAGTTGTCACAAAGGCATGTATTACCTACATCCTGGTTCTGACTCCCTAGTTAGTTCTTTTTCCTGCAATTAGTGGTTTTTCAAACATTTCCCTTCCTCATTATTAAACTCTTAACCTAAAAAGTAACCCCCAAACTGATATAAACAGAGTTTTCCCGAAAGCCCTGCCAACTTAAACTCCTCCTATACCCCTATAGATGTTGCTAAATGGTTTTGTGTTGCAGACTTGCGTTTTTCAGTCGTTGGTATTTAAGTTGATAGCCACTTGTTTTGGTATCTCAAGGGATGTCCAACACCTGGGGCAATGTATATACTCATGTGTCAAATAAATGAGTGAAGAAATGAAGAAAAGACAATGAGTTCAATAGAGTCTATTTTACTGGTTGCCACTGATTTAATAATTTAATGCAATAATACTTTAATAATAACTATTTAATGATAAGCCATTTTTAAACCAAAATAACACAAAATAAATAAAATTAATAATATAACTTATCACTGGGATAAAGTTATTTCTTTGGAACCAGGTTATGAGTGGCCCTCACATGGGTCTGTTCCAAAGAAATAACTTTGTCCCTGTGATATATGCCTTTGTGACAACAAGAATATGAGACACTTTCCCCCAGGAAGAGTCATCCCTGCAGCTGGCCCCCAAGGGCTGGCATAAGTTGGATCTCAGTGGCTACTAGCCCCTCAGCTGGGCGGCCCATGGGCAGGGTGCTACTGAAGACTGGTTTTGCTTACAGTTTTTCTCTGAGACTTTGGCAAACATTCAACCTCACTGGACTTGATTTGTACCCTCTATAAAATGAGTACATTGGATGCAGTCTTCTCAAATGTCCTTCCGAAATGGGAAATGTTCCCTTGTCCCCCTCGCAGGGTGTGTGATGGGGGTGTGGCTCGCTTCTTCAGTGCCTGCTGCTCAAACCTCTAGGGGAGCATACAGATGGGCAGGCTGTGGGACTCCAACCCCATGGCAGTGTCTAGGGGTGAATGTTTACAGCTGAAGCCCCAGTGGGCATGTGTTACAGGGTGCTCTTTTAGTTTAGCCATCCATAGGCGGCTCATGTTAGCTCAATTAGATCTCTGCTTTATTGCAAGGACAGAGGGCTTTCTGTATCCTGGGGATCTTGCCTTGGTGTACCAGAAGAATCAGATCACACGTGGGCTTGGAGAATGAATGCAAAGTTTTATTGAGCAGGTTTTATTTACTCAGCAGCCTGGGCTCTCCTTCAACTGCCCCTGCCAAACTCCATGTCATTCTGCCACTGGGTAGCCTGCCAGTGCCTGTCGGTGCGTTCCTCTCGACTGCCAGTCACTTGTGTGTTCCTCCATTGATGTGCTTCTCTCGACGCCCAGCGACCTGTGTGTCTGCCTGCTAGGGCCTCGGGGGTTTTTATAGGCACAGGATGGGGCATGGCAGGCCAGGGTGGTCTTGGGAGGTGCAACATTTGTGCAGGAAAACAAAAATGCCTGTCCTCACCTAGGTCCATGGGCGCAGGCTCCAGGGTGGAGCCCTAGTCAGGAACCATACCCTCCTCTACCTAGCACTTCCCTTCCATATCATTTAAAGGGACCACACTCTTCCCTTCCCAGCAGTTCCCTTCTGTATCACTTCTCTGCTGTAGATTTCTATAATTTTGATGACTTTCATCTAAATAAACTCATTTTATTTCTCATAACTCTAGAGTCAAAACACAAATGAACTTATCCTGAGTTTGTTGCTATTATTTCAGTCATGGCTTTCCCTGCCTTTACTCAGTTTAGTCTGGTCTCTCCTTTTCACCCAAAGTCCCTCATATGATTGGCTCATTATGGCAAGAAATAAAAGGAAGCAGGAAGAAAGGAAAGTGATCCATAAGTACAATATGAAAAACTAAGTTTGTTTTTTCTTGAGTGACAAGGAAGCGGATTCTGAATGTGATTCCAAAAATAATTCCAGAAGATATGAGCAGTACAATACAGGATAGTTGGAATAAGTATTAATATATTACCTCCCACAGCAACTATACAGGGGAAAGCCATCTTGATTTTTTATGCCATGTCTATAAAAAAATTGAAAAAGAAAAAACCCATAGGAATGGAGTTGTATGGCCAATGTAGAAAAACCTGTGGGGTTTTATTAATTCAAAATCAGGATTAGTACTATCTTAAAACCTAGTCATCACTTTCTTATAACTTTTCATGTTGAGCAGAAAAGAGACATGCTTGATTTCCTCAGTTAATGAAAGTTTTACAATAAAGGTGCATAGGAAAGTTAAAAAAAAAAGAAAATTGTCTCAACTCCACCCATCCCTACCTCATGGAAATCTAGAATACTGCTCAGCAGACTGTTATTAAAAAGAATGCTAACTTAGGGGAGATTTCAAGTAGTTTTCATTTCAACTCTTTTTCCATTCAAATTCCATAAAAAGTAAGGTACCTCAAGAGAGGTTTCCATATATATATCTGAACTGGTAGGATGATTATGTTAAAGGAGAAAGAGACAGAGAATACTGGATTTGAAACACTGCTTTCACTGTGTAATCTTGGGGAAGTCACTATATTTAAAAAAAAGACTTATATGCAAAATGGGAATAATGATGCTATTGCTTTGAATTGTCATCAGATTTAAATGAATTAATATATATGAACAGCAGTCTGTGTTTGGTTTCTCTTCTATACTTTTCTCCATCATTGTCAACTCCATGACCCTTCTTTACCTCATGGCTTCTATTGCAGTATGGCCTCTGCCTACAGGCTTCTCTGTCATCCCACTTCTGTGTCACTCTATCCTCTTTGAATATTTCATATTCTGACTTCTCAGCTAGAGAATATAAACCGTATACCACATCATTCCCCGGTATAAAGCATCCGCCCCTTGCCAAGCTACTTCCTAGGGCACTGGGCAGGCCTTTATGCCACACATAGTTATGGCCAGGCAGGCAGGTTTTGCAGGGGAGCACTGCCACTTGTGCTTGGTGGTGAGGGGGACCCCTCAGCTGTCAGCAGAGGCGGGCCCACAGCTCCTAAGCGGGGAAGCAGTGTAGTGACTGTGTAGTAGAAATACGGAAACCAGCATTTTGAGGCCTTTAGTCAATATGAAGGAACCGCACAATGGAGAAGATGCGTAATTCCTTTCAGTGCCAGTTGAAGCAGGAGAAGGGCTAATGACTGTAGTGCCTGACTGTATTATGGGAAAAGTTGTAGAGGGGAACAACAGTATGGAAAAAGAGTCCCCAGATTAGCTGTCTATGAGTCACTAAACTTTCTCCCATCTTCTCAAATTAATACTGTCACAACTACAGTTTGAGTATTCGTGATCCAAAAATCTAAAATCCAAAATGCTCCAAAGTTCCAAACTTTTTGAGTGCTGACATGATGCTCAAAGGAAATGCTCACTGGAGCATTTTGGATTTCAGATTAGGGGTGCTCAACCAGTAAGCATAATGAAAATACTCCAAAATCTGAAATCTGAAACACTTCTGGTCTCAAGTATTTTGAATAAGGGATACACAACCTGTATAAGTTCAACTGTGAAAACAATCATTCATTAAATTACCTTCTCCTCTTCTAAGTTTTTATATTTCTAGTCACTCTTATCCATGTAACTTATTATATAGGCAGTATTTGTAGTTTGATATCTTATCCACTGCCAACTTTGCGACATTTTGTTTATTTCCAGGTAGACTTTATGAAGTAGACCATGGCCAGCCTTGCTTTGGATGTGATGATAGAGTAAGAGAAAGAATTTCAAAGTATTTTCTTATGAATTAATAGAGTTGAAACATTTTCTTAGACCACTCAGATGCTAATGTGGACCCTCCCCAAGGCAGAGTTCAGGGCTCCTCTGAGCCAGTAGCCTGTTAACTTCACAATGACCACAGAACTTCAGGAACATAGGAGGAACTGGACAGGCAGAAGTAGGCCACATCCACATCAACATCTTCATGTCCTGGATTTTGCATACACCTATTGCATTGCTTGTTGGCTAGTTTGGTGCCAAAATGAAAGTAACCTACATTACCTAAGACTTCATTTTCACCAGTCTTCTCTCCAGACCAACCTTTGTGGTTTTGGCCCAATTTACTTTAAAATGATTATTTTAATGGCTGCTTTTTTATTGAGTTGTTGTACTTTAGTTGCATTAACTACCCTTCTACTTTGGGAGACTTTTATGGTTTCTAATTATCTATTTATGTTAATTTTGTGATAAATGAAAGGACAGAGAAAAGTACATCTTTAAGCAAATAATTTCCCATTTAGGTGATTTCCTAAGGATACACTTTAGATACCACACTGGGACAGAGGGGATGAATATTCCAATGTCCAAACTGCCAAATTTCTTTCCAAAAGGAGATTATACCAATTTATATTGTTACCAAAGTTAGAGACTACCACTATCACTATAGTCTCATCACCTTTAAATGTTATCATTGTTTTCATTTGCATCTGTCCATATTCCATCCATCTATTTTCTATAATTGGGGTATATAAGGTAGCCAATATACTGATAAGGAGTTTAGATGCAATGATTTATAGATAAATAACATTTTATTCATGACAAAAGTGGCTTTTTGCTCCAAATTTCTAATGCTTTTGAAATTTACCCATGTCTATGATTTAATTGTCTTAATAAAGATTTTTTTTATTAGAAAATAATGGTAATTAACAAAAGAATAGCTTTTTCTTCTTGTCTTTAAATGACAATCCTCTGCAGGAAAATTACAAAACCAAAAAAAAAAAAAAAGGCTAGACAATGGGAAATCATTCAAGGGCAAGATTTTCAACATGGTCTACACACTGCAAGCTAGGGAACCATACTTTTCTAAAATTATTCAAAATCACAGAGATGTTATTAGAGTTTAAATGCTATGTGGCCACCCTTGACATAAATTTATTTCATTTTAGATTATTAAATAGGAAATATGCCTACTGAACAATAATTAAAAGTATCTGAGAAGTAATGGGCCAAGTTTGTAACAGTAACTTTTTGTGGTTGCTTCAATGGAATGCCCAGAAGTAGAATTTTCTTATAACTTAGATTGCTTAGAGTAAATTTACATCATCCTGATTCTCTGATTGGGAATTAGGATTTTGCTTCTTTAGTTCTCCTAAGAGTGAAGGTGTCCTATCCTAGAGAGATACTCTGTGCTTTCCTAGGTACGTTTTCACCACTACCCTCAAATTGTAATTGTGTAATTATATCATAAATTTCTATTGATAAAGAATTATTAGGGTTAACTTTCTATCAATAAAGAGCTATTAGGTTAATTTTAGAGGGATATCTATGTTTTGAGGTGATAGCTTAATCACAGTCCTGCGTCAGGAACTGGAAATAAAATCGTGCTTCACTGACACTCCTCAGTAATGAATCAGCCAGCTTGTGCAGTAAGCCCAGTAGAACAGTGGTAGATGTGTCACACAAATTGTAGTAAGCTCTCCCCTTTTCCACAATGCTGGATCTTTTATAAACTCTTTGGGAAGGGAACTAAGTTTCATACATTTATCAGTGATTAGGCCTGAATATATGAAGTTGGAAGTTTTGGTTTTCACACACAGGTCATATTTCTCTTCCTGTACTCCCATATATAAGCCTGGAGCAGTCAAATTATTTCATCATAGAGAATAAAGAGGCCATACAGACAGCATGTGCTGTGTAAGAAGCAAGAAATATACTACTTATGGCTAACTGTGGCAAGAACAGTTGTATATTTGCACTGCTTAAGTTCCTTTGGCTATTTCTTAGGTTTAAAACTCTATCGATAAATGATGGAAAGGTAACATCTTAAAAGGCAGAAATAGATCTATGTATGAACTGGGTTTGGTGGGTGTTGAGTGGGCAGGGGAGCATTGTTCCACCTTCAAAGGGAGCCATTAATTTCTACATGGTATTACTAGAGGGAGTTCTGTGTGTTCCGTGATTGGAACAGGGAACTGATGATTTATTTGGTCTATGTATCAGGTTTTAGCCTAGTCATTCTGCTGGTAAAGATTAGTTCTCTCGCTCTGCCAAAATGAGACATAGTTCACCTGATTGCAATGCAATTCTGCTGCTTTGTCCACTGCAGTGCCCTCTGAGCAGCTTCCCATTATTGCAGTCATTTTCAGGTTTTGCTCTAGGATGTGGTGAAAAGGTGCCACATCCGAGAGCATGACTTTTTCTAATCCCAACCCACACACTGATGTCAAAGTATTTTTGTTCCTTCTCGGGAGCATTATGTTCTTCAACCAGCAGTTGCCAGGAAAGCATGAGGATATTTTGCAATAATGTTTGAAATCTGCATTTTTATTTTTTAGTTGGTATTTCTAGTGTTTATATTTTGAAAGTCAGGTGCGATGTCACATTCTCAGTCATTAGCTATCAACGTATTGCTGAGTGTGTAACTCTGCCAAGTCAGTGCCTGCAGTGCCTTCCCAAAATCAACATGAGGATGACGAGGAGCTACTCGGCCTTTTTTGCGCATGTAAACGTGCATAGCCAGATGGTAAAAAGCTTCATCAGGGCAAGCACAGAGGCCACTCTAAAATATCCTACTAACCATTGCCACAGCAGGAGCTCACGCAAGGAACTGTGATAATAATGAGAAGAGTAAATAGAAAATTGTTCAGTGAATTTTAGTTATTTCATTATTTGTAAGTATTCCTCCTTACAGGAGCCTGCCTACCTGCCTGCCTTTCTTTTTTCTTTCTTCTCTTTTTTCTTTCCTTTCTTATTTTCTTAAGATCTTCATGACTCAAAAGACTATTTCATTGTTGGGGATTATCGGTCAAGGGACATCTGATGCTGTTTTCTACTCACAATTAAACAAATGCAAATGTAAAAGCTTCATCGTTCAAGGAACATTTATCTCTACATAGGGTATTATGATGGACAATAGGTTAAGATTTTTTTTAAAAAAATAGAAAGTTGACTATTCTTTTGGCAAGCACTTATAAATTGCTTTCTATGTGCCAAGCAGTTATCACCTTGTTTAATCTTTGTAACAACCCTATATGGACTCTTATTTTACAAGAAAATTGACACACAGAGAGGTTAAGTAACTTGGCCAAAGTTACAAAGCTGGTAAGGGATAGAATTCAGATACAGACTCACGCAGTTTGACATTAGACTTTGTGCTCTTAACCCCTGTGCCATGCTGGGATGAAATTTCAGTACAGTAGAAGAAGGAGTATATTAATATATGACCATACAGAGCACTATATGATAATGACATAAATGAGGAAAATGAAAAGGAGTTGTGAGGAAGGAGAGAATATTTCAGACAGGTGAATGGGTAGCATCCATACGGGCCTTGAGTGATGAGGTAGGAATTGATGGTAAATACTGACAGTAGATATCAGGAGTAAGAGTTTGCCTTCAGTTACAGGAAATGTCATGAGTAGGAGATACTGGGTCTAGAATGTAGGTTCAGAAAATAAGTAATTTAGTTTCGTTGGATAAAAGGATTGTGTATAGGAGTACAAGATAAGGTAGGCTGCAGCCACATTCTGCAGGCCATTTTGTAGACTGCTGGAATAAGGAGGATGGAGGTTTTTGAACAGTGAGGTGGTCAGGGTGTTTAACTTGGTGGGGTATGAGTTTGAAGAAAGGAATGTTAGGAGCAGGAAAATCAGGAAACTGTATTCATTTACTACTGCAACACACATTAATAGTATAGCACTTCCCGTGTGTCCGGAATGCAGGCATTGCTTAGGTGTGTCCTTTGCTTAGGGTCTCACAAGCCTACAATCAACGCACAGACTGGAGCTATAGTTTCATCTAAGGCTCAGCTAGAGAAGGATTCACTTTTGTTAGCAGAATTCAGTAATTTGTGGTTTTGTGTTGAGGACTTCAGTTTCTTGCTTGCTGTTGGACAGAGGCTGCCCTCAGTTCCTTCCACAAATCTCCGAGCATAGGCATCCTACAACATGGCGGCTTGCTTCTCCAAAACCAGCAAGGGAATGAGAGAATTCAGCTCAACAGCATTGGAATCTTACTTACTTAATCACATATGTCCTGTCACTTTTGCCATATTCTGTTGGTCAGAAGCAAATCCAAGGTCACTCCCACACTCCAGAAAAAGGAATTACACAAGGCATGAAAAGCAGAAAACAGGAATCATCAGGGTTACTCTAGAGTGTCTCTCCCCTAGAGGCAGAGGCAGGTGATGGGACACACACTCGGAGTCTAAATTAGGGTGGTGTTAATGCAAATGGAAAAGTCAGATTCAAGAAATTATGTCTAGGAAAGATGGTTTCTTGTCTATACCATGTGAAATTCTTTGTGTACATTCTCTAACATAAGCATCAAAATATCCCTTTGAGGTAGGTGCCAGGAAAATATTTATTTCACAGATGATGACACAGCTTTGAGATATCAAGCACCTAGAGGCCACATATATCCTAGCTTTACCTGGGTGTCCCAGCCTAGATCTGAACCTAGGATGTCAATGCCAAAGCTCCTAGTCTTGGCCACTCGTCTTTACTTGGACTTAAAAGTATAAAGGACCTAAGAGAAGTGCATAAGAAGAAAATGAAGATAACTGCAAGATTTTTAAACCATTCCAATTTAGGGAAAGGTGGTGTTAACTAAAATAGAAATGTCATGAGGGGCACTAGTAAAGTAATACTTATGCTATGCATATACCACACGCCAGGAACTATGCTAAGCATTGAGTGTGCAGATGCTGTATGCTTATCCAGATGGGAATATTTAATGTTCCCAATAGCCCATGATACAATCCTTTCCCCGATTTCACAGATCAGGAACAGGACCATGCCAGTACCCACTAAGCTCAAGGTTCCACAAATGCACTGGTTGGTATTTTGTTCTTGACTGTTATCTCTAATGTCTGACACATACAAAGTGCTCATTATATAAGCTTCTGAATGAATATAGCTAGTAAGTGGTAGAGTCACGATTTGAGCTCAGAGCAGCCCCATGCTGCCTCTGGATAGGTCATTTCGTTGTAGTCATATTGCATTTGAGGCATGGCAGGATCTAGATGTTCATAGCAACTCTGCTATTTTAGGTACTTAGGTACCTAAATTCTCAGTGTAACTTGGAGGAAAGTTCAAGGCCAGAATAAACTATTAAGGAGCATCCACATGGAAATTATAAAGTCCTAAAATTAGATGAGATGATTATGAGAGGGTATAGGTCTCAAAATAGAACCTTAGAGGACACCTATATTTAGAGGTTGAGAAGAGGAAGAGGCAATGTAAAAAGCAATGAATACATATAGGTCAGAGAGCTAAAATGGAAATACAGATATAAAAGCAAAGAGGGAAGAGAAGGAGGGAGAGTTGTCAGCAATATTAAGCACCACAGAGTAATCAAAGAGCATCAAGATTAAGACAAGAAACCTGAATTTGTATTTTAGGAGAACTGATGACTTTTGTGTGAACATATCCAGGAAAAAAAAACATGTAAGACTTAGCCAGCATCTGGGAGGGTGGGAGAGTTGGGCTGTAAAGAAGGAGTGTGTAGTCAGGTAGAGCTCATGAGTATAAACTTCTGGTATTTCAGGAGAGCTAGTTGTAGTAATATGAGAGGAGTTGAACATTTGAGCAGGAGAGACCTTGTGTATTGTAGACAGAAGGGAAGGCTCAAGCAGGACGAAACTAAATAGGGCAGGAAAAGAAGAGATATTGATGGAATGTGACCCCAGAAGAGGCAGGAGAATGAGATGCAAGACCACTGATAAGAGGGGCAGTCCTCAGAAAGGGCGAAAGACATGTACCACTGGAGGGAGGAAGGAAGCCTACCTACAATGTTTTTTAAAAAAATTTTTCTTTTCTCAAATATTGAGAGAAAAATATAGAAAAGTAGAAGCTGATAGAGAAAAATTGATATTCAAAGTAATGATCCTCAATTCTTTTAAAAGAATTCCAATTGTTAAAAGATCTGTTCTTCAGATTCAAATGTATCAAGTCCTACAAAGCATCTCCAAATTCCTGGTTTTATTTTATTTTTCTCAAATGAAATTGATAAATCTTCCCCAAAAAGGAGGTAAGTTCATCTACATAGGAAACAGAAGGAAAGATTTCAGGACTACAAGATGGTAAGAAATATTTTAATTAATTGAGGCAATAGTTGACAAAAGTTTATGGAATGTCTGCTGTTAGATAAGCAGATAATTCAGTAGAGAAGACTATAAAGGATAAAATAAGCATCATTAGGGAACCAACTGAGATAAAATAGTATGAACTTTTAATAGAGCCCAACAGCATGGTTTCGTAACACTGCTCAGTTTCTGAGAAGTGGTTGTTGAAAGTTAATAATGCCACACCAGGTTGGGAATGCAAATGGTGAAAAATGGCAGTCAAAAATAGAGGAAGAATGGATTCTAGAGGCCAGTGAAGACAGTATATACTTCATTTTATTGTGTTTGCCATCATTGCACTTCACAGACATTGCATTTTGTTTTACTAACTAAAGGTTTCCGGCAGCCCTGCAACAAGCCAGTCTATTGGCACCATATTTCCAACAGTATGTGCTCATTTAGTACCTTTATGTCACATTATTTCAGGCTTTTTCATTATTATATCTGTTATGATGATCAGTGATCTTTAATGTTACTATTGTAATCGTTGTCGGGCATCACAAACTGCACCCGTATAAGACGTCAAAGTTAATTGTAAATGTTGTGTGTGTTCTGACCACTCCACCAACCAGCCATTTCCTTTTTTGTCTCCCTCTCCTGAAGCCTCTCTATTCCCTAAGAAACTACAATTAATAACTCTACGATGGCCTCTAAATGTTCAAGTGATAGGAATAGTAGCACGACTCTCACTTTAAATCAAAAGCTAGAAATAATTGAGATTAATGAGGAAGGCATATTGAAAGCTGAGACAGGCTGAAAGCTAGGCCTCTTGCACCAAATAGCCAAATTGTGACTACAAAAGAAAATTCTTAAAGGATATTAAAAGTGCTACTCCAGTGAACACACAAATGATAAGAAAGTGAAACAGGCTTTTTGCCGATATGAAGAAAGTTTGAGTGGTCTGGATAGATGATCAAACCAGCCACAACATTCCCTTAAGCACAAGTCTAATCCAGAATAAGTCTCTAATTCCATTTAATTCTATGAAGGCTGAGAGAGGGGAGGAAGCTGCAGAAGAAAAGTTTGAGGCTAGCAGAGGTTGGTTCATGAGGGTTAAGGAAAGAAGCTGTCTGTCTTCACTTCACACCTTGTTTGAAGTGAGGCAGCAAGTGTTGATGGAGAAGCTGCCTCAAGTTATCCACAACATCTACCTAAGATATCTAATAAAGGTAGTGTATTAGTCTGGTCTCACGCTGCTGTATATAACTGCCTAAGACTGGGTGGTTTATAAAGGAAGGAGGTTTAATTGACTCACAGTTCTGCAGGGCTGGGGAAGCCTGAGAAAACTTACAATCATGGAGGAAGGGGAAGCAAACATGTCCTCTTCACATGGTGGCAGGAAGGAGAAGTGCCAAGTAAAAAGGGGAAAAGCCCTTTATAAAACCATCATATCTCATGAGAACTCACTATCATGAGAACAGCATGAGGGTAACCACCCCCGATTCAATTACCTCCCACTGGGTTTCTCCCACAACATGGAGATTATGGAAACTACAATTCAACATGAGATTTGGGTGGAGACACAGCCAAGCCATATCAGGTGGCTATACTAAACAACAGATTTTTCAATGTAGATGAAACTGCCTTTTGTTGGAAGAAGACACCATCCAGCACTCTCATAGCTAGAGAGGAGAAGCCAATGCCTAGCTTCAAAGGACATGCTGGGTCTCTTGTTAGGAGATAATGCAGCTGGTGACTTTTAAGTTGAAGCCAATGCTCATTTGCCGCTCCAAAAATCCTAGAGCCCTTAAGAAGGGATAAATCTATTCAGCCTGTGCCCTGAAACAACAAAACCTGGACGACAGCACTTATATTTACAGCATAGTTTGGTGAATATTTTAAGCCACTGTGGAGATCTACTGCTCAGGAGAAAAAAAAAAGATTCCTTTCAAAATATTACTGCTGATTGACAAGGACACTGGTCACTCAAGGGCTCTGATGGAGATGTACAAGATGAATGTTGTTTTCATACCTGCTAACACAGCATCCATTCTGCAGCCCATGCATCAAGGAGTCACTTCAACTTTCAAGTCTTATTATTTTAAAAATGCATTTCATAGGCCATAGCTGCCATAGATAGTGATTTCTCAGATGGATCTAGGCCAAGTAAAGTGAAAATGTTCTGGAAAGGATTCACTATTCTGGATGCCATTAAAAACATTTGTGATTCATGGGAGGAGGTCAAAATACCAAATGAATAGTTTGGAAGTTTGCAAGAAGTTGATTCCAACCTTCATGGATGACTTTAAAGGGCTGAAGACTTTAGTGGAGAAAGTAACTTCAGATATAGTGAAAAACAGCAAGAGAACGATTGTAGAAGTGGAGCCTGAAGATGTGACTGAATTGCTGCAATCTCATAATAAAACTTGAACGGATAAAGGAGGAACAAAGAAAGTAGTTTCTGAGATGGAATCTACTCCTGGTGAAAGTGCTATGAACATTGTTGAAATGATATCAAAGGATTTAGAGTATCACATGAACTTAGTTGACGAAGCAGTAGCACAGTTTGAGAGGATTGACGGCAATTTTGAAAGAAGTTATCTGGGTAAAATGCTATCAAACATCAATGCATGCTACAGAGAAATATTTAGTGAAGGGAAAAATCAGTCAATTTGACAAACTTCCTTGTCTTATTTTGAGAAATTGCCACAGCCACCCCAGCCTTCAGCAACTTCTGCCCTAATCAGTCAGCAGCCCTCAACATTGAGGCAAGACCCTCCACCACAAAGATGACTCATGGAAGGTGCAGATGATCGTTAGCATTTTTTAGCAATAAAATATTTTAAAATTAAGATTTGTACATTTTTAGACAATGTTATTGAACACTTCATAGACTACACTTTCATGGGAACATAGCTTTTATATGCAGTGGGAAACCAAAAAATTTGTGTGACCCACTTTATTGCAGTGGTCTGGAACTGACCTCAGAATATCTCCAAGTTATGCCTGTATTGGCATGGTGTAAGCTGAGCAGTGAGGTAAATGAATACTGAAAAGATAATCCAAAGGCAGTTCTGGGTGTAGCACAGATTATCAGAAATGAGGAGATAAACAACGTGGTGGTTGTGATCAGGAAAGGAAGGCTCTAAGTCTGAAGTAAAATAGTTCCAAATCAAGGAAACTATAAAGTGCTCTTTCTATAGTTCTGGAGATTAAATAAGGAATTATGAGGCCAGTGCATTATACGGAGCACAGAAAACCACACACTACATGTTTTCACTTATAAGTGGGAGCTGAACAATGAGAACACATTGACACAGAGAAGGGAACAATGCACACTAGGGCCTGTGGGGGCTGGGAGGAGGGAGAGCATCAGGATAAATAGATAATGCATATGGGGCTTAATACCTAGGTGATGGGTTGATGGGTGCAGCAAACCACTGCCGCACACATTTACCTATGTAACAAACCTGCACATCCTGCGCATGTATCCTGGAACCTAAAATAATTTTTTAAAATGAGACCAATGAATTAAAAATAAATGAATGTGGCAGGGGATGAGAGGAGGTAGACTGAGCAGGAACCCAAATCCTCAAGACAGGTGGAATGTTATGATGAGTTCATAAATACTGTAACAATAGGGCTTGGATGACAAGGTTCAAAGATAGAGGTTGAAGGAGACAGGACAATACTCTAAATTGACAATAGCAGATAGGAATGTTTTTGAGTCTGGTAATATCTTCAGGTGCAATTAAGGTAAAGAATTGGAAGTTCAACTTCAGAATCGATCTAAACTGTAGGACACTTTGCTTTACTATGGATTAAGAAGTCAAGGTCATCAGGGAGTGACTGGTAGAGAAGTAAGAACACACAGCAGGAAGGGAGAGGGCTATTTGGAATCAGATAGAATCATTTGCTTCCCTCATCCACCCCATCACCCTTTACAGGTTACCCTTCTAATCCATAAAATAGTCTACAAAGTAGTATCCCCATTTTATCAGATGAAAAGTATTTGGCTCTGAAATTTGAATCTTGTCCTGATTGCAAATTCCATGGTCTTTTCACTGCCACATACTGACTCTCAGTGGTACTGAAGTATTACTGCAGCTTCCAGGGACTAATTGGAAATCATGTCTAATTTATGTGAAATGGTTATAAAACAGTGTCTTTGTTTTGCTCTTGAATTATACTTAGCTCTAAAATTCCTGTGTGAGCTTGCATATCTAATACTGTATATTTAGTTCTTATTTTTTAAGAAAAACATTTTGGACTATTTTTCTTAAGACATTAAGGAATTTCCAAATATATATATGATCATATTGAATTCTGCAACTGTAGTCTAAAACATTAAATTAATACTTACATTGCATTATTTTTCAGGTGTGAAAATGAAACCAAGTTCAAAACAGAAGACATATTTTGGGCTTACAATTTCTGCCCTACTCCATATTCCTGGACTGCACTTCTGGGCCTTATTTTATATCTTGTTTTCTTTGCACCTGGTAAACAAAGACTTTGTTATTACTGTTGCATTAATTGAATTGCCTCTTTTTGGAGTACATAAACTGTAATTTTTCAAATTTCTTACATGCTATTTTACTGAAGTTTTTAATGTTTTATTTCTCAGGAATGGGACCAATGCCTTGGACTGTGAATTCTGAAATATATCCCCTTTGGGCAAGAAGTACAGGAAATGCATGTTCATCTGGAATAAACTGGATTTTCAATGTTCTGGTTTCACTAACATTTTTACACACAGCAGAATATCTTACATACTATGGTAAGATAATATTTTTTCCAACATAGTTTTGTTTTTATTTTATTACTCTATTTTTAGATATACTATAATATCATTTGTGAATATCATTTGTGATTGAGACTATGTGGTTATATGTTGCTGTTATAAGTATCTCCATGTGGTTTTCTTGTCCTCCAAAGGCATTGGAAATGTGTCTGGAAAAGAAAAGAGGGATTCTCCTATCCTAAACAGCATTGCTTCTTGTCCTGCAGTGCTTAGGGCTGTCACCCAACCCCTCTCCCAACCCAGCTCTCTCCCCAGGTGGAAGTCTTTACACCATAGCTTTTAGTTTCACAGAAACCTAAAAAACAGAAAATGGTAAAAAGATATAGGCAGGGAGTCTAGGACCAATGAGATATCCTGTGACAGGCATAGCGTCAAGTCCAAGAGCAGAATCTGCATAGGGCTGAAAGTAGCTTCCCCAAATGCTTAACAGTATTCTGTGCTGTGGCCATGCCTTCCACTGTATCACCTGTGCTGCTCAGGCCAGTGCATGTGCATTTCATTGTCCTCTGAGACCAGCACTTACCACTTGCAAAAGTGTAAATGTGACAGACGTTTTCAAATGCAAATGTATGGAGGCCATAATTCAAAATGAAAAACAATAGTGCTTAGTGGTTGAGTCAGGAAAATACTTCGGGGAGCTACTTCAAATCCATTTGTACTAAAGTGAAAAGACTTTGCTTTTTAGAAAAAAGATTTCTGCATTGTTCACATGACTTTATAGGTTGCAGTAGGATTATTCATGATGAAGTGTGAGGTTTCATTCTAATCTCATAAGTCTCTGTGGTAGAGATGGAATGCCTGCTGCTTAGACCATTCTCCCAGAAGACCTTCTCTGATCTCCCCGCAATCTCACTTTATTCCGTGCTCTGGGCACTTATCATTCCTCTTCGCAAGAACAGGTTTGTCTGCCCCTAGCTCCCTCTACTAGACCATAAATCCCTGGAGGGCCAGGACTGTGCCTTGTTCATTGTCACATTCCCAGTTCCTCCCAAGGCATCCTGTTCACCTGGTAAGCACCAAAAAGTGTTTGTCAAGTGAATAAATGGATAAATTTTGTAGATGAATGATGAATATGATGAAACATTATAAAAATCTATTCCCGTCTCTTCTGAACATGCTGAATTGGTATTTGATTTTAGTTCATAGTATTTATCTAATGCTTTTATTATCTTCATAAAACTTTTCTGTCTCCTAATCACTACTTAAGGCATTTGAAATATTTATTTTTTTGGAAAGGAAATGCACTGGCATTTTAAACTGGATATATATTTAGTATATTCAGCTGGATCCCATTTGGCAATTAAAATTTTTCCATAAATTCATAAACTCATCTTCATGACATAATAAATATGAGCAGAATAAATATTTCCTCGTGTTTACTGATTCTAGAGAACACTTAAATATATGAAGACCTAAATATATGCTGGCATCCTGAGAAAGCATTTTTCATAGAAAGACATAGACCAAATAATAAAAGTTTACATGACTATACTTTTGACAGCAAAGCTCCTCTTTCTTGAATTTATTCTGCCAGAAAACCATGAGAAAAGTGAGGCAACAGTAATGAAATTTAAATAGGGCATAAGCAGAATTCTTTCAAAAATAAACAGCTAAAAGCATTTTGCCTTGCATTAAGCTTCTCTCATGTCAGAGCACTGGTCCATTTGGTCTACTACTCTCTAGTAGTAGAAAAATAGTTCGTTCAGGCTACTTTTTCCCCCTCTTTGTGTCTCATTGTAGTCTACATGTTACTGGTTTATGTAAGTTATGCATTTAGATTCCTGATTTAATAAATATACATCCTAATCATGTGTTCCTCTGGAAATAGTTATATCTTCTTTGTTGCCTCCTTTATTGTTTCATAAAATCTCAAAATTTGATTCCTTACTCAACCATATTGCTTACACAGGTCTGCCTTGTGCCCCCATTCAATAATGTTTATTACTAAAAAGTATCATTGCTATATCACCAATATGCCATTTTATATACGGCACATGTGGCTAAAGAGATCCCTTGGGGGGCATTATGTCAAAGCTTCTCTCTTGAGGTACTACTGAAATTCAGTCAAACATGGTCTTTGAGTCCTCAATTTGTGTAATTCAGTCAAATAGTTGTTTTAATCTAGAACTTAATGTAGGGCTCTAATAAGATTTAAATCCTTAGAATAAAGGTGAGGAATATCTACAGTGTTCAATAGTCCTGATGGACTCATTACAGACATTTTTTCTTTCCATTTTCATTCCAAGGGAGGAATAAATGAGAAACTGAGATATGTGACTGATTTGACCATGACATGGAACAGGTCACAGCCTCCCAGGTCTGCCCACACTCCTCCGCGACTTAGCCATAGGTCTAACCATTGAAACTCACACTGAGTAGGCAGTTTTGGCATTTGCGTGCTTTGGATTCCTCAGATTTTATAAAATGGTCTTGTATTTTAATAGCAATTCCTTGATATTATTCAGCTTTGGGAATCCAGGTCACAAGAAAGAATCTGTAATCAACTTCAGGAATCTTCCTAACCCAACTAATGTTTTTAACTATAGGAATTTAGCACTGACAGATTTGATTTGTTACTTCTAATTATGCTACTGTTCCCAAATGGTGAAAGATAATGATAAAGATAAACTATACCATTATATTTAAAAGTCAAACTGGGTTTGCTGTTACAGATTTTGTAGTTTAGAAGCGTAGTTTAGTCTAAAATGTTTTACCATCTGTACTTATTTTTTCTTTATCTTCATCATAATTACCATCCAGTCTTTGTCCCTCCCTGCTAAAGATTCCATTTCTCTTCCTACCTCCACAGTCTTGCTTATCTGTACTCAGAACACAGGACTTCATCTTCTTTCATTTTTTTTGTCAAAATTCCCCCATTCTCCAAGAGCTAGCTTATCAGTATCACCCTTTTAGTAAAGACATCCCAATTAATTAGTCACACTAATCTCTTATTCTGTATCTTAATAGCAACTCTTCCTTTCCTGGTCATTTAGTAGAATTTAACAAAATCTGGCCATCACTTTTTTGAGCAACTGATATTCAGAATTCTAATGCGCATGGTAACATACATTATTTCTCTTCTTTACAGTTGGGCAAAGCAGGAATTATTTTCCCCATTACACAGATCAGGTCTCTCTCTCAAGCATCTCTTAACTGTATCTCCTATACATGCTCCTGATTTTGGCTGTAAAATGTATAGAGTCATAAACTGCCAACACTTAAGTAGGAGCTGAGAAACCCCCTTATTTTACTTAGTGAGGTAACAGAGACCCAGACAAGAGGTTAAATGACTATCCAGAAGTCACATGGCCAACACTTAAACTCCCACTCCCAATCTGATATCCTTTCTCCAGCCAATTGTCACATTAATTTTTCATCTTACTTCCCCCATCTCATACACATGATGGTCTGGATTGAAAGCCTAAAATTAGACAGGGGCTCCATTTTACTTTGTTGTTTTCCACCATCAAAAGTACAAGTAGAGTTTTTTATATTCAAATTGGCAATTCAATTATGTGTGTGTGCGTGTGTGTGTGTGTGTGTGTGTGTGTTTGGTAGAGACCGGTTTCACCATGTTGGCTAGGCTGCTGCGAATTCAATTATTTTAAAAGTCCATCTTGGAAATGTGTAGAGAATATAAACAAGTCATACATTCATATATCTCATCCATCTAGGCTTGCTATCATGACCCTTAGAAAATAAAACTAGCAATATTAATGTGTTTCTGGCTGTGCTGCATTGACATACATAATCTTACAGCAAAACAAAATTCTCTGACTTCATGGAGTTTACATTCTAGTGGAGGGAAACAAAAAACAAACTAGTAAACATCCTAGTATGTCAGATGATGACATGTGCTATGGAAAAAAAAATGGACTGTTGAGGTCCAAGAGAGGGAACAAGGAGACCAGTTAGGAGACTGTTGCAATAGTGCAGATGAGAGAAGATGGCCCTTAGACCACATTTATCTATGGCAGTGGTGAGAAGTGGCCATCTTCGGGTTCTATTTTGAAGGTAGAACCAATGGGATCTCCTAACAGATTGGATGTTAGGCATGAGAGTAAGGTAGAAGTTAAGGATGACTCCCAGACATGGAGTCATGGAGACATGGACATGAGAAACTGGAACGATGGAGTTGCCATGTATTCCACTGAGGCATTCATTCTGCCATGTCATCATTATACTTGGTTCTGGAAATTACAAGATGAGTAAGAAAGGAACTTCTTCTGACCTCAAAGTGCCTCTAGTGTAATAGACAAGGCAAGCATACGTGTGTATACATAATTATAATATTTCTTGGTTATTTTAGGGGTCTCCAACAACATGCTGTGATAGCACATGGAAGAGAGTAATTCCCTCTAGTCAGGGAAGGGAGGAAAGGCTTCAAAGCTAAACTTACATCTGAGCCTAGTCTATTATTCTTGAATTTCTGAACTTGAGTTTAGAAAGATACATTGCATCATATTCACAGAGCTGGAACAACTGGAGTAAACCAGGCTCTTAGTAATTTTTTGGTCCATTTCATACTGTGATTATGCATGACTGACCAGAAAAAAAAAGAAGTCAAAATCAAGTACTCTTTCCAACTTAAGCCTCTCCATATATATTCATATTCATGTATCTATTATTTTCTGTTGCAGGAGCTTTCTTCCTCTATGCTGGATTTGCTGCTGTGGGACTTCTTTTCATCTACGGCTGTCTTCCTGAGACCAAAGGCAAAAAATTAGAGGAAATTGAATCACTCTTTGACAACAGGCTATGTACATGTGGCACTTCAGATTCTGATGAAGGGAGATATATTGAATATATTCGGGTAAAGGGAAGTAACTATCATCTTTCTGACAATGATGCTTCTGATGTGGAATAATTTTCAGCTGCTCATATATTTAGTTATTTAAACAAACTGGGGGGAGAAGAACAGTAATCGGTGACCTCACTGCCCTGCTTCTAATCTGGTTCTTTCCATAGTCTAGTTTTGATTGACTTCATATTCTAGAATACTTGATTAGGAGGAAGATACAACCATGATGACTTTTTTTTTCCCCCACAAGGAACAATATTTTAAAAAATATTTACAGAGATTTTAATCTAATAATTCTTAAGCAAATGTGTGTAATGCCTTCCTGAAATAGTCTAAAATGAATATTGTACCCAGTGACTTCAGTGGTATCCTTTTTTCCTAAGACCATTTATAATTATTAGTGGCAATAGAGTCAGTGCTAATCTAGCCAAATTACATATGTATAATATATTTATAAAGGATTCTGGGAGATGGTCCAAGGGTGTTCTATGTCAAAAGATGGCCTGTTGGCCCTCAGTTTTCCTACAGAGAGTAGTGGTTTATCTCTGATCAGCTGTTAACAAACTAAATTCCATTTAAGTTTTCATCAGCAAATTCCAAAGTGCCTCCTACAAGGGCACAGCTGTCCCTGTCTCCTTTGGATTCCACATTTTTGTTTCTCTCCAATTCAGATATTGGGAGTTCTTCAGAGACTGACTCTGCATACTATCTTTTGAACATTATGCAAATATAATCTGTCAGGAGTTATTTTCATACTTCTTTTTTTGCATCAGTGATAAGGCATACATTTGCGCAGATGAGTTAGGAAGTTTTGAGAAGTACCTTTTATGGTCAGAAAGTAACAGATTAAAGGTTTTTATGGGTTCCAAATTGGTTAGTCACTTAGGTATGCAATTATAAATGCAAAATAGTGCCAGATCTTTAACTGTGTATCAGGGTCAGTTTTTGTTCATGCCCAATCACTACACCTTCCTCATTGGCCCTGGAGTCCTACTGTTTTGTGCCTTCATTTGTGTTACATACATAGCTGCAAGCAAACCATTTTTCCCCGTTCTTTTATTCAAACAATAATTTTTGAAACAAAAATGAGGAAGGAAATCAGTGGCAGAAATAATCCTGCTGTTATTGGTGTTTGTTTAATTAAAAAAAGGGACTTTTTTCTTAACTTTTTATTAACTCTTCCTAAGGGAACTGTCACATATTATTATATAATTCTACTTGTCTTTTTTTACTTAAAGAGCATAAACTCGTTTTTATTTTGCACACTTTTCTCATTTCCCTGAGAATTTACCAGAAAAAAACAAAGATACATAGATTTGTCTCTGTGTTTTTCTTATTCTTGGCTTAGTTTTTTTTTTCCTTCTTGTCTAAAAATTGAGATTTCCTATTGGAACAGATAATTGTTCTAATATAGCATGTCTATAAGAAATGCAGACTTAACTATATTTCTATAATGTCTTTCCAAAGTGTTCATTGGTTTTTATGGTAATTCATCACTGAACTCTTAATTTTTGCTTTTCTATTAAGAACTATATAGTATGTACAAAATTACTTGTTCACAAAATTAGTTGCTAGTTTCAGGAAAAATATGAATGAATCTTCTGTGGCCAGTTAGGAATACATCAGTTTGATGCATTTTTAATGGCTCTAAACATCTAATAAGGTACTGTATTTGGAGAGAAAAGGTGGCTATCTCCATATTCAAAGTATTTCTGCCAGTCTTCAAGGTATTTTGTTCTTTTAACGTCTGGCTTCTTCCTATCACAGTTATCAAGCTCAGAATACAGCTGAGGAAGTTCATTCTCTAAGTCACCAGAGGTATAATATTTAAACAGTTACTTTAGTGCCCTAAAAATCCATTAACCAAAAACAAAAAAGTTTTCTCCCTTTGGTCATTTCATATAATAAAAAAATTTAATATTTTAGAGAGGTTTTTTCCTTGAATTAGGTGCTTTAACAATTGATTTCCAAGGGAATATTAGTATTGATTTTTTCCTCAGAAAAGCAGATATTATTTAATAGGGAAAATTATTACTCTATTGATATTTCTTATCTCATATGAAATTTCTTATCTAATATTTTGCACAGGTAAATTGAAGTGAAAAATGAGCTACTATGTGGTACAATCAAAATATAATAAGGAGAAAAAATAGACCAATAAAGTGCTCTCTAAAAATTTAGTTTTTGGACTTATCAAAATAATTGCCTCAATTCTTCTCTTTATTGTATACATAGCCTTAACTATATACTTATAAACTCAGCTGGGCTGATGCACAGTAACTTTATTAAAGGAGAAACTGGACTCTTGTTACTTCCTAAAGCAGAACATGGCCTGTTCTCCCTAAGAAAATAATGTTTTCAACTTTATAACCATAAATGCACATAATAACAGGGAAAATTAGCCACAGTTCTCCTCTCCTACTCCCCTGAGCCCCTACTTTAAAGGACTATTTGTTATTTATATAGTGTTAAAGATAATATTCCATATCTTTGAAGTATAAGACAGAGAGGCACAGTATAAGATTTATAACTTTTTAGAAACAAATAATTACTTGAAAAGGAACCTTATACAATTAGGGTATTATTTTTAGATTTGGTGAACATTTATATTATATTAAAAATTAAATGTTTAAATTTTGCAGGTTTTTTTATATTAGGCACCTTTTAAGTTCCCAGCATATTTGGCTACCACTATCAACTTGGAAACATTCCATTTGAAGTATCATCAAATATATATTTTGTAGGACAATTTATATATGATGTGATTTGACCTACCATATTAAAACAGACACAGATTACATATCATGCTTTCAACCAAAATTAGAGATTTCCTTCAAAACATGCTGCAGATTTGATAGCGGTATATTATATTTTAGGAAAATGCAATGAAGAAGGTCTGAATCCCTATTGAGGCTTAGCTGGATGGCTGATCTGCATTAGACTTAAGAGGATATATCACTTCATCTGCATATAAACACGTAGGGCTGAATATGATGTCAAAAGGGTTTGCCGTTAATAATTTTCTTCAATGTAAACATTCCTAATAATTTTTATTGTTGCTCCTTAGTCAATCATTTCCCAAAACATAATTATTTTTAATATATATATATAAGATTTAAATAGTAAATAATAAAAGGTAATGTGTACTTTTTAAGTTTTGTTCCCAGCCATATGCAGTAATTCCCTGATAGAAAATGCTATGATAATACCGAGTGTTTTTTCATAATTTAATTTTAGCACTGAACCTGATTTTAGTACATGATAGTCTAAATATTAAGTTATTCACTCTAAAAGGGGAAATCAGTAAAAGCAAGGAATTTATGACATTTTTACTGTAATTTCAGTATCTGTAATACAGGGGAAGATTGATCAGGAAAAATATAAGCTGGCAACTTACCCTTTTGGTTTTCAACAGCAAAATAATATTGAAAATATAATAAGTCACAGATCCAGAAGTTGGTGGAAATGGGAGAATGTTTTAGAAAACATTATCCATATGTTTATCTAAGAAAATCTCAGAATTTAGTGACACTAATACGTAGTTCATAAATACTGTAATACAGTAGAGAGAGTTGGAATGTTATTTTGGTTTTATTTCATCAGCACAATTATTAAAAACAACAAAATTAATGAGATATTTTGTTATAATCAGATTTTTTTTTTTACCATACTGCAAGTTATAAAATGTCAACTTAATACTAAGTACCTAACAACTGACTTTTATTCATTTGTTGTGACAAGTTTTTAATTACCAAATTAAGACCTTTTCAGTGTCTACGAGTAAAAGAAATAGATGATTATATCAGACCAGGAGCAGAGAATGTATACTATGTGCTTTTTAGCAAAATGTATTAAATTGTGGTTAAAATTTACAGCTCATATGTAGCTGCTGCCAATAAGAAGGCTCAGAGTTGTTCTCTGGATTAATTTTTACATCCTGTTTTCTGTCACTTTTACCAGTCTTCTTAGCCTCATGTACAATAATGTTAAGCCAATTTGATGAAATGGTTCAGGCTGTAGCAGTCTATAAACTGTTGGTACATTCAGCTCTTCTAGGTGAGCAATACTGCTACTATTTTTCTAGAAATAGCAATCATTTAAAAATGCCAAATAGCTAACTGCTACCAACTCTTTCTTGTATCTTGTCTCTTCAGAGAAGGAAATTTTTGTGTGCCAATAATCATCAAAGAGGTGTTTTATAAGGGTGTTGATGTTCAGAAGTTTTATCCCTATAATTTGCTCGTGAGCTAAAACAATATAATTTATTAAATCTTTACTTTATATGTAAAAATATAGTCTGTTGTACTTGAGTAATTTGGTCTATGGAATTTTAAATACCTTCATTTAGCAGTAATATTCACATTTTTGACAGTTAAGTTCATGTGTTTGATTTTGTCATGTCAGTATAAATGAGAAAAAGAAGTAGATCATGCAGCTAATGAGTAACCAACATTTTGTAAAGTTTTAAAGTTTTAGCAAACCTAACATTATTCCATCTCATTTAAAGGTTAAAAAAGAAGAGACAACTCTAGCCAAAGTAGAAATTTATATTCTACATGTCCAAACTGTTTCCTAGCAGCTTTTGGACTATATATCACTTGATGTTAAAGTATCTTTTATTTGTAATAAATGTTCAAATTTCTATTTAGAAGTTCTAATGTATACCTAGATTAATCAAATCACAGTTTTATGCTTTTAAAATATATGTATTTCAAACTGTATATTTTAATTTCTGAGTGCATGTTATATAGTATTTAATACTTCAGATGTCTTGGCAAATTCAATATAAATATTTATTCCCATAAGCGATAGATGGGATATCTCTTAAAAGTTATGACTGTGTACCATTTCCTTCAAAGTCATCCTAGCCTATGCTGTATCAAGAGTATTGTATATTTTATGGAGATTTAGTGATATACATGTAAATGTTTTTTAAGTTATTTTATTGAAGTTCAATCTTTACATAAAATTAAAATCTTTTTTTAAAAAAAGTGTCAGTGCCAGAACTGTAAATGAAAATAATCAAATAAAAGTTAAAATGATTCATTACTCATTAATTTACCTTGTACTTATTTATTTTTTCTAGTTATCTTCCTTGGATCTAGGTTAGATAGTTAAAGCATCTAGAAAGACAATCTACCTCTATATATTAATGCAGTCCTAGTCATTTTAATGATATTTCATTTCTTTTGATTATGGATAAGGTCAATCACCTTTAAAAAAATGTAATACAAAAAATTGGTCTAAAGAATTATTCTAAATACTGAATGTAAAACTGTGAAATGTAGTGCTTAGGAACCCTTGAAGTAATAATTCTAGTTATTGTCAGAACCAGATGTTGACATGAACCATTAAGTTGGGTTGTCAAAATTTATCTTTGGTTGTTTTTCTGTAAGTGAAAATGAAAAATCGTGCTGGAAGGCCAGCTGACATTTCCTTTTGGGACTCTGTTGCTCTCCCTTGCCATTCTGCCTCAATGATAGCTATAATTAGCAAATATACACTTGTTTGATATTGGCAGTCGCTAGACAACATGTCCATAGTTAGTTGTGTGTCTTCCTGAGCCTGACTTAGAAATAGCCCGAGGAGATCTTCTGAAGACTCTAGACCTACTGTCATTCAAAGGCTTACAGTTGAGTTACATCTAACCAAGGTTCTTAATGTCAGCAGGTAAGGCAAAAATCCAAGTCAAATGACCCTTGAAAATCCCACAAATTATATATAAATTGTCCACTCACCTGAATAACGGACACCTGAATAGTGCAGAATATGTCAGTAACAGAGGGCAGAAAAAATCCTCATTTAATTGTCCAATTCTGTGGAATAAACATTGTCATCCTTTTCCAGGAACTAAAACTTAAGTTCAAAACATGTTTGTCATTTGCCCAAGATGACACTAGAAAGTCATACAAAACTCTTCTTTGCAGTGACTACACCAAAAATCTTCCCCTCTGTGTCCTCCTTTGGAACAGTTTTTCAAACCTAGGCAGATAGATTAAAAACAGAAAGAAATTGTGGAATCCTTGCATTATAACTTAAAAGAGTGCATATGGGGCCGGGCGCGGTGGCTCAAGCCTGTAATCCCAGCACTTTGGGGGGCCGAGACGGGCCAATCACGAGGTCAGGAGATCGAGACCATCCTGGCTAACACGGTGAAACCCCATCTCTACTAAAAAAAAATACAAAAAAACTAGCCGGGCGAGATGGCGGGCGCCTGTACTCCCAGCTACTCGGGAGGCTGAGGCAGGAGAATGGCGTAAACCCGGGAGGCGGAGCTTGCAGTGAGCTGAGATCCGGCCACTGCACTCCAGCCTGGGCGACAGAGTGAGACTCCATCTCAAAAAAAAAAAAAAAAAAAAAAAAGACTGCATATGGCTTACAGGAACAAATCCTGAAAAATCTTCAGAGACTTTTTCAAATGTGAGGTGATATAATGCATTGTCTAAGAGATCAGACTGAATTCAAATCATCTAGATTTAAATCCCAGCTTTTCAACTTACTGCCTAGTAACCTAAATCACTGAATCACTCTTTGCCTCACTTCCATTGTCTATAAGATGAGATGCTATTACCGTCTACTTCACATGTGTGCTGTGAGGGTTATCAGTGAATCATGTAAAGCAAGTAGAGCAGTAGCATATAGTAAGGGCTAGATAACTGTTAGCTTTTGTTTTAATCATCCATATCCTATCCTTGATGCTATTAACGTCACAATGTTCAAAGCACAGGCAATTTGCATATAAAATCCTTTCCTAAGAACAACTACTAGGAACAGGAACACATTGGCTTCTTTGACATATGTCCTCCCAGCTCAGCTGACCAGAATGATTTGAGCGGATCTGGCTGACTAGCCTGATGTCCTTCTTCCTTTCTCCATCTCTTTTCCATATGTGTCCTCCTGAATGGCAGTTTATGAAAAGAACCACCTTCCTATATTCTCCAGATTAACAGGATTTAATACACAATTTCTGTGATCTCGCAGTCAAGAAATAAAAATAACTTTAGAAAATCAGTAATCTCTCATTTAAAGTCTTTTCAGTGTTTTAAAAAAGTAATTTTTGAACCTGATTCAAACAAAAACAGTGACATTAACCCTTTACTAATTGGCTGTATTGAAATTAAGCTCATCTTACTATAGATGCTTTGAATGCAGTATAAAACATTGAGGCTACTTCTTTCAACCTTTAATGTTTTGTGTACTTTTCCACTCACCTCCAAAAACTAGTTTCAGATCATCAGCATGCAGTGTGGTCTTTTACACAAAAGAAAATGTTGTTATGCTTTACTTTTAGCAAATAGATGCTAAACTCACAAAGCATACATTAGACCAGCAGTTCTCCAAGAATGGTCCTCAGACCAGTAGCCTTGGTATCACCTGAGTGTGCTACAAATGCAAATCTGCAGGCCTCACTGACAAGCTGAATCCAATTTCTCTGAGGATACAGCTCAGGAAACCATTTTCAACAACTCTGCAGGTGATTTTTCAGCACACAATAGTTTAGAAACCACTGCATAGAAGTTTGGATTCATGACTTTAAAAAGAAATCTGACATGTTCTTTTAAATGGTGAGCTCGTCTAGTCAATAATAAAATGATTGACTGGATTTACGTGCAAGTTGCTCAGGGATTTGTAAAACTGTCTTATTTCCACCTCAGGGACCTTGCACAGGATGTTGCCTCTGCCTGGTATGCTTGTTGCCCTATTCTTTGTGTATCCAGTTCTTGTCATTTTCAGCTCAAAATCCTGTCTTCTCAGAGCCTGCCTTGACTCTCTGTAATGCAGTTATGCCTTTCACCTGAATACATTACCAAATCACTCTTTCATTTTCTTTAGAGTATCATTATTTGAAGATTATTACTTTTCTTATTTCTTGCCTGTTTCTCCCACTAGAACAGCAGTCCTCAAACTTTTTGGCACAAGGGACCAGTTTCATGGAAGACAATTTTTTCCACAGACCTGGGAGGTTGGGGATTGATGGGAGAATGGTGTTGGGATGAAACTGTTCCACCTCAGATCACCAGGCATTCGATTCTCATAAGGACTGCACAACCTAGATCCCTTGCATGCATGGTTCACAATAGGGTTTGTGCTCCCATAAGAGTCCACTGATCTGACAAGAGGCAGAACTCAGCTGGTAATGCTCACTTGCCCATTGCTCGCCTCCTGCTGTGTGGCTCGGTTCCTAACAGGCCACAAACCAGTACCAGTCCATGGCCTGAGCACTGAGGATTCCACACTAAAAGATACACTGCATGAAAGCATGGAACTTATTCACTACTGCCTCCCTAGCACCTCATACAGTGCCTGGCATACAGTATGTGCTCAATAAATTTTTAAAAATGAATAGGTGCATGCATCTCAAGCATTCCTGCAGCCAGCAAAGGAACAGTGGATGGTTTTTCCCAGGCTGGAAAAGAGAAGATTAAGACAGCAACATGGCACCATGTTTCCATTAACAATAGCAAAAAAGCTTTATAGTGAAGCTCTGCATAGCATAGCTGCTTTAATCAAACAGCAGATCTGTACAGGATATGAATACATGTGTATTCACATAAACACATTCGGATGACACATTTAGATAGCTTCTTATTCTTGTTAACTGGGAAAAATCTAATAATAAACCATTAAATATTAAGATAACAAAGTTGGGTGGAATTTGCATTTTATAATTATTCTATTTATACATTTTCTTTATAGAATAACACACTCATTATGTGCTAGATACTTAATATACATGATTTCATTGTATCCTCACAAAAATCCTATATCCAGAACACTATTATAGTACAAAATAATTGAGTCAGGAAGCAGTCACTTACATTGAGTAGCTCAGCTTTACAAATCTGAATTAAGACCAAGCTTAGTCGGTGCCAAAGTCATTTTTAACCAGTACCTTTTATTGTTTAGTTTTTACAATGTGCTTTATAATGGAAAATTTTAGTAACTGCCTTGACCTGAAAATTGTGGTACTGTTTTCTTCCTGCAGCGTCACTGGTTATGTATTTAGGAACTAAAGCCTAACCACTGACATACTGACAACTGGATAAAAACTGACAGTATAATTTGGAGGCAAATGTCTAAGAATCAGGATTTAATTAGGACTTTGTTTTTGGAATGTTTTGAAATATTTTTGGAACATTTACAATTATGAATTAACCCAGAGTCCTAATAAACTTCCTTGCTCTGAAGACTACTCTGTCTGAAATTAATATAGCTAGTTCAGCTTAGTTTTGATTAGTGTTAGCATGGTATATGCTAACCATCTTTTTACTTTTAATCTATGTGCCTTTATATTGAAAGTGGGCTTCTTGAAAACAACATATAGTTGAGTCTTGTTTATTGATCCATTCGGACAGTGTCTTTTACTTGGTGTATTTAGACCATCAACTTTTGAAGTGATGTCTGTCTACCATGTCTATTACCATTTTCTATTTGTTTCCCCTGTACTTTGTTCCAATTTTTGTCTTCCACACTTTTTCTGCCATTTTTGGTTTTAACTGAGCATTTTATGTTATTCCATTTTTGCTCCTAATGTACCAGTTATATTTCTTTATTCACTATTTTTAGTGGTTGCCCTGGAGTTTGCAATGTACTACTAATCCAATTCCACTTTCAGAAAACACTATACCCCTTTGTGGGTAATGCAAGTGCCTTACACTATTCCTAATTCCTCCCTTCCATCCCTTATACCACTGCTGTCATTCATTGCACTTGTACATAAGCTATAATAATTGGATACATGGTGGCTGTTATTATTTTAAACTGTTATTTGTTAGATCAATTAAGAATAAGAAAAATTTATCTTCACTTATTCCATTTCTGATTTTCCATTTTTTGTGCAGATCTGAATTTCTGACCCATATCAACTGCCTTCTCTGGGAAGAACTTCTTTTAATAATTTCTTGCAAGTCAGGTGTACTGACAACAAACTCCCTCAATTTTTGTCTGAAAAAGTCCTTTATTTCACATTTACTTTTGAAGGATAATTTCTCAGGATACAGAACTTTAGATTGGTGGATTTTCTTTTTTAAGTATTTCACCCCACTCTTTTCATGCTTGCATGGTTTCTGAGGGGAAGTCAAATGTAATTCTTTATTCCTTTATAAATGTTTTTTTTTTCCTTTGGATCTTTTGATATTTTTTGTGTGTGATTCTTCTGTAGTTTGATTATGATATGCCTAGGTATCAATTTTGAGGGGTTTATTTCTGTTGTTTTGGCATTTATCCAGCTTCCTATATCTGTGGGTTTTTGTTTGATATTTAGAGAAATTCTCAGCCATTATTACTTCTCTTCTGTCTTTCTTCTCTTCTGATGCTCCCATTACGTGTATGTTGTACCTTTTGTAGTTGCCCCACAGTTCTTGGAGATTATGTTCCTTTTTATTTTTTATTGTTTTGATCCTTTTGCTTTTTTTAGTTTTGGAAGTTTCTATTGACATACCCTCAAGCTCAGAGATTCTTTCTTGAGCTGCATCCAGTCTATTAATGAGCCCATTGTCAAAGGCATTCTTCATTTCTGTTAGTGTTGTCTCCAGCACTTCTGATTCTTAAAATTTTCATCTCTCTGCTTACCTCGCCCATGTGTTCTTTTGTGTTGTCTACTTTTTCAATTAGAGCCTTTCTAGTGTTTTAAATTCCTAGTCTTATAATTCCGACATTCCTGCTATATATGAGTCTGATATGTGACTGCATTGTCTTTTCAAATCGTGTTTTTTGCCTTTTAGTATACCTTGTAATTTTTTGTTGAAAGCTAGGCATACTGTACTGGGCTAAAGGAACTCTGAAAAGTAAACGTTTGGTGACATGGTGGTAAGGTATGAGGGGAGGGGAAGCATTCTACAGTTCTGTGATTAGGTTTATCTTTTAGTGAGCCAGTGCCCTTGGGCTGTGAACTTCACAAGTGCTTCTAAGTTTTTTCTCCCTCTAGGTGGGAAAGGACAGCTAGGTAGGCTGGAGTTGGGTATTCCCTTCCCCCAAGTCAGTTAGGCTCTGATTAAACCCTAGTAAGTTAGGCTGTGATAAAACAATTTCTCTTGAGGACAGGCCTTGTTAAAAGGAACAGAATGCTCTGGCATATTTCAAAATGGTTAATTGTCTCTTCCCCGCTACCAGAGGCACAAGGGGATTTTTCTCCCATCGTCACTCTATAAACCAGGTTTATAGAACATGTGCAAGTAAAACTTTAAAAAGTGCGTCAGTGATAGTGGGGGGGGTCCATGGAGTTTTTAGCTCAGACTTATTCATACTGAGCTTCCAGCAGTTTGCCTATTACAGTTTAGGTTTTCCTATCCAGGCACTGGTTCCCATGGAGGTTTCTGCTTATGGGTTTCTGCTCTGGTAAACAGTGATTCTCTCTATCCATCTATCTGTTTCTCCAGTTTGGGGGACAGCAATTTTCCTGTCACCTTGCTTTTTGCATGGAAGAGTTACTGACTTTCAGTTTGTGAGGACAGAGTGACTTCTAAGCTCCTTACCTGTCAGACAGAAACTGAATAAGCTTCTACAACTCTGTAAAATACAATATGAAAAATTCCAGCTGAGGTAAACACAACACCTTTCTACATGATTTAAGAAGCCCTTTCCTACCAGGAGAAACTACTGGGCAAATGACTAGAAGACACCGAAGACTTCTCTGAGGTCTTCACGGGCAGAGAAGTCCTCTACCCAAGAGCTCCAAGACAGCTCACCTTGACACCTGATCAAGAAAAGCTGTCACCAAGACAGCTGCATTTTTAGAAACAAAAAAAAAAATTAAAAATTACCTTTATTTCTGAAGTTTAATCAGAAATCTTAACTAATGTGAACATGCCAAGAGTGCAGTCTTCAAATTGTGAGATGTTTGAGTTCATTTATCAACAATAAATATAACAAAGGTATATCTGGCAATTACATGATCTCTTCCTCCCTTGAAAAAAAGGATTTTTAACTGTGGAAAGGAACCTGACAGAGTGACCTTTTTTAAAAAGCCATCCTGCTTAGCACAAATAGAAAACATTCATAGTCACTGTACTGACTGCTACCTGTAAACTAGAAATACAATCCTAATCCCCTACTGACTGAGTGGACCCCCTATTAACCAAGGGAACTCCAGAGAAACCTTAAAAACTGAGTTAGCAGCCATGACGGTAAGGGATGTTGGACATACCTCATTATACACCCCATCCCACCATTTTGGAATTTAGTCACAACTGACCAGGATTAATGTTAAGATAGAGATCATAGACTGCCAAAACAGACTTTGTGGCAATAAGATACCAAATTACAAACAAGACCTAAGCCATGCAAGGCAAGGGTTAAGTCACGTCAGGCCATCAGTCTTGCTGAACAGGTCCTTTTGACCCAGTATATTGTGGCTGACTCTGGCATCCTTATTGTAAAAATTTCTTTCTGCTGACCTCAAGTATTAAACAGAGCCTTACTCCTTTAACCAATTACAAACTAAAGAATCTGAAAACCCACCTATAACCTATAAGCCTCATTTAAGGCTTATCTTAAAGATATCTCACCTTTTAAGGCCAAACCAATGCAGACCTTCCATGTATTGATTCATGTCTTTACCTGTAACTCCTGCCTCCCTAAAATGTGTAAAACCAAACTGTGGGACCATTACTCAAGACTTCTTGGGTTTTTATTTTTCCCAGGCCACAGTCACTCATATTGACTCAAAATAAGCCTCTTTAAAATATTTTGCAAAGTTTGGTTTATCCATTAACATCTCTCTACACTTCTTCATATCTGAAGCCCTGTGAAATGAACTGCATGATAAAGTTCCTCTATCCTCAGTAATACCCTCCTCAGGGAAATGGAGACATAACATTCTTATCATTTTCTCCAACAAGATGATGCTCAGGTTGGTTGAAGTCTACCTATATGCTTGTCCATCCCCAGGATTAAGGTAGGCTCTATGTAAATTATTTTTTTAAAGGAGAGGAATTGATCCATGTCCAGTTTGAATAACATAATAATACAGATGGAAATTTAATGAACATTCTGAAGGCATACAAAATTGTTTCAGGTAGAGATATGGACATTTTAAGAAAACCTGAAATTCTCTCTTCTACCTGTGTTGTCTCTAAATTAAGGACATGTTTAAGAATATGTAAGGAAGCTCAGTAATCCCAGCTACTCGGGAGGCTGAGATAAGAGAATCGCTTGAACCCGGGAGGCGGAGGTTACAGTGAGCCAAGATTGCACTACTGCACTCCAGCCTAGGCGACAGTGTGGGACTCCATTTCAAAAATAATAATAATAATAATATGTAAAAAAGCATGAAATAATTATGCATATTACATTAAGCTTGAAAATATGGTTTATTCAGACAAATCAGGTTTCCTTTTACAAAGGAATCAAAATCAGTCTTTTGTTACAAAAAGAATCATTAAACAGCTGTGTTTTCACATTACCTCTTAATTCTGGGAAGCAAGAAAAAAGTTATGAAGATTAAAAATAATCTTCTAAAAACACAAGGGAAATTACATTTTCTGAATATAGTTGTTTGGACTCCAAGTCTCCCATTCTTTCTTCCTCATTATATTCCTTCTTTAACTATAGCACAGCATAGGGTCTCACTGATTCTCTGTGGCCCATTTATATTTTTCATCACAAATTATCCTTGCAAGCGATCCCAAGATGCAACTGAATAAAACCATAATGTATCACTTATACCTTGTAAAGTGCTGCCCAGAAAATAAAACAAAAAACACTAAAAATTTACAGCACACTGTTTTCGTGAAAATAAATACCTATTTCCTATTAATCTGATATAACATTTTGGAAAGAAATATAGCCTATGCATGAATTAAATCCTAACTCCACATTTGTCGTAAGAATTCACCATAGGAAAGAAGATTGGCTTGCTAAAAAAAAATTCTGAGAAAATACATATGCCATATAAATGGTCTTAAGAGCTTGGTAATTAAATTTTTTTCCTACATGCGGTTCCACCTATTTACTGTGCTACTGCCCCCAACTCTAAAGCATTAGGAAGATTTTGATTAACTGGCATATCAGCTAGTTATTGCTGTGTAATAAACCATCTAAAATGTAGGGGTATAAATCAACAAATCTGTCTTTATCCATAATTTGGTGGTTTGGCAATTTCAAATGGTCCCATGTGGGTTGCTCTTGCCGTAACTCCTAATATCACTAATGTATGACATCAGCTGCTATGTTGGCTGTGTGGCAGCTATCTAAGAAGGACTCAGCTGGGATGGCACATTTCTCTTCTATACAATCTCTTATCATGAATAAGCTTGCCCAAGCTTATTCGTGGAAGCTGAGGAGGATTCTAAGAAAGAGAGCAGAAGCTTGCAAGCTTGAGGCCAAGGCTGAGAATTGGCACAACATCACATCTGCTATATTTTATGGGCAAAATCAAGTCACAATGCCTACCCAAATTCCAGAGGTAGAGAAACAGATGGCATCTCTTCATGGAGGAAAAATACATCATATTTTACGAGATGTGAATATAGACAGGGGTAGAGGATTATGACCATTTTGGAAATCTACAGTATTGCATTTGGTTTTTGTGCCTCTTTTGTAATTAATTTCAAAAATGAAGCCTCTGAGCATTTATTTCATATAGTGACTTATAATATTTGGATGTATAACTTCAAGAAAGTCTTCCTTGAGCATCCCAGCCAAAAGTGACATATTTTAACTCAATATGAATAAATAATTCAAGCATACTATTCTGCTGTATTTTCTTGATTTGGGAGCTCCTATTAGACCATGAGTTTTGAAGGCTAGGGATCAGTTTTATCTTTTCTTCTAATGTGTGATCATTGCTTTCACAATGCCTGCACTCAGTAGGTATTCAATCAATATTGTTTACTGACTAAATGACTGAATGAATAAAGGAATGAATCCTCTATTAAATTACAAACTCATTGAGAAAAGGGCTGTCTCAACTAATTTGTATCTCCAAGAGCCTCTAGGTATTTCTTTGCACATGGTAGGTCCTCTACAAATAATTGTTAAGTACATTTTTATGGGAAGAGTAAAAGTTGTAGTTGTAAACAGAATTGCGACTCTGCAACTCAATTCAATACCACGATCTTATCAGCTATTTTACTTGGAAATTTTTTTATAATAAAATATTTTTATTTCATATTATAAAAAATGATTGAATCAGAAATATATCCACTTGATTTTCTCATCTCCCGTTTTTCAAGCTTACTCAGTATACAGCAATGACATTTGAAAATACACAGTAAATCTGGTTGTAAAATTCAGGAATGACTCCTAGATTAAGATATACACTGAAATATTTTACCTTCATCCATATTAAACAAATTTTGGATGCTCTCACAATTACTAAGGTCACTTTCTATAAAGTCAGATGAAGTTATTTCCAAGTAAAAGCAGCCCAAGGAAATAATAACCAGTGAATCTGATCTCATCTAAAATTAAGTAGTTTCCCATTATCAATTATTAAAGACAAATGAAAATTGACTATCAAACATAATAAGGAGTCAGTACAATTAGGTTATGATAGGAAAAAGATATTTTTGTACTCATTGCACTTTGATTTTTCAAATGTTTCTATTAGACTCCACCTTCTGTGGAAGGAGTGTCAAAGAAATTGCAAACGTAACCTTTGATCACAAATTTTTATATGCCTTTCATATGCAAAATATACTCCACTTACTTAGGCAAACGGGTGTGGATGAGTCTCCTTAGATGCCCTTTATCAAATACAGCTCTCTTGGTTTACCTTGTTAATTTCTCTCAGTTTTTATGCATTCACTTTGTCTAATTCATAAATGACATATGAATAAAAATTCTTAAAAGACAGAAGGGTGACAAATATTGTACACATACATGTTCAGTGACACAAAAAGTTGAGGAACAAATGGCCAAGAGCAGGCAACAGAGTTAATTAACTCTCATGCCAACATGCAACAGGAAAACAGACTCCATATGAGCAAGTGACTTCAGCTTAACAGAGCAAAAGCATTTAACTGGTATATCTGCAATATTTAAAATGTCCAATTTTAAGAGTGTGAAATCTAACATTAGAAAAGAATCTCCATAGGTCTTTTCATTCATTCTTACAAATCTTAATTTTTTTCAAGCATGAAACATTTCAGTGGCTCCAGCGAATGTTAGATTTCATAACTTTTCCATCTAGACAGGATATTCTCTGTGTTACGGAAATAGGTCTTCTTAGTTCAGAATTTTATGTGCATACTTAATCACATTTTGGTAGATTCTTTCCATGGACACTCAAATGTGAACCACAGGATGAAATGTAGCCACACACAAATCAGGGACAAGCAAGGCATAAGTTCTGGAGAAGCAATGGCCAAATATCCAATAAAATACATGGTGTAGGCAAAGTTAATAGATAATACCTAGTTCAACTGCTAGAAATTTATGGTTAACAGCAAAACCAGGTAAAAATCAGTCATTAGAGTACACGCTTTGAAGTCAAACAGACTTTTGGTTCAAATCCTGTCTCCACTATTGACTGAACTTGAGAAAATCAAAATCACTTCATTAATTTATTCATCTTCCTTATCTGTAGAATGGGGATAATAATCCTAATAATGTGTTGTGGAGATTAAAGGAAGTTATGCATATAAGGTTACTTTGGTGTCTCCTACATAGTTATGATAAATCAATAAATGATTACTAAGTGTTTACTCTGTACTAGGCACTGTGTTCCAGGGAGATACAGTGGCTCTCAACCTTATAAAATTTACATATAGTTCAATATATTTTACAGTTATCATCATCAGGCCATGAGGCAAACATTAGGTTAAGGAGTAGAAGTTGAGATGAAGTGAAAGAAATGCTAGACACTAGTTTGTGAACTAGAGCAAAGGGTGGAATGAAGCTAACGTAAACAAAGCAACAAGAACAAACTTTCAAGGGGAAATGTAAACCAATCCAAACATATTGCCAGAATAGACCTGCTATAAAAGAGGCAGGTGCATGTATTCTGGGTTGTGCTCCAATCCATTTAATATCACTAGCTGGATTTATTGAGTATCAACTATGGAAAAAAGCATTATTTGGAGCCATATATATTAAAAAAAAACAAAAAGTACTGCAGAACAGTTCTGGCTCTCAACAGTAAATCCAGCAGTAAGGAGAATAAGACAGTTAAAGGTCCTTTGTTCCAATTATCTAACGCTGTGTAGCCAACTACCTCAAACTTCTAGTTGCATAAAACAACATATTTTATCATAAATATGAAATCTGAGCAGGGTTAGCAGGAACAGCTTGCTTCTACTCACCGTGGGCTGGGGCTGCACATCTAGTGCTCAGGCTGAGAAGACCCAAAAGGCTGGGGCTGGGAAAGCTGGGGCTTCTCAAGCATCTTACTCTCAATCTCTGTGGGGGTCTCTCCACATGGTCTCTCCAGCCTGGAGGCTTTAGAGTAGCCAGACTTCTTAAATGGCAACTCAGGACACCCACAGCATGTGTCCTGAAAGACAGAGTGAGCATGCCAGCTGGAAATTCTATTTATGACATAGCCTTGGAAACCATGCAACATCACTTTTGCCCCATTCTGTGTTGTTAGAAGCAAGTCATTAAGGCTCACCCATAATAAAGGAAGGGCAATTAAACTCCACCTTCTGTGGAAGGAGTGTCAAATAAATTGAAAACATAACCTTTGGTCACAAATTTTTATATTCCTTTCACACGCAAAATATACTCCATTTACTTAGGCAACCAGGTGTGGATGAGTCTCCTCAGATGTTATTTATCAAATACAGCTCATAAAGTATAGCTATCCTTAATCCAAAGACCTGGTGAACTAAAGAGACAATTTATATGTCCTTCACACACTGACGTACAATGGTGGAAGAAGCATAGGATAATTACTATAGACTTTCCCATTGAAAAGGGAGGAAAAGAAAGGCAAACAGGATTCACTAGTCCATAACAATTCTGTAATCCAGCCATGCACACACTAATGGCTCCTTGACTCGGGTCTGCTGTCTGATAATGCAGCATAGCGTCTCCATGGGTCTTAGCTCTATCTTCTGAGCTCACAGTTTCTCCTCAAGCCATCCTTTTCCATTAAAAAATGCTGATATTTACAGCTAAGTAGTTTTCTCAGCCTGCTTCCTACTAGTATTACTTAAGAAATCCAAAGCTCCCTTTTTGTGATGGTCTGTCTCTGCCCCCTTTAGTCCAAGCTGGCAGTGTTTCTCCAAGTACACTTCTCTTAAAATTTTGTGGGTCTCCTATGAATCATACTGGGGTCCACCCCATCTTCCAAAGTTGCACCCACAAAATTCATCAAGATATGCATTTCTCTGGTTTCCTGTAAAGTTGCTACAGGAAAGCACCTTGACATTCTTAAAAGCCCTATTGCTTAGAAAAGACAATCTCCAATGCTGTGCCTCAAGATCCTTAGGGATAGTTACCTGTATGAAATACTACCTCAAATCTTTGCAAAAGTTTGTACAATAACACTCTTGAAATAATCTTTATTACTTATTTTCCTGATAGTGCCCTAAATTTGGCCTTCGTCCAAAAGCCTTTTCTTAATTTTAGCATCATTTGCCATCTGAAGAGACTATAATGAGAAAGTTTTATTTTTGATCCCAGTAAGTTCTGGCTTCTTTATATATTAAAGTTTTTTTCTGTTGCTTAATACTCTCATCTGCCATTTTATAACAGGCAGCTAGAAACCAGGTATCATCATCAACATTCTCCTTGGAAATCTACATAATTTTCTAGTCCTATTCTCTATTTCTGTTTTCTACATTACTTCACATGATAGTGTTGCTTAACTTTCTATCACTACCTAATAAATATCCTCATTCTTCCAACTTTCAATAACATCTTTAATTTCCTTTCAGCCCTCACTATGAGCCACCTCAAGGTGGCATATAGTTACACTAAGAATCTCTTCAAGGCCCTTAGACCTTAACTAACAATCTTGTTAAGGTTGTTCCAGCTTCAGACCACCACCTAGTCCTAAAGCCATGTTTTAGGGTTTTGTTATGATAGCACATCACTCCCAGCTACCAAAATGTGTAACAACTATCTACTATGGGTTAAAAAACTTCTCAAAACTTAATGGCTTAAAATAACTTTCATGTTTCTCAAGAAGCTGCACTCTAGGCAAAAGATTGCTGCAATAAATTAAAGAAAACCTGGATAAATAAAGAGATACAGCATATTCGTTGATTATAAAACTAAACATTATTAAGATAACAGTTCTTCTCCAAATCAAGAGAGCACGTCAACACAATCCTTACTAAAATCCAATCAGCAATTTTTAGTAAAAATTGACAAGCTGTAGCCAAAATGCCTATGGAAATGCGAGCAACCAAGCCCAGCCAAAACAATTTTGAAAAAGAACAGGAAGTAACACTACAGTCAAGATAGTATGATATTGGCATAAGAAGATATATATAGATCAATGAAACAGAATAAAGAGTTCAAACTCACATATATGGTCAATTGATTTTCGATAAAAGGGCAAAGTTAATTAAGAAAGAGTAGTCTTTTCAACAAATTGTGCTGGAGCAACTGGATATCTATATGCAAAAACAAACATAAAAAAACTAATAATCCTATATAATATACACAAAAGTTTTCTGAAAATGAATCACAGACCCAAATATAAGAACTAAAAATAAAAAAACTTCAGGAAGAAAAAGCAGGAGAAAATTTTTGTGACCACAATCAATAATTTTTAAAAGACAAATTTGATTTTATCAAAATTTAAAACTTTTGCCCTTCAAAAGACACCATTAAGAAAATTAAAAGATGATTCCTGGGCAAGATGGCTAAATAGGAACAGCTCCGGTCTGCAGCTCCCAGCGAGATCAGTGCAGAAGGCGGGTGATTTCTGCATTTCCAACTGAGGCACCTGGCTCATCTAATTGTGACTGGTTAGACAGTGGGTGGGCGAGCAGAAGCAGGGTGGGGCATTGCCTCACCCAGGAAGCGCAAGGGGCCTGGGGACTCCCTCCCCTAGCCAAGGGAAGCCGTGAGGGACTGTGCCATGAGGAACTGTGCATTCCGGCCCAGATACTATGCTTTCCCACAGTCTTCACAACCCGCAGACCAGGAGATTCCCTTGGGTGCCTATACCACCAGGGCCCTGGGTTTCAAGCACAAAACTGGGCAGCTATTTGGGCAGACACTGAGCTAGATGCAGTTTTTTTTTCATACTCCAGTGGCACCTGGAACACCAGCAAGACAGAACCATTCATTCCCCTGGAAAGGGGGCTGAAGCCAGGGAGCTAAGTGACCTAGCTCAGTGGATCCCACCCCTACAGAGCCCTTCAACCTAACATCCACTGGCTTGAAATTCTCCCTGCCAGCACAGCAGTCTGAAGTCAACCTGGGATGCTCCAGCTTGGTGGGGGGAGGGGTGTCGACCCCTAACAGTGTAAACAAAGCCACAGGGAAGTCTGAACTGGGCGGAGCCCACCGCAGCTCAGCAAAGCCTCCGTAGCCAGACTGCCTCTCTAAATTCCTCCTCTCTGGGCAGGGCATCTCTGAAAGAAAGGCAGCAGCACCAGTCAGAAACTAACAGATAAAACTCCCATTTCCCTGAGACAGAGCACCTTGGGGAAGGAGCGGCTGTAGGCACAGCTTCAGCAGACTTAAATGTTCCTGCTTGACAGCTCTGAAGAGAGCAACAAATCTCCCAGCACAACTCTTGAGCTCAGCTAAGGGACAGACTGTCTCCTCAAGTGGGTCCCTGACCCCTGTGCCTCCTGACTTGGAGACACCTCCAAGCAGGGTTGACAGACATCACATACAGAAGAGCTCCAGCTGGCATCTGGTGGGTGCCTCTCTGGGACAAAGCTTCCAGAGGAAGGAACAGGCAGCAATCTTTGCTGTTCTGCAGCCTCCACGGGTAATACCCAGGCAAACAGCGCCTGGAGTGGACCTCCAGCAAACTCCAGCAGACCTGCAGCAGAGGGGCCTGTTAAAAGGAACTAAAAAACAGAAAGGAATAGCGTCAACATCAACAAAAAGGATGTCCACACAGAAACCCCACCTGAAGGTCACCAACATCAAAGACAAAAGGTAGATAAATCCACAAAAATGAGGAAAAACCAGCACAAAAAGACTGAGAATTTCCAAAACCAGAACACCTCTTCTCCCCCAAAGGATCACAACTCCTCACCAGCAAGGGAACAAAACTGGACAAAGAATGAATATGATGAATTGACAGAAGTTGGCTTCAGAAGGTGGGTAATAACAAACTCCTCCAAGCTAAAGGTGCACATTCTAACCCAATGCAAGGAAGCTAAGAACCTTGAAAAAAGGTTAGAGGAATTGCTAACTAGAATAACCAGTTTACAGAAAAACATAAATGACCTGATGGAGCTGAAAAACACAGCACTAGAACTTTGTGAAGCATACACAAGTATCAATAGCCCAATAGATCAAGTGGAAGAAAGGATATCAGAGATTGAAGATCAACTTAATGAAATAAAGCATGAAGACAAGATTAGAGAAAAAAGAATGAAAAGAAATGAATAAAGCCTCCAAGAAATAGGGGCTATGTGAAAAGACCAAATCTACATTTGATTGGTATACCTGAAGGTGACAGGGAGAATGGAACCAAGTTGGAAAACACTCTTCAGGATATTATCCAGGAGAACTCCCCCAACCTAGCAAGACAGGCCAACATTCAAATTCAGGAAATACAGAAACACCACAAAGATACCCCTCAAGAAGAGCAACCCCAAGACACATAATTGTCGGATCCACCAAGGTTGAAATGAAGGAAAAAATATTAAGGGCAGCCAGAGAGAAAGGTTGGGTTACCCACAAAGTGAAGCCCATCAGACTAACAGCGGATCTCTCTGCAGAAACCCTACAAGTCAGAAGACAGTGCGGGGCCAATATTCAACATTTTAAAGAAAAGAATTTTCAACCCAGAATTTCATATCCAGCAAAACTAAGTTTCACAAGCAAAGGAGAAATAAAATCCTTTACAGACAAGCAAATGCTGAGAAATTTTGTCACCACCAGGCCTGCCTTGGAAGAGCTCCTGAAGGAAGCACTAAACATGGAAAGGAACAACCAGTACTGGCCACTGCAAAAACCTACCAAATTGTGAAGACCATCAACAATGAAGAAACTGCATCAACTAACAGGCAAAATAACCAGCTGACATCATAATGATAGGATCAAATTCATACATAACAATATTTACCTTAAATGTAAATGGGCTAAATGCCCCAATTAAAAGACAAAGACTGGCAAATTAGATAAACAGTCAAGACCCATAGGTGTGCTGTATTCAGGAGACTGATCTCACATGCAAAGACACACATAGGCTCAAAATAAAAGGATGGAGGAACATTTACCAAGCAAATATAAAGAAAAAAAAAAAAAGCAATCCTAGTTTCTGATAAAACAGACTTTAAACCAACAAAGATCAAAAAAGACAAAGGGCATTACATAACAGTAAAGGGATCAAAGAAACAGGAAGAGCTAACTATCCTAAATATATATGCATCTAATACAAGAACACCCAGATTCATAAAACAAGTTCTTAGAGATCTACAAAGAGACTTAGACTCCCACATAATAATAGAGGGAGACACCCCACTGTCAGTGTTAGACAGAAAATTAACAAGGATATTCAAGACTTGAACTCAGCTCTGGACCAAGCGGACCTAATAGACATCTACAGAACTCTCCAACCGAAATCAACAGAATATACATTTTTCTCAGCACCACATTGCACTTATTCTAAAACTGACCATATAATTGGAAGTAAAGCACTCCTCAGCAAATGCAAAAGAATGTAAATCATAGCAAACAGTTACTCAGACCATAGTGCAATCAAATTAGAACTCAGGATTAAGAAACTCACTCAAAACCACAGGACTACATGGAAACTGAACAACTTGCTCCTGAATGACTACTGGGTACATAATGAAATGAAGGCAGGAATAAATAAGTTCTTTGAAACCAATGAGAACAAAGACACAATGTACCAGAATCTCTAGGACACAGCTAAAGCAGTGGTTACAGGGTAATTTATAGCACTAAATGCCCACAAGAGAAAGCAGGAAAGATCTAAAATTGACACCCTAACATCACAATTAAAAGAACTAGAGAAGCAAGAGCTAACAAATTCAACAGCTAGCAGAGGACAAGAAATAACTAAGATAAGAGCAGAACTGAAGAAGATAGAGACAAGAAAAACCCTTCAAAAAATCAATGAATCTAGGAGCTGGTTTTTCGAGAAGATTAACAAGATAGCTAGACCACTAGCCAGACTAATAAAGAAGAAAAGAGAGAAGAATCAAATAGACACAATAAAAAATGATAAATGGGAGATCACCACTGATCCCACAGAAATACAAACTACCACCAGAGGATACTATAAACACCTCTCTGCAGATAAACTAGAAAATCTAGAAGAAATGGATGAATTCCTGGACACATACACCCTCCCAACACTAAACCGGGAAGAAGTTGAATCCCTGAATACATCAATAACAAGTTCTGAAATTGAGGCAGTAATTAATAGCCTACCAACCTAAAAAAAGCTCAGGACCAGATGGATTCAGAGCCGAACTCTACCAGAGGTACAAAGAGGAGCTGGTACCGTTCCTTCTGAAACTATTCCAAACAATAGAAAAAGAGGGACTCTTCACTAACTCATTTTATGAGACCAGCATCATCCTGATAACAAAACCTGGCAGAGACACACACACACAAAATAAAATTGCAGGCCAATATCCCTGATGAACATCAATATGAAAATTCTTCATTAAATACTGGCAAACTGAATCCAGCAGCACATCAAAAAGCTTATCCATCACGAAGTCAGCTTCATCCCTGGGATGCAAGTTGGCTTAACATACTCAAATCATTAAACGTAATCCATCACACATAAACAGAACCAATGTCAAAAACCACATGATTATCTCAATAGATGCAAAAAATAAATTGCCTTCAATAAAATTTAACACCCCTTCATGCTAAAAACTCTCAATAAACTAGGTATTGATGGAACGAATCTCAAAATAATAAGAGGTATTTATGACAAACCCACAGCCTATACCATACTGAATGGGCAAAAGCTGGAAGCAATTCCCTCTGAAAACTGGCACAAGGATGCTCTCTCTCACCACTCCTATTCAATATAGAATTGGAAATTCTGGCCAGGGCAATCAGGCAAGAGAAGGAAATAAAGGGTATTCAAATAGGGAGAGAGAAAGTCAAATTGTCTCTGTTTGCAGATGACATGATTGTATATTTTGAAAATCCTATTTTCTCAGCCCCAAATCTTGTTAAGCTGGTAAGCAATTTCGGCAAAGTCTCAGGATACAAAATCAATGTGCAAAAATCACAAGCATTCCTATACACCAATAATAGACAAACAGAGTCAAATCATGAGTGAATTCCCATTCACAATTATTACAAAGAGAATAAAAAACCTAGGAATGCAACTTACATGGGATGTGAAGGACCTCTTCAAGGAGAACTACAAACCACTGCTCAAGGAAATGAGAGAGGACACAAACAAATGGAAGAACATTCCATGCTCATGGATAGGAAGAATCAATATTGTGAAAATGGCCATACTGCACGAAGTAATTTATAGATTCAATGATATCCCCATAACAGAATTAGACTTTGACAGAATTAGAAAAAAACTACTTTAGATTTCATATGGAACCAAAAAAGAGCCCGTATAGCCAAGATAATCCTAAGCAAAAAGGACAAAGCTGGAGGCATCATGCTACCTGACTTCAAACTATACTACAAGGCTACAGTAACCAAAACAACATGATACTGGTACCAAAACAGATACATAGACCAATGGAACAGAACAGAGGCCTCAGAAATAATGCCACACATCTTCAACCATTTGATCTTTGACAAACCTGACAAAAACAAGCAATGGGGAAAGGATTCCCTATTTAATAACTACTGTTGGGAAAACCGGCTAGCCATATGCAGAAAACTGAAACTGGACCCCTTCCTTACACCTTATGCAAAAATTAACTCAAGATGGATTAAGGGTTTAAACATAAGACTTAAAACCATAAAATCCCTAGAAGAAAACCTAGGAAATACCATTCAGGACATAAGCATGGGCAAAGACTTCATGACTGAAACACCAAAAGTAATGGCAACAAAAGCCAAAATTGACAAATGGGATCTAATTAAACAAAAGAGCTTCTGCACAGCAAGAGTGAACAGGCAACCTACAGAATGGGAGAAAAATTTTGCAATCTATCCATCCGACAAATGCCTAATATCCAGAATCTACAAGAAACTTACACAAATTTACAAGAAGGGCAAAGGATATGAACAGACACTTCTCAAAAGAAGACATTTATGCAGTCAACAAACATATCAAAAAAAGCTCATCATCACTGGTCATTAGAGAAATGTAAATCAAATCCACAATGAGATAACATCTCACACCAGTTAGAATGGCGATTATTAAAAAGTCAGGAAAGAACAGATGCTGGAGGGGATGTGGAGAAATACGAATGCTTTTACATTGTTGATGGGAATGTAAAATAGTTCAACCATTGTGGAAGACAGTGTGGTAATTCCTCAAGGATCTAGAACTAGAAATACCATTTGACCCAGCAATCCCATTACTGGGTATATGCCCAAAGGATTATAAATAATTCTACTATAAAGACACATGCACATGTATGTTTATTGCAGCACTATTCACAATAGCAAAGAATTGGAACCAACCCAAATGCCCATCAATGATAGACTGGATTAAGAAAATCTGGCATATATATACCATGGAATACTGTGCAGCCATAAAAAAGGATGAGTCCATGTCCTTTGCAGGGACATGGATGAAGCTTCAAAGCATCATTCTCAGCAAACTAACATAGGAACAGAAAACCAAACACTGCATGTTCTCACTCATAAGTAGGAGCTGAACTGTGAGAACACATGGACACAGGGAGGGGATCATCATACACCGGAGCCTGTCAGGGTGTGGAGTGCTAGGGGAGGGATAGCATTAGGAGAAATACCTAATGTAGATAACTGGTTGATGAGTGCTGCAAACCGCCATGGCACATGTATACCTATGTAACAAACCTGCACGTTCTGCACCTGTATCCCAGAGCTTAAATTATAATAGAAGAAGAAGAAGAAAGAAGAAAGAAGAAGAGGAAGAGGAGGAGGAGGAGGAAGAAGAAGAAGAAGGAGAAGAAGAGGAGGAAGAGGAGGAGGAGGAAGAAAAGGAAGAAATAGGAAGAAATATGTAGAGGAAGGAGAGGAAGAGGAAGAAGAAGAGGAAGAGGAAGAAGCAGCAGCAGCAGCAGAAGTAACAGAAGCAGCAGCAGCAGCAGCAAAGAAGAAGAAAATTAAAAGACAATACAGACTGTGAAAAATAGTTTTGCTGGTACAAGTTGTTTTGAAAAGGCAAAGTTGTTCCACATGACTGACATATTAGGAAATAATTTGAGCATAATGCAAGTATCACACTGGCTGATGTGCAGTTGTGTCCACAAGAAACACCAGGTGAACACACAAACCTGTACCCATAAGAACTGAACCACATAATATGCAAAATGAACACATACACACCCCGCAGACACCTACCAGCTACCTCAATTCACTGTGCGTATTATCTCATAAGGTTGTGTTTTGCCATTCTTTCACATTGTGAATATTTATAGATATCAATTATATAGTCATATATAGGTTATTATATATATTACACATATATAAAATATACATGAATAAATACAGTCAGTCAACATCCTAAAAATGTCTATGTGTCCTGATTTTAAAATGTCAAACAGGACATGATACAGAAAGCATTAAGTATTAAAGAGAAGCTTGAAATAAAGCCTTTTGAAGGAAATGGGAAAACATGGTACTTCCTGAGCAACAGGCATAAAGGAATACATATTGTAGACCAACAGGGACAGCAGGTAAAAATAAAACAAATGCCTGTGGCTAAAGCCATTCCAAGTGCTATGAAGTCTGTAAGAAGGCCTAAAGACATATAAGAAATAGGAAAACAGGGCCGGGCGCGGTGGCTCACGCCTGTAATCCCAGCACTTTAGGAGGCCGAGGTGGGCGGATCACAAAGTCAGGAGATCGAGACCATCCTGGCTAACATGGTGAAACCCCATCTCTACTAAAAATACAAAAAATTAGCCGGGCGTGGTGGCGGCGCCTGTAGTCCCAGCTACTCGGGAGGCTGAGGCAGGAGAATGGCATGAACCCGGGAGGTGGAGCTTGCCGTGAGCCGAGATTGCGCCACTGCACTCCTGCCTGGGCGACGGAGCAAGACTCTGTCTCAAAAAAAAAAAGAAAAAAAAGAAATAGGAAAACAGTTGAGCATACAGGTTGAAAAGCAAACAGGGATAAAATGAGGAAAAACCTTTCCTACAGTCAAAGAGAAAGCATTTATGTATATACAATATAAAGACCCTAAATATGTCACCAAACCCAACAGAGCAGATCCTTCATGCTAGCAGTGGCTAGTTTTGTGATTTCAAACACTATTACAGCTGTAGGACTAGAAACACAATTGTGGAATGATAATTATTTTCTATCAGCATTTGGAAGGTATTATTACACTGTCTTTGAGCTTCCATCATTACTGTTAGTAAGTCATCTGACACTGTAGCTGTCTTTTCTAAGAATGTAGTCTTTTTCTCTTCAGTGGCTTTCATGTTTTTTCATTTGACTTTGAGGCTCTGTCATTTTATTATGTTGGGACTAGAATATGGATTTCATTTTTTTTTAAATCCCACTTGGAAATTGCTGGTGTTCACGAATCTGTGGATTTTTTTTTTTTTTTTTTTTTTGAGACGGAGTCTCGCTCTGTCACCCAGGCTGGAGTGCAGTGGCCAGATCTCAGCTCACTGCAAGCTCACGCAGGTTTACGCCATTCTCTTGCCCCAGCCTTCCGAGTAGCTGGGACTACAGGTGCCCGCCACCTCGCCCGGCTAGTTTTTTGTATTTTTTAGTAGAGACGGGGTTTCACCGTGTTAGCCAGGATGGTCTCGATCTCCTGACCTCGTGATCCGCCCATCTCGGCCTCCCAAAGTGCTGGGATTACAGGCTTGAGCCACCGCACCCGGCCAGAATCTGTGGATTATATAATAGATAAATTCTGGAAAAGTTCTCAGCTATTATCTCTTCAAATTATGCCTCTATTCTCTCTCTCTCCTATACTGTTGATACTTCAATTAAACACATAGAACTTCTCACTCTGTCCTTCTTATTGTTTAATAAACGCTCTTTCATATTTTCTATTTCTTGTTCTCTTCTGGCATTCTGGATAATTTATCCTTATATATATTTCACTTCACAAATTCTCTCTTCACCTGTACCTAACATGCCACTTCACCTACATATGAAATTTTCAGCAGATGGCAGAAATGAAAACCTGAGACTGGAGAATGGTAAAACTATAAAAATTAGCAATGTTAACCTTTTAGTTATACCTATGAAGCCAATTCATCCATTCACGTGTCATAATCTCTGCCTGTCTTAATTTGACCTGCCCCAAAAACAAACTATGAGGCAAGGATTCAAGTACATATAGTTTGTTTGGGGTATGATCTCAAGAAACACATGGAAGTGGAAAGTAAGACAGATGGAAAAAGAAGGAAAGTAATAAAGTGTTTGTTATTAAGCAAGTTACCATTGTGAGCAACTTAAGGTTAATCCTTCTGAGGAACTTGGCAGGAATAGTGTTTTCCAACATGAGAGGGCACAGACATCACTCTACGGATTCCCAGGACTTATTGCCTGAGATTCTGATTCAGTAATTTGGGGGTGGGTTCCACAAATTTTAATTACTAACCAGCTCCCAACCAATGTTGATGCTATTGTTACTGGTCAGTGGATACTTTGAGTAAGCAAAGGTGTAGAACACACTTTGAAAGACTTATCCCGCCCAAGAGGCAAGGGAGGAGTATTTATCCACCAATTCCCATAAGTTATTGTTTAAAACGACTGTGCTCAAACAGCATTAACATTCTGGTACTTCCGTCTGCCTCCTCCTAGGCAGAAGAGGTACTGCAGCCAAAAGAAACACCTTAGGAAACGAGTCATGCACTGGCAGCTGCAAGTCAGGTTGGTATATATGAAAATAAGGGATGCCCAAGAAATGTGAGCTGGGCACAGATAGCATTTGCTACATTGCTATATTGTCATGGAGGAAAACAGACAATTAACCAAGAAATTATAAATAAATTACAATTGTTATAAGTGCTTTAAAAGTAAATTACATGAAACTACCCCTAAAGATAGCCTCTCATCTTATTACAGATGGAAACTTCCTAGAGTTGTTGTGGACCAAAAAAAATGTACTGTTTCACAAATATGGTTAAACACCAACTCCAGTCCAATACTGTATAGCATTGGCCCTTAATGAATGTATACTATCTTATCTGAAGACACTCTGATTGGCAGTTTACATTAGAAATGTGTGCAGAATCATTAAGTTTTCATTTTGTTTCATCTAGGTAGAACTTAGCTAGGATTTACTCTGCTTTATAAACATTAAATTACAAACACGGAATGAAAACAATGTTTACTTCAATTGCTTTTTATTTATATTGTCATCAAATGGTTTTACCAAGAGAAAGCCCAAACCAGTAATGCATTTTGAGAAGTATTTTATAATTACATAAGATGGCTTATTTTGCAAATCCATACTCACTTTCCACTCTGAATATATTTACCTCCTTAAAGCATCTAAGGAATTAGCAACTGTGAAGTTAGGGAAGAGACCATAATACTGCCTTTACTTCAGACACCAACAGCAAGTCTGTGAGTTCCAAGACCACCCTCAGATTTGGTAATTCATTAGAAGGACTCACAGAACACACTGAAAGATATATTCACAGTTATAGTTTATTATAGTAAAAGGATACCAGTTAAAATCAACCAAAGGACAGAATCCAGGAAAGTAACCAATGGGGAGCTTTCAGTCATCTTCTCATGGAGTCATGGACAGCATTACTTTCCTGGCAATGACTGACAATTCACATGAAGTACTGCCAACCAGGGAAGCTCCCCTAAGCCTTGGTATTCAAAGTCTTTACTGAGGCTCAATCATAGCCATGTGGCTGACTATCCAGTCTCAGTTTCTGACCCCTTAGGAAGGCAAGCTATTATCACTTTACTCAATGTCTCTATCCTAAATCATATTGTTACTATCTAAATTGGGCCAAGCTTCCTAGGCAAATAAAGACACTCATTAGCCATGACATTCCAAGGGTTTGGAGGTTACCTTCCAGAAGCCAAGGGCAAAGGCAATACCTCTTTTGGGGCAAGATTAAATTCTTTACTGCACCGCACCTTACTCTGCTCTCACTGGGAGTGGTCACTGCATTTTTTAAAGCCCTGAAATTCTTCATCTTACTGAGCTTAACTGCTACATTATGATATTGATAAAAACAAAACTAGGTATGAACTTTTGTAATTAATGTACTTTCAATATTGCCAGACTTTGATGCATATTTGGAAAAAATCAGTTTATTTGATATTTGAAACCAACCCAAGATTCATAGCTCAAATTTATTCTACTGGTATCATTATAGTCTTCTTTTTCTATGTATCAGTCTTCACTGCTATAGTATGCAATATTTTTGCAAAATAATGTTCAGGATAATCAATCCACAATGGAATTCCTTTCATTTAGTATCAGGATAAAAATCTGGCCTTTAAAGAAACTATCAACATACATATATAAGATAATTATATTCCCCTTTCATGAGTTGATCATTAAGCTGGAAGAAAATACTTAGGAGCTTATTGTGCTCCGTAAGGCAGCAAAAATAACTTCCTAAAACTAGCTAAAAACCTGAAGATTCCTACTGCTTAAACTTTAGCTGTTGGTGTCTCCAAATTGCAATGCCTCAAATCATCTCTGCAACACAAACTCTTTAGTGATACATCTGTATTAAAAAAAAAAAAAAAAGAAGAAAGAAACCATTGTTTTCTTTAAAGGCACAGAAACCTCTAACGATTTTATTTCGGGTTCAGTTAGATACTGGAATGCCCTCTGCTGTGTACCTTGAAATGTATCAAAACAAGTGTCAATTTTAGAGTACAAACATTTAAAATCGTTATACAAAGTAAGTGTTGTGTTAGAAACAAAGCCCGTATTTTAGAAATAGGAAATCTTGTCATAATGTTTATGAAAATAATCTTAGCAACATTAAAATTAGAAACATAAATCATTTTTTTCAATTTCAAACAATTCTTTTATAAAAGCATTAAAACATATTTTAGTCCTACAGAACATTTTCCTTTGAATTAATAGCAGCACCAACAAAAAAACTATGTTATGCAAATAGAAGATACATATTATCTACAAATTAATGCTAGAATTTTTAAATAGGACTATAATAAAGAGAAGTAGCTAACAAAATTATTATAATGAGGACATAAAATATATTAGGTATTATTTTCTATCTTAAAGTCTTGAAAGAGAGCATTTTTGCCAGAAAATGCAACTGCAAAGAATATTAAAATAAATGCAACAAGGAAGCAATTAAGCATATTTTAACCCATAAATAACAGCATATCATTATAATATAGTGAATAATCACATAAGAATGCTAGTAAATTTACAAATATATTATTTTCTAAAAACTCTACCATATACCAAAGCTATTAAGGAAATGGCTATATACAAATTAAATACATACATTAATAATATTAAAATGTTTTAACATGAACCATGAATATACTCTCTGAAGACGGTCAGCTTGTGCTTAGTTACATTTTCTCATTTCTTATCATGTTAATGAAATTTTCAACATTTACTATTGTTTTCTAAGGGCAAGCGAAATTCTACATCCTAGGTAGAGATTTTAGAATATTAGTTGTTCTTAAGGATTTCCTGCCCTCCAGTGGTATCTGTCTTAATATTTTCACTGCACCTTTCCAGGTTGCAAAGAGAAACATCACTTCTACATGTACATTTTGAAATTAGATCACACTGTATGGCAGCATCTAATTTTTCCTCCATTACAGATTCACTCTCTGTTTGTACCCCTGCATCACATCTTGCAGGCTGCAGAATGCAGTTATCACTGGTTTTGTTTTGCAAAATGTGTGCTGAATTACACTGTGACTGTGGAAACTGATCTGTATTATTTTTCACTGAGAACTGGTAGAAATTCTCATTCTGTTTGTGAATTTTGTCATTGTTTTTAACAATCCTGTCACCTGAAACTTTTGCCATTCCTTCTACATAAAAATTATTTGTTTTTTCCTTGGTTTTGATGGGCATCCTATTTGAATCTTCAATATGCTGTGATATTTGATCTTCATCTTCAGATGGCTAAAAAGAAATTAATAATTTTGCTATAAACCATGCTTACATTTTTAAAATGCATTCAATCACTTCAAAGGATATATCCTTAAAATCCCTGCTATAGAAAATTTCTACATACAGAAGAGAGTTTGGCAAGTTACAAATCAAGCCATCAAAGAGTCTTCAACCAATAATCTGCCATACCTCTCAGGAGGCTATGAATTTTAAAATAGCAGTAACAGTAATAATCTTTGTAATAAAAATGCAAAGAGGTAAAACAGAGAAGGGAAATTTTGTCTTTTATTAGTCCCTATAAACACAGGCTCTATTATCTCTCTACACGTTGAACAGAAGAAATGATATGCAGCACACTTCCTCCACTTAAAAAGAGTAGACTAGAAGAAGTACCTTTGAAGGAAACAGCTAACACATATAACTTATTCAACTATTTATTGACTCATTAAGTAAAACATAACTACTTGTATACTTTTTACAGGCCCAGTCCAATATATATAAATATTATCTTCAGAAGATAACATAACTTAAGAAGAGCATCAGGTAACAAGAAATTAAACAGACAAAAGAAAAGTTAAGCAGCAATACATGAGCAATACATATCTCAACTGTTAGATAAAAAGACAAACTTTGATCATGCGGCTCCAAGATGGCTGAATAGGAACAGCTCCAGTCTACAGCTCCCAGCATGAGCAATGCAGAAGACGGGTGATTTCTGCATTTCCAATTAAGGTACCGGGGTAATCTCACTGGGGCATGTTGGACAGTGGGGGCAGGACAATGGGTGCAGCCCACCAAGTGTGAGCTGAAGCAGGGTGGGGCATCACCTCACCCAGGAAGTGCAAGGGGTCAGGGAATTCCCTTTGCTAGCCAAGGGAAGTGGTGACAGATGGCACCTGGAAAATCGGGTCACTCCCACCTAATACTGCACTTTTCCAAAGGTCTTAGCAAATGGCACACCAGGAGATTATATCCTGCCCCTGGCTCGGAGGGTCCCATGCCCACGGAGCCTCACTCATTGTTAGCAAAGCAGTCTGAGATCCAACTGCAAGGCTGCAGCAAGGCTGGGAGAGGGGCGCCCACCATTGCTGAGGCTTGAGTAGGTAAACAAAGCAGCCAGGAAGCTCCAACTGGGTGGAGCCCACCACAGCTCAGGGAAGTCTGCCTGCCTCTATAGATTCCACCTCTGGGGACAGGGCATAGCCAAACAAAAGGCAGCAGAAACCTCTGCAGACTTAAATGTCCCTGTCTGACAGCTTTGAAGAGAGTAGTGGTTCTCCCAGCGTGGAGTTTGAAATCTGAGAACGGAGAGACTGCCTCCTCAAGTGGGTCCCTGACCCCTGAGAAGCCTAACTGGGAGGCACCCCCAGTAGGGGCAGACTGATGCCTCACACAGCTGGGTAACCTTCTGAGACGAAGCTTCCAGAGGAACAATCAGGCAGCAACATTTGCTGTTCAGCAATATCTGCTGCTTTGCAGCCTCCGCTGCTGGTACCCAGGCAAACAGGGTCTGGAGTGGTCCTCCAGCAAACTCCAACAGACCAGCAGCTGAGGGTCCTGACTGTTAGAAGGAAAACTAACAAACAGAAAGAACATCCACACTAAAACCCCATCTGTACGTCATCCTGATCAAAGACCAAAGGTAGATAAAACCACAAAGATGGGGAAAAAACAGAGCAGAAAAGTTGAAAATTCTAAAAATTAGAGCGCCTCTCCCCCTCCAAAGGCACGCAGCTCCTCGCCAGCAACGGAACAAAGCTGGGCGGAGAATGACTTTGACGAGTTGAGAGAAGAAGACTTCAGATGATCAAACTTCTCCGAGCTAAAGGAGGAAGTTCGAACCCATCGCAAAGAAGCTAAAACCCTCGAAAAAAGATTAGATGAATGGCTAACTATAATAACCAGTGTAGGGAAGTCCTTAAATGACCTGATGGAGCTGAAAACCATGGCACGAGAACTACATGATGAATGCACAAGCTTCAGTAGCCGATCAATCAACTGGAAGAAAGGGTATCAGTGATTCAAGATCAAATGAATGAAATGAAGCGAGAAGAGAAGTTTAGATAAAAAAGAGTAAAAAGAAATGAACAAAGACTCCGAGAAATATGGGACTATGTGAAAAGACCAAATCTATGTCTGATTGGTGTACCTGAAAGTGACGGGGAGAATGGAACCCAGCTGGAAAACACACTTCAGGTTATTATCCAGGAGAACTTCCCCAAACTAGCAAAGCAGACCAACGTTCAAATTCAGGAAATACAGAGAACGCCACAAAGATACTCCTCGAGAAGAGCAACTCCAAGACACATAATTGTCAGATTCACCAAAGTTGAAATGAAGGAAAACATGTTAAGGGCAGTCAGAGAGAAAGGTCAGGTTACCCACAAAGGGAAGCCCATTAGACTAACAGCAGAACTCTTGGCAGAAACTCTACAAGTCAGAAGAGAGTGGGGGCCAATATTCAACATTCTTAAAGAAAAGAATTTTCAACCCAGAATTTCATATCTAGCCAAAGTTTCACAAGTGAAGGAGAAATAAAATCCTTTACAGACAAGCAAATGCTGAGAGATTATTGTCACCATCAGGCCTGCCCTACAAGAGCTCCTGAAGGAAGCACTAAACAGGGAAAGAAATAACTGGTACTAGCCACCGCCAAAGTATGCCAAATTTTAAAGACCATCAATGCTAGGAAGAAACTGCATCAACTAACGAGCAAAATAACCAGCTGACATCATAATGACAGGATCAAATTCACAATAATAATATTAACCTTAAATGTAAATGAGCTAAATGTTCCAATTAAAAGACACAGACTGGCAAACTGGATAAAGAGTCAAGACCCATCAGTGTGCTGTATTCAGGAGATCCATCTCAAGTGCAGAGACACACATAGGCTCAAAATAAAGGGATGGAGGAAGATCTACCAAGCAAATGGAAAACAAAAAAAGGCAGGGGTTGCAATCCTAGTCTCTGATAAAACAGACTTTAAACCAACAAAGATCAAGAGAGACAAAGAAAGCCATTACATAATGGTGCAGGGATCAATTCAGCAAGAAGAGCTAATTATCCTAAATATATATGCACCCAATACAGGAGCACCCAGATTCATACAGCAAGTCCTTAGAGACCTACAAAGACTTACACACCCACACAATAATAATGGGAGACTTTAACACCCCACTGTCATAATTAGACAGATCAATAAGAGAGAAAGTTAACAAGGATATCCAGGAATTGAACTCAGCTCTGCACCAAGCAGACCTAATAGACATCTATAGAACTCTCCACCCCAAATCAACAGAATATACCTTCTACTCAGCACCACATCACACTTATTCCAAAATTGACCACATAATTGGAAGTAAAGCACTCCTCAGCAAATGTAAAAGAACAGAAATTATAACAAACCTTCTCTCAGACCACAGTGCAATCAAACTAGAACTCAGGATTAAGAAACTCACTCAAAACCTCTCAACTACATGGAAACTAAACAATCTGCTCCTGAGTGACTACTGGGTACATAACGAAATGAAGGCAGAAATAAAGATGTTCCTTGGAACCAGTGAGAGCAAAGACACAACATACCAGAATCTCTGGGACACGTTTAAAGCAGTGTGTAGAGGGAAATTTATAGCACTAAATGCCCACAAGAGAAAGCAGGAAAGATCTAAAATTGACACCCTAACATCATAATTAAAAGAACTGTAGAAGCAACAACTAATAAATTCAAAAGCTAGCAGAAGGGAAGAAATAACTAAGATCAGAGCAGAACTGAAGGAGGCAGAGACACAAAAACTCTTCAAAAAAATCAATGAATCCAGAAGCTGGTTTTTGGAAAAGAGCAACAAAATTGATAGACTGTTAGCAAGACTAATAAAGAAGAAAAGAGAGAAGAATCAAAAAGAGGCAACAAAAAATCATAAAGGGGATATCACCAACAATCCCACAGATATACAAACTACCATGAGAGAATACTATAAACACCTCTACGCAAATAAACTAGAAAACCTAGAAGGAATGGTAAATTCCTGGACACATACACCCTCCCAAGACTAAACCAGGAAGAAGTTGAATCCCTGAATAGACCAATAACAGGCTCTGAAAGTGAGGCAATAATTAATAGCCTACCAACCAAAAAAAGTCCAGGACCAGACGGATTCACAGCCAAATTCTACCAAAGGTACAAGGAGGAGCTGGTACCATTCCTTCTGAAACTATTACAGTCAATAGAAAAAGAGGGAATCTTCACTAACTCACTTTATGAGGCCAGCATCATCCTGATACCAAAGCCTGGCAGAGACACAACAAAAAAAGAGAATTTTAGACCAATACCCCTGATGAACTTTGATGCAAAAATCCTCAATAAAATACTGGCAAACTGAATCCAGCAGCACATCAAAAAGCTTATCCACCATGATCAAGTGGGCTTCATCCTGGGATGCAAGGCTGGTTCAACATACACAAATCAATAAACGTAATCCAGCATATAAACAGAACCAAAGACAAAAACCACATGATTATCTCAATAGATGCAGAAAAGCCCTTTGACAAAATTCAACAGCACGTCATGCTAAAAACTCTCGATAAAGTAGGTACTGATGGGACATATCTCAAAGTAATCAGAACTATTTATGACAAACCCACAGCCAATGTCATATTGAATGGGCAAAAACTGGAAGCATTCCCTTTGAAAACTGGCACAAGACAGGGATGCCCTCTCACTCCTATTCGGCACAGTGTTGGAAGTTCTGGCCAGGGCAATCAGGCAAGAGAAAGAAATAAAGGGTATTCAATTAGGAAAAGGGAAGTTAAATTGTCCCTGTTTGCAGATGACATGATTGTATATTTGGAAAACCCCATCATCTCAGCCCAAAATCTCCTTAAGCTGATAAGAAACTTCAGCAAAGTCCAGGATAGAAAATCAATGTGCAAAAATCACAAGCATCCCTATACACCAATAACAGACAAACAGAGAGCTAAATCATGAGTGAAGTCCCATTCACATTTGCTTCAAAGAGAATAAAATACTTAGGAATCCAACTTACAAGGGATGTGAAGGACCTCTTCAAGGAGAACTACAAACCACTGTTCAGTGAAATAAAAGAGGACACAAACAAATGGGAAAACATACCATGCTCATGGATAAGAAGAATCAATATCGTGAAAATGGCCATACTGCCCAAGGTTATTTATAGATTCAATGCCATCCCCATCAAGCTACCAATGAGTTTCTTCACAGAATTGTTGAAAACTACTTCAAAGTTCATATGGAACCAAAAAAGAGCTCGCATTGCCAAGACAATCCTAAGCCAAAAGAACAAAGCTGGAGGCATCATGCTACCTGACTTCAAACTATACTACAAGGCTACAGTAACCAAAACAGCATGATACTGGTACCAAAACAGAGATATAGGCCAATGGAACAGAACAGAGTCCTCAGAAATAATACCAAACATCTACAACCATCTGATCTTTGACGGTCCTGACAAAAACAAGCAATGGGGAAAGGACTCCCTTTTTAATAAATGGTGCCGGGAAAACCGGCTAGCCATATGTAGAAAGCTGAAACTAGTTCCCTTCCTTACACCTTATACTAAAATTAATTCAAGATGGATTAAAGACTTAAATGTTAGACCTAAAACCATAAAAACCCTAGAAGAAAACCTAGGCAATACCATTCAGGACATAGGCATGGGCAAGACTTCATGTCTAAAACACTAAAAGCAATGCCACAAAAGCCAAAACTGACAAATGGGATCTAAATTACTAAAGAGCTTCTGCACCACAAAAGAAACTACCATCAGAGTGAACAGGCAACCTACAGAATGGGAGAAAATTTTTGCAATCTACTCATCTGACAAAGGGCCAATATCCAGAATCTACAAAGAACTCAAACAAATTTACAAGAAAAAAAACAAACAACCCCATCAAAAAGTGGGCAAAGGATCTGAACAGACACTTCTCAAAAGAAGACATTTATGCAGCCAATAGACACATGAAAAAATGCTCATCATCACTGGCCATCAGAGAAATGCAAATCAAAACCACAATGAGATACCATCTCACACCAGTTAGAATGGCGATCATTAAAAAGTCAGGAAACAACACAGGTGCTGGAGAGGATGTGGAGAAATACGAAACCTTTTACACTGTTGGTGGGACTGTAAACTAGTTCAACCACTGTGGAAGACAGAGTGGCATTTCCTCAAGGATCTAGAACTAGAAATACCATTTGACCCATTACTGGGTATTACCCAAAGGATTATAAATCATGCTGCTATAAAGACACATAAACATGTATGTTTACTGCAGCACTATTCACAATAGCAAAGACTTGGAACCAACCCAAATGTCCATCAATGATAGACTGGATTAAGAAAATGTGGCACATATACACCATGGAATACTATGCAGCCATAAAAAAGGATGAGTTCGTGTCCTTTGTAGGGACATGGATGAAGTTGGTAACCATCATTCTCAGCAAACTATCTCAAGGACAGAAAACCAAACACCGCATGTTCTCACTCATAGGTGGGAACTGAACAATGAGAACCCTTGGACACAGGAAGGGGATCACACATTGGTTGGGGGATGGGGGGAGGGGGGAGGATAGCATTAGGTGATGTACCTAATGTAAATGACAAGTTAATGGGTGCAGCATACTAACATGGCACGTGTATACATATGTAACAAATCTGCACATTATGCACATGTACCCTAGAACTTAAAAAAAAAAAAAAGACAAACTTTAAGAACTTTTTAATAGGTCTAGATTTCAATTTTCTAGGCATAAATTTTCCAAAATTCTTGAAAAATTTACCTTTTAATTACTGAATTAATGAAAATATTCTTTTAATGAAAATCTTATATAAAATATTGATTATTCAAGCTAAAAATACAAAGTTAATGTAAAAAACTAAATATAAAAAGGGGTATAGGCTTTAGCTGATTGACACTGAAACAGCAATAGTAAGCCTATGAAATAGCATTAAAACTGAGCACAAATTAGAGAAAGCAAGCTCAATGCATTTATTTATTCAAACAAATACTCATTTAGCAACAATAATGTTACCCTCTTGGAGCAGACATTCTGATGGGTAGAAATGATGTTAGTCAAATAATCATACACTTGCATATATAATTATGATTCGAAAAAAGTGTTATAAAGAACAAATATGAGGCATTGTGAGCACATAACTGATAGGCCTAATTAGATTGGGGAGCAAAGGAGGGACTTTTCTAATAAGTGACATACTTAAGATGAGACCTAAAGGATGAATAAGAGTAAGGTAGAGGGAACAGATTGTATAAAAGATCTGAAGCAGAAAAGACACTGACAAGCTAAGAAAAGTGAAATGTCAGTAAGTGTGGGGCAGGATGAGAGAGGGAGATCACTAGAAGAAATTGAAGATGTTAGTCAGGGTCATATCGCAGACGGCCGGTAGTCACTGTAAGGGATATTGATGCTAAAGTAAAATAGGAATCCACTAAAGACTTGCACATGGAAATAACATGATTCAATTTATGTTTGCAAAAGATCGTGAGAGTTGCTAACTAGAAGAAAGTGGGGCAAGCGTGATAGCAGACAGATTTCTTAGGGAACAACCACAGTAGTTCAAGACAAAATATTGACTTGATTGGATGAAGTGACAGAAGGAATCTGGTTGAATGAGGTAGATGAGACAGCGAAAGAAAGGACAAAGTTAAGTACTAAGTTTCTGACATGATCATGTGGGTGGACAGAAAAGGTATCTACTGATATAGGAAATGTCAGAAAAACTCATTTGTGGAGAACCAGGGGATATTCAGTTTGAGGTATGAAGAAATGGAGATTTTTATGAAATATCAAAGATATGTTCAACGGAAAATTGGACATCTAAATAAAGATGAGGGCTAAAGTTTAAAGTTAAGAACTGTCATCATGCAGATAGCACAAAATTCATTGGAGTGTATAACATCACCTAGGGTTTAGAGTGTAGGTTAACAGAAGAAGATTGTCCTATGTCAAATCCTAAACTTTACAACATTTATATGGGGGGTAGAGGAAAAGTAGACAAAGGCATGAAGTAGCATTCAGAGAAACACGAAGACAAACAAGATAGTGTGTTATCACAAAAGCAAAGAGTTAAAATTGTTTTTTAAAAAATAAAATAATAATTTATACCAATATTAGGAGTTCTTATGAGATAGATTCAAAAGTATCCAATGAATTTAACAACATAGAAGTCATTGGTGTCTTTAGCAAGAGTTGCTTGGATGGTGAATTAGAGACAAAAGGTAAACAAAATGAAGATGAAAGAATGAATGGAGGAGAATTCCATTTAAACATGTGATTTACCAGCAATGGAGCATTTCTACTCAGAATATACTATGTCACTCCAATTATTCAGGTTTCAGTTTTCAATAACATTTTACAGTTTTCATCTAAATGTGAAGAGTTTATTTTTGAACATATTATTGGTTATTTTACATTTCCAATTATTATTAATGGGTTCTTTTAAAAAGCCTCTTAAAAGAAAGAAAATGTATCTCTATATATTTTTATATATTATATATCATGTGTGTATACACAGTTGACCCTTGAACAACACAGGTTTGAACTGCACAGGTCCAATTATATGTGCATTTTTCTTCAATAAATACATTAGAAAACTTTTTAGAGATTCGTGACAATTTGAAAAAACTCAGAAAATAAGAAAAAGTTAAGTATATCATGAATGCATAAAATATCTGTAGATACTAGTTTACTTTATAATTTACTACTGTAAAATATACACGGATCTATTATGAAAAGTTAAAATTTATCAAAACTTTTGCACACAAACATGGCCATAAGTGGCACCATTTACAACCAAGACAAATGTAAATAAACATAGAGAAATGTAAACAAATATTCAGTATTAAATCATGACTGCATAAAACTAACTGTAGCACATACTGTACTACTGTAATAATTTCATAGCCACCTCTTGTTGCTGTTGCGGACTCTCTGGTAAATTGCATATTGTAGTAAAACGTGATCTCTTGTGGTTCTTGCATATTTTTCACTATGTTTAGTGCAGTAACATACACCTTGAATAACATCCAAGGAGCCACATGAAATGCCACTAGTGATGCTGGAAGTGCTCCCAAGAAGCAGAGAAAAGTCATGGCATTAATTAATTGCTTGAACTGCTTGGTATGTACTATAAACTGGGGTCTGCAGCTGCAGTTTCTCGCCATTTTAAGATACATAAACCCAGCATAAGGACCATGTACAGAAGGACAAATATGACATGTTCTCACTCACATATGGGAACTAAAAAAGTTGATCTCATGCAGGTTGAGAGTAGAATGATAGATACCAGGGACTGGGAAAGGTGTCATTGTCAGGGGGTGGGAGGGATGAAGAGAGGTTGGTTAATGGGTACAAACACACAGTTAGATAGAAGGAATAAGTTCTAATGTTTAATAGCAGAGTAGGATAACTACAGTTAAAAACAAATGTATATTTCAAAATAGCTAGTAGCTATGTCTTAAAATGGTCCCAACACAGAGAAATAAATACTCAAGGTGATAGATATCCTAAATATTCTGGCTTGATCATTACACATTCGAGTCATGTAACAAAACATCATATATACCTGATTAAGTATGTATAAATATTATACATCAACAAAAAATAAATAAAAGGTAAATCTAAGCATGCTTCTTTAGTGAAGCAATTTGAGTTATATTCTTTCAGAGAATTCAACTGTTTAACAAATAGATAACCTTGTAATCTAGTGTTGATAACATGTTATTGGTGATTTTTTTTTTTTTTTTTTTGAGACAGGGTCTCACTCCATTGCCTGGGCTGGAGTGCAGTGGCACAATCATGGCTCAATGTGACCTCAACCTCCCAGGCTCAGGTGATTCTTCCACCTCAGCCTCCCCAGTAACTGGGACCACAGGCACACACCACCATGTCTGACTAACTTTTTGTATTTGCTTTGGCCATGTTGTCCAGGCTGGTCACGAACTCCTGGGCTCAAGCAATTGCCCACCTCAGTCTCCCAAAATGCTGGGATTACAAGCAGGAACCATCATGCCTGGTTAACTGATATTTCTTACCTTTGTTCATAAGTACTTATTATAATATGTTTATGCATATACATTTAAAATGTAATTATAAGCAGGATCCTTTGGAGATGCATTATTTGGTCTTTTCTTTCAGGGAATGGAACTAGTTAACAAATAGAGAACACTGTAATATAGTGTTGAGAACGTGCTATTGAAGGACAGTCATCTCTTCCTTAGAATTTCTAAGGCCTCATGTGCATGAGTTTACATATACACAAGTAAAAGCTAAATGTAAGTATAGTTCTTTAAAAAAAGAAAGAAAAGGAAACTTGTGAAGGCAAATGTACTTTTGTGAAATGCCTTTTTACGTTGTTTTAAAAATGTAGCTTTTATGTGGGTGCAGGATTGCTATGACAAAGGCATACTTTTAGACGCTAATGTGATTCAAGAAAAAGTGAAGCCATTCTATGACAACTTAAAGCAAAAGGAAGCTGAAAGATCTAATGCTGGAGAATTTAATGCCAGCAAAAGATGGTTTGATAATTTTAGAAAGAGCTTTGGCTTAAAAAATATCAAGGTAATAGGGGAAGCAGCTTCTGCAGACCAAGAAGCAGCAGATACATTCCCAGATGCCTTTAAAGGAAATCACTGAGGAAAATGGATATCTGCCTAAACAAGTTTTTAATGGAGACAAAAGTGCCCTATTTCAGGGGGGGAAAAAAAAAAAAAAACATGCCACATAGGATATTTATTAGGAAGAGAAGCAAGCACCAGGATTTAAGGCAGGATGGGATAGGCTAACTCTACTGCTTTGTGCAAATGCAGTCAGGTTTATGACAAAGATTGCCCTTATCTATAAAGCTGCTCGCCTTCAAGTTTTGAAGGGAAGGATAAACACCAATTGCCAGTCTCTCAGTAATACAACAAGAAGGCCTGGAAAACAAAAACGCTTTTTCTGAATTGATTCCATCAGTGCTTTGTCCCTGAAGTCAGTCAGTGCTTTGCCAGTAACGGACTGCCTTTTAAAGTTATTTTGATATTGATAATGCCCCAGGTCACCCAGCATTCCATGAGTTCAATACCAAAGGCGTCAAAGTAGTTTATATGTTTTGAAGTACAACATCTCTAATTCAGTCCCTAGATCAGGGAGTCACACTGACCTTTAAGGTTCATTATACATTGTGCTCTACGGAAAGGGTGGCCAATGCAATGGAAGAGAATCCAGGAGAGAGAACATCATAAAAGTTTGGAAGGATTATACCATTGAACATGCCATTACTGTTATAGAAAAAGCCATGAAAGTCATCAAGACTCAGAAAAGAAATCCCTGCAGGAGAAAACTGTTCTAGATATAGAACATGACTTCATAGGATTTACAAGAGCTAATCAAGAAAATCATGAAAGAGATTGTAGATATGGCAAAAAAGGTGAAAGGTGAAGGGTTTCAAGATATGGAGCTTACAAAAACTAAAGAGCTAATAGATACCCTCCAGGGGAATTAACAGAAGACAACTTGATGGAGATGAGTACTTAAGAACCAGTTACAGACGACAAGGAAGAAGACATAAAAGAAGCAGTGCCAGAAAACTCTGACATTAGACAATCTGGCAAAAGTGTTGACGTCTTTTGACTTCTTTATGACACAGATCTTTCTATGATACAGGCTCTGAAGCTAAAGTAAACAGTAGAAGAAGGATTGGTACCATGTAAAAACATTTTTAGAGAAACGAAAAATCAAAACTCAGAAAGAAATAATGATGTATTGCCATAAAGTTACACCAAGTGCGCCTGCCTCTCCTGTCCCCTATTCTACCTCCTCCACCTCTTCTGCCTCTGCTACCAATGAGACAGCAAGACCAACTCTGCCTCTCCCTTCTCCTCCTCAGCCTACTCAACATGAAGATGATGAGGACTGCGACTTTTATGATGATCTATTCCTACTTAATGAATAGTAAATATATCTTCTCTTTCTTAAGATATTAATATTTTCTTTTCTTTAGCTTACTTTATTGTATAAATACAGTATATAATATGTACAACATACAAAATATGTGTTAATCAACTGTTTATGTTATCAGTAAGGATTCTGGCCAACAGTAGGCTATTAGTAGTTAAGTTTTGCAGAGTCAAACATTTTATTCAGATTTCTGACTGAGCAGCATCCCTAAACCCTGCAATGTTCAAAGATAAACTGTACACACATAATGTGTGTGTGTGTTTATGTGTATGTGTATATATATGTGTATATATATAAAGTATCCTGATAAAAGGATAAAAGGTGTTTTGTAAATGGCAGTAAAAGCATTATCTTTACAAATGTGAAGAATGGTACTCATTTACATTTTTATTTTACATTTTTGTTTACATTTTTCTTTTGTATATTTTTAAATAGTTGTATATATTTTTGTTTACTTTTTTGTTTATATTAATTTTTACTTACACTATTTGACTCAACATTTTTATAAGGTAAACTATGAGAAAAACAAATAATTATTAATTAATATAACATATATTAATAGGTGAAACAAGCATAACTTACCACATCTGAACTAGAACTGAAACAGCTGTCGGTTGGTCTTGGAGAGTAACTGGTAGACCAACTACTCTGTGCAGAATCAAGAGCTGAAAATAAAGGTTTAATACATGAATAATGGTATTTATGAATACTCTACAACATACATATGCCAAGTAGAAGATATCTGCTGATAAAACAAATTTAGATAACAACATACAACACTTTAAAATGTACCAAAATTAGTTAAAATTGTGGATATTTAGCACCTTACAATTCTGACAGGATTTATGGGTTTATTTTACCCTTAAAAAATGTGTAGCTACAAATGAAATAAGGGTATATAATGTAAGTGAAGAAAACAGAATAAAGAAACTTGGATTGATTTTTCCAACATGTGAATTATATTTTATGAACAAATAAAGTGTTAACCTGAGGGAAGGAAGAAAAAACCAAGTTATTAAGTCCTAAGGCATCAAACATTTGCCAATCTAGTAAATGAAAGTTTACTATGCAATCAAATGCTGTGAATAAAACCTATTCAAAGCATCCAGTTTGATAAATTTTCATTATCTGCTTAATATTACTATTTTACAATTGCAAGTAAAGTTTTAAAATGGGATTGAGATGTAGGTCATGAATCCCTACTATGTATAAATGATAAAGAGCAACCGTAGCTTCAACCACTCCTGTTACCTTGTTTATGAAAATGAGTCTGCTATCAAGAGAAGCAAAAGGCTGCAGAACATGAAACAACAACACATACCAGATCACATACCCTCCTATATGCAATAAACCATGAGCACCTCAGGCCAGGACTAATGCTCTCTGTAACAGAATCTAGCTTCAGTCAACTGAGAGGCAGAGAGAACTTAGCTGAACTCTGATACCCTTATTTCATCATTCTAGAAGGAAATTTATACCCCCACAAAGCAGGTTTCTCCCTGACAACAGAAAGTAGAGTGCACAAAAATGAAGGGTAGAATATTACTACTAACAACGTAATTTAAGGGCATTTCACCCTCATTTCACCAACAAGGTTCATTCAGTCCATAAGTACTGTAAATCCACAGTCATCAGAAAGGAAGAAATTTGTCTGCTGAATGAATGTTCTCATCTTTAACAGTACAGGAAAGGGCATGCAAATGAAAATAAGTACAAATAAACACTTGTTTTGGTGACCATGGCCTTATAGTATAGTTTGAAATCAGGTAGTGTGATGTGTTCAGATTTGTTATTTTCGTTTAGTCTTGCTTTGGCTATGCGGGCTCTTTTTTGGTTCCATATAGATTTTAGAGTTGTTTTTTCTAATTCTGTGAAGAATGATGGTGGTATTTTGATGAGATTGCATTGAATTCATAGATTGCTTTTGGCAGTATGGTCATTTCCACAATATTGATTCTACCCATCCATGAACATGGAATGTGCATGGTACTGGTATAAAAAAGGCACATAGACCAATGGAACAGAATAGGGAACCCGGAAATAAACCCAAATACTTACAGTCAACTGATCTTCAACAAAGCAAATGAAAACATAAAGTGGGGAAAAGATACCCTTTTCAACAAATGGTGCTGGGATAATTGGCTAGCCACATGTAGGAGATCCTCATCTCTCACCTTATAGAAAAATCAACTCAAGATTGATTACAGACTTAAACCTAAGACCTGAAGTTATAAAAATTCTAGAAGATAACACGGGAAAAACCCTTCTAGACATTGGCTTAGGCAAGGATTTCATGACCAAGAACCCAAAAGCAAATGCAATCAAACAAATATATAGCTGGGACCTAATTAAACTAAAGAGCTTTTGCACGGCAAAAGGAACAGTCAGGAGAGTAAACAGACAACCCACAAAGTGGGAGAAAATCTTCACAATCTATACATCTGACAAAGGACTTATATCCAGAATTTACAAGGAACTCAAATCAATAAGAAAAAAACAAACAATCTCATAAAAAAGTGGGCTAAGGGCATGAATAGACAATTCTCAAAAGAAGATATACAAATGGCCAACAAACACATGAAAAAATGTTCAATATCACTAATGATCGGGGAAATGCAAATCAAAACCATAATGTGATATCACCTTACTCCTGCAAGAATGGCCATAATCAAAAAATCAAAAAACAGTAGATGTTGGCATGGGATTGGTGAACAGAGAACACTTCTACGTTGCTGGTGGGAATGTAAACTAGTACAGCCGCTATGGAAAACAGCGTGGAAATTCCTTAAAGAATTAAAAGTAGGGCTACCATTTGGTCCAGAGTCCCACTACTGGGTATCTACCCAGAGGAAAAGAAGTCATTATTCAAAAAAGATACTTCCACACACATTTATAGCAGCACATTTCACAATTGCAAAATCATGGAACCAACCCAAACTCCCATCAATCAATGAGTGGATGAAGAAACTGCAGGGTGTGTGTGTGTGTGTGTGTGTGTGTGTGTGTGTATTTACATATATATGATGGAATAAAAATGCAGCCATAAAAAGGAAGGAATTAACAGTATTTGCAGTGACCTGGATGAGATTGGAAACTATTATTCTAAGTGAAATAACTCAGGAATGGAAAACCAAACATCGTATGTTCTCACTGATATGTGGGAACTATGATATGAAGATGCAAAGGCATAAGAATGATACAATGGACTTTGGGAACTTGGGGGAAAGAGTGGAAAGAGGGAGAGGGATAAAAGACTACAAATATGGTGCAGTGTTTACTGCTTGGGTGATGGGTGCACCAAAGTCTCACAAATCACCACTACTTTCTCATGTAACCAAATATCACCTGTACCCCAATAATTTGTGGTAAAAATTTTTTAAAAACTTAAAAAAAAACCACTTATTGAGTAACTACTTTATGTAAGGCACTGTGATAGTTATTAGGGACACAAGGTCAGAGCCCTCAAAGTGTTCAGAATCTTGTAGTGGAGAAAGATACACATTTTTTAAGTCACAAAATAAGATGTGACATCATAGAAGATACAAAAGTAGTAGGCGGCTAAGTGTGATGAACCCTAGGGAAAGAGATTTGGTGACAATTTAGAGAAAACACAAGTATAAAGAATAGGTTTTGAATGATGAATAAACAATTTTCAGAGACAAGATGAAAAACTAACATGTGGGATAGAGGGAAAAGAATGTGCAAATATTTCTAAACATTAATGGAGGTACATTTTAGATTGTCCATGATGTTACCTAAGGATGCATTAAAGAGAGGTGAGACAATGAAATCAAGTCAGTTAGATGATTAACTGAATAATCTAGGTGTGAAGTGATTATGACCTGCAATAAAGCAGTGAAATTGGGATAGAGAAGAAGCAAAAGATTCAAGTTTCAAGAAGGCTTTCAAATAGCCAAGATTTTTGCCTGTATGTACATTTAAAAACTTTTCTGTATCTGGTATAACATCAATATCAAAATCTGATAAAGATTGCACACACATACACACATTCTCTCTCTACAGGAAAATCTCACTTATGAATACTAATACGAAAACCTTACACTAAAAAAGTATTAAAATTTTTAAAAAGAACAGAATAAAAAGAAGAGCAAAGAATCACAACACAGCAGGACTTGGTGGAATTTACTATAGGAATGCTAAGATGGTCCAAATCACAAAATCCATTAGTAAAATTCACCATTTAAAAAGATCTATATCGGGCCGGGCGCGGTGGCTCAAGCCTGTAATCCCAGCACTTTGGGAGGCCGAGACGGGCTGATCACGAGGTCAGGAATCGAGACCATCCTGGTTAACACAGTGAAACCCCGTCTCTACTAAAAAAAAAAAAAAAAAAAAAAAAATACAAAAAACTAGCCAGGCGAGGTGGCGGGCGCCTGTAGTCCCAGCTACTCAGGAGGCTGAGGCAGGAGAATGGCATAAACCCGGGAGGCGGAGCTTGCACTGAGCTGAGATCCGGCGACTGCACTCCAGCCTGGGTGACAGAGTGAGACTCCGTCTCAAAAAAAAAAAAAAAAGATCTATATCAAAATGAAGTATCACCTCACACCTCTTAGGGTGACCACTGTCAGAAAAAAACAAAAAATAACAAATATTGGCAAGGATGTAGAAAAACTGGAACCTTTCTGCACTGCTGGTGGGAATGTAAAATGGTGCAGCAACTACGGAAAATGGTATGAAGATTTCTCAAAAAAATAAAAATAGAACTACTATATAATCCAGAAATATAACTTCTGAATATATATCTAAAATAACTGAAAGCAGGACCTAGAAGAGATATTTGCATACTTATGTTCATTGCAGCATTATTCACAATAGCCAAGAGTCAGAAACAACCTAAATGACAATCAATGAAAGAATGGATAAAGAAAATATGGTATATGCATACAATTGAATACTATTCAGCAATGAAAAAGAAGGAAATCTTGTTATATACTACAATGTGGATGAAACTTAAGGACATTATGTTAAGTGAAACAAGCCATTATAAAAAAGATAAATACTACATGATTTCACCTACTAGGTATATAAGTAGAATATAGAAACAGAAGGTAAAATGGTAATGGTCAGGGGCTGGGGAGAGTGGCAAGTAGGAAATTGTTGTTTAGGGAGTGTGAGAGACAGGACGAGGGTCTGTTACACAACAATGTGCATGTGGTTGACAATATTGTATTGTACACCTGGAAACTGTTGAGAGGATAAATGTTATGTTGCATGCTTTTTTGCAACAATAATGCAAAAAGACATATGAATAAAAATTAATAATCATTCCCATAGATCCCATAGATGCTAAGAATCACTTTCTCCCAAATTACTGATTCATCAAAAACACCTCACAAGAAAAAAAAGCTATTGGCAAAACACACACACACACACACACACACGAGCCTAAGCCCCAAATTCAGAATCTTACTTAATACAGAAACACAGGATATATATTCATGCTAAAGTAGCTGTGTGTGTGTGTCAGAAGGCACTACAGATAAATCTAAAAAGAAACATGCAGAATCTATGTGAGGAAGACTTCAGGAAAGTGCTTGAAGGTATTTTAAGCAACTACTAAATATAAAAACTAGACTGAATTAATGAAAGGACATCTTATGTTCTTAGATAGACTACTCAACATTATTAGGATAATAATTCACACTAAACTAACACAGTTAACAGTTTCCTAATAAAAATTAAAACTTTTCTTTTGGACTTAAGTTGATTTTAAACGTTATATGAAAAAGCAATCCAACAATAACCAGAAAAAACTTTTTAAAAAGTGCAAAGAGGCATGTAATTCTTCAAGAAATTAAACATTTATAAAAAGATGATTTTTAAAAAGCGGTATGGTATTGGCACATGAAGATTAGGAAAGATCAATGAAACAATTAAGAAATCCACACAATAGGTTAGCTACATATGAAAAGTTATTATATAAAAAAGGTAGTATCACAAATACCTAGGGAAAAGATGTATTTTTAAAACTTGGCTGGGCGCGGCGGCCCATGCCTGTAATCCCAGCACCTTGGGAGGACGAGGCAGGGGGATCACGAGGTCAGGAGATCGCGGCCATCCTGGCTAACATGGTGAAACTCCGTCTCCACTAAAAAAATGTAAAAAATTAGCCAGGCGTGGTAGCAGAAGAATGGCGTGAACCTGGGAGGCGGAGCTTGCAGTGAGCTGAGATTGCGCCACTGCACTCCAGCCTGGCCGACAGAGCCAGACTCCGTCTCAAAAACAAACAAACAAACAAAACCTTGGACTGATAGAAACCTCATGCCTTAAATCAACTCAAAATCCAAATGGATTAAAGAACTAAATTTAAAAATATAAAAGCATACTAATACTAGAAGAAAATATGGTATGTTCTTTTGTAACTTGGAAGTGTGGAGAGTCTGGAGAGTCTAAATCCAGAAATAAAAGAAAAAATTGATCAATTTAACTACATAAAGAAGATAAACCTTCTGCAAAGCAAGAGACACTATATGCAAAGACTAAACAAAATAAATCAAAAACCAACATTAAACTAGAGGAAAACATTTGCCACATATCAAAATATACATGCTTTTACTTTTTAATTTTTATGGATACATAGTAGGTGCATATATTTACGGGGTATATGAGATGTTTTGATACAGGGATACAATGTATAATAATCACATGAAAACTGGGGTATTCATCCCCTAAAGCATTCATCCTTTGTGTTATCTGATTATATTGTTTTCGTTATTTTAAAATGTACAATTCATTTTTTATTCACTATAGCTACCTTGCTGTGCTAGCAAATAGTAGGTCTTATTCATTCTTTCTAATTAAAATTTTTGTACCCATTAACCATCACCACCCTCCCAACCCCACCACTACCCTTTCTAGCCTCCAGTAACCATTCTTCTACCCTCTTATTTCCATGAGTTCAATTGCTTTGATTTTTAGATCCCACAAATAAGTGAGAACATGTGTTGTCTTTCTGGGCCTGGCTTGTTTCACTTAACATAATAACCTCCAGTTCCATCCATGCTGTTGCAAATGACAGGATTATTCTTTTTTTATGATATTTTCTGGAGTTAGGCAAGTTGATTTTAAAGGTTATATGAAAAAGTAATCAAGAATAACCAGAAAAAAACCTTTTTAAAAAAATGAAAGGAGGGGTGTAACTTCTCAAGAAATTAAACATTATAAAACAATAATTATCATTATTAGATTACATATAATTAGATTATTAGATTGTGTTTAATTAACACATTTTCTTTAGCGATTCATTTTGTGATGGACACTTAGGTTGCTTCCAAATCTTGGCTATCACGAACAGTGCTGCAACAAACATGGGAGTGCAGGTATCTCTTTAATATACTGATTTCCTTTCTTTTGGGTATATATCCAGCAGTGGGATTGCTTGATCACATGGTAGCTCTATTTCTAGTTTTTTGAGGAACCTCCAAACTATTCTCCATAGTGGTTGTACTAATTAATGTTACCATCGATAGTGTATAAGGGTTCCGTCTCTCCATATCCTCACCAGCGTTTGTTATTGCCTGTCTTTGGGATATGTCATTTTAACCGAGGTGAGATGATATCTCACTTTACTTTTGATTTGCATTTCTTTGATGATCAATGATGTTGAGTACTTTTTCACATGCCCCTTCCATGTGTATGTCTCTTTTGAAAAATGTCTATTCAAATATGTGGCCTATTTCTTCTTGAGATTATTAGATTTTTTTTCTATACAGTTGTTTAAACTCCTTATATATTATATTAATCCCTTGCCAGATGGGTAATTTGCAAATATTTTCTCCCATTATGGGTTGTCTCTTTACTGATTGTTTCCTTTATTGTGTAGAAGCTTTTTAACTTGATGTGATCCCATTTGTCCATTTTTGCTTTGGTTCCCTATGCTTGTTATTATTCCAGAAATTTTTACTCAAACGAATGTCCTGGGGAATTTCCTCAGTGTTTTCTTGTGGTAGTTCCATAGTTCAAGGTCTTAGATTTAAGTCTTTAATCCATTTTGCTTTGATTTTTGTACATGGTGAGAGATAGGGGTCTAGTTTCATTCTTCTGCATACAGATATCCAGTTTTCCCTGCAACATTCATTGAAGAGACTGTCTTTTCCCAGTGCATGTTCTTGGCACCTCTATCAAAAATGAATTCATTGGAAATGTGTGGAATTGCTTCTGGGTTCTCTATTCTGTTCCATTGGTCTATGTGTCTGTTTTATGCTGGTACCATGCTGTTTTGGTTACTATAATTCTGCAGTATAATTTGAAGTAAGGTAATGCTATTCCTTCAGTTTTGTTTCTTTTGCTTAGGATAACTTCAGCTATTCTTGGTCTTTCATGGTTCCATGTAAATTTTGGGATTAGTTTTTCAATTTCTGTTAATAATGTCATTCGTATTTTGATAGGGATTGCATTGAATATGTAGATTGCTTCAGGTAGTATGGACATTATAAACAATATTGATTCTTCTAATCCATGAACAGGGAACATCTTTCCATGTTTTGGTGTCCTCTTCAGTGTCTTTCATCGGTGTTTTACAGTCTTTATTATTGAGCTCTTTCACTTCTTTGGTTAATTCCTAGGTACTTAACTTTATTTGTGGCTACAGTAAATGGAACTACTTAAAAAAATTTTTTTCAGACTGTTCACTGTTGGCATATAAAAATGCTACTGAATTTTGTACGTTGATTTTGCCTCCTGCAACTTTACTGATTTTGTTTATCAATTCTAATAGGTTTTTGATGGAGTCTTTAGGTTTTTCTAAATGTAAGACCACATCATTGGCAAACAAGGATAATTTGACTTCTTTCTTCCAGGTTGGATGCCCTTTATTTCTTTCTCTTTTCTCATGCTGTAGATAGAACTTCCAGTACTATGTTGAATAAGAATGAAAGTGGGCATATTTGTCATGTTCCAGATCTTAGATGAAAGCCTTTCAGTTCTTCCCCATTAAGTACTATACTAGCTGTGGGTCTATCATATCTGGCTGTTATTATGTTGAGTTATGTTCCTTCTATATTCAGGGTTTTTTGACGATTTTTATCATGAAGGGATGCTAAATTTTTATCAAATGCTTTTTCAGCATCAATTGAAATGTTCATATGTTTCTTGCCCTTCATTCTGCTGTTATGATGTATCACATTGATTGATTTGTGTATCTTGAACCATTCTTGTATCCCAGGGATAAATCCCACTTGGTCATAATGAATAATCTTTTCAATGTACTTTTGAATTGTATTTGCTAGTATTTTGTTGAAGATATTTGCATCAACATTCATCAGAGACACTGACCTGTAGTTTTCTTTTCTTGATGTATTTGTCCGGTTTTGGTATCAGGGTAATACACTGCCTTATAGAACGGGTTTGGAAGTAGTCCCTCTTCCTCCATTTTTCAGAATATTTTTAGTAGGACTGGTATTAGTTCTTCTTTACATGTTTTGTAGAATTTAGTGGTGAAGCCTTCAAGTCCCAGGCTTTTCTTTCCTGGGAGACTTTTTATTACAACTTCAATCTAGTTCCTGATTATTGGACTGTTCAGGTTTTGGATTTCTTCGTGGTTCAATCTTGGTAGATTGTGCGTGTCTAGGAATTTATCCATTTCTTCTATATTTTCCAACTTATTGGCATGTAGTCATTCACAGTAGCCACTAATGATCCTTTCGATTCTTGTTATCAGCTATAATGTTCCTTTTTCATCTCTGATTTTATTTAAATCTTCTCTCTTTTTCTTAGTCTAGCTAAATGTTTGTCAATTTTGTTTAATTTTTCAAAAACCAACTTTTTGTTTCATTGATATTTTGTACTGTTTGCTTCATTTCAATATCATTTATTTCTGTTTGTCTTTATTATTTCTTTTCTGCTACTAATTTTGGGTTTGGTTTGTTCTTGCTTTTCTAGTTCTTTAAGATATATAGGTAAGTTGATTATTTGTTGTTTTTCTTCTTTTTTGATGTAGGCTTTTAGAGCTACAAACTTCCCTCCTAGCACTGCTTTTGCTGTATCCCACAGGTTTTGGTATATTGTGTTTCAATTATCATTTGTTTCAAGGAATTTTTCAATTTCATTCTTAATTTCTTCATTGACCCACTGGTCATTCAGGTGCATATTGTTTAATTTTCATGTATTTGTATAGTTTCCAAAATTCCTCATTGTTGATTTCTAGTTTTATTCCATTGTAGTTAGAAAAGATACTTGATATCATTTCAATTTTCAAAAACGTTTTAAGACTTGTTTTGTTGCCTAACGTATGTCTATCTTTGAGAATGATCCATGTGCTGAGGAAAAGAATGTCTATTCTGTAGCTACTGGATGAAATGTTATGTAAATATCTATTAGGTCCATTTGATCTATAATACAGATGAAGTCTGGTGTTTCATCATTGTTTTCTTTCTGGAAGATCTGTCTAATGCTGAAAGAGGAATGTTGAAGTCTCCAACTATTATTGTATTGGGGGTGTATCTCTTCCTCCTTCACTCTAATAATATTTGCTTTATATATCTGAGTGCTTCAGTGTTGGGTGCATATATATTTTAAATTGTTATATCCTCTTTCTGAATTGGCCCCCTCCACGAGTGTGGAGCCCTCATGTCCTAACTACCTCTTTAATGGTCTCACCTCTTAACACTGTTGCATTAGGGATTAAGTTTCATTAAGTTGCATCAGAGTTTATATAATGACCTTCTTTGGTCTCTTATAATTTTTGTCTTGAAATTTATTTTGTCTAATATACATTTAGCTACTCTTGCTCTTTTTTGGTTTCTATTGGCTTGGAATATCTTTTTCTATCCCTTTATTTTCTGTCTCTGTGTGTCTTTATAGGTAAAATGTGTTTCTTATATCAACAGATCATTGGGTTTTATTTTTTATCTATTCAGCCACTCTATATCTTTTGATTGGAGAGTTTAATCCATTGACAGTCAAAGTCATTATTGATAAGTAAGGACTTACTGCTGCTATTTTGTTATCTGTTTTTTGGCTGTTTTGTGGTCATCTCGTCTTTCCTTCCTTCTTGTCTTCCTTTTAGTAAAGGTGATTTTCTCTGGTGATATAATTTATTTTCTCACTTTTTATTTTTTGTGTATCTGTTGTATGATTTTATCATAACGCTTGCAAATACAATCTTAGAACCCATGATTTTAAGCTGATAACAACTTAATTGTTTGCATAAAAAATGAGCAAAAAGAAAACTAGTAAAAATTCTACCCCTTAACTTCATTCTTCTGCTTTTCAACTTTCTGTTGTTTCTATATATATCTTATTATATACTCTATGGTTTGAAAAGTTGATATAGTTACTATTTTTGATTAGTTCATCATTTAGTGTTTCTACTTCAGATATGAGTAGTTTGCACACCACATTTACAGTGTTATAATATTCTGTTTTTCTGTGTACTTATTATTATCAGTGAGTTTTTTACCTTCAGATGATTTCTTCTTGCTCATTAACTTTCTTTTCTTTCTGATTGAAGTATTCGTTTTAGCATTTTCTTGCAGAACAGGTCTGGTATTGATAATCCCTCAGCTTTTCTTTGTCTAGGAAGTCTTTATTTCTACTTCATGTTTGAGGGATATTTTTGCTGGATATACTATTTTAGGGTAAAAGGTTTTTTCCTTCAGCACTTTAAATATGTCATGCCACTCTCTCCTGGCTTGTAAGGTTTCCACTGCAAAGTCTGCTCCCAGACGTATTATAGCTCCATTGTATATTATTTGTTTCTTTTCTCTTGCCACTTTTAGAATCCTTTCTTTATCCTTGATCTTTAGGAGTTTATTAAATGCCTTGAGGTGGTCTTCTTTGGGTTAAATCTGCTAGGTGTTCTACAACCTTCTTATACTTGGATATTGATATGTTTCTCTAGGTTTAGGAGGTAAAAGGCCAATAACTACTTTTAGATTTGCCCTTTTGAAGCTATTTTCTAGATCCTGCAGGCATACTTCATTCTTTTTTATTCTTTTTTCTTTCGTCTCCTCTGACTGTGTATTTTCAAACTGTCTGCCTTCAAGCTCACTAATTCTTTGTGCTGCTTGATCAATTCTACTATTAAGATTCTAATGCATTCTTCAATATGTCAATTGCATTTTTCAGATCCAGAATTTACGCTTGATTCTTTTTAATTATTTCAATCTCTTTGTTAAATTTGTCTGATATACTTCTGAATTCCTTCTCTTTGTTATCTTGAATTTCACTTTCCTCAAAACAGCTATTTTTAATACTCTGTCTGAAAGGTCACATATGTCCATTTCTCCAGGGTTGGTCCTTGGTGCGTTATTTAGTTCATCTGGTGAAGTCGTTTTCCTGGATGGTCTTGCTACTTGTAGATGTTCATTTGTACCTGGGCATTGAAGAGTTAGCTATTTATTGCAGTCTTCACAGTCTGGGCTTGTTCTCATACATCTTGGGAATGCTTTCCAGGAACTCAAAAAGGACTTGGGTGTTAAGATCTAAGCTGTATCTGCTTTAGGGGCACCCCAACGCTGTGGTTCTTGCAGACTTGTAGACATACTGCCTTGATTGTCTTAGACAATATCTGGGAAAATTTTCTGCATTACCAAGCAGAGACTCTTGTCACTGCCCTTACTTTCTTCCAAATGAATAGTCTCCCTCTCCGTTCTGAGCCATCTGAAGCTCAGGGTGGAGTGACATAAGCACCCCCATCGCCACGACCATCAGGACTGTGCTTGGTCAGATGTTAAACCAGCACAGCACTGGGTCTCAACCAAGGTCCACTGTAACCACTACCCCGCTACTGTCTATGCTTTCTCAAGGCCCTAGGGCTCTACAATCCATGGGTGGCAAAGCTGGCCAGGTCTGTGTCCTTCCCTTCAGGATGTCAAGTTCCCCCAGGCCCCAGGTGGATCCAGAAGTGCTGTCTCAGAACTGGGAGCCAGGAACTACAGTCAAAAACCTTAGCAGCCTACCTGGTATTCTATTTTACTGGGGCTGAGCTTACATTCAAACCACAAGACACAGTCCTTCCCAGTCTTCCCTTTCCAAAGGCAGACGAACTTCAACCCATGGCCATCACAACCCAGGCCTACAGGGAGTACTGCCAGAGTACCAGTGATGTTCCCTTATGACCCAAGGGTTCTTCAGTCAGCTTGTGGTGAATGATGCCTAGCTGGGAGTCACCCCTCAGCACAGTGGACTCCCCCTCTGGTCCAGGGCAGGTCCAGAAATGCCATCCAAGAGCCAAGTCCTGGAATCCAAGAGCCAAGTCCTGGAATTGGGGACCCCAAGAGCCTACTTGGTATTCTACCCCCATGGCTGTGCTGGTACCTAAGATGCAAGACAAAGTCCCCTTTACTTTTCTCTCTGCTTTTCTCAAGTGAAGAGTCTTGTCCTATATCCATCACAGCTGGAAATGTACTGAGACTCACCTGATGCCACCAAGTCTCAGAGTCTCACCCAAGGCCCTCAATGCAGTCCCTGGATATCACTGATGGTTATTCAGGGCCCCAGGCTCCTCAGTTAGCAGGTGATGAATCCTGCCAGGATTGGGTCCTTCCCTTCAAGGATATAGGTGTCCTTCTTGCCCAAAGAGTATCCAGAAATGTCATCTTGGAGCTAGGGCCTGGAAAGGGGACATCATGACTCTGACCTGTGCGCTATCTTACTGTGGCTAATCTGGTATGCAGGATGTAAGACAAAGTCCTCCCCACTCTTCCCTCTCCTCTCCTCAAGCAGAAGGAAGGGGTCTGTTTTGGAGCTGCAAGCTGAGTGGTCTGGGTTAAGGGAGGGGTGACTCCCATACTCCCTTAGCTGCCCCAACTGGTGATTCAATAGAACACATGCCATCCCCAGTCCACAGTCTCTGGCCCTAGTTCAGCACTAGGACTCACCTAGGAGTTGTAGTCCTTGTGGCCTAGACTGCCTTTCAAATTTACTTAGAGCACCAGAGCACTTTAGCCCATAATAGGAGGGCTTATGCAAACTCAAGTATTGACCACAAGCATCAGCAATTCCCCTCTGGCTAGGGCTAGTTTAAATACTCTCTCCATGGGTAGACATCAGCTGAGTTTGGTCCAGTTTTGCCTTCTGTTACAACACAGCACTGAGTTCAATGCCTCAAAATTGCTACACTAACTGTCCCTCTCCCCAGTACAAAGAATCACTCTCCGCACTGTGTCCCACTCCCAGGGAATGGGGGAAGGGTGGCGTCAGTGACACAAGACTATTTTTCCTACTTGTTCAGTGCCTCTTTCAGTGATGAGAAGTTAAAACCAGGTACTATGAGTGCTCTTACACAGTTCTTAGGAAGGTGTTTTTTGTGTGTAGAGAGTTGTTAAATTGGTGTGCTTGTGGGTGGTGTCTTCTATTCCGCCATCTTGTTTCACCCCTCATCTACATCTTGTTAATATTTAAAGATCTCTTAATATCTCTTAAAGATCTCTTAAATATCAAGGAAAAAAATGCCAAAACCCAAGGGGGCAAAAGATGTGAATGGAGAATTCACAGAAAAAGAATCGCAAATAACCAATGAACATTTTTTAAAGATGCTCAACTTCACACATAGCGAAGTGCAAACAAACACTTCTATCTGTCCATCCCCCTGCGAGACTCAGCAAAATTCCTAAATTTGACCACAATCCCTGTTGGTGAGGCTGTGGAATAAAATATACACTGCTAATGGAATTGCCAAATGATGACACAAGGAACTTGGAAATATACATATATCAAAATTGAAATTCAGCAATATCTATCAAATACCAGCATATTTCTCCTTCAACTCAACAATGTCCATCCCAGAAATTACCCTGAAAATGTACTTTCACAAATAAGAAACATTGCACAAAGTTGTTTACTTAAACAGTATTTGTAAGAAAAATATACTGGAAATAGCCCAAATGTCCATCAATAGGGCATTGACTGAAAAAACTACAGTTCATGCATGTAATGGACTACTAAATGGTCATACGTAAAGGATGAAGAAATACCTAGCACTAACACAGAGGAATCTATAGGATATTTTATTAAATAAATGAATTCACTTAATTCTTTTATAAAATATTCTATATTACATTTAGAATGAGAAAGGCAGGAAACTAAGACTCATGGTTATGTATGTGTTTATATATTTTTGGGATTTATTTTTTTTTAAATGGACTGGAATGAGAAACCAGAAAGCAGCAAAAAAAAAAAAAAAAAAAAATACTCATATTGCAGAAGGAAATAGGGCAGGGACGATAAGGACAGAAACCAGACTAGTATTTTACATATTCAAAAAATTAAATTATAAAAAGTTTCAAGGTATTCCATCAGACTAGATAACATGAAGGACTATGCTATCACAGAATACCTAAAAGAGTACCAGATCAACATGAAACTTCTGTCTGTAAAAAGACAGTATAGAATTAAAAGATTGCTCAAATATGAAGTATTTGCTACACACAAGCCTACAAGCAGTCAGTATCCAGGACACATAAAATATATATAGGAGATATAGACATATAAAAGACACATCCCATAAAGAAAACCAAACTTCAGAAAAGGAACATGAGCAAATGACATTTCACAAATGAAACATCGATGGCCAGTTAACCTAATTAGTAGTCAGAGAAATATAAATTAGAACTACAATGAGCTATCAGATTACCAGTAATGATAAAAGACTGAGATACTGTTGGTGAAAACATGTAACAACTAAGACTCTTACGCATTGCTAAGAGGGGTACAACTGGCATAACCATTTAGGAAAATAATTTTGCATTACCTTGAAGATGCAAAGAAGTGCATACCATATGAACTAGCAATTCTACTCCTAGAAATATATCCTAGAGAAACTTTTTATACATGTGTGCAAGGAAAAATGTCAATAATAGTCCAAGTAGCATTGTTCTTCGTCGGAAAATATTCGAAACAACGTAAGCAAAATATTCAAAACCACCTAAATATCCATTGTTAGAAGATACATAAATTGTGATATATTCATACAACAGAATGCTGTATAGCAGGAAAAATAATAAATGTACTAAATCTACAAGTATCAAAGCAGGTGAACCACAAAATATAATACTGAGTGGAAAAAAAAGCAAGTTGCAGAAAAATATATAGAGTTGGATCAATATCTAGAAAGTTCAAAATAAAGCAACTAAAAAGTCTGTGTTATAACAAAAAACAAATTCAAGGAAATAGTTACCTCTAGAGGGCAGGATATGAAATACAAAAGAAGAAATCTTCAGAAGTATTATGTATTATTTCTTAAGCTACCTAGTGAGTATGAGGGTTATCTGTTTTATTCTTATTTGCTAAACTGTACATATACATTAATGTACTCATTATGTATATTTAAAAAAATATAAAAGTAATTTTAAAGAGTCAATTGCATTAGCAGTACTAAAATATCCATGATATATATTTGTTGGCAAACATCCAAAAAATCACTTCAAATTTAACTGATTTCTATTTAATTGTTAGTTTTTAAAATAGAGTAAAATTAACTTATACAGTTATACTGACAGATTTTCTCAGTAGATGTTGGCCTGCTTTTTAAAGAGCATATTCCTCCTTCTTCCATCAGAATCTAGGAGAAAACCAAAATGTTAACAATTCCTAAGTATACATAATAATATTCACTTATATCTACCCTATTTACACCACCAATTCATTTTATAGTACTTTTCTTTTACATTACTTCAGTTCAACTTTTTTTTTCTTTTTTTTTTTTGAGATGGAGTCTCGCTCTGTCCCCAGGCTGGAGTGCAGTGGCACCATCTCAGCTCACTGCAAGCTCCGCCTCCTGGATTCACGCCATTCTCCTGCCACAGCCCCCCAAGTAGCTGGGACTACAGGCGCCCGCCACCACGCCCGGCTAATGTTTTATTTTTTTTTTAGTAGAGACGGGGTTTCACCATGTTAGCCATGATGGTCTTGATCTCCTGACCTCGTGATCCACCCGCTTTGGCCTCCCACAGTGCTGGGATTACAGGCTTGAGCCACCGCGCCCGGCCAACATGGTTTATTTTTAAATCACAAAGAAAAATTAGCCTGTGGTGAACAATAAAATGAAATTTAAATTGGTTTTAAAATGACAAGCAACAGAAGAGACACTTGCCAAGAAATGAATTACTGAGAAAAAGGAAAAGCTTCAGATAATCATAGTAAATGCAGCTGAACAAAGACAAACATATTAAGGCAATTTGGAAATTTGTTATTCTTTATTTAATTTCCTAAGTTAGATCATCAGTCATTTGTTTTCAGGTTTTTTAAATAATAAAAGCTCTTAGAGGTTTAAATTTCTATAGAACACACCTTTGGTTTTGGTTTCCATCACTTTCTATGTATTTGTACTTTATTTTCATTTCCTTTCTCAAACAAAGCAAAGAAACCCTGAGTGTTTCTTTATTTCCAGGATGTTAAGGGAAGTTAAGTATCTCTTTTTAGTTGATTTCAATTTTATCAAATTTTGATTAGAGAATGTACCTATAAATCTCTCCTTAGATAAATTTCTTAGATTTTCTTTATGGCTTACTATATGAATTATGTTTGCAAATGTACCATGGGCTTATAAAAAATTTTTTCTATATATTCTGTTAGTAGGATATAGAATTTTAGATATATAGAATAAAGGAGAAACTGTCTAGCTGCTTCCCAAACCTGACTCCCTTTTTCTTGGACATACAGCTAGACTGTATTTCCCAACCTCCCTTGGAATTAGTTTAGACATGTTACTTAAGTTCTGGTCATAGGCAGAAGTAATGTATACTACTGCCGGTCCTGGTCCATAAAAATCTTCCCCACAATCCTCCACTTCCTTTTCCCCTCTGCTCTCTGGTGACAATAAACTGGAAGCCACCAGTTTAGGGCCTGAATAACTACATGAAGCAGAACCCCTTCCCTAACCCCTCTATCTTATCATTTAAAAACCTTTTCTCTTCAACTAATGACACATTCAACCCCCTTGCAACAAGAACACAAAACTTTCAAGAAAGCTATGGAGACCCCAAGGCAGGTCTGCACTCCAATACCTACTTGAGATCTGTTTGAGAAGGACAGCAAAGATCTTCCCAAAGGACAAGACACTAAGTTATTCACGAATGTCCTCCATCCTCCAGGATGGCAAGCCTTCACAATGCATACCCAGCAGGATTTTATAGTTGCTGTGAATCAGAAAATCTGCATCTCCTATTTTTCTCTTTTCCGAATGGGCTTTTTATTGCATTTATATGGTCTTTGCTCCAATAGTATATATGTTTTCTTAATGTATGTATATTGCTATCTGTTTGCTTTCAACCTTTATTATATTATAGATACGCTGCTTGTAAACTATATTGATTTTTTCTCCATAATTTGATATTCTTTGAATATTGAAAAGAATTCATGTTCAATATATTTATTCATATTCAATATGTTAATTGCTAAGTGGGTTTCATTCCTTACACTGTATATAGAATTGCTATTTCATTTCTTCCCATCTTGATCAGGTTTCCTAGTGTGACATCATCACTCTTGAATTTTGTTCTACCACGGCTCCACTTCTCTAGTGATTACCTTCCCATGTTAACAATTGTATTTAAACTTTATTCCTCTACTAAACCTTTAAAATTAAATAATTATACTCCTCCAACACTTTGTTCTTTCCTATTCTCTTCCACTCCCACTAAAGGCTCTTGAGAACAACACACGTCCCCATTCAAGAGGCTTGTTCTGTTTGCTTGTTTTAGCCTGTACGTCTCTTCATCAATTCTTCTTTAGCAGAAGCTACCTGTTTTAATTTTACCTAACCCATGGGCAGGTGCAACCCAGCCCTCTTTCTACTCCTACCCCTTCATTCCATCCCATTGGTGACTCCTGCCTTGGCCCCTCTGGTAGAACCTAATTTTAGTCAGGGTTCCACCGCACCTTTGGCCATGGCCAGGCATCACAATGTAAAAGTCCCCACACCTGCTCTACCCAAAGAACTTCTCATAGCACCTGATTCCCCTTGGGCTACACCAATGGACTTTTTTCTTTTCTGACTAGTTCTAGCTACATTCAAGCTGCCAGCTTTCTAGACATAGGTGTAGTCAAATAGAATTTGTTTTTGAAGTATTATATTTTGTTGATAATTCATATTTTGGGAGGATACATCTATATTATTCATATTTGGGAAAATATGAATTATTTAAAGGAATAACAGGACAGCTTCCAACACTACTGACCACATTCTCCTCCTTTTTCTTTCCTATGACACTAGTACTCCTCAAACCTCTCTAGTAGCTCATTCTCAGCCTCCTTTTCTGGTTCCTCTTCTACTTCATACCCTCCAACCTGAAATGTGCCTTCTCAGGAATTTGACAATTTTTTTTCTTATTCTATACACTTTCTCTCGAGAATCATACACTTGGATGTAGTCAATTATCTCCTATTCATTAAAGTCTAAAAAATCTCTTCTGACCTCAAGCCCTGTATATATAATTGTCTACTATACATCTCCACATAGATCACAGGTTTTTCAGAAGATCCTCACTTGAGCTCAGTGGGTCAAATTTCTCTCTCTCAGAAATCTGCTCCTCCTCTGAATCAGAGTGATGTTAGGTATTGTTTTTAAAAAGTATATTACAAAATGTATAATGCCAAACACAATCATTTCTCTCTTGTGTAATAATCTAAAGTGAGTGTTTCTGGTAAGCAGGCAATTTGCCTCCATGTAGTGATTCAAAGACCCAGTCCTTTCCATCTTGTGGCTCCATTATCCCTTGGGGCCTCACTACCATCTAACCATCAAAAGAAAGACAGCATGAAAAAATAATTCCCTTTTCTTATAAGCCTTGACCTAAAATGATGCACATCACTTTTCCTAATATTTCATTAGTGAGATCTAGCCATATGGCCACATGTACATGGACGGATGGTTAGGAAACATGTTCCTTGGCTGGGAAGCCATTTCACAGTGGTAGCTCTATTCTATTAAAAAGGGTACATTCTACAAAAAAGGGTACATGAATTTTGATGGAGTTAACCTTTCCTGCCACCTCCTCCTATGGTTTCAATCTCGTTCAGTAGCACAATCCCATCAACTACCCATTTACTCAAATCATAAATAAATCTAGGTCTTCCTCAATTTCTTCCTTCTTCCTTAACTAATCACCAATCACCAAGTACTATCAATTCTAGAGCTAATCTTCTCTTCTCTCACTTTCATCCTTACTGCTATTATAAAACTTCAAGCTCTCATTATTTCTTCCCCTAACTTGAGTTGTTCCACTTATCAAATCCCTCCTCATTGTTGCTAGAGTCAACTTTTTTATTACTCTGACATCATCATATTCCTCTGCTAAAATTTGTTTAGTGGATCTCTGTTTAACAATCAAGAATTGGCCGGGCGCGGTGGCTCACGCCTATAATCCCAGCACTTTGGGAGGCCGAGGCGGGTGGATCACCTGAGGTTGGGAGTTTAAGACCTGCCTGACCAACATGGAGAAACCCCGTCTCTACTAAAAATACAAAATTAGCCAGGCAGGGTGGCACATGTCTGTAATCCTAGCTACTCAGGAGGCTGAGGCAGGAGAATCGCTTGAACCCAGGAGGCAGAGGTTGTGGTGAGCTGAGATCGTGCCATTGCACTCCAGCCTGGGCAAAAAGAGCAAAACTCCGTCTCAAAAAAAAAAAACCAACAATCAAGAATTAAACTGTTATATATCATACAAGGCCATTTATGACCTGCCTCTTTGTATTGTCCAGAATTACCTAGGCCACTCCTGCGCCTCTTATCATTAGTATTATAAATAGTAGCTATAACAATAACTAGAATGAAACAAGGTACTTGAAATTTCTAAAACAGGCTGTACTCTGACATCTTAGTTTATCTATGTTGCTCCTTCTTCACAATTTGACCATTTGGTAAACAACTTATTGATACTGTGCTCAAAAGTTACCTCCTCCATCACATCTTCCTCCTGTTTACAGATGAAACTTAGAAGTGTCTTTTACTAATAACCCAAAACAAAATTCAAGCAGTTGATCTAAATGTATTATATTTTTGTCTCTTTCTGACTAGCCATTAGATGAAGACTTCTTAAAGACTGGTTCCATGTCCTTTCATCTCTGTACCTTGCAGAGTCTAGTGCAAACAGAATATAATCTTGAGAACAAAGCACCATTTTATCCCCAGTGTCTAGCACACAGGAAACATTCAATAAGTGTATATGAATTCATGATATAACTCAACAAATATTTATTGAAGAAAAAAGGGAAAACAGTATAGCTGAAAATATCAAATCAGATAAGACAGATAGTTGAATCTTAGCTTGAGAGTGTGACCTCAAACAAGTTATCTAATCTCTCTAAATTTCAATCTCTTTTGCTGTGAAGACTTTAGCAACTCAGGCTCCTATAGATTAGAAATAAACTACATAAAGTTCCTAGCACTATTGTAAAAATTACAACCTTATGATGGCAAAGGGATTATAATATTACATAACCAGTGTTTATAGATATTTCAATAGTATGGCAAATATAAAATTATGTAGTAGATTGAAACCTAAAGCATTTTCATGTTGAAAGATGATATGGTTTGGATCTTTGGATGCCCCCCAGCAAATCTCATGTTGAATTATAATTCCCAGTGTTGGAGATGGGACCTGGTGGGAGGTGACTGAATCATGGGAAATAGTTTCTCCTGAATGGTTTTGTACCATCTCCCTTGGTACTTCCTTTACAATAGTGAAGTCTGTTCTCATGAGATCTGGTTGGTTAAAAGTGTGTGGCACCTCCCGCCTCACTCTCTCTTGCTCCTGCTTTTGCTATTTGAGATGCTTCACACCCACTTCACCTTCCACCATAACTGTTATTTCCTGAGGTTTCCCCAGAAGTCAATCTGATGCCACAATCCTGCTTCCTATACAGCATGTGAAACCGTGAGCCAATTAAATCTCTTTTCTTTATAAATTACCCAGTCTCAGTTATTTCTTTATAGCAATGTGAGAACAGACTAATACAGAAAATTGGTACCAGGAGTGGAGTTTTGATATAAAGATACATGAAAATGTGGAAGGAATTTTGGAACTCGGTAATGGGCAGAAGTTGGAAGAATGTGGCAGGCTCAGAAGAAGACAAGAAGAAAATAAGGGAAAGTTTGGAACTTCGTAAAGACTGGTAGTTGAATGGTTATAACAAAAAAGGCTGAAAATGCTGGTAGTGATATTGATAGCGAAGTTCAGGCTGAGGAGGTCTCAGATAGAAATGAGGAACTTATTGGGAACTGGAGCAAAGGTCACTTTTGTTATGTGTTAGCAAAGAACTTGGCAGTATTGTGCCCCTGCCCTAGGGATCTGTGGAACTCTGAACTTGAAGGTGATTAATTTAGGATATCTGGCAGAAGAAATTTCTAAGAAGCAAAGCATTCAAGACATGGACCAGCTGCTTTATATGAACAGCCTATGTTCATATGCGTGAGCAAAGAAATGTTAAAAAAAACTGGAACTTATATTTAAAAGGGAAGCAGAGCATAAAAGTTTGGAAAATTTGCAGCCTGGCCATGTGGTAGAAAATAAAAGCCCATTTTCCAGGAAGGAATTCAAGCAGGCTCCAGAAATTTGCATAAGTAAAAACGAGCTAAGTGCTAATAGCCAAGACAATGGGGAGAAGGTCTCAATGGCATTTCAGAGACCTTCATGGCAGCCCCTCCTATCACATGCCTGAAGGCCTAGGAGGGAAGAATGGTTTCCTGGGCCAGGCTCAGGGCCCTGCTGCTCTGTGCAGCCTCAGAACACTGCTCCCTGTATCCCAGTCACTCCAGCTCCAGCCATGGCTCAAAGGGGCCCAGGTACAGCTCAGTCTGCTGCTTCACAGGATGCAAGCTGTAAGCCTTGATCCTTCCATGTGGTGTTAAGCCTGTGGGTACACAGAGTGTAAGATTTAAGGCTTGAGAGACTCCACCTAGATTTCACAGGATGTACGGAAAAGCCTAGATGTTCAGGCAGAAGTCTGTTGCACAGGTGGAGCTCTCATGGATAACCCCTACTAGGGCAGAGTGGAGGGGCAATGTGGGATTGAGCTCTCCCACATAGTCCCCAATGGGGCACTGCCTAGTGGAGCCATGAGAAGAGGACCACCATCCTTCAGACCCTGGAATGGTAGATACACCATCAGCTTGCACCTAACTCCTGGAAAAGCCACAGGCACTCAGCACCAGCCCACGAAAGCAGCCACAGGGGCTGAACCTTTCAAAACCACAGAGGCGGGGCTGCCCAAGGCTTTTGGAATCCACCTCTTACACCAGTGTGTCTGGATGTGAGATATATAGCCAAGGGAAATTATTTTGGAGCTTTAAGACTTATGGCTGCCCTGTTGAGTTTCAGACTAGCATGGGGCCTATAGCCCCTTTCTTCTGGCCTATTTCTCCCTTTTGGAATGTAAATATCTACCCAATGCTTGTACCCCCATTGAATCCTGGAAGTAACTACCTTGTTTTTGATTTTACAGGCTCATAGGTGGAAGGGACTTGCCTTGTATCAGGTGAGACTTTGAACTTTTGAGCTAATGCTGGGATGAGTTAAGACTTTGGAGAACTGTTGGAAATGCATGATTTTATTTTGCAATGTGAGAAGGACATGAGATTTGGGGGGCTGGGGGTGGAAAGATATGGTTTGGATCTATCTCCCTGCCAAATCTCATGTCAAATTATAATCCTGAGTGTTGCAGGTGGGGCTTGGTGGGAGGTGACTGGATCATGGCAGGGCAGCAATTTCTCTTGAATGGTTTAGCACCATCCCTCTTGGTGCTGTCCTCATGCTAGTGAGTTTGTTCTCCTGTGATCTGGTCATTTAAAAGTCTGTGGCACCTCCCTACTCATTCTCTCTTGTTCCGGTTGCTGCCATGTGAGACTCCTTGTTTCCCCTTTGCCTTCTGCCATAATTAAAAGTTTCCTGAGGCCGCCCCAGAAACCAATCAGATGCCATCATCATGCTTCCTGTATAGCCTGCAGAACCATGAGCCAACTAAACCTCTTTTCTTTATAAATTGCCCAGTCTTAGGTATTTCTTTATAGCAATGCAATAATGAACTAATACAGAAATTTTGTAATACTTAAAAAATGTGTTTAAAATGTCCTCAAGATTGTTTTGTCTCAAATAAAGCATGTAACAGTCTCTGAAAACGTGTTTTTATTTCTAGATCTAAAATAAAATTTCCTCAGAATAAAAAAGTGTAAGACAAAGAGTCCATCCCAAAAAATTAATGAATAAATGCTAACCTTAAATCAAAGTGAACGCTAAATACAGTAATACGATATGGTAATACAAACTGACTTAATTGAGAACATAATGTGAGACTGTGCTTTACCTCATCAAGTCCAAAGTCCCATGACTGCTTATAGTGCAATTCTTCTGAAGGTATATTTCCCCTAAGGATTATAAATACACAGTATTACAGTTTGTTGTATTCCCTCTGGGAATTAATGTTCTAAATTAGAGTTCCCAAACTTGGCTTCAGATCGGAATTATATGGGAAGCTTTCTTAAAAATAAAGATTCATAAGCTCCAGGCCAAAGAGCCCACCTATTATGTGCAGGTCAAACTTGGTATTCTATAGTTTAAAATCACTCCCTCAAGTAATCTGGACCTGCAGTCAGGATTGAGAACCATGTTCTAAATTGCTTTCATAAGTTACATTTAAAACTCAAGGCCTAACATGATTTTTTCACTCATAAATTTCTAGATATTGGGAGATTTAACAACAAAGATACAAAGTTGTCAATTTTATGAAATGTTTTGTAAATCTATGTTTTAATTAATGTGTATGTGCCAATCCCACTAAAATTACATCTTTTTATCAATCAATATTTTTAATAACTCCACAAGAAATCATTTCCAAAATAAAAATTTATTCTAGTTCACGATTTCCAATCAGAAAGATTTGTCTAAATTGCAATTATTACCAAGAAAGTTAGGACTATTCAGAAACTAGTAGCTAAAATAAAGTTTTCTTTAGTTACTTATAATTGCAGGCCAGTATTCACAAAAGTCTGGAAAGCAGCTTCCAAACTCTAAGGAATAAATTTAATATCAACACATAATGGATGAGTGTAAAAATCTCCTTAAATTCAGAACATTTTGTACACCAGCTGCAAGAAGAGAAAGAAAAATCTGGTGTAACATAATTGTTTTCAATGTATGGGTAGAGGAGATTGTAATCTTGAACACAGAGAAAACATGGAGTCTCTGAGAGGTAAATGTTGGCAATGAGGAGAGTGCTCTATTCCTAAAATGTACACTGTCCTATAAACTGCTGATATGCTTCCTTATGCCACTAACATCTGAATTCTATCACTCCCTGTAGTGATTCTATACCAACCAAGCAAGAAACCTTCCCATTGAGAGCTGTCTGAAAGTAAGAAAACATGCTTTTTCATGTCAGACTTCCTATACATGTTCCCTTTCTATTTATTACTTTAAGTTAATAAATTGATATTCTGGCAGATATGAGTTTCTTGGATGCATTAAGTCAATTTCCTCAAACCTAATCAACACTAATATGCAGATAAGAAAGTATTTGGGAGCTGGTAAATATGAGCACCACACTCTCAACTGGGGTGATATTATCAACACTACGACTCCTGGTAAGACTGCTTTGAGACAAGTTGCCTGCCCACCCTCAGATGGCAATACGCCTACCTCACTTTGCATCAATTCAACCTTCATCATGCATCATACTAGTTCCTGATTTGTATTCCCCAGATTTCCCTAAAAACTTACATAGAGTTTGCTGGATATTTCTGAATACTTTCCTGTGGTGTCCTCTCTTGGTAATCATTTTCAAGTTTTCCTTAAAAAATAAAAGTATGCACTGAGTTAAAAATTTAGCATAGTCTATTTTCATTTTTTTAATTCAAAGAATATTAACATGACATGTACAGAGGAAAACCACTGGTCCACAATGTCATATGATAGGAAGCCATTCTATTTTTGGTTTCATTTTCTTCCAAACACATAAACACACATACAAATATATAGATGTGTGCGTATATAGATATACAAATATATATACTAAAACTGAAAGAAAAAAGAATATGTAATTACATTTTCCATGTACAATACCAACCTTTTCTTTCAGAGCTGCTTGGGTAGTAATCGTTCTCAAAAGATGTACTAAGATCATTTCTTTCATTTTTATTGTACTCTCTCTGATTCTTCTTGTTTGGCTGACATTTTTCTGGATAACTTGTTTTATTCAAAGTTGAATTACTAAAAGTCAACTCTGGAACTGTAAAAATGTTTCTAATGCATCTGTCAGTGACACGGTTTTTATCAGAATGAGTGGCTACACAAATATCTCCCATACTATCATAATCACACTTGTTAAATGTTTTCTTTATCTTTTGCTGATTTATGTTTAATACATTGATCATATTTTGACTAACAAAAGAGTCAGAATTCTCTGATAGAAAGTTAGGAGTAGACTGGTTCACATCTTCAAGAAAATTTGAAACTTTCTTTCCATTTTTCCTCCAAATATGCTGTATGGAGTGTTTTTCAGTAATATAGTCTGACTGTCCTATTTCATCCATGCTTCTACAATCTTCATCCATAATTACAGTAGGGCATTTAGTAAGTAAATTCCTATTTCCTAGACTTCTGGAAAAACAAAAACATATTTAGCAAGAAAATCAGGATTATTTGCATTTAGAAACACTTTCAATTCTTAGAGGACATATTGAGTTGCTACTAACATTTACCTAGACCATGTTTTTATTTTTATATTTAAATAAATAATATTGCTTTGGGTGAAAATTTGTCTAATGTGCTCTTCTAATGACTTATTGAGTATAAAAATAATCTACAGTCAGTTTTTTATTACAACATGAAATGTTAGCATGTGGTTTAATTAAAACATGACCAACCTATAGTATATCTTCTGTAATAAAATCTAAAGAATAAACTAGACAACGATTATATGTCACTGCTGTTCCATTTAACCAGAGAAAGATGTTTTGAAGACTGTGCAGAGAAAATTTATCATCAATGTTAAAATATAAAATCAAATAGTTATGAGACATTATAACATATTTTTCAACCTAATATGGATATAAAAACAATTATAAAGTTCCCAAGGAAAAGCAATATAAATACAAATGTGTATATAAGTAATAAAACCAAGAGATAAGGAGAATTAGATAAAAACTAATTTGATGAATTAGATAGCTTGTAAGTTCTATTCTAATGCAGAAATAATAATTCTAGGTTAAGTCCAATTTGTGTACAAGAATCAAAGCTATCATGGAAAATAATTACAAATCAAGATGGTTCTTATTTTATTATCAGTGACTATCTACAAATTTATTTGGAAGTGAGTTGTTCCAGAGGTTGGAGGTATCAAAAAACTTAGAAAACACACACACACACACACACACACACACACACACAAACACACACACACACACACAGATTGCTAAAACTCTGATTTCCAGTCTTATTTTTAAGTTATTTATCAAATATTTGATGATCACCTACTCTGTTTCAGGTACTAGGCCATGTATTGGCAACAGAGAGATAAAAGAGCTCAGTTTGTTGTTAAAGAGAGAAATTAATGTTTTACCCATGAATGTTCACAGCTCATGATCCAACATTGTTTCTCAATGAGGGCCTTACTGGTGTTTTAAACAGAATGACGTTATTTTGCTATACCAAAAGACATAGTATATACTACGCACTAATATACACCATTAACATAAGGAAAATATCTGTTACTCTACATAAAAGAATAGAGGTAAGTGTACTTTATAAGATATTAAGCACACTATAAATGTAAATCTTTTTTATTATTATTATTCTTTGAATAGTTTTTGGGAAACAGATGGTGTTTGGTTACATGAATAAGTTCTTTAGTGGTGATTTCTGAGATTTTGGTGCACTCATTACGCGAGCAGTGTACACTGTACCCAATGTGTAGTCTTTTATCCCTCACCCCTCCCCTACCCTCTACCGGAGTCCCCAGAATCCATTATATCAATCTTTTGTGTGTGTGTGTGTGTGTGAGACGGAGTTTTGCTCTTTTCATCCAGGCTGGTGTGCAGTAGTGCAATCTTGGCCCACTGCAACCTTTTCTTCCTGAGTTCAAGCAATTCTCCTGCCTCAGCCTCCTGACTAGCTGGGATTACAGGTGTGTGCCACCACACAACTGTAATGATTTTTGTATCATTACATTTTTTAATCAAAAATCAGCCTGGCTGATTTTTATATTTTTAGTAGAGACAGGGTTTCACCATGTTGGCCAGGCTGATCTCAAACTCCTGACCTCAGGTGATCCCCCAGCTTCAGCCTCCCAAAGTGCTGTGATTATAGGTGTGTGCCACCAAGCCAGGCCCATTATATCAATCTTATGCCTTTGTGTCCTCAAAGCTTAGCTTCCACTTATAAGTGAGAACATAACAATGTTTGGTTTTCCATTCCTGAGTTACTTCAGTTAGAATAATGGTTTCCAACTCCATCCAGGTTGCTGTGAATGCCATAATTTCATTCCTTTTTACGGCTGAGTAGTATTCCATTGTGTGTGTGTATATGTGTGTGTGTGTGTATTTTCTTCACCCACTCATTGGTTGATAGGCATTTAGGCTGGTTCCATATTTTTGCAGTTGTGAATTGTGCTGCCATAAACATGCACATGTAAATGTCTTTTTCATATGACTGATTTTCCTCTGGGTAAATACCCAGTAGTGGGATTGCTGGATCAAATGGTAGTTCCACTTTTAGTTCTTTAAGGAGTCTCCATACTGTTTTCCTTAGTGGTTGTACTAGTTTACATATCCACCAGCAGTGTAAAAGTATTCCCTTTTCACCACATCCATGCCAAACTCTATTATTTTTTCATTTTTAAATTATGACCATTCTTGTAGGAGTAAGATGGTTATTGCACTGTGGTTTTGATTTGCATTTCCTCCATCTTTAGTGATGTTGAGCATTTTTTCATATGTCTGTTGACCATTTGTATATCTTCTTTTGCAAATTGTCTATTCATGTACTTAGCCCATTTTTGATGATATTACTTCTTTTGTTCTTGCTGATTTGTTTGAGTTCCTTGTAGATTTTGGATATTAGTCCTTTGTCAGATGCATAGCTTGGGAAGATTTTCTCCCACTTTCTGGGTTGTCTGTTTACTTTGCTGATTATTTCTTTTGCTGTGCAGATTTTTGTTTTAATTAGGTCCCATTTGTTTATTTTTGTTTTTGTTGTATTTGCTTTTGGTTCTTGGTCATGAACTCTTCGCCTAAGCCAATGTCTAGAAGAGTTTTTCCAATGCTATCTTCTAGAATTTTTATGGCTTCATGTCTTAACGTTTTTGATCAATCTTGACTTGATTTTTATATAAGGTGAGATGAGGATCCAGTTTCATACTACATGGGGCTTGCCAACTATCCCAGCACCATTTGTTGAATAGGGTGTTCTTTCCCCACTTTATGTTTTGGTTTGCTTTGTCGAAGATCAGCTGACTTTAAGTATTTGGCTTTATTTCTGGGTTCTCTATTCTGTTCCATCTGTCCACATACCTATTTTTATACCACTGCCATGCTGTTTTGGTAACTATAGTCCTGTAGTATAGTTTGAAGTCAGGTAATGTGATGCCTCCAGATTTGTTCTTTTTGCTTAGTCTTGCTTTGGCTCTGTGGGGTTTTTGGGGGTCCATATGAATTTTAGGATTTTTTCCTAGTTCTGCAAAGAATGATGGTGGTATTTTGATGGGAATTGCACTGAATTGATAGATTGCTTTTGGTAGTATGGCCATTTTTACAATATTGATTCTACACATCCATGAGCATGGGATGTGGTTCCATTTGTTTGTGTCATCTATGATTTCTTTAAGAAGTGTTTCTAGTTTTTCTTGTAGAGATCTTTCACCTCCTTGGTTAGGTATATTTCTAAGTATTTTATTTTTTGCAGCTGTTGTAAAAGGGGTTGAGTTCTTGATTTGATTCTCAGCTTAGTCAATGCTGATGTATAGTGCTACTGCATTGTGTACAATGATTTTGTACCCTGAAACTTTACTGAGTTCATTTATCATATCTAGGAGCTTTTTGGATGAGTCTTTAGGGTTTTCTAGGTATACTATTATGTCATTGGTGAACAGCAACAGTTTGAGTCCCTCTTTATCTATTTGGATGCCCTTAATTTCCTTCTCTTGTCTGATTGCTCTGGCTAGGACTTCCAGTACTATGTCAAACAGAAGTGGTGAACTCTTGTCTCATTGTTCTGGCTAGGACTTCCAGTACCATGAGAATAGAAGTGGTGAAAATGGGCACCTTGTCTTGTTCCAGTTCTGGGGGGAAATGCTTTCAACTTTCCCCCATTCAGTATAATGCTAGCTGTGGGTCTGTCATAGATGGCTTTTATTATCTTAAGGTATGACCCTTTTATGCTGATTTCGCTGAGGGTTTTAATCATAAAGTAATGCTAGATTTTGTAAAATGCTTTTCTGCATCTATTGAAATGATCATATAATTCTTGTTTTTAATTCTGTTTATGTAGTGTATATTTATTGACTTATGTATGTTAAACCATCCCTGCATCCCTGGTATGAAACTCACTTGATCATGATGTATTATCTTTTGGATATGCTGTTGGATTCAGTTAGCTAGTATTTTTGAGGATTTCTGCATCTATGTTCATCAGGAATATTGGTCTGTAGTTTTCCTTTTTTTTTTTTTTTTTGTTATGCCTTTTCCTGGTTTTGGTATTAGGGTGATACTAGCTTCACAAAATGATTTAGGGGGGATTCTCTCTTTATCTTTTGGAATAGTTTCCGTAGGATTGGTACCAATTCTTCTTTGAATGGCTGATAAAATTCAGCTGTGAATCCATCTGGTCCCAGACTTTTTCTTTTGTTGGTAAGTTTTAAAATTACCATTGCAATCTCACTACTTGCCATTGGTCTGTTCAGAGTTTCTGTTTCTTCCTGGTTTGATCTTGGAGGGTTGTATATTTCTAGGAATTTATCAATCTCCTGTAGGTGTTCTAATTTGTATGTGTAAAGGTGTTCATAGTAGCCTTGAATAATCGTTTGTATTTCTGTAGTATCAGTTATAATATCTCCCATTTTGTTTCTAATTGAGCTTATTTGGGTCTTCTCTGTTCTTCGTTAATCTTGCTAATGGTCTATCAATTTTATCTTTTTAAAGAACCAGCTTTTCATTTCATTTATCTTTTGTATTGTTTTTTCTGTTTGTTCTGCTCTGATCTTTGTATTTCTTTTCTTCTGCTGGGTTTGGGCTTGGTTTGTTCTTGTTTCTCTAGTTCCTTGAGGTGTGACCTTAGATTGTCTATTGTGCATTTCCAGACTTTTTGATGTAGGCATTTAATGCTATTAACTTTCCTCTTAGCACCACTTTTGCTATATTCCAGAGATTTTGATAGGTTATGTCACTACTACTGTTCAGTTCAAAGAATGTTTGGATTTCTGTTTTGATTTCATTGTTGACCTAAAGATCATTTAGGAGCAGATTATTTAATTTCCATGTATTTGTACAGTTTTCAGGGTTCCTTCTGGAGTTGATTTCCAATTTTATCCCACTGTGATCTGAGAGAGTACTTGATATAATTTGTTTTCTTAAATTTACTGAGACTTGTTTTGCAGCCTATCATATGGTCTATCTTGGAGAATGTTCCATATACTGATGAAAAGAGTGTATATTCTCCAGTTTTTGGGTACAATATACTGTAAATATCTGTTAAGTGTATTTGTTCGAGGGTACAGTTTAAGCCCATTGTTTCTTTGTTGACTTTTTGTCCTGATGACCTCTCTAATGTTGTCAGTGGAGTACTGAAATCCCCCACTATTATTTGCCATCTATCTCATTTCTTAGGTCTAGTAGTAATTGTTTTATAAATTTGGGAGCTCCTATGTTAGGTGCATGTATATTTAGGATTGTGACATTTTCCTGTTGTACTAATCCTTTCATCATTATATAATGTCCTTCTTTGTCTTTACTTTTGGTTTCTGTTTGCATGGAATATCTTTTTCCACCTCTCCACCTTAAGTTTATGTGAGTTCTTATGTGTTACATGAGTCTCTTGAAGACAACAGATACTTGGTGGATGGATTTTTACTCATTCTGACATTCTGTATCTCTTAGGTGGAGCATTTAGGCCATTTATATTCAATGTTAGTACTGAGATGTGAAGTACTTTTCTATTCATCATTTAGTTGTTGCCTGGATATCTTGGTGTTTTTTTTCAGTTATTGTTTTACAAGCCCTGTGAAATTTATGCTTTAAGGAGGTTCCATTTTGGTATATTTTATGGTTTTATTTCAAAATTTAGAACTCCTTTTAGCATTTCTTGTAGTGCTGGCTTGGTAGTGGTGAATTCTCTCAGCATATGTTTGTCTGAAAAATACTTTATCTCACATTATGAAGCTTAGTTTCAATGGATATAAAATTATTGGCTTTTAATTACTTTGTTTAAGGAGGCTAAAGATAGGATCCCAATCCCTTCTGGCTTGTAGGGTTACTGCTGAGAAATCTCTTGTTAATCTTACAGGTTTTCCTTTGTAGGTTACCTGACGCTTTTGCCTCACAGTTCTTAAAATTCTTTCCTTTGCCTTGACTTTAGATAACTTGATGACTATGTGCCTAGGTGATTATCTTTTTGTGATGAATTTCCTGGGTGTTCTTTGAGCTTCTTGTATTTGAATATCTAGATCTCTAGTAAGACTAGGGAAGTTATCCTTGATTATTCCCTCAAATAAGTTTTCCAAACTTGTAGATTTCTCTTCTTCCTCAGGAACACTGATTATTCTTATGTTTGGTTGTTTACCATAATCTCAAATTTCTTGAAGGCTTTGTTCATTTATTTTTTATTAATTAGTTTTTCTTTGTCTTTACTGGATTGGGTTAATTCAAAAGCCTTGTCTTCAAACTCAAGTTCTTTCTACTTGTTCGATTCTATTGTTGAAACTTTCCAGTGTATTTTGTATTTCTCTAAATGCATCTTTCACTTACAGAAGTGTAATTGTATTTTCTTTATGACATCTATTTCTCTGGAGACCTTTTCATCCATATCTTTTTTTTTTTTTTTTTTTTTTAATTTCCTTAAGTTGGTGTTCTCCTTTTTCTAGTACCTCCCTGAGTAGCATATTAATCAACCTTCTGAATTCTTTATCTGGCAATTCAGAGATTTCTTCTTGGTTTGGATCCACTGCTGGAGAGCTTAGTGTGGTCTTTTGGGGGTGTTACAGAAACTTGTTTTGTCATAGTACCAGAATTACTTCTCTGGTTCCTTGTCATTTGGGGGCACTGTTTCAGTGGAAAGATCTGGAACACAAGGGCTGCTGTTCAGATTCTTTTGTCCCACAGGGTGAGCCTTTGATGTGGTGCTCTCCCCCTTCCCCTACGGGTGGGGCTGCATGTGAGCCAGACTGCAGTGATTGGGTCTACCCACCCAGCGAGGCTATCAGACTCCAGGGTGGTGCTGGGGAATGTCTGCAAAGAGTCCTGTGATGTGATGATGTGATCCATCTTCAGGTCTCCCGGCCATGGATACCAGCACCTGCTGCAGTGGAGGTGGCAGGGGAGTGATATGGACTCTGTGAGAGTCCTTGGTTGTGGTTTTGTTTAGTGCACTGGTTTTCTCAAATGCTGCTTATGCTAGTGGTGAAGCTGTCACATGAACAGACTCAGGACCTCTGGATAGCCAGGATGTTGCACATGGTAGAATTAGCTGTTATTTTCTCCTCCTTTGGAGCAGGCTTGTTCTGAGTTGCTGTAATGGAATGAGTTGGCTGGCCTCCAGTCCAGAGGTGGCACTTTCAAGAGAGCACCATCTGTGGTAGTGGAAGGGGTATAAAAGTTTGCCCTACATTGGCCAAGATAAATTTTCAGGTTTCTCAAGCGATAGGTGGGGCCATAGAGTTCCCAAGAGTTTATGTCTTTTGTCTTTGGCTACCAGAGTGAGGGGAAAAAAAATCAGGTAAAGGCAGAGTTAGAAAGGTGTGTGCTCAGACCCTCCTTGGGCAGTGCTTGCTTCAGCCACTGTGGGGGATGGGGGTGGTTCTCAGGCCAATGAAGTTATGTTCCACAGAGGATAATGGCTACCTCTGCTGCATCATACAGTTTATCACTGAGAGAAAGCCTCTAGTGATAGGCTTCTCCCAGCTCCCACACAGCAAGTAAAGCCCGATTCACTCTCACCATGCCCACCAACAATGCCAAGTTTACATCCAGGCAGGGGGCACACAGTGCTGAGATCGTGCTCCAGGCTATAAGCCTCCCCACTAAGAAAGCAACCAGGGCTCCCAGGTCTTGCCGCTCCCTGTCTACCCACACTGCTGGCTGCAGCTTCTGCACTCATATCTGCACTTCCCATTTGCACCCCTCTGCCAAGATTCTGCTCATGAAAATTCATGTTTAGTCAAAATTATTACAGAGTTCAATTAGAAGCTTCTTTCACCCTGTGGCCCCTCCTCAATTCCACTGGGTATCTTCCCCAAGGACCCCTGTGAGAGAAGGCCAGGCATGGCTTCCCTGAGCTCAAACTGGGGACAAGGAGTGCCTACAGGGCTCTTCCAGCTGCTTCTTCTACTTTTATATTTCGCTTAGCTCCCTACTTCCATTTCATCTCTAGGCAAGGTTAAATCCTTCTCCCGTAATCTGGATTTTCTGGTTCCCCAGTAGAGACATGTGTTTGGAAGCAAGCTATCCCCCCCCTTCACACTTTGGGAACTGAATTTTTTGGCTGTCTCATGGAGTTGCAGAGCAAGCCACATCTTTCAAAGGGTCTTTGAATTCTTTTGATTTTCCTGGTATGTTTCTGCAGTACTTTTTGGAGTAAAAGTTCATGATGTGAGTCTTCACATGCTGTTCTGTCCAAGTGGGAGCTGCATACTAGCCCTGTCTCCTATCTGCCATTTTCCAAAATCATGATTTTTAAAGGGTATTTTAAGCATCTGACTCAGTGGAATCACTAAGAGATGTGGACAATAGAGAAATGTAGAGTAGTTATTGCCAACAAGAAAGTTACAGTATAAAAGAGGAAGAAAAAAATTACAAAGTGACAGGTATTATCCTACAGTCAAATGCTAAAACAGTAAATGGAGGTAAGAAGAGATTCTTCTGCTTGAGAAAACTTAGGCAGATGGCTTCTGATTTGGGAACTAAAGTTGGGAAGGATTCTTACTTCTAGAGATGACAGAAAGCAATTATCCTAAAAAACTGAAAAGAATTAAGACAAGTCAGTTCAACTTTTTAAATAATTTATGTTTTCCTATAAATATAAAATTCATTAAAAATTATGGACTAAAATTTTAATAAAAACATTCATTATCTAAATAAGCTTTTTATGTGTATTCAACAAATATTTAATGTGTCTATTATGTAGTAGGGAGACAACAGAGGTTATAGTCTAGTGAAGGATGATAATAAACAAATAAAAGAAAATGAACCACTAACAAATACAGTGGTTAAGAAACAAAGAAGTAAACAAATATAAAAGCTAATTACAAGTACTACCAGATCACATGATGGGATGCCTTGTGTTGGAGGTCGTGTTTCAGACACTTTGGTGAGGAAAGTCACTAGAGTAAGGAAGTGATAAATACACTAACGATACAGAATGGTTAGATACATGAAAACAGGAATAAGCATACTGGATAAAAAGTAGAAATGCAAAATTTGCAGCATGTTTGAGAAACAGAAGAGGGTAAAGCTGGAATAGAATCAATGAAAGAACACTTATGACCTACAGCTATAAAGTACAAAAGGGCCCAGATTATGCAGAGCCTTGCTCTTGAAAAGAACAATAAGAAATCATTGAAATAAATGTCCTGAGCACAAAAGTAAAATTGACATTTTGCCTTGGAAAACAGCAGTCTGACTTCTCAATGAATCTCCTGAAGAATGAATTTCAGGATCTCCATCTGACTAAAATGAAATAACAGGGGCCAGACTGACCCTACTAACTAATAAAATTTAAAAACTGGAGGATAGTTTCAAGATGGCTGACTCGAGGCATAGGACACTTTTCCACAAAGAATCAAAGTAGTCAGTAGATAGTCACACATCAAAGAGAATATGAAAGAGAGCACACTGGAATTCATAGAAGTGACAGGAAACACCTGGGGCACAGGAGAGGGAGGCTACGCAGATGGCTTAGCCTCCCTACAACAGCAGAGCCAGGAGAGGCTCCCCAGTGTGGGGAAAGGTTAAATGAGAGATCCCCAGCAGTCTACATTCTTATCACAGACTCCTATAATCCTGGTCACATTAGAGTCCCTCAACCCCCATGGGCTCTGAGAATGGAATGGGAAGGTCCCCAAAGATGGCACTGCTGTAGTAAGGGAGTTAATGCCAGGTCCCACACAAACCTCAAATCCGAAGCAGCTGCTTCAGAGCATCATTTGATACCCTGGCCCCAACAGATGGTATCCTGCCCCAGGGCTCAAAAACCCTTGCATCTACATATCCCTGGAGCCCCACTGACATTTTCCCATGTCTGCCTAGATGGGTGCAGCAGTAAGACACCAGTTGGACCCTGTGGACCAGCACAGCCCCCTAGTACTCTAGCCCACAGTGTCCTGCACACTAGGAAAAAGGTGGTATAGCACACCAGGAAGACTACCCCTGGTACAAAGGGTGCCACAACATGTGCTCCCCAGAGACAGAAACCTGCCAGCCTGGGACTGCTATCACTTATAGCTCCCCCAGTTACAGGGCAGCCACACACTTGTACATGCGCTGAAGATAGGTTCTCCCCGCCAACTGCCACTGCCAAGGGTCAAAGCATGCTCTACCCAGGGCCTTAAATCTGCCTGCCTCAGGCAGCTACCAAAGGTAGAAACTGTCTCCCCCTAGCAGCAGAGCCACCTCACACTTGCAGGCCCCTGAAGACAGGCTTTCCCCACCCACTGCTTCTGCTGCCACTGCTACCCAGGCATACTGCTCAAGCACTGGGGACTAGCCTGCCCTGTTCACTACAGGCTACACCCATGCACCATCAGGGGGCCTGAGGACAGGCCCACCCAGCCTGGCACCATTCCTTCCACACACCCCTGCATCCGCCAAGTCCAAGCATGATGCTTGAGGCCCCAGGAATTGTCTTGCACCATCAGCCACCCCGATGCACACACATATACCACCAGGGGGCTTAATAACAGCCCCACACCACCTGTCACCTCCAGTACCCTAGCATGCCTTCCAGAGTCCTGGGGCTTGTCCTGCCACACCCACCATAGCCTGTGCCCATGTACACCATTGTAAGGACTTAAGAAGAGGTCTGCCTCACCTAGCACTAGCCCCAGTGCCCAAGCATACCACCTGGGGGTCTGGGGATCATCTTACTCCATCAGTTGCCCCAGGTACATGTGCACACTACCTGAGTCTAACAACAGACCCAGAAAACCTGCCACTAGTGCCCAATCTACCCATGCAGAGGCCTGGAGATTGCCCCATCCATCAACCACAGCTGGCATCTGTGCATTCCTTCCCAGGGCTTGAAAATGGGCTTGCCCAGCCTGCTGCTACCCTGCCAGCACCCACACACTCACACCACCCAGGAGGCTAGCTAGCCCAACCTGTCAAAGCTACCACTATCGCCAACAAATGCCACCTAGAAACCTGAGGGTTGTCCGTCCCACCACCATGACTATCATCACCCACACCACATACACTGTATAGGGGCCCAAAGACTTACCCACCCACCTGGTCTGCCACTACTGCAACCAGAACCTGAGTAAGCTGCCAGGAGGACCAAGAATTGGCCCACCTGGATCTGTCAATGCCAGCACATAAACATGCTATTTAGAGACCCAAGAACAGTCATACTCAGTATGCAATTGCCACCACTGGGGCCAAAAGACTGTCCCACCTGGCACTCCATCCCCAGAAAAATCTCACCACAGCCTCCTCTAACAATTTTGTGGCCTAAGTCAATGAGGAAATCAGCACTGACAGTGTGTACAGTTGAAGAAATTATACAAAGACTACATTACTGCATGTATCCAGAATCAAAATCCAAGTGTCCTACCCAACCAACTTTATGGATACACCTACAGGAAAAAGTCTTCCCCTATGAAAGCCAATCCAAAAAATCAGAAGAAGAAACTATTACATCTGGTACACATATATCAATAAAAGAACACAAACGTGAAAAAGCAAGGAAATATGGCACCTTCAAAAGAACACAATAATTCTCCAACAACAGATTTTAACAAAAAAGAAATTTATGAAATACCTGAAAAAGAATTCAAAATCATGATATAAAAGAAGCTAAGTGAGATAACAAAGAACACAGATAAAAAAATCAAAGAAATCAGCAAAACAATTTAGAATATAAATGAGAAATTCACAGAGAGATATCACAAAAAAGAAGTCCTGGAACTGAAAAAGTCAATGAATGAAATGAAAAATACAATCAAGAGCATTAATAGATTAGATCAAACAGAAGAGTTTCAGAACTTATAGGTCTTTTAAAAAAAAAACAAAGAAGAAGAAGAAATGTAGAAAGACGTGACATATGAGACACCATAAAGTGACAAAATATTCAGATGTTGAGGGTCCCAAAAGGTGAAGAAAAGTTTAATAGTATAGAAAACCTATTTGATAAAATAATAGCTGAAAACTTCCCAAGACTAGCAAGAAATTTAGATATCCAGATAACTAAAAGATCCCAAAAGAAATACAACCCAAAAAGTTCTCATCTCCCACCACATTATAGTCAAACTGTCAAAAGTCAAAGATAGGTCGGGCGCAGTGGTTCATGCCTGTAATCCCAGCACTTTGGGAGGCCGAAGTGGGCAGATCACCTGCAGTCAGGAGTTCAAGACCAGCATGGCCAACATGGCGAAAATCCAAAATACAAAATTTAGCTGGGTGTGGCGGCATGCGCCTGTGGTCCCAGTTATTCAGGAGGCTGAGGCACGAGAATCAATTGAACCCAGGAGGCAGAGGTTGCAGTGAGCTGAGATTGCACCATTACACTCCAGCCTGAGTGATGGAGCAAGACTCTATCTCAAATAAATAAATAAACAAAAACTCAAAGATGAATAATTCTAAAAACAAGAGAGAAGTGGTCATATATAAGTGAATTCCTATTAGAGACTAACAATGAATTTTTAACAGAAATCTTACAGGCCAGGAGAGAAAGGGATTATATATTCCGGGAGACAGGAATACCCAGAAAAGCTATGCTTCAAAAATGAAACAGAAATAAAAACATTTCCAAGCCAAAAAAAAAACGAAAGAAAGAAAAAGAAAGCAGGCAATTCATCACCACTAGACCTGCCCTACAAGAATTGCTTGGTGATTCTTTCACCTCAAAGTGAAGGGATGATATCTACCATCATGAAAATGCATGATAAAACTAACCAGTAGAGCAAAGATACAAATAATGAAGAAAAAGGACTCAAATGTTACCACACCAGAAAATCAAACCATTAAGATAAATAATAAGAGAGAAATAAGAGAACAAAAGAAACACAACCAGAAGACAATTGACAAAATGACAGAAATAAGTCCTCACATATCGACACTAACCTTGAATGTAAACTGATTAAAATTTCCCATTAAAAGATATTGATCCACCGAATGAATAAGAAACCATATAACAACTATATGCTACCCACAAGAAACTCAATTCATCTGTTGAGTTAAGATACATATAGACTAAAAGTAAAGGGATGGAAAAAGATATCCCACACAAAAGGAAACCAAAAGTGAGAAGGCTTTAAGTCAAAAACACTTAAAAGAAACAAAGGTCATTATACAATGATAAAAGGATCAATTCAGCAGGAGGACATAACATTTCTAAATATATATATGCACCCAACACTAGAGCATCAAGATTCATAAAGCAAATATTATTAGATCTAAATAGAGAGAGACACCAATACAATAAGAGTTGGAGACTTCAATGCCACACTCTCAACATAAGACCGATCATCTAGACAAAATATTGAAGAGGAGGAAATCTTCCTAACGCATTATATGAAGCCAGCATTACTCTGATATCAAAACCAGGCAAGGACACAACAACAAAAAGAAAATTACAGGCCAATATTCCTGATGAACAGGCACAAAAATCCTCAACAATACAGTAGTAAACCAAATCCAAAAGTACTTAAAGATAATACACGATAATCAAGTGGATTATCGTAGGGATATAAGCATGGTTCAACATATGCAAATCAATCAATGTGATATAAAACATCAACAGAGTGAAGGATAAAAACTATATTATCCTACCAATTAATTCAGGAAAAGCATGCAATAAAATTCAACACCCATTCATGATAAAAACGTTCAACAAACTAAGCATAGAAGGAACATATCGGAATATAATAAAGGTCATCCATGACAAACCCACAGCTATCATACTGAATGGGAAAAACCTGAAAGCCTTTCTTCTAAGAACTAGAACAAGACAAGGATGCTCTTTCACCACTCCTATTCAACATAGTATTAGAGGTCCCAGCTAGAGCAATGAGGCAAGAGAAAGAAACAAAAGGCATCCAGACTGGAAAAGGGAAAGTCAAATTGTCCCTCTTTGCAGATTACATGATCTTATATTTAGAAACTTCAGCAAAGTCTCAGGATACAAAATTAATGTGCAAAGATCACAAGCATTCTTATACACCAGTAACAGACAAACAGAGAGCCAAATCATGAATGAACTTCCATTCACAATTGCTTCAAAGAGAATAAAATACCTAGGAATCCAACTTACAAGGGATGTAAGGGACCTCTTCAAGGAGAACTACAAACCACTGCTCAGTGAAATAAAAGAGGACACAAACAAATGGAAGAACATACCATGCTCATGGATAGGAAGAATCAATATCGTGAAAATGGCCATACTGCCCAAGGTAATTTATAGATTCAATGCCATCCCCATCAAGCTACCAATGAGTTTCTTCACAGAATTGGAAAAAACTGCTTTAAAGTTCATATGGAACCAAAAAAGAGCCCGCATCTCCAAGACAATCCTAGGTCAAAAGAACAAAGCTGGAGGCATCACGCTACCTGACTTCAAACTATACTACAAGGCTACAGTAACCAAAACAGCATGGTACTGGTACCAACACAGAGATATAGACCAATGGAACAGAACAGAGTCCTCAGAAATAATACTACACATCTACAGCCATCTGATCTTTGACAAACCTGAGAAAAACAAGAAATGGGGAAAGGATTCCCTATTTAATAAATGGTGCTGGGAAAATTGGCTAGCCATAAGTAGAAAGCTGAAACTGGATCCTTTCCTTACTCCTTACACGAATTAATTCAAGATGGATTAGAGACTTAAATGTTAGCCCTAATACCATAAAAACCCTAGAGGAAAACCTAGGTAGTACCATTCAGGACATAGGCATGGGCAAAGACTTCATGTCTAAAACACCAAAAGCAATGGCAGCAAAAGCCAAAATTGACAAATGGGATCTAATTAAACTAAAAAGCTTCTGCACAGCAAAAGAAACTACCATCAGAGTGAACAGGCAACCTACAGAATGGGAGAAAATTTTTGCAATCTACTCATCTGACAAAGGGCTAATATCCAGAACCTACAAAGAACTCCAACAAATTTACAAGAAAAAAACAAACAACCCCATCAAAAAGTGGGCAAAGGATATGAACAGACATTTCTCAAAAGAAGACATGCATACAGCCAACAGACACATGAAAAAATGCTCATCATCACTGGCCATCAGAGAAATGCAAATCAAAACCACAATGAGATACCATCTCACACCAGTTAGAATGGTGATCATCAAAAAGTCAGGAAACAACAGATGCTGGAGAGGATGTGGAGAAATAGGAACACTTTTACACTGTGGTGGGATTGTAAACTAGTCCAACCATTATGGAAAACAGTATAGCGATTCCTCAAGGATCTAGAACTAGATGTACCATATGACCCAGCCATCCCATTACTGGGGATATACCCAAAGGTTTATAAATCATGCTGCTATAAAGACACATGCACACGTATGTTCATTGCGGCACTATTCACAATAGCAAAGACTTGGAATCAACCCAAATGTCCATCAGTGACAGACTGGATTAAGAAAATGTGGCACATATACACCATGGAATACTATGCAGCCATAAAAAAGGATGAGTTTGTGTCCTTTGTAGGGACATGGATGCAGCTGGAAACCATCATTCTTAGCAAACTATCACAAGAACAGAAAACCAAACACTGCATGTTCTCACTCATAGGTGGGAACTGAACAATGAGATCACTTGGACTCGGGAAGGGGGACATCACACTCCGTGGCCTATCATGGGGAGGGGGGAGGGATTGCATTGGGAATTATACCTGATGTAAATGACGAGTTGTTGGGTGCTGACGAGTTGATGGGTGCAGCACAGCAACATGGCACAAGTATACATATGTAACAAACCTGCACGTTATGCACATGTACCCTAGAACTTAAAGTATAATCATAATAATAATAAAAAAAAAAAAAAGAAAAAAAAAGAAAATCCTAGACTCGGCCGGGCGCGGTGGCTCAAGCCTGTAATCCCAGCACTTTGGGAGGCCGAGATGGGCGGATCACGAGGTCAGGAGATCAAGACCATCCTGGCTAACACGGTGAAACCCCATCTCTACTAAAAAAATACAAAAAATTAGGCGGGCGCCTGTAGTCCCAGCTACTCCGGAGGCTGAGGCAGCGTAAACCCGGGAGGGGGAGCTTGCAGTGAGCTGAGATCCGGCCAATGCACTCCAGCCCGGGCGACAGAGCGAGTCTCCGTCTCAAAAAAAAAAAAAAAAAAAAATCCTAGACTCCACAAAAAAAAAAAAAAAAAAAAAAAAACCTCTTAGATTTGATAAGTTCAGTAAAGTTGCAGGACAGAAAGTTAACAAACATCAGTAGATTTTGTATACATCAATAATGAACTATCTGAAAAACAAATCAAGAAAGCAATACCATTATATACTTACAAAATATGAAAATAAAATACCTAGGAATAAATGTAACTAAGGAGGTGAAAGGCCTCTACAAGGGAAACTACAAATCTTTGATAAAAGAAATTGAAGAAGATACAAATGGAAAGACATCCAATGCTCCTGGATTAGAATAATGAGTATTGTTAAAATAATCATACTACCCAAAGCAATCTACAGAGTCAATGTAATCCCTATCAATCAATTTTTCACAGACATAGAAAAACAAGCCTAAAATTTGTATGGAACCAATAAAGAGCCCAAGTAGCCAAAGCAATCCTGAGCAAAAAGAACAAAGCTGGAGGTATCACACTACCCAACTTCAAAATATATTACAAGGCTATAATAACCAAACAGCATGATATTGATACAACAACAGGGACATGGACCAATGGAACAGAATGAGAACCCAGAAGTAAACCCATATATTTACAGCCAACTGATTGTTGACAAAGGTGTCACAAATATATCTTGGGAAAAGGACACCTTCAATAAATGGTGCTGGGTACACTAGAAATCCATATGTGGAAGAATTAAACTAGACCACTACTTCTCACCATATACAAAAATCAACTCAAGGCCGGGCGCGGTGGCTCAAGCCTGTAATCCCAGCACTTTGGGAGGCCGAGACGGGCGGATCACGAGGTCAGGAAATCGAGACCATCCTGGCTAACACAGTGAAACCCCGTTTCTACTAAAAAATACAAAAAAATAGCCGGGCGAGGTGGCGGGCGCCTGTAGTCCCAGCTACTCGGGAGGCTGAGGCAGGAGAATGGCGCAAACCCGGGAGGCGGAGCTTGCAGTGAGCTGAGATCCAGCCACTGCACTCCAGCCTGGGCGACGGAGCCAGACTCCGTCTCAAAAAAAAAAAACAAAGAAAAACAAAAAAAAAAATCAACTCAAAATATTAAAGACTTAAATGTATAGCTTGAAACAATAAAACTATTAGAAGAAAATACAGAAGAAACACTCCAGGACAATGGTCTAGGCAAAGATTTTATGACTTAGACTTCAAAAGCAGAGACAAGAAGAAAAAAATAGATAAGTGGGACTATATTAAACTAAAAAGCTTCTTCACAGTAAAGGAAACAATCATCAGCGTGAAGAGACAACCTGTTGAATGAAAGAAAATATTTGCAAATTATTAATCTGACAAAGGACTAGTATCCAGCATATACAAGAAACTCAAATGAAACAGGAAAAAAACAATCCCATTAAAAAGTGGGCAAAGGATATAGACACTTCTCAAAAGAAGACATACAAATGACCAAAACGTATATTTAAAAAAATGCTCAACATCACTAGTAATTAGGGAAATGCAAATCAAAATCACAATAAGGTATCATCTTATTTCAGTTAGAATGGCTATTATCAAAAAACAAAAAAATAACAAATGTTGGTAAGGACATGGAGAAAAGAGAACTCTCATACACTGTTGGTGAGACTGTAAATTAATATTGTCATTATGGAAAAGAATGTGGAGACATCTCAAAAAACTAAAAGTAGAATGGCGGTATGATCCAGCAACCTCACTACTGGCTATTTATCCAAAGAAAATGAAAACAGTCAATCAAAACAATATATGCACCCCCATGTTTATCACAGCACTATTCACAATAGCAAAGATATGGAATCAACCTAAGCATACTTCGATAGATGAACGGATAACAAAAAATGTTAAATTTACAAAAGAGAGTATTATCTAACCATTAAAAAATAAAATCGTGTCATTTGCAGCAACATGGATGGAACAGGAAGTGAAATAAGCCAGATACAGAAAGACAAATAGCTCGTGTACTCACTTACATGTGGGAGCTAAAAAAGTTGATCTCCAGAGGGTAGAGTAGAATGATAGTTACCAGAAGCTGAGGAGGATGTAGATATGTGTGCAGGGGGGAAGGGAGGGGGTGTGAAGGGAGATCTAATGGGTACAAATATATAATAAATAGAATGAATAAGTTCTAATGTTTGATAGTAGAGTACGGTGCTATAGTTAACAAAAATGTGTTGTACATTTCAAAATAGCTAAAGATGAGGACTTAAAATGTTCTCAACACATAGAAATGATCAATGGTTGTGGTGATGGATATCCTAAATACCCTGACTTGATTATTACACATTCCATGCATGCAACAACATATCACATGTATCCCATTAATATGTACAATATTAAATAATATGTATCAATAAAAAATTTTTTTTTAAAACAGAACAAAATATGAGACAACAGTTTTCAGTCAGGGGAGACCAGGTGAGCAAGATAATGATCCCTGAGAGACAGAAAACAAATGAGGAGAACTCTGTGATTGTTCCTAGGTTATTGTCTGGAGACAATATTCAAGCCACAGAACACGGAAAGGGAACCCAATCAGAGCCCAACTGACTCCCTTTGTTGAGGAAACAGCTGGGGATCCAGGGAGATTGCAGAGGATAGAGTTTAAAAGTTAGAGTACCATAAAGGAGAGTGTTTCAGAGAGTAAGACCTCCAGAGAGCCACAGAGTGTTCTTCTCAAGTGTTCAACTAAATACTAACCGGCACATGCATGTGAAGTAACTGCCAAAGGCTGTGAAAAGAACCACCCAAGGTGAGAAAAACAGAACTATCTCAGGAGCTCACTAGGGCTGGAAAATTTTGTTTCCACCCTCTAGAGTGGAAAATTTCATAATTCAAGGGGAATCAAGAAAGTATTCAGAAGGGTATTGCCTCAGCAGTTGAGCAAAATTAGCTATAAACTGAATGCTTACTGTTCTGCTTAACAAAATTTAAAAGCAAGCCTCAATGAGATCATAGTGTTTCCAAGTACCTGAACGATTTACAGGATGATGTGCAGGAAAATAAAAATATCCAGCAGTTATAAAGATAAAAATTCACAATGTATAGAATCCAACAAAATTACGAGAAATGCAAAAAAGAGAAAATCTATAATGAGAAGCAAAATCAATTATTTAAAAACAGATCAAGAAATGACAAAAATAATGGAATTCATAAACAAGGACATTAAAAGTTATATTTCCTGTATTCAAGAAGACAGGAAATACTGAACATGCTTAATAGATACATGGAAGATAAAAAAGAAAAGCTAAATCAAAGTTCTAGAGGTGAAAATTACACTGGATAGGATTACCAGCAGATAAGACCACATGGAAGATACAATTAGGGATTTTGAAGATATAGTAATATAATCTACATAAAATAAAGCAATGAGAGAAAAAAGACTGGAAAAACAGCACTGGAAAAAACAGTAAACTGAGATTTCAAGTAGACTAATTACCAATCTGAGTCCCCCAAGGAAAAGGAAAGGAGTCAGAAACAATATTTGAAGAAATAATGGCTATAAAAATTTCAAATTTGATAAAAATAATAAGTACGCAAATCCAAGATCAACAAAACCCAAACACAAGAACTAGAAAGAAAATTAATATCTTAAAGAATAGAAATCAATGTTTAAAAAATCATGATAGAAAAATCATAAAAAAGATAAAAACTATATTATATGTACAGATATTAAGATAATGACAGCAAACTTTCAGTTGGAAACTACACCAAGTCAAAAGACATCTTTCAAAAACAGAAGCAAAATAAAGATTTGCAAATATACAAAGATTAGAGCATTAATCACCAGCAGATCTATGATATAAGAAATGTTAAGTCTTTCAAACAGAAAATGACACCAGATGGAAATCTAGATCTACACAAAATAATGCAGACCACTAAAAATAATAACTGTGCTTAAATATAAGAAACATATTTTCTTATTTAGCTTTCTTTAAAACAAAACAACAATGCATTATGGGGTTTATAACATACATATAAATAAATGTGTGAATATAACACGAAGGCCAAAGGAGAGAAGAAATAAAAAGTATACTACTTTAAGATTCTTATACTATACTTCATGCTATAACTTGAAGATAATCTGTGATACATTAACATATATCCTATAAAGTCTAAAGCAATCAATAATAAAACAGAATTATAGCTAATAAACAAAAAAAGAGATCAAAAGAAGTCATAAAAATATTTAAATCAAATAAAAGTAGAAAAAGAACCAAAGTGACAGATAAAATACAAATAGCAAGAGGACAGACTTAAACCCAAACATATACATTATCATATTAAATGTAAACCATATTCTTAGCCACAGTACCAGTCTCAATAAATTTGTAATGATCAAATCATACAAAGTATGTTCCTTGTCCACAAAGGAATTAATTCAAAAAGATAATGGGAAAGTCTTAGTTTCTGGGAACCAAACACCAAATCTCTAAATAACTTACAGATTGAAAAAGAAATCCAAAGAAAGATTAGAATGTATTTTGATCTAGGCTGGGCATGGTGTCTCAAGCCTATAATCCCAGCACTTTGGGAGGCTGAGGCAGGTGGATCACTTGAGGTCAGGAGTTCGAGACCAATCTCTACTAAATCCCAACTCTACTAAAAATATTTTTTTAAATTAGCCAGGTGTGGTGGCAGGTGCCTGTAATCCCAGCTACTTAAGAGGTTGAGGCAGGAGAATCACCTGAACCTAGGGGGCAGAGGTTGCAGCGAGCCAACATCACACTACTGTACTCCAGTCTCAGCAACAGAGCGAGACATCGTCTCAAAAAAAAAAAAAAAAAAACTATTTTGATCTGAATAAAAATGAAAACATAGTATTTCAAAATTTGTAAGATACAGCAGAAACAGCAGTTAGTAGAAAATGTGTAGCCCTAAAATATGTATATTAGTAAAGAAGAATGGTTTCAAATCAATGACCTTACCTCTTAACTTAAAAAAACTAGAAAATGCAGAGAAAATTAAATGCAAAATAAGCAGACAAAAGGAAATAAATAGAAAAGCAAAATTCAATTTTTAAAAATAGAAAAATAAAAGAATTGTGAAACTAAAAGATAATTCTGTGAGAACATAAAAATGTTCTGTGAGAACATAATTTTCTGACTATTCTGATATTGCTGTAATCAGAATAGTCAGAAAAAAATAGAGAATAACTAGGGAAAAATAATCTCATTAATGAGAGAGAAGACAGTGCTACAGATGGCAAAGATTTCAAACAAATAATAAGAGAATGTTATGAACAACCTTATGTCAATAAATTCTACAAGGTAGACAAAATAAATACATTCTTTGTATAACACAAACTACCAAAGCTCACTCAATAACAAATAATCTGATTGACGAGCCCTGAGTTTAGTAAAAACTTAAAACTGTAATAAAAATCCTTCCTACAAAAAAGAACACCAGTACTCACATGGCTTCACTGATTAACTTTACAATTTAAGTTAGAAATTACAATCATGTATCACTTTACAACAAGGATACATTTTGATAAATGTGTCGTTAGGCAATTTTGTCATTGTGGCAACATCATAGAATGTACTTACACAAACCTAGATGGGATAGCCCATTACACACCGAGACTATACAGTATGGCCTAATGTTCCTAGGCTACAAACTATAATTGCCTACAGCACAATATTGTAGGCAAGTGTAACACGATATTTGTGTATCTAAACATAGAAAAGGTATAGTAAAAAAATACAGCATAAAAAATTTTTTAAAGGCACATCTGCAAAGGACACTTACCATGAATGGAGCTTGCAGGATGAAAGTTGTTTTGGGTAAGTCAGTGAGTGAGTGGTAAGTGAATGTGAAGGCCTAGAACATTACTATACACTACTGTAGACTTTATAAACACTCTACACTTACGCTTCACTAAATTTATTTTTTAAAATTTCTTTCATCAATAATAAATTAATCTTATCTTACTGTAGCTTTATGTTTTAATTTTTTTTGACTCTTGTAACAACTTAGCTTAAAACAAACACATTGTACAGCTGTAAAAAATTTTTTCTTTTACAGCCTTATTCTATAAGCTTTTTTCTATTTAAAAAATGTTTTCCTTACTTTTAACCTTTTTTGTTAAAAACTAGGACATAAACATACATTAGCCTAGGTCCATACAGGGTCAGGATCATCAATATCACTGTCTTTCACTTCCCCATCTTGTCCCACTGGAAGGTCTTCAGGGGCACTGATTCGCAGGGAACTGTCATTTCTTATGATAACAATGCCTTCTTCTGGAATATCTCCTGAAGGACCTGCCTGAGCCTGTTTTACAATTAACTTTTTTTTTTTAATAAGTAGAAAGAGCACACTCTAAAATAACAATAGTACAATAAATACATAAACCATTAACAAGTCATTTATTACCATTATCAATTATTATATATTATACATAATTGTATATGCTCTGCTTTTATATGACTGGCAGGTTTGTTAATACCAGCATCACCACAAACACATGAGTAATGAGTTGTACTACTACATTACAACAGCTACGATGTCACTAAATGGTAGGAATTTTTCAGCTCCATTATAATCTTATGGGACCATATATGCTGTTCATTGTTGACTGGAACATTGTTATGCAGCACATAACTGTGTATGCTTTCTATACAAATTCTTCCAGAAAAGTAAACACGATGGAATACTTCCCAGCTCATTCTATGACACTGGCATTATGCTGATCAAAAACAGACTAAGATATTATAAGAAAAGAAACCTACAAAATAATATTCCTCATGAAGACTGATGAATTTCCTAACAAAATGTGACCAAATCAAAACCAAGAATACATAACAAGAGTAACATATTGCAAAAGGTGAGATTTATCCCAGGAATATAAGGTTAGTTTAACTTAGAAAAAGAAAAAAAAAAAAAAAAGCCTGATGTGGCGCAGGACCTTCCGGGATGACAGAGTGAGCAATTTGGCAAATACTCTCCCACAAAATGCAATGTTAAAACCAGACAAAATGTGCAAAAACAACCATTTCAGAATGTGTGAAGTAACCAAAGGCACACAAAGTACTGAGAAGCAGTACTTCAAGAAAACTACTGAGCCTTAGTAGAAATAGTAAGTGTCCATAGAGTTTTAGCCTGGAGCTGTCCCTTCCCTCCACCAGCTACACTAAACATGAAAAAAAGAGAGAGGGTGCATATCTAGAATTAAAGAAGTGATATAATCACCAACCTTACAGAAACTAAAAGGATTTCAAGGGTATACTATAAATAACTTCATGCTAACAAATCATGCAACTCAGATGAAATGGACAAATTCCTAGAAAAACACAAATTACCACAACTGACACAAGAACAAACTAGAAAATCTGAACAGACCATAACAAGTAAAGAAAATGAACTAGTAATTAAATGTTCTCACTAAAAAAAGTCCACGTGCAGATGGCTTCACTGGTGAATTCTAAGAAAAACTTAGAAAATAAATAATACCAATCCTCTACAAATTCTTACATAAAACAGGAGGAAACACTTTCAACTTATTCTATGAGGCCAGTATTACCCTGATACCAAAGTCAAACAATCACAAAGAAATAAAAAATTCAGACAAATATTCTTCATAAATATAGACACAAAAACCATTAATAAAATATTAGCAAACCAAATACAACAACATATGGAGAACATTATACACCAAGCAGTTTTTACCCCATCAATACAAGGTGGTTTGACACCTAAAAATAAATTATTATATATTAACAGGTTAAAGGAAAAAAAACAACATCATAATTTCAAGAGACATGGAAGGAGCGCTTGACAAAATTCATGATAAAAACTCAATGCTCTAGAAACAGAAGAGAATTTTCACAACCTGATAAAGGACGCTTACAAAAACACCTAGAGCTAACATCATACTTACTGGTGAAAGACTGAATGCTTTTTCCCTAAAACTGAGAAGAATAAGCACATCTCCTCTTGCCACTGCTATTCAGCATTGTACTAGAGGTTCTAGTTAGCGAAGTTAAGCAAGAAAGGGAAGTCAAAATTGCTCCCTGGCCTTTTGGCTAAGATCACGTTCAAAACGAAAAAAAAAAAAAAAGGAAGAAGAAGGAGGCATCCAGATTGAAAAGAGAGAGGTAAAAATATCTTTACTTAGGGACAATATATTCCACCATTATTTAAAAAAAAAACCCTACTCAACTATTACTAGAACTAATAATGAATTTGTCAAGGTCAAAAGATATGAGAGTCATATACAAAAATCAATTGTATTTATATACACTACCAATGAATAATCCAAAATGAAATTGGGAAAGTAATTCCACTTACAATAGCATAAAAAGAATAAAATACTAGGAAGAAAGAAACAAGACTTATATCCTGAAAACCATAATACATTATTGAAGAAATTAAAAAAGAGGAAAGAGGAAAAACATTTTATGCTTGTGGACTGGCAAACTCACTATGCTATAGATAGATAGCAATTCTATCAAAATTAATCTATAAATTCAACATAATCTCTTAAAATCCAAATAGATTTGGTTTCTGGTTTTTGGTTTTGTTGCAGAAACTGACCAGCAGATCCTAAAATTTATATGGAAATGCAAAGGATTAAGAAGAGCCAAAACATTTTTGAAAAAAAAATGGACTAATACACTTCTTTGATTTCAAAATTAGCAATAAAGCTACAGTAACCAAGACAGTTTGTTACTAACATAATCAACAGAACAGAATTGAGATTCCAGAAAAAAAAAAATCCTTATATTTACAGTCAATTGATTTCTGACAAAGGTGCCAAAGCAATTAAGCAAGGAAAGAATATTCTTTTCCACAAATGTAAATAATGGATTCAGACCCTTACCACACCCAACACATAAAAACTAACTCAAAATGAAACACAGACCTACATATAAGATCTAAAAGTATAAAACAGAAGAAAATCTTCATGACCTTGGGTTAGGCAAAGATTTGTTGGTTTTGACACCATAAGCACAATTAATAAATGAAAAAATTAGTAAGTCGGACTTCATCAAATTAAGCCTTTTGCACTTCAAAAAGGTACCAGTAATAAAATGAAAAGGGTAAACATTTCACCAAAGAGTCACAAATGGCTAACACGCACATGAAAAGATGCCAAAATCATTAGTCATTAGGGAAATGCAAACTAAAAACATGAGATACTACTACACACTGACTAGAATGGGTTAAATTTTAAAAGACTGACTGTACCAAGTGTTGGCAAGGATGTGTTGCAATGTTCACACATTGTTGATGGGAACATAAAATGATACAAATACCACTGGAAAATAGTTCGGTAGTTTTTGTAAAACTTAAACATGCAGCTAACACATGATCCAGTCATTTCACTTGCACCCAGGAGAAATGAAGACTTATACATGAACTGTCACAGCAGGTATATTTGGAATAGCCAAAAACTGGGGAGAAACACCAAATGCCCATGAACAGGTAAATGAATACGTTGTGCTATGTCCATACAATGAAATACTACTCTGCAATAAAAAGGAATGAACTATAGATATGGGCAACAACCAACATAGATGAATTTCAAAATAATTACGCTGAGACAGCAACACAAAGCAGATCAGTGGTTGCTTCGGGATAGGTGTAAAGGACGTGAAGCAATAGAGAGAAGGGATTACCAAGGTACCCAAATAAACTACCAGGCATAATAAATGTGTTCATGTGTCATTATCTTTGACATTGTCAAAATTTATTAAAGTGCATATATTCATTATCATAGTTAAATAAGTTTAGTTTATGTCAATTGTACATTCATAAAACTGTTTTTAAAAAATGTATCTCAGAACAAAAAAGAACTATTATGTGGCATTACAACTCTCCAGGCAAGAAAGAATGATGTCATAGACTGGGATGGAACCCACAGAAACAGAAATGTAAGTAGATAATTTTAAAGTTTATTAAAATACAGAATTGACAACACCTTTTTGGTGAAATGGATATTGAGAGTTGAAGGAAAGGAAGGAATCAAGGACAACTTTTATTTTGGCTTTGGCAACTGAGTGAATAGTGGTGCCATTTACTAAAATAAGGAAACTAGGATAGTATGACAGATTCAAGGTTTCTCATCACATCACCAGGAGTGGGTCAAACTGGTTTTACAAGCTTAATAGATTTTAAAACAACAAACTAGGGTTCACAGAATTCCCTATTACCCAGTTTCACTTTCTGCAGTTTCTGCTTTCTGTGGTCTACAACCCACAGTCAATTATAGTCCAAAAATAGGTAAGTACAGTTTATATAGTAAGATACTTTGAGACCAAGAGAAGAGACCACACTCTTATAACTTTTAACAGTATATCATTATAATTGTTCTATTATTAGTTATTGTTGTTAATCTATTACTGTCCCTAACATAAATTAAACTTTACCGTAGGTATGTATGCATACAAAAAAACATAGCATATATAGGATTTGGCACTGTCTGCAATTTCGGGATTGCACTGGGCGTTTTGGAACGTATCTCCTGTGGATAAGGTGGCACTACTGTACTGTATCTACAGACATCTAGAAAATAAAAGTGGGATTCTATTCAACTACCACAAATGTGAAAAAGAAATCACGATTTTTGCAGAAAAAGAAAACAGTAATTCATGGAGATTACAAAATGTGCAAAATACCTTTGTCCAAAATAATTTTAAAACTAAATAAATGACTCTGGGAGGCTAAGTGGGCAGATCACTTGAGGCCAGAAGATTGAGACCAGCCTGGACAACATGGTGAAACCCCATCTCTACTAAAAATTCAAAAATTAGCCAACTGGCTGTGGTGACACACACCTGTAATCCCAGCTACTATGGTGCTAAGGCACAAGAATCACTTGAACTTAGGAGGCGTAGGTTGCAGTGAGCTGAGATAATTGTGCCACTGCACTCCAGCCTGGGTGAAAGAGTGAGACTTCTCAAAAAATAGAAAATAAACTTAAACAAATTAAAGGTAGATGTTCATGTTATAAAATAATTACTTACACTATTTTAATTTAATAATACATTTTACTTTGTGATTTTTTTTCTAGAAGTATTACTTAGGACTGTTTATATTTTTAACTAAAAATATTTGTGTCCATTAAAATCAAATCGCTAAGTGAAAGTACAGAATGCTACAGCTTCTTTATTTCCTTCAGCATCTTTGCTTACCTGTTTAATCTTTCAAATAATGTCCCAAATTGTGTAGTTTTATGTGATGGACTGAGAACATCTTGACTTTTATTTAACTTGGAAAGCAAGGAATCAGAACAGTTAACATTACTGAGCTGAAAAAAAAAATTGAAGAAACTGCCAAAATAGTAAATGTACATATATAAAATTTAAATTATTTACCATAAAATGTCATGTAAATGAACTGCATTTATATTTTAAAATTGTAAAAATAGTCCAAAAGAAAGTAATTTTACTACTTATTGAAAACAAAATAAATACTTTCCTAACAAAAAAAGTCAATACCAGTATTTGAGTCATTGTTAAAATAACAGAGTTGATACTACGGTAAGCTAACCATTTTCTCCAAATTGAAAAATAAAAATAAAAGAAAAAAAAACACCCAGAACACGAGGATCTTGAATAACTGTAAGTTAAATTTCTCTGACAGAAAATAATAATGTGTCCCAAGACAAGAGCTATAATTATCTCAGTTCTTCCATTTATTGAGTAACTTTAGATTGCTACTTTAATTTTTCTGAATATCAACATTATTCAGTTCAAAAGGGGGATAGTGTGTGAAGACTATTGTGAAAAGAATATAATCAATTTGTTAATGTGGAACGTACTCTATAAATGTAACTTACTATATTGGCCCAACACTAATCTGTTCAACAATGATTTTTATCTGTCATACATTTGATTTATAACTCATGAAACATAAATGAGAAGTCCAAACACAACCAATGACAGAATTGTCAGGAAAAAAAAAAAAAAAAAAAAAAAAGAGAGAGAGAGTCAAAAAAAGACACTGAAAGTCTTTGGGGGGAAAAAATGTACTAAAGTCAGAGAGAGCTTACACTAATGTCTCAGCTAACTAATACATCTGAGAGACAGTGACAGAGGTGCAAAACATTATCCCTTAAAATAAGAAAGAAATCAAAAGAGAAGAGAATATAGTATTTCATATTCAACAAATACTACTTAACTAAGGATCAGGAAACCCCAAGCCACTTTTTCTTCTAACTTGTTTTTCAACCCATTTTCTTTTGTATTTTATAATTTCATTGTAATTATTTTCACTTTTTTCGAAATTCCTCAAAGTACACTATTAAGTACTTCCCTAGTATTTCATGATGTGACACTATGATTGAAAAGGGACATTTTCTCTTTCCAGTCTTTTACCATGTTAAGTATAACATTATTTACCTCTCTGAGCTCATCATTAACCTGCAGTGTATAATATGTATAGGCAAGAAAGTTAAGTAGAGATTGCACAGATGTTTTATCCTTTATCTTTAAACTATTTAATAGAGCAAGGATGAGTTATAAGCTGATCTAGAATGCAGGTTTTTGTCTTACGAAATACAAACTGAATGGGTAATAGAATGTCTTTCATTGCATCATTCGAAAAGTATTGGGCCTTTATAATAAGGCTAGCATGGGTCACAGAAATGTAATACTTCATTTTCCCTTATCTGGGAAGTCTTTAATAAAAACTTTAACAAAATGGAATTATATATAACTATCATATGGCATATATATAACTGATATGCTATAATACATAGCTATAACTATAATATAATTTCTAAAATTTAGAACTATAAATTAATTATAAATTGATTTATAAATATATAAATATGTCATAAAACCACTGCATGCTAAAAATAAGATAAATTCAAAACTAAGTATTCCTATTAACAAGACATAGTGTTTACATAAGCATTTTCCTAATTACCATTTAATTAAATTTCATTTTTAGTAGATTATTTCCTGGTATGCTTTATGACAGATGTATTTTAGAATTTTAATATTTATATATTTTATATTTTTAACTTTAGAGCACACAATGATTGAACAACATTTTAGCACTACATATCTCTACATATTTGTATAGTGTTGATCAAAAAACAAACATAAAAACTTGTCATCTTTCAAATTATAAAGAATCAAGCCATCACATTTCACACTTTAAGACTACTATGACATCTCTGAAACTATATATTGCTTTCACAGGACACTTTCCATATCATGCATATTGGGTCATCATGACATCACCAACTAATCAATTACAGTGATTATAAACATCAACTACTATATAACACACTGAACTACTTTCAATTCTACTATCAATAGTTTTCTAATAGAATGATAAATTCCAAGATTTTTTTAAAAAAATACCCCAGCTCTGGGATTCACAATCTTCTACACTGCAAAGAATTAAGTTTTTGATCTAAAGGGAATTATCCTTAATTTATCTCCTAATTTTTTTATATCTATAGCAATTCAAAATGTAAATATTTTAAATCTATAAAAAGAGAAAAAAAGAGTTTCATGAAAATACAATGATATAAAATGCTAAGAAGTAATGATTCAAAGGTACCTGGTCATTCTGCTTTTTTTCATATGCAAGTTTCTGAGGAGTAGGTGCTATTCCGGGTGTGAAATTTAGTTTTGAAATATGTCTGTTAGAAGCTAACTCCACTGAAAAAGATGTTGGAGTGAAACTGCAGTTCTCTATTTTGCTGAACTGAGGGTCAAGCGTACTATATGAGTCCATGCCTTGTGACTATAGGAAAGAAGATAAAATCATTTACATTACCAAAATATGTAAACTAGAGAAGAGAAAAGTCAAAACAGTGAAATTAAAATAAGTGAAAAGGGCAGGGGTTACAAAAGAAAAAGTCCTAAGGCAAGGCAACCCATCAGTAATTGACAGAATTTACTAGGAAGAGAGTGGTTATTAGCGAAGGCTATATACTCAAGAGCACCTTTCCCTCTGCCTACCCTACTCCTGCTCCTCTCCACCCTCCATTCCTGTAGACTACCTTCTAAAGACAGGAAATCTGAGTTTCATTAACCCATAATCCAGGTGACAAGATTTCTAAGGGATTTTAGTATCATTGCCATTATCTTTCTGATCTAGCTTAACTCTGGCAATTCAAAGGAAAAAAAAAATGATAGCTAACAAAATGACATTAGATGTTAAAGTTTCAAGCTTTAATTATATTTAATTATAATCTATGCATTTTCTAATTGATTAAAATTTTATTTGCTAAGAAAATTATTTGCTATACTTTGAAAGAGAAATCATCTTGGGATCCACGTGAGAGTTGGACATCACAATTTGATATAAAGTAATCTGGTTACTATGTTTGAACAGATGAATTGCTCAATAATCACGTGAACCCCAAGTAAGAATCCCTAAGTGAATTGTCCTTGGCAGCTCATCAGTAACAAGCAGAATCAAATGTTATGCAAACATAGGCCTAGTCACATTACCAGTAGTCCAAAGGGATTCTCATAAGCAATCAATTAAAATATTCTCAAGGCATAGATTTCCCACCTGGAAAACTTTTAAAAGAATTAAAGACTCAAAATTTTCTTTAAAATAATTTTCTCCAGTATTCAGACATTTAGATCATTAGGCGGCATGTCACAATTGCTGAAATAACTTATAGAATTTTTTTTTTTAAATCTCACCTGGACTGGGCCAAGATCTTCCTTGCTACTTAGTCTTTGATAGTTTATGCTAATGAAAAGAAAAATTTAGGTTAAAAATATAAATGGAAATAAAATTGACTGTCCTTTCCTGTATTTAAAATTCATACTGCTCTACACAAAACACACAGAAACCTACATAAATCATTACAGGGTCATAATATTACTCAGTTTTATAAAAATTATATTAATACTAGAGATAGATATTTTTATGATAAGGTAAGTCAAACAAAGTGTACAAAATCTGGATCATTTGATAAAGGTCTTAATCATTGTATAATACTGTTAACAGCCAAACAAACAAAAACTGGAGGTAGAAGGTAAGTATTTTATACAGTTTCCAGTGAGTAAAAGTGTTGATAATAACCAGTTTAAACATTAATAATATAAATCCTAGCTAAAACCTACTTGGTTTCTGTATCATCAAGGCAGAGTTTAGAAGGTACACAGTGAGGCGATATTGGGAGTTCTAAATTATGCTTTCTTAGGGGCATTTTTATGCCTCTATTCATGTTCACATGGGTTGGTTTCCTCACAGTTTCTACAATAAAAAATATATAATTATAATTTTAAAATAAGAGTAATAAAATCTTGTAAAAGTACTGCTTAATATATAATGTTCATTACATAAATGTACATCTAAGAAATTTTACTAAAATATTTACATTCTGTCAGTGTTAATAAATCATTACATTATAAACAACTATCACAGAGACTTTAAAATATATTTTTCTTCATTATCTTATATACTCATTATAGGTGCCCTATTAATTTAGTTCTACTTTTTCTTCCACCAAGATTTCTCCGATCTCCAAACTATATTAGATACTATGTTATATATTCCCACTGTACTTTATATTTTCCCTTTCTTTGGTCAGTACTTTCACCCACTGTATTTTTGTGATACACCCACCCCAACTATATACATAGTTATAGTGTAGATTTTATATCTTCTTATAAAACCCTGCCTCAAGCCAGGCACAGTGGCTCATGTCTGTAATCCCAGTTACTAAGGAGGCTGCAGTTGGAGGATTGCTTGAGGCCAAGAGTTCAAGACCAGCTTGGGCAACACAGTGAAACCCTGTCTTTAAAAACAAAACAAAATAAAACTCTTGCCTCTCTGGATAAAATACGTGATTTGGCAGTAGCCATCTGACTAAAGATGAACCAATAATAGCATCCCATTCTTCTAGTTATAAATGAAATTGTTTCACTGTGAGATTGGTACCAGTAGCACAAGGCAACATTCTTACAGTGGAATTTTGAAATGTGGGACCAGAGAAACAATTCTCAGTATTTCCTTGGTGGCAAAACTAGAGGAGGTGAGTAATATTAGTTTCTTAAGGCCATGTTTTGAGCCTCAATGATGAAGACAGCCTGAGAAAATAAAGTTAGTAACTGAAGTGAAAAAGAATCTTGATAGTATCCAAGTTCCTGTTTCGAGTCATCTCTGAGGCCCACTGCACCATCACTCTTCCTGTTAAAGGAGTAAAAAGGTATCTGTTTTGAATTTCTGTCATTTGCAGCCACAAGTCCTGACTAATAAAGTTTGCTTTCTGTTTTATCCTCAGCACCCAATAGAGTACTTACAGTGGGTACCCAATAAAAATATGCTGAAGAAATAAATGAAAAGAAAGTGCAGGGGTTCAGGACATTATCCCCAAATAAGACATCCTGCTATTTAAGAAAATAGCAGAAGGAAGAAGGTTACTCTCAGCTTCCCCCTGAAGCAGGTCATAAAACCCTCATTTGAGAGGTGCTCTGGTTATACTTGGAAGAAAATAATATCCCTATCTCTGAAGACACAGGGTCACAAAGAAGAATCTGAGCAAAGAGGTCTTGCTAAGATCCCCTTAGTTTATTACTATTAGATCATTCTTTTAAAAATCCAATCATACTTCTTGAGGACTATCCACTTTTTCATCAAACCTGACAAGAAAAATACACAAGTTTAGCCATTTCTTCCAATCTTAAGATATTAACTTTTTTATCAAGGCTCTTGTGTCACAGAAAACTTACTATAAATCTGTATGTTTTTATCCTGTTAATCTGTCTTTTGTTATTGAAGCTTTAGCCATAAACCTAGCAATGGATGAGGAAATATATTTTTATTACCCTACGACTGGGAATAAATAAAGGTAAATACATCAAAGAGATTTACAACAAAAAGTTTTATTCTCAAAGTCCATGAACAATGTATTTATTCCTTCTAAAGTATAACTAAATTTACTTGTGTAAACTGTTATCTATGGAGGGAGGAAAAAAATGACGGAGAAAGGAAATGAAATATTAACAATACTCTGATGAATTTCTATCCCTTCCTGATAAATTGTCTTATTTTTATGCTCTCATTTTTAGCAGTTGTTTTAAAACTTAAATATCATACACAAGTTCCTCTGAGAGAGGAAAAATATACTCTAATTAAGCTTTTTATTTACTTGAAGAATCAAAATATATGACAAAACGGACTTTATTTTGCAGTATTAGACTGCTATGATTAACATCCCAGTAAAGTGTAATAAATAATTCAAGTGATGGCATAGGAAACTAGTCATTGAGGCAAGAATGTTTCCAGATCTTCCTTTCATACCTATCCTCTAAATATAAAGAATAGTTAATTTGTTGACATGTATTAACATTTATTCCCTGCTCTCTAGCTAAACTTTGGTAACTACCTACCTGTATAGAATAATATAACAACTGTACTATAATAAGTTTAATGACACCTAATAAATTAGTTTTATATAACACATACACAACATAAAAATAAAAATAAATGGATTAAGCAACAAAACATTTTAAGCAGATATTAACTAGGCATCTAATTTAAGAGAGCAACCAAATTTTAAAATTAATTTTCCACATGCTTTGAGCTCTAAAATTACAAACTAATTAGAAGGCTAAACATTATTATGATTACATCAAGTTCAAAACAGAATGCAATTGGAATGACTTACCAGGGATTTTCTTCTTGCAAGATATCTGATTTACCATATATAGGTTAAGAATGTCTAAGCTGACAGCAGAATTTTTGACAGGAGATAAAACTCCGAGTGATTTCATTTTTGATTTTAACCTGTGTTTTTCAAAATATTCCTAAAATAATTAAAAAGTAAAAATTATGCAGCAAATACGTGGTTTTCAACAGAATTATAAATAATAAAAAGCAATCCTGTTATTAAGTCATTGACTTGATATTTTTATATTTTGTGACATCTTTGTATGTTTACAAATAAATTACAATTAATCATAACTTGCAGTTTGCCTAAAGACTAAATTTCACAGCCTTTTATGATCTTAAGCATAACCTTTAAAACAGAATGCTATAAAGCTATTCTCTGAAATCAAAAGATTAGAAATTATCTGTATATAGAAAGTTAAAAAAATCTAGTAACAGAACAACAATTCTGACAGGCCAAAATCTTGTTTTTCTACGAAGTATGCTATTCTGCAGATATAGAAAACCTTAAAAATATGTACAGCTGAGTGCCATTGAAAGTCAACAGAAATGAAGAAAAAAAAAGCTATGTGCAAATTAATCTGCAACCAAAGCCAATTTCATTTATTTGTTATCCCTCCAGGATTCCTAGATGTTTGTTTTTTAACCAGACTTGCACATAATTATCACTTTATCCAGTTTTTATTTTCTTTCTGTTTGAATTATTATTCTTTCTTATTGCCATTCTTTCTCTTTCAGGTTACATCATTAATTCATTTAAATAAAAATTAACTATTTAACATTTATTTATCAAGCCACTATTATGTGCTAGATATTAAGACACTGTGAAAACATCTTCTCTTCCATTATAACTCATTATAACTTCTCTTCCATTATATAACTCATAATATAATGCTATAAATGTAATTATAAATGTGAAATTGTCAGAAATGAGAAAAAGCCAAGATGGCAAAATATTTAGTGCAAGAGGTCATAATCTGAAGAGGTTACATATCATATTTATTTTCAAGAAGTTGAGGCTCTTTCACAGTAACATCTCAGAATATTGTTAATTATAACTTTTAAGTTTGTAAAAATCTTGTAAGAACTATAAGAGACTTGCTAATGATCACACAAAAAAAGTAAATGTTTTACAAAATAAATAATAGATAAAAGGATTTGTTCACATTTCATTTGAGTGATCTGGAACCCCAAATTAGACTAAAATGTATTTTTAAAGACTACACTATGGTTAAGCAATGAAATAACAGGATCTTCAGGATGTAAATATTTTTCCCCCTTGAAACAATAACTCAGTCATTGCTAGATCTTATAATTGATTGTGTCCTGGAATTAAGAACTTGTTAGTTCATCTGTACAAAGTACAAAGGCACTATACTTTGTGGTGGATAAGACCATAGTGAGGGAGATGATGACACAAATAAATACAACTGACTATGATTGGGGATGGTATCAAATCCTAGGAAAGGTATGTAAATTATTGTTTGGGGGCAGGGTGGGTACAGGGAAGGGAGGAGGACAAGGAAGATTTCTTAGGAAATGGGTTCTAAGATAGATAGATGAGTCAGAGCTATCCAAAGAGGGTAGGAATGTAAGGTTCCAGGAATAAGGAAGAACAACACAAAGACTGTCAAAGGGACTAAGCCTTTATTCCAGGAAATATGTTGAAGAAGTCTGTCCCATATTCTCTAGCCATCATGATAGCATCTAATACCTGTTCCAAGAAAGAACAGAAGTACGTAACTAATTGATTCACTTGACAAGACTAAGCTCAATTTTTTTGTCAAGTCTCACTTGGTAAAAACAACTAGAAAACAATTTGAAAAGAATCAGAAAACTTTCAGAAACCAAGTAATCAAATTTTAACTTGAAAACAGTCATTAAAAAGGAACAACCAGAGAGACAGAAATAAAATCTGGAGAATGTACCGAAGAAAGAACAGAAAGAATTTGTTTCCAGATGAAAGGAATGGCAAACTGTGTAGGAGATGGCAACATAATAAAATGAATTGGACTGACAAATATCCTTTCAATTGAACAACATAAAGTTCATTGTTGATGTTAGCAAGATGACTGAGAAATGAATGAGATACAATATAAAAGGGGATAGCTTGGGAAGGAAAAGAAAACATAGATGGTCACTATCCTGCTTTTATAATATCACTCCGTTTTCTTTAAACTTTACTACCTTTGATCGTATTAACATTATTGGGTTTTTTTCTGTTTTAGAACTTTATATAAAGGAATCTTACTGCTTATATTCTGTGAGTTTCTTCTTTTGCTCAACATTGTGTATTTGAGATTCATCTGCATTAATTATATGCAGCTTATACATTTTCACTGCTATGCTATTACTGGATATGCCATAGTTTGTTTAACCATTCTACTATTCTACTGCTAATGGATGTTGGGGCAGTTCTCTTTCCCTCTCCTTCCTTCCCTTTGCCTGTCTTCTTTCTCCTTCTCTCTCTCTGTTTGCTATTTCAGCATAACAATGACTCAAGCAAATCTTGTACATATCCAAAAGGGCACATGTACAAGAGTTTCTTTGCTCAGTTGTAAAGTATATACATGCTCAACCTTACTATGGAATGCAATCAGTGTAATAAAAAATAAAGACAAACTAAATGGAAGTAGTACACAGGTTATGACACCATTACTGTACATCATTTATTAGGTAATAAATGATTATTTAAATTAGAATACCAATACTCAGGTAGTGAGAAGTGGTCAGATTTGGGATACATTTTGGAACTAGAAGGACAGCAGTAATCAAAATGATCTTTAAGTCTCTGACTGAGCAAAATGAGTGGCTAATTAAGTATCAACAAGGATGTAGAAGAACAAAGGAAGGTGGCCTCCAGTTTCACTTAGGTGAATGTATTGGTGGTAGAAAAACACTTCAAGGTCATTGTTCTCATCAGGCTGACAAAAATAAAAACATTTTTTTCTTTACCTTTTGCTTTCTCCTTTCCTGCTTGATCAGAACCCTGGACCTGAAAAAGGAAGCAGAATAAAATACATAGTGATTAAAGAAATGACCTTTAAGACAATTGCCAGTTTAGCTTAATAGAAGATTTAGAGTTAAAATCTAAAAGTGTAGTATCATTGCATTTTTTTCTGAAAAGAAACTATAAAAATATTCTTAAAGTATTTACAGTATGATGTTTCACAAAATTTTCTTAGATAGGAAATCCAAGATCTAATAAAAAACAAAAAACTGCATACTGATGATGAATAATTAAGTATAAAATAAATCTGAATTCTAATGCTAAGATAAGCAAAAAAAAAAAAAAAATGCATTGGAAAGAATATATCCCTGAAACATTCTTATCTGATAGCAATATTCTTGGTCAACATTCTTCTTTTTCTTTGTATTTCAACATTCTACTGAAATCAACAGAGAATAGAGAGGAAGTTGAAATCTACTTGGGATCTAAGGAAATGTGAAGTGTATTGCTAGAGCAACATCAGTTACATTAATATATCAGCTGTATTTACTTGAAATCTCATATCTATGTCTTAATCTGTTCAGGCTGCTATAACAAACTACCATAAAGCCAGGGAGCATACCAAGAAGAGAAATTTATTCCTCACAGTTCTAGAGGCTAGGGAGTCCAAGATCAAGGCACCAACACATTCGATGTCTGGTGAGGGCCCACTTTCTGGTTTACAGATGACATTTTTTGCAGTATCCTTATTTAGTAAAAGGGGTGAGCTAGCTCTATGCAACCTCTTTCACAAGGGTATGAATCTGAATCATGAAGACACTGCCCTTGTGACCCAATCACCTTCCAGAGCCACCCCCTCCTAATACCATCACCTTGGGAGTCAGGATTTTAACATATGAACTTGGGGGAAACACAAAAATGCAGACAATAGCATCTTCTTTAAAAAAAAAAAAAAACCTAGTAGTTCTAGATGTGTTTTGTATCGATAATCCCTGAGCCAAATACAGCACTGAATACCAATGACAGTGCAGTATTTAATGGTTATATTTGTTCTATTAATAATAGTGGAACACTATAAAATATTCACGACAATATTACCAGATTTACATAACTTTTAGACATGCATAACACTATGGCCTCAAATTCAAGATTTATGTAAAAATAAGTAAAACGACACTGTGTCTTAACTATATAATATCTAATATCAAAATAATCATCGCTAATACTAAATACCATATATCTTTCACCATTCTAGATACTTCAGACACCTTACATGTATAAGCTCATTTAATTCCATGGCAGCTCTGTAAGGTAGGTTCTATTTCTGTACCCACTTGACTGATGAGGAAACTAAGGCAAAGACAGGTTAAGTAACTTCCCCAAGATCACACCGCTTATAAGTGGTAGAGGCAGAATTCAAATCCAGGGTGTCTGATATTGGAGTTCTTAGCCAAAACTGCCTTTCAAGTATATCAACCAAGAATATACAAAGTTGTTCATTTTTCCCAGTGATTTTCATAAACTTTACCAATGACAATTACTAAATACCCCAGACTTTGCAACTTATTGAATGTGTTCTTTAACATACTTCCCATTAACTTTGTTCCCCCATGCAAGAACTAACCAGGCCCAACTCTACTTAGTTTCTGAGATCAGGCACGTTCAGGGTGGACTCATTAGAATCCAGCTGACTCATTAGCTATGTCTCAATTGACCATTTGAACTCATTGAGCAAAGAACCTTATATATTCTGCTGCATGCAGCATCATAAGTGTACTGCTGCCATTCAAACTTTACAAAGAAAAATTTCAAAAAAATTCATTTTACTGACTTACTTGCTAAGACTAAGGAGGATCTGAGAAATTAGTTTATTCTCCATCATTTTAAAACTCGCAAAGCTTATGCACAGAAAGTAAAGTGACTTTTCAAAGTTCAGAAATATAGAAAGTATAACAGAGCTGGCAGTATTACACAATCCAGACTAAAAAGAGTTAACAAAAATAAATGTTTATTGTATAAGCAGTTTCCATGTTATAGAGCTCAGTAAAACTAAGACATCAAAATAAATATGGTCTTCATATATGTATGCATTGTGTGATTTTATTCCAGGCTGATTTTCTCTTATCCAGGACATTCATGGCTATCACCAAATGCTACATACTACTTAATGCGCATCCCTATGTGCCTAAGAAAAAAATTAATTAGGAAGTTAACACTAATATCTACATCAGCCTAGCAATCACTAGACTGCAGTGAAAATGAAAAAGGATTCTGACATATATGTCAAAGGTCATTTCTTAAACAGAACATTTTAGAGTATTAAGGCTATCACTGTTATTAAGAGAATGGTATGTCCACATAAACTAAATATTTTCCCGAATACAGTCACTCTCAATTATTTGCACTAAAGAAGAAGAGTGCGTCAGTCAGAATTCTTATAAGCAACAGAAAGTACATTTGGCTGATTCAAACAGAAAATAAATTTATTAAAAGAAAAATGGATAGCCAAACAGACCTGCTGAGAAGGCATGCTTGTCAAATGGCAAGAACAAGGAAGTCTAGGCAGTTTTGGGAATATGGCCAAAATCATGCAACAATTAGTCTCATAAGGATACCACTGCTGGCACTGGTGAATACTGGATACTGCTGACTATACCATTTCCACTCCTGGACAGCACTTCCCCTGGCATCCTTGTCCCTGAAAATTCAATCCTGCTGCAGCTCCTACAACTGCCTACTACAAAACAGATGAACTGCAGTCCCTATTTTCTTGGTTCACTAACTCTTGATTCAAAGTACAAGACAAGAGCACCAAAATTGAGCTTAGATCATGTACCCATTCACTAGCTGCAAAACAGACTAGGAAACAAGTATCTAGGCTTGTTTATTTGTTGTTGTTGTTGTTTTCAGCTTTACTATAGAGGAAGGTGGCCTGTACCTATCACCAAAACTCCTAAGGTGGTAGACAGATATACCACACATAAACAGGAGCCTCAGATACTGGTATGCTAAAGAACACAAATGTCTACTACACTGCTATAATAAAATGAAAATAGGTAATGATCCAAAAGTCATTTTTATTTGGCTATGTCAGGATATATGTACTCCTTAATAGTTGCTTCTTGTGGTTTGCTTAGGCCAATATAAAAATAAGACAACAGTGATAAGAGACTATATTCCCTAAGTAGTAGGGGAAACTAGCTGGAACTTTATATATGACAAAAATAAATTATAATTAAAAGGACTTGCCAATGAATCCCTAGCAGTCATTGCTAAAAGCATTCCACACTGACTACTGCAGTATTATGTATGTAGTCAACTGTCATAATTACATTGTAAAGGGTCTCTTTGATTTTATGCAAATGTTCTCCAATATATTTTACTATATAAGTAACTGCTTTAAAACACACCTCTGATCATCATTTAGGGAGATGACTTCCATAGCATGCCCCTACTTAGCTTTCAGTGTTGTTTTACATTCTTCGACTTATGTACTACAACACTCAACCAAACTAAAATATGTGTTTCTCTAATTTTTGTCTTGAAATTTAAATTACTAGTGAATTGGGAGTGAGCTAGAAAGTGGGAATGAGGTTCGTCTTTTTTAAACAGTAATTACTACGTTATTCTGGAAAATGAATTTTTAAAGAAATATGTACAACCATCTCTTTCAATGAAAGTTTGAATGAACAATATTAGTTGTCATTATAATAGGTATTGATTCAAAATCATTTTGTACTTAAAAGAAAATTGGTAGGTCATAACCTCTTCATAGAATCCTCCACAAGTTATCTATTCTAGATAGTAGTAACATAAATATTTGTTACATTATTCTTTGCTAAGAAAGAAAAAAATTTAAAAACAAAAAAGTATAAAGGGGTTAAAGGAGAGAAGGGAGGGAGAAGGGAAGAGAAAGAGAAATGAGAAAAAAGGAGTAGAGGGAGAGGGAAAAACTACCATGCTAATTACAAAAACGCATGAGGGCATTTCTGCTCCTTGCTATTCCTTCTAGTAAGGAAAGGTTTAAAGGAAAATGCTAAAGAAATACTTCCTTTTTTAAAAAAAATTAAAAAGACACAAATGCAATAAAGTTGCCAAAGAAATGTTTAAAAAAACACTAACACGTACATTTTACATGGAGTATGCAGGAACTATTAAAACTGTATTAGGAATTAAAAACTATGAGTGTCATATAAACTGACAGTTAATACTGTCAGTATTAACTTGTTCTTTTTTGCTTCCTTTGTTTTGTTTTGCTTTTTAGTTTCTCGATCAGTTTGTTTTCTTAGGGGCATCGTGCCATGCAAAAGAGACTGCTCCAGACTGCTAAGCTCTTATAATAATATCTTAAATTTGATGAAAAGTGGAAAATTTAAAGAAAATTAATAGACCAATAATTAGCAAATGAAAAACAGTATTTTATGGTTTGTGTCACACTGAAATTAATATTAACCTAAAACATCAAAATCTAACATTGTTTAGCTGGTAGACTTATTAACATTCAAGACAGTAACTAGCCTAGAAAAAGTACTTACATTGGCTTTCCACAAAACTAAAGCAGGTTGACCTGATGTGATAGGAATAGTAATGATACATGTTAGAATGTTATGGCTTTTAAGTAACTTCTCTTACAATGCAAAAGAAAAAGTTTTCACAGAAGTATGAATTACCAAAGAAAGGTATTAAGGGAAAAAGAACGTTAAACCAATAAAGCAAAACTTCATCTAATATTTAGAATACAGAGCCTAATTAAAATAAGTTCTCGGAGACCACATTCTTGCAGTATTTTCACACAGAAAACACTGTTCCACAGCTATAAGCTGTAATCATAAACATGAACAGCCATTTCCTGAGTCACACAGTGGAAGATATTTCAGAATGCAAATGACACTCCAACACAGAAGTATATTTCAAGCTATTTGCATTATCATTAGTTCAAGAAGAAAAAAATGAATATACTTATAGTTCCATTAGTACTATCTCTAAAATTTAGAAATAGTCTTGAAACATTTAACATATTTTCATCAAAATAACTAAACTGGTTCTTAGATGCAATTTAGCAACTAATTTTATAGCTACAAACTTTGTAAGATTTCCACAAAAACATTCCTGATAGTCTTACAGGTAGCTAGACTTGGATTTGAATTTTAATAAGCAATATTATAAATACCATAAAACCTCTACATCCCTAAAACAAACTTTTTTAATACTTTAAGTTCTAGGGTACATATGCACAATGTGCAGGTTGCACAGCTATACACGTGCCATGTTGGTTTGCTGCGCCCATCAACTCGCCATTTACATTAGGTATTTCTCCCAATGCTATCCCTGCCCCAGCCCCTCACCCACCGACAGGCCCCAGTGTGTGATGTTCCCTGTCCTGTGTCCATGTGTTCTCATTGTTCGACTCCCACCTATGAGTGAGAACATGTGGTGTTTGGTTTTCTGTTTTTGAGATAGTTTGCTGAGAACAATGGTTTCCAGTTTCAACCAGGTCCCTGCAAAGGACATAAACTCATCCTTTTCTATGGCTGCATAGCATTCCGTGGTGTATATGTACCACATTTTCTTAATTCAGTCTATCATTGATGGACATTTGGGTTGGTTCCAAGTCTTTTCTATTGTGAACAGCACCACAATAAACATACATGTGCATGTGTCTTTATCATAGAATGATTTATAATCCTTTGGGTATATGTCCAGTAATGGGATGGCTGGGTCAAATGTATTTCTAGTTCTAGATCCTAAAGGAATCGCCACACTGTCTTCCACAATAGTTGAACTAATTTACATTCCTACCAACAGTGTAAAAGGTTTCCTATCTCTCCACATCCTCCCCAGCATCTGTTGTTTCCTGACTTTTTAATGATCACCATTCTAACTGGTGTGAGATGGTATCTCATTGTGGTTTTGATTTTCATTTCTCTGATGAACAGTAATGATGCGGATTTTTGCACATGTCTGTTGGCTGCATAAATGTCTTCTTTTGAGAAGCGTCTGTTCATATCCTTTGCCCACTTTTTGATGGGGTTGTTTTTTGTTTTTTGTTTTTTTTTTTTTCTTGTACATTTGTTTACATTCTGGATATCAGCCCTTTGTCTGATGGGTAGATTGCAAAAATTTTCTCCCATTCTGTAGGTTGCCTGTTTTACACTGCTGATAGTTTCTTTTGCTGTGCAGAAGCTCTGTAGTTTAATTAGATCCCATTTGTCTATTTTGGCTTTTGTTGCTATTGCTTTTGGTGTTTTAGTCATGAAGTCTTTGTCTATGACTATGTTCTGAATGGTATTGCCTAGGTTTTCTTCTAGGGTTTTTATGTTGTTCGGTCTTACATTTAAGTCTTTAATCCACCTTGAGTTAATTTTTGTATACAGTGTAAGGAAGGGATCCAGTTTCAGCTTTCTACATATGGCTAGCCAGTTTTCCCAGCACCATCTATTAAATAGGGAATCCTTTCCCCATTGCTTGTTTTTGTCAGGTTTGTCAAAGATCAGATGGCTGGAGATGTGTGTGGTGTTATTTCTGAGGTCTCTGTTCTGTTCCATTGGTCTATATGTCTGTTTTGGTACCAGCACTACGCTGTTTTGGTTACTGTAACCTTGTAGTATAGTTTGAGGTCAGGCACCATGATGCCTCCAGCTGAAAACCCAATCATCTCAGCCTAAAATCTCCTTAAGCTGATAAGCAACTTCAGCAAAGTCTCAGGATACAAAATTAATGTGCAAAAATGACAAGCATTCCTATACACCAATAATAGACAAACAGCCAAATCATGAGTGAACTCCCGTTCACAATTACTAAAAAGAGAATAAAATACCTAGGAATCCAACTTACAAGGGATGTGAAGGACCTCTTCAAGAACTACAAACCACTGCTCAACGAAATAAAAGAGGACACAAACAAATGGAAGAACATTCCAAGCTCCTGCATAGGAAGAATCAATATCATGAAAATGGCAATACTGCCCAAAGTAATTTATAGATTCAATGCTATCCCCCTCAAGCTACCACCGATTTTCTTCACAGAATTGGAAAAAATTACTTTAAAGTTCATATGGAACCATAAAAAACTTTTTAATATAAATCTTTTAAAATGTAACTATTGACAAGAAGAAAAAGGGTAGATAATGAACTGAGACTATTATAACGCTTACAGTTAAGTTTCAAGGAGTAAATAAAATCACACACTGCATAACGATGGTTCAGTCAAGGACAGACAACTTATATTATACTACAGTGGTCCCATAAGAGTGTAATGATGCTGACACCTTCCTATCATCTAGTGATTGCCTAGTTGTCAGAACATGGTAGCAAACATTACTAACATGTTGTGGTGATCCTGGTATAAATAAACCTACTGTACTGTAAGTGGTATAAAAGTATAGCACATACAATTATGTAGAGCCCATAATACTTGATAATGATGATAAAAGACTGTGTTACTGTTTTATGTATTTATTATTACTATACTTATTGTTATTTTAGCATATAGTCCTTCAGCTTATTAAAAAAAAATAGTTAATTGTAGAACAGCCTCAGGCAGGCCCTTCAGAATGTGTTTCAGAAGAAGGCATTGTTATCATAGGAGATGACAGCTTCATTCATGTTATTGCCCTGAAGACCTTCCTGTGGAACAAGATGTAGAGGTGAAGACAATGAGATTGATGATCCCTAACCATGTGAGCCTAGATTAATGTGTATATTTGTGTTTTCATTTTTAATAAAAAACTTTGAAAAGTTTTAAGAAATTAAAAATAGAAAAAAATCTTACACACTAAGGATATAGTCTCATACAGCTGTTCAATGTGTTTGTGTTTTAAGCAAAGTGTTATTACGAAAGACTCAAAAAGAATTTAAAAGTTTATAAAGTAAAATATGTTCCATTAGCTTAAGGTTAATTTATTACTAAAGAAAGAAAAACATCTTTAAAAATAAATTTAGTGTAGCCTAAGGGTATAGTGTTTATAAAGTCTACAGTAGTATACAGTAATGTCCTAATGCTTCACATTCACTCACCATTCACTCACTGACTCACCCAGGTCAACTCCAGTACTGCAAGCTGCAGTCACGGTAAGTACCCTATATAGATGTACCATTTTTTATCTTTTATATGGTATTTTTACTGCATCCTTTCTATATTAAGATTTGTTTAGATACATAAACACTTACTGTTGTGTTATAATTACTGACAATATTCAGTACAGTAACATGCTGTATAGGTTTGTAGCTTAGGAGCAAAAGACTATGCCATATAGCATAGGTGTGTAGTAGGCTAGACCCCCTAGGTTTCTGTAAGCACAGTCTATGATGTTTACACAACAACAAAATTGTCTAATGGTACATTTCTCAGAATGTAACCCTGTCACTAAGCAACATGTAACTGTATATGTATGTACAAATGTGTATGTGTATGATACATGCATGTATCATACACATAAAAAGATATATGTATATAAATATATACACATTTAAAATGTTATTTGTGGACGAAAATATTGGTTTCATTATGTTGTCAATCTCTAAAATATTTTCTACAAAAACGATTTTCAAAAATAAACTTATTTGGCCAGGTGCAGTGGCTCATGCCTATAATCCCAGCACTTTCGGAGGCCGAGGTGGGAGGATCACCTGAGGTCAGGAATTCAAGACCAGTCTTACCAATATGGTGAAACCCTGTTTCTACTAAAAATACAAAAAATTAGCCGGGCATGGTTGTCGGGTGCCTGTAATCCCAGCTACTCGGAAGGCTGAGGCAAGAGAATCACTTGAACCCGGGAGTCAGAGGTTGCAGTGAGTCGAGATGGCACCAGTGCACTCCAGCCTGGGAAACATAGAGATATTTCATCTCAAAAAATAAAAAATATAAACTTATTTCGTAAGTTAAAACTATATATATATATTTACACATATATATGTAAATCTGGGAACATTAAAGCAAAAACAGTTCTTTACATCAGTTACCAGAAGGTTAAACAAAAAGTATAAGCAGAAATATTTATTGTATACTTGTGCTATCATCAATTACTTAAACTGCATATGTCTCTAACAGTGTGTTACTCATAGTTTTCAGAAGAAAGCAGTTTTTCAGTATTAATTCCTAATATTTAAATTCTCTTCATAAAACTGCCTGCAATGTTTAAAATTGCATTTGGTTAATAAATTTAAAACTGTTGAACTTTCAATCAACACTCTGCATAATTCACATTAACTGAGAAAATACTTTCTCTACAGATAATGAAGTACCTGGTAAGCTCAGAACGAATTTTGCCAAATGGAAGATACTATCCAATTTTTGTTTTTATATAAGTATTTAGTCCAAATATTTTCACAAGTACTCTTTGTTATTCAATTTATACCTTATTTTTTACAAGATAAAACTTGACAAATAAGCAGCAATATCTGATTCTTTTAAATATGTATCTAAATGTAGATGCTATAAAACTGTAGACTCCTTCAATTGCATTCTGTTCTTCTAAAAAAAAAAAAATTAACCAATTAAAAGTAGGCACTCCATCAAAACCTTTGTACCAGTCACAATATTCCAATATATCTGAATACCAAAAATATATTTTCAAAGTTAAATCTTGTGCAGAATTCAATTTTAAAAGCCTTATCTTCAATAATTACAATTTACTATGAGCTTCAAAAGTTGAATTTTTGATCAGGCCATTCATGGAATGTTTAAAATAAAAATTTCCAACTGTTTTTGAATAATTTGCCATCAAAGTATAGAGTACCTGCTTATAAAAATGTTCAATAGGCCAGGTACAGTGGCTCATGTCTGTAATCCCAGCACTCTAGGAAGCCGAGGTGGGTGGATCACCTGAGATCAGGAGTTTAAGACCAGCCTGGCCAATATGGCAAAACCCCGTCTCTACTGAAAACACAAAAAATAAGCTGGGCATGGTGGCAGGTGCCTGTAATTGCAGCTACTCAGGAGGCTGAGGTAAGCTAATCGCTTGAACCTGGGAGGTGGAAGTTGCAGTGAGGTGAGATCGCGCCACTGCACTCTAGCCTGGGCAACGAGAGCGAAACTCTGCCTCAAAAAAACAAAACAAAACAAAACAAAACCAGTTCATTAACACTGTAAGACCCATAGATTAATTTATAACATAATTATTCAAAGATTCAAGTGTTCATGAAATTCAATTAATGAAAAGAAGCAAAGAGAAGAAGCTTATAACAACATACTAAAGCATTCCTTTATATACAACATCAGTTTTACTCAAAATACTATAGCTCAGTTACATTACTGAATATCTATAGAATAATTCATAAGTTTTTGACAACTGTAGTTTCTATATGGTAAAATATCGAACTTCTTTTGATGCAACCACAACCAATTATGAGTATATCTCAGCTTCACAGGTTACTTAATTTAGTAAGAACTCCATTTTAACCATTATACTATGGTCCACAAAATTTGTATCCATATTGCAGAAATAATTTTATCTTCAATGATGAACTTAACTAAATTCACAATTGCATTAATGATAATATTGGATGTTTCACCTTTGACAGAAAGAACTTTTAAGAAATTTTTTTGATTCCATGAATTAGATGAAAAACTTATTGGAATTAGCTTATTTTCTGTTTGTGGCATTGATTACCCTGATAAAATTGGCATCATTCAACTGTTTATGAATTTCTGCTAATAAAAGATACATTTACAGCTATCACTCTTATTTTTGAAAATACACAAGAAAAAATTAAATTAAAATAAGTGGAATTAATTTAAAAGCCATTTGATGTAAATGAAAACTCATACTTCACAATTAATTGGGCCTTCTACAGTTATATATATTATATTGTTATCTGCAGGTATAATCTCCTCAAAAATAACTACTGAATTTGAAAGTAAATTCTGATGCTTTTTCAGTAGATTTGTGTCTTCAGAGTTTCATGTGGCCAGTAACATAACCATGGGAATGCTAAATATTGGCAAACATTTTGTGCACGATTTACAGGTTCGTCATCAACATCCTTGAAAAACAAAGTATCAGTAGTCAAATTTTCATCATACATTAACTTTTCCTTTATTTGAGCTCTCTGCTCCCAAAAAGTTTATTGCAAAAGTATTATCAAACAATGAGAAAAACAGTTGTTGACAAACCCACTATAGCAACAGCCTTCACACTATTCTTTGTATCTTGACAGGCCTGATAAGCCTCTATTCTCTACAAACACTTCATTTACTCCTAATCTAAAATTCCCCACATCTCCTATTGACCCCAACCCAAGCATAGGAGCTATTAGCTTGCATTCATGTAACTAGCTGGTACACTAAGTGGCCAGTAGAGACAGCAGCAATAAATACTTCTCCCACCGTACCGAGCAACTTAGTTGTCTCTAGCTGCTCATGTCCCAGCACACTTCCATTTTATGAGCAAGGGCCCATCATGCAATCTTTAAAAGGAGTTGTTTGTTAATTTCCATTTGGAAAATATCAGGAAAAGAGAGCTGGATTACCACTGGATGTCTTCCAGATTTAACCTCATGTTAAAGTGAGAACTCTCTTCACTGCACATATGGCTCACACACTAATAGAACCAGGCAGAGGATTTAAAAAAAAAAAAAAAAAAAAAAAAAAAAAAAAAAAAGAATGTTCATTGATTCTATCTGGGTTCATTTTAACAGAATTATTAATGGTAGTTTATATTTAGTTAAAAAAACAAACACTCTGAGACAAATGCTAAACTGGGCATGCTACTAGGACCACAGGCATAAACCTTGACCATTTCAGGCAAACTAGGATGATGTTCGCGGTACATTTAAGCACTACCCACATTTAACACATGAAGAAAGAAACATAGAGAAGCATAGAGACAGAGGCTAGTTTACTGTAACGCTAACTAAGCTTAAGCTTCATGGTCCTTCACCTGAATGTGCCCCTTCCAAGGCCCTGTATCTAATTTTGTAGTCACAATTTTGTATTCTTTTTCCACAATCAGGGCTCTGCACAACCTGGATCTGCTCCTGTATGGAAAATTTAATAATTAACCAAAATTTACACAGCCTGTGATCCGTACAAAACGAAATTAGGACTTGTGTGGATTGAGTTTCAAGAACAAAGTTATATCTGAAAATGGAAAAATAGTATTACATTTTTTTCCTACCAGAATCCTAACTGGTATCACTATTTTGGAGTCTCTCCCCACTATATTCCAACCTAAATACCACTAACACCACAAACTAATAGTCATAAGATACAATTTTCACTATGTGACTTCTGAATTTGAATGACTCCTCAATAACATAAATGTTCAACGTCTTTGTCTAGCTTACAAACTCACCATCAAGCAGACATATGCAGACATTATCTCCAACTATTCAAGTAATGCTTTTATTTTTTGTTTTTCTCCATCAAACCTTCTTTTGTCCTTGCCTCTGAGTAGCCAAACTCTCAGCTAAACCTATCCTATGTTCTACTATGGTTCACATTATCTACTTTTTATATCCTATTTTGGCCTCTGACATTAAATATTTTCTAACTTAATGGCAAACCATACTTTTCTTCCCCAATACACTAAAACCTTATAGAAAAAGACTAAATTTCAGTTACTTTGTACTTACACCTGCCACAGTGCTTGGTACACAGCACTCAATAATATTTTGCTTAGATGAACTAAGTCTAGGCCTACATTTACAAATGGTAACCTCTCCCTCACCTAAAGAACTTTGGCTAGGTCTTTCTTATGACATTGATTGCATTCTCCAATCTGAATTATAAAAATAAACTCCCTAATTTAAAAATATCTTATGCTGCATGTATAGTGGTATATTTATAGATCTATAACCGATGTGATTCTGAATAGCATTTTGCGGACCAAAGTCTGGTTATATGTTATCTTCCTCCTTTCTTACTACCACCTTCATACCTGAAGTAAGTATGAATTTGGTGAAACTAGTCATTAATAAACAAGAAAATAAAACAATCTTTTCAAAATTAAAAACAAATCAGTGCTTACATATGTTGTCTCTCAAATCTGCACTTCAACCTGATTAGAAAAATACACGGTCTCAGGGGTGACTTCTAGCAAATATGAAATAAATGTGAGAGGTGTAGGTCACTAATTCCCAGATTAGTAAAAAAAAAAAAAAATTAACTGGTGGGACTGACAATAGATTGATATTTTAATTTTGTCAAAAAAGGATTAAAAATAAAAGGGGGCATTTTTGTATCAAAAAACTTAACAAGGATATAACTTCAGAACAAAAGAAAAAAGAGTCTATTAAATTGAAAAACTTGCTATTATCATTGATTATCAAGTCTCAAAGAGACAGTAGCTTGGGAATTCCTATCATATACATGTAAATTAATTTCTTAGATCAATTTCTTTGCCCTCAATGAGGCCTTGGTTTGAAATGCACTGTTATGATATCTTGCAAAGATGGCCAAAAACCAAAACACTAAAGCCAAACTAAGTAAGCAACTAAAAAAGGAAAATAAGGGAAGCTTATTTCTTCCCCAATCACCGGCTCTTTCCATTACAAAACGATATTTTATGTATGACTGGTAAAGTCCCTAAATTGAAGAGCAGCAAAAGGTCAAATGCCCAGTTTCGTTTTTACAAGAAAAGCTATAAAGATCTTTGCAACTGTAAAACTGTAAAGATATTCCTATCAAATGATTCTGCAACTAAACTCAATAATTATCAGGTTTCTATATACAAGAACAATCTACTTCAAATTAGTGTAAGTAATCTGGTTGCTATTACTAAAACATAGATTTGCTTCATTCATTCACTTGAGAAAAGTATACAGAGAGCCCTTTATTAACTGTTTAAGTGTCTTAATGCAGACTTACCTGGTATCACAAACTAACATTTTTCAAGTTCTTAATACCTTCCATTGCAACTCATCTTTCCCTTTCCTAAGAAGCCTCGCTGAAACCTAGGTCTCCAATTTGATCAAGTATTTATTTCACCTCCATTTTAATTTTAAGAACCAGTGTTTCATTGTTTCCCTTTGGTGCTTGCTCTGTGCACTATTTCTGTCCTTCAAGGCTTAGGGTAACTTCCTGTTTCTTCTTTCTCTGAATTTTCACAGCCCTTTTTCGTGATACTTTTATTTACTTTATTTGTGGCACTCATCTTTCTATACAGCATAGCATGGAGAGTAAGCACATTGGGCTCAAATCCTAACTCTGTCATTCACTAGCTGGGTGACTCTACTCCAGTCACTTAACATTAACTAACTATGCTTCAGCTTCCCCATCAGTAGAATGGGAATAATATTTGTATATAAATCATAGCATTCTTAAGAGCAAATGAATAAGAAGCACTTAGAACAGTGCTTGCGACAATATTAAGTCCTATTTAAATATCTATTATTACAGTGATTTACCTAATTTTAATCTCTTCTTTCTCTCATAGGTTCTTTTTGTGGACCAGATGTATTTTTCTTTTCTGAATCCCCCTCTACATCTTACCAATTCCCTAAAAAGGTAGTCATGTAAAAAATATATTTGCTGAATTACTTACTGTTGAATACTCCGGAATTGTTCTGAAGGAACTTTAGAATTGTTCTCCAATCACTTCACTTGTCTGTATTTTAAGTTCCTAATAGTTCTTAAAATGTTTAACCAAAACATCCCTAACAATGGAGGGGGTAAAAAGTACTCCAGGATGGTTTGGGATAAAGATTAAAATTTCTATTCTATTAGCTCCAATCACCTGCCACTGGTTGCTAAAAGCACTATTTCAGATTGAGGCCCTTTAGGACACTATGAATGCCAAGATCAACTAATCTTGTCTACCCTTGCCTGACAGTCGAAAATGGAGATACTCATTTTTTTTTTAATTACTAATCTGGGGCTTTACCATAAGAAGCCCATCCCTCCACGTAAAATTTATTTAAAATTGCAGTTTATCTGAACATTTCACAAGAGTTTTTCATTTCACTCGACAATACATCCATGTTTGTGTGAAGGTTGATCACACAAATTGAGTCATGTATTGTCCAACCACATCAGAGTTGAGAAGCCAGGAGGCAAAAGCACTCAGGGCACAGAGCATTGCTCCAAAAACGTGATTCTCTGCAAGCCAAGCTGCTGAAACTGCCTAGGACCAGTTATACCAAATAACTACTAAAATGAACTTCCAGGAGTCTATGACTAATTTTTAACTACCACCATCACCCACCAATCAGAGCTTGCCAGCTCCTCACAACTTTACTACTGTCAATGAACTTTCTTTCAAAACCATATGTAACATTTCTCTTTTTTTGTAAAATCCCCACCCTTTTCTTTGTTCTTCAGACATACCAAAGACACACTTTGTGTATGCCCTGAATTGCAATCCAAATAAAACATTAAATTTAGATATTTGTCTCTATATTTTATTTTGACTTTGACGTTTGTATAAATTTAAACACATAATTTTTTTTCCCTAATCTCTGATTAAAACTGATGCTTCGGAGAGATGTAACCATGTTTCTTAAACCCCCAGTACCTAGTATCTCCAGATGCTGCACCTCCAGTTGCTGTACCTCATTTTCAGAAACATAATCCTAGAGTACATATTTCCTGCAGTATATTGTTTTTGCGTCCTCCCAATAGCAACTAAAATATTAGTCCCAAAATAGCCATAAAAGTTTGTGATATATGACAGAATAATAGCAACATCTACATTTTAATAGTGCTAAGCATTTGTAAAATTATTTCATATAATCCTATTTAATATTTTAAAGAATATTAAATTCAAAAACATCACATTATAATCATGTATCAACTCAATCCTGTTGAAGCCTGTAAATAAATTTTTACTTTTCTCCAAAGTACAAGTCTGCTGCCAAAACACTAGCCAGAAGTAATTCAGGTAAATTGCTAAAATACAATGCTAGCATATTCAACAGGATAAAAGTGCATGCTAAAATTATCAGGCATAGTTACGATACTTAGTGAATACAAAAGCTGTCTTTCCTCCAATAAATTCTTTAGAACTTAAACGCATTATAATCTAACCACATAATTACTGTCCTGGGTCTACTTGTGACAAAAAAATTACATGTAATGGCTTCTTGTTTCAGTCAAAACAATTCTTCTCATCAAGAATTTTGATCAAATGAAATTACAGGCCCACATGATCTCCCCTCAGCTGGACTTTAAGGTCAATAACAATGAATAGGTTATATAAAACTAAATTGTCAATCTATCACGCTTTATGTTATCAATTCTAAATACAAAATAAATGGCACATTCTCTCAAGTTACTCTAGTAAAAACGGTTCACTTTACTTCCCTTTAAAATACAAACTACAATTTGGATTTATGGTGATACTGCTGCCCCGCCATTGATTTAAGTGCAGCTGGGACTGGTCACAAATAATTTCCAAATTCCAAATGTAAAAACTATGTATCAACTCAGAAGAACCTAAAAGAGGTGCAGACCCGGAAAAAAGGCAGTAGGGGAGGGCTCAGGTGCTAAAAGGCCTCATTAGAGTAACAGCGCATAGAACATGGAGAAGGGGAGGAGGGGCAGCAGGGAAGGTTGCTCACGGGGCCCCCACAGGTGAAGCCTTTTTTAAAGGCAGTGGGAAGAAGCTGAGTTCGTTTTGTTTTGGGAACAGAGACATGGTTATAGAGTCTCCATCGCGATTTGGATAACAATAAAAAGACCCTTTCCTACCAAGTTCTTTCCAGCTAAGGCTGTGACCTCTCCGCCGGAAAGTAGAAAGAGGTGTAGGAATGAATGTCCCAGTCTCAAACTCCAGCTGCACAACTTACCGGGACCCCCCGACCCAATTCATCTTCGCAAATCTTTTGACACCGAGGTCCCTGCGTCTAGAGCTCAGACATCTCAGCTCTGCGCCAAATCGCAGCTTCAACGGGATCCCCCAGGGCCTCCTGACAGTCTCAGAGCCTGAAGAAGCTCCTTCTGGTCCAAGGCCCGAGGCCCAACCTCCCAACAGCCTCTGCGGCTTCTGCGTGTTGCTTCCGGTCCTGATAGGGCCGCAAGGGGACGCTGTGGCAAAGCAGCCGGCCTGGCTGACAACGTTTTCATCGCGGAGGCAAGGCAAGCCTAAATAAATGGAAGCCTAACTATCTGACAGGGGCCACAGGATTCGTGTTTCAAAATATCTCCTTCATAATTTTACCTAGTTCTGACAGGTCTCTGACGTCTTTTTCGAATCAGAGACCAGACTTGAGAAAGAAAAAGAAGGCAAGGACACAGTTAAGGATCACTAACGCTAAAAATGATGTTTCCATTCCCATTAATTACCCCATACCCAAATTCCTTATTCTTCACGTGCAGTTTTAATACTCCGTAAACAGGTGTTTATAAGAAACATAGCACTGTAGTAAGTTACCATTCTGTGCATTGAGTTGCTAAGAGAGCTTGATCAGGCCGGACGCGGTGGCTCACACCTGTCATCCCAGCGCTTTGGGAGGCCGAGGTGGGCAGATCATGAGGTCAGGAGATCAAGACCATCCTAGCTAACGCGGTGAAACCCCGTTTCTACTAAAGATACAAAAAATTACCCGGACGTGGTGGGACACGCCTGTAGTCCCAGCTACTCAGGAGTCTGAGGCAGGAGAATCGCTTCAACCTAGGAGGCAGAGGTTGCAGTGAGTTGAGATACTCCAACCTGGGCAACAGAGCAGACTCCGCTAAAAAAAAAAAAAAAAAAAAAAAAAAAAAAAAAAAGCTTGATCAAAACTTAATTAGATGTAAAGGTCCAAACATGTTAAAATCCTTACTGAAGAAAAAAATCTCAAAACAAAAATTGAATTATGCTATTTGTTTCTGTATTATGTTTGTATATCCTTACAAAACAATTATCTTACAAGCTGTCCTATAATATTTTGGTTAGAAACTAGGCATCTCTTCTTCCAAATAAATGCACAAAGTATATTTTTCTTAAATTGCCATGTGTTTTTCCAGAACATAACCTGGGGAAGATTTCACAATTTGATATATAGTAATCAATTTTTTGTTAAGTCATTGGAAAATAGTATTTAGAATAGGATTATGTCCCCAGGTAGACATCTTGTTTGATCACATAAATCCTGATTTTTATGACAAAATTCACCAAGGTATATCTAAAATTGAATTAGACCAAGTGAATTCAGCATTTCAGAGAATATTAGACTTTGACACGGAGTTGTTTTTTCAGTAACAAAACCATACAGGCAAGGAGGAGCAATGGCCCTGTGTATTAGCCTTTCCTACTTTCAACATTTTAAAACATATTGACTAAATTAACTCAAAGGGGAAATAATTTGCTAAGGGATTAACTGACTCTTTTTTTCTTTATTGTGAGTAAAGGGACATAAGGAGAGGTTGACCAAGTTGTTGAGTAAAGAACTGAGAGCTGGCACTCCATTTGTGGGTGCCAAAAATTAAAACAATTGAACTAATGGAGATAGAGAGTAGAGTGATGGTTACCCGAAGCTGAGAAGGTTAGTGGAGGACTGGGGGAGTGGAAATGGTTAATGGGTTGAAAAATATATTTAGATAGAATGAATAACATATAGTTTTGATAGCACAACAGAATGATTACAGTTAACATTTATCATACATTTTAAACTAACTAAAAGAGAATAATTGGAATGTTTATAACACAAAGAAATAATAAATGCCTGAAGTTATGGATACTTCATTTTCCCTGAAAGATTATTATGTATTATATGCCTGTATCAAAATATTTCATGTACCCCATAAACATATACACCTACTATGTACCCATTAACATTAAAAAGAAAAATACATAAAAATTGCTCTACTGGACCTAAAATAGCACAGCGTTGGACTCTCTTATTAGCTATCAGTCATGCTAGCCTTACTCATGGAGGCATAAACAGCATGGAAAATGAGATTTTAGGTCAACATTTTAGCTATTACACATAACTATCTAATACCTAGTTCTTATTAGAACTGAGAGCTGAATGGGCCATTTCTTCTCCCTTACTAGAGTCACTTCTTTCCTTCCAGTCACAAGGAGGCAGTGAATTAGGCTAAGGAAAGAGTAACCTATGAGATGCATGTTCAGACAAGATATTTACTGGGTTTTCCTTCACAGAAAAAGACATTTCCTTGTGAACCAGGTATTAGATAGTTATGTGTAATAGCTGAAATGTTGACCTAAAATCTCATTTTCCATGCTGTTTATGCCTCCATGAGTAAGGCTAGCATGACTGATAGCTAATAAGAGAGTCCAACGCTGTGTTATTTTAGGGCCAGTAGAGCAATTAGGTAACCTCTTGGGTCAGGAAACAGTTCAAGAAAGCAATATGGCACAGATGAAATACTATTAAGCATTTATTGAGAAGGAAATCCATTCAAAATTCTCAAACCTTTAACAATTTATCTTTACCTATTTCTAAAAATTATTTACTTTCTGGATATTCATAATCTGAACATGCAACATATATATATGTTATGTATACATTTCTGTATATACATGTATATATAATTCTTTTATTACAAAAATAATTTCTGATGTTTTACAGTTCATAAAACATATATAGTCTCTAATTTGTATTTTCTATATCTATAAACTCCATTTAATCCATCTCTTTCATGGATGTCGGTAGTGTATGTGAGAATGTCACACTTAAGAGCACAGTGATTTGAGAATTATTGATTTTTAAAATTATTCTCATTGTTTCTCAAGATCTTTTCTAAGACGATTTCTCCCCTCTTAAGAAAATTTCAGTATTTTCCCATATAAACACACATAAAGTTGAGATGTCTGTGTGGAAAGTAGGCCTATATATGTTTTTTACTACAGTAACAAATGATTTTTTTCTCCTCTTTCTTTCCCAGTTTGGAATTCAAACTAAATTAACATTCTCTTAGCTTTAATTGCACACCGCCAATAGAAAAAAACTGAAAGAAGGCCAGGCGCTGTGGCTCACGCCTGTGATCTCAGCACTTTGGGAGGCCGAGGCAGGTGGATCACCTGAAGTCAGGAGTTCGAGACCAGCCTGGTCAATATGACAAAACCTCATCTCTACTAAAAATACAAAAATTAGCTGGGCATGGTGGTGGGCACCTGTGATCCCAGCTACTCGAGAGACTGAGGCAGGAGAATCACTTGAACCTGGGAGGCAGAGGTTGCAGTGAGCCTAGATTGTGCCATTGCACTCCAGCCTGGCAACAGAGTGAGGCTCCATCCCCCCAAAAAAAAGAAAGAAAGAAAGAAAAGAAAAAGAAAAAACTGAAAGAAATATCTTGACATTCTTAGTTTTTTACTTACATGCCATATATTTTTACTTACGTGCCATATAGACTCAATTGCCTATACAGCTTCCTGTCTTCTTGAATCCTTCCTCTTCCTTATCTGAAGGCTTGTGCCTAGTCTCAGACACTAGGACCAACTCTTACCCTTGAGATCAGGGTGAGGTGAATGGTGGGAGTGAAATTTAGGTGGTTAGAGTTAGGTCTTCACGTAAGTGGCTCAACATCAAATCAAATCTCACATTGATGTTTTCCACAGTTCAAGTAACCCACTTTCAACCTTCCTTGTACCATGATTCAGGTAACAAAATTTCTGTCTTGATCATTTTCCTGATAAACAATTCTTCATTCTCACAAGTCTCTCACTCCAGATGCTAAAAGCTTGTTTCTGCACTACAACCTCATTATCAGTTGGTAAACTGACCTACCTCCACCTAAGTCCTGTTTGAATCTCTAGTGTCCTTTGCTTCTAAATTTCTCACTGCCGTGCTCCTCCCCAATATGGTTGTATGAATTGCAAACCACTTGCCTCAACTTTCAGCTACTGTCTGACCCATGCGTCCTTCTGTGTACCATGTTCTGCCTAACAACATCCTGCCATCACCCCCAGTTAGGTTTACCCTGGCCTTTAACCTGTCCTGTCGCTGCTAACCCTTTTGTGTTTAGCTGTTAGGAAATGTGACAAAAATGAAAGGCAACCTTACCTTGCATACAACAAAACCAAGAGCTTAGGAAGAAAAGAGTTTGACAATAACTTCCATGACCACTATGATCTGTACAGACAGGCTTAAAAGGTCTTAATGGGATGATGGAGTGTGCTACTAATATGGCCAGTTATCAAAAAAACTTGCATGAGTTTGACACTCATGTGTCAGTCAATCTGCTGAATTGAATGCAAACAAATGAAGAGATATGTGATGACTGTCAGAATTAATATAACTACATAAGAAAGAAGTTTTAAAAACTTAAAAATATGATTACTTATAAAAGTGAGGACAGTTCTTTATTTGTGATAAACTCAGTAATGAAGATCATTTAATGCTGAGATGGATTTTATATTCCAGCACAGAGGTTTGCAAACTTCTCTAAAGGGCCAAATAGTATCTATTTTAGACTTTGTTGCATCCACCACTGTGGCTTGAAAAAAGCCATAGACAGAGAATAAATGAATGGGTGTGACTGTTTTCCAATAAAACTTTCTTTATAAACACAAAAATGAGAATTTTATATAAATTTCACAGGACAAAATATTCCTCTTTTGATGTATTTTCAACCACTTTAAAAATGTAAAAATCATTCCTAGCTTAAGGGTCATATAAAATTAAGTGGCAGGCTAGATTTGGCCCACCAGTTGTAATTTGCCAACTTCTGTTCTAGCTTAATGCATATTTTCCTAAGGTTCTAATTGACTGGAAATGTGTATGTATGTTGGGGGCCAGCTGCTGGCAAACAAAACTGGCTATAGCTACTGAGTATGCTCAGTGTCACTTAGAAATCCCCAGAAGTTTCAGAATATACATCACTTCTGTAAGATTTCAGTAGATACCACAAGCAAAGGAGCAAGCAGAAAGGGAGTTTTCCGAGAGTTTTAATGAGATGGGGGCGGGGAGAGTGGAGAGCAAAAAAGTGGTTTTTGCATATCCAAAAATATACTCAGCCTTGACTTAAAAAATGCTCTTGGCTGGGCGTGGTGGCCCACGTCTATAATCCAAGCACTTTGGGAGGTTAAGGCAGGTGGATCACTTGAGGCCAGGAGGTTGAGACCAGCCTGGCAAACATGGCAAGACCCATCTCTACTAAAACTACAGAAATTAGCCAGGTATGGTGGCGCACACTTGTAATCCCAGCTACTCGGGCTGCTGAGGCACCAACCTGGGAGGTGGAGGCTGCAGTAAGCCAAGATCGTGCCACTGCACTCCAGCCTGGGTGACAAAGAGAGACTGTCTCAAAAACAAAACAAAACAAAAAAAAAGCTTTTTACATTTTTTAAAATATGCAGAATTGTCCTTGACTGTTGAACAGTTTAAATCCTCCATTATGGATGTGAAGAAATTTAAGACTCTTAGTTTTTATCAAATAACCAAATAGAAATAGGAAGTAGCCAGTAGATTATCTCTACAGCTAAACAAAACAAACAAAAAAGACACTTGCAAAAGACAAGGAATTCCTGAAAAATGAAGTAAGGTCCTAGAGAAGTTATTTCCATCATCCAACACCAGCTGAATTCCCAAATGGTTAAACTTTGACTATAAGTGCTACCCCCCTCGAAGTAAAAACTACCTAACACATGGGAGTAGTAAAAATGAAACATTGATCTCATTTACTTAATAGTCGCCTCCTTGTAAATAATTATAAGTACATCAGATCTCCAGTTATGGGGCTGGAAGATTTTTATCATAAGGACAAGTAGGATGGAGGGGAAAAAGGGAGAATGTCTAGAGGCATAGCAAATAATTATTTTCCGTAACACGGAAGACTTTTATCCTATTTATTTACAAGGGATACCCTCAATTACAACTTGTCTATTAGGTTCTGAGACCTTATGTGAAATCAGACCCCCAAAAAAGCCGGGGGTGGGGGGACGGAAAAACAGATCCAAGTGTTTGTATTTGATATTTGGCATTCTCCAGTGTCCCTCCCACTTATCACTTTCTTTTCTGATCCCTTTCAGATTCTTTCCATGCTTTTTCCATATTCATTTTATGTTGATCCTCTTGTCCCTCCTCCCTCATTTCCGTGGTTCCTTCTCCCTCCTCGTCTCGTTAAAACTCTTGGAAATCTCCCTTTCTGCTTGCTCTTGTTTGCGGTAGCTACTGAAATCTTACCGAAGCGATGTATATTCTGAAACTTCTGCGGGTTTCTAAGTGACACTGAACATGCTCAGTAGCTAGAGACGGTTTTGTTCGCTTGGAAATCTCCCTTTCTGCTTGCTCTTCTGTTTGCCGTAGCTACTGAAATCTTACCCAAGTGATGTATATTCTGAAACTTCTGCGGGTTTCTAAGTGACACTGAGCATGCTCAGTAGCTAGAGCGGTTTTTGTTCGCCAGCAGATGGCCTGATTCGACCTCTCCAAAAATAGACATTTAACTCTCTGAACTCCTGTTTAAGGAAGGATGTAATTCGTTTTGCTCTCTCCTCATTTTCAAGGTTCAAAGGGAAGCTGCTAAGATTCCAAGGTCCCACCGCCCTCACAGCCAATGAGGGGCCTGGGAGGGAGGAGCTTGGTGCAGCTGGAGCTTCTGAGAGAATTATTCCCGGTAGATGCAGCGGAGTCTGAGCTCTGCTGCATCTGTCATAGCAGAACAAAATTAAAAACAAAACAGTGGAAGAGAAACGCTGCAGACTATGGGACGCTGTAGGACTTTCTGAAACATTTGCTGGGGATTTCTGTGAAGCATGATCTTTTAAAACGAATTCTTTTGGAAGCCGGTTTGGGTAACTGGGAAAATGACACATATGCTAAATGCAGCAGCTGATCGAGTGAAATGGACCAGATCGAGTGCTGCTAAGAGGGCTGCCTGCCTGGTGGCTGCGGCATATGCTCTGAAAACCCTCTATCCCATCATTGGCAAGCGTTTAAAGCAATCTAGCCACGGGAAGAAAAAAGAAGCAGCTTACCCTGCTGCAGAGAACACAGAAATACTGCATTGCACCGAGACCGTTTGTAAAATACCTTCGCCTGGAGTGAATGCAGATTTCTTCAAACAGCTACTAGAACTTCGGAAAATTTTGTTTCCAAAACTTGTGACCACTGAAACAGGGTGGCTCTGCCTGCACTCAGTGGCTCTAATCTCAAGAACCTTTCTGTCTATCTATGTGGCTGGTCTGGATGGAAAAATCGTGAAAAGCATTGTGGAAAAGAAGCCTCGGACTTTCATCATCAAATTAATCAAGTGGCTTATGATTGCCATCCCTGCTACCTTCGTCAACAGTGCAATAAGGTACCTGGAATGCAAATTGGCTTTGGCCTTCAGAACTCGCCTAGTAGACCATGCCTATGAAACCTATTTTACAAATCAGACTTATTATAAAGTGATCAATATGGATGGGAGGCTGGCAAACCCTGACCAATCTCTTACAGAGGATATTATGATGTTCTCCCAATCTGTGGCTCACTTGTATTCTAATCTGACCAAACCTATTTTAGATGTAATCCTGACCTCCTATACACTCATTCAAACTGCTACATCCAGAGGAGCAAGCCCAACTGGGCCCACCCTATTAGCAGGACTTGTGGTATATGCCACTGCTAAAGTGTTGAAAGCCTGTTCTCCCAAATTTGGCAAACTGGTGGCAGAGGAAGCTCATAGAAAAGGCTATTTGCGGTATGTGCATTCCAGAATTATAGCCAATGTAGAAGAAATTGCCTTTTACAGAGGACATAAGGTAAGATAGAAATTAAGGTGATGGGTGAAATGTGAGACTGTTCAAGCTGCCACTGCAGTGCCAGATACCATCTGTTGTCCTGTGGATGGACCCACTTCTTTAGTGTCTTAGATTCCTCTGACATCTAAACCTGTATTAAAATACATGCTTCATTACCCCTTTTAACCGTAACCAGTTAAAGAATTATAGGGTGCAAACTTTTCTAAAGTGTCATGAGAATAAAATTTGCAACACTCTGAAAAAGCCTACTTAGCCTCAGTTACTCAAATATGGTCAGAATTATTTCTAACGTGTTTTCTTAAAACTTAAATCCCAACTTGGTAGGTGGCCCTAGAGCACCTACCAGAAGAAAATATATATTTGGAAACTAAGACTAAACATGTTTCCATTGAAATGGAAAATTTAGAATGATATTCTTTGTTGTTCCTTTGTTGTCGAAGGAGGGGGGGGAACCAGGATTTCTTACAGAAGACATTTTTAACAATTTTGCATGTCTGATCAATATGGAGCATCCCCATTCCCAAGAAGCATAGGAAAGTGTCTCACAAAATGGCATTTCTACTACTCTTAGTTCATGTTCAGCACTATATTTTGACAAAATGAAAAGAGGAAGTGAAATGAAATTTTGTCCAGCTTTGAAAAAAAAAAGCTGAGATTAGAGAAGAAATGAGGAGTACAAAAGGAGTTTCAGAATGTTTTCAATTATTGAAGATTTTCAACATTAAGCAGATCCCTAAAACAATTAGCCCAATTATACGTACTCATAGTGTATGAAGGTAACTTCAGAATACGAAATAAGACAGAAATTTTAAAGGCAATGCAATCTTAATTTAAATGACTTGGTGAATAAAATAAAGTATTCTACTGTTGAAGACAGCATGTCAATCACCAAGCAGAATTATTTAATTTTTAAAGCATCAGTAATTATCAGTGTCTTTTTTAATAGCAGTAGCAACCTGGAAAAGAATATTTAAAGTAAATTTAGGACTCTTGCTCCCACTTGAAAATTACCTCATATATTGTATTATATCATATTGATTTGTGATTCTTCTTAAACTATTGAATTCAATGATATAAATTATAGTGTGTTTAGACTTCTTGCATAAAAGACAAAATCCAACAAAGTGAGTTAGTTCAAAAGTAGAGTCTATACATATATATGTCATGTGTCCGTTTTCAGGTATTTTTGGTGTAATCAACAAGGACAAAGCTCTAACAATTGTTTATTCATATCTTACCTAATATCATTTAGTTTTAACATCTCATGCATAAAATTTAAATATCATAACTATAAATTACTTATATGTATTTTATACCCAACATTATGTCCACTGAGTAGCATAAACTTTTAAAAATAATACACATGTGACCAAAACTAAATAATAACTAATACTGGTATTAATCTGTATTTATTGGTTGTTAAGACACATAGATAATGCCATACTAAAAAAAAAAAAAAAAAAAAAAAAAAAAAAGAATATGTATATGTCTTTAAGGAAAGTCCTCAACTCTTTTTCCTCTCTATAGGTAGAAATGAAACAACTTCAGAAAAGTTACAAAGCTTTAGCGGATCAGATGAACCTCATTTTATCCAAACGTTTGTGGTACATCATGATAGAACAATTCCTGATGAAGTATGTTTGGAGCAGTAGTGGACTAATTATGGTGGCTATACCTATTATCACTGCGACTGGCTTTGCAGATGGTGGTAATGACATTTATGCTTAATCTCAAATATATGTTTAACATTATTTCTTTTGAAGGTGCCATTGCTAGTTTTATGTGGGCTAAACTGTGTACATAGTCATTATTCTAGTTAATAATAGTCCAAAACAATGGCAGACTTTACAGCATCCAGTAATAAGACCAGCAGTATGAAAAATAAGACAGTGGCTCAAAGACGTTTCCAGTTCTGAGCTATTTCAGAGATCTCTGATGCAGTGTTTCTGGGAGTTGACCTTGAGCAATTTTAATTATATTGCCTAATATAGGATGATTCTCTAGTTCACACTTAACCTCAGAATAAGTCATTACCCTCAGAAAGAGTATAACACAAGCTTTCCTTGTGTGTTATAAACGTTAGTTCTACACATCCCATACATTTAGTCTATAAATATTCTATAACTGAATTTGCCCTGTTTTGTGATTTGAAAAGTCAATTGACTACAGTGGGCAAGCAGGAATATTGCTTCAGGGAATGCTCAAATGCCATGGAACAAGGGCTCCTCTACTTGTGAATAACATAGATAACCTCTTATGCAGCATGATTTGGTGGTTTTGTAGGAATGGTGGTTGTCAAGCTGCAGCTGGCTAATTCTATCCTATCACTGTCTCAACAGTTTTTAATAACAGTTTTCATTCTTTGGAATAACAAAGAAAGATAAAGGCAAGGAAGAAAAACCAATGTTAAAATGTTGTATCATCCTTGGATGGGAGTTTGGATCTTAATCTGTTGGAACAGAGAAGAATTAACTGAAGAAGTATTTTCTACTGTTTTCCTAAAATAAGACATCCCTCTTTAAAAATCACAGGACTAAAATTGGCCATGGTGTTTAAGGAGCTAGACAAAAGCATAGGCTTTGTAGTGAAATAGAGTTTTGTTCAACTTTTGGTTCTTCCTCTTCCTACTTGTATCCTCTTAGTCTGTTTAATTAGAGTTGATTAAACTCTCTATACCTTAGTTCCCCATTTGTAAAATGAGAACCAGAAAGGCTACTTCAGAGAATTGTTGTGAGGATTTAACTGAATAATGTTTATGAAGTACAGAACATTTTATACTTGATATGTGGTGACAATTATTACCTAGAAAATAAAAGGTGACAATTATTACCTAGAAAACTAAGAATATTGTTACAGAATCTATACTGTTTTATAGTTATTTTGTGTAGAATTAAGGATTAATAGCTATTTGTTTGAAGTGATCTAATAAAAACAATAATTACAATATGCCTAAATGTTTTGAAAAAGTGCTTCAATGTTTTAACTAATGCTTACAAAAACACTTGTCAAAGTTGAGTTATCCTTAACATAAATATGTTCATTTTAGTAAGTTAGTATTTGTCAGCCTTTCTCTGTGGCAAGTGCTATACATATATCAATTATACTTCACAACTGAACTGTGTAATAGACAGTATATGTAGACCACTGAGAAAATTGAATTTTATATGGTTTTATGTTTCAAAATTTACTAAAAATAATTTAATTTTAAAAAGTTTATATTGAAAAAGGTATTGTTAGTAATAGTATTTTAGACATAATCCTTTCATAATGAAATAAAATTACTTTTTCAAAAGAGTATTAGAGAGAAAGACACTTTAAAATCTATGGTTTTAATATTAGTTTTACCAAAAAAAGCCAAAACTATCAGATATTCACTTAAAAAGTCATTTCTTAAAATAACAATACTCATTTAAAAAATTTAATATATAATGTACATTAGAGAAAACTCTATAGACAAGATTATGATGTCGTTTTGTTAGTCAGTGCTTGGACACACCGGTGTTATTAGAAAACCCAGGAGTATTCAGCATAGAACAACAAAAATGCAGCTATTAAGTGGTGACAAATTAATCCCACAGAGACCAGTAAAAAGTAAACAATGTATAGAAAGAATCTAACAAGCTTATTTAACAAGATGTAATAATATATTTAAAAATAAATCCTACAAATCCTGAAAATACCATGGTAAATTAAAGAAACATTAAAATTTTAGATTGAAATATAATAACCTCATTGAGGCAAGTGAAGCAAAGTATTTTTTAAAGCTTCTTTCAAAAGAAAATTTTTGTATAGAGAAAAGTAATGTAAGAATTTCATAGACAGGAAAATGAATTCATATGACAGAATACTGAGAATGTTCTTCAAAATCTGTAATATTCAGGATTACTATCTGTGCTTGTAATGTTTGCAGATATATGTATATATTTACCAAATACATTCATCATACAAAGACTTAACACATGAAAATACCAAGTGACTTTACTCAGCCAAAATAATTTTTTAAAGATAATAGTATATCTTTAAGGTTTTAGTTCTTGAAATTACATGCCATGTATTCTAATCTAATCTTCAGTCATTTAGTTGTCCCTTACGTTAAAGTGCATGATGCTATATATTTTAAGGCAAAAAAAAAAAAAAAAAAAAAAAAAAAAAAAAAAAGGTGGAAAAATAGGTGAGTCAGGAAGAAATGGCAAGGGGAAAATGTGAAGTAGAGGGGGGACAAAAGGGAATAGAATAAAGAAAAAAGAAGGTTGCTCTTCAAATGTTGGCTCTGCTATTTAATAGTTATCCTTTCTGGGAAAGTTACATACACTTTATGTACATCAGTTTTCTATCTTAAGTATAGAGATAATTATACACATCTTTCAAAATTTTTATGAAATTACATGTAACATACTTAATGTGCTTTGAAACAGTCCTTGGCTAAATAAGAACCTAGGCAGAAGCAACTGTTAATATTTATCATATTCTTACCCTGTGGCTCCTGAGTCAGATTTCTTGGATCTTACGCTGGCTTTTTTGCTTTCTAGACTGTGACCCTGGGCAAATCATGTAATCTTTTGTCCTTCAATTTTCACATTTCCGAAATAGGAGAAATGATAGCAGGGTTGTTACAAGCATTAGATAAGATCAGATATGTAAAACTTAGAACAAGGCCTGGCTCACATATATTCAATAGATGTTTGCTAATATGATCATTGCTGTAGTTTAAAGGAGCAAGTTTGAAAGTGGATTAGGAATTCAGAAGTGAAAATGGAGATAGGAAGAACCTGCACAATTTTTGTTGGAAGGGAAAGGAAAAATAATTCTATAGCAGATTTGCTGTACTATCCACCTAAAACTTTAAGTGAAATCTTATGGTAAGGACAGGATTATATTTGTATTTGAATTCTCATAATAAAATTACATATAGAACATGACATTTTCACATCAAAAGAGGAGTTTAAAGGCCATCTGGTCTAGAGCCCCAGCTTTGCCTAAAGTCACACAGGTAGTTAGCGGAAGCCCTAAGGATGGAGGGCGTTCTGTAACTCCAGACGCACTGCTTTTTTCTACTGCATCATACTGCCACCATATTAGCTACATTGGAACTTACTCTGTAAGGAACGTGGGTAAGCTTGAGGCAGATTAATCATGGGACCAAATGGTTGGCAAAGAGGCATTGAAGTAGTTAGTTATGTAGAATTTCTATTACATTATTTTAAAAGACTACCACCCCTTTATTTACTTAGCATTAAGAGAATGACTGAAATTATGTGAAGAAAATAGTTACCTGAGGTCTACAACCTCAATTCTTTAACATTAGTAGGCTGCCTTTCTTCTCTTGATATCAAAAGCTGTTCTGGGCAAGGAGGCCAGTGAAAGCTATGAGGTTCCTCTGTCAATATCTTATCACACACACCTAACGAGCAGGAAAAAAGAACGTCTAAGCTACTAGCACTGCCAGTAATGTCCACATGTTTGTGATCTGTGAGTGTGAAGTAGAATATCAGGAGTAACTGAAAGACACTGCATACACTCTAGTAGCATTAGTGAATGCGTTTATTCCTAAAATGTACTACCAATAAGATTATATCCATAGCTTCAGCTTCTGCTGCATTATTGTCTCTCATTCCAATGCCAAATCATTGAAATATTATTTTTTATTGTGGGCCAATTTGGATATAATTGTACTCTTTTTGACCAATGAACATAGCAGTATTATCAATACATATCAAAGGCATACTTTAAAACTCTAATTAGGTATGCATATAAGTGACTATAATTGTTTAAAGTACAGTATATATGCCAATATGGGCATAATCATTAGTGTACCAGTTAATGAGTTGTCACAAAGTATACTGACCTTCTCACTACCAAGTAGTATTTGCTAGTTTGAAAATTACATAAATAGTATTATGTAATACATACTCTTTTATGACTAGCTTCTTTCACCCAGTATTATGCTTATGGGCTTCATCAGTGTTACCAAGTATAACCATAGTATATTTATTCTCATTGCTATATAGTATCCCATTGTATGACTATACCATTTTATTTAACCATTCTGTTGTTAGTAGACATTAGATTGTATCCAGTTTGGTGCGTATTAATAATAGTGCTGCTAAGAGCATTTTTGTCCATATCTTTTGGTGTATATATACATATCTGTGGGTACTTAACTAGAAGTAGAACTGCTAGATTACAGCCTATGCATAGGTTCAGCTTTAGCAGATTTTGTAAAGTTTTCCAAAAAAAGTTCTTTCAATTTACATTCCCAACAGCAGTGTGTAAGGGTTCTAGTTCCTCCACATCATCTTTGTCTGGCTTTTTCGTTTTAGACATTCTCATGAGTGTATAGTGGTACTTCACTGTGGTCTTAGTTTGCATTTCTCTAATGACTAATGAGTTTGAGTACTTTTATTTATTCATTGGACATTTGGATAGCCTTTGTTATGATGTGCCTGTAAGTCTTTTGCTCATTTTTACATTGGTTTATCAGTTTTTTCATATTGATTTGTAAAAGTTTTTATGTATTATGTAATGAGTCGTTTGTTGGATATATAATATACATGCACACCACACACACACACACACACACACGCACACACACACTTAATCTCAAATATATTTTCCCATTCTACATCTTGCCTTTTTACTCTCTTAATGGTGTCTAATAGAAATTCATACTTTTAATATAGCTTAATTCATCAATAATTTTCTTTATGGTTAGTGATTTTATGTCCTATTTAAGAAATATTTGCCTAACTCAACATAATAAAGACATTCCTTATTGTATCTTCTAGAAATTTCCTTGGTTTTTCATTTCATATTCAAATCTTCAATCATTTAGAATGGATGTTTATATGTGGTGGAGGATAGGCGCAGGTTGTAAATTTTGTCAAGATTTGTCAAGATGACAAAGAGAAAGATAATGAAGAGAAATAAACTCAGATGATAAGTTTGAAAAAAGTAGAAGAATAAACTTACTTTTTATTTTTTAAAAATAATATACCTTATTTCTTTAGATAGGTTTTAAGTTTACAAAAATTGATCAGTAGGTACAGTGGTCCTAAATACCCTCTCGAGATCCCCATAGTTTCCCCAATGCCTTATATCTTGTATTAGTGTGGAACTTTCATTACAACTGATGAACCAATATTTATTTCTTATTAACCAAAGTTCATAATTTACATTAGGCTTCACTCTTTGTGATGTATAGTTCCAAGGTTTATGATAAATATATAAGGCATACCTTAAGTTTAAAATTCTTCCCCGTTTTTTCTGTGAAATAACAAGACATGTGACCAATTTTTAATATGCACTTGTTACTATCAGAGCTCAAAAGTAGCAGTAAAATGAACAGGTATCGTGTTAAATATGAAATCCTTAAATGAGGAACTTTTGACAAAATAGCTAAAAAAATATTTAGTGAAGACAAAAAGAATGTATTGACCTAGAATAAAAACTGCTTAGTATTTTAGGTCATGGATTTATATCTCTGACACTAAGGAATCTGGCCCTGTCCTAGAGGTCAGGCAATTGGCTGTTGGGTGCCTGACAAAATACTACTGGCAATACTCTCACAGTACCTGCCAAAGAAGAACTAGTAGAATAAAAAGCCACATAAAATCTGGAGGAAGTTTTTGTTATTTTATTGCTAAAAACACGAAGAAGACCCAATAGGCATTAATCTGCCAAAGCAAGACAGAAATTATCATGCCATATGAAACGCCAGTCCATCTGTGCAAATGTCTTTTCCTCTTAACAGAGGCTGTCGATGAAAACTACTATTCAAATCCCTTTTAACCCAAATTCATAAAATTCCATAATTATTTTAGATTGTCAGCTGGATTTTCTATGAGCCAAAACTATTCTTAGCATTTTAACTGATTTAGCAATTTACTATTTCGGTACTCTTTTTGTGGCTATCTAAATTTTATCACACATTTACATGTCTTTAAGAATATCTGTAGTCTGTTCCCAGTCTATTTATGTAATCACATCTTTCGCTTCTCCCTTATACCAATGCTCATGAGCCTTTTTGTTTTCCTTCTTTAGGCAAACTAACTAATTAACTTCAAGGGGACTAACAGTAGTTCTCTAGAGCAGTGATTATCAGTAGGGCTAGGAGAGGACACATTGGACTATGGTAAAACATCTCCATTAACTCATGGTGCTTCTGATAGTCCATGAAATCAGTGCTTGACATCAACTCATACTGTAAACTTAACCAATTTGTCATTCAATTAGCATTACTTGACATGTCCCTTCTCTGTGCCATTGCCTACGCGGTACTTTTAATCTATTAAAATTGTATGCCATCTTCAAGACGTCTCTCAAAATCTACTCCTCCATGAAGCATTTTCTGTCTCTTGCAGCAAGTAATAATTTTTGCCCTCTCCAAACACCTTGCATTAACTTATCCAGACTTCACTACATAATTGTTTAGGAATTTGACATCTCTCTTCTACCAAGCTATAAGCCCCCTCGGGAAAATAAAATCTGAAAATCACATTTCTTCCTGTTGTGTCCTGCAGTATCTTGCCTAATTTCTTGCACGTCTAGGTGTCCAGTAAATACTTGCTGGGTGAATTTTACCTTATGTTGTGCAGGTATCCCTTTCAAAATAAGTTGAGCTGTCTATGTGCAAAAAAAGTAAAAATATCTGATAATTACAACAAGGCATAAAATATATATTTGCACTGAAATCCTTTGAGATAAATTAGAGTGAACTAAATATCAAAATGGGCATGGGGCTATCTATATCACTGCTACTTTCTTCCTTAATTTATAATATCTAGCTTGGAAATTTGAAGATAATCTATAGAAAGACCAGCTAGAGAATCAAAGTGATAAAAAGATTAAAGTAACAACCTGGAGAATGTAATTTTGAATACTAAAACAAAAATTGAGTGGATATACAATACTAGCAACGACAACTAGAAAAAATAATAACTGCTGATATTTAGAGCACTTACTGTGGGCCACGTATTAGACTAGCACTTTATTTGGTTTTCACCAATAACCCTTAGAACCCTAAGAGATAGAGCTGTTTGAGATAGTTATGTACCTCATTTTACAGGTGAGAAAATAGGTGTGGAGAAGTGTCTTGCCTACTTACCTTACTACTTGCTCATGAGGAATAAAGCCTAGATTCAGACCTAGTCTAATTCCTAGCTGTTAACCATAATTCTCCATTGACAGTAATTTTGGATGTTCATCCATCCATCCATCCATCCATCCATCCATCCATCCATCCATCCATCCATCTACTCATCCATCCATTCAATACACATTAAGGAGTACTATGTGTTAGACACTATGCTGAATACTAGGAAAAAAGAATAAAACACACAGTCTTGACTTTCGAAGAAATTAAAGTTCACTGAAAGAGACAAGGATTCCTAGGAAAACCTTTAGTAAAGTGTTAACTCTTAAAGAAGGAGAAAAAGTTAAGCAAGAAAGGAAGGAAAATATATTAAAGTCCAAAGAAATCACATATACAAATGCCAGAGGATTAACAGAGTATGTCATGTATGGGGTGCTGCTGGAGCATAGGGTGAAGGATGGTTGAGAAAGGTAGACAGAGACTATATTATGAGAATCAGCTAATTTACATTTCTATTAAAGAAACCACACCACAAGTATTTGCTTATTAGTTAGTAGTATTAATATTTAATTACCAGATCAATACTATTTTATTGCCCAGTAGGTATTTTATTTTATTTTATTTTATTTTATTTTATTTTATTTTTGAGGCAGCGTCTCTCTCTGTCACCCAGGTTGGAGTGTAGTGGCGTGATCTCTGCTCACTGCAACCTTTGCCTCCCAGGTTCAAGCAATTCTTGTACCTCAGCCTCCCAAGGAGCTGGGATTACGGGGATCTGCCATCACGCCCGGCTAATTTTCGTTTTTTCAGTAGAGATAGGGTTTCACCGTGTTGACCAGGCTGGTCTCAAACTCCTGGCCTCAAGTGATCTGCCTGCCTCGGACTCCCAGAGTGCCAGGACTACTGGCATGAGCCACCACGCCAGTTTGCCCAGTAGTACTTTATTGCACCCTCCTCAGGGCAGGGAGTCCAATATGGAAAGGGTTGAAAGAATGCTAAATGAAAATAGTCTTAGTTCCTTTTGATTTATTTGTACCAAGTCTCATTTTGGAAAAGTAATAAAACAAGAGGAACTTTAAACAAAATCTGATACAAACACTGTTATTTCTCTCCTCTCCTCTCTGCTCCTCTCTCTTCCTTTCTTTTCCCCTTCCCTTCCCTTCCCTTCCCTTCCCCTCCCCTCCCTTCCCCCTCCCTTCCCCCTCCCTTCCCCCTCCCTTCCCCCTCCCTTCCCCCTCCCTTCCCTTCCCTTCCCTCTTTTGAGACAGGGTCTCACTCTGTGGCCCAGGCTGGAGTCCAGTGGCATGATCTCGGCTGGCTGCAACCTCCACCTCCCAGGTTCAAGTGATCCTCCTGCCTCAGCCTCCCAAGGAGCTGGGACTACAAGCACACGCCACCACATCTGGCTTATTTTGTATTTTTAGAAGAGACAGGGTTTCACCATATTGGCCAGGCTAGTCTCGAATTCCTGACCTCACGTGATCCGCCCACCTAGGCCTCTCAAAGTGCTGGGATTACAGGCGTGAGCCACTGCACCTGGCCCAAACACTGAATTTTCAATGATTCATTATATTTCTAGAAAATTGCTACTACTAACGAAAAATTAATATGTGGTTGTTTTAGCCACAATTTAGTTTGTATAATATAAAACATTAAGTTACTAAAAAAAAAACTCAATAGTTTTGTAATTTGCTTTTATATCTAGAGGATGGCCAAAAGCAAGTCATGGTTAGTGAACGGACAGAAGCCTTTACCACTGCTCGAAATTTACTGGCCTCTGGAGCTGATGCTATTGAAAGGATTATGTCTTCATACAAAGAGGTACTTGCATTTCTTATTGTCAATTCGATTAAAATAAAATTTATGAAAATCAAGCAAAATGTCAATTACCAGTATACTTAGTATTTTGAAACATATCTTTTCTCTGCCAAAATTGCTGAGTATAATCAAGATTAAGGGCAGCAACTCCCCAGTGTAGTGCTGCTAATATCCTTTGTTTTTATACTATCAATTGTTACTTCTCTTTGTCTCTCTATAGTATGTTATCTTTGTTTTACATTGTAAAGAAACCCTTAGGTATGAACTCCGGAGGCAGAGTGCCTAAATTTTCGTTTTTGCTCCAGTATTTACAAATTATGTGACCTTAGCTCAAGTTCCCTAACGTGTCTGTGTCTCTGTTTCTTCATCTATAAAATGGGGATAATGATAACACTGACTTGTGGGGTTGTTGTGAGCTGATACATGTAGAATATTTAAAACAGCACATATTAAACACTCAATAAATGTTAGCTAATAACATTTCTTATATATCTTGCAAGCTTTTACCTTTCCTTTGTTAAATGGGTAATACCTTCTTACCATTCCGCATTCCTTCTGCAGAGTTTGAGTCTTCCTCTTTTGTGTCCATCTCAGTGTATATCTGATGTTTCATCACATTATAACTGTCTATATTGCCTGCATCACACCACTCAGCTCCTTGAAGCAGGAACTGTCTTACTCATCTTTACATTCCTAATATCCATTTTCATACTTGCAATACTGTATATGGTTAATAAATATTTGTTGACAAAATAATAATAAGACCTGCAGATACCACAGGACCAACGTTAAAATTACTTAATTTAATTCAGATATTATATAATCTTCCCATAAAAGTTATTCTCACTACCAATTACTCTTACGGCTATCATATTAATATAAATTCTAGAACATCATTATAAATTTAGCTGCATATTAAGTCAGCCTTGAATAAACTATATAAAAGAGTTACAAAGGGCTAGCAAGCAACTCAATTTTTTTAAAAAGTTCAAATAGTAATGTTGATAATCTGGAGACAGTCTTTGGGATAGATTTGTTGATGTAATAAATTACTTAATATTAAAATTAAATGACAAATCAAGATTTTGTTTATTGCACATTAAAACATTGTGCTATCTAAGTTAGAGAAATGATATCAATTAGTTTTTCTAAACTGTCTCCAACTCAACAAATTATTGCATTTTGCCTTATTTTGCTTGAATTGACTTTTAATCATAAAATGTTCACTTCTAAAAATTCTTGTACTGCTGTGACGGCACATGAAAGCACCCACCATGTCTTCTCTGCTAGCACCAGAGGGACCAAGTTTCCTTTGTAGAGTTAGGGTTCTAAGACAAATTCCCTGTCTTGTACCCCAAAGTAATTTGTCTACCGGCACATTCTTAGTTTTTTTCAGACACTTCTGCTGTCTTCACACTCCATCATGGTCCACTGATTCATTGCCTCCTGCCTTTCTTGAATTGACCTCTACTTGTGGTTTTGGAATTCTTTTCTATGCAAATATTTATATTTGCCCAGGTTTCACTTGAATCCATATTTTGTTAATCTTTAAATTTGTTTTCCTCCACTTGGCAACTAAGAGGTTCTTCTAGATAACATTAGAAATCATTTAAATAGCTATAACATTAACATACAGAAATGAAATAATAGTGTAATTACAGATCTCTCAGTAGAGATGTGTGGTAGAAGGCTTTTAATAATAATACCTACACATTTACTGCTTACGTTTTGCATACACAGAAATTTTACACAAATGTCGACATTGTTGTATTCTGCAATTTATTAAGAAATATTTATTTCTGAGATGTCTTGATTATTCTTGTGCATTCTTGTGCAAGAACTATCCTTAGTTCTTGTGCATTCTTTTTCATTGAGACACATGTTCTTGATAAGAAATGAGTCACCTTTCACAGTACCCTGATAACAAGGTGTTCTTTTAATAGAAAAACAGCAGTAGGTTAACCAAAGTAAACAGCTGAAAGAATAGGAACAAGACACCATTCCATTGAGCTTTGTGGACTAAAGTAGAGATTTAGCTCATCTTATAATCTTACCTAGAAAAAAAGAATATATTTAATGTTTTTCTTTGGGCATATAAATCATGTTGGCTTCAAAAGAAGCTGGATTCTGGGAATTATACTGAAAAGGATTTGAAGCTTTTCATTGAGCTTGCTCTCAATATTGGTATCCTTCCAAATATAGTAATTTTGACAATCAATTTGGCTTGGAAACATTCATTTCATAATAGGACAAAAGGTACTTTTCTCCTACTTAAAATCTTCTATTTTAAATAGAAAAAAGATACAAAAAATAAAAGATTATAATTTCATTGAATGACCTTAAGCTTTCCACAAAATTTTTAATTTATTGGAAATGAATTTCATCATGTAAACAGAGGCCAAATCAGAAATTTGACTGAATGATCCTTAACTCTCATTAATATTCTAAAATCTGTGTATTATGTTTTATAATTTCAATCAAACATGTTATGGTGTTATAGTGCTCTCTTGTACTGTCATTTGTTTTAGTTTTCAGATGTATTATATATCTCATGTATAATACGATAGGATCTTCAACATTAAGTCAAGAAACTTATATGATTACATATTTATTTATTTATTGTCTTGGGTCTAGTAACTCTATTTTATCTCTCTGCATTGCTTTCAGGTAACTGAATTAGCAGGCTACACTGCTCGAGTGTACAATATGTTTTGGGTCTTTGATGAAGTAAAAAGAGGCATTTATAAGAGAACTGCTGTCATTCAAGAGTCTGAAAGCCATAGCAAGAATGGAGTTAATGTAGAATTACCGCTCAGTGACACATTGGCAATTAAAGGTATTAAACTCAAGTGCTTTTGTATTTTCCTACATGTAAGTGTTTATCAACAGAACCAAAGTTTAAGAAGATAGCTTTTAGTAGTTACAAGGAACCAACATTTAAATAACCAACATTATTTAAACAGCAATCCCTAATATAAGTGTTGCAATTTGAGGGGTGGTGACTGATATTACCACAAAAACACAGTGTTATGCTACTTTTATTTAGGACACAAATTTCCAAATTATTTTTGGAAACTGAACATATGGCATAATGAATCATTTGCTTTTAAAATTCAACTAACAAATAGAATTCGATCTAATGTCATGTTGTTCTTCATAATACTGTTTCTAAACTTGTTTGGTTACATATTTTTTTTAATTGCGTTATTCTCTGTCGTAATTCCCTTTTTTGCAGCACTGTGTTTTTTTTTCTATAGAAATGTTAATTTAGGGAAATAGAGTGTCAAAATTAGGGCTGGGTTATTTCAGATTGTATAGCTTTGCTATTGTAATGATGTTGACATTCGATTATTATAAAATAATGTTTCTCAGAAAGATATTCCAAGTAGATGTGTCAATATGTACAAATTTGCATTACATTAAACCTTGCCTCAGGTCTGGATATCTGTATTTACATTTGTTTATGTAATTTACTACTGTGAATTATCTTTATGATTGAAATTACCTGTTAGACTGCATTATAATTTAAGTTATTTAATCAGAAACCCATGATAATGTTTGTATCTTACACTTTTTCTTAATTACAGGAAAAGTTATCGATGTGGATCATGGAATTATTTGTGAAAATGTTCCCATAATTACACCAGCAGGAGAAGTGGTGGCTTCCAGGCTAAACTTCAAAGTAAGATGATATTCAAGAATCTTCTGATTGTTGCCATCACACTAATACAAACAACTCAGAATTCATGTACCTTATGTTAAATACTTGGAGGAGCATTTGGAAAGGGGAAATCAAGAAAGGTATGCACAGTGGCTCAATTACAGAAGCAGTTACCCCTCAGAAAGCAGAGAGAAAAGAGAAATTTGATTTCTACTGCTTTATTGCCAGGTCGAAAATCAAAATTATAGTGCACAAGGTAATTTTGGGGAACAATAGGAAATTTCATCAGAAATTTGTATCTGGAAATAAATTTTCATTTTTTGCCCTATAGAAATTACTTTTTAAAAAGCCTATACTGTAATATATTTACTAAAATATGAATAGATGTCATTAGCAAGTTTAATTTTGTCAATATACATTCTGTGACTTAAATTTTTAAAATAAATTACATGTACTAATGTACAATTATAATCAGAAGATCTATGGATTGGAATTTAGTTTTTAATTCTGTTGACAATAATTTCTTATTCTTGTGTACTGATTACAAAAACTAAAAAGTAAAAGCATCCAATAAACCTGAGTCTCTGACTTAAGGCATTATAAAATTCAAACACACATTTTGGGATTGAAGCACAAAATAATTTGCTGACAAGTATTAATGACTATAATATAGCAAGTTGAGCTAGGTTCAAACAAAGAAATGATTTGACTTGATAAAATAATTGCAAACATGACAAACATATGCTAATTAATGATTTTAGTATGGACTTTAGTCAAGGTTTAATTATTAAAGATGTATTTGCAAATGTTTTGGGTTACTGAGAGTTGAAAGGAGAGGATGAGTAGCATCAAACAGGGTAAAATCCTGTGTCAGTAAATTTAAAGAAATTGTATTTTAGCTGCAATTTGGTCAGACTTTATTTTTCCATGTGTAGACCTATAGGGTGGTCTAATTACTAGGATCTGAACACAAGTACCAATTAGGTACTAATGGCATACATATTTAACTATTTATTAATGGTTTCACAGTTTATAGTTTATGATTTTATAGAGAGGGTTTTTTTTTGGTCAGGATAGGTTTTATAATATCAACTCTTGTTGCTCTATTTATTAAATAAATAGTGTATGTGTCTTGAGCTTTGCTTACTAACTACATTAGTGTGGGCATATCACACTCTTTCTGCAGAAAAATATAGAGAAGTTTCTTTTATATAAAATGAACTAAACTAAAAATACTCAATCTAGTGAAAGTATCTTAGAAGATTTGAAGTTGTACAAAGATATGTGTTAGTAAAGTACACTTTCTTCATAATTACTTATTTCTAACTCAGAGAATTATATTTAAATTCTCAGGTACCTAAAATATAATAGGAAGTTCTGTATCCTCTCCATAGATTGAAAAATAAGTTTCTAGAGGAAAGGATCTCATACCTTTGTTAGCCTTCAGGATTAAAAAATCATTTGCAGGCCAGGCATGGTGGCTCATGCCTGTAATCTCAGCACTTTGAGAGGCTGAGGTGGGCAGATCAGCTGAGGTCAGGAGTTCAAGACCAGCCTGGCCAACATGGTAAAACCCTGTCTCTGCTAAAAACACAAAAATTAGCCGGGCATTGTGGCAGGCACCTGTAATCCCAGCTACTCAGGAGTCTGAGGCACAAGAATCGCTTGAACCCAGGAAGCAGAGGTTGTAGTGAGCCAAGATCATGCCACTGTACTCCAGCCTGAGACAGAATAAGACTCAGTCTCAAAAAATAAATAAATATATATATGAATTTTTAAAAGTTTAAAAATTATTTGCAGAAGAAAAGTTAGTGAGTGTGAGACAAAAGAATTCTAAGCATCAGAGAACTTTATGCTGAGAAAATATTAATATTAATGTAGAAAGTCTCCAATTACCCCTCAAAATGTGTTAAATTTCTTAGAATTCCTAATAGAGAATGGCCTTATTAAAATATTTTGCCAATGTGCTTTTCACCACGGTATATATGTTTTTAAAAAATCATTTGGAAAATATTTACGCTTCTACAAAATTTAACTTTTCTCTAGTGGAAGCTTTTTCTCTAGTGGAAGAGCACAGGCAGATAACAAATTAATTTTTTCTAGCTTCTTCCTGAGATTTTCTTGGTATGCTAGCAATATAATACTCTTTCATTTTTGAGTTTCAGTATAATATATTCTACATTATTGATACTTGAATATTGGTGTCCATTCTAAACAAAGCTAGATCTACAGCCATCCTGTAAATTTCTGATATTTATTTTTTGGGTATCACTGATTATAAAATTTCGTTTGCTCTTGGTAGAAGTAAATATAAATTTTAAATGGTGTTTCTATTGCTTGTTCTTCACTATACCCTTTAAATACCGTAATAAGACAACTTCTTCATCCTATTATGTGGAATGGGAACTCATGAAATTTAACAGTTTAAATGTCAATAATAAGAGAAAATAAACGGAATCATCCAATAAATAATAAATAAATAACCTCTGTTTTATTTATGAATATTATATATATATTATTCATATATACGTAATGTTCTATATGTGTGTGTTTTAATTCATCCCTAGACATGAGACTAAAATACAATCCTCTTTCTTTCCTCTATCCTTGGTTTGTTAAAGGTATTTCCTCCATCTGTGAATAAAGCAGAATTTGAATCATCTTCTCTCTCTGATTATGGGCTTTTGTGATTTTTGTAGCATTTCAGGCGGCTGAAGTATAAAACTAAACAACCCAGCTGACTCCTTGGATAACTGTGATTTGTAGCTATTAACTGCAGTTAATTTTCAGTTGTATTTGAATTCAATGTAAATTTAATTCAATATTAATATCAAAATATAATGTAATATATTTTTATTTATTTTATTTTATTTTATTTTTTTAGAAACAGAGTCTCTCTCTGTCGCCCAGGCTGGAGTGCAGTGGCCTGATTTCGGCTCACTGCAAGCTCTGCCTCCCGGGTTCACGCCATTCTCCTGCCACAGCCTCCGGAGTAGCTGGGACTACAGGCTCCTGCCACCACGCCCAGCTAATTTTTTGTATTTTTAGTAGAAACAGGTTTCACCCTGTTAGCCAGGATGGTCTCGATCTCTTGACCTCGTGATCCGCCCACCTCGGCCTCCCAAAGTGCTGGGATTACAGGCGTAAGCCACTACATCCCACATTTTTATTTAAATTTTTATGATTTGTCTTATTTCCCAAGCAGTTGTTTTTCTCTATGTGTATGTGATATCTGATAACAAATTATAATTTTGGAAAGCCAGTGCCCATTTCGAGAAGATTCATTTCCTTTGGAATTGAATTATGTAATGATGCTTTTAGCTTCAGAGAATAGTCAAAAGCCAAACTTTTTCTCAACCCTGAAAAATATTTTTCCTTGATCTCTTGCCCATTCTGGGTTATCATGTGTTTGAACATTTAAAAAAAATAATTCACTTTTAGGTGCTGCCAAAAGAAATCATTTTAAACTATTGCAGTTTGTAATTTTATTTCTTACTTTAGGTAGAAGAAGGAATGCATCTTTTGATAACTGGTCCCAATGGTTGTGGGAAAAGTTCTCTCTTCAGAATTCTAAGTGGGCTCTGGCCTGTGTATGAAGGAGTCCTCTATAAACCACCTCCTCAACATATGTTTTATATTCCACAAAGGTAAGTATATCTTTTTACATTACAAGAAACAATGTCCTTTTGCTCTTGAATTGTCTTGATTCCTCAAGCTCCTCAGTTTATATATCTTTAAGAATGTTTTTATTAAGAGAAGCTATTAAGGAAATAAAAATTCACTTAGCCCAACATGTTTTATTACTGCTTTGATTGTAATACTCTCTAGGACAATAGCACTTCCTTTCATTTTCACGTCTGTCTAGATGGAATAAATACACAGAGACTGCAGATGTTAGTCTCAAGGAATAACAAGCAGGCTGTTCCAGAGAACGATTAGATTGCCTGAGATGTCAGATTATCTCTTCTCACAGAAAAAAAATAACACCTGGATAAGTATACAGCTCTCTCCATCAAGCTGCATACATTCACGTATTCTAAAATTGTTCATTTCTATTCGAGCCTCCATAAAATAGGCTTTACACTTATGCTATATGATTATTTAATGATTTATAACTTTCTTAAGTAAAATTTTTTTACTGTAAGAATGAGAATCATGTAAACATAGAAAAAGAACATTATTTCTTCAGAGCTCTTTAGCTGTCGTCTTCCCTGAGAACAATTAGAAAGGTCTAAAATTAAAAGTTATACACTGAGAATTTGGAATATTCATTGTGGATAAGAGAAGATGAAGTTTGAAGAACTTCCTCATGTTAATTGGACCCAGTAATTTTTCCATCTGTCATCATCCTGGTTACATAGACATTCCATAGAGCACTCCTACTATGTCAGAGGACTGTTTTGTGGAATCTAACAAGCACTTAGGCTGGAAGTATAGTACAAACACAAACATAATAGTCACATCAAGTATGGTGCTCTCATATGTCTCTTTTGTCCCTGTGCCTTTGCCTGAATGTACTGTACAATCCTGTGTACTGGCCTAATTTTTAGACCAGACATAGTAGTTAGGCAGATGAGGTTTTGTGGGCTTTTTTCTTTAAAGTAAGACCTATGGTAGTAGTAGGAAGCTGCCTGGAATATAGGAAAATGAAGAACTGCATTGGCTGAAAATGCTGGACATAAGCAATGACATAGATATTTGTATTTAACACAAAATAGATAACATCTTGTGACACCAGAAATATTGTCCCTTTCCGTCTATGCTTTCAATTCCTTTGGGAAACATTCTGATTCTGAAAGCTAAATTATACTGCCAAAAGTTTCTTTTTTAGACATTTATATGCTTGGCTGACTTTACTTTTTTATTTAGGTTAGAAGGCATAGAATTATGAAGAAAATTTTCTATTATATCATATAATTTGATTCTCTCGATGCAAGTAAAAGTACATAAATAAATTACATATTTTTAGCTATAGTTGTTGTATATAACTTTGACCTGAACAGTATAAGACATTTTCAGAGAATACGAAAGTGAAGAAATTCTAGCCTTTGCTTGCAGAGATACTCGACCATGTTACTTTGCAACGAACATAAATTACTAGGAAACTTTTTCTTAATTAGGAAATTTACTGTTGCCTAAGCAAATAAATCAACCACAATCTAGTTAAGGAGAAAAATAACAATAAGAACTCTACTTTTAAGGCTAAAATGTATTTTAATAATTACTGTTAAAAGTCATTTACCTTGATTCTATGGCTTTTAGAAACATGAACATTTGGGTATATGTTGAAAGTTTTATGGGACCATTATCCTTGCTAAAACCATACAATTTATTTAAATGCATATGTAAACTGAGAATCTAAATGTAGTCTTTGTTTCTTACATTCTAAAAGCTGCTGATTTTTTCAAGTAAATTTTAAAAATAATCTTACATATGTTTATGGTGTAAAAGAAAGCTGCTATGCAATGTATTTCAAAATATTTGTTGGTAGGTAACTGCCTTCTGTTATTCTCATTAGTAAATATTATAATCTGGCTGGGTGCAGTGGCTCACGCCTGTAATCCTAGCACTTTGGGAGGCCGAGGTGGGCGGATCACCTGAGGTCAGGAGTTCGAGACCAGCCTGACCAACATGGAGAAACCCCATCTCTACTAAGAACACAAAATTATCCGGGCATGGTGGCCCATGTCTGTAATCACAGCTACTTGGGAGGTTGAGGCAGAAGAATCACTTGAACCCAGGAGGTGGAGGTTGCAGTGAGCTGAGATCATGCCATTGCACTCCAGCCTGGGCAATAAGAGCGAAACTCCACCATACACACACACACACACACACACACACAAATATATATATATAAATATAAATATATTTGTATACAAATATTTATATATTAAAATATATATTATATATTTATATATAATCTAACTTATTGCATTAATTCATAATAATTGAATATAAGTTAACTACTAGTTTAGCAGCAAAAAAATAAAATTTCAATATAGAATTGAGACTTATGTATGAATTTCACAAGTCATAAAACAGACCTTTACAATAATCCACCTGTATTCACTTTTTGTGATTGAAAGACTTCTGGGTAGGGGATGAATCTCTTTATGGATTGATCAGAATGTATGTTAATTGTTACTTCCATGGAAGAAAAATAGAGTATATTTTGTAAAAGTAGATTTATAATGATGTCATGTAGTGCACAGAAGAAAGAAGTGAACCACTAAGGAAAAGTTCTAATTAACTATATTAGGCAATATATTTTTTTAACCAAATCTTCACAAAGAATGCTGCTATAGCTCAGTTCATAAGCTTGGAAACCTGAATTCCTAAGAAATTATAAAACCACCTCAATGTTTTCCCAGCTAGTGTTATGTAGTATTTTAGCAGTGTTAATAATGAGAACCAGATAAAAGAAAATCTTGGCTTTCGTTGAAAAATACACACACACAAAAACGTTGGCAGATAAATTAGTTTCAAAACAGCTTCCCCTTATCCTATCTTTATTAATGATGACATATGATCATTAGTGGAGCATCAGATACATTTTTGGAAAGAAATGTTTCATCAAAATGTAGATTAACCATTCTAAATCTATGGAATGGTGTATGTTAAAATGCTTAGTATTTCTCAGCTAATACTTTAAATGAGTATTCTGGAAATTTTAGGCTGTTTGAGTTTCTGAGCCATGTGAATGTACTCCTTAAGGTGATGACTGAAACCCACTGCTCTCTCCTATATTAGCCATACCTGACCTCAGGAAAAGTCTTTCATTTGGACATAGATCCTGAATTTCTTCTGTCAATTCTTGTTGCAGTTTATCTGTCTTCCCAATCCCTAAGGAGAGATTTGCGATCCCCTGCTCTCACTTTCACAAATCCACTAATTTATGGTCTATTTGTTACTTCCTAATCCCCTGGTAAGTTTCTGTCTTCATCCATGACAGCCCTAAACCCACCCTTTTATTTGTTTATTTTGTTCACCTGCTAACAAAATTTTATAGTATGCTAACAATCACCAAAATAATAAATTGGAATATTTAGTGGGAGTTGGGAGTAGAGAGAGAGTGGGAGAGAAGCAACAGAGGAAGGGAGGGAAGGAAGAAAGTTAGATGATAATAGATATTTGCTGACAAAATATATTTTGCTCAGAGCAAAATCTTGCTTTCTTTTGTACTAGTTTTTAAAAATAATACTCCAGAAGATAATTTGCATACATCACATTACAGTCGGGCCTCCGTATCTGCAGCTTCCACATCCTTGGATTCAACCCACCATGAATAAAAAATATTTTAAAAATAAACACTAAAAACAACAACATAACAATAAAAAATCACACAAACAGAAAACCAATGCATAGTATTTGTATTGTGGTAGGTATTACAAGTAATCTAAACATGATTTAAAGTATATAAGGGGATGTGTGTAGGTTATGTGCAAATACTATGGCCATTTTATATAAAGGCATCTGTGGATTTTGGTGTTTTCTGGGGTCCTGGAAACAATTCCACCATGGGCACCAACCCATCATGTAATTCTAACACTTATGCTCTTACTACCTACCCTTCCTTGGCAGAAATATCTTGAAAAAGAAATTTTAATCATAATTCTTACTATTCAGATTTACTATACAGGCCCAAATACTAAGGCCCACAAGATCTGAAATAGATTCAGGCTTCCCATAATGGTGTACAAAAAGGTAACTTGTATAAACTTCTGCCCATCCATGACTTTGGAGTCTGAGAAGCAAAAGGTTAGGAAAGTGAAAGAAGGATTATAAGTATAGAATTAAATCTGATCAAATTTTTTTTAAAAGAAAGACAAAGAAAAAAGGGGGAGAAATAGCTGGAGTATTGTGCTTCGTGTCAGAGAAATACAATTTTTTTCATTTAGTCTTTTTAGGATAGACAATAATTAGGATGTAGTCTGATTATGATGTTTATGTATCATTTAGTTATAAATAAAAACATTCAACTAACTGAAATAAAAACCAGAAATAAGTGCCTCAAGAAAGGCAAGAAATGCTATGGATGTTCAAAATGAGGAAAAAATAGAACAGTGTGTCAATTTGACCTGAGTTTTGAAAGTAACTCAGGATTTGAACAGTTGCCATGGATTGCATCAGTTTCTCAAATTTCTGAATAGGTAAGAAATACCACAGATTCAAGTAAGCAGAAGTTTTTGGTTTTTTTGGACACTTTTGGATAGCATACTGTTCTTTCCCACTCTCCTCTAACACATGATGCTGAGAAAAGAAAGCATTTATTAGACTCATCCCCACTAATAAGAAGTCATCAGTACATACTGGAAATAATAGTGCTCATCCTCTCGGTCCTTACTCATTGCTGCGCTGTTTCTTTTAGCTGAAGTTCTTTGATTTAATTTTTTAAGCTTTTTTTTAGTACTTTGGATGTTTGCCATTTTCCCAGTCTCTCGCTAAGGAGCTCAATCTGCTCTCTAGAAGTAAGGGACACAATTTTATATGTTAAATTGCTTCTGAAAAAGCATAATAAAAGATGACGGTAGCTTTTGCGTCCTCAACACTCATTATTTTTTGTTTCCTTTTTACAGAAGATGTTCTGAAATTATGAGTAACATTTTACTTATCAGCTCAATATGTGTTTACTTCTAGCTATTAACTACTACTTCATTCCCAGGGTTGTATGCTCAAGTACCATGTTACTTTATCTCCTTGATTATATATAAATACTACTTAATAAATAAAGTTATGAATCACATTTTGAAGTTGTATGCAGCATAACAACATTTTATGCAACATAAAAGTCTTAAATTTGATTGTAAGCAGGAATGGTAATATCACTAATTAGATTGTATAGGAAATTAAATATAGATAATAACTTTATTTCTATCTTGTTATGCATGAATAATACATATTAATTATTTTCTGCATAAGTTATGCTAAATAGAGTATTTTTAAGTAATTAAATTGAATTTCAAAGGGATTATAGACTTTACTTAGCATTATATGGAATTTCAGAGCCAGAGTTAGACTATACCAAGTCTTTGAATACAAATCTTCTGTACTCACTGCCTATCATTTTCAGATTAATAAGATTATCTTATTTAAGCATCTTCTTATGATGAAAAAAACCCTACTGTTTTTTATCTTAAATATTTTCTCAGATAATCATAATAAAGTCTCTATTACTTTCCTGATTTTCTGAGGAATAACAAAATATCTTTCTTTATAATTTGTCTTCACTTTTCAAAAATGTCTGTATTCTTAACAGTTTTCTTTTTTCTTTTTCTTTTTTTGAGACAGAGCGTCACTCTGTCATCCAGGCTGGAGTGCAGTGGCGCAATCTCAGCTCACTGCAGCCTCCACCTCCTGGGTTCACCATGGTACCACCATGCACGGCTAATTTTTTATTATTTGTACTGACAGGGTATTCCTATGTTACCAGGCCTAATCTTGAACTCCTGGCCTCAAGTGATCATCCCACCTCAGCTTCCCAAGTAGCTGGGATTACAGGCACCCACCACCAAACCCAGATAATTTTTGTGTTTTTAGTAGAGTCAGGGTTTCACCGTGTTGGCCAGGCTGGTCTTGAACTCCTGGCCTCAAGTGATCCACCCGCGTTGGCCTCCCAAAGTGCTGGGATTAAACGCATGACCCACTGTACCTGGCCATTGTATTCTTCAACTGTTTTTCTAAGGAAGAAGATCTATGACATGAAATCTCAGCCTTTACAAGTACTAGTATATTTATGTTTTCTTTGATATCTTTATTTGATATCCATATTTTCTTTGATGGCATTGCCGCTTCTTCCCTTTAATGATATAGTGTGTGTGGCTTAAAAATTACATGAATTAAAATTGATTTTATCCTGAGAATGTTGTGACCTCTTGAGATAACTGATGGGTCCTCGGCATCTTGTACCAGGATTGAGCGTCTCTAGGGCATTGTTATTTTTTATAATTAACAATGTATCAAACAATTAGTGTGTGCTAGTCACAGTTCTACATATATTATGTAAGTTTCTTATTTTTCTGTATGACAACCTATAAAGTTGGTATTAGTTCCCTATTTTGTGAGAAAAAGAGGTTTAAGTCCTCCAGTGGATAAATGCTGGAGCTAGAATATGAACTCAGGTGTGCCTTACCCTAAAGTCATTTTGCCTTATTGGTATCAACAGGGGCATGTGTATGAAAAATTACTACTCTTTATCCTGACCTTGCAAGTATTACCAGCTAATGTTGTTTTCTTGGTGTGCTGATCTGTACTAATATCAAACTGTGGTTTGGAGGCAGAGGTCTTCAGGGCAATTAAGTCAATTTTAACATACATTTTAGCATAGGTACTTGGCCATCATTCAGATATGTTAAGGTGAAAGAAGCTATATTCTCATATGAAAGTGAAATTTTAAAAAATGTAATGGTGTTCAATTCATTTTCAAATTGAATTATATTCTCTACTCTTTCCTATTCTTCTAAAATTCATTTCTCTATAAATATTTAAAGAATTTTTCAAAAATAGTCCCTTAATTTTAAATTAGGATTCTTGTTGAGATATAAAACAAGCAAACCTTAATTTTCAGGATGCATTATGGCATAAAAAAATTGTGACTTACCCTTTACGTCATCAAAAAAAGAGATTGTTTCTTGCAACAGAGTGAAGACTGTGTTTTGTTTCAGGAAGTTCTGCAGAAAGGGCGTGATACATTGACACAACTGTCCTGTGCACTAAGAAGTACTTGCACCAAATAAGCCTTTTGGATATTTTAAAATATGAAGTTCTGGGTTGGGCCTGGTGGCTCATGCCTGTAATCCCAGCCCTTTGGGAGGCTGAGGTTGGATAATCATTTGAGGCCAGGAGTTCAGATTAGCCCTGGCAACATAGGGGGACCCTGTCAATACAAACAATAAAAAACTAGCCGGGCATGGTGGTACTTGCCTATAGTCTCAGCGACTTAAGAGGCTGAGGTGGGAGGATTGCTTGAGTCTGGGAAGTTGAGGCTGCAGTGAGCCATGACTGTACCACTGCACTCTGGCCTGGGCAATAGAGTGAGATGCTATCTCAAAAGAATAAACATAAAAATAAGCCAAAAAAATAAAAACTATGACGTTCCATTTTCTATTGTTTCTATATGAATGACTTCCAAATCCAAGATTTCTTCTTTGTAGGGATCAGGGAACTCTATGTTATATATCAACATTGTTTAACCCACACATATAAAACCAGATGATGACTATTAACTAGAAAGCACATGAGATCAGGTCAGAAGAACTGATTTGCCTCTTTTCTCTATGGAGGAAAGAAAGGGTGCTGGCAAAGTATTCTCAGTAAGATCCTTGCTTTTTTTCTTTTTATCCAAGATCTCAGATTTTAAAAATGAGGATGTGGTCTAGAAAAGGATTTAAGCAAGAATCTGGGGAATGCCGTTTTAAATATCTTAATCTCATTTTTCCTATAGGTCTCTAGCTTTTGGACCTGTAGATTCTTAATGAATATCTAGCTGCCAAAAGGCAAACAGGGTGCACCTCTTGAGGACAAGGAGTGTGTTTATTTAAGAAAGAGGCAGGTTAGCAGACCACTGGCTGAGTGGAATATGGGTCTATAAAAGCCACTGGAATAAAGGAGGAATGTGATGTGGCTTAATCCAGAGCTTCTCACAGAACTCTATACCTATGTACTGTGCCAATGTATATGTAGGTTACATATCCTTTGTCCTGCTGCCCTCAAAGCAAAGAAATCTGGTTTGGGGAACAGGGGTTGTACTGGAACAGACTTTGCCCATGTTGAGTCACTGTTGAATAAACTTTTATAGATTAAATGCTAGAAAAGGCATCCACATGTCTCTGTATAGCACTGGCAGGATCCTAGTAAATATATTGTAATTCTGCAATAAATATCTGATAAGTGATTGAATGAATGAATGAACGTCTCCATAGATTTGGTTTCTACTGCCAAGTCAGTCTGGTACCTTACACTAATTATGAGCAATCTATTTATTTTGCTGCTCGCAGTAGGTATATTGCAAAATCCTCTTTATGATGAGGATAAATATCTGTCATTTAACATGTCCTTTTTTAGAAAATTATTTTCACCACAAGGAAGGCTTAGTAGCATTGCTGTAGCAAATTGACTTCTATTCCTTGCTTTCTGACTATTAGACTTACAGCCAGGTAACCTTTGTATAAATATCTTTGGGCAGTCAGTTGACAGAAATATAGCTTGTACATTTTAGTTCCTCCTGTGTAGTAGTTGGTACAGTTCAGTTTTTAAAAATCTTTTAAAAATAGATCTATAAATGTAAACACAAATTTCCATACCTTTCTATTGCTGGGAAAAATGCTAAAGATACATCTTAAAATCTTTAACTTTCTGAGGGCTCATTTATAAAACTAATAATGAAAACAACTCCCTTCTCACTCATAAGTTTTTCTCATTTTATGAGTATTATTACATTAAGCCATATGGAACTGCAATTTTTATAGGTCAAATATTAGCAATTTAAATGATAATCTGATATAATGATAAATACTCTTAAAGTTGACTTTTAGAGAATTTGCATTTTTAACAGCTTAGTAATACTTTAATAATCCTTCCACTAATTTTATTTATTTATTTATTTATTTATTTATTTATTTATTTATTTATTGAGACAGTGTATCAATCTATCACCCAGGTTGGAGTGCAGTGGCACAATCTTGGCTCACTGCAACCTCTGTCCTCAGGGTTCAAGAGATTTTCGTGCCTCAGCCTCCCAAGTAGCTGGAATTACAGGTGTGTGCCACCCACTACACCTGGCTAATTTTTGTATTTTTAGTAGAGACGGGTTTCACCATGTTGAGCAGGCTGGTTTCAAATTCCTGACCTCAGGTGATTCACCCACCTTGGCCTCCCAAAGTACTGGGATTACAGGCATGAGACACTGCACCTGGCCTAATATTATATTTTTTTTACTTGGAAATAAACCTTTTCCCTGCTCTTAAGAGGCTATTCTCATCTCTATTTTGGAACCTAGAAATATCTTATCCAAAAGATATAATTTAAGTAATAGTAAATGTCTATTTTCACTTGAATATTTCTTATTATCACATTTTTTAAAGAATATTATAAATGACCCAAATCTAGTTCTTTCTATTCATGAAAAAACCTGATGCCATGATTGGTTCCAGCATGTATAGTTATACGAATTATTGATAGCTAAATTTTATGCCTTTCAGATTGCTAACTTCTTATTGCTATGACAACACAGCAGTACTTAGTGGTACATTATTCTTAAACTTAATACATCTCATGCCTTAAATACAGTTAACATTGTTGAAAAATTTTTATCACTATTGTTCCAATTAAATTTTATATTATTATTTTAAGAATTTTGTTTCCTCTGTATATAGACCTTTCATGTTACACTTTCCTCCTCTGGATTTGAGTTGGTCTTTTGCTCTCAACTTAAGAAATATTTAGAATTTTGTGTCATTCAGAGGCTCCAAGCACAAAGATATAACTAATACTTCTCAATGCTTTCCCCTTCTTTGTAGCTTTGTCTTAGAGAATAATAAAAAAGTAACTCTAACAAACATCAACACATTTTACCAAAAAAGTCATCACTGTCAGATTACTTAAATGTTAATGCAGAAAAGTGGGAATATAATGCAAAGTATAAAAGTACCTTGAGACATTAGTAACACAACTATAAAAAAACCATAATCATGGGGAATGAATTTTATCTCAAATAATTTTACTATTGTAATTGAATTTTAACTCTGTATACATTTGAAAGAATTTTAGATTCCCAAGAAAAAACAATTATTATAATTGTTTAAATAAGGATTATTTGTTAAATGATCTTTGACACCTATGGATTTATTCTGCTTTCTTTTCCATAACATGTAGAGATGATTCTGGGTTTTACTTATAGAAAGTAAATTAAAAATAGTCAATGGTTCTTTTTTGAAAGCTACTAATTAGGAGCAATCTGACCATTTCTTCTGTTGCTTATGTTAGATATGTTGCATGATCTCCTTTTTAATGAGCCAGAGCCAGTGAGCCAGTAACATTGTGATGTGGTAATTGATCTACCTGAAATATTTAGAAGATTACCTGAATAGGTCTATATATCTAGAAAGGAAAGTTTAGTAAAGGGCACTTTGAGTGCTTATCTATTATGTATAACTTTGGTAGGACTACAGAAACGAACTGACTCAAAATGTTAAATTCTAGACCTTTGAGCTGGAAAGAGAATCACATGCAAATTAATTATATAAACATTGGATATAGGGTCCTCCATTTCCTTGTGTTTTCAAATTGAGTAAATGTCATCCCGAATTTTTTTGACACAGTCTCCCCAGAGAATTCAGTGGTGGCTTAAACATCATAATAATATTTTAAAATCATTATATTAATAATACCCTAAGTGTCATTAGTTGCTATGTACATCAAACATATATAGAATGTATTATTTTCACCATTTCACATGATCATAAAACAATAATTGACAGAAAATTGAAATTTAATAAAACAATATTTGATGAGTCCTCCATAAATATATAAGCTTATGAATATTTTTATATATATTCATCAACATTCTCATTCACATCAGTTTTCAAAGTGAGCAATTTTTATAATTTGCTACATTATTTAAATAACAATAGCTCAGATAGGGCCGGGCGCAGTGGCTCACGCCTATAATCCCAGCACTTTGGGAGGCCAAGGCGGGCAGAATACGAGGTCAGGAGATCAAGACCATCCTGGCTAACATGGTGAAACCCTGTCTCTACTAAAAATACAGAAAATTAGCCGGACGTGGTGAAGGGTGCCTATAGTCCCAGTTACTCGGGAGGCTGAGGCAGGAGAAAGGAGTGAACCCGGGAGGCGGAGCTTGCAGTGAGCCGAGATTGTGCCACTGCACTCCAGCCTGGGCGACAGAGCGAGACTCTGTCTCAAAAAAAAAAAAAAAAAAAACCTCAGATAACAAATAATGTGGGCACATTTGCAGTTCTTTTAGCATCATATTATGACTTGGCATTTTATTGAAATCTTGTCCTGATTACATTTTTTTAAAAGGTAGCTAAATTTTTTTCTTTTTTTTTGTTTTGGTTTGATTTTTTTAATTACAGGAGTATATATTTAAGATATTATTAGGCTTTTATAAATTCAATAAGAAATTAAGCATTGCAAAACCATAATTTAATTATTTTGCTTTGCCTTATAATTAAAATCCCTTATGAGAAAAATGTCCATATCTGTTCATTAAAGAAAACTGTCTGATTTCAAAAGGCCCTAGGAAATTAAAAATAGTATTAAACTAAATTTTGAAGAAATTACACAGTTTTGCTTCTCCAAATTCCTGTTACAAAGAAAACACTTGGCATCCTGGAACATTTTGATACTTTTGAGGCCCCATAAATTGCTCCAGTAAACTATTAATACATGGTGTTCCAAGTAGTTTTTTAAAAATGCTTCTAGGTGAACGAGGTATTCTCATGAGTACTTAACAGAATATAATCTAAAATCTACATATCTAGGTACTTAATTCTTAATCATGTCAAGAACAATAAAAATTTACTATGGAATAAAAACCACCAGTATCTTGTCTGGCTTAATAGAAATCTTTTTTATTCATTCTTTTTTAAGATGTTACATTTTCGCCTAAGTAGAGAACATAAGCATAAGTAGAAATTAACTTATTTGTCTTCGTAATGCCATTTATTGAGTGCCTACTATGTGCCTGTACTATAATAAGTGATCTGAGTACATTGCTTCACTTAGCTTCATAAAAACCCACTCCTTCATTTAGTCCTCATAACAAATGAAATTATTAAAATAAGTTGTTTTACAAATGAGGTACTAGTTTGGAATTTGGGTGATATTACAATGAATCCCCAGAATCATTTCTCCAAAACCAGTTATCACAATCATGATTCTATAGTGCTTGCTTTTTCTGAAATATAGATATAAAACCTAATTTCATTGTCAAATATGCCAATTAATCAAATTTTCTGGTAGAATCCTATAGAAACGCATGTGAAATGAATGCACTGATGTATTTTTATCACTGTGGTCTCAGTTGTGTATTGTGTCATGGCTACTCTTGGGACCTAATAACATAGGGGTTTTATGCTACAGGAGGAGAATATCTGTGCTTCTGATTCATATTAAGTTGGAGCTGATGTCACCTTGGAAGGCAACAAAAGAACTCTCCCCTGAGATTCTATGTATTTCTTCCTCTGAGTAGACTCAGAGTACCTAATTAAAACTGTTCAGTGGCTCTAATGACTAATTTCTATTTTATGCTATTATTATATGATATTAATTTAAGATAATGTCATATTATATGAGTGCTTAAGACAATCTACCCAAACAAATAACTATGTATCCTATTTTTTAAATAAAGTTAGACTGGAGAGGAAAAAATAAAGAACAGGGCAGGAGGGAAGGCCTTGGAGAGAGATATGATGCAAGAAATGTGACCAGAAATGGTATAGCCACTTTGGAAAAACAGTCTGGCAATTTCTCTAAAAATTATATGCTTCAGTATTTTCATTCATTGGCATATATCCATCATTCATAACACAAAAAAGTGAAAACAACTGAAATATCCCTCACCCAATGAGTGGATTATTCAAATATGGCCTACAGTGAAATATTATTCAGCTAAAAAAAAGGAACCGTTACATGCTACAGCATGGATGAACCTGAAAACATTATACTAATGGAAAAAAGGCAGTCACAAGGGACTGCATATTGTATGGTTCCATATATTTGAGATGTCCACAACAGGCAAATCCATGGAGACAGAAAATAGATTAATGGTTGCCAGGGGTTGAGAGGAAGGAGGAATAGGTAATGTCTGCTATTGGGTATGGGGTTTTTTTCTGGAGTGAAGAAAATGATCTGGAATCAGTGGTGATGTTTACATAACCTTGCGAATACACTAAAAACCACTGAATTGTATGCTTTCAAAGGGTGAATTGTATGATATGTGAACTATATCTCAATTTAAAAACAAGATCAGGCCAGGCGCGATAGCTCACGCCTGTAATCTCAGCACTTTGGAAGGCTGGGGCGGGCGGATCACGAGGTCAGGAGATCAAGACCATCTTGGCTAACACGGTGAAACCCCGTCTCTACTAAAAATACAAAAAATTAGCTGTGCATGGTGGCAGGCGCCTGTAGTCCCAGCTACTTGGGAGGCTGAGGCAGGAGAATAGCGTGAACCCTGGAGGCAGAGCTTGCAGTGAGCCAAGATCGGGCCACTGCACTCCAGCCTGGGTGACAGAGTGAAACTCTGTCTCCAAAAAAAAAAAAAAAAAAAGACCAGAGATTCCTTATATTTGTAATGATTTCATTGCAAAATCTTCTTATATGAACATACACATGTACGAGTAAAATACAAACATTTTGAATTCAAATAATAATTAAATATATTATAAAATAAGCTTGTGCTGTCTATCCTTCAATCTAATGGCTTGTGTACCATAGGAAAATAGGTAGATATTGTGTACCGTGGGAAAATAGGTAGATAATTCGTCCATAAAACACATTTTGTATTTTAAAATCTCTCCTTCTCTTTCTCTGTCCAGGCACACACACACAATATACACTTTATATTTTTTAATCAATTTGCAGTAATCATAAATCTTTACCCCTAACTAATTTAGGATATGTTTTCAAAGAATAGAGATATTCTCTTAGGTAACTACAGTATACTTATCAAATTAAGGAAATTTGACATTGATATAATATTAATATCTAAAGTACAGTCCATATTCAAATTTTGGCAATTGTCATAACACTGTACTTTAGAGCAACTTGTTTTTCCCGATGCATTGTCTTGCACTGCATGTAGTTGCCATGTCTATTTATTACAGTTTGCTTTATTCAGAAGAGTTTCTCAGCATTTCTTTATTTTTTATGACATTGATATTTTGAAAGAGTGCAAGACTACTGCTTTTTTTTTTTTTTAAGAGAATACCTCAATTTAGGTTTGTCTGATAGTTTCTGCATGATGTGATTCAGGTTATGAACTTTTTACAGAAATACTACTTGTATTAGTTTCTAAGGGCTACAAATTACCGAACACTTGCCGGTTTCAACAACAGAAATTTATTTTCTCACATTCCTGAATACCAGAAGTCAAAGTATTGGCAATCGACACCCTCTGAAGGCTCTTGGAAAGAATTATTTCCTGCCTCTTTTCCAGTTTCTGGTGGTGCCAAGCATTCCTTGGTTTGTGGCACCATAACTTCCATCTCTGTCTCCATGTGGCTTTCTTTTCTTTCCTGGGTTTCTTCTCATTTGATAAGGGCATTTATTGGATTTAGGGCTCATCTGGTTAATCCAGGATGATCTTGTCTCAAGAACTTTAATTAAATCTGCAAAGACTCTGTTTCTAAATAAGGTTTCATTTACAGATATGTGGGGGGGGGGTCTGGATTAAGATGGATCTTTTTGGGTCCACAATTGAATTTATTGCATTGCTGAAATGATGTGTGCTTCACAAAGGATAATATTAGAATGTTTCAGATGTAGATAGGACTAGAATTTTTTTATTAAAAATCATAAATTCATACTGATACTCAAATTCAAATTAAATAGTAGAGTTTTTCTCTTGCCTTCCCACATAGTATGTTTGTGTCTTTCTTCTTCCACAGTGAGAACCCTTGCTCCTAACATTACCAAACCATTTATTTACTTAACCAATCCTACAATACACATAAAATGGTTTCAGAATTGCTACCCCTATATCATTACCAAAAATAAATTTGCAAGTAAGCTTCAAGATTTCCACGTGATTCTTTCTGTCTTTGACTGAAATTATGTAGCCAAGTTCAAAAGTCACATGGATTAATTCATCCCCACCTCCATCCCCCTCGCTGTGTGGTTACTTTATCCTTTGGATATACTGTTCAGTTAAATTGTTTCTGTTTGTATTCAATTTTAAGGTTTCTTCCTTCATTCTTGTTGGTTTAATTTTGTTTGTTTATTGAATAGTAACACTTTGAGGGATTCCAAAAGTAAAAACTTTATTAATAGAAAGGATACTTAGGCCTTTTCCTGCCTGTCCATTCCACCTTGTTCCTCCCACCTCCTGTAGCTAACCAACTTCACTAGTTTCAGGTTTACTCTTCCTGTGTTTCCTTTTTTAAATATAAATGGGTATGTCTATACTTCATTTTGCTTTCTTTTTACATAGAAGTGGTTCTCAACTGGGAAGATTTTGTCCCCCAGAGATATTTGGCAGTATCTGGAGACAATTATTTTTGTTCACTACAGGAAGGGGTGCTACTGACATCTAGTGGGTAGACATCAGGTATAATGCTAAACATCCTACTATACATAGGGTAGCCCTCGACAACAAACAATTATCTGGTTCAATAAGCCAAAGTGCCGTTGTTGAGAAACCCTGCTATAAGTCTACTTTTGCATTTTGCTTTTCAACTTAACAATATATCATAGAAATCACTTCATATCAGTTTATAGAGGTTTTCCTCATCCTTTTTTTTATAGCTGCATAGTGGATGTACTATAGTTTATTCCGTCAGTCTTCTTTGTATGGGTATTTATGTTGCATTTCAATATTTTGCTATTACAAATAAGTTGTAATGAATAACTGCATGCATCTTTTTTTGTATTTTTAGAAGTATATTTTCAGAGTAAATTCCAAGAAGTGGGTCAAAGGGCAAATGCTCTGTCAGTTTGCCAAATCCCCTCTGTAAGAGTTGTATGATTCTGCATTTTCACTGTAGTATGAGAACACTCCTTTACCCACAGGCCTGCCAGTGGAGTGAGTTATCAAGTTGTCGAATTTTTGCCAATCTGAAAAGCAAGAAACTCAATGTAGTTTTAATTTGTGTTTTTCTTACTATGAATTACATTTTTTTGTTTTGTTTGTTCACATTGCTGGGTCAAAACCCAAATTGCATAATATGTAACCCAAATAATTATAGATGAATTACAGAAGCAATATTTATCAAATGCAGTGAAACAAAGTATATACAGTATTTTTCTGCTGAAAATGTTAAATGTGGCTGGGTTCTGTGGCTTACAACTGTAATCCCAGTGCTTTGCGAGGCCAAGTTAGGAGGAACCACTTGAGGCAGGTGTTTGAGACTAGCTTGGGGAAACATATCAAGACCCTGTCTCTACAAAATATAAAATAAAATAAAATTTTTTAGAAAAAAGAAATGTCAGATGATTTCTTAGAGAAGCTTTTCTTGTGTCCATGTGCCAGTAAGTTTTTATGTAAACATAATGGTATCGTTTAGCAGTGCCTGAGGGAGAAGTACTCATCACCAGGTTAACAAATATCATCCTGGAAATGTAGTGTTTAAAGTCTTCACTGATGTTTTCAGACTACCAAGATGTCACACTGAGTAAGTTATCATGACTTTCCACTAGGATTCTTGTGTGCTTGGCGTTTTACAGGCCATATATGTCTCTTGGAAGTCTTCGAGATCAAGTCATTTACCCTGATTCAGTGGATGATATGCATGATAAAGGTTGTACAGACCAAGATCTGGAACGTATCCTACACAATGTCCATCTCTATCACATAGTTCAAAGAGAAGGAGGTAAAGTCCATCATTCTTTTTTAATGCATTTAACTTCACGTTTAAAAAGTAACCTTGGGTATATATTTAGTGTGTGGTTTAATTTGAATGTATGCTATAATCGGAAATAAGCACATAAGTGTAAAGATGGAGTTTTATTGCTGTTCCATTATTTGTATTTCTTTTTCTGCTTGTGTTATGTTTAAAACAACACATTAAGGTGTTTTTTTTTTTTTTTTTTTTTGAGGCCGAGTCTCGCTCTGTCGCCCAGGCTGGAGTGCAGTGGCGCGATCTCGGCTCACTGCAAGCTCCGCCTCCCGGGTTCCCGCCATTCTCCTGCCTCAGCCTCCCGAGTAGCTGGGACTACAGGCGCCGCCACCACGCCCGGCTAATTTTTTTGTATTTTTTAGTAGAGACGGGGTTTCATTGTGTTAGCCAGGATGGTCTCGATCTCCTGACCTCGTGATCCGCCCGTCTCGGCCTCCCAAAGTGCTGGGATTACAGGCTTGAGCCACCGCGCCCGGCCACATTAAGTTTTTATCAAGTCTCCATGTCAGTGCAGCTAACATTTAAAAAAAGCTTTTTTCTTCTATATTTGAATGTACAAAGTCCCTGAGGCCATTGTCAGTCTAGATGTATTTAAAGTCTGTGACAGAAATATTAGCCTTACAAGCCCTCAGCTTACATTAAATTAAATAATTTGAGAAGTAGATACCACAGAACTTACTTTTTTTGGTTTCAGACCCACAATCTTACCAGTATCTTTTTTTTGCTCTCAAGCAGCACACAGATAATTAAAGTCAGAAACTTCTGTATTGTGTTTTTTCAGCATAAAACATTTTTGAAAGAGTATAAATAACATTTGTACATATAAGCTTAAAATAGAATTATTGTCTAATAATACTCTCTGTGTTTAGTGATACTTTCAAATAATTTAATAATAATAATCTCACTTTAGCTAGAGCAGTCAGGCAAGAGAAAGAAATAAAGGGCATTCATATAGGAAGAGAGGAAGTCAAACTATCCCTGCTTGCAGACACATGATTCTATATCTAAAAAGCCCCATAGTCTCAGCTCAAAATCTCCTTCAGCTGATAAACAACTTCAGCAAAGTTGCAATATACAAAATCAACATACAAAGATTACTAAATTTCTATACACCAACAACAGCCAAGCCAAGAGCCAAATCAGGAAGACAATCTCCTTCACAATTGCCACAAAAAGAATGAAATACCTAGGAATATAGCTAACCAGGAAGGTGAAAGATCTCTACAATGAGAATTACAAGACACTGCTCAAAGAAATCAGAGAAGACACAAATGGAAAAGCATCCCATGTTCATGGATAGGAAGAATCAATATCATTAAAATGGCTATGCTGCCCAAAGCAATTTACATATTTAATGCTAGTCCTACAAACTACCAATGACATTCTTCACAGAGCTAGAAAAAAACTATTTCAAAATTTATATGGAACCAAGAAAGAACCTGAATAGCCAAGGTAATCCTAAGCAAAAGGAACAAAGCTGGAGGCATCATACTGCCCCACTTCAAACTATACTACAGGTCTGCAGTAACCAAAACAGTATAGTACTGATACAAAAACAGACACAGAGACCAGGGAAACAGAATGGAGACTGCAGAAATAAGGCCGTACATCTACAACCATCTAATCTTCAACAAAGCTGAAAAAATAAGCAATAGGGGAAAAGACTCTCTATTCAATGAATGGTGCTGGGATAACTGGCTAGCCATATGCAGAAGACTGAAGCTGGACCCCTTCTTTATACCATATACAAAAATCAACACAAGATGGATTAGAGACTTAAATGTAAAACCCCAAACCATAAAAACCCTGGAAGACAACCTAGGCAATACTATCCTGGACATGGAAACAGACAAAGACTTCATGACAAAGATACCAAAAGCAATCACAATGAAAGCAAAAATTGACAAGTGAGATCTAATTAAACTTAAGAGCTTCTGCACAGCAAAAGAAACTATCAACAGAGTACACAGACAGCCTACACAATGGGAGAAAATATTTGCAAACTATGCATCTGAAAAAGGTCTAATATCCAGCATCTATAAGGAGCTTAAACAAATTTACAAGAGAAAAACAACACCATTACAAAGTGGGAAAAGGACATGAACAGACACTTTTCAAAAGAAGACATATATGCAGCCAACAAGCATATGAAGAAAGCTCAATATCATTGATCATTAGAGAATGCACATCAAAACCACAATGAAATACCATCTCACACCAGTCAAAATGACTATTATTAAAACATCAAAAAATAGCAGATGTCAACAAGGTCGTAGGAAAAAGGGAACACTTATACACTGTTGGTGGGAGTGTAAATCAGTTCAACCACAGTGCGGCAATTCCTCAAAGAGCTAAAAACAGAACTACCATTTCACCCAATAATCTCATTACTGGGTTTATACTCAGAGGAATATAAATCATCTACCACAAAGACACATGCACACAAATGTTCATCACAGCACCATTCACAATAGCAAAAACATGGAATCAACGTAAATGCCCATCAACGATAGATTAAAGAAAGTGTGGTACAGGTACACCATGGAATATTATGCAGCTATAAAAAAAGAATGAGCTCACATATTTTGTGGAAACATGAATGGAGCTGGAGGCAATCACCTTTAGCAAACTAATGCAGGAACAGAAAACCATATACTGCATGTTCTCACTTACAAGTAGGAGCTAAGTGATAAGATCTTACAAGCACAAAGAAGGAAACAACGGAGACTCAGGTCTACTTGAAGGTTGGAGGGTGGGAGGAGGGAGAGGAGCAGAAAAGAAAAGCACTGGGTACTGGGTTTAATACCTGGATGATGAAATAATATGTACAACAAACCCCTGTGAAATGTGTTTACCTATGTAAGAAACCTTCACATGTGCCCCCAAGCCTAAAAGTTAAAAAATAAAATAAAACAAAAAATAATATTCACACTTTCAAATAATTTAATAATTCATATAATTTGATAGTCTAGAAAAATGACTGAAATAACAAATGAGACACCAAGATTAATTTTAAATGGATTTTATGTTCTGTTTCACAGCCCGCTTACATTATTAGAAGTAGAGTAGTAGTACAGTGATTGAGAATATGGACTTTTAACTCAGAGTTCTGGAATTAAATCTTGATTAGTCCTGTTCTCTGTATCTTCAACTGTAAAATGAGGTTAAATATCTACCTTACAAGTTTTTTTGTGAAGATCAAATAAGACTGTATGTAAAACATTAGCAAAATGGCATATGAGTACACAAGAATTAGTAGCTGGCCCTGTCTGGCAGCTCACATCTGTCATCCCAGAACTTTGGGAGACTGAGAAGGGTAAATAGCTTAATAGCTTGAACCTCGGAGATTGAAACCAGCCTGGACAACATGGTGAAACCACTTCTCTATAAAAAATACAAAAATTAGCTGGGAATGGTGGCACACCCCTGTTGTCTCAGCTATTTGGGAGGCTGAGGTGGGAGAATCATCTGAGCCCACAAAGTCAAGGTTGCAGTGAGCTGTGATTGCGTCACTGCACTCCAGCCCAGTGAGACCCTGTCTAAAAAAAAAAAAAAAAAAAGAATTAGTAGCTAATGGTAATATTAGTAGTTGTAATATTGATACTATATTTTGTCTTTGTGTGATAATGCTTGAAGTTTTATATAACAATATCACATACATTATTTCATTTGATCCTTACAATAAACAAATAAGGCAGGCAAGAAAAATACTTTTAATTTTTGGTATTTGTCATTCCTACTATATATGGAAAGCAGATTGGTTTTTTGTTTCATGTGGTCAACTCCTTGGAGTTTCAGAAGGCTGTGGTAGAATAAATGCTACATGTTTATCTTGGGCAAGTTATTTTGAGGAAGTTTGAAATCTAATGATCCAAATAGAAATTTAGAATAAAGATGAAATAGTCTATTCTTTTAGAAGTCATCAAGAAGGTCTAGAACTCTTTCTAAGAATTTTCCAAACTTAAAAATGTAATCATAATTGTTATGGGTTATTGAGTGCTTACTATGTGGAATTTACATATATCATCTTATTTAATACCCATAATCGTCCAGTGATGTAGGTTTTACTATCTTCATCTTAAAGATTAATTTCAGAAATTTAGTAACTTAGAGTCCCATGGCAAATTGTGGGACAGGGATTCAAGCACAGATCTGACTTGAAAGTCAGTGCTCTATGCTAGAGTATGCGACTGTACTATGGTAACTCCTAGCTTTTTAAACAATAATAAAAACTATTATATCCTTGAACATAAAAAAAAAAAACTTCAAGGAAATCTGTTTTACTTGCTTAATTCTTAAACCTGAGATATTTAAGCAAGGCAAGAAAACACATTTGCAAGTACATTAGTTAATTTGAAAGATGCCTACTGAAGTCCTGTTTAGACTAGCTAATCATTTGGTTGGTATAATAAAAATGGAATTAAAAACTACATTCCATTCCATCAACTAGGTTACAAAACAGGAAAGCATAAAAGGGTTAACAAAGGGACATGAACTAAAGAAGCATATGCATCTCCAGGAAGCAGGAAAATCATTCTCTTCTTTGCTGACTTTGTCTCACTAAATCAGGGTCAGAGGCAACATTATGACTCAGAGTTTTGATTTATGTGTTCCGTGATCATGCAATATTGCCTGCCTACAAAAACCTTTGGGTTTAGTAGAACAAAGAACATGATTTATTAAAATATATAAAAGTTAAAGAGTCCTTTGACCCAAATACTTTTCTCTTGTGCCATGCTTTCAGGGAGCAGGGGAAAAAAAAGTTAAGCTCAGAATATTTCTCCACTGCATAGTAATCCAAGTCTATTTCTCAAATCATCACTTATATTTCATAAGTACTATGAAATTCAATCACAGGGAAAGTTTTATTTCAACAGTTTTCCCTAGAAGCAAGAACTCTGAATCAGATGGTATTTTAAGATTATTTTTCCTAACATAAAATTTTAAGGATTTGTCTATTTCCTATGTGTATTTTCTTATTTAAAAAATGACAATTTCTGGAAGCTTACCCAATAAAATGAACAGTGATTCCCTCTAGGGAGTGAGATTTCAGGTGTCACTGGGAAATAGGAAAAGTCTCCTTTTCACTCCAGGTAATTTTTATTGGCAATTTTTCATCTGTTGTATTACCTTTATTGTATGTCTTTGCTTATTTAATTTTTGGAGTAACACTTTCACATAATTCATAAATGAAAAGGCATTTTTAAATGTACTGTAAAAGATTCTTCTGATTCCTGTTTCCTTCCATCCAGTTATCACCTATCCCCATCAGGCAACCATTGTTTTTAGTTTCTTTTTTATGCTTTTATACATTTTTTTAATGCCATGTACTCTGTAGTGGTAATTTTAAAGGAAGAAGATGGTAAGAAACATAAAGATTCATTTTATGCTTAACAATTAATATATATTATTTCATCAAAGTCTCTGAACTTTTGGATTTCAAAAACAAGTCCAGGCCGGGCGCGGTGGCTCAAGCCTGTAATCCCAGCACTTTGGGAGGCCGAGACGGGCGGATGAAGAGGTCAGGAGATCGAGACCATCTTGGCTAACACGGTGAAACCCCGTCTCTACTAAAAAATACAAAAAACTAGCCGGGCGAGGTGGCGGGCGCCTGTAGTCCCAGCTACTTGGGAGGCTGAGGCAGGAGAATGGCGTGAACCCGGGAGGCGGAGCTTGCAGTGAGCTGAGATCCTGCCACTGCACTCCAGCCTGGGTGACAGAGACTCCGTCTCAGAAAAAAAAAAAAAAAAAAAGTCCAAATTTTTCTTCTAACCAGCAAAAGAATCGAATAATCATTTTTGATAATTTGACTTTTCAGATACACAGTTCACATAAAGCAATGAAGACTGCACTTTCTACTTTATTTCCTATTGACCAAGATTATTTCAAAAATTTAGTGGCAAAAATTTCAAAATTTTAATGGCAAAATTCAGCTGATCAAGTAAAAAGATGACAGAGAACGTGGATTTTTTCCAAAGAAGAGAGTTAACCCCTGAACACTTAGGCTTTAGAAATTTTGCTCTAAGTATCTGTTAGGTTTTGGCAGTCATTTTCTTCCTTGAAAATCAGACTCTCCAGGAGTGGAACTATGGTTTTATTTTTAAGTAATCTTAAAAAAATCTAATTATAAAATTAAGGTAGGCTTATTATAAAATTTTCAAATTTTTAAAAAATGGATAACTTAGGAAATGAATCTAATTCTGTTCCTGGAAATATATGTGTATGTGTTTATTTACAGAAAGATGATGATATATACAATTCTGAAACTTGATTTTTAATATACAGATATTCTGGGCACATATTCATATTAATATGCAAGACCTACTCTCTTTGTAAGAAAAATAGAATCCTTGCGTTTTGAATAAATATCAAACAGAAAGTCAATAGTTAAGATGTTTTAAGAGATAGCATGCATGGAAAAACTATAAAAGCATCAGATAGACCTAAACATAAATCCCAGTTCTGACATCTAATATTGTAAACCTAGACAAGTCAATTACTCCAGGAACTGTAGGTTGCCCACTTATAAAATGCAAGAAATAAAATCTATCTTACAAAACTGTGAAATATATGATGAGAAAACTCACATAAAGTGCTAGGCACAGGGGAGCCACCTAAATTAGTTCCTTTCTTAGCCTTTGTAGACTTTGTACTTGACGTATGAAAATTTACTGGGTCTTTTCTCCCATCTCCCTCCAAGATAAGTGTAAGCCTATCAATCCACTGGAGACACTGAGAAACAAACACAGTTTTTAAAGTGTCAGTGTTTAAAATTCTTGTAAGATCATTTGTCAGTATAAGAAGTTATTACCATCAAAAGAATATCAAATCTAAAACAAAATGCTTATACATGAGGCTCTGTAGTTTATCCAAGCATATATTCTATAAAATACCAAGTTCTTCATGTTGACAATTTGAATTTGGAATCACTTGTCTAGGGTAGAAACAGTAACAATTAAACAAATGATTTATATGAATGTATATTTCTTTATTTTCTTAAGGATGGGATGCTGTTATGGACTGGAAAGATGTCCTGTCAGGAGGGGAAAAGCAAAGAATGGGCATGGCTCGTATGTTTTATCATAAGTAAGTATACTAAATTCAGGTAACTACTAGTCCATTGCTGTAACCAAACCAAACAACAATAACAAGTGTTTGGACAGGATTTATTGTCCTCATGTTTAGTTTAAAGATATCTTACTATAAAATTAGTGCATAGAGTTCACAGTTGGTTTTATTGTTTTTTGTTTTTTTTGTTTTTGAGACAGAGTCTCATTCTGTCAGCCAGGCTGCAGTTCTGTGGCATGATCTTGGCTCACCGCAACCTCCGTCTCCCAGGCTCAAGCAATTCTCCTGCCTCAGCCTCCTGAGTAGCTGAAATTACAGGCGTATGTCACCACGCCCAGCTAATTTTTGTGTTTTTAGTAGAGATGGGGTTTCACCGTGTTTGACCAGGCTGGTCTTGAACTCCTGACTTCAGGTGATCCGCCCACCTTGGCCTCCCAAAGTGCAGGCATGAGCCACTGTGCCTGGCCAAATTATTTTTTCTTATAGTAGAATCTCCAAATATTTGTTTTTCTATTTCTTTCATGTTAAGTAATGTTAGATGAAATAATATGTACAAAGGACTAAATTAAATTTTTGTGTATCCTAAGTTTGAAATAATGATTATTAATTGTAAAATATGAAGACTATACAATCACTATGATACTTGTGTAAATCCAATAGTTAGACATTCAGTAAAACTTTCTGACTTAAATTATTAAATTCAAAGTAAACCAACTTTTTAACCGTTCAGCAGCCTATTACACCAGTAATGCTCTCCCCCTTGAAATTCAAAGGTATAGCCAATGGAAAAAGGGACCATTCTGCATAGGTTTCAATGAACTGAGAAAAATTGAGAGGCAGGAAATAATTGCTTCTGATAAAACATTTTTAATTGTAACCAGCTTCATAGCCTTTTGAGTTTAAGGATATCAAGCACAAGACGTGGGAAGGAAATATTAAAGCCCTTCTGATTCTCCTGATTCTTTCCATTCTCCCTCCCAACCCCCTTAGATCTCTGGCAATGAGAACCTGAGTTGTGCAGCCCAGGAGGTTGCCAGAAACTATGTTACTCACTTTTTATAATTAAGTCTTAGGAAAAAAGGACCAAATAGTTACGTACATGAATTCGTGAATGGCCATAAATGATGGCAGATGCAGCACTCTTGAGTGAGTTGCAGTGAAAGCGGTAACATTTTTTGTAGAGAATTTTAAAAATTAAATCAAGTATGTATTATTGAACATCTAGCAATTAGTTGGCCCACACTAAGCACTCACTTGGCTATTCATTTTTTTAAAGCCTTTAATTATGGGAAAAAAGTCAAATGTCATCATAAAAGAGAAATTGTTCTAAGAACCCCATATTCTCATTACACTGATTTAACAAGTCTAATGTTTTGTTACACTTGATTTATCTACTCATTTTTTTAAGTTTCTAAAGTATTTTAAAGCAAATCACAGGTATTACAATATTTTTCCCTGAATACTTTGAGAACAGTCTCTGAAATATTAGGATATAGTCTTAGATAATAACATGTCACAATAATACCTAATTAAATTGGTAATAATTATTTAAAGTTATTTAATATATGTATGGTTCATATCCAAAGTTTCCCTGATTGTCTCAAAAATATCTTTTTACACTTGATTTCTTCAAACCTGGATCTAAACAAGTTTCACACATTGCATTTTTATTGTTACACCTCTTAATTCCTTTTTAATCTAAAGAGTCTCTCCTCCTCCCAGGGCTCACCTACCTTTTATACCTTTGACTTGTTGAAGGAACTGGGTTAATTGTCCTGTAGAATGTTGCCTGTTCTAGATTTATCTCATTGCTACCTTATCAGGTAAATCTAGGTAGGGGTCCTTTATCCTGTTTCCCAATCTCCCATTTTTTTTCTGTAAACTGGAGATTAGAGCAAAGAGCTTGATGAGATTTAGGTTCAGCCTTTTTAATAAGAACGTAGCATAAAAATGATTTATAGAATTTTATTAAAATATAATTATGTTCATTTTATAAAAGTAGAAAATGTATATAAGTAAAAAAGAAAAAATCTGTTATCTCATTAGCAATTATCTCACTAGCTGTTATCTTATTAGCACTGTTAAAATTTTGGACATTTTAAATTATTCAAATTTTAAATTACTGTAACATTTAAACACTGTTAAAACTTTGGAATTTTTTTCCCAGTCTTGGTAATATGCAAAAGTTGGTTGTTATTTGTATTATTTTAATGTAGCTATTTTCATAAAGCATATTATAATTTATATACTTTTTATTTCATATGTAATTATGTGCTTTTCTGTATTAATATATAATAGTTAACCAGGGCTTATTGTTATTGTACTAAAATTTATATACCAAAAACACAGATTTTAGATATACAATTGGATGACTTTTATGAATGTTTCTACATTATGTAACCAATACCCCAATCAAGATAAAAAAACATTTCTGTTACCCTAGGAAGTTTATTCATCCTCCTTTCCAATCCAGTCCCCTCTAGACATTTCTGTTCTGATTTCTATCACCATAAATTAGTTTTGCTTGTTGTATAACTTCAGGTAAATTAAATCACACTCTAAATATTATTTTTGTGTTTAGCTGGGATTTTTAGTGAGAAAAATTATTAGTTGTGTTCACAATATATTATTTATAACAATGTACATTTAAGAATGTGGCTAACTAAAAATATAAACTAAATTTTGCTAATTTGGGATTTTTAGTGACGTGTATTTTTGGATACTCGTTTCTCAGAGGATGTGGTGAAATTCAAGAGTAAAGTTTACAGCTTGGGGCCGGGTGCAGTGGATCACTCCTATAATCCCAGCACTTTGGGAGGGCAAGGCGGGCAGCAACTCCTTCTCTACAAAAATAAAAAAAAATTAGCCGGGCGTGGTGGCGGGCGCCTATAGTCCCAGCTACTCGGTAGGCTGAGGCAGGAGAATCACTTGAACCCAGGAGGCAGAGCTTGCAGTGAGCCGAGATGGCGTCACTGCACTCCAGCCTGGCAACAGAGTGAGACTCCGTCTCAAAAACAACAACAACAACAACAACTTTACAGCTTGGCATTTATGACCAGCTGTTACCCACTATCACCCTGACTCTGTTTGGGTCTAGGCCATAAGTATCCAGTAATATGATCATCAGCTTAGAAATATAATATGGAGGAATATAAAATTTAGCTGTAAATTTCTCACTGTATCAGTGTGTTAATAAAATAAACTTTGTAATAAATAACAAGTGACATTAATAAATGTGGTTAACCCAAAGAGATTTCACATATCTGTAACCTGAAATAAATACGTGGTGTTTGTGTATCTAAAATATTTTGGATATAATGTGATAAAATGAGTGAATTAAGTCACAAGTATATCAATGGAAAGAAAATTTAGTGAGCCATACAAAGATCAATGAAGAAGAGCAAATAGTTGAAAAGCACAATCTGTTGACAAAAGATACAAGGAATTTTAGGTATTCAATCTAGTGAAGAGAAAGTTTAACAATAGGAAACTGCCTTCCCTCATTCTCAAAGGATTTAAAGTTTGAGTTGTGATGTGAAAGACTCGAGCTGGCAAAAATGAAGAACTTCAGCAGGAAGTACTAAGCATCGCAATAGTATTCTCTTTTAGAGAGGATTTTAAATGTTTTAATATCTCAAGAATGTTTGAAAAACTCCTGTCTTAAGGGGGGTAGATTAAATCTTTCACAAAGCCCATTCTACTGATGACATACAAAACACAGAGGAAAGGAAATCTGAGAAACAATGTTACCTAATGCTTTGTTTACTTATATCAGTATCAGATTCTAGCTATTGCTTGATATATTCAAGTACACACATAAACACACACACACACACACACACACACACATACACACACACCCCAATCCTGCCAAGGAAACTAAAGCGTGTGATCTTACATCTGCTAGACTAGAGGTTGCTATGACAACAGAGTGTGAGATGCATACATTTTTCTAATTCTAAAATGGCATATTTTCTCTATTTCGATCAAGGCACTCTGAAAAATAAGCCAAAATGCAATAAACATGTTAATCACTGGAAAGAACTTTATACAAAAGGAAAATTTTACTCAACCTTTCACTTTTATACTTCCTTTACTTCTTCCTCTTGTTCACTTAAAAATATCATCCACAAAACAGAAAATAACTCTGAGACAAAGAAGTAATGCTTAATATTTAAATCAGAACAGTAACCAAAGGTCAACCAGTGACACTAATTCCATTGATGTTGTCATGAAGAACATGCACTGATCTTTTATTCTTTGCATAGAGACCAGTTTTAGAGTCTTTGACTCCTGTGTCTATTAGCCCTGACTACCTGACCTACATGTAGTAGGTAACTGGATTCTATTAATAAGCAAATCCATTTTAGAACGGTAACTTACAGGGCAAATAATTATTTAGTCTGGTAAGAAATTACTGATTTTTATTTTCTTAAACTTTTTTGTCATTTTATTTTTAAAAATCAAAATATATTTTATAAAGGAAATTGTCCTGGCAAATACTTGATACTAATTTTCAACTCCAAATTGAATAGCAAATGACAGTGTAAGAGTTGACTTTGTTCCCATTAACTAAGCTAAGTCATGCTACGTACCAACAGTCCAGAGGGACTTGAAAGAAGAAAGGGAAAGGACAAAGAAAAGTAAGAGCAGGGGGTGAGATGAGAGGGAGAAAGGATAAGCAGAGGGAAACAATGGCAAGTGATGGGATGCCTCTGATAACAGACAGGCATTATCAAAGTAAAAATTAATATTAGAAAATTGTCCAATATACTTAGAAAAATAACTTACTTTTTCTCCTAAGAATTTGATTCTGGAGTATGATTCCAATATTATGAGGTTAAATGTCTGCTATAAATTTTTAAGATGAGCCATATTCACTCTCACAGTCTTATAGTGATGAAATTCCATTAGTAATGCTTAGGTAGTCACAATGCTGATAAAATAATCTTCTCATTGCATCTTTGCTAACAGGGCTGTGGCCTGTTTGATCATTAGCCACTGCAATGTATTTTTCATGTAGTTAGTCAGACCCTTCTCACCAAGAATGAACCTGCTTTCTGCAGGAAAATGTACTCAGTGACCTGCCTCATCTTTCCTGTGCCTCGTATTTATGATTCATTCATCTACAAAACAATAAAGCTTAATGTATTATTAGAAAGCATCAGAAAATCTATTTAAATTTATTAAAAATGTGATATTATAGTCCAAAGAGGGGGATAACTACTTTTTTGCTTTATCATTTATTGCCTTTAATAATGTCATATTCTTGGCCAGGCGCGGTGGCTCACGCCTGTAATCCCAGCACTTTGGGAGGCCGAGGCGGGCGGATCACAAGGTCAGGAGATCGAGACCACAGTGAAACCCCGTCTCTACTAAAAATACAAAAAATTAGCCGGGCGCGGTGGCGGGCGCCTGTAGTCCCAGCTACTCAGGAGGCTGAGGCAGGAGAATGGCGTGAACCCGGGAGGCGGAGCTTGCAGTGAGCCGAGATGGCGCCACTGCACTCCAGCCTGGGCGACAGAGCGAGACTCTGTCTCAAAATAATAATAATAATAATAATAATAATAATAATAATAATAATGTCATATTCTTTTTAGTTGCTTTAAAATTGTTAGCAATGCAACTCATATTGTCCAAAGAAAAACTTATAATTCATATAGCAAAATAATTAATTTTTGTGTGCACTTTTTAAAAGACCAAAATATGCCTTGCTGGATGAATGTACCAGTGCTGTCAGCATTGATGTCGAAGGAAAGATATTTCAGGCTGCAAAAGGGGCTGGAATTTCCTTACTGTCTATAACACACAGGCCTTCTCTTTGGTAAGTATTTCCAGTGCTAATTTGTGGTAGATGGTTTTTCCTTAAATTTCTCAAAAAATAACTTTGCTAAATTTTTTGCAGTAGAGGGTAGGGTATTTCACTTACTTTCTACCCATATTTCTCTTAAGTTGCACATTAGTAGCTTAGATATTCCCTACCTAATACCATTAACGTGTTATTTTAATTATCATCACTTTCCAGTAATTCTTAAAAGACATGGAAAAAATCCAGTGATTTATTTTAGTGGAAAATATTTATCATACCCAGTAAGACATACTGGGAAAAATATGTTTATATATTTGTACATCATTCTTTTAGTCTTTTCTTTAAAACCCAGCAAAGTAAAATCCAGCGAAAAAATATATATACACACAATTTGATATTCCCTCAAAGGATTAAGTGGAGAAAACACGGGTGGCGGGGGGGGGGGGGGGGGGTGCCGGGGAAGGGCTTATCTTTAGTTGGTTTAAAGAAAAATGAGCTAAATCTTTTTAGAAATAATATCTCATAAAACCATATAGAATTTTCCCTTCAAATAAAGATGTTAATTTTACAATTCCCCTACTTTTCCATTGATTCATCATCATCATAATAGTTGAGCACTTATTCTGTTCCAGGCACATCTTATTTAAGTTTCACAACAACCCTATGGAGTTTAGGACATCTAATCTTCCTATTTTACAGATGAAGAAACTGAGAATTAGGAAAGTGATACTTCCATGATCACACACTCTGTACTACAGCAAACTGTTCTCATTATAAGGAACTCAAAGTATATCTCATGCATTAGCCATAAATACTACATTCTCTACTTTTGTATTTCTATTTAATCAATGAAAATTTTTTCTTTTGACTTCTTAGTAACTATAACTGCCTCTATATATGCTTTGGCCTCCTGTTTTCTAAAGGACTACACAGGATTCCTCCTCTCTCTCTTTCTGGCTGCAGCATTCTGTGGCAGGTGGCTGATCAGATTTCATGCCAAAGTTGTCATCATGTACATGGCTTCAAATCTAATCTAATAGCAAGCATTATTGGAATTAATCCTTGAAGCCCTTCTAGACCTTTGACCTTATAAAAAATGTTTACATTAAAGTTGTTAGCAAACAGTATTCATCTAATTAGGCTTTTATTGTTCAAAATTCTTTGACTCTGAGTTTCATTTATATTGAAAAGATAATCTATTTTCCCACTCAATTTAAACATTCAGATTTTTCAGAATTTTTTAAAAATATACTTTCTGGATCTAGTCCAGCATGAGTTAGGATCCATGCCAATGAATATGCTTCCTCCGACTTTTATCCTGAGGAAGACCAACAGGACCTAGATTTTTAAGACAATAATGACATTTGCCTGTAAATCCTGTGAATCAAGGACAACACAGAGCTAGGCCAGAACTCTTGAGCACTTTTTGGTATGAACCTTAATTTCCAAACTTTCTCCCAAATTAATCACATGTTGGGATATTAAAAGTTTTTCTGACCTGTGTTGATGGATTTGTTATGCTATCCTGCCATTCAGTTCCTTACTCAAGTAGCCTTAGGAGGCATTGAAAGCATATATAGCCATTGTTTCCTCAATCGAGGGAACAAATAGTCTTTTAAGTAAATAACAAAATCTGTAAGGCTATGCCTTTTGACAAGAAGCACATTTAATTGCAGCTACCCAAGTACATTTCTCCACAAAACAAAACACCATGTTAGTTCTGATTTTTTATTTAGTTTTGCCATTTTAGGTTGTCATTTCTGATTATTCTTTCTCTTAGGGAAAATGAAATTTGTATTTTCCCTGAATAGATTTCAGAAGTGGGGAAAGATGTATCATATTTTTTCCCATAACAACAAATGAGTAATTGTTGATTGTAAAGATTAAAATCAATACTAGTGTCTGAAGAAGTAAAAATTTATAGAAGCTTATTAAAATTTTTGATTCCTGGATAGAATTATAGTTGTATAACCATCACTTTCCTAAGCTTTTTCCTACTTGTGAAGGAAGTTTAAAGATTATCTCAAATGAGTTTCAGTTAAAATAGAAATTTCTTTTCAATTCCTCTAAGATAAACCCTGAAATATTATCTCAGCTTGTAATGTAGAACACGCCTTTGCATCTCAGGATATGAAACACCTACACAGTTGGTTCCTCCCATGTAGAAATCAAATAATGTTGTAAGACCAGAGTGATGAGCCAAACCATCATTATACATCGAAGGTGGGGTTTGCCCAATATATGAATGCCCATGCATGAGTGAGATCATGTGGTACTTGTCTTTCTGTCCCTAGCTTATTTCACTTACTATAATGTCCTCCAGGTTCTTCCATATTTTCGTAAGTGGCAGGATTTTATTCTTTTTTATTGTGGAGTAGTATTCCATCATGTATATATATAACATTCTTTATCTTTTCATCCACTGATGGGCACTAGGGTTGATTCCATATGTTGGCTGTACAAATAGTGCTGCAACAAACATGGGAGTGCAGTTATCTCTTTGACATACTGAGATCATTTCCTTTGCATATATTTCCAGTGGGGGATTGCTGGATCATTTTGTAGTTCTATTTTTAGTATTTCAAGGAACCTCCTTACTGTTTTCCATAATGGCTGTACTAATTTATATTCCCACCAAAGGTGGGAATATAAGGTTTTTTCCACATCCTCACCAACACTTTCTGTCATTTTCTTAATAGCCATTCTAACAAGAGTGAGGTGATTTGAATTTACCTAATGATTAGTGTTGTTGAACATTTTTGATATGCCTGTTGGTCATTCGTGTATATCTTCTTTTGAAGATATCTTCTTTTGAGAAATGTTCATTCAGATCTTCTGTCCATTTTGTAATTAGGTTATTCATTTTCTTGCTATTTAGTTGTTTGAATTCCTTATATATATTGGCTATTAGTCCCTTATCAGATGTATAGTTTCCAAATATTTTCTCCAATTTGATAGGTATCTCTTCATTCTGTTGATTGTTTTCTGTTGCACAGAAGCTTTTGAGTTTGATGTAATCCCATTTGTCTAATTTTTCTTTTGTTGCCTATGCTCTTGAGGTCATATCCAAAACTCATTGCCCAAATTCCATTGTCATTTCAAATTTATATCTACATTTCTTTGTCATGAAATTTTTGCCCTATGTATTCTTCTAATAATTTCAGGTCTTGCATTGAAGTCTTTAATCCATTTTGAGTTGATTTTTGTATATGGTGAACAATAAGGGTCAAATTTCATTCTTCTCCTTGTGGATATCCAGTTTCCCACAATTTATTGAGGGTACTGCCCTTTCCCAATAGTGTGTTCTTGGCAGCTTTGTTGAAAATCAGTTGACTATAAGTACAAGGATTTATTTCTGGGTTCTCTATTCTATTCCTTAAGTCTGTGTGTCTGTTTTTGTGTCAGTACCATGCTATTTGGGTTGCTATAGTTTTATAGTATATTTTGACACCAGGTAGTGTGATGGCTCCAGCTTTGTACTTTTTGCTCAAGAATTTTTTCACTATTCTGGGTGTTTTGCAGTTGCACACAAATTTTAGAATTTTTTTTCAATTTTTCCGAAGACTATCATTGGCATTTTCATAGGGATTAAATTGAATATGTACATCACTTCAGGTAGTATGGACATTTTAGCAATATTAATTCTTCCAATTCATAAACATGCAATATCATTTTATTTGTGTATGTGTGTCCTCTTTGATTGCTTACATTAATGTTTTATAGTTTCATTGTAGAGACCTTACACCTCCTTGTTTGTATTCATGCCTAAGTGCTTAACTTTTTCTAGCTATTGTAAATGGGATTGTTTTCTTGATTTTTTTTCACATAATTTGCTGTCAGTGTAGACAAATGCTACTAATTTTTACATACTGATTTTGTGTCTTTCAACTTTACTGAATTCATTTATAAATCTAATGTTTTTTGATGGAGTCTTTAGGGCTTTCTATATATAAATGTGATACGTAACATTAACAAAATGAAGGATAGGAACGTGTTATCTGCAGCCAGGGAAAATTTATATTTTTCCTTTATTTAACTTTTTCTTTTATTTATCTTTTTCCTTTCAAATTCAGATGCCTTTTGTTTCTTTTTCTTGCCTAATTGCTCTGGGTAGGACTTTCAGTAGTACACTGAATGTAAGTGGCAAAAGTGAGTGTTCGTATTCTTATTTTGTTCCATATCTTACAGAAAACATTTTATTTTTGTTTGTTTGTTTGCTTAGAGTCAAGGTCTCACTCTGTCGCCCAGGCTGGACTACAGTGGTGTGATCATATCTCACTGCAACCAAAAAACTCCTAAGGTCAAGTGATCTTCCCACCTTGGCCTCCCAAAGTACTAGGATATACAGGCATGAGCCACCATGCCTGGTTGTAGAGGGAAAGTTTTAAATTTTTCCCTTTTCAGTATAGATGCTAGCTGTGGGCTTGTCATGTACGGTCTTTATCATGTTGAGATATGTTCCTCCTATGCTTAATTTGTTGAATGTTTTTATCATAAATGGATGTTCAATTTTATCAAATGCTTGTTCTGTGTCAATTAAGATAAACATTTTTTTGTCATTCATTTTGTTAATGTTATGTACCACATTTATTGCTTTGCATATGTTCAACTGTACTTGCATCTCCAGGATGAATTCCATGTGATCATGGTGAATGATCTTTTTAAAGTGCTGTTGAATTCAGTTTGCTGGTATTTTTTGGATGATTTTTGCATCTATGTTCATCAAGGATATTGGCCTGTAGTCTTCTTTTTCTTGTTGTTGTCTTTTTGTTTGGTTTCAGTATCAGGGTAATGCTGGCCTTATAGAATAAGTTTTGAAGTATTCCTTCCTTTTTAATTTTTGGAATAGTTTGAGACTAATATTAGTTCTTTAAATATTTGGTAGAATTTGGTAGTTAAGCCATCAGATTGTGGGCCTTTCTTTGATGTGATTCCATTTCCTTACTTGTTATTTGTCTGTTGACATTTTCTGTTTCTTCATAGTTCAATCTTTGTAGGTTGTATGTGTTCAAAATGTATTCATTTCTTCTAGGTTAATCAATTTGTTGGTTTATAATTATTTACAACAGTCTCATCATTCTTTGTGTTTCTATAGTATGAGTTGTAATTTCCCTTTTTTCATCTCTGAATTTATTTATTTGAATCTTCTTTCTTTTTTCTTATTCTAGATAAACATTTGTCAAATTTGGTTATCTATGAAAAAATCAATTATTCATTTTTGCTGATATTTTATGTTTTTTTCCAGGCTCTATTTTATTTGTTTCCACTCTGATGTATATTATTTCCTTTCTTTTACTAGTTTTGGTTTGGATTTGTTCTTGTTTTCCAGTTCCTTGACCTACAACATTAGGTTGTTTATTCAACATTTTTAATCTATTTTGATGCAGGTATTTATTGCTATAAATTTTCCTCTTTAAATTGTTTTTGCTATATTCTACAGATTTTGGTATGTTATGTTTCCATTTTTTTTTCTCAGAAGAAAATTTTTAAAATTTTTCTTTTAATTTCTTTATTGACCCATTGGTTAATCAATATCATGTTGTTTAATTTCCATGTATTTGTAAGTTTCCAAAGTTCTTCTTTTTTATTGATTTCTAGGTTTATATCATTGAGGAGAGAAAAGATACTTGATATAATTTCAATCTTCTTAAATTTTTGAAGACTTGTTTTATGGCATTGCATATGATCTATCCTGGAGAATGTTTCATGTGTAGTTGAGAATATATATTCTGAAGCTTTCTGATGAAATTTTCTATAAATTTTTAGAATATTGGTTTAGAAATTTGGTTTAGAATATAGTTTAAATCTGGTGTTTCTTGATTTTCTGTCTGGGTGATCTAATTACTGAAAGTAGGGTGTTGAGGTCTCCTACTCTTATTGTATTGCAGTTCACTTCTTTCAGATCTAGGAGTATTTGACTTGTATATGTATGTGCTCTGATGTCAGGTTCAAATATATTCAGAATTATCATATCTTCTTGCTGAATTGACCCTTTTATATAATAACATTCTTGGCCTCTTTTATAGCTTTCACTTAAAGTCTATTTTACCTGACATGAGTATAGCTACTCCTGATGCCTTTTAGCTTTCATTTGGATAGAATATCTTTTGCATTCCTTCACTTTTAGTCTGTATTGTCCTTGCAGATGAAGTGAATCTCTTGTAGGCAGCACACAGTTGGGTCTTGCTTTTAATCCAGATACTCTTTTTTTTTTTTGAGACAGAGTCTTGCTTTGAAGCCCAGGCTGGAGTGCAGTGGTGTGATCTCAGCTCACTGCAACCTCTGCTTCCCAGGTTCAAGTGATTCTCCTGCCTCAGCCTCCTGAGTAGGTAGAATTACAGGGGCCCACCACAACACCCAGCTAATTTTTGTATTTTTTTTTTTTTTACGTAGAGATGGGGTTTCACCATGTTGGCCAGGCTGGTCTCAAACTCCTGACCTCAAGTGATCTGCCCGCCTCGGCCTCCAAAAGTGCTGAGATTACAGACGTGAGCCACTGCACCTGGCCCAGACAATCTGTGTTTTAATTGGAGAACTTAATCCATTAACATTCAAGGTAATTATTAATAGGTAAGGAATTACTCCTGTCATTTTGTTAATTGCTTCCTAGTTGTTTTGTATATATTTTCTTCCTTTTTTCCTCTCACAGTCTTTCTTTGTGAGTAAGTGATTTTCTTTACTAATATGTTTTGATTCCTTGCTTTTTATTTTTAGTGTGTCTACTACAGGTTTTTGCTCTGTGGTTACCATGAGGCTTACAAAAAACATCTTATAGTTAAACATGTTATTTTTGTACCTATGTTTTTGCTTCATGGTTAACATGAGGCTTACAAAAACATCTTACAACATGCTATTTTAAGTTCATAACAACTTTAATTTAATTGCAAAAAAGGCACAAATTTTACCCTTTATCTCCCATTTTGAATTTTTAATATCACAATTTACATCTTTTTATATTGTATATATATTAATAAATTATTTTAGTTGTTAAAGTATATACAAATTGCAAAAAAACACAACCTTTACCCTTTATTCCCCATTTTGAATTTTTAGTATTACAATTTACATATTTTTATATTGTATATACTTTAACAAATTATTTTAGTGCTTATTATTTTTAGCAGTTTTGTCTTTTTACCTTCACACTAAATAAATAAGTGATTTACATACCCCCATTACATTATTTGAGTATTCTGAATTTGACTGCGTACTTGCTTTTACCAGTGAGTTTTATACTTTCGAATGTTTTCTTATTACCCATTAGCATCATTCTTTCAATGTGAAGAACTCCCTTTAGTACTCATTGTAAGACATGTCTGGTGGTGATAAATCCCCTCAGCTTTGGTTTGTGTGGGCAAGTCTATCTCTTTCATTTCCAAAGGACAATTTTGCTAAGAACAGAATTCTTGGTTGAAAGGTTTTTTTTCCTTCAGCACTTTGAATATGTAATCCCATTCTCTCGTAGCCAGTGAAGTTTCTACTGAAAAAGTTGATAACAGACATATTAGAACTCCCTTATATGTTATTTTCTTCTTGCTTTCAGCTTTCTCTCTTTGTCTTTGGTTTTTGGCAGTTTGATTGTAATATATCATAAGGTAGTCTTATTTGGATTGAATATGATTGAAGACTTTTGACCTTCCTGTACCTCTGTACCTAGATATTTATATCTGTCTCCAGATTTTGAAATGTTTCTGCTATGATTTATTTAAATAAGCTTTATAAATCTTTATGTTTCTTAACTCCTTCTTGAATACCAACAACTCATGTATTTGCTCTATTTTTTTTTTTTTTTTTTGGAACTGGCATCTCATTCTTGTCACCCAGGCTGGAGTGCGATGGCATGATTTTAGCTCACTGCAACCTCTGCTTCCTGGGTTCAAGCAATTCTCCTGCCTCAGCATCCCAAGTAGCTGAGAGTACAGGCACACACCACCAGGCTGGGCTAAATTTGTATTTTCAGTAGAGACGGGGTTTCACCAGGTTGGTCAGGCTAGTCTTGAACTCCTGACCTCTTATTATCCACCCCCCTCAGCCTCCCAAAGCAATAGGATTACAGGCATGAGCCACCATGTCCAGGCGATATTTGTTCTTCTGATGCTATTTCATAAGTCCCATAAGCTTTCTTTATTCCTTTTCGTTCTTTTTTCATATACTGTAAGTTTGCAAGTAACCTGTTTTCAAGTTCACATATTTTTTTCTTCTGTTTGATAAATTCTGCTGTTGATGTCTGTATTGCATTTTTATTTTTTTCATCGTATTTTTCAGCTCCAGTATTTCTGGCTTTTTTCCCATTATTTCATATCTATTACTTTTCTCTAATTTCTGAATTGTTTCTCTGTATTTTATTGAAGTTTGCTGTATTAGTCCATTTTCATACTGCTATAAAGAACTGCCTGAGACTGTGTAATTTATAAAGAAAAGAGGCTTAATTGACTCACAGTTCAACATGGCTGGAGAGGCCTCAGAAAACGTATGATCATGGCAGAAGGTGAGGGGGAAGCAAGGCACCTTATTCACAAGGTGGCAGGAAGGAGAATGAACTGAGGAGGAACTACCAAACACTTATAATACCATCAAATCTCATGAGAATTCAATCACTATCATGAGAACAACATGGGGGAACCCCATCATGATCCAATTGCCTCCACCTGGTCTTTCCCTTGACACATGGAGATTATGGGGAATACAACTCAAGATGAGAGTTTGGGTAGGGACACAGCCAAACTGTATCATTTTGCCCTGGCCCCTCCCAAATCTCAATTCCTCACTTTCAAAACACAATCATGCCCTTCCAAAAGCCCCTCAAAGTCTTAACTCATTCCAGAATTAACCCAAGAGTCCAAGTCCAAAGTTAGTTACTTCCTAGATACAACAAGGGTACATGCAATGGGCAAATACACCCTTTCCAAATAGGAGAAATTGGCCAAAGTGAAGGGGCTACAGGCCCTGTGCAAATCCTAAATCCAGTGGATCAGTCAAATATTAAAGCTCTGAAATAATCTTTGACTCCATGTCTCACATCCATGGGATGCTGATGCAAGAGGTGGGCTCCTATAGCCTTGGTCTGCTCACCCCTGTAGCTTTGCAGGGTATGGCTGCTTTCATGGGCTGGCATTGAGTGTCTGCTGCTTTTCCAGGACATGGTGCAAGCTGTTTATGGATCTACTATTCTGGGGTCTGGAGGATGGTGGCCCTCTTCTCACAGCTCTACCAGGCAATGCCCCAGTGGGGACTCTGTGTTGGGGCTCTGACATCACATTTTCCTTCTGCACTGCCCTAGCAATGGTTCTCCATGAGGGCTCTGACCCTGCAGCAAATTTCTGCCTGGATATCCAGGTGTTTCCATACATCCTCTGAAATCTAGGCAGAGCTTCCCAAACCTCGGTTCTTGACTTCTGTGCACCACAGGTCTAACACCACATGTAAACCACCAAGGATTGGGGCTTGTCCCCTCTGAAGCAATGGCCTGAGCTGTACATTTTCCCATTTTAACCACAGCTGGGACACAGGGCACCGAGTCCTGAGACTGTACAAAGCAGAAAGTTCCTGGACCTGGCCCAGGAAACCATTTTTACCTCCTATGCCTCCAGGACTGCCATGAAGACCACTTACATGCCTTGGACACCTTTTCCCCCTTGTCTTGGTGATTAACATTTGATTCCTCATTACTTATGCAAATTTCTGCAGCTGGTTTGAATTTCTCCCAAGAAAATGGTTTTTTCTTTTCCATTGCATCATCAGGCTATAAATTTTCTAAACTTTTATGCTCTGCTTTCCTTTTAAACATAAGTTCCAATTCCAAATCATCTCTCTGTGAAGCATAAAACTGAAAACTTTTAAGAGCACCCAGGTTACATCCTAAATGCTTTGCTGCTTAGAAATTTCTTCCGCCTAAATCATCTCTCTCAAATCCAAAGTTCCACAGATCTCTAGGGCAGGGCCAAAATGTCACCAGTCTCTGCTAAAACATAGCAAGAGTCACCTTTGCTCTAGTTCCCAAGAAGTTTCTCATCTTCATCTGAGACTAATTCAGCCTGGACTTCATTGCCCATATTATTGTCAGCATTTTGGTCAATGCAATTCAATAAGTCCCTAAGAAGTTCCAAACTTTCCCACATCTTCCCATCTTCTTCTGAGCCCTCAAAACTGTTTCAGTCTCTGCCTGTTATCCAGTTCCAAAGTCACTTCCACACTTTTGGGTATCTTTTTTTTTGTTTGTTTTTGTGACAGAGTCTCACTCTGTCACCCAGATTGGAGTGCAGTGGTGCAATCTCAGCTCACTGCAACATCTGCCTCCTGGATTCAAGCAATTCCCTGCCTCAGCCTTCCGAATAGCTGGGATTATAGGCACCCACCATCATGCCCAGCTAATTTTTGTATTTTTGTAGAGTTGGGTTTCACCATCTTGACCAGGCTGGTCTTGAACTCCTGACCTCGTGATTCACCTGCCTCAGACTCCCAAAGTGCTGGGATTACAGGCATGAGCCACCATGCTAGGCCTGGGTATCTTTATAGCAGTACCCCACTCTACCAGTACCAATTTACTGTATTAGTCTGTTTTCATATTGCTATAAAGAACTGCCCTAGACTGGATAATTTATAAAGGAAAAATGATTTAATTGACTCACAGTTCAGCATGGTTGGGGAGGCCTCAGGAAACTTACAATCATGGTGGAAGGTGAAAGGGAAGCAAGGCACCTTCTTCACAAGGCAGCAGGAAAGAGAATGAACACAGGAGGAACTACCAAACACTTATAAAGCCGCAAGATCTCATGAGAACTCACTCATTATTATGAGAACAGCATGGGGAAAGCCACCCCCATGATCCAACTGCCTATACCTTGTCTCTTCCTTGACACATGGGGCTTGTGGGGATTACAATTCAAAATGAGATTCTGGGTGAGGATGCAGACAAACCATATTATTCACTGAACTTACTTAAAAAACAACTATTTTAATTTTTTTGCCAGGCAGGTCATATGTCTCCATCTTTTTAGAGTCAGTCACTGGCACTTTATTCTATCCATTTGGTGAATCCCATTTCCCTGATTGTTCTTGATCCTTGTGGTCATGAGTTGATGTCTACACATTAAAGAACTAGAAATTTATTCCAGTTTGCATAGTCTAGCTTTGTCTGGGAAAGTTCTTTGACAGTAAGGCTATCCAGAAATTCTAGGCAGGTCACCTGCTGTGGTTTCTAAGATAGTGATTGCTGCAACTATTGTAACACCAAGAGCACTGTAATCCCAGGGCCATGGTGGATGGTGCAGTGCCAGGGTGGAATCCCTTGGCCACCAAGCCTGGCACAGTGCTGAGCTGAAATCTGAGCCCCCAGCCATTGAGTCCTGCCTGCCACTGTGGGCTGTTTGGAGCCCATGGCTTCTATAGTTAGTTGGTTAGTGGTGATGCAGACCAGAAATTGAGTTTGTCTGACAGGGACAACAGGTTTCTGTCTGGCAACTGAGGCAGGTTCAGAGGCTCAGTCTGCAGGTACCAGCAGAAGCGAGGGGCTGTAGGAGTCTGTCTAGTGCTGGGTTTTACTGTGGCAGGCCTGGTAGTGTGTTCCAATGCAAAGTCTTATGCTTACATCCCTCTCTTTTCCCCAAGTAGATGGTATTTCTCTCTGAGCTCTGCACTTTGTGGTTGGGACATGGGTGACTTGGGGAATGTAAAACTGCACTTCCTACCCACTTCAATGACTATTTTCTTCTTATTATTCCTTTTTTTTTTTTTTTGAGACAGAGTCTCGTTCTGTCACCCAGGCTGGAGTGCAGTGGCATGATCTTGGCCCACTGCACGCTCCATCTCCTGGGTTCACGCCATTCTCCTGCCTCAGCCTCCCGAGTAGCTGGGACTACAGGCAGCTGCCACTGCACCCAGCTAATTTTTTTTTGTATTTTTAGTAGAGACGGGGTTTCACCGTGTTAGCCAGGATGATCTTGATCTCCTGAACTCATGATCCACCCGCCTCAGCCTCCCAAAGTGCTGGGATTACAGGCATGAGCCATGGTGCCCGGCCTATTTTCTTATTATTATTCTATAACCAGATACTGTTAACTCTTGCCTGGTTTCCTTAACCCCTGTAGGGGTATTTTTATATGTAGATGGTTGCTCAATTTGATGTGTTCCTGCAAGGAGATGATCACTGGAGAGTCCTATTCCACCATCTTCCTTCACCCTCTGTCCCTTGAAATCATTTTTATAAGCAAAAGAAGTCCATCACAAAAGGCCACATATTCTATAATTCCATGTATATGAAATATCTATAATAGAGAAATCTATAGAGACAGAGAATAGATTAGTGGTTGTCAGGAGCTAAGGGAAAGGGAAATGGAGAAGGACTGCTAATGGGTAATGGGTTTCTTTTGGGGTTGAAGAGAATGTTCTGAAATTACTGGTGATGGTTGCATGAGCTTGTGATTATGCTAAGAATCACTGAATTTTATGCTTCAAAGGATGAACTTGTGGTATGTGAATATATCTCAATTTTTTAAAAAGCAGGAGGAAACTGCTTGAAAAAAGCCCACCAATCATAGTTAATAATGACAGATGAGATCTTGAAAGGAAACAAGAAGTGAGAAAAACTATAGGGGAAGGCAGAAAAATTGAGGACATATAAGAATATAGGCCAGTTCAGCAGTGACAAAATGCATGTGGCTCAGCTATGCAGGACCAGCTCTGCCAACTTTTCTCTCACCAAATATCCCTGACAAAGCCCACGGAATGGTGACCTCAGCCTCCTTTAGGGCAAAGTGGATCATCTCCTATCTCATCAGTAAAATAATCTCTGTACCTCTGTGAAGTTCCTAATTATGAAACTGAGCCATGAGAAAGAGATTAAATTATATAAAAATGTGGAAGTATCTTAAAAATATTTCCTCTATGGGCCGGGCGCGGTGGCTCAAGCCTGTAATCCCAGCACTTTGGGAGGCCGAGACGGGCGGATCACAAGGTCAGGAGATCGAGACCATCCTGGCTAACACGGTGAAACCCCGTCTCTACTAAAAAAAATACAAAAACCTAGCCGGGTGAGGTGGCGGGCGTCTGTAGTCCCAGCTACTAGGGAGGCTGAGGCAGGAGAATGGCGTGAACCCGGGAGGCGGAGCTTGCAGTGAGCTGAGATCCGGCCACTGCACTCCAGTCTGGGCGACAAAGCGAGACTCTGTCTCAACAAAAAGAAAAAAAAAAAAAAATTTCCTCTATGAAAGAGTTGTTTTTAAAAATGTTTTTAAACTATGTTTATTATAGAGAAACTTTTACTTATGTAGAAGAACTCATTCCCAAAGGATGGTATATTAATGAATTGCTATTGTATTTCCTTTATTTTCCTTAGCTTTTCTCTCTGTGACCTTTTAATGTTGATTTTCTTTCCTCAGCTTCCTTTCCTTACTCCCATTCTAAGTATGCCTTACTATTTATTCAGGAGCCATATTGAATTATGAAGATAAATTAAATACATGCAACAGCATGTCTGCCTTTACAGTTAATATGCATTCAGAATATGAAAAAAAAAATAATATCTTCCTAAACATCAGATTAGTGGCTTTTGGGGTTTAAAAAATCACAGTATTTAACTTCTTGATATGTCCTTAAAACACAAATGGAAAATAGCACCTACTTAAAATTTGCCTTTGGGTATCAATTTGAATGAAAAACATACATATAAAATGATTTTTCAAAATTATGGCTAATAATATTATTTCATTTTAATTATGCAGGAAATACCACACACATTTATTACAGTTTGATGGTGAAGGAGGTTGGCGCTTTGAACAATTGGATACTGCTATCCGTTTGACATTGAGTGAAGAAAAGCAAAAGCTAGAATCTCAGCTAGCTGGAATTCCCAAAATGCAGCAGAGACTCAATGAACTATGTAAAATTTTGGGAGAAGACTCAGTGCTGAAAACAATTAAAAATGAAGATGAGACTTCTTAATTAGTTTTGACATATTTTAAAAGTTAATTATTAGATAAAGGCTCAAAGACACTCTGTTATACTGCATGAATTATGTTAAGCTAAGCACAGAGAAGAAAAGGCAGCAAGACATGTTTTATAAGATTTTAGCATTAAGGAAGTATATGATCTGACTTTTCAGAAGAAAATAAACAAATGCATTATGTAAGATCAGTCATTATGACTTACACTAATTCCTAGTGAAGGCCTAATGCACTTGTAAAACAGGATTTTCTAGGTGAATTCATGATGAGTACCAGATTTACTATGAATATGTGGTGTGTCTGAAGTTCTTAACAAACATGGGAGGCATTCTGGAAATGAAACAAGTTAAGAGCAGCATTTGGGTTGATACCAAGTGCATAAAATTCGAACTTTGATTGACATTTAGTCCATTTATGGTTGATATTAGGTTTAACAGCTAGAATTCAAATTGATCATTGCTAGTGGCCAACTAAACCTGTACAAAATAGCTGATAGTTTTATAAATAATTTCAATATAAAAATTGTTTTAATGGCATTAGTTGAAAGAAAAAAGCATGGCTAAAATGTATAAAATGCCATGTTTTTAAATGTTGGACTTTAAGCATCTTAATGAGGGCATATAACAAATTAATTTTAGTAAGAATCTTAAATATTTTTAAATAAACCCTTTCATTTTAAAAAGAGAGTTGCCAATACGGAAAAGGAGTATCCAAACAATGTCTCAACCTGATAATTTGCTTAGCAGAATTATCTATTGCAGCTTCTGTACAGAAATACACAGCTTATTTTTTTGCCCAAGGATGAGTCCACATATTAAGAACTGCCGTGGCATAAAAGAACTTAAGGATTCTGAGAATCATAGTAATAACATACATTGCAATAGTACCTTATAATTTACAATCCCCATTTACATCATTTCACCTTAATGTTTATGACAATGTTTTGAGACAAATACTATTTTTCCTACTTTGCTTTTGAGAAAATTGACACTCAGACTCGCCCTAATCATGCACTTTACTTAAGGAAAGATCGAGAAATCAAATGAAGTTCTCCTGACTCCCTGGTTTAGTGCTCTTTTGTTATTATCCTTTAAATCAAACTGGGTTATAATAGCAATAAAAGTTAGATGAGGTGTAGAAAATAAAATAAATTTAGTAATGTTAGTGTTATTGTTATTTGATTATTGTTTACAAGAAATGAAAATTAAGTACAAAGTGCAAAGATCATTATTCTGTCATTTAAAATGAATGAAGAAAGTTAGTAAATCATTCAGCAACTATGCAGTCTTACTCAATATTAATGTACCACTAAGGCATTAGCAATGAGAAGGGCAAATAATTATGGTTTTGGTAAATTTAATATTTATTGAGCACAATGAGAAATAGTCTATATGGACTAGCCGTATGAAATAGATTTTATTCTATTTGTGTACACTGGAGTTGGAAGTACAAAAGCCAAGACTGAAACTTTATCTCTTGCTGCCTATGATACCACGTTGATATACCAGAAGAATATTGGAATGATCAGTTGTTAGTGGCCTAGGATTTTTATTTGCCTATTGAGGCACAGCCATAATAGATGTTAAGTCTGTGATTCTTAGACCTTTTCAGGTGATAGAGTACCTGAAAGTCATTCATAATGATCGTTATAGAACATCAAAACATTTCTACATTTTCAATTCTGACATGATAATCAGTGCATTTTTAATTGTCAATAAATGTAACCAACTTAAATGAAGGAATGCAATGTAAAATTATAATCAGTACATTTGTCCAACGTTTTCTGTTAGTATCATCACCTACTTATTCATCAGTTACAACTTCCTGTTAGAAAAGTGAGGCAGGAATTAAAGATTTTTTTAAGAAACATGGAACCAAAACTTAAACTTGCTAAAAATTATTCATTAGGCCGGGCGCGGTGGCTCAAGCCTGTAATCCCAGCACTTTGGGAGGCCGAGGCGGGCGGATCACAAGGTCAGGAGATCGAGACCACAGTGAAACCCCGTCTCTACTAAAAATACAAAAAATTAGCCGGGCACGGTGGCGGGCGCCTGTAGTCCTAGCTACTCAGGAGGCTGAGGCAGGAGAATGGCGTGAACCCAGGAGGTGGAGCTTGCAGTGAGCCGAGATCGCGCCACTGCACTCCAGCCTGGGCAACAGCGTGAGACTCCGTCTCAAAAAATAAATAAATAAATAAATAAAAAATAATAAAATAAAATAAAATAAAAATTATTCATTAATCTTTTCTATGTAAGTGATTATCCAGTTTATACTGCTACAAGGGGAAAAGTCTGAGGCAAGAGTTTTAAGTTAATTTTTACAGGTACAAGAAGAAAATGAAAAATCCTCATGTGAAAGATGTGTATAATTTTCATGCCTTAATTTTCATAATATAAAAAATATATATAATATAAAAATAAAACATTGAAAAGAATGCCAAAACAAATATTAGATTTGTAATTAGTCATTATTAAATATATTTTACCCATGAACTAAAGCAAAAAAGACTCATTATTTGTAATGTACAGGATTCAAAGATGCCTAAAATTCTGTATTAAAAACTATATACACTGCAATTTAAATGTTAAAGTTCTAATGTGAACATGTTTTCCATGAGCTTTTTGTGCCTTTTTGTTTTCTGAATTTATTTTTCAGGACCAATATCTTTAACTTGGAAGGGAAAAAATCTCTGATTTGAACTTGTATTTATGTACCCTTCAATTGTTTCCAAATGGTCCAGTGGGTATACCATATTTTACTACTCTTATATTTTATGAAAAACATGAAAAAGACTGAGAAACTAGCCATTTTTGAATATAGCAAGGGATAGATGAGGAAAGGAAAAGAGAAATAATATTTCAAGTTTCAAACTGATTTTACCATGTTATATCTATTTGCCCAAACGTTTGACATATTTTTGGTCAAACAAAAAGCTATAAGTTTATGGAGCTTGATTTTAAAATGTGCGTTCTTCAGGTTAACTCTTAAACTTGAAAAATAAGTTGCATTCTACGAAAATGTTGCATTATATTTCTACAGCATGTAATGTTATGGCAAGCATGAGTCTGAAAAACAGTTTGTGTTCTTGTAAGCAGGATAATGTGTAATAATCCCTCTCAAATAATCTCAAGAAGAATGATATACCTTAAAACTCAACTCAAGTTTACATTTGTTTACAGTGGGAATTGTTTTCTATTGATAGAAATTTGGTTTTTGTCTCAAATTTTGGTCTGTCAGTAAAGGCATAAATGAATATGTTAATTTTTATTTGAAACATGGTTCCAAGTATAATTTCATATTTGGCATTAGATTCATCCTATTATAATCTGTTTGGAATAGCTTTTTGATTCAATAAGTCTGGAAAAATCTGTTACACATTGAAACCCAAATCCAGAGAATGTTACATACTTCTGATATATGCATAAAATGATGGTAAAGGTTATTAAATCATTGATTTAAAAAGATGACTTTGATATAATTACTTTATGGGCAAAATTGTCCTCATTTAGAAGTGAAAAGTACTTTCACATAGCCTAGGCTATTTACAGTTCTGATTATACACATTTAGATATGTCGAATATGTTTGGGGATTGTACTTCTAATGTTTGCCACATGAGCGCTTTCAGGTGGATGTATAAAATATTTTTATTAAAAACCAATTTCTTCTTCATTGTTGATGCTTTTCCTGATTACCAAGTTCAGGGCTGGTTTACATTTCATGTTGTGAAATTTTCAAAACCAATGGTCTATTTATAAGCCAGAGTTGTATTAATGAAAATGAATGAGAAAAATGTCCTTAAAGGTAAAAATCATTATGTAGCTAAATGAGATTATGACTGTGTGTGAGTACATTATAATATAATTTCCATCTGATGTGTATTTACCTGAGTTCATCATTCCTTAGGAATTCCTTAACCATTAAGAAAAAGACTAGATTAATCAAAGGAATTACAAATTATTCCATTGGTACAAAATACCCTATTTCTATACTTTAAATGGCCATGTTGGGTATATGTCTATATATACCTTACTTATATATTGAATTGTATATAACCGTGTGTAGAATTATAGACAATAGTCACCAGTTATTTGAATATTAATTTTCTTTATTAATACAACACATTTGTTAAGTAACTACCTATGCCAGTAACTTAGCACTTACTGTGCTAAGTTCTATTACTAAATAAAATGTGTTCCCTGTCCAAAGATGCTATGACCATTGAAAATCAGGAAAATGAATGCCATCAGTCAGATAAAAAGTCAACAGCTGTATTTATTATTAATATTTACCAAGTAGGCAAAAAGTGTTGCATTTACAGACTCACCAAATTTTCACAAAATGCTAATTTAATGAAAGAAGAAAATGAGGAGAGAAAGGTTAAGTAATTCATCCAACCTCATATAATACCCAAACTATAAAGCTGAAATTTGACATGAGCAATATTTGTTTATAAAGCCTATGCAACTCCACATAACCTTTTAGTTAGTTTAGAACATTTTTCATTATTACTATTTTTAACATAAATATTAAGTATAATTTTGGTTTTGTCTCAAATTATACTGACTCAAGGTTTCTGGTTAACCAAACAGATAGATGCACTTTTCATCTAAAAAAGAAATTTATGTTACACATTATATTTTTATTATTTTATTTTAAATTATGGGTGTAGTCCTATGGGTGAGGGAGAACATGAGGCAAATTTTCAAAGGTTTTGAGACCCTGGTTGTCATTATTCATTCATTGGTTCAGTAAATACTTATTGACACTTCCAGGTACCAGTCACTATGCTAGGGATTCAGAGATTAGCAAGACAGTCCTTGTCAGAGCCCTCATGAAATATTTTAGTATATCAATATTAAACAAATGTATGCCTGTTAGATGTTGTGACTCCATATAAATGACTTACTTGTTTTGTAGTATCTTCTCAGCTCTTGTATTTTCTAAGACCACTCTGTTGCAATTTAAGTGATAAGCATATTCTGGCAGCAGGATTCCCTCAATAAGACACTTTTGGGTTTCACAATCCTCATGATCTTCAACTTGGGCTATTAAAAGTTCCAATAAAACCAGTCCATAGGACTATACATCCTTCACCAGTAGATGGTCCCATATATTTAGCATGTTGTCTTGAAACATAAGAAACAGCTTCTCGGCCGGGCGCGGTGGCTCAAGCCTGTAATCCCAGCACTTTGGGAGGCCGAGACGGGCGGATCACGAGGTCAGGAGATCGAGACCATCCTGACTAATCCGGTGAAACCCCGTCTCTACTAAAAAATACAAAAAACTAGCCCGGCGAGGTGGTGGGCGCCTGTAGTCCCAGCTACTGGGGAAGCTGAGGCAGGAGAACGGCGTGAACCCGGGAGGCGGAGCTTGCAGTGAGCTGAGATCCGGCCACTGCACTCCAGCCTGGGTGAGAGAGCAAGACTCCGTCTCAAAAAAAAAAAAAAAAAAAAAAAAAAAAAAGCAACAGCTTCTCAAGTTCAGATCATGTAAAATGAACCAGTTTTATACATTCAAAGGTATGTCTCTTATGTTACCACAAAATGCAGATAAACATAGCAGGAAAGTTCTAAAAAGCAAAAGAAAAATAAACAATTATAGTTGTACAATAAACAATAATTCCAAAGTTAATCATATTTAAAGTTACATAATTTGTCTCAGTACTTGTGACACAGTATAGAAACAAGGAGATTAAGTATTCACCTATGAGTTTTTATGTGATTTAATATTATCCTAAAAATAGATTATGTCGCAATGAAGCAACGAAATATTGATAAACATGAAATAACATTAACTTGGCTATAGCATTTAATTTTAGTCAGTTTAATCCATATAAATAAGGGGTAACCCTATATATGAAGTATATTTAATTTTTATATATTAAATATATTAACTTTAATTAAAATGCATTGAACCTACCAATGTATAAAATTAAAGAATTGTCTGAGGACTCACCTGGGAAGGTAAAAAAGAGGTCTTATAATCAGGAGACATCTTATTGGAGAGCTAATATAAAGAGACCTTTTTGAACATGCAGATACTGATATTTCCAGAGTGATAAAGACTGATGAAGTAATTGTCAAAGTCTCTTTGTTTAGGATAGCTCATTGTTTATATGAGACGAGTTTCCAAGACTTACATAGGTAGGGTATAGATAAATGAGGTTAATGTAGATCCAAGCAGATGCAGATGCTCCTTGACTTAAGATGGGGTTACATTTTGATAAACACATAGTAGGCTGAAAATATTGTAAATCAAAAGTACATTTAATGTACCTAACCTACAAAAAATCGTAGCTTAAATGTGCTCCATTATATTACGTTAGCCTACAGTTGGGCAAAATCATCTAGCATCATAGTGCACTGTAGAGTATTAGTTGTTTACCCTTCTGATGAGTGGCTGACTGGGAACTGAGGCTCACTGACCCTGCCTAGCAGTGCAAGAGAGTATCATACTGCATATCTCTAGCCCAGGAAAAGATCAAATTTCAAAATTGGAAACTGGAAGTACAGTTTCCACTGGATGCATATCACTTCCATACAATGGTAAAGTTGAAAAATCAGAGGTCAGACTCTCCTAAGGCAGGGACCTTCTATACATATATTTTACTACAACCTAACACACATACACACATGCACATGCGCGCACACACACACACACACACACACAACCGCTTAGAAGTTTATTACAAAGCAGCATAAATATTTTGAGGACTTAAGTTAATGAATTCTTTTTTATTTTGGTAAAAAACACGTAACATAAAATTTACCACCTTTAACATTTTTATGTGTACAGTTCAGTAATGTTAACTACATTCATATTGTTATGAAGTAGATGTTCAGAACTTTATCTTGCAGATCTGAAATTCTATGTCCATTAAACTCTCCTTTTTCTCCAACCCGTAGTTCCAAGTAACCACCAGTCTACTTTCTGTTTCTATGAATCTGACAACTTTGCATACATTACATAAGTGGAATCATACAGTATTTGCGTTTTTGTGACTGACTTATTTCGTTTAGCATAATGTCCACAAGACTCCTCCATGTTGTAGCATGTGATAGAATTTCTTTCCTTTTTAAAGCTGAATAACAGTCCAGTACATGTATATACCATATTTTGCCTAATCATTTACTTGGGTTGCTTCAGCCTCTTGGCTATTGTGAATAGTGCTGTGTGAATGTGGTTGTACAATTATCTCTTTGAGACCATGTTTTCAGTTCTTTCAGATATACACCTAGAGGTGAATTGCTGAGTTTTTATTTTTTGTGTGTGTGTGGAATCTCCGTACTGTTTTTCCTAGGGGCTGCACTGTTTTACAGTCCTACCAACAGTGCACAAGAGCTCCAAATTCTCCACATCCTCACCAACACTTGTTATTTTCTACTTTTTGGATAGGAGCCAACCTAATGAGTATGATGTGATACCTCACTGTAGTTTTGATTTGCATTTCTCTCATGATTAGTGATATTGAGCATCCTTTCATATACTGTTGGCCATTTGTATATCATCTTTAGAGAAAATTCTTTTCAAGTCTTAGCCTGAAAAAAATTTTTTTAATTAAAACTCGTTTCATGGTATTTAAAGCCCACCATGATCTGGCCTCAGTTTGTTTTCTCTGCTTCCAAATAGCTGTTTCCCCCATCCCTCCTCCATTCTGTCATGTGCATCCGTGTGAAGAGACCACCAAACAGGCTTTGTGTGAGCAATAAAGCTTTTTAATCACCTGGGTGCAGGCGGGCTGAGTCCGAAAAGAGAGTCAGTGAAGGGAGATAAGGGTGGGGCCGTTTTATAGGATTTGGGTAGGTAAAGGAAAATTACAGTCAAAGGGTGGTTGTTCTCTGGTGGGCAGGAGTGGGGGTCACAAGGTGCTCAGTGGGGGAGCTTTTTGAGCCAGGATGAGCCAGGAAAAGGAATTTCACAAGATAATGTCATCGCTTAAGGCAAGGACTGGCCATTTTCACTTCTTTTGTGGTGGAATTTCATCAGTTAAGGTGGGGCAGGGCATTTGCACTTCTTTTGTGATTCTTCAGTTACTTCAGGCCATATGGGCATATATGTGCAAGTTACAGGGGATGTTGTGGCTTGGCTTGGGCTCAGAGGCCTGACATTCCTGCCTTCTTATATTAATAAGAAAAATAAAACAAAATAGTGTTGAAGTGTTGGGGCAGTGAAAAATTTATGGGGGGGTGGTATGGAGAGAGAATAGGCGATGTTTCTCAGGGCTGCTTCAAGTGGGATTAGGGGCGGCATGGGAACCTAGAGTGAGAGAGATTAAGCTGAAGGAAGATTTTGTGGTAAGGGGTGATATTGTGGGGTTGTTAGAAGAAATATTTGTTGTATTGAATGATTGGTGATGGCCTGGATGCGGTTTTGTATGAATTGAAAAACTAAACGGAAGACACAAGGTAAGAGAAGGAGAAAAAACAGGTATTGAAGAACGAAGAATTGGGAGGACCTAGGACATCTAATTAGAGAGTGCCAAGGGAGGTTCAGCATAGCCTTGCCAGCAGAGATTATTTATTTACTTTAAGAGGGAATTTAGAGTGGCGGTTTGGAATAGCACTAGGAGATATCAGCTGTGATGTCTTGGAGAAACCGTGTAAACCAGCAGTGTAAACACGAGCAGGGCATTTATGAGTAGTTGAGAACGGTGAATAGGAGTATGACTAGACAGAAGATAGTACGGATGACAAGTTTTTTGAGTGCAGTCCAAGTTGGGCTGGTGTCTGGAATGAGACTGGGGCTTAATAAAAAGGAGTGTCCACACAGGAGCTCAAATGGGCTGTAACCTGTAGCATTCCGAGGACAGGCCTGAATTCTGAGAAAGGAAAGTGGTAAAAGTATTCTTGTTATGCCCAGACCGTTTATTCCCCGAAGAAGACCACCAGAGTCCAGAGTCAAAGCTAAGCAGCAAGGATCTTTATTACAGGTTCGAACCTGGAACTCTCCCTCGCTCGTGAAACGAGACGGGCAGGAGAGCTCCCCCACTCAGCTCCGAACAATGTTATATAGTCTAAGAAAAGTGGGCATAGAATTATTATACAAATCAGATATATGATTGGCTAGTGTTTGAACAAGGCGATTTGGCTAACTATGATTGGTTCCTGCCATTTCTGATATTTTGGTTCAAACTTTGAGGCGGGAGAGCAGGTTTATGGCAGCAAGAGTTTATCTTACTTAAACACGTCTTGTGACCTTGCCTCAGAACTTACAAAATCTCTGGTATGTGCAAAACAAAATCTCTGGTACGTGCAGAAAACCAGGTACTCACAGAACTTACGAAATCTCTGGTATGTGCAAAGATTAGAGAGCAGAACAAGGGTGTAGCGGGTGGGGGGCGGGTACACATCTATCTTTGTGTCCTTTCATTTCCCCCTTCTCATAAGTAACTGGATGTCCAATCTTGGATTTCCAGAGTCTTATAATATAGCCTCACTTTCTGGGTGCAGGAGAGGCTGGTGATGGCTACGGAGGACCATTAGTTGGATGGTATCAAACCTTTCTCTGACAAATTGTAAAATTTTATTTACCACACAGGGGCCTATAGTGAATAGAAGTAGTAAAGACATTAGGGGGCCTAAAAGGGGTGCCAGAAGGGAAAACACTGAAGAGCTCCACCAATTGTTAGCGGCTGTAGTGAATTGTTGCTTTTTCATTTCTAAGCTTAGTTCGTGTAGGCGTTGGACTCTTTCCTCAACTAACCCTGACTCATTTATATAGAAACAGCATTCTTCTTTGAGGATCATACAGGTACCTCATTTCTCAGCCGTGAGTAAGTCTAAGGCTCTGCGGTTTTGAAGGGTGACCTGTGCTAGGGAGGTGAGCTGCCGCTGAAGGGAGGCTAGGGAATAGGCGGAGTCTTCCATAGCAACAGAGAATTGTTGTAACAGCTTGTCGTTTTCTATCATGGAGTGTTGTAGGGCCCCTCCTGCTAACCCCGCTGTGACGACAGAGGTGGTTAAGGATATTCCGGCAATTAGTGGTAGAAAAACTGCTCGTCTATGTCGCGCAGTTTTAGTTGGGGCGGTCCCTGCCCAGCCTATGAACTCTACCGGGGTTAGCAGTGTCAGTCGGGGAACTAGGGTAACAGGGATACACAACTGTCCGTCAGAGATGCTTTTGGACAGAGTTTTTAACAGAGTCATATTACACCAGAAGAACACACCAGGGGGAGCATATATGGGACTATTAGGGTATGTAGCCGATTGGTTACAGAGGCTGTTGCTAAATGCCAAATAACAATAGGGGTATTTCTCTTGGTAAGGGGCATGGTACAGGGCAACATCGGGTATCGTGACTATCGATGAGTTAAAACCTGTATAGTTTGTGGGAGGGGAGGATAGAGGAACAGCCGTTAATGGTGGTCTTCCTAGGGTTGCACACATAAAGCAAGAGGACAGGTCGCCTAAACCAGTGAGGTTGGCGAATGCTAGCCCTTCCCGTAATAGAGTTAGCCAGGAGAAGGGCTGCAAGTCTTGGGATAGCTTGGTTTCTTGCCTGTGGATTTGTGTGTGGATTAAGGGTTGAATCTGGACTAGACTTCTCCACAGATATAAATGGCTACTGGGCCAGGTACTAGTTGATGAGTAATATACTCCCCCATGTTGTGGGGTTGTCCACCGAGAGTCCCATGGGTCTCTAATTATCCAAGTGTAAGTGACGGGAGGACTCAGTTTTGTAAAAATACCACCCTTGTCATTCTCTCCAGTATCGGACAGAGTGCGTCTTACAGTAGCTATATGGGCAACCTGCACTCTGGTGCCACCAATAATTTTTACAATTATATTCAGTTTGATCATATTCAAAACAGATCATGGGTATTGCTGGTTGGGCAATCTGGAACCTAGTGAAATTGAGGTAAACTATAGTATTACACCCTGAGGGGGGTGGGCAGTCTGCGCTAGCTAGCAGTTTACCCGCTTGGGGGGTTTCCCCGGGGTGAGTTTTGTTCTCATAGAGCCAGAACCTCCAGACATAGGGATTAGACGGCGCAGCAGTGAGGAGAGTCAGATGCATAAGGCATAAAAGCATAGGTAAGCTAGACATGGTTACAGCTATGGGGATGACGGCGCAGGGTTAGCTTTAAGGGATTGTTCTTAGCTTTGTCTACAGTCCATGTAACCAGTGCTCCAGACGGCTCGAGAAGGTCGGATGTTGGGTCCACTGGTTTGACGTGTGTGTAGTGGATCCACGAAGCGATGCCTTCTACTTTGAGAGCGGTGGGAGTAGTCAGGAGTACTTGCAGTGGTCCTTTCCACCTGGGTTGAAGAGTTTCTTGCCGGTGGCGCTTGACTAGGACCCAGTCTCCCGGCTGGAAAGGATGAGGCGTCGGCAGAGGTCCTGCCTCGTACAGTTCTCGTAGTCTGGGCCAAATTTCCTGGTGAATTTTCTGTAAGGCTTGTAAGGAGAACAGGAGCTCAGAGACATTTTCAGTTTCAGGTTTGAGTAAGTCATCTTTTAGACTGGGGACCAGGGGTGGGGGTCTGCCATACATGATTTCATATGGTGTGAGGCCTAGTCTGTGAGGGGTATTTCGGGCCCGGAACAGAGCGTAGGGGAGAAGTACTACCCAATTAGCGCCAGTCTCCATGGTCAATTTAGTTAAGGTCTCCTTCAGAGTCCGATTCATCCTTTCTACCTGTCCTGAGCTTTGGGGCCTATAAGCACAATGTAATTTCCAATTTGCCCCCAGAATGGAAGCCAAATCCTGACTTACCTTAGCAACGAAGGCTGGTCCATTGTCTGACCCTATTTGGATGGGAAAGCCATACCTGGGGAGGATTTCTTCCAAAATTTTCTTTGCTACAACCTGAGCAGTTTCTCTCTTAGTTGGGAACGCTTCTGTCCATCCTGAAAAAGTATCTACAAAGACAAGTAAGTACTGATACCCATATTTTCCAGGCTTTATCTCAGTAAAGTCTATTTCCCAATAGATACCAGGCCTAGTTCCTCTACACCTAATTCCTGCGGTGGTCTGGGTTTGGGGGCAAGCGTTGTTTAGTTGGCAGGCTTTGCAATTTGTTGTGACATCGCTGGCCAGTTCAGCTATGCGCCTGATTCTAAACTTGGCATGCCTGATTAAGTCCATCATTCGCCGGGCACCCAGGTGGGTTGTCCGGTGGATGTGTTCCAACACCTGCCGTCTTAATTTTTCTGGTAGGATGGTTTGGTCATTTATATCAGTCCACCACCCATTTTTAACCTGTTTTAGGGGAAGCGTGTTCATCCATTCGCGATCCTGTTCGGTATAGTCGGGAAAACATGGCAAATTTTGCGGGCCAGGATCGGGGAGCTGGAGCGCGAGGAGCTGACTGGGAGCTTTTGCTATGCTCCTTGCGGTTTGGTCGGCTAAGAAGTTGCCTCGAGCAATTGGCGTAGTTGGTTTCTGATGCCCAGGGCAATGTACGATAGCCAATTTCTTTGGTTTCCACAAAGCAGTTAATAGAGCTAGGATCTCTTGCTTGTTTTTTATTTCTTTGCCTTCGGCTGTTAATAGTCCCTTTTCTCTGTAGATGGCCCCATGTATGTGCGCAGTAGCGAAAGCATAGCGGTTATCCGTGTATACTGTTAGTTTTTTCTCTGCCCCTAGGGTGAGGGCCTGTGTAAGGGCTATCAGTTCGGCTCTTTGGGCCGATGTCCCTGGAGGCAAGGGTTCCGCCCAGATTACCTCAGTCTCTGACGTTACAGCCGCTCCTGCATACCGCTGGCCTTGGTGGACATAGCTGCTGCCATCAGTGAACCAGGTGAGTTCTGTGTCGGGGAGTGGACGATCTTGCAGGTCCTCCCGCACCCCAGGCACCTGAGCCAGTATCTCAGTGCACTCATGGGACCGGGCGTCCAAGTCTGGATTTGGCAGCAGTGAAGCAGGGTTTAAAGAGGTTGGGGGCAGAAAAGTTATTCTGAGGGGGTTTAACAGCAGTCCTTGATAGTGGGTGAGCCGGGTGTTACTCATCCATTGGTCCGGCGGCTGCCAGAGGATGCCTTCAATGGCATGCGGGGTTATAACGCGCAACTCTTGCCCCATGATAAGTTTATCAGCGTCTCGGACCATTAGGGCGGTCGCCGCGATTATCCGGAGGCAGGGTGGCCAGCCAGCAGCCACTGAATCTAATTTTTTTTGACAAATAGGCAACTGGCCTCTGCCAGGGGCCTAGGTACTGTGTTAACACGGCTTTTGCAACACCCTTACTTTCATCCACGTATAAGTGGAAGGGCTTGGAGACATCAGGGAGCCCCAGCGCGGGGGCTGATAACAAGGCAGTTTTGATTTGCTGAAAGGCCAGCTCAGCCTCTTCCGTCCAATTGAAGGGCTGCCGTTCCTTTGTTGCCTGGTATAGGGGCTTGGCTAACTCAGCAAATCTGGGTATCCATAACCTACAGAACCCTGCCGACCCCAGGAATTCTCTCACTTGCCGTGTTGACTGGGGTCTAGGGATGCGTAGGACTGTTTCCTTTCGGGCTTTGGTTAGCCAGCGTTGCCCCCCTTTTAATAGGTACCCCAGATAAGTTACCTCCGACTTGCAGATCTGAGCCTTTGTTGCTGAGGCTCGGTAGCCTAGCTCCCCCAGAGTCTTCAGGAGGTCCTCAGTCCCTTGAACACAAGTTTCCGGGGACCTGGCCGCTATTAAGAGATCATCAACATATTGCAAAAGAGTTATTTCAGGGTGTTGCCGCCGGTACTCGCCCAGATCTTCATGAAGGGCTTCATCGAACAGGGTTGGCGAGTTCTTGAACCCTTGTGGCAGTCTGGTCCATGTTAGCTGACCGTTGATGCCCCTCTCAGGATCCGTCCATTGAAATGCAAAGAGTTCTTGACTTTTGGGAGCCAGAGGAAGGCTGAAGAAAGCGTCTTTTAGATCAAGAACGGTATACCACTGTTTTTTGGGATGTAAGGCACTCAGAAGGGTGTATGGATTGGGCACAGTGGGATGTATGTCCATGACCCTTTTATTAACTTCTCTTAAATCCTGTACTGGCCTGTAGTCCGTACTGTTGGGTTTATGAACAGGTAACAGTGGAGTATTCCAGGATGAGTGGCAAGCCCGTAGGACTCCCTGGTCTAGGAGTCGGCGGATATGGGGCGTAATTCCTTCTCTTGCCTCCAGGGGCATAGGATATTGCCGAACCCGAACCGGGTCCGTCCCTGGCTTAACTTCCACAAATATGGCAGGTCGATGTTTAGCTAGCCCCAAGCCCCCAGTTTCTGCCCACGCTTCAGGGAAACGCTGGAGCCAAGAGTCAATTCCCTGATCGGGGGGCTTTTGCTCTTGATGGAGTCGGTACTCATCTTCTAAGGTGACAGTCAGGATAGATATTGGCCTGTTTTGGGAATCAGTTATCTTGGGCCCTTCTGGCTCAAAGTGGATTTGGGCCCCCATCTTTGTCAGCAAGTCCCTCCCTAGTAGAGGGCAGGGGCTCTCTGGGATGACTAGGAAGGAATGGGAGACTTTTCCCGTTCCTAAGTCTACAGTCCTCTGGGTTGTCCAGGGGTATTTTTTGATGCCTGTGGCCCCGTGCACCCAGGATGTTTTCTTAGACATTTTTCCAATTGGTTTGGTTAGGACTGAGCGTTCCGCCCCAGTATCGACCAAGAAGCGAACTGGGGACCCCTCCACTTGCAAAGTTACCCTGGGTTCGGGGAGGGGGTCCAAACCCCGTCCTCCCTAGTCAGAGTCCTGGGTAATGAGTACGGAGGTAGGGTTAGCTGGTCTCCGTTTCTTTGGGCAGTCTTTAATCCAGTGGCCACGTTCCTTGCAATAAGCACACTGATCTTTTTCTAATCCTTGCCTAGGGCCTTGTTTTTTCTGCTTTCTGTTTTGGGCATTTCCTGCCTGTGGGAAAGCTGCTACTAAGACTTTGGTCATTTCTTTGGTTGCCTTGAACTGTTTTTCTTCTGGAGTATCCCTATTAATATAAACTCGCTGGGCCATCTGAAGGAGGTCCTGAATCTACTTTCCCTCTAAACCTTCTAATTTCTGGAGTTTTCTTTTAATATCTGGTGTTGCCTGGTTTACAAAGGACATTACTACCGCTGCCTGATTTTCCAGTGCTTCCGGGTCCATAGGGGTAAACTGTCTGAAGGCTTCCATTAATCTCTCTAAATACACAGCAGGGCTTTCTGTCTTACCTTGTAACACAGAATATACTTTAGCCAAATTGGTGGGCTTGCGAGCTGCAGCCCGGAGACCCGCCATTAGAGTCTGGCGATAAATGAGCAGTCGTCCCCTACCTTCTGCCGTGTTGTAGTCCCATCTGGGCCGGGTCAAACGGAAAGCCGCATTAATGAGGTCAGGATTTGCAGTTGGCTGGCCGTCATCTCCTGGAACCAGTTTTCTGGCCTCAACTTGGATTCTTTCCCGCTCCTCCGTTGTGAACAGGATTCGGAGGAGCTGTTCACAGTCATCCCAGGTCGGCTGGTGAGTAAACATGACACTGTCTAACAACGAGGTTAGATCTTTGGGATTATCTGAGAACCGAGCATTTTGGGACTTCCAATTGTGTAAATCACTGGTGGAAAAAGGCCAATACATGAGACGGGAGAGCCCGGTATCATCGAGCGATCCTATTTCTCTGAGAGGCAGGGCTACAGTGGAGTCAGGGAGTCGGGAAGCTTGGTCCCGCTGTACGCAGCCTCGTGTTCGGCCGGCCGGCCCCCCCAGGTTACTTTTGCTCTCGTCTGCTTCCGCTTCTCGGTTTCCCTCTACGGAAGCACCACCCTGGGGGACTGGGTCCTGCGGGATAAGGTGCGGATATGGTGGGGGAAATGTGGGTTCTAACGTTAGGGGGTCCTGGCTGTCCGGCAGCACAGGGGCCGAGGGAGCAGAGGGAGTCTTTTGTCTTGTAGGTCGCGTTACTAGGACTTTGCAGGGCTCAGGGATGAATGGAGTTATCCAGGGTGGTGGGTTTTCCACAAGATTCTGCCACACTAGAATATAAGGAATTTGATCAGGATGTCCTGACTGCCCTGGCAGGAAAATCTTAGTTTTTACCTTAGTAATAATAGAGAGACAGAAAGTTCCTTCGGAGGGCCACCCTATGCCGAAAGAGGGCCACTCCGAACGGCAGAAAGTAACTAGCTTTCCCTTCTTTAGTTCTACGCTTAAGTTACGCCCCCGAGCCTTCACATCCTTAAAATTGGTAACAAGGAGTGAGAGCGGCGTGCTCTGGTTGTTGCCTATCTTTGGACTGCTCCTACAAAGAGAAGGGGGGATGAAAATGAGTGTGAAGCAGAGGGGAGTATCTGACAGGTCCGGTCCTGGAAGGAGAAGAAAAGGTTTTATGTTTCGTTTTGGGCTTACACTTAACACTTAACAATAACGGACAGACAGTAATAATGATGAGCATTCGCGAGCGCGTGTCGGACTTCCGACCTGAGTCAGACGGGGCAACCAAGGATGGAGGCCCCCAGATGGGCACTGGGGAACGTCTCCCACCAGTCCCAAGTGGCTGTCTTCTAGCGCGTCCGCCAAGACCGTGCCACTTACAGAACAGACCAATACAGATTACAGATTACGGATTTCGCGAAATTTCAGGGAGACAGACAGAGACAAAGACAGAGACAGTGACAAAGCCGGCTTACCTACAGATTAAGATCCATTGACTTGGGGGTCTGGTGGGCTTGGGGGAAATCCCGGACGAGCCCCCATTTGTTATGCCCAGACCGTTTATTCCCCGAAGAAGACCACCAGAGTCCAGAGTCAAAGCTAAGCAGCAAGGATCTTTATTACAGGTTCGAACCTGGAACTCTCCCTCGCTCGTGAAACGAGACGGGCAGGAGAGCTCCCCCACTCAGCTCCGAACAATGTTATATAGTCTAAGAAAAGTGGGCATAGAGTTATTATACAAATCAGATATATGATTGGCTAGTGTTTGAACAAGGCGATTTGGCTAACTATGATTGGTTCCCGCCATTTCTGATATTTTGGTTCAAACTTTGAGGCGGGAGAGCAGGTTTATGGCAGCAAGAGTTTATCTTACTTAAACACGTCTTGTGACCTTGCCTCAGAACTTACAAAATCTCTGGTATGTGCAAAACAAAATCTCTGGTACGTGCAGAAAACCAGGTACTCACAGAACTTACGAAATCTCTGGTATGTGCAAAGATTAGAGAGCAGAACAAGGGTGTAGCGGGTGGGGGGCGGGTACAAATCTATCTTTGTGTCCTTTCATTGTCTAGTCCTTCTTAAGTTGGTGACTGAGCTTGGTGAGGTGTGTTTTTAAAAGGCTATTAGTCTGTTCTACCTTTCCTGAAGATTGAGGATGGTAAAGGATATAAAGGTTTCACTGAATGCTAAGAGCCTGAGAAACTGCCTGCGTGATTTGACTATTAAAGGCTGGTCTGTTATCAGACTGTATAGAAGTAGGAAGGCCAAACTGAGGAATTATGTCTGAAATGACTGCGGTGGCCTTCTCAGACCCTGTGGGAAAGGCCTCTACTTATCCAGTGAAAGTGTCTACCTAGACCAAGAGGTATTTTAGTTTTCTGACTCAGGGCATGTGAGTAAAGTCAATTTGCCAGTCCTGGGCAGGGGCAAATCCCCGAGCTTGATGTGTAGGAACAGGAGGGGGCCTGAAGAATCCCTGAGGGGTAGTAGAATAGCAGATGGAACACTGAGAAGTGATCGCCTTGAGGATAGATTTCTAGGATGGAAAGGAAATGAGAGGTTCTAAGAGATAGGCTAGCGGTTTGTAACCTAGATGGAAGAGGTTATGAAATGATGACAGAATAGAATGGGCCTGTGAGACTGGAAGGAGATATTTTCCTTGGTCAAAGAACCATTTGCTTTATGTGGGAAGAGATTGATAGGTGGAAGTTTCAGCGGGGGAGTAGGTGGGAGTGGCCAATGTGAAGGAGGAAAACTGCAGTGAGGGATAGAAGTTGGAACGCTAACTGCTTTTTTAGCTAACTTATCAGCTTAAGCATTGTCCTGTGCGATGGTTGGGGGAAGAAAATGGATTTTGGAAGTTATGAGAACTGTAGAGAGTTGCGCATAGTTTGTGATTTTTAAGGCCTCTAACAGTATTAAAGCAGTGGCAGCTGCTGCGCACAGACATGAGGGCTAGGCTAAAACAGTAAGGTCAAGTTGTTTGGACAGAAAGGCTACAGGACGCAGTCCTGGTTCTTGTGTAAGAATTCTGTCCGCACTAACCATGCCTAGGAAGGATAGGAGTTGTCATTTTGTAGAAGGGATTTGGGTTTGGGAGATTAGCTGGACATGATCAGCAGGGAGAGTAAGTGTGTATTTATGAGAATTATGTCAAGATAGGTAACAGATGAGGAAGAAATTTGGGCTTGATTGAAGTAATGGGGGCTGTCTGTGAAGCCTTGCGGCAGTACAGCCCAGGTAGTTTGCTGAGTCTGATGGGTGTCAGAGTCAGTTCAAGTGAAAGCGAAGAGAGGCTGGGATGAAGGGTGTAAAGGAATAGTAAAGAAAGTATGTTTGAGATCCAGAACAGAATAATGAGTTGTGGAGGGAGGTATTGAGGATAGAAGAGTATATGGGTTTGGCACTATGGGGTGGATAGGCAAGACAATTTGGTTGATAAGGTGCAGATCTTGAACTAATCTGTAAGATTTGTCCAGTTTTTGGACAGGTAAAATGGGGAAATTGTAAGGAGTGTTTATAGGTTTTAAAAGCCCATGCTGTAGCAGGTGAGTGATAACAGGCTTTAATCCTTTTAAAGCATGCTGTGGGATGGGATATTGGCATTGAGCAGTTACCCTGTGATTGAGTTTTAATGGGATAGTAATGGGCATGTGATCGGTTGCCAGGGAGGGAGTGGAGGTGTCCCATACTTGTGGGTTAGGGTGGGGGGATACGAGGGGAGGATGTGAAGGAAGCTTTGAACTGGGGGCAAAGGTGGCAATGAGGTGTGACTGTATCCTAGGAATAGTCAGGGAAGCAGATAATTTAGCAGATAAGTTAAAATGTCTCAACCTAATAAGGGAGCTGGGCAGGTGGGGATAACTAAAAAGGAGTGTATAAAAGAATGTTGTCCAAGTTGGCATCAGAGTTGGGGAATTTTAAGAAGTTTTGAAGCCTGGCCATCAATACCCACAATAGTTTTGGAGGCAAGGGAAACAGGCCCTTGAAAAGAAGGTAATGTGGAGTGGGTAGCCTCCATATTGATTAAGAAGGGGACGGACTTACCCTCCACTGTAAGAGTTACCCAAAGCGTCTGTGATGGTCCAGGAGGCTTCCGAGGCAATGGGGCAGCATCAGTCTTCAGCCGCTAAGCCAAGAAGATCTGAGAAGGAGTCAGTCAGAGAGCCTTGGGCCAGAGCTCCAGGGGCTCTGGGAGTGGCTGCTGGGTGAGTTGGACAGTCCGATTTCCAGTGGGGTCCTGCACAGATGGGACACAGCTTAGGAGTAATCCCAGGCTGAGGGCATTCCTTGGCACAGTGACCAGATTTCCAGCACTTGTAGCAAGCTTCTGGGGGAGGAGGTTCTGGAGGAACTCCTGGCAGCTGTGGTTTAGACATGCACTTAGAATTTTGTGCTGGAGATGTGGCTGGGCTTTGTCTCACAGTGGAAGCAAGGAATTGCAACTCAGAAATAAGTTGCTACTTGATGCCTCTACTCTATTACTGTACACTTTGAAGGCAAGGTTCATTAAGTCCTGTTGTAGGGTTTGAGGGCTGGAATTTAATTTTTGGAGCTTTATTTAATGTCAGGAGCAGACTGGGTAATAAAATAAAAGGCATATTGAGAATAAGATGGCCTTTTGACCTTTCAGGGTCTAGGGCTGAAAAGTGTCTCAGGGTTGCTGCTAAATGGGCCATAAACTGGACTGGGTTTTTCATATTAGATGAAAAAGAGCCTAAACGCTAACTGATTTGTGAGAGGTCAGATAAAGAAAAAGGAACATTAACCTTGACTATGCCTTTAGCTCTAGCCACTTTTTTACGAGGAAATTGCGGGGCAGGTGGGGGAGGGCTAGTCTCCGAAAGAAACTGTAAGCCAGACCGGGTGTGAGGAGGGGAGGTGATAAAAGGATTATAGGGTGGGGGAGCAAAGGCTGAGGAAAAATTGGGACTTGGCTTGGCCTGGCAAGGAGGGGAGAAGTCAGATGGGTCTGTAGAAAAGGAAGATTAGAAAGACTCAGCGACACTTGGGGTTGGGACTGAGGGGACAGGCGGGAGGGAAAGAAGGAAGATTTGGGACAAGTTGCATTGGGAACAGAGACCAGGGAGGATCGATGTGTAAAAGAATGCCTGGACATCAGGCACCTCAGGCCATTCGCCCATTTTACGACAAGAATTATTTAGGTCTTGTAGGATGGAGAAATTGAAAGTGCTGTTTTCTGGCTATTTGGAACTACTGTCAAGTTTGTATTGGAGTTAAGCAGCATTGTAGAAGAAAATAAGACATTTAGGTTTTAGGTCAGGTGTGAGTTGAAGAGGTTTTAAGTTCTTGAGAACACAGGCTAAGGGAGAAGAAGAAGGAATGGAGACAGTAGAGATACGGAGAGAAGGAGTTTGGGGTTCTTGCCCTCTGGAAAGGTGGGAAAGGGGTTGGGGTGTGGAAGTAAGGGATTGGAGCACAAAAATAAGAGGTGGGGGTGCAAAAATAAGGTTGGGGCACAAAAATAAGAGGTTGGGGTTCTTGCCCCTCCCCCAGAAAAGCAGAGAAGGGGTAGAGACAGGGAGAGAACGGGCCGGGGTGCTTGCCGCTCCCCCAGAAATGTGGGACTTGCCGCTAAAGGCGAAGGATCAAGGCAGGCGTCCCTACAGCGTGGTCAGACACCTCTGAAATGTGGGTGAGTAATCAGAGAGGTGTCCCTGCAATGATTAAACACCAAAGGAAGGCTGCCTTCCCCAGTCCGTGAATGGTACTGGTGTTTTGGGTCTACGGATAAAACATGTCTCCTTTGTCTCTACCAGAAAATGAAAGGAATTGAAATTAAGAGAAGGGAGAGTTTGAAAGGTGGCACCAAGATTGAAAGGAGAAAGAGGTCGAGGGATAGTAAGAGAGGTTGGAGAAGAGAGTAAAAAGAGACCTTTGACCCAATTTAAAATTGGTGAGATGTTCCTTGGGCTGGTTGGTCTGACGACCAGAGGTGTTAGGTGGATCTCTCTCATGGAGCAAAGAGCAGGAGGACAGGGGATTGATCTCCCATGGGAGGTCCCCCAATCTGAGTCATGACACCAAAATGTCATGCGCGTCCATGTGAAGAGACCACCAAACAGGCTTTGTGTGAGCAATAAAGCTTTTTAATCACCTGGGTACAGGTGGACTGAGTCCGAAAAGAGAGCCAGCAAAGGGAGATAAGGGTGGCGCCGTTTTATAGGATTTGGGTAGGTAAAGGAAAATTACAGTCAAAGGGTGGTTGTTCTCTGGTGGGCAGGAGTGGGGGTCACAAGGTGCTCAGTGGGGGAGCTTTTTGAGCCAGGATGAGCCAGGAAAAAGAATTTCACAAGATAATATCATCGCTTAAGGCAAAGACTGGCCATTTTCACTTCTTTTGTGGTGGAATGTCATCAGTTAAGGTGGGGCAGGGCATTTGCACTTCTTTTGTGATTCTTCAGTTAATTCAGGCCATCTGGGCATATAAGTGCAAGTTACAGGGGATGCAATGGCTTGGCTTGGGCTCAGAGGCCTGACACATTCCTCTGTTATTCATTCCTTTAACTAGACACAGTGGGTATTCCCTTTTGCTTTTCCTCTTACTCATTTTATTTTCTCAACCAACAATGCCCTTACCCTACCATCTTCATCCATCAAAACCCTATCTAGCTTCAAGGACATTTAAAATTCTTTTCAGTTATATATTTTCCTTTATTGAGACTATAGAGGAATTTATTTGAAATCTTACCATTACATTTATCATGTTACCTTTTATCATTTGTGTGCACCCATGTATCTTCCCTGATCACTCATTCATTCATCGAATCATTATTTACTCATCACATAATCTTCTCAGACTATTCAATCTAAAATAGTCCCCCAACCAGTCCCTCTTCAACACATCACCCAGTTATTTTTCATGTAACTTATTATCTCCATTTGCCTTATTTATTTATATGACAATTGAATCTAACTTCATATAACCTCCACCCTTCTTAGACTATAAGCTCTATGGGGTAGGAATCTTGCTTGTCTTATTTACTTAGTATTCATGGCACCTAGAACAATACATGGCAGATAGGGGGACACTTGAAATGTATTTATTCAATAGGTGCTTAAATGCATGAGTGAACAAATGAATACAAATGGAGCAAAAAGTAAAAACGTGAATGAAAAAATAAAGGTTAATTTGTGAGAATTAATAAAATTACTGCAGGAGAGGAATATTAAAAAGTGCACTCACTCCTTCATACCATTGTGTATTAAACCCACACTATTAGGTAAAATTATAATGTGGAGTTTTTTTTCTTCTCTGCTGAACAGAAAAATGAAGCATCTTGGGAATTTCATATTATTTATTTCATCTACTTTCTTTCCTCCTTGCCAGAATAAATTAAGAATTAATCCACTGGCTTAAATCTTCCCAACAGGATGGTGATAATAAAAGTTTTACAAACATTTCTTCTAATTCCTTGATTTAATAGAAATTAGATATTACAGTAACTATCTAAGTAGACTACCTAGCTCCATGTTTTTCTCTCTCTTTGAGTTCCCAAACTGTATATCCTTCCTCTTTCTGCTTCTTCGGGTACCTCTCAACATCCCTCAAGTCAGGTGAACTAGGTCCAGAAATTCATAGATGCTATACTCTTACTATTATCAAGTCAAAGACCATAGAGATCTTTCTTCAAATTACAGTCTTTTACTTTCTTTTTGTGTTTATATAAAAAACTCAATGCCAACAGAACAACCCTACCCTAATGGCCACAAGACCTGATCGTAAGAATGAAATGGCCAATTCACAACAGAAAGCAAATTTTCACTAATAATAGAGCCTGTTAGAAATCAGCACTTCTTCTCACCTCCAGCCTTAGGTATCAGCTTGAGTGATGATTAGGAACATTAGCTCTGAAGAAAGACTGCTTGGTGGGGTCCTGCCTCTGTTATCTCCCTGCTGAGGATGTTATATAACCTCTCCATGCCTCAGGTTTCTCATTTTTAAAATGGAGATAATAAGGGCACTTCATAGCATGTTGTGGGGACTAAATGTATAAATACTTATACAGGAGAGAGAAGTTGGCATATGGTTATAGTTATTTGGGTCCCAAGTTATCTTGGGACCTCAAGATGAGAGGAATTTGCCCAACTCATAGGTATTTGAGGGTACAAACCCATGGCTTGGCTCAGCTTTTGAAAAGTCTTATCTGAGATTCTTCATGGAACAGAGTTCTATCAAAGCCAATTTAAAAAGCCAAAGTGAAAAATAATTATTCTTGCTGCACTTCATGCAAATAATCAGGCCAAGTACAGTAAGACTAAAGTTTATTTTGTAAACAAATCAGTTCTATCATGATTTGTTTTTAATAAAAACAGGGATTGCAGAGAGAAAAAATATGCTTCAAAAGAAAAACTATGATATACTGCTGTTAACGGTTCTTGAGGTTTGTTCTGCAGTTTAGGCTAAATTCTAAATTCTTTGTGGGTTAGAAATCCTCAGACTAATGCTTTCAAATCTTTGCTTTTAAAATCAGCAATTGTACTCCTCATCCTAGGACTTGTTATTTACCTTACAGTAGGCTGTTCACTTAAATACTGTAGTAAAACTGTAGATGAGTTTACTAATGTTTTTGCCATGGAAGCCTTGGAAGCTCAACCAGGCCTACAGGAGTACACTCAGACAGTTGCAAAGTGGTTCCACTCTTCTTACCTTGGGGATTACTCCCATTCCTACTATATTTCCTGTCAGCAGGAAGAATCCAGAGCAATCCATGGCCTTTACCTGTCTTCATAACCTACATCTTAAGATTAAGGCATTATAAAACCCAAAGGGAGGGATTAAAACTGCCTTTGCTAATTATGACTGACACAGTGAAGATCTAACTGACTCCATCTTCCTTCTAACCTCCAACCTGTCCTTGTTCATTCCTGGGTGTAGGCTGAACTAATTTGGGAGAAACTTAGTTTATAGTTTATACTTTAAACAAAGACAGTAACAGCCCTTTCCCAAAGCAGACCTCTTTCTTGCCTGGGGACTAGATTGCCTTTGTAGGATGAACATTACAAGATTAGAAATTATGGTTTAGGATTCATGCAGCTGGAGGTTGCAAGATTCTGACCCTTCCTAAAGTGTTCCTAAGATCAATGCTTGAGACATTTTGCAGACCCTGAACTTGATGGATCAGCTGGAATCACCCAGATCAATAAACTGGCTCATCTAATCTTGTGTTCCCCACCCAGGAACTGACTCAGCACAAGAAGACAGCTTTGACTCTCTATGATTTCAACCCTGACCAATCAGCATTCTTGGCTCACTGGCTTCCCCCAACCCACTAAGTTATCCTTAAAAACTCTGCTCCCTGAATGCTTGGGGAACCTGATTTGAGTAATAATAAAACTCTGGTCTCTTGCACAGCTGGCTGTTTGTTAATTACTCTTTCTCTGTTGTAATTCCCCTGTCTTGATGAATTTGCTCTGTCTAGGCAGTGGGCAAGGTGAACCACTTGAGACGTTAAAAATTTGGGGGCTCGCCTGGGATTATCCTTGTGGCTACCTGCCCATGGTTCAGTGGCCCCCCTTCAGTGATGGATCCAGAAGCAGCCAAAGTGGCCGCTTTATTCTCTTGGACTGGGGGCTGACCCTGGTACTCTCTCTACTTGTGGGTTGCTGCCACCCAATATGCATGAATTTAATTGCAATGGAGAAATAGTCATGGGGAAACATCCCTTAATTGTAGCCCTATCACAGGGTGTCTGTCTGTAGCCCCATGGTAGGGTGTCTGTCTATAGCTCCAGGGTAGGGTGTCTGGATTGATGAGTGTCCTAGGCACTGCCAATGCCTCCTTCCTTTTCCCGACTGGTTCTGTAGCCCTATGGTGGTGTGTCTGCAGCTCCATTGGGGGGTGCTTGTTTGTAGTTCTACCATGGTGTGTCTGTGTCTGTAGCCCCATTGCAGGGTATCTGCTCAGCTCCTGTGGGGTCTCAGTTAGCTCTTTCTAACTAGTAGGAAAGGTCCTCATTTCAGAGACTTCTCTTCAATCAGGAAGATTTCTAGGAGGATTCTCAGATGGAGATTAGGAAGATAGTTTGGCAGAGACACTCTTGGAGTTCTTGGTTAGGGATCTGATTTGGAAGGCTTTCTGTCCATGTGTGTTTGTGTGGGAGGGATCTCAAAGGGGGTTGCTGATGGAAGTCCAGCAGGCCTAACTCAGAGAAACCTCCTTATTTGTCTGCTCAAATTCGATGAGCCCTAAAGAAAGCTCAACAGGCTTGTCTCTTGGGGTGACTATCTGCTCTTCACCTTGCCAGAGACCCCATTGTGAATTACCATTTGGAGGTTGTACCATCCCACCTGGAATGAATCAAAGACAACAGGGACCAACAGGGAAAAGTTTGACCTTTGCCAGGCTGATACTGGGTGCTGAACGAGGTGACTAATACTTGTTTTGTTATGTGTGTTTTGCTGAGATGGAAAATGTTAATTTGGTTCCCCATGCAGCCTGTTGGGCAGCATCTTGCAAAGTATGAATCTTGCCTATGATTCCATGAAACAGGAAAGTGTAATTTTCTCTTGTAAAGTGGCTTGAACCCCACAGCTATAGCACAAGTGAGCTGGGTGATCAGAAGCTGCTCCATTCTTCTGAAAGCTGCGGAGAAAGGGAGCCCAGAAACCTGGTATGCCAGCAAAAAAGGTTAAAAAATTCTTACCAGCCAAGTTCTGGCCTCTCTCTTTCCCTGTCTGGGTAAATGGTAAACATCACTATTTGTCTCTCTGCAAGGGTTTAATTACTAGAAAAAGGATTTGGCAGGGTGCGGTGGCTCACGCCTGTAATCCCAGCACTTTGGAAGGCCAAGGCAGGTCGATCACAGGTCAAGAGATTGAGACCATCCTGGCCAACATAGTGAAACCCCGTCTCCACAAAAATTAGCCGGGCATGGTGGTGTGCACCTGTAGTCCCAGCTACTTGGGAGGCTGAGGCAGGAGAACTGCTTGAACCTGGGAGGCAGAATTTGCAGTGAACCAAGATCATGCCACTGAACTCCAGCCTGGTGACAGAGCAAAACTCTGTGAAAAGAAAAGAAAAGAAAGAAAGAAAGAAAGAAAGAAAGAAAGAAAGAAAGAAAGAAAGAAAGAAAGAAAGAAAGAAAGAAAGAAAGAAAGAAAGAATTTATTTGTGAGGCTAGTCTTAGGCGGTAGCAAATCTGGTAGCAAAACACAGAAAGAGTTTGTCTTTCTGTGTTCTGTAATGGAGAAAGGAGTATCACAGGATAAATTGTGTATTTAGAACCCCTATAGGCTCCCTTTTCAAGTCAGCCTGACAGACTGGTCAGTTAAAAACTTTGCTACAGGTCCCTGAAACCAATACTGTAGGAAATTTCTCCATCTTGTTTTGTGTCCTTAAGAGCTTAACCTTGGCTGGGCATGGTGGCTGAAGTCTTTAATCACAGCTCTTTGGGAGGCCGAGGCGGGGGTGAATCACCTGAGGTCAGGAGTTTGAGACCAGCCTGACCAACATGGAGAAATGCTATCTCTACTAAAAATACAAAAAATTAGCCGGTCGTTGTGGCACATGCCTATAATCCCAGCTACTTGGGAGGCTGAGGCAGGAGAACTGCTTGAACCCAGGAAGCAGAGGTTGTGGTGAGCTGAGATGATGCCATTGCACTCTAGCTTGGCCAACAAGAGCAAAACTTTGCCAAAAAAAAAAAAAAAAACTTAACCTTTTGACCATGTAGGGATACTTTCTCTTGGTTTCCACCATCCAGAAGACAGGAATTTTGAGGATCATGTCATAGTTAGCCCTAAAAATTATCTTGAGTGATTAAAAGCCTTTGCAAGCTTAAATTGGCTTCTCTAGGCTTCTTCTGCGAAGAACAATAGAAACCGCTCATTGCTCTAACTCAGTAGTTAAGGTTTTGCTTTTTGACAATGGCAGCCTGGGTTCAATTCTTGGCTTTTGGAATGATTCCTTTCTGGTTTTTTATTTATGTAACTTTGCCATTTACTGAGGTTTTTCTCCCTGATGGATAGCTTCTGATTTCCTATGTTGAGTTTTCCTTTCTCTAAACAACCCTGAGTGAGATTCTAAATGTTATTAAAAAAATAAAAGACAAAGAAGAAGAAGAAGAAGAAGAAGCTTCTTACCATCTCTTTGAGACACTTATGTGTCCATGGTTAAGTTATAACCTTAGTTAAAACTTATTAATTTCATGTGCGAAATTACCTGTGGTAGAATTCAAAAGCCAAAATTATTGGCTACTTGGTGTGGCTAAAGTTGGGTAATAAAATAATTTTAAAGAATTTTTTAAGAGCACTATGGTTAAAAGTCAGCTTAATTAAAAGTGGATAAACAAGCTATAGGTATATTTAAAAGGCCTTTATGTTTTTCTCTTCTTGTAACTTGTTTTTCTGGAAAAAGGTTTTTACTTCTCAGTCTACTGAATTATTTTTCTCCATTTTGTTTTTTGTCTTTCCACTCTTAATGCACAGATGAGTGGCCCTAAGATAACTTCTGGTATCCTGGGACTCATTGGGAAAAACAGAGGAGGCACCACAGGCCCTGTTTTGGGAAAAAACCTCTGTTTTCCTCTGGAAACTCCAGGAATTAAAAGTGAATAGATCACTCTCAAAATCAAAGGCTCTATTCGGTTTTGCATTGTGTAATCTGAAGGTTTTGAGTTTTGGGGTTATCAGAAATTACTTTGTATTATGAGAAAACTTTGGTGTGTAATAACTAGGTAGGAAATAAACTTTAAGAGATGGCTAATAGTAGTTATGGAGGGATACTTGACTCTTTGCACACTGGATCAGAGAAGCATGCTCTTGGCGACCTGGAAGATAAGGAAACATCCACACCCCACACTGAGGGATGAGACTCCCATGAGGGATGTGCTGATCACAAAATGGGCTGATTGGCTTTGGGTTGACTTGCAATAAAATGCAGTCAGTAAAAGCACTACACTGTCTTCTCCTGTAGTATTTCCCTTATTTGGGGGGTCCAGGATCTGGTATAAAATGGCACCCTTAATTTTCGGGATACATCTTTGCCTTCAGCTGCTTATTTGCCACTTATTTGGCCTTAGAAATGCATGCTTTCCTGGCCTTGTTCCTCCAAGGGCTCCACCCTGAAGCAAGTAATCCAATTAAGAAACTGGCAGATGAAAAATCTCACAAGTGTTGAATCTTATGTCTGTATTTATATGTGTGTGTTGTGTGTGAGATGTTTATATATAAAAGAACTCTGATTAATTGGCTTAGAAAAATAAGTGCTTAGCCACTTATTTTATCTCACCCCTATAATACCAGCATTTTGAGAGGCCAAGGTGGGTGGATCACCTGAGGTCATGAGTTCGAGACCAACCTGACCAACATGAAGAAACCCTGCCTCTACTAAAAATACAAAATTAGCCGGTGTGGGGGCACGTACCTGTAATCCTAAGGCTGAGGCAGGAGAATTGCTTGAACCTGGGAGGCGGAGATTGTGGTGAGCCAAGATCACACCACTGCACTCCAGCCTGGGCAACAAGAGCGAAAATCCATCACAAAAAAAAAAAAAAAAAAAAAAAAAAAGAGAGAGAGAGAGAGAAAAGAAAAGAAAAATAAGTGCTTAAATCAAATATTTTGTCAGAAGAAATAGAAACTTTAATGCCTTTGTTCACATGACTTCAGTACTTTTTTGGAAATAAAGGCAGTTTTACAGATTATTGGTAAAATAAAATGTCTTGAAAATGTAGACATTTGGTCTAAATTAAGGTCAGATATTAGATTTAATAAATGCTTTAAGGTCAAACTGGTTCTTTGACTTTTGAAAACTGTTCTATTTGCCTACTTTGGAGTATCAGATTATAGATAAGGTCTGTGGACAAATGGAGAGCCATGCCTGCTAGCTGTACTAAAAAGAGTCAGACCTTGTCTTCATTTTCTGCCTGATGTCCTAGACTCCACCCCTTGTATATAATTAAAATTGTTTACTTATCAGGTTTTTCACTAAAAATAAAAGTTGCTAAGAGTTAGCATTGTAACATGTAATTGAGACTACTGGGGAAACAGATATTTTTTTTTATTATTATACTTTAAGTTCTAGGGTACATGTGCACAACATGCAGGTTTGCTACATATGCATACATGTACCATGTTGGTGTGCTGCACCCATTAACTCGTCATTTACATTAGGTATATCTCCTAATGCTATCCCTCCCCACTACCTGCTCCCCACAATAGGACCTGGTGTGTGATGTTCCCCTTCCTGTGTCCAAGTGATCTCATTGTTCAGTTCCCACCTATGAGTGAGAACATGTGGTGTTTGGTTTTCTGTCCTTGAGATAGTTTGCTGAGAATGATGGTTTCCAGCTGCATCCATGTCCCCACAAAGGACACGAACTCATCCTTTTTTATGGCTGCCGAGTATTCCATGGTGTATATGTGCCACATTTTCTTAATCCAGTCTGTCACTGATGGACATTTGGGTTGATTCCAAGTCTTTGCTATTGTGAATAGTGCCGCAATAAACATACGTGTGCATGTGTCTTTTTGCAGCATAACTTATAATCCTTTGGGTATATCCCCAGTAACAGGATGGCTGGATCAAATGGTATTTCTAGTTCTAGATCCTTGAGGAATCGCCACACTGTCTTCCACAATGGTTGAACTAGTGTGCAGTACCCCAACAGTGTAAAAGTGTTCCTATTTCTCCACATCCTCTCCAGCACCTGTTGTTTCCTGATTTTTTAATGATTGCCATTCTAACTGGTGTGAGATGGTATCTCATTGTGGTTTTGATTTGCATTTCTCTGATGGTGAGTGATGATGAGCATTTTTTCATGTGTCTGTTGGCTGTATGAATGTCTTCTTTTGAGAAGTGTCTGTTCATATCCTTTGCCCACTTTTTGATGGGGTGGTTTTTTTCTTGCAAATTTGATTGAGTTCTTTGTAGGTCCTGGATATTAGCCCTTTGTCAGATGAGTAGATTGCAAAATTTTTCTCCCATTCTGTAGGTTGCCTGTTCACTCTGATGGTAGTTTCTTTTGCTGTGCAGAAGCTCTTTAGTTTAATTAGATCCCATTTGTCAATTTTGGCTTTTGTTGCCATTGCTTTTGGTGTTTTAGACATGAAGTCCTTGCCCATGCCTATGTCCTGAATGATATTACCTAGGTTTTCTTCTAGGGTTTTTATGGTATTAGGTCTAACATTTAAGTCTCTAATCCATCTTGAATTAATTTTCGTATAAGGAGTAAGGAAAGGATCCAGTTTCAGCTTTCTACTTATGGCTAGCCAATTATCCCAGCACCATTTATTAAATAGGGAATCCTTTCCCCATTTCTTGTTTTTGTCTGGTTTGTCAAAGTTCAGATGACTGTAGATGTGTAGTATTATTTCTGAGGGCTCTGTTCTGTTCCATTGGTCTGTATCTCTGTTTTGGTACCAGTACCATGCTGTTTTGGTTACTGTAGCCTTGTAGTATAGTTTGAAGTCAGGTAGCGTGATGCCTCCAGCTTTGTTCTTTTGGCCTAGGATTGTCTTGGCAATGCGGGGTCTTTTTTGGTTCCATTTTTTTCCAATTCTGTGAAGAAAGTCATTGGTGGCTTGATGGGAATGGTATTGAATCTATAAATTACCTTGGGCAGTATGGCCATTTTCATGATATTGATTCTTCCTATCCATGAGCATGGTATGTTCCTCCATTTGTTTGTGTCCTCTTTTATTTCACTGAGCAGTGGTTTGTAGTTCTCCTTGAAGAGGTCCTTTACATCCTTTGTAGGTTGGATTCCGAGGTATTTTATTCTCTTTGAAGCTATTGTGAATGGGAGTTCATTCATGATTTGGCTCTCTGTTTGTCTGTTACTGGTGTATAAGAATGCTTGTGATTTTTGCACATTGATTTTGTATCCTGAGACTTTGTTGAAGTTTCTTATCAGCTTAAGGAGATTTTGGGCTGAGACAATGGGGTTTTCTAAATATACAATCATGTCATCTGCAAACAGGGACAATTTGACTTCTTCTTTTCTTTCTCTTGCCAGATTGCCCTAGCCAGAACTTCCAACACTATACTGAATAGGAGTGTTGAGAGAGGGCATCCCTGTCTTGTGCCACTTTTCAAAGGGAATGCTTCCAGTTTTTGCCCATTCAGTATGATATTGGCTGTGGGTTTGTCATAAATAGCTCTTATGATTTTGAGATATGTTCCATCAATACCGAATTTATTGAGCGTTTTTAGCATGAAGGGCTGTTGAATTTTGTCAAAGGCCTTTTGTGCATCTATTGAGATAATCCTGTGGTTTTTGTCTTTGGTTCTGTTTACATGCTGGATTACATTTATTGATTGGCTTATGTTGAACCAGCCTTGCATCCCAAGGATGAAGCCAACTTGATCATCGTGGATAAGCTTTTTGACGTGTTGCTGGATCCGGTTTGCCAGTGTTTTATTGAGCATTTTTGCATCAATGTTCATCAGGGATATTGGTCTAAAATTCTCTTTTTTGTTGCATCTCTGCCAGACTTTGGTATCAGGATGATGTTGGCCTCGTAAAATGAGTTAGGGAGGATTCCCTCTTTTTCTATTGATTGGAATAGTTTCAGAAGGAATGGTACCAGCTCCTCCTTGTACCTCTGGTAGAATTCGGCTGTGAATCTGTCTGGTCCTGGATCTTTTTTGGTTGGTAGGCTATTAATTATTGCCCCAATTTCAGAGTCTGCTATTGGTCTATTCAGGAATTCAACTTCTTCCTGGTTTAGTCTTGGGAGAGTGTAAGTGTTCAGGAAATTATCCATTTCTTCTAGGTTTTCTGGTTTATTTGCATAGAGGTGTTTATAGTATTCTCTGATGGTAGTTTGTATTTCTGTGGGGTCAGTGGTGATATCCCCTTTATCACTTTTTATTGTGTCTATGTGATTCTTCTCTCTTTTGTTCTTTATTAGTGTTGCTAGCGGTCTATCAATTTTGTTGATCTTTTCAAAAAACCAGCTCCTGGATTCGTTGATTTTTTTGGAGGGTTTTTTGTGTCTCTATCTCCTTCAGTTCTGCTCTGATCTTAGTTATTTCTTGCCTTCTGCTAGCTTTTGAATGTGTTTGCCCTTGCTTCTCGTGTTATGGTTTTCATCCCTATCAGTTCTTTTAAGGACTTCTCTACATTGGTTATTCTAGTTAGCCATTTGTCAAATCTTTTTTCAAGGTTTTTAGTTTCTTTGTGCTGGTTATGTAGTTCCTCCTTTAATGCTGAGAAGTGTGATCAACTGAAGCCTTCTTCTCTCAACTCGTCAAAGTCATTCTCCATCCCACTTTGTTCCATTGCTGGTGATGTGCTGCGTTCCTTTGGAGAGGGAGATGCGCTCTGATTTTTTGAATTTCCAGCTTTTCTGCACTGCTTTTTCCCCGTCTTTGTGGTTTTCTCTGACTTTGGTCTTTGATGATGGTGACGTACTGATGGGGTTTTGGTGTAGGTGTCCTTTCTGTTTATTAGTTTTCCTTCTAACAGTCAGGACCCTCAGCTGTAGGTCTGTTGGAGTTTGCTTGAGGACCATCCAGACTGTGTTTGCCTGGGTATCAGCAGCAGAGGCTGCAGAAGATAGAATATTGCTGAACAGTGAGTGTTGCTGTCTGATTCTTACTCTGGAAGCTTCGTCTCAGGGGTGTAGCCTGCCGTATGAGGTGTTAGGTGTTGGTCTGCACCTAGTGGGGGATATCTCCCAGTAGGCTACTCAGGGGTCAGGGACCCACTTGAGCAGGCAGACTGTCCATTCTCAGATCTCAACCACTGTGCTGGGAGATCCACTGCTCTCTTCAAAGCTGTCAGACAGGGACATTTACTTCTGCTGAGGTTTCTGCTGCTTTTTGTTTAGCTATGCCCTGTCCCCAGAGGTGAAGTCTACAGAGGAAGGCAGGCCTCCTTGAGCTGTGGTGGGGTCCACCCAATTTGAGCTTCCCAGCAGCTTTGTTTACCTACTTAAGCCTCAGCAATGGTGGGCACCACTCCCCCAGGCTCGCTGCTGCCTTGCAGTTAGATCTCAGACTGCTGTGCTAGCAATGAGGGAGGCTCCATGGGTGTGGGACCCTCTGTGCCAGGTGTGGGATATAATCTCCTGGTGTGCCATTTGCTAAGACCCTTGGTAAAGTGTAGTATTAGTGTGGGAGTTACCAGATTTTCCAGGTGTTGTGTGTCTGAATTTCCTTTGGCTAAGAAAACGAATTCCCTTCCCCCTTGCACTTCCCAGGTGAGGCAATGCCTCATCCTGCTTCAGGTCTTACTGGTCAGGCTGCACCTGTGGACCAGCACCAACTGTCTGACACGCCCCACTGAGATGAACCCAGTACCTTAGTTGAAAATGCAAAAATCACCCATCTTCTGTGTCACTCATGCTGGGAGCTGGAGGCTGGAGCTCTTCCTATTCAGCCATCTTGGGCACGCCCCCAGGAAACAGTTTTACATACAAGGTATATAGGAAATGTGTTTTTGGTAAAAGATTTTAAGAAGGCATGGGAATATGGCTTTTGATAAAGTGAATGTAATTTTGTCCAGTTCAGAGGGTTTTTAAGATTGTCTTAACCTACAAGAGTAACAGAACAAAACTAAAGGTTTCAGCAAAGTGAAAAGGGTTTGTAAAGGGTTAATCTTATAAAAAAATTCTGTGGGTATAAACGAGTTGGCTAAGATTTTAAAGAAATTATTTAGTTTTTTTTTCTGTAGGTTAAACATTAAAATGATACTGTTATGGGGCCAGAATCTGGGCATGCATGTCCAAATAACAGGGTTTTCTTACAAAATTGATCTGCTGTTTGATGGAAAATTGTAAAGGGTTGTAAAAAGTTTATGAAAACCTTACCTTATGGTAAAACATAAAAACTGGATAGAGAAACAAAATTTTATTTAAGAAACTAGCCTTACTTTAAAAATACACTAATGCAAACATTAAATTTGCTTTTCTCTTTTGAAGATGATTTTTATGTAATGTTAAAGGATAATGAAAGGCTTTTGTTTTCTCCTTTGGGTAAATGGCAGAGAAAAAAAGGGAGAAGAGAGAAGAGACAAATGTAATTAGCCTCATGCTATCTTTATTGGTTCTTGTTTGGAAAGTTAAGTCTCCTATCAGAGTAAAAGTTTTCTTTTCAAAAAAATTTTTGGAGTCATCATTTTGGCCAAATTAATGACTTATTCTGAACCGGAATTCTATTTTTTGATATCCAGCATTTTAAACCTTTGATATTTGACAAACTTTCCAAAATTAAATTGTAAAATATGTCTCTTTCTAACCTAATATTTTAGATATTACATCCTCTAAAGTCCAAAAATGACATTTGGCTTTTTTGGTACAAAAACCATACAGGAAGCATTATCAAATATGAAATAATGTTTGGCTTTCTTTGGTCTACATTTGTGTAAATGTTTTCTTGGTATACATTTCAAAATTAAGTAAAGCTACTATAATTCTAATATGACTTAGTATATGTTACCAGTAATAATCATAAGTATTATGTTAAATGACTGTGTGCCACAGAGGTAAACTGCCTTGTCAATTGTGCCTTTAACTGTGGCTCCCCTAAAATATTTTTTATCCACAGACAATTGTTGTCTCACTTCAGTCCTCTTTTAAAAATGATCTTATAATCAGCTATAAAATTTAACAGATGCTCTTAAATGCAGGTTTCTGATTAATAACTGTGGGAGATTGTGACATTAAAGTAGAAAAAAACTTTTTGAATAGAAAAGTGAATGGTGTTTGGTTTTCTTTGGACAGTATTTGTATAAATATGTTATCGGTATGTATTCCAAAATTATGGAAAACTTCTATAATGTTGATATAATTTAATGTATATTACCAATAATTATAATTGTTATATAAAATGGTTGTATGCCACAGAAGTAACCAAAATTCCTAGTCAACTGTACCTTTTATAGTGGCTAGAGGCTTTTGTCATCCACAGACATTTTGTCTTGCTTTGATCCTTTTCACAAGGCAGTTTATAATTTGATATAGGACTCTGAGTGCAGGTCTCAGATAATTTTAAAAGTTGTGCTATTGGAATGGAGGGAAAAAACAAACTTCTAGGACTGTCATGGAGCACTAATGTGTTAAACATTGCTAAACCTTTTGTTTTCAGAGTCAAGAGAGCGTATTTATTTAGAGCTATTTGAAACTTTTAACAAGTGAGTAAAATATACTCCTGTGAAAAAAATTTAGATCATATTTGTTCCTCTCTACCTGATTTCCCCAGAATTTGGAAACTATTTGTGAGCATTCTCAATTTATGGCAGTATCGTTAATTGCATAAGTACAATAAGAATCTGTTTTCTTTTGTAACAGGGCACAATTGGAGAAATTGGTTATTTTACCAAGGCTTTGAATGGAATAGTATACTTCCTTCAAAGAATCAAAGTTGACTTACAGAGCCAATTAAAGCCTGTTGTGGCATCTGACCACATACCTTATCCAAACAGAGTCTCTGTACAAGGTTCCTACCTGTGGTAAGTAAAGAATGTCACTTTCTAACAGGCCCAGGAACCCCAAGTTATCTTGGGACCTCAAGAGGAGAGGAATTTATCTCACTCAAAGGAATTTGAGGGTACAAACCCATGCCTGGTCTCAACTTTTAAAAAGTCTTATCTGAGATTCTTCATGGAAAAGAGTTCTAGTAAAGCCAATTTAAAATGCCAAAGTGACAAATAATTATTCTTGCTGTACTTTATGCAAATAATCAGCCCAAGTACAGTAAGACTGAAATTTATTTTGTAAACAAATCAATTCTATCATCATTTGTTTTTAATAAAAATGGGGACTGGAGAAAAATTATGCTTCAGAAGAAAAACTATAGCACACTGTTGTTAGTTGTTCTTGAGGTTTGTTCTGCAATTTAGGCTAAATTCTAAATTCTTTGTGGGTTAGAAGTCCCCAGACTGATGCTTTCAAATCTTTACTTTTAAAATTGGGAATTGTAACCCTCATCCCAGGACTCATTATTTACCTTACAGTAGGCTGTTCACTTAAACACTCTAGTAAAACTATAGATGAGAGTACTAATGTTTTGGCTATGCAAGCCTTGGAAGCTCAACCAGGCCAGCATGAATACACTCAGACAATTGCAAAGTGGTTCCACTCTTCTCATCTTGGGGTTTACTCCCATTCCGACTACATCCCCTATAGCAGGAAAAAGCAAGAGTGATTGACAGCCTTTTCCTGTCTTCATAACTTACAGCTTAAGATTAAGGTGTTATAAAACCCAAAGGGAGCGATTGAAACCGCCTTTGCAAAATTATGACTGAGATGGTGAAAGAGATTTAACTTAACTGACTCCTTGCTTCTAACCTCCAAGCTGTCCTTGTTCATTCCTGGGTAAAGGAACTCTCTATGATTTCATCCCTGACCAATCAGCACTCTTGGCTCACTGGCTTCCCCCTGCCCATAAAATTATCCTTAAAACTCTGCTCCCTGAGTGCTTGGGGAGACTGATTTGAGTAATAATAAAACTCCGTGGGAGGCTGAGGCAGGAAAATGGCATGAACCCAGCAGGTGGACCTTGCAGTGAGCTGAGATTGCACCACTGCACTCCAGCCTGGGCAACAGTGTAAGACTCCGTCTCAAAAATAAATAAATAAATAAATAAATAACCTCTGGTCTTCTGCACAGCTGGCTCTGCATGAATTACTCTTTCTCTATTGCAATTCCCCTGTCTTGATGAATTGGCTCTGTCTAGGCAGTGGGAAAGGTGAACGCCTTGGGTGGCTATATCATTGAAGAGAGAAGGATAATTTTGTAGGAGAGGTAGTCCTTTTGGGTTAAAAGCCCCCAAGTGTGAGTTGATAGAGGATACTGAGCTAGTGCTCATTATCTGATGCATAGTAGTTACTTAAGATATGTTTGTGGAATAAGTGACAGAATGACTGAATGAATCCATAAATAAAGTATTAACAAAAGAAAGGGAAAAGGGGACAGGCACATGCCAATAATAAAATTGCTTTCTTTGCAATTGGGTCAAGGTTACAAATGTCCGATGGCATGTTGCTGAAATTGTATGAACTTTCTGTCTTTGCAATGGATCCTACTGGTTACTAAAGCCTGGATTGTATGTAAAATAATGTGTCCAAAAAGCTGAAACATGAAGTTATTCTCAATTCAGTTTCTCTAGACCCAAATTTGCTGGTGTTCCTACACAATTTTAATGTGTCCACTTCATGCTTATATCTTTTGTACAATCCCCACAAAGGAAAAGGACATAAGAGAGAAAGAGACTTGAAAAAAAAAGAATAATAAATAGAAAGATAAGGAAAGGAAAGAGAGATGGTAATATGTAACTGCAGTGGCAATAGAAATTATGCTTAGAGAGGAGAGGAGTAATTCTGGAGACCTATGGCCTATGACGAAGGGTCCAAATGTCACACTGACTCCCCTCATCTCTGTCTCATCTTCTCAGGTGAATTTCCATGTTCTTGGGGAACTCTGATCAGATGAATATTCAAAATTCTTTGTCCTTATAATGGAATGGAAAATTGGGTTTTATCACAATCTTTCACTGATATTTTGACTTAATATGATAAGTTAAAAACTATACTGATCATACCCATCTGACAAAATTCCAATCACGTGTGATCCTAATCACTGGTTCTCTTCATATCTGGAAAAGAGCAGCTGAGTGCTGCTGGAGCAAGTCACTCTTCGAGGTGAAATGTTCACTATAAATTCACGATGATCAACTTCAAAAGAGTTGTCAGCACCATTCAGCAATCCTCCTGTATTTCTTTAGTTCTCTCACCATTCCACTCTGTACACTGGCCTCAAACTTTTCCTGCTCTCTGAAAAAGCCCAGTCCTCCCTCCCTTCTTTTCTCACAGGTGATCATTGGTTGACCCTTTACATTTCTGCCACCAAACATAAAAACTTACCCTTATCCTCATTCATTCTGTACTTACCCTTATCGTCATTCATTCTATACTTTGTCCCTTTTCATAAACACAGCACTGCCTCTTTTCCTACCTAACTCAGTCATCCCTAGAAATCATCCATGACACCTCCTCATCCTTCATACTCCACAACCAATTCACCACCAAATCCTGTTCATTGTGACCTCTAAATAACAGCCCTTGAATAAGTCCTCTTCTCTCCATCACCATTATTATCAAGATTCAAGAATAACTGTTTTCTCTGACCTGGACTATTGCCATTGCTTTCTAACTAATCTCTCTACATCCATTCAATAACTCTAACAACTTATTTTTTATTTTTATTTTTTTTGAGCCAAAGTCTTGCTCTGTCACCCAGGCTGGCGTGCAGTGGCACAATCTCAGCTTGCTGCAACCTCTGCTTCCCAGGCTCAAGCAATTCTCTTGCCTCAGCCTCCTAAGCAGCTGGGACTACAGGTGTATGCCACCACACCTATCTAATTTTTTGTATTTTTAATAGAGACGGGTTTCACCATGTTAGCCAGGATGGTCTTGATCTCCAGACCTCGTGATCTGCCCACCTCGGCCTCCCAAAGTGCTGGGATTACAGGCGTGAGCCACCGTGCCTGGCAATTTACTCTTTAAATTTTCTTAAATAATTTTAAATGTTATATTACATATACACTGAAAACTTCATAAAACAGAAACATCCAGCTCAATGCATTATCACAAATCCTGTTTAACCACCACCCAGGTTAAGAAAGAGCATTTGCCAGCACTGCAGAGGCCCCCCCCATACTGCTTTCCTTTCAATTACTAGCCCTTCCCACTCCTAGTGTCATCACTATCCTGTCTTCTAACACCACGTTAGTTTTGCCTGCTTTTAACTTTATACAGATAGGATCACATTGTTTACATCTTTCTGTCTGTATTCTTTTACTTAATGTTACGTGCATGAAGTTCATTCATGTTGTAGTGTGTAGCTGTTTGTTCATTCTCATATTACATGGTAATACTTTCACAGCACAATGTATTTATTCACTCTACTCTTAATAATCCTTTGATCTTGTTATAGTTCAGGGCTACTAAGAGCAGCATACTGCTGTGAACATTTTATCCATGTCATGTGCTGCACATGTGCACCCATTTCTCTTGAGCCTATCCATTCCAGTCGTAGTAGCCAGTGACCTTTTCCCAATACAAATCTAATCCTGTGGTTCTTCTCTCAATTACTTTTCATAACTCTTGGGAAAGACTAAAATCTTTAACTTTGTCCATAGCCCCTACAGAATCTTAATTTCCTTCTTCCCAAGCCTCTTCTTGACCCACACTTTCTTTCCTATCCTGAAATGGGAGATGCTCCTCGCATTGCAGAGTCTTTCACAGGTCATTACACTTGCCTGGAAAGCTGCCCCTCACCAACTTTACTCATTTTTTTCTTCAGATTGCAGTTCTTTCTTCAAGTCTACAGGGAAGTTTTCTCAAACTCTCTTTTCCAGTTTAATTCTCATAACAGCACTGTCTTCTTTACATCATTTATATCACAGATGTAATTTTACTTTTCTTTGACTAACATCTATTAGGTTGGTGCAAAAGTAATTACAGCTTTGTTATTACTCTTTAATACATCCAGTCTCCCATTTCTATTTACACTAGATCATCAGTTTCATGCAGACAAGTACTATGGGATATGTTTGTTTGGCTTTAGATTTTTTCCTAGCCTTTTGCTTGGTCCATAGTAGGAACTCAAGAAATATTTGTTCAATTATTTATGAAAAGAGTCAAACTCTGTAAAATATTTGAAGAGATTTATTCTGAGCCAAATATGAGTGACCATGGCCCATGACAGAGTCTTCAGGAGGTCCTGAGAACATGTGCCCAAGCTGGTTGGGGTGTAGCTTGGTTTTATACATTTTAGGGAGGCATGAGCCATCAATCAAGTAGAATTAAGAAATACATTGGTTTGGTCCAGAAAGGCAGGATAATTTAAGGTGGTGGGGGAAGGGAAGGTGTTTAGGTAATTTAAACATTTTCTGGTTGACAATCAGTTGAGTTTGTCTAAATACCTGGAATCACAGAAAGGAAATGTTCAGGGTAAGATAAAACATTGTGGAGACCAAGGTTCTTTTGAAGTCTCACAGTGGCTGCCCTTAGAGACAATAGATGACAAATGTTTCCTATTTTGAACTTTAAAAAATGCTAGACTATCAGCTAATGTCTTTTTTTTTTTTTTTTTTTTTTTTTTTTGAGATGGAGTCTTGCTCTGTCGCCCAGGCTGGAGTGCAGTGGCCGGATCTCAGTTCACTGCAAGCTCCGCCTCCCGGGTTAACGCCATTCTCCTGCCTCAGCCTTCCCAATAGCTGGGACTACAGGCGCACGCCACCTCGCCCGGCTAGTTTTTTGTATTTTTTTAGTAGAGAGGGGGTTTCACCGTGTTAGCCAGGATGGTCTCGATCTCCTGACCTCGTGATCCGCCCGCCTCGGCCTCCCAGAGTGCTGGGATTACAGGCTTGAGCCACCGCGCCCGGCCAGCTAATCTCTTTAGAACTGGGAGGGCCTGGAAGAAAAATATCTAGTGCTGTCAATAGAGATTCTTTACAGATGCAATTTTTTTTCCCACAAAGCACAGCTTTGTAGGGCCATTTCAAAATATCACAAAGAAACATGTTTTGAGGTAGAATAATTTGATTTTCTTCTTTGCTACAGTAAGATCAGAAAGTAAGTCAGGATGTATAGGGTTAAATAAAAGCCATCTGATGAGGAATATATAGTTTGTAGGGTATCACTCCCCAGACCCCTTAGATAGGAATTTGGGCAAGATAAGAAAAATCAGAGCTTAGTCCTCAGAATGGATGAATTAATCAAATTACCACTCTTCACTATGTGCAAGGGCTATAAGTAAGAATTAAGGTTAAATATCAGAGAATTGGTGTAGAGTCACTAAAATGTTTTCTAAGGGGATTATTAAACACAACAACAACAGTCCTTGCTGGATGGCCAGCTGTTAGGTGGGCCAGATGACGCAGCCTGACAGACCAACTGTCTGTGAGCTCTCAGTGCACAGGAAGCCTGGAGCAATGCTCCACAGAAGCAGGGTACAGGCAATACGGTATCAGGTGAATATGGATTTCAGTCATCACTGTTCCACTTAATCTCTGTGTGACTTTGGAAAAATTAGAAGGCAGGAAACCTTGGTGGCAAAATAAACTGGGATCTGGTTCTTGACTGTAGCTGTCAGTGTGTTATAACGCTGTCCAGTACCAACCTGGCTGCTGGAACTCCCAGTAGTAAAGTTAAATAGTCAAGGCTCCCCAGCACAGACAATGGCTACATTGACCTTGAGCTTAAGAAAAGCCCTCCTATGATCTCTTATAAGGCACTGCTCTTGGCATTGTGCTGTTTTTGATTAATGCCTTCTCATTATCATAGGCTCCCCCCTGCTGGTCCACTACATCAGCAAGGGTGGGGCAAGTGTCGTTTCAGTCCTGCTCCTTGGCATTCTGGTGTTCCCACTGAGATTTTAACTCCTACAATAACATTCCAGATTTTGATGACTAGCACCCACCTCAGTCCTGAAGAAAAGAGTCTCAGTAGGACTGCCCCAACTTTAAGATATTGAGCAGAAACTATAGCCAAAGGGCTAAGGAATCCTGTAGTTTGCATATGTTTAACAAAACAATAACCAGACTTTACGGGCCCATCCCAAAGATATTAACTGAGCTTACAATTAGCTAATTAGAACGAGTTCTGTTTTCCATCTCTTGGCCTTGGCAAAAGCTCCTGACAAGTTTTTCAATAGGAATATGCATGACGGAAGAACAGAAATATTAACTATGAAAATGAGGAGTTATTCTGTAGTCAAAAGTGTTGCTGTCACCATCCTCTTTAGAGTTAAGCATTTCTTTTAGTCTGCTCTGTCAATCTGTTTTTGTACCAAATGGAAGAATGCAATATGTCTAATTTCTTATTATGAGGTAACTGATTTTTGAAATATCTAAGTATCTTATTGAGGGTTCTTGTATCAGTTCGAAACCTGAGAGTCTGCCAGGTTGGCACGAGGTGGTGTGGAGCAACAAGCTGTTTTAATGAGTGCCTGGGTGCAGGTGGGCTGAGGCCTAAAATGGCGTCAGTCCCAAGTGAGGATGGGACAGGATTTTATAGTCCTCTGTAAACAGGAAGTGTCCCAGTCTGATGTGACTGCTACATAGTACCCGGATGGCCTCTTTCTCCATCTTCAGGGGTACGTGACTTCCAGCCAGGGTGGGTGTCTTCCTGCCAGCTCTCTTTCCTCTTCTGCTGTCTTGCTGATGCACCCTGCTGAGGCAAGTGGCCTTGTGCCTTGGGACTGGGACTGCGAAGGGAGGAGTTACTCTTCCCTTCAAGCTTTCAGGCCCCAGGGAGAATCTTTCACTTATCCCCTATACTTATCTCTACCTTCATGTTTTAGTGGAAGACCTTGGCAAAATCAAGTATCAGTGTGGGTTTGTTATAAGTGGAAGGTGTCCAGGTTCTTGGTGTCTTGAACAACAAATTGAATAAAATGCACAAACAAAGCAAGGAAAGAATGAAGCAACAAAAGTAGAGATTCATTGAAAATGAAGGTACATATGCCTGTAATCCCAGCACTTGAGAGGCCAAAGCAGACAGATCACTCGGGGCCAGGAGTTTGAGACCAGACTGGCCAACATGGCAAAACCCCATCTCTACTAAAAATAAAAAATAAATAGCCAGGCATGGTGGCAGGTGCCTGTAGTCCTAGCTACTTGGGAGGTTGAGACAGGAGAACTGCTTGAACCCCCAGGTGGAGGTTGCAGTGAGACGAGATGGCTCCACTGAACTCCAGCTTGGGTGACACAGTGAGACTCCATCTCAAAAAAAAAAAAAAAAAAAGAAAAAAAGAAAGAAAGAAAATGAAAGTACACTCCACAGTGTGGGGGTGGCCCAAGCATAGGGGCTCAAGAGCCCTGTTACAGAATTTTGGGGGATTTAAATACCCTCTAGAGGTTTCCACTGGCTACTTAGTATACACCCTGTGTAAATGGAGAGGATATTTCCTATCATAGCTGAAGTGTTTCCATTTGATTTAGTTATAGGAAGTCCTTAGGTTCCCTGCCTCCAGACCCTATTTTCCTGCCTCATTTTGATTCATCTGTAATATTTTTTACTTACTTTCTTATTGATAACAACCAGGAATTTTTTATCCCACACAGCAAGTTTTTAAAATGTAAACACTTTCTCTGTTTACCAGTTCATGATCAGCTCTGGATCTGGTCCACCAATAGGTTGGACAACATATAATTTGCATCATTTTGTCCTTTATAAATCAAGATGTTCTGTAGATCATGCATTTAAGGACTGGACTTTGGTTGTTTCCTAATGAAAAAAATGTAGTTAAGTGGTTATAATTCTGAGTGTATAACCTTATTGCTAGCACCTTGTTTTATGATATCATTCTGATAATGATTGAAAGACTCAGCCGGGATCTTTGGATCCCTGGAGGACCAGATTGCTTTATTTTGATTCTGTTTCTTAGCTTGTAAAAAAGTGACATATTCAAGGGAAATGAAAATGTTAAAATCTAAATCCTAGATTTAAAATGAGTTAACTTTAAACATTTCAGACATCATTTTAATGATTTTATGATATATTCAATTCTAATATCCAAATCTATCTTCATTTTTAGGTAGCTGGGATTATGGGTCACAATCTGCTTTCCAGTCATTCTTTACTCAGGTTATAGACTTGCGCAACTAGAAGCCTGGATATACCGTCAACTGATATTGGAAGGCTATGGTAGAGCAAGTTTTAGGGGGAAGATGAGTTCAGTTTCGGACAAGCTTTATTTTAGGTGTCTACTTGATATCCAAGTGGAGCTTCTGAAGAGGTAGGGGCAATGCATGTGTGTGTCTAGAGTGCTGAGGGGGGTCTAGGAAATTTGGACAATTTCCTAAGAGTCAGGGGGCAGGATGAGATTACCGGTGGAGTGAGTGCGACACAGAGAAAAAAAAGAGGACTCAGGAAATGAGGCACAAAGAGAGGGCGGCCTGAAGCAGCCACCTAGTTTAGGCACATTTGGTAATGGAGGGTAGCCTGAGGAATCCAGTATTAGTCACATCTGCTTGACAACGAAGATGTGAGATAATATACATAAAACTTTATCATGGGTAGCTTTTGCAATGCAAGGCTCAAACCAGAAGGTTTTTAGCCTAACCAAATTATCTGGTCATTTTTATAAAGGTGATGCTGCTGGCCAAAAACCAAACACACATATTCAATCAAAATGGAACACAGGGGTATAAAATGAAAAGTAAACATTTAAGGGCATGGGGAGTGAACATTTTCTCTTTCAGCTCACCTCTCAAGGTTGTCCAATTAAGTTTCTTATATACAATTCCTAAAATGCTTTAAGCACCTAAACATATATCTGTTTAACAACAACAACAACAACAACAAAAACCTCTCCTCCTCATTTTACTAAAGCCAAGAATTCCACAGTATAGTCATTGGTTCCCGTTAAAATCAGAATTTAACTTGTTCAATGTATATAAAAGTGTTAGCTTAATTTTGTCAATTGTAAGAACCAGTTTATGAACAGTTTATATGTGCCTTTTCTTAAAATATAGTTTAAGCATGAGAATATATTTGAACCTTCCATATTTGGGAGCTTCTGGCTGCTCAGGCCCCTCTAGTGCAGATCTAAGACACAGACAAAACTCTCACTGCCACAAGAGTTTCTGCGGTAGAATTGTCTGGGGTCTGATATATTCTCAAAAATATCAAAGCAACATTTTTTAAATGAGAGAATGATATAGGGAACAAACAAAAGTGAAATAGAAAACATCTTTCTGGACATATGGCCTCTGTGTATATGTGTGAAAAGTAGATGAACAAACATATAAGGTTGCTTCTGGACTGTGTATTTTACATGGAATTTTCATTTCATTCTTTATTTTATTATATTTATTTATTTTTGAGACGGAGTCTCACTCTGTCACCCAGGCTGGAGTACAGTGACGCGATCTCAGCTCACTGCAAGTTCCGCCTTCCGGGTTCAAGTGATTTCCGGCTTATTTGTATTTTTAGTACAGACAGGGTTTCACCGTGTTGGCCAGGCTGGTCTCGAACTCCTGACCTCAAGTGATCTGCCTGCCTCCGCCTCCCAAAGTGCTGAGGTTACAGGTGTGAGCCACCACGCCTGGCCTCATTTCTTTATTGTTTAAATTTTTAATCTATACTTTCAGTAGCATGTAGTATTTACTTAAAGTTATTTTTCAATTATGACATATTTTGTATTAGTTTCTAGGTAAGTATAAAAACTTGGCATAGTTTTTGTATATTTTAGAATGAATAGGTGTTGAAAATTAAGAGATTACAGCATCAAGTTGCTTGGATATCTAAGTACAGACAAATTTCAATTCGTTGAATGTTAAAGCAAAAAATAAAATTTAACTAAGCTATTTCAAATTTAGAGATTATACATTTTTAATTGACTATGTTGACTATGTAGATTTACTTTGGACTTTATTTGAAGTGAATTAACAAAAATAATCTATAAACTACCTTTAATACTAATGGAGATTTATTTGCCCTCACATATGTCTTTTTTAATAAGTAGTTTGAAAATCAGAAAACTTTTAAAAGAACCTAAAATTTATTTTTTAACTATTGATTTACAGAGAGACCTAGTGATTTGAAAAACATAACAATTACCTGTTTGTGTTTATTTAAATATATAGTTTCCTTATTCTTAAAATTAGGAGTTAGATTAGATGCTTCCTAAATTCTTTTCAACATTTTGTGACTACTTAATCCCACACTCTGATTCCAAATGTGGTCAGGGAGAGTGGATTGGATCTTGTTTGATAGCCCTCTAGTGGCTATAACTTTAAAGGGGCACAATATCTGAGAAAGCAAAATTGTTCCAGAGAAAAGAAAATCCATTTAGAGAAGCAAAAGGGCCACGAAGGGACAGAAAGGAAGTTAACTCGATAGTGAGACAAGCATTAAATTAGAGGTCAGAGTCAGACAGCGCAAGCCAGGTAGACGATGACATATAAAGTCAATATTTCCCTTTTTTTTCTTTTCTTTCTTCCTTCCTGCCTTCTCTCTTTTCTTTCTTTCTTTCTTTCTTTCTTTCTTTCTTTCTTTCTTTCTTTCTTTCTTTCTTTCTTTCTTTCTTTCTTTCTTTCTTTCTTTCTTTCCTTTCTCTCTCTCTCTTTCTTTCTTTCTTTCTTTCTTTTCTTTCTTTCTTTCCTTCCTTCCTTCCTTCCTTCCTTCCTTCCTTCCTTCCTTCCTTCCTTCCTTCCTTCCTTCCTTCCTTCCTTCCTCTCTCTCTCTCCCTTTCTCCCTTTCTCTCTCTCTCTCTCTCTTTCTCTCTTTCTCTCTTTCTTTCTTTCTTTTCTTTCTCTGCCTGTGTTGCCCACATAGGTCCCAAACAGCTGGGCTCAAGGGATCCTTCTGCCTTGGCCTCCCAAAGTGCTAGGATTACAAGTGTGAGCTGCCACGCCTGGTCTACAGTCAATATTTTCCGAGCATGCTTTGTACTAGGAGCTTTTCACATATTTTCTAACTTTATGTTTACAAAAACTGTATGAAAACGGTGTAAGTCCCATTTTTACAGGCAGAGAAACTAATGATAGGAGAGGAAAATAACATTCCAAATCATACAATTAAAGCTGGGATTTGATTCCAAATCAATATCTTACAATATCATGTAACAAGTGAAGTTTCAAATTGTGTTTAACTGAAGATAATAAGTTGGGTAGAAGTTGTCCTTTATTCCTTATAGCATTGCAGCCTCCTGTTGGCTCAACAACTGGACTGGCAGGGGCATGATGGATGTGACACGGCCACCACCCTACTGCACACCTATCCACCTACTTATGGTTCTTGTGAAACTGGAAGTAAGGGGTGGAGTTCACTGATGACTCCCAGGTTCATAGCTGCTAACACAATGCATTAGCTTAAAATGGGTGGAGAAAAAAAAACAGTAATACTATCACAATTTATGCTGAAGGAGTGGTTTCTATACCCCAGGTACTGCAAAGCACACTGTTCACATACAGCAATTTTTAATCACTTTTGTTGAGATTCATTCCTATCATATGCCTTCTGTTTCTAATTTTTCTTTATCTTTTTTCATAACAAGTAATACTGCATCTATAGCCAAAGGCTAGAGATGGGCTGTGTTTGGTAAAACACTACACTGGTTCCAGGCAGTACCTAGAGACACTGTGAATAGTTTTTTTTTGTTTGTTTGTTTGTTTGTTTTTTGAGATGGAGTCTTGCTCTGTGGCCCAGGCTGGAGTGCAGTGGCCGGATCTCAGCTCACTGCAAGCTCCGCCTCCCGGGTTTACGCCATTCTCCTGCCTCAGCCTCCCGAGTAGCTGGGACTACAGGCGCCCACCACCTCGCCCGGCTAGTTTTTTGTATTTTTAGTAGAGACGGGGTTTCACCGTGTTAGCCAGGATGGTCTCCATCTCCTGACCTCGTGATCCACCCGTCTCCACCTCCCAAAGTGCTGGGATTACAGGCTTGAGCCACCGCGCCCGGATACTTCTCGGACAATGAAACAAGACATGTGTTAGGGAGTGCCTATTAATTTCTAAAGACTGTTTTACAATGGTTAGAAAACTAGAGATTATGACATTCTAAAGTAATTTTTTTTTTTTTTTTTTGAGACGGAGTCTTGCTCTGTCACCCAGGCTGGAGTGCAGTGGCCGGATCTCAGCTCACTGCAAGCTCCGCCTCCTGGGTTCACGCCATTCTCCTGTCTCAGCCTCCCGAGTAGCTGGGACTACAGGCGTCCGCCACCTCGCCTGGCTGGTTTTTTGTATTTTTTACTACAGACGGGGTTTCACAGGGTTAGCTAGGATGGTCTCCATCTCCTGACCTCGTGATCCGCCCGACTCGGCCTCCCAAAGTGCTGGGATTACAGGCTTGAGCCACCACGCCCGGCCCTAAAGTAATTTTTAAAAAATATTTGAATATACCCCTAACACAGGGGTTAAAGAAGAAAATTTCCCACAAGGTAGATCTCACTATAGAAAAACCTCTACATGAACATCTGATTGAAAATGTGAATAGGTTTTTTTTTTTCCTTAGAAATCTTATGAGGTATGAGAAAAATTCTAAGAGCTCTTAGTTTAGACTATGTTCTCAAGAAACTATTAATTCATTGATCTCTTTCAGGGCTCATCAATTGTTCTGTCTTTTAATTTATTTGTATACTTCTATTATCCTTTTACAAAAAAAATGTAATCTCTTTTGAGGAAATAGATTGTTTTGCTCATTATGATAGTTTTATTTTCAATGGTAAAAGTAATAAGCATACTTAAAACAGATTTTAAAAAAGTCAAGATGTATAAGGAAAGCACTCATAATCTCCCTTCTCTTCAATCTTATATCCCATGTGAACAAATTGGTAAGCATTCATACCTTTCTCTATTTTCTTTTTTGTTTGTTTGTTTGTTTGTTTTGAGACAAAGTCTCACTTTTGTCACTCAGGCTGGAGCAAAATGACACGATCTCGGCTCACTGCAATCTCCGCCTCCCAGGTTTAAGCGATTCTTCTGCCTCAGCCTCCTGAGTAGTTGGGATTACAGGTGCCCACCACCACTTCTGGCTAATTTTTGTATTTTTTTGTGTTTTTGTTTTGTTTTGTTTTGTTTTGTTTTTTAGTAGAGACGGGGATTTGCCATGTTGGCCAGGTTGGTCTCAAACTCCTGACCTCGTGATCCATCCACCTCGGCTTTCCAAAGTGCTGGGATTACAGGCGTGAGCCACTGCGTCTGGCCCTTTTTCTATTTTCATACCAACATGTATAGAATTTATTTACTTCTGTTTACTCCACATAATTCTGTAACTTAAAAACATTTTACCTAATATAGATATTTTTCTTTTAAAACATTTGTTTCTAACTTGTTCTTTTTTTTTTTTTTTTAATTATACTTTAAGTTCTAGGGTACATGTGCATAATGAGCAGGTTTGTCACATATGTATACTTGTGCCATGTTGGTGTGCTGCACCCATGAACTCCTCAGCACCCATCGACTCGTCATTTACATCAGGTATAACTCCCAATGCAATCCCTCCCCCCTCCCCCACACCGTGATAGGCCCCAGTGTGTGATGTTCCCCTTCCCGAGTCCAAGTGATCTCATTGTTCAGTTCCCACCTAAAAGTGAGAACATGTGGTGTTTGGTTTCTGTTCTTGCGATAGTTTGCTGAGAATCATGGTTTCCAGCTGCATCCATGTCCCTACAAAGGACACAAACTCATCCTTTTTTATGGCTGCATAGTATTCCATGGTGTATATGTGCCACATTTTCTTAATCCAGTCTGTCACTGATGGACATTTGGGTTGATTCCAAGTCTTTGCTATTGTGAATACTGCCGCAATAAACATACGTGTGCATGTGTCTTTATAGCAGCATGACTTAAAATCCTTTGGGTATATACCCAGTAATGGGATGGCTGGGTCATACAGTACTTCTAGTTCTAGATCCTTGAGGAATCGCCATACTGTTTTCCATAATTGTTGAACTAGTTTACAATCCCACCAACAGTGTAAAAGTGTTCCTATTTCTCCACATCCTCTCCAGCACCTGTTGTGTCCTGACTTTTTAATGATTGCCATTCTAACTGGTGTGAGATGGTATCTCATTGTGGTTTTGGTTTGCATTTCTCTGATGGCCAGTGATGATGAGCATTTTTTCATGTGTCTGTTGGCTGTATGAATGTCCTCTTTTGAGAAATGTCTGTTCATATCCTTTGCCCACTTTTTGATGGGGTTGTTTTTTTCTTGTAAATTTGTTGGAGTTCTTTGTAGGTTCTGGATATTAGCCCTTTGTCTGATGAGTAGATTGCAAAAATTTTCTCCCATTCTGTAGGTTGCCTGTTCACTCTGATGGTAGTTTCTTTTGCTGTGCAGAAGCTCTTTAGTTTAATTAGATCCCATTTGTCAATTTTGGCTTTTGTTGCCATTGCTTTTGGTGTTTTAGACATGAAGTCCTTGCCCATGCCTATGTCCTGAATGGTATTACCTAGGTTTTCTTCTAGGGTTTTTATGGTATTAGGTCTAACATTTAAGTCTCTAATCCATCTTGAATTAATTTTTGTATAAGGAGTAAGGAAAGGATCCAGTTTCAGCTTTCTACTTATGGCTAGCCAATTATCCCAGCACCATTTATTAAATAGGGAATCCTTTCCCCATTTCTTGTTTTTCTCAGGTTTATCAAAGATCAGATGGCTGTAGATATGTTGTATTATTTCTGTGGACTCTGTTCTGTTCCATTGGTCTATATCTCTGTTTTGGTACCAGTACCATGCTGTTTTAGTTACTGTAGCCTTGTAGTATAGTTTGAAGTCAGCTAGCATGATGCCTCCAGCTTTGTTCTTTTGACTTAGGATTGTCTTGGAGATGCGGGCTCTTTTTTGGTTCCATATGAACTTTAAAGTAGTTTTTTCCAATTCTGTGAAGAAACTCATTGGTAGCTTGATGGGGATGGCATTGAATCTATAAATTACCTTGGGCAGTATGGCCATTTTCATGATATTGATTCTTCCTATCCATGAGCATGGTATGTTCTTCCATTTGTTTATGTCCTCTTTTATTTCACTGAGCAGTGGTTTGTAGTTCTCCTTGAAGAGGTCATTTACATCCCTTGTAAGTTGGATTCCTAGGTATTTTATTCTCTTTGAAGCAATTGTGAATGGAAGTTCATTCATGATTTGGCTCTGTGTTTGTCTGTTACTGATGTATAAGAATGCTTGTGATTTTTGCACATTAATTTTGTATCCTGAGACTTTGCTGAAGTTGCTTATCAGCTTAAGGAGATTTTGGGCTGAGACAATGGGGTTTTCTAAATATACAATCATGTCATCTGCAAACAGGGACAATTTGACTTCTTCTTTTCCTAACTGAATACCCTTTATTTCTTTCTCTTGCCTGATTGCCCAAGCCAGAACTTCCAACACTATGTTGAATAGGAGTGGTGAGAGAGGGCATCCCTGTCTTGTGCCACTTTTCAAAGGGAATTTTTCCATGTTTTGCCCATTCAGTATGATATTGGCTGTGGGTTTGTCATAAATAGCTCTTATGATTTTGAGATACATTCCATCAATACCGAATTTATTGAGAGTTTTTAGCATGAAGGGCTGTTGAATTTTATCAAAGGCCTTTTCTGCATCTATTGAGATAATCATGTGGTTTTTGTCTTTGGTTCTGTTTATATGCTGGATTACGTTTATTGATTTGTGTATGTTGAACCATCCTTGCATCCCAGGGATGAAGCCAACTTGATCATGGTGGATAAGCTTTTTGATGTGCTGCTGGATCTGGTTTGCCAGTATTTTATTGAGGATTTTTGCATCAATGTTCATCAGGGATATTGGTCTAAAATTCTCTTTTTTTGTTGTGTCTCTGCCAGGCTTTGGTATCAGGATGATGTTGGCTACATAAAATGAGTTAGGGAGGATTCCCTCTTTTTCTATTGATTGGAATAGTTTCAGAAGGAATGGTACCAGCTCCTCCTTGTACCTCTGGTAGAATTCAGCTGTGACTCTGTCTGGTCCTGTACTTTTTTTAGTTGGTAGGCTATTAATTATTGCCTCAATTTCAGAGCCTGCTATTGGTCTATTCAGGGATTCAGCTTCTTCCTGCTTTAATCTTGGGAGAGTGTAAGTGTCCAGGAAATTATCCATTTCTTCTAGGTTTTCTAGTTTATTTGTGTAGAGGTGTTTATAGTATTCTCTGATGGTAGTTTGTATTTCTGTGGGGTCGGTGATGATATCCCCTTTATCATTTTTTGTTGCATCTATTTGATTCTTCTCTCTTTTCTTCTTTATTAGTCTTGCTAGTGGTCTATCAATTTTGTTGATCTTTTCAAAAAACCAGCTCCTGGATTCATTGATTTTTTGGAGGGTTTTTTGTGTCTCTATCGCCTTCATTTCTGCTCTGATCTTAGTTATTTCTTGCCTTCTGCTAGCTTTTGAATGTGTTTGCTCTTGCTTCTCTAGTTCTTTTAATTGTGATGTTAGATTGTCAATTTTAGATCTTTCCAGCTTTCTCTTGTGGGCATTTAGTGCTATTAATTTCCCTCTACACACTGCTTTAAATGAGTCCCAGAGATTCTGGTATGTTGTATCTTTGTTCTCATTGGTTTCAAAGAACATCTTTATTTCTGCCTTCATTTCGTTGTGTACACAGTAGTCATTCAGGAGGGTTGTACATTTGCTGAGGAGTGCTTTACTTCCAATTATGTGGTCAATTTTGGAATAAGTGCGATGTGGTGCTGAGAAGAATGTATATTCTGTTGATTTGGGGTGGAGAGTTCTATAGATGTCTATTAGGTCTGCTTGCTGCAGAGATGAGTTCAATTCCTGGATTTCCTTGTTAACTTTCTGTCTCATTGATCTGTCTAATGTTGACAGTGGGGTGTTAAAGTCTCCCATTATTATTGTATGGGAGTCTAAGTCTCTTTGTAAGTCTCTAAGGACTTGCTTTGTGAATCTGGGTGCTCCTGTATTGGGTGCATATATATTTAGGATAGTTATCTCTTCCTGTTGAATTGATCCCTTTACCATTATGTAATGGCCTTCTTTGTCTCTTTTGATCTTTGATGGTTTAAAGTCTGTTTTATCAGAGACTAGTATTGCAACCCCTGCTTTTTTTAGTTCTCCATTTGCTTGGTAGATCTTCCTCCATCCCTTTATTTTGAGCCTATGTATGTCTCTGCGTGTGAGATGGGTCTCCTGAATACAGCAGACTCATGGGTCTTGACTCTTTATCCAGTTTGCCAGTCTGTGTCTTTTAATTGGAGCATTTAGTCCATTTACATTTAAGGTTAATATTGTTATATGTGAACTTGATCCTGCCATTTTGATATTAACTGGTTATTTTGCTCGTTAGTTGATGCAGTTTCTTCCTAGCCTTGATGGTCTTTACATTTTGGTATGTTTTTGCAATGGCTGGTACCGGTTGTTCCTTTCCATGTTCAGTGCTTACTTCAGGGTCTCTTGTAAGGGAGGCCTGGTGGTGACAAAATCTCTAAGCATTTACTTATCTGTAAAGGATTTTATTTCTCCTTCACTTATGAAACTTAGTTTGGCTGGATATGAAATTCTGAGTTTAAAATTCTTTTCTTTAAGAATGTTGAATATTGGCCCCCACTCTCTTCTGGCTTGTAGAGTTTCTGCCGAGAGATCTGCTGTTAGTCTGATGGGCTTCCCTTTGTGGTTAACCCGACCTTACTCTCTGGCTGCCCTTAACATTTTTTGCTTCATTTCAACTTTGGTGAATCTGGCAATTATGTGTCTTGGAGTTGCTCTTCTCGAGGAGTATCTTTGTGGCGTTTCTGTATTTCCTGAATTTGAATGTTGGCCTGCCCTACTAGGTTGGGGAAGTTCTCCTGGATGATATCCTGAAGAGTGTTTTCCAACTTGGTTCCATTTTCCCCCTCACTTTCGGGCACCTCAATCAGAAGTAGATTTGGTCTTTTTACATAATCCCATACTTGTTGAAGGCTTTGTTCATTTCTTTTTCTTCTTTTTTCTTTAGATTTCTCTTCTCACTTCATTTCATTCAGTTGATCCTCAATCGCTGATACTCTTTCTTCCAGTTGATCTAGTCGGTTACTGAAGCTTGTGCATTTGTCACTTATTTCTCGTGTCATGGTTTTCATCTCTGTCCATTCGTTTATGGCCTTCTCTGCATTAATTACTCTGGTTATCAATTCTTCCACTCTTTTTTCAAGCTTTTTAGTTTATTTGCGCTAGGTAGGTAATTCCTCCTTTAGCTCTGAAAAGTTTGATGGACTGAAGCCTTCTTCTCTCATCTCGTCCAAGTCATTCTCCATCCAGCTTTGATCCGTTGCTGGTGATGAGCTGCGTTCCTTTGGAGAGGTAGATGCGCTCTTATTTTTTGAATTTCCATATTTTCTGCCCTGCTTTTTCCCCATCTTTGTGGTTTTATCTGCCTCTGGTCTTTGATGATGGTGATGTACTGATGGGGTTTTGGTGTGGGTGTCCTCCCTGTTAGTTTTCCTTCTAACAGTCAGGACTCTCAGCTGTAGGTCTATTGGAGATTGCTTGAGGTCCACTCCAGACCCTGTTTGCCTGGGTGTCAGCAGCAGAGGCTGCAGAAGATAGAATACTGCTGAACAGCGAGTGTACCTGTCTGATTCTTGCTTTGGAAGCTTCCTCTCAGGGGTGTACTCCACCGCGTGAGGTGTGGGGTGTCAGTCTGCCCCTAGTGGAGGATGTCTCCCAGTTAGGCTACTCTGGGGTCAGGGACCCACTTGAGCAGGTAGTCTGTCTGTTCTCAGATCTCAACCTCCATTTTGGGAGATCCACTGCTCTCTTCAAAGCTGTCAGACAGAGTTGCTTGCGTCTGCAGAGGTTTCTGTTGCTTTTTTGTTTTTGTTGTTGTTGTTTAGCTGTGCCCTGTCCCCAGAGGTGGAGTCTACAGAGACTGGCAGGCCTCCTTGAGCTGCTGTGAGCTCCACTCAGTTCGATCTTCCTAGGGCTTTGTTTACCTACTTAAGCCTCAGCAATGGCGGGCACCCCTCCCCCAGCCTCGCTGCTGCCTTGCGGTTAGATTGCAGACTGCTGTGCTAGCAATGAGGAAGGTTCCGTGGGCGTGGGACCCTCCTTGCCAGGTGTGGGATATAATCTCCTGGTGTGCCCGTTTGCTTAAAGCACAGTATTGGGGTGGGAGTTACCCGATTTTCCAGGTATTGTGTGTCTCTGTTCCCCTGGCTAGGAAAAGGGATTCCCTTCCCCCTTGTGCTTCCCAGGTGAGGCGATGCCTCGCCCTGCTTCAGCTCTCGCTGGTCTGGCTGCAACAGCTGACCAGCACCGATTGTCCGGCACTCCCCAGTGAGATGAACTCAGTACCTCAGTTGATAATGCAGAAATCACCTGTCTTCTGTGTCGCTCGCGTTGGGAGCTGGAGACTGGAGCTGTTCCTATTCGGCCATCTTGCTCAGCCCCAACTTGTTCTTTTTGTAAGTGCCTACTACTTCATAATGTGGTGCACTGTTCCACTGTTGATGGGTATTTTAATTGTTTCCAGTTTTTTGTAATATTGTTATCAAGACTGCAGTAAACAGCTTTGTCTATGTGGCTTCCATGCTGCTAAGTGTATTTCTGCAGAACAGCTTCTCAAAAGTGGAATGGAAGAATTAATATATGTTGCCAGATCTTCTTCCAAAAAGATCGTAGCATTTCCTACAGTAATGCATGAGTGTCAGTTTGTCTCCTTTGTCCCCAGTAGGTAATATATATTATCAATCTCTTAAGTTTATGAAACTGGCCAAAAAAAAAAAAAAAAAAAAATAGAACCCAATTATTCTTTACTTTGTATTTTTATGATTATTGGAGATGTCTTTTCAAATGTCAGATGTCAGCTTCACGTTTTAAAGTTCTATTACCTAGCATGATTCTCTTTCATTTCAAGCCCTGCCACTATTCTGAGTCTTTTCAATCTACATAAGAATAACTTATCTAACTACATGGGTCATTTTATGCCTTGACCTTTTCATCTCTAATGATATTCATCTCCACCCACATGAGCCATTCACTTCCATGGTCACAGTTGAACTTTGTCATCATCTAGAACTGCATGAACTTCTGAACTTAAAGTCAGATACCTCATTTTGATGCCTTCTTTCTACACTTCCTCTCTTTCTCAGGTACTCCCACAATACCTGTTAATCCACCTAACTGAGGTTTCTAGTCCCATCCATCTATTCTCTGTAAGTAGATAATCCCATAAGCAAGAAAAAAAATCTTCCAACAATGTGGCAATGAAAGCTTTGGAAAACAGTGCTCTCCTCAATCTTCTTTGGGAATATGTAACATTCAGTGATTTTCAATCCGAGAGCCCCTGGGCGACGTTTGCGAATATGTGGGTTGTTTGGGATTGTCGCAAAGAGTAGACGTTACTACTTGCATTTAATACATTGTACAGACTTCCAAGGATGCTATATATCTTGCAAAACCTGGGACAGCCCCTCATGAAAAAGCATGATTCCACCCAAAATAGCAGCAATGGCCTTAGTTAAGAAAGACTGAACTCCCTTAATAATCTGATCAAAGAGGGGAATGCAGATGTACATAAAATTTTCTTTATAATGTAAAAGGTTCTACTGATCCCTGAAGCCCATCCAGAGACAGCAGATTAAAAACTCCTGTCTAAACCATGTACTGTTTAAAAACATGGTTGGCAGCACTTACCTGTTTCAACTTCTTCCCATTAGTCTTTCCATCATACAAGAAGCTGCAAAATAAACTGCTCCTCCTTTTCTGGTAGAAGGTCAAAACAGCCAAGAAGTTCCTCAAGCCTCAGGGCATTAATCTCATCCATGAGGTCTGTGCCCCCATGATTTAATCACCTCCCAAAGACCCTTATCTTTTAATACTATCACCTGGGTGATTAGGTTTTAAAGCAGGAATTTTAGAGGAATATAAACATTCAAACCATAGCAGAAAGTAACTCATTTTATTAATGGATACGAAAGTCGATCACTCTCCTGATGATAGAAAAATCCTATAAAATGCAAGCCTCCTACTCCTACTAGAGTGTAAGCTCCACAGGGCAGGAGGTTTTGTTCATGGCAGTATCCACATATCTAGAAAAGTTCCTGAAATTGAAACTTGATAAATATTTGTTGAATAATTTGATAATATATATGATTAAGATGCTGCTTGAATCTATGTGTTGCAAAAGTAAGTTTTTATTTGACATTCTGAAGTCACTGAATTGTAGATATTAAACTAACTGCTAACCTGGCCGGGCACAGTAGCTCACTCCTGTAATTCCAGAACTTTGGGAGGCCAAGGCAGGTGGATCACTTCAAGTCATGAGTTCGAGACCAGCCTGGCCAACATGGTAAAACCCCTGTCTCTATGAAAAATACAAAAAATTAGCTGGGCGCCTGTAATCCCAGCTACTCGGGAGGCTAAGGCAGGAGAATCACTTGAACCTGGGAGGCGGAGGTTGCAGTGAGCCGAGATTGCACCATTGCACTCCAGCCTGGGCAACAACAGTGAAACTTCATTAAAATAAATAAATAAATAAATAAATAAATAAATAAATAAATAAGTAAACAAACTACTAAACAGCCCAATAAAACTTTGGTTTAGCTTGGCGGCATGCTAAAATTACTTTGACCAGAGTTTTAAAAGAACTAGGAAAGATAGTAAATTAAGGGCTTCAACAAATCTTAAAATCTTATTTTAAAGGTTATCGTGGATTTTTTCTGATGCAAGAAAACTATTTGATATACAGAACAGTGAGTCTTAACTCTTAAACCCACTATTTAAATTATACAAAAACACTTACAATAATATACACTCGTTATTGAATACCACTGCAAAGCCCATAAAAGAATGCACACCTTGAAAGAAAATAACTGAATCAAAGAGTTTATTATGATGATGTATTGTGAAACAATCAGGCAGTATTGGTTATGAATCCCATACAGTACTGTCCATATTTCTTCTTTCAGTTAAAGGTAAATGTCTGATGAAGAATACATTTTTTAGCAAAATTTGCAACGTTAGTATTTTAAAATATCTGACCCATAATTCATCTTTTAAAAATCACATTTTCTCATACACTTATAGGATTTTCAGGCACAAATTTTTAAAGACACATTGTGCCGCTGATGAGAAACGAATGCTTTCCTGATTATTATTGGCTCCCTGGAAATGCTCTGTTAAGAACAATGGGTTTAGGAAGGGGCACAAAGTATGGGTCAACTGTCTCTGTTCTGTTTATAATCTTGCCACCATCCAAAGAAGAAAGTAATCTGGGCTGGGCGTGGTGTGGCTCACGCCTGTAATCCCAGCACCTTGGGAGACCAAGGCAGGTGGATCACCTGAGGTTAGGTGTTCAACACCAGCCTGGTCAACATGGTGAAACCCGGTCTCTACTAAAAATACAAAAATTAGCCAGGTGTAATCCCAGCGATTCGGGAGGCTGAGGCAGGAGAATCTCTTGAACCTGGGAGGCAGAGGTTTCAGTGAGCTGAGATTGTGCCACTGCACTCCAGTCTGGGTGACAGAGTGAGATTCCATCTCAAAAAAATAAAAAAGGAAAAAAAGAAAAAAGGAAAGAAAGAAAGAAAGAAAGCAGTCTGCATCTAACATGCCAAATGTTAACATTTATCAGATTTGGAGGGTTATGTTATCTTTGTACAAAGTGGTGGAATCACGAAGCACTTAAGAACCCAAACTAGAGCCAAACAAGCTGCATTCAAATTCCAGTTCTGTCACTTACTAGCTGTGTAACTTTAGCCTTCACTTTTCTTACCTGTAAAATGAGGCAAATTGGTGTATTAAAGTGGTTATTGTAAAAATTCAATGGCTTGATACATGTAAAGTGCCTAGAACAAAACCTGGCACACAGATATTTGTATGAATATTTGCTAATATTATTACTTAACTATAAGTTTAATATCTCTCATAACTTGAAAAATGAAATGAAAGAAAATGCCATATAAAGTTAAACTTTCTCCACTGACTCTGATAATTGAAGGCAGAAGTTAAGTTTTCTGAGAGGAAATTTTGTGGTTATTGATCAGCACTCAAAACATATCTTGCCCTTATTCCTATAGGTTTTAAACAAGGTATAATGGGTTTTTAAAGAGTCAGTAAAATAATTTGTGTCCTGCATGTGGAAAATGCATACGTCTACTAGGGGCTTAATATATTACAACTAAATTACATCGAAGTTTACTCAAAATATATGCTTCATTTTAGAAGCCACAGGAATTTTGGTGGTTGCACAAAAGTTTCTTTTGGCTATCATGGGCATAAATTTGCACTCCATTCTGGTTTTGACTTTATACCACTTCACCTTTGGTAACAACAAATATTTATATCCTATCTCCCCCAACCCCACTTAGCTTTATAAAGAATTCCTGTGCACTATCTTATAGGATTCTCAGACCACATGATGTAGTAAGCGGATGAAGGAGTAGGGGAATTGGGATGAAGGAAGAGACCCAGTGGTTCAACAGGGCCCCCAGTGCCAACCATGTTATGTATCAGGAAACAGCCTATGTGCAGATTTTTAGCAGGACATATCTTGTTGTGATCCCTAACCTACTTAATGCTTCATTTGAGGAAAACGAATGGTTAAGGAGGTTTTCCAAGGTTACATGGTAAAGCTGGGCCTTAAACAACAGTTCTTGGACTCTAAAACCAGTGCTCTTTGGCCATGTCCCCCCAACAGATCTCATCTTGAATTATAGCTCCCATAATTCCCATGTGTGGTGAGAGGGACCCAGTGGGAGATAATTGAATCATGGAGGGTGGTTCCCCCATACTGTTCCTGTGGTAGTGAATAAGCCTCACGAGATCTGATGGTTTTATAAGGGGAAACCCCTTTCACTTGGTTCTTAGTCTCCCTTGTCTGCCTTCACGTAAGACACGCCTTCCCCCTTCCACCATGATTGTGAGGCCTCCCCAGTCACCTGAAACTGTGAGTCCATTAAACCTCTTTTTCTTTATAAATTACTCAGTCTCGGGTCTGTCTTTATTAGCAACGTGAGAACAAACTAATACAGTGAATTGGTACTGGGTAGGGGCACTGCTGTAAAAATACTCTGAAACATGGAAGTGACTTTGAAACTGGGTAACAGGCAGAGGTTGGAACAGTTTGGAGGGCTCAGAAGAAGACAGGAAAATGTGGGAAAGTTTGTAACTTCCTAGAGACTTTTTGAATTGCTTTGACCAAAATGCTGATAATGATATAGACAACGAAATCCAGGCCGAGGTGGTCTCAGATGGAGATGCGGAACTTGTTGGGAACTGAAGTAAAGGTGACTCTTGCTGTGTTTTAGCAGAGACTGGTGGCATTTGCCCCTGCCCTAGAAATCTGTGGAATTTTGAACTTGAGGGAGATGATTTAAAATATCTGGCGGAAGAAATTTCTAAGCAGCAGAGCATTCAAGAGGTGACTTAGGTGTTGTTTAAAGCATTCAGTTTTGAAAGAGAAACAGCATAAAAGTTCAGAAAATTGGCAACCTGACAGTGAGATAGAAAAGAAAAATCCATTTTCTAAGGAGAAATTCAAGCTGGCTGCAGAACTTTGCATAAGTAATGAGAAACCAAATGTTAATCGCCAAGACAATGGGGAAAATGTCTCCAGGACATGTCAGAGGTCTTCACAACAGCCCCTTCCATCACAGGCCCAGAGGCATAGGAGGAAAACATGGTTTCATGGGCCAGGCTGAGGGCCCCCCTGCTATGTGCAGCCTGGCGACTTGGTGCTCTGCATCCCAGTGCTCTAGCCATGACTAAAATGGGTCAAGGTATAGCTCAGGCTGTGGCTTCAGAGGGTGCAAGCCCCAAGACTTGGCAGCTTCCACATGATGTTGAGCCTGTGGATGAACAGATGTCAAGAATTGAGGTTTGGGAATCTCTGCCTAGATTTCAGAGGATGTATGGAAATACCTGAATACTCAGGCAGAAGTTTGCTGCAGGGGTGGGGCCCTCATGGAGAACCTCTGCTAGGGCAGTGTGAAAGGGAAATTTGGGGTGGGAGGCCCCACAGACAGTCCCCACTAGAGCACTGCCTAGTAGAGCTCTGAGAAGAGGACCACCATCCTCCAGACCCCAGAATGGTAGATTCACCAACCGCTTGCACGGTGCACCTGGAAAAGCCACAGACATTCAACATCAGCCTGTGAAAGCCACCAGGAGGGAGGCTGCACCCTCCAAAGCCACAGGGGTGGAGCTACCCAAGACCATGGGAGCCCACCTCTTGCATCAGCATCACTTGGATGTGAGACATGGAGTCAAAGGAGATCATTTTGGAGATTTAAGACTTTACTTCCCTGCTGGATTTTGGACTTGCATGGGGCCTATAGCCCCTTTGTTTTGGCTAATTTCTCCCATTTGGGATGGGTGTATTTATCCAATGCCTGTCCCGCATTTTATCTAAGAAGTAACTAACTTGCTTTTCATTTTACAGACTCACAGGTGGAAGGGACTTGCCTTGTCTCAGATGAGACTTTGAACTGTGGACTTTTGAGTTAATGCTGAAATGAGTTAAGAATTTGGGGGACTGTTGGGAAGGCATGATTTGTTTTGAAATGTGAGGACATGAGATCTGGGAGGGGGAAGGGGCAGAATGATATGGTTTGGCTTTGTCCCCACCCAAATCTCATTTTGAATTATAGCTCCCATAATTCCCACGTGTTGTGGGAGGTACCCAGTGAGAAACAATTGAATCATGGGGGTAGTTTTCTCCATACTGTTCTTGTGGTAGTGAATAAGTCTCAAGAGATCTGATGGTTTTATGAGGGGAAACCTCTTTCACTTGGCATTCATTTGCTTTTGTCTGCCTCCATGTAAGACGTGCCTTTCACCTTCTGCCATGATTGTGAGGCCTTCCCAGCCATGTGGAACTGTGAGACCATTAAACCTCTTTTTCTTCATAAATTACCCAGTCTCAGGTATGTCTTCATCAGCACCATGAGAATCTACTAATACAACAATATTTACTTCTCTGGTTACATATCATCCAAAAGATAATGGTGTTAAAGGAGTATGTCAACAATGGAAGCAGAACCAAAATAGTTTTTCTGTTATATCTGGTTCAGGCTAAGATAGCTGGTAGCTCTTGTCTAATTTATTTCCACAAATAATTTTGGGTGGCTTTATTTCATTCCCCAGTAATTTCAGTTCAAAATAGTCATTAGTACATTCCGAGAGACTTTACATAGAATATACATGTGCAGGTATGTGTGTTTTTACAAACTAAGATATGTGCAAACATACTCATGTCTTTGTATATGTATGCATATCCTATAATGTAAATCTCATTATTTTCTCTACACCTCTCCTGTCATCTCCTTTATTCCCTTCCATACCTATCAGAAAATAGATGAGTAGTCATAGAATCATGACAGTCTAGTGAATGTCTAGCAAGTTCTTAAATGAGCCAGAAGAAAGGAGCTCTACATACAATGGGGTGGCATGTTTTTTTAAAAAAAAATTTAATCAGAAATAATAATAACTGTGAAACATAAAAAACAATATTTTAGCCCAAAAACTGGGATAAAGAAGATTAATGATTTCTGGGAATAACAGAATCAGAGCTGTGGATTCTAACCTAAATTTGCCATAACTCACTTATATGACTTTGGGCATGTCATGGAACCACTCTGCAGTTTTATTTTCTCATTGACAAAACAAGATTGACAATACTTACCCTACTTCATAGGAAAGATATTTGTATTACTTAATTAGTGATTGTAGAGTGTTATTAAGACACACTATGTAATTATTATTGAATTGGCATCTCCTCCTATGTAATTCAGTGGGAATTTTATTATTACTTCTCCAATTATGGCTAAAGAGTTCATATAAAGCTTTCCACTTGCTCTTCTTCCTCATGAAAGAGACTTTGCAATATGATCTTTGTGTTCAATATAGTAGTTTATTTTTTCTAACTACATCTTGAGAAAGGATTGTTGAAACCAATAAATAATAGCTCTCTGTGGACACATTAAGATCTGTAATAAGATGTTCCCTCCTACTTCAGGCCTCAATTAATTAGCACCTCCACCCAATTCAGTAAAATCTTCTGTAAAGGAACTATCACATTTAATTTTGGAACAACATCAAAAGGTTTCGGTCAGCTAATATTTCCCTACTACATATAAATTGTGATCAAATCACCTTCACAGTGAAAATATTAGACTTAAAGTCATGAAGTGAACTGAGAATTAAATCAAAATCTGACTTCAATAGTTGATATCTGTATATTTAGGTAAGTAATTTCTTAATATTGTCCTTTTTGTTTTATTTTTGATTATAGATATCAAACTAAATAAAGTAAGGTTTCTCAAAACTCGAAATGTAAGTCCACATTTGCAATTTTTTTTTTTTTTGAGTCAGAGTCTCGCACAGTCACCAGGGCTACAGTGCAATGGTACCATCTCAGCTCACCGCAACCTGCACCTCCTGGGTTCAAGCGATTCTCCTGCCTCAGCTTCCTGAGTAGCTGGGATTACAGGCACCCACCACCACGCCTGGCTAACTTTGTGTATTTTTAGTAGAGACGGGGCTTCACTATGTTGGCCAGGCTAGTCTCAAACTCCTGACCTTGTGATCCACCTGCCTTGGCCTCCCGAGTGCTGGGATTACAGGTGTGAACCACTGCACCTGGCCTCTGCAATGCTTTTTATAAATTATAAAGTGTTGCACAAAGTTTACATTATTATTATTGTCATTGTCTTGTCCTTGCTGTGCCCCAAAAAGTCCTGCTAAGGGGTTATAGTCTATTTCCCTTTGTCAGTCTCCCAGAGATCCATTGATTTTTTTAAAATTGTGCATCATATAATGCAATGTCTTGCTCTGAATGCTAATCTGGAGTGTATCAAAGGAGGTGATGCTCCTTCATAGAATATATCTCAGAACGTGTGACCAACATTGAGTCCAGAGAATACAAGTATTACAAAAGTACCTAAAATAAATATATTACATGGATTTGGGAAAGGCTTCAGGAATCTTCACTGCCATTTCTTACAAGTGAAGCAATTTCATTTGTTTTCTCTGCTTTACAATCCAATTCACATTCATTGACACCCCAGAGCTGAGTCTTATCCAATTAACAATGCAGGGAAGTGTCCATGAATCCACCTTGCCTGCCAGAGCAGAAAACTGCAGAGTCAGGATTAGGGTTGTGGTCTCTTGATGGCATATAGCTCTCCAGAATAGCATTAGAGAACCACTAATGGGAACATGAAGGTAAGTGGAGTTTGCAAGTTGTGCCTCAGGTTGCAATGAGTCTCAGTCCGCTCATAGCCTTGTTATATTTTCAGAGGTTAGACATACTGTTTATGCATCAACATAGGCTTAGTTATTTGGTTTTTCAATGTGTTTATAAGTCTTACAGAGAATGTTAACACCTGTCTATTTTTTCATTAAAGAGATTATTTAAATTAGCATACTAGCTTTGTGTGTAGCTGGAGGGTAACCTCCACACCAGGTCTAGAGATGCACACAGGTGTAAAGAAGGAGTTCAGGTAATGATTCACCCACAAGTTCTTTATTTGGTTACTTTGAGACATTTTGCAGTTGTGGTGTCTTTCACATCACAAAAGTCAGTAGAACACCAGCAACCTATACAAAATTCAAATGGGCCTCAAAATTAGCCTATTAACACAGTCACCAGGACCTTAAAAAAACAATGTACATTTCTAGGCTCCACTCCCTGGAGTTCTACCTTAATAGGTAGAGGGTGAAGCCTGAGAATTGATGAGCCAGTTGTAGAAAACACTGCCCTATTCTTGCCTTGCTTTCTCTGAAATATTATTATCATCATCACCAAGATCATCACAATTTACTGACAGTTTATTGTATGCAATATACTATGTAAAGTACTTTTCATTTAAATACATGAAATCCTGAGTGGTATTAATACATATTTTATCCGTTTAACAATAAGAAAACTGAAGAACAAAGATTAAATAATACAGAAACCAAATGATGGACCTAGAATTAAAACTCCAGTTTGTTCAACTTCAGAGCTTTTGTTCTTTAATGCCACTTCATACTTGACTTGAGCAGAAGTTTTTATTTCATCAGTCTTGCTACTGCTCTTTTTTTTTTTTTTTTTTTTTTTTTTGCAGCTTCTTTCTTAAGAAATTTTAGCTTAACTTTTCCAAGCAGTTTTGCAAACATTTCAAATAAGTTTGTTAAAAGAATTTTCTTTTTATTATACTTTCTTTAAGTTTGGGATACATGTGCAAAACATGCAGGTTTGTTACATAGGTATACACGTGCCATGTGGTTTGCTGCACCTATCAACCCATCATCTACATTATGTATTTCTCCTAATCCTATCCCCCTCCCAGTCCCACACCCCCTGACAGGCCCCAGTGTGTGATATTCTCCTCCCTGTGTCCATGTTTTCTCATTGTTCAGCTCCCACTTATTAGTGAGAACATGTGGTGTTTGGTTTTCTATTTCTATGTTAGTTTGCCGGTAATGATGGTTTCCAGCTTCATCCATGTCCCTGCAAATGACATGAACTCATCCCTTTTTATGGCTGCATAGTATTCCATGGTGTATATGTGCCACATTTTCTTTATCCAGTCTATCATTGATGGGCATTTGAGTTGGTTCCAAGTCTTTGCTATTGTGAACAGTGCTGCAATAAACATACATGTGCACATGTCTTTATAGTAGGATGATTTATAATCCTTTGGGTATATACCCAGTAATGGGATTGCTGGGTCAAATGGTATTTCTGGTTCTAGATCCTTGAGGAATCACCACGCTGTCTTCCACAATGGTTGAACTAATTTACACTCCCACCAACACTGTAAAAGCTTTCCTATTTCTCCACATCCTCTCCAGCATCTGTTGTTTTGTGACTTTTTAATGATCGCCAGTCTAACTGGCGTGAGATGGTATCTCACTGTGGTTTTGATTTGCATTTCTCTAATGACCAGTGATGATGAGCGTTTTTTCATATGTTTGTTGGCCACATAAATGTCTTCTTTTAAGAAGTGTCTGTTCATACTTTTTTGCCCACTTTTTGATGGGGTTGTTTTTCTCTTGTAAATTGGTTTAAGTTCTTTATCGATTCTGGATATTAGCCCTTTGTCAGATGGATAGATTGCAAAAATTTTCTGCCATTCTGTAGGTTGCCTGTTCACTCTGATGACAGTTTCTTTTGCTGTGCAGAAGCTCTTTAGTTTAATTAGATTCCAGTTGTCAATGTTGGCTTTTGTTGCCGTTGCTTTTGGTGTTTTAGTCACGAAGTCTTTGCCCATATCTATGTCTTGAATGGTATTGCCTAGGTTTTCTTCTCTACTCCAGAAAACTGGTCACAAAACCTTGAAAATAGATATTTTTTGAGTTGATAAGATGTATTCTAGGTCAGAGATTTTAATGCATACTTTCTCCTAATTTTCTCCTTTGAAATTAATTATTGTGCTAATCTGATATATTAAAAAGTTTCATGGCACACAAAATACTTCTATTCTGTGTGTTGCAATGTTAAAGCCAAAAGAAAACATTTTTGTTCGTAAGTGCTACCAAAACTCAGATTCTTTGCTGGTGAGATTTATAGTAGAGGTAGCTAATAAAAATGTGTCTTAAATTGTTATGATCATGATTAAAGTACAAATGTTAGTCACTGATATTTAACTGTGTGTTCTACTGGGCCTTGGAAGGCTTAAGCCTGTTCTCAAAAACTCCTCCCCACATAACAGATTGTATTGAGAGTAAAAGATAGTAAGACAATTCTTTTTTTAATTTTTCAAAATTTTTTTGAGATGGAGTCTTGCTCTGTTGCCCAGGCTGGAGTGCAGTGGCACAGTCTTGGCTCACTGCAACCTCCACCTCCCAGGTTCAATCAACTCTCCTGCCTCAGCCTCCTGAGTAGCTGGGACTACAGGTGCATGCGGCTATACCTGGATAATTTTTTGGATTTTGGTAGAGACGGGGTTTCACCATGTTGCTGAGGCTAGTTGTGAACTCCTGAGTTCAGGCAGTCCACCTGTCTTGGCTTTCCAAAATGCTGGGATTACAAGCATGAACCACTGGGCCCCAGCCAGTAATAAGACAATCCTTAAACTTTTTGCTACATCTTTAAGAATTAAAAAACCAAAATACTGGTTCCAACATTTTGAAAAAGAAAAATAACACACACACATACATATATTAATGCCTATAGGATAAGGATTTTAAATCGACTTTGCTGTGTAATTTTTGTTAATACATATATTCACACACATATTTATGTAGTATATGTGATATTTTGTTACATGCAAACAAAGCATAAGAATTAAGTCAGTTTTTAAAATATCTGTCACCTTGAACATTTATCATTTCTGTGTGCATCTATCAATTTATGGAATAAATTAGGAAGAATTCCTTCCTCTTCAATTCTGTGGAATAGTTTTGAGAACTGGTCTTAGATATTATTCATGAGTTTGATAGAATTCAGCAATAAAGTCATTTGGTCCTGGGCTTCACTTTGTTGGGAGACTATTCCTGATTCAGTCTTGTTACTTCTTATTGATTTGTTCAGGTTTTCTCTTTCTTTCTGATTCAATCTTGGTAGGTTGTATGTGTTCATAAATACAATTTATACATTTCCTCTGGGTTTTCCAGTTTGTTAACACCTAGCTGTTCAAGGTAGTCTTTGATGATCTTTTGTATTTCTGTGGTATCTGTTGTAATGTATCCTTTTTTGTTTTTGATTTTGTGTATTTGGGTCTTCCCTCCTTTTTTTCATGGTGGGTATAGCTAGCAGTTCATTGATTTTCTTTTTGTCTTTTCACAAAACAACTTTTCATTTCATTGATACATTGTATGTTTTTTAGTCTCAATTTTGTTTAGTTTTACTCTTATCTTTATTATTTCTTTCCTTGTACTAATTTTGGGTTTAGTTTTGTAGTTTCTTGCTTTTCTAGTTCCTTAAGGTGCATTGTTAGGTTGTTTATTTGAAATCTTTCCATTTTTTTTAATATAGGCATGTATTACTATAAATTTCCCTGTTGGAACTGCTTTTGATGTATCCCATAGGTTTTGGTATGCTGTGTCTTCATTTTCATTTGTTGAATAATGTTTTTAAATTTTCCTTCTTAATTTCTTCACTGACCCAATGGTCATTCAGGAGTATGTTGTTTAATTTACATATTTTACAGTTTTCAAAGTTCTTCTGTTATTAATTTCTCATTTTATTCCATTGCGGTCTGAAAAGATATTTGATGTTATTTTAATTGTTTAAAATATGTTCAGACTAGTTTTGTGACCTAACATATGTTCTATCCTAAAGAATGTTCCATGTGCTGATGAGAAGAATCCGTATTCAGGAGCTTACGGATAAAATGTTCTGTAAATATCTTTTAGGTTCATTTGGTCTAAAGTGCCGTTTAAACACAGTGTTTCTTTGTTGATTCTTTGTCTAGGTCATCTGTCTAATGCTGAAAGTGGGGTGTTGAAGTTCCCAATAATTATTGTATTGAAGTCTTTCCCTTTAGATCTGATAACATTAACTATATGAATCTGGGTGCTCTGGTGTTGGGTGCATATATATTTAGAATTGTTATATCCTTCTGTTGAATTAATTTCTTTCTTTTTTTTTTTTAATGGAGTTTCGCTCCTGTTGCCAAGGCAGGAGTGCAATGGGACAATCTCAGCTCACTGCAACCTCCGCCTCCCACTTTCAAGCAATTCTCCTGTCTCCGCCTCCTGAGTAGCTGGGATTACAGGTATGCACCACCACATCCAGCTTATTTTGTATTTTTAGTAGAGATAGGATTTCTCCATGTTGGTCAGGCTGGTCTCAAGTTCCTAACCTCAGGGGATCCAACAGCCTCGGCCTCCCAAAATGCTGGGATTACAGGCGTGAGTCACTGCACCTGGCTGAATTAATTTATCATTAAATAATGACCTTATTTGCCTCTTTTCACACTGTTTTTAACTTAAAGTCTGTTTTATCTGATATAATTATAGGTACTACTGCTCACTTTTGAGTTTCATTAATGTGGATTACCTTTTTCCATCTCTAAATCTATATGTGTTTTATAGGTATTGAGTTTCTTGTAGGCAGTATGTAGTTCTGTCATTTAAAAAAATTTTTAAAGCCAGTTTATCCAGTTTATATCTTTTAAGTGGAATGTTTATTTACATTCAAGATTATTGATATGGGAGAACTTGTTCCTGTGATTTTGTTCATTATTTTCTGGTTGTTTTGTACGTCCTTTGTTCCTTTGTTTCTCTCTTATTGTTTATCATTGCAGTTTGGTGGTTTTCTATAGTGGTAATGGTTGAGTCCTTTCTCTTTTTCATATGTGTGTTTGTTCTACCAGTGAATTTATATTTTTGTGTGTTTTCATGATGGTTGATATCATCCTTTCACTTCCAGGTATGGGATTCCCTTAAGCATTTCTTGTAGAGCTGATCTAATGGTGATGAATTCCCTCTGTTTTGCTCGTCTGGGAAATATTTTATTTCTCCTTTATTTTTGCAGGATAGTTTTGCTGGGGATCATATTCTTGACTAACAGTTTTTTGTTTTGTTTTTGTTTGTTTGTTTTATTTTTTAGCACATTGAATGTATCATCCCATTCTCTCCTGACCTATAAGGTTTCTGCTGAAAAATTCACTTTTAGTCTGATGGAGTTCCTTTATATGTGACTAGATGCTTTTCTCTTACTGTCTTTAGAATTATCTCTTTGACTTCTGACAGTTTTACTATAATGTGCCTTGAAGACCTTTTTGGGTTGTTTCCATTTGGGGATCAGATATCTGGATGTCTAAATCTCTTTTGATTGCTTTTTGGCATCCCATATGTCACACAGGCATTCTTCAATATTTTGGGGTTTTTTTTCTTTTCCTCTTTTTTTTTTTTTTTTTTTTTGTCTTACTGCTCTGTTTCAAAATACCTGTTTTTAAGTCCTGAAATTCTTTCTTCTGTTTGATCTAGTCTATTATTGAAGCTCTTGGTTATATTTTTATTTTATTTGTTAAATTTTTCTGTTCTAGAATTTCCATTTTATACATTTTTATGATATATATCCCTTTTTCTCATTTAATTTTTAATTTTTGTGAGTACATGGTAGGTGTATATATTTGTGGGGTACAAGAAATATTTTGATTCAGACATGCAATTTGAAACAATCACATCCTGGAGAATGGAGTATCCATCACCTCAAGCATTTATCCTTTGTGTTACAAACAATCCAATTATGCTCTTTTAGTTATTTTAAAATATACCATTAAGTTATTGTTAAGTAGTGTGTCTTATTCATTCTTTCTAACTGTTACATATATGACTGCACTCATTAACCATCCTCACTACCCTTCCCAGACTGTGGTAAGTATTCTTCTACTCTGTATGTCCATGAGTTCAATTGTTTTGATTTTTAGATTCCACAAACAAGTGAGGACATGTGATGTTCATCTTTTTATGCCTGGATTATTTCATTTAACATAAAGATCTCCATTACCATCTCTTTGCTGTTGCAAATGACAAAATCTCATTTTTTTAATGGCTGAATAGTACTCCATCATGTGTATGGACAACATTTTCTTCATCTATTAATCTGTTGATGGACACTTAGGTTGCTTCCAAATCTTAGCTATTGTGAGCAGTGCTGCAACAAACATTGGAGTGCACGTATCTTTTTGATATCCTGATTTTCTTTCTTTTTTTCTTTTGAGATGGAGTCTCACCCTATCGCCCAGGCTAGAGTGCAATGGTGTGATCTTGGCTCACTGCGACCTCTGCCTCCTGGGTTTGAGTGATTCTCTTGCCTCAGCCTCCTGAGTAACTGGGATTACAGGTATGCGCTACCATGCCTGGCTAATTTTTTCTATCTTTAGTAGAGACAGGGTTTCACTATGTTGGCCAGGCTGGTCTCAAACTCCAGACCTCATGATCTGCCTGCCTCAGCCTCCCATAGTGCTGGAATTACAGGTGTGAGCCACCACACCTGGCCCTGATTTCCTTTCTTTTGGGTATATACTCAGCAGTGGGATTGCTGGATCACATGGTAGCTCTATTTTTAGTTTCTCAAGGAGCCTCCTAACTGTTCTCCATAGTGATTGTACTAATTTACATTCCCACCAACAGTAAACAAGGCTTCACTTTTCTCCACATGCTCAGCAGCATTTTTTATTGCCTCTCTTTTGGATATAAGACATTTTAAACGGGGTGAGATGATATCTCATTGTACTTTTGACTTGCATTTCTCTGATGATCAATGATGTTGAACATCTCTTCATATGCCTGTTTGCCATTTGTATGTCTTCTTTTGAGAAATGTATATTCAAACATTTTGCTTATATTTTGATTAGAATATTACTTTTTTTTCTTACAGAGTTCTTTGAGCTCCTTATATATTCTGGTTATTAACCCCTTGTTAGATGAATAGTTTGCAAATATTTTCTCCCATTCTGTGGTTTGTCTCTCCACTTTGTTGATTATTTTCTTTGCTGCACAGAAGCTTTTAAAGTTGATGTGATCCCACTAGTCCATGTTTGTTTTGGTTGCCTATGCTTGTGGGGTATTGCAGCCCTCCAGGTAGACACAAGGGGATGTCAGTGGGGCTCCAAGGATTAGTGCATGCAGGAGATGATAGGCCTCAGGGGAGATGCAGTCTGGTGGGGGCTGGGCTCTCAAAATGGTGTTGTGCTGCAGCTGTTTGGGTCTCAGGGCATGTGTGGGACCTAATGTGAGCTCTCTATCTGGAGCAATGCTGTCTTGCAGACTCCAAGCAGCTTCCTATACTAGCCTCTGACTCCCCAAGGGTCAAACAGCTCTCCCACGGCTAGAAGTGCAAGAGTCCATAGTGGGAATGTAGACCACTGGGGTTCACTCACTTACCCTTTCCCTGTACTGAAAAATCTCTCTGGGATCCCAGCTGATCTTGCCCCAGCAGACTTCCTTACTTCCCTTTCTTTCCTTGTTTCAAGTGTTTCCTCTGCTAAATTTCAGTGTTCTCCCTTAGATTCTCCATTTGAAGCATGGTTATTTTAGTTCTTATTTGTGCAGGAGATGAGTGTCAGGTACCTCTAGTCAGCCATTTTCTATGTAAAATTTAAAATACTGGATTATTTGTTTGTATTATGGTTCGTATAATATGTGAATGTAATAGAACTCTTGAAGCAGTGACCCAGAAAAATTGGCTGTTATGACAGAAGATCCATTGAATCAATGAAAATTTCCTTTAAATGGGAAGACATCTTTTCCATTTTGGCTTTCATGACCCTGAACTTTCCTTATAAGCCATTTATTTTTTTGGCTAAGAAGTATTTATTGATCTCTATGTATGAAGCTTTACAGTAAATTCTACTTAAATTAACTAGGTCAGTAAAAAAAGGAACATATCTTTGCAATTCTTCTGTTGTTTTTAATATTAATCTAAAGCACTATAACATGGCTAAAGGAATGTCTTTTTTTTCTATCTACTTATCACACTTATTTTTTCTATAAAAATAAGATAATACTTATCTACTTTATAACTTTTTAATTTTTTTGTACAAGGACACAGAATTCATCGATTAGTGTAAATCTAGTAATAAAATGTTATTTCAGTAGAATAAAGAATTTTAAAAGTAGTAATTTCAGCAAATGTCAAAGAATGAGTTGCTGTACATGTCAAGACTTCCATCTTATTTCTCAATGTTTTTACCGTTAAGACCCCAAAGCAAATATCATTTATTCAAATAACTAAAAATTAAACAATACATTTTCATCAGATGTTTCCTGTTTTAGTTGAGCACTAGATAACATGTGTGGAAGAACTATCTGACATTATTACTAGATGATTGCTCCATAGTTTGCCCACTTTTGTCTACACAGTATAATTTGAAGGAAGGAACTTGTATTAATTGGGGTTCTTTGTCACAAACAACAAAACTCATTTTAACCTTTTTTTTTTCGAGACAGAGTCTTGCTCTGTGGCTCGGGCTAGAGTGCAGTGGCACAATTTCAACTAACTGCAACCTTGGCCTCCCAGGTTCAAGCAGTTCTTGTGCCTCAGCCACCTGAATAGCTGGGATTACAGGTGTGTGCCACCACGTCTGGCTAATTGTGTACTTTTAGTAGAGACAGGGTTTTGCCATATTGGCCAGGCTGGTCTCAAACTCCTGACCTCAGGTGATCCACCTGCCTTGGCCTCCCAAAGTGCTGGGATTACAGGGTGAGCTACTGCGCCAGGCCCATTCTAACCAAATTTAAATAGTAAGAAATATATTAACATATCTTAGAAAGGGCATAGAATCTCTATGACAGTCAGAGAGGCTAAATCACATTGTAGAGTTACTCCAATAAAGATCCCATGGCTCTCTTATTGGGCATAGACAACCCCATCTTACACTACTGACCTGGGACACCATATACCTGAAATTCTATCATTGCTAGCCCCCAAAACCACATGCTTCTGCAACCATCTTCTCTAGAAAATATATTTTAAGTGGTGCTTGCCACTTCACATTATTCTTTTCCAACTGAGAGTTTCACATAAGTACACATGATTAGCAAAGCCAAGGTGCCTTGGTTGTGGCCTAGATTTCTAGCTTGAGGAAGGATGTCAAAAATAACGAAGGGCAAAACATGAGAAGTAGCTGCTATAGACCTTTTCCTGACCTGCCTGTCATAGGCTGCATTTATTGCTTTGTGTTAAATATCTTCTTGACATTATTAGGTCCTCTTTCCAAAGCAAATTCCGATTTAAGAGGTGACATAAAATCGTGTACAACTTAATGCATTTTTTCTCAGTTTCCTTTGCTTGAATGAGAAATTCTGGATGGTATGGGAACAAAGAATGTATGAGAAAGAATGAAAACACATCCACTGGTACAGGATAGTAAGGCAGGATAAATTTTGGTTTCCCAAATTGTTTAGAATCTTGGATCCTAGAAGGGTGAAAGGAGCCCAACAATCTTTCTCCCCCTATCATTTGAAAATGTATCAATGTATTTGTGCATTCAGTTGTTATAAAATATTCATCCAGTGGCTTGTAAAGATCATACCACTTTCACATCACAGAGCAAGCATCTGGTTTCTTGTTTAGATAACAACAGATAGTAGGATCTTGAGAAGCCCACTGAGTTATAGTGATCCCATAGTCCTAAACTTTACTAACTATAAAAATTCTATTCATGGGCTGGGTGCAGTGGCTTACACCTGTAATCCCAGCAATTTGGGAGGCTGAGGCAGGAGGATCACTTGAACCCAGGAGTTTGAGACCAGCCTGGGCAAAATGGAGAGACCCCCATCTCTACAAAAAATTTAAAAATTAGCCATTCATGGTGGCCCTCATCTGAAGCCCTGGATACTTGTGAAGCTGAGGTGGGAGAATTACTTGAGCCCAGGAGTGACAGGTTACAGTGAGTTTTAATCACATCACTGCACTCCAGCCTGAGTGACACAGTGAGACCTTATCTCAAAAAAAAAAAAAAAAAAAAAAAAAAAAAAATTCATCCATTATGACTGCAATAGCAGCAGAATATCCATTTTTCCAGGAAACTGCTAAGTAGAGCTCTGTGCCACAGTTCAGGTTCCCCAAGGAAGCCAAGGAGAGACAAAAATAGCCACAGAACAAGTTGTGTCCTTTGATGCCTTCATCTCCCTTTCTGCTCCTTAAAACCCAGGGATTTTTCTTTTTTCCATCTGAAGCACCTGGTGGTCTTTCACAGATATGTCCACTACAATCAAAAACATATTTCAGGATCTAGTGTTCACTCTATGGCAGTGACTTTCAAACTTTTTTGACTGTGTTCTTCCATAAAGAATATATTTTACCTCATGTCCCAGTATATACATATGTGATTGAAAGTAAAATATCATTAAATAATACCTTCCCTTACTAAGACAGAAAAACAAATATTTTCTGTTCTATCTTATTTCATTTATTTTGTGTTTAAGCCAAGACCCAATAAATTGATTTCATAAACTTGTAGCTTAAAAACACTGGTCTCTGATGGTATAAATGCTTAATAGAATTAATGTTTCCCCACTTAGGTATATTTTCGTTTTAGCAAAAGATGTAAAGTAAGGACAAAGAAATGTATCTCAGCTGCATGGTGGTTCACACCTGTAATTCCACATTTTGGGAGGCCGAGGCAGATGGATCACCTGAGGTCAGGAGTTCGAGACCAGCCTGGCCAACTTGGTGAAACATTTCTCTACTAAAAATACAGAAATTAGCCAGGTGTGGTGGTGGGTACCTGTAATCTCAGCTACTTGGGAGACTGAGGCAGGAAGAATTGCTTGAACCCAGGAGGCAGAGGTTGCAGTGAGCCAAGATGGCACCGCTGCACTCCAGGCTGGGCAACAGAGGACAGAGCCAGACTCCATCTCAAAAAAAAAAAAAAAAAAAAAAAAGAAAAAGAAAAAATAAATATATCTCTAAATGTTAAATTTTAGATACCAATAAGCTTATTCCAAAGGTAGTTTTGGAGAAGCAAGAAAAAATTTCACTATTTCTGAATTCCCAGCATACAAGTTATCTCTTGCCTGTTCTATTTTTTATTAATGTTTTTAGTTACAAAAATAATATACTTTCTAATAAGAAACCTAGAAAATGCCAAATAACTACAAAGTTATAAAATAAAGTTCACCATAATCTGACCACCCAAAGATAACCACTGTCAACATTTTGCTTTTATCTGTCTAGTTATTTGTTATATATGTACTTACATATATAATAAAAATAGTTTAAATAGCATGCATTTTAAAAAGGAATGTAATAAATGTTTACATGTTAATAATGATACTAACATCCTATTACAACTTAATTTTTAGGTGACAACAGTCTATCATATGGATGTATAATGTGGATTGTTCCTATTTTTTGAATTTTATAAACAACAAGCCATCAGTGTGAGCATGTTTCTGAATACTCCCACTTTTTTCTTTTTCTTTTTTTTTTTTTTTTTGATACAGAGTCTTGCTCTGTCGCCAAGGCTAGAGTGCAGTGGCACGATCTCGGCTCACTGCAACCACCACCTTCCAGGTTCAAGCGATTCTCCCGCCTCAGCCTCCCAATCTGAATACTTCCTTGGGTTAAATTCCTAGAAGAGGTGCTTAGAGGTGAAGGAATCATACACTTAAAGTCTCTGACTTGGATATTGTCCTTTGGTTTGTGAGGTCAATGACACAAAATTCTTTATAGCAACTGGACCATCTTGAGTAATGTTCAGCTTTCAAAACCTATAGTACATTTGTTGACATTTGGATTGTGATTAATAACTGAATCTTGAAGGCAGTTCTAAAAGGTAAAAGAAAAAAATGAGAAACCACAAATCCTTAATAAGCAACTGAGATAGGCATGTGGAAAGGAGTGTGGTCGCTGAGCAACCACCAACAATGCAGAGCTCATTACAGGGGTTTGGGGATGGGAACGTATGAGCTGCCTCTGTGGTTGTGTTTAGAAGCTCATCAACTTTAACGCCATCTAGTATTATACCTCTTAGTCTTCTTCCAGTTCCTTTCCTCTCTGATTTCCATTCTGGCCCCCACAACTCTGAAATGTTGTGCCCCCTCTCAATATTCTGGTCTTAGTTAATCTCTTAATGAACTGTGTCAGTTTTGCTTGCAAATTGGAACCTGATCATTGCCTCCCAACAAACATCTAATAATTTATTGGAGGATGTCAACCAGTACCTTATTACTTTGACAAGTTAGAAGACCAGCATCTTCCACAAGCCTTACAATTCCTTGTAATCTTGGACCATAGCAGAAAAGGGATGGTTTATTTTGAGGCAAAGATGAAGGGAGCTGCAGTTAGGGAAAGGGCAAGGAATTATCAAAGAAGAGAAAAATTGGCATAATTAAGATATAGTGTCAATAGGATTATCTTTGTATGGGAAAGATTTGAAACACAGTCATTCATTTCTTATTTATTTATTCATTCACTTATTGATTCACATTTATTAAATCCCCCCATAATAAGGCTGTCAGTCACTGGAAAGTCAAAGTTAAATATCTCATAGTCATTTTCCTTAAGGAGCTAATTGTCTGAAAAATGAGCATCCAATATTTTAGTTAGATCAAAACTTAGAAGGGAGGGGAAATGGTAGATATGTTTCTCAGCGTAAACTTCCGGTTGAGATAGAAGAAGTAGCATGATTGGCCAGGGTATAGGTTGGAGGTGAGTACAGTAACATGCTGTGGTGCCTGTTGGGTACCCTGGACACTGGAGATCCTGGAATTGTATCCTAGAACTGCAATTTGGGATATAGTTATAACATGCTCTTACAAACTTAGCACTCAATGGCATGTCATAGATATGCCATTAAGTTAAGTGCTGCCAAGTAAGAACAATTATGCCTTGACCTCATGACATTTACATCATCGGAGTACCCAAAAGAGAGAAGTGATTTGTTTGATATTTCACAAAAGAATTATAAATAAAGCAGATGCCCGATCTCTCTTTTTTTTTTTTCTTTTTGAGACAGTGTCACCCATCGGTTTGTCACTCAGGCTGGAGTGCAATAGCACAATCATGTTTTACTGCAGCCTCAACCTCCTGGACTCAAGCAATCCTCTTGCCTCAGCCTACTAAGTAGCTGAGAATACAGGTGCATGCCACCATGCCCTGCTACTTTTTTTATTTTTATTTTTTTGTAGAGATGGGGTCTCACTATGTTGCCCAGGCTGGTCTCAAACTCTGAGCAATTCTCCTGCCTTAGCCTCTCAAAGTGCTGGGATTACAGATGTGAGCCACCTTGCCCAGTCAGATCTTTTAAGAAGGGTTATCAAACTGGATTTGGCACAATTGGGTTTATTCTAGAAGGCACCTTCCTGGACCAAGAAGGAGACTTGCATAAAACACCGCAAGTTAAGACTCAACTATCTTAGGCAAACAGTTAATCTCCCTCCTTAAGTTACTCAGTTGTTCCTCTAGAGGAGCTGTACCATCTTCTTTGAAAACACATAGGGCAATGGTTAGTCATACTGGAAAGAATAATAGTGACAAATCAAAGGAAAATGCAATAGTTGAAATAACATTGCAAAATTTTAAGACATAAATAATCCAGATTGTGCCACCGAAACCCAGATATTGAAAAAAATTGGTATCAGTAACATTTGTAAAGAAGCACAGTATTAAATTAAGTTAAAAAATTATACTAAATACTTGTGCTCCGTTTTGGCTGTGCTTTACCCCTAGTTTTGTGATAACCAAGGTGTCACTACCTATCTCAAAAGGTGTTATGAAATTCTGTGAGCAAACTTAGTTTACTAAAGTAAATATTAGGAGTAGGAAAATATGTTTGACTGGAACTCATGAGATCTGGATCCTATTCTAGTTTGCCAGTAACTAGTGTAAATCTGAACAAATGAATTCCCTTTTTGACTTTCCATTTCTTCATATTTAAGTTAGGGATCTGACTGATTTACACAGTTCCATCCAATGATGTAATTTTGTCTTTTTGCCCACCTTGGTCTCGTGTGTGTGTGGGTGTGTTGTGTGTGTGTGTGTGTGGTGGGGCTTGGGGCTGGTATTAGTGACCTGGAAATCAGAGTTTGGTATCTCTCCAGTACTGGCAGCTCATTATAACATGCTGAATAACCTCACAGTTTCTTCGGGAAGAAAGGGAATGAAAAACTGTCTTGTAGCTGGGAAGACCCAGAGAGTACTCAATAGAATGCAAGGAGGGGAGGATTAATACTTATTCAAGGCCTGAGGGTAGTGAAGACAGGCTAGACCAAGAAAATCAAGAAGCTTTTTCTGCCTACCTTATTGTTTACTACCTTATTGTTTACCCCGTGGATTTTTTCCCACCTTTCACACTGTTATCTGGCTTAAGAAAGTTCCAAAATGTTTCTTTTCTGGGATCTTGTGACCCCTCAAGTCATGATGCTAATTGCCTTACTTTAGCCTTGGCAGGAGCAGGACCATACCTCTGCTTTTATGGTCTACAGCTAAGCAAAAGCCTTTTGTTCCTTCCCTCCCCCACCCTCGCCCCACCCCGCCACCCTGCTCAGTTCTTCCTAGGGCAGAACAATTTTTTATTGTTTTTTTTTGTTTTTAATTTGAATAGATCATTTTGAGCTGCCATGAACACCCATTCCAACCATACAGAGTCAATACATTAGCCAGCCAACACTTCAACTGATAGAAGGTGACTTTTGGGTCAGGTATTAGCCATGAAGAGGTATTCCAATATTTCACCTGTTGGATTTACATGTTATGAAATACTTAAATATGGGACACTGTGGTGAGAAGTGTGCAAATGTTTAGGTTGTCACCACTTCAAGCGGTTGCTCACAACACAACCAAGGTGTGGCACTTGTACCACACAGGTCCTATCTTGCTAATTATTTATGGTAATTACACCAGAGGAAAATACACAGAACAAGCTGGAAAATAGAGATGTGAGTTTAAGGGAGAGGTAGGGAAGGGTGGAGAGAGAAGGGAGTAGCGAATGAAAAGGGTGTGGTGTATGTTCTGGTTCTGAAACCTTAATGTCTGCCAACCATGCAGTAGATATAGAGGTATCTGTAGCAAAAAAAAGTTCTAGAAATTCTGTTCGAGTTTTTGTTCCTAACTATTGATTTGAAATGCACCCTCTTAAGTATACATTAAAAGAGTAAATAACTGTTTTCCAATTTAAAGCAAAATAAGCTCATCCATCGTTTCTGCTCTTTGAATCTTTATGTGCTTATCAGAAACACTGGTATATCTCATAACATCATTAGTTGTTATTTCCAACATTTTAATTTATTTTTCTTCTGCTATCCTGCTGAACAGTTCTTTCCACAGCATCAGAAATTTTAAAAATATACATTTAAAAGGTTTCTTGTTTAAAATATTTCAAGGTTTACATTTACAATATTCTGATTTTTTAAAAATCTGGTTAATATATTTTGGGTTTTTAAAACTTCATATAGGAGCCAGGCCCGGTGGCTCACGCCTGTGATCCCAGCACTTTGGGAGGCTGAGGCGGGCAGATCACGAGGGTAAGAGATCGAGACCATTCTGGCCAACATGGTGAAACCACATCTTTACTAAAAATACAAAAATTAACTGGGCATGGTGGGATATGCCTATAGTCCCAGTTACTTGGGAGGCTGAGGCAGGAGAATCGCTTGAACCCAGGAGGCAGAGGTTGCAGTGAGCCAAGATTGTGCCACTGCACTCCAGACTGGGCAACAAGAGTGAAAAAAAAAAAAATTCATATAGTTATCTATCCTGTAGCTTTAGTATGTGTTTGGGAAATTTGTTAAACTGTCCAACTTCAGTTTTCTCAGCAATAAAATGGGATTTGAGTACCTCCTAATGATTGTTAGAAGGATTAAATGAGATCACGTAGGCAATTCACCCGGCACTGTTACAGTAGGTAGTAAGGCAGACAGGAGCAAAAACAGGAGAGGGCCGCCTCACCAGAAATGGCAGGCAGCCATCAGATGATGGTCAGATGGCTGTTGAACTGCCTCTCTAAAATAATAATTTGTCACAGCCAGCACCAAGAAAAGGAAGTCTCCCAATAGATAGAAAAAAACCTTGATGCTGGTGACCAGCAACTTCCTAATAAGATCTCAGGAGTTGGGTTAGTGAGCTCCAGTGTGTGCACTAAGAGGCAAAATAGTGGAGTTTAACTGGTATATGACCTTCCTCTAGGAACACTGGACTAGTAAGGGAAAAACGCCTCAAGCGAGCATGCACACAACTTTAGTGCACACATTGTGCATGCGGCCCCTCCCAAGTGCTGGTAGGCCGCTCTGCATGCAGACAGCCCGCCCCAAGGAAAGAATCACGGGAGAAGTAATGCAACCTCGGAAGCATGCCAACATATAAGACCCTGAGTCAAGGGTCAAAATGTGCACTTGAATCTCTCAAGTCGCTTGCTTGACTCTCTTCCAAATGTACTTTACTTCCTTTAATTCCTGCTCTAAACTTTTAAAAAAGACTTTCACTTCTGCTCTAAAACTTTGCCTCGGTCTCTCACCCTGCCTTGTGCCCCTCAGTCTAATTCTTTCTTCTGAGGAGGCAAGAATTGAGGTTGTTGCAGACCCATATGGATTTGCCACCACTAACAGTACAAACCCCAACAGTGGTAGTTAAGTCATGAATATAAGGGTATTATTAGCCTGACAAACACAATGGAGTCTTCAAAATGTTTTTTTAATTCAAATGGCTCAAAAATAATTTATGAACATGAATTTAAAGACGTGTGAGAGTTTCATTGTTTAAAACTACATCTATTCACATAACCTATTCTCTGTGGTCAAAAGGCCACAGTATAAGTGGGTTGTAAGATGAGATCTGTAGGGTAAGTAGGTACTAGGCAGCTTGCAGGGGATGTGAGGATCTAAGAATAAACAAAGGTGGGGGTGCAAATTTGGTCAGGGAGAGAAAGTAAATATATGTACAGAATTGCAAAAGTCCCCGAACTGAGCTGCACTTCACAATAATCTTGAAGTTTTAAAAACTTACTGATGCCTGGGTCCTCCCCCAGAGGGTCTGATTTAATTGGTCTGGGATGGCCTCGGCATGGGATATTTTAAAGTCTCTATGTGATTTTAATGTCTAGTCAAGGTTCAGAACCAGCACTCTACAAACAAGAAATCAGGGAGTTAGAAGAAAATAGAGAGAAAGGTTACTGAGGCAGGAGAATAGAAAGACTAGAACGGAAGAAGCAGACAATTTGTGAAATGCCTTGCAGACTACGCAGTGCCATCCTATGCTGTGCTACGCTAAGAACTTTAGGCTTTATTCTGAAGAGAAATTAGTTGCAAGATAAAGAGTGAAGTGATCAGGTTTGCTAGCACTGGGTGCAGGGTCAAGAATTGATTATAGGGAACAAGACTAAAGGCAGGAGCTGAGTTAGATGAGTAAGAGGTTGTAATTGTCTAGGCTAAACACGGGCAGTTGTAATGGGTTGGAGAAAAGTGAAGCGATTTGAGATGCCTTAAGGAGGAAGAGCTGACGGAAGTTCGTGACCTGATTGGAAAGCAAGGATGAGAGGAATTGGCTGGAGATGCTGTTAATTGAGGTAATCCAGAAAAAGTGAAGTCTGTGAGAAGGAGATAAATTCAGTTGGAAATGCTGATTCCAAGATAGTATTAAAGAGTAAAGTACCACCCCACAGTCTGGGAAGTGAGGAGCGCCTCTGTCCGGCCACTGTGCAACTCTCCAGGTGTGAAGTGTCAGCCTGTGTGTGATCTTTCTGCCTTCCCCAAGTTTGCATTTTTGACCTTAAAGTTTACTTTTAAATTAAAAAGAAATAAAGAGTAAAGCAGGTAACGACCTTATTTTGTAATAATTGCATTATTTTAACAAACATTTATGATAGTTCCCATTTCCAATGGGAATTTATGGACATTATTCTGAGATTATCACACAATCCAAGGAAAACTTAAACAACCATCAGCAAGAATGGAGGAACCAAGCCAACTCTGCAGCAGGAATTCTGTTTGTTTGTTTGTTTGAGACGGAGTTTCGCTCTGTCACCCAGGCTGGAGTGCAGTGGCCTGATCTCAGCTCACTGAAACTTCCGTCTCCCAAGTTCAAGTGACTCTCCTGCCTCAGCCTCCCAGGTAGCTGAGATTACAGGCATGTGCTACCACACCAGGCTAACTTTGGATGACTAAATGGAGATGTTGGTAAGCACCTGGACACGTAGGTCTGGAACTTGAGAAAGCAATAGGGGTGAGTGCGTTGGAAAAAAGAAAGGACCTATGACTCAGGTCTCATACAGACTGCCTTTCCCTGCCTTCATTGCCGCTCCACAAGGTGGCCCTTTCTCGACTTGAACTTCAGGGCCTGTCACAACACATAATCTTTGCATTTAGTATGTAGTATCGGTAGAGCACTGAAGTAAAGGGGCAAGATGGGAGGAGGACAATTGATTATAGAAGGTTCTAAACACTACTTTGTCATATCTATTTCTATGAAGATGGTAAGACACCATGTAAGCATCGGAAAGACAAAATCAAGTAATAGGCCCAGCATTCCACCTCAGGTGTTGCTTCCTGGCAGCTTTTATTCCCCCCATATGACCCTGGTTCTCTGGTCAAACATAATTGGTCCAGGAGTAGCACCTGACCCTAGTTGAACCAATCTGAGACTCTCTAGAGAATTTAAACTGAAAGACACATTGATCACAGCACTCTGGAAGGAGAATCAAAGGATTCCTGGCTGGGCGCAGTGGCTCATGCCTGAAATCCTAGCACTTTGGGAGGCCGAGGCGGGCAGATCACCTGAGGTCAGGAATTCGAGACCAGCCTGGCCAACATCGTGAAACCCCATCTCTACTAAAAATACAAAAAAAAATTAGCCTGGCATGGTAGCACGTGCCTGTAATCTCAGCTACCTGGGAGGCTGAGGCAGGAGAATCACTTGAACCTGGGAGACGGAGGTTTCAGTGAGCTGAGATCAGGTCATTCCCTTGCTCCCTCCCTCCCTCCTCCTTTTGGAGTCCCCAGGGTCTATTGTTCCCATCTGCTTTTTTGAGGCAGGATCTCAGGTGGTTCACCCAGGCTGGAGTCAGTGACGTAATCATGACTCACCACAGCCTTGACCTCCTGGGCTCAAGTGATCCTCCTACGTCAGCCTCCAAGTAGCTGGGACCACAGGCATGCACCACCATACCTAATTTGTTTTACTTTTTGTAGAGATAGGATCTCACTATGTTGCTCAGGCTTGTGAGTAAAGACGTGATATTTGGTTTTCTGTTTCTGTGCATTTTTATACAAAATTTTATAGTAGTTACTTCCTTCTATAATTTGGAATTGTCAATTGGGTATATAATATGTTTCTATTTTTATTTTTAAAGTGTTTTTTTTTTTTTTTTTTTTTTGAGACGGAGTCTCGCTGTGTCTCCCAGGCTGGAGTGCAGTGGCGTGATCTCGGCTCACTGCAAGCTCCGCCTCCCGGGTTCACGCCATTCTCCCGCCTCAGCCTCCCAAGTAGCTGAGACTACAGGCGCCCGCCACCACGCCCGGCTAGTTTTTTGTATTTTTAGTAGAGACGGGGTTTCACCATGTTAGCCAGGATAGTCTCGATCTCCTGACCTCGTGATCCACCCGCCTCGGCCTCCCAAAGTGCTGGGATTACAGGCTTGAGCCACCGCGCCCGGCCAAAGTGTTTTTTTTAAAAATTCCTTTCCTCTTAACCTAGTTTGAATTGATTTTTCTAACTCAATCAAAAGAGTCTTCACACAACAGCTGAAGGCATGGAAATAAAAAACATCAAGCAGTTTAATATTCATCAACTATGGTATGTGAAGGGTAACAGGCATTAAGTTGAAAGGGCATTAATTAGGAAGGGTAATCACACTCTAGATTATGGTGGGTTTGGTATGTATCCAGGTTCACCTCCCTATGTATTTATATTTATATATATATAAACCTCAGGTTTTAGAAATAATTAAGTGGGAATCATCCTTCTTGCTGTACAAGTGTCTGATTGTTAAGCCTCTGAAACCTTCCAATTTATAACAGCACAAAAGATGGTTTTGAATATTTGAATCATTTTCTGCTTAAATTTTTAAACCTGGTTTGAATTTAGTGCTGGTAGGAGAATGTTTGTGCTAACTTGTCCTGAATAAGTGCTTCCAAATGATCAGTATCAGCCTCCAAATCTACAAACACCTCCATTAATCTGTCATTTGACATGACATGTAGAAGGAAATGACAGCAGACTCAGAAAAGATATTTAAAGCATCTAAGCCCTTATGGAATAGAAGTGTGTCATCTATTTTATCCAAACCCTCAGGGAATAAGTGATTTTGTTTTTGTTTAAGTATGTTTACCGTGATCTACTGCCAACATTTTAAAATTAAGGATTTCCTCTCACTAAAAGGTAACACCCTAGTTTGCTCACTAAAAATCTGCACCTTCACATCTAGATTCCACGCGCTTATGAACAGTCTCAATTGTAACAGTTTTAAAATAATTTGATATTTTCAAAAAAGTAGGTACCTGCAATTAATTATGACAGTGATTTTTAGCATATGTTTATTGCAAAATGAAATACATTCAGAAATGTTTAAAGAACAACGCAAGATAAAATGAAAAGTTACCAAGTAAACACTAATTGTCACCACCATACAGGTTAGGAAATAGAGCATTGCTAGCAACCTAAGAACCTCCCATCCTGTGCCTTCCTTCTAGACTCATTCTCCTCCCCTAAACTTAACCACTATTATGACTACATGATAACCACTTTCTTGATTTTGTTATGGTGTTTTTTACCACCTACATACATACCTCTTGTACTAGTCTGTTCTCACGCTGCTAATAAAGACATACTTGAGACTGGGTAATTTATAAAAGAAAGAGGTTTAATGGACTCACAGTTTCACATGACTGGGGAAGCCTCATAACCATGGCAGAAGGCAAAGGAAAAGCAAAGGCGTATCTTACATGGCAGCAGGCAAGAGGGCATGTGCATGTGCAGGGGAGCTCCCTTTATAAAACCATCAGATCTCATGAGACTTATTCACTATCATAAGAACACCATGGGAAAAACCCACCCCCATGATTGTTACCTCCCATCGGGTCTCTCCCATGACATGTGGGAATTATGGGAGCTACTATTCAAGATGAGATCTGGGAGGGGACACCATATCACCCCTGTTTCTGAACTATATAATGAGCTATATAATGAACGTATACTAATAGTTTTCTTTCGTATCTTAATACTTTTGGTCGACATTGTGGTTATGAGGTTTATTCATGTTTACAGGTACTTGTGCTTTGTTTGTTTGCAATGCTGAGTAATATTCCAGTATAAGAACACACTACTTTAAAAAATTATCTTTTTGATAATTATCATTCTGTGAGATTTTATAAGTTTTTCTGCCTTTAGAAATCAGCTACTTTTTATTACTTTACACAAATTTTAAAAGATGGCAGGCAAGATCGAGTCTCTCACTAAAAAGCTCACTGAAGATATTGTTAGGCCTGATGCTTTGCAGAGGAATTCTTGAACCAGCAGAGCATTTACACCTTATGTACAGCAAGTAATTACTGAGCATAGTTTCTGCAGGCTTTGTTCCTGTTAAACCATCACTACAGCTGTGAAACAGGTGCACAAATGTATTTTTCTTTTTTAAACCATTGAAAAGAGTACTCCTGCCTTCACCTACTTCTCAGTAGGTGGTCTTGAGACTTAAAACACTGCCGCAAATAAATTATATCCTTCTCACTGAATTCTACTCATTAGAAATGGCTCCTTTCCAGAATTAATCCACAAAACAATTGCCATTTTCTAACATTGTGGAGTTGAATGATCTACTACTTGGTACTTGGGCAAAAGTGAATGAGTAAAACTGTGAGAGAATTTGGGTGACATCCTACTGAGAACACTAATCAAACTCTGGAACAAAGAAATTTTACAAACTTAGCAGCAAAGGCATAAAACATGTTTGATTACCTAAAAATGTTAAATTCCATATTATATATATAAGGTGCGTCTACAACAATAGGTTACACTGTATATTATGTAAGGAGAAAATTTTAAATCAATTCATAAAAACACTAAATAGGCCAGGCATGGTGGCGCATGCCCGTAATCCCAATGCTTTGAGAGGACAAGGCAGAATGATCACTTGAAGCCAGGAGTTCAAGACCAGCCTGGGCAACATAATGAGACCACATCTCTACAAAAGAAAAATGTAAAAATTAGCCAGGCATGGTGGCACTGACCTGGTAGTCCTAGCTACTTGGGAGGCTGAGGCGGGAGGATCACTTGAGCCCAGGAATTCAAGGTTGCAATGAGGAAAACAGCAAAATGTTTTATATTTAGGTAACTAGAATGTCTTACAAACTGAGTTTTAATCCCACCTAAATATTTGGAAAGCATTTTCACTCTGAGCTGGCCAATTCCCTCTGCAAAGGCTAAACAGACCCATCTCAGGCCTGATTGACTGAGAACAGTGATTTCCAAAGCAGGAAACAATCTGACTGGGACATATCAACATCTGATACGGCAATTTCCTTTTCTGAATGCATGTATTTGTATTAAACTGGGGAACATTTCTGTACCTGGTTTGTTAGCTAGAAAACCATGCTCTTTGGTAGTGTTTTCACAGTTGGGTAGCATTAAACGAGTGCAAGTATGAGCTGTACAGAGCACTATTTCAACTTGTTCTTTTTTCTCATCTCAGTATTTTTGGATAATCAAAAAATGTTTATGGTATAATCAAAATTGAATTTCATCCCAAGGAATAAATAACCACAGAAATTCTATAGGTTTGTCATTAAACATATACCCAAACAGTGAAATGAAATTGATTATATATTAGAATGGGTATTTCAGAAACTCCAAACCACTAAGCATGAATGATGTTATTTGTAGATTAAATTCTCTTTTTTATTCCAAGACTGAAGATAAACATAGTATAGTGTTTGAAGGATTTTGTAAGACAAGCAAACTGAAGATTAAGATAAATAATAATAGGAGAACAGCACCATCTCTTCCCTTTTAAAAATACATATTTAACAACTGAGCTTATACCAGAAGCAAAAATATTTTGAATTATTGAAGAGCTCAAATTCAAACTGCCAAGATAATGACATGTAAACCCTCATAGGTATGATATTTTCATAAGCAATCTCAACCATAGGATTAAATTTTGCCTTAATCCAAAATTTACCTTAACCATTTATTTTACACACACACACACACACACACACACTCTCTCTCTCTCTCTCTCACATATAACAGTATAGAATAATGCATATAATGTATATATTAAACTTGGTAGATGAGAATTTTTCTTTATTTAAATACTTCTCTCACTCTGATTAATAACTTTCAAATATTAAAACATTACATTGGCCAGGTGTGGTGGCTCATGACTATATTCCTAGCACTTTGGGAGGCCTAGTTCAGAAGATTGCTTGAGCTCAGGAGTTGAACACCAGCCTAAGCAACAAAGCGGGACTTCGTCTCTACAAAAACTAAGAAAATGAGATGGGCATGGTGGTGCATACCTGTGATCCCAGCTACATGGGAGGTTGAAGCAGGAGGATTACTTGAGCCTAGGAGGTAGCTGCAGTCGACTGTGATCATGCCACTGCACTCCAGCCTGGGCGACAGAGTGAGACCCTGGTCTCAAAAAAAAAAAAAAAAAAGAACTTTAAAGCATTAAATTTGTAATTTCAGTGACTGACTTATAAGGGATAATTCATTCTGGACTTTTGCACAAAACAGTATCACTAAAGTAAAAGACAAAATCATTTATTAATAAAAGGATATATTTTATCAAATACAGTAAGTCACCACGTACTGAAGAATATGGAGATAATTTTATTCATATGAGAAAAAGCAAACTGTGAGCCAGATAACATACGCTAATGATGTGGGAAAATAAGCAAAGTTAGGTCATCTAATAAAGCTAAATTAAGTTGGATAATTATTACCTAGTTTATTTCTGAGCAGACAACCCACACCATAAATATGAAATGGTTAAGCAGCATGGACACAGTGCTGTTTCTGTAGGAAAGCTAGGAGTGAATGCAGTTGTTGGTTGACTTGCCCTTCTTAAGCAGCGTACCAGGCTTCCCTTTTCTGCAGTTAAAGTCAATGGAGAATTGTCTGTGAGTGTGCAGATGCATCATCTCTCAGTACAGGAAGGTGCTCTTGTCTCTGGTCAAATTCTCACTAAGGTATTGTTGAAACCCCAAAGAAGAGGAACTCAATCAACGGACGTCTTATTTCAGTGTCACAAAGAGCTGGTAATCTAGCTTGTTGGCTTCCACATCCAGATTTGCCAATTATTTGCTCTGTGATAAAACACTTAGCTCTCATTTCAGCAGTCTAAAATAAGGAAGCTCTGCTGCAAGGATGGTTGTAGGTTTAATTAATCTTAAGGAGCTCTGAAATCCCTGTCTACATGGTTAAATAAATAATACATGAAGGATTCTGGTCTTCTAGAAAGGGAAAAATAGGCTAGAAAAGTCTTGCCATAATGAACACATGCCACAAATGTGATTAACTAAGGGTTACTTGCAAAAATTAAAAAAGAAGGTAAATTAGCTTAGAAAGCAACCCTGACAAAATATAACCACCTAATGGTCAGCATTGTTTTGGTCATTTTAAATGTGAGAAACTGTCAGTACCTGAAGAATTGGAAGGAGGGAGTAACATGTTGTTTGAAGGGAAATAATATAAGTAATGCCACTTATTCAGAACTTACTGTATTATAGGCATTTTCTGGGAGCAGTGTATACATATTATTTTATGTAATCATTACAACACCCTTGAAAGATGGGTGTTATTTTCTGAACCAATGAGCACTATGAGTTTCCTTAACTTGCCCAAGTTGATGAGCTATTAAGGGGCAGAGTCAGCATTTAAACCCAGATGTGCTGTGACTCTGAACCTATAATTGTCACTCTAGGTTACAGGGGGATGAACTAGACTGAGTTTCAATACTATTCCAACAGGAGGACTTGCCTGATAGTGGCTATGCACAAAGAAGATAATTAATTCCCTGGAAGCTTTATCCAGTGAGGGTTTTGCTTATCTCTTAGGATGAACTAATAAGAAGCTGTTCATAAGTGGAGAGCCCTAGAAAATTCCAAAAGACATAGAGTCATTTCGCGGAAAATACTGGACTTTATATGAACAATCCTAAGAAAAAGATGAAACTCATTCGATGGCTCATGTTGCACAAACTGCTTATGAGGAACAAAATTATATTTACCACAGTCACTGGAAGAAGATGGTTGTTAGTTTACTGTACAATAAAAAAGTTATCAGTGATGATTTAAAAACATATAGGTATTTCTTAGTGTCCATATGTTTTATGCTATGTCTTACTTTATAGTACGGGTCTTAAGCTATAGTCCCAAAATGAGTAACTGACATTTCATTGAGTGAAATTAATTCCACTTTGTTGTAGTATTTTTAAAAACTTAAGTGCAATAAATATTTACCAAATGACAAATTTCCTAGAAGAAATTCTGAAAACTTTTTTTTACATATTTAAAAAAATGGATAAATATTATAATACCAAAAAAGAAATATGAAACTGAAGGACTTTCTGGCATGAAAGTAATTGTTTGGAAAGCACATCCTTTATTATGGTACAGATGGAGAAGGAAAGAGTGTTCTTAGCCGGGCGCGGTGGTTCACGCCTGTAATCCCAGCACTTTGGGAGGCCGAGGCGGGCGGATCACAAGGTCAGGAGATCGAGACCACAGTGAAACCCCGTCTCTACTAAAAATACAAAAAATTAGCCGGGCGCGGTGGCGGGCGCCTGTAGTCCCAGCTACTCAGGAGGCTGAGGCAGGAGAATGGCGGGAACCCGGGAGGCGGAGCTTGCAGTGAGCCGAGATCGCGCCACTGCACTCCAGCCTGGGCAACAGCGTGAGACTCCGTCTCAAAAAAAAAAAAAAAAAAAAAAAAAAAAAGAGTGTTCTTAAATAAAAGTGATTTTTAAATGTAAAATAATTAACAATCAGTGTCAGGTAGTAGAAGGAGCAGGATACCTGGGTTTTAGTTCTAGTTCTTTCACCAACTACATCTTGGATTAGTTGCAAAAACAAAGGGGTTGAACTTGATGGTCTCAAGTGTCTTGTGCAGCTCAGAATTCAATATGTCTATATTTCCTAAGAGCAAGATGAATAGCTCACACAATATTTTCTCAAGCAAGGGTAGAATCATTATGGCTTTGAGTCATTGAAATGTTCCCTGGACAAGCTACTCTGGAGGTACCATATGAGATCTTTCCTTGGCTCAGTGTGTAGAGATGATGTAATGTTTTAAAAGGCCCCACCTTGTTTGGTGAAATCACTCTATCATGGAGTACTGGCCTGACAGCTCTGAGAAGAGTTGCCAAAGTGGGCTGCAATATGAGGTTTTAAAGTTCTATTATCATGCTGCAAGAGGAATTTGGAAAAAATCAACATTCCAATATATTGAGAATGAAAAATATTACGATCTACCCCCATTTGTGGCACTTACTATGGCAGGGTCTGTTCTGTGTAAAACATGCAATCAAGCAGATAAAGTTTTATAAGCTTATGAAGGAACTTCATCTAGGAAGAGAGAAGTCCCAACAATCTCACTACCCTTATCATCTGCATTTACACAATGAGTTTCTTTAGGGAAACCATCTTGAAGCTTCTTCCAAGTAATGTGGAAAGGTTGGCACTTAGCCATGGTTAAAGAATCAACAAGGTTTTCTATGTGGGTGGGGGAAATTGCTTTGCTACACAGACAACAGGAATATTCTCTCAATGTAATGATAGGATAAACAGAAGTAAATAAGCTTCTCACTTTTTGGCACTCCCTCTCTCTCTTCCCCATCGTCTCTTTTTCTTACCTGTATTGTTTTAAAACCAAGAGGTATATGAAAGAACAACAGATCAAAGAGACACATAGGTGTCCTTGCTTAGCTTTTGCTCAAACTTTGATTTTTTTCTCTTTGAAGTCATAAGTCAGTTTTTTCCCTTTTAAAGATTTGGGCAGTTAATTTTCAGTTTAGAAATCTAGACCAGGTAATCATCATTTATGGTTCATAGGCCAGATATATTGCATGTTTCCTAACTTTACCATCCCCAATAAATCAGCAAAAAATGAGGCATATTTATCCTTGCAATATCTATCTGTAGATCATAAACCCAGCTCATACACCAAGAACTATGCTAGGTACTGAAGGTACAAAGCCTAAAAAAATGATTATGGATCTTATCGTTAAATCAAAATCGATGACTAACGGATGTAGATATAAAGCTGATTTTTCTTCAACAACCCAATCAAAACATCTCTCACATGATCACTGTATATCATCAGGCTCAATTACTTAATCTATTGAGGTCACTGCTACAAATAATTTTCAAAAAGCTATTTTGATAATAGTCTTCAAAATTGGCATTACATTTTAAAATGTTTACTATTCATCAAATCTTCACCCTTGAAAGTAAGTTTAATTTTGGGGGTAAAACTGAAGCCATTGAGCCAAGTCTTATAAATAAGGATTGCTTGTAATAAGGATTGCAGTAAGTCAAACTGAGATATGTCTCTAAAGTAATAAGACTAATTCTGATATGAGGCTTGTGGAAAGTAGAGGAGAGATGATAAGGAAAGCACGTTGCAACAACAATTTGCTTGGTTAACAACCCTGAAAGGCTGATCAACTAGATCGCTAACTGAGGGTACAAGAGATTTGAATAATTTGCTTATTGTGAACTCAGTAGAACGAATAGTAGAATCCATAGTAGAGCTTTTATGTGAGGATGTACTCACTGAGATGGAGCAATCACTGCTTGTCTGGGCTGGACTAACCAAAATGGCAGGTTTTACAGTGAAACACAGATGAAAGACTAAAATGATGGATTATGTTAATGAAGAGGAAGGTTCTGTGTATCTTTAGATTAAATGAATATTATAAAATTTCAGTTTTACTGAAAGGGTTGACAACAAAAGCATTTTGCTAAAATCAAAATAAATGATGTATTCTAATTATATTAAATGATAAAGAGAAATAGAGGTGGCACTATTCTCTTTCACATTTGTTGCAAAATTGGGATTCATAAAGTAATTAAAAGCAATTGCTCATAAACATCATTCAACTTTTCCTCACTATCATCCCTTTTAAAAACTGGAATTTCTGTGCAAGGTATTATTTACAGAGTCCTTTTATAAGAAGGATTTTATAAAATTATATAATAGATACATTTATATTCATCTATTCAAATTAAATACTTGAGATACTTTTGGGATGATGCAGCTTAAGTTGTCATGGCATTTTTTCAGTTTTCAAATAACTTTCATAGTAATTTGAAATAGAGACAGGAAGGTGTATCAGTCAGTGTTCTCCAGAGAGAAAGAAACAATAGGGGATATATATATATATAAAAAATATGGAATATATATACGTGTGTGTGTGTGTGTATATATACATATATATATATATATATAGAGAGAGAGAGAGAGAGAGAGAGAGAATTGGCTTATGCAGTTGTTGGGGCTGGCAAGTCTGAAGTCTGCAGGACAGGCCTGCAGGCTGGAAACTCAGGCAAAATTTCTGTATCTTAACGCAGAATTCCTTCTTCTCAGGGAAATCTCAGTTTCTGCTCTTAAGGCCTTCAATGGATTGGATGAAGCCCACACATATTATCAAGGGTAATCTTTTTTACTTAAAGCCAACTGAATAAAAATCTTAATCATATCTATAAAATACCCTCACAGGTTTTTTGCCCCCATTTGTCAAATAAGAACACAGAGGCTCAGTTAAGTTAAGCAATCTGATTAAGTCACCCATCTAGGAATTGATAGAAGCCAGGTTGGAGTTCATATTCTGCCTCCCAGGTCAGGATTTCACCAACTCCATTCTATCACCCCTCTTGAATGTTTGCAGTGGGGCCTATAGCTCTTAGTTTTAAATTGGATAATTATTTCCTTAATTACAATGAATTTTTAAAAATGTTTTGTGATTATTTAGCTAGCATAAAATGTTTGTTCTTGATTGAAAACGTTATCTTCTTGGTTTGTGTCATTTATTCTTTCATTTAGTCATTTCACTTGAGCTACATGAATCAAAATGGTTCAATAGAGCCTATTGTTCTACTTGTCACATAGAGAATTACTTTGGTGCAATGGTATCCTCTAAGTATACTACCAGACAAGGGAGCCCAGAGGTCCTGGAACAGAAAGGTTCACAGACACAATAAAGATGCTCAAATTACAGTTTATTAAATCACACAGTGTGACAAAACCTGGGAAAAGAGATGGAGTGGGTTAACACACTTAGAACAGGTTATAAGTGGGGGTACCACACTAACCTGAATCCCTTATGCAGAATTCATATGTCCTGTCTCTCTCTTTGCTGCATCAAGTTTCCCAGCTTTTGACGTGTCTATGAGGATCATAGTTTAGACTTGAGTAAGCAGCCCACTAGTGGGAGATGTTCAGGGCCAATACACACTTGATCTATTAGAAAATGCAGGGGCAAGTGCACCAGACCTATTAGCCTGCTGAGCCTGGTTTTTATCTGTGTTTCTTGAGTTAACAGCATGTGGGGCTGGGCGCATTGGCTCACGCCTGTAATCCCAGCACTTTGGGATGCCAAGGCAAGTGGATCACAAGGTTAGGAGATGGAGACCGTCCTGGCCAACATGGTGAAACCCCATCTCTACTAAAAATACAAAAATTAGCTGGGCGTTGTGGCACGCACCTGTAATCCCAGGTAATCGGGAGGCTGAGGCAGGAGAATCACTTGAACCAGGGAGGTGGAGGTTGCAATGAGCTGAGATCGCGCCACTGCACTCCAGCCTGGGTGACAGACTGAGACTCTGTCACAAAATAAAATAAAAAAAAGAGCATGTGGGACCAGAATAGGATCATATGTTCTCATGGCCCAGCTATATCATGATCATGAATTGGTCTTTATATGTCTTTCTATCTTTAAGTAACATTTTCCCACCATATTTTTACTAACTATCTTTGGCAGGTCTTAGAGACTACTAATTTACTCTTGATATTTTCATGTTATGATTTTTCCTGTCTTTACATGCTACTGTTTACTCATTATCTATCCTTAACACATTCTGTGCGCTTCACCTCTAAATCATAAGCTCATAGTTTAATTACTGTGTATACTCTATGCTTTTTATGAGTTTCACCCTTACCACTTGTTCTCTTGTCTTTTATAAGCATTATTAAATATTCTCAAATAATTTACACATTACAGTACTGGAAGAAATAATAACTTTTATAAAGCTGAATATCAATAGAAAGTCTTAAGAATAAATCATAAATTACAATGTCACTATCAAATTTTACTGATAGCATCAAATCAAATTAGATTTTTATAATGAGGAGGGCATGTACCACTGGACTAGCAGAGGACATGAAGGCCTGCCTTTGAGATTTACTTCTGGAGAATCCAAATGATAAATATAACTTCTCATGAATTAATCCAATTTCTCAGATCCTTAGTTTTGAAAGTGAAGTATTATGACTGTAAATACAGAGATCTTTCTATCATATGACTTGAAACCAAACACAAAAATAAACATGAACTGGATATGGTCTTTGAGTTTGAGTAGCTCCAAGTAGAGAGGGAAGGGAACCCATAAATAAGTAATTAATATCAGAATGAACAATGTCACAAAATCATGGAAGAGGAAATACCACTCCTAGCCGAATAGCAAAAACCTCCTAAGTGGAGTCATTGAAGTTGGATTTGATAAATAGAAGTTTGCAAGGTGGTTAGCTGAGAAGGAGAAAAGACAGTACAAACTATGCAAGACAGATATGAAGGAATAAAAGAGCATAGCATGGAAAAGGCATGGGGCAAGTTTGGAATGGCTGCAGTGTAGGTTTTCTTAAAATTAGAAGATGAATACATATGGAAAGGAAACTTGTGTCCGTAACATAGAGGGCCCCACAGGACTTTGTTAAGGGGTTTGTACTTTATCTTAAGATAGTGATGAATTATAAAAGAAGTTTTGACATAATCAGATTTGTCTCCCCAGATATCATCCAATTTGGGTCAGACAGTTCAGATTCTGATCTTGGTTTTGACCTCAGGCTTCGGGTAACTATTGTTTCCTGTTCTGTCTAACGAGCACCCATGATTCATCAGTAACATTTTTTCTTTTTTTTTTTTGAGATGAAGTCTCGCCCTGTTGCCCAGGCTGGAGTGCAATGGCATGATCTCGGCTCAATTTAATATCCGCCTCTCAGTTTCAAAAGATTCTCCCACCTCAGCCTCCTGAGTACCTGGGATTATAGGTGCACACCCAGCTACTTCTTGTATTTTTAGTAGAGACAGGGTTTCATCATGTTGGCCAGGATGGTCTCGATCTCCTGACCTCAGAATCTGCCTGCCTCGGCCTCCCAAAGTGCTGGGATTTCAGGCATGAGCCACTGCGTCTGGCCTAATAACATCTTTTTATAGTCCCCAGCCAGCATTCCATTTCCTCCTTCAATCACACATAAAGCAACACACTTCGTACTTTTTGGTTATACTGCAGGTTGAAGTTTTCCCTTGTATCTATGTGTGCAAATGTCAACTATCTCTTTACAAAACTGAGTCTGATTCTTTCCATGAAGTTCTCTTGAATTGAAAAAAATTTTGTAGAGTATCAGCTTAGAAATCATAGTTCCACTTCCTCATTCCATTCTACACTGATTCTCTATAACAATTTGGAAAATGTCTTTCATTATTTAGTTCTTAGTTATATCTTATGCACAGTTCCCTTATAGTTTTACTTGTAAGTCTTATTGCCTGGAAGATTTTTTTTTTAATAACTACATGCATTTAGTGTATTCATTTAATTTTAATAACAAAACTCTAAGAAATAATATCACTAACTTCTTATGCAGCTGAAAATAGCAAACCATGGATTTTTATAAGAGTAATTATAGGAATTAAGACATACAATCAAGGGTACAGAAAACAAATGGCTGACTTTAGTTATTCTTGTGAAAATTGTTGTGAAATATGGCTTAAAATAGAAAACAAGAAAGAAACAGACTTCTGGTAACAGATTAAATTAATTGACCTCCAAATTGTAGGCACTTCTGTTCATTTCTGAAAAGGCTGTTTTATCTCCCACCTGAACACATTGAAACTCTCCTTTTGTTGTGAATGACATGTATTCAGCTGCCATTCAGGGATGGAAAACACCCCTTTTGATTGGTACCTGGAAACTTTAGAGCTTCTGGACTGAACAAAAGAGTTTTTTACGAATACAAAGGTTCAAATGTCTGTGTTATCTCTCAACTCTTCAGGAAGCAACTACTACTCTACCAGGGACTTATTTTTAATGCTTGAAACCTGTTAATGAAATATTAAGAATTATATATGTTATGATTAAAACTTCATTCTGCATTAGCTTTATTCACTAGTGAGATGTGCCAAAGCAAATTTGATTTTAAGATTTGAGTTAAAAAAAAAATATTTAGACAACTTCAAATGGAAAAGAGTAAAACTGGAATATGAATTTGAAAGAGTTTTTTTTTTGTTGTTTTTTTTTTTTTTTTTTTTTTTTTTTTTAGTAATACTTATTCAGTGCCTTATGTACATGACACTACTCTAGGTAATATACACAATTAAATTTTCAAAGAATCATGTGCAGTGGTTTTATAATTAAATCAATAAAAAGAACAGCCAACAATTCCAGACTCAACAATTTGAAGTATAGGGGAAAAATGTTTAGAGAAAGTAAAGAGAGTAGTAAATTCAAGTACATAAACATCTTTTTTTTTTTTTTTTTTGAGATGGAGTCTTGCACTGTCACCCAGGCTGGAGTGCAGTGGTGTGATCTCCGCTCACTGCAATCTCCACCTCCCGGGTTCAAGAGATTCTCCTGCCTCAGCCTCCCAAAGTGCTGGGATTACAGGCGTGAGCCACTGCACCTGGCTGTACATAAACATCTTAACTTCTATACAACATAAAGTCCATGAGGCAGTTCAAAAACAACAAAATAAGAAAAATATTTACTGACAGAAACTCTGAGTGTATTTTACCATAACATTCTATTTTTTAAATTAACATCATCTTTTGAAACTTTTACTCATACCTAAGGCTGTAGTTCATTTTTAAAAATTTCTCTACAACACCCTAGTGTACCATAATTTATTTATTTATTTGACTCTCAATTAATATTTAAGATGTTTCCAGATTGACGTTATTTAAGACTTACTCATATCTTTTGATCATTTTTCTATGTATAATTTTCTGGCTTTTTCTAAGTAATTTGTAAGAATATGTTTTCTGTATTCTAATTCATTGTCCGTTTTATGTAAACAAATAACTTTCTCCAAGGTTTTGCTTATCTTCCCTTTTGATATTGTGGGGTTTTTAAAATTTAACTTAGCAAAACTTTAAAAATTTTATTTTGAGATAAAGGTAGATAAACTGATGGTGTGTTTCGATGGACAGAAGTTCATAATTGTAATGTAGCTTAATTTATCAACGTTTTCCTTTCTGATTACTACTATTTAGAGTCTTATTTTTAAAATCTTCTCTATTTGATATCATGAATACTATCTCTTTTCACCTAAAATGTTCATAATTTTGCCTTTTATATTATGGATTTGTTATTATTTTTTAGTATGATGTGAAATAGGGGTCCAATTTCACGCATTTTTAAAATGTTTTCTTCTCATTCACAGTTTTTCTAGAGCCACTTATGGGAAAGTTCCTCTATTCTTTGCTTAGCTCCTGGACCATCTCTGTCACAGATAAATGTCTATAAAATGTGAGTCTTTCTTTGAGGTCATATATTTCTTTCTCCTTGGTAAATATTTTTAACTGTTTTATCATACATGTTGCCACCAGGTAGAAAGGCAATTGACTATTTAACAATTACTTCTAGCTGACAACCTTGTTAATATTAATACTTTGTCTAAAGATTACCTTATGTTTTCAGTATCAACAATCAGCTCCAAGTAATGACAGTTTTATTTTTTTCTTTCCAGTCTTGATAGATTTCTTTCTTTTTATGTCCTGATTACAGTGGCTAGGACCTCCAGAACAATGTTGAAAAGAAATGCCATTCATGTGCATCCTTTCTTATTTCTAACTTTAAAGGGAATACTTCCAATGTATCACTGTTGAGTATGATACTTGATGTATTTTGTGTCTGTGTGTGTGAAGCTATCTTTTCCAAAATTAAGGGAAGTTTCTTTCTATTTCATGGAAAGCATTTCTCAAGAATGGTTGCTAAATGCTGTATTTTGTGTTTGTATGTGTGAAGATATCTTTTACAAAATTAAGGGAAGTTTCTTTCTATTTCATGCAAAGCGTTTCTCAAGAATGGTTGCTAAATGTAATAAAATGCTTTTTCTGCATCTATCATGATAATAGTAAGTTTTCTAAAAGATATTCTAATCAAACAAAACTATTCTTGTATAAACCAACTTTAATTTGATGTATCACCCTTACTTATACATGGTAGGACTTAGTTTGCTATCTCATTTAGGAATTATTCTTTAGTCAGAAGGGAGATTCAGCTTATCAATTCTCTCTCTCTCTCTTTTTTTTTTAATATTCTCATCTGAATTTGCTATCAAGCTCATACCAATTTTATTAAAGAAGTTGGGGAGTGTTCTTCCTTTTTATACTATCTGTATAAAATAAAAAAAAACAAAATAAAATATGTATTTATAAATCAAAATTATTTGTTCCTTAAATGATTGGTAGAACTCATAAAACTGGGCATAAAGTTTTCTTTATGGGACTATTTCAATCTAGTGATTTTATTTTGATTTTTTTTATTGCTACATTGTCATACAGATGTTCTATTTCTTGCCATATAATTTTATAGAGTTCTATTTTAGATTGGTAACTTGTATTTTTCTAAAGATTAATCTGTCTTACCTATATTTCAGTATTTCAAATTTCACACCATTAAGTTGTTTACAATATTTTAGATATATCTGCTATATATTTTTGTTAGTTTATTAATTCCCAATTTTTAAAGTTGTGTCCTTTATCTTCTCTATTAGAGGTTATCAATTATATTAATCAGGCCAGACGCGGTGGCTCACGCCTGTAATCCCAGAACCTTGGGATGCTGAGGCAAGTGGATCACCTGAGGTCAGGAGTTTGAGACCAGCTTGGTCAACATGGTGAAACTACGTCTCTACTAAAAATACAAAAAATTAGCCGGGCATGGTGTCACACGCCTGTAGTCCCAGGTACTCAGGAGGCTGAGGCATGAGAATCGCTTATACCCAGGAGGCAGAGGTTTCAGGGAGGTGAGATTGCACCCCTACATTCCAGCCTCGGTGACAGAGTGAGACCCTGTCTCAAAAAAAAAAAAAAAATTATGTTAATCATTCCAATTTTGTCTTTGTTAAAATTCTACATTTTCTCTTCTATTTTCATTTATGTCTTGTCTTACATTTATCATATCTTTTCTGTTACTTCTTTGAGTTTATTGTGTTGTTCTTTTTCTAATTTGTTAAATTAGATCCTTATGTCATTAATTCTCAACTTTTCTTCATTATAATAAACATTTAAATTTAAAATAAATTTACCTGTATAAATTATAAGTAGTATTTATATTACTTACATTACTCTTCTAAGTATAATGTTTTCAAATTTCTATTAGAAGTGTTTTTAAATTTCTAAATATTTGAAATTATTTAAATTATATTTTTGTTATTATTTTCTACTTAACTGCATTTTAATTAGAGAATGTGGTACTAGAATTTAATTCCATCCTGGCTTTTGAAATTCCAAAAATACACATTTGATTTTTTTTTTGTTTTAATTATGTTTACTTCTTTCTTTGCTCACCATTCCTCTCACAACACAGAAATTTCTGAGATCACTTTCCTCGCCTAAGTTTCTTTAGTGAGTTTCTTTTGTAATATCATCCCAAAAATATGATATTGAAAGTAGAGGAAAGAAAGCCCAGCTCACCTACAAATGAGTGATGCTTACATTGGCAGCTGCCCCAAAGAGCAATAATGGAAAGAAGATACTGGAATGACATCTACAAAATGCTGAGAAGAAATAACTGTTGTATTAATCCATTTTCATACTGCTATGAAGAAATACCTGAGACTGGGTAACTTACCAAAAAAAAAAGCTTTAATGGGCTCGCAGTTTCACATGGCTCGGGAGGCCTCACAATCATGGTGGAAAGTGAAGGAGGTGCAAAGACATGTCTTACACGGCAGCAGGCAAGAGAGTATGTGCAGGGAACTGCCCTTTATAAATTCATCAGATCTTGTGAGACTTATTCACTATCACAAGATAGTGTGATAGTGGAAAAAAGTACATATGGAAAAAACCTGCCTCCATAATTCAATTACCTCCCATGACATGTGGGGATTATGGGAATCACAACTCAAGATGAGATTTGGGTGGGGACACAGCCAAACCATATCAACTGTCAAATGTTGAATTTTATATTTCAGTGAAACTGTCTTTCAAGGGAAAGGGGGAAAAAAAAGAAGAAAATATTTCCAACAAATAAACACTGGAAAAAATTACTACCAATAGAGGCAATATTTGAAAAGATAATGGATGATAATTTTCATGAATTATTGCAGACATACAATATTTAGATTCAGGAAGCCAAAAGATCATAAACAAGATAAATAAAAATCAATCCACAATTTTCTCATTCTCCCTAATCATTCTAGACCCTTGAATGAAACATACACAAGGTCTTCTCACTCTATCCTTCACATCTCTTAAGATCTCTTTAACTATATTTCATCCCTTTGTCTTTTTTGTGCTATATTCTGTTATTCTTCTAGATCTATTTTCTAGGTCCATCTTTCTTTCTTCAGCTAGGTAAAATTTACTACTTAATCCATACACTGGGTTTTTAATATTAATTATTATAGCTACATTTCTAAACCTCTATTTGGTTCCTTTCAAAATCTGATTGGCCAGTTTCAATTGTCTTTTTTTCTGTCCTCCTATTTTCATTTCCATTTCCATTCCACCAAGGTGTTGAGAATGGGAAAAATTGGGAGTGTGGCTGTGATTTCCAATAAGAAACTATGTCTGTTCTGCCCTGGTAAACCTATTCTATTCCACTGGTAAACCTCTTGCATCATGAAGATATTGAAAGGCACTTTCCACAACAAAATGGAAATCTCTCCACTAATGGCATACATTTCTGTGATAGCAAAATGAAATTATCAAACCTTTCTCTATGATATATGTGCCACCCAGATGTCAATATTTGTTTTGTTTTCTGCACGTGAGTAATTTCATTCAATACTCTCTACATCAGTAGTTTCACTTATTGCTCTTTGTGATATTAAGTGACATCTCCCTTTTACTATTTATAAAGTGAATTTCCTGTATTTCAGCATTTTTGGTTTGTTTGTTTGTAGTAGCTGGCTACTTGGGTTTCTCAACAAAGATGTGACTTACAAATATTTTGCTTCTAAAAATGTAACTTTCTGGAAAAGGCAAAACTATAGATAGTTTAAAAAGATGAGTGGTTGACAGGGGTTCAGGGAAAAGAAGGGAAGGATAAATAGAGGGAGTACAGGGGATTTTTAAGGCAGTAGAACAGTGCCATATGATACTGTGAGCCCTGAATATCTGAGACAAGTCTTAGTTAATTTAGAAAGTTTGTTTCGCCAAGGTTGAGGACGTGCACCTCTGACACCAGCCTCAGGAGTTCCTGAGGACATGTACCCAAGGTGGTCAGAGCACAGTCTGGTTTTATATATTTTAGGGAGACATGAGACGTAAATCAACATATGTAAGATGAACTTGTCTTGGAAAGGCAGGACAACTTGAAGCAAAGCCAGAACAACTCAAAGCCAGGAGGGGACTTCCAGGTCATAGGTAGATAAGAGACAAAAGATTACATTCTTTTGAGTTTCTGATTAGCCTCTCCAAAGGAGGCAATCAGATATACATTTATCTCAGTTAGCAGAGGCGTGACTTTGAATAGAATGGGAGGCCGGTTGGCTCTAAGCAGTTCTCAGCTTGACTTTTCCCTTTAGCTTAGTGATTTTTGGGCCCCAAGATTTGTTTTCCTTTCACACACTGTAATGTGGATACATGTAATTGGACATTTGTCAAAATTCATACAAGGTATACCTCAGAGATATTGTGGGTTTGGTTCCAGAGCACTATAATAAGGTGAATATTGTAATAAAGTAAGTCACATAAATATTTTGGTTTTCCAGTGCATATAAATATTATATTTGGGCTGGGCATGGTGGCTAACGCTTGTAATCCCAGAACTTTGGGAGGCTGAGGCGGGCAGACCACTTGAGGCCAGGAGTTGGAGACCAGCCTGGCCAACATGGTGAAACCCCGTCTCTACTAAAAACTATGAAAAATTAGCTGGGCGTCATGGAGGGTGCCTGTAATCCCAGCTACTTGGGAGGCTGAGGCAGGAGAATCACTTGAACCCGGGAGGTAGAAGTTGCAGTGAGCCAAGATGGTGACGTTGCACTCCAGCCTAGGCAACAAGAGTGAGACTCTGTCACATACACACAAAAAAGCTATGTTTGGCTGGGTGCAGTGGCTCATGCCTGTAATCTCAGCACTTTGGGAGGCCGAGGTGGGTGGATTACTTGAGCTCAGGAGTTTGAGACCACCCTGGGCAACATGGCAAAAACCCATCTCTAAAAAAGAACAAAAAAAATTACCAGGGTGTGGTGACACACACCTGCGGTCCCACCTATAGAGGGATGCCTGCAGGGGATGCTGAAGTGGGAGAACTGCTTGAGCCTGGGAGTTTGAGGCTGCAGTGAGTCGTGATCACACCGCTCCAAGCTGGGTGACAGTAAATCAATGAATAAATAAATTTTATGTTTTTCTGGATGTTGTGGCAAGTATCTGTACTCCCACTCCTACTCAAGAGGCTGAGGTGGGAGGATCACTTGAGTCTAGGAGTTCGAGGCCAAGAAAGTGAGTTGGTCTCTGAAAAAAATTATTTTTACACTATACTATTGTCTATTAAATGTGTAAAAGCATTATGTCTAAAAAAATGTACATACCTTAATTTAAAAATATTTTATTGCTGGGCACAGTGATACATACCTGTAATCCCAGTTTCTCCAGAAAATTGCTTGAAGTCTAGGTGTTCAAGGATGCAATGTGCTATGATTGCACCTGTGAATAGCCACTGCACCAGCCTGTGCAACACAGCAAGACTTCATCTGTAAAGCAAAAACAATAACAAACAAACAAATAAATAAATAAAACTCTATTGGTAAAAAATGTCAACAGTCCTCTGACCCTTCAGTATGTTATGATCCTTTTCCTGGTGGAGGGTCTTGCCTTGGTGTTGAGGGCTGCCAACTGATCACACTGGTGGCTGCTGAAGGTTAGGGTGGCTGTAGCAATTGCTTAAAATAAGACAACAATGAAGTTTGTCACAATGACTTTTCCTTTCATGAAAGATTTATCTGTACCTTGTAATGCTATTCAATAGTTTTTTACCCACGGTAGAACTTTCAAAATTGAAGTCAATTCTCTCAAACCCTGCTGCTGCTTTATCAACTAAGTTTATGTAATATTATAAATCCTTTGTTGTCTTTTCAATAGTGCTCACAGTATCTTCACTGTCTTTACTTATCTATAAGAAGCAACTCTTCATCCATTAAATTTTTATCATGAGATTGCAGCAATTCACTCACATCTTCAGGCTCCACTTCACATTTTAGTTCTTTTCTATTTTTACCTTATCTGCAGTAACCTCCCCCACTGAAACCTTAAACTCCTGAAAATCATCCAAAGTCCTGTCGATGTTAATATTTTGACGTCCTCCCATGAGTCATGAATATCCTTAATGGCATCTAGAATGGTGAATCCTTTCCAGAAGATTTTCAGTTTACTTTACCTAGATTCATCTGAGGAATTATTATCTATGACAACTATAGCCTTACAAAACGTATTTCTTAAATAATAAGACTTAAAAGTCAAAATTACTCCTTGATCCAGGGTTTCAGAATGAATCTTGTGTTAACAGGCATAAAAATATTAATCTCCTTGTATATCTTCACCGGTGCTTTTGGGTGATCACGTGCATTATCAGTGAGCAGTAATACTGTGTAAAGAACCTTTTTCTGACTAGTAGGTCTCAATAGTGGGCTAAAATATTCAGTAAACCATGCTGCAAACCAATGTGCTGTCATCTAGGCTTTCTTGTTCCATTTACAGAACACAGGCAGAATCAATTTAGTATAATTCTTAAGGGCCCTAGGATTTTTGAAATGGTAGATGAATGTTGACTCCAAATTAAAGTCACCAGCTGCATTAGTCCCTAACAAGACAGTCAGCTTGTCCTTTGAAGTCTTGAAGCTAGGGATTGACTTCTCTCTGGCTATGAAAGTCCTAGATGACATCTTCCAATAGAAAGCTGTTTCATCTACATTGAAAATCTGTTGTTTAGTGTAGCCACCTTCATCAATTATCTTAGTTAAATCTGGATAACTTGCAGAGACTTCTACATCAACACTTGCTGCTTTGCCTTGCACTTTTACATTATAGAAATGGTTTCTTTCCTTAAACCTCATGAACCAACCTCTGCCAGCCTCCAAATTTTCCTCTGCAGCTTCCTCACCTCTCTCAGCCTTCATAGAATTAAAAAGGAATTTGGGTCTTGCTCTGGATTAGGCTTTGGCTTAAGATAGTATTGTGGCTGGTTTGATCTTTTAGCCAGACCATTGAAACTTTCTCTATATATGCGATAAGGCTTATATGAAGCAATAAGACTGTTTCACTTTCTATTTGTGTGTTCACTGGAGTAGTGCTTTCAATTTCCCTCAAGAACTTTTTCTTTGCATTAATAACTTGGCTAACTATTTGGTGCAGGAGGCTTAACATTTGGCCTGTCTTGGCTTCCAACATGCCTTCCTCACTAAACTTAAGCATTTTTAGCTCTTGATTTAAAATGAGAGATATGAGACTCATTATTTCACTTGAATGCTTAGAAGCCATTTTAGGGTTATCAACTGGGGTAATTTCAATGTTGTGTCTCAGGTAACAGAGAGGTCTGAAGAGAGGGACAGATGTGGGGGAGTGACCAGTCAGTGGAACTGTCAGAACACACAACATTTACCGATTGAACCTGCAGTCTTATATTGATGTGGTTTGTGGCAGCCCCCAAACAATTACAATAATAACATCAAAGATCACTGATCACAGATCAGTGTAACACATGTAATAATAATGACTCCTTCCACTGCCCAAGATGCCAAAATGAAAGAAGGCCAAGAGGAGGAAGGTGACTCCGGACCCTGCTATTGGGAAGAAGCAGGAGGCCGAGAAACGTGTGAATCCCGTTTGAGAAAAGGCCTAAGAATTTTGGCATTGGACAGGACATCAGCCTAAAAGGGACCTCACCCGCTTTGTCAAATGGCCCGGCTGTATCAGTTTGCAGTGGCAAAGAGCTATCCTCTATAACCCACTAAAAGTGCCTCCTGTGATTAACCAGTTCACACAGGCCTTGGAGCGCCAAACAGCGACACAACTGCTTAAGCTGGCCGAGTACAGACCAGAGGCAAAGCAAGAGAAGAAGCAGAGGCTGTTGGCCCAGGCTAAGAAGAAAGCTGCTGGCAAAGGGGACGTCCCCACTAAGAGACCACCTTCCTTTGAGCAGGAGTTAACACTATCACTACGCTGGTGGAGAACAAGAAGACTCAGCTGGTGGTGACTGCAAACGACTTGTATCCCATGGAGCTGGTTGTCTTCCTGCCTACTGTGTGTCACAAAATGGGGGTCCCTGACTGCATTATCAAGGGGAAGGCAAGACTGGGACACTTAGTCCACAGGAAGACCTGCACCACTGTTGCCTTCACACACGTTAAGTCGGAAGACAAAGGAGCTTTGGCTCAGCTGGTGGAAGCTATCAGGACCAATTACAATGAGAAATATAATGAGAGTCACCATCACGGGGAAGGCAATGTGCTGGGTCCCACATCTGTGGTTTACATTGCCATGCTGGAAAAGGCAAAGGCTAAAGAACTTGCCACCAAACTGGATTAAATGTATGCTGTTGAGTTTTCTGTATGTGAAAATAATTAAAAATAATACAAACTCTCAAAAAATAATAATGAAAAGGCTTTGAAATATTGGGAGAATTACCAAAACCTGACACAGAGACATGAAGTGAGCACAGGCTGTTGGAAAAATGGTGCCAATAGACTTGCTTGACACAGGGTTGCCAGAAACCCTCAATTTGTAAAAAATGCAGTATCTGTGAAGCACAATAAAGTGAAGTACAAAAAATGATGTATGCCTGTACAATACAAAGAATTAACACTAATGTTAATGGACGTCAGTTAAAAATAATGTATTAACATCGTTTTATCAGTTGTAACAAATGTACCACTAATGAAAGATATTAATAATAGGAGGAACTAGAATGTTGAGCGGGTATATGAGAACTTGGTTCTTTCCACTCAATTTTCTGTAAACCTAAAACTGCTCAAAAAATAAAGTCAATTAGTTTTTTTTTTTAAAGCCAACTTTGAATTTAAGTTGCTCTGAAGTTCTGCTTGCTGCTTTACCTCTAGATAGAAAATACTTCAATTTAATAGTAGAAAGCATCCATGTTGCTTTTTCTGTGAAAATCTGATTTTTTTTTTTTTAATCAGAGAGGTTATCATTCTTTTTTTGAAAGTGTGATGAATTTTATAACAGATTATGCACTGGTATGTAGATATAAATTGATAGGAGAAATAGTACAACTTACTTTTCCTATATTCATCATCAAAATTCCTATTCTTTTAAAATTTTGACTGCTTGTGTGGTTACCACACTCTCAGATTAATTTGTCCCAGCATGTAAAGACTCCCATGCTAAAAGTAAGTATTTTGGAAAATGTCATTTCTACTTTTTCTCTTTTAAGGCCTGTGTGAAACATATTTCTTCTAGAAAATGTTCTCTGACACTATACTTTACTAAATTACTGCCTAATGTTCTGAATTGTGCTCACTCTTCTCTCTGACTTCTCTTTGCAGCCAATAATAGCAGAAGCTCTTAACTTTATGCTAGACACTGTATGTGCTAAGCATTTTATTTACACTAATTTGATTTTGAGGATAATCCTTCCTGGTAGGTAGTGTGATTTCTAGTTTATGAAACTGAAGAAGCCAGGATTATGAATTAGGTCTTATTGAACACAAAAGCCTTCTGCTTTCAAGGACTTTGCTGTATGTGTTTTGTTAGCACGAACCCTCAGAGCATCTCTACTATTTTGTAAGTGTTAAGCTCTTGCCTGTGTGCATGTTGTATAACCACAATGAAATGGTAAACTCGGAAGGGAAAACACCATAAGTCCTATTTCTTTATTATCTGCCACTCCCAGTGCCTGCTGAATTCTTAGTCTAGTACTTTGTCCTGAAATTGCTAATGACCAACTCCAAAACTGATTTTTTAATTTTTTTAAATTACGGGCTCATCAAATTTAGAAAGACTGACTGGGCGCAGTGGCTTATGCCTATAATCCCAGTACTTTGGGAGGCCAAGGCAGGCGGATCACTTGAGGTCAGGAGTTCAAGACCAGCCTGGCCAACATGGTGAAACCCCATTTCTACTAAAAATGCAACAAAACAAAACAAAACAAATTAGCCGGGCGCGGCAGCGCGCGCCTGTAGTCCTAGCTACCCTAGAGGCTAAGGCAGGAGAATCACTTGAACCAGGGAGGCAGAGGTTGCAGTGAGCCAAGATTGCACCACTGCACTCCAGCCTCCGTAACAGAGCAAGACTTTGTCTCAAAAAAAAAAAAAAAAAAAAAAGAAATTCAGAAAGACTACTGCTTTCCACTGAAATATTTTTATTCAGTAAATTCGAAAACTCAAGCACCAGTGCTTTCTTAAAGTACAAAAATTCAGTAAGATAAGAGAATGTCTTAAAGTGTTTTTGATTTGCAAAGCATTTCTAATATATATAATCTCTTTTAATTTTGACAATGCAACCATATAGAATTTTCATTTTAAAATGAAAATTATTTTGCAAATATCTAAGTAACAAACCTGTACTTGTACTTGCTAAATCTATAAAAATAAAAATAAATACAATAAAAATTCTGAAACTCAGAGAAGTGAAGTGACTTGTTTGCACTTGGTAGTAATTAGGTGGATTCATACTCCAGCCTAAGTCCTCTGATTCCAAAGAGCAGATTACTCAATAATTCACAGTTTGTGTGTCTGAGTGTGTATTTATTTAAAAGTTTTTATTACAGCCAAATTATCATCCAGAAAGGTTGCTACCAGTTGATAGACAATGTAATGAAATGGTTAGAGCATTGACTCTAGAGCCACTTATTAGCTGTGAGACCTCAGTATAAGTTACTAAACCATATTGTGCCTCAGTTCAACTGTAAAATGTGGATGACAATATAGCACCTAATCATAGGGTTACTGTGAGGATTAAATGAATTAATATATGGAAAACACTGAGAACACATTTGTGATTCTATCAGAAAGCCATTATTAGTAACAATCTAAAGGGTCAAAAATGCCACTGACTTTTTGCCTTATTTTGCATTTTCCTAATTACTAGTAAGGTGAGCACCATTTTGTGTTGTTGTTGTTTGGTATGATCTCTTTTGTGAATGGTCAGCCCATATCTCTTGCTCATTCTGTAAACTTTTTTTAGTCTCTTCATTTTGATTTGTAGGAGCTTTACAACATATTCTTGGGCTGGGTGCAGTAGTTCACATCTGTAATCCCAGTTCTCTGGGAAGCCAAGGTGAGAGGATCACTTGAGCCCAGGAATTCGAGACAAGCCTGAGCAATATAGGAAGACTCCTTCTCTACAGAAAATTTAAATATTGGCTGGATGTGGTGTTGGACACCTGTGGTCCTAGCTACTCAGGAGGCTGAGGTTGGAGGATACCTTGAGCTAGTAAGGTGGAGACTGCAGTGAACCATGATTGCATTACTGCACTCCAGACTGGACTATAGAGTGAGAGTTTGTCTCAAAAACAAAACAAAACATATTTTGGATATGAATCCTTTGTAATACATATATAGCAATCTTTTGCCTTGTCACTTATTTTTAACTTTGTTCAAGTTGTCTTTTTTTGTAGCAGTTTAAAACTTTTATGTACTCAACTTGTCAAGTTTTTCTTTTAAAAACTTTTGATTTGTATCATATATTTTATATTTACTTCTAATACTTACATAGTTTTGGTTTTTATATGCAGATATTTTATACCCTAAAAATTAATTTTTGTGTATGGAGGGAGGGATCTCCCTCTTTCCCTCCCAAATGAGTAAGCATCATGACATGAGTAATTTGGAGTTTGATAATCTGTTCAAGTTTTATCACTTGTAATACTCACCCCTCAAATCTTCTCTCTGGTTTCCCCTCTGACCTCTTTCTAAAAGATAGGGATATTTTAATATCCTGATGATATTTTCTATCATCAGAGAGTGAGAGTGACAGAGAGAGAGAGAGCTGGTCTTCCTTCCTTTTTTTTATAAGGGCACTAATCTCATTATGAGGGCCACATACACATGATCTCATTATGAGGGCCACATCCACATGACTTCATCTAATGCTAATTATCTCCCAAGGGCCCCATCTTGAAATATTATCATATTGGAGGTTAGGGCATTAACATATGAATTTGGGGGTGGGGGACACAAATATTCAGTCCCTAAATTCCATCCTTGGTCCCCCAAAATACATGTATTTCTTCCATGCAAAATACATTCATTCCATCCCAATAGCATCAAAAGACTTAACTAATACCAGCATCAACTCTAAAGTCTAAAGTTCAAAGTCTCATCTAAATATCATCTAAATAAAATATGGGTGAAATTGGAGGTATGATATATACTGAGGCAAAATTCATCTCCAGCTGTGAACCTGTAAAATCAAAAAAGTTATATGCTTTCAAAATACCATGGTAGAACAGGCATAAGAGAAACATTTCCATTGAAAAATGGTTATTTCAGAAGAAAGAAAGGAGTGACAAGTCCCAAGCAAATCCAAGACCTGGTAAGGCAAATTTCATTAGATCTTAAGGCATGAGGATAATCCTCTTTTGCTTGATGCTCTGCTCTCTGGATGCACTGTGGTGGCTGCATTGCTCCTTGGTTCCAGGTCAGGGTCCCACCCCAACAGCTTTAGGCAGAGGCCATTTGGCTGGCTGAAACTAAGGTAGTGGCCTGGATCACCCTCTTAATCACCTTCAGGTTCATTGTTGCCTCTTCTTGATGAATAGTGCATGTTTGCAGACAAATGGCACTATCATCCCATCCTATCAAATCCAAGAGGTCTAAAAGCCTTCCTTTATTTCATCCCATCTCCATCCCCTTCAGCTCAAACTTGCAGTGTTTCTCTTTGTATAATTCCATAAACTCTTTAACAAGTGATAGCCTAGCAACACCTCTGGTATGCTTTTTACAATATGCTTTCTTATTTTTGCAATATGGTCAGCTGAGAACTTCCTAAATCTTCAAGTTTTGGGTTTTCTTGTGTGTAACAATTCCTTCTTTAATTCCTCTCTCTCCATTCACGTTTCACTATAAGCAATCAGGAAGAACTAAGCCACTTGTTCAACACTTTGCTTATAAATATCCTTAGCTAAATATCTAGTTTCATTGCAAGCAAGTTCTACCTTCCACAAAACACTAGTATACAATTTAGTCAAGTTTTTGTCACTTTATAACAAGGATTACCTTTCCTCTAGTTCTGATAACAGGTTATTCACTTCCATCTGAGACCTCACAAGAATCACTAATACCCATATTTCTAACATGTGCCTCAAAACTCTTCCAGCCTCTATCCAGTACACAGTTCCAAAGCCACTTGCACAAATATGTTTAGATATTTGTTACAGTAGTACTCCACTTTTTGGTACCTAAATCTGTTTTAGTCTGCTTGGGCTGCCATAGTAAATACCTTAGATTGGGTGGTTTAAACAATGGAAATTTGTTTCTCATAATTCTGGAGTCTGGAAAATGCAAGATCAAAGTGCTGGCCTATTCATTTCCTGGTGAGGGCTTGCTTTCTGCCTTGCAAATGGCCACCTTCTTAATGTGTCATTACATACCTTTTTGTGCATGTGTAGGGAGACAGAGACAGAGAGAGGGAGAGCAAGCTCTCTAGTGTCCGTTTTTACAAAGGCACTAATCCCATCATGAGGGCCTCATCCTCATGGCCTCATCTAACCCTAATTATCTCCCAAGAACCCTGTCCCTTCATACTATCACACTGGGTGTTAGGACTTCAACATATTAATTGGGGAGGTGGGGGAGACACAAACATTTAGTCCATAACAGTTACTATTATAGGGCATCAGGTCACATGTTGCTCATGCCTTTCCAACTCAGACAGCCTTAGGACTGGTGTGAGTTTCAAAGGAGAGAGCAAAGGTCTTCTTGACCCCTCAAAGCAACATTGTGCAGTCTGGAGAATTTGTCATCATCTGCCACCTTGAAATTAAGCCTATGAGAAAGCAAAAGCTTTCTCATAGAGTACCTGTTGTAGGCAGTAGCACTTTGTGGATTTGGGAATATCAGTAACTTGGCTCTACTTTCCAGCAAGAATGGCATACAGTGTAGTACCTGTTGTGGCTGGGAGAGTAAGGAGCATCATAGCCATTCTTCTTCATGGTTACCAAGTGGATTTCCCTCTCAAAGTCCATCTCCTTCAGTGTCTGATGCATGCCACATTCTGGAGATAGCACCAGAGACCTCACCTACAGGGCCTGGGCACTGCCATTCTGGCCTTGGCCTCTATCTCAGGCTTAGGCCCCAGCCTGTCAAGACATGACATTTTTAAAGCACTCCACCCACCCACCAGTAAAAACAAAACAAAATAATGTGGTGTTTAGATTAATTAGGAAATTAAAATAAGTAGAGAATATTATTATTGATGCATGATGTTGCCAAATAAAAACATCAAATATGCATTAATGAGGACTACAAGAAGCTGTGACAAGCAATAAAAAATAATAATCCATCATGGTTCACATGTTTGCATACTATTCTATGTAAACCCATAGATTTTATTTATATTTAAATTTATAATTTTATTTATATTATATTTATTTATATTTAGACTTTTTCCGAGTCTAATATCTCACTCCAGAATATGATAGATATTTAGTGTGGTGAAACTTTCCTTTTGTGTGTGCGTGTGTGTGTGAGACTCTGAATTGCTTCACAGATTTAAAATAAGCAGGATCAAAATAAAACCTATGGGCACATCTACATACCCTGGATGTGCAGTAAAACGTGCTGCCGCTTAATTGATGAAACTGCGTTCCAAGAGCAGCTAGTGTTTCCTTAACTAATATTCATGTTAGTTAACGTTTGGACTTGAAGAAGTTGCCATTTATTCATCCTTTTGTTCAGTGAACAGTTATAGAACACCTTCTTTGGGCTACTGCTTTATAGTAAGCACTGGACACCAACTAGGGAACAGGATGCAGAATCTGTACTTTGCTAGAGGTTACAGTCAAGTGAGTGGAGTTTACTGTCAAGTAGGACAGAAAAAATAATACATTGAGAAGACATGAATTTAATAAAGAACAAGAATTATGAAAGTGATCCAAGTGGAGATAAGTTTAAACAGGAGGCTCAAACTGTTACAAGGATAGGGAAATTGTGAAAATAGCATGGAAATTTCAGGTATGGGGATGGCAAATACAGTGCTTAGAAACAAACCATATATATATATATTTTTAGAGATGGGGTTTCACCGTGTTAGTCAGGCTGGTCTCAAACTTCTGACCTTGTGATCCACCTGCCTTAGCCTCCCAAAGTCCTGGGATTACAGGCATGAGTCACTGCGCCCAGCCTTGCAAACTATACTTTCATTTCAATTTTGAAACTTATCAAGTTAGTAGGAATAGTAAGGAATTGATATTTGTGGAAGTGTTTTAGAGAAATGCATGTGTATATGGCACATGACACCATTATAGTAGGTAATCAAGCAGACATGAGCAAGGCAGGAGAGGGCACCACCCGCCCCACCAGGAATGTCAGGCGACCATCAGGTGATGGTCAGGTGGTGGTTAAACTGCCTCTAAAATAATAATTGGTTGCAGCCAGCAACAGGGAAAGGCAGTCTCCCAACAGACAGAAACAACTGAAACTGATAATCCACAGCTTCCCGATAAGATCTCAGGAGTTGGGTGAGTGACCTCATGAATACGCACTAAGAAGCAAAATGACAGAGTTTAACTGGTTATGACCTTATAGGAACACTCAACTGGTAAGAGAAAAATGCCTCAATGAGCACGTGCACAATGTCAGGAAGCACACTGCACATGTGGCCCCTCCCAAGTGTTGGCAGCCCACTGCACATGTGGACAGCCACTCTAAAAAAAGAATCGGGGAGAAGAGATGAGGGAAGACACCGGAAGAATACCAATGTATAAAACCCCAAGTCAATGGTCAAACTATTCACATGAATCTCTCAAGTCACTGGTTTGGCCCTCTTCCAAGTGTACTTTACTTTTGTTCCTGCACTGAAACTTTTTTTGTGTGTGTGTATTTTTTTTTTTTTTTTTTTTTGTATTTTAGTAGAAACAGGATTTCACCGTGTTGCCCAGGCTGATCTTGAACTCCTGAGCTCAGGCAGTCCACCCACCTTGGCGTCCCAAAGTGCTAGGATTACAAGCGTGAGCCACCGCGCCTGGTACTGCTCTGAAACTTTTTAATGAACTTTCACTCCTGCTCTAAAACTTGCCTTGGTTTCTCCCTCTGCCTTATGCCCCTCGGTTGAATTCTTTCTTCCGAGGAGACAAGAATTGAGGTCGCTGCAGACCCGTGCGGATTTTTCACTATTAACAACATTACTAGTATTTTGATTTTATACAGTCACTAGTTTTTCTTTTTTTTAAACCAAATACTCAGATAAATATTTCCAAAATCTTGATGATAGAAAATGAATTCACAGGTAACTTGATAGTTGTTCTGGTATACAGATGCTAATGTGTGGGATGAATTAAGGAGAGGACAGGCTGGAGACAGGCACCTCCTGGGAAAATAATGCATTAGTTCTGGCAACAGCTTGAGGTTTGAGTTAATAGTTCTTTTTATGTCCTACAAAAATAAAATTTATATCTTTATATTTTAATATTGAATAACCAAAATATGTAAGTACTATTAAAAACCATAGTTTTATGTTCTTTCTAAAATTCTAACTTATATTTTATCATAGTACAATACTTTTCATACATAGTTTTCTAAGTTTAAAATATTACTAACACCTATACTTTGGACATTTATAAGGTTAAAAAGTTACAATAAGCTAACATTAATTTATTGAAGAAAAATTTTTATTAATTTACGGTAGCCTAAGAATACAATGTTTATAAAGTCTGCAGTATTGTGCAGTAGTAATGTCCTAGGCCTTCACATTCACTCCCACCCACTGACTCACCCAGAGCAACTCACTTATAGTCCTGCAAGCTCCATTCATGGTAAGTGCCCTACACAAGTGTACCATCTTTTATCTTTTATACCATATTTTTACTGTACATTTTCTATGGTTAGATGCGTTTAGATATACAAATGCTTACCATTTTGTTACAATTGCCTGCAGCATTCAGTATAGTAACATGCTATATACACCACACAACCTAGATGTGTAGTAGGCTGTATGGTCTATGTTTGTGTAAGTACATGCTATAATGTTGGTACAATGACATAATCACCTGAAGATGCATTTTTTAGAATGTATCCCCATCATTAAGTGACACATGACTGTGTATACACACACACATACACACACAAGTATAGGTGTGTACATTAATTTATTTTTTCTTTGTTTTAAAGACAGGGTCTCACTCTGTCACCCAGGGTGGAATGTGGAATGCAGTGGCACAGTTACAGCTCACAGCAACCTCAAATACTTGGGCTCAAGCAATTTTCCCTCCTCAGCCTCCTATGTAGCTGGGACTACATGTGCACCCCACCCTGCCCAGTTAATTTTTTATAAATTTTTTGTAGTGGCTAGGTGCAGTGGCTCATGCCAGTACTTTGGGAGGTTAAGGCAGGTGGATTGCTTAAGCTCAGGAGTTCAAGACCAGCCTGGGCAACATAGCAAAACCCTCTCTCTCCAAACAAACAAACAAACCACAAAATGGCTGCCTGTGGTGATACATGCCTGTAGTCCCAGGTACTCTGGAGGCTGAAGTGAGAAGATGACTTGATCCTGGGAGATAAAAGCTGCAATGAACAGAGATTGGGCCACTGCACTCCAGCTTGGGTGACAGAGCAAGATGAAGGAAGAAAGGGCAGGAGGAAAGGTGGGAGGGAGGAAGGGACGGGGAGAATAGGAGTGCTGGGTCTCCCTATGATGCCCAGGGTGGTCTCAAACTTCTGGCCTTAAACAATCCTCTCACCTTATCCTCACTAAGTGCTGGGATTACAGGCATGAGTGACTGCACCCAGCCTTAACTTATTAAAAAAAAATGACTTACAAAAAGTTGTAAAATAGAACACACAGTTCCCATATGCCCAGGGGCCCTTATATAACAATTTATGTAAGTATGCCATAATTATCAAACCAGAATATTAGCATTTGTTTACAAAATGTCCTTGTTCTGTTCCAGGGAACCCAATCTAGGATCTCCCTTTGCATTTAGCTGTCATGTCCTCTTAGTTTTCTATCTGTGACTGTTTCTTTGTCTTTCAAGACCTTGGCACTTTTAAGAGTACTAATCATTTATTTTGTGGAATGTCTGTTAGTTTGAGTTGTTCTGATGTTTTCTCAAGATTTGTTTGAGGTTATGCATTTTTTGCAAGAATATCAGAGAAGTGATGTTGTACCCTTCAAAGTGCATCCTATTAAGAGGCACAGGATGCTCATATGTCTTATCACCAATGATATTAACTTTGATTTCATACCTGAGATGTTGTCTGCTAGGTTTCTCCACTAGAAAATTATTTTTTTGGTCTGGGCTCATTGAAACATCTTAGGGAAAATATGTTGACAGTATGATAATCTTTTTTCTCATAATACTTTCATCCACTAATTTTAACATTTGTCAATTATTTCTTGTCTATAACAATTATTACTGGGATGTTCATCTAATAGTGATTTTCTATTTCCATCATACCTTCTATATTTATTAATTGGTATACTCTTATTCAAAGAAATAGCTACCTTTTCTCCCTCATTTATTTATTTCTTCCATGATTTATTTATATCAGTATGGGCTCATGGATATTAATTTGTTTTATTGGTTATAAGGCATTAGAAAAAGAATAAGAAAGCAAAGAAGGAGGGAAAGGGAGAGTGAAGAAATGCTAGTCTTTCCTCAGACAAGCCGATGAAAGTAGTTTTAAATATGGAATCATTTATGTGCTAAAACACTTAAATTGATTTAGTAATTTACAAATGGAAATGGAATTTAGACTGATCCCTTTTGTACATTCATTAGTGAGTTTTCTGAAGTTGTGAACTCTCTCCTTGCCTTCCTACTACCAATTCTTAGTTCCTTGGATACCTGGCTTTTCTTTTCTTTTCTTTTTTTTTTTTTTTTGAGGCAAGAGTCTCACTCTGTCGCCCAGGCTGGAGTTCAGTAGTGCAATCTTGGCTCACTGCAACCTCTGCCTCCTGGGTTCAAGCTATTCTCCTGCCTCAGCCTCCCGAGTAGCTGGAACTACTACGCCCAGCTAATATATATATATATATACACATTTTTTGTATTTTTAGTAGAGACAGGGTTTCACCGTGTTGGCCAGACTGGTCACGGTCTCCTGACCTCGTGATCTGCCCGCCTTGGCCTCCCAAAGAGTTGGATTTCAGGCATGAGCCACCACGCCCGGACAGACACCTGGCTTTTCTTTCCCCTGTCCTATTCAAACTATTCTCTCATAGTTACACTTAGCTTTGCTGATGTGATAGATCCATTGACTCCTTCCCTGTCTTCATTCCTTTGGGTTCGTCTAGTACCTTGATACTCTTGTTCTGCCTTTATTTTTGTCATGTTACTTCCAACCCAAGTGTTCTTTCTACCATATACTTTCTGTTTCCTATCAGACGAGTTTTCCTTTCTTCCCACTCAACTTGCCTGTTTCTGCTAATATCCTGTTTCTGCTAATATCCTAATATCTCAATTGCCTAGATTTAGGAATATTTTTTAAAACCACTCATAAATTCGTAATCCCCGATTGGAAGGACTTCAAGAGGCCCTTTAGTTCACATTTCCCCCTCATCCTTCCTAGTTGATGCTTTCATCTTTTTGATGATATCTTCAGGGAGTGTTTTTCTAGCCTATGAATGAGCATTTTCAATGGCAGGAAATTTAATACCTTAACCTCGTATCATTCTTCTCCTGTGTTGCGAATTTCTATTCATTTTTCCTTTTAGAATGTCTTTCATTTGTAAGTTCTACTTCTCCATTTTTACCATACGCACTATTAAGATGCCTAGTTCAGGTCGAGCATGGTGGCTCATTTCTGTAATCCCAGCACTTTAGGAGATGGAGGGCAGATCCCTTGAGGTCAGGAGTTTGAGACCAGCCTGGCCAACATGGAGAACCCCATCTCTACTAAAAATACAAAAATTACCTGGGTATGGTGGCATGCACCTGTAATCCCAGCTGCTCGGGAGGCTGAGGCAAGAGAATTGCTTGATCCTGGGAGGCGGAGGTTGCAGTGAGCTGAGATTGTGCCACTGCACTTCAGTCTGGGAGACAGAGTGAGACTCCACCTCAAAAAAAAAAAAAAAAAAAAAAAAAAAAAAAAAAAAGAAAAAGCCTAGTTCAGGCCATGTCATAACTAAAAAAGTATGACAATATGATCTGGTGACCTGAGTGTCCCCAATCCATATCATAGACTTGGACCAGATTCATAATCCTTTTTAAAATCTTATTTTACTTTACACATTTAAAAACTCCTGCCTTTATCTTATCACTCTTCTACTCACAAAGTTAAAAGCATTTCCTGTATTTTCTATTAGTCTAAACTCCTGTACTATGAACACTGTACCTACCCCCGACTTCTCATTGACATCAAAAAAACACCTTTTGTTGTTGTGGTGGTGGTGGTGGTGGTGGTGGTACGTGCATAAGCAAGTGTGTTTAGGTGCTGCCATGATCTTGTTGTTAATTTATTGTCCATCAACATCTTACTGTGTCCATATCTTTTTTTAATCCCTATTGTTAACATCGTATTTAGAAACAAGTCCTTTAAAGAGTCATTTGGGCCAAAAAGGGAGTTTAACAACAATTTTTCTATCAGAAATGGTTTTTCACTTTGCACGACTGCAAAAATTAGAGGAGTAGCTTAGCATTATAAAATCAATACAAATGTCATCAGTTTCTCCTGGTTGGAAAGGCTTCCTTGGTAGAGCCTACTGTGAAATAACTGGTCTCAGAATCAATCAAGGAGATGAAAGCAGAGTTTTACTTTGAGTTAGGTAAAGCATCTTAGACAGGTAACATGCATATTTTTGCTTAAAAAGCATCAATTCTACCAAATGGGTATCTGCATAGGGAATATTGAGGTATCTAGATGTTAGGACTTTGTTACTCTACTGTAGCTTAAAAAAATTTTTTTTGAGGGGAGGTAAATCTAAGCACATGTTCAGTGAAGAAGTTCGGGAAATATATATTATCCCCAACTTAAAAGACAACTTTATATTTTTAATTGATAGAGGTTTTTGGAAATAGAATACAGATGAAAAATTTAGGGCTTTATTAATCTTTTGACTCAGGGTATCCAGAACCATGAGAATTTGAAAAGTATCCATGTGGCGGTAACAAGAAAAGAAAATGGTTAGGACAAAAAAAAAAAAAAACAAAAACAAAAACAAAAAGGCAGGAACTCCAATCAACAGATAGGGGAAAAGAATGGTGATATTGATGAATAAATAAAAGATGAAGGGGTAGTAAATGGTGAAATGTTCTCTCTTAAAAATGGCTAATAAAATTATCTTTCAGTGATTCAGTTCTATAATACACTTAAAAAAAAAAAAACACACACACACACACACACACACAAAGAATGAAGTTCTAATGAATGACTACCCCAAACTGCCTATCAGGTTTGGTCCTGCACAGTTAAGAAAAAAATATACTCCTCTTACAAATTTGGCTTGAGATTTTGGCTCAGATCCAGCATGACTTAATAGCTGTAATTTGCATTTGAATGCAATTAACTGGGCCAGTACTTTGAGGGTAATCAAGCTGTCTGCAATACACATACGCTGCAAACTCAATAAATGTCCAAAGCACTGGAGGGGAGGCTTTATTCTTTGAATTTCCCTTATACAAGGAACTCAGGTCCACGTCCTTAAATTCAGTTAGATTTCAAACTCTGATCTTAAATGTGAACGATGAAATCTAAATTTTATCTAATTGTTTATTCTTAATGAATAAAAGTTGAGATTCTTGTCTTTTTTTTCTTAGAATTTCACTGTTTTTCAGAAGTGATTTATATTATTTTAAAAATTTCAACTAGTAAAAGAAGATACAAAGAAGGAAAATAAATTTCCTCAAACCCTTATATCCAACCCAGAAATAACTCCTACCCTATTCAAAATAAATAAAAATAAAAAGAGAAAATATGTGTATAGTTAAAAGTTTGATTTTTTAGTAATGTTATGAGTCATTAAAATGAGTTTATAAAATGTTAAACTGCTTTTATTATAAGATAAATTACTACTATTAGAATTTAAGATCATCTCATTATTTCAGCACATATTCTTCACAGGCAAACACTTGTTGTACCGCAGGCAGAGATTTTTTCTAAGTCCCAAAAACAAAATGATAGTGAAACTAACAGTGAAGGACAAAGAACTCAGAAAAGGGAGTCAAGATACCTGAATTTTAATTTATCTCTACCATTAACTTACAGTGGTGGTGGTGGTGGTGGTGTGTGTTGGGAAGTAGGTGGAACTGGTGTGGTAGTGAATTCTCCTCTCCACAAAATTAATAAACTTAATAAACCTGGGATATTGAGGCTTCAGTGAGCCGTCATCATGCCACTGGATTCTAGCCTGGGCGATAAAGCCAGAACCTGTCATAAATAAACAAACAAACAAACAAATAAATGTACCCACCTTCTAGGTTGTTGAGAGAATTAAGTGAAATAACACTTGTTGGGCACTTAGCTCCATGCACTGGCATGAGGAAAGAGCCCTACACATGTAAATGCTTTTCATTGTTAGTGGGGAAAATGTACACACACACACACACACACACATACACACACACACACAGACTCATAAATAATCACTGAAGGAAAACTGATATTTCTGATTGTGGCATTAAGGGTTAGCTTTCTAAAGATTTTTCCAAAAATATTTCTGAAGGGATGGTTGTCTAGGCATGCTTTTCCAAAGCCAGCTGTTTGCATACAAAATTATAATCAGATCTTTTTCTTTTCATCTTTCTGCTAGCAGCCAAAAGGAAGAGTCAAATAACTTTTAATGACTGATTAGAATGTGGAAACTAGAAAACACAGGGTAGATGGCCTAGAGGGAGAAAACCAGTGAGATAGTTACACTAATGCATGCTGTAGCTTCTTTTCAACTGCCTCTTTTTGGCTGCCTTGCAGTAGGTGCTGTAATGAATCTTTCTTCCAAATGTACCTAAGACAGGTGCAGCTGCAGCATCAGTACCTGCTTTAAAAAACAATGTATTTATACAAATATTTAATATTTTATTTATTTTGAGATGGAATTTTGCTCTTGTTGCCCAGGTTGGAGTGCAATGGCGCGATCTCGGCTCACTACAATCCCTGCCTCCCAGGTTCAAGCAGTTCTCCTGCCTCAGCCTCCCAAGTAGCTGGGATTACAGGTATGTGCCACCATGCCTGGCTATTTTTTGTATTTTTAGTAGAGATGGGGTTTCTCCATGTTGGTCACGCTGGTCTCAAACTCCCGACCTCAGGTGATCCACCTGCCTCGGCCTCCCAAACTGCTGGGATTACAGGCATGAGCCAGCATGCTGGGCAAAAATATTTATTATAAAATTAGTTTTGATGTGCCCTTACTGGGAGCTGGTGCTGTGATTTACATATGATAAACAAAGCTCTTTAAACCCCTAAACAATTCAATAAGCTTGGAAGTACATTACTTATAAAAAACTGAGACTAGAAAGGGCTCATATTTGTCCAAAGACATATAGTCATTCAGCTAATATTTAATGACCCTTAATATGTGTCAGACATTAAATTACGTGTCAGACTGTTGAAGGAACTACAGAAATATCCGTGAATAAAGCAGAAATGATCCCTGCTATCTTGGATCCCATATTCAAATGCAGGGAGGCAGACAATAAACAAAAAATAAGACAATATCAGCTAGTGATAAGGGCTACGAAGAAATAAAAGACTGATATGATAGCACGTAACTGGGTGTACAGGGTCAGAGATCAGCGCAGTTACACAGAACCTTCTGTTCAGAAGGGCCACACTCTCGGTTTGATAATGTTCTGCTGTCATTGTCTTGACATTCGTAATTTTATCTTTGGACTTGTGTTTTATAAGTGTGGTTTGATAAGGCACTGTGACATATGAATAAGCAGAAGACATATGTGCAACATGCATGTCCTCTGTTCCTTGCCATGCCATTCTTATGTAGCATTTGTGATCCCTCATAAGCATGGAATTCTGGTTGAATCACCACCCTGGGGAATTCAGTGAGATTCAAAGCCAGTGTGCAATAAATGTTCTATGTCTTCCATGGAGGAAGCAGGGATACCTATATGTTTAGAAGCCATGCTTCTCTCAAACCAGAACTTGCTTCTGATGAAAGAAAGGCTTTAGTTGAATTAAATTTAAAGGAATTTAATTGGGCAATGAACAATTTGCGAATCGAGCAGCCCCCAGAATCACAGCAGATTAACAGAGACCGCGGGGGTGCCTCGTGTTCAGAACAAATTTATAGACAAAAAAGGTAAAGTAATGTACAGGAATCAGAAGTGAGGTACAGAAACAGTGAGATTGGTTACTACTCGGTGTTTGCCTTATTTGAATGCAGTTTGCACATTCTGCAGTCTATGAGTGGTTCAAGTATGGCTGCTGGGATTGGCCAACACTCAGCTATTGTTACAGGTGCATGCTACCAAGTTAGGTTTTAAATTTTGTCTATTAAGCTAGGTTACAGTTCATCAACAAGGACTCAAACATAGAAGGACAGAGTCCTTCTCAGGCCATAGTTTACTTTAACACTTCCAATGCAAAAAGAAGGCAATGACATTCTGAAAGATGACCAAAGAACCCAGTCTTATTCTTTTCTTCTTTCATAACTTCCTGTAGCAGCCAGCCATTAACTCCAAAAGTGATGATGTAATGTATTAGTCCTTTCTCATGCTGCTATGAAGAAATACCCAAGACTGGGTAGTTTACAAAGGAAAGAGGTTTGACTCACAGGTTCGCATGGTTGGTGAGGCTTCAGGAAACTTACAATCATGGCGGAAGGCACCTCATCACAGGGTAGCAAGAGAGAGTGAGTGCCAAGTGAAGGGATAGGCCCCTTACAAAACCATCAGATCTCATGAGAACTCACTATCAGAAAGCATGGTGGAAACTGCCCCTGCAATTCAACTATCTCCACCTGGTCCTGTTCTTGATGCATGGGGATTATTACAAACAAGGTGAGATTTGAGTGGGCACACAGAGCCAGACCGTGTCAGTAAAAGGAAAGGAAAGATGGGACAGAGTAGTTTCCTTTCTTTTCAGTTCTTCCTGACATAATCTGTAAGCCAAAGGTAGGAAATGTTAGTAGCATATGTGTGTATGAAATAAAAACAGTTGAGTTAGTTTTGTGCAAGGTTTCTACTGTTAAGAATAAATACATAAGGATGTATGAACTATGAAATAAGTTGTATAATTTTTATAATCCCATGTAAGAGTTAAATACTCTTCTATTGATACTTAAAACCAGCATTGTACACTATAAAGACAAATGGAAAAAGTCATGGAAATAATCTAAAACTTTAACTTTTCTTTATGGAGAATGACATTAAATAGCAAACAAACAAACAAACAAACAAACAAAAAAACACCATGACATGAGAGAGCTTAAAGAAGGGGAAAAGCTTTCTATTTTTTTACCTTTCATACCATTTTTATCCTCCTTTTCTTACAAGATCCCTCACATCTTCATTTTGCGCCGGGTGGTGCAAATCAGGTAGCTGGTCTTTGTGGGGGTGCTATTTTAGATTGGGTGATCAGGAGAGGCCTCTGAGAAAACAGCATTTAAACTGATAACCTAGAAATTAAAAAAAAAAAAAAAAAAGCCAACCATGGGAAGGTCTGGGGAAAGAACATTCCAGGGAGAGGGTATAGCTAGTGCAAAGACCCTAAGGCAGGAAAGAACTTTATGAGTTCGAGATAGAAAGACCAGTCTTACCAAAAAGTAGTTGTTAAGGTATAGAGCGGCAAAATGTGAGGTCAGAGTTGGGGGCAGGGACAGGGTGTGAAGGTCTTAAAAAGTCTAGAATAATTTATTCTATTTGGGTTAGCAGCCATTGGAAGGTTTCAGGCAGAGAAATGACATAAATGACTTACGTTTTAAAGGACATTATTCTGGACAGGCATGGTGGGTCACACCTGTAATCACAGTACTTTGAGAGGCCAAGGCAGGCGGATCACCTGAGGTCAGGAGTTCGAGATCAGCCTGGCCAACATGGCAAAACCCCGTCTCTAGTAAAAATACAAAAATTAGCCAGGCATGGTGATACGTGCCTATAATCCCAGCTATTCGGGAGGCTGAGGCAGGAGAATCATTTGAACCCAGGAGGCGGAGGTTGCAGTGAGCCAAGATCACCCCACTGTACTTCAGCCTGGGCAACAGTGAGACTCTGTCTCAAAAAAAAAAAAAAAAAAAGACATTATTCCTGCAATGTGAAGGCAAGAGTGGACTCAGGGAGACCATCCCGAGCAGTTTATAGCTGAAGAATTCCTTACCCTTCCAGGTAAAATTCATCATATTTCTCTTGTAATTTCTGTTATTCCACTTACGTATTTTCAAATATATCTTCCTGTGCTAGACAGTAAACTCCTTGTAAGTGCTGACATTGTCTTATTCTTCTCTAAATCACTGTTGTCCCTCACTTTGTTTGCATATAATCACTTAAAATATTTATTGAGTCAATGATTGGAATAGGACTTAAACCACTCTTGCAGTAAAAGCTCTGCCCTTGGAACTTTTTTAAAATTAAGATTATTTAGAGGAGTCAAAAGGAAAGGTGTTATAGTAGCTATACATGAATTTGAACTAAATACAAAATAGTATGTTAATTTTACAACTTTAGAGATTTGGGGAAAAATTACTGACAAGGTCATTAATGAGAATTTGAAATTCTACACTGCCTCTTCCTGAAACCGTGTGCAATATGAACCCAAAGCCACAGCTATTATTGGTGCTAATATTTTGTCCAGAAGTTCCAGCCTGGTGTCTTGGGACTATAGTTGGCCTGAGACATATTTTGACTGGTTTGCAGCATACGTAAATATTGTGCTGAATTAGTTGTTGGTGTTTAAAACTAAGGAGTTTTTGCATAAAGATCTGTTTTTCTCTTTTTCTTGAGAAGCAACAGACATACAAGAAACAAAAATCTTGGCTGCATTGGATTTGCATTTCATCAAGGCAATATTCAGCCAGACTTGAGGATGGCCACCGCCTTTGGAAGGGGCCTGTGATAGTCCTCACCTTTATTATAGTAGTCACCTTGCTCCGCTCTTCTGAGCTATCTGCCTGGCTCCTGTAGGCATTTGTGTTTGTGACTCCCCTTACTGAGACATATATGTACACTATTGTTATTTTAAATGAGAACTTTTTTTTGGCCAGGTGAGGCAGCTCATGCCTGTAATCTCAGCACTTTGGGAGGCTGAGGTGGGCGGATCACTTGAGGTCAGGTGTTTGAGACCAGCCTGGTAAACATGGTGAAATCACATCTCTACTAAAAATACAAAAATTACCTGGATGTGTTGGCACACTCCTGAAATCCCAGCTACTCTGGAGGCTGAGGCATGAGAATCACTTGAACCCCAGAGAAAGTTGTTGCAGTGAGCTGAGATCACACCATTGCATTCCAGCCTGGGCGACAGAGCGAGACTCTGTCTCAAAAAATAAAATAGGTTGGGCGCGGTGGCTCATGCCTGTAATCCCAGCACTTTAGGAGACCAAGGCGGGTGGATCACAAGGTCAGGAGTTCGAGACCAGCCTGGCCAATATGATGAAACCCTGTCTCTACTAAAAATACAAAAATTAGTTGGGCATGGTGGTGCATGCCTGTAGTCCCATCTACTCAGGAGCTGAGGCAGAAGAATTGCTTGAACCCGGGAGGCAGAGGTTGCAGTGAGCCGAGATCACACCATTGCACTCCAGCCTGGCGACAGAGCAAGACTTTGTCTCAAAATAAAATAAAATAAAAAGAACTTTTTTTTTTTTTTTTTTTTTTTTAAAGAGGGTCTTGAATTATACAAATTTCTCTTTAGTTTTCTTGCTAAATGTGCTGGGCCATTCTTGCTTTCCTTGCAGCTTTCATCAACAAAAGCAGCAAGGTGGCCAGTCCAGATCCACCCAGATATGGGCTTGCCAGGTCAGGGTGAAATGCAGCTCCGATTTGTTAATGGATAAATTTTGAGGCTGAAGGCCCTCCAAAGAGTAACCAGAGGAGAGCTTTCCTACCAATTTGATCTATAGAAGGATACTCAGCATCTCTACCCTCTTTACCTCCCAGTTACATGTCTGTTAAGATTTAGGGGTAGTGAGATTAAGGGACAGAATAAATTTAAAACTATCATTATATACCCCATCTGCCTTCCCATGCGTTTAAATCATCAAACACTTCTTGTTTTTCCCAAAGTGTTGCAGCCTTCTCTGAGCCACGCTGCTGTATCACTGCTGAACAAGATGATTAGGTGTGTGATTGTAGATTGTAGGCATTTGAGGTAGTGCCTTTATTTGGATAGTGCCATTTAATCTATGATACTATTTTGTATGAAGCCACATGTTTGTTTATAGAGATGTATGGAGCAGTCCACAAAAGATACTCTGTGGCAAAGCTAATAAAGGCTGTTTCCACAGAGCTATCTGAAGGCATGTAGAAGCACAATAGTGACAAACAGAAACCACAATGGGTCAATGTTGAGAGAATCCTGGGATTGGGAGGTGCTTTTTAAAGGCCAGAAGGGAAAGAAAATCAGTTTGGAAGGATTTACTACACAGCAGGTCTTGGTGGATATATTCAGTTCTGGGAACACTTGGCAGTACCAGGGTGCAGTTCATTTACCAGTGTACAAATGATTGAACAGAAACGCATTCAGGAATCTCGAGTAAATCATTTCCGTATCTCACCCGAGCTGGTAAACTGGCGATGGACTGTACAACAGCCCAGCTGTCCAGAGACAGGGGACAAACCCGGGAGTCCGTTTAGCATGAATGATCGACTCCAGGGAGGGAGGAGGGAGAGCGTTCAGCTGGGGGCTAGGGAAGGGGGTCAAAGTCCAAGCTGCAGACAGGACAATAAGGCTATGCGTGGGACACAAAGCCGAACCGGAGCAGCAGCTGGCTGGCTCCCGGCGCGCCGCTGAATCAAGCTTCGATTTTAGAAGGGACCTGGCAGCAGCGCCTGCACAGGCTGCTTCCTTCTCCTAGAAGAGCCTGGAAGGGCGCACAGGCTGGTCGCCCTCGGGCGAGGGCAGCCGGCCGCAGGCATCCTTCCCCCTCTCCTCCCTGCCCAGTAGCGCCAGGCAGTGACCCGCCGAGGGCAGGGCGGGGCGCAGGCTGGGGGAGGGCTAGGTAGGGCCCAGCCGCGCGGCCGCGGCTGACGCAGTGCGGGGCGAGGAGCCGGGAGAGCCCCGGCGGGCGTGGAGTCCCCAGTCCGGCCGCTGGGAGGCCGCGTCCCCACCGGAGGGGGCAGGGCGCACTCACCCGGCCGCCCCGAGGCCGCCGGCGGCCTGTTGGCTTCTCCACCGGCGCGGTCACCGTTCAAGCGCGCTCCGTCCCCGCCCCAGATCCTGGGGGGTGAGCGGGGGAGAAGGGGCGGGCACCCGCGAGCAGTGAATCACCTCCTCCTCTTGCTGCCTCACCGCCGCCGCCACCTTTCCATTCAGTCGCCCAACATGGCTGGAGCGCGGCGGAGGTGAGCCGGCCGCCCGCAGACGCCCCAGCCTACTGTGCCCGAGTCCCGCGGCCCCGGCGGCGCCTCAGCTCTGCGGTGCGGAGGCCCAACGGCCCTGTCGCCGCCCGCCGCCAGCATGTTGGGCGCCCCGGATGAGAGCTCCGTGCGGGTGGCTGTCAGGTGAGGACGGGCTGCCGGCGGCGGGCGGCGGGCGGCGGGTTGAGGGCGCGGCAAGGACCTAGCTGTGGCCCGGGGCACCGGCTGCCGGGGTGGAGCGACCTGAGGGGCGTCCCGGCCGGGGTCTGCGGCTAAGGAAACTGAGGCAGTGGGTCCCCGCCGGCCTGGCACGCGCGGCCGGGTGCTGGCAGGGAGACTGCGCCGCCCTCACGCCGTCTGTGTTTGCAGGTGGCTGGCGGCTGCTCGGCCCCGGGTCCCTGGGGGGCGTCTTGACTTCTCCGGGGGAAAAGCCCTCGTCACTCCCCTCCGTCCCCTCGCCGGATCAGTCGCCGCAGGTCTGGCCGCCTTGGACTATCGCCTGTCCGGGAGGAGCTGCCTCTGCGCGGGGCTGTGGTGTTCTTTTTTATTAGTTCTAGAATGTCTGTCATACGTGTCCATGCAGCTCCGGCCTTCCCAGGCAGGAGACAAAGCATCTGACTGTCAGCGCCGGCGACCACAGGGCCCGCCGCGCGCCCACTCGGGTTCTGATGTCTGTGCAAATGGGACATCTTTTTCAGCATCACGGGAATCTAGATATGCCCTCGCGTGTGGGTAGAAGAGACAGATCTGGCCTCTTGGGTGTTTGAATGGAAGTGGAATTTAAGGTAAAATCCACCGGGGAGAGGTCTACAGAAGGAAGAAAACTCTTTAGCCAGAGAAGGGTGAAAGGGGTGACTGTGTGAAACATACTGACGTTAGGCAGGGTGGATGCAATGTAATCGTAACGTTATACAGGCCAGGGTGTGAGTGGAAATACTAGGTACATCAAAATTATATTTCTGCCAATGACAGGCACGAGTATTCGATGTAATTTAGGCTGGTTTGATACTTATCAAGAAGGAAAGCTCTGATAGTTGCTCATGGAAAATTGCAACATCATCACACTGTGTGAAAAATTAATGAAGCATTCATTCTAGAGTAAGTGCGTGACTTTCACAGCTCTGAGAGTCTACTGTTAATTCGCTTCCTTTATTTATGCTTTAAGGATTATAAAAATAATCTACACTCCAAGAAATTAGAAATTATTAACAATCTCCCAGTCTTGTAGTCTTTCCAGAAAATTATTTTAAAAATTCTCCCCTCTAAGCATTTCTATAGTTACTATTTTAGTGACACATCTTGGGTTGGGAATAGTAATGGCTGTTTTGTATACTTTGTATCTTTAATTAAAGAATAAAATGAGTTTTTAAGTTTTTTTTTTTTTTTTCCCCACCCAGGGAGGTGACAGGTTTATGACTGGTTAGAATCACCTGTTAGAAGGCTTTTGAAGTTTTAATTAGGCCTTGGTTATTCTAGGGTTACTTATCCAATTGTTAGATTAGTCTGTTTCTCCTATTCACTGCTACTACCTCTCTTTTAGCCCTTTAATACCAGTTAATGACTGCACCGGGGTGGAGAAAGGGGAAGGAAAAAGACAAAAAACCCAATAAGGGGCAATTTTGTTAGGAGAGCTGATCGAGGAAGGTGAAGAAGGTGCATACAGTATTAGTGAAAACAATTTGTTTTTAGAAATTTGAGATTTTTATGTGTGAATTCTCTGGACTATCACAAGGCAGTTTGTTGACCATTCTGTTAAATCCGATGCTTCTTTGCCTGTAGAGACATGGATGACCCTAAACTGATGTTGACTGATAAATAACTTGTATTTTGTTTTGATGTGCATGTTAGGACTTTTTAGGTGAATGACTGTCGGTTTGATTTTTGGAGAAAGGCTTTATAAAAACTTCAACATAACTTAGTAAGCCACATTGCAAAGATTCCATTTGTTGAATTCAGGACTCCTTCTCCCTTCCCTTCCCTTCCCTTCCCTTCCCTTCCCTTCCCTTCCCTTCCCTTCCCTTCCCTTCCCTCCCCTCCCCTCCCCTCCCCTCCCCTCCCCTCCCCTCCCCTCCCCTCCCCTCCCCTCCCCTCCCCTCCCCTTCCCTTTTCCCTTCCCTTTTCCCTTCCTTTCCTTTCCCCTTTCCTTTCCTTTCCTCTTTCTTTTTTTGAGACAGGGTTTTGCTGTATCATGCAGGCTAGAGTGTCGTGGTGCCATCATAACTCACTGCAACCTCAACCTCTTGGGCTCAAGCAATCCTCTCATCTCAGCCTACTGAGTAGCTGGGATTACAGGCATGTGCCACCTTGCTTGTCTAATTTTTATACATTTTTGTAGATATGGAGCCTCCCTATGTTGCCCAGGATGGTCTTGAACTCCTGGGCTCAAGCCGTCCCTCCCAAATTGCTGGGATTACAGGCATTAGCCACTGCACCTGGCTAAATCGGGGATTTCTTTCATTAAATACATTGTTCTCTGAACAGAGCTACCCTGTAAACTTACTTTATATAGGATAAAAATAGCTTATGCTCATATAGCACTTTAGTACTTATAAAGTATTTGGACTTATATTGTTCATTTATAACCATTATTTATTGAAGATATATCCTCATCTCTGTTATCCTGATTTCTGGGCTAAAAGTACTGATAATAGTTTGACTTAAACTGTGTGCCAGGATTAGTGCTGTGTTAAGATGTTTTATCTCATGTAAAGTCTTATTTATTCCTCATAACAATCTGTGACTTAGGTCCTGTTATTATTATGGCCATTTGCAGATGACGCACAGAAAGATTAAGTAAACCATCCAAAGTTAAATCGGTAGCAAATGAGAGAGCCAGGGTTCCAACCCAGATAGCTTGACTCAATAGACCAAGTTCTTAACCACTAACCCTGCAGAGGTGAGAGGCAAGAACATGGCTTTGCAAAGTTTCGCTTAGGTTTGGGTCAGTTGCCTGTTCTTGATTTGGTGTTAGTTCGGTTACTGAATGACTTTCACAGGTTATTCATATTTTGATATTGCCAGGAAAGATACAGCTAAGACAGGACCTGAACTTAACTAAAATATTTCCTCAAATTATTTAATCTTTCCAGCATCCTGTTACCCTACCCTTCAGTTTGTGACAGCTTTCCTCAGCAGAATAAATAAATCAATACAAAATTGTATGTCTATATACAAAATCAACAAAAACATTTGACCTGCTTTTTTCCTTTAAGGAGTAATACAATCGTGGAAATGCATCCTAGAGGTGCTTATGTTTTATTAGAGGCTTATCAGTATGTTAAAGCTGATGACTCTATTGTAGGTTTCTCAAGATAAGTGAATGGGTTATATACAGCTTTGGGAGAAAGATGTTAAACAGAAAGTTTCTCATTTAGGGAGAGCAATTTTTACTCAGTTTCCAAAAATACCTTTTGGCAGTATATTTGAGATGTTCTGTGGGGTTTCTTTCATTGAGATAGATATGAATTTGGATAATAGCCCTTGCTATCCAACCCCATGTGGCTATTAAGTGCTTGAATTATGATTAATGCTACTGAGAAACTAAATTTTTAATTTTATTTAATTTAAATTAGTTAAAATTTAAATTTAAAAATTGGTCCTTCATCCAGTTATTAGAAACTTTTGAGTATGTTTCGAACAACTTGGATCTACTTTTTCAACAGTAAAGTTTTGAAATAGAAATAGTGATACAAGTATTTCTGATGAAAATTTAGTGTACATATTGACTAGAACTGTAAGTGTAATAGATATACATTGGCTTTCAAAGACTTACTCTGAAGAAACAAATGTAAATATTTCAATTTTTATATTGACTATATGTTGAAATGATAACACTTTGCTTACATTTAGTTAAATAAAATATAATTAAAATTAATTTTCATATTATCTGTGTCTATTGGATACCACTGTACTATAACTTAAAAATGTGAGGAATACATTTAGAATAAAACTTTTCACAGACATCCCATCATGGACTAATCACATCCTTAGATTAAGAAAATACCAAAATATTGGGTGTCTGGTTTTAGAGTGGATATGCACGTACGCACAGAAGTGTATGTATATATATATATATGTGAGATGTAAGATGTGATTCAACAGCAACACTTCTTTTCCTCAGAGTGCATGGGTGTAGGAAGGTATGGATTTTAGACTCAATAGGTAGCTGGTTTCCTAGGAAATGTGGTAAGTTGAATGGATGGCTTAGATAGATGTCGCCAACAAAAATGAACAATAAAGTACAATGTAGAATCTATTCTTATTATCTAAGTATACTGAATTGAATCGAATGGTTAACTCAAAATGATAAAGTCAAACATTTCACATTCTAAATCTAATACATTATGAGATGATGTGTCTTTTTCTCTTCCCTATCTCTGACACAATAACTTTGAAATGTTTTTCCTTTTCAATAACTTTAGCTTGCAATATATGTCAAGAGTTTAGTGAAAATGGGAGATACAGAAAGCACCTTTGTGTTTTTGTGTTATTCGCTGTATGTAGAAACTAAAATTTCCTTGCCTGGCTTTATCAGAGAACTGTACCTATTCTTTGCAGTTAGTTTGTATTAGTGTGTAATGTGGTCTAATTTGTGTTTCGGTTTGCTGGGTTTTCACCTTACCAAAGCACTCTAAGGAGTGGCGTTGCTCAGCGGGCTTAGGGGCTATTTGGACATTCAGAAGCTCAGTTTTAGGTCTGTCACTAGCACTTATTTGCAATGTGACCTCACTATACTTTTCTTTTTCCCAATGCTTGTTTGTCAACCTAAAGATATCAAGAGTTGTAAGAACTTTTCATGTGCAGTCTGTTAAATATGATTTTAGTTGTTGTTAGTCAAACTGCAGGCACTAACAATGCCTCTATATTAACAGGAAGGAACTATTTTAATATTTCAAACTTGACTTTCCTAATAATATAATTTCTTTAGGTATCCTTATTACAGAAGAAGAAACATGTAGGCTGTAATGGTCTCTTTGTCCCATTCTGGTTATAATACGAATGAACAATATTTTATTTGCTCTACATTAAAATCCTATGAGATAGCCTGGGCAGCTATTATTATCTCTGTTTTATAGAGGAGAAAAATGTGTCTCAAGGTTTATTCGCTACTAAGTAACAGAACTGGAACTCAAACTCAGGTTTCTGATATCTATTGCTGTGCTCTGAAACATATTTCCAAATATTTTTTTAAACATTTTACTTAATATTTTCAATGTAATAAGGATCTTTTAAGTTGAAACTCAAATATACATGTGAGGTAAATTATTCGAAACAGTTTAATGTTAAAAAAATATGGGAGCAAATGAGTAAGACCTCCGAGAAATATTTATTTTATGGAAATAGATGATTATTTGGTGTTTGGTTATTTATTCCTTTCATCCTTAATGCAGCAAATCTTTAAGTGCCTATTACATGCCAGACACTTTCCCACCACAACAAACATGACATATGTTGTCCTGGCTTTCATGGAGCTTAGATCTAGCAGTACAATGCTTTTTAAACACATGAAATATGTGGGAATGAACACACAACAGAATCATAGCACATACCAGAAATGAAAGATAATTGTTAGATTTGCGTTTTTGTTTCTCTCTTTATTTTTCTCAATGACATTTTTTAGTTCATACATTTCTCACAGACAACGATTTAAAAAAAATTGTGCCCCACTTCCAAACATATTTCATACAAAATGCCCATGCATTAGGAGGATATTACTTATATCATGGCCTACTTATATGTCTTTGTATTTGGATGAGGAAATAATGGAAATGAAAGAGAGTAGACTGAAAAGCCAGCAGATAATGCAAGTAGAAAGTCAATGAAATAATTTCATTTACAAAATGTGAGTTGATAGTCATTTTTCAGATATGGTTTATTAAGTAGTGGACCTGTTTGTTATTTGGGACTCAATGGAACTTCAGGTTTCATGTCTAATTATTACTACCCCTTGAGCTCTTGCCATCTTACCTGCTAATTGGTTAATATTTTGATGCATAATTATGGGGTAGTGAATGATGCACTAGAAATTCCAGTTTAGTGAAACCATGAAAGCAGAAATTATCTTAGCAGTTAATACTGTAATATGCCCAATCTTCCAATTCTCATCTCTTTCTCCTTAAATAAATTGACTTGGAATATGCATTATTATAAGTGTTTTTCCCCAAGGCATGCTCAAAGATGAGTCTTGGACTTATAAATAATTGCTTTCTGTAAAAATCACATGTGGCCTGACATAATCTGAGTTTCAGATTAGAAAGAAAAACATATCAATAAAAATGCATGGCAGATAATAGTATTTGTTTACTGTATATCATTAGGACAATTTTATTCAAAATAAAACAAAGTTGTTTGTTGTTATTTTCACTGCTTCTCTTTGGAAAGGGGATTTGTGGATTCAACTTGGTTTCCCAATGGATTAACTATTTAATCTTCTCAGAGTGTTAAAATAGTTTTCCTGTGGCTCAGGCATTATGTGAAGCAAATGACAGCCAAGCCAAAGGGACAGTTTTCATGATACCATACAATTATTATAAGATCTTTATGAAGGTTTCAGAATAATTTTTGAGGTTACCTTGTTCTTTTTTTTTTTTAATTATTAAAAATTTTTAAAGCTGGCATTGTGGTGTGTACCTGTAGCCCCTGCCACTTGGGAGGCTGAGGTGGTAAGATCGCTTGGGGCTAGAAATTCAAGGCTGCAGTGTGCTATGATCACTCCTGTCAATAACCACGGCACTCCAGCCTGGGTAACAGTGAAACCCTGTCTGAAAAAAAAAAAAAAAAGAAAAATATTATATAGTAAACTCTTCTAATTATTGACAAAATAGGTCTTAAAGTTAAAAGGGATCTTGAAGGGACTAATTGGTTGAGGCCCCTTTTTCGAGATAGTTGAGATGTTAGAGGCCCAGAAATGTTAAAAGGAATTGATTGAGGTCACATGACTAGTAGCTCAAGTCTTCTTGATTAGTGCTGTGGATTTTCTAGGACTTCATATTTTGCTAACATACATCCAAGAAATAATTTTTATTTTAAAATAACCTACAATTTTAATCCCTTAAGCATTCCTTTAATTGTAGTGTGACATTTAGATAAGGTCGCTCACTGTCAACCCCTTATTTTGACTTTAGAAGCACCTCAGTAGTAGGAACTTGATCAATGATTCTAACAAAGATCTCTCAGAAGTAAAGGGAGAGGAACCCCAGGGGTAGAAACCCAGGTCTAAATTTTGAGGTTTCTGGTATATTAAAACATAAATAAATGCCAGAACTGAGTTATAAAAAAAATAGACTTTTTAACGTTTGCATGTAGCATATTAATGCTTTCACAACAACCACAGAAATACAATTCGTATGTGGTCTAACTTGAAAATAATTTTAGCCATGTAAATAGAAGTTCTTTTGTGAATTCTAGGCCTGGGACGTGTGGCTTCCCTCCCACTTTGGTTCTTCATTATTCCAACAGACTAAAGGATTATGGCACATTGCAGTAATAACAACCTCACTAAAGGGAAGGTGGCTGGAGTGTGGGATGGGGGTGGGGTGGAGTGAGGCATATTTTTTGGGATCTGGAATGGAAGATGGAGGCAGAAATCTGAGTGGTTTAAAAAGATCTCCTTTTGAGTGTTACTTCACTAATTAGGAGGTTCTTAACTAGACCCATTTGAGAAGGAAATACGGAATACATTTTGATTGTAATGGAGGTCTGTCACCCCAAAAGCATCCTAAATCCCACATCTACACAAAGCTTTTCTAGACTGGTGCCATGCAGAAAAATTTCTGCCATTTGGGGTCTTAGACCTGCCATATATGATTCTTCTCTCTCTCCCTCTGAAATTCCAATAGGAAATGGCTTGAAATGTTCAAAACCTCAAAGAATATTTAAGCACTATTACAATAGAACATTTGAAGGACATTGGATTATTGACTTGAGACAAGTAGATATCTGAGTGCCTAGATTGTAATAAAGGTCATTCAGGATTTAACCCCATGGTCAGTCTACTTGGGCACATCCATCTGCTTCTTCAGTAAGAGGAAAGAACCAAGAAAAATGTTCAGACTTAGTTGTGGAATGGTGGGGATCATGGACCCACCCAGAGGCTAAAAAAATCAAGGACAGCTCAAGGTTTATTCCTCATTTTTTGGGTGTCTTAGTGTGTAGTAAGATGTTAGCTTTTGAGATTAGATTTGAATTATTCTCAACTTTGGAGAGTTGTGTCTGTCACATAGGCCTGATAAGATCATAGATCTCTCAATATGATAAAGGAATTACATTTTTTTCAGAATAGATATCCTCATTATTTGATACAACTACTAAGTCAGCTAGGAGTTGTTCTAAATAAGTCTTTATCTTTCAGCAAATGGGAACAAGAGACCTTGGAGAGTTAAGCTGTAGTTTATTATATTGTGGCATATTGATCACATGGTACTAATGAGGCACAGGGCATATCTAGCCTCAATTGTATTCCTTCTTATTTACTTTTTTGGAACAAAATTCATTCATATAATACATAATTAATGAGTGTTCGTTGTGTTCTGGAATCACGTAAGCTGGAAGCATTAAAGTAATTGACTGCAATGTGCTATGATAGAATGAGCATTGCATGGTTAGAAAACTGTTTTGGTTTAGACTCTTACCCCTGATAAAGTTGGTTTTCCCTTGGTAATTCTCCTCTACCCCAGTGGATTTGGGAAAGGATCAAGAGACAACTGCGTGAAAGCACTTGAAAAAACGGCTTTTATACAAACATAGGTAGTAATATTATTAGATAAAGTTGGTAAAACTAACTGTTATGGTTTGAATGTGTCCCTCCAAAAAATCATGTGTCGGCAACTTAATCCCCTATGCAACAATGTTGGGAAGTGGAGCCTAAGAAGAAGTGATTAGTTTATGAGGGCTCTGCCCTCATTATTGGATTAATGTCATTATTGAGGGAATGGTTTCATTTTCTTGAGAGTGGCTTTGTTATGAAAGAGTTTAGTCCCCTGTTGCTCTCTTGTGCATGCTCTCTTTCCTTCTGCCTTCCGCCTTAGGATGAGGCAGTAAGAAAGACCTTGCCAGATGCAGGCCTCTTGACCTTGGAGTTCCCAGCCTCCAGAACTGTAAGACATACATCTCTGTTCATTTTAAATAACCCAGTCTATGGTATTTTGTTATAGTACCACAAAATGGACTAGGACACCAATGATGGGTACGTTTATTATATTCCAAACTCTAGCAATTGGATTATTCTCTGATGTATAACCTGTAACTTGAATTTGCAAAGTGCTTTTAAGGTATCTGTATCTGGTATCTGTTCTTTTGCTTTTTGAGTATCTCTTACTTATATCGCTGTAAGTGATATAACAGTATATATAAATACTTCCAAGATCCTTATTCTATCTAGTCTCCCCTTTTTCTTTTTGCTTTCAATATGTAAATCACATGCCATACTGCTCTACTCTATCAAATTCATCTTTTTATAGTTTATTAGAATTCACTATTTTTATTCTTTCTTTTTCCACAAAGCCTTTTAATTAGTATAGTTCTTAGTGTTTGTAAAGTTACTAGCATATACTTTGTGAGATTAACAGTAGTTTTGAGTTATACTTGTTACTAGTTGCTTAACCTAATGTAAGAGAATGATAACTAAAGTGGATAGTAAAAATATGAATTTTCCTTCTGAATTAGGTTGCACCAGATTTTTGGAAATATTGCTAATGCTTTCCTTTTACTTCCTTTCATCAACCTTGGCAAGAAGTTATTACATTAGGCTGTGGATTAAAGAGCACTCTAAGGGATAAACTGAGTAAAAGTAGCAGAAGTAATAATATAAAAATTTTAATTATACATTGACTTTTTTCATAAATATATTTTTTTCTGGGACCTGGAGCTAATGGGGCAATGTGCCTGCAATACTCATTAATAGAACTTATATAAAGACTTGCCTGAAGGCATTTTAGAAGAACACTGATATTTAGAACCAGAACGTATATCTTGTAAGCCTGTCTAATGATCTCAAAATCAGTTTATAATTCCATAAGAAAGTTATTTTTATTCAATTTTTTCCCATTATTGAAATAGGTTAATCACATTAGAAAAATTATCAGGAAAAGATGAGAACAATCAATCATAATTCCCTAATATAATTACTACTAGCATTTTGCTATATTTCTTTTTAGTCTGTTTTTATATGTGTACCTACAGTGTTTTGAAATCGTTGTAATCAGTATGTTGATACCCTTTAGTAGCTTGATATTTACCCCTCTAGCACATAGAATAAGAATTTGTTATTCTATCTTGGGGGGAGGGGGGAGGGGGGAGGGATTGTATTGGGAGTTATACCTGATGTAAATGACGAGTTGATGGGTGCTGACGAGTTGATGGGTGCAGCACAGCAACATGACACAAGTATACATATGTAACAAACCTGCACGTTATGCACACGTACCCTAGAACTTAAAGTATAATAATAATAATAAAAAAAATAAATTAAAAAAAAAAAAAGAATTTGTCCATCTTGGTCCTAGTGTAGTGGCTCACGCCTATAATCCCGGCACTTTGGGAGGCGGAGGTGGGCAGATCACCTGAGGTCAGGAGTTCAAGACCAGCCCGCCCAACATGGTGAAACCCTATCTCTACTGAAAATACAAAAATTAGCTGAGCATAGCAGCAGGCACCTGTAATCCCAGCTACTTGGGAGGCTGGGGGAAGAGAATCACTTGAACCTGGGAGGCTGAGGTTGCAGTGAGCCGAGATCATACCACTGTACTCCAGCCTGCATGATAGAGTGAGACTCTGTTTAAAAAAAAAAAAAAAAAAGAATTTGTCTATCTTTATATTAAGGAATGACATTTTGAGTAACATGCTAAATATTATATACCATCTGCTTTATTTCAATAACTCAGTATAATATGCATTAAATTCAATATATCAAACAGTGATTTAATTGACATGACTTTATTGTTTAATAAGGGCATTAATTTCATTTTTATAAGAACTATGCTGTCTCCTTAGATTCTTTATAAAGTTTCATTGCTACTGATGAACACTGACTTTACCAAAGACTGTTTATTGGAATTGATGAGGGTGAATAGTGCTGCTCACCCAGAATATATGGGTAAGCATTATGGTACTGAGGATGCTTTCCAGAAAAAGATATATTGATATTTAATTTTAACTTTTCACCTATATTTATGTAAAGACACAATGTATTAGGATGGAGTAGATATTTTCCCAGCACATTATTCCAAGCCACTGATGGTAAATCAAACAAACACAAGACCACAACTATTTCATGTTTCCTGAAAATAAGTGAGTTTCTAAGGTTTTTATTTTGCTTGCTTTCACCTCAGTTCAACACAAAACACTTCTCTTTGAGTAGCCTGTTGGTCTGTTAGTCTTCACCTGTCCTGTCCTAAAGTGGAGGTTGTCAACTGCTAATTCAACATGACATTGCAGATTTCATTCCTAGTTATTTGACCTGCCATTTAAAGTTCCTTAGTTCCAGTGTGACATCTGTGACATTTTCAAGTGTCAATTTAGGCAATACAATATGAGGCTTTTGAATTTTAGTTTGCTAACTTGCCCTTAGATTGACAACAGATTCCATCTGTCCTTGATAATATTCTTATATATTTTGTTACATGAGAGGAATTGGATCTTCTGTTGCCTCTGTAGCGGATTTGGTTTTTGTTTTTGAGTGTTTCTTTAGTTAGCTTTGGCTCTAAATTTTTTATTAACTTCATGTAACCTAATAATAATTTTTCACAAGTGTGTGTTCTGTGACATCAGGCTTCCTTTGAATTCCTATCTTGCTTAACTGTTTTCAGATGAAGTTCTTCATGCCCCAAGTGGACAAACTCAGCCTCTCTTGAGTTTCTGGGTCAGTCCTCAATAAAGCCACAAGTAAATCACAGTAGCAGTTTTGTTCCACCAACCCATTAGGGTGAAATTTTTTGGCTGCTGCTCCAGACTTATTATTAATTATTCCTGTGCTTTTAGGATCATAGCCTTCCCTTTAACCTCCTATTTTACTTGTTCAAACTTGGCTTCTGTCTTGGTTTCCTGATTTAGATCTCTTTCCCCGTATCTTGAATCCAAACCCACTTGACTAAGTGAAATTATTGAAAGCCCCCTCTCTGTGGAGAGGGAAACTTGTCCCCTTTTGTCCCAACTGGAGTCTCCTTCAACTCATGTGGGCTGCACAGAACTAGGAGCTGCCGCCAGAGTTATTCTACTTGTGTACATAAGCTGGCACTGATCTGTTCTAGGTCATCTCTGGACATTACTTCACTTCCATGCCATCCAGTCTAGTTGTCCAGCTTTCCATTTTACCCCATTCAACCTGGAGGCCCTAGAATGTTTTGAGACTAAAATCACATGGGATCTAGAAGCTGCGATTTCCGTGTGTGTCTTAGTCCGTTTTCTGTTGCTATAACAGAGCATCAACAGGGATGATTTATACAGAAAATAAATGTATTTACCTCCTGGTTCTGGGTGCTGACATCTGATGAGGGCTTTCTTGCAGCATAGTACCATGGTGAAGGACATCACATGGCAAGAGGGAGGGTGTGTGTCTGCTCAAGTCGTCTTCTTCTTACAAAGCTGCTAGTTTCATCATGGGGGCCCTCTTCTACGACCTTATCTAATCTTTATTACCTCCCAAAGGCCCTACCCTCAAACAACATAATGAATTTGGGGATTAAGTTTCTAACACATGAAATTTGGGGACACATTCAAATCATAGCAGTATGGGATTGACATGAAACACCCACACACCAACACATAAAATCCACTAAGGAGTTGAATGAATCTGCCCAATATGGTATAAAATATATTAATGTTTATAAAAAAATAAATTGATATGTTTCTTTTTTTTTTTTTGAGACGAAGTCTTGCTCTTATCCCCCAGGCTGGAGTGCAATGACTCACTGCAACCTCCAACTCCCGGGTTCAAGAGATTCTCCTGCCTCAGCCTCCCGAGTAGCTGGGATTACAGGTGCCTGCTGCCAAACCTGGATGCTTTTTATATTTTTAGTAGAGACAGGGTTTCACTGTGTTGGCCAGGCTGGTCTTGAACTCTTGACCTCAGGTGATCCACCCGCCTTGGCCTTCCAAAGTGTTGGCATTACAGGTGTGAGCCACCGCGCCTGGCCCTTAATTTTATTTTCTTTTGCAGCATGACTTATGGAAAAAAGCATGGACTTTATTTACATTTTTATTTTTTTAATTTTTATTATTATTATTTTTTAACAGGGTCTTAGGGTTTTTCTGTGCTGACCAGGCTGATCTGAAACTCCTGAGCTCAAGAGATCCTTCTCCCTCAGTTTCCCAAAGTGCCTTGATTATAAGCATGAGCCACTGTGCCCAGCCAAGCATAGACTTTAGAATCACAAATATTTGAGTTCAGAATTTCGGATGGCCACTTAACTTTTATGAGCCTTAATTTTCTCATGTATAAAATAGGGTCAGTCCCTTAATCCCTATCTCACAGGGTTGTTAAGATTGTTAGAATGTTCTTTAGAAATGTTTGTGAGATGTTAGATTCTTTTTTTTTAGTTTTATCGCTCCTCTTCTTTTTTCTCCTCTTTCTATCTCTGTTTTCCACTTCCTCTCTCCATCTACCTGAAACTCTATTTTTCCTCTTCTAGGTAATATTTAATAACTAACCATAATTTCTTTTAAAATCACCTTAAGGTGGGGTTAATTTCTTTGGTGAGTTCCTGTTTATAAAACTCCACTTTCATCTTGGTTGGTTTTTTTATGCGTGAAGTGGAGGTAATAAGACTACTAACATAAGAGAATCGTTATGAGAAATAATTGACATAAAGCACTCAGAATAATGTCTGGCACATAGTAATTCTGAAATGTTAGTTGGGATTAACTTCCAAAAATCTATTTCTTTAACAGAGATTCTTTCTGTCTTCACTTGGGCCCCGTTTTTACAGTTTATTATGTCTGTCTTTAATGATGAAGAAAAGGGATGATAATAGTGCAGTGATATTTGATAATATGTGACCTTGATATTACCAGTCAAAGCTATCAGCATTATATTTATATGATAGAATGGATATCTTGATTTATCTTTAATGAATATGTTGAGTTGTGAAAGTCAAGACCGAGATGATTATACCCTTTAGAGCAGTTTGAATAAAATGTTTTTTTAATCTTTGTTCTCTGTTGGTATGTATATTAATGGAAATTCATTCCTTTTCTGTTTATCTTTGACATGGGGGATACTTATTTGTTTCCAGTTGGTTGGCAGACAAGGTGAGCTCACTGGCATATTAATCCTTAAACCTCTTAAATATATTGCTTAGTATATCATTAACCTGAGCACACCTCTACTTACACCAACAAGGTTTTTACTAAGACCCCATAATTAGTCGCACACACACATACTTTATATTTAAACTGTAAGTGACCATCTCATTTCCATGTGTCATGTTTAATTTGAAGTCATTTTTTTTTTTTTTTGAGATGGAGTCTCTCTCTGTTGCCAGGCTGGAGTGCAGTGGCACGATCCGGGCTCACTGCAACTTCTGACTCCCAGGTTCAAGTGATTCTCCTGTCTCAGCTTCCCAAGTAGCTAGGATTACAGGCACATACCACCACGTCCAGCTGATTTTTGTATTTTTAGTAGAGCCGTGGTTTCACCATGTTGGCCAGGATGGTTTCGATCTCCTGACCTCGTGATCCACCCACCTCGGCCTCCCAAAGTGCTGGTATTACAGGTGTGAGCCACAGTAATTTGTCATTTTTAAAGATGGACTGAAGTGACAGTTCCTTTGCTAACTTAGCAAAACATTTGATTAATTTTACTTCTCCTCTTTGTAGTTACAAGTCATATTGCATATTATAAAAATTTTAATTACCATGGTAAAATAAGAAAAAAATCAATTAACAATTATTTGTGACTTTTTTCTAAGGATCTTACTCAATAATTGGGTCTTGATTGTTGACACAATAATAGCCACTGAAACCTTTGATTAGATAACTAGTTTTGTTTGGGTTGAAAAAGAAGTTTCTGAGGGATAAGGTATCAACAAATGAGGTCTGAAACTTAAATGATCCTGAAAACAACCTTCACTTTTTAAGACAAATCTGTTTAGAAAACAAACTTGATTGAATTGTTAAAACACATACCTTTCGAGTCCTTCACAAAAGTTGGTTTACTGTGCAATGAAATACTGTGATGACAGATGGACCTAGAATATTTGTGGTAGACAGTTAAGTGGACTATTGAGGATGACTAAGAAAGCCCTATTTGCTGTCTTTGACAAGGTAGAATCATCCACATATAAGCTATTAGGATAATGAACACAATAGTAGGAATAGACTAAGAATAAATATTCTTCAAAATCATCCCTACCCATACTGCACAACAGATGCTTATATATTTGAATTGTTTTCTGTACCTTGTGATGAGAACCATGTTCTCTGTTTACCTTTAGAAAGAAAAAGATATGGCTGGGCACGGGTGGCTCATGCCTGTAATTCCAGCACTTTGGGAGGCCAAGTCAGTTGGATCATCTGAGGTCAGGAGTTTGAGACCAGCCTGGCCAACATGGTGAAACCCCATCTCTATTAACAATACAAAAATTAGCCGGGTGTGTTGGTGGACACCTGTAATCTCAGCTACTCGGGAGGCTGAGACAGGAGAATTGCTTGAACCTAGCAAGTGGAGGTTGCAGTGAGCCCAGGTTGTGCCATTGCACTCCAGACTGGGCAACAGGGAGAGACTGTCTCAAACAAACAAAAAAGATGCAATAGCAGTCATCTTTGTGGTTTGTGGTTTTCTTTTCTTTTGGACTATCAAATATGTTTATTTGCACATTGAATAATTTTCTTTTTATTACTGAATATTTTAAAATGAACTTCAATGATGAAAAGTAATGCTGTTGGAGTTTGAGTTCAAATCCCTTCTGTTTCACTGACTCCCTTTGAAGTAGTAGCGGTGGAAAAGTAACCCTGTGAAAAATAACGTTACGCCTCTCTATGAGTCAGGTCCTTTTGCGTGTAAAGTAGATAATACTTCTGTTGAGTATATTACAGGCTTTTTGGAAAGTGCAGCTAGTAAAAATGTAAAAAGAAAGCTGTTGCTCCAAGTTCATTGTAGGCACAGCAGAAGTTACTAAAGTATTCCGATATCTAAAGAAACAAAATTTTTAAGGATAATAAGTCTATCCCTGACCATTCCCATTTATTTCAGCTCAGATCCATTCTGAGTTTTACTTTAGTTCAATTCAGTTTATTAGTCACTGAGCCCCACTAGATCAAGTGCACTCAACATAGTTTGATGGGGAAATACAAGATGATTCAGATAGGGGTTTTGCCCTCAGTCCAATTGGGAGAGCCTTGCATGTCTACACAAGTTCTGATGGCTCTCCCATGAAACATGCCAAACATGAAGCAGGAACACATTATGTGCAAGCTATTAGTTTGCCCCTCCAGCCACTGTAATCACATTAGCTACTTTCTCAGACAGTAAAATGATTTATTTATTTTATTTTTTTTTTAAACTTAGTCTCACTCTGTCACGCAGGCTGGAATGCAGTGGTGTGATCTCAGCTCACTGTAACCTGTGCCTCCCAGGTTCAGGCGATCCTTGTGTCCCAGCCTCCCAAGTACCTGGGATTACCAGCACCCACCACCACGCCCAGCTAATTTTTTTTTTTTTTTTTTTTTTTGTATTTTTAGTAGAGATGGGGTTTCACCATGTTGGCCAGGCTGGTCTCATACTCCTGGCTTCAATGGATCTGCCCACCTCGGCCTCACAAAGTGCTGGGATTACAGGCGCAAGCCACCATGCCTGGCCTTAATTTCCAAAATAGTAATGTAAATGCTTCTTAATAATCGTATAAATCCCATGACATCTGATATTTGTGATCTCCTAATCTTTGACATAGCCTCCTTGGTTTATTTGCTTTCCCTTCTCTAATGCTTTTCTAATTTCCATGCTCATTCCATTTTTAAAAATACCTCTCCATGAATTTATTCCTATTGTAATCACATATGTTAAATGCAGATATTTACTGATGACTGTTCACACATACAAGGACGTGAGTACACACATACATGCATGTACATGTGTGTATACTCACACATTCGCAACATCCTTTTCTCACGCAGTTAGTTAATAACATCCATTTAGAGTGGACAGCTTGGATTTTAGTGAAGTAGAAAGCTTCTATGGAAATTTCTTAAAATATTCCAATTCTAAAAATATTTTGAATACAATTTAAAACTCCTTTGTTAACTGCTTATTTTTTTTCATATGCTTCATTTCATCAGTCTTAGTGTCTTTTGGGTACCAGCTTGTTTTGTCTTGGTAGACTGATTACCTGTTTTATCATTCAAAGACCCAAAGACCCAAGGTATGGTAAACATTTATTACTGGTGGAATTTTGCTGTTGAATCTTGCATAGACTTGTAAATGTCCTTGACAGCTCCTTTTTTTTTTTTTTAGTTTCTAATCTTACTTCTGTTAGATGTATCTTTCAGAGTAGTCAGCTCTTGTTATAAGGAAGTGGCAGAAACATGATTTCCTGAGGAAAATGGGCTCTGACATTAGGAGACTTGCTTGAACCTGACTCCTTTCCTAGTTTTTAACCTTGGGTGGATTATTTAATCTGCCTAAGCCTCTGTTGCCTCATCTGTAAAAGGATATTGATAATATATGCCTCACAAAATTATTCTATTTTAAGGACACCTTTCCTAATTCTGTCATATTCTCAACACTTATAGCCCCTAAATATATATAAGTATAATTTATATTATATGACAGTAAGTTTATTCATAGATGGCTTTGTAAACAGTTATCTTTAGTATCTGGGCCTTATGTTGTTTTTTTCTTCCTCCTCCAATTCATTGTGAATTATTCAAAAGCAAGGATAGGCTCTTTTATTTCTTGTTTGTCTTCTGTCTGGATGCTCAATACATCAGCAGGCACATCAGCTCTGGTCTTTAATACCAGAGTTGAAAAATATAATTTACTTCTGATTATTCTTATGGAGACTTTATTCAGTCTGTCAAAAACCATTTGACTGCCATTGGTGTGCCTGGAAGGGAGTTCTGGGTATTGAGGGTACAGATGTGAGCAAGACAAGAGCTTTAATTCTCAAGGAGAATTTAATCCTTTAATCCTCACCATTGGGTGAGGATAGAGACAGTAGATTTTGTTTTTAAATCCAGGTATTGATATATACTATGGAGAGGATAAAACAATATGCTTGATAATAGTTGTCCTTGGTTGGGAGGAGTCATTTGATTTGAGATCTGAATATTGGAAAATGAGCCATGAGAAGACCTGAGAGAACAGCATTCCAGCAAAAGCAAGTGGAAAAGGGCTGAGAAATAAACTGCCCTGTTAGTGGACTGATGAGAAGGACAGTATAGCTAGATATAGAAAACAGAACTGAAGGTGAAGATTGGTAAGATCGGAGAGGTAGGTAGAGAGGTAAGATCATTAAGGGCCTTATAGTTCAGGGTGGAAATTTTAGACTTCACTTTTAGTGAGAAATCTTTAGAGAGCTTCAAGTTGAGATGTGACATGATCCAATGTGCATTTTAGAAAGATAACTTTTGTTGCTCAGTACAAGGTGAACTGTATTATAAGAGGTGAAAATGTAGAAGATGAGTGAGAAAGCAGTCGTTATGTTCCAGGAGTGACATAAAGGTGGCTTGGGCTAAAAAATAACAGTACAAATGGTGAAAAGTAGGTTTGGGGAGATGGAGCTGTTAGGATTTGCTGGCAAAGGGTGTGATGAAAAGAGAAGGATCAAGTAGATCCTTAGGCTTGGGGCTTTGAGGTGGAATTGATTTTTTTGGGAGTGAGATTAATAGTTCTATATTGTCTGTGTTGAAATTGTTATGCATATTGGACATTCTAGTAAAGATGTCAAGTCAGTTATTTAATATATGAGTTTGGATCACAGGGAAGATGTCTGGTCTGAAGATAAACTTTTGAGAGTCAACAGCATTTAGATGGTTGAAGCCATGGCACTGGATGCATTCATCCATGAAGAGGGACAATTTAGAGAAGACTTACGGGAAAGAGATCTGGAACACTCTAACATTTAGAAGCCAAGAAGAGAAGATCTAGTCAAGGATACTGGAGAAGAGAGGTTAGTAGTAGAGAGGTAGGAGAAAGCGGTGAGAGTATGTAGTCCTGAAAGTTGATTTTAAATGTTGCTGAGAAGTCGAGTAAGATGTGAGCAAAAGTTGGCCATTGCCTTTGGTTGAAGTTAAGTTATTGATGACTCAAATATGAGCTATTGTAGTGGAGTGCTTGATAACAATAGGTTAATGAGAGAATGCTAGGCAAGGAAGCAGAAACAGTGGAATCAAATAATGCATGTAAGTTGTTGGACATGATAGTAGGAAGATGAAGTAGTTCTCTTCTGACTTTTTTTTTTTTTTTTGGAGACAAGAGTCTTGCTCTGTCCCCCAGGCTGAAATGCAGTGGCACAATCTCGGTTCACTGCAACCTCCGCCTCCCAGGTTCAAGTGATTCTCCTGCCTCAGCCTCCTGAGTAGCTGGGACTACAGACATGCACCACCACGCCCAGCTAATTTTTGTATTTTTTTAGTAGAGACGGGGTTTCATCGTGTTGGCCAGGATGGTCTCGATCTTTTGACCTTGTGATCCACCTGCCTTGGCTTCCCAAAGTGCTGGGATTACACGCGTGAGCCACCACGCCCAGCCTAATTTTGTATTTTTAGTAGAGACAGGGTTTCTCCATGTTGGTCAGGCTGGTCTCAAACTCCTGACCTCAGGTGACCCACTCGCCTCGGCCTCCCAAAGTGGTGAGATTACAGGCGTGAGCCACCGTGCCCAGCCCGCATTTTTTTTTTTTTTTTTAACAAAAATTAGGATGATTTTAAGGAGGGTAAGAAGCTGTGGAATTGTGTTGTTGAATGTAGCACCTATGGGGATTTGAAGTTGCCAAGAATGCTGATAGGACTACTAGTGGCAAGGAGAAGACTGTGGATCTTGAGATCAGTGGATGAGGCAGTGTGTCCAGGTACAGCAATAAAGGGTAGTAAGATCTACTTTATTGAAGGGTAGTAAGATCTACCCTTACATATGCTTCAAAGAATATGGGATCTTTGGGGGAAAAAAGAGAAGAGAGATATTGGAAACTACATTAGGGAGCAAGAAAAAAACTCGTCTCCAGGCACTGACTTATATGTGGTGTAGAAGAAAAAATAGCCTTACTTGAGAGCACTTCAGTAGAAGCCATGTCCTCAGGGGATGAGGTGAAGTTTTAGGTTGAGGGTATAGATGAGTGTTCTAATAAATAAAAATAGTTTATTTTAATACATTTGTCAAGCACTTACTATGTGCCAGAAGCAAAACTGTTCCCAGCTCTAAACACATATTAACTCATGCGATCCTCCCAATAATCCTTTAATATTGGTACTATTATTAGTCTCACTTTATGAATGAGGAAATTGAGAAGTTAAGCAACTTGCCCTTGGTCACAGAGTTGGAAGTGGCAGTGCTAGGTTTGATTCCCTCCAGTGTTCCAGGCAATAATCACCCTGTACTGCTGATGGCAGATGATGATTTTCAACACACAGTGGAAGTTATTTAGGAACGAAATGAAAGATAGATGATGGGGCCAAATTAGAGGATATTTAGAGCAGTGTTGAATGAACGTTTTTATAGTGAAGGATGATCTTGGAAGCTTGCACTTCTGATGGAGACTTTGGTGAACAGTAGTTTGATGAACTTTTGGCATATTTCAGACCAAAGAACAACTTGAAAGCCTCAGATGGCTAGTTTTACTAGGGGTGGAGATGTTTTGGTAACTGGGAAAAAGAGGGTAATTAAAGTTTTGAGGTGTCCCATGACACCACTGAGAGGAGGTGGAAGGGTAATTGATGATTTATGTTTTCATAGCAGTAGCCTACCATTTGTCTTGTCTTATTGACAGTCTTGGGTGAATATTATATTGACTAGTTGTTTTTCTAGCCCTGAAATTCAAGGATTATAGTCTTATCATCTGATATTATTTAATACAGCTGCTTTTGGCAGCAAAATTTAGAACAATACTAGTCACACTGAAAGGGGATTAAAAGACTTTGTGGGAAAAATTTTTATATTTTTTTCACAAGACTACTTGCAAAGGTTAACAATTTTTCTCTGATTGTAGAAGTACTGTTTGAAGCTGGGCATGGTGGATCATACCTGTAATCGTAGCACTTTTAGAGGCCAAGGCAGGTGGATCACTTGAGCTCAGAAGTTTGAGACCAGCCTGGGTAACATAGTGAAAATCTGTCTCTCTAAAAAAACAAAAATACAAAAATTAGCCAGACATGGTGATGCGTACCTGTAATCCCAGCTACTTGGGAGGCTGAGGTTGGAGAATCGCTTGAGCTAGGGGAGGTCGAGGCTGCAGTGAGCTGTGATGGTGCCATTGCACTCAAGCCTGGGTGATATTTGAGAGTTTGCCTCCCACCCCCCCAAAAAAGGTACTATTTGTTTATTTTGGAAAATTTATAACAATTTCACCACTCAGATAAATTTTAAAAATGTTATTTTATTTCTATATATTTTTTATTTATATATAATATATATTTTATATATTATATATTTATATAAATTATATATAATATATAATTATAACCATATGTAAATTATATATAATTATATAATATATAATATTTAAATTATATATATTTTATTTATATATTTGTATAAATATATAATTTCTAAACAGGTATAATTTGTATATTATATGTTATATAATTAGATATAATTTTTATGTATAAATAAATAAATATATTTTTATTTATTTTGAGATGGAGTCCTGCCCTGTCACCTAGGTTGGAGTGTAGTGGTGCAACCTTGGCTTACTGCAGCCTCTGCCTCCTGGGTTCAAGCAATTCTTCTGCCTCAGCCCCCTGAGTAGCTGGGACTGCAGGCATGCACCATCACACCCGGCTAATTTGTGTATTTTTAGTAGAGACATGGTTTTACCATGTTGGCCAGACTGGTCTCAAACTCCTGACCTCAGGTTATCCGCCCGCCTCGGCCAACCAAAGTGCTGGGATTACAGGCTTGAGCCACTGCCCTGGGCCATCTGCCTATCACATTTTTAATACAATCTTATATTACAGTCGTGTTTTGCTTAAACAGGATACGTTCTTAATGACACAGAGATTTGTGTCGTTAGGTGATTTTTTAGTTATGAGAACATAATAGAGTATACTTATACAAACCTTGATGGTATAGCTTATTATACAACTATGGTATATGATAGAGCGTATTGCTCCTATGCTACAAACCTCTGTAGCATGTTACTGTACTGAACATTGTACAGTAGGCAGTTGTAACACAATGGTAAGCATTTGTGTATCTAAACAGATCTGAACATAGAAAATGTATGGTAAAAACGCAGTATTATAATCTTAAGGGACTACTGTTGTATATGTAGTCAGTCATTGACTAAAATGTCACTATGTGACAGGTGTCTTTAACCCCAAATTGAATCCTATTGTATGTACAGTTTTCCTTCATTTTTCACTTCCCTTTTTTTCTTTTTTTTTAAATAAGAGCATTTCCCTAGATCATTAAATTGTTCTTTCAAACCTGATTCCTGAAGACTGTATAACTGTTTTTTTTGAGTGGGTTGAATTTGATGGGTTACAGCTAGGAAATTTGGGTTTATGCTTCAATCAGGATTTGTCTGATTTTTTTTTTTTTCTTTTCAGCCTCATGGGTAGATCTCATTACTTTCAGTTTACTTTTAGCTGTAAGAATGGTGTCATTTTCAGAAATTAGAGTACTGCCTAATCTAAACCAAAAGCATCCAATTTGCTCTTCTTTTCTTTCCATCTAGCTCCATCCTGACTGAAGATTTAATGACCTACAGTGGGAAAGGGGGACTCGCCTTACTGCCTCAACTTGCTCTTTCATTCCTCCTTCCATACTCACTTTGCTGTTTCTGGGTCTTCAAAACAGGGAGTGGAGACACATTTGAGGAAGAAGAGCAGATTTTTTTTTTTTTTTTTTTTTTAATTTAGTGTTCTTCGTAGTTCTTTGCTTGATGTTCTTTATAGTTCTCTCTTGCTTTCATTAGCTGGTCATTACACCCTTGGATTCTTTGTAAAGCCTCCTGAGGGCAGCTTCCTTGCTGCATCTGTGATGAGATGCATCTGTGATGAGAATTCTACTCTCTATCTGACCTCTTGGGAATCCCCTGGCTCCTGTTACCTCTTTACTCTCCTCATATACCCATAGCCTCTTACAGCAAATGTACCTTTGCCCCTGTAGTCAACTTTCCTTAGCAAAATTCCAGTGAAATGGCATATTCTCAGGCCATTCTCATTTTGTCCACTTGGGCAATGAGAAGTATCACATATCTGTGACTCGTAAACAGCAAAAGTGCAGCTCGCTTGTTGAGTTACTGCCCTCTCATTTTTTTTTTTTTTACTTTCTGTCTTCAGACTTTTCCAGGTGAGAAGCAGATACCATTTCTCTGTGTTTATATATACATCTGTACTCCAGAGGACACATCAGATTTTCCCAGAACTCTCTCACCTGGCCTCTCCAGGTGGACACTGTGAGATGGGCCTGTCTTCTATGAGATAGACATACTGAGATGGGATGTGCTTGAGTTCTGCAGAATGGAGATGCCAGAATTCTCTTCTTTTAGGTCTTCAATTTCTGAAAGTAAAATCTTAGGCCACCCTCTCATTTTTCTTGACACAGGAGAGATGTTCTACTTCCTTATACTTTGGAGAGGAAGAGAGAAAACAATGTTCTCTATAACTTGGAATTTCTTCAAAATATCCCCACCATGAATCTTTAGCCTTATCTTATATAGGCTCAAGATGAATGAGAAAGGGCTTATGGTTGGAGGGCTAGTTTGGCTACCTTTTGGTAAATCATATGAGACTGTGTCTAGCAACTTTCCTTGAGACTTTTCATTGAAATTATGAGGCAGTAAGAAAAATCCTTTCCCTATCTTGATGTAAATGCGAGTATTTTGTATATACTAATAGTTCAAATGATTTCGTAGTAAACATTACTGGTCAATGTGGTTCCTTTACATAGGAGCTTCAGTCAACCCTCAAGGGAGTAGCAAAAAGGAACTGTTTACACTACAGAAATGGAAATTATAGGACCCAGGGCTGAGCCTTGCATCTTACAGTAACTAGATAAGTTAACTTTAGGCAAATCACGTGCTTTCTCTTGGCATCATTTTTAAAATGAGAGAGTTAGACCAAAGGATCTCCTCCAAGATTCCTTGTGTCTCTAAAGTTTATGAATCTGTTTCCAAGGCATTTCTACTGTTAGAATTACACCCTCTAGGAACTTGTCAACAGAGTACTCCTGTAAGTGGAGCTTTCAGAATACAGCCAATACTAAACCATACCCTTCCTTGTCATGCCATTTCATGCCATTCATTCATTTCTTCAACATTTATTCATTCACTTAACAAATACTATTTTTACTTGTATGAATCCAGCCATTGGCCCAAATTCACATGCAAGTTAGATACTGTGCCTTTTCCGCTTAAGAGGAAACCAAACCAAACAAACAAAACCACTGTTTGAGAAACTGTAATTGAGCAAATAGCAAATATTAATAAAATAACAAATGTAGATTCTAAGGCAGTTCCTGGCATATAGTAGATACTTAGCAAATGTTAATTCCTCCCTGAAACAAAGGGCAATTAAACCAATGGAACCTATTCTGGGGGCTGCACTAATTGTATCACATAAATGCTACATTTTTTGGTAATTTGTGAGTATTATTATAACACAATCATATAACATCATCATTTGTCATAGTCATTTAGCAACTTTCTCTTATTGCAAAACCAGACCTTCCTTTAACTTATTAATGGTGAATTCTCACTGATGCTACTATAGAAGCTTGAGTGGTCACCACTTATAGAGGAACATTCTGAATTAAATGTCTTCCGCTCTTGATTTCTGTTGAGTCTATAGTTTTCTAGTACTTCCCAAACACTCTGATGTTTATGTGCTGAGGTAAAGTATCATAATCAGATATTAGGAACAACAGATAATGAACTCACAGAAAATTCTAGGAAGTCCTATATTGTTTTCATATATCAGTTACCCAAGTAACAGGAAAGGTGTTTGCATTTTTGGAGAGGATTCAACAATGTTTGCTATGTTTTCATCACTTAACATATTACTTCATGTATGTGGGTAATTCCTACTGAATTACTAACTGGGCAGGTCTCAAAACTGTTACTAATCATTTCTGTCCAGATATAGATTAGACCTTACAAGACCAATGTTTTCTGGATGTTTTTCTGTCTATAGCTAGTGTTTGCTCTCTTTTTTTTTTTTTTTTTTGAGTCAGGGTCTTATTTTGTCACCCAGGCTAGAATGCAGTGGTGCAGTCTCAGCTCACTGCAACTTCTGCCTCTTAGGCTCAAGGGATCCTCCTGCCTTAGCACCATGAATAGCTGAGACTAGAGGCATGCACTACCATGCTTGGCTAATGTTTGTATTTTTTGTAGAGATGGAGTTTCGCCATGTTTCCTGGGCTGATCTCCAACTCCTGAGCTCAAGAGGTCCACCTGCCTCAGCCTCCCAAAGTGCCGGGATTTCAGGCATGAGCCACTGCACCCAGCCAATTCTTTGCTTATTTAAATGACAGAATTAGACATTGCCCAGAAATTGGACCAAATTGGATTCCCACTAGTAAAATTTAAGTGGTAGAGCTTCTTGTCATACTGTCATACTTGTCATACTGTCTTTTATATTAATAATGTATATATTTTCCATTCCCTTTGTCACTGCCCTAGTTCAAGTTTTAAATTATTCAATGCCTGACCGAGTGTAACAGTGTCATAATGATGTAGACCAGTAAGGTGTGAGCATTCCGTGGAACAAATCTTCTTTCCAGGGTGATCTGACCACAAATTAAGTGTTATTGGCATTGCTTTGTTGGTCGTATAGCCTGTCTGGAACTCAATAGGTAATAAGATGAAGGAAGCCATATCTTTTCCTTGTATGCTACATTTGCTAAGTGATACGAAGAAGGCTCACATAACTGTTCCTTTACTGGTTAAAAAGTAGCCGGCTAATACATTTTCATAACATAATATAACAATATAAATTATGTTATATTTATATAATTTAATATATATATATTTCATAACATAATATAACATAATATAACAATATAAATAGAGGAAAATTTGGTGAAATCTAAAAGCTATATTTGTCAGTATGATTGATATTGGAAAATATAATCATGACTGAACAAAATTGTATCCACTTGAGAATTTTCTGTTCTCTTCACGTGATTCTGGCATTATTGTTGTATTCATACTTAATATTTTTCAAGGTTCTTTGCTGCCCCAATTTAGTAGTGCCATATTTTTCTATCATTCTCTCTCATAACACTGTGTCTTCTGATACATTTTTAAAATTTCCTTTTTTTTTAATGTACCCCTTGTTGTAGCCAAATCCTGTTGCTTCTTTCTCGTTAATGTCTTATATACTGCACTTTTCTTCTGGTCCCACTCCTAGCCATTCACACACATGGCCTTCATGCTAGTTCTGGTGTTTACTATTTAATTATTGAGTTAATGCTATAGTCTGTTAATGAATGGTAGTAATAGCTAACATTTATATGGCTCCTTGTAGATTAGAGAGTGAATTCTCAAGGTTTGTTTTTTTAATTTTTTTTTAAGATGGATCTCACTCTGTCACCCAGGCTGGAGTGCAGTGGTGCCATCTTGGCTCACTGCAACCTCTGCCTCCCGGGTTCAAGTGATTCTCCTGCCTCAGCCTCCTAAGTAACTGGGATTACAGGCACCCACCACCACACCTGGCTAATTTTTGTATTTTTAGTAGAGAAGGGGTTTCACCATGTTGGCCAGGCTGGGCTTGAACTCCTGACCTCAGGTGATGTGCCCTTCTTGGCCTCCCAAAGTGTTGGGGTTACAGGCGTGAACCACCACGCCCAGCTGTCAAGTTTTTTTATTTGAGCATTATAATCAGCTTATTGTTATTCCCAGTTTAAAGATGACAAACTAGAGACTTTGAGAGTATCAGAGAATATTAATTAAAAGAGCAATGACTGGAACCAGGTCTTTTGACTTCCCATCACATACTCTTTCTATTATGTCCTTCTGCCATTTCTTACATCTATTGTAATTCTCTATTTCATTGCTATCATATCATTTTTTCCTAAAGTATCACTTTCAACACATCTCTACTGATCTTTTTGTCTTCTTGCCCCTGCATATTGCTACTCTTTGAAGTTAGATTTATCATTACCCCAGAGTTTAGGATGGAGCCTGTTCTTAAACACTGGGCTATCCTGAGCTCCAGTAGCTTAGAAGGTCGACATTGTCTTGCCTTTAGATATAACCTTTTTTTCCTTTCTGAATGAATTAAAACTTTATTATTGGCTCTTCAGTAGCTTGATTCCAGGAACTGAATTTTGGCCATGCCTTATATCACTATTCCAATAATTTGTCCTCTGGCTTGTTGCTCTCTGTACCTTAGTTACCAGCTTTGTTTACTGGTTAGTTCATCATTAAGCTTTCCCTTGAACTAATATCAACAACCAAATAACACTTGTACCTGAAAGAAGTGGCCCAAGGATGTGATGCCTATATTTAGCGGAAGAGCTTTCTAAGCAGAGGGAATTCAAATACAATAGCCCTGGAATGGGAAATTCCCCAACATGTTTCAGAAATAGAAGGCAGGCCAACATTGTTGGAATAGAAAGTAGGTGGGTTGAGAGAAAGGTGGAAGGAGTTAAAGTCAAGTCAAAGAGGTAACACAACAAAATGTGAAGCTGAGATGTGAAGCTTGAAGTATCTCCTGCAAATTGGGAGGGACACTAATAAAGTGTCTTTTCTAATGACCTGCCAGGTTACAGAAGCAGAAGATGAGGTCATGGAAAGCTTCTCAGACATAAGGGAACTAAAATCATTTATGTTTTAAAGAAACATTCTCTACCAGACTTTTAAAAAATTTCCATCCTGCCTTTGAATTTAACTATAGGAACAAAACAAAACAAAAAACTGACTTTAAGGAAAGGCCAGGAACTCAGTTCTGTTGAACAGCCTTCCTAAGAAAGATTTGCAAGCAGTATTTCTCAGGTACGTTTAGACTAACTTCATTAGGGTTGTCCACAGTGACCTCTAACAGTTACTTGCACTGTTTTGATGGTGTTTTCCCATTTCTAGTCTGATTTTGCTTGGCTTTTTTTTTTTTCCTCTAATAAACCCATTCCATTAAAAAAAACCCCAAAAAACAAAACACTTGTAATCACAGAATGTTTAGCACAGACCCTTGTATATAGTAAGTAATCTTCATCATTTTATTAATATCTAGATCCCCAATATTCAGAACAGTGACTAATTCATGAGTCCTTCAATAAACATTTGTTGATTGACGCTCTAAATTTTCGTTATAAATCAAAGTAAATCTTTGTGATTGGTTCTCTGATACCGGCTGACATTATTTTCCTGAGGCCGACTGTATATCTGCTTAGACTTCACTGCCTGCTGCTTAACCTCGTATTCCTAATGTTCTCTACCTACTGCTAGTGTTATGCCCAGACCGTTTATTCCCCGAAGAAGACCACCAGAGTCCAGAGTCAAAGCTAAGCAGCAAGGATCTTTATTACAGGTTCGAACCTGGAACTCTCCCTCGCTCGTGAAACGAGACGGGCAGGAGAGCTCCCCCACTGAGCTCCGAGCAGTGTTATATAGTCTAAGAAAAGTGGGCATAGAGTTATTATACAAATCAGATATATGATTGGCTAGTGTTTGAACAAGGCGATTTGGCTAACTATGATTGGTTCCCGCCATTTCTGATATTTTGGTTCAAACTTTGAGGCGGGAGAGCAGGTTTATGGCAGCAAGAGTTTATCTTACTTAAACACATCTTGTGACCTTGCCTCAGAACTTACAAAATCTCTGGTATGTGCAAAACAAAATCTCTGGTACGTGCAGAAAACCAGGTACTCACAGAACTTACGAAATCTCTGGTATGTGCAAAGATTAGAGAGCAGAACAAGGGTGTAGCGGGTGGGGGGCGGGTACACATCTATCTTTGTGTCCTTTCATTTCCCCCTTCTCATAAGTAACTGGATGTCTAATCTTGGATTTCCAGAGTCTTATAATATAGCCTCACTTTCTGGGTGCAGGAGAGGCTGGTGATGGCTACGGAGGACTATTAGTTGGATGGTATCAAACCTTTCTCTGACAAATTGTAAAATTTTATTTACCACACAGGGGCCTATAGTGAATAGAAGTAGTAAAGACATTAGGGGGCCTAAAAGGGGTGCCAGAAGGGAAAACATTGAAGAGCTCCACCAATTGTTAGTGGCTGTAGTGAATTGTTGCTTTTTCATTTCTAAGCTTAGTTCGTGTAGGCGTTGGACTCTTTCCTCAACTAACCCTGACTCATTTATATAGAAACAGCATTTTTCTTTGAGGAACATACAGGTACCTCCTTTCTCAGCCATGAGTAAGTCTAAGGCTCTGCGGTTTTGAAGGGTGACCTGTGCTAGGGAGGTGAGCTGCCGCTGAAGGGAGGCTAGGGAATAGGCGGAGTCTTCCATAGCAACAGAGAACTGTTGTAACAGCTTGTCGTTTTCTATTATGGAGTGTTGTAGGGCCCCTCCTGCTAACCTCGCTGCGACGACAGAGGTGGTTAAGGATATTCCGGCAATTAGTGGTAGAAAAACTGCTCGTCTATGTCGCGCAGTTTCAGTTGGGGCAGTCCCTGCCCAGCCTATGAACTCTGCCTGGGTCAGCAGGGTCAGTCGGGGAACTAGTGTAACAGGGATGCACAACTGTCCGTCAGAGATGTTTTTGGACAGAGTTTTTAACAGAGTCATATTATACCAGAAGAATACACCAGGGGGAGCACATATGGGGCTATTAGGGTATGTAGCCGTCTGGTTGCAGAGGCTGCTACTAAATGCTGAATAACAGTAGGGGTATTTCTCTTGGTATGGGTCACGGTACAGGGCTACATCAGGTATTGCAACTGTTGATGAATTAGAATCTGGCATATAGTTTGTGGGTGGGGAGGAAAGGGGAACAGCGGTTAATGGTGGTCTTCCTAAGGTTGCACACATAAAGCAAGAGGACAGGTCGCCTAAACCGGTGAGGTTGGCGAATGCTAGCCCTTCTTGTAATAGGGTTAGCCAGGAGAAGGGCTGCAAGTCTTGTGATAGCTTGGTTTCCTGTCTGTGGATTTGTGTATGGATTAAGGGTCGAATCTGGACTAGACTCCGCCACAAGTACAGGTGGCTACTAGGCCAGCTACTACTGGCATCGTAGTAGACTGCCCCATGTTGGGGCGATGTCCACCGGGAGTGCCCTGGATCTGTTATTATCCAAGTGAATATGTTGGGAGTCCCTGTTGGGTAGCGAGTCCTGAGGAGGTTAGACTTTCTCGGGTATTCGTCTTATACCCTGGCTGAGTGCATTTTACAATAGTGGTATGGGCAACCTGCATTCTGGTGCCACCAATAATTCTTACAATTATATTCAGTCTGATCATATTCAAAACAAATATTGGGTATCCCCGGTTGGGCAATTTGGAAATTAGTGAAATTGAGGTAAATTGGAGTATTGCACCCGGAGGGGGGGCAGTCTGCACTAGCTAGCAGTTTACCCGCTTGGGGGGTTTCCCCGGGGTGAGTTTTGTTCTCATAGAGCCAGAACCTCCAGACATAGGGATTAGACGGCGCAGCAGTTAGGAGAGTCAGATGTATAAGGCATAAAAGCATAGGCAAGCTAGACATGGTTACGGCTATGTGGGTGATGGCGCAGGGTTAGCTTTAAGGGATTGTTCTTAGCTTTGTCTACAGTCCATGTAACCGGTGCTCCAGACGGCTCGAGAAGGTCGGATGTTGGGTCCACTGGTTTGACGTGTGTGTAGTGGATCCACGAAGCGATGCCTTCTACTTTGAGAGCGGTGGGAGTAGTCAGGAGTACTTGCAGTGGTCCTTTCCACCTGGGTTGAAGAGTTTCTTGCCGGTGGCGCTTGACTAGGACCCAGTCTCCCGGCTGGAACGGATGAGGCGTCGGCGGAGGTCCTGCCTCGTATAGTTCTCGTAGTCTGGGCCAAATTTCCTGGTGAATTTTCTGTAAGGCTTGTAAGGAGAACAGGAGCTCAGAGACATTTTCAGTTTCAGGTTTGAGTAAGTCATCTTTTAGACTGGGGACCAGGGGTGGGGGGTCTGCCATACATGATTTCATATGGTGTGAGGCCCAGTCTGTAAGGGGTATTTCGGGCCTGGAATAGAGCGTAGGGGAGAAGTACTACCCAATTAGTGCCAGTCTCCATGGTCAATTTAGTTAAGGTCTCCTTCAGAGTCCGATTCATCCTTTCTACCTGTCCTGAGCTTTGGGGCCTATAAGCACAATGTAATTTCCAATTTGCCCCAAGAATGGAAGCCAAATCCTGACTTACCTTAGCAACGAAGGCTGGTACATTGTCTGACCTTATTTGGATGGGAAAGCCATACCTGGGGAGGATTTCTTCCAAAATTTTCTTTGCTACAACCTGAGCAGTTTCTCTCTTAGTTGGGAACGCTTCTGTCCATCCTGAAAAAGTATCTCAGTCTCTGACGTTACAGCTGCTCCTGCATACCGCTGGCCTTGGTGGACGTAGCTGCTGCCATCAGTGAACCAGGTGAGTTCTGTGTCGGGGAGCGGACGATCTTGCAGATCCTCCCGCACCTCATGCACCTGAGCCAGTATCTCAGTGCACTCATGGAACGGGGCGTCCAAGTCTGGATTTGGCAGCAGTGAAGCAGGGTTTAAAGAGGTTGGGGGCAGAAAAGTTATTCTGAGGGGGTTTAACAGCAGTCTTTGATAGTGGGTGAGCCGGGCGTTATTCATCCATCGGTCCGGCGGCTGCCGGAGGATGCCTTCAATGGCATGCGGGGTTATAACACGCAACTCTTGCCCTATGATAAGTTTATCAGCGTCTCGGACCATTAGGGCGGTCGCCGCGATTATCCGCAGGCAGGGTGGCCAGCCAGCAGCCACTGAATCTAATTTTTTTTGACAAATAGGCAACTGGCCTCTGCCAGGGGCCTAGGTACTGTGTTAACACGGCTTTTGCAACACCCTTACTTTCATCTACGTATAAGTGGAAGGGCTTGGAGACATCAGGGAGCCCCAGCGCGGGGGCTGATAACAAGGCAGTTTTGATTTGTTGAAAGGCCAGCTCAGCCTCTTCCGTCCAATTGAAGGGCTGCCGTTCCTTTGTTGCCTGGTATAGGGGCTTGGCTAACTCAGCAAATCCGGGTATCCATAACCTACAGAACCCTGCTGACCCCAGGAATTCTCTCACTTGCCGTGTCGACTGGGGTCTAGGGATGCGTAGGACTGTTTCTTTTCGGGCTTTGGTTAGCCAGCGTTGCCCCCTTTTTAATAGGTACCTCAGATAAGTTACCTCCGACTTGCAGATCTGAGCCTTTGTTGCTGAGGCTCGGTAGCCTAGCTCCCCCAGAGTCTTCAAGAGGTCCTCAGTCCCTTGAACACAAGTTTCCGGGGATCTGGCTGCTATTAAGAGATCATCAACATATTGCAAAAGAGTTATTTCAGGGTGTTGCCGCCGGTACTCACCCAGATCTTCATGAAGGGCTTCATCGAACAGGGTTGGCGAGTTCTTGAACCCTTGTGGCAGCCTGGTCCATGTTAGCTGACCGTTGATGCCCCTCTCAGGATCCGTCCATTGAAATGCAAAGAGTCCTTGACTTTTGGGAGCCAGAGGAAGGCTGAAGAAAGCATCTTTTAGATCAAGAACGGTATACCACTGTTTTTCGGGATGTAAAGCACTCAGAAGGGTGTATGGATTGGGCACAGTGGGATGTATGTCCATGACCTTTTTATTAACTTCTCTTAAATCCTGTACTGGCCTGTAGTCCGTACCGTTGGGTTTACGAACAGGTAACAGTGGAGTATTCCAGGATGAGTGGCAAGCCCGTGGGACTCCCTGGTCTAGGAGTCGGCGGATATGGGGCGTAATTCCTTCTTTTGCCTCCAGGGGCATAGGATATTGCCGAACCCGAACCGGGTCCGTCCCTGGCTTAACTTCCACAAATATGGCAGGTCAATGTTTAGCTAGCCCTAAGCCCCCAGTTTCTGCCCACGCTTCAGGGAAACGCTGGAGCTAAGAGTCAATTTCCTGATCGGGGGGCTTTTGCTCTTGATGGAGTCTGTACTCATCTTCTAAGGTGACAGTCAGGATAGATATTGGCCTGTTTTGGGATTATCGGAGAACCGAGCATTTTGGGACTTCCAATTGTATAAATCACTAGTGGAAAAAGGCCAATACATGAGACGGGAGAGCCCGGTATCATCGAGCGATCCTATTACTCTGAGAGGCAGGGCTACGGTGGAGTCAGGGAGTCGGGAAGCTTGGTCCCGCAGTACGCGGCCTCGCGTTCGGCCGGCCGGCCCCCCCGGGTTACTTTCGCTCTCGGCTGCTTCCGCTTCTCGGTTTCCCTCTACGGAAGCACCACCCTGGGGGACTGGGTCCTGCGGGATAAGGTGCGGATATGGTGGGGGAAGTGTGGGTTCTAACGTTAGGGGGTCCTGGCTGTCTGGCAGCACAGGGGCCGAGGGAGCAGAGGGAGTCCTTTGTCTTGTAGGTCGCATTACTAGGACCTTGCAAGGCTCAAGGATGAATGGAGTTATCCAGGGCGGTGGGTCTTCCACAAGATTTTGCCACACTAGAATATAAGGAATTTGATCAGGATGTCCTGACTGCCCTGGCAGGAAAATCTTAGTTTTTACCTTAGTAATAATAGAGAGACAGAAAGTTCCTTCAGAGGGCCACCCTACGCCGAAAGAGGGCCACTCCAAACGGCAGAAAGTAACTAGCTTTCCCTTCTTTAGTTCTACGCTTAAGTTACGCCCCCGAGCCTTCACATCCTTAAAATTGGTAACAAGGAGTGAGAGCGGCGTGCTCTGGTTGTTGCCTATCTTTGGACTGCTCCTACAAAGAGAAGGAGGGACAAAAATGAGTGTGAAGCAGAGGGGAGTATCCGACAGGTCCGGTCCTGGAAGGGGAAGAAAAGGTTTTATGTTTCGTTTTGGACTTACACTTAACACTTAACAATAACGGACAGACAGTGAGAAACGATGAGCCTTCGCGAGCGCGTGTTGGACTTCCGACCTGAGTCAGACGGGGCAACCAAGGATGGAGGCCCCCAGATGGGCACTGGGGGACGTCTCCCACCAGTCCCGAGTGGCTGTCTTTTAACGCGTCCGCCAAGACCATGCCACTTATAAAAAAGAGCAATACAGATTACAGATTACGGATTTCGCGAAATTTCAGGGAGACAGACAGAGACAAAGACAGAGACAGTGACAAAGCCGGCTTACCTACAGATTAAGATCCATTGACTTGGGGGTCTGGTGGGCTTGGGGGAAATCCCGGACGAGCCCCCATTTGTTATGCCCAGACCGTTTATTCCCCGAAGAAGACCACCAGAGTCCAGAGTCAAAGCTAAGCAGCAAGGATCTTTATTACAGGTTCGAACCTGGAACTCTCCCTCGCTCGTGAAACGAGACGGGCAGGAGAGCTCCCCCACTGAGCTCCGAGCAGTGTTATATAGTCTAAGAAAAGTGGGCATAGAGTTATTATACAAATCAGATATATGATTGGCTAGTGTTTGAACAAGGCGATTTGGCTAACTATGATTGGTTCCCGCCATTTCTGATATTTTGGTTCAAACTTTGAGGCGGGAGAGCAGGTTTATGGCAGCAAGAGTTTATCTTACTTAAACACGTCTTGTGACCTTGCCTCAGAACTTACAAAATCTCTGGTATGTGCAAAACAAAATCTCTGGTACGTGCAGAAAACCAGGTACTCACAGAACTTACGAAATCTCTGGTATGTGCAAAGATTAGAGAGCAGAACAAGGGTGTAGCGGGTGGGGGGCGGGTACACATCTATCTTTGTGTCCTTTCACTAGACCTACTTGTTTTTACTAGCCTGAATGCATGGATTTCTTTCCATAGTTATGGTGCTTCTGAGACTCTCTAATCGTCAACATATCTATTTGATCTTTAGGTCTTACGTTTAACTGGATGAGATGTTTACCAAGACTGTGTAGAATTCTTTAAGAGTCATTTAAAGCTTTAAATTCTTTCTTAAAGATGATTTTCAGACTATGTTTGTAGTACATGGTTGTCAGTCAAATATCAGCTAGATCTTTTGATAATAAAGTATTATAGACAGTAATGTAATAGTCATTAATGGTTTCATAGTGAGCATTTTTGGTCTGCTTTCTGCACAGCTGCCCTTTTGTCATTGAATAAGTTGTGGGGGAGGAGACAGTAAAAAGGACAATTGGGTAAAACATAATCTTTATATGACCATTCCTGATAACAGCAAGAATAATTATGCCTAATTCATTGAATGAAACATCTTAAGTATATAGAATGATTTTGAATATTTCTGCTAATATATAAAGGAAAAGAAAGAATCAAGTCAGATTTCCAAGCTTTTAAACTAGAGTACATCTGAACCGTTTGTGAAACCGAAACACATGTTTATGCCCATTTTGTGGGTGTAGGTGCAAAACTTTCATTAGCATCAACAAGTAAATTTTTTAAAATGGTATTTTGTTGATCTTATCTGTCAGGATTGTAGACCTCAGATATTACATTTTTTTATGGGAAAACAACTTTATGAGATAACTATTTACACTTTAATATAGCTTTAATTCCATGTTACATACGATGGTCTTCTTATTATGGCAAAAAACGAGGAGGTTACCTGAATACATTTTTATTTTGTTTTTATTTTTAGAGATAAGTTCTTGTTCTGTCACCCTGGCTGGAGTACAGTGGCACAATCATAGTGCACTGCAGCCTCCAACTGCTGGGTTCAAGCAATCTTCCTCTGCTGGGTTATAAGGATTAGTCACTGTGCCTGGCCCTGAGTACATTTTTGTACTCTATGATATGTGTATCATTTTTTAGTTCTTATTTCACAGTTTTGAAGTAATTTGAATTAGTGAATCCTTGTAGAACTTCAAAATTATTATCTGTCAGAATTAATTTTGTACTTTTAGAATAAAGAAGTGACGTATGACAGTAGGCATCTATCTGACACACTTTCTTGTTGTCCCCGAGGAACCTCTTTTAAGTATTTCACCTGGTCAAGGAACTCAAAGGATTAGGTGTTGATGTTTTGTTTAAGTGGAATAGCATTCAATAGGTAGGGGCAGGAGGGAAGAATTGACCAATTGTTTCCAAAATGGGTGTAAGAACCTAGGCGTGCAATATTAGCTACTAATTTATCTGTTTAAACTGGAAACAAAGATTTTTAGATACTACAGAGTCAAGATAACAAAATTTTAGTTATTCTTAATGGCACCTTCTCAAGTGCTGTATTCTTTTTTTAATAAAGAAGAAGTTCAGTTAGGTAATTAAAATTAAGTAGATGTTTGACCTGAAAAAATAGATGAGGCATTTCTAAAAGATTTGCTATATTAATGGTTTCAAAACAAAAAAGAAATACACTAAAACAGGTGCTTTCAAATTCAAATTTCAAAATCACTGGGATAGGCCCTCCAGAATGATTGAAGGCTGAATTCATGTTTGTTTTAAATGAGATTTTTAAAAATTTCATAAATACATGAGAGTTTTTTGGTTCTTTGGTAAACTGTATAACATTTATTAAAATCTAGAATAGTTTTAGTGCAGCATTTTAGAGCAAAATTAAGTATCATATCTTTGAGGACTTGACGTGGGACTTAGGTAGTTCAGAAGTAGGTATTTGTAAAGAGTTACTGCTCTAATTATGGAGATGCATTAGTTATAATAGATATATTGTTAATTAATTTTTTTTCTATTTTTTTGAGACAGGGTCTGGCTCTCTCACCCAGACTGGAGTGCAGTGGCACAACCTTAACTCACTGAAACCTCCATTTACTAGGTTCAAGCAATCCTCCCACCTCAGCCTTCTGAGTAGCTGGGACTATAGACACATGCCACCATGCCCGGCTAATTTTTGTATTTTTGTAGAGACAGGGTTTCACCATGTTGCCCAGGCTTGTCTTGAACTCCTGAGCTGAAGAGATCTGCCCACCTTAGCCTTCCAAAGTGCTGAGATGAAAGGCACGAGCCACCACACCTGGGCGCTAATTACTTTTCAACAGATCCTTTCATCCACTTGATGGTAGAGTAGGCATAAACAACTGTTCCGTTTGTTATTCATCATGGGTCATTCTTAGTGACTAGTCAAACGTTTAAATATCTTTTACATCAGAATGTCTAGAAAACAGGCAGGAGAAACATAAACCTTGATTTTTATGGTCTTGTTGCTATGTGGTTGCATTTTACAAGTGTCTATTAAAATACCATTAATCATTGTACTTATTGAGAATATACATTTTTTTTCCTTAAATTTATTATGTGCTCTTTGGATGTTAAAAATGTAGCCCCAGGCAGGGCACTGGAGCTCACACCCTGGTGTAATCTCAGCACTTTGGGAAGCCAAGGCGGGTGGATCACCTGATGTCAGGAGTTCAAGACCAGCATGGCCAATATGGTAAAAAACCCCGTCTCTACGAACAAAAATTAGCTGGGTGAAGTGGTGTGCACCTACAGTCCCAGCTACTCAGGAGGCTGAGGCGGGAGAATCACTTGAACCCAGGAGGGGAGGTTGCAGTGAGCTGAGATCATGGCACTGCACTCCAGCCTGGGTGACAGAAGGAGAGTCTTTAAAAAAAAAAAAAAAAATTAGCAGCAGGCCAGGTACAGTGGCTCATACCTGTAATCCCAGCATTTTGGGAAACTGAAGACGGAGGATCACTTGAGGCCAGGAGTTCAAGATCAGTCTGGGCAACATAGCAAAACCTCATCTCTAAAAATAAAAATAAAATACATGGAAATTAGTTGGTTGTGGTGGTGCATGCCTGTAGTCCCAGGTTCTTGGGAGGCTGAGGCAGGAAGGCCACTTGAGCCCAGGAGATTGATGCTGCAGTGAGCCATGATCACGTCACTGCACTCTAACTGGAGTGACAAAGGAAGACCCTGTCTCTAAAAGAATAAAAAATAAATGTATACGTGTTTTTTTTTTTTTTTTTTTTTTTTTTTTTTTTTTTTTTTTTTTGTGAGACGGAGTCTCACTCTGTCACCCAGGCTGGAGTGCAGTGGCGCAATCTCGGCTCACTGCAAGCTCCACTTACTGGGTTCATGCCATTCTCCTGCCTCAGCCTCCCTAGTAGCTGGGATTACAGGCACCCACCACCATGCCCGGCTAATTTTTTTGTATTTTTTTAATAGAGACGGGGTTTCACAGTGTTAGCCAGGATGGTCTTGATCTCCTGACCTCATGATCCACCCACCTCAGCCTCCCAAAGTGCTGGAATTACAGGTGTGAGCCACCATGCCTGGCCATGTGGTATATTTTTAAATCAATTTGAATGGTATTTATTAAATTGCTTACAATATGCAATATATTGTGGTGGATTAAAGAGAATCACTATAAGGCATAACATTTCAAACTTAAGTATGTATTCCAGTCACCTGTGTTTCTTGTTAAAATGCAGATTTTAATTTATTAGGTCTGGGGTGGGGTCTGAGACCCACCATTTCTAACAAACTCCTTGGCTGATGCTCCTGTTTCTGGTCTATGCGTATCAAGGCTATAAGTTGTAGATTATATCATTAAACAGTTGGCATTCTTATTAAAGAATTAGTGTTTACCCACATAAAATATTTAAATAAGACTTCAGGATAAGAGGTGGTTGAGAGCTAAAAGAGGCGTGGACAATATCTAGTTTAAAAGTTGAGGGGAAGCTGAGATCATTATGGACAAAAAGCAATTAGGGACTGCTTTATGGCAAAGGCAAGGTTTAAGTTAGGCCTTGAAGAGAGGCAGGAATTGGTGGAAAGGCAAAAGAAAAAACTTTACAGAGAAGGCGAGCAGTGGTAAAGAACAAGATGAATCTGAATGAGGGTGGTGACATTTTAGGACAGGGAGAATCATTCTCTCTCTTTCCCTCCCTCCCTCCATTCCTCCAGGATATGAGAACTTTGCAGGGGAGAATTTTGCAGGGGACGAGGAAGAGAGAGAGCGAGCTGTCTTATTTTCCAGTATATAGAAGTTTTTTTGTCTTTTTAAAAAAAATTTATTATTATTATTTAGATGTTTCTATTGTTTATTTATAGTTCAATTCCTCTGTGGTCATAAAAAAAACTTGGTATGATTTCAGTTCTCTGAATTTGTAAGACTTGCTTTATGGCTCAGCATATGGTCTGTTTCAGTAAATGTTACTTGTGTGCTTGAAGAGAATGTGTGTTCTACAGTGGTTGTGTGTAGTGTCTTATAAAAGTCAAATAGGTCAAGATAGTTAATAGTATTGCTTAAATCTTTCATATTGCTTCTAATTTTTTTGGGTCTGCTTTATTAGTTACTGAGAGTAGTGAGTTAACGTTATGCAACTATGATAATGGACTTACCAGTTTCTTATTTTGTTCTGTCAAATTTTGCTTTTTAGATTTGATATTATTAGGTGGAGATAAACTCAGTTTCATTATATTTTCTTTTTTTGTTGATCCTTGTACTAGTTTCCTACTGTTGTTATAACAAGTTACCACAAACTTAGTGACTTAACACAAATTTATCTTATAGTTCTGGAGGTCAGAAGTTCAAAATTGGTTTTACTGGGCTAAAACTAAGGTTCTCCAAGGGCTCTAGGGGAGAATTCCTTCCCTTTCCTTTTCTAACTTCTAGTGCTGCAATTCTTGCATTCCTTAGCTCATGGCCCTTCTTGTATCTTGAAAGTCAGCAGAGGGTGAGCGGAGTGTGGTGGCTCATGCCTGTAATCCCAGCACTTTGGGAGGATGAGGCAGGCAGATCACCTGAGGTCAGGAGTTCGAGACCAGCCTGGCCAACATGGTGAAACCCTGTCTCTATAAAAATACAAAAATTAGCCGGGCATGATGGTGGGTCCTGTAATCCCAGCTGCTTGGGAAGTTGAGGTGGGAGAGTCACTTGAACCTGGGAGGCGGAGGTTGCAGGGAGCCAAGATCACGCCATTGTACTCCAGCCTGGGAGACAGAGTGAGACTCTGTCTAAAAAAAAAAAAGCCAGCAGAGTACCTTCTTCAATTTTTCTCTATTTCCAGCTTCACATTGCCTTTTCTTTTATAAGGACTCTTGTGATTAGATCAGGCCTACAGAGATAATGCAGGATAAGCTGTCCATCTCAAGATCCCTAATGTAGTCATATCTGCAAAGTCACCTTTGTCATATAAATTAACATATTCACAGGCTCCAGGTATCAGGGCATGGCTATTTTGGGGCTGGGATAAGATGATAGACATTATTCTATCACAATTCTGTTATTATGAAATATTCCTCTCTATCTTTGGTAATATTTAATACTTCTTCTTCTTATTTATTTATTTATTTATTTATTTATTTATTTATTTATTTATTTTGAGGCAGAGTCTCTCTCTGTTGCCCAGGCTGGAGTGCAGTGGTGTGATCTCGGCTCACTGAAATCTCTGCCTCCCAGGTTCAAGTGATTCTCCTGCTTCAGCCTCCTGAGTAACTGGGAATACAGGCACATGCCACCACACCCGGCAATTTTTTTGTGTGTATTTAGAAGAGACAGGGTTTCACCATGTTAGTCAGGCTGGTCTCAAACTCCTGACCTCATGATCTGCCCGCTTCAGCCTCCCAAAGTGCTGGGATTACAGGCATGAGGCACTGCGCCTGGCTAATATTTAATACTTCTTAGCATAAACTCTTCTTTTTCTTTCTTTTGTTCTTTTATTCTTTCTTTCATTTTTTTTTCTTTTTTCTGAGACATGGTCTCGCTTCATCACTCAAGCTGGAGTTCAGTGGTGCAGTCACGGCTCATTGCAGCCTCAGTCTTGCAGGCTCAAGCAATCCTCTCACTTCAGCCTCCTGGGTAGCTATTTTTTTCTGTTTTTGTTTTTTTTTTTTTTTTTTTGTAGAGACAAAGTCTCACTATATTGCCTAGGCTGGTCTTGAACTCCTGGGCTCAAGCGATCCTCCTGACTCAGCCTCCCAAGGTGCTGGGATTACAGATGTGAGCCACCACACCTGGCTCTTTCTTATTTGCTTAGGGTTCGTTGTGGCTCTGTCTTATTTGCTTAGGGTTCATTGAGATTCTTACATCTCTAAGCTCGTCTTTTGTTAGTTTTGGAAAATTATTGGCCATTATACTTTCAAATACTGCTTTTGGACTAGGTGTGGTGATTCATGCCTGTAATCCCAGCACTTTCAGAGGCCAAGGCAGGAGGATTGCTTGAGACCAGGAGTTAGAGACCAGCCTGGGCAACATAGGGAGACCCTTAAGACGACAACAACAACAAAAAAAGATTAGCTGGGCATGGTGGCATGCACCTGTGGTCCCAGCTACTCAATAGGCTGAGGCGGGAGGATCACTTGAGCCCAGAAGGTTGAGGCTGCAGTGAGCCATGATCATGCTACTGTGTACATGATCATGCCTGAGTGACAGAGTGGGACCCTGTCTCAAAACAAAAACAAAAACAAAAGCAAAAACCCAAAAACAAACAAAAGCCCCCACAACTGTTGCTTCTGCCACATTCTCTTGTTCTGGGACTCTGATTATACATGTGTTGTGTGTTGAGAGCATCCCACTTCTCCTTTATGCTCTGTTCTCTTCTTCTTCTTTCTCTCTGTGCTTCAGATTGGATATTTTCTATTGATCTGTTTTTGAGCTAACCAAACACATCTTCTTTGTCCAGCCTGCTATTAAACCTATTCAATGAGTTCCTGATTTCAGATACTTTATTTTTTTAGTTTGAGAATATGCATTTAACTATAGATTCAAATTTTCTCTTGAAATTCTGTATCTTTTTATCCGGGGTTCCTCAATCCTGGAACCAGGTGCACAGCAGGAAATGAGCAACGGTTGAGCCAGCATTGCCCCCTGAGTTCTGCCTCCTGTCAGATCAGTAGTGGCATTAAATTATCATAGGAGTATGAACTTTATTGCAAACTACACATGTGAGGGATCTAGGTTGTGTGCTCCTTGAGAATCTAATGCCTGATGATCTGAGGTGGAACAGTTTTATTCCAAAACCATAATCCCTCTCCACCGCGCCCCCCCAGCCATCCCTGGAAAAATTGTCTTTCACGAAACCAGTCCTTGGTGCCAGAAGGTCGGGGACTGCTGTTTTAATAAATTTTTTATGTTTTTTTCTTCTCCATTCTTTAATGTATTTGTAAGTTTTTTTTAAATCTTCATTAGCTAACTACAGCATGTTGATCATCCGAAGATTGTTTTCCATTATCAGTTTTTTTCTCTTGATTATTTGTCATGCTTTCCTTTCTCTATTCATATGCCTTGATGCTACTGATTTTATGCTAATAATATGCAAAAGGCCAATTTTGAGAGAGATTTTTGTTTTTTTTGTTTGTTTGTTTTGGAATGGGCATGGGTTAAGAGAGTTTAAGAGTCATTGTGAATAGGAACATAAAGATAGCACCTTGTTGGTTGTGAAGACATTGAGTAGGGGAATATTTGTTAAAATGATAATGGGGTTTTCTCTAGGACTTTCTGAGAGATTGAGTAAGCTGTATGATCTTGAGCAAGTTACCTAACCTCTAGAAGCTTTGGTTTTATCTTCTGTAAGATGAGATAATTATAGTATTTATCTCACAGAGTTACTGGAAGGAATAAATTAATATTTCTGGCAGCATAGTAAGGGTTTGATATATTACTTATTGATTATTGAGAATAGACTATTGGATTTGGTTATATGATAAGTCGTTAATCTCTTTGACAGTGGGTTTTCAGGGATGGGTAGAGACAAAGGCCTGAGTAAAGGAGGTACAGGAGAGAATGAGGAATTCAAAACAGCAAGAATAGGCCATTGTTTTGAGATTGTCAAAAAGGGTATTAGAGAAATCTGGTAGCCAGAGGGAGACATGAGGTTCAAGGATAAGTTTGAAACATTGTAATAAATGTAATTACAATAAACTTTACAGTAATTCTGTATAGTAGTACTATTTTGACCCCCACTGTAAAAATGAGAAATCTCTGGCATAAAGAGAGGAATACAATTCTAAAATGTTTGTGTGCTGAGAATGATCTACTGGGAAGGGAAGAATTGACAATGTAGGAACTGGAAAGAATAATTCTAGGAGCAAAATTTCAAATAAGTGGGAAATTATGGAATGTAGTCCACAAGTGGAGAGAGGGACCTTTAACAGGAGCAGGGAGTGTGCATTCATTTAACAATATTGAAAGCAGAGTATATGAGTAGATTTGGGAGAGGGAAGATGAAGTTTTATTCTGATAGTTTGTATTTGCTCACTGAAGTAAGAAACAAGGGAATGAGCTAAGCATGAGTGTGTAGGTATTGTAGAAGAGGCAGTGAATTAGTTATTTTGGAGAGTGGGTTGATTTGAGATTATGAATGAGTCCTTTGATAGTGCTGAGGGCCCATTTGAGTTTGTGGTCATACACGTAAAGTGGAGATTGTGGAGGTAGGAGAGAAAAGGGAGGCAGGAAGCTTGATATCCTTGAGAAAGAACAAAAGATGAATTAATATGGTGAAGCCAAGAAAGGAAGAAAACAGTTCTTTCCCTTGAAAAGCTTAAAGTATACCTGCCAAGTTAAATGATACACAGGGAAAAGGATACATAAGTATGCAAATGATAAATGCCAAATGACCTAGAACACAGGCTTTGTCCCTTCAGAGGAGGGATTGAACGTTTTGGGTGACATGGAGGACTTTAGTGGGAGGTAAGCATTGATTGGACATTAAAGTATGTGCAGACACCAAAAGAATAATCATTTAGCAACTCCCTGGTTCCAATACTGTGCTTTCTTTTATTTAGAGTCTTTGAATTTCCTATCCGTTGATTCTGCTTCTTGTGGCATTGGGTGGATAGAGACACTGATGTGTCCCTTTCTGTTGAAGATAATTCAACAGAAACATTGAAGATAATACAATGTTATCCACAAAGGAGGTATAATCACACTGTAATGACCTTGAGATGTTTTCACTTTTACATAATATATCAAATATATTGCTTGAAAATTTGTTAAAACTTAAAAGTGTTATTTTGTGTTTGTTTGGCTTTTTTGGAGGAAGTGGGGTGCTGTTAGATAATAGAGTAATACTTTTTTTGTTTTTTTGTTTTTTTTTCAGGCTCTGTTCTGTTACTTCAAATTTTGGTTGAAATTTACGGATGTGTTTTGAATGTTCTAAGCTTTATTTGACTTGAACTTGAAGGGTGGCAAGGAAGGAAATCTGCAAAGACATGCTTTACATATGAGCTAAAAGGGAAATTTTCTTCTACACAAAATAAAATGTTAGTCACACATATAATGATGGGTTTGTAACTGTCCTGTTACTATTTTGTACACTACTGAGTGACTTTATTATTTTTCTTATTGCATATTTTTTTTTTCTTACAGCCTAGTTAAGAACGACCAACTTCGTGTTTTTAGTCATTTTAGTGAACAGGCAGTCTTCTGTTTCAAACAGAGAAATGTCTGTTAGTAAGAAACTTGCAACAATAATGTAGGGCTTTTTTTAGCGGTTTGTTTTGGAACTTTACGTACACTTTTTAAAAGCAGCTGCAAGGAAAAGTGTGTGTAGTTTTTTGTTTCTTAAATGTTAATGTAAGAAAAAGTGTGTGTAGGTTTTTGTTTCTTAAATGTTAATGTAAGGGGTATTTAAAGAACTATATGAAGCTTTTTAACAGTGCTTTGACTTTTACTAAATATTTTCTGCACTGTAGTTTTGCTGTAAGATGGCAACAATTTTACGTAAGACCCTAAATTTGTTTTACATAAACAAAATTTTTCTTACAAATACTTTTTTTAATGTTGCAATTATTTTGGCAAATGTACATTTTTGAGAAATAAGTTGCATTTATTTTTCTAGTTAATCTCTTACTTTAAAAATAGCATTTAATATTAAATTTAAAAAATAAATTATCTCTTTTCTTTTTTTTAATGGAGTTTTGCTCTTGTCACCCAGGCTGGAGTGTAATGGCACAGTCTTGGCTGACTGCTACCTCTGCCTCCCAGGTCCAAGCGATTCTCCTGCCTCAGCCTCCCAAGTAGCTGGGATTACAGGCGCCTGCCACCACGCCCAGCTAATTTTTGTATTTTTAGTAGAGACCGGATTTCACCATGTTGGCCAGGCTGTTCGCAATCTCCTGACCTCAGGTGATCCATCTGCCTCAGCCTCCTGAAGTGCTAGGATTACAGACCTGAGCCACAGTGCCTGGCCTTCAAATATATTTTTACCACATGAATAGCTTTAAATTCTCCGTTACACCCTTTAATGGCTATCTACTATATATTTTTTAGTTTGAAAAAAAAGCCTTAGGAAAATTTACTTTCCACAGACAGAATTTGTTTAACATTGTGCATTTGAAATTTGTATTAGTTCAGCAAGGAATATATACTATTTAGAATAATATTGATACTGCTGAAATAGTATGAAGGTATCACTAATTTTATATTTAATTTGCCAGGACAAAGAACTCTTAAAATTCCATTATTTTCTTGATATAGTATGTATATAAAATTCTGTTTTGGAACATGTTAGGAGTCTCATTTACTATTGACTTGTAGAAAGCATATTTGCATTGATTATGATTATGTGTTTTTACATTGCTACCTATATAATGAAACAGGATGGTAGTACTACATTGCAAGTAGATGGCATTTATGCTAAATAGTGTTATCTCAAGGGAAAGGAGGATTTTTATATTTAATGGCCCCAAATTCTTACTGTATATTTCTCAACTGCTTGTGGATGTGTTTTTTAGTTATGAAAAAGGGTAACAACTCAGATTATCTTAAGCACTATTTACAGTAGTGAAATGAATACCCTAAATATGTTACCCTTTCTTATTAAAAAATATTTTTAGAGGAGCTAGAAAATGCAGTAATTATTCCACATTACTTTTATTTCTAATCAAGTTACCATTATTTTCTCGTCTTATTTGTTAATAAGGTCAGTTGGAAAAGGTAGTCTTTCACCATATGTCAGTGGCTCCTACATTTTAGTGTGTCTGAGAATCTCCTGGACCTAGGCATGGCGACGCACGCCTCTTACCTCAGCTACTTGAGAGGCTGAGTCAGGACCATCGCTTGAGTCTGGGAAGCAGTAGTGCACTTGGAAGTAGTAGAGTAGCATGATTGTGTCTGTGGATAGCCCCTGCACTCTAGCCTGGGCAACATAGTGAGACCTTGTCTATAAAATGAATGACTAAAAATAAAAAAGAATCTCCTGGGTGCTTGACAAATATGTGGATTCCTAAACCCACTAGAAATTCAGAATTACCAGTCTATGTGATTAACAAGCTCCCAGGTGATTAAGATGCATTTGGTCCTCTGAGAAACTTTTGACAGGTAGCAGTTCATTAACATTAATTCAGTTCTCATTCATGTTAACTCAACATTAATTTCAACATTAACTTAATTTTCATTAAGTCTTCAAGGGGTAAGTCTTTGCTACTGAGCTGAGATTGTTTCACTTAAAAACTTACATGAAAGTATTCTAGCTATTTTAATAGCTTTGAAAGTTAAAATAATGAGTTCTCATGTTTTAGATTGTAATAACATATTTGTGTAGAGTTCTACAGTTTAATAGTCACTATTACATCTATTGCCATTTTATCTTCATAAAAAGCCTGTAAGGTAGGTAAAACAGGTATTATTACTTTCATTTCATGTACTGGGAAACAGGCTAATGAAAGTTAAGTAACCTGCCCTAGGTCATGTAGCTAATAAACAGCTGAGATTCACTAGAACATAAATCTTGACTCCTAGACCCATGCTTTTTCCATATCAAACCATATTAAGTTATCTAAAATTGAAGCATTGAAAAAGCATGTGCGTACGTTTAAATATGTATGTGTATATGTATCACACTCACATGTATATACACATGTATCATCAGAAATGATTAAACTTTTTCTAATTAAAAACTTAGTATGCTGATTAGATGTTGGCAGTTTTACACAGTAAACATGCTTTGTCTTACAAACTGTAGACTGTGAGTTCCATAAGGGCATGTACCGTGTATTGTATATCTTGGTATTCTCATTGCCTAGCCTAGTGTTTTGCATAGAGCCCCCAGGTATTCAAGGGTTTGATGAATGAACAAATGGTTAAATGAATGACCTTTAGGTTTTTTTGTTAAGGGGTGTTTAAAGGTTTTTGATGTGTATTTTTGTCTCGAAGTGGGAAAGGTTCATTACTGAGCTCTTGACTTTTAAGTGGGGATGACACATATTCTTGAATCATGAGTACATGTAGTGCCAGTTCTCACAAGCAGATGCCAAATACTGCTTCATGAACCAGCACAACAATCGTATGATAGTAGTAATTTCTTCTCTTGCAATGTGTTATGACATATTTTACAGTTTTTAGGTATTTACAGGTAATTTTTTTTTTTCAGTAAATATAATGCAAGGGTGTCTAGTGTTTGGCTTCCCTGGGTCACATTGGAAGAAGAAGAATTGTCTTGGGCCACACATAAAATACACTAACACTAATGATAGTTGATGAGCTAAAAAAAAATGCCAAAAAAATTAATAATATTTTAAGAAAGTTAATGAATTTGTGTTGGGCCACATGCAAAGGCATCCTGGGCCGCACGTGGCATATAGGCTGCAGGTTGGACAAGTTTGATATAATGTATGTTACTGGGTAAAATTAAATTCTAAGTAGAGGAGAAAGGGGCTCCTCTTATTTTATTATTTAAAAATTATTTATTTATTTGTATAGGTATGTATAATACAAGTGTCTTGCTATGTTTCCTAGGCTGGTCTCATACTCCTGTCCTCAAGCAATCCTCCCACCTCAGCCTCCTAAGTAGCTGGAATTACAGGCATAAGCCACCAAGCCTAGTGTACTATTTATTGTAGAAATACTTTAGAACCCTTTAGAGGACATCTAAAAAAATGTTTCTAAACCTAACAAACTTTTAAACTACCATTATGGCTTTCTCCTTGCCTTTCTTTCTAGAAATACATTGATCCAACTCCTGTTCTATCCAAGTTGTGATGGTGGTTCAGAAAGATTTTCACTATTCTGTTATCTGTTTAGAAGATATTCTTTTATGTAATATAAATTTTTTGGTGTCTCTTCCTAATTGTATAAAATTTCCTAAGAGGCACAATCACCCTTTTTATCTTAGAGCCAGATTATCCCTTTGCCAATTACCCAGAATGTCCAAATATGCAGTTTTGATAGGTCACTAGTTTTGTTTGATTTTGTTTTTATCAGTATATTTAATTTTTGTGTCTGGTAGGAGTAGGAAGAATGCATGAATGCAGTGTAATTTAGTCTATTTCTCTGCATACTTGCAACTTGTAACTACTTCAGTAAGGAATTATATTGAATCAGTGGTTCAAAAGAAGTTTTGGATAAGCTGTGGTTTTCATGTATTTCTACAGTTCTCCTTTTTAAAAAATATTACATATAGCTGTTAAGTGCATTCATTACCAATCCTGAAATCCCATTTCTAAAAGGCAAATGTCTAGCAAAATACTTTTTCTTGAAAAGATTGGAGAGGAATTTAAGAGGAGGCAACACTAAACACTTCTCATGAAGACATGCCTTCAGTAGATGTTCTGGGCACTGGTTTTGATTCAGTTTTTGGTGCTTAGCCAAGCATTCCTCCCATGCACTTTCAAGTTCTTTCTGGCCACACTGTGATTTTGCCTCAGTGAGTATCTGTAGAATCATGGGAATTTGGCCTTTACTGTTGTTGATAATATTTTATTGTGAACACCCTTTAATCTTTGGCATACTAAATTTCATCTAAAGCATCTTTCAGCCTAGAAATGTTTTTTGTTTTTTCCCCAAATATTGTCTTTTTAAAAGGTAAGAAAATTGGGTAAAGAATTTACTTTGAGAATTTTGTTTCCTTACTGCTCCATTTTCCCATTCATTATTTTTGTTGCTTTTGACCTGGAAGCAATTTCTTTTTCCTGTATCCTTCTCTAATCTTTTAGCTCTTTTGAAAACTGAAGCTTTCTACTGTTACTATTCCTTATGAATGTCTGTTTTTCCTTGCTTACTATATACTCTCTAGCCTTTACCTCATTTCCTTTTGGTTCCTAGAGCACTTATGATTCTCTTTTGTGGCACTTATTTTATCTTGCATTTTTAAAGGAACATGTCTGTATTCTCTGAAATGCAGACTCTGTGAGGGTAAACTCTTAGCTTATTTACAGTTGTGTCTTATAAGTGTCAAGCATGGGGTTTTTCATTGAGTGGATACTCAATCAATATTTATTCTCTTGGATTAAATTAATCTTCTAGTTTGGCTTCCATGAGTATAATTATATAAAAATCACTTGTCTCCAGGAACCTGTGTAAAACCTGAGCAGAAGATGGTTTTTTCCTTTGGTATAATTGGTCATTTTCTGCTTTAGGTTTTTTTGTCTTGATTGCTAATGCATTATGAGAACGACACATCTTGGCAGTACATGTCTGTCTTTTGTGTTGGTTAGAAATAAGATAGTCACATTCTAGAACTGTAGCCTAAATCAGCCTTTCTCTATTTCTGGACCTAGTGATAGTTCTTAACTCTATCAGCACATTGCTGGAATTAGCAAGAAAGTAGCAGCAGTTAAAGACCCTTCCCTTTCTTTTAATGGCTGCATGGTATTCTATGGTGTATGTGTACCACATTTTCTTTATCATTAAGCTGGAAGCCGTTATCCTCAGCAAAGTAATGCAGGAACAGAAAACCAAACACCGTATGTTCTCACTCGTGAGAGTTGAATGACGAGAACAGATGGATGCATGGAGGGGAACAACACACACTGGGGCCTGTCGGGGGTTGGGGTGAGGGGAGGGAGAGCATCAGGAAGAATAGCTAATGAATGCTGGGCTAAATACTTAGGTGATGGGTTGATCTGTGCAGCAAACCACCACCGCACATGTTTACCTTGTAATAATCCAGCACATCCTGCACATGTACCCTGGAACTTAAAAGTTGAAGGAAAAAAAGAAACTCTCCCTTTCTGGTATTTAAAAGATCTTGGACTCTCAGCTCTCCTTCCCATCACCTAAAGTAGAGGCTGAGCATTAATAACTTTCAGCCATAAGTAAATAAAATTGTAAACAGTGGAAAATAGCTTTAAAGCCTTGGGACTAGGATTTTCACTAAAACCAGGAAGAACTTTTTGTGTAGCATTCTCTCGGCTTTATTTCTGTATTAATGTTTTCATGTATTAGCAAAGAGCTTTGTGTCAATGTTATACACATGAGGTACAAGTGGTAAATAGAATAAATATATAAATGATAAATGATGACAATTTATCCCCCTTCTTTCCCTTTAATTTCAGTAAGATGTAAAATAAAGTGATTGGGGTGGAGTCACATAAATACATATTTTAATTCCTTCAACTTCTAGTAAATAAATGCTTTCTGCCTCTGGTTTTCGGAAGTGTGAAATCCATGTTTTCAGCAGGGCCAGTTATCAGCAGAGAGGATCAGAATTTAAGTGAGTGAGAGGCCCAATCAGGTGGAAGATGCCTGGGGGCCTATCAGACACAGGGGCAAGTATGCCTGGCCTCAGCTGTAGCTTGCCAGTTAACCTGCTGAGCAGCTTTGGGTTTTATTTGTTACTTGGGGAGAGAAGATGTGAATAACCAAAGTAAGACCTCATGCATACAGAGTGCCTCATATGTCTCATGTTTATATAATGTATTATGAATGTTAAATGCATCAGATGCCTCATTATATTTACAACTTCATGAATATTAGGTGCTTTTTGCATATGTAGTGCCTCATCAATGTAGATTTCTCTTGGTCCTTCCATTCTGTCTCTATGTAGGGATAGATACTAGACTAATTAACTACAAATGTCCTAAGGTATCCCTGGGGAATTGGTTCCAGCCCCACCCCTTTGCCCCCTGTGGGTACCTAAATCTGTGGATGCTCAAGTCCCTTACATAAAATGGCATAATATTTGCATATATACTCACACATCCTCACATGTACTTTAAATCATCTCTGGGTTACTTATAATACAAATTACAATATAAATGCTATGTAAATAATTGTTATACTGTATTTTCTTTTGATGGAATCCTGCTGTAATCTTGGCTAAGTATAGCCTCGACATCCTTGATTCAAGTGATGCTCCAGCCTTAGCCTCCACAGTAACTGGGACTACAGGTGCATGCCACCATGTCCACTTTGTATTTTTTTGTAGAGATGGGGTTTCTATATGTCGCCTAGGCTGGTCTTGAACTCTTGTGCTCAAGTGATTCTCCTGTCTCAGCCTTCCAAATAATGGGGAGTACAGGCATGAGTTACCACTCTCAGACATTATACTGTATTTTTAAAATTTGTATTTTTATTGTTTTTTTATTGTGTTATTTTAAATTTTTTTTAGTTTTGATCCTTGGTTGGTTGAATCTGCAGATGTGGAACCTGGGGATATAGAGGGTTGACTGAATTTCCCTTTATACTCAATTCATCTTATGAATTCTCACAAGCTAGTTATTTACTAATTACTTTTCTATGCTAACACATCTTAAAAGCATTACCTAGGTCTTGTAAACTATATGCTTATTCATCTTCTATAGCAGAATTACATATTTTCAAAACCAAATTCACATTATAGGGCCTTTGAAGTTGTGGTTCCCTCTCTTTCTGTAACCCTCTTACTCCAGGGATTATTTCTGTCATCCTCTCACTTGGGCTCTTCAAGTACCTTCTATTAATCTCCTTTTTGATCTTCCAGCCTAAAACAATTCTCCTGCCTCAGCCTCCTGAGTAGCTGGGACTACAGGCACATGCCACTATGCCTGTTTAATTTTTAAAATTTTTAGTAGAGAAGAGATCTTGCTGTGTTGCCCAGGCTGGTCTCAAACTCCTGAGCTCAAGTGATCCTCTTGCCTGAGCCTCCCAAAGTGCTGGGATTACAGGCATGAACCACCATACCCAGCCTGTTTTTTGTGTGTTTATATCTTTGTGCATGAGTTCATGTAAAAGAACTTCCTCATGAACTATCTATCATTCAGTACTAAAGATGGCCACTTGAAACCAAGATTCAATGACCTTTTTCCCTATGATGGTTTTTAAAATGTAGAGTGTAAATTTCCTAGAACACTCAAGTTCATATTTACCGTAGTGTATACAACATTGTTGTACCATACATAATAAGAATGTGTCAATTACTTTGAGTTTGCAGACAGAATTACAGTTAGAACAATCATTTTTAGATGTCAGTTTTACTTGTGGTTATAGAAGAGCCCCTGGGGATACAATTTAAAAGTCTGGCTAAGAATATTGTGTCATATTTGTGTGGGTGCCTGTGGTTGAGGCAAAACTTTGTAAGTCATACTCAAAATCTGAGGAATTTGTTTCTTACTTATCTACCATTGTGTTAAGTCTGTAAGCTCTGCATTCAGCTATTTACATGTTTTTGAATAGTGCCTGTCATTAGATTATTTTTGCCACCACTCAAGTTGCTATGGCCATGTGTGAAGACTCTTTGTAGGCCAGTGGATCCAAATGTTAGTGTTATTATTTGGGGGAATTGGTGAAGATGTCGATCCCAGGGCCCTACTGCTCCAACAGTCTGTTTGGCTTCCTTCAGTGAGGCTCAGAAACATGAATTCCACTCATTCAGCAAATGCTTGAGTACCTACAGTATATGCCAGGAACTGTTCTGGGTCATAGGAATATATCAGTACTACTGTCTTGTAGACTTGGGAGTCACTGCTGGGAAAAGGGCAATCACATATTAAATAAGTTAATTACATAATATATTAGAAGGTGATAAGTACTGTGGAAAAAAATAGAGTTGATTAAGGTGAATCAGCAGTATGGGGGTTGGTTTCGGTGGGGGCTAAGAATGAAGGTGGAAGTGGGAGTGTAGTTTTACCTAGCTCTCAGCATTATTCTGATATGTGTTTCACTATATTTTGAAAAACACTGCTATAGACATTATAATTTAAAATGATAATTTAGTATGATTTCCCATCAATTGTGGTTCTTGAAGTAAAAAAAAAGTATTGAACACAAACATTATGCTATGCATTATAAAGAACCAAAACAAGTATTTTAGCAGTTTTGTTGGGGTATAATTTATAGACCGTAAAATTCACCCAATGCAAGTATATAGTTCAGTAATTTAGTACATTGATGCAGTTGTGTGACCATCATCACAATCCAGTTTTAAAACACTTCTTAAGAAGTTCTGTTGTATTTACTAATAGTCCGTCTCAGGCAACTACGGATCCTGTTTTCTATCTATGTAATTTTGCCTTTTCTAGAAACTTTTTAAATAAATAAAATCATACACTATTTAGTCTTTTGAGTGTGGTGTGTTTCACTTAGCATCATGTTTTTGAGGTTTATTCATGCTGTTGCATATGTCAGTAGTTCATTCCTTTTTATTGCAGAGCAGTATTGGATTGTATGGTTATACTGTACTTTATTCATTCACCAATTGATAAATATTTGCATTATGCCTAGTTTTTGGCTATTTTTGAATAATGCTGCAAATATTTACGTATTTCTCTGTCCACCCAAAGACATTACATATGTCTTCCCCAGTTTTGGGAACTTGGGCAAATTACTTCGTCTCTCCTGGCTTGACTTTTCTTCTCTATAAAATGAGGGAGTTATAGTAAGTATTCTTTCAGGGCCCCTCAATTTCTATTATATAATAATTTAGTGCACAAGTATATATGTGTGTACCCATATAATTACTCTGTTTCTTAACTATTTTAATTCATTATTTGAGGAAAACAGTACGCTTCCTGCTTAGGGATGTAAAAATACAATGTTTCGTTTAGTAAGATCAATTGTTGAATTGTTCATTGATTTACTTCCACATTTATTAAGTTTTGACTGTTGCTTTGTGCTGAAGATAAAAGATGGAAATCCTTGGGGACCTTAGGGATCTCATGGTGTAACCTAACCCAGATTTGACTGCTCACTGCTTAAAAACCAAACACAAGAGGTGAGGGTTGGGAAAAAAAGCAGGTTTTAATCAGAGAGCCAGCAAACCAAAAAACATTTAAGTACAATTTTACATTTTAAAATTTACCATAGGGTTTTTAAAGGGCAACTTGGTATGGGATATATGTGGGTGTGGTATAGAGTGGGGGGGTCTCTGTGCCTTGTTCTGATAGCTATCTTAGGTAATCACTGGTCCGGAGGTCAGGTTGGCCTTATGTTGACTTTGTCCCGATGGTGGTGGACTAATTGTTCGTGACTCCTCCTAAGCGGGAGGATTCCACAGGGGTCCTGTGCCTGGTTTGTTTCAAGATTAGCCTCTAGAATTTTTTAAGAGCGTACTTAGATAAGCATGTATTGCTGGAGTGGGGTGTTTAGAGAGGGAAGGAATGAAGAGGTGAGGCAGAGGGAGGGAAGAAAAAGAAAGTGGGTGATTTTTCTTTCTTTCTTTTTTTTTTTTTGAGATGGAGCCTCGCCCTTGTCACCCAGGCTGGAGTGGTGCCATCTTGGCTCACTGCAACCTCCACCTCCTGGGTTCAAGCGATTCTCCTGTCTCAGCCTCCCGAGTAGCTGGGTCTACAGGCGCCCGCAACCATGCCTGGCTAATTTTTATATTTTTAGTAGAGATGGGATTTCCCCATGTTGCCAGGCTGGTCTCCAACTCCTGACCTCAGGTGACTCGCCCGCCTTGGCCTCCCAAAGTGCTGGGATTACAGGCGTCAGCCACTGTGCTCGGCTGAAAGTGGGGGATTTTTATAACTGAGGACATAGGTTATGATCTCATAACAGAAAATACACAGCTAGACAGATTAATGAAAATGCTATGGAAACATGGCGGTATGGAAACGTGGTAGAAGAAGTCTTAACCTTAGGAGATCAGAATTAGCCTCCTAACGGAAGTAATGCTGTGAAGGAGTGGGTGGGTGGGATGAGCAGGATAAGGATGGGCATTTCAGGCAGAGGATAGAACAGTTCTAGAGCAATGGAAAGAGAAAGAGCCTGAAGTGTTTGAGGGCTAAAATGAATCAACCTAGCTTTAAAAATAATGGGGAGCTACTAAGAGATTTAAATAGAAAAATTAGAATTTTTACTAAATTTGATGTTTTTAAAAGGTTACTCTAGCAGGTTTATGGAAAACAGTTTAAAATATATGTATGGTAGTGGACAGGGAAATGGGCTGAGCGGAGGTAGCGAGAACAGTGAGAAGACTGTTGCTATTGTCCGGGTGAGATATGGCTTTGAATTGAGCTAATAGTTGGGATGGAGAAGATGGTTTGAGAGATTTTACACAGACACAATGAGATCTTCACAATGGATTAGATGTGAGACAGGTAAGAGAGAAGGCTAGGAAGATTGGCATTTCTCATTAATGGAGCTAGGGATAGGTGTGGGAAGAGCAGAGATATGTGAAGACAGTTTAGTTGTCCTTCGATATATATGGGGGTTTCAGGAACTCCCCCACATCTCTTCTTTAGAAAAGAGATTGGGATGGAAATGAAGATTTCAGAGCTGTAACTATATATAAGGTCACTGTGAGAATCAAAGGCAATGACATCTGAAATTGCCGTGCCTATATTACATAATCACCTGACAAAAAGTGGTAGATCTGGGTTTTCTGACTCCAGTGCGGAAGCTCTTCTACTCAGTGAAATATATTCTTGTGACATTATCATGGAGGGGATATAAGCAGTCCCTGGGGTTGTATTCCAATATCTTTAAGATCTTTTCAAGTCTTGAGATTGGAACTAATGTAAACTATGTAAATCAGTGGCTGGTACATAGCATGTGCTATATCAGTGTTTGTGATTATTCTATAAATCTACAGCAAAATTAACAAAAATGCAAGCCAATGTTTTATTTATGTCTAATTAGTTATAAATAAGTTTGCCGAAAGCAGTAAGAAGATTGCTTGGATAGAGCCACTTGCAGTTTCTTTAAAGATTTGGTTAATGAAAATGAAGTTTAAATTAGGTGAAATTCAACGGGTTTTCTGCTTCAAAACGGTAAATAGACAAAAGACTGCAGCATTTGATGTGAAGATGACCTATGTATTGCATACTCTGCAAAACTTGCAGAAGAATTGGCTTAGAAAAAGTGCTGCCTGGCTGCTGCAGAGCTTTGATTAGCATCTGAATAGAGGAATGAAAAAGAGATGAAACCAAGCATTCAAAATGAGGAGGACTAATGGATTTCCTGCAGATTGGTTTAGTAGTACAGATACTTGAGTTCTGGAATATGCCTGACCTGGTCTGGCTGACTACAACACTCAATCCAAGCTGCAATGCTTGTATTGCTATGTTGAGCTCAGTGTTATAAAAGTTAAAAACCTACCTACTTCTATTTATATTTCCTTGTTCTTCATCATAAAATTGGATGGTTTATTGTGAGGGTTAAATGACAGTACATGAAATTACGTGAAAACCCAATTGTGGCTGTGGGGAAGGGAGACGAATTTGTAAACCCTGGAGTGAGGTTCTGCCTACCTGAGGCTGCTGCTGCTGTGCGGAGACCCCCGGGTGAAGCCACCGTCATCATGTCTGACCAGGAGGCAAAACCTTCAACTGAGGACTTGGGGGATAAGAAGGAAGGTGAATATATTAAACTCAAAGTCATTGGACAGGATAGCAGTGAGATTCACTTCCAAGTGAAAATGACAACACATCTCAAGAAACTCAAAGAATCATACTGTCAAAGACAGGGCGTTCCAATGAATTCACTCAGGTTTCTCTTTGAGGGTCAGAGAATTGCTGATAATCATACTTCAAAAGAACTGGGAATGGAGGAAGAAGATGTGATTGAAGTATATCAGGAACAAACGAGGGGTCATTCAACAGTTTACATATTCTTTTTATTTTTTTTTCTTTTCCCTTAATCCTTTTTATTTTTAAAAATAGTTCTTTTGTAATGTGGTGTTCAAAACAGAATTGAAAACTGGCACCCCATCTCTTTGAAACATCTGGTAATTTGAATTCTAGTGCTCATTGTTCATTATTGTTTGTTTTCATTGTGCTGATTTTTGGTGATCAAGCCTCAGTCCCCTTCATATTACCCTCTCCTTTTTAAAAATTACGTGTGCACAGAGAGGCCACCTTTTTCAAGACATTGCATTTTCAGGCTTGTGGTGATAAATAAGATCAACCAATGCAAGTATTCATAATGACTTTCCAATTGGCCCTGATGTTCTAGCATGTGATTGCTTCAGTCCTGTTTTACCATGTTCTAGCATGTGATTGCTTCACTCCTGTCACTCCTTCACTCCTGTCACTACTGTGACTTTCAGTGGGAGATGGAAGTTTTTCAGAGAACTGAACTGTGGAAAAATGACCTTTCCTTAACTTGAAGCTACTTTTAAAATTTGAGGGTCTGGACCAAAAGAAGAGGAATATCAGGTTGAAGTCAAGATGACAGATAAGGTGAGAGTAATGACTAACTCCAAAGATGGCTTCACTGAAGAAAAGTCATTTTAAGATTTTTTAAAAATCTTGTCAGAAGATCCCAGAAAAGTTCTAATTTTCATTAGCAACTAATAAAGCTATACATGCAGAAATGAATACAACAGAACACTGCTCTTTTTGATTTTATTTGTACTTTTTGGCCTGGGATATGGGTTTTAAATGGACATTGTCTGTACCAACTTCATTAAAATGAACAGTATTTGTAAAAGTCGTACTAATACTTATTTTATTTTAATTGTATAGAAATGAAAATATGTAAAATAAGATTTTCTTGCATAAATACTGGAAATTGCACATGGTACAAATTTTTTCTTCATTACTGTACAGTGATGATGTTAATGACTTTGAAGCACTGAAAGTTACTGAAGTGCTTTCTGAATCAAGGATTTAATTAAGGCCACAATACCTTTTTAATACTCAGTGTTCTGTTTTTTAAAAAACTTGATATTCGTGTATGGTGCATATATATGATACAGTTACCTAATCATGTTGAATAAATGGACATGCAAAATAAAAAAAAAAGAAAAGAAAACCCAATTGTGATTTTCATGTTATTTCATGTAATGTTATTACCCTCAGTGCCAGGCACATTGTAAATGTCCAACCTGTGTTAGTTCCCTTTCTCCTCACTCCACTGCAAGCAAAGACATAGTTAAAAATTTATTCTTTTTCTCTTAATACTTTTGGAAAAACATTAAAAAATTGCCTCAGTTAGTTTAATATTGCCTATCTTAGGCTGGGTTTCCTAGAAAACAGCGCCTAGAAGCTTATGCTCTACCAAGTGGGGAAATAACAGTGTAAGAGAAGTGAGAGAAAAATGAAGCAAGGTGAGAAGATGGAATGACAAATACAAGGTGACACATAATGGAGTTGTGAACACAGCCAAGTCACCAGGGGTGTCTCTGGATAACCCATATGGAAACATTCATTTAGGATTAGTCCACTGGAGGGACGAAAGGGAAATAATTTATCTGTGCCTTCTTCCTATCTCTTGTCTTCCATTGGTTAGCATTTGCCTCCTGCCCTGCTGGGTTCTGCTACTCATTCCAGAAGCTACTGGGAAGCCAGATCCTGCAACCCCATGGAGCAGCCCTTCATTTGTGTCTAGAAATGGTGGGAAGTGCAAGGGTTTTTGTGAGTCTAGTCAAACCAGGTCTGATGCCATACTACTGCAGATCTTGTACAGTGCCAGGAGCTCAGCCCTCTCTCCAGGCGAGGCTGAGACAGCTGACAAGGTTAGGAGGTGATGCAGGTGGGGCTGAAGGATCTACAGAAGACCAAAAACTGGGTTCCTTACACAGCAATTTCCTTAGAATGCCATTTATTTCAGAAATGTTTTCTTTTAAAATATTGGTCCTTGTTTTATGTAAACATCTAGTATGGCTCATTTATAGTATATATTTTCCCACAATCTGAATTTTATTTTATTGTCTTTTTATTTTATTTTATGTATTTCTTTTCTTTTCTTTTTATTTTATTGTCTTTTTCTTTTAAAGAGACAATAGATTTTTTTACTTGTCTTTTTCTTTTAAAATTTCTTTTAAAATGTTGATCCTTGTTTCATGCAAACATCTAGTATGGCTCATTTATAGTACATATTTTCCCACAATCTGAATTTTATTTTATTGTCTTACCAGTGACAGCCAGTGTAACACATGGTGCTGAATTCTCTCAGCCTTTGAACATATGAGTGCACAGTGCTGCAAATACTCTCAGCCAACAAGAGCACCAACTACCTCCTTGTCCTGAACTGAAGAAGTTTATCTAACTTGCTTGCACTTCACTTTGGCCTTTCCATTTATTTCACTGCCATTTATTTCACTTTCTGGCAAGCATAAGTGGTTGACAAAAGGTATGCAAGGGCTGGATTTGCCACAAAGAAACAAAGGAATGACCACTGGATTATAAATGAAAATGTTCTTGTGAAAGTTCCTTCTAGGAAATGCTGAGCAAACAGAGTAATCTCCCTTATGTGCAGCAAAAATCACCACACACATCATTGCAGCCTGAGAGGACTGCCTGGTAGTTATACAAACAAGGGTTGGGAGAATGATGGTTGAGGCATGCTGTGGCTGCAGGCAGCATGAAGAGCCAGATATATATTTATATCACAATCTTCTTGTCACTCTTTCTTTCATTCTTCATGTCACACTCTTTTTGTCACTCATTCATGAAAAGCCAGGCAGCACTTTTTCTAAGCTCTGTTAATTAGCTCTAACTAATGATGCTCCCTCTTCGCTGGAAATATCCTTTTAATCCCCAGGTCCTGCTGATTTTTCCTTCCACATTTACTGTGTCTTATCCCCTGACTTGTGCTTTTGTGATTATTTCCATCTTTATCAATCTCTTCTTTTAAAAAATTGCAGTTTACGGCTGGGCGCAGTGGCTCACGCCTGTAATCCCAGCACTTTGGGAGGCTAAGGTGGGTGGATCACGAGGTCAGAAGTTCAAGACCAACCTGGCCAAACTAAAATTGCAAAAAATTAGCCGGGCGTAATGGCAGGTAATCCCAACTACTCAGGAGGCTGGGGCGGAAAATTGCTTGAACCAGGAGGCAGAGGTTGCAGTGAGCCGAGATTTTGTCACTGCACTCCAGCCTGGGTGATAGAGCAAGACTCCATCTCAAAGAAAAAAAAATGCAGTTTTTAGCATTTGATTTGACTTTTACTTCATACACTATTGTAGATTTAATATATGTGATTACATATACATAGGTGTGATAGACTTGTTTCTCCAAGTAGATTATAACTCTTTGGAACCAAATTCTTGTTTTTTATTTTTATTTTTTATATTTGAGGCAGAGTCTCCCTATGTTGCCCAGGTTGGTATCAAACTCCTGGGCTGAGGCGATTCTTCCATCTCGGCCTCCCAAAGTGCTGGGATTACAGCCGTGAGCCACCACACCCAGCTGTGAACCAAATGTCTTAAGGCTCCTCTGTATACACGACTAAATTTAGTGCAGGATGCATAGGAAGCACACTATAAAACCCATTTAGATAGATAGTATCATTTGTCAACTGAACTTTAGCTATCTGAACTCAGGAAGTGAAATTTTTTTTTTTTAATTGAATCCTTCAGTATCCAAACTTGCTATTTGCTACCTAAAAATTAAGAACCAAATAGATTTGGAATTTCTTGCATTTTGAGCTTGTTATTGAAACTCTGTCTAAGCCCAAGAACCAAATAGATTTGCACAGCATAGGATACTCTCCTTCCGTATTTATGTTGTGTTTCAGTGATGGAATCAGCATGTGTTACACTGAGACTCTAGCTATGGCTCCTTCTATCCTGACTTCAATAAAATAATTACACTCAATTATTTTAATCATAATTACTCAAGTAAAATAATCATACTATTACCACTATTGTGAAGGCTGTGGCTAGGCAGGAAGTGTGACCTAGAGAATACTCACAGGGTTTGGAATAAGACATGCATTGGCTTGAATTCTGGCTCTCTCTGGCACTTAATTGTCCATATTTTACTTTTGTCACATGTAAACTTATAAAATTAATACCTACTTCTTTGGATTATTGTACAGAGTAAAATAATGCATGTAAAATGACTGCCATATATGGTAGGCACTTGTTGAATGACATATATTCTTGTTTTTTTCCAACAGTGCTATTAATCATCTTTCAGTTCTGACAAATATATATATGTATTTCCTTCTTTTAGGCAATCAGTCAAGTAGTTTTTATTGAATATCTTTTGTAGGTTATACATTACAATGTGTATATGACTCTATATATAATACTGTTTTTAATATAGTTTGGTATAACATAAATGAAGTTTATCCCACAATGTTGTGGTGGAGCAAAATTTAGATCTTAGGTTTTCATTGTTTTTAATTTTTTTTTCTTTTTGAATAAACTTTAGTCTCCTAAATAAAGACTACCTTCAAGGAAACAAAATCTAACATCCAGTAATTCTGTTTGTCTCTACTTTTCCTCATGAACTTGAATCATTCACCTCTTATTAGCATAAATTGAGTGCTATTGTCTTTTTAAACCAGAAGTTTCTCCTTCCATTAAAAATTCTTATTTAAATCATTCACTTCCATGAAAATATAATGGGAATGATCTGAACACTCATACTTTGTAAAGGTTTTACAGTGTGTGGATTGCACACGTGAGAAAAAACCTAGGTGTTTTGTTGTTGTTGTTGTTGCCATTTTGAATAGTTTCCGTAGTCTTCTCTCATTTTCCTAAGAACCTGCCATATGGGAAGCATAGTGCTATATATAGGAGGTTAGGTGTATGGGAGAAGAGATACAAAGATGAATCAAAGATGCAAGTAGTGTCCCTAAAACACAATTTGGTTGAAAGTGTGTGTGGGAGCAGACAAATGTACAGAATGATTGGAAGGTGTATAGTGTGTGGGGTAGCATAGGGAGAAGAGGAAGATGTGAACATCTCACATCCCACATTGCTTGACATCCCAGCAGATCTGGAGTAGAGGGATGGGCTGTTGGGTTGACACCATATAAAAATCTTCAAAATGTGTAGTCATTAATGGAACCTGAATTAAATTATTGAAATTACTGCAAATTAACATTTTAAAAGATATCCATCTTCATAAAGATGGAAATCAGAAAGAAAATGCCCTGCACTCCAAAAGAGTAATGGATAGGGATCTATTGTACTGCTCCTAGGAGAAGGTGGTCATTCTCTCAGTTGGTCTGCAAATCTTGGCATGCCTTGGAGCTTAATGGAAGAGATATCTGATTATGGTAAACGTGTCTTATCTTCGAAAGTTCTTTTATGGTTTAAATTGCTCACAAATGTGATTTGGTTTTGGGGTATTATGGACTGGTGGTAGTGGCAAGCAGACTCCATTGAAAATAGATGCATGGGAGCCTATATTTTAATTGCCAATTAGGGCATCTAGCAAGTTCATCATGGTGCACATTATTTATCAGTTTATACCACATGTTGCTCCTTTGAACAAATTTGTGTTATGGATGATTCCATATTGCCCTTTATTGATTTCAAACTCTTAAATGGACAAAGCAAATGTTTGTATATTAGAGATACATAAAAAGCATATGTGAATTGTGAAACATCAAGGACATATACAATGTTATTTTATTAACTATTTTTCTTTGTTCTTAGGCTTTCAGGAGACATCAGCATATATATATATATATATATATATATATATATATATTTTTTTACTGAATAAATATTAGGTAACCAAATACCTGTACTGAATAAATGTTACTCTATATGACAGATATTTAAATTTAAAGGTTTTTTTTTTTAATAGTGGAAAATTAACTGATGAAAAGTCTTAGTTCTAACAAACTCTAAAACATATGTACTAATACAAAATTTACATTTTAAGAAGTGCTACATTAAAATTGGTTAAACAATTCCCAGGTTTTAGAATTCAAGGCATTTTTACCTGTGTTTACAAATTTCTGTTAAAGAATGCATTTCATTTCAGTCAGGTTTCAGTATGTTTAGAGCTTTCTTATTTTTAAAAATAAGTGGTAATTTAGCACTGTATCTGGCAGTAAATGGTTGTGCAAAACACTGATTTTTGCGTAGTGAGTCACAATCTAAATTAACCAGAAGTTTAGCTGGAATAGGATTTTAAAGCCATTCTAGAGATATATTTTTACAACAAATTAAAAAGTTTCTTGTCGTAGTTTTATAAGCATATGTAAGTTAGAATATAGGCTTAGCTGCTCTGAGATCCAAAACAACAGATGTGTAAATAAGATAGAAATTATTATTGTAGTTCATGGCTAGTAAGGAATCTGCAGTGTTGGGGACTAAGGCTCCTTCTATCTTGTGGCTTTGCTCTCCCTAGGATATTGATGTAATATGTGTGAATGGAGACTGCCATGTTCACAGCCTAGCAGGAAGAGGAACAGGGAGAATGTCTTAGTCCATTCCTGTTGCTTTAAAGAAATACCTGAAGATGAGTAATGTATGAAGAAAAGAGATTTATTTGGTCATGGTTCTGCATGCTATAAGAAGCATTTGCTTCTGGTGAGGGCTTCAGATTGGTTCTACTTATGATGGAAAGTGAAGGGGAGCAGCGTTATGCAGAGATTACATGGTGAGAGAGGAAGCAAGAAGGGAGGAGATTCCAGGCTCTTTTTAACAATCAGCTCTTACAGGAACAAATGGAGAACTCACTCACACTGCCTCTGGTCTCCACCATGGAAGGTATTAATCTATTCATGAGGGATCCACCTCGATGACGCAAACAGCTCCTATTAAGCCTCACGTCCAACACTGGGGATCAAACTTCAACCAGAAGTTTGTGGGGGACAAACATGCAAATTCTAGTAGAGGACATGCTCTTTTCTTCAAAAGAACTGACCTGGAAGTAGCACACATCACTTTTCTCGCAGCATTTTAGTCAGAACTCACTCATGTCACACATGTTACCACCTATAGCAAAAGAGGGTACCATATACCTAGCTAAGACTCCTATTAATGTGGAGGAAAAAGAACATGCATTTGGGAGACATCTAGCAGTTACTGCCATGTGTACTCTCTTTTCCATCCATGGAGCATCTCTACTCCCTCACCACATTTCATCCATCTCATAATTTATTGTACTTGGGAGGTGGGAAGTCAGCTCTCTCCCCAAGTTCTGATGTGGATTCTTGTGGTTGGAACATCCAATCTGAGAGCTAATTTGTTTGCCATCTACTAATGGCCCACATAAGGATCCAATGTACAACGGATACTGTGTCCATTGTATAAGTAGGGGTGAAGTAACACATCCAAAAGATAGCAGTAGAGGAGAAGCAAGATAAGACTCTTCATTTGGAAAAGGGGAAGATAGGAAACCTAGCAGTTGCTTAGCAACTGTCAAATCCTGTATGTGGGAATCATGATGATTTTTATCCTGGCAGTAGAAAAAGGTCTTTGTTAGCCTCCTGGCAAGCTTGCCCCACTGTCTTTGTGGAGGAGAAAATCACTTGTTCTCCATGGTTCTGGTTATGTCCTTTGGGAGGTTCTTTATTGTCTGTTGTTCTCCATGGCCAAATTTAAAGTGGACATTGGAAAGTGTACTGTTTTCTTGGGGTTAGATAGCTTTCAAAGCTGACTCCTGCTGGTACCTGTAAGGGGGTCTGAGAGGTTGTCTTTGAGATGAACAGTCATAGGCTTTTATGGTCCAAGCTTGTGTGTGTGTGTGTGTGTGTGTGTGTGTGTGTAATTACTGCATGCTTTCAAAAACTCATTGAGTTGTCTGCCTGTTTGTGCAGATTAACTCCAAATGCAAGTAACCACAGCCAAACTCCAAATGCAAGTAACCACAGCCAAACATAGATTTTTTTTTTTTCCCAGCTAAAAATTCTGGATTTAAACTGTTGGACTTTGTGTTCTGCAAATTCCCCAGTGTCTTAATCAATGACAGTTATTTCCATGCTTAGGTGAGAAGGTAATACCTTTACCATTTTGATTTCTGGGCAGGCTGCCATTGTCTGGCTAGAAACTGTTAGGGTCCCAGGATTATATCAGTTTAGTCTGTGTCTTCTGAACCTCCTGTTTTAACTGTGTTAGTAAGGAATATAGAAACACCTGACTTTTAAACCCTATAAAGCCCCACAGTAAAGTCAACTTAGGTTTCAAGCTGTATGTGGTGTACACTTTCCTCAGTAGAGCTGAATTCACTTCCACATCTGCCTGAGACTGCTTTATTTAGGCTGAGTTTATTTTTCTTGAAGGGCTTTGTTGAGAGCAGCAAGAAGAAGCCAATCCATACTAAATGTTTTGGTGTGGCTTAGAAAGAGTTAGTAGCTTTTCATCTTACTGTTTGTTTTGTCAGCAGCTGCCGTTCAACTTCCAAGTCAGTGTCACATATTACAGGTTCCATTAGGGTGGCAACTACTTCTGGTTGTCAAATTCTGTTAGGACATGGGTTGAGCTATTCTAACAAAGATCCAACATTACAAGGCCTTAATAGAAAATAAGTTTACATTTCTTCCACATTACAACCAGACTATAAGCAGCCCAGAACTGATAAGTACCATTGTGTTGGTATCCTGTGATCTTTCTATCTTATTGATTCACCATCCCTCAGGTATTACCCCCATTCACATGATCCAGAATAGTGCAGCCGACCGTTCTACATTCCAGCCAGTGAGAAAAGAAGAAAAAAAGAGGAGGCCCATCCTTTCCATTTAAGGACTCTACTGTTGACATTGACCGAAGTTGACCACATGACCACATCTAACTGCAAGGAAGCTTAGAATGTGCATGGTGTCCAGGCAAAGATTTTCTTAATAAGGAAAAAAGAGAGAATGGATTTTGGAGTACCATTAGCAATTTATGCCACAAAACATAGGATACATATTGGAGCTTATAGGACAAGAACAAAAACAAAACCCAGAACAAATAAACAGAAAGCCTTTATCACCACCCTGAAAATTAATTATTGGGTAGGATAATTGTAAAGTACAGTAACCTAGGCATCAATACCTGACTGCATATATATGTATATATGTATTTAAACTACCTTTATAATAATTTAGTCTGCAATTTGCCTTTCAGAGACCACAATGAAATGCTTAGGTGCATTACATTTGATACAATGTGTTTAAAAATTTATGTCTGCACCTGTGAGTTTTTTTCCCTCATTAATACTTAATGAAGTATAAAGTACAGAGTAGGCTCAAAATAGCATAGTCTCAAGCCTTTCCAGCACAGCTCCCCTAAGTACAGTGAGAGAAATGTGTAATGTACTTTCAAACTGGAAATTTCTTTGAGTCTTCAAGTCTTATCTAAAAGATTAGTATAAATTTTGCATTTATATTTATTTTTTAAAATAATACTATATTTAATAATATATTATTAATATTTATTAATAAAATAAAAACATATTTGTTTTAAAAATAAGAATATTTAAATTACTTATTAATATTACCAAATATAAACTTGGTGCTCCAGGAAGATATACAGTATTTTTTCTGTGTCTTTCACACTGATGCATACCTCTTTGGGTACGGATGAAATGGTTGAGAAATTTGGGTAGTTGGGCTTATAAAACTTATGTGATGTATTTTGTTCATATCCAATAGCATCCAGTGACGAATTAAAAGATATCTGATATGGGTACTGGCGGCAGGCATTTTAAGGGATACCTCCTTCCTTATTTTCTCTGCCCTTCTGTTCTCAGTGGTTGCTTCCTCAGCCCACTGCCTTCACATAACTGATTCTTCATTCTACCAGTCTCCAATCAAATGTCACAGTTTCTGAAAAAGAACTGTCTTGATTATGGCAGACAGACCCCAAGGTGACTGACACCCCATGATCCCTGCCTCCTGGTTACTTACTTTGCTTGAGTTAAATAGTACCTGTGAATTACTTCGAACTCATAGAAAACAGCAAAGATGATGGGATATCACTGCTATGATTACATTATATGAGACCAGATTTTAGCAGACTGGAGCAAGAGATTCTCCTGGTAGTTTTCAAGTAGTGAGCTGACACACTATGAGAGCGTCACATGGCTAGGCCATGAGAGCGGCATTTAGGAGCTGAGAGCTAGCCCTTTGCCAGCAAGATAAAAGGGCCTCAGTCCAGAACTGCACGGAACTGAATTCTTCCAACAACTTGAATGAGCTTGGGTGAGGATGCTGAATTCCAACTGAGAATGCCACCCAGCTCTTGCATTGATTTTAGTCTGGTAAGACTTTGACTGGAAGTCATTGCTGTGCCATGCCTGGACTTCTGACTTACAGACACTGTGAGATAGTAAAATGTGTATTATTTAAGGTTCCAAGTTTATAGTAAGTTGTTTCACGGCAATAGAAAAAATGTAGAGGTTAAGAGTTCTTTGCTGCTTAAGGGGAAAAAAAAGCCCTATGTTCCTTTTTCTACATCCTGCCTCCCTTCTTCATGGATGTGGCTGCCAACATTTGGAGCAGCCTTGTCCAAGGATGGGGGAGTGGGAGACATGATCCAGAATCAGGGATATAATCCAGAATTGGGTCTACAAGTTTCAGCTTCTGTTGAGCTTTCTTGTCTGAGCTCATGCTGTGAACCACGACAATAAAAATTGTAGTTGTGTGAAGATATTTGATTTTGCAAAAGCTAGAAACCACCTAAGTTATTAGGAATGGCATGCAAATAAAATTCTATTCTATCTGTACAGATAATGTTAAGATAGCTCTTTTAAAACAGTAGACTTAATAATCATTATTATGATTTACCTTAATTGAAAAAACTCCATGAGTTAAGGAAAAAAAAAAAAAGCAAATCATGTTTCTTTTGTTGATTTATTGATTTATTTTATATTTGATTTCCTTTTCCTCAAAAATCCCACCTATTCAAGGGTCCTCTGAAATAACATGTTATCTCTTCTTGTCATGACTATACTTTTCTTCCCTCTTCTTACTTGGGCTGATGTCTTCCATCTGTTTTACCTCAAGGCTTTGAAACTCAGAATTCAACATCAGCATCATCACCTGAAATGTATTAGAAATGCAGAATCTCAGCTCCTAGACCACTCAGACCCTTAATATCAAAATCTATATTTTTAAAACTATTTACAGTAATTCATGTATACATTAAAGTTTGAAAAGTACTGCTCTAAGCCTCTTCATGGTGTTTTAATAGCATACATTTTTAATTGCAGTTATTTATTTTTTATTTTTTTGAGATGTCTCATTCTGTCACCCAGGCTGGAGTGCAGTGGCACCATTCTAGCTCACTGCAGCCTTGAACTCCTGAGCTCAAGCGATCCTCTCACTTCAGTCTCCACAGTAGCTGGGACTATAGGTGTGACCCACCAAGCCTGGCTCATACAGTTATTTTTGTATTTGCCTCATTTATTATTATTATATTATAAATTCCCAGTTGTCAGGAGCTTAAGGTTTATTCTTTATTTCTCCTGCAATGGCTAACATGGTTAACTTACATATAGGGGCACAATAAATTATTTGTTAAATTGAATTGACACTAGGAGGATTTCTTCCTATTTTCTGGAAAAAAATTTTATAGTTAGTCTCAAATATCTGTCACTTAGGACATCATTTTGTTGATATAGCAGGAACCTTTATAATGTACTTACAGACATTAGGCCTTTGCCGGAAGGGGAAAGCTAGTGGCTCAGACAACTCATTATGGTTCAAAAATCTCTAATGATATTTTTATTCAATTCCTAATACTCAAATTGTTCTCTCAGAATGTACAAATGTAGTTCCTAACTCTATTAGTATTCATGCTAATGGATCATATTTATCTATTTCCGTTGACCTTCAATTCAAGAAGAGGATTAAGTGCATTTTGCATGTTTGTCAAAGATACTTTGTCCTCTAATGTTTCTCTAGTACATTCATGCATTAAAATGTCTAGAAAAGTGAGCCATCTTTCCTAGATACCTGCTCTTGCCCACTTGCTATGAATTTTTTCACTTCCCTCTGATTTTGTCCTAAAAGTAATAGACCAAATTAAACTGGCCAGAATTATATGAGAAATGCTGTTTGTATTCTCCATTTTTGATACTTCATGCAGTAATGTAATGCTCCATGGATGACATTCAGCTAGCTTTCTAAAAGGCAAACAATCTGTAAAAAAAAAAAAAAAAAAAAATGAAGCAAATGTATGCAAGTTTATTAAAAAGGTAATTTCATTGACAGCTATGTTCACTCCACATGCTGTTTATGTGTATGTGTGTGTGCATTTAGAAAAATATGGCTTGTTAATTGATTATTTGGGAGGGAGATTTGTTAATTGTTCATTTGGATTTTAAATACAAAAAATCTGTTTGTATCCTGAGTCTTGTGGAGACTCTTCAGTTTGCCTTAGTAAGCACGACAGTAAGATATCAGAGTTGTTTCATATAGCAAATTCAAATACACTATAAAATAGTTTAAAAAATCTGAGTCTGCTGAATCTATTGAAAATGCCCCATTGGAGTGGATTTTTTTTTTTTCTAATTAAATTCATGTGGACCCGATAAATTTGACACATACGCAACATTGCCCTTTCAAACATGACTCATGTTTTTATTTTATTGGCAACCAGATTATCTGTAATTGTTCTTAGAATCATCACAATATAAAATTTTCATAATTTTAGAGTTGATGCTTAAGAGAACCTTAGGATCATCTTATTTCATCTTACCATATGCAGGAATTTTCTCTATGGCAATGGTTTTCAGCCATCTTTTTTGAACACCAAATTATCTTTTCTTAATATAAAATCTTACAAATATATAAGAGCTGAATCTTCTGTGCTTTAAGAGAATGATGAAATACAGATTGATTCTCTGTCTCTCACCTCCTGACCCCACAACTTGAGGTAACTTTTGGCAGAGAAACTGAAAATCAAAGAAAGGTAATTTTTCACAAAGTTGGTTGACAAGGCCAGACATCTATTAATTGAAACAATCTCCAAATACATAATTTTAAAAGATGGTTGCTGCTCTGGGTGGAATTCAGTTTCTTGTGCTTATGTGACTGAGGTCCCCATTTTCTTGCTTGCTATTGTCTGGGGATTGTACTCAGCTCTTAAACGTAGTCTTCTCTGTAAGTAGTTCACAACATAACTATTTGCTTTCTTCTTGCGGTCCAGCAGAAATGTGTCTAATGCTTCACCTTCTTTAAAAGACTCACTTGCCTAATTAGATAAGGCCCACCCAGGATGATTTCCCTTTAATTAACTCTAACTGGTTAGTAACTAAATTGGAAGTGGTATGTCTTCATAATTGCAGGTTCCACCACACTTATGGGGCGGGAATTGTATGTGGGTGTGGATCATTGGGGATCATCTTCAAATTCTGCCTACCACATTTTCCTTACAAAAATAAAGTGTTCCTTATAGTCTAATGTCTTGGCTTTGAGCTGTCACTTGTGGTTATTGGGAGATGACAGAATTATGGCTTATTTTAATGTTTGTGGTAGGAGTTTTTTTTTCCTTGATGGTAAAAATTGGTATCAATAACTTATGTTCGTCACTTTAGGACCAGATTCTTAATCTGCACAATATCATCCGTATTTTTAAAATGTTATTTTTATTTCTAGGAAGCAAGATGAAATAATAAGTCTTTTTTTTCCTTCTCAGAGTGATTGTAAACACAAATAATATACATCTGGGATCAAGGATGTATTACTATCATTATAGAGTCATAATGCTAGCTTTCCCCATAATAAAATAGTTTTAATAAAACATATACTATTATGAAGAGTAGAATGAGACCCTTCCCTTTCCCCAAAGAACATACGTAGTTTCATTTAGAAAGAACTTTACAGGAGAGTTTTGAATATCCTTTATATAATTGGTATAGGAATGTAATAAAAAAATAGAAGGTATTAGAAACTTACTAATCTGAGAATGAGAGTTGAAATACCATCTAGTTATTACTTTTATTCTGATATTACATTTTCCCTTTTGCTCCTCCTTTCTTGAATTTTCTCCTGCCCTTCCTTCAAGTTTATTTATTTCTTTCTTTTCTTTCTTTTTTTTTTTAATACAAGATGGAATCTCAATATGTTGCCCAAGCTAGCTTCAAACTTCTGGACTCAAGTGGTCCTCTCCTCTCAGCCTCCTGAGTAACTGGCACTATAGGCTCGAGACACCACACTCGGTTTCCTTAAGTTTTAAAAATGAAACTGAAGTGTTAATTAAGTCTTTTTGATTATAAGAATTTATAAAAGTAATTCAGTTGACCAACAAAGATGATATTTTATAAACTTCATATTATCGTTTATTACATATTTAACAATAAAATCTATTGAAAACTCTAGCTGTATCCAGGAAAGAGACTGGGTCAATGACTTGTTTGTGAAAGGCTGGAGAATTGTAGGGACCTATATTCTAGGTCAATATTGACTTCAGGAATGGGAGTGGAAGGAATGATGACACAGTGGTAGTGCTTTAAAAAAGCATTGTTAGGCCAGGGGCGGTGGCTCACACCTGTAATCTGAGTATTTTGGGAGGCCGAGGCAGGCGGATTGCCTGAGCACAGGAGTTCGATACCAGCCTGGGCAACACAGTGAAACCTGTCTCTACTAAAATACAAAAAATTAGCCGGGCATGGTGGCGTGTGCCTGTAGTCCCAGCTACCCGGGAGGCTGAGGCAGGAGAATTGCCTGAACCTGGGAGACGAGGTTACCGTGCGCGGAGACAGCACCACTGCACTCCAGCCTGGGCAACAGAGCGAGACTCCGTCTCTTAAAAAAAAAAAAAAGTGTTGTTACCATTTCCTGAGACTTAACACTGATCTGGTCAGGATCTCGACAGGAAACAGATGATATATCGAAACAAGATAATTTAGGAGAGTTTGGAGGAGAACAGGCAGCCTCAGGGGAAGCGACAAGAGATGAGGCAGTGCTCTGGTGTTAGTAACAGAAGGTGGACTGCTATACCACTGGCTATGGTATAAGAAGTGGCTGCCTAATAGGAGCTGTGGCCTTTGGGAGAGGGACAGAGCCCACTGATGGGACCTGGCAGGGAAGGAATCAGGACAGTAAATATTCTGACCTCATTCCTCTCCTCCCCTTAATGTCCTACTGATACCTCCCATTGCTGTGCTTCATTGGAAGCCTGAGGGCAAGGGAGCCCCTGGCTGACGCCCATGAATGTCAGTCTCCCAGGGTACAGGCTAAGTTGAAGATGGGTGAAGGATCAATCAGAAGGAAAAAACTAAGGAACGTTTGGCAGAGATCTGTAATATACCTTTTGTGAGCCTTTTGGTAGCATCTTTCATCATGTGGAGACCAAAGTGAGTGTTCATTTTAGAGGATAATGTGTTAGCTGGTATGCCTAATTAGATGGTGTCATAATATTCACAAAACTTCCCTAAATTCTAACAAGGTTTTTTTTTTTTTTTTTTTTTTTTTTTTTTTTTTTTTTTTTTTTTTTTTTGAGACAGTCTCGCTCTGTTGCTCAGGCTGGAGTGCAGTGGCACGATCTCAGCTCACTGCAACCTCTGCCTCCTGGGTTCAAGCAATTCTCAAGCGATTGTCCCGAGTAGCTGGGACTACAGGTGCCCGCCACTATGCCCGGCTAATTTTTGTATTTTTAGTAGAGATGAGGTTTCACCATATTGGCCAGACTGGTCACGAACTCCTGACCTTGTGATCCGTCTGCCTTGGCCTCCCAAAGTGCTGGGATTACAGGTATGAGTCACCACACCTGGCCAATTTTAACAACTTTTATACTAGTGCTTCTGCCCCTAAGGACTGTCATAACCAGGGAACAAATGCACTTCAAGAAGTTTTGACTTGTTTTCCCTGAACTGACTTTTTCTCCCTTCTCAGTCTCGAAAATTTTAATCACCCTCCAAAACCCAGGTCAAATATAGTTTCCTGTATGCAGTTTTTCCTGTTCCTCCCCCATTACCCTCTGGCTGATCTTTATTCCATTTATCCTTTGTATACAATATTTCATTGACCATATGTTTAATTTTCTTATAGTTCCCCTACCCTTGACCATGGTTGCACTCCTCAAGTTTTTGTTTTTATTTAAAACATTTTTTGCCTTACACACTGTTTGACATTTAGTAGGTGCTCCACAGGGCACTGTTGACCAAATGAAATTTTCTGTGGGCCTTGGGTTATCAATAGGCCACCACATACAGCCACCAGCATCAACAGAAATTTCATGAGCACTTTGGAAAGTAGGCAGGTGGTTCCTATTGTCATTTAAAGTACTCCCTTCCCTCACTCCCTCAGTTTTGTGGGGGTAGAGGCTTTTTATTTCCAGGAGAAGGGCTAAACAAAACTCTGGAGTTTCCAGAAGAATTAATTACAGTTATGCATAGGATTGGACTTTTATAAAAATCCAGAATTTGACTTTTTTTTCTTTATTTTGTCAGCCTATGTGCATTATTTCAATGTAGTTCTTTGAACATCTGCTATTCAACAGAGAGAGTGGCACAGTGTTACCCCCCTGTGAATGATACTGGTTTCCTCAATTGAGAGAACTTTTATCAGTGCTCTGTGTCCTTAGATGAACCGTGGGATAAAAGGTAGGAGATACTAGAGTGGAAGTCAGAGGAAGATGGCACAATAGCTCATCATCCTATTTTTCCTGGTTTCTTTTTCTGGTTCGCCACTACAGAACTGTCCTTGAGAGAAATAAATCTTTATTTTTCCAAGGGGTGTTGTAAACCAGAGACTGAGTAGTATAGTCTAGAATTGCAGCCAGAAGCATTAGCTATGTACACTGTATATTAGGGATTTTAATTGATAATGTATATGTTTATGAATATCCGTTTATTAAGAATAAACTTCATAAAGTTTATGAGTCCAGTGGACCACACAGAGATGACACGGTAGAATACAGAGCTAATTATATAGATTAGGATAAGATTTCTGGATTGCTTTCAACAGCTGTTCATCATTAAATGGATTAAAAACAGGTTCTTTTCGTCATCTTTTTCATTCATAACAGTGTGTACTCCCTAGTCCCTGGAACACATTACTGTGCTTTATTGCCTTTAGGCTTTTCACTCAATTAATAATCTCTCTAATGGAGTTACTGAGGTGTGTTTCTTTCTTGAATGTCTTGAAGAAATACCTTTCTTCTCATCACCCATCATTGTAATTAAAGATCCATTTGAGGGAGAGGAATTTCTTTTTATGGACTTGAGTTATTTATTATTTATGCAGTGCCTGATCTCTTAGGAAACAGTTCAGCAAGTCCACAAATGGCCTAACAAGTTCTTATGGTGTGTCAGAAACTCATTTCTAGAACAGAAGGTGGAGAGTTAAAGTAGGGCAGATGCTTTCTTATTGTGGTATCTACTAACTGGAATGAACTAGAGGAGGATTTTAAAAGGGACCAGAAACCCCAGGGGCTCAGTTGTGATGACAAAATGATAGCTGTCCTGATTTTGGGGAAATGGAAGGAAGGAATTTAGTAAGATATAATTAACATCAAGAAATGAAATTGAACACCAGTAAGTAGCATCCAACATAATGATCATCCAAAACACCAACAAATGAGATAAAGAAAGGGAAAAGACCTGTACAGAGGACAGATTTATTGGTGTTCTATAGGAAGAACAAAGGTGTTACCAAGGTGCCAAGTGGGCTAGTTGCGGATAGGTGTAGTAAAAGATAGGTGTAAGTAAAAGAACTACACAAAGTGGGAATCAGGTCAGATTATTGAATAAATTGGAGAACTACCACAATCTTGTGGGGATGAGATCAGAATAACTCAAGCCAAAGAGGAGAGACAGTTTACAAAGACATTTAGGTAATGGAAAAATTCGTCACATGTATGAAACCATTGATTAAGGACAATAGTACTTTCTAATAGGACAACAAATCAGCAATGGCTAGTGGCAAAAAGGAGGACATGTTTTTTGTTATTCCTCTTCTATTTGTAGGGAGAAATAACTTGACCAATAAATGAGCAAAAGAAAGGCTTATCCCTTGTGATGTTTTTAATAAAATGGGGAACAGAGGAATAGAAGGGGTGGGAATGTAAGAGAGAGTCTGAAAAGTACTACAAAAACCACATGCATTTAAAAATTTAAGCTTGATCATTTGCATCATTGGACTCAGATTATTCAGTGATGTTGGTGCTAGTCTTATAATTTTGAAAAAAAAAAGTACGATCAAGACCATCCTGGCTAACCCGGTGAAACCCCGTCTCTAGTAAAAAATACAAAAAAATAGCCGGGCGAGGTGGCGAGCGTCTGTAGTCCCAGCTACTCGGGAGGCTGAGGCAGGAGAATGGCGTAAACCCGGGAGGCGGAGCTTGCAGTGAGCCGAGATCTGGCCACTGCACTCCAGTCTCGGCGACAGAGCGAGACTCCGTCTCAAAAAAAAAATAAATAAATAAATAAAAAAGTATGGGTTCCGGCACACATAAGTTATAAACTATAATAAGATAGACTTATTTATTTTCCTTAGGTCAGCATTCCTTCAGTAGCTCATCTGTCAACATTCTGGTCACTAGCATTTAATTCAATTTAATTCAGTATAAGGACAAATTGTACCATAACAATTTAATCCCCAGCTTTAAACAGACTTGTTACTTAGGACCTTAGTTATATTCCTTTCTTGAATGAAATTTCCTTACTGGTTATATGTCTATAGAAAAAATGATAATAATATTAAATAATAAAAATTCTTATTTTGGCTCCTGTTGTACCCTATACTGATAAAAGTAGAAGGATGATTGAGACTTGACTATTTATTACTATGAAAAGGCTGATTTTGGGATTATGACTTTTTATGAGTGGAGATGTAAAGACATCCAGCTTTATTATCTTTGCATAACAATATATTTATGTATATCTGTATATATATGCATACATGTATGCAGGAAAGTTCGTTGTTGCATTACACTTCTATTGATGACGTAGGAGTTCTATATTTAATTTTCTTTGGGACTGAAGGTATCCAAAGGGTAATTTTAAAAATATAGCAATAGTTTGGGGAGCCAAAGAGTAAATCATGCATTTTTTAACACATTGGAAGGCCCAAGCCGAGATGTTAGGGTGCCTCATGAGGGAAATGACTTAGAGAATTTGCAGGTGGTATTGTAACAACACTTTATAGCTACGTAGGCTCTCATTGTCACATATTAGCTCATTTGTTCAAGATGCTATCATGTGGATATGGCAATAATATTATAATATTTAATAGATATTTTATAGACAAGGAAATCAAGGCTGAGAAAGTGACCTGCCAAAGGTCACAGCAAGTATGTATTAAGACCTGTGAAGGAACTGAGTTTTCACTCTGTTTACAAGCTAGCAAGCTAACCCATTACTGTATCATAAATAGTGGCAGAAGACACAAAACTCCCGATTGGAGACTAAGGACTTTTATTACTTGTGGTATAATAAGTAATGTGACTTCATGTTGATTTGACCTGGTTCTCCATTCCCTCTCAATCCATTGGGGGCAGCGCTGATACACCTATTATATGGGTGCTGTGCAAGCAGGTGGGCATTGAGAAACATTGAGCTTATGGATTAACCACATTTATAGTAAGCAGAAGCAAGCCAGGTCTGTTGTGAAGACATTACCTTATCCTTAACGTTTGCTTGTTTCCAACACAACCTTGAGAAATGATCCATGAAGAGAGCAGTCTGTGTCTTGCATTCTTGGCATACCCAGCAAGAATGTGCAGGAACTCTAAGGTTGTGGTGAATTGCCTCTTAATAGCAGTATGTGACAGAACTAATGTATAAACTCAGTTTTGCTAAGTTTCATGACTAAAACTCAAGTTGAAAAGGTTAAGCCTTTCCCCCAAAATACTTTATTTTAAAATGTTTGTTTTATTTAGGACATATCAAAACATGTCGTCTTGGCTTATTTAAATATATTCAATCACTAAAACCAGTTTCAGTTATTAAAAAGGCAAAGAAGAGAAGGCAGAGCCCACTTTTAAGACATTTCCTCTATTTTGTCTCAGAATCTCCCCTAATTTTCACTAGTTCCTTCCACAGCAATGAGCCCATGATAATGTTTTCATAAATGAAGTAGTCCCTTGCCCTGTGTCCACAGCAATATTTGTTATACAATAAGGAACAAACAGTAAGAAGTACTGATGGATAGTGTATGGCAGGGGAAAAAAGTAGTTTATTTCAACCTTTTAAAACCCAGCATAGAGAAACTTTGATTTGCTTTTCTTGAAGGATTAATTAAAATACAATTTAAACTTGGAATTAGTAAAGCCAGGCTCCTTATAGATTAGAAAATGGACATGTAGCATGGTTAAATGCTTGTTCAAGAACAAGTTTCTAGTGACAGAATAAAGTGATATTATATTATTGTAATTATCATATATCTTGCATTAAAATACTCTTTTCTTACCTAATGTAGTTTGTAGGGGTAAGTCAGTAAATATTTGTGGATTACTTTGCTTTAGGAATGAATAAGATATATTCTCTGTCTTCAAAGAATCATTTGCTAATGGAGAAATGAGAATTCAATTTTAATCCATAATTGTTTTTCTTTAAGAAGCAGTTTTAAATACATCTAGTTGTAGAATAATACATTTTTAAAAATCTACTTGGCTTTATTATTTCTTAGTGTTAGTCAGTTTGATTAACATTAGTTAATCCAAACATTAATGCTGATTATTTCCTAGTGTTGGGATTAGATGTATGTGTTTAATGATCTTATTTTTTACATAAAAATACTGAGAAAGAAGATATTTCAAAATATCCAAAGTTGTAAATGTTATGTTTCCAATTTTCTCTTTTACAGAAGGATAGGTATATTTTGTCTATATAGAACATCAAGTAATTGTTTTGAAATTGAGGTTTGTAGCTAGTTTTCAAACTCATCAATTACAAAGCAGGTGAATTGACTTGGGTTGGGTGTTCCTGTGAGAATTATTGACTTGAGTACTAATTTAGGGATTTGGAGATTTTAAAATATTAATTTTTGAAGAGGAATTAAAAAGGTGAACCTGTCCTTAGTCTTTGAAGTATAGTTAGCTTCCAATTAATCTGCATGTGTGGGACACCATCCCCTCCTAGGTATGACTTTCTCAGACCTGTTGGAAAATTGCCATTGCTTGGATCCAGTGGAAAAGTTTCCACCCATCTTGTTGGCTTTTAAAGCCACTCTCTCTCCTCTACCCATGCAAATGGATGAAATTGGGCATCATCCGTGTTTCAAACAGAATCCTCCTTGCCATTAGCGAGAATAATAACCGGATGAGTAGAGATTAAGAGAATAAGTTAAAGACATTCTGAGTGACATTAGATTCTAAAATTGGCTATCATATCTGCAATTAAAATGGCACCTTGTTTTTCTTTGTTATGTTGAACTGAAATTTAAAGTATCCTAATAGCCAAATAAGTTAGCTTATGGTTTTAATCATTTACCTAAAATTAATGGCACACTGATATTAAGTAGTAGCCCAGTACTCGTTTTCATTAGAGAGCTGGGTTTATTATTTTTGTCTTTTTTATTACGTGGGATTTGTTAAGTTTCACAGAGTACTATAGCAACCGTAAAGCTGGTAGAAAAAGCAGAGACCTGGAGTTAATGAGGTAGCTTTCAGGAGAGAGAACAGCCTGAGAGCAGACAGGACTTTATGTTGAAATGCAGAGTTTGTGTGAGCTCCCAAAACAAGAGATATCAAAAGAAAAATGTTCAGGCAGGTAAAGGAGTTGGGAATTGAAAGGGTGGAAAGAGTGTCTAGGAAAAGGGAATAATGTAGTTGGAGGCATAGAAATAAGAGAGAGCATAGGTGGTAGTGAAGCTGCTTAAAATAAACCATCACCATGGCTACCAGTGAAAATCCTTTAATGCAAAGATGTGGCATGGCAAAGCAGAGGGATTTAGAGATGTACTGAAGGGTTTTGTGCAGGGTAGTGAGCTGACCAACTTCCTGTTTTACAAATTACTCATATTACAGTGTGTGGAACAGGTTGGTGAGGGCAAGAGTTGACACAGGAAGACTGGTTAGAAGTCTTTTGCAATATTCTAAGTAAGAGATAATGATGGCCTTTGTTAGGGTGGTGTTGATGAGGGAGGAAATAACTTGGTGGGCTGATGTATTTCAGAGAGAATAGCTCTTAGATAGGTGGAATAGGGAAGAGGGAGGAATTCACATGGAATTGAGGTTGTTTCTGACTCTCCTATTTCTGGCGTGGCAACAATCAAGACGGTGATTTTTCCTAAAGAGGCTTGGGGTTTTTGCTGTGTTTTCCTCCACATGACTAAATATAGTGTGGTAGGAGAAGAGGAGTTTGGAAACCAAAAATTATTAATTTAGAGAGCACCACTCATCTAGGTTGTGTGGAACCAGAAAGCCAAAGCTGCTACTACCATGGGCGGTTTTTATAGTCTATGTGCATAGCTACAAGAAATTACAAGAAATTCTTTGTTTTATTTGCTATAATAATATTTAATGTGTATTACAGTACACAAATATTATTTCCATCTTTCCCTTTTCTAAAATACAGTATCTACAGTTAAGTATTATTGAATCTAAAAGGAATCTTGGAAATTATGGTTTTCCTCCACAGTTGAGGAAACTGGTGCTCTGAGAGAAGACCACATGATACCTATGGAGTGACAAGTAGTAAAACTCGGGTCTGCTACTGGCCACTCCATTGCTCTTGCCTCATTACCTGGACAGCTCCACATTGATTAGTACATTCCATTACAGCTAACAAACAAAGCTGAAGAGTTTATTAAAGAAAAATACCAGTATCATAGAGGAGAAAAAATAGTTGCATATTCTTTACTTAACATATTATTTACATAAGATATTTTTGAGGCATACAAAATTCTATTTTAGAAAACCAGGTTTGCAGAAATTCAATCCTTTCTGTCTATTACCTGTAAAGAGTTAGACTTAGGGGATCTGGACTTGGGTTTGGCTTTATCTCTAATAAATAGATGAACTTGTTTTACCTGTATTTTACCTCTATTGACCTGAGGTTTTTTTTTTTTTTTTAATTTCAGAAAATAAGGCTATGAGACCAGATTCCTTTAAAATCTGTTCCTTGATCATTTTATATTTTTCTTTTTCATTTTTTTTTTTTGGAGATGGATTCTCACTTAGTCGCCCAGGCTGGAGTGCAGTGGTGCCATCTTGGTGGCTCACTGCAACCTTTGCCTCCTGGGTTCAAGTGATTCTTCTGCCTCAGCCTCTCGAGTAGCTGGGATTACCAGCTGCACCACCACGTTGGGCTAATTTTTGTATTTTTAGCAGAGACCAGGTTTCACCGTGTCGGCCAGGCTGGTCTGGAACTCCTGCATCTCAAGCAATCGGCCTCCCAAAGTCCTGGGATTATAGGCGTGTCACCGTACCTGGCCTCATTTTATATTTTTAATCTGTGTTTGTCTTGCCTTTCTTCCTTAAACTGCTTCTCTTTAACCATGGCAAGTAGAGAATCTCTTTAAAAACTTAGGTACAGTAAGTGAGTGGTATATATTCCAGAATATTCTGTCCTGTTTATAGAGCCTACAGAATAGGATTAGATTTTGGTTTATTCTGTTATGAACATATCTTCATATTTACTTTTCTTCTTTGAAAATAGGTTTTGAAATTTGAGAGAGAAGACAGACAGGAAGGTATTGGATTCAAGTGGATGCGCAAGGATGTGGTGTGGGTGTAGTGCAGTGATCCTCCAAGTGGAGGAAAGGCAACTCATAATAATTCACTGTTTTGGAGAGAAGATATTAGAACTTTCATTTATATTTATTTCTAATTTATTTCTTTTTAAAATTCTGCTTTTGTATATACAATCGACTCTCCATATTCAGGGGTTCCACAATTATAGATTCAACTGACTGTGGATTGAAAATATTCAGAAAAAATAATGGATTGTTACCTGTGTACTGGACATGTACAGACTTTCTTTTCTTATTATTCTCTAAAATAATGCAGTATAACAACTATTTATATAGCTTAACATTGTATAAGTATTATAAGTGATCTGGAGATGATTTAAAGTATACAGAAGAGTAAGTGTGTAAGTTATATGCAAATACTGCATCATTTTATGTCAGGGACTTGAATATCTGTGGATTTTGTTATCCATGGGGAGTTGTGAAACCAATCTTTCATGGAAACTGAGAGATGACAGTATTTCAGTATATGACAAATCAATATGGTAGAACATGAATATTATTTATAAATGAATATATATATGTTGTGGGAATATGCTTAAACATGTTACTGTGACAGAACATAGTGGTCAAATAGGTTCAGAAACCACTGGTGAAGAGTTAGCAAAAAAGACGAGTCAAGGGCATCAAGACATTAAGATAAATAAATGTCCTTGCTTTTTTATTTTTCCATACTATTACCACTGGAAATAAAGAGAAAAAAAAATCTAAAATAATAATAATAGCAAATAGCACTTTGGTAGCGGAATTTATTGGATTGAGTATCTACCTCTTACAGAGGAGAGGAAAAGTATCCTCTTGGATAAGTATCTAATTTTAAGATGGATTTTACTCTTGTTCATGATTTTGGGGGATTGTTAAGTATCTCATTGAAATTAAGAAAGTCATCTCATATACTGAAATTGATTCATTATAATTCAATTTATTTAAACTTTTCAACTGAATAAGCATTAGGTAATTACATTAGAGTTTTAAAAAAGATTTGGCCAAGAATTTTTAGGTCCTATTTTTTGAGAGGTTTTTTTTTGGCATTTATTTTATTTTTTTCTTTTCTGATTATTTCTCACAGAATAAGACCACAGCTTGCCAAAGAGAAGATTGAAGGATGCCATATTTGTACATCTGTCACACCGGGAGAGCCTCAGGTCTTCCTAGGGAAAGACAAGGCTTTTACTTTTGACTATGTATTTGACATTGACTCCCAGCAAGAGCAGATCTACATTCAATGTATAGAAAAACTAATTGAAGGTTGCTTCGAAGGATACAATGCTACAGTTTTTGCTTATGGACAAGTAAGTGCCATATTATTTTCATAGGAGTTGAAACTTTTCAGAAATGTTAATTCAGTTGCGCTTTCATTTTTGTTTCTTAAGGTTATGTTAAGGTTGAACACTAATCTTTCTCTGTTCTTTTGTTTAGACTGGAGCTGGCAAAACATACACAATGGGAACAGGATTTGATGTTAACATTGTTGAGGAAGAACAGGGTATTATTTCTCGAGCTGTTAAACATCTTTTTAAGAGTATTGAAGAAAAAAAACACATAGCAATTAAAAATGGGCTTCCTCCTCCAGATTTTAAAGTGAATGCCCAATTCTTAGAGGTAATAATCTAATTTTGGCATTAATTTCTTTTAAAGTTTGTTTTTATAGACCATAAGTGTTCATGATTTTATACTGTTGGCTTCTAGTACAGTGCTTTGAAGATAGTACTCAATAAATGTTGTTTGAGTAAATTAACATTAGATAATAGAAATGTTTTCCTTACTTGTAGGAAGTGATGTTTGAGTTTAAGATTATAAACACTTGACCAGTGTCCATAGAATAAAATAACAATTAATATTGTTTATTTAAGAACCCCCCCCTTTTTTTTTGGAGATAGAGTCTCATTCAGTCACCCAGGCTGGAGTGTAATGGCACCATTTCGGCTTACTGCAGCCTCTGCCTCCTGGGTTCAAGCGATTCTTGTGCCTCAGCCTCCTGAGTAGCTGGGACTACAGGCATGCGCCACCACACTCGACCAAATTTTTGTAATTTTAGTAGAAATGGGGTTTTGCCATGTTGCCCAGGCTGGTCTTGAACTCCTGGCCTCAAGCAATTCACCTGCCTCTGCCTCCCAAAGTGCTGGGATTACAGGTGTAAGTACTTATTTTTATCAATAGATAAAGGTTAATTACTGTTGTAATTTAGACAGGCTTACAAAGTGGTGGGAACTTAATGAGTAAGGCCAAAAGTAGGGGAAGTATGTGAGAAATAATAGGTCTCAGACTGTAGCACTTATCTGGCTGAAGAAATTATTATCCTTGCATAGGTAGACAGATGTTTTGATATAATGTCCAAAGGTGGTGGTGGCTTTGGATTAATTTAGGCTGTCTAGTGTGATAGAAGGAAAGTAACACTAAGAGGACATCTAGGATTTGAGCCAATATTGCACTTTGGTGGACAGTGGCATAATTCTGGGTTCTTGGTGCAAAGAGAATTTAGTCTAAATTACCTGATCCATGAGCTAATCATTTTCATCATTGATGAAACATTTTACTCAGCATTGTGTAGCACAAAATAGAAAAATTAATATCAGTTTTTTTTTCTGCTGGTTTTAATGGACATTCTTATTTAGTAAAAACCAGAGAATATAACTGTGTGTTCCCAAGGAAAGTAAATGATGGTAGAAAAAGAAAAGAAACAGTGTTATTCCATCTTCCCTTTCACCCTCCAAAATGATATTAGGCATTGTAACTTTAAAACATATTGATAGAAAAACAGGTATGTGTATCCTCTTTTAAGGAGGTATCTGGGTTTTTTCAGCCTCTATTGATACAGGAACACTAATACTGTTGCTGACCTTGCAAACATGCTAAGTGTTAATTTTTCAACTCGTTAAGAAAGGTTTCAGGGCAATAGGAAATATGTTTTTAGCTCAAGTAGTAAAAATTCTGTAAATATTCTGAAGCTTAAGATTTGTCTACATTTGGCACGTGTTTCTAGGGTTTGCTTGTATTTGTAAATATTTAATTATCTCTTGCAAAGGATTATTAGATCATTTTAGCTAGTCCTCAACCCATTTGTCATGATTAAGTCACTTATGTAAATAAATCTGGCATTTGCTTATAATTGTTGTAATAATAGCCTCATTCATTTTTATGTGTTATTTTGAAAAAAATATATGTCATTTTGAAGTACTTTAAAAATCTGTATGAAGGAAAACATTATGTAATGTGTTGTTATGACAACTACCCAGACGATTTCTGCTAAAATTAGATTTCTAATATTTTTTGATAGCTCTATAATGAAGAGGTCCTTGACTTATTTGATACCACTCGTGATATTGATGCAAAAAATAAAAAATCAAATATAAGAATTCATGAAGATTCAACTGGAGGAATTTATACTGTGGGCGTTACAACACGTACTGTGAATACAGAATCAGAGGTAATATTTATATTGTAGTTAAAACAGAGCATAGCTGGCTTTGTTTAAATAGTGAGCTTTGCTGATAGTCTGCTTAAGATCAAGATATGAAATTTATATCCTGAAGCATGACATGGAATTAAAATCTTGTCTTCTTTCCTCACATTTTAAAAATCAGAATATTAGTATAAAAATATCAGGGTTATGATAAAGTCAGCATAGTTGTCACAGCATCAAAAGAATCTGAGAAAATTTATGAATAGCTTTCATTCACAGCTAGAGAAAGAGGGTTAGACAATTGATGGTGAAGGATGAGACCACAATCCTTTTGTACTTTTTGCTTTAACCTATGTAGAACTGTATCATGGCTCCTAGAGGGAGATTGTGGGAGATTGTTGAGAAAAATTACAAAAAATAATTTTAATGGAAGATAGAGAAGAGCCTGAATAATTCAAGTTATTACTCAGTTTGTACCAGAGTGTTCTACTGTAACAGTTTTGGAATGGAAGCTGCAAATGTCAGCAAATGGCAAACAATGGAATCTCAGTGTTTTCTTCTATTTAAAAAATAATACACTATTATACTGAGAAATTCATCTCAAAAAGTGCCTGTAACTAAACTAATAATGTGAAATTCCACATCTTTTATATCCCTTAACATGGTGGGTTTTAGCCATTACCTCAGACTTTGGATTGTATAGTATGCTGTTTATTGTTCAAGTAAAGTCCTTTGTTTCTTCCGCTTTTTCAGATGATGCAGTGTTTGAAGTTGGGTGCTTTATCCCGGACAACTGCCAGTACCCAGATGAATGTTCAGAGCTCTCGTTCACATGCCATTTTTACCATTCATGTGTGTCAAACCAGAGTGTGTCCCCAAATTGATGCTGTGAGTTATCAATTCTAATTTCTTAAACTTTCAATTTTTATCTCCCTAAAACCACATGAATTCTGTGAGAATATATTTAAGCCAAATTCAGTTAATTTAGTCATTCCTTTTTCTGATTTCCTCTTCTGATCCTAGTTAAATTGAAGCTGGTCAGCCATGTCAGATTTTGAAATAAAAAATTGTATACATGTCTGAAAAACCAAAAAGGATGCTGTGGCCATATGTTGGATGTCATCACCTGAGACCCTTTGCTTTTGAGGATTATATGCTGTAGTTTTCCCTTCATTAGCATAAGCAAAGCCTCAGTTGATAATAGTTGAGTTCTGAACATCCAGGCTTTTTCTGCCTTTAAATTTCTAATTGCCAGCAGACATTTTTTGAATTTATTATTTATTTGGCTTTATGCCTATTTATTTGGTTGTGCCTATATGTGTACGTGGGATGAGCTCAAGGTAGAGTAGGAGGATATTTAATGTTACATTAATAAAATATTTTCAATTATTTTTCTTAATTTCAGGACAGTGCAACTGATAATAAAATTATTTCTGAATCAGCACAGATGAATGAATTTGAAACCCTGACTGCAAAGTTCCATTTTGTTGATCTCGCAGGGTCAGAAAGATTGAAGCGTACTGGAGCTACAGGCGAGAGGGCAAAAGAAGGCATTTCTATCAACTGTGGACTTGTAAGATTAAGGCTTTGTGCTGAGAATATATCAGAGCTTTTCTATTGTCCTTTTGTCTTTTGTAATTTATAATATCCATATGGAAATCCTTCAGACACTGAACTGAGAAATGAAAATTATAGAACAGTTATTAGTAATGCACTGAATCTCTTTTCTCCTCACGCTTTTTTCTCTTTTTTATGTTACAGATTTTCTTCATGTGTATAAATTTAGTTGTACTAAAATTTATATGTGCATAAAATTATACATATACAAATTATTTGAAAAATTCTTTCCACATTTAACAATATATTGTCAAAATCAATTTATTTATTTATTTTTATCTTTTATTTTTTTTAAATAGGGTCTCACTGTGTCACCTACTCTGGAATACAGTGGTGCGATCATGGCTCACTGTAGCCTTGACCTCACGGGCTCACTTCAGTCTCCCTAGTAGCTGGGACCACAGGCCAGCACCACCACACCCAGATAATTCTTGTATTTTTTGTAGAGATGGGGTTTTGCCACATTGCCCAGGCTGGTCTCAAACTTCTGGGCTCATGCGATTCACTCACCTCAGCCTCCCAAAGGGCTGGGATTACAGGCGTGAGCCACTGCGCTTGGCCCAAGATTTAATATTAAGTTATTTCATGGGTGAAGACCTTCAAAGTAGCCTTTTGATAATATTTTATGACAGTCATTTTATTGACTTTGGAAATTATAATGTTTTTTGGTAATGATTTTTTAAAAGTGATACTTTTTCTAGGTTATATTAAAAATTAACTTTAATACCATGCCACTTAATGGCATTTTGATTGGAAAACTCCTTGTGATTTAGTGAGCATAAAGCTTCATTATATGGAAGGAAATATTTTAGAGCAAAGTTTTGTGCATTAAAATGTTCTTATTATCTTCATTACATAACTGGAAATTTGTGCCTGCACAAATGTAATGACATCCCTAAATTTCTGTGACGCCAGTAGCATCAGAGTTGTAACTACCCAATGGATTCTTTTTGCCCGCTGCCCAGATAGAGCTGATTTATCAAGATGGGGGAATTGCGATAGAGAAAAAGTTTAATGCACACAGAGCCAGCTAAATGGAAGACTGGAGTTTTATTACTCAAATTAGTCTTTCCAAAAATTCAGAGACTGCGGTTTTTAAAGTATAATTTGGTGAATGAGGGGGCTAAGGGAGTGGGGAGTGGAGGTGAAGTCATAGGGTGTCTCAGTGGGTTCTTCTTGCTGTCTTCTGTTCCTGGGTGGGATTACAGAACTGGTTGAGCTAGATTACCATTCTGCATGGTGCCAGCTGGTGCATCAGAATGCAGGGTCTGAAAAAATATCCAAACACCAATCTTAGGTTTTACAATAGTAATCTTATCCATAGGAGCAATTGGGGAGGTTAGGAATCTCGTGGCCTCTGGCTGCATGACTCTTAAATCATAATTTCTAATAATCTTGTGGCCAATTTGTTAGTTTTACAAAGGCTTGCTGGTCCCCAGGGAAGAAGAAGGGTTGTTTCAGGAAAAGGCTGTTATCATCTTTTCAAAATTCTTTAAACTATAAACTAAATTCCTCCTTTAGTTATCTCAGCATAGGGATGAACAAGGGCAGTTTAGAAATTAAAGGCAAGATGGAGTGGATTAAGTCGGATCTCCCTCACTGTCATACTTTTCTCACTGATACGAGTTTTGCAAAGGCAGTTTCAGAGTGTGTGGTGTCTGCTTTCCTCCCATTAATCAGCCCCCAATATTTGCTGCTATATGATTATGACCCTTCTATGGGGAAATTATCAACCAAGGCTGATTAGAGAGAGCCAGACCTTCCAACTCCAATACTCATCTTGATGGTCCAACCATGTGGATGAATGTTGTGTAAAACGGAGTGCCTGGATTCTGGACTTTGTGTATTGTTTTGACTTTCTTAGGAGATACAATCATGGTGGTATTTACATTTATGTTGTTAGGAAAAGACAAAAGCCATTGCTTTGTTTTCCTCTTTAGGCTCTTGAAGCATGTTGAGACATATCTAGTAGAGTTTCAGTATTACCATTGCTTATGACGGTAGCCGCTCTGAAAAGGGGGAATGACGACAAAGTGTGATCCTGTTGCCACTCCCTGCATGATCTATTTTTCCTAACAAAGTTATGATTATAGATGTTTGCATTACTGATGGCTAGTGTGAGCAACATTTTGGATAATGTTTATCTTGTAGGTGATAATTCAGTGACAGTAGGAAAAACAGCAGGGTCACAGGAGGAGTGACTACAGAGTTCTGTAATTTGACTAGTTTTTAAATAATTGGATGCTAACACATATATTATTGTATTTATTTATTTATTTATTTGTTGAGGCGGGGTCTCACTCTGTTGCCCAGGCTGGAGTGCAGTGTTGTGATCCCAGCTCACTGCAACATCCACCTCCCAGGTTCAAGCTATTCTCCTGCCTCAACCTCCCAAGTACCTGGGACTACAGGCACACACCACCACGCCTAGCTGATTTTTGTATTTTCAGTAGAGATGGGGTTTCCCCATGTTGGTCAGGCTGGTCTCGAACTCCTGACCTCAGATGATCCACCCACCTTGGCCTCCCCAAGTGCTGGGATTATAGGAGTGAGCCACCGTACCCAGCCCATCTTATTGTATTTCTAAGGATAGATATACTTGCATAGGAATACCTTGTTCAGAGAAATAATACTGATTTTTTTGCTGTGATTAAAGAAGATTTTCTTTTCCCATGGGAACTGTATTGCAAAATGAAAATTCACATCAAACTGTTAAACTAACTAAACATTTTATTTTTTCATTGAGTTGAGGAGAAGAATTTGTAACATGAATGGACAATTTTCTGGGGACATAACCTGATGCTCTGATAATTCTAGGGATAACTAAAGTTGTCAATCTTATTTCTATTTCAAAGAATTAGTACTTACTACTATAGTACTAATATACACATAAGGTATTATATATAGTACTAATATTTATGTAGCAAATTTTCAGTGGCGTTGATTACAAATGTAAAACAAAACCAAACAAATATTCTTAATTATATTATGTCTCTATATTATTCTCTGTAAGCTTTCTTTATTTAAAAATGTTATAATTAATAAATTTGTATCATTTTGCCGTCTTTCTTTCTCTTTCTTTTAGTTGGCGCTTGGCAATGTCATTAGTGCCTTGGGAGACAAAAGCAAGAGGGCCACACATGTCCCCTACAGAGATTCCAAGCTAACGAGACTACTACAGGATTCCCTTGGGGGTAATAGGTATGCGTAGATGATTATCCTTTACTCAGAGTTTTGATTATTCATTATTAAGTAAGCTTGTAATTATAAAGCAAACTAATAGGATGAGGAACTAATCCTTATACTGTTAAGAATCTGAAATGTGTGAATAATTTTGTATGTTATTTCACATAATCCTTCTAGCATCCCTTGAGGTGTAGGTATTATTATTCTATTTTCTAGATAAGGAAAATGAAATCTAGAGAGGTTAAATAATTTATTCAAGGTCACTTAGCTTATATATGAAGTCAATAGTATGTGGACTTTCTTATCATAGCTTCTGCTTTAAGTACTTAGCACAGAGTAGATACCTAATATAATTTTGTTGAAAAAGTAAATACTGTTTTCTAAGTAATTACAAGGTAATTTAAATATTATTGGTACTTCTTTTTTTTTTTTTTTTTACAAAATCTTCTAAAAATTCAAATTTTTTCTATATGTAGAAAAATCTTCTTAATGTCCACTGAATGAAATACAGAGTGTTGTCTGGTTATTAACTTTGCCAGTATCACTGACATTCTTCTTTCTCATATCTTGCATCATTCTAATATGTCTTTTCAGCTCTTTTTTTTTTTGGCGGCGGAGTGGGTAATGTATTCCCTTCTGTAAACGTGCTGGCTTTACAAATGGAAACATTTTTGGCATTTAAATTCAATCATAGCACAATTCAACAAGTTACCAACCACCACAGTGAATCTATTTTATAGTGTTTGCAATAATGTAACATCGTATTTACTGAAAAGATTATTAGCTGCTATACAAGAAATCTAGTATTTAAACTTACAAGGTTTCTTTTTGAACAACTGTGTTAGTTCTGTCTTGCACTGCCATAAATACCTGAGACTGGGTAATTTATACAGAAAAGAGGTTTAATTGGCTCACAGTTCTATAGGCTCTACAGGAAGCATGATTCTGGCATCTGCTTGGCTTCTAGGGAGGCCACAGGAAACTTACAGTCATGGTGGAAGGCAAAGGGAGAGTGATCACTTCACAGGACTGGAGCAGGAGGAAGAAGAGGGAGGTGCCACACACTTTTAAACAACCAGATCCTCTGAGAACTCTATCATGAGAACAGTTCCAAGAGGGAAATTTGCCCCCAACCTCTAATCACCTCCCGCAAGGCCTCACCTCCAACATCGGGGATTATAATTTGACATGAGATTTGTGCAAGGGCACAGATCCACACCGTATCAACAACTATTATCCAAATAATTTTGGATAGTATTAAATCCTTTTAAGTTTATAATCTATTTGGTTTAGAAATAAAGTTCTGTTTTGGCCGGCTGTGGTGGCTCACACCTGTAATCCTAGCACTTTGGGAGGCCGAGGCTGATAGATCACGAGGTCAGGATATTGAGACCATCCTAGCCAACACGGTGAAACCCCGTCTCTACTAAAAATATAAAAAATTAGCCAGGCATAGTGGCAGGCGCCTGTAGTCCCAGCTACTCGGGAGACTGAGGCAGGAGAATGGCATGAATCCAGGAGGCGGAGCTTGCAGTGAGCCGAGATGGTACCACTGTACTCCAGCCTGGGCAACAGAGTGAGACTCTGTCTCAAAGAAAAAAGAAATAAAGTTCTGTTTTGTAGAATACAACATTGTCATTTTTATGTTTCTTCCTTTTATGTAATATTGGCATTTTTCTTAACTCATGTCTCTTCCAGCACATCCTATGTATGAATGCAGTTTTCTTTCCACTATAATGTATCTCTTGCTTGTGTTCTACATTTTCAGTATCAAGAGGGGTCTTATTATAACAGAATAAAAATTTTCATTTTTTCAGCCAAGTGTAAATTTTTTCAGGTTTTCTAAATTGTAGCTTTTTCCTATATTTATTTCTTAACTATAAAACAAAGCAGAGATGATAAATGTCCTCCCCTTACAAGTTTAACTCTTGAAAACTTCAATACTTTTGAGAGTTTGCTTACTTTGCAAGTGGTCTAAAATCTTTTCACTGTGGGTCTTGAATTTCTGTTGAGTTTTAGGTACAGCTAAATAGTCTCATGTTCCTCACCCATTTCCTTAATGGGTAGTAATCTCTCAAGGGAGATGACCCCTTCTAATTCCTTTCTTCGTGTGCCTCATTTTTTGCTTAAAATTTTAGGATTGCATTCCTAGTGCAAAAGCACTGTACTTTGTGTAAGCCTTGGAAAGCAAAGTATCTTCATTTTTTGAAGTTTATACAAATTAATCTTAAAAGAAAAATTAGATATTTTTGAAAATAAGCTCCGTATGTTTATGTGCATAATTTAGTGTCTTTTAAAAAAGTCGAGCTGCCTTTTTTACGTTTACAGTGTTTAATAAACATCATAACCAGTTTATGGCAAAAATTCTGGAAAATACAGGAAAGTATAAAGCATGAATAAAAATCAGTTATATTTCTGGCTGGGCATGGTGGCTCACACCTGTAATCCCAGTACTTTGAGGTCTAGGTGGGCGGATCACCTGAGGTCAGGAGTTCAAGACCAGCCTGGCCGACATGGCAAAACCCCATCTCTACTAACAAAAACACAAAAATTAGCTGGGCATGGTGGTGGGCACCTGTAGTCCCAGCTACTTGGGAGGCTGAGGCAGGAGAATCACTTGAACCGAGGAGATGGAGGTTGCAGTGAGCTGAGATTGTGCCACTGCACTCCAGTCTGGGTGACAGAGTAAGACTCCATCTCAAAAAAAAAAAAAAAAATTCTAATACCTAGAAGTAACTACTGCTAACATTGTGATGTATTTTCTTCCAGATGTATAGTATAACTTAATTTATAGGAAATATAAAATATAATAAAATATTTAAGTGATATAGTTAACTTTAAAACAGAATTGTGGTTTTTGTGTGAACTTTTAAAATAAATAGCTTTAATATTTTCTTTGAGTTTTTCATAAACAGAATCATTGGTGAAATTTATATATTTTGGAATTTGTTTAATATATGACATTTTCCCTATACAGTTGATCCTTGCCAGTTCCTCTCATTCCTGACTTTCACTATTCTTCTTAAGCCCTTGATCCCAGCACTTCTCAAAATATTTGTTAAAGGCGAGTCCTTCCCTTCTTTCTAATTTGTGGTAGGTTAATATTTTGCATGACCATACAGAGCTTGCCCCATTTGTGACTCACCATGGGAGTTTGAAAACACTTGAACTGATCTACATTCAATGAGAGGAGGTCATTGATTATAGGAAGTTCCAGTGTTGTGGAAGTTTCTAAAGTGCTTACTTGCAATTTCTGCACTACTTTACACATTTTTTGTAAAGAAATGAAAAATAGATGTATGTATCTGTGTGGATCAAAGAAGGCTAATATAAATTTATTTTCCCCAATTTTACGTAAGTAAAAATAATCTGCAGACCGGTGCTAGACTGGGGACCACACTTCAAATTTCCCTATTCTCTAATCAGCATCCATAATCCTCACACTTACTGAATTATCTTATTCTCTTTATCAAAAGAGAAAACTAAAATGGCATGAATTATTTTAACTTTCTGACCCCCAGTAAATATTATATACACATGACACACACCACAAACAATTGTTAATGACCTAATACTGGTTCAAATATTGTGTTATATGTTTAGAAGTACACTGATAAATAAAACTTGATCATCCCTGTCCTTTAGGAATTTAAAGTCTAAGAGTTTTAGGGTCTAGAAAATTTCAATATAATAATAATATAATGAATGCAAAAGAGATATGCAAAAGGTGTGAGGAGGCAGAAAGGGTACAGACAAACTGAGGATTTGGTTCTTGGATTAGGTGATACCTTAGTTGATTGTTGAATAATAGTAACAGTAAGGGTAAGCAAGAGTTGTAGGGAAAAGGTATGGAATGGGACAAGGGGTACCTACGAGTACTGTGTTGAGATTATTGTAGAAAGAAAAGATTGGAAGCAGGAGACTAGGAGGCTAAGATTATGATTGATAGGCGTTGATTTTTCTACCAGGATAAGTAGACTGCTCCTTAATTGCAGTTCCTGCACAACTTTTAGTTAGTTTGTGAGTGTCTATTAGAATCTCCATGTCTGCTTTATTGACAAACATACTAATTGGGGCATACTTAGCATTTCACTATCCTAAACTTTGGTGGCTAAATCAATTTAGCATGACCATAAAGTAATGTTTCCCACTTTTCCTGTGTAATCTGGCCAGAAACTGGAACTCTGATCATTCAGTCACAAATGACAGTTTATATAATGAAACACAAGAATATACTAAGTTCTCGTCTTGTTCCAGTGTGATTCGATTTTGTGTACAATTCTTTGCTGACATCAAAACTCAGCATACAGGTGATTACGAATAAGTTTTTAAAATACTGAAAGAATAAATGAATAATGAAAGAAGTGGTTTTTTTATTTTCAATATAATATATTGTAGTCAGTTTAATTTTAGAATTACTGCGTGCACTGCTTCAAATCTTTTTAGCAAAGAGGTAAGAAATAAATATATGTGCTTATACTTTCTCAAGGTCAAAGGTGAGTAATATCAATGTATTTCCCCAAAGTAAACAAAATCTTTTTCTTTAAGATAGTCTTAAAGTACAGGGGCTTTTAAATTTGCTCAGTATTTTGGTATCTTGAAGAGAAGATACTATTCAAATGTCAGGAGTTTAAAAATGATTATTTTAGCATTTTAGGTGCTTTTATCTGTAAGCCTAACTGTTATTTGTAACTTTCAGCCAAACAATCATGATAGCATGTGTCAGCCCTTCAGACAGAGACTTTATGGAAACGTTAAACACCCTGAAATATGCCAATCGAGCTAGAAATATCAAGAATAAGGTGATGGTCAATCAGGACAGAGCTAGTCAGCAAATCAATGCACTTCGTAGTGAAATCACACGACTTCAGATGGAGCTCATGGAGTACAAAACAGTAAGCTAATGAGTTTGACTGCATTTTGTGATACATCTAAGGCTGGCACTTTCTGAACACAATAATGCCTTACACATATGTGTCTCTGGAATCTCTTGGTTGTCATAATAGTGTCCTCCTTCCTTTTGGAGGTAGGAGTCTCTAGTTTTCCTTGTGGGCAGTCTTTAACTATGTTCAGTCTAACCTAACAACTGTTTGTTCAAAAGCTTTCCTACCCTTTTTTTTTTTTTTTTTTTTTTTTTTTTTTGAGATGGAGTCTCCCTCTATCACCCAGGCTGGAGTGCAGTGGTGTGATCTCAGCTCACTGCAACTTCCTCCTCCCAGGTTCAAATGATTCTCCTGCCTCAGCCTCTGGAGTAGCTGGGATTATAGGCAACCGCCACCACACCTGGCTGATTTTTGTATTTTTAGTAGAGATGGAGTTTCACCACATTGGCCAGGCTGGTCTTGAACTCCTGACCTCAGGTGATCTGTCCGCTTTGGTCTCCCAAAGTGCTGGGATTACAAGTATGAGCCACTGCACCTGGCTAATCAATTTCTTTAGTAACAAATACATTGTGAAGTGTTCTGCTAGAGGGGAAAGGATTTCTTTTGCCTTGGGGTTGGTAAGATAAAAGTGCTCTTGGTTGGAGAACGTATAGTTATAGAGTATCCTTAAGCAAAACTCTTGTGTTTTTGACTCCTCAAGCAACAAGGACATTGTTTTCCTTTACTAGGGTAAAAGAATAATTGACGAAGAGGGTGTGGAAAGCATCAATGACATGTTCCATGAGAATGCTATGCTACAGACTGAAAATAATAACCTGCGTGTAAGAATTAAAGCCATGCAAGAGACGGTTGATGCACTGAGGTCCAGAATTACACAGCTTGTTAGTGATCAGGCCAACCACGTTCTTGCCAGAGCAGGTATGCGCGTAGGGTGGGATAAGTGAGGGATTAACTTCTGGAGGGTAGGGAACATTCTTTGTGTTCACTAATTACTTAGCATAGTTGAAATAGAAATGCTAGTCTCTGTGTATACAGTCTGTGGTTTTAAGCTAAATACCTAATTTCAAAAAATAATAAATTCTTATATAAACAAAATATTCCCTTTATAATAATACTATCTTATGGTCTGCCCATCTAATAAAGGGTAGAAAATTTACTGTAAGCATTGTGTTTTAAAAAATTACTGTTTTGTTTCCCGACTTTTTTTTCTTCTGTTTTGTTGAAGTCTTAATTTAAAGGAAAATTTTTATTTCATATTTTGTCTTTCAGGTGAAGGAAATGAGGAGATTAGTAATATGATTCATAGTTATATAAAAGAAATCGAAGATCTCAGGTATAGTTCATGTTCTGTAACATATAATGCATATGGTTTTTTGAATTTTGCAATGTTATAATATTTCTGTTTGTTGAGCTTATTGTTTGGCAGTTGTCCATGGTGATATTTCAGCCCTTTGGTTAGGTTAACTTTAGGAGACTTGTTACTTACCTTTCCCTTGATGTCATATTCAAAGCTCCTTTCCTCCCCTCTCTTCCCGTATTATTCTCCTACTCTTACTGCTATATCCCAAAATTGGGTGCTTACCTAACTTGACATATGCAACAGGCAAAATTTATGTTGCTGAAGTTATCTTTGATGCCTTTCCTTCATATGCCTCTTTCCCCATCACTTGGGAATAGATCAATATCTACACGTCATCTCCAATTTTTTGAATCTCCTGTTCTCTTTTATATCTTTAGCTATTCCTGCATGTAAATCATGGCATACCTACTAATTTGCCTGCCCCTCTGTGGTACATCTATTCACATTTCATACAACATGCCACACATACTTGCATATGTCAATACCATGACTGGGGCTGGGGGCAAGCATGACATAAAGAGTTCACACTCTAGGTTGGGCAGCATACATAAATCATCACATGTAGTAAACAGAATGACAGAATTTAGTTAAAGGATGCCCATGCCTGGTGTAGGAATGTGGAGGGGAGTAGACTTGGGGAATAGGGTTGGGAAAGAAGGTTAAGTCAATAATATTTTCAGGTTCCATGGTTTGCTGTGATGACTGAGCTATATTTTTCTTGAAGGAAAACTCCAGTCAGCTCCATGGCAGAGCATCTAAGTAGTTCAAATCTCACTTCTGCTATTTGTAGAACATAAGCAAATGGGAGGAGATCGTCTTTCACAGTTACCCTGTCTTGTATTTGTGTTCTCTTTCTCTTCCTCTGGCTGTTCTAGAGGTTCTCAAACTGTGGCAAGTACTATCGCCACTGTTTCTGGCTACACAAGACACATTGAATCTCTTAAGTGTTTCAAAAAGCAAAAACAAATGAAAACACATGCCGACGTGGCAATATAGTTATTCAAGTATAATTTTATTCTGTGTGTGTATATGTGTACATATATATTATATATGTTATGCATAGTAAATATATATATATAATTTTTCATGCTTCACGTTTTTGACAGAGACCTTTGGGCACTACATCCTAGTTCTGCTCAGCAGCCAACCTGGACTTGCAGTTTCTACCCCTTGTTGGCAGTACTGTTCCCTGCCTACTGCTAAAACTTTGTTCTCTGACCAGTCTTTCCTGATTCTGTTGACCCCATTTTACCACTCCTTGAGACACAACTGATAGCTCTGTTTTTTAGTTCTTGAAGATCCTCTTCCTGCTCCTAGGCTGCTTCTCTTATCGCTTTTATTTCTTTGGCACTTGCCAATTGTTAAAGCGGATTGCCTATTCCAGTTCTTAGTCTCTCTTTCCTTTCTTCCACTCTGTATTCTAAGGTTGTACCTCGGCTTTTTGTCACTGTTACGCAAATTGCTTGACTAATGTCCTTATTTCCTAGAAAACTGCCAGAACCACTTCCACTCCTTCTAGTGGCTAAAAGTAGCATCTAATATCTTCCTTCTTCTAAGTCTTGAGTTAAGACTATTCCTTCCTTAAGCCATTTAGAGAACAGAGATGACTCATGGGCCCTGAGTTCAATCGCTGATCAAATCTTTCCTGGTGTAGGTTAATACCTTGTTCCAGATCCTCAACTTGTCTCCCTGTAGGCCATACAAAAAGTAGATTCTGTTAATGTACCCTGGAGTTTGTGGAGGTAATCCCTAAAAGGCCTTTATTAGCACTAGGATCAAAGAGTCATTGGATATGCCCCTACCAAATGCAGACTTTTAACATTAGGTGAAAAACGTAAATTTTAAAATAAAATACCCACATTATTTATTACATAATAATAAAGGAGCCCATTAAAATATAGATCATTATTGTTAGCTGATTTATTATATTTTCATTCATTCTTAGCATTCCTTATTAAGTACCCAGGCTTTGTGCTAGAAATTAAAAATATAGAAAAGTGTAATATATTGTTTGTACTTTTCTACTGTTTGATAATCATGAATTTTAACTTTGAGTTTTTATGTGAATTTTCTCTAAAACAATTTTGAAGTCATTTAATTAACCTAGAAGTTTGTACACAGCTATTTAACCATCTAAAAATACTGTAATTGTTCTGCTCACATATGGTATCACATTTATACTAAAACAATTTCATTAAAGAATGTGTAGGACCAGGTAGGGTGGATCATGCCTGTAATCCCAACACTTTGGGAGGCTGAGGTGGGAGGATCACTTGAGGCTGGGAGCTTGAGACCAGCCTGGGCAACATAGTGAGACCCCATGTGTCTCAACTATTTCAAGAGTAGAATGAATAATTTTGGTAGGCAATGAAAAAGCACTGAGCTGACTGTGACTTCCAGAGCTTAGTATTGCAAATAATCCAGCATCTTTCTCTGAAATATTTGAACATATGGCAAAAGTGCTTAGTAATAGAGTGTTGAGAGAGATAGGTTGTATTTTTTTCTTATTTTTCAGTCTCAATCACTATTGTGCCTGACTGACCTTGAAAATCTATTATATGTAAGTAGATAGTTGTATTTTTGATGGTTTAAATAAAATAGAAATAAGGGAATTGGCCTAGAGGACTCTCTGAATCCTTTTAGTCTCAATAATCTAGGTTCTTTTAGGATTTCATTGTTTGATGTCTTCACGTGTTAGGATCAGTGTGTACATTATTCTGTCATTATTAGGACTGCTTGAGCAAACAAAATAATTTTTTCAATTCTCAAACTCAAGTTTCCTTGGAGATACTGTCTTTTCCCATGCTATATTCAGGAGCCAGATGTCTGTCAGCCAGTTTGGGGCAAATTTGACAATTTATTCCTTGCACAGTTTTGGAAATGCTGCTATTGTGTGATGAATGAGGAACTGAAACTAAGGGGAGCATGCTGCTTGTGTATTTTTTAAGTTTAAATAATAGGTTTACAAGCAAGGACAACTGATGTCCAACTGGCCAGAATTCAAGTAATCTAATTACCACTGGCATCTGAATATGTAGAATTCTTTTGAGTATTAAGATTATGATTGCAAATGTATAATTATTCAATCAGGAAATTTGAAAAAAAATTTAAACAGTGTTCGTGAGCATTCTTTTGTGATTATTTTTATTATTTTTTGAGAATTTTATTTAGTTTAAAAATCCTTATCCTGTAGCCATGTTGAAATGCATTTTGGAAAACTTTTTTAACATGCAGATTAACTCATTTAAAATGTTCCTGCCTTATTGCTAGAGCAGTCATATTCATAGAGACAGAAAGTAGAACGATGGGTGCCAGAGCTGAGGTAAAAGGGCTGAGGGGGAAGTTAATATTTAATGGGTATAGAGTCTCAGTAAGGGAAGATGAAAAATTTCTGGAGATGGATGGTGGCGATGGTTGCAGAACAGTGTAGATTTGCTTAGTGCTACAGAGCTGTACACTTAAGAAATGGTAGTGTGGTATACTTTATGTTATGTATTTTTATCCACAGAGAAAAATACTCCCTATTTAAATATATTTTTATTTGCTAGAGCAAAATTATTAGAAAGTGAAGCAGTGAATGAGAACCTTCGGAAAAACTTGACAAGAGCCACAGCAAGAGCGCCATATTTCAGTGGATCATCAACTTTTTCTCCTACTATACTATCCTCAGACAAAGAAACCATTGAAATTATAGACCTAGCAAAGAAAGATTTAGAGAAGTTGAAAAGAAAAGAAAAGAGGAAGAAAAAAAGGTGGGATTATAAAATCACTGCTAAATGAATCTCTATTTCCTTTTCAGGGTATTTTAATTTGCAATTATAAAGAGCATACATAGTTTCATGAGTACCTTAGTATATGAAATAAATCACTATGTTAGCTGAAACTACAACTATATTTTTAATGGTTTATCTCTACTTATGTGTAAGAAAAATAGATTTAATTGTAATAATATGGTAATTAATTTTATTTAGACCATGACAATATAAAATTACTATTATAAATTATTTTATTATTTCTTCAAATAGCTGCTTTTGCATTCCATTCATTTTGCTTTTTGGCAAAGCTTGCTGTACCATTATAACTCAGTGTTTTCATTTTTTTCCCCATTTCCTAATACAATTAAGTAGTCTCATGGATATTTTCATCCCTGTCTAGATTAGTTTAACTAAAGGCTAAACTAATCCATCAGAATGTCATGTAATGTCATTTGGTCTCTTAAATATTTTCTGCAGGGCTTCTAATTTGATTATGTGAAAATTATTTATGCTATTTCAGGCTTTTTGAATCTTCCAACAAGGAGTTACTCAGCTTTTCACCACTGTTCTAGGCTTTCTCTTTCTTGCATCCTGATAGTTTGTCCCTCTGAAATCAACTGGGTGCAAAGGAGAGGAAGAAAATGAAAATTTAACCACTTGTAATGTGTAAGTGGTTAAATATTCGTAAGCTCTTTACATGTTTACACACTGATTCTATTGTGCAGTCAGATTACTTACAGAGACTATATTTTGAGCATACCAGTCAAATTAAATTTAAACATTTTTGGCTAGATATTCAAAAGGAAGCAAAATCATCTGATTTGCCACCTGGTTTGTTACAGGAGGAATGCTTTGTAGAACTGATGTAGACGTTTAGCCTACCTGCTGCTTTGCTCAGTTTATTTAGAAATGTATTTAGGCAGCCAGGCATTTCTTCCTGGAGCAGCCAGTTGATCAAAGTCATTGGAAGTTTAAATTCTTCAAATTAACTCTGCTTTGTGTTCTTGAGTTTAGAGAGAATAATTAAAACAAGGAATTGTACATTATGGTTAGGCATTGCATTTGAAATTGCATTCTTGAGATATTAATGTCTTAGATGTTTTCATAGATCATTGATTATGGCAGCATTAAGAAATGTATAATGATTAGCTCTCCCCCTATGGAGGGCAATTAAAACTGAAATAATGATCATAGGATTATCGAAACTAGTGTTACCCAAGTTACTGCTTGAATTAACTTGAGACTTTTGCACATGACTTATCGCTGACTTGTAAAATCCACTTCTGTAGTTGGTCAAAATGTCAAATGGTATGACTTGTTTTCAAAGATCTAGGTCATTTGTATTCATAAATAATAAGTAAGTATAAGCAAAGTTTTTTTTTTAAGGTCACAACTGATACTGCTTTTTCCTTTTGAGGTAAATTTAGAGATATTTCCTTAATCACTTGTTGAATATGACTAATGAAAAACAACTAAGGATCCCAATAGAAATCTAGGCTGTTTTGAACATTTTAATAGTGGTTGTGACTAATTCAGTGATTAGTTGTGATAATTATTACAATAAAAATAATAGATGTTAATACTGATAAGAACTCACCAAACAACTGGATTTAAACATTAAAGCCTAAGTGAAGAAAATAATTCATTTCCTAACAAAAAACCACATAATTAGAGATAAAATATTTGTGAATGAGCCAGATAAGAGATGAAAGATAGCTTAGAATGAGAAAAATAAATTAATACTTTCTAAAAATTAATATACCTATAGAGTGCTATATGCAAACATTTTAAAGAGCATTTTCACACATGCTGTAGTGTACCTTTGTACACTGACACCTATATAATTTTATAAAACTGACACCTATATAATATGTGAATCTAAAAAATTTTCTTGTGTACTATACCATGTAACTATAAACATTTTTAGAGCCAATTTATAAATTTTTATTGCTACATATAAGAATTTATAACATTTAATAGGTCTTACCATACTATAATCAAATTTTTTTTTTGAATTAAAAAATGAAAACCAATCCTGTTTTACTTAGTTTGATAAAGCATTTTGTTCATCACACTTGGATCCCAATAACTTTTAACTGTATGTCAATTTCTATTTTTAAAATGTAGCTAAGCCCTCATTTAGCCAAAGGATTCCCTACAAGTTGAAAAAATCCAGCATACAATATACCTAGAGTTCCAGAAATGTTTAGAAGGACAACAGCTTTACTAAAGTGCTCAGTCTTCCACAGGAGCTCCTTGGAAGTGATAGCTCCTGTTTAGATGCATTGATTCTGATTGAGTTGCATTCCATGCTTCATGTTTATCTATTTTATCTGTCAGAGAGGGCATTGCAAAATGTGGGTCTGCCTCAACCTTACACATACAGGAGGTTCAGTTAAAAATTAATTGAAACTTTGGCCTAATTTTTCTCTAGCAAGCATTGTAAATACCTGGTATCCAAATTTCCCAGCTCACTCACATAAAATGATTTCTGCCCATTTTATAATATGGTAAGAATAATTCAGAAGGGGGCAAGAAAAGGCAAGACAGGGGAAAGAACCTTCTTTCCCTCTCATAGGTGTAGGCCAGTCTTTGGGGGAAAAATGGGAATTTCTGCTTGAGCCATTCGTTCTTACTAACTTTCTTGTGTCCCCATGCAACCTTGATCCATTCCTCTCTTATGCGGTCCAGTTCTCATGTAATTCTGCCCTACCCCGAAGTGCTCCCAATTTCAAAATTATCTACTTCTCTGATCTCCTTAAATTCAAACTCAGGAACAAAGCCATTTGACTAAAGGAATTCATACCAGTGGAAATGACTGATAACTAACAAGCTTCCTTTGTAGGGGTGTTTGTAATTTTTAAAGAGGATACATTAATCCATACAACAAAATATGTTAGACAGCATAATCTAATGAAAAAAAGATAGAGTAGGAAAGTGGTTTTTTTTTTTTTTTTTTTTTTTTTTTTTTTTTTACCTTCTTGTGCCTATGAGTTTCTAAAACCTGACTGGGGCTTGCTTGACCTTTGGATTTAGCTATTCTAAGCTGTCCTGGCTTCTATAGCTGCCTCCTTTCCTTGTCACTGAATTCACAAACTCTTTGGAAGCTCTGTGTCTTTTAATTTATTGCTCTGTGTTGTAGATTCTTGGTTGCCGTGGCTACAAGGCCTCTGACAATGTAAGAGTTGATAGGAAGAGTAGTAACTGGATCATTTTAATGCCAGAAGCTGCATTTGTGTTTAAGAAGGATGCCACAAATGCTGTCTTCTGCATCAGTCTTTATCAGAACTATAACTAATAGCTAATATGTAAGGTTTTAAGGTTTGCTCCTCTACCTTATTGTGCTTATTTTCTGTTGAGCTGTAGAATAATCCAGAGGTGTAGATAGTAAGAAAATAACAATTAAACTATGTTGCATATCTTTCAGTTACACAAATGTTAGAATGGTTGGCAAGAATTGTCATTCTCTCTCTTTAACTGTAGAAGAAACATTGTAGGGGAACTAAATGAACTAAAAATTGAACTCCTTTAAGTTAGGGAGAGGTGTTAGATTATTAGTTTATTTCTCTGTCCCTCCATTGTCTTTTTGAACCACTGATTGTAATGGTTTTTAAAAAGGCAATTTAGGAGGTGTCTAAAATTTATGTACTTGCTAGCTCATGTCAGCTTTATATTTTAATATAGCTTTCTTGTATAAGCTAACAAAAGTCTCTATATTGAAAATAGAAAATCTGGGTTCTTCGTGAGGAAACCACATTCTCTGAGCCATTGTAGCTCATTATCATTAGTATAAGCCTAGAGTAGACATAAAAGTTTTTTGAATTTTTTGTATGTGGACGAGGAAAATTTACCATTCACATATTAAATCCCATATTTTTGGATATCTAGCTTTAAATGACTTGCAACATAAAAAAACTTCACTCATCGATCAGACTGCACTGATTTGCATTTAGTGGTGTTGGGTTGAAACTCTAGAAACACAGATTTCTTAGGCAGTGGCTTTACTTTGCTTTTTCTAATCACTATACTGGACCGTTTGATTACTGTATATTACTTTGTAGACTTTTTCTCAGAAAGATTGCTAGTCTCATCTAATGGCGGCATGTAAGTTGATGCGAAAACAATCACAGACCAGTAAATAAGAATCACATGGGAGCACATATATTATGAAATTAAAATGAAAAGAACTGGCTTGATAAAATAACTCATACCTCTGATTCAGTCTCTTCATTTTAAAATATTGATGATTCTGAAAAATATTTTCTGAAAAATATTCTGGGCAGAAGTGTTCTATATCAAAATTGCCATATACTTAATCAGAGCCTAGCACATCTGTCTTTTTTTCTACATGACAAATATTGGTATACAGTACATTCCACTGAGTAAAGATCTCCAAGTTTTAATATTGAATATTCTTTATCTTTAAAACCCTGTACACATGGTATTTCTTATATGTTTCTGGTTAAAAAACAATCTTACTAATGGAAAGTACTACAGTTCTCCCCACCTCTTTTTTTTTTTTTTTTTTTTTTTGCCACTATTGCTTTATAGATATGCCCGTTCAATAGTTTATAATAATTAGTAAACTCTTTAATCCCAATGTGAAATTTTATTTTCAAGTAATAAAATTACAGTTTTTCCCAGATATCATAACAACCATATTCATTTGCCTGCAATACCATTTCATGTATAACTTTGAAATCAGTTTTTTTTTTAGATTTAGTGATTTTCATATGTAGTGTATTACAACAGAAAGTATGTTTTTAAAAGTATTATCCTAGAATTTAGTATTAGTGGTATTTTCATATTATGGTATAAAGGCATTACTTTGTGAATTCTTTTAATGATGCCATTAAAAATTCTTCTGTAAACGCTTGAAAGAAAGAATATATTATTGAAAGTGGTCTTTTTTGGGGGAAGCTGAGTAAATTGACCCACTTCAGACTAAAGAAAAGGCATCCAAGAATGCCTAATCCTTATCAACTTTTATAAATTGAGACTATACATTTTGCTGCTGCATAATTTCAACTGATAGTCTATATACTCTTCTTAGATATATTGCTGCTTGATTTTCTACTTACTTTTTATTCATACAAATGTATTGCCTTTTTACTGTGTATTGTCCTTTGATGATATCTTTTAAAATTTATTTTAAAGTCTTCAAGCTCATGTATCATTTTTACCTTCTTATCACTTTCGCTTTTTACTGTCTGGTTTGTCCTTCATTGGCTTGGCCTTCCAATACTGTGCCTCGTGATTTTGAAGGCTACAGAAACTTGAGGAAAGCAATCGAGAAGAAAGAAGGTTGGAATATTTCCCAGGTTTTCTATTAAAATGTTTAAATACTGAGTTGCCATTCACAAGGAAATGTGTTATAGTATTATATATTGTTTCAGACTAGATAAGCTGGGGTGCTCCTAAAAGTAATGCTGACTTTATAAAACTAACAAGAACACTGTAATACATTTTTAAGAAAGTACTTTTTAAGAATAAAATCTTCACTAGATACTTCAATTAAAATTCAGGCAGTTTCATGTGATTACAGAATAAACTATGATAATTATGATGATGACTTAGCTTTTGTAGGGTAAAAATGGCCCTAAAACCCCTGCCATTTGATTTATTTAAAAAAGAAAAAACAACAGTAATTCTTTGTCTTACGGAAACTTGTGAGCAGAATGGAAATTGACATTTTGTTGTAGCACATGCTGAGTCATGGGTGGGCTTCTGTCTCTCTTATTTATTTAATATAATCTTTACTGGAAAAAAAAAACCGTTAAAATGACAACAAACAAAAGGAAACTGTGGCCTGATTACAAATAAGATTTATAAGACATTCTTAAGGTTGAAATAGAAAAACAATTTTTGCTTTTAAAATGTATTTGAAGTGGACATCAAAAACAGGATAGTTGCTTTTTTCATTGGAAACGAGCAAAATTTAGAATCATATTCTTGATTTGCATTTTACTGATTCAGAATTAGGATTATTTAACCAAGGATCAAGTGATATTTTCCTTATCAGAACTTTTCTTCATAGATTTTCCTAAACAAGTCTCTAGATTACAGTCAAAATGATTAAGAAAACATACTAGTTTCAAGGTAATATTTAACTGTTTTGGAAGCCCTACTTTAGAAATTCATCTTTTACTTAAGAACTTGAGAACTTATACTATGCAATTAGTTAAATGAATATCTTACTTTAAATATCTTAAAGTTTAAAATGTTTTTCTTTAAATTATAATTTATATTTTATAATTATATTTAGTATGTTATATAGTATTCTAAAGTTTTTATACTTATATGCCATAAGTCCATAGGTTCTTTAAAGTATTCTGTACTTAGGCTATAATTTTAATTTTTTTATCAGTCATACCCTAACTCACCTAAGCAATACATATTTAGGACAACATGTTTATTACTGGAGTTAAATTAAGGCATTAAAATTGTGAAATTTCTTCTATTCTGAAAGGTCAAAATAAGATACATCATTAAAATTGTGTGTGGAAGCATTTAATCACCATAAAATACTCAAGTCCTTTAAATGTACTCAGTGAAAGGAGTTTACTTCCATCTTTACATGATCCCTGAAGGATAGCAAAAGCAGAGTGGTTTGGTGGTTACAGAACAATGTCTGAAACATAGTCGTGTGTACAGATCTCCTAGGGATTTTGGTAAAATGCAGATTCTGATTCAGTAGGGCTGAGGTGGAGCCTGAGATTCTGCGTAAGTAATAAGCTCCCAAGTGATGGAGATGCTTCCAGTCTGTGAACTGAACTTTGAAATGGTCTGGGAGTCAGGATAACTGGTTTTAGTCCTCTTGAGGGGATTAACTTCTCCAGGCCACAGTTCCCTTTTTGTTTGTCAAATGAAGGGGTTAATTGCTAATTCCAGCTCCCAAGCTTCTGATTCTATATAAAGTACTAATTTAAATATCTTCCATTGCTATTTAGATACTTATTTTAGGTATCAATTTGCCTCGGTTTACTGAGGAAAACTTGAATATTTGAGGTATAAAAATTATAACTATCAACTTGTATTTTAAAAGCTTAAGCCTTTAAATTAATAATGTAAAGTTATGACTGCTGATTTTTCTGCATCAGAAGTGGCATGAATGACTTATAATATATGAGTTAATGTAGACGTAAAGATAGCATTTGTTTAACTGGGTATCAGTGACTTGGAGTAGGGAGTAGAAGGATATGTTGAGTCAAATGTTTGGAATAAGGTGGTTGTATGGCCGTAAACTTAAGTATAATGCGATTTGGTTGGAACTTGAAGTAATACAAGAACTGAGAATAATGAAAACTGTATTCTGTAGCAGTCACAGGTGAGAAAGGGAGACTGCCCAGGAGAGGGAATTGGGAAACCTGCTGGAAGATGTCTCCCTAATAAATTGTCCTTTCCTAGCCCTACACCTTAGACCTAGACCTCAAGTATAGCACTGTTTGAGTACATACTGCTGGCCTTTTAATTGATGATGGATGAAAGGGGAATTTCTTTCTAGATTTTCAGCTTGAACTGCATGATGGTGGAAAATCAGCAGTCCTAGTATATTATAAGCAACCTAAGAGAGGCATTTAGTATATCACACAAAATTATTTATTGTTTATCATAAAAGTTCTTTCTAGGTGGTTCCTAGTTTTCTTCAAGCTCATTTTTTCTCCATGCAAATGATTTAACAGCACTCATGGATCCCTGTTACAATTTACTTCATTCATTTCCAGTTAAGACTGTTATATTGGTACTCCTACTTGTAATTTCTTCTCTCGCCATATATATGCTGTCTCTCATGCATCTTTATGCATTTTTAAAACTACCATTCTACTCCAGCCGAGCTAGTACATGAGATACATAAGCATGTTCAAACAGAGGTGCTTATGCGTAGTCACAGGGATTGATTTATTTAACAAACCACTTACTTCACATTCGTTATGTGCCAGGCCCTGGGTACTAGGGATGTAATGTGGAGGCCAACAGACATGATCCCTTCCCTTAGGAAGCTGACTGCCTAGTGAGAAATACAGGCACTAAATAAATAATAACATAAACATAAATGACAAACTCTGAAAAGTACTTACAAGGGAAAAGTATTTATATTCATAGTGCTCAGTACAAAAATATCTCTGAGAATAGAAACCTACAGTTAATCATTAAAGTTATAGTTATAATAGGGCCTAAATGAGATTAAGTTTTTAGCCTAAAAGCTAAAAATCAATCCATATATTAGGGAAATTATTTAATATAGAAGAATATATGAAAAAACAATAGCTGTTATTGAGCTATTCTGATAAAGTTTTTTTTCTAGAGGAATTTTACTCAGAGAATATTGTATTATTTGAGTATTTATTTATTTATTTTTAAAATTTATTTTAATTAACTAATTTATTTATTTTTGAGACAGAGTCTCACTCTGTCGCCCGGGCTAGAGTGCAGTGGCACGATCTCGCCTCACTGCAACCTCCATCTCCCGGGTTCAAGCGATTCTTCTGCCCCAGCCTCCTTAGTAGCTGGGATTACAGGTATGCACCACTATACCCGGCTGTTGTGTATTTTTAGGAGAGACGGGGTTTCACCATGTTGGCCAGGCTGGACTCAAATGCCTGACCTCGTGATCCACCCACCTCGGCCTCTCAAAGTGCTTTTTAATGATTTTAAAATGCTACTATAGCACAAAAGGAAATAGTTCATATACAGATTCATTTAAAGTTTACTTTCTTAATGTTATTTAGCTTAATTAAATATGTGAGTCTAGTGATCAGTAGTGTACTGTCTGTGCATAGTTGATTGCTAAATCCACAAAGGATTAGAGTTATTTGGGTATACAAAACTTCTCTCTTTTCCTCAGGACCACCAGGGCTGAATTAATTTAGCTATAATCATTCCCTGATATGTGTGTAGTTATGGTTGTAGATACTAGGTAACTGAAGAGGAGAGCCTCCACTTATAAGGTGAATCTTGTGGCAGACCCTGAAATTTTCTATTCAATCAAAGGGCAGCCTGAACATTAGACAGTTTTTGGTATGCAAAGACCCATTGTGTGAGACCATAATGAGAAGTGGCCTTGTGCTGTATGGGCTGCCTAAGAAAAAAGAGCCTGTGCCACTACCTGAAGGAGACCTGAACACACTGATGGATGTAGCTAGTGTAGACAAGCTTACTGTGGGCAGATTTAATCTGGAACTTTAAATATACTCTTAAATGTATTAGGACATCAATAAAAATGTAGTTTTTTTAATATCATTGTATTAATATGAGATAAGTTTTTTGTATTCAAATGAGAAAACAAAAATGTTTGATTTCTTTTGAATTCCAGTTAATTGACTGCTACTGTGACTAGTTCTTAGGGGTGTCGAGGTCTCGTGCTTTCAGGCATAATCTATTCCTCAGTGTTTTCTGAAAATAAGCTTTTCTCCGGTGATATAAATCATTACACTATTGACTGATTGGCAATTTCCATTTTTCTCTGAAGCGTCAGGTAGAATAGCTTTGCTCATTTAAGTGACCAACATTTAAAGTTTGTTTTCACAAATCATTGATGGCTTTTAAAAATCTGAGAGAAAAAAAGTGAATACTTTTCCTTTCTGTTTTAACACCATACCCTTATGTTCCTTTTTTTAGTGTGGCTGGTAAAGAGGATAATACGGACACTGATCAAGAGAAGAAAGAAGAAAAGGGTGCTTCAGAAAGAGAAAACAATGAATTAGAAGTGGTAAGTGTGAAAGAATGAACTTGTCAGTTTTAGTCACCAGGTTTGGTTGTTCTTGGTTGCTGATAACTAACTTACTTGTAGAAAAATGAACTGTTTATGATGCATTCTGTTCAGTCTATTTCTTTGAAGATGTTTCTTCAGAAATATGAACTGTAAAATATTGACAACTGTCAATCTTATGTATTGTGAAAGCATTGTGTTGCAGAGGCAAGGATAGAATACTATGAGAGATGAAATACTTTTTGGTTTAAGACAAAATTATTATCTAATAACCTTAACATCTTGGAAGGATTTTTATACTGATGAAAAGTGAACTTTTTTATGTTTCTGTATTTTGTACTCCAGCAGCCTCTCTCAATGAGAGAATCAGTTTGTTTTGCCAATATTTTGCTATTAATTTTCACAAATCACATTTTAGGAAGAAAGTCAAGAAATGAGTGACCATGAGGATGAAGAAGAGGAGGAGGAGGAGGAGGAAGATGACATTGAGGGTGGTGAAAGTTCTGATGAATCAGATTCTGAATCAGATGAAAAAGGTACTTGCCATTTGGTATAAGGGCAAAAATTCATTTTGGGAAGTTGTTTAAACCGTGACAGAAAACTCTTAACATTCTCCATTTCATACTTGATGAAAGCAACTTTTGTGACTACTGACCTACATTTGCCTTCCAAGGCTTATGTGCTAAACAAATGAGTTACTTCTCTTGCTGGATGTAGTCATTGTGTGATTTCCATTCTTGCTGAGTACAAATAGCATTGTCCTTGATCAAAGTGAACACTCTTTATCTCATTCACCTTTTTGGTTTTTGATTTATCCAGGAAACTTTTCTAATGACTAATCAGTGAATAAAAATACCTAGTTGATGGTTTTTATGCTCTTGTTTGAAAGCTAGAATTCTGATATTTTGACCTAGTACCAGGATTTTTATTTTCTTCTTTTATAAATAGCCAATTATCAAGCAGACTTGGCAAACATTACTTGTGAAATTGCAATTAAGCAAAAGCTGATTGATGAACTAGAAAACAGCCAGAAAAGACTGCAGACTCTGAAAAAGCAGTATGAAGAGAAGCTAATGATGCTGCAACATAAAATTCGGGACACTCAGCTTGAAAGAGACCAGGTGCTTCAAAACTTAGGTAAGAATTATATTTAATTCAAATGAAAGTTCAAGCTGAATCTTCAAAATGGGTTTTTTATCTTTTCCTGTAGAAGAAAAAAATGATAGAAGCCGTATTAAACCTAAAAAAGGTTGTTTGTTTTGTTTTTGCAAGTCTCAGTTTGTGTCTTTTATTTAAAAGTTATATGTAGCTTGTAAATACTTTCTGACCAGGTTATATGTTAATTTGTCTCATAATGTTAAATATTGTTATTTATTTTGTTTTTTCATACTGATATCTGCCTAGGCTGTTTACTCACTTTATACAAATTTATGGTTGTTTTAATGTTTTGATTTATGTTGGGTACATTTTAACATAACATATTAATGAATAAGCTTCAATAATCATTAAACAGGGTAAGAGTAGATAATAAAGAGAGAATGATTGAAAGACACCCTAGTCTTCTGAGATGTGAATGTTTGGGAAGTAGCTCTTCTCTTTGGATATGGACTGTAAATCTGTGAAATAAAAATCTGTGTCTCACAAAAAACATATAAAAATATCCTCTGGTCATTTAGGCTCAGTAGAATCTTACTCAGAAGAAAAAGCAAAAAAAGTTAGGTCTGAATATGAAAAGAAACTCCAAGCCATGAATAAAGAACTGCAGAGGCTTCAAGCAGCTCAAAAAGAACATGCAAGGTTGCTTAAAAATCAGTCTCAGTATGAAAAGCAATTGAAGAAATTGCAGCAGGATGTGATGGAAATGAAAAAAACAAAGGTATTGATTGTTTTTTCCATTAACGTTTGATGTTCAGTATGATTTTGCAATTGGGACAAAAAATAAACAACTATTGTGGTTCTTTCCGTATTCGATAAAGGTAACCCAATCTTACAAATGATGTACTTTCCTTTGGCAATTAGAATTTGTTTCTGATAGTCATTCCTCATCAAAGCCTTTCTTCAAGAGTAACTGAAAATCATGTGCTCATCAGGGCTTCTTAGACATTGATGGATATTTCTTCTCTTACAACTCTTACGCAAGCTTAACAAAAACATAAAATATTTCAAATATGCAAGAAAGCATAGATAATAACATAACAAACATTGTATCCACAATCTAGTTTAAAATATTAAGCATTACAGATACACAGTAAGCCTTCTGTTTATCTCTTCCTGATCATATTCCTCATTCTCCAATAGCTAATAACTGTCTTACATTTAGTGTTTATCATTTCTATACACAGAAAAGCACTAATTTTCTTCCCCTGTCCAAAGAGAGTGTGCAAATCCTGATCTGTTATCTGTTTTTGTTGAGGAATCAATTATTCTTTACGTCTATCATGAAAGTCATTGTAGTTTTCTTAAAATAGCAATAAAATAGCAAATATGGAAGTGATTTGGATAGTATAACCATGCATCACTTAATGATGGTACGTTCTGAGAAATGCATTTTTAGGTGATTATTTGTCAAACATGGAGTGTACTTACACAAACCTCGATGGTATAGCCTACTACACACTTAGGCTACATGGTAGAGCCTATTGCTCCTGGGCTACAAACCTGTACAGCATGTTACTATACTGAATACTCTAGGCAATTTTAACACAATGCTAAATATTTGTGTATCCAAACATATCTAAACATAGAAAAGGTATTGTAAAAAATACAGTATAAAAGATAAAAAATGGTACACTTTTTTTTTTTTGAGAGGGAGTCTCACTCTGTCGCCTCCCAGGTTCAAGCAGTTCTCCTTTCTCAGCCTCCCAAATAGCTGGGACTACAGGTGCACACCACCATGCCCAGCTAATTTTTGCATTTTTAGTAGAGACAGGATGTCACCATATTGGTCAGGCTGATCTCGAACTCCTGACCTCAGCTGATCCACCTACCTCAACCTACCAAAGTGCTGGGATTAAAGGCATGAGCCAGTGTGCTCAGCCAAAAATTGTACACTTTTATAGGCATACCTGATTTTACTGTGATTTGCTTTATTGACCTTTGCAGATATTGCATTTTTTACAAATTGAATGTTTGTGGCAACCCTGCCTTGAGGATGTCTGCTGCTGCTATTTTTCCGACAGCATTTGCTCACTTCGTGTCTCTGTCAGCATTTTCTTTTTAACAATTAAGTTTTTTGATTAAGACATGCAAACTATATTTTTAAACATGATACTATTGCACACCTAATAGACTACTGTATAGTATAAACATAACTTTATATGTACCGGGAAAGCAAATAAATTTGTGTGACTTGCTTTAATGTGAATTCACCTTTTTGCGGTGCTCTGGAACCAAACTTTCAAGGTCTCCAAGGTGTGCCTGTAAGGTGTGCACTTAGCATGAAGGGAGGTCGCAGGACTATAAGTTGCTCTGGGTGAATCAATGAACGTGAAGTCCTAGGACATAGCTATACACTGCTGTGGACTTTATCAATACTGTATACACTTAAGCTACACTAAATTTATTTTAAAAACTCTCTTCAGTGATAAACTAACCTTGGCTTACTGTAATTTTTTTTGTACTTTATAAATATTTTAAGTTAAAAAAACTTTTTGACTCTTTTGAAATATCACATAGTTTAAAACACAAAATGCATTTTATAGCCGTACAAAAATATTTTTTCTTTATATCATCATTCTGTAAGCTTTTATCTATTTAAAATTTTTATATTTTTTACTTTTTAAACTTTTTTGTTAAAACTAAAACACAAACACACACAATAGCCTAGGCCTATGCAGAGTGAGGATTATCAGTATCACCGTCTTCAACTCCCCATCTTGTCTCACTGGAAGGCCTTCAGGAGCATTAACACATGTAGAGCTGTCATCTCCTATGATAAAAATGCCTTCTTCTTAAATATCTTCTCAAGGGCTTGCCTGAGGCTGCTTTATAGTTACCTTTTTTTTTCATAAGTCTAAAACAACTATAAAAAGTATAGTATAGTAAATACATAAACCACTATAGCTCCACTATAATCTTATGAAACCACTGTCTTAAATGTGGTTCATTGTTGAGTTAAATGTTGTTATGAGGCACATAACCGTCATTAGATTATTATGTTGTGTAGTTGCTAATAACAACAGTAGCTAAAAATCATTAAGTGCTTTATTAAGTTGTTGAGAATTCAAGTGCCAGGTACTGTTAATACATTTTGTGGGTGTTAACTGGTTGAGTTCTCACAAAAATCCAATGCTATAGATATATTATTTCCATTTTATAGATGAGCAAACCAAAGCCTAGAGAGGTAAAGTAATTCGATCAAGGTCACACAGCTACTGATAGTAAGCTAAGTATCAAGATTTCAAGTTGCAGAACAACTGAATATTGAATACAAAAAGTATAGAATACTAAGCAAATAAAAATGTATTAGAAACAGAAATACATGAATCTCACAGAAATAAGAATTGCCCATTTTAAATGTGCAGTAAAACTGCATGTTTCCATGTTAAGTATTCGGAATTCTAAGAACTTACTTCCATATATGTGCTTGATTGAATGAATGCTGTGACAGAGTAATTTCAATAGATGTATATACCTAATTGATTAGGTTCGCCTAATGAAGCAAATGAAAGAAGAACAAGAGAAAGCCAGACTGACTGAGTCTAGAAGAAACAGAGAGATTGCTCAGTTGAAAAAGGATCAACGTAAAAGAGATGTAAGTGGATTTTAACTCTCAGTTATGTAACAAAATTGTACATTGAAAAAGATGGTTTAATAAATGGAGGAAACATTTCTGGTAACCCTAACTACTAATTGCAGGTTAAGGACAATAGATAAGCATACATATTATAAAATGTCATTTATTACAATATGTGCATTATGGTAATTCAGTATAAGAGTTCATTAAAAAACTGTAATATTATATATTTTATTTGAGACTTATTTTCCAGATGATGACATAGAAGTAAATGGCAAGAATAACTGGTTATCTCTAGGATGACCAAGGAACTAGTTGCAGTATTTTGTAAGATAGCAAGTTTAGGATGGTTCTGAAGAATGTTTTATCACTAGAAGTACTTATAAATAATCCTAGAGTAACAACCAGCCCTTATTAGAAGAGGCTTTTCTAAGGACTATCAAAATTTTTGTATCCTTTGACTCAAGATTCTACTTCCATGAATTTAGACGAAGAAAATAATCTAAAATAAGTAAAAATACTCTGCATCGAAATCTTCACTTTAGGATTCTTTGTAATTGTGAAAAAAGTAAAAACAACCAAATCCCTGACAATGGGAGGAATGGTTAAAGGAATTATGGTACATTCCATTTATATTTTGAAACTGTATACCTATCTGAAAAATGACCACACATTAAGTGTAAAGCATGGTCATCTTACAAATGAGGGAAAATTCAAAGGATGCATCTCAACATGCTAATTGTAGTTGTGTTAGAGTTATAAGTTATGGTTGATTTTTTTTCTTCTTCTTTTCAAAATTTTGGCAATATGATTATTTCTTTTAGGTGAAAAATTATAGTTATGATTTTTTTTTCTTAAAAGAAGAAGCTGGGTGCAGTGGCTCATGCCTATAATCCCAGCCAGCACTTTGAGAGACTAGTGGGAGGGTTGCTTGAACCCAGGAATTCTAGACTAGCCTGAACAACAACACAGCAAGTCTCCCTCTTTGAAAAAGAAGAGGCCTTCACTTTTTCTCTTTATTATTGGTTAGGTTTCAGCCGTTATTCCTTTTTACTTGCTCAACTTTTCCTAAATCCTCCCTGGAAAAATATGAGCATAAAGCATATTTTAGAAAATGGAAATCTATTTTGGGATGTAACGAAGAAAGGGGACAGAGAAAAGAGGGAAGTGAGGTAAAGTGGATAGTGGATATTTTGGCCAGATGACTCCCCTATTTAGGTTATATTTATTTCTTTTTTTCTCCTACTATGTCAGTGTATTTTAATAATCAGTGTATTTGTCATAGTTAATTCCTGGGCATTTAAAATTTTGTTTTTATCAATTTGTTCCTACTGAAATCAAGTAGAAGCACATTCTAACATATTGCCTATTCTTTTTTTTTCTGTTATTGTTTTAAAAGTTGAGATATAATTCACATATCCTAAAATTTACCTTTTAAAGTGTACAATTCATGTTTTTAGTGTATTCACAAAAGTGTGAATGATCACCACTCTCTAATTACAGAAAATTTTCGTTACTCCAGGAAGATACACTGTACCCATTGGTAGTCACTCACAATTGCCCCTGGCCCCTGGCAGCCACTAATCTGCATTTTGTCTCTCTGGACATTGCATATAAATGGAATCATACCAGATGTGGCCTTTTGTGTCTTGCTTTTTTTTTTTTTTTTTTTTTTCCTGAGGCGGAGTCTTACTTTGTCACCTAGGCTGGAGTGCAATGCGTGACCTTGTCTCACTCCAACCTCTGCCTCCCAGGTTCAAGCCATTCTCCTGCCTCAGCCTTCAGAGCAGCTGGGACTACAGGCATGCACCACCACACCTGACTACTTTTTGTATTTTTAGTAGAGGTGGATTTTCACCATGTTGGCCAGACTGGTGTCGAACTCCTGACCTCAAGTGATCCACCTGCCTCGGCCTCCCAAAGGGCTGGGATTACAGGTGTGAGCCACTGCGCCCAGCTGTGTCTGGCTTCTTTTATTTAACACGATGTTTTCAAGGGTCAACCATGTTATAACATGTATCAGCACGTCATTCTTTTTTATGGTTGTATAGATAGAATACGTTTTCTTTGTCCATACATCAGTTGATAGACGTTTGGGTTCTTTCCATTTTTTGTCTATTTTATATTTAATGAAAACCTTTGGACAATAGGAATAATTTCTTTACAGTGTATGCTACCTATTTCTTTATTACTAATTCATATAAGATATAGGGAGATCAACATTGAACTCCTAGGATGAACTTTTTGAATGTTTTCCATAACATATGATGCCTATATTCTATTATAAAGATACAATGCTGGCTAATCACATATAAAGCTAACATTCATACTCCCTCTCCCTTTTATTTGTTGCCTTGTGTACCTATTGGCCTCCTTTTAAAATTGTTCCTTGTCATATTCATCTTTGAACCCTTAGAAAGTTCAGGGTGACATTTACATACCATATAAAAATATGAATGAGCTTGAGATTTGATTTTTAATAGGAAGAAATTGAATGTAGTAAGAAGTTTCAAACTATATGATAATTATAGTTTTTGATAATTCATTAATTTAAAAAACACATTAATTTTGCTTTTATATCAATCATTGTGGCAGGCAATTAAGATATAGTTGTGATAAGATAAAGTCATTTTCTCAAGGAATTCCCATCTGATGAGGCAGAAATATACATAAACCTAAAATGAATGGTCTGCTTGAATTTGAATGCAAAACACGAGGGATTATTTGTTAAATAACAGGATTTAAGTACTAGAAAGGAAGTTTGTAGTGAACTGTCATTCTTAAACTTTGTCCAACAATACAGAATTGAATAAATGATAGAACTGGAATTAAGATATAAGTTCTTTCTTTTTTCCTTTTTTTTCTTTCCTTTCTTTCTTTTTTTTTTTTTTTTTTTTTAATGAGATGGAGTCTCGCTCTGTCCTCCAGGCTGCAGTACAGTGGTGCAGTCTTGGCTCACCGCAGCCCCCGCCTCCTGGGTTCAAGCGATTCTCCCACCTCAGCCTCCCGAGTAGCTGAGATTACAGGCACGTGCCACCATGCCTGGCTAATTTTGTATTTTTAGTTGAGACAGGGTTTTGCCATGTTGGCCAGGCTGGTCTTGAACTCCTGACCTCAAGTGATTCTCCCACCTTGACCTCCCAAAATGCTGGGATTACAAGCATGAGCCACCGCTCCTGGCCTCTGAGTTCTTTTTAAGTCCAAATTTTTTTCTTAAATTATATGCCTGTAGAATGGCTTGAAGTAATCCTAATTAGTTATCTTTATTTTGAGAGTACCTGGAAACAAATTAATAGTCAATGCAGACATGTTTTATTGTCCATTTACTTTATCCACCATAAGATCCATAGTTATTACAAGGTACTAATCAATATATATTCTTCCTATGTCTACAACAATTTATAATTATTGTATATATTATAAGATGACTCTATTGAAAATATTCTAAACTTTGTTTCTTCCTATCTGTGCCTCAAACAGCAACTAAAACAAGATGTCTAACAAAATTAAATAAGATAACATTTGTAAAGCATTTAGAAAAGTACTTGCATGTAGTAAGCACCAAATGTATCAAATTTAAGTATGTAACACAGAGATAACCTTTCATTTTTTTCAAAAAGGGATGAGGTATATCTGTATTTATTTGTGTTTGTTGGGATAAAACAGCTGTACCTGTAATAATGTATACAAGGTTGTTGACTCAGATCCTGCTAAGAACTCACAGTTCCCAGGGGTATGGGGAAATATATTTATATAGGAATAGGAAATATTGTGTCTTTCACTTTACTATTTCCACTTATTTAATATTATTTTGCAGCATCAACTTAGACTTCTGGAAGCCCAAAAAAGAAACCAAGAAGTGGTTCTACGTCGCAAAACGGAAGAGGTACAGTAAGCAAGCTGACCATTTGGAAGAAACATTCTGACTTTGAGATATATGATGTCTTTCTATAGACTAAGATAATGAGTCAACCTCTGCTGCAATTTCAGGTTACAGCTCTTCGTCGGCAAGTAAGACCCATGTCAGATAAAGTGGCTGGGAAAGTTACTCGGAAGCTGAGTTCATCTGATGCCCCTGCTCAGGACACAAGTTCCAGTGCAGCTGCTCTCGAAACAGATGCATCAAGGACAGGAGTCCAGCAGAAAATGAGAATTCCTGTGGCGAGAGTCCAGGCCTTACCAACGCCCACAACAAATGGAACCAGGTCTACATAATTCTGTTCCTGCTGACATAATCTTCTTGGCCATTAATACAGAATGTTGTACTTAAATGAAAAAATGGCTCATTATTTGACAGTACACAATCAAATAAGTGCATAAGTAATTATGCTTGTCTGTTTTATATGATTATAGGAAAAAATATCAGAGGAAAGGATTGACTGGCCGAGTGTTTATTTCCAAGACAGCCCGCATGAAGTGGCAGCTCCTTGAGCGCAGAGTCACAGACATCATCATGCAGAAGATGACCATTTCCAACATGGAGGCAGATATGAATAGACTCCTCAAGGTGTGGGAAATAGAAAGTAGATATGCTCCCCCTTAGCTGACTGTTAATTTTACTCTTCCAATTTTGTTTCCCGGGTAAATTTAACACTTACCAAGTTTTGGGGGGGTTTTGATTCTACAGTATATAAATAGATGAACATAATTTCTTAAAATCCAACCTGCTTTCTCAATAGCAACGGGAGGAACTGACAAAAAGACGAGAGAAACTTTCAAAAAGAAGGGAGAAGATAGTTAAGGAGAATGGAGAGGGAGATAAAAATGTGGCTAATATCAATGAAGAGATGGAGTCACTGATTGCTAATATAGATTACATCAATGACAGTATTTCTGATTGTCAAGCCAACATAATGCAGATGGAAGAAGCAAAGGTTTGTAATTTTTTGAAAAGTGTAATGGCTTAATGAAAAGTACTTTTGTATTGTTTATCATTCAAAGCACTTTGAGTTTTTACGTGAAGGTGTTTTCTATTTATTGGTCTAATCTAATACTTAGATTTTACATGTATGCCACTTCCTGCTTGCTTTTCAGATTTCTCTGCTGATTGTGTGATAACATTTATTGTTTATGTAACACATGGGTCATTTTTACATCCCACTTTGAATTCTTAGCTGCTTAAATGTATTTTATCTTTTCAACTAAACCCTATGTTTCTTGGGGTAATGATCATATATTGCACCTATCTGAGCATCTCGTTAGCTAACCCAATACTAGGAAATAAATATATGAAACAATATATAAAACCTTCTGTTTTCAGCTCAAAGTAATGGTCATCATATTATGCTGATTTTATATAGGAAGAAGGTGAGACATTGGATGTTACTGCAGTCATTAATGCCTGCACCCTTACAGAAGCCCGATACCTGCTAGATCACTTCCTGTCAATGGGCATTAATAAGGTCAGATATAACCACACTATTACTGAAAACCTAAGTTTTGACTAATTCATTGTAGTTTTATTTATCTTTCTGTAGTAACCATTCGCTTTGTAATAAGGAAGAAGATTATTCATAATTGGAAAGTATTTCTTTTACCCTTCTTTAGAGTCAGGAAGAGTGAGAAATATTTAGATCAATTTCATTAGCATGTCGTCTATTATGTTTGTTTATTAGAGCAGATAAACAGCTTAAGAAATAATTCCCCTTTTGCTTTAACAAAGGAAAAATTAGAAAAAAATTTCTCAGTATGCAAACAAGTTTGGTATCATAACTAATTTAACATTGATTCTTTACAGATCAAAAGTGAATCAGAAAAGAAAAAATAATTTAATCATTCTCTTATTTTGAATGTAAATTCTCTAATTTGTCACCTGTAAGAAAACCCTGCCCAAATGTTGAAGATGATAATGGTTTCTGACTCACTTTTTTTTTCCATGTTGGGACTGTTATACTCTTTCTGTTCTTACGCCATCTCACTTAATTTTCACAATGTGCCAAGAGGTAATTATTATTGATCTCATTTTGCATATGAGGAAACTGAGAATCCAGAAGATAACATCTTGGACAGGTGAACTTGTCCATGATCACTAAGCCAGTTTGTGGAGGAGCTGGGATGACTCAAGGTCTATCTGATGTCAAGCCCATATATCATATTCATTTGCTGTTTGATACAGATCTTTGTGTGGTAGATCCTGTTTCATATGACCTAAGATAATTTTTTGTTGTGTTTCAGGGTCTTCAGGCTGCCCAGAAAGAGGCTCAAATTAAAGTACTGGAAGGTCGACTCAAACAAACAGAAATAACCAGTGCTACCCAAAACCAGCTCTTATTCCATATGTTGAAAGAGAAGGCAGAATTAAATCCTGAGCTAGATGCTTTACTAGGCCATGCTTTACAAGGTAATTTGTACTCGATTTTAGTTAAATGAATTTGCATGGTAGCTTTGCTTTTTCAACATGGTATAGTATATCCCTTTCCCCTATGGCTTGACTGAATAGATGCTATATTTACTCATGCTTTTAATAATTATTCTTTCTTTAATTTGCATGTATACATTTGGCAAGGTAATTGTTGTTATTCCAAGAAATGATTACCAACTTAAAATGGCTTACTTAACCTTATTAAGCAATTAGTTTTTATGGGCAAAGAAGACCAATCAAGTTTTCGTATTGGTTATCTAAATTACTTAAAATATTAACCAAGTTTCTTTACTTTACTCTGTGTATCTCACTGCCTTAAAAATAAATTTATAAGTGTTTGCTATGGCATCTATTCTACATGTAAATGGTACATAATCTTGTTTTATGTGGGAGTTTTTAACATTGGATCTGTTTTGATTGGAGTATTGCTTTTTGTTTCCTTTTTGCTGTTATTTACACAGATCTAGATAGCGTACCATTAGGTAAGTATGTTTAGCTTTCTGTGTATCCTACAGCTGCATGAATTACTAATTGTTCATGTACACTAATTGTGGTACATCTTATTTTAAAGATTTTTATTGGTGGTCAAGTGGTTTTTGCATGATCTTTTTTGAAATGTATCCATGGCCACAAACACACTAAGTCTTTTATCTTTATTAAACATTCCTGATTTTAAAATTCTTAGATGTTTAAAGAAGTATGCTTTTGTTAGTTGTCGCTTTTATTATTTGAGTTCCAGTTGTGGCTCCAGTTTCATAAACCCCCTGTCTTCTTTCTCTTTCTTATAGAAAAACATAATATATATGTTCTGTTAAATTTTTAAAATATATCTATTAACGTGCATCTATTGTTTTAACCTCATAAATAACTTTCTTCTGTATATATCTTTGTGTGTGTATATATATATATATTCTTATCTGTTTATTTTTGTAAATTTAGGCACACATTTTTAAATATTGTAAACTGAACAAAACTATCCAAAGGATTTTATCAGAACAGGTTGAAACAGTATTGGTCAGGCTGTTCAAGTACCTGGCATTATAACTAGCCCTTTTCCATTCCATGTGTTATCAAGCATGTTTCTTTGCCTCCTCCTTCCTCTGTCCCTCTCACTCTTCGTCTCCCTCCCTCTCTTCCTTCTCCTCCCCAGTCCGTCCTCCTCCTCTTTTTTCCCTCCTCTTCTTTCTCTTCCTCCTTCTTCTTCCTCTCCTCCTCCTCTTCTTTATCTTTCTCCTCCTCCTTCGTCTTTCTCCTCCTTCTTTTTCTCCTTCTCCTTCTCTTTGTTCTTCTTAGTGGCTCAATTCATAGTAATATATGCTCTCTTTTAACTCGAAAGATAAATTATTTGATGTCTTTATGTGCAGAAGAATATTAAATTGGTAATTTGATGAGCAGTGTTACTGTTTTCCAACTTTCTTTTTTTTGAGACGGAGTCTCGCTCTATTGCCCAGGCTGGAGTGCAGTGGCCGGATCTCAGCTCACTGTAAGCTCTGCCTCCCGGGTTTATGCCATTCTCCTGCCTCAACCTCCCGAGTAGCTGGGACTACAGGTGCCCGCCACTTCGCCCGGCTAGTTTTTTGTATTTTTTTAAGTAGAGACGGGGTTTCACCGTGTTAGACAGGCTGGTCTCGATCTCCTGACCTCGTGATCCGCCCGTCTCAGCCTCCCAAAGTGCTGGGATTACAGGCTTGAGCCACCGCACCCGGCCCTGTTTTCCAACTTTCAAACAAATTTCAATTTTCTGGAGCTTAAAGAAAGGTCAGAAGCAGAGAGTAGGAACTCATTCAGCTAATGTAACCTATGACTCATGGCAGAAATTTGCCCTAGGAACTGGGGCTCTTCTAGACGAAAGGAGCCAAATAAAAAGCATGAGATGAGAAAACAATGAAATTTAAATCCACAGAAGCTAGAAAGTCATAGGTACATTGCTTTAAATATCATTTAGTTGTTCTCCAGTTTTATCACAATCATTGGGCTCTATGCTGGGATCCAAAGATGAGTGAGATGCTGAACTTGTCCTTATGGACTTGATGCCCTGCTGAGGAGGAGAGACTATGAACGGATTATGATATATTGTAGTGAAGGCAATGATTGAGATCTATAGACTTATGGGAGCACAGAGTAGGACCACCTAACAAGAATGGAGGAGTTAATGAAGGCTTTCTGGACGAGGTGACATTTAAGCTAAAATATAAGTGAAGAAAAAGAGTTAGCCAGGAAAAAGACAAGGTTGAATGGGAGCCAGAGAGTCGCTCCAGGCACAGGGGCAGCAAAAGCTAAGGCATCGGAATTTAGCCACACTTTTGTGTACCTGAGGCCTACAAACAGGTTGATGCTCCAGAGCAGCAAGTTCATGACATGGAATGATGAAACTTAAGGCTAGAGGATGAACCAGGGCCAGCGCCCCATGCTCACAGGGTTGTACTTTTGTAGCTTTTAAAGAACATCCTGATTTTTCTGTATCTGTGTTGGGATCCCAAAGGTCACCACTATCATCAGAGATTTGCTAGAAGACTCACAGGGCTTAGTATATGGTTGTATTCATGACTTAAGATTTATGATATCAATGTTCATAAGGGGAAAAGACACAGATGGCCTCCGGAAGAATCCATGTCCAGGCATTTGTATCTCTCTCCCTCCCATGAGAGATCACACAGAGTGCTTTCTTTCCCCAGAACAAAAAACACAGCAATATTGGTGCAATGTTTATATCCAGAAAGTCCAGTAGATGCTCAGTGCCCAAGGGTTTTACTGGGGATGGTGAGTGACATATGTACCTTCTGTTGGTCTAGACTTCCAGAAGGAAAGCAAGTGTTCAGCATAAGCCATATTATTTGCAATTTCTAATGTACAGTGAGCCACTTTTATTAGTTAATAGTTGACTGGAGACACTCTGAGAGCTGTTTTCATATGTCAGCCAAAGTCCAGTTTTCCAAGCAGACCTTTCTAAGGACAGCAGTCTCAAGGGCTGCAATGTTAAATTTTTAAATATATAATTAGTATATGGAAACTACACACACACACACACACACACACACACACACGTTTTTAAAATAATAACTTTAATGGAAGACTTTTAAAAATCCAGTTATTTGGTTAACTTCCAGTGAAGTGAGACAGTGAAACTCTATAATGATATAGATTAACTTTAGGGTATTTGGGAGTTTTGTTTTGTCTTTGTCTTTAAAGCTACTGTAATAAAAGAAGCTAATTTTGGGCTAGAGTTGTGTTCTCAGAGTTGAGAGTACAACAGTGAGTTGTTGGTGTGTCCTGCTGCCCAGATTACTATAATACTTCAGACCAAACTTGGTACTGAAGAGGGTCTGAGTTGGTGACCATCTGGGTGGGATCCTCTGGGCTCTGGCCAGACTGGTTCTGTGAAGACACCATTATCTCTAACTAAGGCATACAGGCATAAGCAGGAGTTAAGAGCTTTTTACGAAGGACTTGCATGATGTTTAACATTTAATTCCATCACACTCTGCAAGATAAATACTAGCAAATCTTAGCCTGCTGTTAAAACACAGAGGGAAAACAGAGGCTAGGTTTGTCATTTCTTTATAACATAATTTTCTATATTCTTTACTAATTCAGTACCTTGGCCGGGCGCGGTGGCTCAAGCCTGTAATCCCAGCACTTTGGGAGGCCGAGACGGGCGGATCACGAGGTCAGGAGATCGAGACCACCCTGGCTGACATGGTGAAACCCCGTCTCTACTAAAAAATACAAAAAACTAGCCCGGCGAGGTGGCGGGCGCCTGTAGTCCCAGCTACTCGGGAGGCTGAGGCAGGAGAATGGCATGAACCCGGGAGGCGGAGCTTGCAGTGAGCTGAGATCCGGCCACTGCACTCCAGCCTGGGCGGCAGAGCGAGACTCCGTCTCAAAAAAAAAAAAAATAATAATAATAATAATAATAATTCAGTACCTTAGAACTCAATTATCCTTTCTGTGAAGCAAGTCCTTGAGCCTTCCTCTAATGAGATACATATTGCCTTCAAAATCACCATTTTTTTTTTCACTTCAGAAAGTAAACACCTTTGAGTGAGTCCTAGATATGATTCTATTTTAGATAATAGTACCAAGTCTTACTGAACAATGAGAAAGGAAGGGAACACTTGTGGAGAGAAATGAATCAATTGACTAATGTTGCCATAGTCTACCTGTATTATATAAAATTTAAAATTAAAAGGGGATGAACTGTATATATTGTTCTTTAATGTATATGTTGCCCATAATTTTGTCTTTAGATTTATGAAATGATTTTTATAATAAAATGTATACATTAAAACAGCCTACACCGATGTTAGGGGCTTGCTGGCATTTTAAGTCGTTTACTTTCTGTGGCTGTTTTATTTACTGACTTCCTAACAGTTTTATGTTTAATTCTTCTCCCTTTTCACTAGTCGGCTACAGTTGTTCTGAAATAGTAGTGGTTTCTTTGTATTAGTTTACAGAACTGTTGCATGCAAACCTATTGGTTTTGTCTTCTGTGTTCATGTGAATGAGCTGCATGCTGATGTGTGACTTCTGAACACCCTCATACACACCTTCTCTCTTTCTATATGAAAGCAAAAATACAGAAATTAAAAAAGGAAAAATATCTAAGTACATTGGCATAACTGATAAAGTATAACAACTATATTTATACTTTATGTAGTATTCTTGGTTGGCTTAGTACATTAAAGGAGGCCCATGTAGCGTTTACTTTATATTTTTAAACAGTAGATTCTTGTATGTTTGGATGGTACAGGATACATATATAATTCTGCAATAGTCATATGTACTCATCTCATTCAGAAGGATGTTATTCTTCTATACTCTACCATTCAAAGTCATGGTTTTCCTGTTTGAACATGTTTTACTCGTTCTAGAACACACAATCAAAGGAGAGTTTTTAAAAATACTTTTCTACAATTCTATCTATTTAGATTCAGTTACTAAAACCATCGTGCCCATATTGAGATGTTGAGCTGTTGTTTATTACAGCATGTGGATTGCAGTCACCATTCAAACTGTGACATGGGGACAATGCTTACATTTTAAACATTTTTTTGTAGAAAACGTAGAGGATAGTACTGATGAGGATGCACCTTTAAACAGCCCAGGATCAGAAGGAAGGTAAGAAGGCATTTAGAAACAATAGAGTTGACTTATTTACATAATATTTTAAATACTTTTATCTCGTTGTATCAAATAATTACCATAAAACAAATAATTTTCAATCTAATGGCCTAGTGAATAGCACTTAGAAACAGTAAATAGAAACCAAGTTAAGTTACGCTTAACCATCATACATTTTAAAATGAAAATATTGAAATATTTAAGGAACATAAATGAATTATTTTTAAATTAGTTCATTTTGACTTTCAATATTGTCTTTCTGTATTTCCCATAGGCATATAAATTTTTTGTAGTCATTGATATAGAGGAGCTATAGCTTTCTATAATAATTTTCTATTTAATCTTGTGCTTAATTATTTATTTGCACATAGCACACTGTCTTCAGATCTCATGAAGCTTTGTGGTGAAGTGAAACCTAAGAGCAAGGTAAGAAGAACTGAAAGTATCAGGTAAACATGTTTTACACTGTTATTTGTTATTGCTATTAAACACATAGGTTCAGATTTGACTCTTAATAGATTAGCAAGAGGGCCTGGTTTTACTAAAGATCTTCTTTATTTAGTTTTTTTTTGTTTTTTTAATCATATTTCCCTTTAAGTGGTAACTGAAAAAATTTATATTAAAAAATTTCTCTGGCCAGGTACGGTGGCTCACACCTGTAATTCCAGCATTTTGGGAGGCTGAGGCAGGTGGATCATGAGGTCAGGAGATCGAGACCATCCTGGCTAACACGGTGAAAACCTGTCTCTACTAAAAATACAAAAAAAAAAAAAAAAAAAAAAAGCCATGCGTGGTGGTGGGCACCTGTAGTCCCAGCTATTCAGGAGGCTGAAGCAGGAGAATCTCTTGAACCCGGGAGGTGACGCTTGCAGTGAGCCGAGATTGCGCAACTGCCCTCTAGTCTGGGCGACAGAGCAAGACTTTGTCTCAAAAAAAAAAAAAAATTCTCCTTGGTGGAAATTGGGCTTTACTGTATTCTTATATTTTTCCCACTGGATAACACAATTATGGATGGTGATTCTTAAGCTGCTGATTAACTAAATTGTAGACTGTGTAGTGCCATACAATATCATTATATTGGCAGGAGATTTCTTAAATTTTAGCATTCTAGTGTGTTCTTAAGTATTTCTTATTTAACCGTGCCTTGAGGTGGTTTTAATAATAATCCAGTCCGTAATTATTATGTGTTAAAAACTTACAAAGCTATAATGCATATTTATAGGGTTTTTAAAAAATGATATAAATTACACACACAGTTAAATGTGTGAGCTACCTAATGGTACATATCAGGTTGAATGCGGTAGCATTTGATAGTAGGTGATTTGACTAACAATCCTACAATGTTTGAAAACAAAGAATTCTTGCGGTGCTTATTGAATATTGTTGAGTGAATGGATTGAATCAGGACCTGAAATAATAATACTGTGCAATGGGTAGTGTATATTTAAGGCCCACAGTGGTTAATCAGGTAATGCAAATGACTAATTTAGCTGGATATACAATAACAAATGGGTCATCATTATGTCTACCTGGAGAGTACATGTCCCATCTAAAAGGAAATAGCCACCATCAAGTTTTGCTCATTTTTACCATGTGGGAATATGAGCCTAAGGCTACCAGATCCTTTGTTTTTTCAAGAGAATTCTTAAATACGAATTTTTACATAAATTTCTCAGATTATTAAAACGCTGGTCAAGCCAATCAAAAAACATCTCCAGGCTCTTACACATGGTCTTTGAGCTGTTGGCTTGGCAGCATGTAGTTTGTGTTTTATTATTCTAAGTGTCTAAACAGAAGTTAACAAAACTCAAAGAAAACATTCTGCTATGGTTTGGATCTAGTCCTAAGCAAAGGAGAGAATCTCTTAAGATAAATTTTATCTTTTGGGCCCTGAGAAAGCCTATTTAATTATGCCACTGTGGGACATTAGAGAGAGATGTGAAGTGGTGGCCTAAAGGTCATCTCCTAAAAGAACCCCCTGGGTTAAGAATTCCCAAGAAAAATTTCATGTCTGCTCTAGGCTCTTGGCTGTGGAGAGAATTAAGAGTGTAAAAAATGGCTACAGGGCTTTCTCTTTTCCGAAGTGCTACCTGCTACTCCGTTTGAACTGCTGAGATGCCTGAAAAGCATCTCATATCATTTCTTTTTCATTTATTGAAAAAAATGAAGTTGATTATATATTTTAAATTTGTGTGTACCAGCACTGTGTTAGGAGCCGGGGCTATACAGCTGAAAAAACAGGTTTGCTGCTTTCTAGAGGCCTATAATCTGGTAAACCACTTGATTATCTGTTCAGTGACATCAACAACTAACTGAGCAATAACCGGATAGTCACTTGGTTTTCAAGAGTAAGGAAAGGAATGCTTATAGTGAGTTTAGATTTTAGGAAAATAACCTTTACTTGCCTCAGCAGGCTGCCCAAAGCTGATACTGGCTGGTGTTGTCCAGTGGGCAGATTAAACATCTATTTAAGGTATCATGGGAAGAGGCTTACAATAACTGAAAAAAACTTGTATTAGAAAAAGAAATTAAGCATGGGAAAAAACAAGATTTAGTTGAGCTTCCCTGCAATTATCTTTTGGTTTAATGTCTTTCTTCCTTTTTTTTTTTGTTTTTTTTGTTAAATTATATTTTGAGGGAGCTGGCCGCAAGTGGCAGGAGAGCACAGTAATGTTGGAGGCAGACAGCCTGGCTTTGAATCTGGCTTTGTCACTTACTAGCTGTATGACCTTAGGCAAATTACTTAGCTTTTTTGCGCCTCAGTTTCCTCAATTGGGAATTGAGATAATGATATTACTCCTGCTAATATAATAATGTGTGTGGAACAGTGCCTGGCATATAAGTACAATACAAATGTTGGCTATTATTTTGGCCTCTAAAGGTTTTGTCCAGCTATAGCTCAGGCTTGTCACTATCTCACATGCTATGTTTGGCACACCTTCTAGGAAAAGACACACTAAATGTTTTTACCTATTTCAAACTCATATAAATCTCTGTTCCCTAATCATCTTCTATGCAAGAGTTTGCTCCTGATTGCTTTTCCTTCCATTCTTTGACTAGGCCCGAAGGAGAACCACCACTCAGATGGAATTGCTGTATGCAGATAGCAGTGAACTAGCTTCAGACACTAGTACAGGAGATGCCTCCTTGCCTGGCCCTCTTACACCTGTTGCAGAAGGGCAAGAGATTGGAATGAGTACAGAGACAAGTGGTACTTCTGCTAGGGAAAAAGAGCTCTCTCCCCCACCTGGCTTACCTTCTAAGATAGGCAGCATGTAAGTTTGGCCCAGCTACACTAACTTCTTTTCTTTTGGCTTTTTTTTTAAAAAAAAGTATGCATGTTGCTAATTTCTTATTTCTATTATTTAAAATTTATGTAAATTTGATCTCTGGTTTTCGAAATAATTTGTTAGGTCTTGTCTCCCCTAATTTATTGGAGAGTTGAAATAATTTGAAAGGTCCTTTGTTGAATTGCTTTGTCTTGTTGCCAAGTTTTAGGATCATTCTTAAGAGTTATAATTTTTATAACATCTGAGTTGTGAATTACAGACAATACTTATATAGAAACACCTAAATTAAAGTTATACCTATAAAACTGTTATGTAACTATTATGCATAAACAGAAAGTTTAGACTCTTAAATTTTCTCTAAATTACCTATATCCTAGTTTTGAGAGAGCTGTCAGGATAGTAAATCTTTGCTGACTCTTTTTAAAGAAAAAAGAAAATACCAACTACAAATTTAATACATTTTCAACTTTCCTAATTTTTTACCTTGAAGCATATTGTTTATCTGGGATGAGTGATGCCCCCAAAAATATTTGTATTGGTATTATTAAAGATTTGAAGAAGGAAATATTCTCTTTCTTATGATAATCTGAACAAAAAACCTTCTATTCAAAATAAATCTTGCATGGACTATTTTCAATTATTATCTTGAGGACAAAGAAAGATTTTCCCACATAGTCCTGTGTGTGTGCGTATGTGTGTGTGTGCATATGTGTACCATGTGTGCATGCGTGTGTTTTGATAGTTATATTAATATTAAATTAGTCATTCACTGGTAAAGATTGTTAACGTCATTTTTCAAACTAATCCTCACATGTGATCTAGCAGATAATTTATGGAATGAATACATCTCTGCACTGAAGAATATTCCCCCCCCCCCAAAAGTGGCACACACTATATGATATGTGAATAATACGAAATAACAAACTTTCCACACCTGAATAGCTGTTTCTCATAATATTCTTCATTTTATGAGGATATTTCCATTGTTTTCCATTCAGTAATCCCATCTGCTACCTTTTGTTCCAGAATTAATTTTAATGATGACAGAACTTTCTTGCATGTGCTTGAGGTGGCCTATGTAATTAACTGTTGGATCTGCTGTTAGAGATTGCTAACCAGTATAGTTTATGGCTTCATTGCTTTTGTGATAAGATGAGAGTAGAAGAAATGCTTTTGGTGAAGGTAGTGATATAGAGCTGAGGTCAGATTTTAGGAACTAGCATGTGTTAGGTGTTTAGCTTGTCAGATGAGTGAGACTTGAGAACTTCAAGACTAAATCTAAGGCCTGGAATCCAGATTCAGGTAATCTCTTCTATTTGTCTTTTTACATTTTAAAAATGTATCGTTTATGACAGGTTATAAAAAATATCTTTTGGCCTCTGCCTCTAGATAACTTAGTTTATAGTTTTCATAAATTCACATGCTTATACTTATATATTTGTAATTCTTTATACATTGTGAGAGTTTGGTCACTCACTTAGTGCAGTAACTCTTCTAAGCCATTACTGCATAACTTTTACTCAAGTGATCCTTGTACTTTAAATGATGCAGGATTGCTAAAATGTGATTTCCTGATTAGAAAAATCAAGTACACAAAATTTAATTACATGTAGTTTTCGCTTTAAATAGGAATCATGTAAACCCATTCTGGAAGTCTTGCTGTCTAATTCCTTAGTGGGTTTTTTTTCCCCCAGACTTTTTCTTTTTTTTAGGTGGAGTCTTGCTCTGTCGCCCAGGCTGGAGTGCAGTGCTGTGATCTTGGCTCACTGTAGTCTCTGCCTCCTGGCTTCAAGCGATTCTCCTGCCTCAGCCTCCCAAGTAGCTGGGATTACAGGCGCCCACCACCACACTCAGCTAATTTTTGTATTTTTAGTAGAGACAGAGTTTCACCATGTTGTCCAGGCTGGTCTTGAACTCATAACCTCAAGTGACTCATCCACCTCAGCCTCCCAAAGTGTTGGGATTACAGGTGTGAGCCACCATGCCTGGCCCAGACATTTTTTTTTTTTCAGTTACAATTCATTACCACTGTATACAAAAATTATTTTCTTGAATTTTTAATTACAAGCAGACATTTGGCATTTAAAATATTTAAGGCAAGAATACTTTATTACTAAAATATACATAGATACAAATTAAATACTAGCTAAGTAAAATAATTATGTATTTTTGTGTGTATGATTACCTATAGAACTATTTTGTGATCATGTCTCAATATTAATTCGTTAAATCTCATTGTTTCTTAAATTCTGATATGCTAATATTTTTATTCTTACAAAACTATAAAGACAATTTTTCTTCATCTGAAATAATTACCAGTGAAATTAAAACACATCCAAAATATTTGTTGTAGCTATTAGGCAGCATATCATTGATATTTATATTCACAGATGATAAGTTGTTATATATTTAATAAGATCACCAGTTTAAAAATTATGGTTGTTGAGCTTCCATCAACTAAAAATAACTCATGTAATATTTTCCTATGTTAGTTTTATTTTTTGTTCTCAAGTAATAATCTTTCTCAGGTTCCAGTTATTAACCTATTACAAATTTTAGATTGACTATCTACCAAAGTTGTATGTGCAAATTTAGAATTAGGTAATTAAAGAATCTTATTTTACTTTAGTTCCAGGCAGTCATCTCTACCAGAAAAAAAAATTCCAGAGCCTTCTCCTGTAACAAGGAGAAAGGCATACGAGAAAGCAGAAAAATCAAAGGCCAAGGAACAAAAGCAGTAAGTGACTAATGTTTTTCACCTGCTAGACTATATTAAATGCCTGCTGCACTTAGTGCTAAAGACAGTCATGAAATTATTTTCCAGATTTCGGCTGGCACTGTGGTTATGACTATTTGACTAATCAAGACAGTCAAGTCAGCTTTTGGCTTGACTCAGTGGTCTAATATTCTTGGTCATATACATACTTGTAAAAATATTTGAGCACTTGTCCCTGAACGTGTCCACTTACTTATTTTCCAGTTATTTGTGTATATCATTTTAAGAGTTAATATATACTTGAGGTAAGGCTTATTAAGTCTATATTTCAAATAGTCTTCTATTAATAGAAAAATTTATAATTAATTTTGACCATCATTGCAATGTCAGCTAAAACTGACCTTGACCCTACCTCTTTACAGTAGCTGACAGAAAAACTAATAAATCATAGGGTGTGTTGTTGTGCCATTTTCTTGCTGCTCTCTCATGTTTACATTGTTGGTATTATCCTCAGTGTTTTTTTTGTGTGTTTTGTGAGGGTTAGTTTACTTAGCAGTACATAATGTAATCTGATGATCCACTTAACTGGGCATTTAAAAATTGCAGCATGACAGCATGCAGAAGTTGATTGGATTAGAACCAGTGTTACCCTGCCACCCCTCCCTCAGTTTGCCTGTTCTGCATGTGACAGGTAGATCTAAGACATGTCCTTGAGGGAAAGCATTTATGCGAATTTACATTTAAATATTAGCGAAGTAAATTACTTTAATTTCTTTAACAAAAAATAAATGTGAATATATTTAAAAGGAAGTGTTCATTTATTTTCTGTGCCTAAATGGACAATTCTATACCATCCACTACCCTGTACCAAGATGCACACTCTCCTTTTTGACCACGAGTTTAACTGACTTGAATGTCATAGAAATTATCCTCCTTATCACCCTTGCTTCCTGTACTTAAAGACGTAGTTTGCCTGTTTCTACTGAATTGAATCTCTCAAGAATAATTGGGAAATGGGGATGGAGCGCATAAGTGATTTAAAAATAGATGAATGAATCAACTGAATAAGCAAACTTCTCATAAGCTCTCTGGGTCTCTTTCCTCATCTGTAAAGTGAGAAACTTGCTCTTGATTCTAAAATTATATGATTTTAAATGTGGCTTGCTTTATTTTTATACTGACTTCTGATTTCAACAGTCAGAATCTTCTCTTTAGTGCCATCTTGTGGCCAATGTAACAAAATCCAGTGAAAAGAGATTTTAAAAATTGTTCAGAATGCATTTTATCTTACCAATAAGGAAGAGAGAAAGGAAAGAAGGAGTTCTCTAATAAAAAGATTTTTTTTAAAGAGCATGTTTCTTATAACTTTTCTAACAAATCATAACAATTAAAGCCACCTACTTTATGTTCTTTTTTTCTTGTAGCTCAGATTCTGGAACTTCAGAGGCTAGTCTTTCACCTCCTTCTTCCCCACCAAGCCGGCCCCGTAATGAACTGAATGTTTTTAATCGTCTTACTGTTTCTCAGGGAAACACATCAGTTCAGCAGGATAAGTAAGTCATTATGGAAGAGAGCCCCAATTATATATATAATATTCTGAACCTGTCAGTACAGTCTGTAGAAAACATGTAGTCATCTCTGTGTAGGCGATGGAGCCTGACTTGTGAACTCTTACCATATTTTATGCATCTTTCCAATGGGAAAGGAACCATGCAGCCAAAATTAGAGAAAATTATTTTCCTGCTGAACATTATTCCCTGTTGTAGATTTGTATTGCTATTCCTTCAGCACTTGTCTTGCCTTTTGTTTTACAAGTAAATTAGAACTGAAAAATCTTTGAGACCACTTGATGTTTAAATTTTTGAAGATTCCTTAGCTTCTATCAGCCCACAAAAGCCTCTAATTTAGATAGCCTGAGTTGGAAAGAGGCAAATTACTTTACTTCTGGGGGATATAACAGTTTACAAAGACCACTGTTACATGTGCAACATGTTATTGTCATCTGATTGTTCTAAACAAGTTCACCACAAAATTTCAGTAATTGTGTTGTTGGAATAAAACAATCACCTTTACGGATGGAGAGAGTAGGACTGGGAGCGGGGTGGAGAAGTTGAAGGGATGTGGAAAATGTAATTGTCATCAAATTTGAAATGACAAAGTATCCACACATTGAGCCAGAATCTCTCTTGCAAGAATGCCGTACTAACAATACTGCCATAAGGTATTTATTAACTCTGACTTGTCTGCTTGGACTCGGAATGATAATGATTGTTTTCTGCTATTACCACCCTGTATGTATCAATATCTCTAAAATTTATAGGATGCCATTTAAGATCTGTCTGGCATGTTTAGATCATTTTAAATGGCTCTATAAACTTAGAGAATCATGCCATAATTTTTAAAGAATTATAAATATGCTTAATTTATGGATAATTCTTTTATTTATGGATCCTTCATTAGATTTTAATATGGTTTAATTAGTAGAAGACATGTTCTTTAAATTGATATAGGTAGGTAAATATTTTCCTGTGTTATTAAACAAAATATTCTTTAACATTGTAAGTTATTTCTGTCATTAATTGAGAAAAGTTGAACATTAGGAATAGTTTTGGAAAGTCAAGTTTCACTAGGTATATGAAGAGTTGCTAAATTTGTGTCTACCTTGCCTTCACAGTCAGAACATTTTCTGTCAATCTTTTGATAATCCTGACAACCTAATCACAGTTCCATATTTTTTACTGAAACACTTTATGAGCTACCAATCATTTGACTCTTTTGTCATCTCTATAAACGAAAATGTAGAATAACTGACTACTCTACACTTTCAAAAACTTGCCTACCTCCTTACATTACTTTCTCTGGGGCTACTTTTTGAGACTACCATATCCCACTAGCAAGACGCAGATCCCGCACATTGTTTCTAGTTACATTCTATGCCAACACTCACCATATCCTCATTCTCCTCAAGCCTGTTGTACAGTCTAAATAGATTTTCATAATAACCAGACTCACTGCAGTCTTGGAGGCCTCAAGGTAGGGCTAACAAGAGTGACTTGTCTATTTTAAAAGTCCACTAAAGTACCCCAGCTATTATTAAGATGCTCTCTAGTCAAAAGAACTCAGTGTTTTTGAAATAAGCTAAAACCAAAGGTTGTTAAATGAGTGACTTGCTTTCTATGCAAAAACACAATCTATTTGTGTAACTTCAACATTAGCGTCTGTATCTAAAGTAATCATTATCAAGATGAATGAAATTGATGAACTGTTATTGAAATGGGAAAATTTTTCCAGGACTAGCCAAATTAAATGGAGCAAACCTTCAAGGGCTATATCTCATGTACTTGATATTGTTCTTCTCCAAGGACTAAATTTAGAAGTGAGGATAGATTTTGTATATCAGTATTAGAAAAATTTTAGTCCCCAAAGTCTTGCTAGAAGACATAAATATCAAACTCTTTACATGACTTAGCTATACCTTAAATATGCTAATATCCAGTGCAAATAGAAAAGCAGGGCACTATGAAGGAAATGTTTGCTATATATCTGTTATTCATGCTGTTGATTTTGAGTCCAGAGTCAGTGTCCTTACCTGTTGACATCTGTATTCTTTCTCTCATAATTCTAACTCTTTCACTATAGGTCTGATGAAAGTGACTCCTCTCTGTCGGAGGTACACAGGTACTTTCTTTCCTGCCTTTCCTACATTCTGGAATTTCATTGATGTTCTAAAATGCCTTCCTAGAAATTCTAAGCAAGTCTCTTTTTTGTTGCATGCATCACTTGCTGTAAATCATATAAATGCACTAATATTTCTAAACATGATAATTTTAATACATTTTTGTGATCATACCTTTTAGATAAAGTAGTGGGTTTTTTTTGTATAATAGTTTAAAAATTGTGATACCTGTTTTCTGTCTGTAATCTAAATCTTTTCTTTAAAAGAAATCAAGTTTTGTGAATATTGATGTCAAGAAGGTTTCTTATTCTCAACGATTAAGTATTTCTAATGCCTCAAAGTGTGTGAGGTAGATAAGACATTTTGTTTTGTTGGTTTAGCAATTTTAAGTAAAAAGATTATATGATTAAAAATAAAAGTATGCTAGAGAAAAAAAGGATACTGTTGTACCAAAAATTAAAAAGAATAAGAAATAAACACTAAGGAAGCATTTTTTTAAATGAATATTTTTAAGAATAGGTGCAGCTTTAAAAATAACTGGTATTTTTTTTCTCATGTTATGGATTTTTCTGGGGGTCCTTAACTTCTCTTTCCTTTTCTCTCTGTCTCATTCCCTTTCACTATTATCATTTTATGTCCTCCCTCTTTGCACTTGTTTTCCTTGTTTTACGGCCATTTTGCTGATCATCAGCAGATCCTCCAGAAGGTAGGCAGGGGAAGGGAGAGGAAATTAATTTCATTTCCAGTATCAAAAGACCTTACAGGTTTGCATGGGACAATAATAAGTGTTTATTTATTTTTTTCTCCTTCAGATCAAGTCTGTTGTACAAATTTGCCATATTTAACCTTAAACTCTTTTAAAGTTGATTTTGTATTTCAAAATTTGAATAGATTAATTTGAATAGAGAAATAAATACCATGGCTGTATGTTTCTGATATCTATAAGTTTCTGTTATCTTTGGTAGTTTATATAAAATATTAATCCTAATATTCTGAATATTTAAGAACATTTTAAAGTAATTAATAAAACACTATGTTTAATATTGAGATTCCTTTTTCTCAAAAGACTGAATAACCAATGGCATAAAAATACATAAGAATCAAAAAAAGACATCCTGATCTCCAGGAAATAACTGTGCAATACATAAGTCACTGGGGCAAATATTTACTGAGTATTTTATGATAGTATAACCTCTGATATGACAGAATTGTGTTGGATGTTACATTTAATATTAATGTAACATAAGGGAAACATTTAATAGATTATTAGGATAAAGCTTGTAATCTGAAGGAAATAAACCTTTGGAGACACAGTATTACATATCTGAGGGTACAGTTTAGTTTTTTCTTAAGATTTGTCATTAAATGCACATTTTAAATAGTTCTTAGGCTGTTAACATGAATTGTTTTCTTACAACCAGCTTTTTGACCTATACATACATATATATTTTCTGTTTGAGAATTAACAGTAGCAACCTACTATTCTTTAGAATCATACCTTTACAATATTTGAAATCATATTTTTAAATTTGATGGCTTCGGTTCATATCTATGAACCTTAAGGCATCAAAATTTCAAAATGGCAGATTCAGACTTTTGAGCAGATCTTGCTCCAGTTTCAGTTTTAATCTGGTTAAATTGTTAGATTATAAATTACTGAGCATCGGTTTCAATAATCTCAAATTCACACATGTATGCAAATCATGGCATCAGATTTCATAATTATATATCCAAAGATTATAATTCCTTATGTTGTTTATAGGGATAAGAAACTCCTATCACTTTTGTGATCATTATACCCAGACCCTAAAAATAAATGTTTTTTCTCCCCAACTCTAAATTTACCTCCTTTAAATTTCCATTCGTTAGTCTTCATCAGCCCTTTTTTCCCTTACCAGAATTAATTTTATGTATCTTTTTGTTTATATATGACAGCTCTTCAAATATTCAGCGCTTTTAAATTATGCTATTGTATCCTCTCTCCAGTAAATGTTATTTTATCAGCTCAATAGTTTCATCATCTGTTCCTTATGTAATATAGTCTACAGATCCTTCATTCTGCTTCTACTGTTTTATAAAGGCTCCAATTTTTCAATGTTCTTCTTAAAATGGGACATCTAAAACTACACCTCATTCCATATATGGCCTACATAGAATGCAGTAAGTCTATCGCTGTCTTTCTCCTGAAATATTTATTTCTATTAAACAAATCATTGATAGTGAGTAGGCATATAAAATAAATGAATTTTGTTTCAGTGATTTTGTTCAGGCAATATAATGTCCAGCTCTTTAATATGTCCCTTTAATAAGCGTGCCACTTCTCCCTAGGGCTAGGGAAAGATTGACTAGATACTAAAGATCTTCCAGATCAGCCGTGACTTTGACTCGTTAGGTGTGACTCTTCAACTACCTGTGGAAATACTTTACTCTGACAGTTCCATACTTATTCACACTGTCCACAAGTCAACATATATTGTGAATATGACATTCCCTTAAATTGGTATCTATTAACCCTACAAAAAACTTTCCCCATGAGATTGATGAGCCCATGTTATCTTGTTGGTGAGCATTTATTTTTAAGTGGATAGTGATTTGCTTAATGTATTCCTCTGTGAGACGCAACAAGAAGTTGAGTTTCTGAATTCCACGTTTTTCCTGCTTTTTGGAAGATCAGGTCTACATGTTTTGTCCCCTTTTTTGATCTTTGTGATTTCTTAGAGTACTGACAAGGATTTTGCCTACACAATGGCATATACTTTCAAAATCCTGTGATATAATGATTTAAAAACAGAAATACCTGAATTTATTGAATAAATCTCCATCGTCAGCTCTAACTTATCTTGGGCTCATGTTTCTTAATCATTTCTGCCCTCTTGCATCTCGAAGATTCTTCTCTTTCATTAAGAAGACGGAAACAAAACAGTTTTCCTTTATCCCTGTATTTGTCCTAATATTATGCCATTTGTCTTACATAATGGACATAATTCAGCATAATTTGAAACATATAATGCTTTGAGCGAAGGTACGTTAGACTGTTTGTCATGTCTTAAATCATCTTTAGCGTCCCCAACACCATTATTTTAATTCAGACCCCATCTTAAACTCCTTTGGGAGAGGGACAATGTTTTGATAATCTTTATATTTCCATAGTACATAGCCCAGTGCCATAAAGCAGAAACTACAGAAATATCTAATTTATGAGAAAGCTCCCTAAAGAGCTTCATTGTTTTTAATTTTTAATTTTTAATTTTTGCAGGTACATAGTAGATATATATTTATGGGGTACATGAGACATTTGGGTACAGGCATACAATGCACAATAATCATATCGTGGAGAATGGGGTAGCCATCCCCTCAAGCAATTATCCTTTGTGTTACAAACAATCCAATTACACTCTTTTGAGTAGTTTTAAAATGTACAATTATTATCAACTATAGTCACCTTGTGGGCTATCAAATAGTAGGTCTTACTTATTCTTTCTATTATTTTTGTACCCCTTAAACATCTCCACCTCTCCCAACCCCGACTATCCTACCCAGCCTCTGGTAACCATCCTTCTACTCTCTATGTCCATGAGTTCAATTGTTTGATTTTTAGATCCTATAAATAAGTGAGAATATCCAATGATATCCTCTTTCTGTGCCTGGCTTATTTTACTTAACATAATGGTCTCCAGTTCTATCTATGTTGTTGCAAATGATATGATCTCATTCTTTTTTTATGGTTGAATAGTACTCCATTGTGTGTATGTACCACATTTTCTTTATCCATTCACTGTTAAGTTCTCATTCTTTTAAAATTTTCTTTGAGATTGTCAGTTTTTTCTTTAAGTTTTTGATATTTTTGACCCATTGTCCCTTTAGAATTTCTGTTCATTCAATTGTTCTTATCTTCGATTTTTGTTTGAAATCTGCTTTCTTAGTATTTTAGGTGGCATATAAGTTACACTTTCTCCAGCATGTTCCTTTACACCCCAGCTTGACATAGAATTATGTTTTCCTGTTATTTGACATTTCTGCTTCTTCCTTATTTGTCAGAATTCAGTACACTCAAATAATTCCCAAATGTGGTTTCATTAAACCTTGGAGAGATGAAATTGTTAATAAGAAAATCTAGATGTATTATAGTTTTTGCTCTTTGCAGAATGTAGCTGTTAGCAGATGCCTGATTAGTTGATATACTCCATCACTGTTACTATTTCACACTTTGTCCTTTTGCTTAAAAGACAGCAGTCTGGATTTTATTACTACTTACTTATAAAGACTTCTTAAAGTTAGGGGAAAAAAAACAAAACTAGTCTCATGATATAGTCTCATGATATTTAAGTGAGTCTTGGTTTGTTTGTTTTTTCCCCACCTTAGGGGCATAATCAACCCATTTCCAGCTTCAAAAGGAATCAGAGCTTTTCCACTTCAGTGTATTCACATAGCTGAAGGACATACAAAAGCTGTGCTCTGTGTGGATTCTACTGATGATCTCCTCTTCACTGGATCAAAAGGTGCCAGTAATTATCTAATGTAGATATTTAATAGCTTTAAAAAAAATTACATTTTTAACATGCTCTAGAAAGCTGTCTATTTAAGACCAGAAAGAATCAGATAATCTGGTTCAACTCCTGAATGTAAAACATGTAAAATTATTGCATAGTTGAGCAGCAAGTAAAACCTCTGTTGAAGTTTTGTAAATACACTGGTGACAGAATACATCTCTCTACAGTATTTGGGCATGTACTGCATATAGGGTCCTGAATTTTGAAATGCAGGTTATATAAAAATCTATAAAAGGCTATTTAAATGTACAATATGGGAAAGAGAATAAGATGCGTAGCAACCACTATTTCTGCAACACTTACTACATATCAGGGGCTATGCTAGGCAGTATGCTAATACTAATATATCTCACTTAATTCTCACAACAATCTCAATGAGATACATATTGCATCCTCATTTTGTAGACAAAGAAACTCAGGCTTCAAGTGAATAAATACTTTTCTCAGGTAAATTTAGCTAGTAAGTGGAAGAACCAGGATTAGAAACCTCGGTATACCCTTCTCCAATCCTACACTCTTAACCCCTTTGGTACAATTGCAAGTAACTGGAAACCAGCTATAAATGCTTTGAAGAATTCTAGACTAAGAGTTTTGGGGTTCTGGAAAAGGAAGAAATTATGCCCAGCTATGAGAAACAAGGAAGGCTTTGACAAGGAGTCATTTAGGATGTACTTTATAGGATGGTTTGGATATTGACAGAAATGAATAATCAAGATTACAGAATAACATAAGCAGAGACATGAAGATCAAAGTGGAGCATGTTTGGAAACTAATTCTACTTGGGTTGAAAAATAGAATGTGTATAAGAGAAGTGCTGGTCTTTGAGGCTAGAAAGGTGAAAAGCAAGCATATACAGGAATTCAGGGAGCTCATAAAAGTTTTTAGCATTTAGGGATAGTCCAAGATTCACTTTAATCAACAAATATTTATTTCTCATTGTCTATGAGGGAAGTATAAGATCCCAGCTAGAACTTATGAATTTAAGGTAAAAGAAATTCCCTAATTAAAAAAAAAAAGTTCTTTGAAAATACTGTATTTTTCTAATGATTCAAATTAAATGTATCTCTCCAGTATAACTAGATATTCAACATATCAGAAAAAGAACAAGAATAGTTTTGTGATTATGTTTTTGGGTCAAACATAAAATTTATATAGTCATTGACCCTTGGGGGGAAAAATGTGTGTATATTTACTAGTGTAGAATGTTGTGAGGAGGTGGGTATATGATCAGAGGAGAATGTTTTGAAGAGGCTGATCTGAGACTGCCACTCTAAATTCAGGGGCAATTTGAAGCAAGACTCTTTTGTTATGACCATTTCAGAATTTTTCATAAATATTTTTTTCAATACCACATGATACATACACCAGACATCCTAGACTTTTATCTGATCCTTTATACATACCTTGTCTTTGAGCCTGTTGCAGAGGGTCAAGGATGACGTTAGGATCCTTGTTGTATGTTAATTACTATTTTCGTTTCCTTCCCATAGAAGAGAAATTGTTTAAATAATTTTTATTATTAATAGAACCTAAAGTAGTTCATATTAACAGTGTTTTTTTTATTATTATTTGTTTGTTTTAGATCGTACTTGCAAAGTATGGAATCTGGTGACTGGGCAGGAAATAATGTCACTAGGGGGTCATCCCAACAATGTTGTGTCTGTAAAATACTGTAATTATACCAGTTTGGTCTTCACTGTTTCAACATCTTATATTAAGGTGTGGGATATCAGAGATTCAGCAAAGTGCATTCGGACACTGACGTAAGTAACTTGAAGACAAATAGCATAAAGGAGGAATATCTCTTCTTCTTTTTTTTTTTTTTACAAAATATAAGAAAAGAGAGGACTGTAAATGCATTTTAATTTTTGTATACCTGTTCACTTCCTAGAGGATATTAAAAGTGTTCACAATGAAAAGCACAGATAAAATAAGAGGGGGAAAAATTTGACAAATGAAGTATAAGAGCCTGGTATTAAACAGAAAGGGATAAGCCATATTTGATCGGTGACTAAGTATACATTTCATGTTTTCTCCCTCCCAAATATAAGGTATTACATTTTAATACTATTTCTTATTTGATAGAGTTCAATGTTTTATATTACTTGCCTCAAATAACTACCATTCCTTGGGAAATGGCTGAAATCACCATGGTAGGTAGTGAAGAAGTAATTATAACCTTTAATTAACAGAGATTGAAAAGCTGAGAGTGTTTTTTAAGGACTGAGACTGCTTTGGTGTGAGTGCAAATTTCATAACTCTAGGTGATGTTGGATAATTGGAGGACGAATTTGTTTTTTCTGTGCTCATTATCGTATTTGTCTTTAGAAGTGTAGAACAGGTGGTTCTTTTTGCTGTGATATTGATGAATTATTTTAATAATCAAAATTGATGTAAACTCGGTAATCATTTAAATGAGAGAAGAGAGCATAAGAAAGGTTAATTTTTACTAATTTGTAGAGATAGTAGAGACTATTTATAGTGCTGTTTTGTAATTTGAGAACATTATTCTTTGTACTGAATACAAGTCTTGAAAATCTTGTAGAAAAATATTACTATTATATCGTATATTAAGATATAACATATCTTATGGTAGAAATTTACCAATTCAATTGACTCACTAAAGTCAAATTTGAAAAGATTGATTATGGCTTAATATTCTAGAAGTTAGCTAAAAAAATGTTTCAAAATTTAAAAGAAATTTCACCTAGAATTTATCGGAAGAAACAGGCATACGCTATATTTAAGGCTTTAGATACTCCATCTGTGATTCAGTTAAAGTAAATGAAAACTGCAAATAATTCAAAAGGTCTCCATTGTCTTTAATCCAGAAAGGCAATTCTTATACACAAAAGAGTATTGGTAAGCCTGGCCCTCAGGTGGAGGGGGGTGGTGCTTCTGGAAGCTGTAGGAAAATAAATTACTTTTGTGGCAACGTATCATTTGTTGATTTTTTTTTTTTTTTTTTTTTGAGATGGAGTCTTGCTCTGTCATCCAAGGTGGAGTGCAGTGGTGCATTCTTGGCTCACTGCCACTCCCACCTCCCAGGTTCAAGTGATTCTCCTGCCTCAGCCTCCCGAGTAGCTGGGACTACAGGCATGCACCACCACCCCCAGCTAATTTTTTGTAGTTTTAGTATAGACGGGGTTTCATCAGGTTGGCCAGGCTGGTCTCAAACTCCTGACCTCAGGTGATCCACCTGCCTTGGCCTCCAAGTGCTGAGATTACAGGCGTGAGCCACTACACCCAGCCATTTGTTGATTTTTTTTTTTTTTTAATCTTTTCTGAAAGATGTTTTAGTGCCTCCTAACTTAGGGCCTGGAATTACTAGTATACCAAGTAAGAATTTTAAATCATGTAATCTTATTTTATTCATTCATCTCTTCACTTACCAAATATTTATTTATATGTGCCAACTCTGTGTTAGGTGCTGTGCTAGGTACTATGCGTACAGTGACAAAAGGACACTGTTCTTGTTGCCTACAGCCAGTTTCCCGGGAATTCAAGGAATTCTAAGCCAAACCCAAGTCCAGGAATGTGACCTTTTTGCTTTGTTTGTATCTCTTAAGGTCTTCAGGTCAAGTTACTCTTGGAGATGCTTGTTCTGCAAGTACCAGTCGAACAGTAGCTATTCCTTCTGGAGAGAACCAGATCAATCAAATTGCCCTAAACCCAACTGGCACTTTCCTCTATGCTGCTTCTGGAAATGCTGTCAGGATGTGGGATCTTAAAAGGTAGATATTTTTAAGAAAACATACCTCTTGCCTATGGCAAATACAACTTCAGATATTAATAACATTAGTGCATGTGAAGTCCAATTTTTATGACCCCAGAAGTCAATGTAAAATCATAGGCTTTTTTTTTCAGCATATACCTCTAAATGTCTCTTGTGTCCTTATTAACAAACTGACAATTTTCTCTTTTTTTAATCTCCATTGCTTGGAAAATAAGTATGGGGGAAAAATAAAATTAAAACATTACAATTTCTTAATATTTGCCTACAAGTCATGTTGTATACTAGAAGGAGGCCAAGATTCTCATCCTAGTTTCACCAGTACTCTTGATAGAGTTATTTTTGCAACATCACTTAAATATCATATATCTTAAATGTTTTCATTGATAAAATTAAATTAACAACTTGAGCATAAAGTCCTCACAGAATTTTTGTGAATATAAAATAAAATATATGTAAACTATGAAGTATTAAGAAGATAAAATAGTTAAAAAGAAAAAAATGATAAATTAAAATTGAAGGCATTACATCTTTCCTTTGATTTTTATTTCCTATGAAATGTGAGTTTTTTTCCTTTACTTGAGTATTTATGTTAGCTTGTTTTCTAGTTCTTAAAATTTTGGCAGCAAGGGAACATTCACTTATTAGTTAACAAATACTTAATCAACCCAAATATGTCAGGCATTGCACCAACAGTGTGGTGAGTACTGACAGTAAAGATAGAGCAAGACAAATGTGGCGGGTTATGAACTCCCGGGCTCAAATGTTTCTGACACCTAATTCTCCCAAAGTGCTGGGATTACAGGCAGGAGCCACTGTGCCCAGCCTTGATCTACCTTCTTAGAGCTCATCTTATAATGGAGGACAAAGGCCATTAAACAGGCTATTACAGGATTCTTAGTAACATTTCTGATTCAGGTAACATGGGGTGCCTCTCATCCAGAAGGGATTTGCCAATGGTAAATCAAATGGATGTTTTTTTGAAAAACTTTGAGAAAAACTAGTGTTATAATTTATAACATTTAAGGCATGTTACAGTATGACTGACAAAGTATGATAAATATAATTTATAGATAGATAAGAGAAAAACCATGGTCCTAAATACTATATTATAAATAAAATGTAGAAAATTGAAAACAGTACTTTTTTAAGAAAATAAGAAAAGAGGTGAGGACTCGGCTTATTCTTGAAGATACTGAATTTGACTCATAGTAAGAGCACCATAGAAGAAATAGTCAAAATTATGACACAAGGCAGAAAAGATACCAGCTTTTCAAAATCTTTGCACTTTTTAATTTGCTGGTTGATTTCAGTAAGATATTACTAATTAAATGTAGATCTTAACAAAGGAACTAAAAGAATATTTTTCAAGAAACTGTAATATCTTAAAAGCTAGATACATGTCTTTATTCCAGCAGCTTGATTTGAGGTAGGACTGTGAAACAAAGGTTCATTCTTACCCTCTGACAACTGACATTACCCAGTTTTCTACCAGCCACATAGCTGGTCATTTTCATATCTTTATAATAATTGATGAAATTATTTTGACCACTTATTTTCTGATGTACACATCCACACATATATGTGTGTATATAGATATATGTATGTATATATGTGCATATACGATGTACATGCACTTACGTGTATTTGTGAAAATGTGTGTGTAATAAAATAATTTTACTTTCTCAGTATTGTTACTGATTTTGTAATTACATCAGTGATATTATCATTTTACTTGAAATTCAAATTGGACCTAATCAGTCCTATTCAGACATTTAGCAGATTAATGTTTAGGTGGATTTAGGTTGGAGTTAAAATTAATCATTTTTTAGACTTCTGCTGCTTTTTTGCTTGCCTAAATGACATTAGTCAGCTTTAGAATAACTTATTTATGACTCTCCCATTTGCATCATAGATTATATTAGTTTTGACTAATTTGAACAGAGTTTCGTAGATGTGGAGCTAAAATAAAAAAAGCTGGTGATGCTGTATGTTTATTGCAGCACTATTCACAATAGCAAAGACTTGGAATCAACCCAAATGTCCATCAGTGATAGACTGGATTAAGAAAATGTGGCACATATACACTATGGAATACCATGCAGCCATAAAAGAGGATGGATTCATGTCCTTTGTAGGGACATGGATGCAGCTGGAAACCATCATTGTCAACAAACTATTGCAAGGACAGAAAACCAAACACCACATGTTCTCACTCATAAGTGGGAACTGAACAATGAGAACACTTGGACACAGGAAGGGGAATATCACACACCGGGGCCTGTTGAGGGGTAGGGGGTAGGGGGAGGGATAGCATTAGGAGATACACCTAATGTAAATGTCAAGTTAATGGATGCAGCACACCAACATGACACATGTATACATATGTAACAAACGTGCACATTGTGCACATGTACCCTAGAACTGAAAGTACAATAAACAAAAAAAAGAAAGAAAGAAAGAAAAAAAAAGCTGGTGATGCACACCTCTAAGTCCCAGCTACTGGGGAAGCTGAGGTGGGAGGAGGATTGCTTGAGGCCAGGAGATTGAGACTGCAGTGCGCCATGATCATGCCTGTGAATAGCCACCGCACTTCAGCCTGGCAACATAACGGAACCCGATCTTTTTTTTTTTCTTGAGATGGATTCTTGCTCTGTCACCCAGGCTGGAGTGCAGTGGCGCGATCTCAGCTCACTGCAACCTCCCCCTCCCAGGTTCAAGCGATTCTCCTGCCTCAGCCTCCTAAGTAGTTGGGATTACAGGCACCCGCCACCACATCAGCTAATTTTTGTATTTTTAGTAGAGACAGGGTTTCACCATGTTGGCCAGGCTGGTCTCAAACTCCTGGCCTCAGGTGGTCTGCCCGCCTTGGCCTCCCAAAGTGCTGGGATTACAGGCATAAGCCACCGCACCCAGCCCAAGACCCCATCTCTAAACATATAAAAAGAAAAAAAAGTGAACTATTTTATGAAAGAATGTAGATTGTCTATGTTGAGGCTTAGTCCCATAAGAAATATTTTTAAATAAGACCATTTTTCTTTATTTTTAAAGGTTTCAGTCTACAGGAAAGTTAACAGGACACCTAGGCCCTGTTATGTGCCTTACTGTGGATCAGATTTCCAATGGACAAGATCTAATCATCACTGGCTCCAAGGATCATTACATCAAAGTATGTATAAGAGACTTTCTGAATTATATTTGTCTATTAAGTGATAATTTTGAAGTATTCAGATTCATCTAGGTCCTCTTTCTCTTAATTTTCTTTTTTCCTTTCTAGTCTTTGCTTTTTCTTTTTAATCTTTTCCTCAGTCATAGTTAGTGGTTTTATCATCTTATTATTCAATCATGCGTTCTCATTTTTCATAGAAGAAAGGTTGGAAACAATTTTAAAGCTCTTTTAGCTCAGTCTTCCAACTCATACATGAGTCTGAAAATATTACGATCTTCAGAATTTTTTGAAATTAGCAGGTAAGGTAAGGAAAGATGCATAGTTTGATTCTAAAAATGTTAAATTTAAATGCTAAATGAAATACTAATAAAGGAAATTCACATGGCTAGAAGGCCATTAGAAATTCAAGTCTAGAGTTTAAGTTGTGACTAGAGATGTAGGTTTGGGAGCCATTCAAAGAGAACCAGATGTTCGAGGAGTCAAGAGTTGATGATGTGGCCAAGGTGGAGAGAAGTTGACTGGGAACTCAGCCTTGGGGAATATCTGTGAGAACCAATAGGAAGAAGGTAAGAAAGAGAGGTAGGAAGAATGTAAGTACTCATTCTAGAAACTTTGATTAAGATATGAGAAATGGGTTAATGACTTCAAAATAGAATAGTTAAGAAAGGAAGATTTTATATCCTAGAGACATGAACATATTTATGTACTTAGGAATTGGGCTTAGTGGAGAGGGAATGAGTGAGGAGAAAACTGAAGTGGTGGCAATTGATGAAGGTGGTAGGGGGAGTTAGATCATAGATGTGAACATTGAAGATAAGTAAGTATACTTTAGCTTCTGATAAAGAAGGGAAGGGTAAGAAGAAGTTTAAAGATAAAAAGAAACCTTTAGAATGGAAAAGAGTGTCTAAAAAGTTTATTTTTTATTACACTAGCCTTTTCAGGAAGGCACAAGATTATGGGCCAAGAGAGATGAGGGCAACTGAGGAAGGTGAAAAGGTTTTGAACAGCAGCTTTGGGGAATTGGAGATGACCTCCGGGACTGCAAAGTTACCTAATAGTCATTAAATAATAACCATATTTTTTATTGAATTTCACCTGGATTTATATGTAATATTTTTATTATTAAACATATCATTTGTGCAGTTATACATAAAAAAATATGGTTTCCTTTCTTTTTTTTTTCATAGAGAACATTCTTTATTTATTGAGCATTTACTATGTGCCAAGTACTTTTCATGCATCTCATCACTTAAGCTTATCAGCATCTCCAGCAACTATTGGGTAGGTAGGATCCATGAGCCCATTTTGTAAAAAGAAAACTGAAGTCCAAAGCATTTAAGCAACTTTCCCAGGACTTGAACTCAGATCTATTTGAAATTCCATTCAGATGTTTAACAATACTAAACTGCCTCCCTCCATTGTACTCTGAAGTGAGTCATATTCTTAGCTATGTGTCCCAAGCAGGCATATGTGGAGTATTTTATAGCTGTGTGTACCATTTGTAACAACTTCTTCATGGTGGTGTGAGGCATTTCAGAGCATTATATAAGACAGTCTCTTCATGTTTGTGCTGTTTTTAAATTAGACTTGGTGCAAGCCAAGAAGCCGCCAAGGGCATTTTTTTATTATTATTATTCTTTATGTTCTAGGGTACATGTGCGCAACATGCAGGTTTGTTACATATGTATACATGTGCCATGTTGGTGTGCTGCACCCGTTAACTCGTCATTTACATTAGGTATATCTCCTAATGCTATCCCTCCCCCTACCCGCTCCCCACAATAGGACCCGGTGTGTGATGATCCCCTTCCTGTGTCCAGGTGATCTCATTGTTCAATTCCCACCTATGAGTGAGAACATGCGGTATTTGGTTTTCTATTCTTGCGATAGTTTGCTGAGAATGACAGTTTCCAGCTGCATCTATGTCTCTACAAAGGACACGAACTCATCCTTTTTTATGGCTGCATAGTATTCCATGGTGTATATGTGCCACATTTTCTTAATCCAGTCTGTCACTGATGGACATTTGGGTTGATTCCAAGTCTTTGCTATTGTGAATAGTGCCACAATAAATATACGTGTATATGTGTCTTTATAGCAGCATGACTTATAATCCTTTGGGTATATCCCCAGTAATGGGATGGCTGGGTCAAATGGTATTTCTAGTTCTAGATCCTTGAGGAATCGCCACACTGTTTTCCACAATGGTTGAACTAGTTTACAATCCCACCAACAGTGTAAAAGTGTTCCTATTTCTCCACATTCTCTCCAGTACCTGTTGTTTCCTGATTTTTTAATGATTGCCATTCTAACTGGTGTGAGATGGTATCGAATTGTGGTTTTGATTTGCATTTCTCTCATGGCCAGTGATGATGAGCATATTTTCATGTGTCTGTTGGCTGTATGAATGTCTTCTTTTGAGAAGTGTCTGTTCATATCCTTTGCCCACTTTTTGATGGGGTGGTTTTTTCTTGTAAATTTGATTGAGTTCTTTGTAGGTTCTGGATATTAGCCCTTTGTCAGATGAGTAGACTGCAAAAATTTTCTCCCGTTCTGTAGGTTGCCTGTTCACTCTGATGGTAGTTTCTTTTGCTGTGCAGAAGCTCTTTAGTTTAATTAGATCCCATTTGTCAATTTTGGCTTTTGTTGCTGTTGCTTTTGGTGTTTTAGACATGAAGTCCTTGCCCATGCCTATGTCCTGAATGGTATTACCTAGGTTTTCTTCTAGGGGTTTTATGGTTTTAGGTCTAACATTTAAGTCTCTAATCCATCTTGAATTAATTTTCATATAAGGAGTAAGGAAAGGATCCAGGTTCAGCTTTCTACTTACGGTTAGCCACTTTTCCCAGCACCATTTATTAAATAGGGAATCCTTTCCCAATTTCTTGTTTTTGTCAGATTTATCAAAGATCAGATGGCTGTAGATGTGTGGTATTATTTCTGAGGGCTCTGTTCTGTTCCATTGGTCTATATCTCTGTTTTGGTACCAGTACCATGCTGTTTTGGTTACTGTAGCCTTGTAGTGTAGTTTGAAGTCAGTTAGCATGATGCCTCCAGCTTTGTTCTTTTGGCTTAGGATTGCCTTGGCAATGCAGGGTCTTTTTTGGTTCCTTATGAACTTTAAAGCAGTTTTTTCCAAATCTGTGAAGAAAGTCATTGGAAGCTTAATGGGGATGGCATTGAATCTGTAAATTACCTTGGGCAGTATGGCCATTTTCACAATATTGATTCTTCCTATCCATGAACGTGGTATGTTCTTCCATTTCTTTGTGTCCTCTTTTATTTCACTGAGCAGTGGTTTTTAGTTCTCCTTGAAGGGGTTCTTTACATCCCTTGTAAGTTGGATTCCTAGGTATTTTATTCTCTTTGAAGCTATTGTGAATGGGAGTTCATTCATGATTTGGCTCTCTGTTTGTCTGTTACTGGTGTATAAGAATGCTTGTAATTTTTGCACATTTATTTTGTATCCTGAGACTTTGCTGAAGTTTCTTACCAGCTTAAGGAAATTTTGGACTGAGACAATGGGGTTTTCTAAATATACAATCATGTCATCTGCAAAGAGGGACAATTTGACTTCTTCTTTTCCTATCTGAGTACCCTTTATTTCTTTCTCTTGCCTGATTGCCCTAGCCAGAACTTCCAACACTATGTTGAATAGGAGTGGTGAGAGAGGGCATCCCTGTCTTGTGCCAGTTTTCAAAGGGAATTTTTCCAGTTTTTGCCCATTCAGTATGATATTGGGTATGGGTTTGTCATAAATAGCTCTTATTATTTTGAGATACATTCCATCAATACCGAATTTATTGAGCGTTTTTAGCATGAAGGGCTGTTGAATTTTGTCAAAGGCCTTTTCTGCATCTATTGAGATAATCCTGTGGTTTTTGTCTTTGGTTCTGTTTATATGTTGGATTATGTTTATTGATTTGCTTATGTTGAACCAGCCTTGCATCCCAGGGATGAAGCCCACTTGATTATGGTGGATAAGCTTTTTGATGTGCTGCTGGATTCGGTTTGCCAGTATTTTATTGAGGATTTTTGCATCGATGTTCATCAGGGATATTGGTCTAAAATTCTCTTTTTTTGTTGTATCTCTGTCAAGCTTTGGTATCAGGTGATGTTGGCCTCATAAAATGAGTTAGGGAGGATTCCCTCTTTTTTTATTGATTGGAATAGTTTCAGAAGGAATGGTACCAACTCCTCCTTGTACCTCTGGTAGAATTCGGTTGTGAATCCTTCTGGTCTTGGACTTCTTTTGGTTAGTAGGCTATTAATTATTGCCTCAATTTCAGAGCCTGCTATTCGTCCATTCAGGGATTCAACTTCTTCCTGGTTTAGTCTTGGGAGAGTGTAAGTGTCCTGGAAATTATCCATTTCTTCTAGGTTTTCTAGTTTATTTGCGTAGAGGTGTTTATAGTATTCTCTGATGGCAGTTTGTATATCTGTGGGGTCGGTGGTGATATCCCCTTTATCATTTTTTATTGCGTCTATTTGATTCTTCTCTCTTTTCTTCTTTATTAGTCTTGCTAGCGGTCTATCAATTTTGTTGATCTTTTCAAAAAACCAGCTCCTGGATTCATTGATTTTTTGGAGGGTTGTTTGTGTCTCTATCTCCTTCAGTTTTGCTCTGATCTTAGTTATTTCTTGCCTTCTGCTAGCTTTTGAATGGGTTTGCTCTTGCTTCTCTAGTTCTTTTAATTGTGATGTTAGGATGTCAATTTTAGATCTTTCCTGCTTTCTCTTGTGGGCATTTAGTGCTATAAATTTCCCTCTACTCACTACTTTAAATGTGTCCCAGAGATTCTGGTATGTTGTATCTTTGTTCTCATTGGTTACAAAGAACATCTTTATTTCTGCCTTCATTTTGTTATGTACCCAGTAGTTATTCAGGAGCAGGTTGTTCAGTTTCCATGTAGTTGAGCGGTTTTGATTGAGTTTCTTAATCCTGAGTTCTAGTTTGATTGCACTGTGGTCTGAGAGACAGTTTGTTATAATTTCTGTTCTTTTACATTTGCTGAGGAGTGCTTTACTTCCAACTATGTGGTCAATTTTGGAATAAGTGCGATGTGGTGCTGAGAAGAATGTATATTCTGTTGCTTTGGGTTGGAGAGTTCTATAGATGTCTATTAGGTCTGCTTGCTGCAGAGATGAGTTCAATTCCTGGATATCCTTGTTAACTTTCTGTCTCATTGATCTGTCTAATGTTGACAGTGGGAAGTTAAAGTCTCCCATTATTATTGTATGGGAGTCTAAGTCTCTTTGTAAGTCTCTAAGGACTTGCTTGATGAATCTGGGTGCTCCTGTATTGGGTGCATATATATTTAGGATAGTTAGCTCTTCCTGATGAATTGATCCCTTTACCATTATGTGATGGCCTTCTTTGTCTCTTTTGATCTTTGATGGTTTAAAGTCTGTTTTATCAGAGACTAGGATTGCAACCCCTGCTTTTTTTTGTTTTCCATTTGCTTGGTAGATCTTCCTCCATCCATTTATTTTGAGTCTATGTGTGTCTCTGCATGTGAGATGGTTCTCCTGAATACAGCCAACTGATGGGTCGTGACTCTTTATCCAGTTTGCCAGTCTGTGTCTTTTATTTGGATCATTTAGTCCATTCACATTTAAGGTTAATATTGTTATATGTGAACTTGATCCTGTCGTTATGATGTTCGCTGGTTATTTTGCTCACTAGTTGATGCAGTTTCTTCCTAGCATCAATGGACTTTACATTTTGACATGTTTTTGCAATGGCTGGTACCTGTTGTTCCTTTCCGTGTTTAGTGCTTCCTTCAGGGTCTCTTGTAGGGCAGGCCTGGTGGTGACAAAATCTCTAAGCATTTGCTTATCTGTAAAGGATTTTATTTCTCCTTCACTTATGAAACTTAGTTTGGCTGGATATGAAATTCTGGGTTGAAAATTCTTTTCTTTAAGAATGTTGAATATTGGCCCCCACTCTCTTCTGGCTTGTAGAGTTTCTGCTGAGAGATCTGCTGTTAGTCTGATAGGTTTCCCCTTGTGGGTAACCCGACCTTTCTCTCTGGCTGCCCTTAACATTTTTTCCTTCATTTCAACTTTGGTGAATCTGACAATTGTGTGTCTTGGAGTTGCTCTCCTCGTGGAGTATCTTTGTGGCATTCTCTGTATTTCCTGAATTTGAATGTTGGCCTGCCTTACTAGGTTGAGGAAGTTCTGCTGGATGATATCCTGCAGAGTGTTTTCCCACTTGGTTTCATTTTCCCCATCACTTTCAGGCACACCAATCAGATGTAGATTTGGTCTTTTCACATAATCCTATATTTCTTGGAGGCTTTGTTCATTTCTTTTTCCTCTTTTTTCTTTAGTCTTCTCTTCTCGCTTCATTTCATTCATTTTATCTTCAGTCGCTGATACTCTTTCTTCCAGTTGATTGAGTCGGTTATTGAAGCTTGTCCATTTGTCACGTAATTCTCATGTTATGGTTTTCATCTCTATCAGTTCTTTTAAGGTCTTCTCTATATTGATTATCCAGTTATTCATTCATCCGTTCTTTTTTCAAGGTTTTTAGTTTCTTTGCACTGGTTACGTAGTTCCTCCTTTAGCTCTGAGAAGTTTGATCAACTGAAGCCTTCTTCTCTCAACTCGTCAATGTCATTCACTCTCCCGCTTTGTTCCATTGCTGGTGATGAGCTGCGTTCCTTTGGAGAAGTAGATGCGCTCTTATTTTTTGAATTTCCATCTTTTCTACACTGCTTTTTCCCCATCTTTGTGGCTTTATCTGCCTTTGGTTTTTGATGATGGTGACGTACTGATGGGGTTTTCGTGTGGATGTCCTTTCTGTTTTTCAGTTTTCCTTCTAACAGTCAGGACCCTCAGCTGGAGGTCTGTTGGAGTTTGCTTGAGGTCCACTCCAGACCCTGTTTGCGTGGGTATCAGCAGCAGAGGCTGCAGAAGATAGAATATTGCTGAATAGTGAATGTTGCTGTCTGATTCTTTCTCTGGAAGCTTCGTCTCAGGGGTGTACCCTGCCGTGTGAGATGTGAGGTGTTGATCTGCTCCTAGTGGGGGATGTCTCTCAGTTAGGCTACTCAGGGGTCAGGGACCCACTTGAGCAGGCAGTCTGTCTGTTCTCAGATCTCAACCTCCATGCTGGGAGATCCACTGCTCTCTTCAAAGCTGTCAGACAGGGGTATTTACTTCTGCTGAGGTTTCTGCTGCTTTTTGTTTAGCTATGCCCTGTCCCCAGTGGAGGAGACTACAGAGGCAGGCCAGCCTCCTTGAGCTGTGGTGGGCTCCACCCAATTGGAGCTTCCAGGTGGCTTTGTTTACCTACTTAAGCCTCAGCAATGGCGAGCGCCCCTCCCCCAGCCTGGCTGCCACCTTGCAGTTAGATCTCAGACTGCTGTGCAAGCAATGAGGGAGGCTCCGTGGGCGTGGAACCCTCTGGGCCTGGTGTGGGATATAATCTCCTGGTGTGCCATTTGCTAAGACCCTTGGTAAAGCACAGTATTAGGGTGGGAGTTACCTGATTTTCCAGGTGTTGTGTGTCTCAATTTCGTTTGGCTAGGAAAAGAAATTCCCTTCCCCCTTGTGCTTCCCAGGTGAGGTGATGCCTCACCCTGCTTCAGCTCTCGCTGGTCGGGCTGCACCCACGGACCAGCACCAACTGTCCGACACGCCCCAGTGAGATGAACCTGGTACCTCAGTTGAAAATGCAGGAATCACCCATCTTCTGTGTCACTCACACTGGGAGCTGGAGGCTGGAGCTGTTCCTATTCAGCCCTCTTGGGTGCCCTCCCTGGTTTCCTTTCTTAAAAGCCTACAGACACAAAGCATGTAACATGCAAGCGAAAGTAGTGTTAAAAAAAGGGCACAGGTTTATCCTCAGTTGTCATTCCTGTCAGGTTAACTTAATTAACTTAATAAAACTTCCATAACAACAAATAACAAAACAAAACAATAATTAAGATCTGGGGCCATGATGCATGCCTGTAATCCCAGCTACTTGGGAGGTTGAGGTAAGAGGATCACTTGAGCCTGAAGTTAAAGCAGCTGTGCAGTATGATTGCACCTGTGAATAAGCACTATACTCCAGCCTGGGAAACATAGTGAGACCTCATCTCAAAATAATAAATAAAATAAGTAAAAAGAAAAAATTTAACAAACCAGAAACAGTAGGTAACAAAACAAGTCATATCTGATTAACATACATGTGTATGTGTCTCTAGGACTGTACAAATATTTGCGTTTGTTTGCAAGTTAAATAGGATAACTGCTTTGTTTCTACCTTTCTAGATGTTTGATGTTACAGAAGGAGCTCTTGGTACTGTGAGTCCCACCCACAATTTTGAACCCCCTCATTATGATGGCATAGAAGCACTAACCATTCAAGGGGATAACCTATTTAGCGGGTCTAGAGATAATGGAATCAAGAAATGGGACTTAACTCAAAAAGACCTTCTTCAGGTAATGCAGAACCTTTTCATGGTTTAGAGTGGGCATTTCAACATGATCCTGTAGCCTGTAGAAGAACTTGAAGAGGTTCTATGTTGATTTTTATCATTTATGGATAATATTAATCAGGCCTTTTTCTTAAAGAATGTTTCATCCTCCCCAGAGTTCTTCATTGGGAGAAGGGAAACATTCAACATTGAATAATACCTGCTAGATAAGAGAAGAGATGCTGATAAGAGTTGAAAGATCTAGGGTTGCTCCATGCATGTGTTTATTAAATAAAATCAGCCTGGGAGTAGTGCAGTTGCAGTTTGTCATTTTGTTTTGCTTTTGTTTTACGTACACATATTCCAAAGAGTTCCAAGTTTAGCTAAAGTCAAGAGTGATATAAATAATTCCTTATCTATAAGAGCATTTTCATGCATCTAAGGGTGGTGGTTCTCTCATTTCCTACAAAGTGATAATTGGGTTGAATAAATTCAAATATTGGTGTCTTTTCCTAATTCCCTGGAAAAGAAAGTAGTTAACAGATTAAATTCTTTTCAATTTCAAGTTTTTCCTTATATATACGTATATGTGGGTATGTATATGTAGTAGTTGCTTCCACTTTCCTGCTTGTAATCAGCAGATGAAAACCAAACAAACAAACATAAATATTAATAGGAAAAACTTGGCAATAGATGCATATACAGTGTTACATTAAAAAGCTTTTTAAAAATAAACATACAGTCATGATTATAATTTTATATTTTGCATATAAATACATTTATGCATGAAGTGTAGTCATATAGTCTAATCTTGTAATTATTGTTTACTCATCATAAAATATATAGATTACCTTTGGTCTTCTGCAGAAATCTTCAGGCCTCTATATTCTCTATTGAAAGTTTAAACTAGTGATATTATGAGCCAGTCCTTATAATCCACATACCAGGTTGCAGTTTTCAAACTTGCTTTATTTAATACATTTTGGAGAAAGGTAAGATATTTACTGCCCATGAAGAGGATATGATGCTCGAAAATTCTATATACTTTCAGGATCTTTTACATTCTGTAGATTATAGCCCTTAAATGCTGATAACAATGATGAAAATTAGTGAGGCAAGTTGGGAAGCAAATTACCCATTTATTTCTTTAAATCACTAAGAGTGATTGCATAGAAAGTAAACTTTATTCAGGCAATTCTGAATATTAAGTTTTGCAATAAAATGTTTTTCAGTTTATTTTCATGTGAAAATGTCAGTTTGGAAGCTCTCCTTAAGCTACTGATTTCATTTTTTTTCTTTTAGCAAGTTCCAAATGCACATAAGGATTGGGTCTGTGCCCTGGGAGTAGTGCCAGACCACCCAGTTTTGCTCAGTGGCTGCAGAGGGGGCATTTTGAAAGTCTGGAACATGGATACTTTTATGCCAGTTGGAGAGATGAAAGGTCATGATAGTCCTATCAATGCCATATGTGTTAATTCCACCCACATTTTTACTGCAGCTGAGTAAGTTTTCTTATATGATTTTTCTCTATATTGGTTGCTTTTGTTCGGATTTAATACATATGTTGTAAATATCTAGAAACATTGAATATGCAAAATCCTTATAATCATTCTAATGTCTGTTTTAAGATGTCTTACTTATATTTTCTGATGTACACTGTGGGCACTGAATTTAGGCACCCCAGGTTACATGACAATACTGTTACTCCTGTATAGCACTCTGTTTATTTTAGGAAGTGAGCTGTCACATGTTTCCTTGATGGTTTTGACTTTTAGAAAATAATGACTAATTTCTAAAGATTTTTATTTTCAGAAAGGCAACAAATTTGCCATTCTTCATATTTGGAACAAATTATTTAAAAACTCTCTCTGCTTCCTCCTCCCTTTAAAGTATAAGTATGTAGTAATAACATCTGCTTCCACCCACTTGTGGATGACTGGATTGATTGACTCATTTGTTCATTCACAGTGAATCTCCTAAGTGCTGGGAATTGTTCCAGACTCCTGGAAACAGAGCAGTGAGCAAAACAGATTCCAAACCCAGTCTATATTCTTATGAGAAGAAATGGAAAATACATTAAGTAGAATGTGTTAGATGGTGACAAGTGCAATGGTGAAAAATAAAAGAGAGAAAGGGGATGGGATTTTCCTAGGGCAGGGTTACAAAATAGGGTGGTCAGTGAAGGCCTCATGGAAAAAGTGACATTTAAGATACTTGAAGGAGGTAGAAAGATGTTGTGACCGTAAAATGACAGTTTATATATATAAATGACATTATATATAGTACACATATATGTACTTTGAAAAGGAAAAGTGTATGTATTATATAATGTGAAGTATAGGTCTCATTCAAATAAAATGTAATTTCTTGTGAATATCTATCTAAAACACCTCCCAATTTTGTTTGTGTACCATTTATATCTATTTAATTTGAGCACTGACTTTATTCAAGGTGTCCCAAATGCATGAATACCCTGATTTTATTTTGAAGACTTTATTTCTGTGTCATTTCTTTGGATTTGTGCAGTTTCCATTGAATTTCTCTTTTCATTTAGATTTACTTTCATCTTGAAGGTGCATCAGAGCCGATTTATTTTGTTTTTCTAAAGTTCTTACCTTTGATGCTTCATCGATGCTATTTCCAAGATGCATTACTTTCTGAAAAGTCACCACTTTTGCTTACTTCCTTGGAAACTTGTTGTGTCCTTGAAAATTTACCGGCTGTATCTCACATTGACTGTGGGACACCCAATACAAAACTTACTATTGTGTATCAGTGAGGCCTGGGGATCAGCATGTAATATAATTATACTTACTTATCTTCCAGGATATGGTCTCAGTTTTGAAGAGCTAAACTTTTTTTTTTTAAAACTTTATTTTAGGTTCAGGGGTACATGTGCAGGTTTTTTTATATGGGTAAACTTGTGTCACCAGTGTTTGTGGTTCAGATTATTTCATCACCCATGTGCTAAGCCCAGTACCCAATAGTTATTTTTTTCTACTCCTCTCCCTCCTGCCACCCTCCACCCTCAAGTAGGCCCCAGTGTCTGTTGTTGCCTTTTTTGTGTCTATGAGTTCTCATCATTTAGCTTCCATTTATAAGAGAGAACATGTGATATTTGGTTCTCTGTTTCTTCATTTGTTTGCTAAGGATAATGGTCTCCAGCTCCATCCATGTACCCACAAAATATGTGATCTCATTTATTTTTATGGCTGCATAGTATTCCATGGTATATATGTACCACATTTTCTTTATCCAATCTGCCATTGATGGGCTTTTAGGTTGATTCCATGTCTTTGCTATTGTGAATAGTGCTGTTATGAACATTTGTGTACATGTATCTTTATGGTAGAATGATTTATATTTCTCTGGTATACACCCAGTAATGAGATTGCTGAGTCAAGTTGTAGTTCTGTTTTTAGCTCTTTCAGGAATTGCCACACTGCTTTCCACAATGGTTGAACTGATTTATACGCCCACTAACCAGTATATAAGTGTTCCCTTTTTCCACAACCTTGTCGACATCTGTTATTTTTGACTTTTTAATAGTAGCATTTTTGACTGGTGTGAGATGGTGTATCATTGTGGTTTTGATTTGCATTTCTTTAATAATCTTGAGCTTTTTTTCATATTCTAGTTAGCAGCATCTATGTATTCCTTAGAAAAGGGTCTGTTCATGTCCCTTTCCCACTTTTAAATGGGTTGATTGTTTTTTTCCTTGTAAATTTGTTTAAGTTCTTAAGATGCTGGATATTAGATCTTTGTCAGATTCATAGTTTGCAAATATTGTCTCCCATTCTGTAAGTTCTCTGTTTACTCTATTGATAGTTTCTTTTGCTGTGCAGATGAAGAGCTAAACTTTTTCTCAGTTTACTCAGTGTATATCACATGCAAATATGTCTACTACATGTTTTCAAAATCACGGGAAAATAACCAAGAAAATCAGAAGGACTTTTAAAAAATTAGTTCTACTTATTTGTTATTTAACAAATATTTATATAGTGCTTACTATGTGCGAGGCATTGTTCTAAGTGCTTTGCAGACATTAACTCATTTAGTCCTTAGAATAACTCTAGAAGTTAAGTATTATTATTATAATCTCTATTTTACAAGTAGGAAAACTGAGGCACTTTATAACTTACATAGATAATTTCATCATACCTGTCATTTATGGATCTGATATCATTGATTTTTCTCTTAATTATTGGTGTCATTGTCTTCTGCTGCTTTTCATGTCAAGTAATATTTTATTAAATGTTAGACATTGTAATATTTTGAGTATCTCAATTTTGTCGTACTTTGTATTCCTTTAAGGAGTATCAGGCTTTGTTTATCAGGCAATTGGATTACTTGTGGTTCAGTTTTAAGTTTTTAACACTTGTTTTTAACCTTTGTTAGGTAGGTCTAGAGTAGCCATTACTCTGGGGTTAGTTGGCTGTCCTATGAAAGTTTAACTCTTCCTGCAATTCTACTGAAGGTACCAGGTGTTCAGTGGTATCTCTCTACTATACCTGGTCAGAAATTGAACATCTCATAGCCCTCTATGAACTCTGGGAGGTTTTCAATATATAGCTCCCTGGTAGCTGTTTGTTGTCTGACCTTATCGTTGCACTCTACTCATGTGCAACTTAACATTCAGTCAAAGACTTTAGGAGACCCCATGTAGATTTGTAGAGTTCTTTCTCTGCATAGATCTCTCCTCTTCTCTACTTCCTGGATTTTGTTTTCTGTCTCTTCAACTAAGTGCTCCTGTGATTCTCTGCTTGGGTTTCCTCTCCCTTTGCTGTGGTATGCAAAATGCTTCCAGGCAGACAGCCGGGGCTATCACACAGTATCTTCTTTGTTTCCCTTTTCTCCAGGATCACAGCCTCGCATTGCCTGTTGCCCAATGTCTGAAAACAGCTGCTCCATAAATTTTGTCAAGTTTTCTCTTTGTTTACAATAGGGGGGTTAACCATGGCTAGTAGTGGAAATTTAATCATCTCAAACTTAACATATCCAAAATTGAACTCCTAACCTTTTCAAGAAACCTACTCATTCTACAACCTTCTCCATCACAGTTGATGGCTTCCCTGACATTTCTGTGCTCAGGACAGAACCTTTCATTCCTCCCCTTCTTTTGTACTTCGTATCTAATCCATCACCAAGTCCTGTTAGTTCTACCTTTAAATTATGTCTAGAATCTAACCACTTCTTACCACATCCTCTACTTCTTCACCAGACTTAATCACCATCAGCTCTTAGATTACTATAATAGCCTTCTAAATAAAGTCCTTTGCTCATATGTAGTCTACACTCAACACAAAATCTAGAATGATCCTTTAAAAGCATAAGTTAGATCATATTCCTTCTCTATTCAAAACCCTACAGTCGTCCTCCATTTCACTTAGAGTTGAGTCCATACTTGATCTTGCCCTCTGAACATCTGTTTTCACCCTTGCCATATCATCTGGTACCCTCTGGCTTATCCTTTTCTTGCAACCCCAATAACCTCTTTGCTGGTCCTTGAACATTCCAAAGCCACTCCTGCCTGAGGGCATTTGCCCCAGCTGCTCTTTTGGCCTGGAATGTTTTTCTCTCAAATGTCCTGACCCTGCAAGTCTTTCTTCCTCCGTAAAAGTATCCTGGCCATTTTATTTAAAATTGTAATCTCTCCTATCGCCTAGCACTCCTGGTCCCCTTGGCTGTTCTCTCCTTTTTTTTTTACCCCTGTGGCACTAATCACCTTCTAATATACTCTATAGTTTAATCATTTATTATGGTTTATTGTCTGTCTCCTTTTGCTAGAATACATGATCTACAAAGGCAAAAGGTTTGAGCTTTTAAATTTTATTTTTGTTTTTTTAAAGCAGCATATCCTGGCAAGGCGCAGTGGTTCACGCCTCTAATCCCAGCACTTTGGGAGGGCGAGGCGGGCGGATCACGAGGTCAGGAGATCGAGACCATCCTGGCTAACACGTCTCTGCTAAAAATACAAAAAAATTAGCTGGGCGTGGTGGCAGGCACCTGTAGTCCCAGTTACTCGAGAGGCTGAGGCTGGAGAATGGTGTGAACCCGGGAGGCAGAGCTTGCAGTGAGCAGAGATCGAGTCACTGCACTCCAGCCTAGGTGACAGAACAAGACTCTGTTTAAAAAAAAAAAAAAAAAAAGGCACATCCCAAGCACTTAGAATGCTTTAAAAAAAAAAAAGTCATATCCCAGGGTGGGTGCAGTTGCTCATGCCTGTAATCCCAGCACTTTTGGGAGGCTGAGGCAGGTGGATCATGAGGTCAAGAGATCAAGACTGGCCAACATGGTGAAACCCCGTCTGTACTAAAAATGCAAAAAAATTAGCTAGGCATAGTGGCATATGCCTATAGTCCCAGCTGCTCAGGAGGCTGAGGCAGGAGAATCGCTTGAACCCAGGGGGCGGAGGTTGCGCAGAGGAGCTGAGATCGTGCCACTGCATTCCAACCTGGCAACAGAGTGAGATTTTGTCAAGAAAAAGAAAGAAAGAAAGAGAGAGAGAAAGGAAGGAAGGAAGGAAGGAAGGAAGGAAGGAAGGAAGGAAGGAAGGAAGGAAGGAAGGAAGGAAGGAGAAAAAGAAGAAGGAAGGAAGGAAGGAAGGAAGGAAGGAAGGAAGGAAGGAAGGAAGGAAGGAAGGAAAGAATATCCCAAGCATACTTGGAATGTAGCAGGTTCTCAGTAAACATTTGTTGAGTAAATGGTTAAATGAATAAATGCAATGCTTGAATGGGTGGATAAATGAAAATATTCCATTGCTGTTATCAATGTATGTGTGCTGTGTGGGATGGTGAGAAGATAACTGATTAAAATCTAGAAAGCCCGGGTTCTAGAAAACCTTTGCTGTGTTACATTGGCACTCCACTAAACCTTTTTCCCTTGGGATGGAATACATAATCTCTGAAGTGCATTTAAACTATTAAATTCCATTGAAACTCTTATTATTATTATTTTTACTTTGGGTTAATCAGGAAATTGGAAAAAGAAACATTTCTGTAAGCCATGAGAGATATGTTAAGAAATGTGATTGTCTAATGACAGTATTCACCTGTGAGGGCAACAGAAACATGTTTTCTCAGAAATACTTTTTATAAAAAATTTAAATTTCAATTAATAATAACTGTGTATATTTACAGGGCATCAGAATTCCATTTAATCTTCTACATTCTGTGCCAGGTGGAGTATTAGTTCACTTCTCAATAGCCTGTTGCTTTTTCTGTAGGCTTGTTTGCTGAGTTTACCTAAAGATATTTCTTCGTGACTTTGCCATATTCACTAACTCCCTAGAAATCCTGCCCCTGCTTTCTCCCTGCCTAGAAGCCTCACTGTGACCTGCAGGCTGTTTTGCCTCAAGACTTCTGACACTATGTCAGATCACATGCTGTTCTTTGAAATAATGAGTGCAGATCCAGTGTTAAAGAGATAAGGCTCTGGAGCCAGACTGCCTGGATTCACATCTCAGCTGTGTCACTTACTTGTGTTCTGGGCCTCAATTAGCTCTTCAATAAAAAGGGGATTATAGCAGTAGCTATTGCTAATGGTAATTAAAGGGAATTAAATGTATGTTAACATAGGTAAAGGGCACCTGGTAACAATGCCTGGTTCATAGTAAGTCCTTGATAATATAAGCTGTTATCATTATTTGCTATATAAATGAGACAATGCATATTTGTACTTGCATTTCTTGAAGACCTATGTAGAAAATATTTCCATGATAAGTAATTATAAGAGCTATTTCTTTATCTTTCTGCATTTGTTCATATATCCATGTTATTTATTTTTTTGTAGTGATCGAACTGTGAGAATTTGGAAGGCTCGCAATTTGCAAGATGGTCAGATCTCTGACACAGGAGATCTGGGGGAAGATACTGCCAGTAATTAAACATGAGTGAAGATAAGTTGTAAACTGAATGCTGTGATAATACTCTGTATTCTTTATGGAAAATTTCCTGCACTTATTAGGCAAAGCGTATGAATGGGATTAACTGGAAAATATATCTGAATTCAACTGCTGACTATAAATTATATTCTAATAAAATTGTGTACTATCTTGTGTGCTTAGTTTTAAGATCAACCAATAGATATATATCCTACAATTGATATATTGCTTTATTCGCACTTTTATTGTAGCTGAATTTTTGTGCCTATCTATAAAACACACCTTCAAATTATTTGAATTACAAGACATCTGCTTTTGTGACAGTCAGAAAACACACCTGGCATACAATGCAACCCACTGTTAACTCATTCATATAGTTTATTCAAGTGATTTATGTATTTAAACATATTGAAAATGTTAGTCAAATTGTGGTTTACTTGTCAGGTATTTTTATCAGTCTGTAGAGAGTTCCCAAATTTCAAAGCTCTTTTAATGTAATGGACAAAAATAAGATATGCGAATATTATTGATGAATTTTCATAAGGTGGAATTGATCTTAATCTACTAATAAAGAAGGATAAACAGTTTGTGTTAAATGTTGGCATTTACTTGTATTGACCAAAGTTTTGCAGCTCTACTATATTCTGTGCTCAGGACTAAAATGCTGTTAAATTGTTGGTTTTTTTTTTTTTTTTTCAGTGCTGTGCATATATTCTGTGATGGGAAACGTTGATGTCCTAACAGAAATATATTTTGATCTATTTTCCTATGGAGTTGTTTCTATTATCACCATTTAATTTTGTTTTTATTTAATAGTAGTATTTCCTTCCCTTTTATCTAATTTTTTTATATGCTGCTAAATATATTTTAAATACACTATGTTTGCAAACCTTGGTAGCTATGGTGAGAACTACTATCATCTGTGGTGGGAAAAGCTATGTAAATAGGTAGATTGTATAGAGAGACTATCTTGTGTTGTGCCTGTATGAATTTTTAAAAGCTGTTGATTGGATTTTGCAAAAGGATGTATAATATTTCTGTCTGCCTAGAATATTAATTTGTAAATTCTGCAAGTTTAATTTTTATGTGGATGGTATAACATTTGAAAATATTGTCTTACATGATTTTTTTCCCCTGAAAATATTTGCTTGTAAATGAAAACTTAGCTACGGCTTAAATAAACATGTTGCTATGAAATTATTTTTACTGTATTGTTCTTTTTCCAAATTTCAAGAGAATGGCCAGTCTTTGTAAAACTTTGTTTTATCTTTGTGTGATAGAAGAAAAGGCATGTTTTTGGTTATCTGGCAATCCGTATGCATTCCTTTCTTTGCTTACTAGATGTGAAATATTCTTGAGAATTTTAAACAGTAACCTAATCTTGATGAACCGTGGAACCTCACTATTTAAAGCAATTAAGTTCAACTATGTAATTTAGGAATTTGAACATGCATGATAAAACAAAACAAAAAAAATCCTGTAAACATTAAGATAGTGGTAACCTTGTTTTCTAGAGAAGAGAAGGGGTGGCTGGTGACTAGCAGGTGTCACAGCAAGTGAGTTGGGAGGGTAGGGAGAGTGCTTCTGGGGTCCTAGCAATGTTGTAATTTTTGACCTGGGTCCTAAACATAAGCATTCACTTTCTACATACATATTAAACTGTAAGTATATTTCTCTATCGTATTTTATGTATGTGTATATGTTCTAAGTTTCATAGCAAAATAATTTTTGAAAAAAGTTTTAAGGAATATATTTTCCTATAAGGACAAAACTCCGCTCCTTTGTAATTTTGCCTCCTTCCCTGAAAGAAGGTACCATGCCAAGATCTGAAAGAGACTTCAAGACTATTTTAATTTCAAGTCTCTTGCAGTGTTTCTTTTTTGCAGGACTATTGCTCAATAATTCATTAGTTTGATCATTGACTTATTCAATGGATGTTTAGTGAGCATACACATTGCCAAGTATTGGGGGTGAAAAAATAACAAAACTGAGAGACACTTGCCCTCTGAGTAGAGTGAGATAATAAAACCAGTATTTACATAATAGCTTGGTAAGTGCTCGGATAAAGTCCAGGGTGCTTTAGCACCTATTAGAGGTATCCAAACTTCACTGCAAATCCAATGAGAGGTCCTGAGCACTGTGTTTGGTTGTGCAAAATACAAAGTTCAGTGTCTAATTCTACCTTTTAAAATGCTGGAGGCTCAGCTAGTGTGGATCTGATTTAAGAAATTCAAAAGCATATGTAAAGGAGGCAGCCTTTAAAAAATTTACATATTGAAACGTGTTAACCCCTAAAGATCCCATTCAGAAATGTTAAAATAAGTATTAAAGCAGTGAGATAGTGCCTGTAAGATTTAAAATGGATTACTCCACACTAGGTATTAAATATATGTTTGTTCCCCCCCACACACAGAATAGCCTCTTTTTTTTTTTTTTTTTTTTTTAGAAGGTATGTTTCTGGTTTTAAATTCAAATCTCTAAAAGTTAGCAAGAAATAATTACAAGATTTTGCATATTAATTCAACTCTACCTTACAGGCTCACATTTATTATTTAACTCTCAGGTGACGTGGAGTCTTTCATAAAAATTTACATTAAAATAATCAACAAGCCAACAACTTGTTTCATGCTGCTATTTGCTACTTTTCCCAAGTGTTTCCCATACCTTAACTCAAAATGGTTTCAAATTCTGTTTTCAACCTCATAATAGGTTATTTTTCTGCTTTGTTATTGGGGATTTTATTTGCCAACCACTGTGCAGATGCTAATGGCTGGGATTTTGTATTTATATTATATATAAATACAAAATCTACAGATTGCTGTGTATGAGCATCAGTATACAAAAATAAGAGTTGTCTATCCTTTCAGTTTTTAACTATAGCAAGATGCTTAACCACTTTTAAAATATGCTGCCATTAATCTCTCCTTTTATTTTTTAATATTTTGATGAGGATAATAGTTATAATAGCCAACATTTATTGAGCATTTACTTTCCACTTTTGTTTGACTGGACATCCCCTAAAGTAGGGGAATCTAAAATGCCTTCTCCCAAGTTTGGAGATGTTTAATTGTGAATAAATAGTATGCATCCTATAATTGATGAAATATAGTACTACATATTGCGGGGGTTTCTGCCAAACAGATAAAAATAGTGACAAATGTTGTCTATATCATATATGGTAGATAACATGATTCCAAACTACTTCTAATATGCTTTAGTGTATGTTAGATTTAGGAAAAGCAAAGACCACATTTCCCAGACTTGCTTCCAACTGTGTCCCACATTTAACCTGCCTTACACCAAACATATAAATCCAGGCAAGAGGTAGAGTGAGGAGGAACCAGTGTTTTTGCAGCACAATTTTAGAAGCTTTTTTTTTTCCAGTGGCAACAGTGACAGTGTCCCAGCTGGCTAGTAGCTGTGGGTGCTGTGAGACCAGGCATAAGTAGGTCTTTTTGTTGGCACTCAGCTGAGCTGCTGGTCTTGGAGTCAACAGGGGAGAGGGGCAGTGGCTCCCTAGTTCCCCATCATCCTGACTGTGGTGGAAGCACTTATTTGATAGACTAATTCTGGGAGATAACCTAGCACTTGCTTCTCTGGTTCTAAACATTTTGTAAGCACCCATTTTCCTATGCTAAATTCCTTCCTGCTTAAACCAACTGCAGTTTTTTCTGTGTTTGCAATTGAATTGTAAAAGATCTACTATCCCTTTTTATTTGTAACCTATGTTTTAAGATATGTCTTCCATTTATTTTTTCCAGACTCTAAGTTAGTTCTCAAAAATGAGCATCCTCTTTTCTCATTAATCTATGTAGTTGTTTTCACTTGGAAATCAATACTTTTCAGTTGTCTGGAGTCTTCCTATGTTAGAATAGAATCTCGTTAAGTACTATGATTCTTTATGAAAGTCATTGTCTTCGCTCTTCTCTGGCAGGTCTATGTTCCAGAGCCCCCAGGAATTATTCTGCTTTGTCCTTCATCCTCCAGTTGCTCAGTTCTTCATAGGTGTGCTGTGTGGGTTTTGTTTGTTTGTTTGTTTTGTTTTGTTTTTCCCCTACTTATAGTTCTGTTTACCCTGAGTGGTTGGGGCTGGCTGGTGCTAGGAGCATATAGTACTCTACTCTGATAGGTCTGCAATTTACAGCAAATTGTCAGTTCTCTATTGATGCCCCGGGAAATCCCTTCTGCTCTTTCTTGTCTCCCAATCTGTAGGTGTCAGCTTTCTCCAGTACGTGCAGCTGCCTCAGAGTTCTGCTGGGCCTGCAAGACTTCGCACACCCTCTCAGGACAGCAGGCATTCAGAGATGCCACTGTTTCTTAAAGGTATCCACAGTGCTGCTGTCTCTGACCACCCTATTAGACAGGCTCCTCGGGTTTTTGGCCCTGTCCAGTGTTTTATTCAGGAGAGTTGGAGTGCAGAGATCATAGATAACATTTTCATGCTTCCTCACTCATGGCAACCATTTAACGCCATCACTGGAAAATATGCAACAAATAAAAACTGAGTGATAAGAAACCTAATTTCAGTTAGGACTGCATTCACCTGCATGTACCAGGAACCTGATTAGGGTGTGTGTTATCCTCTGACTGGATTTTAGGCAGTTTTTATAATTAGGAGTCTCTACCAGAGGTAGGCAACTAGGGGTGTCTTCTACAAGCCTCCAGAAAGACAGGAAGTGGCTGAGAAATTTAGTAATGTAATTTTAATCTGCTTTGGCCGTTAACTGAAGGATCCTAAAACAAGGTTGGTGCAAAAGTAATTGCAGTTTTTGGACAATAAATTTTATTTTATTTTATTATTTTTTTAAAATATTTATTTATTTTTTATTATTATATTTTAAGTTCTAGGGTACATGTGCATAACGTGCAGGTTTGTTACATATGTATACTTGTGCCATGTTGCTGTGCTGCACCCATCAACTCGTCAGCACCCATCAACTCGTCATTTACATCAGGTATAACTCCCAATGCAATCCCTCCCCCCTACTCCCTCCCCATGATAGGCCCCGGTGTGTGATGTTCCCCTTCCCGAGTCCAAGTGATCTCATTGTTCAGTTCCCACCTATGAGTGAGAACATGCGGTGTTTGGTTTTGTGTTCTTGTGAAAGTTTGCTAAGAATGATGGTTTCCAGCTGCATCCATGTCCCTACAAAGGACACAAACTCATCTTTTTTATGGCTGCATAGTATTCCATGGTGTATATGTGCCACATTTTCTTAATCCAGTCTGTCACTGATGGACATTTGGGTTGATTCCAAGTCTTTGCTATTGTGAATAGTGCCGCAATAAACATACGTGTGCATGTGTCTTTATAGCAGCATGATTTATAATCCTTTGGGTATATACCCAGTAATGGGATGGCTGGGTCATATGGTACATCTAGTTCTAGATCCTTGAGGAATCGCCATACTGTTTTCCATAATGGTTGAACTAGTTTACAATCCCACCAACAGTGTAAAAGTGTTCCTATTTCTCCACATCCTCTCCAGCACCTGTTGTTTCCTGACTTTTTAATGATCGCCATTCTAACTGGTGTGAGATGGTATCTCATTGTGGTTTTGATTTTCATTTCTCTGATGGCCAGTGATGATGAGCATTTTTTCATGTGTCTGTTGGCTGTATGAATGTCTTCTTTTGAGAAGTGTCTGTTCATATCCTTTGCCCACTTTTTGATGGGGTTGTTTTTTTCTTGTAAATTTCTTTGAGTTCTTTTAAATCATGATAACTAAACTCAAACGCATTTATTAATTACAAAAAATAGGAACCATTACAATAAACACATTGTTTGCCAATGAGAAATAAGTTCATTTATTCCTGTAGCATAAAAATCTGTGCTTCAGTATTCTTCAAACTCTTGGAAAGAATTTTCTACATTCTGCTCGTTGTGGAAGGGTTTTCCCTGCAAAAACTTATCGAGATGCTTGAAGAGCGGTAGTTGGTTGGTGAGAGGTCAGGTGAATACGGCAGATGAGGCAAAACTTCACAGCCCAATTTGTTCAACTTTTAAAGCATTGGTTGTGTGATATGTGGTTGGGCATTGCTGTGGAGAAGAATTGGGCCCTTTCTATTGACCAATGCTGGCTGCAGGCACTACAGTTTTCGGTGTGTCTCATTGATTTGCTGAATGGTTTCACCAGAATTCAGAAAGCTGTAGAGGATCAGACTGGCAGCAGACTACCAAACAGTGACCATGAACTTTTTTTGGTGCAAGTTTGGCTTTGGAAAGTGCTTTGGAGCTTCTCAGTTCAATACTGGGCTGGTCATCGCCAGTTGTCATATAAAATCCACTTTTTGACGCACATCACAATCTGGTTGAGAAATTGTTCATTGTTCTTGCGTAGAATAAGAAGACTGCATTTCAAAACAATAATTTTTTAATTTTTGCTAAGCTCATGAGGCACCCACTTATTGAGCTTTTTCACCTTTCCAGCATGCTTCAAATGCCGAATGACTGTAGAATGGTCGATGTTGAGTTCTTCGGCAACTTCTCCTGTAGTTATTAAGAGGATGGGCTTCCATGATTGCTCTCAGTTGGTCATTGTCAACTTCTGATAGCTGGCCACTACATACCTCATCTTCAAGGCTCTCGTTTCCTTTGCAAAACTTCTTGAACCACCGCTGCACTGTATGTTTGTTAGCAGTTCCTGGGCCAAAAGCATGGTTGATGTTGTGAGTTGTCTCTGCTGTTTTACAATCCATTTTGAAATCAAATAAGAAAATCAACCGAGTTTACTTTTTGTCTGACATCATTTCCATAGTTTAAAATAAGCATAAGGTAAATAGCAAGTAATAAGTCATTAGCAAAAAAAAAAAAAAAACATAAAGTGAGAAATGCACATTAAAATGATGTATAACATAACCACATTTATTTAAGAATGTATTCCAATATCAAATGGCACATTCCAACAATACAAAAAAACCACAACTGCTTTTGCACTCACCTAATACTTCACTTCTTATCTGAGGAGAGCCATATCCCAGTCTATTCCTACATCCTTTTCCCTATACCTTCCTTTCCTATCTTTTTTTTCTTTCTTTCTTTCTTTTACTTTTGGAAAGATGTGTGTTGATTGTTGTCAGGGAATCCCCCACAGACAAAAAAAACTCCATGAGAATTATCCTGCCACATGGGTGGAGGAGATTTTAATTGTTTGAGACAGCTCAGCACCAAACAAGGAATCAGGAGGACTCTGTAGTATATGTGGCAAAGATGTCTAATTTCTCCCTCTACCAGTCCTCCTTTTCCTTTTAGTAATAGAAGCCTGTGGATTCTAGCTGAGCACTTGCTGCCTAGCCAGAGATGACATTTTCCCCCCATCTCGTAGTTGACCACGACTGTGTGCTATTGTTCTGGCCATGAGATTGATGTGGAAGTAATGTATGCAATCTCTGGTCCTACTTTAAAAAAAAAAAAAAGTGCTTGGCCTTTACTTTCTCTTTCCCCTTTGCACTGACTGGGATATGGAAGTGGTGATGATGAACCAGCCATCACAGTGCCGATGAGGACAACATCTGGCTGATGTTAGAACAACATGATAGAAGGAACTCGAGACCCTGTGTGGCCTGGTGAAACAGAAATTCCTCCCTGTCCTGGAGGAATCAAACTTGAAGGTCAGCAAAGTTTTTTTATGTAAAGGGCCAAATAATAAATAATTCAGGCTTCGTAGGTCACATATTGTCCCCGTCATACATCCTTGTTTTTACAACCATTTCAATATGTAAAAATCATTCTCACCCTGAGGACTGTACAGAAAGTCTGGCACCAAATTTGGCTCACAGGTTACAATTTTGTTGACTCCTGCTGTGGATAATGTTACCTGGGAGAGAGATAACATCTATCTGTTCTGAGCCACTGAATTGTAAGATCCTTTGTTTCAGCACTCTTACAAATATGGCATATAGCCATGCAGTTAATGATTTATAACAAAATATATTCTAGGAAAGATTTTCCACAGAGAGGGAGTGGATCTCTCCTGGACGGCAAAACCCAGACATATAAAACATCCCTCGTCTTCAGAGCTGTCATGTACTGCACAACTCAATAAGGTACCACTCACCTTTCAGACATTGTACATTTATACATCTGTTACAAGTTTAAGGCAGATGGCAGTAAATCATCTTGTACTGAAAGATATAAAAAACACAATGACAGATTTTCAGCCTATGGAAGTAAACAGTGTATTCAGAAAGGTGGTTTCTCTGAACAGTAGTCTCTGATAGTGAACTCTTTGATCTCCATTGCCTAAGGTTAAAACAGTCCCCATTAAGTAAGTTTAGTTAAAAAATAATGAATTTCTTCCCTTAAAAATATAAGTTGCTTAGGAAACTCCAGCTTCATGTAATTTTTTAATTAGAAATTCCAAATTTTAAATGCCACAATATTTTGTATCACAGATGCCTCTCTAAAAATAAATTTACATGATGAGACCTTGTCTCTAAAAAATAAAAATAAATAAAAATAAAAATAAGCTATTTTAAAAACTAGTTATTTAAAATGAACAATGTGGACAAGATATACTAACAGTTTCTCTGGGACTGATCACCCATTATTCCATGAATAATAGAAATTTCTGATACGAATGTTGCTTAATAGAGATTTTCCTATGTTATCTCTGCGGTTCTAGTGGGTGGCAAAGGCAGCCATCCAGGTAGGGCACTGTAAAGGCGTGGCCTTAGTCATTTACACTAGGACAATAAGAGACCCTCTACAAGTGTGTACCTGGATAATGTGTAATGGCTGCTCTTGATGCCTTCTCCACTCACACTTCATTGCAAAAAATTGAATGAAATCCAAGTATAAAAGGCATAAAGGACACAAATCTGGATCTAGTAGCTATTTGCCAACTTTTTGGATTTCTTAGCACCTTTGAACAGCTTTCTGTGTTAGGGGTACGTTCACCTTATGAATTCCGCGTCTCACTCCAGATGTCCGTTTTGCTCATTTCCCCACCTTCCCTTGTGGCCAGGATGGCAGGTGACTCAGCCCATTAAAACTACAGGCAACAGACTTTGAATTGGAAGCTAGTGACACAAATATTGGCACCTCACTGAATCCCTTTGATGGGGATGGTAAGAGCTAAGGCCTATTTCTTCATGGAAGCAGTGGCAGTTTGAGTGTCAGGATCCATGCTGCAAACCATGGAGTCTGTGCCTAGTGGAGGAAGAAGCAACCAGTTATGTGGTATGATTTTGGACATTGTTCCTGGTTGTCTACCCCCTCCAAAGCTTTCTCTGGCCATTCAGGAATTGTACACGTTAACTAACAATCTCCAGTAAATTCCTTTTCTGATTGAACCAGTGGAGTTGGTTACTGTTATTTGTAGCTATGTCAAAGGATGAGGATCTGCTGGAAACTGAATTACCACTTCCTGGAAGTGGCACAGATATCAGCATTGTAAACAAATGACTCTAATAGATCATTCTCCTATTTCTGACACTTTCACTTTAAACATCTCCCTAGATTAAAGCAGATTTCTCTATTTCATGCTTCTATTAAAGGACCACAGAAGAATCTCCAGAAGGGGTCTGAGATTCCAGGTCCTTACATAATATTCTTTTATCTCATGGATTATTAATATGACTATTTTCCTTAGGCAAGGCATTTCAGTGTTATTGTGTTCCTCTTTGATGACCAGCTGCTTGAACTGAAAATAATTGCATCTGCAATCCTTTGCTTAAACTGCCTTTACTTAGTATTGTTGCTTTTTTCCTCTATTTGATATTCAGTTTTCTATAAATAGGTTAGGAAAAACGTGTCCTTTTGTATTCCAAATAAGGCAAAGGTTGTAATTGGATTTCTCTGAGCCCATCGTTTCTGCCTTAAGGAAAGTATTATATAGGATGGGAGCACTCCCTCTGTTTACTGGAGTATGATCTGTTAGTCTCTGCAGGAGCTGGCTGCAGAGTGGGAATGAGAAATGGCCAACCACCCCCATCACCAAGTGAGCATTAACATCTTGAATAATTAAAGATTCCCACCTTCAGGTAGAAGGCTGAAAAAAGAGTGGGTAATATCTAGTAACTATTATGCATTGCATTTGATATGGAATAACCAACATGTAAGAACTGTTTGGCTGGTCTCTATCTCTTGGTATCCTGAAAAGTTTCTTATACAATAAAAAATTAAAGTACAATTTAACCTGAAGAGAAGTTGTAGTCTCAAATTGGGAAGACCCTCAGACACAAACACACATTCTATTTTTCTCAAACTCCAGTTTAGGAGTTCATTCTACCCTACATAGTCCATGTGATTCAAAGAAACCCCATAACTAGTCCTGATTAGTCTAAGCCAGTGGTTCTCATTTTAGAACGCACCAATCAGAGTTACCTAGCGGGGTTCTTACAACACAGATCACCTGGTCCTAACTTCAGAGTTTCTGGTTCACAAGAATTTGCATTTCAAACAAGTTCCCAGATGACACTGGGGCAACATTTGAGAACGCTTTGAAAACCACTGGTCTAAGTTGATTCTATTCCCTTTTGTAATGGTTCAGGAACCTGGTTAAGGAACAGAGGTTTTGATCAATTGAAATCCAACATCTCCCTGGCAATGGTTATTTGTCTAGGTTTGGAATCCTGACCTAGCTCTTGGCCTGTATGAGAAGAAGTGTTATTATACTATGACCAGGAGAAGCCCACTGCACACTCCCACTGGACGGATTTAGCAAGCCTATAGTTCCAGCTGCTACTGGAAGTCATCTTTGACCACAAAGGAATCCATCTTTGGAATGATTACAATGGTAGGGATGTCAGAGCAGGCTAACCCCAAGTCTGCCCAAACTTGGGATGCCTCATTATGTGAGATGATAAATACTCTTCTTGGTAAGCATGTCTAGGCTGGGGTTTCTTTCCCAGCCCTCGAAAGCCCTCTAATGGACTCAGTTACCCACGAGAGATGTGCCTATATGTGCAGTTCAATAAGAGACAGTTTGAAGAAATGTGAGGAGTGGGTCAAATAGTAGTTTTCTTGCAAGTACTTTGGTTGAAAATCCTAGACTTGCTTTCATCTACCCTTATCTTAGAAAAACAGAAAACTAAAAGTTGTTCTCTTTCTTTCTGTCTGGGGGAGTGATGTTTAGATTTCAGTTTAGAGAGGTAGTAGTAAGGAATAAAAATATGAAGGACAGAGAGAGAAAGAGAATTCCAGACAGAGGAATGAGCAATCAATCAGGAGCCAGATAATAATAAACCTGTCTGCTGAGTTAAGGAATTTGAACTTTGTTTCTCCATGGTGAAGTCAAGAAAGACTTCTAAAGACGGCTGTGACAAGTTACTCTGGTGGTAATGGATTGAAACAGACAGATATTGTACACAGGAATGCTTATAGGACGCTGCAAGAATAGTCTAGGTTGGATGTTTTAAGGGTATGAAGTAGGGCAGCAACCCCGAAAATGAAGAGGAAACTCGTGGATGTGAGACAGAAAAGACTCTTTAAATGACTGTTGAGATGTGGGAGTGAAGAAGAAGAATATCGTGGATTTGTGCCTGGTTAATTGGATGCACGTAGTGCCAGGATAGGGAGGAGGAAGAAGAAAAAGTCTAGAATATCTCACTTTTCTCTAGCTTCCTTCATCTCTACTGCTACTACATACCATCATCTCTGACCTGGGCTTCTGTCATAATCCACCCTTTGATTTTCTCTTATCTCCTCTCTCTCTCTTCCAAACTGTTCCCCAGAGTGACATTTTCCAAGTAAAATTGTATTCCAATCACCTGCTTAGAACAATCTGGAGGATTTTCATGGTTCTCCCAACAAAGACAAATGGCTTTAGGGGATCTCTATGCCCAAGTCCCGCATGCACTTTTGTTCAGATTCACAGAATCTTTGCATATGGTATGTCTTCTATTTGTTCAGTTAACTGTAACCTGTTAGATCTTATTTCAAGTATGACTCTTAGGAAACCATGATCCTCCAATAAAAAGTAAATTCCTTTACAACAAAGAGCTGGGTCCCTTTCCTTCACACAACTTATATCAGTTTGTAATTCATTATCAAGTTTGTTTTATCTGTGTGCCTTCCTCATTTGACTTCCAACTTCTTGAGGAAAAAGTCTGTCTGATTTTGTTCACCCTGTTTCCCTTGCATCTGACACAGTGCCTGCCATGTAACAGGAGCTTAATAAATATTTGTAGGATGAACTTATTTTAGGGGCAAGATTATGAGGGTTTGGTTTTTTTTTTTTTTTTGGTATGTCAGGGACTGAGATGCTTGTAGGGAACCCAAAGAAGTATCTAGTAGCCAGTTTTATAAGAAGGCAGCTTCAAAATGTCAAAAATGAAGAAAAAGGTTGAAATAGTTAGTTGAATATTTGAAATAGGGTTTCATAACTTTACTTGAAAATAAGCAGTTACTAATATTAGCTTAATCTGCCAACAAGAGTTTTTTTAAACTGAAGCAAAGAAAATGTCAAGATTAATTGAATACTTTACAAAGAAGCATACTAATAAGCTGGCAGAGATTTTATACTTCTGAAATTTAATGGGAAAGTTTAAACATGGTAATCCTGTCACTGAAATGTTTAAAAAATATGATCTGAAGGGAGATGCTGTGTTTCAAAAAAAGTGCACAAATGATTGCAAAATCTGATAAGCTGAACACCAAGGAAGAAAAAATTTAACCTAATCCTCTATACTGGAAGTTATTAGTGAATAATGTTAAGAATTTCAAATGAATTAATTTCTTTATTCCATTAAGTTATGATATGGTTTGAGAAGAGTAAATCAGATAACAAGAATGTAAAAAATCAAGAGACTGCTTACCACAAGAGGATAAAAGCATCAAGAAAAGGACACTTTCCTGTTAACTCATTTAAGTTGTATTTTTTTTTTTAGAAAAGTCCCCCAAACAAGGGAATGATAACAATATAGCAAGAAAGTAGTGTTGATTCAGACATATACTTTATAGTCCATTTCCCACAATTAATTAGAAATGTTAACAATATAGAAGGACCTAAGGGAAAAGCTGCAAACTCCACAGCAGTTGGTATAATCCTTTCCTTAAATACTTGGTAGAATTCACCGGTGAATCTATTTTGACCCTGTGTTTTCTGTTTTGGAAGGTTGTTAATTATCGATTCAGTTTATTCCATCTATATAGGCCTATTCAGATGGTCAGTTTCTTCTCATGTGAGTTTTGGAATATTGTGTCTTTCAAGGAATTGATCTATTTTTTCCTAGGTTATAAAATCTGTGGGCATATGACTGTTCATAGTATTCTTTTATTATCCCTTTAATGTCCATGAAATCTGCAGTGATATCTCTCTTTCATTTCTTATATTAGTAATTTTGTCTTTTCTGTTTTTCCCTTAGTTAGCCTGGCTAGAGGCCTATTGTTTCAATAATCTTTTCAAAGAATCAGCTTTTAGTTTTGTGGGGTTTTTTTTCCTATTGATTTCCTGTTTTCAATGTCATTGATTTCTGCTAATATTTTATTATTTTCTTCTGCTTATTCTGGATTTAATTGCTCTTATTTTTCTAGTTTTTAAGGTTGGTGCTTATATTATTGAATTTGGATCTTTCTTCTTTTCTAATATATGCATTCAATGCTACAAACTTCCCTCTAACCAGTACTTTTCCTGCATCTTACAATTTTTGATAAGTTGTATTTTTATTTTCATTTAATTAAAAATATTTCAGGACTTCCTTGGAGATTTCTTCTCTGCTCCATATGTTATTTAGAAGTGGGTTGTTTAACCTCTAAGTGTTTTGTGATTTTCCAGTTGTCTTTCTGTTGTTGATTTCTAGTTTAATTCCACTGTGGTTGGAGAGAAGATACTGTATGTTTTTGATTCTTTGAAGTTTGTTAAGTTGTATTTTATGCTACATGATGTGGTCCATCATGGTAAATATTCCATGTAAGCTTGAGAAGAATGTGCAACCTGCCCCTGTTTAATAGAGTAGTTTATACATGTAAATTATATCTATTTGATCAATTGTGTTGTTGAGTTCAACAATGCCCTTACTGATTATCTGCTGCTGGATCTGTCCATTTCTGATAGAAGGGTGTTTAAGTCTCCAGCAATAATAATGTATTAATCTGTTTCTTTCTGAAGATCTATCAGTTTTGCCTTACATATTTTGACACTTTGCTGCTAGGTGCAGGTACATTAAGGATTGCTATGTCTTTTTGGAGTATTGACCTCTTTATCATTAAAAATGTAATGCCTATCTTTATCCTTGATAATTTTCCTTGCTCTGAAGACTTCACTGAAATTAGTATAATTACTTACACTTTCTTTTGATGAGTAATAACAAGGAATGTCTTTGTCAATTTTTTTACTTTTATTGTATGTTTTACATTTAAAGAAGGTTTTTATAGCAACATATAAGTAGGTATTTTGATCTAATTTTAACCATTGATGTTTAATGTGATTATTGATATAGTTGGATTAGTATCTACCATATTTGTTACAATTTTCTATTCATTGCCCTTGCTATTTGTTCTTATTTTTTCTCTGTTGCTCTTTTTCTGTCGTTTTTGGTTTTAATTGAGCATTTTATATGATTTCATTTTTTCCCCTTTATTAGCATATCCATTATTATTATTTTTTTACTTTTTTTCTGTGGTTGCCTTAGAGTTTGTAAATATACATTTACAGAGAAGCCAAGTTTGGTTTCAAATGAAACAACAAGGTATTCCTAATTTCTCCCTCCTATCTTTGTATCATTTCAGTCATTCATTTTACTACACAGAATCTATCAATTTTTTTTTAATTTTTATTTATTTATTTATTTATTTTGAGATGGAGTCTCGTTCTGTCACTCAAGCTGAAGTGCCGTGGTGCGATCTCGGCTCACTGCAAGCTCTGCCTCCCAGGTTCACGCCATTCTCCTGCCTCAGCCTCTCGAGTAGCTGGGACTACAGGCACCCACCACCAGACCTGGCTAATTTTTTTGTATTTTTAGCAGAGACAGGTGATGTATTTTAACATCACCATGTTAGCCAGAATGATCTCGATCTCCTGACCTCATGAGTCCCGCGTCTCAGTCTCCCAAAGTGCTGGGATTACAGGCGTGAGCCACCGCACCCAGCCACTTTTTCTTTTTCTTTTCTTTTCTTTTTTTTTTTTGAGGCAAGGTCTTGCTCTGTTGCCCAGGCTGGAGTGCAGTGGCATGATCTTGGCTGACTGCAACCTTACAGGCTCAAGTGATTCTTATGCCTCAGCCTCCTGAGTAACTGGGATTACAGGTGTGAACCACTGTGCCACGCTAATTTTTTATATTTTTTGTAGAGATTGAATTTCGCCATTTTGGCCAGGATGGTCTTGAACTCCTGGCCTCAATTGATCCATCCACCTTTGCCTCTCAAAGTGCTAGGATTATAGGTATGAGCCACCATGCCCAGCTTCATCAATATGTCTTTGTTACTATTATTTTGAACAAACTATCATCTGTTAGATGAATTAACCATGTTAAAAAAGAGGTTTTTTTCTTTTCTTTTTTTTTTTTTTTTTTTGAGACGGAGTCTCACTCTGTCATCCAGGCTGGAGTTCAGTGGCATGATCTTGGCTCACTGCAAGCTCCATCTCCCAGGTTCAAGTGATTTTCCTGCCTCAGCTTCCTGAGTAGCTGGGACTACGGGTGCAAACCACCATGCCCAGCTAATTTTTGTATTTTTAGTAGAGATGGGTTTCACCATGTTGGCCAGGATGGTCTTGATATCTTGACCTTGTGATCTGCCCACCTTGGCCTCCCAAAGTTATGGGATTACAGGCGTGAGCCACCATGCTCGGACAAAAATAAGGGTTTTTATTTTACTTTCACTTATTCCTTCTCTAATGATCTTCCTTTATGTAGATCCAAGTTTCTAACCTAGCTTATTTTCTTTTTCTCTGAAGAATTTTTAACATTGCTCTCAAGGCAAGTGTACTGGTAAAGAAAAAATCCTTCAATTTTTGTTGGAGAAAGTATTTCTCTTTCACTTTTGAAGGACCCTCGCGGAGGATATAGAATATAAGCTTGGTTGTTTTTCTATCAATACTTAAAATATTTCTCTTCACTGTTATTACTCGCATGGTTTCTGAGAAGTTAAGTATAATTCTAATCTTTGTCTTTCTATAAGTAAGCTCTTCTTTTCCTTTGGATTCTTCACGTTTTTTTTTTTTTTTTTTTTTTCATCTAAGATTTTCTTCAGTTTGAGTATGATATGTCTAGGTATAGTGTTGTTTTGGGATTTTATCCGGCTTGGTGTACTCTGAACTTTATGGATCCGTGGTTGGGTATCTGACATTAATTTAGAGAAGATTCTCAGATATTATTGTTCAAATATTTCTCTCTCTTCTCCTTCTGATATTCCCATTACATGGATGTTACACCATTTATAGTTATTCCATTGTAGTTGGATATTTTGTGGGGTTATTTTCAGTCTTTTTTCTCTTTGCATTTCCATTTTAGAAGTTTCTATTGACATGTCCTCAAACTTAAAGATTCTTTGTCTAATGAGCCTATTAAAAATGTTCTTCATTTCTATGATCATGTTTTTGATCTCTGGTATTTCTTTTTCATTCCTTCTTAGAATTTACATACCTCTGTTCACATTACCCATATGTTCTTGCATGTAATCTACTTTTTCCATTAGAGCTCTTAGCGTATTAGTCATAGTTGTTTTAAATTCCCTGTCTGATAATTCCAGCATGCCTGCCATGTCTCACTGTCTTTCTGAGGCTTACTTAGTTTCTTCAAACTGTGTTTTTTGCCTTTTAGTATGCCCTGCAGTTTTAGGACATTTTGTATTGGGTAAAAGGATCTGCAATAAATACGGCTTTGCTAATGTGGTAGTAAGATGTTTGGGGAAGGGAAGTGTTCTACAGTCCTATGATTCAGTCTCAGTCTTTAGGGAGCCTGCTGCCAGCTTAGCATGACAGAATGACTAGAGGAAGCTGGAATTGGGTATTTCTCTTCCTCCACATGAAAGGTACCAGTGGGTTTGAGTTGGGTGTCTCCCTTTCCTAAGGTCAGTTGAGTCTGATAAAACCTCAATAGGTTAGACTGTGGTATCTCTTGAGGGCAAACCTTGTTAAGAACAATAGAATGCTCTGGAGCATTTCAAAATGGCTGCTTTTCTTCTCCCACTGTTGGAAGCCTGAGAACTTTCTCTGATCTCACTGTGAGAATCTGTTAGAGCTCTTGGAGGTAAAATTCACAAAAGTATGAGGCCTTAAGACTGGGCCCCCTTGGAGTTTTTAGCTCTCTGACTCGTCCACACCTAGCCTCCAGATATTCACTAATATATGGCTTCAGTTTTTCTACTTTACCACTGGTTCGCAAGGAAGTTTCTGCCTATGAGTTTCTGCTTTAGTAAGTTGTAATTCTCTGTATTCTCCTTTTGTTTCTACAGTTTTGAAGACAACAGTTTGTCCTGCGACCTCATTTCTCTGACAGATCTAAGAAGAGCTGTTCATTTTCTCCTGACATGCTGTATTGAAAGCCAGAAGCCCCTGTTTCTATATATATAGTAGAAAATTTGATATTATAAAGTAGTATAGAAAATATCCAACAGCATCTTTCTGAGTAAGAGTAAGTTTTTTGAGGCAGGGGTGAGGCATGTGTTTTATATTTGTGTGTCTGTGTCTGGGTAAAATTGATATATAAAATATATATCTTACAGTGGGTCATGGTCAAAACATTTACCCTAAGAGAGGATACTGTGATTTGAGCCAAGGACAGGTGATCAGACCAACTGGGGGAAGAAACCTCAACAGAGAAATTGCTGACGATGTATCTGGGGAAAAGAGGAACCACAGCTCTCTGGCTTAGGGCCTTAGAAAACCAGGTGCAAGTCATCTCTATACCCATGGGGTGCTGTACTAATACTACCTTTTCTTCCTGGATTTCCTACTGTAAGTAATACCAACAAGGATATGACCACAAAATGATGCAATATCTCTACCATTCTGCATAAATGAGAATACTCTCACTAATCCACAATTTAAAAATGGGTTGTTACTTTACAATCTCATCTTACACAACAGGAACATATTTGGAATCTAAAGCAATAAAACCTTGATTTATGAAATCATCAAAATGCCAACATGCCAGGAATTATCAGTTATATAATTTGATTAATATTGCTTAAAGAATGTACTTGACATTCATTTGTAAAATTCAATACTTTTGAGAGTTGGCCAGCACTAAAAGAAAAACATATATTCCTATCATTTTTTTCTTCTTATCGAAACCAAATAGACCCATAGGGACATCTATCAATTATGCTTATTTTGTAGTATTTTTGTTTTTTAAGGAAATAAAGAATGCCAGTATTTTGCTGTTTAACAAAGATTATGACATAAGATTACTGGAGTGATAAAATGGCACCTCTGTATGTAAGCTAAACTCTTATTAATTTGAGGTTTTATAGTCTCATGTATATGTAGGGTTTTTCACATAAAATCTTTCAGAAAAGACCTTATTCATATTAATATCTGAGAGTACCTGTTTTGTCCTGCTGCTAAAACTGGTTTAGCCATTGTATAATTGTATCTGTGGGGAAATATAGCAAGAGATACCTTTAAGTTTTGAATTTTGAAAACCTATTATTTTTTTTCCTTTATCAGAGCTGGCTGTTTTAATTTAGACATCTTACTTCTTTTCCTCTTGTAGCTCTAATACTTAGATAATTACCTTAACTGTATATGTAAATATGCCTCAAGAAAATCTGATGCTAATGAGGAAACTGAGGCATGAGAAAGCTAAACAGGCTAATTATAGAAGTCAGATAGATCTCTGAATGGCCAGCTCTTTTAAGCTGTTACTTGCTAGGTGGGGTCAGGTAGGGAGGGAGGTGAAGAGAGAGAGAGATCTGGTTCAACTCATTCACCTTATAGAGATTCCTTCTAAACCAATACTGTCCAATAGTAATATGATATGAGCCACATAAAAAATTAAAAATTTTGAGTAGCTACATTGAAAAAGGTAAAATGAAATAGTAAAATGAATTTTAATACATTTTACTTAACACAATGTTTCCAAAATATTATTTCAGCATGTAATCAACAACAAAAAAATTATCCATGAGATTTTTTGCATTCTTTTTTGTACTAAGGCTTCTAAATCTAGCATGTATTTATACTGACAGCACATCTCATCTCAATTCAGATGTTAGCTTTTCATTAAATTTATTTTTATCTGAATTCAGAGTTCATAAAATTTACAGTGGAAAAATTCATATGCACAAGTTGATCCAAACACACTTAAAAGTTTTCCATTGATGAAGCTTAGCATCAGTTTTACAGCTGAAATTTAGTTTAATTCAAATTTTTAAAAAATCTGAAACTAAATTCCTCAGTTGCACTAACCACATTTTAAGTGCTCAACAGCCACACGTGGTTAGAGGCTACTGTCTTGGACAGCACAGTTGTAAGCAGTGGTAATCTTAAATTATTTCCTCCAAGAGTTGACTCCTCAATTATAAAGTCAGAATTGAGAATATTTTTATGGAATACTCTCTCAGAAACTAACCGAAAAAGATGAGACATAAAACTTTTTTGAAATGAGGAAAGTACTGGATTTAGGGGAAATTAGGTCTGACTTGAGCCCTTAGGGCAATTAGTCAATGGATCTGTGCAGGCCTAGAGTCCCGTTTCCGTAGCTGTATGAATGTCCCTACCTCTCTGGGTAGTTATGCAGTTTGACAGAAGATGTGGTCAAGATGGAATAGCTTTATTTTCTAATTTTTTTATTTTAAAGGGATTGCACTTAATTCAAAGTCAGGCAATTGGGCATCTTTCTCTTCTTCCTTCCCTATTTTCACTTTTCTTTCTTTGTAAACTGAAATTTAGGTCTAGTTTTACCAAAGAAGGAAGAAATTATTTGACTTACCGCAAAGGTTATTTTAGGAAGAGAGAGACCAGAGAACTATTCCAAATGTAGATGAAGGACAGTATCTGCATTTTCTGCCTGCCAATCCATTTAGTTTTCATTTTCCTCCCTCATATTTCTTTATGCAGAGAGAGGACTATGAAACTTTGATTGATACACTTTTCATTTATTGTCATATACTACACTGCTAAAGACTGTCTAAAGGATGAAAACTGAATGTATTTATTTAATAATGATTATACATGTATGCAGTTGCACATTAATATAGATGCATTATGTTTCCATGGGTTTAAAAACCTGGAAGGGCAATGTTTATTTATTATTGTTTTACATTACATTGAGTACTCAAAAACATTTGTTTTGATTCTTAACTAATTTGTATTAGAGAAGTATAGGCTTACATATCAAGTGATGTACTCATGTAAGTAAAATTTGATTCAAATAAAGTAAATGCTGATGATTTATTAACTAATATAATTAAATATATATTATCATATGGGCGCATCAAGTTCTTACAGAATCCAGGGGAAAGGGACAGTGGCTACTCCAGGACCTAGCTCCTTCAATGTGAGCTGATTTCTCCCAGCTGTGCGTGGGGCTATTGTGACCTGTCAGATGAAGCTACTCATTTCACCTTCTGCCTGAGGAAGGGCTCTTGGATGTTGAGTTTTTAATCACGTCTGCTCAATCATATGACTTTACACTGTTTTTCTTTTCCATCAGTTTGGCAATGGAGAAATGTAAACTGAGTCTAATATCTTGTGTATGTATTGGACATTTCTTTTCTTTTTTTTTTTTCTTTTTTTCTTTTTTTTTGAGACGGAGTCTCACTCTTTCGCCCAGGCTGGAGTGCAGTGGCGCGATCTCGGCTCACCGCAAGCTCCTGGGTCCAGGCCACTCTCCTGCCTCAGCCTCCCGAATAGCTGGGACTACAGGCGCCCACCACCACGCCCGGCTAATTTTTTTGTACTTTTAGTAGAGAAGGCGTTTCACCGTGTTAGCCAGGATGGTCTCGATTGCCTGACCTCGTGATCCACCCGCCTCGGCCTCCCAAAGTGCTAGGATTACAGGCGTGAGTCACCGTGCCCGGCCGACGTTTCTTTTTTTTATTTTTATTTTTAATTTTTGAGACAGAGTCTCGCAGGTCGCCCAGGCTGGAGTGCAGTGGCGCTATCTCGGCTCCCTGCAAGCTCCGCCTCCCAGGTTGACGCCATTCTCCTGCCTCAGCCTCCGGAGTAGCTGGGACTACAGGCGCCGCCACCACGCCCGGCTAATTTTTTGTATTTTTAGTAGAGACGGGGTTTCACCATGTTAGCCAGGATGGTCTCCATCTCCTGACCTCGTGATCCGCCCGTCTTGGCCTCCCTATGTGGGCATTTCTATTCATTCCTTCACTCTTTCATTCAACAGTAATTTGTTCTAGATACAAAAATCATTCAGGCATAATTCTCTCACCCTCGTGGCCATTCTAATTATCAGAGGGAGGTGGACCAGCAAATACAGTAAAGTGTTATAAGTGCTATGGTCAGTTCTATATGGGAAGAAGAAAGAGGTTAGGAAAGTGCTTTATAAAAGAGGGAACTTGCGAATCTGGAAACATAAATGTTTTTCCTGCAGAAATGGGTAGAAAAGGGTTGAGATGGGGAAACGGCAGTCTAAGCAGGACTTTAAGCAAAGGTTAACAGGCTTGAAATGGTATGGTATATTTGGGGGAACTATAAGTTTTTGGTCATGGTCGAAGCATAGACTTAAAACACGTTTTTTGATTGATGTATTAGTTGTAGGTATTGAAACATAGCTTTAGTAAGTTATGCTAAGGAATATGAATTTTATCTATGTTTAATGAAGAGCCATTGAAAGGTTTTATTTAGGGAAATAATAGGATCTATTTGGTGTCTAAAAATATGACCCTGAAAGTGGTTTTGAGAATGGATGGGAAGGCAATCTCCTATGTGCCATAATATATTATGCCCATTGCAATAGTTCATGGATGATGCTGATGTATGAATTAAAGTGGTGGCAATTGGGAAAGAGAAAATAATTATTTGTATAAAGTCAGTTATGAAAGAAATATTTTTCTAAGAAGATTAGGGTTTACTTAGAGACTTCATTCATTCATGAAAACAATTTGGTTCCCGGTTCTCTGAAATAACAATTCAGTAATTAAGAATCTGTATCAAACAATAATATAACACAATAGCAGTAAGAACAAAATGACAAACTTTTCAGATGATTTTGATGAGCATCCAGGATTAGCATCCATGGTTTTAGAAAATAAACTCTTGGAGTTCCAAAGAGTAAACAGGAGTCATTGGGGAAAGCTTTTTTATGATAGCAGCTTCTACCCTGTTTTCTCTGCCTTACACTGGCAGAGGAAAATAAAAGACCCTGAGGCTCACTCACCTCATTCATTCAACTTTTTCAACAGAAAAAAAACTTAGGCTTTTTTCCCTAAATTTTGGGAAATCCTCCCCCACCCACAAAAAAGAAAAATTGGGGAAGAATTAAGAGGTGATTTGCAAATTTGCCAAGTATGCACAGAAGCCAGATTTTTCCGTAGCTGAATGAACAAGAGCTCTCCTAAATTTGAACAATGTAATCATTTTAGCTTATGAAGACAACCTTTTGATTTGACTTGAAGTGGTCACTGGTGCTTTGGTAATGCATATCCACTGAGGAGATTTTACATTCCAGTGTCACTGCCAGACCAGCTGATGATACATTGTAGATGCCTGAAGCAGCTTCAGCTAAGAACTGAGAAATTAAGGAGGAGAAAAGAGAGTAGGATAATAACATGGTCACTGGGACGTCATGACCTTTCAGTGTGCAGATTACTAACAAGTTAGTTTTTTCTGTATAAACTGAGGAACATTCTGAAGATTTTGATCTTTCTGGGAACATTCCCAGAACAGTTTTTAGTATTTCCACCAGGGGGCAGTGATGTCCTCTACAACGTTGGTGACTGCACATAGACAAATTTATCATTTTTTTTTTCTTTTGGACTTGAAGTGGGTTTGAGTGGGAAGCATTGATTAATTCTAACTGCCTATGGATATTAGGGTGGATTTGGAGTCAAATTCAAGCGGAAGACAGAATCGTTAAACAGCATCTGAAGAAGTGCAGTCTTAAACCAGTGATTACTTGATTAAATCAGTTGCTACCATTGGTTAAATTGAATAGCTATCTTCAAACTCTGAAAACTCATAATTCTTGAAGCTCCTGTCCAGCAGCCTTAGGAGGTTCAAGGAATTTGATTTGCCAAGAATTATGTGCCCCATGAAACCATAGGAGCAAATTCTGCAGAACAGATGACAAGGGATAGAGTATTGCTTCTGAAGAGCTCAGACCCTTAATGAGTTCAGGCTCTGTCTTCTTGTCGCTAATTCCACCTTAGCTTGTCAGAAGAGATTTGGCTGCTGGAAGAATATAATTGTGTTTCCGCTGGGTAAGTTTAATACGCATGGCTCTTAGCAGGACTAGAGGAGCAGGGCTTTTGGTAGAAAAAGGAATGGACTCAGGGTTAGGAGAAGGTATTTGAATCCTGGTGCCGACATTTTAATGACAGTAGAACCATGGCTTACTGTAATGGGTGTTGATTAGGACCCTCCAATCTGGGTTTTTATCCTGGCTCTGCCACTAACTTTGAGGAATCTTGACTAAATCACTTGGCCCCTCTGGTCTTCAAAGTTTATATCTGTGAAATGAATCGGTTGATCCAGGTGAGCTTTTGGATCCATCACAACTATGATATTCTAAATTTTATAAAAATACAGATCCATTACCACTTAGCTGCCATCTAGACAGTGCCAAGTAACTGTGGACAAAAAAAGTTTTTCAGCAAGACCAATTTTACCTGGCAGCACAGAATTTGAATGTATTTATAAAAGAAGGAGTTTTATTAGTGTATACAGTGGGCAAAAAATTGAGAGAAAGGGATCATATAAGGTTTCATCTAGAAATGCATTAACATATCATTTCTACCCCTTTATTTTACAAATGAGGAAGAGGCAATAGGCCAAGATTCTTCAAGATTCATTCATCCAGATGTTTTTCTGGGTGAATGTGCAGAAGCAAACAAAGCAAAGTTTCTGCTCTCTTGAGCTAATGTTGCAGCCAAAAGAGAACTAACTGTGTAGCATTATAGATGATAATATATTAAAGAGGGAAGGTAGGATAAGGGGAAAAGGGAGTGCTAGAGTTCCATTTCATCTGTGTACTTCAGAGAAGGCCTCTCAATAAGAGAACATTTGAGCAGAGACCTAGAGAAGAGACAGAACTAGGCAGATATCTGGGGAAGGTTGTTTTAGGTGGAGAGAACTGCAATTTCAAGGGCTTGGAGACAACCCAGGAATAATGGGCAGGGCCAGGATTTGCTTATTAATTTATTCATTCATTCAACAGATACTTATTCAGTGCCAACACTGTGTGACATGCTATTTTGGCTACAGGATTGAAATATTGTTTAATTCCAAAACCTTTGTTTTCAACCATGCTTCCCTGGTACACTGACCTTTTCTTGCATACTCACTTGTTGCTAAGCACTATAGTAAGCACCTTATGGGCATCTTACTGAAATTAGTTTTCAAAACTATTCCATAAAATTGTTACACGAAAACAATAAAAAAAAGATTCTAAGGAAGGCAGAAAAATAAAACTTAATGTTATTTATTTCAGATCTTATTGAATTAGATGGGAAGATGTACTGTTTTGTCTCATGAATAACTACAATAAGAAAGCTACCAGAATGACCCCATTGATATTATTCAGTTAATTCATATGAATATTTATTGTGCTTTTACTCTGTACCTGGTGTGGTGTTAGAAAGATGAATAAAATATAAACTCACAGGAGGAATTACAATAGAGTTGATAAATCCTTTATGTGTTAGGGCTAACTCTAAGAGAATGAGCAAGGTGCTGAGGTTGGGGGAGGAACAAAGATCTGAGTCTTGCTGGGGAAGTCAGGAAAGACTCTATAAACCAAGGAAGGTTTAGACAGGAAATTGAAGGCATGACACACACTCTAGCACTGCATGGAGCAGATGTTTTAAAGGGTATATTGGGGGAAGAGTTACAAACAGAACATTAATAGAGTGATGCAATTCCCTACTTTCTCATTGTTCTACAGTTTAAGCCAATTTTAGGCTGGATACACAATTGTCAATGTTTCCGTTGAAAGCAGCTCCAACCCTGTAACTCTCTACATATTTATAGGATCAGAGAAATGAAGGATATACCTGTGACTGTATAACAATGAGTGGGGAAATGACATTGTTAGAAAGGGGGAACCTCCAAAGCCTAGTTGCTGGTATCATCCCATTTGTTCCATTTGTTTTGAGCTAACTCTCACTTGCTATAGAGAATTCTTATAATTTTATGTTGTCTTAGCATCCATTTTGAATATTAATTTAACTTTATCATATCAGAGGCAGGAGTCTGTCACCCTTGACACCATTTCCAGTTTGCACCAAACCTACATGGCTCCAGAAGGGTGATCAGAGATAAGAAATTCAAGGTATCTCTCCTGTCTAGCAGATGGGGCTGCCAAATTTCCTGCCATTTAAGTGCCCCTTTTAGGTATCTGCCCATTAACTCACAGTGACTCACACTCTATTCCTTTATATTTCTTTTATATATGCTGCTGGTTGCCTCTCTCTCTCACTCTGTTTGCCTGACTTCATTGCCGCCTCACATGAACTGGAGAAAGAGAACTGCCCTCCAGACTCACTATGTTCTCTTCACCCAGGAGCTGTAAGCGAAATCATTGATCTTGTCTCCTGCTGGAGTGGCGTATTAAATTTGCACCTTCCATCTGAAGAACGAGGGACTGCCCCAGCTAGCTTTTCTCTAGGATGAGCGATGGAGTGTGGGTGGGGGAAACACAGGGTTGGGCTTGCAGTGCAAGAGCCTGAACCATGGTCAGGCAGGGGTCAGATAAGACCCAAAGAGGTGTCTGCTATTATAATCAAATTTCCCAAGGAAAGGAACTCCTGGTCATGGGTTGGACAAGGAGGCATTAGGCCATCCACCAGGTAAAAGAAGTATCCCTATGGAAGGCACACTGTAAACACCCATATCTAGCTCCCCATCATTTCCTTTTAGGGCAGGATTGCTAGATGCTCTGCTACTGGAACCCCCGTTTTGTTGAGGGTTGTCAAGACACCTGCTGAGCCAGGTCTCTGCTAGTCTTCCCAAAAGGGAGGAAGTGAGCCTGTTGGCCCATCAAGATCTGTCTTTCCTTGGATGCATGAGGGAGAGTTTAAGGGGACTCAAGGGCATTCCTGATAGAGGGATAGCATGTGTAACTGGAGGAAAACTGGAGATTGTGGTGTGATTGGGAAAGTGCGAATATTTTGACCTGACTAAAGTATACTGTGTGAGGCCAGAGGGGAATGGGCGTTGGAAAGTGAGGGGCTGTGTAGAAGGGCAGGATTCCAAAAAGGCTGCCTGGCAGAAGCATGTGCAGAAGACTTGATAGGCCATGTTTTGGTGTTTGCAGCTTTCCCTCCAGGCAAGTGGATCCAGTCATATAGCCCAAATGAAATGCGAGCTGGGTGGCGTGTCATAAAATGCAGCTTCAGGCATTCCCAGTTCACGGGAACTAGGTGATGGAAGTAGGTGGTATTCAGCTCCATCTTGTTGCTCTGTGGAAGTTTGTGTCCAGTGTCACCAGAACTTTGGATTTTTTAGGTAGAGCTAGAAATATGGGTTTATGCACAAAATATTCCAAATTTTAATGTTGGAAATAAACTTAAATTTACTTAACAAATGTATGGGCCAAGGTAAACATAGAGTGCATTGGTTTCCAATCCCCATGGGAGATGAAAGGGACCATATGAGATCTTAAAATGGTGACTGATGGGGTCAGTTTTGCTTTTTAGAAGGATTATTTTGGAAACAATTTCCAGAATAGATTGGAGGAGATAGGATAGAGTCAAGAAGAGTAATTTGAAGCTTTTGAAATAAAAATCGAGAAGCTGAATTAAAGTAACGGCAACAAGGATAAAGCTGAGGGGCATTTAAGAGAAGAATCGACAAGATTTTGTACCACTGGAATATAGATACTGAAGACAAAGGGGTTTCGAGTGACATTTACTTTTCTGATTTGGAAGACTAGGTGAGTGATCTTTTGAGTCACTGAAATAGTAAATGAGGAGGCAGTGCTGGCTTCTCAACCAATATTGGGAGTTCTTCCATACATTGAGTTTGAGTATCTGTGGAAAATTCAATTTAAAACCTCAGAGCCAGTTTGATGAATTTGATAGCTCAGAGAAGAAGTCACATTAGGATTATGTACTGGGGAGTCATCTGCAAATGGTTCCTATTCATTTTTTTTCAACAAACACAAATATTTTTCTTTCATATGCCAGGCTCTGTTCTTGTTCCTGGGAATACAAATGGCTCATGATGCAGCTGGTCTCCAAGCTCATGAAACTTGCAATATATGGAAGCAGGCAGATAGTAACAAGAAGGCACACAAATACAATAAATACAAATTGTGATAACTGCTAGACAAGCATAACTTGGAGATATCATGGGGTTGGTTCCAGACCATTGCAATAAAGTGAATATCACAATAAAGTGAGTCACACAAAGCTTTTGAGTTTTCCCAGTGCATACAAAACTTATGTTTACACTCGCCTATTAATAGTATAGTGTAATAGACTAATTAACACTAGTTTATTAGGTGTGCAATAGCATTATGCACACTTACAACATGAGTCTATTAAGTTGCAATAGCATTATGAACTTATTAGCATTACTATTAATAGTATAGTGTAATACACTATAGTAGTCTATTAAGCGTGCGATAGCATTATATCTAAAAAAAGTAAACTGTTAATTAAAAATACCTCATTGCTAAAAATGCTAGCAATCATCTGAGCCTTCAGTGAATTGTAATCTCTTCGGTTGTGGAAGGTCTTGCCTCAATGTTGATGGCTGTTGACTGATCAGGGTGGTGATTGCTGAAGGTGGGGGACTATGGCAACTTCTTAAAATAAGACAATAATGAAGTTTACCTTAACAACTGACTCTTCCTTTAACAAAATATTTCTCTGTAACATGTGATGCTGTTTCATAACATTTTGCCTACAGTAGAACTTCTTTCAGAATGGGAGTCAGTCCTCTCAAAGCCTGCCACTGCTTTATCAACTAAGTTTATGTAATCTAAATCTTTTGTTGTGATTTCAGGGATGTTCACAATGTCTTCACAAGGAGCAGATTCCATAAGAAGCAACTACTTTCTTTGCTCATCCATAAGAAGCAATTCCTAATCTGTTACAGTTTGATCATGGAATTTCAGCAGTTCCATCACATCTCCAGGCTCCACTTCTAATTCTAGTTCTCTTGCTATTTCACCACATCTGCAGTTCCTTTCTTTACTGAAGTCTTGAAGCCCTCAAAATCATCCATAGGGGTTGGAATTAACATTTTCCAAGCTCGTGTTCATGTTGCTATTTTGACCTTTTCCCAGGAATCGAGAATGCACTTAATGGCATCTAAAATGGTGAATCTTTTCCAGAAAGTTTTCAATTTATTTTGCCCAGATCTATCAGAGGAATCACTACTGATGGCAGCTGTAGCCTAAAGAAATGTGTTTCTAAAATAATAAGACTTGAAAGTAAAAATGATTCCTTGGTCCAGGGGGCCAGTGAAAGAGCAACTGTTTGAAGAAAAACTCAGTTTTAAGGACATAATGTCTAAAAACCTCAAAGGAACAAAAATGTCAAGAAAGAGAAGGGCTGAAATGTGGTTGTTGGATTTGGCCAGTGAGAGGCAGCATAGAAGAGAGGGGGTGGAGGTTGTTAGAGTACAATGATGAACTGAATCTTGAAGAGAGGTGAAGTAGTAGAGATGAAACGTGCAGGTCTTTTTTGTGAATCAAACTTGGGATTTAGGACAATAGCTAGAGTTGCTGGGTAGAACAAGAGAACACTGCAGGCTTGAAAAGGCCTTAGTATTTCCTACATGTTACTAAGATGTGATCTTTCCACTTTAATTGTGTGGAATTTTATAATTGCTCACATTCTCCAACTTTGTGCCTGTAGCAAGGGGCAGTGCTTTCAGAGCCCATGTCGGTTCATCTGTTGTCATATATTCCAGAAATATATTTGCACATCCCAGAAATTTTGAGATTTGATTGTGTTTGATTTAGTATTTTAGTCTTTGATTATCCTTCAGTTTTACCAGCATATAAATAACATCTTCTCAATAATGTGTTAGCCCCTTGAACTCTTTCTGATGCTTGTTAGATGTTTTCCTTAGTCAAGACTTTTTTTTTTTTTTTTTGAGACAGAGTCTCTCTCTGTCACCAGGGCTAGAGTGCAATAGGGCAATCTTGGCCCAACTGCAACCTCTGCTTTCTGGATTCAAGCGATTCTCCTATCTTAGTCTCCCAAGTAGCTGGGATTACAGGTGCCTGCCACCACACCCTGCTAATTTTTGCATTTTTAGTAGAGACAGGGGTTTCACCATGTTGGCCAGACTGGTCTCGAACTACTGACCTCCAGTGATCCACCCACCTCAGCATCCCAAAGTGCTGGGATTACAGGTGTGAGCCACTGCGCCCGGCCTGGTCAAGACTTTTAAGTGAATTTTTTCTTTGTTGAATTGAACGACTTCACTTGGGTTGACTAAAAACCTAATTTTAAGAAATCCATTGCTTACTAACAACTGCTCTTTTCAATCTCTTGTGCCAGAGTATAATTTTCTTTTGGCCAATGTTGGTCATTAAAAGTCATTTTCTAAACCCTGAAATATCACGGTGCGTAACAAAACAAGACCAGACTAGTTTTGCGATCTATGAAATTTTCATTGCAGAGTTTAATTGACTTTTATCTTTTTTGTTTGTTCTTTTACTTTTTTGATATATCTAAATCCCCATCTGTGTGTACTGTGCTGTACTGCTTGATAATATGGCTCTAGATAATAGAAATCCATTACATCCCTCAAAGAAAATAAAAAACCTGCTCTTCAAGGAGTAGAGGGGAACACAAGTAGAAATTCAGTCTCTGACTAAGAATCAGCATGTGTTTGTTTTTTCCCCAAAGAAAGAAAGAAGAAAATAAATAAAAGGTAGAAAACTAGACCTCAGAATTGTAGTTTCATGCTGCTGCATAAAATAAAGCCCATATGGTAGAAGAAAGGCTGTCAATAATCCTACAGAGTAGAAGGATTTTGTTCTTTCAGGTTAAAAAGGAACCTGAACCTTTGTTCCTAAAATATCTTGAAACTGAAGCAAGCAAAGTTTATTTTCACTGCCACCTTTTCCTATTTTGGACTGACATTTCTAACAATCACTAGAAATCAGCAGGAAACCCAACTCTTTTTTTTTTAAATTTATTTATTATTATTATACTTTAAGTTGTAGGGTACATGTGCATAACGTGCAGGTTTGTTACTTATGTATACTTGTGCCATGTTGCTGTGCTGCACCCATCAACTCGTCATTTACATCAGGTATAACTCCCAATGCAATCCCTCCCCCCTCCCCCCTCCCCATGATAGGCCCCGGTGTGTGATGTTCCCCTTCCTGAGTCCGAGTGATCTCATTGTTCAGTTCCCACCTATGAGTGAGAACATGCGGTGTTTGGTTTTGTGTTCTTGTGATAGTTTGCTAAGAATGATGGATTCCAGCTGCATCCAAGTCCCTACAAAGGACTCAAACTCATCCTTTTTTATGGCTGCATAGTATTCCATGGTGTATATGTGCCACATTTTCTTAATCCAATCTGTCACTGATGGACATTTGGGTTGATTCCAAGTCTTTGCTATTGTGAATAGTGCTGCAATAAACATACGTGTGCATGTGTCTTTATAGCAGCATAATTTATAATCCTTTGGGTATATACCCAGTAATGGGATGGCTGGTTCATATGGTACATCTAGTTCTAGATCCTTGAGGAATCGCCATACTGTTTTCCATAATGGTTGAACTAGTTTACAATCCCACCAACAGTGTAAAAGTGTTCCTATTTCTCCACATCCTCTCCAGCACCTGTTGTTTCCTGACTTTTTAATGATCGCCATTCTAACTGGTGTGAGATGGTATCTCATTGTGGTTTTGATTTGCATTTCTCTGATGGCCAGTGATGATGAGCATTTTTTCATGTGTCTGTTGGCTGTATGAATGTCTTCTTTTGAGAAATGTCTGTTCATATCCTTTGCCCACTTTTTGATGGGGTTGTTTGTTTTTTCCTTGTAAATTTGTTTGAGTTCTTTGTAGGTTCTTGATATTAGCCCTTTGTCAGATGAGTAGATTGCAAAAATTTTCTCCCATTCTGTAGGTTGCCTGTTCACTCTGATGGTAGTTTCTTTTGCTGTGCAGAAGCTCTTTAGTTTAATGAGATCCCATTTGTCAATTTTGGCTTTTGCTGCCATTGCTTTTGGTGTTTTAGACATGAAGTCTTTGCCCATGCCTATGTCCTGAATGGTACTACCTAGGTTTTCCTCTAGGATTTTTATGGTATTAGGTCTAACATTTAAGTCTCTAATCCATCTTGAATTAATTTTATATAAGGAGTAAGGAAAGGATCCAGTTTCAGCTTTCTACTTATGGCTAGCCAATTTTCGCAACACCATTTATTAAATAGGGAATCCTTTCCCCATTTCTTGCTTTTCTGAGGTTTGTCAAAGATCAGATGGCTGTAGATATGTGGTATTATTTCTGAGGACTCTGTTCTGTTCCATTGGTCGATATCTCTGATTTGGTACCATTACCATGCTGTTTTGGTTACTGTAGCCTTGTAGTATAGTTTGAAGTCAGGTAGTGTGATGCCTCCAGCTTTGTTCTTTTGACTTAGGATTGTCTTGGAGATGCGGGCTCTTTTTTGGTTCCATATGAACTTTAAAGCAATTTTTTCCAATTCTGTGAAGAAACTCATTGGTAGCTTGATGGGGATGGCATTGAATCTATAAATTACCTTGGGCAGTATGGCCATTTTCACGATATTGATTCTTCCTATCCATGAGCATGGTATGTTCTTCCATTTGTTTGTGTCCTCTTTCATTTCACTGAGCAGTGGTTTGTAGTTCTCCTTGAAGAGGTCCTTTACATCCCTTGTAAGTTGGATTCCTAGGTATTTTATTCTCTTTGAAGCAATTGTGAATGGAAGTTCATTCCTGATTTGGCTCTGTGTTTGTCTGTTACTGATGTATAAGAATGCTTGTGATTTTTGCACATTAATTTTGTATCCTGAGACTTTGCTGAAGTTGCTTATCAGCTTAAGGAGATTTTGGGCTGAGATAATGGGGTTTTCTAAATATACAATCATGTCATCTGCAAACAGGGACAATTTGACTTCTTCTTTTCCTAACTGAATACCCTTGATTTCTTTCTCTTGCCTGATTGCCCTAGCCAGAACTTCCAACACTATGTTGAATAGGAGTGGTGAGAGAGGCCATCCCTGTCTTGTGCCAGTTTTCAAAGGGAATGTTTCCAGTTTTTGCCCATTCAGTATGATATTGGCTGTGGGTTTGTCATAAATAGCTGTTATTATTTTGAGGTACGTTCCATCAATACCGAATTTATTGAGCGTTTTTAGCATGAAGGGCTGTTGAATTTTGTCAAAAGCCTTTTCTGCATCAATTGAGATAATCATGTGGTTCTTGTCCTTGGTTCTGTTTATATGCTGGATTCTGTTTATTGATTTGCGAATGTTGAACCAGCCTTGCATCCCAGGGATGAAGCCCACTTAATCATGGTGGATAAGCTTTTTGATGTGTTGCTGAATGCAGTTTGCCAGTATTTTATTGAGGATTTTTGCATCGATGTTCATCAGGGATATTGGTCTAAGATTCTCTTTTTTTGTTGTGTCTCTGCCAGGCTTTGGTATCAGGATGATATTGGCCTCATAAAATGAGTTAGGGAGGATTCCCTCTTTTTCTATTGATTGGAATAGTTTCAGAAGGAATGGTACCAACTCCTCCGTGTACTTCTGGTAGAATTCAGCTGTGAATCCATCTGGTCCTGGACTTTTTTTGGTTGGTAGGCTATTAATTGTTGCCTCAATTTCAGAGCCTGCTATTGGTCTATTCAGGGATTCAACTTCTTCCTGGTTTAGTCTTGGGAGAGTGTAAGTGTCCAGGAAATTATCCATTTCTTCTAGATTTTCCAGTTTATTTGCGTAGAGGTGTTTATAGTATTCTCTGATGGTAGTTTGTATTTCTGTGGGGTCGGTGGTGATATCTCCTTTATCATTTTTAATTGCGTCGATTTGATTCTTCTCTCTTTTCTTCTTTATTATTCTGGCTAGTGGTCTGTCAATTTTGTTGATCTTTTCAAAAAATCAACTCCTGGATTCATTGATTTTTTGGAGGGTTTTTTGTGTCTCTATCTCCTTCAGTTTTGCTCTGATCTTAGTTATTTCTTGCCTTTTGCTAGCTTTCGAATGTGTTTGCTCTTGCTTCTCTAGTTGTTTTAATTGCAATGTTAGAGTGTCAATTTTAGATCTTTCCTGCTTTCTCTTGTGGGCATTTAGTGCTATAAATTTCCCTCTACACACTGCTTTAAATGTGTCCCAGAGATTCTGGTATGTTGTATCTTTGTTCTCATTGGTTTCAAAGAACATCTTTATTTCTGCCTTCATTTCGTTCTGTACCCAGTAGTCATTCAGGAGCAGGTTGTTCAGTTTCCATGTAGTTGAGCTGTTTTTATTGAGTTTCTTAGTCCTGAGTTCTAGTTTGATTGCACTGTGGTCTGAGAGACAGTTTGTTATAATTTCTGTTCTTGTACATTTGCTGAGGAGTGCTTTACTTCCAATTACGTGGTCGATTTTGGAGTAAGTATGATGTGATGCTGAGAAGAATGTATATTCTGTTGATTTGGGGTGGAGAGTTCTATAGATGTCTATTGAGTCTGCTTGCTGCAGAGATGAGTTCAATTCCTGGATATCCTTGTTAACTTTCTGTCTCGTTGATCTGTCTAATGTTGACAGTGGAGTGTTGAAGTCTCCCATTATTATTGTATGGGAGTCTAAGTCTCTTTGTAAGTCTCTAAAGACTTGCTTTATGAATCTGGGTGCTCCTGTATTGGGTGCATATATATGTAGGATAGTTAGCTCTTCCTGTTGAATTGATCCCTTTACCATTATGTAATGGCCTTCTTTGTCTCTTTTGATCTTTGATGGTTTAAAGTCTGTTTTATCAGAGACTAGCATTGCAACCCCTGCTTTTTTTTGTTCTCCATTTGCTTGGTAAATCTTCCTCCATCCCTTTATTTTGAGCCTATGTATGTCTCTGTGTGTGAGATGGGTCTCCTGAATACAGCAGACTGATGGGTCTTGACTCTTTATCCAGTTTGCCAGTCTGTGTCTTTTAATTGGAGCATTTAGTCCATTTACATTTAAGGTTAATATTGTTATGTGTGAACTTGATCCTGCCATTATGATATTAACTGGTTATTTTGCTCGTTAGTTGATGCAGTTTCTTCGTAGCCTCAATGGTCTTTACATTTTGGCATGTTTTTGCAATGGCTGGTACCGGTTTTTCCTTTTCATGTTCAGTGCTTCCTTCAGGGTCTCTTGTAGGGCAGGCCTAGTGGTGACAGTATCTCTAAGCATTTGCTTATCTGTAAAGGATTTTATTTCTCCTTCACTTATGAAACTTAGTTTGGCTGGATATGAAATTCTGGGCTGAAAATTCTTTTCTTTAAGAATGTTGAATATTGGCCCCCACTCTCTTCTGGCTTGGAGAGTTTCTGCTGAGAGATCTGCTATTAGTCTGATGGGCTTCTCTTTGTGGGTAACTCGACCTTTCTCTCTGGCTGCCCTTAAGATTTTTTCCTTCATTTCAACTTTGCTGAATCTGGCAATTATGTGTCTTGGAGTTGCTCTTCTCGAGGATTATCTTTGTGGCATTCTCTGTATTTCCTGGATTTGAATGTTGGCCTGCCCTACTAGGTTGGGGAAGTTCTCCTGGATGATATCCTGAAGAGTGTTTTCCAACTTGGTTCCATTTTCCCCCTCACTTTCAGGCACCCCAATCAGACGTAGATTTGGTCTTTTTACATAATCCCATACTTCTTGCAGCTTTGTTCATTTCTTTTTCTTCTTTTTTCTTTAGGTTTCTCTTCTCGCTTCATTTCATTCATTTGATCCTCAATCGCTGATACTCTTTCTTCCAGTTGATCGAGTCGGTTACTGAAGCTTGTGCATTTGTCACGTATTTCTCGTGTCATGGTTTTCGTCTCTTTCATTTCGTTTAGGACCTTCTCTGCATTAATTACTCTAGCCATCAATTCTTCCACTTTTTTTTCAAGATTTTTAGTTTCTTTGCGCTGGGTACATAATTCCTCCTTTAGCTCTGAGAAATTGATGGACTGAAGCCTTCTTCTCTCATCTCGTCAAAGTCATTTTCCGTCCAGCTTTGATCCGTTGCTTGCGATGAGCTGCGCTCCTTTGCCGGGGGAGATGCGCTCTTATTTTTTGAATTTCCAGCTTTTCTGGCCTGCTTTTTCCCCATCTTTGTGGTTTTATCTGCCTCTGGTCTTTGATGATGGTGATGTACTGATGGGGTTTTGGTGTAGGTGTCCTTCCTGTTTGATAGTTTTCCTTCTAACAGTCAGGACCCTCAGTTGTAGGTCTGTTGGAGATTGCTTGAGGTCCACTCCAGACCCTGTTTGCCTGGGTATCAGCAGCAGAGGCTGCAGAAGGTAGAATATTTCTGAACAACGAGTGTACCTGTCTGATTCTTGCTTTGGAAGCTTCCTCTCAGGGATGTACTCCTCCCTGTGAGTTGTGGGGTGTCAGACTGCCCCTAGTGGGGGTTGTCTCCCAGTTAGGCTACTCAGGGGTCAGGGACCCACTTGAGCAGGGAGTCTGTCCCTTCTCAGATCTCAACCTCCGTGTTGGGAGATCCACTGCTCTCTTCAAAGCTGTCAGACAGAGTCGTTTGCGTCTGCAGAGGTGTCTGCTGCGTTTGTTTAGTTTACTGTGCCCTGTCCCCAGAGGTGGAGTCTACGGAGACAGGCAGGTTTCCTTGAGCTGCTGTGAGCTCCACCCAGTTCGAGCTTCCCAGCGGCTTTGTTTACCTACTTAAGCCTCAGCAATGGCGGGCGCCCCTCCCCAGCCTCGCTGCTGCCTTGCCGGTAGATCACAGACTGCTGCGCTAGCAATGAGGGAGGCTCCGTGGGTGTGGGACCCTCCCGGCCAGGTGTGGTATATGATCTCCTGGTGTGCCTGTTTGCTTAAAGTGCAGTATTGGGGTGGGAGTTACCCGATTTTCCAGGTGTTGTGTGTCTCAGTTCCCCTGGCTAGGAAAAGGGACTCCCTTCCGCCTTGCGCTTCCCAGGTGAGGCAATGCCTTGCCCTGCTTCAGCTCTCGCTGGTCGGGCTGCAGCAGCTGACCAGCACTGATCGTCCGGCACTCCCCAGTGAGATGAACCCAGTACCTCAGTTGAAAATGCAGAAATCACCGGTCTTCTGTGTCGCTCGCGCTGGGAGTTGGAGACTGGAGCTGCTCCTATTCGGGCATCTTGCTCCGCCCTGCTAGCCCTGTTTTTGTGGATTCTGAGAACTGATATTTCAGATGGGTTTGAGGAGTAGAAGGACAAAGGAAATATCCTCCAAGAAAAATCGGAATGAAGCTTTCTGAGAAACCGCTTTGTGATGTGTGTTACACTACTCTTTCATGGAGGAGTTTGCTAGCACTGATTTTGTGGAATCTCAGAAGTGATATCTTGCATATCATTGAAACCCACGGTGAATCATGAAAGAACCTCAGACAAATCTGCAGAGAAGCCTTCTCAGAAACCTCTTTGATGTGGGTGAATTCAGCTCAAAGGTTTACATCCTTGTTGTCATTGAGAAGCTTGCTAACAGTGTTTTCACAGAATCTGTAATAAGACAAATGGTGGCGCTCCGAGACAACAAATAACCTCAGCCCCGAAAAGAAAGACACTTTCTGAGAAACTGCTTTGTGATATGTGAATTCCACTCACTGAGTTACAGCTGTATTTTGTGGATCCGTTGGCTAGCCCGGTTTTTGTGGAATCTGAGAACTGATATTTCAGATCCCTTTGAAGACTATAGGGGCAAAGGAAATATCCTCCGATGAAAATGAGACAGAAGCTTTCTGAGAAACTTCTTTGTGATCTGTGAATTCGTCTCACAGAGTTACAGCTCTCTCGTCATGAAGCCGTTCGCTAAGACTGTTCTCGTGGAATTGGCAAGGTGATATTTGGGAGCCCATGGAGGGCTATGGTGAAAAAGGAAATATCCTCAGATAAAAACTGGAAAGAAGCGTTCTGAGAAGCTGCATTGTGACCTGTGAATGCAACTCACAGAGTTACACATTCCTTTTCATTGATCCGTTTGCTAACACTGTTTACTTGAAATCTGCATTGGGATATTTCTTAGCACAATGAAGCTTACGGTGACAAAGGATATCCTCCATTAAAAACTAGAAAGTGGCTTTCTGAGAAACTTCTTTGTGATATGTAAATTCATCTCACCGAGTTACAACTTTGTATTCATGAAGCAGTTTGCCAACACTGTCTTCGTGGATTCTGCAAAGTGATATTTGGGAGCTCATTGAGGGCTATGGTGAAAAAGGAAATATCCTCAGATAAAAACTGGAAAGAATCGTTCTGAGAAACTGCACTGCGATGTGTGAATGCAACTCCCAGAGTTACACATTTCTCTTCATGCATCAGTTTGCTACCACAGTTTTCTTGAAATCTGCAATGGGATACTTCTTAGCGCAATGAAGCTTATGGTGACAAAAGAGATATCCTGAGATAATAACCTGAAAGAGGCTTTCTTAGAAACTTCTTTGTGATGTGTGAATTCATCTGACAGAGTTTCACTTACGTTTCATGGAGCAGTCGATTAACACTGCCTTTGAGGATCCTGAGAAGGGTTACCTGGGATCGCATTGAGCCATAGGCTGATAAAGGCAATATCCTCTCACCAGTTTTCATGATATGACGTTTCCTTTCTCACTGGAAGCCTCCGGGTGCCACTTAATATCCCTTCCCAGATTCCTCAAAGACAGAGTTTCCAAACTGCACAATGTAGTGGACGCTTTAACTCTCTGAAATTAATGCACACTCCAGAGAGCAGTTTCTTGGAACGTTTCTTTCTGTTTTTTATTTCTGATATTTCATTTTTTGCCATAGTCTTCAATGTGCTGCAAAATATCACTTTTTCAGTTTTTCAGGAACTGTGCTCAAACACTGCTATGAGAAAAAAGGTATAACGCCCTGTGTAATTCACACATCACAAGGTAGTTTCTCAGAAATCTTCTCTCCAGTTTTTATATGAAAATATCTCCTATTTAACATCAAGCACAAACGTGGTCTGAATGTCCTTTCGCAAATCCGTCCATGACGCAGTTTCAATACTGTGTAATAGGAAGAAAGTTTTTTCTATGTGAGATGCATAGACTTATCTCTCTCAAAGCAGTTTCACAGAAAGCTTCTTTCCAGTTTTTGTCTGAGGATACTTGCTTATTCACCATAGCCGTCCATATACTCCCAAATGTCCTGTGGTAGCTTTTTCTCCAAATGGGACTACCCCGTCCTCTATGAGAAGAAAGGTAGAACTCTGGGTAGAATGCACATGCAACAAAGCAGCTCCACGGAACTCTTCTCTCCCGTATCTATCTGAACACATTTCCCTTTTCACCGTAAGCCTCAAAGTGCTCCCGAGTATCCCCTAGCTGACCCACCTAAAACAGTGTTAGAATACTGGTCAATGAAAATAGAAGCTTAACAGTGCAAGTGGAATGCACGTGACCTAGAGCAGTTTCACCAAAGGTATCCTTCTGGTTTTTATTGGAGGGTATTTCTTTTTCAGCATATTCTTGAGAGTGTTCCCAAATGTTCTTTCTCAGTTTCCACAGAAACAGTGTTTTCAAACTGCTGAATACCAAGAATGATTTAACTCTATGAGAGGGATACACGCATCACAAACCTGGTTCTCCAAAAGCTTCTCTCCAGTTTTCATTCTAAGAAGTTTACTTTCTCACCCCAAGCATTCGGGCGCCACTTAATATCCCCTCACAGATTAATCAGAGACAGAGTTTCCAAACTGGTCAACGTAGTGTCAACTTTAGCTTTCTGAAATGAATGCACACGCTAGAGAGAAGTTTCGAAGAACGTTGTTTTCTGGGTTTTATTCCCGGATATTTCACTTTTCACCATATTATTCAAAGTGCTGCAAAATATCACTCTTTCAGTTTTACAGGAACAGTGTTCAAACACTGTCTTACGAGAAAAGAGGTATAACTCCCTGGGTGGAATGCACACATCACAAAGCGGTTTCTCCGGCAGCTTCTCTCCAGTTTTTATCTGGTGATATTTTCTATTTCCCCATAATGCTTAATATGTTCCCGAATGTCCCTTTAGGAATCCGTCCATGATGCAGTTTTAAAACTGCGTAAGAGAAAGAAAGATTTATCTATGTGAGATGAATAGACATATCTATTACTAAGCAGTGTGACAGCACTTCATTTCAGTTTTTGTCTGAGGATAATTCCTTTTTCACCATAGCCGTCTGTATACACCCGAATGTCCCCTGGGAGCGTTTTCTCCAAACGGGATTCCACAATCTTCTCTGAGAAGAAAGGTTTCACTCTCTGAGTGGAATGCACACGTCAAAAGCACCTCCTCGGAAATCTTCTCTCCAATATCTATCTGAAGATATTTCCATTTTCACCATAAGCCTCAAAGCACTCCCGAGTGTCCCTTAGCTGACTCACCTAAAACAGTGTTAGAATACTGCCCAGTGAAAACAGAAGCTTAAATGTGCAAGTGGAATGCACGTGACCTAGAGGGTTTCACAGAACGTTTCCTTCTGGTTTTTATTGGAGGGTATTTCTTATTCAGCATGTTGTTAAGGGTGTTCCCAAATGTCCTTTCTCAGTTTCCACAGAAACAGTGATTTCAGACTTCTCAATACAAAGAATGATTTAACTCTATGAGACGGATACACACATCAGAAACCAGGTTCACTGAAAGCTTCTCTCCAGTTTTCATTCTAAGAAGTTTCCTTTCTCACCACAAGCATCCGGGTGCCACTTAATATACCTTCACAGATTAATCAGAGACAGAGTTTCCAAACTAGGCAACGTGCTGTCAACTTTAACTCTCTGAAATGAATGCACACTTCAGAGAGAAGTTTCTTGGAACGTTGCTTTCTGGGTTTTATTCCTGGATATTTCACATTCCACCATATTCTTCAAAGCACTGCAAAATATTCCTTTTTGAGTTTTACAGGAACAGTGTTAAAACACTGTCTTATGAGAAAAGAGGTATAAAACCCTGGTTGGAATGCACACATCACAAAGTGCTTTCTCCGAAAGCTTCTCTCCAGTTTATATCTGGTGATATTTCATATTTCCACATAAGCCTTAGTGTGCTCCCGAATGTCCCTTGGGAATCCGTCCATGACGCAGTTTGAAAACTACGTAACAGAAAGCAAGATTTATCTAAGTGAGATGAATAGACATATCTATTACAAAGTAGTGTGAGAGAACACTTCCTTCCAGTTTTTCTCTGAGGATAATTCCTTTCTCACCATAGCCGTCTGTATACTCCCGAATATCCCCTGGGAGCATTTTCTCCAAACGGGATCCCCAATCCTCTCTGAGAAGAAAGGTTTCACTCTCTGAGTGGAATGCACACGTCAAAAGCACCTCCTCGGAAATCTTCTCTGCAGTATCTATCTGAAGATATTTCCGTTTTCACCATAAGCCTCAAAGCGCTCCTGAGTGTCCCTTAGCTGATTCACCTAAAACAGTGTTAGAATACTGCCCAATGAAAACAGAAGCTTAAATGTGCAAGTGGAATGCACGTAACCTAGAGAGTTTCACAGAACGTTTCCTTCTGGTTTTCATTGGAGGGTATTTCTTATTCAGCATATTGTTAAGGGTGTTCCCAAATGTCCTTTCTCAGTTTCCACAGAAACAGTGATTTCAAACTTCTCAATACAAAGAATGATTTAACTCTATGAGATGGATACAAACATCACAAACCAGGTTCTCCGAAAGCTTCTCTCCAGTTTTCATTCTAAGACGTTTCCTTTCTCACCACAGGCATCCAGGCGCCACTTAATATACCTTCACAGATTAATCAGAGACAGAGTTTCCAAACTGGGCAACATAGTGTCAACTTTAACTCTCTGAAATGAATGCACACGTCAGAGAAAAGTTTCTTGGAACGCTGCTTTCTGGGTTTTATTCCTGGATATTTCACTTTCCACCATATTCTTCAAAGCGCTGCAATATATCACTTTCTCAGTTTTACAGGAACAGTGTTCAAACACTGTCTTACGAGAAAAGAGGTACAACACCCTGGGTGGAATACACACATCACAAAGCGCTTTCTCCGAAAGCTTCTCTCCAGTTTTTATCTGGTGATATTTCGTATTTCCCCAGAAGCCTTAATGTGCTCCCGAATGTCCCCTTGGAATTCGTCCATGACGCAGGTTCAAAACTACGTAACAGAAAGCAAGATTTATCTAAGTGAGATGAATAGACATATCTATTACAAAGCAGTGTGAGAGATTCCTAGTTTCCTGGAACGTTTCTTTCTGTTTTTTTCCCAGATAATTCAGATTTTGCCATAGTGTTCAACGCGCTGCAAATATCTCTTTTTCAGTTTTACAGGAACAGTACTCAAACACTGCTATGAGAAAAAAGGTATAACGCCCTGTGGAATGCACACATCAAAACGCAGTTTCTCAGAAAGCTTCTCTCCAGGTTTTTTTCTGAAGGTATCTCCTATTTAACGTCAAGCACGAATGTGCTCCCGAATGTCCCTTCGCAAATCCGCCCACAACGCAGTTTCAAAAATGTGTAATAGAAAGAAAGTTTTATCTGTGTGAGATGAATAGTCATATCTATCACAAAGCAGTTTCACAGAAAGCTTCTTTCCAGTTTTTCTCTCAGGATGCTTGGTTTTTCACCATAGTCGTCCATATACTCCCAAATGTCCCATGGTAGCTTATTGTTCAAACGGGATTCCCCCATCCTCTATGAGAAGAAAGGTATAACTCTCTGAGTGGAATGCACACGTAACAAAGCAGCTCCACGGAAATATTCTCCCCAGTATCTATCTGAAGATATTGCCGTTTTCACCGTAAGCCTCAAAGCGCTCCCGAGTGTCCCTTAGCTGACTCACCTAAAAAGTGTTAGAGTATTGGTCGATGAAAACAGAAGCTTAAATGTGCAAGTGGAATGCACGTGGCCTAGAGCAGTTTCACAAAAGGTTTTCCCCTGGTTTTTATTGGACAGTATTTCTTTTTCAGCATATTCTTAATTGTTCCCAAATATCCTTTCTCTGTTTCCACAGAAACAGTGATTTCAAACTGCTCAATACAAAGAATGATTTAACTCTATGAGACGGACACACACATCACAAACCAGGTTCTCTGAAAGCTTCTCTCCAGTTTTCATTCTAAGACATTGCCTTTCTCACCCCAAGTATCCGGGCGCCACTTAATATACCTTCACAGATTAATCAGAGACAGAGTTAACAAACTAGGCAACGTGGTGTCAACTTTAACTCTCTGAAATGAATGCACACGTCAGAGAGAAGTTTCTTGGAACATTGCTTTCTGGGTTTTATTCCTGGATATTTCACTTTTCGCCATATTCTTCAAAGTGCTGCAAAATATCCCTTTTTCAGTTTAACAGGAACAGTGTTAAAACACTGTCTTATGAGAAAAGAGGTATAACTCCCACGGTGGAATGCACACATCACAAAGTGGTTTGTCCGACAGCTTCTCTCCAGTTTTTATCTGGTGATATTTCCTATTTCCCCAGAAGCCTTAATGTGCAACCAAATGGCCCTTCAGAAATTTGTCCATGACGCAGTTTCAAAACTGCATAATAGAAAGAAAGATCTATCTAAGTGAGATGAATAGACATATCTATTACAAAGCAGTGTGAGAGAATGCTTCCTTCCAGTTTTTCTCTAAGGATAATTCCTTGATCACCATAGCCATCTGTATACTCCCGAATATCCCCTGGGAGCATTTTCTCCAAACGGGATTCCCCAATCCTCTCTGAGAAGAAAGGTTTCACTCTGTGTGTGGAATGTACACATCAAAAGCACCCCCTCGGAAATCTTCTCTCCAGTATCTATCTGAAGATATTTCCGTTTTCACCATAAGCATCAAAGTGCTCCCAAGTGTCCCTTAGCTGACTCACCTAAAACAGTGTCAGAATACTGCCCAATGAAAACAGAAGCTTAAATGTGCAAGTGGAATGCACGTGACCTAGAGCAGTTTCACAGAACGTTTCCTTCTGGTTTTTATTGGAGGGTATTTCTTATTCAGCATATTTTTAAGGGTGTTCCCAAATGTCCTTTCTCAGTTTCCACAGAAACAGTGATTTCAAACTGCTCAATACAAAGAATGATTTAACTCTATGAGGTGGATACACACATTACAAACCAGGTTCTCCGAAAGCTTCTCTCCAGTTTTCATTATAAGACGTTTCCTTTCTCACCGCAAGCATACGGGCACCACTTAATAGCCCTTTACAGATTAATCAGAGACAGAGTTTCCAAACTGGGCAACGTAGGGTCAACTTTAACTCTCTGAAATGTAAGCACACCCCAGAGAATAGTTTCCTGGAACGTTTCTTTCTGTTTTTTTTTTTTTCCGGATAATTCAGATTTTGCCATAGTGTTCAACGCGTTGCAAAATATCACTCTTTCAGTTTTAGAGGAACAGTACTCAAACACTGCTATGAGAAAAAAGGTATAACGCCCTGTGGAATGCACACATCAAAACGCAGTTTCTCAGAAAGCTTCTCTCCAGGTTTTTTTCTGAAGGTATCTCCTATTTAAGTCAAGCGCGAATGTGCTCCCGAATGTCCCTTCGCAAATCCGCCCACAACGCAGTTTCAAAAATGTGTAATAGAAAGAAAGTTTTATCCGTGTGAGATGAATAGTCATATCTATCACAAAGCAGTTTCACAGAAAGCTTCTTTCCAGTTTTTCTCTCAGGATGCTTGGTTTTTCACCATAGCTGTCCATATACTCCCAAATGTCCCATGGTAGCTTATTGTTCAAAAGGGATCCCGGTCCTCTATGAGAAGTAAGGCATAACTCTCTGATTGGAATGCACACGTAACAAAGCAGCTCCACGGAAATATTCTCCCCAGTATATATCTGAAGATATTGCCGTTTTCACTGTAAGCCTCAAAGCGCTCCCGAGTGTCCCTTAGCTGACTCACCTAAAACAGTGTTAGAGTATTGGTCAATGAAAACAGAAGCTTAAATGTGCAAGTGGAATGCACGTGATCTAGAGCAGTTTCACAGAAGGTTTCCCTCTGGTTTTTACTGGAGGATATTTCTTTTTCAGCATATTCTTAATTGTTCCCAAATGTCCTTTCTCTGTTTCCACAGAAACAGTGATTTCAAACTGCTCAGTTCAAAGAATGATTTAACTCTATGAGACGGACACACACATCACAAACCAGGTTCTCTGAAAGCTTCTCTCCAGTTTTCATTCTACAATGTTTCCTTTCTCACCACAAGCATCCGGGTACCACTTAATATACCTTCACAGATTAATCAGAGACAGAGTTTCCAAACTGGGCAACGTAGTGTCAACTTTAACTCTCTGAAATGAATGCACACGCCAGAGAGAAGTTTCCTGGAACATTGCTTTCTGGGTTTTATTCCCAGATATTTCACTTTTTGCCATATACTTCAAAGTGCGTCAAAATATCCCTTTTTCAGTTTTACAGGAACAGGGTTCAAACACTGTCTTACGAGAAAAGAGGTATAATACCCTGGGTGGAATGCACACATCCCAAAGTGGTTCCTCTGAAAGCTTCTCTCCTTATTTATCTGGTGATATTTCCTATTTCCCAAAAACCCTGATGTTGCTCCCGAATGTCCCTTTGGGAATCCATCCACGACGCAGTTTCAAAACTGCGTAATAGAGAGATTTATCTAAGTGACATGAATAGACATATCTATTACAAAGCAGTGTGAGAGAATGCTTCTTACCAGTTTTAGAGTGAGGATAATTCCTTTTTCACCATAGAAGTCTATATACTCCCAAATGTCCCCTGGTAGCCTTTTCTCCAAATGGAATTCCCCAATCCTCTAGGAGAAGAAAGGTTTAACTCTGTGAGTGGAATGTACACGTCAAAAGCACCTCCTCGGAAATCTTCTCTCCAGTATCTATTTGAAGATATTTCCATGTTCACCATAAGCCTCAAAGCGATCCCGAGTGTACCTTAGCTGAATCACCTAAAACAGTGTTAGAATACTGCCCAGTGAAAACAGAAGCTTAACAGTATGAGTGGAATTCACGTTACCTAGAGCAGTTTCACAGATGTTTACTTCTGGTTTTTATTGGTGGTTATGTCTTCCACCATATTCTTAAGGGCGTTCCCAAATGTCCTTTCTCAGGTTCCACAGAAATAGTGATTTCAAACTGCTCAATCCAAAGAATGACTCAACTCTATGAAGTGAATACACACAGCACAAAGCAGTTGCTCTGAAAGCTTCTCACCAGTTTTCATGTGAAGACTTTTCCTTTCTCACTGGAAGCCTCCGGGTGCCACTTAATATCCCTTCACAGATCCCTCAAAGACAGAGTTTCCAAACTGGGCAACGTAGTGGAAGCTTTCACTCTCTGAAATGAATGCACTCGTCAGAGAGCAGTTTCTTGGAACGCTTCTTTCTGGGTTTTATTTCCAGATATTTCACTTTTTGCCATAATCTTCAGTGCACTGCAAAATATCACTTTTTCAGTTTTACAGGAACAGTGTTCGAACACTGCCTTATGAGAAAAGAGGTATAATTCCCTGATTGGAATGCACACATCGCAAAACAGTCTCTCGGAAAGCTTCACTTCAGTATTTATCAGAAGATATTTCCTGTTTCCCCACAGGCCTTAATGTGTCTCCGAATGTCCCTTTGCGAATCCGTCTCTGACGAGTATCAATCCTTCTATGACGCAGTATCAACACTATGACGAGTGGAATGCACACGTCACAAAGGAGCTCACTGAAAATCTTCCCTCCAGTATCTATCGGCAGATATTTCTGTTTTCACCGTAAGCCTCAAAGCGCTCCCGAGTATCCCTTTGCTGAATCACCTAAAACAGTGTTAGAATACTGCTCAATGAAAACAGAAGCTGAACTGTGCAAAAGCAGTTCACGTGACCTAGAGCAGTCTCACAGAACGTTTCCTTCTGGTTTTGATCGGAGGGTAGTACTTTTTCAGCATATTCTTAAGAGCGTTCCCAAATATCCTTTCTCAGGTTCTACAGAAACAGTGATTTCAACCTGCTCAATTCAAGGAATGATTTAACTCTATGAGATTAACACAAACATCACAAAGCACTTGCTCGGAAAGCTTCTCTCCATTTCTTTACGGAAGATGTTTCCTTTCTCACCACAAGAATCCTGACGCCACTTAATATCCCTTCACAGATTCCTCAAACAGAGTTTCAAAACTGGGCAACATACTGGAAGCTTTAGCTCTCTGAAATGAATGCACACCACAGAGAACAGTTTCTTGGAACGTTTCTTTCTGGTTTTTATTTCTGGATATTTCACTTTTTGCCATAGTCTCAATGCGCTGCAAAATATCACTTTTTCACTTTTACAGGAACACTGTTCGAACACTGCCTCATGAGAAAAGAGTTATAATTCCCTGATTGGAATGCACACGTCAGAAAGCAGTCTCTCGGAAAGCTTCATTCCAGTATTTATCAGAAGATATATCCTGTTTCTCCAAATGGCTGAATATGTCTCCAAATGCCCCTTCACGATTCCATCTATAACGAGTATCAATCCATCTTTGATGCAGTATCAACATTATGATGAGTGGAATGCACACGTCACAAAGAAGCTCCTTGGACATCTTCTCTCCAGTATCTATCTGAAGATATTTCCGTTTTCACCATAAGCCTCAAGGCGCTCCCAAGTATCCCACAGCTGACTCACCTTAAACAGAGTTATAATACTGCTCAATCAAAACAGAAGCTTAACCTCGTGAATGCAATTCACGTGACCTAGAGCAGTCTCACAGTAAGTTTTCTTCTGGTTTTTATCAAAGTGTATTGCTTTTTCATCATATTCTTAAGAGCGTTCCCAAATATGCTTTCTCAGGTTATACAGAAACAGTGATTTCAAACTGCTCAATCCAAAGAATGATTTAACTCTTTCAGATGAATGCAAACATCACAAAGCACTTGCTCTGAATGCTTCTCTCCACTTCTCATCAGAAGAGGTTTTCTTTCTCACCACAAGAATCCAGGTGCCACTTAATATCCCTTCCCAGATTCCTCAAAGACAGAGTTTTGAAACTGGGAAACGTAGTGGAAGCTTTAACTCTCTGAAATGAATGCATACCCCAGAGAGCAGTTTCTTGGAACATTTCTGGATTTTACTTCCGGATATTTCACTTTTTGATATAGTTTTCAATGCGCTGCAAAATATCACTTTTTCAGTTTTACAGGAACAGTGCTCAAACACTGCTATGAGAAAAAAGGTATAACTCCCTGTGGAATGCACACATCACAACGCAGTTTCTCAGAAAGGTTCTCTCCGGTTTTTATCTGAAGTTATCTCCTATTTAACATCAATCACAAATGTGCTCCTGAATATCCCTTCGCAAATTTGTCCATGAAACAGTTTCAGAACTGCGTAATAGAAAGATAGTTTTATCTATGTGAGATGCATAGACATATCTATCACAAAGCAGTTTCACAGAAAGCTTCTTTCCAGTTTTTGTCTGAGGATACTTGCTTTTCCACCATAGCCATCCAGATACTCCCAAATGTCGTGTGGTAGCTTATTCTCCAAATGGGATTCCCCCATCCTCTAGAGAAGAAAAGTATAACTCTGTGAGTGGAATGCACACGTAACAAAGCAGCTCCACGGAAATTATCTCTCCTGTATCTATCTGAAGATATTGCCCTTTTCACCATAAGCCTCAAAGCGTTCCCGAGTATCCTTTTGGTGACTCACCTAAAACAGTGTTAGAATACTGCCCAATGAAAACAGAACCTTAAATGTGCGCGTGGAATGCAAGTGACCTAGAGCCGTTTCAAAGAAGGTTTCCTTCTTGTTTTTATTGGAGGGTATTTATTTTTCAGCATATTCTTGAGTGTTCCCAAATGTCCTTTCTCAGTTTCCACAGAACCAGTGATTTCAAACTGCTCAATACAAAGAATGATTTAACTCTACGAGATGGATACACACATGACAAACCAGGTTCTCCGAAAGTTTCTCTCCAGTTTTCATTATAAGATGTTTCCTTTCTCACCGCAAGCATCCGGGCGCCACTTAATATCCCTTCACAGATAAAACAGAGTCAGAATTTCCAAACTTGGCAACGTAGTGTGAACTTTAACTCTCTGAAATGAATGCACACGCCAGGGAGAAGTTTCCTGGAACGTTGTTTTCTGGATTTTATTCCCGGATATATCACTTTTTGCCATATTCTTCCAAGCGCTGCAAAATAGTCCTTTTTTAGTTTTACAGGAACACTGTTCAAACACTGTCTTACGAGAAAAGAGGTATAACTGCCTGCGTGGAATGTACACATCACAAAGCTGTTTCTCCGAAAGCTTCTCTCCAGTTTTTATCTTATGATATTTCCAATTTCCCCATAAACCTTAATGTGCTCCCGAATTTCTCTTTGGGAATCCATCGATGATGCAGTTTCAAAACTGCGTAATAGAAATAAAGATTTGCCTAAGTGAGATGGATAGACGTATCTATTACAAAGCAGTGTGAGAGAACGCTTCTTTCCAGTTTTTCTCTGAGGATAATTCCTTTTTCACCATAGCTTGTGTATACTCCAAATATCCCCAGGTAGCACATTTTCCAATCGGGATTCCCCAATCCTCTATGAGAAGAAAGGTTTCACTCTGTGAGTGGAATGTACACGTCAAACTCCCTTCTTGGAAATCTTCTCTCCAGTATCTATCGAAAGATATTTCTGTTTTCACCATAGGTCTCAAAGCGCTCCCGAGTGTTCCTTAGCTGACTCACCTAAAACAGTGTTAGGATACTGCCCAACGAAAACAGAAGTTTAACAGTGCGAGTGGACTTCACGTGACCTAGAGCAGTTTCACAGAAAGTTTCCTTCTGGTTTTTATTGGAGGTTATGTCTTTTTCCACATATTCTTAAGAGCGTTCCCAAATGTCCTTCCTCAGGTTACACAGAAACAGTGATTTCAAACTGCTCAATCCATGGAATGATTTAAATATATGAGATGAATTCACACATCACAAAGCACTTGCTCTGAAATCTTCTCTCCACTTCTCATCTGAAGACATTTTCTTTCTCACCACAAGAATTCGGGTGCCACTTAATATCCCTTCACAGATTCCTCAAAGACAGAGTTTCCAAACTGGGCAACGTAGTGGAAGCTTTAACTCTCTGAAATGAATGCACACCCCAGAGAGCAGTTTCTTGGAACGTTTCTTTCCAGTTTGTATTTCCGGATATTTCACTTTTTCCCATAGTCTTCAACGCACTGCAAAATATCACTTTTTCCGTTTTACAGGAACAGTGCTCAAACACTGCTATGAGAAAAAACGTATAAAGCCCTGTGGAATGCACACATCACAATGCAGTTTCTCAGAAAGCTTCCCTCCAGTTTTTATTTGAAGATATCTCCTATTTAACGTCATGCATGAATGTTCTCCTGAACAACCCTTTGCAAATCTGTCCATGACGCAGTTTCAAAATTGAATAATAGAAAGAAAGTTTTATCTATGTGAGATTGATAGACATATCTATCACAAAGCAGTTTCACAGAAAGCTTCTTCCAGTTTTTGTCTGACAATACTTGCTGTTTCACCATAGCCGTCCATATACCCCAAATGTCCCGTTGTAGCTTATTCTCCAAATGGGATTCCTCTGTCCTCTATGAGAAGAAAGGTAAAAGTCTGTGGGTGGAATGCACAACTAAAAAGCAGATCCACGGAAATCTTCACTCCAGTATCTATCTGAAGGTATTGCCCTTTTCATCATAAGCCTCAGGGAGCTCCCGAGTTTCCCTAAGCTGACACACCTATAATAGTGTTAGAATAATGGACAATGAAAACAGAAGATTAAATGTGCGAGTGGAATGCAGGTGTCCTAGAGCAGTTTCACAGAAGATTTACTTCTGGTTTTTTTGGAGGGTATTTCTTTTTCAGCATATTCTTAAGAGTGTTTCCAAATGTTCTTTCTCAGTTTCCACTGAAACAGTGATAACAGACTGCTCAATACAAAGAATTATTTAACTCTATGAGATGGACACACGAATCACAAACCAAGTTCTCCGGAAGCTTCTCTCCAGTTTTCATTATAAGACGTTTCCTTTCCCACCGCAGGCATCCGGAAGCCACTTAACATCCCTTCACAGATTAATCAGAGACAGAGTTCCCACACTGCACAATGTAGTGTCCACTTTAACTCTCTGAAATGAATGCACATGCCAGAGAGAAATTTCTTGGAACGTTGCTTTCTGGGTTGTATTCCCGGATATTTCACTTTTCGCCATATTCTTCACAGCGCTGCAAAATATCCCTTTTTCAGTTTTCAGGAAAAGTGTTGAAATACTGTCTTATGAGAAAAGAGATATAACTCCCTGAGTGGAATACACACATCACAAAGCATTTTCTCTGAAAGCTTCTCTGCAGTTTTTATCTGGTGATATTTCCTATTTCCCCATAAGCCTCAATGTGCTCACGAATGTACCTCAGAGAATCTGTCCATGATGCAGTTTCAAAACCACGGAATAGAAAGAAAGATTTATCTAAGTGAGATGAATAGACATATCTATTACAAAGCAGTGTGAGAGAACACTTCTTTTCAGTTGTTGTCTGAGAATAATTCCTTTTTCACCATAGCCATCTGTACACTCATGAATGTCCCCTGGGAGTGTTTTCTCCATACGGGATTCCCCAATCCTCTATGGGAAGAAAGGTTTCACACTGTGAGTGGAATGTACACATCAAAAGCACCTCCTCGGAATTCTTCTCTCCAGTATCTATCTGAAGATATTTCCGTTTTCACCATAAGCCTCAAAGCGCTCCCTAGTGTCCCTTAGCTGACTCACCTAAAACTGTGTTAGAATACTGCCCAATGAAAAGAGAAGCCTAACAGTGCGAGTAGACTTCACGTGATGTAGAGCAGTTTCACAGAAAGTTTCCCTCTGGTTTTTATTGGACTTTATGTCTTTTTCAGCATATTTTTAAGAGTGTTCCCAAGGTCCTTTCTCAGGTTCCACAGAAACAGTAATTTCAACCTGCTTAATCCAAAAAAACGATTTAACTCTATGAGATGAATACACACAGCAGAAAGCACTTGCTCTGAAAGCTTCTCACCAGTTTTCATGGGAAGACGTTTCCTTTCTCACCGGAAGCCTCCGGGCGCCACTTAATATCCCTTCACAGATTCCTCAAAGACAGACTTTCCAAACTGGGCAACGTAGCAGAATCTTTAACTCTCTGAAATGAATGCACTCATCAGCGAGCAGTTTCTTGGAAAGCTTCTTTCTGGGTTTTATTTCCAGATATTTCACTTTTCACGATAGTCTTCAAAGCGCTGCAAAATATCACTTTTTCAGTTTTACAGGAACAGGGTTCGAACATGCCTTATACGAAAGAGGTGTAATTCCCTGAGTGGAATGCACACATCACAAATCAGTCTCTCGGAAAGCTTCACTCCATTATTTATCAGAAGATATTTCCTATTTCCCAACAGGCCTGAATGTGTCTCGGAATGTTCCTTCACGAATCCGTCCATGACCACTATTAATCCCTCTATGACGCAGTATCAACACTGTGATGAGTGGAACGCACACGTCACAAAGGAGCTCCTCATAAATCTTTTCTCCAGTATCTATCGGAAGATATTTTCGTTTTCACCGTAAGCTTCAAGGTGCTCCCGAGTATCCCTTAGCTGACTCACCTAAAACAGTGTTAGAATACTGCTCAATGAAAACAGAAGCTTAACTATGCAAATGCAATTCACGTGACCTAGAGCAGTTTCACAGAAAGTTTCCTTCTGGTTTTTATAGGAGGGTATTTCTGTTTCAGCATATTCTTAAGTGTTCCCAAATGTTCTTTCTCAGTTTTCACAGAAAGAGTAATTTCAAACTACTCAATATAAAGAATGATTTAATTCTATGAAATGGACACACACATCACAAACCAGGTTCTCCTGGTTTAATTCTCTCTCTTTAATTCTATGAGATGGATACACACATCACAAACCAGTTTCCTTTCTCACCGCAAGCATCCGGGTGCCACTTAATATCCCTTCACAAATTAATCAGAGACAGAGTTTCCAAACTGGGAAACGTTGTCAGCTTTAAATCTCTGAAATGAATGCACACACCGGATAGAAGTTTCTTGGAACGAGGCTTTCTGGATTTTATTCCCGGATATTTCACTTTTTGCCATATTCTTCAAAATGCTGAAAATAGTCCTTTTTCAGTTTTACAGGCACACTGATCAAACACTGTCTCACGAGAAAAGAGGTATAACTCCCTGGGTGGAATGCACACATCACAAAGCGGTTTCTCCGACAGCTTCTCTCCAGTTTTTATCTGGTGATATTTCCTATTTCCCCATAAGCCTTAATGTGCTCCCGAATATCCTTTCAGGAATCCATCCACGATACTGTTTCAACAGTGCGTAATAGAAAGAAAGATTTGTCTAAGTGAGATGAATAGACATATCTATTACAAAGCAGTTTGAGAGAACGCTTCTTCCCAGTTTTTGTCTGAGGATATTTCCTTTTTCACTATATCCGTCTGTATACTCCCGAATGTCGCCTGGAAGCGTTTTCTACAACCTTGATTCCCCAATCCTCTTTGAGAAGAAAGGTTTCACTCTGTGAGTGGAATGTACACGTCAAAAGACCCTCCTTGGAAATTTCTCTACATTATCTATCTGAAGATATTTCCGTTTTCACCATAAGCCTCAAAGCGTTCCCGAGTGTCCCTTAGCTGACTCACCTAAAACAGTGTTAGAATACTGCCCAATGTGAACAGAAGATTAACAGTGCGAGTGGACTTCTAGTGGCGTAGAACTGTTTCACAGAAAGTTTCCTTCTCGTGTTTATTATAGGTATGTCTTTTTCAACATATTCTTAAGAGCGTTCCCAAATGTCCTTTCTCAGGTTCCACAGAAACAGTGATTTCGACTGCTCAATCCAAATAATGATTCAACTCTATGAGATGAATATGCTCAACACAAAGCAGTTGCTCCGAAAGCTTCTCACCAGTTTTCATGCGAAGACGTTTCCTGACTCACCGGAAGCCTCCGGGCGCCACTTAATATTCCTTCAGAGATTTCTCAAAGACAGAGTTTCCAAACTGGGAAACGTAGTGGAAGCTTTCACTCTCTGAAATGAATGGGCTCGTCAGAGAGCAGTTTCTTGGATCTCTTCTGTCTGGCTTTTATTTGCAGATATTTCACTTTTCGCTATAGTCTTCAAAGCACTGGAACATATCACATTTTCAGTTTTACAGGAACACTGTTCAAACACCGCCTTATGAGAAAAGAGGTATAATTCCCTGAGTTGAACGCACACATCACAAAGCAGTCTCTCGGACAGCTTCACTCCAGTATTTATCAGAAGATATTTCCTATTTCTCCACAGGCCTGAATGTGTCTCTGAATGTCCCTTCGCGAATCTGTCTATGGCGAGTATCAATCCGTCTATGACCCATATCAACACTATGACGAGTGGAATGCACACGTCATGAAAGAGCTCCTCAAAAATCTTCTCTCCAGTAACTATCGGAAGATATTTCCGTTTTCATCATAAGCCTCAAAGCGCTCCCGAGTATCCCTTAGCTGACTCACCTAAAACAGTGTTAGAATACTGCTCAATGAAAACAGAAGCTTAACTGCACGAATGCAATTCACATGACATAGAGTAGTTTCACAGAAAGTTTCTTTCTGCTTTTTATCGGAGGGTATTACTTTTTCAACATATTCTTAAGAGCGTTCCCAAATATTCTTTCTCAGCTTCCAAAGAAACAGTGATTTCAAACTGCTCAATCCAAAGAATGATTTAACTCTATGAGATGAAAAGGCACCTCACAAAGCACTTGCTCTGAAAGCTTCTCTCCACTTCTCACCAGAAGGCGCTTCCTTTATCACCACAACAATCTGTTCGCCACTTAATATCCCTTCCCAGATTCCTCAAAGACAGAGTTTCCAAATGGGGCAACGCAGTTTAAGCTTTCACTCTGTGAAATGAATGCACTCGTCAGAGAGCAGTTTCTTGGAATGCTTCTTTCTTGGTTTTATTTCCAGATATTTCACTATTCACCATAGTCTTCAATGCGGTGCAAAATATCACTTTTTCAGTTTTACAGGAACACTGTTCAAACACTGCCTTATGAGAAAAGAGGTATAATTCCAAGTGGAATGCACACATCACAAAGCAGTCTCTCAAAAAGATTCACTCCAGTATTTATCAGAAGACATTTCCTTTTTCCCCACAGGCCTCAATGTGTCTCTGAATGTCCCTTCACTAATCCATCTATGATGAGTATCAATCCGTCTATGACGCAGTATCAACACTATGACGAGTGGAATGCACACGTCACAAAGTAGCTCCTCGGAAATGTTCTCTCCAGTACCTATCTGAAGATATTTTCATTTTCACCGTAAGCCTCAAGGCACTCTCGAGTATCCCTTAGCTGGCCCACCTAAAAGAGTGTTAGAATATTGCTCAATGAAAACTGAAGCTTAACTGTGTGAATGCAATTCACATGACCTAGAGTAGTTTCACAGAAAGTGTTCTTCTGGTTTTTATCGAAGGGTATTACTTTTTCAGCATATTCTTAAGAGCGTTCCCAAATATCCTTTCTCAGGTTCCACAGAAACAGTGATTTCAAACTGCTCAATCAAAAGAATGATTCAACTCTATGAGATGAACACACACATCACAAAGCACTTGCTCTGAAAGCTTCTGTCCACTTCTCATCAGAAGAAATTTCCTTTCTCACCACAAGAATCTGGGTGCACTTAATATCCCTTCCCAGATTCTTCAAAGACAGAGTTTCCAAACTGGACAACGTAGTGGAAGCTCTAGGTCTCTGATATGAATGCATACCCCAGAGAACAGTTTCTTGGAACGTTTCTTTCTGCTTTTGATTTCTGGATATTTCACTTTTTGCCATAATCTTCATCACGCTGCAAAACATCACTATTTCAGTTTTACAGGAGGAGTTCTCAAACACTGCTATGAGAAAAAAGAAATAACGCCCTGTGGAATGCACACATCACAATGCAGTTTCTCAGAAAACTTCTCTCCAGTTTTTACCTGAAGATATCTCCCATTTAATGTGAAGCACGAATGTGCTCCCGAATGTCCCTTCTCAATTCTGTCCATGATGCAGTTTCAAAACTGCATAATAGAAAGAAAGTTTTATCTATGTGAGACTCATAGACATATATATCACAAAGCAGTTTCACAGAAAGCTTCTTTCCAGTTTTTGTCTGAGGACACTTGCTTTTTCATCATAGCCATCCATATACTCCCAAATGTAACATGGTAGATTATTCTCCACATGGGTTTCCCCGTCCTCTACGAGTAGAAAGGTATAACTCTGCGAGTGGAATGCACACGTAACCAAGCAACTCCACAGAAATCTCTCCAGTGTCTATCTGAAGATATTGCCCTTTTCACTGTAAGCCTCAAAGCGCTCCCGAGTATCCCTTAGCTGACTCACCTAAAACAGTGTTAGAATACTGGACAATGAAAACAGAAGCTTAACAGTGCGAGTGGAATGCATGTGTCCTAGAGCAGTTTCACAGAATGTTTCCTTCTGGTTTTTATTGGAGGGTATTTCTTTTTCAGCATATTGTTAAGGGTGTTCCCAAATGTCCTTTCTCAGTTTCCACAGAAACAGTGATTTCAAACTGCTCAATACAAAGAATGATTTAACTCTACAAGATGGATACACACATCACAAACAAAGTTCTCAGAAAGATTCTCTCCAGTTTTCAGTATAAGACGTTTCCTTTCTCACCGGAAGCATACGGGCACCACTTAATAGCCCTTTACAGATTAATCAGAGACAGAGTTTCCAAACTGGGCAATGTGATGTCAACTTTAACTCTCTGAAATGGATACACACACCAGAGAGAAGTTTCTTGGAACGTTGCTTTCTGGGTTTTATACCCACATATTTCACTTTTCACCATATTCTACAAAGCGCTGCAAAACATCCCTGTTTCAGTTTTACAGGAACAATGTTAAAACACTGTCTTACGAGAAAAGAGATACAACTCCCTGGGTGGAATGCACACATCACAAAGTGGTTTCTCCGGAAGCTTCTCTCCAGTTCTTATCTGGTGATATTTCCTATTTCCCCATAAACTTGAATGTGCTCCCGAATGTCCCTTCGGGAATCCGTCCACGACGCAGTTTCAAAACTGCATAAAAGAAAGAAAGATTTATCTAAATGAGATGAATTGACATATCTTTTACAAAGCTGTGTGAGAGAACGCTTCTTCCCAGTTTCTGTCTGAGGATAATTCCTTTTTCACCATAGCCATCTGTATACACCAGAATGTCCCCTGGGAGTGTTTTCTCCAAACGAGATTCCTCAATCCTCTATGAGAAGAAAGGTTTCACTCAGTGAATGGAATGTACACGTCAAAAACCTGTCTGTGGAAATCTTCTCTCCAGTATCCATCTGAGGATATTTCCGTTTTCACCATTAGCCTCAAAGCGCTCCTGAGTGTCCCTTAGCTGACTCACCTAAAACAGTGTTAGAATACTGCCCAATGAAAACAGAAGCTTAAATGTACGAGTGGACTTCACGTGACCAAGAGCAGTGTCAGAGAAAGTTTCCTTCTGGTTTTTATTGGAGGTCATGTCTTTTTCATCATATTCTTAAGAGCGTTCCCAAATGTCCTTTTTCTGGTTCCACAGAAACAGTGATTTCAAACCGCTCAATACAAAGAATGATTTAACTCTATGAGATGGATGCACACATCACAAACCAGGTTCTCCGAAAGCCTCTCACCAGCTCTCATTATAAGTCGTTTCCTTTCTCACCGGAAGACTCTGGTCGCCACTTAATATCCTTTCACAGATTTCTCAAGGACAGAGTTTCCTAACTGGGCAACGTAATGGAAGCTTTAACTCTCTGAAATGAATGCACACACCAGAGAGAAGTTTCTTGGAATGTTGCTTTCTGGGTTTTATTCACGGATATTTCACTTTTCACCATAATCTTCAAAGTGCTGCAAAATATCCCTTTTTCAGTTTTACAGGAACAGTGTTCAAACAGTGTCTTATGAGAAAAGAGGTATAACTCCCTGGGTGGAATGCACACATCACAAAGCGGTTTCTCCAAAAGCTTCACTCCAGTTTTTATCGGGTGATATTTCCTATTTCCCCAGAAGCCTTAATGTGCTCCTGAATGTCCCTTCGGGAATCCATCCATGATGCAATTTCAGAACTGTGTAATAGAAAGAAAGATTTATATAAGTGAGATGAATACACATATCGATTACAAAGAAGTGTGAGAGAATGCTTCTTTCCAGTTTTTGTCTGAGGATAATTCCTTTTTCACCATAGCCATCAGTATACTCCCGAATGTCACCTGGGAGCGTTTTCAACAAACAGGATTCCCTAATCCTCTATGAGAAGAAAGGTTTCACTCTGTGCGTGGAATGTACATGTCAAAAGCACCTCCTCGGAAATCTTTTCACCAGTATCCATCTGAAGATATTTCCGTTTTCACCATAAGCCTCAAAGCGCTTCCGAGTGTCCCTTAGCTGACTTACCTAAAACAATGTTAGAATACTGCCCAATGAAAACAGAGCTTAACAGTGTGAGTGGACTTCACGTGACCTACAGCAGTTACACAGAAATTGTCCTTCTGGTTTTTATTGGAGGTTATGTCTTTTTCACCATATTCTTAAGTGCATTCCCAAATGTCCTTTCTCAGGTTCCACAGAAAAAGTGATTTCAGACTGCTCAATTCAAAGAATGATTTAACTCTATGAGATGAATACACACAGCACAAAGCAGTTGCTCCGAAAGCTTCTCACTAGTGTTCATGCGAAGTCGTTTCCTTTCTCACTGGAAGTCTCCGGGCGCCACTCAATATCCCTTCACGGATTCCTCAAAGACAGAGTTTCCAAACTTGGCAACGTAGTGGAAGCATTAACTCTCTGAAACGAAAGCACACCCCAGAGAGCAGTTTCATGGAATGTTTCTTTCTGGTTTGTATTTCTGGATATTTCACTTTTTGCCATACTGTTGAACGTGCTCCAAAATATCACTTTTTCAGTTTTACAGGAACTGTGCTCAAACAGTGCCTAATGAGAAAAGTGGTATAATTCCCTGAGTGGAATGCACAAATCACAAAGCAGTCTCTCATAAAGCTTCACTCCAGTATTTATCAGAAGATATTTCCTGTTTCTCCACAGGCCTGAATGTGTCTCCGAATGTTCCTTCGCGAATCCGTCTATGACGAGTATGAATCCATCTATGATGCAGTATCAACACTATGAAGAGTAGAATGCACACATCACAAAGGAGCTCCTCGGAAATCTTCTCTCCATTATCTATCGGAAGATATTACTGTTTTCACCATAAGCCTCAATGCGCTCCCGAGTATCCCTTAGCTGACTCACCTAAAACAGTGTTAGAATACTGCTCAATGAAAACAGAAGCTTAACTGTGTAAATGCAATTCACGTGACCTAGAGCAGTTTCACAGAGTTTACTTCTGGTTTTTAACGGAGGGTATTACTTTTTCAGCATAGTCTTGAGAGTGTTCCCAAATATCCTTTCTCAGGTTTCACAGAAACAGTGATTGCAAACTGCTCAATCCAAAGAATGATTTAACTCTATGAGATGAAAACACACATCACAAAGCACTTTCTCTGAAAGCACCTCTCCACTTCTCATCGGAAGACGTTACATTTCTCACCACAAGAATCCGGGCGCCACTTAGAATCCCTTCCCGGATTCCTCAAAGATGGAATTTCCAAACTGGGCAACGTAGTGGAAGCTTTAACCCTCTGAAATGAATGCACATCAGAGAGCATTTTCTTGGAACGTTTCTCTCTGGTTTTTATTTCCGGATATTTCAATTTATGCCATAGTCTTCAATGTGCTGTGAAATATCACTTTTTCAGGTTTACAGGAACAGTGCTCAAACACTGCTATGAGGAAAAAGGTATAACGCCCTGTGGAATCCACACATCACAACGCAGTTTCTCAGAAAGCTTCTCTCCTGTTTTTATATGAAGATATCTCCTATTTAATGTCATGCACGAATGTGCTCCCAAAAGTCCCTTTGCAAATCCGTCCATGACGCAGTTTCAAAACTGCGTAATAGAAGGAAAGTTTTATCTATGTGAGATGCATAGGCATATCTATCACAAAGCAGATTCACAGAAATCTTTTTTACAGTTTTTGTCTGAGAATAATAGTTTTTTCACCATAGCCATCCATATACTCCCAAATATCCCATGGTAACTTATTCACGAAAAGGGATGCCCCCGTCCTCTATGAGAAGAAAGGTATAACCCTGTGAGTGGAATGCACTTGCAACAAGGCAGCTCCACGGAAATCTTCTCTCCAGTATCTATCTGAAGATATTTCCCTTTTCACCGTAAGCATCAAAGTGCTCTCGAGTATCCATTAGCTGACCAACGTAAAACAGTGTTAGAATACTGGTCAATGAAAACAGAAGCTTAAATGTGCGAGTGGAATGCACTTGACCTAGAGCAGTTTCACAGAAGGTTTTCCTCTGGTTTTTATTGGAGGGTATTTCTTTCTCAGCATATTCTTAAGAGTGTTCCCAAATGTCCTTTCTCAGTTTCAATAGAAACAGTGATTTCAAAATGCTCAATACAAAGAATGATTTAACTCTATGAGATGGATACACACTTCACAAACCAGGTTCTCCAAAAGCTTCTCTCCAGTTTTCATTATAAGGCCTTTCTTTTCTCACCACAAGCATCCAGGCGCCACTTAATATCCCTTCACAGATTAATCAGAGACAGAGTCACCAAATTGGGCAACGTAGTATCACCTTTAACTCTCTGAAATGAATGCACACGCCAGAGAGAAGTTTCTTGGAATGTTGCTTTCTGGGTTTTATTCCCGGATATTTCACTTTTGGACATATTCTTCAAATTGCTGCTTTCTCAGTTTTACAGGAACAGTGTTCAAACACTGTCTTATGAGAAAAGAGGTATAACTCCCATGGTGGAATGCACACATCACAAGGCGGTTTCTCTGACAGCTTCTCTCCAGTTTTTATCTGGTGATATTTCCTATTTCCCCAGAAGGCTCATTGTTCAACCAAACGTCCCTTCGGAAATTTGTCCATGACGAAGTTTCAAAACTGCATAATAGAAAGAAAGATTTATCTAAGTGAGATAAATAGACATGTCTATTACAAAGTTTTGTGAGAGAATGCTTCTTTCCCGTTTTTGTCTGTGGATAATTCCTTTTTCATCATAGCTGTCGTTTTACTCCCGAATATCCCCTGGTAGCGTTTTCTCCAAACGGGATTCCTCAATACTCTATGAGAAGAAACGTTTCACTCTGTGATTGGAATGTAAACATCAAAAGCACCACCTCGGAAATCTTCTCTCCAGTATCTATCTGAAGATATTTCCATTTTCAGCATAAGCCGCAAAGAGCTCTCGAGTGTTCTTTAGCAGCTGAACCTAAAACAGTGTAAGAATACTGCACAATGAAAACAGAAGCTTAACATTGCGAGTGGACTTCACGTGTCCTAGAACAGTTTCATAGAATGTTTCCTTCTGTTTTTTTTTTTAATGGGAGGTTATGTCTTTTTCCACATATTCTTAAGAGCAATCCCAAATGTCCTTTCTCAGGTTCCACAGAAACAGCGATATCAAACTGTTCAATCCAAACAATGATTCAACTCTATGAGACGAATAGAGACAGCACAAATCAGTGGCTCTGAAAGCTTCTCAATAGTTTTCATTAGAAGACGTTTCCGTTCTCAACGGAAGCTTCCGGGAGACACTTAATATCCCTTCACAGGCTCCTCAAAGACAGAGTTTCCAAACTGGGCAACGTAGTGTCAATTTTAACTCTCTAAAATGAATGCACTCGTCAGAAAGCAGTTTCCTGGAATGCTTCTTTATGGGTTTTGTTTCCAAATATTTCACTTTATGCCATAGTCTTCAATGCGGTGCAAAATATCACTTTTTCAGTTTTACAGGAACAGTGTTCAAACACTGCCTAATGAGGAAAAAGGTACAATTCCCTGCGTGGAATATACACATCACAAAGCAGTTTCTCAGAAATCTTCACTCCAGTATTTATCAGAAGGTATTTCCTATTTAACCAAAGGCCTGAATGTGTCTCCGAATGTCCCTTCGCGAATCTGTCTATGACAAGTATCAATCCGTCCATGACGCAGTATCAACACTATCACGAGTGGAATGCAAACGTCACAAAGGAGCTCCTCGGAAATCTTCTCTCCAGTACCTATTGGAAGATATTTCCGTTTTCGCCAAAAGCCTCAACGTGCTCCCGAGTATGCCTTAGCTGACTCACCTAAAACAGTGTTAGAATACTGCTTAATGAAAACAGAAGCTTAACTGTGCAAATGCAATTCATGTGACGTAGAGCAGTTTCACAGAACGTTTCCTTCTGGTTTTTATTGGAGGGTATTACTTTTTCAGCATATTCTTAAGAGCGTTCCCAAATATCATTTCTCAGGTTCCACAGAAAGAGTGATTTCAAACTGCTCAATCCAAGGAATGATTTAACTCAATGAGATGAATGCACACATCACAAAGCACTTGCTCCGAAAGTTTCTCTCCACTTCTCATCAGAAGACGTTTCCTTTCTCACCACAGGAATCTGGGCGCCACTTAATATCCCTTCCCAGATTCCTCAAAGACAGAGTTTCCAAATGGGGCAACGTCATGGAAGCTTTAACTCTCTGAAATGAATGCACACCACAGACAGTAGTTTCTTGGAACGTTTCTTTCTGGTTTGAATTTCCGGATATTTCACTTTTTGCCATAGTCTTCAATGCGCTGACAAATATCACTTTTTCAGTTTTACAGAAACAGTGCTCAAACACTGCTATGAGAAAAATGGTATAACGCCCTGTGGAATGCACACATCAAAACGCAGTTTCTCAGAAAGCTTCTCTGTGGTTTTTATCTGAAGTTATCTCCTATTTAACGTCAAGGGCGAATGTGCTCCCAAATGTCCCTTGGCAAATCCATCCATTGCACAGTTTCAAAACTGCATAATAGAAAGAAAGGTTTATCTATGTGAGATGCATAGACATATCTATCACAAAGCAGTTTCACAGAAAGCTTCTTTCCAGTTGTTCTCTGACGATACTTGTGTATTCACCATAGCCGTCTATATACTCCCAAATGTCCCGTGGTAGCTTATTCTCCAAATGGGATTCCCACGTCCTCTATGAGAAGAAAGGTATAACTCTGTGAGTGGATGCACATGTAACAAATCAACTCCATGGAAATCTTCTCTCAAGTATCAATCTGAAAATATTGCCGTTTTCACCATTAGCCTCGAAGCGCTCTCGAGTATCCCTTAGCTGACTCTCCTAAAAGAGTGTTAGAATACTGGTCAATGAACACAGAAGCTTAAGTGTGCGAGTGGAATGCACGTGACATAGAGCAGTTTCACAGAAGGTTTCCTTCTTTTTTTTATTTTAGGGTATTTCTTCTTCAGCATACTCTTAAGAGTGTTCTCAAATGTCATTTCTCATGTTCCACAGAAACAGTGATTTCAAACCACTCAATACGCAGAATGATTTAACTCTATGAGATGGATACACACTTCACAAAACAGGTTCTCCGATAGCTTCTCTTCAGTTTTCATTATAAGACGTTTCCTTTCTCACCGCAAGCATCCAGGCACCAATTAATATCCCTTCACAGATTAATCAGAGACAGAGTTTCCAAACTGGGGAACGTAGTGGAAGCTTTCGCTCTCTGAAATGAATGCACTCTTCAGAGAGCAGTTTCTTGGAACACTTCTTTCTGGGGTTTACTTCCAGATATTTCACTTTTCGCCATAGTCTTGAATGCGCTGCAAAATATCACATTTTCAGTTTTATAGGAACAGTGTTCGAACACTGCCTTATTAGAAGGGAGGTATAATTTCCTGAGTAGAATGCACACATCACAAAGCAGTCTCTCGGAAAGCTTCACTCCAGTATTTATCAGAAGATATTTCCTATTTCCCCACAGGACTGAATGTGTCTCTGAATATCACTTCGCGAATCTGTCTATGACGAGTATCAATCTGTCTATGACACAGTATCAAAACTATGATGAGTGGAATGCACACGTCACTAAGAGGTTTTCCGGAAATCTCTCCAGTATCTATCAGAAGATAATTCCGTTTTTTTTTTTATCATTATACTTTGAGTTCTAGGGTACATGTGCAAAACGTGCAGATTTGTTACATATGTATACTTGTGCCATGTTGGTGTGCTGCACCCATCAACTCGTCAGCACCCATCAACTCGTCATTTACATCAAGTATAACTCCCAATGCAATCCCTCCCCCTCCCACACACTGTGATAGGCCCCGGTGTGTGATGTTCCCCTTCCCGAGTCCACGTGATCTCATTGTTCAGTTCCCACCTATGAGTGAGAACATGCGGTGTTTGGTTTTCTGTTCTTGTGATAGTTTGCTAAGAATGATGGTTTCCAGCTGCATCCATGTCCCTACAAAGGACACAAACTCATCCTTTTTTATGGCTGCATAGTATTCCATGGTGTATATGTGCCACATTTTCTTAATCCAGTCTGTCACTGATGGACATTTGGGTTGATTCCAAGTCTTTGCTATTGTGAATAGTGCTGCAATAAACATACGTGTGCATGTGTCTTTATAGCAGCATGATTTATAATCCTTTGGGTATATACCCAGTAATGGGATGGCTGGGTCATATGGTACATCTAGTTCTAGATCCTTGAGGAATCGCCATACTGTTTTCCATAATGGTTGAACTAGTTTACAATCCCACCAACAGTGTAAAAGTGTTCCTATTTCTCCATATCCTCTCCAGCACCTGTTGTTTCCTGACTTTTTAATGATCGCCATTCTAACTGGTGTGAGATGGTATCTCATTGTGGTTTTGGTTTGCATTTCTCTGATGGCCAGTGATGATGAGCATTTTTTCATGTGTCTGTTGGCTGTATGAATGTCTTCTTTTGAGAAATATCTGTTCATATCCTTTGCCCACTTTTTGATGGGGTTGTTTGTTTTTTTCTTATAAATTTGTTGGAGTTCTTTGTAGGTTCTGGATATTAGCCCTTTGTCTGATGAGTAGATGGCAAAAATTTTCTCCCATTCTTTAGATTGCCTGTTCACTCTAATGGTAGTTTCTTTTGCTGTGCAGAAGCTCTTTAGTTTAATGAGATCCCATTTGTCAATTTTGGCTTTTGCTGCCGTTGCTTTTGGTGTTTTAGACGTGAAGTCTTTGCCCATGCCTATGTCCTGAATGGTACTACCTAGGTTTTCCTCTAGCATTTTTATGGTATTAGGTCTAACATTTAAGTCTCTAATCCATCTTGAATTAATTTTCGTATAAGGAGTAAGGAAAGGATCCAGTTTCAGCTTTCTACTTATGGCTAGCCAATTTTCCCAGCACCATTTATTAAATAGGGAATCCTTTCCCCATTTCTTGTTTCTCTCAGGTTTGTCAAAGATCAGATGGCTGTAGATGTGTGGTATTATTTCTGAGGACTCTGTTCTGTTCCATTGGTCTATATCTCTGTTTTGGTACCAGTACCATGCTGTTTTGGTTACTGTAGCCTTGTAGTATAGTTTGAAGTCAGGTAGCGTGATGCCTCCAGCTTTGTTCTTTTGACTTAGGATTGTCTTGGACTTGCGGGCTCTTATTTGGTTCCATATGAACTTTAAAGCAGTTTTTTCCAATTCTGTGAAGAAACTCATTGGTAGCTTGATGGGGATGGCATTGAATCTATAAATAACCTTGGGCAGTATGCTGTTGAGTGCCACCAGACTTCGTAATAATATCTAAGTCATTCAGGAGCAGGTTGTTCAGTTTCCATGTAGTTGAGCGGTTTTGATTGAGTTTCTTAGTCCTGAGTTCTAGTTTGATTGCACTGTGGTCTGAGAGACAGTTTGTTATAATTTCTGTTCTTTTACATTTGCTGAGGAGTACTTTACTTCCAATTATGTGGTCAATTATGGAGTAAGTGCGATGTGGTGCTGAGAAGAATGTATATTCTGTTGATTTGGGGTGGAGAGTTCTATAGATGTCTATTAGGTCTGCTTGCTGCAGAGATGAGTTCAATTCCTGGATATCCTTGTTAACTTTCTGTCTCGTTGATCTGTCTAATGTTGACAGTGGAATGTTGAAGTCTCCCATTATTATTGTATGGGAGTCTAAGTCTCTTTGTAAGTCTCTAAAGACTTGCTTGATGAATCTGGGTGCTCCTGTATTGGGTGCATATATATTTAGGATAGTTAGCTCTTCCTGTTGAATTGATCCCTTTACCATTATGTAATGGCCTTCTTTGTCTCTTTTGATCTTTGATGGTTTAAAGTCTGTTTTATCAGAGACTAGCATTGCAACCCCTGCTTTTTTTTGTTCTCCATTTGCTTGGTAAATCTTCCTCCATCCCTTTATTTTGAGCCTATGTATGTCTCTGCATGTGAGATGGGTCTCCTGAATACAGCAGACTGATGGGTCTTGACTCTTTATCCAGTTTGCCAGCCTGAGTCTTTTAATTGGAGCATTTAGTCCATTTACATTTAAGGTTAATATTGTTATGTGTGAACTTGATCCTGCCATTATGATATTAACTGGTTATTTTGCTCATTTGTTGATGCAGTTTCTTCCTAGCCTCGATGGTCTTTACATTTTGACATGTTTTTGCAATGGCTGGTACCAGTTGTTCCTTTCCATGTTTAGTGCTTCCTTCAGGGTCTCTTGTAAGGCAGGCCTAGTGGTGACAAAATCTCTAAGCCTTTGCTTATCTGTAAAGGATTTTATTTCTCCTTCACTTATGAAACTTAGTTTGGCTGGATATGAAATTCTGGGTTGAAAATTCTTTTCTTTAAGAATGTTGAATATTGGCCCCCACTCTCTTCTGGCTTGGAGAGTTTCTGCTGAGAGATCTGCTGTTAGTCTGATGGGCTTCCCTTTGTGGGTAACCCGACCTTTCTCTCTGGCTGCCCTTAAGATTTTTTCCTTCATTTCAACTTTGGTGAATCTGGCAATTATGTGTCTTGGAGTTGCTCTTTTCAAGGAGTATCTTTGTGGTGTTCTCTGTATTTCCTGAATTTGAATGTTGGTCTGCCCTACCAGGTTGGGGAAGTTCTCCTGGATGATATCCTGAAGAGTGTTTTCCAACATGGTTCCATTTTCCCCCTCACTTTCGGGCACTTCAATCAGAAGTAGATTTGGTCTTTTTACATAATCCCATACTTCTTGCAGGCTTTGTTCATTTCTTTATGTTCTTTTTTCTTTAGGTTTCTCTTCTTGCTTCATTTCATTCATTTGATCCTCAATCGCTGATACTCTTTCTTCCAGTTGATCGAGTCGGTTACTGAAGCTTGTGCATTTGTCACATATTTCTCGTGTCATGGTTTTCATCTCTGTCCATTTGTTTATGGCCTTCTCTGCATTAATTATTCTAGTTATCCATTCTCCCACTTGAACAGACAGTCTGTTCCTTCTCAGCTCTCAAACTCCATGTTGGGAGATCCACTGCTCTCTTCAAAGCTGTGTCTTCAAAGCTGTCAGACAGAGTCTCTGTCTTCAAATCTGTGAGACAGAGTCGTTTGCGTCTGCAGAGGTTTCTGCTGCGTTTGTTATTGTTTACTGTGCCCTGTCCCCAGAGGTGGATTCTACAGAGACAGGCAGGTTTCCTTGAGCTGCTGTGAGCTCCACCCAGTTCGTGCTTCCCAGCGGCTTTATTTACCTACTTAAGCCTCAGCAATGGTGGGCACCGCTCCCCCAGCCTCGCTGCTTACTTGCTGGTAGATCACAGACTGCTGTGCTAGCAATGAGGGAGGCTCCGTGGGCGTGGGACCCTCCCGGCCAGGTGTGAGATATAATCTCCTGGTGTGCCCATTAGCTTAAAGCGCAGTATTGGGGTGGGAGTTACCCAATTTTCCAGGTGTTGTGTGTCTCAGTTCCCCTGGCTAGGAAAAGGGATTCCCTTCCCCCTTGCACTTCCCAGGTGAGGCAATGCCTCGCCCTGCTTCAGCTCTCACTGGTCGGGCTGCAGCAGCTGACCAGCACTGATCGTCCAGCACTCCCCAGTGAGGTGAACCCAGTACCTCAGTTGAAAATGCAGAAATCACCGGTCTTCTGTGTCGCTCGCGCTGGGAGTTGGAGACTGGAGCTGTTCCTATTCGGCCATCTTGCTCCGCCCCCCCCCGATATTTCCATTTTGACCGTAAACCTCAAGGCATTCCCGTGTATCCCTTAGCTGACTGACCTACAAGAGTGTTAGTATACTCTTCAATGAAAACAGAAGCTTACCTGTGTGTATGCAATTCACGTGACTTAGAGTAGTTTCACAGAAAGTTTCCTTCTGGTTTTCATTGGAGGTTATATCTTTTTCAGCATATTCTTAAGAGAGTTCCCAAATATCCTTTCTCAGGTTCCACAGAAACAGTGATTTCAAACTGCTTATTCCAAAGTATGATTTAATTCTATGAAAAGAATACACAAATCTCAGAGCACTTGCTCCGAAAGCTTCTCTCCACTTCTCATTGGAAGATGTTTCCTTTCTCACCACAGGAAACCAGGCGCCACTTAATATCCTTTCCCACATTCCTCAAAGACAGAGTTTCCAAACTGGGCAACGTAGTGGAAGCTTTAAGTCTCTGAAATGAATGCAAACCCCAGAGAACAGTTTCGTGAAACTTTTCTTTCTGGTTTTTATTTCCGGATATTTCACTTTTTGCCTTTGTCTTCAACGCACTGCAAAATATCACTTTTCCAAATTTACAGGAACAGTGCTCAAACACCGCTATGAAAAAAAAGGTATAAAGCCCTGTGGAAGGCACACATCACAACGTAATTTCTCAGAGGGCTTCTCTCCAGTATTTATATGAAGATATCTTCTATTTCACGTCATGCCCGAATGTGCCCCTGAATGTTCCTTTGCAAATCCATCCATGACGCAGTTTCAACATTGCATTATAGAAAGAAAGTTTTATCTATATGAGATGCATAGACATATCTATCACAAAGCAGTTTCACAGAAAGCTTCTTTCCAGTTTTTGTCTGAGGATACTAGCTTTTTCACCATAGACGTCCATATACCCCAAACGTCCCCTGGTAGCTTATTCTCCACATGGGATTTCCCCGTCCTCTATGAGAAGAAAGATATAACTCTGTGAGTGGAATGCACACGTAACAAAGCAGCTCCACGGAAATCCTCTATCCACTATCTATCTGAAGATATTGCCCATTTCACTGTAAGCCTCAAAGCGCTCCCTAGCATCCCTTAGCTGACTCACCTAAAACCGTGTTAGAATACTGGTCAAGGGAAACAGAAGCTTAAATGTGAGAGTGGAATGCACATGACCTAGAGCAGTTTCACAGAAGGTTTCCTTCTGGTTTTTATTGGAGGGTAATTCATTTTTCAGCATATTCTTAAGAGTGTTTCCAAATGTCGTTTCTCAGTTTCCACAGAAACAGTGATTTCAAACTGCTCAATACAAAGAATGATTTAACTCTATGAGATGGATACACATATCATAAACCAGGTTCTCCGAAAGCTTCTCTCCTGTTTTCACTATAAGTGGTTTACTTTCTCACCGAAAGCATCCAGAGGCCACTTAATATCGCTTCACAGCTTAATCAGAGACAGAGTTTAAAAACTGGGCAACATAGTGTCAACTTTAACTCTCTGAAATGAATGCACACACCAGAGAGAAGTTTCTTGGAACGTCACTTTCTGGGTTTTATTCCCGGATATTTCACTTTTCGCCATATTCTTCAAAGTGCTGTAAAATATCCCTTTTTCAGTTTTACGGGAACAGTGTTCAAACACTGTCTTACGAGAACAGAGGTATAACTCCCTGGTTGGAATGCACACAGAAGATAGCGTTTCTCCAAAAGCTTCTATACAGTTTTTATCTGGTGATATTTTCTATTTCCCCATAATCCTTAATGTCCCTTCAGGAATCCGTCCATGATGCAGTTTCAAAACTGCGTAATAGAAAGGAAGATTTATCTAAGTGAGATGAATAGACAAATCTATTACAAAGCAGTGTGAGAGAAAACTTCTTTCCAGTTTTTGTCTCAGGATAATTCCTTTTTTTCTATAGCCATCTGTATACTCCCAAATGTCCCCTGGAAGCGTTTTGTCCAAACGGAATTCCCCAATCTTCTATGAGAAGAAAGGTTTCACTCTGTGAGTGGAATGTACACGTCCAAAGCACCTCCTCGGAAATCTTCTCTCCAGTATGTATCTGAAGATATTTCCGTTTTCACCATAAGCCTCAAAACGATCGCGAGTGTTCCTTACAAGATGAACCTAAAACAGTGTTGGAATACTGCCCAATGAAAACAGAAGCGTAACAGTTCAAGAGGACTTCACGTGACTTAGAGTAGTTTCACAGAAAGTTTCCTTCTTGTATTTATTGGAGGTCATGTCTTTTTCACTATATTCTTCAGAGTGTTCCCAAATGTCCTTTCTCAGGCTCCACAGAAACAGTGATTTCAAACTGCTCAATCCAAAGAATGATTCAACTCTATGAGATGAATACACACAACACAAAGCAGTTGCTCTGAAGGCTTCTCACCAATTTTCATTTGAAGACGTTTGCTTTCTCTCCGGAAGCTTCTGGGCGATAAATAATATTCCTTCAGAGATTCCTCAAAGACAGAGTTTCCAAACTGGGCAACGTAGTGGAAGCTTTCACTCTCTGAAATGAATGGGCTCGTCAGAGAGCAGTTTCTTGGAACGATTCTTTCTGGGTTTTATTTCCAAATATTTCACTTTTCACCATAGTCTTCATTGCACTGCAAAATATCACTTTTTCAGTTTTACAGGAACAGTGTTCGAACACTGCCTTATGAGAAAAGAGGTATAATTCCCTGAGTGGAATGCACACATCACAAAGCAGTCTCTCGCGAAGCTTCACTTCAGTATTTATCAGAAGATATTTCCTATTTCCCCACAGGGCTGAATGTGTCTCCGAATGTCCCTTTGCGAATCCGTCTATGACGAGTATCAATCCGCCCATGACGCAGTATCAGCACTATGACGAGTGGAATGCACACGTCACAAAGGAGCTCCTCAAAAATCTTCTCTCCAGTATCTATCTGAAGATATTTCCCTTTTCTTCGTAAGTCTCAAGGTGCTCCCGAGTATCTCTTAGCAGACTCACGTCAAACATGTTAGAATATGGCTCAAAGTAAACAGAAGCTTAACTGTGCAAAGGCAATTCACATGATCTAGAGCAGTTTCACAGAAATTTTCCTTCTGATTTTTATCGGAGAGTATTTCTTTGTCAGCATATCCTTTAGACTGTTCCCAAATATCCTTTCTCAGGTTCCACAGAAACAGTGATTTCAAACTGCTCAATCCTAAGAATGATTTACCTCTATCAGATGAATACACACATCAGAAAGCACTTGCTCCGAAAGCTTCTCTCCACTTCTCATCGGAAGACGTTTCCTTTCTCACCACAAGAATATGAGTGCCACATAATATCCCTTTCCAGATTCCTTAAAGACAGAGTTTCCCAACTGGGCAACGTAGTGTAGGCTTTAAACCTCTGAAATGAATGCACACCGCAGAGAGCAGTCTCTTGGAATGATTCTTTCTGGATTTTATTTCCAGATATTTCACTTTTTGCCATAGTCTTCAATGTGCTGCAAAATATCACTTTTTCAGTTTTACAGGAACAGTGTTCAAACACTGCTATGAGAAAAAAGGTATACTGCCCTGTGGAATACACACATCACAATGCAGTTTCTACGAAAGCTTCTCTACAGTTTTTATTTGAAGATATCTCCTATTTAACATCAAGCACGAATGTGCTACCGATTGTCCCTTCGCAAATCCGTCCATGACGCAGTTTCAAAACTGCATAATAGAAAGAAAGTTATATCTTTTCATGTGTCTGTTGGCTGTATGAATGTCTTCTTTTGAGAAATGTCTGTTCATATCCTTTGCCCACTTTTTGATGGGGTGGTTTGTTTTTTTCTTGTAAATTTGTTTGAGTTCTTTGTAGGTTCTGGATATCAGCCCTTTGTCAGATGAGTAGATTGCAAAAATTTTCTCCCATTCTGTAGGTTGCCTGTTCACTCTGATGGTAGTGTCTTTTGCTGTGCAGAAGCTCTTTAGTTTAATGAGATCCCATTTGTCAATTTTGGCTTTTGCTGCCGTTGCTTTTGGTGTTTTAGACGTGAAGTCTTTGCCCATGCCTATGTCCTGAATGGTACTACCTAGGTTTTCCTCTAGCATTTTTATGGTATTAGGTCTAACATTTAAGTCTCTAATCCATCTTGAATTAATTTTCGTATAAGGAGTAAGGAAAGGATCCAGTTTCAGCTTTCTACTTATGGCTAGCCAATTTTCCCAGCACCATTTATTAAATAGGGAATCCTTTCCCCATTTCTTGTTTCTCTCAGGTTTGTCAAAGATCAGATGGCTGTAGATGTGTGGTATTATTTCTGAGGACTCTGTTCTGTTCCATTGGTCTATATCTCTGTTTTGGTACCAGTACCATGCTGTTTTGGTTACTGTAGCCTTGTAGTATAGTTTGAAGTCAGGTAGCGTGATGCCTCCAGCTTTGTTCTTTTGACTTAGGATTGTCTTGGACTTGCGGGCTCTTATTTGGTTCCATATGAACTTTAAAGCAGTTTTTTCCAATTCTGTGAAGAAACTCATTGGTAGCTTGATGGGGATGGCATTGAATCTATAAATAACCTTGGGCAGTATGCTGTTGAGTGCCACCAGACTTCATAATAATATCTAAGTCATTCAGGAGCAGGTTGTTCAGTTTCCATGTAGTTGAGCGGTTTTGATTGAGTTTCTTAGTCCTGAGTTCTAGTTTGATTGCACTGTGGTCTGAGAGACAGTTTGTTATAATTTCTGTTCTTTTACATTTGCTGAGGAGTACTTTACTTCCAATTATGTGGTCAATTATGGAGTAAGTGCGATGTGGTGCTGAGAAGAATGTATATTCTGTTGATTTGGGGTGGAGAGTTCTATAGATGTCTATTAGGTCTGCTTGCTGCAGAGATGAGTTCAATTCCTGGATATCCTTGTTAACTTTCTGTCTCGTTGATCTGTCTAATGTTGACAGTGGAATGTTGAAGTCTCCCATTATTATTGTATGGGAGTCTAAGTCTCTTTGTAAGTCTCTAAAGACTTGCTTGATGAATCTGGGTGCTCCTGTATTGGGTGCATATATATTTAGGATAGTTAGCTCTTCCTGTTGAATTGATCCCTTTACCATTATGTAATGGCCTTCTTTGTCTCTTTTGATCTTTGATGGTTTAAAGTCTGTTTTATCAGAGACTAGCATTGCAACCCCTGCTTTTTTTTGTTCTCCATTTGCTTGGTAAATCTTCCTCCATCCCTTTATTTTGAGCCTATGTATGTCTCTGCATGTGAGATGGGTCTCCTGAATACAGCAGACTGATGGGTCTTGACTCTTTATCCAGTTTGCCAGCCTGAGTCTTTTAATTGGAGCATTTAGTCCATTTACATTTAAGGTTAATATTGTTATGTGTGAACTTGATCCTGCCATTATGATATTAACTGGTTATTTTGCTCATTTGTTGATGCAGTTTCTTCCTAGCCTCGATGGTCTTTACATTTTGACATGTTTTTGCAATGGCTGGTACCAGTTGTTCCTTTCCATGTTTAGTGCTTCCTTCAGGGTCTCTTGTAAGGCAGGCCTAGTGGTGACAAAATCTCTAAGCCTTTGCTTATCTGTAAAGGATTTTATTTCTCCTTCACTTATGAAACTTAGTTTGGCTGGATATGAAATTCTGGGTTGAAAATTCTTTTCTTTAAGAATGTTGAATATTGGCCCCCACTCTCTTCTGGCTTGGAGAGTTTCTGCTGAGAGATCTGCTGTTAGTCTGATGGGCTTCCCTTTGTGGGTAACCCGACCTTTCTCTCTGGCTGCCCTTAAGATTTTTTCCTTCATTTCAACTTTGGTGAATCTGGCAATTATGTGTCTTGGAGTTGCTCTTTTCAAGGAGTATCTTTGTGGTGTTCTCTGTATTTCCTGAATTTGAATGTTGGTCTGCCCTACCAGGTTGGGGAAGTTCTCCTGGATGATATCCTGAAGAGTGTTTTCCAACATGGTTCCATTTTCCCCCTCACTTTCGGGCACTTCAATCAGAAGTAGATTTGGTCTTTTTACATAATCCCATACTTCTTGCAGGCTTTGTTCATTTCTTTATGTTCTTTTTTCTTTAGGTTTCTCTTCTTGCTTCATTTCATTCATTTGATCCTCAATCGCTGATACTCTTTCTTCCAGTTGATCGAGTCGGTTACTGAAGCTTGTGCATTTGTCACATATTTCTCGTGTCATGGTTTTCATCTCTGTCCATTTGTTTATGGCCTTCTCTGCATTAATTATTCTAGTTATCCATTCTCCCACTTGAACAGACAGTCTGTTCCTTCTCAGCTCTCAAACTCCATGTTGGGAGATCCACTGCTCTCTTCAAAGCTGTGTCTTCAAAGCTGTCAGACAGAGTCTCTGTCTTCAAATCTGTGAGACAGAGTCGTTTGCGTCTGCAGAGGTTTCTGCTGCGTTTGTTATTGTTTACTGTGCCCTGTCCCCAGAGGTGGATTCTACAGAGACAGGCAGGTTTCCTTGAGCTGCTGTGAGCTCCACCCAGTTCGTGCTTCCCAGCGGCTTTATTTACCTACTTAAGCCTCAGCAATGGTGGGCACCGCTCCCCCAGCCTCGCTGCTTACTTGCTGGTAGATCACAGACTGCTGTGCTAGCAATGAGGGAGGCTCCGTGGGCGTGGGACCCTCCCGGCCAGGTGTGAGATATAATCTCCTGGTGTGCCCATTAGCTTAAAGCGCAGTATTGGGGTGGGAGTTACCCAATTTTCCAGGTGTTGTGTGTCTCAGTTCCCCTGGCTAGGAAAAGGGATTCCCTTCCCCCTTGCACTTCCCAGGTGAGGCAATGCCTCGCCCTGCTTCAGCTCTCACTGGTTGGGCTGCAGCAGCTGACCAGCACTGATCGTCCAGCACTCCCCAGTGAGGTGAACCCAGTACCTCAGTTGAAAATGCAGAAATCACCGGTCTTCTGTGTCGCTCGCGCTGGGAGTTGGAGACTGGAGCTGTTCCTATTCGGCCATCTTGCTCCGCCCCCCCCCGATATTTCCATTTTGACCGTAAACCTCAAGGCATTCCCGTGTATCCCTTAGCTGACTGACCTACAAGAGTGTTAGTATACTCTTCAATGAAAACAGAAGCTTACCTGTGTGTATGCAATTCACGTGACTTAGAGTAGTTTCACAGAAAGTTTCCTTCTGGTTTTCATTGGAGGTTATATCTTTTTCAGCATATTCTTAAGAGAGTTCCCAAATATCCTTTCTCAGGTTCCACAGAAACAGTGATTTCAAACTGCTTATTCCAAAGTATGATTTAATTCTATGAAAAGAATACACAAATCTCAGAGCACTTGCTCCGAAAGCTTCTCTCCACTTCTCATTGGAAGATGTTTCCTTTCTCACCACAAGAAACCAGGCGCCACTTAATATCCTTTCCCACATTCCTCAAAGACAGAGTTTCCAAACTGGGCAACGTAGTGGAAGCTTTAAGTCTCTGAAATGAATGCAAACCCCAGAGAACAGTTTCGTGAAACTTTTCTTTCTGGTTTTTATTTCCGGATATTTCACTTTTTGCCTTTGTCTTCAACGCACTGCAAAATATCACTTTTCCAAATTTACAGGAACAGTGCTCAAACACCGCTATGAAAAAAAAGGTATAAAGCCCTGTGGAAGGCACACATCACAACGTAATTTCTCAGAGGGCTTCTCTCCAGTATTTATATGAAGATATCTTCTATTTCACGTCATGCCCGAATGTGCCCCTGAATGTTCCTTTGCAAATCCATCCATGACGCAGTTTCAACATTGCATTATAGAAAGAAAGTTTTATCTATATGAGATGCATAGACATATCTATCACAAAGCAGTTTCACAGAAAGCTTCTTTCCAGTTTTTGTCTGAGGATACTAGCTTTTTCACCATAGACGTCCATATACCCCAAACGTCCCCTGGTAGCTTATTCTCCACATGGGATTTCCCCGTCCTCTATGAGAAGAAAGATATAACTCTGTGAGTGGAATGCACACGTAACAAAGCAGCTCCACGGAAATCCTCTATCCACTATCTATCTGAAGATATTGCCCATTTCACTGTAAGCCTCAAAGCGCTCCCTAGCATCCCTTAGCTGACTCACCTAAAACCGTGTTAGAATACTGGTCAAGGGAAACAGAAGCTTAAATGTGAGAGTGGAATGCACATGACCTAGAGCAGTTTCACAGAAGGTTTCCTTCTGGTTTTTATTGGAGGGTAATTCATTTTTCAGCATATTCTTAAGAGTGTTTCCAAATGTCGTTTCTCAGTTTCCACAGAAACAGTGATTTCAAACTGCTCAATACAAAGAATGATTTAACTCTATGAGATGGATACACATATCATAAACCAGGTTCTCCGAAAGCTTCTCTCCTGTTTTCACTATAAGTGGTTTACTTTCTCACCGAAAGCATCCAGAGGCCACTTAATATCGCTTCACAGCTTAATCAGAGACAGAGTTTAAAAACTGGGCAACATAGTGTCAACTTTAACTCTCTGAAATGAATGCACACACCAGAGAGAAGTTTCTTGGAACGTCACTTTCTGGGTTTTATTCCCGGATATTTCACTTTTCGCCATATTCTTCAAAGTGCTGTAAAATATCCCTTTTTCAGTTTTACGGGAACAGTGTTCAAACACTGTCTTACGAGAACAGAGGTATAACTCCCTGGTTGGAATGCACACAGAAGATAGCGTTTCTCCAAAAGCTTCTATACAGTTTTTATCTGGTGATATTTTCTATTTCCCCATAATCCTTAATGTCCCTTCAGGAATCCGTCCATGATGCAGTTTCAAAACTGCGTAATAGAAAGGAAGATTTATCTAAGTGAGATGAATAGACAAATCTATTACAAAGCAGTGTGAGAGAAAACTTCTTTCCAGTTTTTGTCTCAGGATAATTCCTTTTTTTCTATAGCCATCTGTATACTCCCAAATGTCCCCTGGAAGCGTTTTGTCCAAACGGAATTCCCCAATCTTCTATGAGAAGAAAGGTTTCACTCTGTGAGTGGAATGTACACGTCCAAAGCACCTCCTCGGAAATCTTCTCTCCAGTATGTATCTGAAGATATTTCCGTTTTCACCATAAGCCTCAAAACGATCGCGAGTGTTCCTTACAAGATGAACCTAAAACAGTGTTGGAATACTGCCCAATGAAAACAGAAGCGTAACAGTTCAAGAGGACTTCACGTGACTTAGAGTAGTTTCACAGAAAGTTTCCTTCTTGTATTTATTGGAGGTCATGTCTTTTTCACTATATTCTTCAGAGTGTTCCCAAATGTCCTTTCTCAGGCTCCACAGAAACAGTGATTTCAAACTGCTCAATCCAAAGAATGATTCAACTCTATGAGATGAATACACACAACACAAAGCAGTTGCTCTGAAGGCTTCTCACCAATTTTCATTTGAAGACGTTTGCTTTCTCTCCGGAAGCTTCTGGGCGATAAATAATATTCCTTCAGAGATTCCTCAAAGACAGAGTTTCCAAACTGGGCAACGTAGTGGAAGCTTTCACTCTCTGAAATGAATGGGCTCGTCAGAGAGCAGTTTCTTGGAACGATTCTTTCTGGGTTTTATTTCCAAATATTTCACTTTTCACCATAGTCTTCATTGCACTGCAAAATATCACTTTTTCAGTTTTACAGGAACAGTGTTCGAACACTGCCTTATGAGAAAAGAGGTATAATTCCCTGAGTGGAATGCACACATCACAAAGCAGTCTCTCGCGAAGCTTCACTTCAGTATTTATCAGAAGATATTTCCTATTTCCCCACAGGGCTGAATGTGTCTCCGAATGTCCCTTTGCGAATCCGTCTATGACGAGTATCAATCCGCCCATGACGCAGTATCAGCACTATGACGAGTGGAATGCACACGTCACAAAGGAGCTCCTCAAAAATCTTCTCTCCAGTATCTATCTGAAGATATTTCCCTTTTCTTCGTAAGTCTCAAGGTGCTCCCGAGTATCTCTTAGCAGACTCACGTCAAACATGTTAGAATATGGCTCAAAGTAAACAGAAGCTTAACTGTGCAAAGGCAATTCACATGATCTAGAGCAGTTTCACAGAAATTTTCCTTCTGATTTTTATCGGAGAGTATTTCTTTGTCAGCATATCCTTTAGACTGTTCCCAAATATCCTTTCTCAGGTTCCACAGAAACAGTGATTTCAAACTGCTCAATCCTAAGAATGATTTACCTCTATCAGATGAATACACACATCAGAAAGCACTTGCTCCGAAAGCTTCTCTCCACTTCTCATCGGAAGACGTTTCCTTTCTCACCACAAGAATATGAGTGCCACATAATATCCCTTTCCAGATTCCTTAAAGACAGAGTTTCCCAACTGGGCAACGTAGTGTAGGCTTTAAACCTCTGAAATGAATGCACACCGCAGAGAGCAGTCTCTTGGAATGATTCTTTCTGGATTTTATTTCCAGATATTTCACTTTTTGCCATAGTCTTCAATGTGCTGCAAAATATCACTTTTTCAGTTTTACAGGAACAGTGTTCAAACACTGCTATGAGAAAAAAGGTATACTGCCCTGTGGAATACACACATCACAATGCAGTTTCTACGAAAGCTTCTCTACAGTTTTTATTTGAAGATATCTCCTATTTAACATCAAGCACGAATGTGCTACCGATTGTCCCTTCGCAAATCCGTCCATGACGCAGTTTCAAAACTGCATAATAGAAAGAAAGTTATATCTTTTCATGTGTCTGTTGGCTGTATGAATGTCTTCTTTTGAGAAATGTCTGTTCATATCCTTTGCCCACTTTTTGATGGGGTGGTTTGTTTTTTTCTTGTAAATTTGTTTGAGTTCTTTGTAGGTTCTGGATATCAGCCCTTTGTCAGATGAGTAGATTGCAAAAATTTTCTCCCATTCTGTAGGTTGCCTGTTCACTCTGATGGTAGTGTCTTTTGCTGTGCAGAAGCTCTTTAGTTTAATGAGATCCCATTTGTCAATTTTGGCTTTTGCTGCCGTTGCTTTTGGTGTTTTAGACGTGAAGTCTTTGCCCATGCCTATGTCCTGAATGGTACTACCTAGGTTTTCCTCTAGCATTTTTATGGTATTAGGTCTAACATTTAAGTCTCTAATCCATCTTGAATTAATTTTCGTATAAGGAGTAAGGAAAGGATCCAGTTTCAGCTTTCTACTTATGGCTAGCCAATTTTCCCAGCACCATTTATTAAATAGGGAATCCTTTCCCCATTTCTTGTTTCTCTCAGGTTTGTCAAAGATCAGATGGCTGTAGATGTGTGGTATTATTTCTGAGGACTCTGTTCTGTTCCATTGGTCTATATCTCTGTTTTGGTACCAGTACCATGCTGTTTTGGTTACTGTAGCCTTGTAGTATAGTTTGAAGTCAGGTAGCGTGATGCCTCCAGCTTTGTTCTTTTGACTTAGGATTGTCTTGGAGATGGCCATCAGAGAAATGCAAATCAAAACCACAATGAGATACCATCTCACACCAGTTAGAATGGCGATCATTAAAAAGTCAGGAAACAACAGGTGCTGGAGAGGATGTGGAGAAATAGGAACACTTTTACACTGTTGGTGGGATTGTAAACTAGTTCAACCATTATGGAAAACAGTATGGCGATTCCTCAAGGATCTAGAACTAGATGTACCATATGAACCAGCCATCCCATTACTGGGTATATACCCAAAGGATTATAAATTATGCTGCTATAAAGACACATGCACACGTATGTTTATTGCAGCACTATTCACAATAGCAAAGACTTGGAATCAACCCAAATGTCCATCAGTGACAGATTGGATTAAGAAAATGTGGCACATATACACCATGGAATACTATGCAGCCATAAAAAAGGATGAGTTTGAGTCCTTTGTAGGGACTTGGATGCAGCTGGAATCCATCATTCTTAGCAAACTATCACAAGAACAGAAAACCAAACACCGCATGTTCTCACTCATAGGTGGGAACTGAACAATGAGATCACTCGGACTCAGGAAGGGGAACATCACACACCGGGGCCTATCATGGGGAGGGGGGAGGGGGGAGGGATTGCATTGGGAGTTATACCTGATGTAAATGACGAGTTGATGGGTGCAGCACAGCAACATGGCACAAGTATACATAAGTAACAAACCTGCACGTTATGCACATGTACCCTACAAGTTAAAGTATAATAATAATAAATAAATTAAAAAAAAGAAAGTTATATCTATGTGAGATGCATAGACATATCTATCACCAAGCACATTCACATAAAGCTTCTTTACAGTCTTTGTCTGAGGATACTTGTTTTTTCACCATAGCCGTCCATATACTCCCAAATGTCTCGTGGTAGCTTATTGACCAAAAGGAATTTCCCCGTCCTCTATGAGAAGAAACTTGTTACTCTGTGACAGGAATGCACACGTAACAAGGCAGCTCCACGGAGATCTTCTCTCCAGTATCTATCTGAAGATATTGCCCTTTTCATTGTAAGCCTCAAAGCGCTCCCGAGTATCCCTTAGCTGACTTACCTAAAATAGTGTTAAAATACTGCCCAATGAGAACAGAAGCTTAAATGTGCACGTGGAATGCAGGTGACCTGGAGCAGTTTCAAAGAAGGTTTCCTTCTAGTTTTTATTGGAGGGTATTTCTTTTTCAGCATATTCTTAAGAGTGTTCCCAAATGTCCTTTCTCAGTTTCCACAGAAACAGTGATTTCACACTGCTCAATACAAAGAATGATTTAACTCTATGTGCAAAGGCAATTCACATGATCTAGAGCAGTTTCACAGAAATTTTCCTTCTGATTTTCATCGGAGAGTATTTCTTTGTCAGCATATCCTTTAGACTGTTCCCAAATATCCTTTCTCATCACATCACAAACCAGGATACACATCACAAACCAGGTTCTCCAAAAACTTCTCTCCAGTTTTTATTTAAGACATTTCCTTTCTCAGTGCAAGATCCAGCGCCACTTAATATCCCTTCACAGATTCCTCAAAGACAGAGTTTCCAAACTGGGCAATGTAGTGGAAGCTTTAACTCTCTGAAATGAATGCACACCCCAGAGAGTAGTTTCTTGGAACGTGTCTTTGGGGTTTTTAATTCCAGATATTTCACTGTTTGCTATAGTCTTCAACGTGCTGCAAGATATCACTTTTTCAGTTTTACAGGAAGAGTGCTCAAACAGTGTTATAACAAAAAAGGGATAACTCCCTGTGTAATGCACACATCACAACGCAGTATCTTAGAGAGCTTCTCTCCAGTTTTTATATGAAGATATGTCCTATTTAACGTGAAGCGTGAATATGCTCTGGAATGTACCTTTGCAAATTCGTCCATGAGGCAGATTCAAAACTGCATAATAGAAAGAAAGTTTTATTTATGTGAGGTACATACACATATCTATCACAAAGCATTTTCACAGAAAACTTCTTTCCAGTTTTTGTCTGAGGATACTTGCTTTTTCACTGTAGACATCCATATATTCCCAAATGTCAAGTAGTAGCTTATTCTCCAAATGGGATTCAACTGTCCTCTATGAGAAGAAAGGTATAACTCTGTGAGTGGAATGCACACATAACAAAGCAGCTCCAAGGAAATCTTGTCTCCTGTATCTATCTGAAGATATTGCCCTTTACACCGTAAGCCTCAAAACGCTGCCAAGTATCCCTTAGCTGACTGATCTAAGACAGTGTTAGAGTACTGGTCAATGAAAACAGAAGCTTAGTTGTGTGAGTGGAATGCACGTGACCTAGAGCAGTTTCACAGAAGGTTTCCTTCTGGTTTTTATTGGAGGCTATTTCTTTTTCAGCATATTCTTAAGAGTGTTCCCAAATGTCCTTTCTCAGTTTCCACAGAAACAGTGATTTCAAACTGCTCAATACAAAGAATGATTTAACCGTATGTGATGGATACACACATCACAAACCAGGTTCTCCGAAATCTTCTCTCCAGTTTTCTTATTTATTTATTTATTTATTTATTTATTTATTTATTTATTTATTATTATACTTTAAGTTGTAGGGTACATGTGCATAACGTGCAGGTTTGTTACATATGTATACTTGTGCCATGTTGCTGTGCTGCACCCATCAACTCGTCATTTACATCAGGTATAACTCCCAATGCAATCCCTCCCCCCTCCCCCCTCCCCATGATAGGCCCCGGTGTGTGATGTTCCCCTTCCTGAGTCCGAGTGATCTCATTGTTCAGTTCCCACCTATGAGTGAGAACATGCGGTGTTT